>NC_135147.1:17889978-20389978 GCF_051014445.1 Colletes latitarsis | reverse complement strand
AATTTCGTCTCGATGCAACAGACAGTTATGCGTTTGCAGTTGGTCCAGAAAATTATTTTCAAAACACTGTAATTCATATGAATCCATGATTATTCCTTTTACAACGAAGCTGTTTTAAATAGATAGGTTCACTATTCTGCAATATATATTATGTAATTATTGTCGAATTTTCAAGCACAGTATAGTCGGTAGAAGACATATGTATACCAAACTAATAAATTAAATAATTCACGAAATCGAGTGTTAGATGTACGGAGATTTGGATCCAGATATACGTATATTAAGAGCAACCATTTGACGCGTATATAGGGAAACAGTATCACTGATTTGGTCCACAAGGATATCAAATTAATATATTACTCGAGTATGTCCCAAGGAGGTCGCTATATCTCTTCCACGGACTATACGAAGGGCGTTAGGGAATAAAATAAGGATCCCGGTAAGATTCTTCAGAGGATCAGAATTATCATACTAAGAGATATTTATGGGCTATGCACGTTCCGTGCTCAGCATAACATTAACCTTTCAAGTTAGTGGACACAAAGGAACGTCAGTTTCCTTGCAATCTGTGATTCTAATAAAACTCGACACACGGATAGAGCATCGATGGATATTATATAGTTCGGGCCACGATATAGTGAGGTCGTAAACTAAAATCGTGAGAGTCGGCATTGACATCTTGCTCAAGGGTGCCTTTCTGAATGTCTTTCTGTGTCTGTAACTGCATTGCCTTTTTTCATTTTCTGCCTGGATATATTATGAGCAGATAAATTAAGATATTAAAGACTCGAGTAAGATCTTTACCTCTAATGGTACCTCTAAAAATGGCTTTCTAAAAATAACGACATTGGATAAAACATTTCTTTCTAAGGTCCTCATCTGCTCGTATTTCTGTCAATTCACTTGCCTCAGTAACTGAAACATGTTTACTTTGACGCCTACTCGATTTTACGACCTCGCTATATCGTGGCCCGTACTATACAACCTGTTATGAATAAACCTAGATTTCTTTGAGTCTACTGGTAGAATCGTCCTGTAGTTTGTAACGGAAACCACCCACGGAATGGAGATGCATTTTGAAAAGTGGCGTCAGCAAAGTAACAGTCGCGGCAGCAATCTCTATCCGCAATCGTGCTATTTCTCGACCACGATTATCGATCAAGGATACGTAAACAGACGTGTGGCGCGGATACGCGACCAGGCCACTTAGCGTATGTTTGTTTAGTACCTTTTACGACTATATCGTTCGGGGCATGTGCTCGGTTACAAAGGAGCCAGTGTCTGGCGCATGGCTGAGGGTTGGATGGCGCGGCGCCGCGGTTCGAGAGGGTCATTTATAACTGTTATCGTGAGACTTACTAGCCCACTTACTACCCCACGCTGTCTATTCCTCCAACCCCTCTTCTGTATTTCGCTCTAAGAAACGTAAGGGAGTTGCAACAGTCTACCGATCCCGCCGGTCATTCTATCACCGCTTTTTGTCCGGTAATCCTGTATCGCGTCTGGAGACAGCCTTTTGAGTAACGACGCCTCTGAAACCGATAGATTTCGAGTGGATCCCGTGTTTTCGGCGCTGAAAGCTTTCGCGACGTTTCCCTCGATCGGCGAAAATTTAGAGACCCTCGATTTCATTTTTTGCTTTCGTGCGTCGTTTTAGAAAACGGTCGACGTTCCGCGATATTTTGATGGCAGAGACAAGCTTACGAAACGTTTAAACCTACGATCGGGAACACGTATCTCACCGATTTTCATCTATTTCAATAAATCTGTCTTTTAAATCGAAACTCCGATTACCCGGTTGTAGAAACTCAACGACCGATGGGAACGAAAAAGTTTCGCGCGCTCGAAACGTACGATAAAAAGCGAAACAACGGCGAAAATTGCCACCGTTGTTGGACTTTATCTATTAAGAACAACAACAAGAAACAGAATCGAATTTTTAAAGTTGCTCGGTCGACCCTCGTTAGACACTCGATAAACGCGGTTCATAGTTTCGAAACTATGAGAGACCCCGGAGAAAGTTATTTCACGTAAAACGTCTAATTGCCGTCGCGCCAATTACAATGCTGTTTTCATTAGCTTTGGGACTTGTAACTGTAATAGCTGTACACACAGTTCTAATCCTTTGTTCTCGCTAAGCCACTTTGAGTGGCGAACTGAATGAACTGAATAGCGAACTTTGGACGCGTAGTGTTTACGGATGGTAATATGGCGACGTTACATAAATCTGTGTAGTAACTATGAGTAAACTTTCATCTTTAATACTAGAACTGAGTCGAATCTCACTGGAGAGTAATAATAAACAGATATTCTCTATCACCGCGCGCGTAAATAGTTTTCGATTCTCGTATGAGGTTGACACCAAAACGAAGAAATAAACTTGTATTCATTTTCTTATGGAAAAGGTAAATTTTGAAAAATTCAGTGCAGTAAATTTTGTACAATTTTTATTAGAAATTACGGAGGGGTAGTTCTAGCGTTAAAGTGTTCGATAGTTTATAGAAGGTGGTGCATATATTATTGCTTAAATTATAGTATATAAATTTAATATTTTTGTTGAAGAAGTACGTATTAATATTGGTATTTATTGACAAAAAAGGAGAACATGGACGTAGATAATGGAAGGTTCATTTATTGCGTGTCGTTCGACCCGGAAACGAAACACTGCGTTACAACCGTTGGTAGGTCGTTGTCGGGTACATTTCTCTTCGTGTTTTTGTCCATCGTTGGGTAGGCGGCACTTAATCCTAATATGGAAATATGTCGCGGCATCCGCAAGCCGACGATTAATGGGAATAAATCGATTTTTGGCGTTGGGGCGCGACGGTTGCCGCCAAATCCTGGAAGCCACGCCAAGTGGCGGAAACACGGGAATTCCATCTGGATTTACTAAGATCAGTGCCATTTAATGTGGAGCTCGATAAATCCCTTAAAAGCTGGCGGTCCGCAAGAAGACGGCGCATTACAATTTTCCACGGTGGAGGATGGTAAAACGTCTAGAGAAGACGCGGACAAATCTGCAAATGCAACGCTTCGGGCGCCAAATGCTTTCGTCGTATAACGTGAGTAACCGTCCTTGCCTATTTGCTATGTACTACGTTTCTGTCGCGAGCTAAACGAGTCGTAGAACAATTTCGAAAGGGAACAACGGTGGATAAAATTTCTCTAAGAACACTGGCAACATTAAAGAAACGCTAAGAAATAATTAAGCAATAATGGAAAACAGAAAACAAATATATAGATTTGTGGTTGTTTGTGGTTTGTTGTATGTTTGTGGTGGTTATATTTTAAGAATCAATTCTAAATTTGCAGCCATTAGCTCGGTGTTACCCATGAGAAAGAATTAAGTTAAATTCTATTAGTATCACATTTAGAACATCAAAATAAAAATTGTAATTAAGCGACAGACGATGCTGATGTGCATAGCTAAAGAGTCAAAACATTCTGTCAATACTAATATCACATTTAGTGAAAAGTCAATACAATTTCTCAAATAACATCAAAATAAAAATTGTAATTAATCAATAGACGATGCTGATATACCTAGCTAAAGAATCAAGAAATTTTATCTAACAGCAAGAAGCAAAAACAATATTTGATGATACATTATCTGTCAACATTAGTTCTTGTTAGAGACAAATACGAGATTAGGAAACAATTGAAAAATGGAAACAGTAAATGATCGAAGAAAATATTTAATTTGGGGCCATTTCATTTCAAAGTAGAAGAATAAAGATAGCCAATGAATCGATAGAATATCATATTATATGTAAATTCTATTCAGTCGAAACTAAAACAATTTTCAAGTTGAAACGTAGAAGGAAATAAAAATAGGATTCATGAATTTTAGCGTGGTTACAAAAAAAGTACAAATGTTTACAAGTGTCTAAAATCAAAGTTTTGGTCCCGTAAATAATTTTACGGGATATAGCTGAAGTGTACGAATAAGGTTCACTATATTCTAGTCCTATGCATTAGAACGAGTCAGCGAGTATTGCTCCAAGATCCCAGTGTCTCTCGAACTAAATTACACGCCACCGAAGCGTCGAACTCGCCTCAAATGGGTCCACCCTCAACCCCAAATATCCATGGTATCGTGCGTGACCGCACAAGGGGATCCAAGTCAGGGAATTCTCGACAAAGGGACGAACCCGATAACTTTCAATCCGCTTTTCGCGAATGTTTTCTCGAGCGTTACACAATCTCGGTCGTGTCCAGAACGGTGGATTGCATTCGATGCAACTGTTAAGCGTCGGTTGCTTGCTTATCATTTCCATAATTCTGCATACTTCGTACGTAGCGGGGCTCTAAAGAGCCAATATCGAGCAAAGTAGGTGTGTACTTTAATTACTAGAGATAATTACGTCGTCACCAGCTTCAGTGAGGGATGGAGGTTTACTATGATAACAGAGTATCCAATATCCTGCTGAGTTACGTACCGAGCACGACACAGCGCGCTCGTGTACGTGTATTCTGCACGTACGCATCCCTCTGGATGTATTTACTGGCGCATGGACGCTAGCCCATACCAGGCGGATGCGTTTGACCTCCATCCATTATTAATATAATTATCTTCCCGATTATTGTCTTACGGTTGCTGCATTTAATTGAGAGCTCGCGGGTTTCGATATCCGCGGGGGTTTTACCGCGGCTCGAATTAGTATCGTTTCCGGTCGCTTGAAAGGAGCACGCGCCCACTAAATCCAAAGGTGCACTTTGGAACAAAAAGATTGCACATTTTATATTTTTCCGTATAGATCTCGTACCATGTTTTATGGCGTCGAAACTGTTGGTCGGTAAATTGATCGTCACGCTAGAACTACCGAAGCGGTCAAAATGACTCATTCGTGCTGTAAAAAATAACAGTACACAATAATGGTTTAATCTAAACATTTATATTGTAAACGCAGGGAATTACGCGTACCTAGTGACATATCGATAAATAAATAGCGGATAGACAAAATAGAGTGATAGTGTCATGTGCACTGTTCGGTTTTTGGTTTTGAACTGAAGAAGGGATGAATTATCGTCCTTTTGACCGACGACCCCTCTAGTCTTAACCTAAACAGGACACTTAAAACTAGGCGCCAAGATATTGGCTGGCATACTCAATGTAAAAAATTTACTGCACTGGAGTTTTAAAAATTTACCTTTTCCATAAGAGAATGAATAAACTTATGAATGAAAAATTTATTTTCATTGCATTACACTTGTTTTAATTTCTATGGTGCAGATAAATACATCATAATTGTCGATATTTCTAGTATTAAAACTACTATAAGGAGGTCCATAGTTGTCTTTCTATACGTAGTTTACCAATATCATCGAAACCAAAATAATTAGTTTACATTTTCTGTAACTTCCAACCTAATAATCTTGCAGAATTTTTACAACGATTATATTTCTTTTCTGTATTGGATATGATCCCACCAAATTCTCGAAGGAAAGAAAAGTCGAATACCTAAAGATAGTTCAACAAACGTTTAACCATTTTTATACCGAATTTGTGTTGGTAATCTCGCAACGATTCAATTTAGCGTTAACGCTCGTACAATCGGACATTCGGTTAAGTAAACTGTATAATTTGCCTGCACTTCCGATTGTCACGCGGGAATTTGATAAAGCGGTATAGTAATTTTATTGTGTTTTAATCAAACTATGAGTTCTTCGTCATCGTTATTAGCAATGAACAGTAATTGATGATAACCAGTAATTCAATTAAATTCGCTCTTCAGTTATGATATACTACCGTGTTTAGAATCCATATTACTGACATTGCAAATTAATAGTAATCGATGCTTTATGTTTCCGCGTAAATAACTTCCATAAATAGGAGCAATTTACAATGTTATATCAATAAACGTTCCGGAATCGGTTTTGATTAAAATAGGGGAGCTTTGTCAGAGGAAGCAATAATTTCGTCTTTTCTACCCTTTCCGATTCGTTTGCTTTATTGTTTTCGTCGAATTCGATGCATGCTTCAAAATAATTACAAAGACTATTTTTTAAAGAATTATAATATATATACTCTAGAATCGTTCTGAAAACCGATTCTTCGCTCACAGCCTAGTAAAATGATGCTATCAAACATTGGCGATATTAATTGCATCGTGATGCAACGGATGAGGAAAGATCTGACATTCTCTGCGCATTTGGCCTTATATGCGAGGGTTTGCGTATCCCCGCGCATGCAACGATAGGACGAAAGCCACGGGGTAGCACGCCGGAATAATTTATTTAGCCCGAGCAATGTAATAATGGCGGGGTCGCGCCGAGTGCAAACTGCAGAACGCGTTCATTACTACTTTAGTCGAAAGTGTATGGCGTGGACAAACCGGAGGTCAGGGGTGGTGGGTGGGCGCGGGCAAGGCGGGATGGAGACGCGTATATACAGGGTGGTTAACATCGTACTGGATCGGCGAGTCGCAATGTGCGGTTCACCAGACGGCGACATTACCTACGTTAGGTACACTGGTCACCTCCACCCCCCATCTAGAGTTCACTCTACCCCCTCTGACACAACCTAACCTAGACCCCATAATTTTCGATTCCCGTTGGCCGTTTTCAACAATTTTTATCGCGCCCGGACGACCGTCCACGTACGCGGACGAACGTTTTAGGAAAACTAATCGAAAGGATCGGGGAGCGGAACGTGTGCGAGCGCGACTGTTAGTTACGAGCGTGGGCGGACGAAATTACAGCGGGTGAAAAAATGTATTGGCGTATTACTTGCCTTTCTTGAAATACTTTTGATTATCGAAGTAACGTATTCATACTGAGTATTAGATTATTTCGGAAAGTTCATTTCAAAGTGATGGGAATTACAAATATTTATTTAATAAAAAGCGTTGCTAATTTTGTTCGGTTGAAAAATACATCCGAAGCATTATTACGATTTTGTATGCTCTCAAGTGATCTATCATCGTACCTTCAATACTAGCAATCATAAAGACGAAAATCTATTATAATAATTTTTTAAGGTATGCTTTATAATTCAAATTAGTCAGAACACAAATATTTTTGGTCTCAAAATAATTAATAAAATTACTAAAGTAAAAACATGTCAGCTAGATTTCGAAATAAAATCTTCGTAGAATCTTAATTTTTACACACTAAGAATAAATCAACGCCCTTCGTTTGCGATAATTATCAGTGGGGAATCCCATTGGCGAATTTTATCAAAGCAAACACCGTGAACAATAATTCAAAAGCTCCTAGCACCCGAAGAGGTTTAACGCGAATAAACACGGTAACGTTTACAACTCGATAGAAATGTATCATACGAGCTCGCTGTTGTTTCCGTCGCGGCGCAAGTATATCAGAGACCTCTAAAAACCGGGTATCGCATTTCTGCGGATTTCCCTCTAATCACATCCGGTAACTTAAGAGCCGCGCTGTAATTCTTCCTGCCGGTTCCCGTGCAACGGGACTGCCCGGGACAAAAGGGCGAAACTGAAAAAATAGATTTATTTTTCTTTCCGTGTCCGTGGACTCCTCTTTACTCGTAGATCTTCCCCTTTTATCCTTCCCTATACCGTAACCAGAAATACGGTCTCTACCCGCCGCGCGCTATTTATAACATCGACTCATTTTCCCTCATTGCGCGGTAACAGCGGGACACTGATAAATAATTGTTTTTAACCGAAGTTTTATCGTCGACCACCTCCCCCACGCACACATCGCCCCCTCCCTCCTTTTACTCGTAAACTGGTACAAATTGCGCGACGCAAAGACACGACGGCTAAATGAATTTATGGAGAAAGAAAAGTTTGGGAACTCCGCGTGTCCAGGCGGTTACATACGCGTGGTCGTTTATTAGAACGTGTATGTTTGAAGAAGTCGTAACGTTTTCGGTTTTGCGGTTACCTTAACTCAACTTCCGGTCCGTTTGAAATATAGCGGCTGTTATTCTCGTCCGTGTCACTGAACGTTGTCTCGATCAGGATTTATAGTTCACGCGATCTAAACATATATTCATAGACGTTTCGCAATCTGGGAACGGTATAATAATTTTAATACACTCTCGATTACAAAAATAATTCGTGGAAATTCAATAAACTCGAACAGTAGCGTTTGGTTCTGTTTCATTTAGTTAATGGTTTTGTAATATAATAATCACGCACGATGAATGGTAAATTTAGTCGAAAATTTCAGTCTATATAATTAAAAGAACAATTGAGAAATCCAATCAACGTAGCAGCGTTTTATCCATTTCGGTTGGTTAAGGGGCGCGTATTATGACGCAATTTAGGTGCAAGTTTAAAGATCAAAGAAAAACACTAAAATAAAATTAGTTTCCTTTTATTTAAAGGGGTTAACATTAGAGTTACGCAAAATATAAAAAGAACCGATAAGAAAATTAATTCTCATGTTGAAACATTAGAGAATGAATTTTAACGAGTTTAAAAAAATAAGTACCGAGGCAAATTTGAAATCAAAGCTTTGGCCCCGCAGAGAATTGTACGGTTTCGGTCAGTGAACGCGTTAATACAGTTTTTTGTCGTTAGTTCCCATGGTTGGAGCGAATAAATTTTGCAGGTCGGTGTTCTTTAAAAATAAATCCGAATGTCGAATGTCTGAACCGACCCGAACAGCGAGCAACGGGTATTAACGATGTAAACGGTAATGTAGAACATTGTCCTGTGATTCTGTTCCATGTTCATTTGCATGGAGCTTAATGCGGGCGCCGATCGTTGTTTTACTGCAGACAATGAATTTCAAATCAATTTATGCGACTACGATCGCAACCTTCGTGTAACTCATTGACGCTCGCCCCATAAACCATTGATGTTTATCGCGCTAATTACGCCAAGTATTGGGTACACTTTGCTGGACTTGATATTCTTTTTGCTTGCGTTTCGACGAAGTAATGATATTAAAGCGTTCTCGATACCAGGCTGTACATTTTGTGGAAATATCGAGTGCTAAATAAGAGGTTCTTAACCATCAAAAGAATATATTTTATTCAATTTGCTATTACAAAAGGAACGAAGCTTTCAAATCAATTTTATGTTAAACGTTCCTACGATTTTCCGGCCCAGTAACAGTAATATGATTAAAGAGAAAAACAGTGATTATTCTGAGGAGCTCGATAATGATCTTTCGTTAACAGCAGTTTCTTAAAATCTAAAACTATTCGAACGAGTTTTCTTTTCTTTCCAGTTGTACGTAAAATCAGTGATCAAGGGTTTATTTAAAATTTCACCAATTTTGAATCATCTTATATGAACGGAGTCTCTCTATACACGGATTGCGTGCACGGCTGACGGTAAAGTGTCGTCTGCCAAATCTTTTCGATCGCGCGCAGGCAAATTTTTACTTCGCGATCATAACGGGTTCGGAATATGGAACGAATGCGAACGATCGCGCGGAAACTTATGCAGTTGAGCGGGGGCGGATAGTCGGGCGGAATTTTTGGCATCGCGAATGAGGTGCTCACGACGTACGAATCTATGTATGTGCATACGTATGTATACAGGATGTTCGTCGTGACGATATCCGCGATTCTTGAACCGAAAGAAAAGCCAGGGACGAAAGCAATCAGCCTTCGACCGCCAACAGATTGAGACAACAATTCTCAAAAAGTTCCCCGTTCTTACAAATAAAACTAACGAGCTTTCCAATAGTACTGCAGTAGATAATCTGGTGCTTCTTGCTTTTAATTTAATTTCTTCATTCTGCTGTTTACGTTTCTAGCAGACGATAAAGACATTACTGTCGTTGTCCAATTTCTTGAAATCTTTCAGTATGGAATAAAGTTGTTGATCTTTTCGCTGTTCTATCTCATATCGAGTTAATGATTTATTCCATATTGCGGATTTTTGGTTTACAAGACTAATCGGTAGTTCTGATTACATTTCTTTCGAAGTCTATAGTGTATTACAAAGTGTTTCAGTAATTGTATCGATTCGATTAGAATGTGAACATTTGTCTGACATTGTTAATAGATAATCTGGTGCTCGTTGGTTTTTCTTTGACGTACAAAATTTAATTTAATTTCCTCATTCTCCTGTTTACATTTCTAGCAGACGATAAAGACATTACTGTCGTTGTCCAATTTCTTGAAATCTTTCAGTATGGAACAAAGTGGTTGATACTTCCGCAGTTCTACCTTATATCGAGTTAGCGATTTGCCCCATATAGCGAATCTTTGGTTTACAACACTAATTGCTAGTTCTGAATCGATTTCTATCGTCTATTAGGGTGTTTCAGTGATTCTATTGATTCGATTGCAGTGCAAGCATTTGTCTGGGTCTTTTTGGTTATTAGAGTACCCAAACTTTCAAACGATAGTGACGCGCGTGTGTAGACGTGTGACGTGTGTGCCAAAGGGTAAGCCGAAAAAGAGCCGCGAGAAATGGCAGAGGGAAAGGTACGTAAGGAAGTGCCGCGCTCTACCGGAAGTGGATGAATTGGCTCAAAGGCGATATGGTCTGAAAGCCCCAAAGAGGAGGATCCGGCACTCAGGGCGACATAGATTATTCATGTAATTCTGCACTCACTTTGCGTCGCGATCGATCAGTCACGGAACGATGCTCATCTGAATAATGAAATTCGAGGATTCCTTGTGCCGATGACGTGGCGATGTCGGCTCTGAGATTTTTCGAGTTTGCAGGATATCTTTCCGAATGCACAAACTGTGATCCGAGAAGGATTGCGTCCGTGCCTTCGAGCCAGCACGTTCTATGCAAAACGACGCTTAAGAATGTCACGCTGGATGCAATATTTACGCGACTGCTAGAAAGCGTTTGCTATTTCTAGGAAGCTGCTCCGATAATCCTGCACCGACCGAATTCTTTGATCGAAATTAGTCCCCGATATAAAACACGAAGTTTGTGTGTGCTTTTTCCTGTGTCGCGATAAAGCCAAACTGTTTACTGTTGCTTTTATCCACCGCAATACTTTATACGACCGTACTCGATCAATATTATTGACAATCTCTTCGACACATTTCAATATTGAACCATGGGTTTAAAAATACCTATAAATTCGTCAATCGTTGATCAAAACAACAATATGCCACTTCGATCGATGAGAATCATGAAAAGGCAGCCTCTTCGTCTATCAAGTTTTACGATAAACTTTTCCTTCGAATTTACAAGCTGCCAATAACCGCGCGCGATATATTCGACCGGTCATAAAGATTATAATATAATCTCTCAAAAGTTCCTCAGGGAAACGAATGATCGTATTCTACAGAGGTGATATCCAGCGATCTGATATATTATCAGCCATAAGCTAATGCGCCTCAATTCTTGTGATCGATGGGGTCGTTTACATATTAAACGCGCAATTTACGTGCACGCCCGTATTTCTGACTTGATATCGCGATATACCAGTCACCTCGTAATTCGCACGCAGGTGTTTTTGATTCTTGCGGCATGAATATGGTCCCGTTACCTACACGTTACACGCGCCGCGTCGCACACCTACAAGATTAGCGTTAACCCACGAGCGCGCGCGCGCGCAACGAGTTTATGCTTTTTCTACTTCCGTATATTGGATTTTATTCTGGCGTGTTTATATCGCTGTACGTTACCGTTTTAACTCTAAACACAACGGTTAACGTTGAAAGTCTAACGTACTCGGGCCACACAAACGCGAGCTAATACAATACTTAGCCGAGACGCGAAACAATTCTACAGGATGGGCTAAATAAAGCGTTGCGAGATGTTTTTTTACGACACCGTTAAGGATATCGTAAAAATAACATTTTACAAAGAATATCGATCCTTTTTTATTAAAATAAGACAAGGAATGTTGCGTGATGTTGATTGCTTTATATGTAGCAGCTGTCATTATTAACGAGTTCCTGTGTTGGCCTCAACATTAACAAAGTATTTGCCATAATCGTAAGTTTCACTTTTGTCGATGAAACAGAGCAGCCAATTGACTGACAGACCGTAACGTGATGTAACACCACGGACAAAGTATACGATAAACCCCATAAAAGTGGTCCAATTTTCAAACGTCTATAACTCCTACAATAGTCAATGGATTTCATTGAAATTTAGTCTGGAAGTAGACCTCATGGATACATACAAAAAAGTGCTAAACCATATTTCCGTACAGCGTCAAACAAATTTATTAAAAATCAAAAACAAGTTTTTTAGAAAAATCGACAGGCAGTAGGTGCCTAAATTTTTCGGCGAAAATGAAAAATTTCAAATCGTTCTAAAAAAATTATTTGCAGTTGCGGGGGTCAATTACAATCATTTTTGATCAATAGACATACCCCCGAAATCCTACACACTATCGAGAAAAAAATTCGAGTAGCTGGACTTTTTTGACAAAATTAAAAAATTTCAAATCGTTCTGGAAAAATTATTTTCAGTTGCGGGGGTTAATTACAATCATTTTTGGTGAATAGACATACCCACAAAATCCTACTCAGTTTCGAGAAAAAAATTCATTACCGAAAATTTCATGTCTGACCATACCATTGATATGTTTCACTGAAATTTCATACGAATGTTTAAAACGTCATAACTTCTGAACGGATTGGACGATTTTAATGTTTAAAAAACCAAACTACGCGTATTTTGATGGAGAATATGTACAAATCGTAAAAATATTCAAAAAGTTGGTCCTTGACCCCGCAAAATGAGAAAAACCCCATAAAAATGGTCCAATTTTCAAACAGCCATAAATCCTACAATTGTGAATATATTTCAATGAAACTTTTTCCTGAAGTAGAGCTCATGGGTACCTACAAAAAAGTATTAGACAACTTTTCTGTAGGGCGTCAAACAAAATTATTAAAAATGAAAAACGAATTTTTAAGAAAAATCGACAGGGGGTAGGCCGCCTAAATTTTTCGGCGAAAATGAAAAGTTTCAAATCGTTCTAAAAAAATTATTTGCGGTTGCGGGATTCAATTACAATCATTTTTGGTGAATAGACATATCCTCTAAATCCTTCGCAGTTTCGAAAAAAAATTCGAGTAGGTGGTAAAATTTTTCGGCGAAATTGAAAACTTTCAAATCATTCTGGAAAAATTATTTTTCGTTGTGGGGCCCAATTACAATTATTTTTGGTCAATTGACACACCCCCGAAATCCTACGCACTTTCGAGAAAAAAAATTTTTACTAAATATTTCATGCGTATATGTAAAGTATCGTAACTCCTGAACGGATTGGAGGATTTTAACGTTTCAAAATGGAAACAGCACGTGTGTACAACTTTCATTCTGTTAAAAAACAATAGAATTTGTGTAATTTCATTTTCTGTCGATAATGTTGTAAATAACACGAAAATGGTACTGGGGCTCTAGTAATTCTTCTAATAATTGCATCTTCTTTCCGAGTACACCGTGTCGCAAAATGGCCGAGTTTCCCATATTTTATTGTTCCAATATCGCAGTATCGCATCGCGGAGACAGGTTATCGTCAGAAGGGAAAAGATACCTCGTTTCGTCTTTGTTCCGGAAAAGCATCCGGAGAAATCGGTACGTCGATACCACGGGATAGTCGCGTTTTGTTTCCGTCGTTGCAGGTGTACAGGACGCGCGTAACTGTATTTCATACTTATCGCCGGTCGAAGAGGAATCGGTATCATTTGTTCGATCAGCACGTACGATCGATCATGCTCGACGGTGGCTTTTCACTTTTCCGGATTCCGTTTGTTAGCGGGCTGCTAGTCAAAGAAAAGTTCTCCCGCGTACGTTCGAGTGCAATCGTGCGAGCGCCGCTAACAAAAGCGGGCCAGCCTCGAAGCTTGTTAAGGCGGGCGGCATCAAAGTGCGGGGCAAACTTAATTTGGACGGGCACACGAGCGAGCCAGGGCGACGCTGATGGAACGTTAGAACGTACACGGATAAAGTAAGCGTATCGACGGAATACAAACCGGAATGATAGGGTCATTTCCTTGGAAAACGGCATTACCGCTGACGAGCGAGCGGGCGAATTCGACGCTCGAAGCTGCACGCGTGTTTTATAAATTACTGCTTGGGAAATTCGGCGATGTTAACGCCGCGTGAATTTGAATATCAATACCGGGCGACGGTAAATTATTCACGGCGCTACACTCGCGGGCAGCATTTTTGCTTTCAGGGATCGAGATGGGGGTCTCTCGTTACCGTTGTAAATAGAGTGCTAACGAGAAACGCGAAGTGTCCGATTTTCATGAAACTTTTTCAGATTCGCGGTGCCCGCCAAAATAATAGGCAACGTACGTTAGTTTTACACGTTACTTCGTTTTCGAGGGGTGAAATTAACCCTCGCGTTGGCGACAGATTCTTTTGGTAGAGTTTTATTTTTAAAATCTTACGTTCACGGGCAAGTAGAACATTGTTATATAATATAATTGTGTTAGCATTCGTTCGACAAAGCCGGTGAACCAACGTTATATCTAACGATCATCGAAAGGTTCAAATACGAACCGCGTAATACCACTCCAATGGATCATGTTTCTGTTTCAGTTTCATACGTTCCCATTCGAATCGCTAGAAAATTTAATTTCGCGCTCGGTTCATCCGTTGTTCGCTATTAATTTGACGGCATTAATTCAATCGCGGATGAATAGAACAGTCCTTTCGTTTTGAAAAAGGAAAAAGATAATAGTATTATTAAAAATTAAAAGTCATTTTATTGATCTATCCAGAATACTAGGAGAATCCTGTTAATTTTCACGTTTCCTTTTCTTCGAAACGTAGAACGTTTGCTCTTTCGGTTTGAAAATTTGTCGACCACGGAGGCGGGGGAGGCGTTTCTCCCGTTTAAACGCAATCTTTGCTCCGGATATCCGGAATCGCGACGCGAGGCAGTTCCAGCGGTATTTTCTAAACGGATTAAAGCCCGTAATTAAAAAAGAAAAGTAACGTATGTAACCGAGTAAGCTTATTTCTTCGCTGGTAATCCCTGGGTGTCTCACCTGCCGGTTCAACTTATTCTCAGACTCCCCTCGGTATGATAAGTCCTCCGGGCTCCCTGTTTCACGGCGTAATAACCATTTGCTCAGTTCCTGGCCAACGCTCATTCCGAAGGACGAAGTAGCAACAAGGTTTTATAGCTGGTCCCCGGGGGCAATGAAATTTCTCGACCTCGGGTCCGTCTGCGAGCTTTCGCGCGATACGAAACCGAGGAAAAATGTCTTTGCGCCTGGGACACGATTTCTGTTTCTACTCGATAGCCCCGGTAAGCCCGTTCAGCCTACCTTACAACGTGGGAATGCTTTAGAAACAGAAGGAACAATGGGCCACTCCTTCGTATCCGCGTCTTCTTCTTCCCTAGTCGTAATTGTTCTTTGTCTCTTGTTTAAACGCGGAACGAAACACGTTGGAAGATGCCAGTTTCATCGTTTTAGTGCGTATAACTCAACGGATAAAGACGGAGAAAATACTACGGCTATAAACAGCGTGTGTACTCTTCGTATGGTAATTTAACATTTTTGAATCGCGCGTTGCTTTATGCAGCGACTGACGTTACTCTTCTTATATTGTAAAAGATCATAGTTAAATTTTGGTGAACGTTCGAAGTGGAGGATAAACGTAGTAATTTAGTAAAGAGTACCTCAGCCTCGTATACAGTTTGTTATTATTTGGAACGTTAGTTATTCTTCCTAGAACGTTCACAGATTTATGTAACGTTTTCACGAAATATTTTGCCGTACAGTGTTTGTCGATCTTTTCAACGCCAAGTTTCTCGATTTACTCGAAAAATTGTTCTCCCGCGTGTACACAATATCGGGCAGGAAAATTTTCGCAGAATAGCATGGGCCGCATATCGTATCGATCAACGAGCGACAAGCAACCGTCAACAAAATTCGTCCCGTCGACGTTCACTTTTGTCGACGGAAACCGGGTAGCGGTTTTACGCAGTTATTTAACGTATTTCAAAGTAAAATCATACGAACGTTTTCGTTACGTTATCGAGACCGTGCCACCCTTATTCCAGGCAACGTAGTATCGGATTATGGTCGAGTGCTTTTCTTTTTTTTTTTACCCGGAGAGAGTTCCATCAGAACCGCGGCCGGGGCTGTCGGTCGGCCGACTGTGTAAATGACAAGAGAGCGACGGACATTAATCTTTCGCACTATCCAGCTGATGAAGTGGCAATTTCCTCCTGATAGTAAGAGGAAATAGGGTCTGCAGACCAGTTGATCAAACCCTGAACAGTAAGCTCTCGGCTCCTCTCCTGTTCCCTTTCCACCGACGCCACAGTTATCCAATGGCTATACTGCATCCACCAATCGATGGTGCACTGTATGCACCCCCCGACCCCAACCCCGACCCCGACCCCACGGACCTTCCTTCAACTCCCCCGCAACAGAGTCAGGAGTGTATAGCCGTGGGATGGAAAGTGCTCCCGGAGTGGATTCGGTTGCTCCGTCTGTTCCCCGACCCGGCGCGTTTCGGCTAAGAAGCCAACCCCGTCCGTTGAAAGAAGATGATCGTTTAGAAGATACTCAGGCGCCGGCTAATGGTTGCCTTTTATTAGCCTCGATTGGCGTTAAACGAGCCCCCGTCGTCGTTTCGCTGCCTAAGAAACAGGAATACGCCGGGAAACGTAGGAAAATGAGCCACCGTCGAGGCACGGGACGTCCACACCAAATGAAAAGTTTGAAAAATAAAATCTTCCCTTCCATTCTACTAAATTTTTACCGAATTCTATCTATTTAGTAGCTTAATTATAGTTTTTAAAGCGATACCTAGGCTTTCGTATCGACTTGTTGTATCATCTTCCCATAGATATCGCTAATATTAATTTCAGTGGTCGAAACTGTACAGCTTCTTGCATATTCCGTTAAACACCGAGCTCGAGGATTCGCCTGGGTTTAGCTAGTATTTCATACTTGTCGTTCTATGTTTAATATACAGCAGTAAAATCCACCTGAACCTTTTATTACGCTGATCCAGGACCGTTTACGCATAGGCTAAATCAAAACGTAATCTACGAAGACGAATGCGATCGTTAAAATATGATTTGGAAACATTAGAAGATTTAGGACCAGAAGGGGTAAAAAGCCGTATTGTGTCAAAGGGCGGATGACAAATTGGGCAGAGGGTGACTGGCTGATTCGGCTATGTAAAATATTCCCCGCGTTATGCGTTCGTGAAATTAAGTCGTTAATTTGCGAGCCCGATAACGAGGAGACAAAGACGCGCCTAATTACGAAAAGTAAGAGGGTTGAAATTTATTTCTCCGAGTGGTCATATCATTGTATTGGTCGACGATACAAATTTTACCCTGAGCATATTCTTTCTGTGCATCAAATACAAGAACGATTCTGTGGCGATACCTTCCGTATTCGCCACCAGAGGGACCGCTCTCTCACAAGTGCTCGATCGTCTATCGATAAAACAGATTGCTTTACTGATGAGTCCCACTAGCTAACTAATGATAACTAATGATACTAAAGTTAAATCAAAAGCATAGTATTAAAAATTCCCGCATTTGAGTGTCAAGCTTCTGCATCCAATACTCCAAAATTGAAAAGATTCAATTTTAATTGATTTAATTATTCGAAACGGTGATCGAATCATTCAATTAATTCTTATTCCGAATTAGGAGGCGTTTATCGAGAGATAAACGTTTTATTTCGTTAAAGAAACGTTCGCGTTGTCGCGCGTTCAGAGCGCCGTGACAGGCGAAGGAGCTGGAATTAATCCATTCCCCCTGTCGGGGATGCTTTTTATTCGCGAATACAGGATGGGATTACGCGGAGTCCGGTGTGTCGTGTAAGCATATTTCAAATCTCGTTATGTAGCCGGCTCCGAATGGATTTCGTCGGGCTGTCTGCGCCGCGCGATCAGTTAAGGGATAATGGGAGTTCGGTGGAACTCTATGTACGTGCACGCGCCACGAGTACCTGTGTCCTCCTCGGCGACGCTGGGAACGATAATTTCGGAAGCTTTCGAACGAGATTCCGTCCCGATAAAGAGGGCCGAGGGAAGATCGATGAAAGCAAAACACCGCGAGAGCAGGAGCGTCGATTTTTTCCCTCTTCTGCTTCCTTCCTTCCTTCCTTCCTCCTCGCGAGGAACGTGTCGGCGGTGCTTAAAGAACAATATTTTCACTGGATCTATATAACCGATGGAATACGTTTATCGAATTCCCAACTCCGTTCTCCTGTTCTTTCGTTTGAAGTTCCGCCGACGTCTGCCGAGAATTCTGTACACCGGGACGCGGGTATAAAGTAAAGGCTGCGGAAAAATAACTTTCCACCCCTGTTTTCGTGGACCAGCGGGAACACGAACGGATACCATCGGTTCTTTCTATTAAAAGAGGTATCCACGCGCCGTTCCGCCCGTTCCAAGACGAGCCTTATAAAATCGACATTTCTACATTTTTTTAATTTTTTTAATTGTTTAAAATTCCGGTTTGCGACTGAACATTCGGAAAAAATTCAGAAACGCGTACGCCTTCGGGTAGAATATTCATGATTTTTTTGAACTTGAACTGTAAATTGCGTTTTGTTCTGTAACTACCCCAATAGTATGAGTAGCGGGTTAATATTCGTCAGAAAAAATTTTCTTTGCTGTTTAAAATTGTTTGAAATTACGGTTTGCAACTAAAAATTCTGAAATAATTCAGAAACGTATACGCCTTCAATAAAAGAAATAGGACTTAAACTGTAAATTACGTTTTGTGCTGTGTCTACCCTAATAGTAGGATTAGCGGAGTAATATTCCTCAGAAAAAATTTTCTTCTGGTGACCTGTCCATTGAATTTGGTTTAGGGGCACTTTTACCATTTGTTTTAGGGGCACCTTTGCTCATTCGACTATACCCTTATTCTCGATGGGAATACCTCTCTCCAAAAGACGAAAACTTTCGTTTGGTACGTAGGAAACTAAATAAATGCGAGCCCATGGTCGAAAATGGTGGAGGCCTAGCGTTGGAAACCTGGAAATCTTCCTTTCGACGCTGGTCTCCTGGAACACCCGGATTTAGGATCACAGTGAAAAAGTTTTCTCGCGCAGACTGCACCGCTGGGGCTTGCCACAGGTCGTAGGCGAATGGCGTTCATACCGTGGATACTAAATTACACCGTACACGGACGCGTGTACACGCTGCCGTGCATTGAGTAACATTTTCCCCGGAGTGCATTTACAACGGATATTACATCGAACTGGCAGAGAAACGGTCGCGGCTACAACGCGAGATTAAAAGCTATCGCTCGTCAGTGTCGATGAACTCGGTTTCCCAGACGTTCCCCGTTCGCCTCCCTTCCGGTTTTTGGATAAATATTTGAATCCAAGCAGCGCACTCGGGCGTACTGCTAACGCGTATGCATAATGCACCGGCCACGGCTGCGACTAATTTAAGTAATGGTCGACGTTAAGCCGACCGACGTTTGGTTGCTTCGGCTAGGACAACGCTCTCTGCTGTTTTCGATTCGTGTTTCTATACATACGCGTCCGTTCATGGCCCGGGCAGCGAATCGACACGTCGAGATACATCCCACGCCCGGTTTTTACATTTTTGATTCCGCGAGCTGGCGAAACATTTTTTTTAATTTACGAATTGGGACGCTTCCTTGTTTAATATCGGTGGTAGTTTTATTTACATTCTACGCGTGGTATTTACGCGCGCGTCAATTTAGTTCGGCTTTATTCTTTGACGGGAAAAGAACGATAACAGGGCAATCGACCTACCAAGAGTAGATTTGAGGCACCTAATGTGGCCTAGGAAAAATTAAATCGCTAGAAAAATTTCTTTGGAACAAAATTAATCAAGTTTATGTATACAATAGGATAGAATTATTGGTTTCATAAAACTACAATTTATGTATGCAAATTGTGTAAGCAAGCTGTGAAAAAATTTTAATAACAGAATGCTTATGTGCTCATGTTTCTAATAAACTGTCTCTGTTCGACAAAATGTTTGCTTTAAACCCATATCTGGGGGTTTATTATTTGCAATATAAGACCTTGCTTTAAAAAGTATTCTGTAAACCGACGAATAAAATTTTTTGCGTTCAGCTTACATAAACGTGGAATATCACGTTGAATAATACCCGCGATATTAACTATAATAAGGGAAAATTGTCTGCATTCTAGCAGTGGATTTTAACACGTTCAATGCGGTACGAAGCGTACACTGTCTGATAAATAATCGGATTGACGTAAAAAATGAAACAATGCTCGCATAGAATGCGAACAGACAGAATAATATATGCTCACACAGGCATTTTTTAAATTAGCGATGATGAGCGCCAGCTTTGCAGTCGAAATGTACGCATAAATAAATACCAATAGGACGTTGAAATTTGACCGGAACGGGCGTCAATCGAATTATCTATCGCTATTCGATATTAATCGCGATTGAAATAAAGACGTAAACTATTATATTAACCCCTTGACGTACGATTCAATTTCAAATAATTTGTCGAACGTATACTATTTAATTTTGCTTAAATTTGTTCGTACAAGGAATAGTCACGAAAAAGAATAGATATGTTTTATGGATTCAACGTTGCAGGATTCATAATTTAAATTACTTCATCCAGTTCTAGACCCAAAGTAAAAGTCGAAATATACAATTATTGTTTGATCTCACTTTTTATAATGTTGACTTTTGATGCATTAAATTTATCGTTTATTTATTAGTATTAATTTTGGATATTTAAATTAAAATTCTGTGTTTTTGTTCCTAACAATATTATTTTGTATAATGTACTATATTCAGACATTCGTTTTCTTTACTTTCGTTTCGTTGATGATGGTTGCTTGAAAGATCAACAAAGATTACCCTTTTATACATCATTTCTCAAGAAATTTTCACATATCAAACGAGAATAAAACTAGAATAATAATAAGATAAGAAAAGGAAAAAGCACTTCATATATTTTACTGTTTTCGAATCCGAGTTCTTCCTGGCTACGTGTTTTATAAAACGAAGTTACGAGATACATGCAAAGTTTGAACGAAGATATCTCAAAAACGAAAGCCCATTCCGAAGAAACCTGTTTAACTTTCATAACATCGTATGTATACTACAATTTCCATACACTGTGATTCGAAAAGCGATTTTCAGACCCGTTCTTTCCACTCACACGACTCTTGGTATACGAGGGTGCGTTCGATTCGAAATTTTATCGTCCTCGCCTTGTGTAATTAGCAAAAACCACCCCGCGAATCTCCCACTTAATCCACTTCAGGCTCGTCCACGCACTGGTAAAAATAATATTTTCCACATCGTCCCGCGGGATTTTCGAACGTGTAAGTGTTATCGCGACTAATTACCAAAGAACCGGCCTTTTACGCGTACCTTCGAATCGTGGGGCGGGTTCAACCCCATCGCACAATCGCGCTGCGTCGACGACGCGTCGTGGGTAGGGGCTGCAATCGCAGGAAGCAGCCACGGACTGCTTCATCTCACGGATAATAAATTGCACCCGCAGTGACACCCTCTGCGCGGCGCGCAGGTGGATCGATTAAAGGTGCGTTTACATTTACCGTACCAAACTAAATCTAAAAATTTCCAGAGCTACATATTAGATCGTCTCACAAATTCCTACCATTCGACGTTCTCAAATTCACGGGGATCGAGTGTCTAAATTAGGGAAAACAAAATTCGGTGCAATTGAAATAGTTTTTACTCTTTTTCGTGGCTTTCTTAAATCACTTAATAGCTGGGGAATGAATTTTATACAACAATCTGCAGGCTTTTCAATGGGATAAATAATTTGAAAATGTCAATGGAATAACATTTTAATGAAATGTCGAAGTTTCGAAGAAGAGAAATGATTTTGAAAAACACGTATCGTCGTCAAATCCTGATCTCCGTTTCGAGAACGTTTAAAGACACATTATTAAATATATTTTTAAAAAGTTCTCTTCATCCAATGATGCCTCGATAAAGGTTGAAATTGATTGTCTCGAAGGGGTATTTATCTGCGTGTGCCTTGTTTCCCACCCAGAGGCTCAATTTTAAGGAACATAATTCAAGGGGTTGAAATGTAAACGCTGCTTAAAACATCGGGTCGGTAACAGCGTTATAACAGGTATTGCGAGTCGTCGTCGCCCCCTCCCCAGCCTCTATTTCCGTGTCGCCTCAACGAGCACCGCGAACGTTTTACTCGTCGCTTTGAATGGAAGCGTTCAGGCTATAGATTCTCCGTCTCGCGACGCGGTCGCGGCGGTGTCGGGCCCGAAGCCGCAGACTCGTGCTCGTTAATTGCGATCCTTTTATTCCCACTTGTCCCGCGTCGCGACGCGTCTTCGTTCCACGCGAGCCACCCTACCCGCCGACGCTTCCGCGCTCCGTCTCTCCGTGGTTTTTGTTCCGCAGCGCGGAAGACACGGACACGGCGTTAGTACGATCGTGGGCGGAGGCTTTTCGCGGCAAGTGGTACGTGAAAGACCGACCGTCCGCGGTCTGACGAAAAAAGCACGTCGTTCGTTAGGGATTCCGAGCGTTCAACGAGTTTCAAACGAAATTAATGCTCTCCTCCGACCGTTCCCGGTCGCGTTTATCGGCATCGAGTTCTGTGATACGTTCTCTCTATATATACAGTATCACGAGTTTTGTTTTCCCCGTTTCTCTATTTTATCCACGGTCCTTTTTTACCGCGGAGTATCTCGTGTTTCCCCGTTCCAGTTCCCGCGACTTGGCCTTTTTCTTCTTTTTTACCAGGGCCCAGGGGGATCTGGCCGCTTTCTGAAATACGATTCTCCGCGGCTGTATTACACTTGTACTTATTGCGAACGTGGAAACGTGGTTACGCGTTGCTTGTTTCAGATTGCTTCGCTCGAAACTTTTAGCGCGCCGCGTGCCGATTTATAATCACGCCAACGATAAATCGTGCGTGCATATTAGACCCCCCTCCCTCTGTGTCGCGTGTACACGTGTATTACACAATCTGCGCGGTTCAAACGCGTGATGCTATTTGTCAAGCGCTTATGCCAGGGACTTTGTGCCGGTATTATTACGGCAAAGCTATACCGAAACCGATATACTACCGAATACCAAAATAAGTACCGGTAGTGTTTGAATATTCCGGTCCAGTTATGGCGCCAGAAATCGTTAGATTGATGCAACGAGTTCTTAGGCTCTTTTGGATAGAGGATCTGTCTCTTAAATATACTCTATATTCCATAGTTTCTTTATTGTTGTCTGGTATTTATTTTTTTTGTTCTAAAATTGACCGTTTAATATTTTATTTTACGAATTTAACGAGCTAAGGATTCTTGACAGTAAAATTTTCTGAAGGAAAAGTATACAAAAGATGGAGGAACTTATATATTTTCCTGGCAATATGATAGCCTATCTCAATTTTTTATATTTTTAATATTTTTCGAAAAACAAAGGCAACCTCGTACAAATTACACCTTGTATAATATATCAATAATATATTCAGTATAAACTACAACAGAGAAGTGTAAAAATCTAAAATAGTATGACTAACAAAGTGACATGGAAAAAATTCTCCGAATCTAGAAGCTCAGAGTTTTATGCAACTTATAAAATTGTGTATAAAATCATACAGATGCAGCCATAGATGCAGTTTTTATTCCAAAAAAAATCTTTAAATTTATTCGTGTTATTTACAATTTTAAATCTAAATAAATAACAATTTTAAATAACCATAAATAACATAATTGACATGCTTGTAAAATACTTGTAATTAAACACAAAAAAGCAAAGCAAGTTGTAAATAGTTTCGAAATTCATAGAGTCACTCGAGATGCCGTAGATCCTTGAAGGGATAATTAAACTTCATGTTTTTACACTTTGGAACCGCGATGGTATATGAATGGCACTCGCGAGTACCACTTTTGCCATGTGATATAATTTCCTCGACTCGTTGAAAATTTTAGAGAAAGTTTTTATACCGTTAAACATTTACTCGAATTGTTTATACTTGCAAAGCGCACTTTACGATCGCAAGAACTGGCTGTACGCAGCCAATTATCATCTGCCTTAATTGAAGTAATGAGGTAATTTCACGTCAAAGGCAGTTATCTCGTCGTCGGTCGCGACAATGTTTTTGTACGCGTTTGTACGGTGTAAATAATGTAAATAAAAACTGGGGCTAGAAACGCGAATACTAGTACCTTTATTTTGGTAATTAAATTATTTCTTTATAATGAATGCTTGATTTTTTTTAATTTTAACGCACCGAGGATTCTTTGTTTGCCATCATTGTTCTCGAATATCCTTTTTCTTTTACTTTACAAAGTAACGTACGAATATATTCACGAGTTCAAGATCCATGTTAAATGAAGATACAATTCCACCAATGGAATTTTTATGAAAAACTCCAGTGGCTGTTCTGAGACTTGGATTTTTGTACAAAAGGTAATCGGAAAGTCTAAACTGTTACATGTAAAATCAAGCATTAATCCTTATCGTACAAATAGATGTCTGTATATACAAAATAATATATTTTCGAGTATTTCATAAAGAAATAATTAAATTTTTTCTACCAGATAAACTCGATATCGAACAATTTGATAGACCAAGCAAGAAGTCCGATGGTGTTGAACGTGGTCAGATTTTTTGATCGCCACGAACCGTGTCGCGAATCGCTGCGTCGATTGTTAGCCCGTGATCCACGATCCCTTTTTCTTCTTTCGATTTCAGGGAAATAGATCAGACGACCACTCGAATCCGCAGAGTGAATTCCAGGTCGCGATTAATCACCGATATTTATAACGGAAATAAATTTCGCCGCGATTTTCAGCTTGCCAGCGTCCGACCATTGGGCGAGGAAAGGGATGACAGCCGCGCGAGAAAAGAAAAATGTAAAAAAAAAAAAATAAAATAAAATAGAAGATAAGGAAACCCGGATGATGGCGTGGAGAAAGCTTTTGGCGAATACACAGAATTCTTTCTACCTTAACGCCATCGAGATTTCTGTTTTCATATCTCTGAATCGCTGTCTTTCATCCACTTTCGAGACCGTCGACGTATTTTTAAACGTACAGCCTCCAAGTTCGTTCAAAAGTTCGTTGATAAATCTCATAATCTCTTGGCTTTCGAAAGGAACCGCGAGTACGAAACGAAGATATAATTGGAACCAGTCACTGTATTTCCAATTTACATATTTTAGTTTCCCTGTAAAAAATTATTTAGAACGTGTCGTGTGGTATTAATGATATAATTGGCAGGAATGTCTGGCAAATACATATCGATCGAATAAATATTCCGCGGTGGCTAATATATTCGCGGTTCGAAATAAAATTCGTACCCGCGGTCTGGGTTTTATGCGGGCAAATTATTTTACGATCGTCGGGGCTATATTTCGTTGTTTTTAATTTAACGAGCCCGGTCGCAATTCGGCCGCGCAGCGACGAAGGCCTCTGTTAATGAAACCGACATCTTGATTAGTTATTTCGCTCGTCGTTGATCGGATATGTTAGCCCCGCGGAATTTATCGGACGCGCGCGCAGATAAATCAAATTCAGACGGTTTAACGTTGCTGAAAATCGGGCGCCCATTACGCTACAAAATTTATCTTGCATCGGTATTTACATTTAATAAGGAAATTTAGTGGCCCGACGACGAGCGGGGGGATTTAATGGAATATTCGCGAACGAGAGAAACGCGTTTTTCTAAATTACACGCGCCCCCGGAATTGATGCGACGCGAGACCCCGAAAAAATATTGCAAACAATTACGCAGATCCACGCTTTTGGTGTTTGAAATTACAGTCGAGGCGTGCTCCTCGTATTTCAGTCCTCATAAACAGGACGGGGGCCACTAAACACCAGCCACCTTGATAACTCGTTTATTTTCGAAAACAAAAACGTATCGAGGGATCTTCTTCCATTTTTTATTCGATAAATTATTCTCGAAGGAAGAGTTTATTTATCGGTTATTTATGCGTCCATGCATCGAGTTATCGTTTGGCGAGGATATTGTTGCAAGTTTCAATCGGTTACGCAATGACAGTAATTTGTTTCACTGTTATTTTTTCTGTTTCGAGAAAACAGTTCCAAAATGAAATGTGTTCGTCGAAGTTTCTATTCGATGCATTTTTAATGTAACTTTTATTTCGTCAAAATACAGATTCCAGTTACGTAACAGCATCGAGAAAAGTAACACATTAGTACTGTTGCTTCAAGGCCAATAAATTAATTTAATACGTGTCAAAGTTTGTGATGTCGAAGCAAGCATTAATAAGCATAACTTGGAAAATATCTTACGAAGTGGATGGAATGCTTGAGCATGTGAATGCAAATGTGTTTCGTTTAGGTACACGGTGTATTTTGTGGAAATCGATGCGTAATCGAGAGTGATGGACGATTCTCCAGCGTGGGCGACCGTGCATCGCGAAAAGGATATTTTTCGGTCTAGGGTATTCCGTAGCTCGCTGTCCTTGACAATCAATTATCATTAGCGAAGTCATTAATAATCGAACACGAACGGAGGGAAGTCTGACAGGTGACAGCTTGGCCGCCGGACGTTGCTGCCGCTTGGAAAGTTGTCGTTTCTGCATACTTCCGACACACTCGAAAGCGACATTTCCACGGCAGCCATGGCGTCGCGAACGAGTGTCCCGCTGTCTGGAACTTTAGCTTCTTGAACGACGTTGATTAGTTTTGCGGTGCTTCAACGGGAACAATAGTCGCGAAATCGAGACGCGTTTCGACGCGATTATGCATGAGACTTGTCCAGAATTTTTAACGAATTTCCGTTTCCTCGAGAATATCATTTTTAAGCGTTCGTTCCCTTGGCTATTTAAATATATTTTGTTCGAGATCAAATCATTTGTATTCTCCTTATTGACGCGTCTACTTTAAAAAATAGGATTGTATACGATTTTGTATTGTTTATGGCGATTACGCAAGAGATTTCACGGGAATTTTTAACGAATTTCCGTTTCCTCCAGAATATCATTTTCAAACGTTCGTTCTCTTGGCTATTTAAATATATTTTGTTCGCGATAAAATCATTTTTATTACCCTTATTGACGCGTCCATTTTAGAAAACAGGATTGTCCATGATTGTATATGATTTTATATTATTCGTTTCTTAGAAAGTTGATGATACACGACTCTAAACATAGTCGTGACTTATAAACTCCATCGATTACGACGCCTCGACTATGTTGTGCAATATTCTACGAGAGTTCTCTGGTTCTCTCCTACCTGGCCTTCAGCAATAATTATAGGCCAATCGGGCGGTTGGCGCCATGGGGGTTATTTGCCTGTCAAAGTAATCAATGTGCCCCGGGAAAAAAATCAGAGAAACGGATAGGACTGCAGGGAGGATGACGCTTTTTTTTTGTCCGTGGTTTTGAAAAACTGACGATATCGATGGAATTTTTCCCCTGTATCGAGTGAGAATTTTTGATAATAAATTTGAATAGTTTCCCTCCGCGTTGACTTTTAAAGCACTGAATACAAACGTCACGCGACTCGAATAAACGAATAACAAATATGACGGCTATGACGATCGAAAGTTCTATGGTTCTTGTTGGAAAACCTTGTATGGAAATGTGAAATAGAGTTCAGAGTTTTGGGTCAAAATGGACCCTGCGCCGTTTCGAGGGCCAACGATATGGTTAATTAGTTACAGACGAACGAGTCTGCTCTTCCCTTTAGTATTCTGGCTCGTGTTAATCATCAAAAGGTTCTATCGCCTATGCTTCCATTCACTATAGTCCAGCCTGTTCCTTCGTTCTCTGCTTCACGTATTTTCGTCCGTATGCATGTTGCACTGGTAACGCCGCTGCGGATAATACCGGCTAAAGTAATAATGCTGATGCATGCTAATGGAGAGCGGGAAGGTAACGATGGGAAACTGGAAAAGTATACACACGCCCGACGTTCGCGCGAGCAAATTGATTCGCGCGACGTCTAATCCCGCGGTCAACGCTAATCGTTCGCACGTTCATCGATTTTTTCCAATTCCTCAATTATCGAGTCACATGCAATCGCCAACTTTCTTTTTGTACCTACTTTGTTTCACTTTTAAAAGAGTTGCAAAACAATTTGGTCCAAAACGGTGATTTCCATTATTAAATATAATTTATTCCTATTTATTTGGTAGCTCCTCGATTCCTGGTGCAAAAATATTAGCCTCTTTCGATGGGAAAGAATATTTTCAAAACTTCAGAAAGCACCACATCCATCAAAAAGTAATTTATTATTACGCGTATGTCTTGGTCCAAATTAAACAATTTTTCAATGTGGAAGAAGTGACTTACTTTCTTTTGAAATAATAACAACGTTTCCTTCTCATTGCATCGTCCAATGAATTCAGAATTTTCTATTTGTTCGTTAAAAAGATCGCAATTTTCGAAATTGTCGTACGATTACGACAACGAAATTCGCCAACTGTTCGCGGAGTTCTTTAGAACGATTGGCGTAGAATCGATTAAAATGTTTATCGTTAATCGATGCCACGGCAAATCTCGTGCCGTGGGGCGTTATTCGATTGATCCATTACAGGCCAATAAAACGGACCCACTCTAGTCGTTTTCAATGTACCGCCATTAACAGCGTGCTTTTTAACGTTTCCCGACCGTTCTTAATGCCTTTTCGTATTTTTTGAACGCTCTCCGTGATTTTTACTTCCCAGTTTATCTGCTTTCGTTCTCTTATAGCGGGGAAAAAAACGAATTTATTTCAGACTCTGGTTTTAATTGACTCACCCTAGACAATCCACTCGTGATACAGATTTACCGAACGAATGGAATTACAGCAGTTCGGATAAAATTAGTCGAAACAAGATGAATTTTTTAATCAAAGGAGAGGCTTTTATCGCAAATTATTTGACTAGAAGAACAGCTCGAAGAACGTATTTATTTTATATCGACGATTTAATTTGAATTAAAAATTGTGGTTATTTAGACAATGAGAATTACTGTAACAAAAATCCTTTTAAATAAATTTTACTGTAATGGACTCGTGATGGATGGAATTTAATCTTCTGCATCTGGAATTTTCTAAAATATTTTCTCCCGATCGTTTGGTTTGTAATAATTTCGTGTACATTCGAAGAAGAAAGTAAGAGCGAAAATTTAAAATTACATTATACATTGTGAATTAAAATAATAAGTGGGTAAAGAAGAGGACTAGAAATACTTACGAACGTTAGTTAAAAATACATTAGACGAGAGTTTCGAATCTTTTATTTGCAACGATGATTCCATTAACAGGAGATTATTTAATGATGTGGATCGTTTGATTCAAGGGAATGATATTATTTCCGTATTATGGATGCCTGTACGTGTCCACTATTTGACGAAGCGAATAGTGGTGCGGTTCTCAAATTGTAATGCGTTGCAATCTTCGCACGTCTAGTTGGAATTTCCTGGAAAAATATTTCATCGTGTCGATTCGAGGATACGTCATTGTTAATGCATTTACACCGACATGGACAGTACACGTCTGTCCTACGAAATAGACTAAATTTAACAAATTCAAACGAATCGAAAATCTTGTCTCGAGGATTTATAAAATATTAATACTTTGCACGATTCGACAAGCGTTATTTATTCATCGACGGTAGTAACCCACGTTCTCCAACCTTCGATGTTCTCTTTTACGTATAAATAAAATATCTGCGAAAATATTAGGCAACCAGAAAAGTTCTGTCACAATTTTAAGGATTTTCGACGATTTTTAATTCAAATTTCGAGTCTCGTGCCTACAAATAATGCAAGATAAATGTTCGTGAAAGTACGTAATCTCGAAAATAATAAAACATCGATGTACGATATTATTTATCGTAAAGTTACCTTTAAACGTCGCTTTAATTATAATACCGTTGCATCGTCGGTACTTATTGTATCGGTTACGAAGTTAATAACGCGATACTTTCACTCTGCCTAAGTGAAATAAAATGAAAAATTCACTGTAACTGGCAGGCTTAAATACTAATGGAAACTAGTTTCGAACAGTATTCCCATATATTCACGTTTGCCAAGTAATATTTTACAATTTAAGTCGATAACGTGACAGAGACTGACGATGCCAGTAAATCACGCGCACGAATCTAATAAACATCGAAGACATTTCTTTAAGGTCAAGAGAAACCGCGAACACGAGTTTACGCAAACTTTATTATCTCGATTCGTGAAATCGATGTTCAAACTAGCTCCTCAGCTTTTATTAATACTGTGTGCTAAGGAGCAGTGGCATAAACAACATTTCGAATTGGACAGGCTCCAAATTTATTATTCATATTCTATTTTCTAACAATTTGTTTTATTCTACTCAGTACTTTTGTGTGCTTCGTTAGAATATAACAGAGTATTCCTCTACAAAATCTTTATCTGCAACGTAAGTTAATTTGTTGTGACTTGGAAATTAGTTTTTACTAGATTAACCAAAATGGGGAACATATTAGCATGTTTATAAAAACTTACAAAAGAGACTGAATTAAAGATTTTCAGAAAGCTTTTAAAAGTGTCACGTGGAAAAAGAAAATCGAGAAAAAAAAAATTACGATCGTAATGGACAATGCAGCGATAGAAACGGTAAGCTCGCGATTATGGAAGTAGTAACAGATTACACATTCCGAACGAGCTTGTCGGACGACGGAAACGATAAGATCTGCGCGATTCTCGGTGAAGTCGACGATGGTGTACTAACGCAGGGACTTATGGCAAACATACTTTCATAGGATCTCGAAACTCTCGAGTACGGGAAGTTTAAATCTTCCCGAGGTGAAATTCAACGAATCCAGTGGTATAAGTAGATTTCATGTCAGCCTGGCGCGGTAAACGACGAGTAGAGAATGAGCGTTATGCATAATTTCACGCAACGACGAATCGGGATTTTCGTTAAGAGCTCGGGCAAGTCTTACGAGATGCATACTTAATCGACTAAAACATGGAACATTTTACACGTCCAATGAGTAATACACACGACGGGGACAGGTATTGCTTGCCAAATTATTCGAATATTCCGGAAACTTGAAGAATCGATTAAAATTAAAAATTAATTACGACTTTTTGATACGATTCCAATTGGAGGAAGCAATCGTTCATACGAGACAATATTTTCATAAAAAATGAAATAAAATTAAATCGACATTTCGACGAACGAAGTCTTGAGCTAAAGCTACTTTACGAATGGATTGAAAGCTTTTATATGTTATTCGTGAATATAATTCGCCCGACTTTAGTACCGATACTCCATTCATGATATCTGTAAGGCCATAACGTTTCAATACGCGAAATGATGCAAACGAATTAAAGTTGTATTCCTGTTCCGTATTGCTTTCTGATCGTATCTGCGAGAACACGATGAAAATTCTTGATTCTAAAAGCCAGATAGCTGTCTGAACAGAGTTTGAAAGGAACGTAACCTTCGTAGTCGATGAACATTGCTTCCCAGGAAGAACATTCCTCGCCTTTAAAGTGAAAACGCGATCCAGAACGCGTTCGATTGAAATTCGCTTTGAATCGAAAAGCCAGTGTTATAGATTCCGAAAGATGACGATTTTCTGGGTATCAAAACGACGAAGTCTCTGTGTTTTCGGTTTTCTACAAAGTTCGAAACTCGGTTTTCCTCGCGACTATAGACGATAGAGAAGACATTCGCGGCAAAAATCGAAAATGGCAGGAAATTGAGAAATTGAGCTTTACATTTATGAGAATATTAAAATGTCTATCATCGAGGTAATATTTTTAAACGAATGGGCAATCAAATACGTCTCAAATTTCAAAACTGTAATTTTTTTAAAACGCAATTCCGGCGTCCGTGTTTTGTCATTTTATGCATTTAACGTACGCAAAGCTCTTAAAGAGGCCCATCACGGGAAAAAGGTACCGGAATCCCTATCGAATTCGCTTGTGGTAAAAAAAAAAAAATAGCCAAGGAAGGATTAAACGGGGAATGGAAAATCGATAAAAGCGAAATCATATTTTCCAGGAAGGCTGGATTAAAAAAAAGGAGGCAAAAAAAAAAAGAGAAAAACGATGCCCATTGTAAACAACGCTTCGCGCAAAGAAGGGCGATTAGGTAGGGACGTAAGGACAACTACGGGTCTCGACGTAAACTAAGAGACAAAGGGGACGAGGGTGCAGAGAAAAGGACGGAGAGATAGAGCGTCGGTGGTTGGCTTACGTGATCAGAATTAATCACGGTTATTTATTGGACGAATAAATTTTCCTTCGATCGGCGAAATCTCGCGCGTCAGCCGCGTGCATTTCGATGCAGCTGCGCCACTAAAAATGAGAAAATAACGCGGAAAGGGTGGTCGAAACGGGACGATCCGGCGTAGCCAAGGCAAAACATTAATTTCGTGCAAAAACGTGGCAAGATAGCGACGACATTATTTCATTGTACGTTGATACATCGACCATCGTTTACAGTCGCGGACAAAAGTCCAGGACGACTGCATTCGCGGTTATCACACCATATTGTAGCCAACAATTCGTAAGTAGTTACCTTTAATGGAGTTAACAAACTCTCAAAGACGAAAGACAGAGAATATTTAATATCTATAACGTTGTACGATTCTCAAAAATTGTTTTGTTTAATCCTTTCGATCTAAAGCCTAAAACAACAAAACTTGTTTTTATTGTAATTAACAGAGACGAATGCATCATACTATTTTAATCGAGTGTTATAGTTATTGCGAGAAACGAAGATTTTTCATAAATATAGCGTAATTTCGAGCTGAATCAGCAGTGCAAATAAAATAGAAAGCCAGTTAGGTCTGGGTTAGGTTAAAATTAATTTCATTCGACGGTTGAATAGGTACCCGCGCCATCGTGATTCTATTTTGACATGGTATCTCTTGTTAATGCTTCCTTTTGAATTCAAGATGCGAGGAGAAACACGAGCACAAACACGCCGAGCAATTAATGCGCCTGAATTCGAAGCGAGTAATGGATCCGCTTAAACCTATTTGTCGGGGGATGAAAAGTTTCAACGCACGACGCGCTTATTTCGACGTCAAGTCGTCAATGAGACGAAGTCTGAGGTTTCAGGGGAATTAGTCCTCGAGACGTATCATAGTTAGACGATTCAATACGCCATCATACTTGTATTCTGAACTTTCGTCGTGACCATTCACGAAGTTTTCAAGAACCTACATACAACATTTCTTGTCGTTTTAATCCATAAAATATACCGATAAAATCAGTTATAATTAAAATCTGGGCCCTGTAGAGTAATAGCAATTACCCTCTGTTTCGTCGGTTTTAGTTTTTTCTTTCATTTGCAAAAAGTTTTTAAATATAATTTTCAACGAATCACGTCACAAATACATTTTACAGTTGGCGTTTCCGACGATTCCCCTCTTGACAGGAATTTCGCGATGATACGTGGCTGATATATTTTATATCGACCGTACCGCGGGGAAACATTTTACATTTTATCGCGATTCGACCGTAATGGGCATACAAATTTTTATTCGGATCGAGGAACGTGACTTTGAGCGACAGATATTTTCTGTTTGCACTATAATGATCGTCTGCAAACAGGGTCGTCGTTTATGAAGACTACGCGGCGCGAAGATGAGAAAGAGGAGAGGAGAATGCGGCGAAACGATAGTATGGTTAAGGCTGTGGAACATTATAATTCAATCCCTACGGTTAGCCGGTGCACGGCAATAAATATTCTCGCTTGGCGAAAACTCGCGCGTTAACGCGCGTAAGTAAATCAGCGCTGTTGGTCGGCGGAGCGTGTGCTCGCGGAACCGGACACGCCGCGGAACAGTCGACGTGATTCACATTACTGCCGATCGCACCGACCACTCTGATCACCGGTTGTTTCGTTACTCTACGTCTCAATGATCCGTCATACGACACACGAGTGTTACGCATTTTGTTACTCGACACTCGAATAGAAAACTTTTTCAAGACGGTCATTCGATCTCAGCATTTTCCACCAACTTCATCAATCTCTTCTTCTATCAATAGTTCTTGGATATCTTCGAAATTTATACAGTCTAACCTTCCCTTCGATCTATTAGATCGATCACATTATGAGAATTCATTCTGATCGTAAATTTTTCCAACAGGCATTTAACACTAGAACTATCGAACTTGTTGCAATGATCTGTTTATAATTTTTAATAAAAATTGTTACTAATTTATTTGACTGGATTTTTGTAAAATCATGGTTTTCTATAAGAAAATGAATAAATATTTATTTTCACTGCATTATACATTTCTTCGAGTATCTATCGTTTTAATTTCTTTGATAGAAATAAATACACCATAATTGTCTGTTCTAGTGTTAATGTTGACGCCTTTCTTTATGATGTATATAGATTTGTCGTTTCTTTTATTCACAATCGTTGCAAAAAATGATATTAATAACTGTTAAATGCATCTATGATTTCCTAATATAACGATTGAAGCAAAGTACAGTAGTGATTCTTAAAATGAGCTTGATGAATGCATGAAAAAGTGACTGATTGACATAGTTTCCTTTTTTCGACTGTCGTTTATTTAAAGAATCATTACTATATTTGGTGTTTACGATTCCTGAATAAATAAAACGACGAAGTGAGCGTTTAAAAATTGAGACGTTTTGTACCGGAATATCTCTGAATTCCGTGTTGTAGAATTTCTAAACAGAATGTCTGTGTTATTGGATGCATCTTCAATTATTTTCCCATGGATTGAATTCACCGATCGGACGATACTCGTCGCCATAAACTGAATAGCGTCGGTCCGACAGGAGTACAGTTTCGTTATACGCGAATATTCATTAACACGCCCAGGTAACATTGCGCCTTGGAAGAAGACTTTAATGAGACGCCGGATGTTTTTACGTTTACAATGCTTTACAATACGTAGCCCGAAGGAGCCAGGCTGCTCGTTAGTGCCCCGTATTTGTTACGAATTTACAGTCGCGTTAATTACTGTCACTGTGCTCCTTATTATGACGGTGTCCTGTGTTCTGAATCGGCGAGTTTCGTTGAATTAAGATATTAAGCCCGTTTGGGCTCACGGCCGCGGACCGTGAGAGAGAAACCGGACTGAATACGGTTATTCAAAATTTAAACCGTGTCGCCGTAACGAACCTTCGTTTCCACGCCTGCTATTTTGTTTAAATATAACTGGCCACCGTTTGCATAGGCTAATAATTTCGACGTTCAGCCGTTTAATGAATAATTAAATAAGTAGAGTAAGGTTGTCAAAATTCTAACAAAGTCGATAATATTTATTAGAAAATACAGCGAAAAGATTCTTTCGTTTATACCACCGGTATCGTAATTTTCATTCTGACATTATTCAGACACACGACTTTTGCTGGGAAAAAATATTTCTAACAAAATAAATTTTTAATCAGTTATAAATTCTAATATAATACATTTGTACTTAATTCCATACTATAGAATCATTCTGTTTGTATTATCAGAGTGGGTGGCGAAATATTCTCGTTAATACTTTTTTGTTTTTCTAAATAGGGTTAATCACTCCCAGGTGGCGAATAATTATGCTGTTTACCCTTATCGCGAACGGAATTTTGCCGTTTCGCACGCGAGAAGACGGTTACTGTTTTCGCTCACGAAAGGTTTAAAACTGGAATCCTCAAATCTTAATATCCAGCTTGTAAATTGCAAGCGCCTAGTTTTCCGTTTCCGTCGGTGATATTACACTCATTAGTTCCGCCATTGCGCGAACGAAATCCGGCAAATTGCAATTTTATAACTTTAATCACTTACCGACTGACTAAGCGAGCTTTACTTCTGCAGCGTTACGTCGCAAATGGCCCGCATTGTATCCTCGCTTCGTTTGGAATTGCAAATTCTGTTTAGCAACTTTCTCTACCGATGCAAGCGGAAAGAGAGAACAAGTTAGCGATTGGTCACCGCGTTTTCATCAAAGATTCCGTTCCGTGACATTTACTCCCAATGTCAAATATCCCTTCGAATAATTCGATAATTTAGGGCAAAGATATTCATATTGCATTTACTCTATTTTAAAGTAAACAAAAATCATTCGAGTTTCGTACAGAATAGAACTGTCAGAATCTATAGATTGCTAATTGTAATTGAAAAAAAATAAGACGTGCGAAAATCGAAAAGTGAATTGAAAAATTGGAAGGGTAGATCATCGATAATATTTCGTCAGAAACTTGGAACATAACTCGAAGACTCGTGGGCTTGAAGTCGTTAAAATTAAACGTCGAACGCGCATCGAAAGAAGTATTTAGTCTCGTAATCGTATCGTGGAACGAACGAAAATTGAATTCTGTCCCACAGTGGGTCGCTGGGGGAGGGATAAACGAAAACAAGGCATAATGAGGCAGTGCTGTCGATTTCATACAATTTATAATTGACGAAAACGATCGCGCCGGACGAGATTTAAGCACGTTCTGTCGCATGGACGATCACGTAACCGGTTTGTTTCGAACTACCGAGATCTGCACGCGATATCGGGCGTACGCATGCATAATTGGATAATGCATAAAACCATTTTTTACGAATAAAACGAAACAGGTGGCGAACGTTTACGTTTATCGCTTCCCCGTCCGCTTATCGTTCGCGAATAAACATTACGGCCCGTCGTCGCTGCGTTCGTCACGCGATTTCCGATAATGTGATTCCGTGGTCGCTAATTAACGAATTACCGGCAGTCCACGCGGTGGAAACGAGACGATTCACTTTGTCAGAGAACACGATACAGAGGCTTAACTTACTCTTTCAACACGATAATGTATGTTTTCCCTATTCACAGATATACTCGACATTTATTTTCAACTAGAAGTTATTCACTGCTTTGAAATATTTTTTGTTGACAGGTACTTTCTTATTTTAATTAAATTGTTTCGATAAATTAGAACAGAATCTCTCGATGGAAAACCTTTTATCTCGAATATCTGTAGCTTTAGGAATTTTTTGGTAGTCTAGACTAATTAGAATCCGTCCTTTATATCGTTTATATTTCTTACGGCGTATAAAATTGGAATGAACGCTCGTCGACGCCATACGTGTCAAAGATTGGCTTCGTTCGACTTTAAATCCCACGATTTTTGCATCAAAAATTCAAATATATGGTAATCAATTCGAATATCCTTTTAAACCGACGTTCGTGGAAACGTGCTCCATCTGCCCTCATCTTGTCACGAGTCTGACAATACGTCAGACCCGTCGCGCTGGTCGTCGCGTACGCGAAAAAAACGCGCGATAACTGCCTTAACCGGTTACAATTCGCGCCACTCCGGTTTTAAAACACTGTGACCCGACTGTTTCGTCATCATGGCGGTTTTCGAGCCGTCGCGAGAAACGCTCGACGGCAATATAATTTGCATTCGTTCCTCCCCGATCTCCCCGTGCTGCCTCGTTTCTCGTTCGCGTAAAAACGCTCGGGTCCGTGACTTCTCGCGAGAACGTAGGATTCGTCACGGAGATTTCCTTCGCGAAAGAACGCCGCACACGCGTCCCGGCGCGTCGCAGATTCCGAATTCAACGTAAAGTTCGCGGCACAGCCGTCATTCGAGATAAATTCTATGGAGAACGGGGTAGCGTAATGCGACACGACGTGCAACGCGACGCACGTCGAGGCTCTCGCGTTTCTACGTTTTCCCTTTCTCTGTAATTACGTTCCTGCAGTCATTACGTTAATTACGCTCGCGAATTTGCGTAGGTGCGCGCGATAATGGCGACGGCCGGCGCTGAGGAACGGAAAAAGCGCGAAACGGCCGCTTCTTTCTTGAGACCAGAACGCAGACGTTACTCCCCGTGCTCCTTGGAACGAAAACGTTCGTAAAATTTACGACTCTCTAGAAATTTTTATCTTCGTTGCGCGATATCGCGTGCTTCGCCTTTGGTCCGTGTGCTTATTTCTTGCTACAAGATCGCAGACGTTGTTCGGTATTCCTTTGAACACGGATGTAGTCACTTTTGGTGGAGTTTCGAGGAAACAGAAATGAAATGCTTAAAGTGTATTTGTGAGTGGGATAAGAGGTGGAAGAATAATCGAGGTTATGGAGAGGAAAGGGTAACTATAAATAAATGGTGGAATAGATGGATGGATTCTTTCTTGGCATTGTAGATAAACCAAGAGTAGATTCTCCCTTTGTAAGAGAATCTTTGGGCGACAATTACGCAGGGAGGGTGGCTCAATGCGAACACAGCGACGTTTCGGCGTATCGAAGGAACCGGATTCGAAGGGTAAAGGTCAGAGATCGTATATTTCGACGCGATTATGTCCAAGCGCTCGAATAATCGAGTTTACAAACTGCAACGACTGTACTTTCGCAGATGATATTGAGTTTCGACCGTACGGTGTGCCGTTGAGATTCAACCCCCCGGGGGTAAGCGGGACTACAAGCTTCCCTTTGAGACCGAGCGTTGATTCGATCGTCGGTCCTAAAATCCCGACAGACACCGCTGGAAAGTGTATTACCGATATATGTCATCGTTCTTAATACTTTCGCGCGACGGTAGTCGACCACGCGGTAGTTGCCCAAGTTATAAAGTTACAAATTCCCTTCGGTCTGAGCATTCGAAGGGAATGTCTCCTTCCGTTCAACATCTTCGTTTAGGAGTTTCGATCGATTTTGAGAATATAATTCTTTTTTAACGGTGTTACACCATCGTAATGTCTAGATATATCAGTAATTGTTTCGGTTTTTTAATTTGTCCCAGTTTCTAGAATCGTTTTGCATATTTAGATTATTGTCTTTTCCGAGATACTCCGCCATTTTGATACGTACATATCGTCTCGAGAGGCAGTTGCGTTTCTTTTACGACGCTTGAAATATGGACAGCCGTGCTTTAGTTGGCCCCTGATTCATTTTTCTCGAGCAGCTCCCAGGATTTTACGATCCGAACGGGAAAACCTCTCGCAGTTGGCGACTCGTTCCTGGTCCCTTCTCGTAAAAACAACTGTTGTACCAACGCGTTGCAAACGATACCGAATATTCGTTCGCGCAGCGAGGTAAAACACCCAAAAATACACGGATACGTTTCAGCATCCGTGCTGCAAACAACACCACAAATACATTTAATATCCGCCTTGTCCACGAACAAACTATTCAAACGTTTACTTAAATATTTTCATATATTTTTTTTCAATATCCTCTTAAAGTTCTCCTTAATAATACTTAGTTTCTCAACAAAATTAATACGCGTTTAGGAAGATAAGATAACGTTAAAAAAATAATTCTTATTTTCATGTCTGAAGGCTCAATATTGTGCTTCACAATTAAATTTTATGTCGAAGTGTGAAAGTAACTCAAATAATTTCTGTGTCACGTCCATTTAAAAATACGACTCGTACAGAAATGTTAACAAAATTGATTTTCGAATCCCGATATTTTTTCGGCGTTCATTCATTTTTGTCAGTGGTAAAGCTTTTCTCGAGAATGAAAGCGTCCAGACGCCAGTGTTCCATCTGAATATCTCCGTCGACATCCGGGCACTGGCAGTATATCCTTAAAGCTTCAATTTATATAGTTTACAGTCTAGCCGGTCTAGTCGTTAGTTCCGTACTGACACGTTTCCGTTTGTATTACTGTCGTATGTATACTTCACCCTCGATTCCACCCTTTATGTACCGTACGTACGCGCATAAAGGCACTCTGCACGTATACGGGCGAATACATGCGTCTTCCTTAGCCCGAGCGGCACACATCCACCGCGGCGTATTCCCAGTCACGGTCCTGATTAGCCTAATAGAAAACACAAACACGGCCTTAATGTATACCATCGATATATCATCCTTACATCCACCACTCTGCAATCTCGGTACGTTACGGACACCAACGTGTCAGCCGTTGGAACGCGGTAAAAAAAAACCGCCGAAACTGGGTTAATACAGGATGAGACGTCCGTTCCTACCATTGACACGTATGGACTCCATACTATGGAGGCACGTGCTGCGGAGAGGGTTGAAGTATTGACTGCACGCAGGGGTTGGAGGAAAGAGAATGTTATTCAGCCGTAGGTGAAAACCCCTGCTAGCCAACGCACAGTGGCCAACTTGGACGTTTCCGGACGAACGAATTTCTACAAACGACGTTTACAGATTTTATTAGACGGTTTGCTCGTCGATACGAACCCAGTCTTTATTTCGGTGAAAGCTTTCGACCATTCGCAAGTAAGCGTGTTATCTGCGAACCAAAATGTGATAATCGCGAGGCGGATCACGTACCCTCGATAGAAAGATCGTTAATTCCTCGCGTGGGGGTGCATTTGCATACAGCGGTGGATTTAACTTATCGGGGTTCGAAGTTTACTACCCTTTTCTTTTCTGATATTTTTTACGAAACGTTAACGCTGGTATCGAGAAAACGTATTTATTCATCTGTTGATTTTTAAAATAAATTGATGGATTTAAGTTACTAGGGTTTGAAATTTACTACTCTTTTCTTTTCTAACGTCTTCTGTTGTTTTTTTAACAAAATTGATGGATTTAAATTACTAGAGTTTGAAATTTACTATTCGTTTCTTTTCATTTTTTACGAAACGTTAACGCTAGTATCGAAAAAATGTATTTATCCTAATATTGTTTTTTAAAATAAATTGATGTGTTCGAAGTTTCTCTTTCTTAATTATAATTATCTACCAGCAAAACAGAACCAGTCTCTGAAATGCAAAAAAGAAAAATTTCATAGTCCCTTTTCACCAACATCTTGCAAATAATCGAGGTTCTGCTGCATTTGAAAGAGAAAAAGAAGAAAATGAACCGAGAATAAAACTTGATACCGTGAATTTACGTAAAGAATGTAAATATAAAGTAAATGTTTCGTCTTTTTATATTATAACGGACAAAAATAATATCGTCAAAAAATGCGTCGATAATCGAGACGTTTACTTCGCGAAGAGGGACTGTAGAAAAACATCCAAGGGCTTTATTTTCTCGTTGAAATCGTAGTAAAGCGTGAAAGCACCGAGACACGGGACGGCAAGGGTGCGTTCGTTCGCCGATAATATTCGAAACGGCATAATTCACGTTTCCATCTATTATCATAGCAGTTCCTACGGGATTTATATTTACGATACGAGCGTGCAGGTGGATAGAATGGGTCGGTGGGACCATTGTGACCAATTCTCTTTAGCTCAGTACCGTCGAAATAATTTCATACCTTCGGAGAGAAGTAAATTGTTACAACGTTGCATTATCCGTCCGCGAGGATTATTATATTCCGTTATGCCTACCCTTCTTCCACTCTTTCTTTCCCTTATCCTTTGTTTTCCACCGCTTCCATTGTTTCAGCACAATGCACTGTATATTCCTGAAAGTACGTAATGAATTTTTATTTCTTCGATGTTACTCACTTTCTCGGGAACGAGGGACGGTGCGGCGGGGAGGGGAGGATGGAAGGGAGGGACTCTTTCAACGGGAGCAAACAATTTATCATTCTGAAAAAATCACGTAATGACGCTTTTATGCGGTGCGTCATAATAAAGAATCGCGAAGCATAATGCGAAACCGCGGGCACGGAACAAAATAAATAAGGAACCTACCGATACACGGTATTAGTCTGCGTTATTAAATAAAGCGTCGAGCTCGTTCGTCCCGGAATATTACTCGCGAAACTTTTTCTTAAGATGGCATTCTCGTTCGAAGCGCCGTTTTCTTTCGAGCGATCTTTTATCGGGGAAAAGAGTAGGATTCTTATGCAATTATTTGACGCGTCTATAAAGTCATTATTTTTATATTTATGGCCATTGTCTGTGGTCAAATTGTTATAAAATTAATGTAAAAATGTTTCTCAGACCTCAACCGTTCGTCGCTCTTAATAGGGAAAGGTGTCAGTCTATGATAATTTGGAGCGATTTTACGAAAACATATTCTAGTTTACTTAGCCCGAGCTTATTTAATTCAGCTACTATTTAAATGTTTTGAATGAAAATGCTCACAAAAGTGTCGACAGATTAGGAGTAGGGCAAGAGAGGTACAGGAGCACCATTTAAAGCATATCTGCTTTTATAGCGTATCACCGGTTCCTGTATAATAGTCCTCGCTCATTAAATGTTTTCTCACTATCACCTGACCTACTATATCGCGCATTTATGGTGAGATTTCGAGAAAAAATTGTGCGAAATTTCAAGGAAGAACGGAACAAGTCACTCGATTATATTTTGTATTTAGTACGACGTATGGATTTCTCGAAAATGTTCATTCTATTGTAATCGAATAGATTTAAATAGGAATTCATGACAAATATTATTTGTTACGCGTCATAATTTGCGACGGAGTATATTTTTGTATTCTATTAGCATACGTATAGTATTTACCAAATTGCATTTTAATAATTGGAAAAGTTCACTGGTATGTAATAAAGCGTATAATTCAGATTTCCAAAGCGAGGTTCTCCTTCAGTGATTAAAACGGTATCGGGACACATTTTGCGATATATTGGAGTTTTCCTTTCATACTTGCCATTTAGTGTATTTCCCGGATTATTAAATGTCCCTACTACTGGTATTCCACTTGCAACTGCTTTTAAAACGTCGCTCGTATTTCCTTCCGAGTAAACCAATATTTTTTACGTATTCCCTTAAAAAGAGCACAAGTGCCAATTATCGTTGAAAAGATGCTCGGTAATCATCGGTTATTTTATAGCTTAAATATTGATATTTGAATTTGAAGAACACTATGCCGATTACTGATCTAAGAAAGCGTTTGAAAAACAATTTAGCAATAAAGGATTAAGAAAAAATGAAAAATGAAAGAGTCAGCCATTTTTAGGCAACATTATTTACCCACAGTGTTTTGAATAAACATTAGGAAACACACACTCACATAATTATACTTCGTGCACCGTGCTTTATTCCAGGTATTAAATTCTAACTTTCTGTCAGACAATATCTCGCCATCGGAGCTGGAAATTGTTGTTCTTTAAAATGAATATTTTTAGCAAGATATTCAATACGTTTTTATTTGTATTTAGCTTATCTACGCGGAACGTATTTTCTAAAATTTAAACGTCATCGAATCTCGACATGGACGTTGGTTCTCAGCAATGGTCACGTTCAATATTTTCCCCGCTATCTTTGAAAGTTTCGTTCCATCGAAGAACCTGATTCGAGAATAAATCAGTATTTTAATAAAAATACGGTGTTCTCAATATTTGGGGCGTTCCTAAAGGCGTTTTGTTTAGTTTAACGCAAAATTCGATCGCTATTGTGACGCCATGTTGAAATATGGCTGCATAAAACTGGAAATAACACCTCTCGCGCTCCACCGAGCAAACTGAAATTGCTCCGACTCTCTTCAAAACCCCCTTCTATTCATTCAAAATATGATATAAAACAAAATTCGACCCCGATTTTTCGCATGATTTCAGACGAACCGATCATTTGGAACAACAGTGTGAAAAGAGATTATCAATCTAGATTAGATTCTCTAAAACAGTAACATCCAGTTTTTCTAGATAGTAAAAACAAAGTTTAAGAAATTTTTTCACCTTTAATAAAAAGACTCGATAAGATTATCGAAACAAACGAGGCTAAATTTGCCAAAATAGATTCTCGGTTTACGAGTCAAATTTGAAAAAGGTTTTAATCCCATCGGTATAGGATAGAAAAGCAGAAACGCTTTTGCAAGTAATGAAAGAACGGATTCTCCAAGAAAAAAGTTGCTGAAAACGATTTATTATTTGATACGCGATTACTTTGAAAAATATATTTTCTATGCTTCTTGGACAAATCTCGTAGTTTATGAAACTAATCCACGAGGCTTCGTCGGAGTAATAGTGTATTGTCCGTTCGATCCTCGGCGACATTTGTCATTGTGTTTATCCGATTACAGGAGGACAGACGCGCGCGTACGCGTGTATAAATGAATTTTCGTCATCAAGGGTCGAAGCGTTGATAAAGCACGACGTCATAAAGTAAACGGGATTACCCGTGTAACGTCATTATTTACGTTCATTCGCGACGCCGTAATTTCGGAAAACGTGCGTTCCTTTGACACTTTCCCCCCGGAAGAGTCAACTGCGCGAAACGGTTGCAAGGCTTTCTGCCTACCACTTCAGACGCTTAGGCTAATAACAGAGGGTGCTATGCTCGCGGAGGAAATGAAACTACCGGAGCTGTCCTCGCGACGGAGGACGGTTGGAGATTTAGCTCCAGGATCCCCATTTCGACTCTGTTTTTGCGTAACCCGACGGGACTTTAAACGAAACGTTATTGTTACGCGATACGGAAGCTCGAGCGTCCCGCGGCTTTGTTAAGATTTCGTAAATGATATTGCGAGCGTAAGCGTTTTTTTTTTTAAATCTTCCAAGGCAGGGACTATTAACCCTTTTAACCTAGCGGCGCGGTCTGAGCTTTTTTAATATTTTTTTAGGTTCACCGCATAGCCGAAGAAAGAAAGCGTAACGCAGGATCTTAATCATAAATATCAAGCCACAATAGCTGGGAAAAAAATAGCCTCCTTTTTGGCGGCGAGAGCAATTTCGAAATAAAAAGGTTCTGGCCTGGATATTTTTCTTTTCGCGATGGTAGTTTAAATTGTGAGTGAAATAATCGCATTAATTTCGTGGATAACATAATACATTACTAGGCGAATTTATTGCATCGTTTAAACAGTAGTAAAAAGTTGCCAAAATTCGAAATTACGGAACTTTGTTGGAATTCTGTCAAAACGAATCTTGACCCCTCTACTTGTTGATTTAAGAGAAGAATTGATTTTCAATGTTTCGAATTATTTTGAAGAGTTATTTTCTGTATATAAATGATCCACTTTTAATAAGGAAATCTTTTGCATATAAGTCGATCATTTTATTAGATCGATTCGGTAATTTGCGAATTCGCAGGATTCGGTTCCGTTTTATCGAGGTTCCGTACAAATTAATCGGTACGTTTTATTTATAACAAAGTCCTTTAATTCTCTGCAGCCTGCATGAGCCAACAATAGACTTCCAGCAGGTGCAACTTATTTCCGAGCAGCATGGCGCGCGCGAAATAAAATATTTCATAGCGTTAAATAATTCAAAGTAATTACAGTGAATCTGTTTCAACTTTATTTTTGCCAAAGCATTTCGGTGCTTAATTAAAAGTGTTTATTGCGTAGAATTTCGTTGTCTCTCTTTGCCTTGTTTGTAATATTGGAAGGGTTTGCAGGAATAAACAGAAGGTGCTTAAATAAAAATCTTCATTTTTTTTCTATCGTTTGACGAACAGGCATTTACAAATAAATATAAAATAAAATAACGCGTTAATACATTTGCATTACAATAGAGGGCAATTATTTAATATTTTCTAGCTTTATTCACTCATCATTTCAATCTAACTTCCGTTTATTCTGCCTCAAAAATATAGTATGTAAATAAAATGTATCGAATGCGTTTCTTCGAACAGAAAAGATAAGAGTCAAAAATATTTCACAACTAATTAATAATTTTACCTATTATTTAAATTAATCATTTGGAAATCACCTGGTCATTTCCCAGATTGACATACAATGAAAAGATCGTACCAAATCATGGCCCATATGTTCAATCTACAACTAGAATAACTTTTCATTACGAGAGGAGAGTTCTTCCAAAACATAACAAAGTACTTAATCTTTGTCCGGTGTACGGCGGCGGGTTACTTTTATTGCAACGAGAACAAACGAAGAGAAAATTGACGAGCGGAATGAAACCGGAATTCTAAAGAATTCCATCAATCAATCACTGCTATGTTCTTCCAGAAACTCGTTCGATGGGTGCATTATTACAACGAACGAGCCCCGATACGTTTCTTACTATTCAAATATTCGCGAATAATTTTACCATAAATTCTTGAACTTGGCGTCGAATGGCCATCGGGCGAATTGGCTCTGGTTGCTCGGCAAACATTGAACTATTTGATATAAAATACTTATGCTGGCTCTGCCATGCAATTTTCGATGAGTGCTGGAAAACACTGGACCGCCACCCCACCGCCCTTTCTCCGCCTTCCTGTTCTTTTATTTTCGTACGACGCGCGGTCCCTCTCTTTCTCCGCATCAACGAATTCTCTTGCAGAGGCACTCCCACGCGTTTCAGACTCCGGTCTGATCCGCGTACCACGTTCGTACACCAATCTCTATCTTCTCTCGGTGAAATTTAAGGCGAACCGCAATTCGTGGATTTTTTGGTCCGATTGGCCGCGCGCGAGAAACGAAGTTCCGTGAAATACGCTTCTCATAGCTTTGATTGCGATCAGTATGAATCGTATGGGCTTGTCTCGATTTATGTAAGTCGTGTTTGGAAATTTTCTACGCCTCATAAGAACGCGTCAAATCGACACCCTGTTGGAAACGCCCATGCCACTCGAGATTTAATTCCATCGTTCCTAACGTCGAATACAGCCAGAATCAACAATGCAGGATGTTAAAGAGTGCCCATTTTTGGAATGAAAAGTGATCGAAAGTGAGATGAAATTGCTTATGCGTATAGGAGGAACTCTGAAAGATCCTGAATGAATTTTTCATTTCCATACGATACCAAAAATGGGGATTTTTTAACATTCTCCTTTGTTTTATGTGAAAGCTTTGCAGAGTATTTGTGAGCAACTTTCGGATGCCACCGGTAAGAGTAAAGACGCGTTGCAAAGTAAACGCTCGATTCTGAAAAGAATTTTAAACGTAAGAAGCTTCGAAGATGGAGAAACTGCGATTACGAAAATATACAGAGGAATTCCAGGAAGTTTCGAAGGAGCGCCGGGTAGCGAGAAGGAATTAAGAGCTGAAAGGGTGGTCCGATTTATTTGACTGGTCCCTGAACCCGTAGCAGGTTCTTGTAGCGCGAAGAAGCGTACGATAATAATCAAGACGAAAGAAGGAACGAGGCGCAACTGGCGAGGAAAAGTCAAAATGGTACTTGAGAAAAATAAGCAGCCGATGTTGGCGATCGGGGAATAAAGTGCATAAGAGAACGGAGAGTATAAATAGAACCGTGTAGCAAGTTTTCGAGTACACGCAACAACTGTAGCACGATCTGTGCGTAGGCGTGATCGCCAATATTTCTTAAGAAAATAATGCTGTCACCGTAGAAACTGTTTGACGTTATTTTATTAAAAAAAAAAATAAAAATTTCAGACCTAAATATTATTAAAAATATTTAGAGTTATCAGGAAGTGTCTGTATGCTGGTGGAAGGCAAATGAAAAATATTAACGAACTAAAAGCGTGTATGGTTCAAAATTTGAACGTGTTATAACAATCCGAAAATAGTTGTTACACGATATACACGTAAAAGGAAATCTCACGAAAATATTAATGCGACGTTTGATGGAACATTCCAAGTAAAGAAATGTCAAGTTTTTGGTATTTGCTCGACCAAATTCAGCTTATGTTAACAATTTTTTGTCTAATCTTTTCATCGTACATCTTTCGAATTTAAGATTTTGTATGCTGATTATTAATATTATATGCCGTGTATAGGATGTATAAAATCTATAATTTCTTTGTGTTTTATATTTTTGTTCAGTACTGTATATCGAAGCATTCAAACAGAGCTATCAGTGTCTCTAGAACATTTAAAGTTCCAGATACTTTTAAATTTTGCAAATATCTAGAGTACAATTTAACCTTCTATCTTAATAAACAGTTCCAAAATTCGCAGCTATTAGTTCGCTCTGAGCAGGGACGATAAGAATCGAACGTAAATTGTATCTTTCCTACAACAATCTATATTCTATTAGAATTGTATTTTTCATAAAATATCAAACATAAATATTTAATTTACTCCCCCTTTGAAGAGAAAAATCTTTCATGGATAGAAGAATATCTGCTTTACGGGTTACGTTACGAACGCTTACCGAACATCTTTGTTTACTATACTAACCGGCATAGTACCGCGTCGGGACCGCATTCGCGTTACATGCAGAGTCCAAACGCGTTGAACAAACGACCTCTTTTCCTGTTTTGCACCTGGCAAGTTACACGGTGGCGAGGAACCAAGTGAAAATGTCGATGGTGTGCAGAAACAAACTGCATCCGTAAAATGTTTCGCACTTTGACCGAGGCACACGTGTTTTCGCCCGGTCTGTGTGGATGTGTACAAACATCTCGCGAGGAACAAGCAGCCGAGGAAACGGACCGGCGCGTGCTACTTGCATACGTGAAAGAAAAAAAAGCAAGACGAGAGGGGGGAAAAGAGAGGGAACGACGAAACTTTTTCAGTGGCCAGTCTTATTTCACCGAAGGTTCCCTTTGCCTCACTCTCACGGATTCGACCCATTTTTATTGGCAATCGGCCATGAATTTAAAATTATGCCAATGGTGGTACATTTAGCTCCTTGCCAGGCTTCGCTAATTTACTTCACGACGGGGGTACCCGCTATCGCCAAATATTCTTACGCATTTGTGGTTAAGTGCACTAAACTTTGCGTGGACCGATCATCGTCGTGGACGCGGTTTTATCGGGTCCCGTGTTCGCCGTCGCGTTCGCGCCCATTCATCGACGCCTTTCCGAATAAAAATGCTCGCTATAAATTCTCGCGGATCCAGGGAAAAACATACGTTACCACGTAACCATAACTCCCGTCTAGCGTGAAAACGCGTAACAAATTGTCGGCTCGAGCCTTGTCATGGCATCGAGTATTTGCATTCCGGAGCAACGATTAAGAGAAATAACCACGGCAATGGGTCGAAGAGATCCAGATATTTTTTGTATACTCTCGAACGGTTTGTGTATTTAAAAATATACGTCCAATGCTTTGTTTCGAAGTTCGGGAAAGTAACCGAGTTATAAAATATTTTTTGAAGGAAATTATAAATTAAAATACTATATTTAACAAAATACAAGTCTTGTATTTTATATCTACTAAGTATTAATTACACATTATCGTACACAAAATAGACAACAAATTATGACTCGCGAAAAGAGTGATTTCTTGTGTAAAATTAAATTGAAAATGTGAACTAAAATTCTTTGGATTCGGGGGTGATTAATATGATTTAGCTATCATTCGTTATTTTTCGTTCTTGTTACTTTCGAAGTAGTAAGAACGAATATTGAGAATACAAGTAGTAATGACGCGATATGGTCAGACACGTTCGTCCAGAGTTTCTGAGAAATAAAGCCTCCTACGAGAAAAGGTTATTTCACATTTTCGATTTATATTTACATGAGGAATCAGTATAGTTTTCGATGTGTCATGAATTTGACAAATTAACTATCTTTATTTGGTGGAAATTGAATGCTGTCGCGACTGTATTTTACAACAGATCAACGAGTACATTTCGATGAAAATTATTTTTGAATAATCTATAATGCAATGGAACAATGATGTAACTGTTAAGCATAAGAATAATTATGTCATATTATACATTAATTATCGGTGATTATTTATTAATACAGAAAGTGAAGCGGATATTTAATCACATTAAAATTTATATTCGTAATGATTTGCTTTACTATTATAAAAACCGGACGTGTGTTGTAAGTTATTATGAACTACATCGAGGTACCGAAACTCTGTTTTGCTTTGTTTCAAACGTATTAAATGTTTTTATACGAATTTGCATGCTGCGGATAATACAAATCTGGTAACTAATTAATTTTTATAGGCATGTTGGCACGCAATTTTCCTAATTTTGGCACAGAAAAGATTCTTATTTTGCCATTACTACTGTGCATACTCGGTACAAACGATTCTATCCATACTATCATAGTTGTATACTCGTTTCTCAAATTCTAGAAGCGACTTACGCTAGGTTATATTTCCCATTTTCTGATAATTTTCCAAAATTGACAAAAATAAATTATACAAGAAATACTGATAACAAAAACACACTTTTGCAACTACGATAACACCATTTGTGATCTTGTGTTTAAGGTTGAAAATCCTTCGATGTTGTCTATATTAGTTTCTGTTCTTAAATTTTTTATCGCGAAACCTGTACACTTCGAAAGACCGAATTCCAAACGACAATTTCCAAACCCGGTGATTTTGTATAAATTTTTCGCGACACCGTCCAGCAAACCGCGAATCCCACGGTGATTTCTAAGATCGCCTAATTGGATGTGAAAACGGTGGGTGGGGGCGTGTTGTACTTAACGAACTTCTGTCAGATTTCGCGGGTCTTTTTATTCCCTCGCGGAGGACTCGCGGCCCGGAAGTTGGCGAGTAATGCGATTAAGAGGAATTACGAGGAATATTAATGAAAAATTGGCACTGTTCGGGGGCGAATTCCGCCGCAACAAGGCGCCAGAGAGGGTAGGCGAGAGAGAGGGGAACGGTGTAAAAGTTACGAACGAGTTGCGGCGCAACGCGCAAAGAGCCGCGTGTATACATTTTCAGTGAATTCCTAAGTAAGCCAATTTGGCTTTCTGCAGTGCGGTGCCACACGATCGACGCTGTTGCGTCCAAATGGCACTTTGCATCTGTAATACGCTCTTCCCGGTATAAATATACCAGCGATGTTGTATATCTTCGTTCGGTTCCCTTTTGCTCGTTTTATATTTAAAAAAAAAAACGAGATTACTCGCAACCTTAATTAAACGTCGTTATCGTTCGATTCAATGAGGGGGAGGGGAGTAAGGAGACCCAACGACTCGCGAATAGATCAAAAGGAAACTTTTCGTCGGTCGGGAGGCGCGCAGTCCTGCGAATAAACGTTTGTAAAACGACGCGACGCGGGGGAGGAACGGAAATAATCAGGTCGGATGCGTAAATTAACGCGCCCAGGAAGTTTGATGGTCTTAAGAAGATTAGGACTACGGGGATTGAAAGGATTAAAGGCTTGGTGTCTGACGATATTTCGAAACGACGACAAGCCCATTCTTAAGTTAAATGCAATTTCAGCCATATTAAACATCGGGCCGCGCGAAATGAAGCAGGCCGTCGCGACACGGAGACGAAACGTTAAATTACGAATGATCTCTTGGAATTGTCGCAGGTTTACGGTTCCTTAATTACGCGTAATTGCGAAAACTTTTCGGAAATTTCGTTCGGAATATTTGAAACAGCGTTATGTACAGTTATTCCTGCTCGTACTCCATAATGGCGATTCACTGTAAATGAAGAAAAGCTCGTTTATGGGCCAATTTTTCAACATATTGAGATATTTAAAACTTGTTAAAAAGAAAAAAATCACTATTGTTATTGTTGTTAGAGATTGTATTAATTATTCTCATAATCCTTTTCATTTATATTATCCTCCAATTATTCTCATTGTCTCACATTTGCCCTTACAGGTAGCTTCACAGTTTACTTTCAATAAAATCAATAATTCATGCTCACACGCAATTGTATATTATTTATATTATACCTCTCTATAGATTTTGTGATCGGGAATTACTTCCCCAGTTAATATTTAAAAAAACTACTGTAAATAAAAATAACACACAGTGTAATGGAAACAACATTTGGTAAAAATAAATGTGAAAGAATTTACAAGAAACACAAGTTTCTTTTCATTTATAGCGAATCACCATTATAGGGTACAAATATGAGTAATTGTATTGCGATTGTCTATTCTACGTCCGTATAAACAAACGAAGTATGAACAATTGTCATATTATGCAGAACACCATATTCAAAATACTCAATTGGCCTGTTTAACACAATTTATTATTTACACATAATCGAAGGCATGCGCTACATTGAATAAAATTATTACAAATGTAGCGTGGCCGGGGGGTGGGTGGTTTTCCAACCGAACGGTGGTAGCGACCCGTGTTAATATTCAAATGTTTAGTAGGTATTTCAACGCTGGGAATAAATTTCGATATTTCAGTATCCGAGTGTTATTTGGGAGAACTTTTAAAACAGGGATAAGACTGAATATTAACATTTTAACCCTTTTCACTCGTATGTCGTCATATAGTCGCCATCCTACAATTTATTATGTATTATACATATATTTACATTAGTATTTCATTCTAGGGACTCTTGTTACAATGTTTTCTTTTAGTTTCTGTTTAAATCTGTGTGTATATGTAAAATAAAATAAATAAATAAAAAATAAAGTATGAATACGAGTGCGAAGGGTTAATTTAAGTTTAGTGATTCGATTAAATATTAAAAATTGAATATGAATTTGTATAAACATCCGCAATCCAGTTACGAGGAAACTATTTACTGAATGCTTCCGTTTTCAATTGTTCATAATTTTGGAAATTGTTATCAAACCCTTATGCCGTAAAAAAATTGTCAAATATCACTTTTCGTTACCATTTTACACGAGTCTCCCCCCTTAATTGTCGTTTCGCGCCAGTTAGAGTGCCAATCGGAGCACGGTTACCGAAACGGTCTCTAAGTCACTGTTACGCGACGGAAGAAAGCACGACGTAGCCTCGCGTTCGTTGATCGATGCGAAAGTTTCGTGCCGGCTAGGTGAACAGCAGACGGTTAGAATTTCCGGTCGTCCCTTTTTCCGTGCAGCATCGGAGACAGATAGAACGCCGGATGAATGGCACCGTTGTCGGTGGAAATCGAACGGCGAACGGATCACGGGTCCGCGGCATGAATAAACGCAAATGCGTGACGGAGGATCGGGACAGAGTCGGACGGTAACGTAACCGGGAACCGGAAGGGGGCATGAAATCGCCACGGCGCGGGTTTAATTAACGTTTCCCCCGTGAAATTGTTGCCGGGTGAAGAAAGACAACGACCTGGCCCGGGACTCGTTTGTCGCGGAACGTTTTTGCTTGTTAACGGAGCAAAGCAGTGCGTCGGGCTCGCAACGCCGCGTCCTGTGACTTAGTAGCAACGGTTAGTCTTGTTAACCGGTTATGGTTATAAATCACGTCCGGTCTGGTTTTGTTCCCTCGACGATCCTGGAAGAGGAATTGAAACGTCAACGAGTCGTCACGATCTTCTGCGCGAACGTCCATCGTCGAAGCATCGATCAGCTCTAGGTTTTTGTTAGACAAAGTGTTCTACATTTTATTGACGCGAAATTAAGCAGGCTAGATCGTATCAAGGTTTTTCGCCATGTTAACTCGACTTACATACGTAAACTTGTACAGGGCGTGGAAGAAGGTTGTGTTATTAGTATCATAGATGGTATTCTTTCGGATCGGTGGAGATGTGTCGAAGACTCTTCCTGTAAAAGTGTCACTCATAATTTTCGAGGTCAAATTTTTATATGGTTGCATCGTACTCATCCAGAGGTACAAACTTGCAAATGAACTATATATCCCAAAGAAATCCATTGGATTTCATCTACATTTATATTTTGAATTCAAATATTGTGTTTACGCCAGGAGCATGCATTCAATTTTGAGCAACATATTCTTCCTTTTCATGTATAATGCAGTCAGTTTTAGTTTTGGACTTCTATACAAGAATACTTTCAATTTGGTAAACATTTGGTAAAGCTAAGAATTCATTAGAAACAAAGTTTCTTTTCATTTATAGTGCATGAATACGAGTGGGTAACTGTTTCTAAAAATGTTAAGTAGAGGTGTGTTTAATTTAAATTGGACCAACTAAGAATATAAACCCACACTTTACTAATATCACACTGTGTTTGAAGATTAATATAAGTAAACATGTGAGCAGAGAAAAAAAACGATGTGAAATCGGGCAGTTCTAGCTATAACATAAGAAAAGAGGATAAAACAAAAGGAGTTCAGTTTGTTAATATATCAGCCACATAGAGTGTTACGAATATTATATCAGTGTTGATACATTATTTTAGATGCGTGTGTCTTGTACCACGTAAATTTGAATTACCAACAGAAAATCATACCGGTATCGAGTGCCTGGAGTCCTAAACCCGAAGTATATTTGGAGTACTGCGTGGTATTCTAGGGTTAACACCAGGTATTCGAGTTTCGTTGCCGGCGAGGCGCGAAGGGGGAGAGAAAAAAAGGAAGAAACGTTGGAACGTGTGGAAAAAGGGCTCGCTCCACGAGCTGTCCCGGGGCCATTTCCTAGATGTCACGGAATTGTTTGGAGTCACGCGTGCTGCATATCGGCAGAGGCGTTGGCTGGTAGCCGTTGGAGTAAAATATAGCTGCAAATTGGAGCAGGGCGCACAATGAGGCACGGTTTAACAATGCGTTTGATTTGAATCGAAACGTCATGAAAATAATCACATCGTAGGCGGAGTGGGGAGAGGGGCTGGGGGTGGGACACTCCAATTAATGGCCGCCGACCCGCGTCCGCCGTCCACGTTCACCATTTGTGTCCCCCTTTGTCCCCTTTCTTCTCTTTTCCGCGCGTCCCTTTCCTCTTATCTCCGCGTTATCGGCCGCTGGGCTCTTTCTCTTCCGCTCGCGGGCACCACGACGAATTTATCGGAGGTAGCCGGTGCAGAATACCCATGCAACGCCAACCGGTCGAACGCCTCTTTCGCTTTTTGTTCCCACGGCGAGCACGGAAAATGAACCGTTCGTCCGACGCTCGTCCACTCGACGCCTCCCAAAGCCGCGTCTTTCGTTCCTTCACTCGATTCCCCACATCCCTGTTGCGTTACACGGTTCCGGTGTCTTCCAGAAGGCTCCTAGCCTCATACAAAGTATCCATTATAGTTAGCGAGACTGTAAACAGCCTCAAGAGATTTCCCGTTTTAGCAATAGGACGTATTTATCGTTCGAACGTGTTCGATTAAATCGCGACGAGGTGAATTTTCGATGATCTCTTTAACCCCTCGATAACCCGATACGCTTGTATACGGTAACTGACCAGAAATATTCAACGGACGCTGGAAATCCGTTATATCAAAATAAATTAAACAAGGTGATATCAGTTTACTTGTATTATATCATACATTGCATCGAACTCACATCGTTTAATTACTCTCGCTTCTATCGATCACGTTTTTTTTATCTGCGATACAGCTTTTGACCCCTTCACCTCTTCAAAATTATTTTAGATTCATAAAAGAAACATTTCGTTTTCGAACGTTTAGCGATACTTGGAGAAATAAAATAAACCCTCGAATTGTCCACGAGAGCGAAACTTTGTATTCGGACAGTTATTAAACTAGTATACCCTAGAGTTCTATTTAGATTTATTTTCTTTAAGATTTAATCCTGAAGATTAACTTTTCTAGCCTCTCAGAGTAAAGTCGATGCCTTGAAAGTAATATCGTAACATTAATTTTCATTCAGAGACGGTTGTTTGAACTTTTGTGCAAGGTCCGTCCAGCAGATTCCGCGTTAAACGTGATTAATCATTTAAACATTGCCCAAGTTCTGACGCGATTATAATTCTGTAATAATCACGCACTGAGTTACGTACCACACAGCTGCTTTTGTGCCCGAGAAAGTTCAAAGGACCACCCACTGCCGTGAGGAAACTATTTATAAAACAACTAAACTAGCATGCGCGAGCGTGCTACGCCAGTATCCCGGTGCTTTTGCAAAACCGGTGAAGCCCGTTGCTTCTGCGTTGCAACAAACTAAGAGCTCGTTGTTCTCGAATAACGTATACCCTGTACAGAATCTATTTCTCTTCGATGACTATCGTCGATTCATCCAAAGTCTCGAGAACGATTTATTAGGACGTGTTACTTTGATAGTTTACCTGTCGAGTGCCAGAATGTTTCTTAAAGCTAGATTTACGGACATCGTTACGTTAAAATACGGGGTTTTCAATACACGTTCAAATTCAATATAAATTTATCAAATAATATTTATGAATTCTGCAACTGTGGTGTTTTGGCAGGTCTTCGATATTTGCTTAAATATTAGTGTGAATCTGGAGAGTTTAACCAAGAAATTAATAACACGGTTAACAAAAATACATTTGTTTTTCTTTATTTGTCAATTTCTCAACAGTATTTTGTAAAAAAAAATAAAACTTACAGTAATAGTCTTGATTTCTACTATCAATTACGTGCAAAAATTGAAGATATTGTTTCAAATAAATTACAAAGAGCCTCAAAATTTTCTGAACATCATGTATAAATTCGCAGTCAAATGAATAACAGAACCTATATTAGATAGTCTTGATTTCTAGTACCAAAAAATCGAGTATCATCGCAATTACAACTCGTTGCCGTGTTTCTCCGCAGAATGTGACTTCGCGATTTTTCCCTGGGCGTACTTAGGCAGTTTGTTTGTGTGCAAGTAGTAGGTGCCCGTGGTGGTGATATCCGGTTGAGCGCCGCCCATGAGAGCCACGTGGTTCGAGTCGCATTTACCCTTTTCGAAATTTGCGTAGCTGTCGCAACGCACCGCGTGGAAACCTAATTTGCTATTGATAGACTCGGCGTAGAAATGGAAGGCGCGCAAGTGCGAGCACGCGCTATGAAAAGCCAATAGACATCCTGCTTGCGAGCTGCCCCCGTTTGGATAGAAGTCGCTGTCCCCGAGCGGACTCTTGAAACCGAGTTGACCGCCGTTCGTATGGATGATCTCCACGTATCTCGCGTCGTTGTGGGAGATCCTGGATCCGGGGCCAGCGAGTTGGAAGTTGGGCAGAGCGGGATCCAAACCTGCAAAAGGAGATCTCGCTTTTACCAGTTTCGAGATGATCGCGTGGAAATCGTATTTCGAACGAGAATGAATTTCCACTTCGAGAGTTATGAAGTAGAAGTTTTCTGACGCGTCTGTCCATTACTCATAGTTTCTACTTGCTTTTAGACTCGAGAATCGTAAGGACGAATAGACTGTTTCCCTAACGTTTCTATAGCGATTTACTGCAGAAATCCATGAACCAGCGTAATTATCTGTTATAGTCGATGAACAGCGCCGTGAATTAAGATCAGCATGACTGGGTAAACGTACCGACAACGTATCCTACTTTGCCTTTCGCGTAATAGGCTGCCAAACCAGCTACATGGGCCCCAAGAGAGTGGCCGATGGTGGTCGTTTCGGATACATCCATTCCTTGTTCCGCGAGGAAATCGATCATGGACGCAACATACTGTCCGATCATCACGACTCGGTTACTGGACCAGATATATGGCTTTAACGATATCGACGACCAGTCCACCACGATGACGTTGTAGTCATCGTGTTCGAGTAAAGCTGCAAAAGACAAGAAGCAGAATGACTACTATTGTCCCATAGAAACGTCAATTTTTGTTTTTATATTTCAAGCAAATTCAACTCATCGACTTTTAATTGCTCGACAATTTTAAGTTGTTACGCACGATCGTGTCGTTAGAATTTTTTAAATAATTTTTAATTATTTTAAATAAATTCGTACCATTGCGAACCTCGACGCAAGCCGCGCTCCTAAAAGAGTTTATCCAACCGTGTGTGACAAATTTCGTTGGTCTCTTCGGATCGAAGTGACTCTTCTTCAAAGTGTCGACGTCATCGACGAACAGTTTTTCAGGATTGTTCCGGGTGGTTTTCGTGTACAAGTAAAAGAGTACAGTGTAGTGCAAGTTTTCTTTGGTGTCTGCAGCAGTTTCGGGGTAATTCAAGTTCAGATCTATGTGAACAGGATTGTTGTCGTCGTCCAACATCGTTAGATCCGCGACGAGATCTTCGACCACGTTAGTCACAACGTTCTCGATAGCATGGATACCTTTTATGATCTTCAGAGACGCTGATAAATCTGCAAACATCACTTTCGTGACAAAGAGAGTCGATTAGTAAATTCAAATTGCAATTGCAACTGTACTATTTCAAGCAGAAAATAAGTACTAAGAACATATCGTAGCTTCTTGTCGTGATAGAATTTGTAAAACAGTTCGTTCCTACCAAAGTGTCAAGATCATATTGTTCGCGATCAGAAATGAAAATTAAGTCAAAAGAAAGAAGAAGAAAATTAGAATAATCGTAATATTTACCACATAGACTGCAAATGAGCAGGAAATTTATCACGACGTGTTTCGCCATGTTCGATTCTGCTGGTGTAGCACACTGGAAAATATATTTTAAAATCACTGTCAATGGCCTAGGAGTAAACACAAACGTTATTCAGTTACAATTAAACTGAGAGTAGTAAGTTCTTCGATTATTAGGTGGCTTTTATACGTCTACTGTTTGCGTGCGTTGTTTATCGCTACGTCACGTTTACTCGAAAACATGTAAATGATTTGAAGGCTGTACGATAATACGTTATCCCAGATTGCGAAAAACAAGGAATAATGTGTATTCTTTCCTGTTTCTTCACACTGATCACTTACTTTCACTAATAGAACAGTTGCATAAACTCTCTCGCAGGATGAAACAATCCCCTCGAACGTCTTTTGTTCTTTGAACTCTGCAGTAGTCGTGTTTCTTCGTAATTTTTAATTCTTCGAGATTCAGGGATTCCTGAATTCTTATTTTGTTTTGCCTATCGGGAAGTTTGTGATTCTCGAGGTTATTGTTTACAAACATATACGTAAAATAATATAGATAAATTAAGCAATGAGGTTCACATTCGGTTATATTAACGTTTCGACTTACAAGAAAAGAAATTTGATTATTTAAAAAAAATTGTTTCTAACGTACTTATGTAAAAATATGTGCATTTGTGTTAACAGAATGCAATTTTTTTGTATTTCTGAGATATATTTATTCTTCATGAAAATTGTAAAAGGTATTTTCAATAAGTTTAAAAGGGAATTAAATTTCACATCAAAGAGTTGAATGAACCTTTTTTTAATAATGGTAACACTAAATAAAATCGTATTTATTCCATACATACACCACATTATTAACGTACATCGTGAGTGTTTCCGTTAGTAGATTAGAAACATACTGATTTGTTTGAATAATTAATTCCCCCGTACGTCTGAAAGCATTACGACACGTTTCCTGATAATACTAGGAAACTTTAAGATCACGCAACTTTCCTCTTACGCATAACTTTCTTCGCGTATTCGTACAATAATAAAGATACGATATCTTTATCAGTACATGGGAATAATTGAATTCGAAGATACAGTTTTCGTGGATTTTCCTGTTATACATGAATTTTCCTTATTGTAAAGATGTTTGCCTCACAATTGTTGAATCGTGTTACATATATTTTTTCGAGTATAATTGTCAAACTACAGATGCAAACACGGAAACCGTGACAGCTGAATATTTTCAAAACTGTTAATGGTACAAAAAAATATATTATTGAGCAAAGTTGAAAAGTATTAAGGGCTACACATTTTGTCATAATTTATTTTCGATGGTCAGGCATTATAGGTCATGAAATTAATTCTCGTAGGCTAGTCTTTTCGTAACCCATTGAATGTAAAGAACATTAGTTCAAGGTTGTGTGACAACATAAGATGATACCAATATCAGCAAAGATTATTCGTCGAGCAGAAATTTGGCACAAATCTTTAGTGCTCATCATTATCGCGTCGTTATCAATGTACGCCCATTATTCTTACCAATATTTTTGTAAATTTACTCGTTTCACGTCATTGATAAAATATATTTTTGATAAAAATATAGTTTCTTTAAATTTAAATGTGTTTGTGTATGAAACAAACAAGTTTCTTAATTTAATTTCCAACAAATTCTGCGAGAAACACTTTCGCTGTGATAGTAAGAGAGATATCGTACATTTTAAAGTTGGCGCTTCCGAAGTTTTACGAGAATTTTTGGTATCAATGAAAATGATAGAATATCGAATTTTTGTTTCGACAGCTCGAAAGCACATGAAAATATTAATTAAATCACGAATTATGAAGCGATCTTGACACCATCTGAAATCGCACAAGGGAACTATTGAAGTGGACGATAATCAATGTTTATATTTCTTTGAACCGAATTCACACGATGCACCCGAAATTAATTATTTCGGTTCATAAATACTGTAATCTACTACAGAATGAATAATTGATCGTGCTAGTAATCGTTTCCTTTGTTACATTTATCACAGTCGATTCAGTTGAAAATTATTCACATAATTCATTCTAAATAAACAGGGCTTGGACACTGTTGTAATATACAGATTTAGGTTTCTCTAATAGTTTTGAAAAACTTTTGAATCTTGTGTTGGACCACTGAAAATATGCTAGCTATATTTACAATCCAATTTACAAACTTTCCTTGGAAACGAACAGAATAAATATATGTTTTATTCTTAAAAGGTAGTAAGTAGCTTGCAAGTTTTCTTAAAGTCACGGTGCAAGGTTTACCCAAATTATCAAGACCTACTCCCAAATATCTCATCGCTTAAATATTTCGGGGAGTTGTAATCCGGGGAAAGTTGAGTTCGATGCAGAGTAGTGTGAGTATTCGTCATTCTCGCGGAGGGGGTTAATCCGAAACATTTTCGTTTTATTCCCCTCGTTTCTTCATTCCATAGAATCGGGTTTAGGGACGGAGTTTATCGAGTCCCTTGCACGGGCTGTGTTATCCTTCGATCCTTTCCTCGAGCTGCGAAAATTTCTGGACTTATGCAAGGCTCCGCGACCTTTTGGTGCACCCTCGAGCTCGTCGGTAATGAGTCCCAAGCCGCGCAAGACGGATACCTCGAGCAACTAACCGGGCGAAGAGTAATCGAGTTTGCTCTGGACACGGAGTCGTTTGTCGTCGTCGAGAGATCCTCGATCGTTTCTGTTCCTTCGTTCGGGACGAGACTTAAAAAAGGCGCCGACAGGTTGGGTTACGGAAACGACTGAAATAATTGGATTCTGGCGGGGAGGACGCGCCGAATATAGTGTTATAACGATCGTAAAATAGAGAGGGTGATTTAAAGCCGACAACTGGAAAAAAGTTGCTAAATTCGATCTTCAACGTCGAATCTTCTCGTTTGCTTTCTTAATCGTTAACTATAGGGATCTCCTATAGAAGTCTTCTTTTTTGCAACTCGAGCCCCCAAATCAAATACAGTTAACCCTTAACAATAGGAGTTTCCAATAGCGGACACAGGATTTTAAAGTAAAATAAAATCTACAAAAGATAATCCAGTTTGAATCTGGTTGATCAATTTTTCAGAAAATTGCAAAGCTTCTTTTTTGCAACTCGAATCTTCAAATCAAATACAGTTAACCTTTAACTATAGGGGTTTCCAATAGTAGCCACAGAACTTTAAAATAAAAAGAAATGAAAACTACAAAACGTAAGCCAGTTTTAATCCAGTCGATTAGTTTTTCAAAGAATCGCAAAGCTTCTTTTTTTGTAACTGGTGGCTTCAAACCAAATACAGATAATCGACGTGGGCCGGTTCCGGATGCTTATATTTTTATCAAAATCTGGTAATATTTCAGCGGGAATGTCAACCGCGGTCTTAAATCTATCAGCTTCGGATAAACGATGTATCCTGCGATCAGTTCCAGCTACCGTTTTTCTGCACCTCATTTATCGAGAAACGTCATCTAAAGTTCCGTGTCGATTAATGTGCCCGCGTAGCTCGACAACAAGTCACTGAAGATATTTGAGCATCCTTAGAATTCCATCAGAAACGATATTCCCGCGTCGCGGTGCAATTTCACCTGACGACGTTCCTGCGGTGTAATTTTCTTTACCCCCCGCGCATCGTGATACAATTAGAACACTCCTATCTATTTGTTCTGTTTGCAGACAACTAACGGGAAAGTTGTTTACAGCGTTGATATTATGATGTAATTAGCTGCCGTTCGCAGTGTATGTGTTTGCACACGTTAAAAGCTGTAACTTGATACGAAATCTTCCTCTTTGTAGCGTTTAAAATTGATAATTTCAACTCGTAGAAAAGAAAAGGAAAAAAATCATTTCGAGTATAAACTTAAATTCATCGAAATGTTGAATTAAATATTGGCAAGGGGGTAAATTTCTACAGCCGTAAGATTCGTTAAAATAGTGTCGATAATTGTTTAACGTTTACTTCGCAAGATATTACGAGCGATCATATCAAATGCTTTTGCAATTGAAATTTTATTTAAAAAAAGTGTAGAAGAGAGATTCGATTCTTTTGAACCTTCAAGGTTGTGTATCCCTTAATTAGCGCGTATTAATTCGTCGGTGGCTTCGCGGTTGGGCGATGCTTCCATCCAGCAGCCCTTAAAAACGTATCGCGTCACAAAGTTTCACTTTGTACCCCGTGTAACGAATATCCCTGTGATCTGGCGGATCCTGACCTGGGTTTTTAAAGCACGATCTCGAAGAAGGAAGCGGGAATAAGCGGATTTCACCGTGACGAGACTTTAAGCCGAGCAGGATCAGTAATAGTGTCTTGTAAGCCGACCGGACTCCATTTTTGTTTCGCCCGTTTATCGTGCCCGCTGTCCTCGCTTCGCCTTTGCAACCCGACGATGCATCCACGAGCCGTAAAATTGTCCCACGGACGAGGCTGACGACACAGTTGGGGAGGGGGAAAGAAAAAAAGACGAATTGAGTAGCCCTGGAAGCGTCCCGACGGCGAAACCACGAACGATGCCTGGTCTCGATTACGATCAAAATAAGAGTACGCGCGAAACAGGGCTTTGATTAGCAGCGAGATCGTACCAGAGCCTTCCCATCCCTCTATTTCTAAGTCCCGCTGATACACTCTGCCCCACAAGAGCGTGGAATCGATATCCCCTCCGACAATTACTCCGAAATATAAAAATAAATAACAAAACGTACAGGGTGTCTCAGCAACTTTGTCGCGAAGCGATATCTCCGTTGCTTTTACAATTTTCTCGCTCAAAGGAGTACGCATTGTGGAGGGGGAATATTTCTCTAAAAAGAACTGTGATTTTACAATCGTGTAATCGTAATATACGATCCTTCGAACGAAACGATTCGTTTCTGGGGCATATTGTGTTGATAAAAATAAATTGCTTTGTAATAGAATTACGAAGACACCCTGTATGTGAATCGAATCTATTCGGAAACTATTTATTATATAAAAGACTTACGCGTCGCTCGTACTTAATTTCCGAGATATTTGCAAAAAACTTTAATTACATTTACGTTGTAATTACACGTACCTCGTCTCAGCGTCACGGGCAGGGCATTTCTAATAATTAATAGACTTAAAACTGTAGATCGTAACACATCGATGAAATAGGAAGATTCTTTGTTGAAGAGAGATTCGAAAAAGAAACAGTTTTGATATTTGTAAAATTATGATCGAGTCTACTGTTATTAGAAATGTTATAAAATACACCATTAAAATATTCATAATTTTTTATAATTTGAACAAATGTCGAGGATATCTCCAGACACGGAAAACTTATTCAGTTGAAATTGTATTAAAGTTCTGTTAATTCATTTTCAAGTTTCATTTGTGGCCTTAACAAGATCACCATTGCCATTTTAAATTCAATTTTCTCATTTTATGGAAAATAATAAACATATTCTGAAATGAATATTTTATTAGTAAACCAATCGGAGGGGTTCGACCAATCCTTGATCTACGCTTCGCTCTTGTACGATAGTCTGACTTTTCTAGATCAAACAAGAAGACGCGTAAAAACGGTCGAACTCTCGGATCGTAAAGTCGACCAAGACGGACCTGGAGAACGTGGCGGAAAATAATTGGATTATCTTTGCAATCAGTGCGTTTAGTAGCTTCGTGTGATTGCGAGGGAGTAGCGAAGGGGTTTTTCGCGAAAAAGGGCAATTTCGGTTCTTTGATCGCGTCGCGTACTTCGCCGTGGCCGTATCTCTAATTGGAAGACGAATTAGTCGTTTTCGAACGATCTAGCGTAGCAGTGGTTCTTTAACTTGACTTTTCCACGGTCTCGGATGAAATTCACCTCTTTCTCAAAATGTCCTTATAAAAGTATCGGTTAAGGGTCTGCGACTGATCTTCGAACACCAAATTCTATCTCCATCAGTTTCAAAGAACTATGGGTAACTAAGTATTTAAAATATAGCTTCGAGGGTAGTTTTACATCCCCCGAATAGGACTATCGGACGATAAAAGAAATTCGAGTCTAATAGACTGTTTTTAATGGTTCGTTTGTCCGTAATGTTTCCTGTCAGCATCGTCTTTGATTACTGATTATTCCGTGATACCCGGTATAAAGAAGTCAGAGAAACTGGCGTCGGTGGAATAATCGTGGACGTTAAAGCGGGGGCAGCCACCCTCGGGCAATATTAAACATTGATGATCGGTCTTAGATTTTTGTTGCCTGCGGTAAACTTCTTCCTACGAGGCAATAGAAGCAAGATTGCGAGCCAAAAAACGCTGGATTAAGGGGAAAGCTCTCCTGGCTGGCTATTCGAAAGGATTTAAAGGTACTTTTAATTCACCGTAAAACACGGGGAACGAAGTTACTCTGGTTTTTGATGTCAAACTCTTCAATCCCGGTACTGATTGAAGAGCGAAGAAAGAGGGCGATCAACAAGAGAGAACGAGACGGAGAAAAAGCTAACCGTAGCGTTGACGCAATAGTACTTTCAGACAGGAGACGCCTTTTATTACGATGTCCATTTTTGTTCCGTGCTTTGAGAGCCGTTGTTACTTAATTAAAGTATGGGGGATTAAGTTATTATTTTTGGATATCTGTGTTCGAGACTAAATACGAGTAGAGACGTGTTGACGAGCGCTAACAAAGGGTTGGACGCGGGCCAATAGTCTATAATAGTACAAAGGGTATAGCGATATTCTCGTTCAGAAGCATGGTGTCAAACTTGCAAGTTAACGAGTTGAATATTTTCTGTCGAATCCAGTGTTGGGCTCTTTATTCGCGAAGATACTTAATATTTAATATCTGGATTTCTACATCATTATAATTGCTTAAAGAAACTACGTATGTATGTACAGAAATCCAAAAACGAAATATCTTTGTAAATAAATTTGGAATTACTACAAATTAATATTAGAATCCTACCTAGTTCCATCTGGATCAAATTCGTTTCGAATCGAGCTGAATCATTCCCCTTTGTTAAGTTGAATCTTGCACATCAGTTTAACAGTTCCAACCAGAAATTCGAGACTTTTCCAAGCTCGATACCCAGCGCGTTAAATATTAATGAACACACAAGTAAATATAAATTCGATCGATTTACGGATACAAACGGTGAATTGTGTTACGATTCACCCCAGTCTTCGCGAACTATAGACAGAAGATCCAATTTCAATAATTAGAACCGTCACACCTGTTGGCTCCATGAATTTACTGTCAGGCTGTAACGATAGATCCGATTCCGTTGTGTTCGCCGATCGAGACAGAGCCCGTGAACAGCGGGAAAGACATTTTGAACGAGGAGGCGTGAAATGAACGGATTAAAGCGGGATTGAGACGTCGTTTCTCGCAGCGCCCCAACGCCAAAGGACGAGAAGCGGTCGGTGATCCTGATTTCATAAAGCGAGTTTACGAGTAGCAGGGGGGAACTTCGGGAAAAGTCCTTTGGACGTAAAGTATCGTCGTTCTTTAAAATCGCTGGGGTCTCGAATATACGGGGTGTTACCGAATTTATATGAAAAAATTAATCGAAAACGTAGAGCGACGTTTTTTTGTACCGGAGCCTCGTTTTCGAATAAATCGATGTTAATGACTCGTGGGGCACGGGAAGTTGGCAGTTAGAATAATGCCCAATCGATCAAAACAAAGTAAGTCTGTTGATTTGAAGGCAAACATAGAATCGTATCGTATGCATTATTGCTATCAACCACGTAAATAGGCGGGGTTTGCAGCGTCGAGGATCAATAGTGGGGAGTAGGAACAGAACACGTGCCCCACCAGCATTTAACATCGATTTATTCGAAAACGAAGCTCCCTATGAAAAAATGTTATTCCACGTTTTCGACTTGTTTTTTTACGTAGATGCAACCTAGTTTCCAATTCGGTAGCACCCTGTATATTCGAAGGTTCTCGACCCTAAAAAGGAGCCGAAGGATCGAGACAGAGTAACTCTACCTAACGAATCGCCAGAATAAAGAAGATAATCATCGTCGATACGTCGCGATACGTAAGATTAAGAGTCTAGAGATTTCGATCGACGAACGATCGGGATCCCAAGTCCCTATCCATTATCCGTTCGCACCGTTTTTCGCGAAACGACCGTTTTCCGCTACTTCGACCAGCTCGACGTCACGTAATAGTTAAAGGGTGCTTGGAGCTAGCGCAAAAACGAACGCTTCAATCGTCCGGCCGGCGAATAATTGGATTTCGTCGGGCGGGGGGAGCGCGACGCTGCGATAATCGGGAAAAGAAAAGAAAACTCGCGCAAAGAGGCGGAGGAAACAGAGCAACGAGACGAGCCTGGAACGCGGTGAGATCGCGACTTGTTTATCTTTACATTATTTTCCAGGCACGCTGACCGTTTTAGAGACGTACAGTTTTTCCCAGTTACGCCGGACACCCTGTCCATCGAGTGTTTTCGAGAAATCGGGGGTTCCTCTGCTTGCGGGGATTAATTACAATCATTTTTGGTGAATAGACACTCCTGAAATCCTAACCATTTTCGAGAAAAAAATTCAAGTAGGTGTGAAATTTTTCGACAAAATTAAAATATTTCAAATCGTTCTGAAAAAATTATTTTTAGTTACAAGGGTCAATTATAATCATTTTTGGTCAATAGATATACCATCGAAATCCTAACCATTTTCGAGAAAAAAATTCCTTATCAAAAATATAATTTCAGGCCAGAAATGTCTGCCCGAATTTTCATGCGAATCTTTAAAACGTCATAACTTCTGAACGGATTGGACGATTTTAATGTTTAAAAAAGCAAACTACGCGTATTTTGATGGAGAATGTGTACAAATTGCAAAAATATTCGAAAAGTTGGTCCTTGACTCCGCAAAATGAGAAAAACCTCATAAAAATGGTTCAATTTTCAAACAGTCATAACTCCTATAATTCTGAATATATTTCAATGAAACTTTTTTCTGAAGTAGAGCTCATAGGTACCTACAAAAAAGTATTAGACAACTTTTCTGTAGGGTGGCAAACAAAATTACTAAAAATGAAAAAGGAATTTTTAAGAAAAATCGACAGGGTGTAGGTGCTTAAATTTTTCGACGAAAAAAAAAATTTTTAATTGATTCTAAAAAAATTATTTTCGCTTCCGGGGGTCGATTGCAATCATTTTTGGTCAATAGATATACCCCCGAAATCCTACTCAGTTTCGAGAAAAAAATTCCTTACCAAAAATCTGATGTGAGGTCAGAAACGTTGCCCGAAAATTTCATGCGAATCTTTAACATGTCATAACTTCTGAACGGATTGGACAATTTTAATGTTTAAAAAAGCAAACTACGCGTATTTTGATGGAGAATATGTACAAATCGCAAAAATATTCGAAAAGTTAGTCCTTGACCCTGCAAAATGAGAAAAACCCCATAAAAATGGTCCAATTTTCAAACAGGCATAACTCCTACAATTGTGCATATATTTCAATGAAACTTTTTTCTGAAGTAGAGCTCATAGGTACCTACAAAAAAGTATTAGACAACTTTTCTGTAGGGTGGCAAACAAAATTACTAAAAATGAAAAAGGAATTTTTAAGAAAAATCGACAGGGGGTAGCTGCCTTATTTTTTCGGTGAAAAAAAAAATTTCAGAATGTTCCAAAAAAATTATTTTTAGCTACGGGGGTTCATTGTAATCATTTTTGGTGAATAGACATACCCCTGAAATCCTAACCACTTTCGCGAAAAAAATTCAATAAGTGGATAAATTTTTCGACAAAACTAAAACATTTCAAATCGTTCTAAAAAAATTATTTTTAGTTGCAGGGGTCAACTGTAATCATTTTTTGCCAATAGACATACCCCCGAATTTCTACGTACTTTCGAGAAAAAAATTCAGTAAATATAAAAATTTTTCGGCAAAATTAAAAATTTTCAAATCATTCTAAAAAAATTATTTTCGGTTCCGGGGGTCAAGTACAATCATTTTTGGTGAATACACATACCCTTGAAATCCTACCCACTTTCGAGAAAAAAATTCATTACCGGAATTATAATGTGTGGCCAGAAACGTTTGTGTAATTTCTTTTTCTGTCTCACTTTCTCTTGTGTTTATCTCTGTAACCTGTTGGTAATATTACGATTGTAACGGAAATGGTAATGGGGCTCTGGAGTCCCAGAAAAATGGGCTGAAAAAATGCATTGGATGTAAGGTCTACTCGTATACCTTGTCTGTGATTATATTCCTCGTTTGTATCACTTCGTATGTAGGTATAGTCCAAGTATCAGTCATATTTGATTTTTCGGCATTGACCCAGTTCCAAGTACGTCGGATAGTCGGAATTTTACTGTAAGTGGTCCTGTTTCGATCAGCCTGACGTAATAGTTATAGAACGATCCTGGGGACCGTACGGTACGCCAGTGCGGGAAGGGAAGCTGTAAATAATTGGACTTAACCAGGCCGGAACCGGTACCCGCCGCGCAGTGTTATAATGATCGAAGAAAAAAGGAGAGAGAAAAGGAAAAACTGGTAGCTGGGATCTTGATTTCAGGCCGACGTCGGAGGCCGATCGAGGCGGATAGAGAAGAGAAACGTAGAAGGAGAAGAGGAGCCCCGAGGCGGTTCGAAACGTTGAATGCGACGGCTCCGGTCGACTGTACGCTCTCATTCGAGATTCTTCGGTGGTTGCTTTCTTTTTTCATCCTCCTCTTCCACCTGTCTTTCTCTCCGTCCTCCTCTATCCGTTCGCGGTTTCTCTATTCCTTTTTTTTCTCCTTATTTCATTCCTCCGCCTCTTGTTTGCTCGCTCGACTTCAAGATACGTTTTTTTTTTCTCGCGCGGTAAACCTCGCGTTCCACCCTGTCAAATTAGTTGATTTTCTCGCTGCGATGGCGGCTGCTGTGGAAATCGTTCCATTACCATCCCGTTTCGCTCCCTCCTGGAAAATCCAGTCGAGAAAATGCTCCCGCAGACGCGTTCCGTGAAACAGCCGGCGCCATCGAGAGCCGTTTCTCAAGAAATCCCGTCGTTTCAATTTACCGGATGCCATTCGTACCTTGCGGAGGCGCGACGATCGATTAAAAATGCTTCTCGCGCGGTTCGAACTCGTCAGGGGCGTGTTGTTCGTCGCGAAGACAAACGCAAGCTGACCTCGATCGGGAATTAATTAACCAACGAACGAAATAGGAGCCACTACGTGGTCTGTCAAGCGAGTTCGAAAGATTTGGAGCTCTGGTCACAAAAAATACAAGTTCATGGCACTGTAATTTATATATATGGTCACTGTATACTGACATCTAGATTTACGTTGTTTTCCTGTAGAGGACATATAAACATCATTTTTAAAAAATAGAGTCATACAGTATATCTTTTATTGCATCAGTCGATGCACCTTTCTCTAAAGAAAAGTATTAACCTATTTACGTTGAAAAGAAATTAGTTTAGGGGATATTTCAATTTTAACGTTGTTATTATGAATCGCACACAAATTACACGACACTTGTAATAATTGCGTATACGACGAAAACTTCAAATCAATTTTTGAAAGTATCAGTTTTACTTTTTCGTAAGTCCATATGGGTACCAAATATGCTACAGAATATTGTCGTTCGAAGTTTAGATTCGCGTCTTGGAATAGGATGAAAATCACTGGGGTCCCCTCGTTAGCATACCTTTAATTATTGAATATTCATACGGTCCTGAATACTTAAAGGAATCCCCGCCAAAATAAGCCGCGATCGATATAGCAATCAGGCGGCTTTTTCGGGGACGTCAAGGTATACTTTTCACCCCCTCCGTCCGTTCTCGGGCCAACACGTTCGCAATTTTCAATTCAATGGGCCCGCGCGTCGTTCGCCATTCGCGTGGCCCTATAATTAATCGCATTCATCGCAGTTTTTATGCGGCGCGACGTGACCCCGTCGGATTCCGCACAATACACACGAATGGCGACGACTCAACGGCTATATTATCGCAACAATGAAGCAAGCTCACCTTTTATTTCAATAGATAATGAGTTTGATATAGGGGTCCGAGCCATCCTCTTTCAAAATCCCGCCGGATTTTCTGCCGCGAAGGAACAGAAAGGAAAAGAAACTTATGACCGTTATGAATACCCGGTTGGGGGGGCGCTCGTGGGCGGAGGTTTGTATCGTCGTCGATGTAACCGTACTCGCATTCATAAGGATTACAACAGTTTTAATGTTCTTTGCCGACGAAATATCCATTCGCGGCTTTTCGAACGACCGGTCTAACCCCTTTGAGCGTAAAAGTGGGTCGAAAATGGCACCGCGTACCGGAAGAAAGATGATAGCTCGTGTTACCGATGAATCAACGTTGCGTAATAAATCAGTGTAGCCTTTTATTCTCATCGAGAGATGTTTGCTTCTTGAAAATGGAACCCTCGTACCTTCATTCATCAGTGTCGACTCGATTGGTCGTAACAGAGCTACCCTGTATGTACTTAGAAGAATTAAACGCCGTGTTTCGTCGTCATTTTATACGCGAATCGATCTTTCTACAAAATTTACTTCAGCTATATCAATAAAGCCACGTGTAAATTTTATTAGTCAATTACGACCTCGACCTCGAACATTCACCAGTGAAAGTTATTATGAAAGCAGTGAATCCTGCCTTAGACGTGCCTTTCAGTTGGAGCAGGCTGCCATAAAAACAGTCATGATTCAAACATCAGTAGCGAGGACCGCCATCTGCTAGCAAATTATATGTTTGAACAGTCTTCACGCTGATGAGAGTTCGGATCAAATCTAAGGAATGAATTTTGTAGTTCAATATACTTTTTTCGGTAGTTTTTTTAACAGTTATCATTGTTGGAACATTGAAATTCAAATTTGTAGGGCTCCTTTAGAGGTCCTTTAGTTTATATTTTAACATGTTTAATATTATATTTTAAATCAAACCAAACCATTTGTAATGTTCTTAATTATATATACAGGAAACATAGGTCTTTACCAGAATTTATTTGGAAACGTGGGTGATCCATTATTTCAAGGTTTGCTTACTTACTCAGCAAGTTTTGCTATATTTATTTTCCCAAAAACGAAGCATCTTACGATTCCCAGCCTAGCCTTGTACGTCTAATTGTACGGAACGTTTCGCAAGTAGAAAGATCGACGTAATCAGCGCCGTTGAAAGCGAAAAATGAAACAGCAGATTGTGTGTTCATCAGCCGTGACGAGCAATCCTTTGCTGGGCAGGGCCACGGCGAAATAAGAGGAAACGATGAACGAAAAAAAGGGCAGATTGGTTATTCCATTATGCTTGGCTCATTAGGAACCTGGGCATAATTCGCGAACGAACGAAAATTACGGCCCTCGGGACTCGAAGGATGAAAAGTCGATGCAGTTACTCAGATTCCGCGACGGTAATGAATATTTCATACATTCGGAAGTTGGGACAGCCCCGCCATTGATTTACCCCGGCGAACTTCTTTTTGTTCATTATATCGCGCGGGGGCCCGAAATTAAGGTGTTCCTCTGTCGCGTTATTTTCGCGTCGGTGAATATTAATGGTCGCGATTCGATGGGCGCAACAGTACTCCATTTTATGGCAGATAAATTATCGATATGCCTCGAAGGCTGCGCGGCTCATTAATCCCAGCTGTTGCCACTGTTTGGAGCTCTTAACGCTGGAGGGACCGTTCCTGATTCATAACTTCGTCTTCGGGGTTCGGCGACGTGTACAGGGTGGCCAGGCAACTAGGTTTTTGTAGAAGTTTCGTTTCACCAAGTTACAGATAATCCAAACATCGACGTTTAGGTCAAATGTCTTAATACTTGTGATCAGCAGCGGATTCAGATAATAGGAAACTCGAGCAAGTTTCTCTCGCGTCCGTGCAGGGGATTTTCTGCCAAAAGAATCTTCAATTCCTCGTTTTCAAATTTTTGTGGCATTCCATTCTCAGCCCGAAAGATCGAAATCTTCGAAACCACTTCTTGCATGTTTTATGCATTCAACATTTTCTCCCAAAGCTGTGCAGATCATTCTTCGGCTGCATTTTCTTCCAATTCGAATGCGAACAGAATGCGGCGCCCAAGATGTAGCTTGTCAGACTCCATCGCCACGTTCGGTCGTTGACGTTTGTTTTGACCGAAAGGTTGGGTACTTTCAAACACCAGAATGACGGCAAAATCTTTGCGACTTAATACATTGTTGATTTCTTCCATTTTATCCTGTGCTGTTTCAGCCACCACTGATCTGGAATTATGTTTCGTTAGTTCTGAAAAATAAGCAATGCTATTATAGTTGAGTATTGAGCACAAAATGACGACAAAATCTTTGGGACTTAATACACTGCTGACTTCTTCCATTTTATGCTTAGCTGTTTCAGTCACCATTGATCTGGAGTTACGTTTCTTTATTTCTAAAAAATAAGCAATGTTATTATACTCTAGCACTATTCGAGTGGTGTTAAAAGAGTTAAAATTATAACAACATTGAATTTTGGTCAGTTTTCCGAGATTTCCGTCCCGCGGCGGTTACTTATTCCTGTCGCGCGTACGAGGTTCACGTATCAAACGTAAATCGATCGGGATACCGCGTAACGAGTGAAGCTGCACGGGACAGGGGTGGAAAAAGGAGGAACGAGCGCAAAGCAAACGGATCACGGTGAAACCGTAACGTCCGGTGCTCGTCGACCGCTGTAAACAAAGAGCTAGGCGAGGAGGAACGAACAAGGGGCGTACGATCCCTCTATTTGACCAAGTCACCGCTGAAGTCGCGATAACGAGCCCAGCGGCTGTGTTATCGCCGTACTTTATACGTACTCGGCCGTCAGCGTTGTGTGTACCTTGAATGCGCACTAAATTGTTCGTTATATTAATCCGCGGAAGTCCGACGCTGGCTCTATCGCCGCCGGATTGTTTAACCGTGTTGTTCGGTCTGTTCGCGTTGTTTGTCAGCTTGTGTTTCGGACACTGTTCTTCCACCCCCCCATCCGTCCTGCCCTTCGCCGCGCAGTTCGTTAGCCCCTCTGACCGTCCCGCCCCTCAGGCATTACATTTACACGGCACGATAATACGCTTAATCCCGATATGGTACCTCATTATAATCCCGAGGCTGACCAATAACGATACTCCGTTAAATGACCAACGATTTCATGGTTGTGACCGTCTCTCCGCGACGCATTATCGCGTCACGCGTACGTCCTCCGCTGTCCCGGGCTCTGGGGGATTAGACAGCCGAGAGTCCACTGCCACTCCGGGCGCAGCGGGTATCGTGTCCACGGGATTTACACGTAATAATCGTGATTTCGTATTTAAATGCTTTCGCGCGTGGCGCCCGGGACAAGACACTCTCTGCCGGGATAGTTTATCGCGTTGACGTACAGAGATTTCCATCCTTCTCGATAGTTTGACCACTTCGGGGTCCGTGGAATTAGCCTGTCATTACTCTCGTAACAGCGTCGAGTTCCCACGAATATTGATATTGGAGCGAATACATGCATAGATCCGACCACTAATGTTGTTTGGGTTATGAAGATTCGAAGCGCGGGGATTCTTGTTACTTTTGGAAGGTCTTGTGGCGGTTTACTCTTGTAGTACTTGTGAGAGAGCGTAGCCCTCTGCTGGCGAGTGCAGGAAGCGTCGCCACGGGATCACGAAGATTCTTGATAGTCTCGATATCTCGAGTTTTGAAGTCCTTCATAGATTCGAAGTTGTACAATAGAATCAGATGAAACACATAGAAGAATAACTAGTAAAAGAGAATCATTTAATCGTTGAACTTAATACCGTTTTGACAATATGCAGAGTGAACGTAGTAATTAATGTATTTACGAAAATTCGTTTCTCCAGTTATTATCTTCGATCAAAATACGAACGAAACTCCGTTAAATAATTTTTAAACGTAGAATCTTTTAATTCGAATTAACACGCGTAACCTGAAGCATTATCGGAATGAAAGGGATATTACGCAACAGATTACCGTGGTTTCACGTTACAATACTAGTATCGACAGAAATTCAGGGAAAAGGGATGGATCAATTTATTCAATGTTACGGACTCGCTGGGTCCGAACGCAGCGATTCGGTATCGGTTCGAACGTCACTGTTACAAAGCGAGTCAATCAAGCCGGTCGACCTTGTTTCGAATCTTTATCTCGGGTCCTTTTGGAGAATTTTCACGTCGGTTCGTCGAACCGCCTTCAGGGTCCACTTTCAACGGTGGCTCAACGGCCGGTATATGCATACGAACTATCCTTATCTCTATCTCGACGGTGGTCGTGCGACCGGGAGCTAATTTTCTCGATAAAGGCAGGGGAGGCCGCAGAACAAGACGCTTCGTTCCTTTAATGCGTCCATAAATAACGCGATGACTGATCCGTTCGCGATAAGTCTAACGTTTTCGTGCACACGACGCGATCGCCTCGAGCATTTAATTTCATCCGAGTCCGGCGGATCGTTGTTTATGCATTTCGAGCGAACGGGCAAAACCCGGCTTACCGAGCTGCGCGGAGAATTATGTTGAACAGCGGCTCGCTATACTCGCACGGGGAAAAAGTTATATTTTAATAAACAGGCTTGCGTCGTAAAATGTCGACGTAATTTCTGCAGTAAAGAAAAAAGAAGGACCGTTGTCCCGTTTCTGCTTGTTACCAAGTTACTGCTGTTTCTGTCTTGGCGACAGTTTCCCTCGGGAATTCGCAGTTTTGCTTACGCGTTCGCCTCTGATAGGGTGCTGGATTACTAGATTCATTTCCGTATTCACCTTTTTGCAAATTAAATTCATATGATACGATGAATTTTCTTTCGTCGAAAAAGTTAACGAAAAAGGGATCTATTTAGCTTGTTTTGATTTAATTAAAGTACTCGAATGGTCTATTGGGTCTGTGTAGACCAGTGTTAACCAATCGTTTTTGGATCGTGCTTCATTTGAAGGTTCCAAAGATTTTGATGGTATAAAAAGGAAGTTCAGTTAGTGTGAGACACGATGGCAATTTGTTCACTACAATTTATTAATTGCTCAGGAAATTGGTCTAGATGTATTTACAGCAAAATGCACAGAATGCAAGGATATAGTTTATGAATGATAGAACTCGAAGGTTAAATGTATGTAAAACCTCAAATGGAGCCATAATATTCCTGCAGTATTATTTATACTTAACTGTGTACCCACTGTTTGTAATGAAGCCAGTCAGGCAAGTGAGTAGATTATCAGCAACTCCAATAGCTCGCAATTTGCATAAGAGGATAGAGTGGTTTATGGAATTAAACGCTTTTCCGAAGTCTGTATAAATTACTGTACAAGTGGATCTATAGAAGCACAGTGCATCCCTAACTGTCGCGAGATCTATCTCTGTAACTGTAGCTCAGATATAACTCTTCTCCTTCTCGACACGCGTCGAGATCAATTCCCAAAATAGCAAATTAAATTGCTATTTCTAATTTGACCAGTGAAATATTAAGTAAATAAAATTTAAAGCACTTTTCCATATTTCGAGCAAACAGTGCATTTGGTCCACAATTTGGCTTTGATCGACCTTGACATTTCTGGACGCTTTCTCCTTTTAATATCAAGATTTTATATCCATTGTATAACGGTAAACGGTTGAACATTGTTTTAAAAACAAAACGACGTAAACGTACGATTCGTCTTTGCATGCACGGTAATGTAACGTGTCCCGGAAACGGGCGTGTAATATCCGGAAGCTCGTTGCAGATAACGCGGGCGGGATACGATTCTTTAATCCAGCCTCTCGTTTATTCCAGAGGTTTGACAGTTTCCATTTAAATCAGAGTTCGATCGGACGTACCTCTAATTACCTGACACCGGCAGTAAAATTAGGTACACGTGGCCGCGTGGGTGTGCGTCCCGTGTACGTAACGCCGATACGGGACGGGAACGAAACGGGCAGAGCGCCGTTCTGCCACTGACAAGAAGACCCGGTAAAAAAATGCGAACCGAGAGCAACGGCAGAGAACTGGAGGGAAAAGAACAAAAGGTACGGGAAATGGGGTCGTCGGACGAAAACTATGCGGATCGTGGAACGTAAAGTGGGGCATATATTTTGTTAAATGCAAAAGGGGACACGTCGCGTTATCCTGCTTTATCGCGTGCGCCAGCGACGCGAAATTTTCGACCGCTTGTTCCTCCGGTTGTCGAATAAGAATCGGTACGGTCGTGCTCGACCTACAAATTTCCTGATCCGTGTGCAAAATTTGAGCTCTAGCTTCTCTTTATCGAAGTTAAACGTTCCAATTGTACGAAAACGTGTTGGAAAATATACAGTGCGTTGTGTAACTACAGCACCGCTCGTATTTTTGGGCGTTTAGAACGATTTGTGACGACGCTTCTCGCGCTGGCCGTCAGAGGGCTACGGTCAGTCTGTAGCTTTCTCGCAAGTGCTCGGACCGAGCATCTTAGATAAGGCTTACTTTCAAAATTAATTTCAGGGAAATTTCATTAATATTTTGCATAGATAAACACGGTAAAAAGAGTTTTAAATATTTTCTGATACCTTGGAATATGAATTTAAAGATTTTACGACGCTGTAAGAGACGTTTCCGCGGTCAGGGGTGATATTTCCCAGGCACGTTTTAGCGAGCGATGGTATAAAAGCGTCGTTAATTTTCCATCGCGTGTACGAATTAAACAAAGGCGTTCTGAATTCCGGCGTCGCTCCGGGAAAGAGAAGAGGAGAAAAGTACGCGTTCCATCGTATTAGCGGGCTTTGATTTTTTGTATTATCGCCGTTATTGCAATATCCATTACGGTCGTAGCTGTAAATCGGATTACATAAAATGCTCGTTCGATGATACGAGTTGGTCGAATCGAGAAAAACGTGACGCGCTACTTTCATAATACAATAGCGTAGCGTGCGCGGCGATTGGAACGAAAAAATAAAAGAAGTGGGGGAAAAAATTCCACTCAGAAAGTAATTTAATGAATGCGATTGGAATCTTCGTCTTTTCGATGGTTTTAAATTCCAGCGGTGTCGTTGAATATACAGAATTATACTGTCTCGATGCACCGGAAATCTACCTGGTACGAGGAAAATTGAAACGCAAATTTTTTGGTGGAGGAGAGAAACAAATTAAATAATGCTTTTGCAAAATTAATATTACTACTTTGTGAAGCAAATTATGCTATTTTGGTTGATGAGAATCTGCCGCACGTGTGGAATATCGTTGTGTAAATAATCAAAGGAATCAAGTAAATTGAAAAACACAATTTTTAGTAGAAATCTGGTAAACTGATTAAAAATACTATATGATAGGTACATAGGTGCTGTTTAGTTTCATTTAATACGATGCAATATCTCATATTATGTATATCATAGTATGTTATATTTTATACCGTAGATATTGACTTCGACTTTTTTTCCATCAATAGAATAGGGTTACAAATTATTTCTTTTTTATAGCAATTTGAATTTCCACGTACACTACCGTCCATAATTCACAGGACATTTTGCAAATTAAGATACAGGTACCATTTTACAGATACTTAGTCATTCTAACTTTATTGTAAATTTTGTAACTCTCGTATGAAATTAAAATAAATATGCAACAAGTAAAATTGTAGGAAGAAACGAGTTTTTAAGATAAATAAGTTTAAAATCGAAGGAGGACTCGTGGAAAATATTGTAGGAATAATTTGAATGGAAGTAATAACAAAAATACTAAAAAAGAATTGTTGAGGCTGATTCACTTATAAAACGAAAATTTTCAATTGTTTGCTATTATGACATGCAATATGAGTTACATAATAGATAAATAAATATTAGTTTCATTTTATAATTTATATCGTTTCACAGTGTTGATTCCTAAAGCACCATATGTTACCATAAAACGTTTATATGCAACTAAGGGTTGTCATCTTCGTCCCCACTAAACATCCAAAATATAAAACCCGTTGAAATCCGTTTCTTACAAACTTTAGTACGGGCAACTATTGCCCCGGAATACAACAAATTCAGCGTCGAAACTGGGTGCACGTAGCTCTCGCTCGACTGCGTAGGAAATTGCACCGCGGAGACAAAACCCCAAAGAAAAAAAAACGAACGTCGAAATAGTAAGAAAAAAACGAGGGAAAGAGCGAAAGCAAAGAACTCCATCGGAATCGATGGCGGCGCGATCAACCGGTCAAACGGGCCGAATTCTTGCCGCTAGTTTCCAGAGCGGGCCTTCGACGAGGGGTTGGGGGTAGTCATAGAGAACTAGGAACGAGATGCGCCGTTTCTTTCAGCGTGCATGGAATCCGATAAGACGTCTCTAAGAATTCTGGGGTACGCGCGCCAGCCAACGTCCACCCCCGCGCCCCCGCGAAAAGAGAAAAGAGAATCGGGACGATTTTGGTGGGAATTTCCCGTGGAAAGACATTCGACCGATGCTGTCTGCACGTGTACAACGACGGATACGGAAGAAGGGGGGAGACACGACGGAAGAAACGAGACAGGAGGAACGAGGTGGAAGTAGGTAGCTCGCAAGGGGGTGGGTTCACGTACACGGTTCGGTTACACGCGTGTGCGTATATTAAACGTACCGCTATCTCGCCATCTACACGTACCTCGCCAGGCTCTCGGGGATCCTTTAAAGTCAACATTCTTCTCTTTATAAGTCCCTCTCATCCCTCTGTTGCCCGATGAAAATGCTTCCTTTCGACGGCAACCGATTTCGAACTTACCCGTTCCGTCGATGCCCATTTCACCGTTCCAACCCCTCAACCTAAACCCCTCCTCCTCCTCTGAATCGTTGCCCTCTAGTATTTTGATAAAGGCTCAGTCCGACTCGACACCGGAAAACTGTTGCCTCTGGTAATTGTACCACCGGTTTATCTGCGGTTTCCCTTTCATCGGGGACCCGCTTTCCACGATGATTTCGATCCGTTGCACGGAACCGCGGTTAAAACGCCTCGCGATTGCAACGTCATAATTAGCGGGCGCATACTCGGTAAACCGTTTGAAGTTCCAGGGTTGTGTGCCCGTGGGTCACTTTGTGTCTCCGGGCCGACCTCCTGTCCTCTCCAGGGTTAGCCCGCGCGAACACCGACCTCATCGGTAATTATGCGAACGGTAATTTCAACGGAGATTGCTTTTTGGGGGAAACGATGTACGATTCGAGCTTGGTTTTCACCGTCTGGTTTATTTACGAACGCGTAACAGAGTTTGGGCAAGTAGCAATTTAGAGTTACGAGTACTTATCAACTCGTATTGTTCGATACGATCGTCTTAAGCAGCTATACTAGTTTACAACGATCAGAAAATCTTTTTGATTTCATTCTTTTATAATCTAAAAAATAAATATCATTAGGGGAATCTTTAATTCGGTGTAGTAATTATTTTAAACAATGAAAGTATTTTAACTATTCATTTTGGACGCTATCGATGATATTTCTATCATCGCAGCCGAAGTAACTTCTTCGCTAAATATTAGATTTATCTCTAGAATATCAAACAGCGGAATTTGTATGTATCTTGCTAACCAGCAACTCGTCGGCAAACACACGGACAATATAAACATCAACATTGGCTCTTATACTGCTTGAATTAGACCACCGGTTTTCGAAGTTAAGCGGATTATGTTATCTAATTCTGACACGTCGAAACCATTTTTCCAGTGAAAAGACGTTCCAGCGGAGTCGGAGAATCAAACATTGCCACGAATATTTATTGTATAACAAATATATTTTGTAAAGTAACAGTTTACATGTTAAATTTCATCTGGATGAATTACAAAATAATTCTTTAAAATGATTCGCTATATGAGCACTTTTTACATTCGTTATAAGCCCCCATTGTTCCAAGCTTTAAATACACTCGTACACGAAAATATCCGAACGTTTATAACATTAAACTAATAAAATATATACATTAAAGCAAAAAATTTAATATAATACAACGCATATATGTTCCTAGACAACATAAATAAAATTAGAAAATAACACTGTGTTTACTGTTATCGAAGTTTACCAACGCTTTTGCGTGGGATTTCTTGAAAGTTCCCCTGTCGATTCTCGACGAAGAAGGGATTCGACAGGTCGAGTATCGCGTTTGACCCCGAATCGAATCACCGGGAACGCGGGGCATTTTAACGAAGTATTTATCTTCGCGATCGCGTGTTCGAGTCGCGCCGATCGAGCGATTGCGCGACGCTCTCGACGATAAAACTCGTGCCTCCGTATTCGATGTTCGACTAACAGCGTGAATTATTGTCGAAAGCGACTCGACGCGAGAAATTAAGTAGTCTTAATTGGAAATAACTCCGGCACGCCGGTGTCGATTGCAGGATTTTCGTGTGTGACAATCGGGGGACGAGTCGAACAAACGAAATCCGCGAATCGGTAGGGAACAACTCGTGCTTTGTGTTCGTAGATGTTATTTAATCGGTCTCTCTATTTGCATTTGCTAGCAAGCCTTGTTATAGGCTTGTTAGTAGTCGTACACAAATTTAAACAATTCAATGTAGAGAATTTTCAATTAGTTTGTAAATAAGCCTTCGACTATTATATAGATAGTTCCTTTGAGAAATGATTTATATTACGTTTCATAAATTATATTGATCACAATTCCACGATAAAATGGAGTTCGAACATTCGTCACTTGTTTTGTTCCTTCAAATCTGTATTTATTTATAATTTTATGTGATTACTATGCTTCTTTCAACGCGGGTTTATCTTCTATTCTTCGAATATAAAGTTTACAATAATTTAGAATTTGCGTAGGTTTTTATAGGAACGTTTACATGTGACAGACGTCGAATTTCCGTGTGAAAGTTTAGACAATCGTTGAAAGGTATACATAATTTTAAGCGTATCCTGTTGCGATCTATAAATTCTACCTTTATCAAATAGATTCTCCAGATATTCTGACGTATATCTGCTTCTATAGCAGCCGAGGGACTGAGCTGTTTTTATTGCCTAAACCTTATCTGTTGTTAAGAGATGGTGAAGCAGAGATCAAAAATAAATTTTACAAGCTTGCCAGAGAATTTCGTCCGAGAAAAAATAGCTAGTCGTATAACCTAGAAGATATATTTACGATATATCTAAGTGGAAACTTTATATCCATTTCCAATCAAACATAAATCGTTTATCTAAATCGCTTTTCGATATTTGATCGTTTCTATGTTCTCCATTTACCGAGTCAGTACCATCGACAGCCATCTTTGTACTTTTGAAGGAAGTTTATTCAATTTAGGATTGCAGTAAGAAGAATTATAATAATTATATTCTCATATTTTGTTAGTTTGGTTCCTTTTTTCTTTTTTTTTTTTGTAGAATAATTATGCCCTTTTCAAACATGTCGATAATCGAATTTTAGTTGAAAACAATTAATATAGAGACGTTATTAATTTCGACCACAAAAGTTTCTTTTCTTTTGCCTAGAATAATACACTTTTGGCAATTTTGACGTGATCGTACAATTATAAAACGAAAACAAACAAAAATGGCGGTAGAAGGGAAGATAGTCGTTTTTTTTAGGATGCATTCGATATTTTGCTTCGTTTGTCGTCGAGACGCACGGTTCGTGTTGCATGCAGTTCGCGTACGCCAAGCAAGAATGAACAATTGCAATAAGTAAATGCGATCGCATTTACAGAATGAAATGTAAAAGCTTATCTCCTCGTAAACAGTGTCGGGGCGGTTTAACACCATGAGTAGCGAAGGAAATAAAAGAGGGAGGTTTTGCAGAAAGGGGGGACAGAAGGTTTCACTTTTATCTGTATGACTATGGCGTTCTTCTTGTCTCGGGGCTGACGCCGTTTCCTCCTCGCCGGGCGCATATAACCACTCGTATCTTCGATCGTTGCGATTCACATTGTGGATCGCTCGTTTGGTACCGTTTCTCGTGGGACGTGCACGCTTATGCGTTTCCCTGCACGCGTTGACCCCCACTCCATGCTTTTTCCTTGTGCATTTTAGCTCCATTATCATAAACGATATACAACAAGGCAATAAAAGGATTTTCTAGTTCCATTCTTCGTGTAAAATTCCATAATTTACAGGGATCGTGCGTCAAATTGACGTTTCCAAAGAAAGTAGCAGTACCCAAATTCTCGATTCAAAATATTTTTTAACATAGAACATGAGATTTAAATTTAAATATACGTAAATAGTAAATTATTATAGGAAAAGCGGGTTAACGAAGTCACGCGTATGTGACAGTGACTGTGAAAGTGTTACAGATCCAATAAAATGATTATTCGATATACAAGGTAATTGAAGGATTTTCTAGTTCCATTCTTCGTGTAAAATTTCATAATTTAGGGATCACGCGACAAATTGACGTTTCTAAAGAAAGTAGCAGCACCCAAATTCTCGATTCAAAATATTTTTTGACATAGAACATGAGATTTAAATTTAAATATACGTAAATAGTAAATTATTATAGGAAAAGCGGATTAACGAAGTCACGCGTACCTGACAGTGGCTGTCAAAGTGTTACAGATCCAATAAAACGATTATTCGGTTTATTTTTTTATATCTCGACGGTATAAAAGGGTGGCCTGATTAAATTAATCGCTGAATTTCAGTTGGAAATTTTATTAGAGTAAAAATTCCGAAACTAATGAACAAATATTCGCGGAAATTTGGCACGCGTATAAATTGAACGTATCCGTGCCGTCCGGAACTACAATCAGCATGATATTTGTAATCACGTGTTTTCTAAATTAAAAAAAAACGTGTTTCGCTGGTTTCTGTAAAATTGCGCTGTTGCGAATCCAGCGTGTCGTTGTTCAAGGATTATTTAAATCGGAAGGAAACAATTATTGGAAAAACTTAATTTGACGCATAGAAACTATATATAAAACGAATCAAACTATTATCAGTGACGTCGAAACAAAAAATTCACAAAGAAAAGTCTATTTTCTCGCGTTCTAGATCGTAAGACCTACTTAACATCGTTTAAAAAAATTGTTTATAATCGCGGTGCACGCGTGTGCGATCCATTAGCTCCGATAAACTTTGTTTAACTTTCACGTTTCGTTTCGATGCGTTTTGTTCTTATTAATGGCTCGATCGATGGCTCGCCTCGCCGACGATGTTCGCTGATTTTTTTTTTTTTTTTGCTCAGAAACATTTACGTCTATTCGAGCCGCGTTTTTAGAGTCGAGATTATTTGATACGTAGTTTTTTTAACGATGTTTAATGCGGTGTTAAGTCGAACGCACGCGCGCGCGTGATTTTCGCTAAAAACGGGCCATTGAAAGAAGTCGCGTTGTACTCGTTCATGCTACTTCAGCTACTTGTATTTGTGGTCGTACGTGAAAGGTTGAAATTTGTCTGGCATTTAAAAAAAAAAACACTCCAGTTTTTATCGATTATAGCGATTCGCGGATTTATTCCCGTACTTTGATACAGTAATCGTGCGAATTGCCGCGTGAAATATAAGGGTGTTTCAGAAATATAAGTAAATACTGGGTTAAATAGTACGTGGACTCGGGCAAGTTTCACGTACAATGATTATAAAACTTCGAGGGACGAGATAAAAATATTGTTACTGGAATTATCGCGGAGGATTAATTTTATACGCGATAGGTCAGAAACGCGGTAAGAGGGCTTTCAATTCGAGTAATGAAAGTACTCGATGCTAGATAAATAGACGTCAAAGCGTGCAATCAGCAGACTCGAACGAATGGAGCAGACGTAAGTATGTACGTATACGTACGTATGGTCTGCGGTAACCGAATGTCAAAGGCTTCACCTTAGATCTATCGATACATTTCAAGATGAGTTCCAAAGTTTATCGGGACGTTTGAACGTCGCAGAAATACGAGCAACAGCGACTTCGAACCGTGGAGAATTTCGAAATTGGTTCCCATTATCGACTCTGCTTTCTTTGTTACTCTTTTCTGTCATTACGTAGACTATTTATCACGTTAAATGTTTCTGCAGAGTGTTTATCCACAGGTGGGCGATCGTTTGTGGCGTGATTCAACGTACTTTTATTTTTAATAACAGAAGCAATTTTCTCACGATCTATCGACGATCTGCGACTCACGGAAATTGCGAATACATCGGTGACAAAAACAAGAATTGGGTTAAAAGAGTTTTGCTACAGAACATTGGAAGTTATTCGTATTTATGTTTACAGAGATTCGCCGTGCTCGTAGCGTTATGAATATTTTCTGATTACAATGTTCGGGTCTCGCGCTTCTTATTTCCGAACGGCAATTTATCTTTTCGTAGGGAAAATACGCTCATAGACGAAAAATAACAGCGACGCGAACGAGCGTCTGGCGAATAGAAAATTAAATTGTCCCCGGGGATGGCTGGATACGTATAATAGATGTACGACAAGTTAAATAAACGTAATCTTATCAATCAACGTAGACGCAAAGATTATAACAACAGTTTCCATGATGCATCGGGTTTTTCGTTTACGCGTTGCAATAAATAGCTGAAACAATCGATAACGCGCCGCGTCGTTGCAACACTGACAACGCACGGGAAACTATTTCCCGTTGGTTTTCCTGTTTCCCAAGACGTACTAAAATTCGAGACGAAAACTTTCGACATTCTTTGCATCAACTCGCCGTGAGCCTCGTAACTTTACCGCGGTAAGCGCAATTACGTTAATAATTTTGCACATTTACGCGCCGGTATACTTCAAACTATAATAATTTCGTTAATACCGGTGTTCTATTCGAGTTTACCCTACTTGATAAAGTAAATTTCCCTATCGGACGCTCTATTGATTAAATACCCCTATTTTCCCCTTCTCCGACGTCGAGTTATTAAAATGTATCGAACAAAACGATTAAAAGATTAACATTAAACACATTTTACGTAGTAATTTTGTTCGGTGTTTGATTTATCCGGTAGAACTTATTTTATTGGACGAGTTATATTAAACAAAAGGGATATGTAATTTTTGATGAGAAACAGCCACTGTTCACACATTCGTCGGTATAGGGATTGTGTTATAAAATATTTATTCTGCATTTATTTCAATCTTGTGAGATTTCTAAAGAACTGGCAATTTATTATTTTAAAAAGTCGTAATTTGTGTTCTATTATATGTTCATGAAATACGGTTTTAACTTTTGCACCGGTTTTGTATATGCAGAGTGGTCGACAAGAAGTAGGCTGCCTTAATATCGTCGCCTAATTTAATCCTTTAATGCCTGGACTAGCATATACGTCCACCCATTTTCGCGTGCTCGCAAAAAATCAGTAATCGATGAGGAAGGTTTTGTCTACGACTGTGCTTCTCCTGTTTGGCCCGAAAAAGGGAGCCATTGGCGTCGTTAAGCGTCCAGGAATTCGTGTATTTATCTATCATCATTGGGTTAACAGAAATAAAAAGAGTCATTATTAATCATCTTTCAACAGAAATGACAATAATGTTCTGTCTCTTGTTCAGTGATTATCCCAACCATGTATAACGTAACCGTGGGGTCACTCGTGACCCCAAAGTGTCAGTTAAGGGTTAAACAAAAAGAGAGATGCTACTGTTTCAAATACACTGGTGCCCAAAATTATAAGACACCCTGAAAATTATTGGTTTAAGTACTTAATATTAATACCTAAATTACTTAAATTAATATAGTTATATAAAAATTACATTTCAAACCAAAATTCTTTATTTTTTACTAACTTCTTCATAAATTTTACGAGATATAATAACACATTCCTAATGTATTCGAAAATAATACAACTTCGTTTGGACATTATGAGACACTGCTTAATGAAAAGAAAAGAATGTACGAAATTGCAGAAAATTTTCAGATGCTTTGAAATGTTAATAATGGGTAGTGCCTCCTTTATTTTGAACAACTTTAATCATTCGTTTCAGTAGACTTTTATATCATCTTATAATTTCGTTCACCGGAGTACGTACACATTATATTTGAGAAAAATTTTCCTTCTAACGGCGCGTATCGTTGATCGAACGTATGGTCGTAGTCATCGATGGGAGAATCAATCGCGATACAGTGGGCCGTTTAATTCGTAAAAGTTTCCCCGGTTTGAGCGACGTGTCCCATAATGGAACTAGTTCCAGCCGATACCTTGGAAGCCCCGAGGCGCATTCACCGGGCAAAACTCGCAGCATAGTTCCGCGCCGCTGCCATCCGAATGCAAAGTCCTATCTGTAATGCGAGTGTCAAGCAACTTTATGCCCGTGTTCATGTTCGTGGCTGCGCGCGCATTTGTGTGCGACCGTGGCGCGGCGGCAAAGCGACCCTCGCTTTGTGCAGCGAAAGTGCGGCGGTTACACGGTGATAAGACAGTTTCCACGGGGCTGCAAATGGCGATCGTTGATAACGGGGGTCGCGCCGGAGCGATGAAACGGAAAATCGGTTACTAATGTCGCTTCGACGACGAAGTTAAGTGTCCCTGGACGTCGTGCGTCCTGCGAGAGCTTTCGCCCTCTCGGACAAAAACCGACCCTCGAATTCATAATTGATTCGCAGAAAAAAAAGGGAGCTCGCTCCCGGGGGCGCAGATAACCGGGACGGATAAAAGCGTGTAAACGGTCCAACGACCGTTTTTACGATTAAATCATTGTGGAGGTCGCTGACGTATTGCCAGCAAAAAATTAGAGGGTTTGCTTAAAATTGTAAAACGTTCTTCGGGGCCAAAACTTCGATTCCAGACAATCGTTAACTATGTAAATTGAAATTTGTCTCGGTACTTGTTCTAAAATTCCTGAAATCTATTTTAATTTAACTTACTTTCTTGCGTTTCTTACTTGTCGACGTAGTAACAAACAAACACAGTAGACACGAAAATGTCAGCTTCTCTACGGCTGAGAGAAATAAGAAATTAGAAGTACGAGCCACACTGGCTAATTTTCCATCTCTGAAAGGAATGCGGGTTTGATTGTTGCCTGGATTCCCATTCTATGTCACGATGGGCGGAGCCAGTGATTCCCACTTGCCAACTTCTCGCGAATGCACAGTAGATGCAGCGTGTAACGAACAGACACATCTCGAAAACAAAGCCTCGAAACGAAAGGAAGTCTTCTTCGACTTATTTTCAAACACCTTCTCAACAATAAAATAATTTCAATGGTTCCTTGCTTTCGAGCGCCTCGTGTCGCATAATTATGCTAACGACAATAAACAAGCTCGCGGCGGGAACAGTCCTGGAAACTCCCGGACGTCGGGAGTAGTCAAAAGACTGAAGGAAAATTTATTTGACGTCGCTCGTCCCGCGTATCTCCCGCGAGTCTATTAGTTTAACACCTCGATGGCGATTCATTGTTCCCGTCCGAATTCAACCTGACTCTCATAACGCGTTAGATTCCGGGCTGATAATTTTCTGGCGATTCGACGGCCCTCCCCCCATCCACGGTTTTGTTTCGCAGCGCAATCAGTTTCAGCTTCGCGCCTCGGCGCTCCTCGTCGAACTTCCGTCAGCGATAAATACAGTAGCGATCTCGGAATAATAAAGTGGTGAAAGAAGGCGCGATGGAGGAGTTGGACGAGAGGGGCGGTGGAAAGGAGGTCAATAAAGGAGCGGGAGAAAAAAAAGGCGGGTTCTATACTTCCAGTTTACGACTTTACGGGAAATGCCTTCCCCGGTCTTTCCATCTTACTTTCTTCCTCCTCTCCGTCTCCGCGTCCTGTATCTTCTGCTCCAGCGTTTCTCAAACCGGGCTCCCTAGGACCTACGCGGGGGTTCACGACACCCACCGGCAGAGAAGCGAATTCCAGCCAGACGCTTAGTTAACGTTCGATAGCCGTTCGAATCTACCTTTTCGCATTCGCCGCGAAAGGGTGCTCTTTCACCCACGGCGCCGTTCCCGCGAATCGATCGACGCAATGACAAAGTCCCTCGAATTGATTCCTCATCCATCCTATTTCTCAGACTTAGCCCCGTGCGATTTCTCCCTGTCTGTCTTAAAAATTCCCCTCGAAGGAAAGAAATTTTCGTCGAATGTGTCGTCGATGCTATCGGTGACTATTTTCCAGAGTTTGATGAAACTCGTTGGGACCAAGCGGTGTAGTATGTGTTTCGAAAAGCTGTGCTTTACTATCTTTTTTATCAAATTCCAAACAAGCTTCGTACATATAGACTGTCTATTTATTGTTCAAGATAGACAACAGGCAGCAATCTTCTAAGATAATGGTTCATCGTGTTTGACAGGAGAATATATTAGTATTATTTATTTAATACGTATAATGTTCTGCAAAAGTAAAATTTTAATCTTCACCTTGTTAAAATTTACAAATTCTATCCAAATTTATTTTCCTCAATGTCTTAACATGAGAATTATATATGGGTGACGTAACAGTCAAAGTGTTAAAAGAAGGACAACCGTGTTATATTTGAGGCTTAAGATACTTAATTTTCATTAATTTTAATAGGTAAATAAAAGAGTTACCAGTAGGGATATTGGAGGAATAAAAATGGCTCGTGCAAAATTAATTCAGAGTCAGTTGTATACGGGCTTGAGAAATGCTGCGTTTCTAACAAAATGGATGGAACTGCAGATGACATACTGTGGGATGATGCTAATCCAAACCATTTCCTTGCACCGAGCTCATTTAGAAGCGGAGTTACAGATGACAGTGACTGATATACCCAGCATAGGATTCGAGTAAAAATATTATCACCTGTGAAATTAAACAATAAATTATATTTAGAACGAGCAACGATAAAGCTTAATCGCCAAAACGTTGTCGGGGCGTTTTAAAACGTGTTTCTTCGATAGAAAAATCTTTAAAACTATTCTTGAGTATGATACTTTTTTTTATATAAAATAAGAATAAAATATAAAAATAAGAATTTATTTTGGCTTTGAGGTCTGTTAAAATTCTTTATTCATTGGGAAAGGGGGTTTGTGAGATGACGTTTGAGAAACACTGTTTTACTCGTTTATCGGCGAGACGTATCTGTTGCATAGAGACGCCTGTGAAGGATCTGTACAATGGCGAAAGCACTTTGATGGAATATAAAATGCAATTACGTAATTACGACGACCTGGACGAACCTTTTGAACTTATTTCACTAGGAAGAGTTATACAGCGTCTGTTTGAAGGGCGTAGTCGTTGTTAATAACGTGGAACAATTTTGGCCCTAAAATTGTTCTACGTTCTAGCGAAGGAACGTTGCTCCATTCTATATATTTCGTAATAAATAAATAATAACATATCTTCGAATCGGACGACTTTTGTTGTAAGTGTCTTCATACTTCTTTATAGGGAGTTACATCAAATATGTATTTAAAAATATATGATTCCATTATGGAGACAAAGTTGTTACAGTCAAAATAAATATTAATTAAATATTTACCTACAAAATAGTTCTCTAAGTAGAACTAAGGTCACTTAATAAATTCAGAAATACCTAAGCAAAACCATCAAATTTTTCGAAGAATGGAAATATAAAACAAGCGATGCTATTGAAAGAGAAATTAAAATATCTTCTAAACTAACGATTTTTTAACGTAAATATGTTAATACTTTTATTACAAGTCAGACCATATTGGATCCATCATTTCAAATTTTGTAATTCCTTCAGATTCATAGTCAACAATTTCATACAAGGTGCCCCAGGTGTTAAAAGATCGAAACAAGTACTATTTCAATTCCTCCCACGCAACACTGCATTCCAAGACACTATCCCCGTGATAGAACCCAAAATATCGAATTTTGCTCGAAGTCTGGCAGGTCGTATGACCCAAGGAACAGCCAATTAGACTCTTGAAATAGCGTTTTAATTAAGAACTAATTCGACATGTCGATAATAGGAAAGTAAACCTATGCTGGGACACGAGGAAAGTATGCGAGGAAGCCCCGAAACGAAAGGCGGGTACCCTCAAAACTCCACACTCTTGTTCTCGTCTACGAGGCATAGCTGTCACGGATAACAGCTCGTTCGGTATACTTTATAACCCCGCGCGTGTCGATGCCGCTACGTCGTTATGCCTCCTCCTCGAACCTGTAATCATCACCTACCATCTATTCCCGCGGCGTCGGTGTACCTGCAGGTCGAAACCTCTGCCAGGGAAAGGGACACCCGCCAGTTACCATGGAACATCCCCGGGACAATAAATACGCCCGCTTCTATCGCGTCTGCACTCGCTATGCAGTTGTTCTCTCTCTCTGTCTCTTCGTCGTTCTATTCTCCCTACCCGGTTTCGACCTTTCCCCTCCTCTTTTTCGTTGACGCTCAAGGGTGCGGCCGACCCTCGCGTTACACACCGTCGAAAACCACCGAACGGAAAGTTCCTGAGGTATAGAACGACCGAACGGGCCCCCGCTGCACCAGCAGCCCAACCTACTAATGAGCGCGAGGTAAGAAATTTCTACGGTGAAATCCGTCGAACGAGCAATTTACGATAATATCGGTTTAATGGAATTTCGGAAACGGGGTATTATCGTCGAGGATCACGCCTCGTGGTTGGCTGCTGATATTGAGTGGAACGCTGCTAATTGCGAGATCGTTTACGCGTCGCGCGGTCAGATGTGTTCCGTCCGATAGGCTAAATACCCCGCTGAAACGTTCGTGGCTCGACCGTATCCTGGATTTCAAGGAACGGCCGCTGTGAATGAGAGGTTGTCAGACCCCGGGACCCAATATTCCCTAGAATGGTAACGATGGTTCGTTGATTGCCGTCATCGATCCCGTCCCGTGTCTCCTTCCAGGCATCGAGCATGTAATTTCGTCCACCGTGGACCGTCCACGTGCCTTTGACGATCATAGTTTTCTGCTTTCGACGGTCCACCCCTCGATCCGCGTCATTCTCGCTCGATGATGCTCTGGAGAACTCGAGACGAGCGCTCTTGGAACAGAGAAAGAACAGTCCTTATGTCAGGAGGTACTCTAGGTAACATTTAACGCGTTGACAAAACAAAATAGTATAATTTTTTACGAGACCAACAACTTTGATTGTGTACGATTGCAAATGGAATTGTTGATGTCATGTAGCTTCGTCAGAGGTAATGGTATTTTCATGCAACATTCGAGTTTTCAAAAGTATTGTTCAAACTAGTAAGAGTCCATTGTGAGTAAAAACATGTTCTTTACCCAAACAACAATAACATTAAAAAGGAACGAGAACATCTTCAAAACTCAATTGTATAATAAAATTTAGCAGAATGCCCCAAAAAACCTGTCGCTAATGACATTAAAAGGAACAAGAACATCTTGAAACCCAATTGCATAATAAAATCTAGCAGAATGCTCTGAAAAACTGTCGCTAATGACATTAAAAGGAACAGGAACACCTTCCAACCAATTGTATAATAAAATCTAGTAGAATGCCCTAAAGACCTGTCGCTAATGACATCAAAACCAAAAGAAAAAAGAAGTAATATTATGAATAAGAATAACGAGTAACAACGATGCATTAAAAGACGAAGCAATAACATCTTGCATTATTGACTGTATTACAAGCGTCAGGATCAAAATCCTGCCAGAGAGATCCTGTGGAAGGGCCGGCTGTCAGTTTCCAAAGGATTTAAAGGGCGCCCGGACGAGAATGGCGGGCTTCTTGCAAACAGAAATCGCCTGCTCGCCGAGACAGGGGAAAAAGGAGAGAAAGAAACGTCCGTAGAGGATCCTTTTTACCGCGCGGCAGATCGAACCCCCCGATAACGCGGATCTCGGTAATGTAGCTGTCAGATCGTTTAATTAAGGAATCTTAAGAGTATCGCTCGGTACTCGATCGAAGTGATAGGCTGGACGTCTGGGGACTCCGGAATACAAACGGCACAGAATAGACGACGACCTTGCAACGGAATCGACCCCAGCGAGAATTATGTCCGATTCCCCTGATCACTTTCGGATTGGCCAGCGTGTAGTGTATATCCGTAATTTATTGGCCGTATTCTCGACAATTAAGGCCGTGTATGTACTCCGCGCCGAGGAGTCTTGGAATTACTGAGATGTCTGCGATTCCCCTACGGACACGGAGTGACTTGTTGATTTGCTCGAACGAGACTCACGTGTTCGCCAACGCGTACTGTACGCCGAGTTTCCTTACTACGGTTACCTAACTAACTGGACAATCGATATTTATATAAGTTATATTCCCAAAAATATCTGAAGGAACTCGAAACTTTTAATATTCCTATTCCTATTCCTTGGACGAAACTACCAAAGTCACGCAAAAGATACGAAACTTTATTGCAAGCAAATTCCTTCGTATGTTATATCATCGAAGAAACATGGACCGATATCGTATCCATTAAACATACTATAACAAGCGTTGTAGGACCACCGACGTTGGCATGGAATCGAACGATGCGGAGATTAAAATTGAACGAATAACGTCAGTCACGCGGATTCACTCTGTTCCTGTTAATGTGGCTTCGACATGTGTACCTTCGACACATTTTACGATCAGTGCATTGATAAAGCTGAAGTCGGCGAATAAAATCGTAGCTATTTAACGTTTGGTGTAACGACACGCGATAGGAATGCTATCGATTCCTCCTAAATATTCCTGAACCTGTACGTCGAGGAAATGTTGTGCAGTTGTTCAATTTGGCGAGTACTAATATTAGGATTCTGAATTACTAACGTCCGGGACTGCAACGTTCTGTAAATCTGATGGCGCTCGATTGACATTTCACGATAAATGTCAATCGATTCGGTTATATTTGGCTTGGGTGTTTTTCGCGATATTGCCATAATTTGCACAACATTAAAATCATAACAGCAAATTTGGGGAAATAAACAAACGAAGTTCTATATTCAGAGTTTGAACATTGGTGCCTAGGACGGCCATCTTGTTAGAAAGTGGCGCAACCACTGTATTTAGCGACTCTCACGACTCGATCGTACGCGATACTTTTTCTATTATTTGGTCGTATTTTCGAGTAATTGAAATTAAATAATTTGTAGTTATGTTAGATAAAATCAGTCTATTTGCACGATTAAACATAACGTCACTCTCTCTATATCAGGTATTATTACTCTTTTATTACTTTTCTTCGATCACTCGAAAGTGCAATCTAATAATATAAGGAGCATTCCAACACATTTGGCAACAAGATGGCAGACTGTCTGAGGCGCCGATTGCTAGACTCTATTATAGGATCTCTCTATAATAAAATTGAGTAGCACTTTGCAATATTGAAATTCAAATATCTCCTAACAGAATGGTTCTTTGGCATAAACATCTTAATATTTCTTTGCACGAAACGACGAGCTGGATCCAATGGTGTCTTACAAAGTGTGGTTCAAATAAAGCAGTAGATGCTGTCTTTTTCAGAAACTAGTGAAGTCTTCATTTTTTTTTTTAATTAAATGGAGGGCCAATATTTTAACATGCAAAGTATTCTTTCAACTAAAAGAACTGAAGTCAACATCTTCATTAGCTTCTGAGAGAACAGTTTGCAATACTTCATCTAAAAGGAAAATAATTAAATGATAACATTTTTCTGTAGTTTGAAAATCACTGCTCTAATAAAAGATTAGAATATAATAGCAACACAATCGTACCGTGTTAAAATATTTCATTTACCGAGGAGATTCGTAGTTAGATGAAGAACGAGGAATCTCGTCCTAAGGGAAAAGAAAAATTCCTCATTTTGTAAAACACTGTTCTAATCCGTAACTTATTCATCGACGCTACGTGCGTCGCGACGGGGGAACAAGAATAGCAAAGTTCTCGTTTATTGCATCGTAGCGACGAGGAGGTGCTTTGACGTTATGAAGTCTTTTCGTGTCGCGACGCAACGTGACTCTAATAAACTTCGCGAAATGAAATAAACGATGGCTTTCCGCTATCGAGGCGGATAACTCGATCTCGCATTCCACGCGTCGGAAAGTTATGCCGCTGATAAGCCCTCCCCAGCGGAACGAGACGTTCAGAAAAGACAGGTGGTAGTATGCTAATCGAAACTGCTCCCTAAACCTGTTTTAGGCTATCGTACGAAACTGATAAACCGATACGGAACTCGAATGCTAACGATTCGGCCAACTAGAAAACATCTCGAGAAAGTTTTGTGCTCCGAATTCCTTCTCGACCGGCCATTTTTGGGCTACGAAACGAATCGTAACCGATCGACCCACTAAATATTGAATTATCTATCAAATTAAATATCTAATTACCTCGATACTGTTTTGTACATAATATTATTCACGATCGTTCGTTTATTTTTAAATTAAAGTCTTAGCTAACTATTTCTCTTTCCATTATATCGACGAACGTTTCCATTTCCACGGTATATCGTAAAATGCATCAAAGCTACAAATGCAATGCGAATTATGCATAAATAATATTCGCTCGACTTAATCGCGGTTAATGGATCTGAATTATATTGTACGGATTTTCGTACGTATCATCTAATTTATTCAGTATATAGATTACTCGTTTCCAGTTAGAACGTTATTCTTTATAGTATTTTCTTTTCTACTTTTTATAATATACATTAGTGTACGTGTTACGATGTTTCGTACAATATTTTATCGAAGTTACAATTCCTTTTGTTTTATTTTATAGGTTGCATAATTTTATATTATTCCTTAGTATATCATTTGAATGTTTTTCTTCGTTTCAAATCATTTTTTACAGAAAATACCGATGAAACAATACGATTTTCATTTAAACGATCGTTTAAACTTGTTTTTTTCCTCCAATGAAATACTGCTTTGTTGTGTAGGTTCAACGAGGTATACCATTTTATGCGAAATACTGATGTTTCATAAAAAAAGCATATTATTTCGTATGTAATTTGTATCAAAGCAAATTATACATTTTCCACTCTGTTTTAATTTGGCGGAATCGTGCAAAAATGGTTCGGAGCTCTCGATATAAAAGGTCCAGTGCACATAATTTGTTATATTTTCAACTGCTTCGAACGAAATGTTATTCCAGAAATTTCCAGCCATTTACAAATCGATTTAAAAATAGTTACTGCGAGTTGTAATTAGTGGTACAAGGGAGAAAAATTAACTGTAGATATCGTACTCGTTAAACAAGGAAGCAGGAGAGCTATCTTTTAAATAATCACCAAATTAAATCAAATCGTGAAAGTTGAGTAATATTTCACTATCACATGCATTGTGTATTGCAGTTCCAAATATATAAATATACAAAAATTTGTCAATAGACTTCAAAATGCATGCGTGTAGAATCTTTTTACAAGTGCAAATATGATCGACACTTTGAAATCTTCGTGGAACCAAAACAATTAATTCTCAAGCTGAAATGTTAAAAGAAATCAATTTGAATAGTATCTATGAATTTTATATGAATAATCACTAAGATAAATTTAAATTCATGCAAGTTTACAATTGTCGAAAATCAAAGTCTCGGTAAAAGATTTTACGGTTTTGTCAGTCAACTTCCCCTTTGGTTTGCTTCGTCGTTTTTAATTCACCCTCGGTTGAAAATTCCTTGTAGCAGTAAATCGTTAAAAATTGTCCTGAAACGTGTCTGGCTTTTCGTTGGCAAATCCGTCGAGCGATTCGCGACAATTCGACTGGAGAATGCGTTCCTAAGATGCCTCGTCGACTGGAGGCCACAGGTACGCCGTGCTCAGTTAGCAGGCGGTAGACTGTAATCGCATCAATGATTCCGCAGGATAACCCATAATTCATGCTTTGACTGCTCCTACCATTATCCTTTGTAATGAGTCGAGTGTAAAGCGGCTTAGCAGTTCGCGGCCCATCGATTTCGTCGGGGAAGCTCTGACGAGCAATAAGTAGAATGTTTCCGATCCCCGACGCCCTCGACTCCGTCTTAACGATAATTATCAGCGTGGCCATCGATTCGACGGTTAGTCGGCCTATTAGTAATGCAACCATGAGACCGTTTAATTAAGGAATCTTAAATGCGTCGTTCCACGTCCGACGAGAATGATGTAGAGGAGGATCTATTCGTCGAACTATTCCTTGTTTCCCCTCGTCGGTGCGCTTTGACGAATTGTTATTGGCTACTTTACCGTGTACAAGAAGCTCATTATTCGATGAACCGTACAGAGGTGTTCATTTCTCGTGATTTATGGGAAAGGAACTGCATCGAGTTCCTTGTTTCCGATGGTGGAATCCCACGGAATTAGTATTCATCGTTTCATCGAGCGAGATCGCTGTTTTCTAACGGACCTGACGGCTCATTAGCTCGAAGGATACACGGCAGGTAGAATTTTCGGGGCTACCGACGATTTTTCTGACCAGTTCCTTCGTAACTACCGTAAGAATACCTCAACAGGTCGAACACGGATGTAATTTTGTTTTATTTCCTAGTTAGGCGGCGTGAGTGGCATTGTTTTTTCTTTTTATTTCAGTCACTGACACTTTCCATCGAGGAAGCAAACAAAATTAATTGTTAAAGTCAAAAAGGAAAACTTTGGATAGGGGTTGATGAATTTTGATCAGGAAAATAAGTCCCTTGTTATCATTTTCTATTTCTGTTTTTAAAATTGAAGCAAGTGTTATGATCGGACAATCCAGGGAATGAAAAGTAGTAAACTGTGAATTAATCGCTGTTTCCTCGACCCGAGAATGGCTATAAAAGCCCGTTGAATTCCTCTTTAATTTCGTGAACGTGCGTTCCGTCGAATAACACGTTTTACCGCTTCTATCGGAATCTACGCGCTTTTATAATGAAGACATTTATTATGGAAATTAATTGAATCGTTAATTAGAATTCGATGAATTCGCCTATGCCGTAGAAATTACTAATTTATAGGTCTAATTTAATGGAACGGAATTTAGATCGTTAAGAGATGTCGTAGTTGAGCGCTAGCACAGAGATTAGTATCAGAATCGCGATATATTTCGTATAAGAACTGTTCGTAATTAATGTGAATATTCCCTTTGAGCGGTCTATATGAAATGTACGAAATATTAAAAATGGAAACGTTCGATCGATGATAAAAGACGTATTTCGAATGCCGCTACCTTTCTAAAGGGGAAAGGTTCCCGGAATTACGAAGCGACTGTCAGGCAACAAATTAAATCGGTTCTCCGACTTATTTATCGTAAACGATCGCTTTTAATGTTGCCGTAACATGCGACACGGGATACTGAAAAACTAATGACCACGAAAAGTTTCAAAGGATACTGAGCACGATTCTCTATTATACAAAGCGTTTCATAACACGTGGTAACTATTTTAATAATGGACAACGTGTATTTCACTTGGTTCTTTTAATAACAAACTCCAGTAATACAATTGATTCTACAAAACTGTTAATACAGATATCAACTTCAATTTTTCTTCGTTATATGATTTTAATATATTATTTACTTAACTGGGTAATTATTTGATAGCACAAGTTTTCTAAAACAGCTAAGGATCCTTATTCTTTAAAATTAATTTTGTTTGTATTCGAATAATTCGTATCCAAAATTGAAATATTTTTACTGTGGGACAAATTGTAGTTCTTTAAAATCCCCACAATAGAGAGGATCTTCCGATGATATAATTTTATTTTATAACGTACTCAATTTTTACACAAATTAATTAAGTTTGTGACTACGAATCACCACAGCAGAAAAATGGTCATAACAAGGTTAAACAAGATAGACATTTGTACGAATTAGGAAGCACACGTTGTGAAGCACTCTGTATTATTAGCAGGACAATACCAGCAATTATTCGACATTATTGTCATTATTTAAATCACCCGGGCAACGTATTAGTGGAGCTGATGTCGCTTATCGTTTATTACAAAATCGACGTAGGTTCGCGAACGGGCGCCTAGTTACGACTATTAATCATCGATCGATCGTAAATCGGTCCTCGATCAGCGTCACGTTCGTGCCCGCCCTCTCCGTTAGTTGCAACAATGAGTTGCAGTTGTTCCAACCGAGATCGAAGGGAAAGGATCCCAGAGAAGCCCGAGAAGAAAGGGAAAAGAGTTAAACTGGGTCTACATCAAATGGAGGAATTCTGGAAACTGGGACAAGCTGTAGTTCTTTTCTCAGCGAGGATACGAAGGATCGATACGGATGAAAGTTTAATCCTGCGATGGAAACCTGCTAGGAATCTTATAGTAGTTCTTAGTCCTTAGTTATTGTTTGTCGTTCCTTAAATGTAAACCTTTGCGTTCACCATGTCCTCGCATCTAACTCCTCAGAGCCAAATTCATGATTTTGGATATCGTCAGTCATTCTTTTCTTGTAAGTTCTTTGGAAAGACAGCTTTCTTGGATCACAAATAATTCTTTGTTGTATAAGATTGGTAGATGCAAATTTACCCAGTTTGTAGAAATCCTTAAATTCGTAGTTTGGTGTTATTATCAATGTTTATTCTAATCAGTGAGAATGAAAGATATACATTTTATGCGTGGGTTTCCTCAACTCGAAAAGATTGCATTTTTTTATGACAAAAACGGTGAATTGAAGAAGACTATATGTTTAGACTCAGTTTTGATTCCTGAGAGAATTAGAAAAAAAAATAGACTTTATTCAGGAAGAAAGATTTGTACAATATAATATTCTTGAAATCACGAAGAGTCACTTAAGTATCCTTTTGTGATTTGTAAAAATGAAAAGATTGGTCGTTCTGATTATATTTTACATTTTTCTAGAGCAGAGAAGCTAGCATTATAGAGCCTAGATTCTGATACTTTACACCCAAAAGAAATCTAAAATCAACAGCAGAGTCAACATCCATACCATTTAGAATATGATCCAGCTACAGATATTCATAACAAAAGACCTAATATATTTCATCAATTGCTATACACCTACCCATTCGATTACATGCATGTATCTCATAAGACGAAGAGTACACACATGTTCGAGCAACGCGTTAAATAACAAAAGTCGATTTCGCGTGAAAAGGATCGACCCACATGGAACAAACATTTTCCCAGCAAGCTTCCAAAGCCTAAAGCTAGTTTTTAACAGGCTGTATAAATAAAATCCGTAAAGTTCCCGGACCCGTGGTCCTATTGGAATGGTGTCTCTACCCAACCCGGCGATTCTTTGGCTGGCTCGCCCCTAGAAAAGGGGTCATAGGAAATATCGGTCGCACGTTTGCCCGACGGATCGGGTCTCCGTTATTTGTCGACGCGTTGATTGTAGATTGGCCCGGATCGCGCTTCCGGACGGGACGGTGCTAGTAATTATGACTGGCGCTGGTCAAACTGACCGAGAGAGGCTCGATCCCGCGAGCACCGATCCAGAGCAAAGAGGACGTCGGTGAAAAAGAGAGAGGACGCGACGCGATTTCAGGGCGGCGTCGAACGAAAGGGTGGGCGAGAGGGAAAACGTCAACAAGGGTCTACATTGTGTCGACGGTGCTGTTGCTGCTGGCATTGATGCCCGTAGTCATTGGCGTTGCACGGCGGTGCAGTGGCGCGAGGGTGGGTCTACAAAATATCGGTACTGTTTGATCTGTTCGCCCATTTACTCAAATGGCGTGAAACTCAACAAAGCTGTCGAGTGGCGTTGACTACTACCGGTCTCGAATATCCGTGGCCGAGCGCCATCAGTGCTCATCGACGTACTTCGCGTCCGCCAGTCGCGAAACGTTCCCTCTTCTCCTCGTCATTCGACGGACCTACCGCCCACCGTACCAACAAACCCCCTCCCCCTCCTCGAGCGCTATTTTAAAGCACCACTAAATTCCATTTTGCCCTGGGCACCAGCTGATTAAATGCTTCTGCCGGAGATGTAAATTCTGGCTCGCGGGAAAAATGGAGCGCCGACCAGGTTCCGTTCCGCCTCCATTTCTCTCGCCGTCCCTCGTTCTCCTCTGTTTCTCCGTTCGCCGCTTCGGATACCTGTATTTACCGGGACGCGTTCGTTGTTTCTTGCCTCGCCTCAAAAATTCTCGAGCGAAACGCTTTTTTTTCGGCGAGGAACGATCGACTCGTTAACCGACGCACCCGGGAACCTTCGAGCCGCGATACGCGCAGTCGCGATGTTTTCGTTAGTCGCATCGCGACGGAAAATTGGAACAATTTGCAAGCTGATGGTAAATTTGAATCGAGAGGGGGCGGGGGGTAGCGTGGAATTGTAATCGCGATCCTTAGCGCGGCGAATGAGCTTCCCCCGTCGACCGCGCGCGCAATCGAGCCTCCGGGTTTTCCATGTTTCGGTTATCAAACGCGAAACTACCACCGAAAGGTGTATTCGAACTGTGTTAGGGAGTTACAAGGGCGTTGGGAAAAACTGCGAAAATAGGGAGAAATTTAGTTTTGGCTAGGTTTAGGGTAATGATTCTCAAAATGAGCTTCGTGATTCGTAAGTTGAACGTGTTTATTCCTATCAATTTGGGGGATTTATTAACTCTATTATAATCTACTTACTCTTTTCAAGTGACAATTATTAGAGGGTTTCAATTTTAGTTAAAAATAAAAAATCAGTAACATGTTATAGAAGGTTGACAAATTTTTCGATGAAATTAACAAATTTTAAACTCTTCTGGAAAAATTATTTTTAGTTACAGAGGTCAATTACAACCATTTTTGGTGAATACATATACCTCTGAAATACTATCCGTTTTCGAGAAAAAAATTTAATAAGTGGATAAATTTTTCGACAATATTAAAACATTTCAAATCGTTCTAAAAAAATTACTTTCGGTTGCAGGGGTCAATTACAATCATTTTTGGTCATTACACATACCCCCGAAATCCTACTCAGTTTCGAGAAAAAAATTCCTTACCGAAAATCTAACGTGAGGCCAGAAATGCTTCCCCGAAATTTCATGCGAATCTTTAAAACGTCATAACTTCTGAACGGATTGACCGATTTTAATGTTTAAAAAAGCAAACTACTCGTATTTTGATGGAGAATATGTAGAAATTGCAAAAATATTCGAAAAGTTGGTCCTTGATCCCGCAAAATGAGAAAAACCCCATAAAAATGGTCCAATTTTCAAACAGCCATAATTCCTACAATTGTGAATATATTTCAATGAAACTTTTTTCTGAAGTAGAGCTCATGGGTACCTACAAAAAAGTATTAGACAACTTTTCTATAGGGTGTCAAACAAATTTACTAAAAATCAAAAACGAATTTATAAGAAAAATCGACAGGGGGTAGGTGCTTAAATTTTTCGACGAAAAAAAAAATTTCAAATTCTTCTAAAAAAATTATTTTCGGTTGCGGGGACCAATCACAATCATTTTTGGTGAATATACGTACCCCCGAAATCCCACTCAGTTTTGAGAAAAAAATTCCTTACCGCAAATATAATATGTGACTAGAGATCTGTGATTATATTCCTCGTTTTTATCACTTCATATGTAGATATAGTCCAATTATCCGGCATATAAAATATGCTACTCAGAAACACCCTGTACAATTGTTTCAATTAATTAAAAAATGTAATTTTTGGAGTAACATCTTATAGTTGGTATTTGACATGTGGGGAAATTTTACAATATTTACACAGACTTATATACAAGCTACAGTGTCAATAATTAAGAGATAAGCATAAGTTGAAAATATGTACAATTGTTTCAATTCATAGAACTTCTATTTTTGTATTTATGCAGAGAACTTGTCCCATTCATAGTTTTTAAAAATTCAATTCTTAACGAAATCGTACAAGTTTCCTAAAACAAGTTCGACATCTGTTAAAATACGCAAAAAAAATAAATCATCTTCCTATATTTACGTTTTAAATAAACGTGACGCCGCTTTAAAGCAACCTATATTATCGTATTTTTTTTACTTTGTTAGCAGAGACGCTAATTAGAGGGAATAAAAATACCCCAGTTAACGTGTCTCGAAGAGTCCTGTAAACGTTTCGGGAATTAGAAGGAGCAATTCGTTCGATAAATTACCGGAGGTGGGTCATCTTTTGTTTCGCGTTTCGTGGGTGTTGCGGCGGTATCGATACAACGAGCGAAAACGGATTAATAAACGGGCTCGGTGCGGCCGCGTCGAGAGTATTTCTCGCGTCGTTCCGTTAATTATGAGAAATTAATTCCTTTTTAGTCGACGCCGGTCGAATTAACAGGAGGGACGATTAACTCTTGTCGATGCGTTACACGGTCCGCGGGTCGGCCAATTCTCACCGTTAATGCGAAATATCGTCGACAATTTTATCTCGATCCCGACGCGAGCCCGAATCGAAAGCGCGCGCCCGCTGAAATGCAGTTAGTAGGGCCCGGGCTCGGGTTTTCACTTTGTCGTATCCGAAACAATGGAGTGGCCGTGAGAGGAATACAAAAAAAAAAGAAATATACACGCATGCAGATATACACGCGAAAGAGAATGAAAGGGCGGCGGGGTGCGAGGAATTGGAAAAAAAAGTCAGTTTGCCCACCGTGTTGGTCAATATCCCGGTGACTATTCCAGATATACGGCCACGGTAACTGGCAGATTCATTGTTTCGACATTTTTCATCGCATATTTTAATTGACGCTCCAGAATCGGTACGGCGCAATAACATCCTTTATTGTCGTACCGCCGGAGCTTCCGCGCCAATCGCGGCGGAAGCGTAACCGCGCGCCCGATGCTACGGCGGTGGAAACACTTTTATTCGGGGCTCGATAAAATCATCGATGAAATGAGAAAGTCGGCCGTGAAAAATCTACCCTGCTTCGCGGGTGCATTCGACCGGCTTCCACCACGGTTTGGACCACGCGGGACGTTATCATTGTTCTGTATTTATTTTACCTTCCAAGCGAGAATCGGAATCGAGCTCACGCCTTGCAAAAATGATGACCAGAGTGTCGAAAAGAAGAGCTTATTTTTAAAATCGTAGGATATTTGTAATAAAAAGCTATCGTGCATCTCAGAAATTTGTTTAGCTTATAATAAATTAATGAACGTTTGAAAATTTATGAATTGCTGTGTAGAAACTGTGAACGTCTTGCAAAAATGGAGGTTGACCAGAGTGTCGTAAAGGAAGAACGTATTTTTCCAAACGAAAGGTAATCGTAATGAAAAGCTATCGGGTATTTCAGAAATTTGTTTAGCTCACAATAGGCCAATGAACGTTTTAGAATTTATAAATTGCTGTCTAGAAACTTTGAACGCAAACTGAATTATTCCGTCGTCAAATGTTAGTATAAGCTCTGTTCTGTCGACTGTGTTTACAAGCAAGAGACTTCGTCGTTTCGAGTTTACATTCTGAAGTTTTGGTACCGAATGTCTACCGATGGTCAATATATCATACGTAGTTGATTTTCTTGTTTCGTCAGCTGGTACACTGGCGTTGAAAATTTAAAAAACTAGAGACACTATCACGCATCGATCGAACAATTTCAGTTAAAAATTAAATCACATAGATTACCGATCGTAAATTTTTGACGCAAGTCATCGAAACGTGTCCTCGTCGTTATATTGCCTAAAAGGAGAAACGAAAGAATACGGTACCCGGTCTCGCGATTCGAGCACGACTATCTTTCCGCCTCGCGTTACATTCGAGAAGACTTAAAACATCGATTCAACGTTTCGAAAAAGAATTGATATCGCTGGGAGGTGCTCGGATGGGAAAAAATACGCGCTCGCGAAACTTATTGCAGATAAAAGTGTATTAAAGTTTAACGTACGACCTGGCTCCGGAGCGTGTTTTTCGCAAGTTTTTCCAAGCGACGTTGACTTACCGGGCGCGACGGGCGTGCTAGGACATCATATCGGAATCGGCCACTTCGCTGATTTCTGCGGAAATCGCAGAATCTTTCCGGTATTAAATCGAAGCACGTTTCTTATCACGCGACCATATTCACCGATGCTCCCCGCCGAACGCAGCTGCCGAGCCAGCTAGTTTCGCACGAAAACAGATCCCGCGACACTATTTTCGAACTCCATTCTTCTGGTCTCGCTTCCGCGATCTCGCCATCTCCCGAGGATGTGAGCCGTATCGCGTGATAGTACACGCGACTGCATCTTTTCCCGGAATCCCTTCTCGCCGCCCGTGAATTCGAAACGCGTAAACAATTCTTTACTCTCGAGTGGAACGGATCCGCCCAAAATCGAATCATTAGTCTCGACGCTCAAGTCCGTTCCATTCACTCTTCTCCGCCTAGTTTCTAATTTTTTAGCTTTGCTACAAAGTTACATCAAGTTTCACATTTAATGCACATTCTTACATTCTGATCTCAATAGTTAACGTTAGATTTATTCGTCCTAATTCACTGGTACTTTTAAATTTCGTGCTTTCTTTTCCTGCGAATTCGTATTTTATTATAATTCATATTATAATCGAGTTTTTTCAATTGTTTGATTTTCAAGTTTTTTCTATTGTTAATTGTATTGTGCTTAGGCGAAAAGAAGGCTGTGTTGACATCCCCATTTTAGGCATTGGCCATTATTGATCGATGTCTGACCATTAGGGAACGTAGTAAGCAGGTGGAGTGGGGATGTCAACACAGAGTAGCCTTCTTTTCGCATAAGTACAGTACTTCTTTATTTATCAACCTTTAATGGTCCAATGTCTCTACATACGCGACATGACACTTTTACTTATTAGATCGAAGGTTTATCATTATGAAATAGCAGATCTGTATGCAAATTCATATTTCTATTAATAGAATGAATGAAATAGGAGCTTTGTAGAGAGTTGTCTCAACCCCCAAATATAATAATTCGCATCATGTGTATTTCTTATATTTTTGCGTATTAAGTGCATTCTGTATTTTTTGTTTAAATTAAAATTTCCCATAAATGCATAAACATCCACAGTTTAATCATTACAAATTCATTATTACCCTGAAAATATAGTCAAAATTCATCAGAACGATAGACGTTAACTTCTCTCCACAAGTAAAAATACGAGACTTCGTTTCACCGTATCTCCAATTTCGTAAATAAGAAAAATTCTCAAAGAGGTCTCACATTTTCTCCGAACGAGGACCTTAAACGGCCAATTACCTCGCGTATTCAATAATTCCGTTCGAATGGCAAAGTGATTAAAACCCTAACCAACCGATAATTTTGAACACGTCGGCCCGGTGTGATTACCGGCCGACCATAAATCATTCCGCTCGTGTCAGCGCCATTTCATCGGTTAAACACACAAACCGTGCCCCTCCTCCCTTCATAAAAAAGTCCCTCGATCGGTGGGTAAGGAATCCTCGGGTCCAATAATCGCGCGCGATCTTACGCCTATCCCGGTCACGAAAAACCACGTCTCGTTTGGGCAACGAGTCAGCCCCCTATTTTTCTCCGAATGGCCCGTAGGACCCTGGGGGTTGCTTACAAACGCGTCGCGGTCCCCCGTCTAGGGCCTAACACGCGATACTCTGCCACCGTTAATCTTGGCCGTCTGGAAACCGGTCTAACGACCGCGTGTAAACATAATTGTCCGATGATTGCCGGGCAGCGCGAGGTGTTTCAGGGTTGCCCAGGTCGTTTAGGATTCAGACGTTCCCCCTATTGCTCCCCCCACCACCCGTTTGGTCGACGTAAGTTGTACTCGTGTATATCTTTATGCAACGTCGGCTACGTACACGGGGAATAAAATTCTACCGCGGCGTAAATATGCACGCCCACTTCCTCGCCGTGTTCCGAACTCTAGCCCACCCGTCCACCCCTCCCCCTCTGTCTTCGTTGCAACCCTCGGCGTAACCCTGGCGGGCGCGTTCGATCCCGAGTCCCCGATAAAATAACAGAATAATCCTACGGTATATATCGTCGGGACGCCGTACCGCCGCCCGGTGGCACATTCAATTCTACGGAATCTCGTATCATCTGCTATACACTTAATCCCCCGAGTGGAGCAGTGACTGAGCCACCGAGCGAACGCTGGTTGCCGGGATAAAGGGGTGGAAGTAGATCATTCGTCGTGGAGAGAATGGTAGAATCGTGGTAGAGGAACAGAGAGGCCTGGTAGATAGGGACAGAGGGTAAGAGGACAGGCCAATAGCGTTATCGGGTCGGTGGCTCGTCTAATGAGCCGACAAGTTCATCCAGACGTGGGAAAGGGTGCGTCACGTGGACAGATAAAAAGGTTGGATCGGTCAGTTGTTTCGGATTACGCTTAGCTCGTGTCCGAACGACAGCGATGATCCGAGGTTTCTTTAATCCTCGAACGGTAACTTTTGCTCCGGAGCAACGTTTCTCAACCTGTGAAGACGTTGTTGGTTCGTGGACCACGTTAACTTTTTAATCATCCGTGAAAGATCATTTCAAAGAGGAAGTTTTACAGCTTCTAACAGTGGCTCAATTATGGAGAAAACAGTAGTAGTTTCAGAACTGCACGTGTTTAAAGTTCTTAGTGTTTTTAATACACGTTAATAGGTTTTTCTAAGATGGAGAGTGGAACTTAGAAAATTACAACTTTATTTAAATTACGATGATCCGAGGTTTCTTTAATCCTCCTCCAACGTGTTATCTGCTCGAGTATTAGGAATAATTTGGAAAAGACGCTTCTCGTGTTTCCTGTCGAAAAGTACCAAACTAATTGCACTAACAATATTAGGGGATTAAACTTTAATGTATGCAATATGCAAAGTGTCGTAAAGCTCTCTATATAAATTTAAATATATATAACGAAAACTTTGTTGCAAGTAGGATCCAAACGCATCGTCAATTGAGCCTATTAAGATAATATGCTAAAACAGATTTTTAGTTTCGTTTCTTTTTAAATTTGTATCGTATACACGAGACGAAAATGATTTTATGACAACGGTGTTAAACATGCAGATGCGTATATTTAATGCGAAAGCGATGGACGAAACCGCCGAACTCCATTGTTGTATTTGACGCCAAAATACGTGGACACAGCCGTTGTTTGTACTGTTTGAAGACGAGGCTTTTCTGCACACCATATGTGTTCGGTATGCCGATCAAATATTCCATTGTTTCATGGACAGAAGGTGCGCTCGTCTGTCCATGGAAACTGGATTGTTCAAATTTAAATGCAAAATACGGAGAAACGCGGGACAAAATGGCCTCGATACGATAGAAACGTTATATTCTTTGTGGTAGTCCAAAAATCGAGGAACTAATTAAAATGATCGAGTTACGATGTTCCTTTTCTACAGAAATTTTCTTCCCTATTGCTGTGCAATAATTAAGGTACCTCAGCAATCTTAAATGTCATAATCGTGAACCAGTTAGCTGTTGAAGATCGTTTATTCCACGATGGATCGCGATAAACACGACATCTACTTTCCCGCCATGTCGGTTTACTTCTCTATCGCTTCGATAGAGGGTGTCTGCATGCAGGTCGACTCTTTCTGTTCTTCGAACACCATAGTGAAGCAGAGTCAGAGTCGAGAATTAATTAAATAATAAATATTATAATAAACTACGCGACACAATTACTGTAAATGTAATCATAGATTACATTTTATAATCACAAATGCGATCGACTACAAAACCTTAAAATTCAATCTAAAGTTCAATCATCCAAGTACAATCTAAATATCCATTTTGAAGAAATCCATGAAAAGAAGCGAACACATTGCATCCAATCACTACGCTATTTGTTTCTTCGAAAACTTTTTTAACGAAGTAACGAAAAGTTTCTATGGGTTCGCCATTTACTGCAAACATTTCGTAAATTTCTTAAGTATAGAAACGAACGATAGATTTTTGCAACCGGACGGATCGTTTGAAAAGGACAGTTTTCCAATATTCGAGAAGCGTGGAATATCACTGGACGAACGGGGGGGAAAAGATTAGGTAAGCGCATTAGAAAAAAAGCCGGATCGGATGAATTTGCATAAAGGGTTTCTGATACATTGTGGAAACTAGAAGACGTGCAAAGAACGTCACCGGAATGAAATAATTAATATTTATACATGAGATACGTTGTTTAAATATTCTGTTTCTCGCATTTAATAACGTCGTCGTTGCGTTTCCCGTTTCGCGAATCGAAGGATCCGCGTGTTCGGAATCGGTTGGAAGAAATTGGTTTTTAAATCATTTTCGTCGGTCGAACGCACCTACAGCGTTCCTCAAAAATACTGATAAAACAGGGAGGGGGGTGGATCGTTTGTACGGGCCATGTTAAAATAATGTTTATTTCGAGGAAAATATTCATGAAAATGTCCGGTATAAGAGTATGTAAAAGGGGCAAGCAAAAAAATACAGTTGATTATATTGTACACCACGTCACCGAGTTTCATATTTCTCTGTTATTCTTCATTCTTCGTGCAGCACAAACACCGTGCCGTGTTGACATAATCCGCGTATATTTTAATTTTACCCGCTTCGGCCAGCTATTTGGTTATCGAGGAAATTTTTGCGCGCAGTCAAATCCGCGCCGCGCGATCGTTGGACGAACGAGACCGGCGAATTTTTATTCAAGAATAACGAATGAAAGCTTTGGATTCATTAACGGAGTTTTTAAACCAATATCCGGGGCAATCGAAGCCACAGTCACGAATAAAATTCAATTTTCAATGTCATTTACCTAGAAGCTTCGTTGGAAAGTAACAAATTATAAAGTATTTTCAGTTTTAAGAGAAATTATAAATACTATGCTCAATCGAGTCCCCCTTTTTGCTTTAGCCAATTCAACGATAATGGTTAATTAAAACTGGTTTCGATTATAGAATAGATTTTTTTAAATAGAGGGATATTAGGGAATAAAACTATTTAAGAAACTTTGAGAAAATTCAGAAGAAACCACGTTTGTTTGAATTATTATATAAAAGATAGAAATATTCTATATTTGGTTGAGAGTATCTTGGAATTGTTCGAATAATTTGAACGATATTGAAGGTGTTAATAGAAAATACGCTCTTTGGAAAATGTAGACCAAGATCAAGGATTTAATTCTCAAGTACTATACGTCTCAAGTATTTCACTTTGAGATTTTACTAAGAAACGTGAGATAGAAGATTACATGGGTTAATTAACGGTTACTCTTGCCTCGAAGGAAATTTAAGAGCTGCTCGGGAAGCGAGAAAACCACCAGAAACTTGAAACTTTCGCCATAATAGGAGCAATTTTTGCGGAAAAATCTGTGCTTCGAGGCAGAGTGATTTTAAGTTACTAGTTTCTTGTATCACGTATTGTTACATACTGCAAAAAAAATAGTTTTCCATATATTTCGAGTATCCATCGACTAGACTTATATTTTCTTGCTAATAAACTCAAAGGTTCTAAATGAAATAACAACGTGGTTCGACCTACCTTAAAATGTAATAAAATGTGTAATTAAACTTATATAATTTTGTCAGAAAGTGAGGAATTAATTTAATATGATTGCTCGAAATAATAGTTCATTAATTTTTCAAATATTTTTGGAAGTAATTTTTCTCCAATCTTCCACAAGTATTTTTAAAAATTTTTAATACACTTTCCTTACTCTTCTAATGAATTCGATGAAATTTCAATTGGATATTCAAATACTCGTTGCTGTGAATTTCCTATATTAAATTACATGGTGTTAGAAACAAGTATTAGCACATTCGCTGACAGTTTCAAATTAACCTGCTTAAATTTATTTATTTCTAATGATTTCGATGGCATTTCAATCGGATGAAAAGGATATGTCTAGTCACAGATATTCAAATGCTGTGAGTTTCACATTTTCAATGACATAGTGTTAGAACCAAGTATTAGCACATTCGCTGACAGTTTCAAATTAATCTGCTTAAATTTATTTATTTATTTCTAATGAACTCGATGACATTTTAATTGGATGGAAAGGATATGCTTAATCACAGATATTCAAATGCTCCTTGCTGTGAATTTCACATATTCAATGACGTGGTGTTAGAAACAAGTATTAGCACATTCGCTGACAGTTTCAAATTAATTTGCTTAAATTTATTGGAGATATACGACTTTAAGTATACGTCGTTCAAAGCTGTTCTCGCGAGTATAGTGTGACAGCTACGTTAGGTATAACATCGTCTCTTTCTACCTGCTTGTAAGTAAACTATTGAATCTTGCTAAGGTATATACTTACGTTAGTATATACGAAAGGTCTTATACAACCGCGTAGTAGCACATTGAAAGGACTTTCAGGCTGACGGTACAGGAAACTCGGAAACGCTGACAGTATACCAGTTGACGTCGAGCTCAAACATTCTTTTCTATAGTCTTTCGCTTTCTAAATAATTATAGATCGTTGGAAGGGTTCGAGAGGTAAACGATGGAGACTGCTTCTCGAGTTTATTGTTTATCGTGCAACACAATTTCATAGAAATAGAATTTTTCGATTCACCGTCGTATCATCTGCAGTTACAGTTGAGTGCAAAAAGTTTCATGATAATGTTATTAAATTAATAGGTCTCGATTAGAAAGAAACAGCGAAATAGTTCAACTAACCGTGGCAGATGGGTCGTTGTGCTCTCGATCTTCAAAGTTAGAATCTGAACCTTGTAAACCGTAACACGATACTCATACAGGACGGAAATCTAATTTGCAATATTCTCAGCCCCGTTGCCTTTTTTATAGCGATGCAACATCGCGTGTCGTAAATGCTTGTTCATATTTCCGATCCTTTAAAGCGCGCTGAGAGACCCAGAGAGTCACTTTACCAAGAACGAAACGTACTGTTGGGAAGCTGGAAGGCAATTGAAGGCCGGTGCCATCAACGTTATACAAATCAGATTGCACGTTTGCTTAAACGTTGCCTGATAAACCGGCGCGTGACGATAGGGGAAAGAACTTCCAGGATAATCGAATAAAAATAACAATGAAAGTTAGGAACTTATCTTAAGAGTCCTTTTACTCGACCTTTTGGAAGCCTGATAGTTCGAGATAGACGAACGTAGTATTTTGATATTGACGATAATAACCTAATATGTTCTGGACAGTCCATTTAAAAAATTATTAAGGGACGTTTGGGCTTAGCGGGGAGGATCGTTTCGTATAAGCGAAACTGTTGGAATGTTTGGGTGCACCGACATCCGGGATTCAAAGGAGGAGCAGACGAAGGAATACCTAAGCGTAGCCATTCGGTTAAATCCAGCATATTTCTCTGAATCGTATTAAGTGCTCTGCAAACAGTGCGCCTGCATTGCGCGCGCAATAGACGTTCGTCGGTGAGGATTTTTCTTCGCCGCGTTGTTGATCTTCTGGATTGAGAGAACGGCCAACGTAAGAGCTAATTAACCGTTACGCCTGCTTAACCTCGCGAGATATAGACACCCCGGAGGGTGCTTACGACTCCTAGTTTACTCCGCGAGGAACTTATTTCTAGACGAAAAGAAATACCCAAGTTTCCACCGATGGATAACCAGCAAATATTTTATAGATACGGTTGTCCAGCTTACTATATTAATATTCCACTAATTACATTACTTTGCGATTAAATTACGATTAGACTTATTTTTCCTTGCTAATAGACTAAAAGGTTCTAAATAAAATGTAGTTAAACTTATATGATTTTGTCAGAAAGCGAAGAATTAATCTAATATGATTGCTGGTCAAATGACCAGTTTTTCTTTTTTTCCTTTACGAGTCAGGGTACTTCTAATTTTTGCATTATGTGTATAGAAACTTGTGCATTGAATCTTGTTCGTAAGCTATTTTTCTCTTCTATGTCACATACTTTTTCTTAAAGCATGCATTTTAAAAATCTGTATAAAAATATTCAATAATTGTACTCTAAATGTGCATAGTACTTTAACTTCATACAGAAAATTTACAAACTACGTCGAAATTTTTTAATTTTCATAGGATAGAAGTAATTACGCAAACATCCTTTATGCAAATTTAAATTCATTTTCAATTAAGTAATCAATTTACGCAGTCGTAGAATCGATAGAAATTGCTGAAAATTCTTTGGATGCATAACGTCAAAGTAAATTTAGAAATAAACATAGAAGACAGCATGAATAATAATAGTTGATATAGTCATCGGATAGAGGATGAAATGCCCTTTAAAACGAGTGTTCATTAAAGTAGATAGCGTAATTAGTTTCGGCGATATAAGGATTCGAAGCGTTTGTTTACATCGCGAGGTCAATGAACTTTCACTACAGCCTTGGCAAGTTCGTTAACGTGCTCGTAATAAGCAGGTCACTCGGTCACGACTCACGTGCGAAAGACGGAGACAGAGATAGTCGAATTAAAACAATTACCTCTTTACATAAATTACGATATCTCGAAAACGGAAAGTCGAATCGACATAAACCAAAAACCGTTTTAAAGGGGAAGTTTTACCGCTTCCAACGATAGCTCAATTATGGAGAAAAGTCTAGTAGTTTCAGAACTGTACGTAATTAAAGTTTCAGTAATGCAGAAACCATTTCAAAGAGGAAGCTTTACCCCTTCTAACGATGGCTCAATTATGGCTAAAGCACTATTAGTTTCAGAACTGCACGCGTTTAATGTTTAACTATTTTTAATAAGCATTATTAGACTGTTTTAAAACAGTGCAAACTGAGGATTCTCTCCTTTCGTCTCTGCTATATATTTCTTATTCACATCGAAAGCTAACGAGAATTTGATACCTTTCGTTTTTTACCTAAAAATATAAATCATTCAATCGGATGATCAGAGTCGTGGTAGGTTATTTTTTCTTCGTTTTCAAAGATAGCGTATCCCAATTTTGCACAAGCAAAATGAGCAATATTCGTTCAGTTTACGAGGATATTAAATAATAGTCTTGTTCCACGCGTAACGTTATTTAACATAAATACAGTATTAAGCTTTCATCCTAGTAATCCCCGGCGTGTCATAATTTTGTCCAGCCCGTAAGTCTTGAATACACACTGAAAACCGTGGCCCCCACGCCTCGGATTCTTCCCGGTTGTAACGCCGCGATGGAAGTTGAAATTCTAATCCAAACACGGCGTTCCGTCGAGATTCTATTCCCTCCAATAAAAACAGCACGCGAAGCAACGCACAGAGCTACCCAGGATACCAAGAGAATACGTGTCTCCCTTTACGGTGCCTTACGTTCGAATAAATCCAGTTAAGAGCCCTGCCATCTTGATTCCGAATATAACGCATTTAGCGAGCTGCATGCATACGAACCGCTCCACCCTATCGTTAAACAATCTTCGCGAATATCGTCGGTGCAAATATCAGCCGGCAGGTCTCTGCTTGGGATTGAGATTCCGTTTCACCGACGTGAGTTTCCTTCAGCCCCGGATGGAAGGAAATACGAGGGCGACTGTTATTGGAAGATCTCTCTATCCTTCTTACGCCCTCTGTCTCCCGTTTCGTGCATCCCTTTCCATTTCTCTCGTCCCTTTCACGCTTCCTATCCATCCCCATTTCTCTCTTGCTCGTCCTTCCGTTTCACCCTTCATCTTCGTTCCTCGATCTCAGTTACCGATTTCACCTTTCTCGTTCGCTCACTGTCTACCCCCTACCTCCCATCTCTCCCTCTCTCTTTTACCATTGTCTTATCTGCCCTGGCGCTTTCCCTCGGCGTCTCCCTTTCTGTCTCTTTCCGCAATCCAACGAAATCGGTGGCTCAGTCACTGTTCCACTCGAGGGATTAAGTGTATATCAGATGATACGAGATTCCGTCGAGTTGAACGTGCCAATGGCGGTTGACGGATTATTGACGAAGAACGATGGCGTTCATTATCTATTATGGGCTACGCTCGAATTTTGCCTCGTTAGGATCCGATGCGTCGATTAACCTGGCCTGGGATTACTCCAATAATTTAACCCTTGCCAGCCACGATGTATGTTGTAATATTGTAATTCACGCATCGACGAATAGGTGACTACCTTAAATCTTTCGACGAACATAAATGGGTCTAATGAAACAATTTTTTTTTTATTGCAATTGTTGAATATTTATTTGCTGAATAAATACGACAGAGTTTTACAAAACAAAAATGCTGTTCTTAGCTTGACGATTTTCTGTCGAGCTTGAGGCTCGGAAGAAAAAAATAGGACGCTCAGGGGTTGCAATAAACGAGTGTCCTCCTCAGGTAGTGCTGACCCTTGCAAGGGAGGGGACTGCACCAATGGATACAAATTTTCATTAAAAATACATGCATGCAATGCTTATTATTCTCGACAGTAACTTAACCCTTTGTACGCTGTGGACTAACTCTGAAATTTCATTGCTCAATATATCGATTGCAACTGAAATAATTTGAGCAGTGACTGCAAAGAGCAGTGAATAATTGTGCGAGAAGATTGTGCTCAAAGAGTTAAGAACAATCGGCCACTCTTGATATTAAACACGAATGATACCCAAAATGAGATTTTTATCGAGTCCAATGAAATTCAAGGCGAGAGTGGTGCTCGTTTGAGACAGAATTATTTCACTATCCAAGGATAAATTCTCGCGTGGATCGAGTAACAACGATAAAAAGTGGCGCTGTCTGGCCGCGTTCGTGTTTTCCATGCCACCCGGCGAGCGATTAAACCGGCAGAACAAGGTTAATTAGCGGCAACGACATCTCGATTCGTTCCGCGAGGGAACAGAAACGCTGGATGACGTCTTCCTCATGCCCCGATGTCAGACACGAAACGTAAATCGTCGATCAGACGCTCGGGCATCTTCCGATCACGGCAATCGGAGGGAACTAGTGCGTGTCACTTGGATTCCGATCGTAGCAGCGTAGCGGTAATACCTCTGTCTACATAACCGGGGATCAGCCTAAGCGCATTAGGCGCACACCGTGAAACGTAAGAGTATCCGAACCAATCAACCGATCGCACCTATCCGCCAGTTACCACCGATCAACGATGTATTTTCTCTCTGATCATCGGATTAATACAGAAGGGATCTATGAGCATGGATCGTAGACGTTTTGTCGTTGGAATCGACGTGCACGAAAGCATTTGAACGCTTGGATGTATCTAACATACAAAACATACAAAATTTTAAGTAAAGCTAAATCAGATAAGCATGAAAAATTTTTTATATTACTAGATTACGGATCTTTATGCAAATTCATATTTTTATTAATAGAATTAATGGATAATAGTAGTCTCAATCTCTAAATACGATAATTCGTATCTTACTTGAAGTATTTCTTATATTTTTGCATATTAACTGCATTCTGTAGTTTCTACTAATTTTAATTTCCTATAAAGGCATGGGTTCTGAGATTACATAAATAAAATTAGAATTAATTCATTATTTTTTGTATACAAAAGTGACTCGCAAAAATAATCGAACAGTTATTTAATAGTTATTTAAACAGTTTTTACAGTATCTCTGTTTAGAATAGCATTATTTACAATTTCACAAGTATCAGGGTTTTCTCATTTTAATAATTAAAATTTTAATTTTCTATAAATACATTAATATCCGCAGTCTATACAGGGTGTTCGGCCACCCCTGGGAAAAATTTTAATTGGGGATTCTAGAGGTCAAAATAAGACGAAAATCAAGAATACCAATTTGTTGATGAAGGCTTCGTTAAACAGTTATTAACGTTTAAAGTTTCGCTCGTTCTGAATTTTTTTCTAGAAAGTGGGTAGGATTTCGGAAGTATGTGTATTCACCAAAAATGATTGTCATTGAACTCTGCAACCGAAAATAATTTTTCCAGAATGATTTGAAATTTTTGAATTTAATTGTTAATAACTTTTTGACGAAGCCTCCATCAACAAATTGGTATTCTTGATTTTCGTCTTACTTTGGCCTCTAGAATCCTTTATTAAAATTTTTCCCAGGGGTGGCCGAATTACCCCCGGTATATTATATATAACAAGGGGTGGGTCCTGAGATTTCATAAATAAAATTAGAAATAATTAAATATTTTCTTTAAACGAAAGTGGCTCACGAAAATACTCGAATAATTATTTAATAGTTACTTAAATAGTTTTTAGTTCTATTTCAGCATCTCTAACTAAAATAGCATTATTAACAATTTTACAAGTATTAGGGTTTATCCATATTAATAATTAAAATAAATACAGAAATACAGCAAGGCAGATATCCAATTTTTTGAACCCTTGAAATTTTTTTATTCGTAACAAAACACGAACAAACCTTAAATGAAGAATATTTCCGCCACCGTGTTTAAACTAGGTCGTAAGTTTTTCGTGTTGAATTCTGTATTTCGTTTACGGCATACTATAGCACCTTCATCTAAATGAAAGATGTTAAATTTATTTTCGTCCGTGAAAATGACGTCTTCACACCTTCTTTAGAAATAAGATTCCTTGCAAAGTTTAGTTGTTTAAACAAATTGCAGAACCCCGTGGTTACATTTCGAACAGTTGGAAAATTAGTTTTCACGTTTATTAGAAAATAATTTAGTGTGAAGTTGGGGATTTATGGGACCTTCGATCTCTGTCACGAATATATACACAACACTGGATCTAAATCCTATAGAAAATTTATGGGACCGGGGTCAGAATCACATCTGTAAATTCCGAGAAAAATCTTAGGAAAAGATCAAAGGAATTTACTTGACAAAATAATATCTAGAAAATAGAACTAATTTATTTCACACAGGAACAAGTTAAAATTCAGAGCAGAAATTTTCAAATATATTTCCACATCTATTTCTAAATACTAAAATAAAACAAACGTTGCGTTCAACGACTAGAAAACCATTCGCAATATGGGAAATAATTGGAAGAAAAATAGTAGTAGCCAATAGAAACGCTGAGCTAATATTTGAATGCAGAGTGGAGTTTTTAAAGAAATAAAAACATGGGGGGGATTGTTAACACCGATGGGAAATTTGAACGTGGATTTGAAGCTGCGGAGCTTGTTCGTGCGCACTCGAGTCGAATGATCGTTTGCTTGGAACGAGATCTCTAATGAGAGTTAGTGGATTAGCGGTTTTTGTTATCCGCAAGCGTTGAGTGTTTTATGCTGTACAACCGAGTGGCTCAGCTTTCTGACGCGCGCGGAATTTTTGCCCGCGTTTTCCGCTGAAACGGTTTGCCTTTCGTGCTTTAATCGCTCGTGTCTTAACACCGAATCCACCAAACGAGTCGAAATAGCACGTCTGGTCGTTTCTTACAATCCATTACTCATTCTCGGTACAACTTATTTTTTCGCATCTCTTTCGATACGACTTTCATCGAATAAATATTATTAATTCCTTGAAGTTTTCTCTTTCCGTGATTTATTTGTTTATCAAATTTATACGTAATTTTTTACATTGATTTCGAATACCAAGTAAATTAAATAAGTCATATATAATTTATTTATTTTACATCTCTTTTGATACGACTTTCATCGAATAAATATTATTAATTCCTTGAAGTTTTCTCTTTTCATGATTTATTTTTTTATCAAACTTATATTTAATTTTTGACATTGATTTCGAATACCAAGTAAATTAGATAAGTCATAAACCAGTTCACGTGTACTTTTTGAGGTCGATGACTAGTAATAGTGGATAATTTCTTGAGTTTGAACAAGTGTTAATCTATCCTTAAGAATCGAATGACAGCAGAGGCGTGCTAGCTTTTCGTCCGGGAGCGTAATTCTCGACATTAATCTTCTCAAACGAGAATTTTACCGATCCGTTTAACAGCCATCGTATGGCGTCAGGGACGGTTTGACGCCGAGCAATTGGCTTCGACGCGGAAACAAAGTTTCCATTCGGTCGGTTGAATGTGGGTGATCAGATCTGGACGGTGTTCAATGTACACTGCGCACGTTCTCGACAATGGGGGATCATGCGTGGAGAATGTTCGTACCTTCTTACGAGCACTTTGAAGGACTGTGCCGTTGGTGCTCCCGCTGCGGTCCACGAGCCGCACAATAGGGACAATGACATGCATTCTCATAAACTCTGGCGACGAGACTGCATGGTTCCCTGCAGTCCGTTCACCGACTTATCGTCGAAACGTATCCCTGGGAAACGGAAGAAAGGAATTTCCACGAACGTTTTCATGACCATCGAGGTTGCTCTTTTTTCTGTTTCCTTGACAAAGGAATCGACTCCTCGTTTCGTCGCGCACGGGTCGAAAAAATCCATCGCGCGGACGAAAGCGTCGCTGAAGCAATTTTTAATCGTCTTCCTTTCATAGGGAAATGCATTCTTAAATTACTTCCGAGTTAGAAAAATTGAATGTGAAATTGAGTCACCTCTAATTATAATAAATTTGGGGGAAACGATGGGAGCAGATATGTAATTTAAAGGAAATTTGAAAGTATAATGCAGGAATTAAATAGGATTATTTCTGGTTTATTAAAAATACAGTGATGTGTAAAAGAGAAGTCATTTTCTGAAAATTCATAAGCACCTCCGATCATCAGCAACTGTTTCGAGATTCGTGAAATAGTATCGTAATTAAAAATTTTGATCAGTTCTTCCAAAAAATGAGGCTGATAAATATTTCCCTTTTGTATTTTCAGAAAATTCGATCGTGATTTCTACAATGAGATTCGTATTTAACTTGATCAGTTTTCTATTTGCAGAAAATGGTACCTTCGATCGTAACTATTTTTACAGTGAGATCTGTTAAACTGTCTTGTAATTGCGTTCTCTGTCGATTCTTCCAAAAATAGGAGACGAAAAATAGTACGTGGACAAAATTTATGACTCCATTTCGTACAAAGTTAATACTCACGTCTTATTTTACAAAATTCAAATATTCTATTAGATAGGGCAATTTACATTCTCAATGATAGAACGTTTAAAACGTATTATTTACAACGAATGACAGCAAATGCTATTAAAATAAATTGTACAGCTGCTTTGTAATGTACCAAATCAAAGGTTTATAATGGAAACATATAGCGAAAATATGTACATTTATCCAAATTAAAATTGTTAATTGATTGTATAATTTAGGTCAGGATTTGCAATATAAATGAAAGTGAAAGTAGTCAGTAAATACCATTAAACGCGAAAATTTTTGTTTTTAATATTAGGGCAGACTGTAAACTTTATTTTAATATAAATTTCGTTGTAATAAACAGTTGCAAAGTGTCTCATAAAAAGAAACATAATGCACTACCATTAAAAGAGAATTTATTGTAATTAAACGATGATGAAACAGATAACTCGTCTGATGAAAGTACTGTTTCAATCATTAACGAAGAATTTAGTTTTATGAGTCATGAAGACTTTGTTACCACTTTGCTTCTTTATTTTTTTGAAAGAAAATTGTAGTGTTTATTTTTCATATTAAAACATTTTTTGTTTCAAACGTGTTTATGAAAAAAATACATTCTTATCTATCAAATACCGAACGAAACAAAAGATATGTATATTCATTTTTTTTAATCGCGACACTGTGGGACGTTCTCGAAGAAGATTGATCGTACGATATTTCCCTGTTGATTCTCGCGGTATTTTTGGAGAGGATCCCGTGCTTTGAGGCGTCTTGTACAATGCAATTTAATTATACCATAAAATGGAAGCTCGAAAAGAAACGCCGGAGGAACCCCGGAGGTGGTCCACTTTCCCGATGCACTCGACTTTTATTGCAACGATTTTGAACCAATCTTTTTCTCCGGCTCGTCCAACGGGCCACACGAAAAAGAACACAACGGGCATTCGCATTGCTAGGGACAAGAAAGCCCCGCCGCGATGTTAGTCGAACGAATAACGACCGGTCGTTCGCCAACGCCGCGAATATATATCATCGTGTTGTTCGCCCCGGATCATCCCGGCTCTCTTAATTCTTTATGTATGTATTCAATTATATTTGAATAATTGGCCACCCCAAGTCACGGATTAACCAAACGAACGTTTTATGCAATGCGCTCGCAAACGAGACGGCGCGGTCATTTAACGTGCCATTCCGTGGCAACTTTATTCACGTCCGCAGAAAGCAGCTGGGGAAAATGACGTAGCTACACGGTGGTCGATTTTTCTTACCCGTTGGGTACCATTTCCGTTCGAACTGCCCGCGAAATTTTCAACGGATCCCGAATAAAAAATATTATTCGCTCTCGTAACGAGGCACGAATGCTCGAGAACAAGAAAACAAGAAAATTATTGCAAGATTATTCCGTGGCAGCAACGAGAGGTCCGCGGAAAACACACGGTCCGAAAAGAGAAACAGAAAGGAAGTTAAAACCAGCTAGAGTTGAAACGCGAAGTTTGAAAATTCTTTATCGATCCGAGTTTCCCGAGTTCGCTGGTTTTATAGCTTTTCGAAAGCTTTATTTCTGTTGGTAAGAAAGGTGCTGCGAACCAGCTGCCACCGAGTGTTTTTTCTCTCGCGAATAAAGTCTAGCGAGATTCGCCGCAAGTACTACGAGGGTTTTTGGAGATTATAAAGAGGAACGATCTAACCCACACGCTCCGAGACACCGAGAGACCATTCTCGCCTCCAGTGTCAACCCAGCAGGTGCTCTCGTGAGATTTGCTTGACGGGGCTTATGAGTCTACTCTCCGCCAAGAAGAGATATTGATAGTATCGCTATTGACATTCCATGGTCGGCCCGAGGAGGGCTGCAATAAAGAAACGAGGAGAAGGTTCCCAAAATAATTGTTTCAAACCATTCTACAAAAGCTCTGGTCGAAAACTCATAAAGATCCTTTTTGAATAACTGGAATTCACTTCTTGAATTTAATGTAGCTTCTTCAAGGTATCTGGCAACCAGTACAGGCAAGACTATGGCGATTTTAAGTGAAAAAATGAATCGAAAATGTAGAATAAAATTTTTCCATTCGAGGCTTTGTTTTGAAGAAAAACGACTTCGAAAATTTATTGGGGCGCGTGGCAGGATACCTTGATTTAGCAGATTTTTATTCGAATTAATTTTAATCGGTGTTCAAGTCTACACAAAACATTGAACGTTCACTTTCGAAACAGATTCTCTAATCAATTTAATTATTATAACATTATCATCTAAGATATTCCTCAAAATGTTGCCCATTTTGTAATATTTTCACGAACCTTTTCAACGTAACAGTTTGCATTTTCTATTCTACATACAAATATTGAATACAAAATCATTTTTATTAAAATGTGGTATATTCAATTCCTTACTGTACATCCACTGCAAAATTCAAAGAACCAGTTGCATCGAGGCAACCCGGCGCGTGCCCCAAAAATGTTCAAAGTCATTTTTCTCGAAAAGGAAGCCTCGAATGGGAAAATTTTCTTCTACATTTTCGATTTATTTTTTGATCTAAAATTGTCGTTCATCGTTGGAAGAACATTCCGCAGGTTGGATTTGCACAAAGTTCCCTGCGAATAGATTAATTTTCGCAGAGATTTTGTCGCCACGCTGTTGCGTTACAGACTGTGCATGCATTCTCATAAGCCACGACAAGCAAATCTCGACGCATTCGTCGTGACGGTTGGGCGTCGTCGTCGCGACTTCCTCGCGTGATACGTATACGTGCCCGGGATCCTGAGCTCGCGAGGGAAACGCGAGGCATCGCGCCCACTGATCATGATATTTCGTGACTGTGACACGTGTAATCCGAACTGCGATTTATTTATACATACTTTATCCGCCGACGTTCCGTTCCGGTTCCTTTCGCGCACGTATACACGCGTCGATCCATGAATAAAAACGAGACACTTTGGACGAGTATCGCGGAATCGAATTCACCCCGGTGACATTAAAGCATAGTTAACGCTCGAAAGTGAAGGACGTTTGACGTTAACGCGGAGTATTCCAAGACTCTGGTTTTCGTTTCCTTCGGAAATGTCTACTTTGGTATTAATTCGACAGGAAAGACAAATTTGCATTAATACTATTTCAATACTTTGACAGGCTTCCAGCATCCATATTGTATTTGCTCAGGCCCAAGTTTCATTTTTATAATTTTTTATAATAATATTCTTAGCATGGAATAATCAATGATCAGTCAAAGCCATCACAAAGTCAAAGATTAAATTTTACAAGGATCATCTTAAAATTTGATGAATTACTTTTTTCAATATTTTGTTCCACTTTGAAGATGTGTATCTTGTATTATAAGACATGGATCATTTGAAAGTTGAACATTTATTTTAATTAAATAAGGTCCAAGTTTTATTTCTATACTTTCTTACAATAATATTCTTAGCATGGAATAATCAATGGCCATTTAAATCCATCACAAAGTCAAAGATTAAATTTTACAAGGATCATCTTAAAATTTGATGAATGACTTTTTTCAATATTTTGTTCCACTTTGAAGGAGTGTATCTTGTATTATAAGACATGGATCATTTGAAAGTTGAACATTTATTTTAATTAAATAAACATTTCCATCACATTACACTCGTTTGATTTTATCACGACGTTCAGTTGGCTTATAATTAGACTATCGTGCAAACACTTTTATACCTGCGAAGTTTACTAAAGAAATTTTGTTATGCATTATGTATTTTTATAGGAACGTTTAACGATTCTGGCAGTCACTTATTTTCTAGCCTGAGAGTTAATTAATGCATGAATATATAAATAATGAGGGAATAATTTCTTTCGCGAAAGATAAAATGAAATTCACACGATAGAGGTTTAATATTATGCAGGCACGAAATGTAAATCGTACGATTTTTCGCGTTACTAACAATATGTAGACGGGGTCAGATTTTGTAAACACAGTATCTCGTTCGCGCCAGAACGAATTCGTGTTTCACGCTCGAAAACGTTTCACGAGAAAACTTAGTAGCTATAACGAGTTAATGAAAACACATGGTCCCAATAAGACGAAACAATTGCTCATCCAGACCGTTCATCAACAGCACCGACGAACGTAGTTTCACCGTGCTGGCGCCTAATAACGCGACCGTTCGACCGGATAATTTTTTGATGAGTCTATTATCGACGAACGCGAGGGAGATACAATGGCGCGAGCACTTCATTTTCGTCGCATTACTACGAAACCATCGGTTTATTTCGTAACTTTTCAGCATAGTTAAACTCCTCGATAGTGAATTTTTCCCTCCTAGTAGACAAAATATTCTTCACGTGTCAAAAGTTAATTATCCGAGGCTTAACAAGTGTAATTAAATCCTTTAAAAATTATAAATAGAAATAGAACATCTGTAATAAAAATCCATAACGTGTATTTCAGATTAAGAATTAAAATTTTGTACCAACGCTAAATACGATTTTTTAAAAATATAAAATGCAACATTTTTTCACGAGAGATTATTTTTGATGTTGGTTATTATGGCTATGCGTTTTTGTAAAATACAGTCACAGTGAAAACGCGTTTGAAGTTTCATTTTAGGTCATTTTCTGTGCGTATTCTTCTTCTAAACGACCATTTTTTATTGAAAAAAGAAACTTTACTTAGGTAACTGCATATTAGTGGAGTAAAAAAACGGCTATAACTCGAGAAGAACATAAAATAGGGCACATGTTTGTATAAACATTTTTCCTTGTTTTCGTATCCTTGATCCGCCATTGAAGTGAATTCTGTATGTTAGAATACACCCTTTATGTACGCGTTTTCTACGCCCCTAGTGAAAATACGTCCCCGTAAATCGAACACATGTTTTGCATTAGCCATTTACCATTTCGACCATTTTCGACATATTACAGTTTTCACGGAAAACCTATATTTCATCTGCCTCGATATATTATCCCATTGAGACAAACGATTATTCTATGAACCATCGATCCAAATCTGAAAATTTGTGGAAATTTGTAATAAAATTGAAAAATGAAATATTTCTTCGTATTTAAATTGAATACAGTCAATAGATCTATGAACAAATAGATCAGACGTTTATATATTATTGAGAATTAAAATTTCACACGTTTGTAATACCGAGAAACATATATTCAATGTATATGAAAGATCAGGCATGGAAAAGGATGACTAGGTAGCTGGTTTATACACTGGCGTAAAAGATATTGCACAAAGAGTTGAGCGAAAAAAATGATTATCAAACATAAAAATGAATTTATAGCGGAGAATAACATTTTATGATCATCCTTTCGCGCTTAAACTGATCTTCCGCCATTTGGGAGGAAACTACGAAAAGCGTGCGAAAAATAAACTTTGTTCTTTAATGTCTCGTAAACTATTGAGTGTTCCTATAAACTGTTAAACGTGGGTCTAATATTTATTCGATTCTCTCTATACTTGCGAAAGTTTATTGAGATCGATACGTGACCGTGAAAGTACGAAAGCATCATCGATATCTAATACACACAGGTGTATTATTTATTGTTTCAATTTTCATTACTTTTCAAATGTTGTACAATCATCGAAACTTCAATATTCCCATTTCTGATTTCTAAGGGTAGAATTCTTGAATTTTCTTCGCTGCTTTTTATTAGCTCTGAGCTTTCCTAAATCCACCATAATCAAATATAGCTCAACACAGAACGAATTATCGAGATATCGAGTCCAATTCGATATAAGACCAGAAAAGGTTAACTCTTTTAAAAAAAGTATTCCACCTTCTGCAGATGCAATTGAATATTCTACACAATTTTTTACGAAAGTAAATGACATTTCGAAAATAGTGAATGTTTCATATATACACCAGCTAATTTCTGCGTCTGTGTACGTTCGTCAATGATTGTGTACAATCGCTTAATTCCACACGTACGCGATAACAGGTACATACAGGACCGTGCCCAGGTAATTTGATGCCCGAGGCAGGGATTGAATACAGCACCATTCATCCATTTGCTTTACAATAGATCGATATATGCACCTGGATGCTTTGTTGTTAAAACATAATTTCAATTACTAGTGCAGAGTTGAAAAGTTGACACTTGGATCGACATCTCGATCTTGACGTTTCTTATTCTCTTTCCTCGTTACCTTACTCGAATGATAAATACAAAATGTGTGGTAGAAGTAGGTGTGTTTTTGAAAAGTTTTAAATTTTTTAGATGCCAACATTTTAGCTATGCACAGTAGCTCTTTTACAAAAATTAAGATAGGATAAAGGATATCGAAACACGAGGCCCACTATGGATGGTAACGTTTCTCTCATAAATATCAGAATATAATGAAGATACTATGGTTCCTCAAAAATTACGTTGCTTCCACCTATGTCAACCGCTTACGGAGGTTCGTGAGCACGAATGTCGTATTTGAGGGGTTAACACGTTCGCCGCCGTGGGTATTTTACCTGGTCGTCCCGACTCCACTGCGGCTAATTCTACTTATTCAGAGTCCAGATAGACTAAATAACTCTATTAAAATATTAAATTCAACGAAACTTTGTTCACCCGTGTTATCAGTATGTACATTTGATGCTTCGTGTCTTTATTCTAGCATCGATCGTAGTTTTATTTATTTATTAGTCAGGGGAAATCTTTTGGTACAGCATAAAACAGATAAAATTATACATCTGTATAGAAATAAGTAAACAAAAAGGATACACTAGAAAGTGTTTAAACACAACCTTCATCAAAATGATTAAGAACTACTTGTTAATTATATAAAGTGAACAGTTGTGTGTAAGAAATCTTAGGTTAAAATAATGAGAGACAACTCAGGAAATTTAGGAAATAAAAGTAAGAAACTTCAGTGTCATTTTCTACGTAATTAATTTGATTCGTTAAATAAGCAAAATGATTGGTCTTTAAGCAATTTATTTAATGAGGGAATGTAATATATTATCGCTTTCGTTGAAATTTAATTTCCTTATTAATTTTAATACATTTATTCGTGAGAAAAATAATTGTTGGTTGCTCTTTTAATTTGTTTCCTTATTTTCGTACGAAAATTCAAAAGTAAGAGTATTAAACTCACAAGCAATATAATATCATATATAATGTATAGCAAGACGATACAAAATAGTATCGTCTTGCTATACTTTGATTAAAAAACTCTTTTTTATCAATTTTTATCATTCATTTGGCTCGCGAACAAAAAGGTAATATTTCGTTCTTACAAGCAAATGCGTCAAGAACATTAGAATACAATGTAGGCAACTAGTGATTGTGTTCGAGATCTCGTCTCCAGAATTCTCGAGAATTCTTAACAAATTTCCAGTCTCGTTTCTCGAGAAAACTATTTCCAAGTATTTCGGGATTCCCTGGTGCCTGAACAAACATTCTTGTCATCTCAACAATTTTACAAAATATTACATGTTATACGCGCGCTTATATAAATGAATATACACGCCTATAACGAGGTATGTTAGGATCGAGTAAATCTATATTCTCTTACAATTTGAGAAAAAAGAAGTGCTCATGAAATAATTTCCATCTCTTCCTAGACAATTTTAGAAACCTATGACATTAAACAAATGTGAATGGCGATACACTAATTTGCAATTGTTGCCAGTTTTCTGAACAAATAGACTCTATGTCGCAAAACTGAGAACAGAGATGACAATGGAAACGAATTCTTCTGTGAACTTCGTGCTGTTAGAATGCGACGGTAACCAATTTCTCGAATCGACTTTCTGTCATCGCTCTAACATGAATAGTAAAATATTTTCAGGATGACCAAAATAGCTATTCCGTTGGAATCAATGCTTTCCAAACGTGTCACTAAGGTCTCCATTTCGTTCCATTATAACCAAAAAACGTGTTGTTTCATTTCTACAAAGGTTACGTCTTAATACTATAGTCATATAGGATTAAAATTCTCATTTTCAATAATCTATACACTTATCTTTATAATTTATAACATCCTTTCGATGATTCATGCAGTATAATTAAAAATTCACGATTTTCTGTAGATGTCACGAATTAAGTATTCAAATATTTTAACCCTTAAGTGGATTATTGATTAAACTAATATTGTACAATATATGTCAATGTAATTATTTGAAAATTTCTGTAATACTACATTAGTTCATTATTTTTTAAATGCTTTAAAGGAAAGTTGTTTTTCATTTACCAATTTCTTAAAAATTCACTATGACGGAATGAAAAAATCGAAATTCTTTTTGATCTCTTTTCAATGCTTGGAGGTTTAAGAATGACACCTTAAAATATTAAAGTAAAATTTACAAAAATGATAGTTACAGAAGAACATCCAAATTTTTGAAGACCTCTCACGCTGGTTCCTATTATGGCTATAACAATTAATATTTTTATACAAAATTTTTACAAGAAATAGTTCAAGAAATGTGCTTTCAAAAACATTAAAAATTTATCCGAAAAAGTTCCATAGTTACACAAAAAATTCTTAAAAATTGCCTTTATTTAAGTGGTTTACCCCCTTAAGTAAAACAATTCAGTTGATATTGAGACACCACTCAACGATTAAAATCGTCAAAAAACACCTAAACATAGCCGAAATCATTAGATTTGGACCGCGAAACACCGAAAAACTGGCAGGGACGCTCCTTCATCCCCACGGCTCAGACCGCGCGATGTGCGCGCGTTTAAAAAATCTTCGCGCGCAGCTTCGTCCCCGCGGATGTGTATATACGTATGTCGGTCGAGTGCAACGCATCGCGTCGGTGGATTCGAGTGCATGCAACCGACCGATGCGCTCGCAGGAGCGAAGAGTACATGCATCCTCGTAAGCCGCGACAAGGAAATCTCGTGGCTGGCCGCGGGCCCATCGGTCTCTCCGCGTTCGTCGACGCGTCTCTGCTCGCGCCGCGCGGCTCGTGTCCGCTCGGGTACCGTCGGCCGTTTCCGGGCGCGCTCCATCGGGAAGCGGCGCGCGCCTCGTGTCTCGCGGAACGCGTCTCTCAGTGATTACCGTGCAGTCCTTGGGACACGACCTCTGGCTTCCTGTCCTGCCTCCCGACGGGGGTTGACCGCGCGCGCGCGATACACGAACATAACCTGCGACAGTGGAAAGTTCGCCCCGCGCGAAACCGCTTCATCCGCCGGTCGTCCTTCGCGGACCTCGCAACTGCGTTAAATCGCACACGCGAACGAGAGAGGCTTCGATCGACGCGCGACAGTGATCCCAAACAACCGAACGTCGCGTTTATTAAATAGAAATTTCGTTTCCGTTACTTTCGGTTTCGTTGGTTCCCGGTGCTACGTCAAACTTTCATCGAGGAAGGTCAAGTATCGCGTTAAGCACGCGCAACTATCTAACCCCTGGTCTCTCGGTGACGGGGTTCTGGTTTCTCGGTGGCACGGCGGTTAATATCACGCTGTCCAAGGGGATAATGGATTGCTCGCGTGGCGAGGGGCGATGGACAATAGCCCCGAGAGCGAAGGAGGCTTGACGTCCCGTGCGTTTCGCTGCTCGACCGACGGACCGCGGGACTATGCGGATCGCGCGCGTGTCAATCGCGCGGAATCGATCGTCGAAACTTTTCAACAAGTTGTAACGCACCGGCTCGCCGGTCAGCCCCGTCTCAGAAGGAACCGTTGCGCTCGCGTGTGGTGGTGAACGCGTGTGTGCCTAGTGGGGAAAAACCATCGTCGGATCTCGTGGACGAACGTGTGAAATCAGTTTTGCAGTGAGTAAGTTCGGTGACGCGACCTGGCGGCTTGCCTCGCGAGATTAACGAGCGGCTAATTGGCCAAAGAACAGGGACCCGGACCCGGGGATCGGCCATTCGTATCGTCGCCACCTGACCACTCGGCGGCGGTGTGGAAATTATGTAATCGAAACGATCCAACTTCGAGGGACGCGAGACACAGGTAAGTTGTTTACGCAACTTCTCGAGCGTTCTGACTTTGTAAAGGCAGGATACACCTTTTTTGCCAAGACTTTAACGCTTGGTCCCTCGCGATGTCACGCAATTGGCTTTCACAGGAAACTACCGATCAGAATGTATTAGTTGTCGATCTCGACCGTCCGACGGGTATCATCGTCGCGAAGTTTCATCTCGAAATGCTCAGAGTTTGGCGAGAATAGGGATCGAAATCTTTGCTGTATACCAGCCCATACGACGTGCTTAGACTCGAACGGTGCTTCACCGATAGCAAACAGCCAAAGGGTTTATTACGCGGATGGCACAACTTCTCCATCGGTGAAGTTACGTTCACCACGGTCAGGACTGTTTACAACTCTGTACGGTGTTTACATTAGCGTTTTGAGGATCAAGCAAAATCCTGGGTGCTTCGATTAACGCGCACGAACGGATATCAATGACAGCTTCCGAAATAGCTAATGACTTTACTATGCAGATGGTACCGGTTCTAGACTGATCATCGAACTTAAATTGGACATGGTTGGAACTTAGATGAGAGACGACGTTAGGAACTCTATGTGGTTGATAGTTTGAGGTCTAAAGCTGTAGCTGGAGTAGACGTTGTTGATCATGGTAAAACGTTTGCTGCCTCTTTGGAGATGCAACTTAGGCAGAAAAAGTTTACTAGGATCCTTGGATCTGTTTCTATCCTTGATTCTCAGCCTACTCAAAAATGTAAATTTAGTATAGAATTTGCATCGCGATGCACTGTGACTTTAATAGACGACGATATATTGAACTTTTAGCGAGTTCATCAGGTAGTACCGATTCCAGTTTGCTCGGAGAACTTCAGTAACAGATAAGTGATTAGAGTTTACACGAGTGACTACCTGGAAACTTCACGAGCAGTTGGTATCGGTGGTTCAGAGTTTAAAACTGTGACCCAGAGTGTATGTCTGTAAGTACTCCGGAATATTTGCTGTATGTTTGGGAACGCAACGCGTGTTAACTTTAATAAACTGACAATAGCTTTATTAATGTGATTTTAATGGGCGATAGCAACGTACTAGTTTGGCTTCAGAACTTCGGTTACATGTAAATGATGGGAGATCGCGCGAATTACTATCTGAGAACTCCATGTGCTATTGGTGTCGATGATGTTTGGAGTTTGGATCATGATAGATTGTTCTCCTTTTTGAATTCAAAATACATGCAAAGATATAAATTTCTGAATCGATGAACGTAATAGCGCTTTTGCTTGTATCGCGATTTTAATAGTTGATAGCTTCAGGATTCCACATTGTATTCAGCACAGAGATAGTATCGATTCCGGTTTGATCAGCAAGCTTAAGTTGGACGCGAATGTTTAGAGCTTACACGAGTGATTAGCCAGGTTCTCCGAATACCATTAGCATTAGTAGTTTGATTTCATCTAAAACCGTAGAGTATTTGCTCCCATTTTGGCGATCGATGCATCAGGCGCTATTCGTGACTTTGCTAGGTTTAAAGAAGATCTTGGGACCCGTTTTTATTCTAAGTTTTGCAATATACAAAAAAATGCCACTATCTAAGTGGAATGAGAATAATAGAATATTCAGTATTTGCTCGGTGATGCAACGTGACTTTAATAATTTGTAGGATCGAAAATTCATAGTGTGCTCACCACGAGAATAGTATCGATTCCAGTTTGATTATTGAGTTTAAGTTGGACATAAATGTTCATAGCTAATGTGAGTGACTAGTTAGGACTTTGAAGCGTTACTCGGTAGTTTGGTTTCCAATAAAACTCGAAATGGACCATAATAGACGTCAGTGACCATAATAGAAATTTTCTATCCATTTAGTATTTCAATGCATATTTGAAAGGATCAAATAACAACTGAATCTATTATACACGTTCTCAGTTTAAAGCATATTTAAATATATCGATCTTCTAAACAATGACCATAGTAAAGTTTTCATTGTGGGTTTCGCGGTTTGTCTTTAAGGTGTACCAACCACGACATCCGAAACACCGAGTTCACCACGTATCGATTTCAGTTTGATCATTGAGCTTAGATTGGACTCAGATGATTAGAACTTAGACGAATGACTAATTAGAACCTCCAAGAGCTATTGCTATTAGTGGTTTGGATTTCGCGTGAAGCTCTGATACTAGATCTTTTCAGTAGTTTTAGTAAAAAAACCTGACATAATTAGTATTATTTATACTCAAAGACAAGCCAGGATTTTACTGCTAATTTGTAGAAAATGTCAGATGTTCTTATGTATTAGCTTCACTCCTTACAACATATAATTATAATATTTATCTACAACTTTGGTATATATGATTATTTATTTATTTACTTCTGGGAATATATCTTTATAAGAACACACTTTTATTAACATGTCTAACTTCATTGATTACAAGTAGTATTGAAACTAGTGATAATGGTGTATGATCAAACCATATTTTATTGCTAGGATTTAATCGAATAAAATGAAAAATAATTTGCTACATTACCCGATATTTTAATCCCGGAATTTTTTGAATTATTTGAATAAGAATTTGACGATTTCGCACGATTATTTCAAATACCACAAAATAAGATGATATGTCACTCCAACGACCACTTTAAAAATATTTCATGTTTACAACGTCCACAAGTTTGGTCGATTAAAGCATGAGGAATGTTGCAGACGTTGAACACCTGAAGTTCAAACGTTCACGACCGATTAACGTAATCGTAGACGATAGACGACCGCAAACGGGGAAATTGTGTTGGCGTGGGTGAAAGGTTGAGGCGGGGAGTCACGGGTCCGGGAAAACTTTAATTACGGAATCATTCGGCGTGGCTGGAAACACCTGCTCGAAACAGAGGGCTTTTCTCGATTTAGGGTGTCGTTAATGGAGTAAGGCTGGCGTGCCGGTTCGCTCGCACAATAAGGTGTCGATCAATCGGAAACAATCAGCGCGAATAATAACAGCGAGCGAGGAGCGTGTTCCATTCAGCGGCGCCCGGGCGAATTGAATAATGAAGAATGGCTGTAATTCACGTCGATCTTTTTCTCTGATGTCGCTACGGCTTTTCTGTCGCGCTTTTATTCATTTTTACAGCAGTTGCGCCCGATACCCGCGCAAAGATGCTCACGGCCCAGTTTAAAAGAGTCGAGAGAGACGAGCGATGTAATTATGATTTAGCGTGGTTGTGTTTTCCTTTTTTTTTCTTTCTTTGCTTCGCCAGCGGGGCCAGGAATGGAAATTCCTTTTCCTCGCGGCTCGTTGAACTCGAAAGGGACGTTGCGAATACCGTTTGTTGCTCGACGTGTCCTCTACTTTATTATCGCGAACGTGTACTCTCGATACCGGGTGTAAATCTTGCGAATAGTATTATTACATCTCTACAACGCGAAGAGTCTGCTTTAAATATTAAGATTGCTAGACTGGAAACAAGTGTTTGCAGTTAACTATCGCTTGGTTCGGGTTGCACCCGGGTAGGACACGCGAGAGGAATTTTATCAGGTGGTTCGAAGCTACTTCTAGACCCTTTCTCCATTAGTCATTCTGTTTGTATCCCCTACGATTTTGTGTCACGAACTGTGTAGTCAGAGATGGGCAACATTTTAGTCGAATAATAGCTAACGAACGAGAACGAAGTATAATATAATTTATATTTTTATTTTTATTTAACGAGTAACCGATGCACGGTTGTTTATCTTTTATTTGTATCGAGATAAGAATTTTTCTCGTGACTGTAGCAGAAAATATGAATGATGGTCTTCACACAATATATGCAAATATTTTCTGAGGTTCTAGGAAATTTGACTCTTTTTCTTTGGTTTTTGAGCCCAGGTATGATGAATACCCTACACCCCCTTCTTATAGATCCTAGATGATTAATGTTGCATTCTAATAATATAAGATTTACTCAGTGTAAATTGGTTAAATATTATACCAAAAATTGGTACTTTAAAAGGATGAAGAATTTTGTTATAATTTACTGAAAAACGTAGACTCTATTTTCACTATATAATCTTTATGTTTTTAAAATATTAACCATTGTTGAACTTATAGTAGAGTTCGACACGATGCCCATCAGTATTTTTATGTAAAGTTTAAAGAAAATTTAAAAAAAAATAATAAGACTAAAAAGGATTCATTTCTAAATTTTCTGGCATTTGATAAATTAATTTAGGCTATGACCATCGCATGTTCTTAAATTTACATATATGTTATATGAAAATAAATATGTTAATACTAAATATAAATAGAGTTTTGTCGATATTGTAGACCATAAAACAAACTTTCAATAACTACTTCGATCGTTATGCCTTGTTTATATCGAATGTTAATTATTTTAAACTAAATTATCCTGAAGAAGATCTAAAATGTAGGTCGAAAGGTAGAATATTTTAATTTGAATTATTATATTATACACTCTGGAAATTCTATATAAATACGTTTTAAAAAAACACTTTGATGTTTAATATCCAACAGCGCAAAAAAAATATTCCATTATACATTCACGATGGGGTTGAAAATGTTCAAAATTTTTGTATGTTTTTGATAACATTAAAGATTCGTGCTTGAGTAACTATTACTTTGATGTTTTTAGTCTTCATCCAAGCATAATGAGTTTCAAACTTCTGTTCCTCAAATTTTTACAAAAAATTGATACACTTTTAACATATTTCAACGAAGTAGAAACTTTGTATCATGCAAATTGTTTTAAAATTATTCTCCGGAGAACATTGGTTATGAAAAATAATCAGGCTGCGATGCTTTATCGATTGAAATGTCGCGAAATTCACTCGTTTTTAATTCAAATAAAATATTCTTTTATCGTTTTCTTTAAATTCACGAAAAGAAAGTCACAGGGTCGACATTTTATTTATAAGTCGGGCTAAAATTATTCGACTTTATTTGGCTCCGTGTGGCAATTAATGTAATTTCGAAATTTTCACTAATTTTTAGAACGACAAACTTTATTTAACTCGTACAAATTTACTTATATTAAGAGTTAAATATAGATATGTGGAAATTACCTATTCCCAAAGTTGAAACCATTTGAATAATTTAATATCTGAATGTTTTACACGTATGGGATTACTAAGAATAAACATCGACCATAATTAGTCATGAATATTTTGTATAGATCAGTTGAATAGTACGATTTGATTTGTAAATCCTATTCAAGCTCGTCGTTCCTTGTTAAAATTTCAATGTTTCATCAGTAAAGCATTTATTAATTCTTCGATCTTTACACAAATGAAAAAAAAAGAACAATTGCTCACGAAATTAAATTTAATATTAATTTAAATTAATATAAAATTAATGTATTTAATTTAAATTAATATTAAATTAAATCTTTCTTTTTAAGCTCGTCGTTACTTGTTAAAATTTCAATGTTTCATCAGTAAACTTATTATTTCTGCTTTATCAGTAAATTTATCAATTCTACAATCTTTACACAAGTGAAAAAAAAGAACAATTGTTCACGAAATTAAATTTAATATTAAATTCAATTTTTCCACGTTTAATTTTCTTTTTACTTCTGTAAATTTAATTTCACAATTTAGCTTTTTTCTGCTCGTACGAGAAACTGAAAAATTCTCAAATTCTTTTCTGTAGAAGAATTTTTCTATGAAATTTCAGATTTTGCAGAAATTTCGTTCGCTGTATTCGAATTATATTCGTCGTACGTTTGAATCGTCGAATATTTAAATGTAAAGAAACTGACCAAGTAATCTGGGGCCTACAATTTACTAATTTTTTATATTTCTGGACTACGTTCAGGTATAAATGCGTACCGACAAACGACCCGGTGTCCTTCGAAACGACTCCCTTCTTATTTGCGAGCGCGGTTCAGCCAAGTTGTTTCCTCGGCCGCGGGCCTCTTTTAAGAAAATTACCGGTTAACGAGTGACAAGTGTCTAATTTAGGTCCCTTGAGCGTAACTGTGACGGTTCCTGGTATTGTAATGCTTAATTCGACATCGTGAATCGTGCGAATTCTCGATCGAGCCGGACACCGAATCCCCTCAATCATCGTTCGTTGAATGTATGCTTTTTAAAAAGCAGTCCTATTCGAACAGAGACGCGTGCAATTTAGAAAATTATCCTCGAACGACGTTTCTTTATCACCTGCGTGCTCGAGAGCCATTCTATCGCAGTAATAACATCGAATACGTTTTATTAAGGGCGATGCTACGGGTTATTGAACGTTCGAAACAATGCTACGCCCGTTCGTTAATTAGACTCTGTATCTAACAGCACCTAAATTATATGACTGTGTAATATTGGAATATGTATTCCACGGTCTGTTTAATTACGCGTAAACGAGGATTGAAATTTGCAACGTATTCGTAATATACCTTCATATTCTAATCCTTTCGGATCAGGATTTTAGGCGCGATTGGTGATCGAGTTTCGTTATATGATGATTATCGTTGAAGTAGTTCTGGATAGATTACGGATATAATTTCACGCGTATACGCGATTCTAACAAAATATTGCAAGTTGTTCGAAGATTAACGAAGATATTGGTTTCAGTTTCCTTTTTGATTAATTAAACGATCACGAGGTAGTTTTTCATGGTCAATAAAAAAGTGAGCCCCCGGATATTTTAAATCGAGCATAGAATATTCCAGCTCGAGCAACCGAGAGTTAACGAACGAGTAGACGAAATAATTTACTTTAAAGTTTCGACATATTTTAACCAGGAATGTTGGCTGAAAAATTTGCAAATCGATGTTTTTTCAGCGGATCGAGCTCCTATTATTCGCCGCGTTAAAAATGGAACGTTAGTAAATTTTGCTTCGTCATTGTTTCATGAAATATTACAAGTTTCGAGTTCTGTTGGAGAGGTTTGTGGACAAGATCCGTGTATCGGTTTTCCCGATTATAAACATCGTAGGGTAGAAATCGGGGTGGAAAGTCGACGCGAAAGCGAATCGAGCAAACCAGGGATTCGAGTCGTTTCTGCGCCATTCATTTGTAATCCTTTTAATATTCGACGAACGCGCCCGGCGAATTTGAGGCACGTCCTGCGTGCAGGGACCGTGCCAAGGCGCGTAGCGACGCCGACCATCCCCGAAACGACGCCTAGGACGACGACGCCTCTGCGCTGGATCCGCGTGAATGACGATCGTCAAAAAGTGCATTAAAATTCCAAGAATATTCATAGAGCGGGGTCGAAACGTGGCATAAAGGGAGATGCTTACGGTGCTCCGGGCTTTTCCTGCGGCCTGAAAGACTGACGTTGCATTTGGAGTGCATATCTGGCGCAATCGAATTCCCGTGGCCCGTCGGATTCGCCTATTGTCAAGCCCGCTCTTATTGCGCCGGCACGTTTATGGGCGTATAGAGATCAGTGAAGAGAGGATCGTTAGGGTTCAATCTCGGCCTCCGCGCTGACCATCGAATAGTTGCACGTGCGTCGGTGCATTTACATGGAAATCTACGGGTTACCTAGTCGATTATATTCCTAACATTACGATGCTTCGTCTGGGATTACAAGCAGACTTTGTCTCTTAAGAATCCACAGACGCACCTCGGTGTTCGCGGTCCATTTTATAATTCACTCTAACGGTGGCCATTTTGTCCAGGTATAGTCTCATTTGATTCAGTAGGAACTATCATAAGTAATACACTGTACACAATTTTTTTTCCCAACACTATTTTTAAATTGATGATTCTTAAAATGAACCTGTGATTCGTAAGTTGAACGTTTCTATCTCTCCAAACTGAGGGGATCCCCCTTTGGAAGCCAGTGAAGCATGCTGCTGGTGTCGAATTTCGCCTCCGCTGTACGAAAGATGAACATACTGTTCATTTTAAGAATCATTACTGTATTTCAAATTCACATCCTTGAACAATGAAGAATTAAATACTTGTGCATCTTGAATATTTTCATTTCTTTGTATGGTAGGGAGGAATGTTGAAATATTATTTTTCTATGCATTCGATTAAATCAAAAAATCAAGTAATTTTCCTTAGAATATTTAACATAGAATTATAAAAGAAAATTCTCAACGAAAAGCTTCGTGATAATTAGACTGTGGATCTTTATGCAAATTGTGCTTTGTAGAATGATCTCAACCTCTAAATATAATAATTCGTATCTTGTTTTAAGTATTTTTTTTTGTAGTTTTTATAAATTAAAATTACTCATAAATACATAAATATCCACAGTCTAGTGATAACGCACACGTATTGTTAACAATAAATTTCCAAGAATGATTTTCCAAGAACGAGGCAAACTTTTTCACCGTTTTTGAATAATAATTAAATTAGAAAATCGACGAATGGCTTCTTCATGGTAGATTCGTTTCAGGTAATTCCAATTCTAAATGACACAAATTGCCAATACGACCAATCTGTTTGAGAACAAGCACTATGCATCGCGGAAGCAGCAGTGCAAAACGAAAGGGGTGAAAAATTAAATACATTAGCGGAATGGCGCACAAAGCAGGGGCACGTATTAAACACTAATTTTATTCTCGAAACGAAATGCCATTCGAAGCGTCTGGCGAAATTCGCTTTAAATGAAAACGCGTAGTATGATTTTTGCTTCGTCGGACGTTAAAACGCAATTTTGTCCATGGAAACAACGGAAAACTTCCCCGTGGCCATATCTACTGTGATATCAAATTAAAATTCTTGTAACATTCTGTTCTAAGACTTGGCTATATCAATTTTAACGGTATTTGATTAAGAAAGTGTATTGGATTAAACGATAGCATTAGTGTCGCCAGCCACAAAAATGCAACTTTGACTGCAAGTATCAAACTTCATATTATCGAGGCTCAACGAGTAGAAAGCAAGGTTTATTAATGTTAATATAAAATTTAATCTGTTCTCTGTCCGTCCTCGTTCGCTTCATCTTTCAGATTAACTCTTTCTTGCTTAATGCTTAACTGATATTATATATTTATAAAATATAAGTACTCCTAAATATGCTGTTAGATAATAGAAAGCATTATCGTATCTTTATGCAGTAGGTTCCATAAAATATAAATTAAATTAAGAAGAAATGATCAGGGCAAAATAACACTAATATTAATAGGGCATATTAAATTAACTCATTCGGACCTAATAATAAAGGAAAATGCTCCAAAATGTTCAAGTTATATTCGAGTACAATGATTTTCTTCATAGTAGAGGAAAACACAAAATTGAAAATGATACGAGCAAGTCAGTGATCTTAATTAAAAACAGAATGAAACTTACCAGATTTTTTTTAAAATACATCAATCTATATAATGTAAAAGAAGAATATGTCAGTTGTCATTCATGATCATAAATAGGAATGGAGCATGATATTAATAATACATAAAATTACTGAAGTTCCATGTAATAATAATAATATCATTTCATTATTAAAAAAATTTGTTTACGAGCCATTCATCGGTAGAAATATTTTCGAGTTCATACATTACACTTTTAGAAAATGTAATGTAATGAAAATAAATGTCCGAAGAAAAGTATTCCCTCACGTATTTTTCTTCAGACTATTAGTATTCGATCTAAATTTTTTCCATATTCAGGTGGTACTGCAGTTCAATATAAAATCGAGGCAGGGTCATTCCACATTCTTTTGCAAAAATTCACGTTCAAGCGAACTCTAAATAAACTATTTAATCTTCCAACTATTTTTCTTCAGACCATTGAAACATCCCATCTAAATTTTATTTGCGAGCCCATACATCATACTTTTAGAAAACGAGGTGAAAAGAAAATAGATTTTTTAGGCGATTCCAAACCAGAATATCTCTTAACTATCGACTGTGTGCGCCAAACGCCTATGAGCATTCAACCTGTATATTCCTCAAAGCGTGAAAAATTGTCTCTCGCGCAATTTGTGCTCGCGTAAAAATCGAACCAGTCAAAGGCTCAAGCATTCGAAATTGAGAAAGCTGTCTCGATGCTGTAAAATATTTGCAAATTACCTCTCTCGTTTCATCGATTGCGTCCCAATGACGCGTTATCAGGTATCTCGTGAATTATCGGGCATCGCGAGCAAACGTCCGAATCACGGTTAAAATATTTTTCTGTTCCCTATCTGGCGGCGAAGTCTCGTCAAAATCGGCGCGTAACGCGTCATGTGGTCCCCTTGTTAGTCGAAAACTCGTTATCGGTGGAGCCCGCGACGCGACCGTCCCCATTTCAATGCTCATCTTTCCGCGTGGCGGAATATCGGCAAACGCGATATTCGACTGCGAGCGTTAACACGTGAATTTCAGTCGATGTATCCCACTCTATGCTGTCTTTCGCCCTCGCCCCTTGGCGCGCCACCCTTCGCCGCCCTTCAGCCCCCGAAACGCGCGCTCCTCGCTCCTCCGTTTCGCCCTTCGCGAATCCCATTCTGCTGATTTTCCTTTCTGGCGCGCGTGCGGGGACCAGCAACGGGTTCGGCTTCAACAGCGATTCCACGCCCATCGCTGCCGCTGGAAACACTCTCGAACCCCTGGTTCATGGCTTGCTGACGTTATGCGTCCGTTGTAATCGCGCCCCAGGTTTTTCTCGAATGTTACGCGAGCTGGGATTTTCGAAAATGATGCTCCGCTGCGCCCAAAGAGGATGGAATGTATCCTTTTATTCCAAGGTTTTGACTTACCCGCCCGGAACAGCGTTATTTCCCTCGATCGACACGATCGTAACAGAGCCAGACTGGCAAAGTAAAGTACAAAGTGTGTTTGAGATTAGAGGAATTGATGAAAACAATTTCTATGTAATGTATTTATTTTATTTCGAATGTAGGTGTTTAATATAAAACGAGATGATTATTTTGTAAGAGGTATGACAGTTTTGCACCCCCAAATTTTCTCTAAAAATTGTTTTTCGAGCTTTGGTAATGAATATCAAATTTAATATAAATTTACTATTAGAAAATTCCTTTCACTGTATTGTAATAGAAAGATTATATTAATTATTTATTTAACAGCGGATTCAAACCAGAAATATTTAAATTATTTTACGAAAGATATAAAAGGTACAAATTTTGCATATCAAATTCATCTTTCTCTAAAAATTGTTTTCTCGAGCTTTGGTAATGTATATAAATATTTAATGTTTTAATATTAGAATATTCCAAATTTCACTGTACTATAATAGAAAGATTATATTAATTATTCATACAACAGCAGTTACAAACTAGAGATACTTAAATTATTTTGCAAAAGGTATAAGAGTCTTACACCCCAAATTCAAATTTTTCTAAAAATTGTTCTCCCCAGCCTTCGTAATAAATATTGAATGTTTACTGTTAGAATATTCCAAATTTCACTGTACGTAGTAAAAAGATCTACATTAATTAGGTCTTTAGATAACATTAATTAGCAATTCATTTCGTACGGAATTTGTAATTATGTACGAGAATAGTACAAGAACTATTCAGCTGATGATAATTTCATATATTCATTCATATAATAATTGTGGCAATTTATGGGAATAACAGTTGCAGAAATGTCATTAATTACACGTATCGAATGTTAATGATTTGCAAGATCGAAAACTTCAATGTTAAAAAGTATGCATTGTTTGACCAACAAGATCGTGTATTTCAAAATGAATTTGATTTATAAAAGATCGAATTTGGAGTGCAAAACATGTAGATATTACTACTTTTTATTAATATATATAAAATAATTGTCGCGTTCGGTCAGTGAATATTAACTAGTAACCTATAAATGAAAATCAATATTTGTTGGTTTCTGGGCTCGTTGATCATAAATTCGGAATTAAAAATACCAAATTCAAGATGGCGAATGCAATATTAGCAGACGGAATATTCAAAGTCGACTGGATTTGCTATTTAAGGATTTTTGGGGCAATTGATTACGAATACGGAGCTGAAAATTTATTATTAGTGTTCGATAATATCCAGAAACTTGATCACAGCGTAAAAGATTCGAATAGCCAAGTAAATAATTCGAATATCATTCGACTTTTCTTCGCCAAATATTCGAATCCTTAAAGTATTTGATTACAGAAAAATTCGACAAGTAGGTCCAGGTGTATTTTAGGCGAATCGAATTCGATGGATCAGTAGCCATGGGCTTTCGAATCTGGGTCTTGCAAGTGATTCGAAAGTTTCGAGACTCCGAAGATTCGAATTGCTTCCAACATTATTCGAATCCAGACCGTCTTAAAAGTCTTGATCGTTCTTGAAGTCTTGATTAGTCTTGAAACTCTTGGTCGGTCATGAATTCCTTATGAGTTTCGAAACTCCTAATAAGTTATTTAATTTAATAAGAACATTTTACGAAACAATTAAGTACAGTTATAGATTCGTGAAGCTTTTAATCTTAAATATTTCATTAACAATTAATTAACTTGGTCTACTTTTTAAGTATTTATTAGTACCGTTCAGATTTTTAAGTAGACCTTAAATTATTTACCAGTATCTTGATTTCTTTAAAAAATTTATACAAAATTTAGGTGCTACCATAAATTGAACACTTATTAGAATGGTTTAAATGCATTTTTAGAAACAAAGATTTATGTGTCTGTAAATGCATAAAGAATTCAAGGTCGATTAAGATTTCGAGACCAATCAAAACTTTCAAGATTGACCTAGACTTTCATAACAGTCTGAATTCGAATAATACTTCATCAAGTTGTCTTGAACTCACTATTAATTTTCGAATTGTTCTAACAAGTCGAGTACGAATAAATTAATTCTGTGATCAGTGATCATTACAAAGATGTTGGACGTACTAATTTTTAAGGGCATTACGTATGATTTGGTCGTGAATAATTTTATTCCTTGTAATTATTCAATTCAATATATTTGTAACAAATATTTCAAATCATTCTTTACTTCGAATATCATAAAAATATACGTTGTGAATTTCGTTGTTAATTATTTGCATATCGAAAATCTGTTTCGTGAGATTATCGAGTGCGGGGGCTGTTCGACACATTTCCTGTCGGTTCGAATACTTCCGACAAAATGTAACATCTTACAGATAAAAGGAAGTGTGTTATATCCCAGAAAACTTAGGTTACTACGTAAGTCTTGTCTGTCGATATCATGTCAGTTACAAAAGCAGAATCTCACATCTTCTAAGAAATCCTTGCTACGAGTGTTGTCTATGACAGAGCTTTCCCAACTTTTATTGGACCAAAACCCACTTTGGAAAGCTGTAATTTTTTCGTGACCCATTCCCTTGTAGTGTATACTTTAAAAGAAAAAACTTTGCCTTATATTTTTCAGGTAGAAACGCTTTTTAGAAAAATATGATAATTAAAAATGTTCTTTAAAAAAGGATTCCGGATGGCTGTAGAGGTTAATTCGATCCTTGGTTCTCATCTAAAAATTTTAAATTAATCTTAAAATCACTCCTATTTTAGTACATACAACTTTTGCTTTATAATTTCTTTTTGTAGAATTTAATCGTTTGGAGATATTTCGGATTCCTGGTATTTTTCTCTCACCCTTTATAATGTGTCTTGTAAGCTACGATATTTTAATTACTGATATTAGATATTCAAAACGATTAGCTGCGACTCGAGTCTGTCACTAGCTATTATACTTCCGGAAACGGAGCCCGGCGCAAAGCAATTTTACTCAACGTTTTCGATTTATGTTTGCACGTAGAATTACCTCTTTTTCGTACTACTTATTGCGTGATACACCGTATGATTATCGATACAAGGAAACGAGTCTATGCCATGCACAAAGGCCGCCACTGAGTAGATAAACGTTAGGTTCCCGCATAAATTCTGCTAGCGAGGTGTGTGTTCACTTTTTCAAAACACCTATTACTTGAAATTACATCGAACAAGTATCTTGAGGGACATAAAAATATCGAAGAAACTTAGTAAAAACAGAAACCTGTAAAATTCGATGATATCGAAGTCAATCTGGTGCAAGAATTCCATATTATTTTGCAAAATAAACACTTTTAAACAATAGTAAATAAACTGAGCATTTATTCTTCCATGTATTTTTCTTCAGACTATTAATATTCAATATAAAATTTTGTCAGATTCAGGTGGTACTGTAGTTTGATCCTAAACAAATATAAAATATGAAATCGAGATCGAACTAGGATCATTCCTTATTATTTTGAAAAGAAACACTTTTTAGCGAACTCTAAATAAACTGAGTATTTAATCTTCCAAGTATTTTTCTTCATACTGTTAATATTCTATTTAAATTTTTTCTAGATTAAACATAAAATATGAAATCGAAATCAAAGTGGGGCATTCCATATTATTTCACAAGAAAAAACATTTTTAAGCGAACGTAAAATGAACTGAGCATTTACTCTTCCAAGCATATTTCTCCACATCATTAATATCCGATCTAAATATTTTCCAGATTGAGGTGGTACTGCAGTTGAGTTTTAAACAAATGCTCGTGACTCCGACACATTTTGCCGCGATGGATCGAACGAAATGCGAAGCTTGAGAAACACTGATCTAACTTAATCGCGTACGAACGGTTTTCGCTCACGTTCGTCACGTGGAGCACGTCAATTGGATTCCATAAAAGCCACTTGCGTAGACTCGTTCGTCAGTGGACGATGCTTAATCGTTCGTCGCGAAGGAGCTCGTGACCAAGCTCGTGTCTCCTCTCATCGATCTTTATCAAGCGATTTTCTGTTCGAAGGTGGCGCATGGGAGGACCGCGAACGAAAGAAAAAAGAAGAGAAGAAAAAAAAAAGGAAAACAAGCCAGTGGGGGTCAGATCGCTGGAGCACCGATTGGATCGAAGGGCGGCTCGCGCTGGGACGAGCGACGACAACGTCGGGGGCTGAGCGAAGGAGAATAGAGGGCTGAGAGCGAGCGAGAAAGGGGGAAAAAGGAACCCACGGCAATCGACAGATGAGTGTTCGAGTCGTAGAAAGTGGTTTCGAGAGAGCCTGGCGCGAGTTAGCTCGGTGAAAAGAGGCGGAGGAGAGCATCGGAAGCTCGGAGCCAGCCAGAGGGAGGAAGCTGCGGTGGAAAAAGAAGAGTTGGGAACAGACGAGGGTTGGCTCGGCGGTTCCCTCCGAGCGAGACACGCAGGGTTGGCGAGAAGGACACTGGTTGCAGTCGGAAAGAGAGGCAGAGTGGGACTCGTGTCGCTGACGCGACTAGGAGTGACGTGTGACGTGACGTGACGTGACATCGAGGCGTCGAGATGCCCCGGGATGAGATGGCCGCCTTCGTTCGCACGCTCCTGTCGCTCCTTCTCATCCTCGGCGCTTCTGCACCGTGTCAAGGAAGGATCACGAATCAGGAGATAGGTGAGTCAAACGATACTGTCTTTGATCGAACGATTTAGCTTCCTTATACCCGGTAAATATAAAAATGCACGGTTAAGTTTCACTAGAGTTAGGACCCAACGTGACACCATTGCTAGCTTCAATTTTTAATTGGAACGATACTGTCTTTGCTCGCAAGATTTAGCTTTCTTATACACGGTAAATACAAAAATGCACGGTTAACTTTCACTAGAGTTAGGACCCAACGTGACATCATTGCTAGCTTCGATTTTTAATTGGAACGATACTGTCTTTGCTCGCAAGATTTAGCTTTCTTATACACGGTAAATACAAAAATGCACGGTTAACTTTCACTAGAGTTAGGACCCAACGTGACACCATTGCTAGCTTCAATTTTGAAATATATCTAATGTTTCTTCTTAAATTTACGGAATTTAATAGCTATATCATGATTAATATTATTCAACGTCTAATAAGGGCTGTGTTTACAAACGTAGCCTACCTTTTCGATACGAAACTTATTTTAAAAATATTTCGTTAATCATTAATTTTATACTTTCTTATATAGATCGTGTACACCTTTTACTTTTATGGAATTTAGTAACTGTCTCATGTTTAATATTATTTAACGTCTAATAAGGTATGTGCTTACATAGTCTACCTTTTCGATACGAAACATATTTTAAAAATATATCGATGATCATTAATTTTATAATTTCTTACAGAGATCGTGTACACCTTTTACTTTTATGGAATTTAGTAACTGTCTCATGTTTAATATTATTTAACGTCTAACTAGGGCTGTGTTTACAAACGTAATCTACCTTTTCGATACGAAAGTGATTTTAATAATATCTCGATAACCATTAATTTTATACTTTCTTATGCGGAATTTGATACTTTATCGAAATTGTATCTTGATATCTCTTTTGTTTGAAACATTATTGCATATACTTCTCGAATTATTTGATGTCACCGAGTTATGAGACTATTCATCGATCTATCTATCTAACTACCTATAAGAAACGTGAAAATTAACATTACGTAAAAAAGAAAGGGGCTTATAGCAAAAGGTTGATCGTAGTGGGTCCTAAAATCAATCTTTTCTATCCACAAAGTATACTTTATAATTCCCAAACGTTCCATGCATTGTCTTCGTAACACGCTGTAAACAGAAGAATTGGTTTGTGAAGTATATCGATTCAAGGTTGTTTGACAGTACAAGATTATCTAAGGCCTCACTATTTCTGTAGCCGTGGCGCTTTGATGTTATTATCTGGGTTCTCATTGTCCGTCTGCTATCGTAACGAGAAAATATACATTTTTTTAAATGGAATTTGTGTACAGTAATATAGTCGTCTCATAGACGGTTTGATATCGAATTGTTTGAGTATTGTCAATATTTGATCGTATCAGTCCCATCGCTAATTTAAATCGGTGGGGCGTGTTGCACAAAGTTGTCAACGACACGTGTGTATGTGCATGTGTGTCGTAATGAGCACTTACGTCATAATCTCTACTTCTGCTTGGAGAGTTCAGACTAACTGGAATTTCGCGTGAGTTCGGCATATTAAGTTCGCGATACGTTTTAAATCGGCGGAAATAGGCGGGAATTTAAATTTTCAACCTTGCGTTCGCGTTTAGGCGTAGTATCGGTGAAATTACACGATAATTCGCAAAATAGTGGCGTTCAGATTTTAATGTTTCAGTCGTAATAAATTGATTGCATATTATTGTGAATAATACGTGAATCAAATTCTCCGTAAAATGCTTTAAATATTAATTTTATCTCTCTAAAAGATCATTTGAAACATCCTAAAAACAGTCCTTATTGAATAACGAATAACCCAGTCGAACAGAATTAATAGAAACAAATTTTTAAATCACTATTAGATTAATTTAAACAAAAAAAATTGTAAGTTGCTAAATACTTGAATATACAGATTATATGTATACAAAATATACATATCGTTTTAATATAAATTAGAATAAGTCAAACTAGTAAAAATAGTCAACAATTCGAACATAGTAAAAGTTATTTAAAGAAACCAAACCGAGCAAGATACTCATGCTTCGCAGTTTATTCGCAGGAAGTTTACGTTTCAAAATTTAATATGGTGTCTTGTGATCTTGAGAAACTTGAGAAACCTTGCACGTGGGTTCATTAAATTTGTTTTCATTTTGAAACAATACAAAAGCAATTTATCTTTCAAAATAAATTAATATAAAGTAAGGATAAAAATTCTTATCAAAACATCTTAAATTTTACCTTGTTGATAAAATTAGAAGAATGATTCCGAACGAAACGAGAAGATTATCGTAATTATTGCTAATGGACAAAATTTTTGCACCGAAGTGAAATTCGACGTTTGAACGGAAACACGAGGGATAAAGTAAAAATCTGCGCGTCGAATTAGAAATCCGCGCCAACCTGTGGCTTTCGTGTGTCGTTCCTCTCCGTACTTGGAGCAATTTCGGACGAATAATTGACCGAAAAATCAATTTCGAACTAGTGCGTTACGCACAATACGCGCGCGTATCGCACGAAATCCAATTAATTATCGTATGATACGAATTGTCCATGTGACCCTGCGATCATCTCTCCGACATTTTCGTTCAATGTGTGTAATTATACCAACTGGAACGATCCCGCATAAAAGGGGATAAAATTGGCGTACGTGTCGTAACACGTTTCCGCAGGATTAATTAGCAAGCGAAACGGCCACACTATATTCTTTTACATCCGATTTTCTGTGTCATTGTTTGCTACTACGGATTTATCATTATCCATGCACCGTGCATCAGGATCTCGTACAGTCGTTGATTCTATACGAGACAATGAATCGAAAGTGTAGAATACAATTTTTCTTTACGAGGCTTTGTTTTTGAGAAAATTGAATGTGGCCTGTTGTCTGACCATTATCATGTTTTTCTACTTGAATTGGAGTTTTTCGATATTGACGGTGTTATATTATTATTTTAACTGGTTGTAATTAGTTTGTTGATCGTAAGATTGAAAAAGTAACATTTACAGAGTGTAAAAAAGAATTCAAGTAGAAATAAGTAATATTGATCAGACGTACTAAATCAATATTTGAACTTGATTTTCTACGAAACAAAGCTCCGTACGAAGAAACTTCATTCCACATTTTTTATCTATTATTAGGCAAAGAATCGTTCTATGTTTCGTTATTTGTACGAAAGTTGTTAATTTCTCGGAGAGACGTTAGTTCTTTTAGGAGTTGTACAGGAAATTTTAAGGTGAACTTTAAGTGAAATGCTACTGTTCTTTTTGTAGCTATCGAGATGAGTGGAATGATGTATAATTTAAGAGACATTTGTTTATAATTGTCACTGTGTTTAATCTTGAGATTTTACCGAATTTGTTTCTTGAAGTCATTTGAAATTTTATTTTTGAGTGAAATGAATACTATCTACAGTAGAGAAATGGAGATATTTATAACAATATATTGATATTTTCACACTTCTGATAAATAGATATAGGAAGAAGAGGGTATAGAAGCAGAGAATTATAAACAGTTGTACCTTATATATCGGACAAAAATGTATAATCTCACTTTTAAAAAATATGGATGAACTTGAGATTTCTGAACACAGCAGTTAATACAAAATTTACTCGTCCTAAAATTTTCATGGTTCATATTATATTAAACAAAAAGGCTTTTAGTCGACCAGCCAATGGCAAAATAATCCAAGCTCATCACATTCTGTGATTTACGTATGTACATTGATTTATTGCATTATAATTTATCGTGCACAAAATGTCAATGAATCTTTAATACAATGATTTTGCAGCTTGCATACGTATTTGTCGATCAAAATATTAAAAATTGTACATTCGATGATGGAAAAATCTTACATTCAAATATTCGAAACAAAGTAGAATATAATAGTGTCGATCGCTTACGACGGTATACTCGATGTTTAATGCTTTTTACGGTACATCTGTTTAAAAAAAATACTACAAAGAATGGAGAAAGTATGGAAGAGCAATGAACCGTTTCACGATAAGAAAGTCGCGTTCATATAGTCGATGATAATACTACAAATAAACGATATTAAAATAATGGTTATATCCTCGAAGGCGGTGCGGCGTTCGAGCGTCCAATTAGTAAAATTAATTTCGCCGAGCACCGAGCGCCCTGCGAATGAGCACGAATGACAATCTGTCGGTGCAGATACCCTAATCGATCGATCTCCCGATTGCCTTATTAACGAGCGGGGTTTCGCGCGTCCTTAGGGCCGACGAGCGAATCGAATCGACGCGTGGTCATTTGCTGGCCGCGAATTTGTAGGATCAAAGGCGGTTTTCCCGTCCCTGGGGAGGGTTCGTTTCGCGGCCATAACGTCATTTGCCAAACAATCGGGCCCGTCTCTGGGCTCTTTTGCGTTCGAGTCGCAGCCACGCGGGCCAGGTGATCCATGGAAACAGCATCGACGGGACGACGGCCTCTCGTTAGAACCGCAATGAGTAAACGAGTTAAAAACCGTCTCCCTTCCGCGTCCCCCCCTCCTATTTTCGTTCACGAGCAACGAAATTACGCGGTCGGTATACTCTCTGCGGCTTTTGCCGTTAGGCGATTCAATTTGTGCATTAGCTGCAACGATGCACAATGGATCGTGCTCAGTGTAAATACAGTCGGACAAAAAAAAAAAAAAGAAGGAATTAAAGCTGGCCGGGCACCTGCTCGACGAAACGTCGGAGACACATACTTTGCGCGACGTGTTTGTCCGTCGATACGCGTTTCTATGCGTTCGCTTGCGCGTGCTTAACGCGGACGATGGCCGCCATTGAAGCGCGTTTTTGGTCCCGTTGACGCGGGAATCGTCGTTAAAATCGGTTCATTAATCGTTGGACGCTCGAATCGGTTGTTTTTGACAACAGCGATGGGATAGACTCGATTATGTGGAATTATTCCATGGATAGGAAGGTTCTTTGGTACTTTTGAATTGGAGAAAATTGGTTATAATATATTCAAAGAGCTGGATAAGTAAGTTAGTTTATTTATTTATTAAGTATATGGTATACAAGGTGTTCGACCACGTTTGGAAAAAAATTAATGGGAGATTCTAGAGGCCAAAATAAAACGAAAATCAAGAATACCAATTTGTTGATGGAGGCTTCGTGAAAAAGTTATTAACATTTAAAGTTCCGTCCATACTGAATTTTTTTCTAGAAAGTGGGTAGGATTTCGGGGATATGTGTAATGACCAAAAATGATTGTAATTGACCCCGCAATCGAAAATAATTTTTTCAGAACGATTTGGAATTTTTTTTTCCCCGTCGAAAAATTTCACATCTTCTCGAATTTTTTTCTAGAAAGAGGGTAGGATTTCGATGGTATGACTCATGACCAAAAATTATTGTAATTGACCCCTGCAACCGAAAATAATTTTTCCAGAATGATTTGAAACTTTTCATTTTCGTCGAAAAATTTAAGCACCTACCCCCTGTCGATTTTTCTTATAAATTCGTTTTTGATTTTTAGTAAATTTGTTTGACACCCTATAGAAAAGTTGTCTAATACTTTTTTGTAGGTACCCATGAGCTCTACTTCAGAAAAAAGTTTCATTGAAATATATTCAGAATTGTAGGAGTTATGGCTGTTTGAAAATTGGACCATTTTTATGGGGTTTTTCTCATTTTGCGAGGTCAAGGACCAACTTTTCGAATATTTTTACGATTTATACATATTCTCCACCAAAATACGCGTAGTTTGCTTTTTTAAACATTAAAATCGTCCAATCCGTTCAGAAGTTATGACATTTTAAAGATTCGCATGAAATTTCGGGGAAGCATTTCTGGCCACACGTTAGATTTTCGGTAAGGAATTTTTTTCTCGAAACTGAGTAGGATTTCGGGGGTATGTCTATTCACCAAAAATGATTCTATTTGACCCCCGCAACCGAAAATAATTTTTCCAGAACGATTTGGAATTTTTTAATTTTGACGAAAAATTTCACACCTTCTCGAATTTTTTTCTCGAAAGTGGGTAGGATTTCGGGGGTATGTGTATTCATCAAAAATGCTTGTAATTGACCCCTGCAACTATATATAATTTTTTTAGTATGATTTGAAATTTTTTAATTTAATTATTTAATAATTTTTTAACGAAGCCTCAGTTGAAAAATTGGTATTCTTGATTTTCGTGTTATTTTGGCCTCTAGAATCTCCCATTAAAATTTTTCCCAGAGAAAATACTCTGTATATCCATTTCAGTACATATTTACTTTGTGTGAAGTCAGAGATAGCAATGGATCAATTCACATCGAATTTATTTAAAACTGTTCGTAGTGCTTGACTCTAAAAAACAGTCAGCGATACACTAAAAAAAATCAATATTAAGATGAACTCTGTTCGTATAAATAGGATCAATTGCCCTAATATGGAATACGTTCCTAATTTGTAACACCGTAATATTAAAAAATCGTGATTTTACAATGGATGCAATCGATTACGATTGTCGTTTGTTGCAACTAACTTACATATGCCCGAATTCCAAAGCAACACAGGAATTCTTATTTAAAGAAATATCGATGACACTGGTGTATGGAAGTGTATGAGCTCACGAAAATAAATGTTGAACATTGATAATACACATGTCCTTTCAAACCAAACAATACGTGATAAATCGTACGATTGAAAGTAAATGGAGACTTTGTAAGAGTTAGTAAGAGAGTATATTCTTTTTGCGTGAATAAAGAGTCGAGATTCTAAATGAAGAAACTTTCCTTGCACGAAAAGTTGACGGGTTTTCTGGGGACGTGCAAGAACCCGAGAACAGGTCGGGTCTAGTCGAGAATTTTTCGAGGTCTCGAAAGTATCTCTCCACGTACTGAACATTTTCTTCCCGCAACGTTTTCCCCTATCATCAGAAGTCACGAGGATATTGAATGTGTTTGAATTAAGTGGTGTATCCTAGATTTCCCGTGTTTGAGATCGTATCTTGACATCGACTATTATGTTACGATAAGAATCGTGATTTTGCCATCTATTGGCGATGAATGCACCCAATTACGATTGTCATTTGTTGTAACAAAGTGATCTTTGACCTAATATTATACATAATGGGGTAAATGCATCAGCTTTGTGTTAGCTCGATTATTTCTTCAAATATAACTATAAATATGAGCACTATGAGCCTAATATGAAAAATGAGGACCTCGGTAAAAATAATAAACATTTCCTAAACCGTCATTACATTTTAATTAAATTTCCCATAAATTCACAATATTCAAGTTTTTACAAAAGTTCTGGAAGCAAGCGAGACATGTGTATAAAAAAAAGTATTCCATATCAAGGCAACTGACCGAAGAAATATTCGATTGCGATAAATAACATTGAAATTTTAAATGATACAATACATCGGTGTCTCAAGCAGACCAATAATTAAATTATTTGCCTTGCAAGGCAAAGATTTGAAACGAGCAAACGTGAAATGAAGAGAAAATGGCTGGGTGAGTCGAGCAGCTAATCATCGTTCACGGATGCGCGATTCAACGCGACGCATTAATCTCCGCGTGAAATCAAACACCGTCGTTTCAGCACATTTAGACCCCCTCCCCCTCTCCTCCCCCTCTCTGTACTACCGTAACCCCGAAGGAGACATCGAGTGGCGCTTTAATTAATATCAACGCAGGACCGTTGATGCGATTTTAATCGACCCTTTAATTACCGAAATGCTTTCGGGTTTGTGTTCGCGCGGTCAAGTTGTCTAACCACCTGCTCAATCAAGCACCAGTTTCCCTTCTCTGTACACTCTTCGACTCCCTTGGTTTCTCGGCCTCAACCTCGTAACCGCACCCCTCGGCGCTCGCCCCGCCGCTACCCTGTTCCAGGACCTTCCTTTACGCTTCGAGGAACCGTAATTACTTCCGTTTCGCCTTCAACATTAAATAAAACACTCGACGACGCTTAATCGTTCGCTCGAGCGTGCATAACATTTCGAATCGACTTTGGTTTAGCGTATTTAAACGGTTCAGCCTGTTTAACCCCTTCGACCGTGAAAATTATTACGTCGTCTCTGTTGGTCCGTGTTTGAGGCGGTGTTATTTTGCCACCGGCGTGGTAATTGGGCTCCTCGACTTTTGAAAGGGTTTCATTTTTCCACGCCAGCCAGCCGATGTTCGTTATTTCGCCGTGCAACGTGCCAGGGACAATGAAATTTTACATGTTTTACGTTGTTTGGGCTCTCTTATTCACTCTTACAAAGTCTCCGTTACTCCATTATTGTTTGGTTTGAAAGGACATGTATGTTATCAATGCCAAACATTTTTTTCGTAAACTCATACTCTTCCATACGTCAGTGTAGGACTTAACGAAGGGAATTTATTTGAGGAAAATGAATTGAACATATAATTTGAAGCTCACGTACAAACTTTTTATATAAATTAATACTTGGCAACATAAATTAGAATCACTCGTTTCATACTCATTGTCTCGCTGCCCCTAGTTATTCATTCCATTACGAACAAAACACTTCCAACCCTTTTGCACATAAATTAACGTTCATAAAATTACAGCGCGGTGCAAATATTCAATAGAAATCTCCTACATCAGTGTCATCGATATTTCTTTAACCCTTTGCACTCCTATGTCGAGTGTGACTCGACATCAGTTATTTCGAAAGCTCCTTTTTCAAGTCCAAACTAAAGAGGTATCATACACTTAAAAATGACAAAATACAACAATAGTGTAAATAAAACAGGTATTTAATTGAATTTGTTTGTTCCTCTATTTGCTTAACACTAGATTTACGGAAGCCGTCAATTTGACGGATGTCAGATTCCATATTAAAAATTGCAGAGCGTGTAAATATTATTTTTTAACAACTTATGCTGAATTTTATTGATGCAATGGCATGAATATATATTCTAATTAAAAAGAAAAATCGTATTTTAAGGTAATCGTCAACATGAAAGGTATCAATAAATACAGGGTGTTCGGCTACCCTTGGGAAAAATTCTAATGGGGAATTCTAGAGGCCAAAATAAGACGAAAATCAAGAATACCAATTTGTTGGTGGAGGCTTCGTTAAAAAGTTATTAACGTTTAAAGTCCCTCCCATACTGAATTTTTTTCTCGAAAATGCGCAAGATTTCGGGGGTATGTGTAATGACCAAAAATGATTGTAATTAACCCCCGTAACCGAAAATAATTTTTTTAGAATTTATTAAAAATTTTTTTTTTCGTCGAAAAATTTAGGCACCTACCCTTGTCGATTTTTCTTAAAAATTCCTTTTTCATTTGTAGTAATTTTGTTTGACGCCCTACAGAAAAGTTGTCTAATACTTTTTTGTAGGTACCCATAAGCTCTACTCCAGAAAAAAGTTTCATTGAAATATATTCATTATTATAGAAGTTATGGCCGTTTGAAAATTGGACCAGTTTTAGGGGATTTTTCTCATTTTGCGGGGTCAAGGACCAACTTTTCGAATATTTTTGCAATTTGTACATATTCTCCACCAAAATACGCGTAGTTTGCTTTTTTAAACATTAAAATCGTCCAATCCGTTCAGGAGTTATGGTGTTTTAAAGATGCGCATGAAATTTCGGGGAACGATTTCTGGCCTGAAATTAGATTTTCGGATAAGGAATTTTTTTCTCAAAAGTGCGTAGGATTTCGGGGGTATGTGTAATGACCAAAAATGATTGTGATTGACCCCTGCAACCGGAAATAATTTTTCCAGAACGATTTGAAATTTTTTAATTTTGTCGAAAAATTTCACACTTTCTCGAATTTTTTTCTCGAAAGTGGGTAGGATTTCGAGGGTATATGTATTCATCAAAAATGCTTGCAATTGACCCCTGCAACTATATATAATTTTTTTAGTATGATTTGAAATTTTTTAATTTAATTGTTTAATAACTTTTTAACGAAGCCTCAGTTGAAAAATTGATATTCTTGATTTTCGTCTTATTTTGGCCTCTAAAATCTCCCATTAAAATTTTTCCCAGGGCTGGCCGAACACCCTGTATATGTGCGATCAATGCCTGTTAATCTAGTATTAAATTACCCTATTTTTTGTTGGAAACTGTTGGTAACAAAATTGAAGTATAATTCGGAGTGCAAAGGATTAAACAAGATGGAGTATTCTTATCGTGACATAATAGTCGATGTCAAGATACGATCTCAAACACGTTAAATCTAGGATGCACCACTTAATTCAAACACATTCAATATCCTCGTGGCTTTTGATGATAGGTGAAAACGTTGTGGGAAGAAAATGTTCAATATTTTCGAGACCTCGAAAAATTCTCGACTAGACCTGACCTATTCTCGGGGGTTTTGCACCACCCTAGAAGAACCGTCAACTTCTCAGGGTTTCGTCGAGCGTTTCATCCGAACCATGACGCTTCCCGTGCGCCGCTAACAGTGACGAAACTCCGTTCGCGTTTTGCTCAAGATTTTTCTCGTTACACGCCAACACACACACATACATGATGGCGTTGCGTCCGGGTTGGGTCCCCGGACTCGGCCAACTTGCAAATTACTTCAACACGAAGCACATCGGACGTAGATCGGGGTCAGGCGAGCGAAGCTTTTTGATCGTAATCTTTTAATTACGCCAAGCGCTAGGGAGGGAGAGGGGCGGTACGCGCTTTTAATCCGGCAGTGGAAACAGCCCGAAGCTTGGACGAGAGAAAAAAAAAAATAGAAGACGAGAGAAGAAAGGGGAACGACGTCCGTTATATACCCCTTCCTCTCCTCTTTCCCCTCTTGTCGCTCTAATAGAAACCATGATTGCGTCGCGAAGACGCCTCGCTATCCTCGTCCCGATCTGAAATAAAGCCGATCGGGGAACAGAATGGAAAAAGCGCGCGCTAATCCAATTAATTTCTCTGTTTGCGGACCAAAACGACCCACGAAAAAATTCTCAGCGTGTACGGTTTGTTCTGGATCCAGTAGACTCACGGTTTACGATTTTTGTATTGTAATTTTTATTGAAGTAAAACGTACGATTCTAAACAAAAAAGGTATCGTGTACTATTAAGTTTGTATAAATGTAAAGATTAAAATGGAAATTCGTGGAAAGTGAAATTGGAAAATTCAGTGGATTAAAATCTGGGAAACGAGCAAGCCAGACAATAGGTTTTGTAGGAGCTATTCATTTATTAGGAAATCGTTCGTTCAAGAACTGTCTGGCTATTCGGCTGAAATGGGACGTTGCACCGTCATTCATAAATCAAACGAGACGTACAACATCTAATGGAACTTTTTCCAATAATTCATGCAGTAGATTACTTAAGAACACGTCACCAGATTCTGCTGTTAATCTCTCGTTAAAAAAGCGAGGAATTGCCCAGCTGTATCTACGAATGGTTTATTAAAATCAATTGTACTAGCTAAATTTAACATTAAACTTGCCATGACCGTCTTTGAACTATTTTACAACGCGTATTAAAAATAGTTAAAATTTAAACACGTGCAGTTACGAAATAACTAATGTTTTATCCATAATTGATCCAGTGTTAGAAGCGGTGAAGCTTGCTTTTTAAAATGGCTTTTGGTTTATGTCGATCCGACTTTACATTTTGGAGATATCGTAATTTAAATGAAGGAATAATTTTTATAATTGCATTCTCCGTCTTACAAAAGTCTATAAACACGTATTAAAAGTAACAAAACTTTAGACGCGTGTAATTCCGAAACCACTCATGTTTTACTAATTATTAAATCACTGTTGGTAGCGGTGAAGCTTCCTCTTTAAAATGGGTTTTTGTTTTCGTCGATCGGACTTTCCGTTTTCGAGATATCGTAATTCATGTAAAAGGTAATTTTTTAAATTTCGCTGTCCCTCGCTTCCCCGTGTTAGAAAAGGCTAGTAACGCGTATTAAAAATAGTAAAAGTTTAGACGCGTGCAGTTTCTAAACTATTAAAGTTTTATTAATAATTTACCACTATTAGCAGCGGTAAAGCTTCCCCTTTAAAATGGTTTTTGGTTTTTGTCGATCGGACTTCCCGTTTTCGAGATATCGTAATTTATGTAAATAGATAATTTTAAGAAAATTCTCTTATGGGGCTTTCCGTGTTACGGCAGACTACTAACGCGCATTGAAATTACTAAAACTTTAATTACGTGCAGTTCCGAAACTACTAATGTTTTTGCCATAATTGAGCCATTGTTAGCGGCGGCAAACCTTCCTCTTTAAAATGGCTTTTGGTTTTTGTCGATCGGACTTTCCGTTTTCGAGATATCGTAATTTATGTAAATGGTAATTTTTTTATCTCTGTCTTCGTCTGACGCGTCGGACCTCCTTGTCGCACGTGCGTGGTGCTGACCTACCCCGCGTACGTGACTGTCGTGACCTAGTTCCGGCGTAGTATTTCCAAGAATTTACTACGCACTGTTTACTATTGTCGCGCGCGCAAGTTCATTGATGAATGAAAACTTCGAACCCTTATATCTCCGTAACTAGCCACCGCATCGACTTGAAACTAAAATCGCTATATCTCCGGAACCAATTACGCTATCGGCTTGTACAAACGCTCATTTTAAAGGGCATTTCATCCCCTATCCGATGACCATATAAACTATTATTTTTTATGTTTTCTTCTATGTTTATTTTAACATTTACTTTGACTCTACATACCCAAAAAAGTTTCAGCAATTCCTATCGATCGCACGATTAGTGTACTAGATAAAACTGGATCATAAATTGTTTATTTAATTGAAAATAAATTTGTATACACGATGTTCGTGTAATTAATAGCATTTTTTCGTCAATAATACTTTTCTTCAAAACTAACTATCGGTATCGACTTCAAACAAAATTCTGGCAAATATTATGGCATAACCGTATCTTGTAAGTACTTTACAACAGTTCAAGCAATATATACAATATTTTCTTATGCTTATTTTTAAATTTACATTGACGTTATGCACCCAAAGAAGTTTCATCAATTCCTATCGATTCTTCGACTGGTGTGCAATAAAACTCTATCATAAATTGTTTATTTAATTGAAAATAAATTCAAATTTATATACATTTACGGAGTTTTCTATATTTCAACTGGTAAAAGACACATTTCTCCGTATCCTTGCTCAAGAAATTCGCGCGTGGAGCTTCCCATCGTTTTGAAATATCCTGTAGTTTTGTGGAGCGTGTCGCGTCCCAGTAGCGCTAGTGGAATTCACGCGTTACCCTTGGCGCGCGACCCCCGATGGCAAAAACTCGTTATTTCCATGGAACTTCAGTCGTTTGGCAACTCCCAGACCCTTGGCACTCGGTTGCACGGAGTCTCGTGCTCGACTTATTTTTCGCCGGCGAAACACTTCGTTCGGGCTTCGTACGGAACTTTCTCTCCCTCTTCCCTCCTCACCGCGCTCGTTGCGCCGAAAAAAGTTCGGCAGTCGCCTCGGTAAACAAACCGCCGTTTCGATGCACGGCGTTTCCGCGTCGGTTCGTACAGGGTGATTAATCGTGGAACGCGAATTTTCGGACCAAGTCTCGCGGAAGTCGGCGTCGTTCCTCCGACGCGCGAACTGGAAACGCTTCCAGCGAATGGCTACTCCGTCCGGCGACTTACTTACGTTGTTCCGTTCTTCCCTCGATCCCCGTTAGCGCGCCTTGTTTCCTCGTTTAAGTTTATTTCGAACACTGGGAAAATAAATTCGTCGTTGGCGACACGCTCCTTGCGATTATCTGTTAAATTTTCCCGTTAAGTTTGTTGCACATCTGTTATCATACAATAGACATTCTATTGGTGCCATCTAGGCTTCATCTAAGTGCTGTGCACGTTGTCTGTACAGTCTTGTATCGGCAGCTAAAGCAAACATGCCTTAGTTTGTGTATAAAGTCTTGTGTCAATTATTGTTTCACCAACCAACAAAATTCTTTTATTTTAATAGTTTGACTGGAGGATAGGATAGGATTTATCACTGTGGAATTAAAAAAAGTCTCAAGTTGAGATGTTGATGGAAATAAATTTGGATTTGTGAATTTTGACAAGGTTACAAAAATAAGGACTGAAATTAATTTTCTATATAGTTTACAATGATCTAAAAGTTTAGTCTTGCAGAATATTATATAGTTTTGATCTGGCAGTGAATCTGTTAAAAGTCTAGTGAATTATTAAAAAAGCAACGATAATATACGTCATTCGTATGTTCATTCAAGACACACTTTTACAGAAATAAAATGAAATCAAAATATATTTAGAAGCTTCGTAAAACTCAAATATTCTTATTTAATATTCGACGATCGAAGATACTAAAATTCCCCCATTTTACAGTACAGGTAGCCATTTTCGAACGTTCAACTTTTCGCGCCAAGTCATTCTTCATTTCTTTGCCTGGAATCAACGAACCGTGTCCTTCACAGCCCTTTTCCTTTGCAATTCGAGCTACTCCCTGTAACTTCAGTCGACTCGACAATGACTTACAGTCGTCCAGTTTCTATCCAATTGTGGTCAACGGGAAGACCCTTTTCGCTCGCGAGATTTTACGATACGGAATTAGACTTGGTGAACCAGGGAGCACGGAAGACGTAGTAACGTTGCTCGAAGGAGGAATCGCGACCGAAAGGGCTGCGTTTTATGGTGCCCGTGTTCAATTGCCCATTAATATCGGCGCACGTGAGCGCGAGTTATGATTATTAACGCGATAAAAATTTCACCTCGAGGGGCAGGGGGTGGATCGGGTTTACGGGCCAAGTTCGCAGGGCGCGCGTTCCCTTTCGAGGGAGGCGAAGTGAAACACGAGGGCGACATCTGGCCAGAGTGACGTGTAAATCTTAGAATGCAGGATGGGTTCGCGGGATTTATTGGGTCGTTGAGCGTGTTTAGTCGGTGAGTTATGGAGTCGCCCGGGAAACACGCTAGACGATTGACGTAATCGTTTACATACCGCTGTATGCAGGCGATCCCTCGATATTACGACGCTGGTGGGAATTATTGGCCTACGATAGCTGCTGGTTTCCCGTAATAAACACCAGGATTCATGGATAAAAGTTTTAGACAACTATTTATTGATATCGAGTTGACGATGATAGTAATATATAAGTTTCGAGCACTGTTTATTTTCACAGCGAAATCAAAGTCATTTTGAGTGCTTTTAAAAAACGATTCAAGCAATTTGTGTGTGAAAATATTTCATATACAATATTTAGGTAATATAAGTATAAGTTTCGAGCACTGGTTGTTTTTATAGCGAAATCAAAGTTATTTTGAGTATTTTTAAAAAATGATTCAAGCAATTTTAAAAAAAATAAACGTAAACAGTGGTGACTGTGATTACTTTGCAAGTATTCCTAACGCATACTGATGCAAAAGCGAGGTAATAATTGACCAGGGGTTCTCAATAAAGGAGGAAACACTATCGAAAGGTGTAATAATGTGGAAGACCTCAAATTCTGGGTCAAAAAATTATTCGAAAATATTGTAATACCCCACTCAGGGTGTTCCAAGAGTTATGTTGGACAATACTGTATTTTTGTATTCGTCGATCATTCTTCATTAATCGATCAAACTCACGAACAAAGTAGTTCGTGAGGAGTGGTGTTCTATTTAACAAGATGTACTGCACACTGACCTGTGAAACGCATTTCTAAACTTTTAACGAGCATATTTCTAAATTCACTTTAATTACCAATTCAGTGGTGAATTCAGAGGGATCGTTGAATTATTCTTCACCAAAGATCATACCTTCTCGTTGCAATTAACTTTCTTTTTGCCTTTCGAAGACTTCTTATTTGACTTCTTCAAAAATCTTCGCAAATAATCTCATTTTTCAGCGATATTATGAAAAATTTTGTGTACTTTTTGGTTGCATCAAACTTAAAAAACTTTCAACTCACAATTAAAAATAGCCCATACAAGATCGTGTCTAGATATTAATAACATTTATATTTTTAATTGTATTTTTCCGTTTTTAACTTGAGAATTATATATTCTTCCATAACACTTTTTGATTGAATAAAAAGTGACGCTTTAAATAGGGTCGATTTAATTAAAACTATAAAGGAAGTGCTTTTGAAGTTATCAAATATCAAGTAACTTTTATTTGCAGAACTTATGTTACATTTAGTTTTTTGGCTCCAGTTTTATCGCGCGACTGTTTAAATATTACACGTTGTTTTGTAAAATTTGTGTCGCCAGGTGTTCCGTTACGAGTGTTTCGCACAAACGCTTTGTTATCTTTGCATAGCAGGTCTCGTTTCGTCGTTAACCGCGTGAAATGACATTATTCATGTCCAGACTTCGTTTCCACTTGCGTTCTGGCGGAATTACTAAACAGGTTCAATCGACAATGTGGCTCGACCGTTACAGAGGCCCCTGGTAACTTTGATAGAATTTTTAAAAAAGTATAGAATTCCGGCGCAATGGGTGCTTTTGGCAGAATTTTTAAGTAAATAGAATAATACTCTGACAGGCCGGAAACATGCGTGGAAGTTGAAATAAAGATTGGAATATCTAGCAAAGTACGCGTGAGATTATTAATCGTAATATTGATAGAATGAAAACAAATATTTATTCGTGCATATTTCACCGAGCTCGCGGGCACAACTTTTTCAGAATTTCGTTTAGAAAATGGATATTTACCCGCGCCAGAATCAAAATAAAACGCAAAAGGGATGACCACAGCGATATGAAACTCTCACGTCCACAACGGAGAAAAATTTCAATAATCTTTTTCGAAACCGTACCGATACAGTACCGATGAAAAGCGGAATATAAATCGACCAGAGGCCCTAATATTTTTCAATATTTGCGTAGCAGAACGCGAAACAGTTCGTAGCGTAGCGAAGTGCGCAATAACGCTAATGTAAAGTATGCATTTCGAGTTTGAGAGCCCAGCATCCGCGATATTAAAAATCTAAACGCGTTTCGAAAATTGAGGAACAAATTTTGGGGTAGGCTTTCGAAGAAAATTTCTTTTGCACGTAAATTTCCTATTACAAATTAAAAATATTTTCTTGTAAGAGTTGCACAATAAATTGGAATAAAAACCTAAAAAGATAAAATTTTTCTTTTTTTAATGAAAATTTAATTAAAATAACGATTTCAATGATACGTTATGGCTTCCTCAGAACTACACAATTTTTGTATATAAAACTTTTTCATATTTCTGAAAATAAAAGATTGTATGTTATCGACTGAAATGGAGCCTACGTTTCGACAATTTCTCGAGACATCCTGTACGTACCGGAAATACCTCGCATGCTCTAACACGAGTATCGGTATTTTAATATCGGCGCGTTAGAAAGTGTAATTGTATTTCGCGCATGGTGTTACAGTTGCAACTTCCGTGCGCGATTTCTTTCTGACGAAGTTATTTCCTTTTCAGTAAATTAGAAATCAGAACAGCACGCGACAGGAAATGTCCTCTGCTCCAATATTAATATAAAATCTTTCGCATGTCGCGCGTGCCTGCAAAAGTTTTATTGCGATCGCGTTGCATCGACAATGCACTATTTCCTTACGCAAATTTTTTTCACGAACTATATTGGAGAAATTTCTTCTGTATAAAAATGAAAGATAAAGTCAGAGGATCTAAATGAAGACTATAAATATTTAACATTATTTGTATTCCTAGTTTTATGTAGGGTATAGTTCGAATCTTGATTACAAGTTGCATAAAATTATCCAGAAAATGATCCTATTTAACAATTTCAAATTACCATGAAATATTACTGAATATTTTTATATTTATCAGAATGTAATTATAATTCTATGTTTCAAGAAACAAGACGAGTACTATTTAAAAAATTTCACGTCATTAATATTTGCAAAGTTGTAAATAACGATACTGTAATTGGGAATGCTGCAAAATAACAAGTACACCATCGAATATTTCTATGTTTCATGTATTAATTACAAATTTTAATGATTTTTACAAAATATTCTCTGCATCTTGCAGCATACGAATATTTTGCAAAATATTTTACAATTTTTTCTCCAATGTAGTTTTAGGATTTCCGGTCGAACGAGAAAAGAACTTTTAATAACGTTTTAAGCCAGCAAGCATTTTCATCAAACCCCGAACATGTAAATGAAATATTTTAAAACAATATTTAATAGTTATTTTCGCCAACAGAATAAAAATAAAGAAGCCTAGGATATTTCGAAGGAATATACACCTTATTTATATTCGTTTCTACCTACGTTGACCGACAAATTAAAATACGAGAAAGTTTCGAGCCTGTTTTACAGGCATTTAAACTGAAAAAAAAAACTAACGAGCGCTTTGAAGTTCGTTTATATCGTTCGCGAGAGTTTATCGAATCGGCCAGTGACGCAATTACCTTGATTAATTCTGTTCCGTTAATAACGAGATATACTCGGCTCGAGTTTCGAAGCACTCGAACGTTTCGAGTGCTCTGACCAAGGAATCCTCTTGATCGCGTAGTCGCAAAATACATATTGTCGTTCCAAACGATCCAACACGAGGCTATTTCGCGGATCATAAAATTGACGACGAGTGATTCGGTCGATGCCTCTTCGGATTCGATGCCCGCCGTTTTCAGCGACACATAGTTTTGTAATTAAATGCCGACATCAATCGAGAGCGACGAGCGACGGCCAGAAACGAATTTACATTCCCGAGAAGAGTCGAAACGCGCGGAGAGAGCGTTATACGCCAAAATAATTAAAAAAGTTCATACACTACGAGGGTCGCGGGACGACCTTTATTTCAAAATTACAAGGCACTGCAGCGTTTTCGAAAAAATTCCTCCAAGCAACCTTGGGTCTTCGGGGAAGAGTTAAATATTTATTTAAATATATTTTTCATTTGTTTCGAGTACACGTCGAAGAAAGAAATTTAATTAGATTAAAGTAGATGTCGTATTCTTAAGTTACAAACATTAGTGAATGTTAATCAAAACGTAAGATTAAAAAAAATAAAACTCAGGTCCTTCGCGCCAGGGATAATAATAGTGACACTGTATAATTAATGAAAAAGTCGATTTTCTGTTCTAGAAATTAGATTAAAGTAAATGTATTATTAATTTAAAAAGATTAGTGGACGTTAACCAAAACGTAAGATTCCATTTAACACTTTCACTGCCATAATAGAAAAATTAATTCTCGAGTTAAGATGTCTGTAAATATTCTGTATAATATTCTGCAAGATTAAAATTTTAAATCATTGTAAACTATATATAGAAAATTAGTTTTAGTCCTTATTTTTGTAACCTTGTCAAAATTCACAAATCCAAATTTATTTCCATCAACATCTCAATTTACAATTTTTTCTAATTCCACAGTGATAAATCCTGTCCTATCCTCCAGTCAAACTATAAAAATCGTAATTTTCTATCATTGTGATTTTAGAAAAAGTAATTCTCGAGTTAAGGTGTCGAGGGAAATAAATTTGGATAGAATCTGTGAACTTTAACAAGGCTACAAAAATAAGTACTGAATCAAATTGTAAGTTACGTAGCTTACGATGGTTTAAAATCAAAATTTTACTTTTGTAGAATATTATTTGGTTCTGATTTGGCAGTGAATGTATTAAAACTCAGATCCTTCACGCCATAATAATAGTGACGCGAATCACGATGTATCATGACACTCCGTATAATTAATAAAAAAGTCGATTTTCTCATCGAAACGGGACCAGAGTCCCGTCGTAAGTTAAATTGCCATCCAATATCGAGTACACGTTGCGCTGTCTATCACGTGGTCTGCCCCGTTTCTGTTGGCGATGTCTCATTGTTTCTGTTCTAGTTTCGAATTAACTCGCCAATTTTCCACGAAATCGTTTCGACGGCATCGAACGCCCGGCTACAAGCGACAGAATAAATACCGAAACAGAGTCGCGAGCTCGTAACAGAGACACGTAACGATCGCGATCGAACTACCCCGCTAAACATGTTCCCCGTTAAACTTATCGGGGCACGAAAGTTTTTCAATCGACCTACTGTTTCTTTCTTCTCGTTTTCTGCCGCGAGTCTCGCGATACGATCCGTGTTTCTGCGCGGAAACGACGCGAGGGAACTCGAACGTGGCGAAAGCTACCATGGAAGACGATGCCAAGAAGCACAGAAAATCTCTAATTATGGTAACGAATATGTGTTTTGCAATTTGATAAATGTTTCGTACAAACCTCACGAATCCAGGCAAAACTTCCAAATTCACTAAAAGTAGCTTTTAATAATATCGAGAATGGGATAAATGTCTTCAAATTCATCCATGGCAACAAATCACTCTACGAATCTATTTAATTATAGACAAATAATAATCTATTTCGATGCGACGTTACACTTTCAATTAAAAAAAAATGTTTCCTACGAAAGTTTGCTACTTTTATGGGTGGAATCTCTAAATAAAAATATAGGTTTTCATTAAAAGAAAATAAGATTACCCTTCTTCGGGGGAAACGCAACTATTTTGTTTATTTTTTATTCATTAGACGCTTGAAAGCGTTCGTAGAAAAGTTTGTTCCTTTTTTGCATAGAATCTCCATAGAAAAATGTAGATTTTCATTTAAAAAGCAAAGTTACCCTTCTTTCGAGGAAATGCAACTATTTTGTTATTTTTTATTCATTAAACGCTTGAAAGCGTTCGTAGAAAAGTTTGTTCCTTTTTTGCATAGAATCTCCAAAGAAAAATGTATATTTTCATTTAAAGAAACAAGACTACCCTTTTTTCGAGGAAACGCAACCATTTTATTTATTTTTTGCTCATTAAACGCTTGAAAGTGTTTCTACAAAAGTTTGATCCTTTTTTGCATAGAATCTCTAAAGAAAAATATAGGTTTTCGTTTAAAGAAACAAGACTACCCTTCTTCGGGGGAAACGCAATCATTTTATTTAGTAACTTTTGTTTTAATATTTTTTCTGATATTGCGTTGTTTCTGAGATATTTAGATTTAATCCTTAAATGGATTCTCAATCTGTACTGAATTATTTTATTCAATGTTAATTTTGATCAAATTGGTAAATCAACTTTCCTTTAAAGCATTTAAAAAATTATGGAAGAATGCATAAAATTTAAATAATTACATTGACATGTATTAAGTAAATGATCACCACTTCAGGGTTAAAGTTTCCGAATGAATACCCTCTAGAAGGCAGAAAAATTGACTTTGTAAACCAGAATATCCCCCCTGAATATTAATGAAAAATGGAAAAAGGAATACAGTATTTAATTTGATAAAAATATCGACAGTGAATTATAACACTGTAGCCATCTCGATTATTTCAATAACAAATAAAAAAAAAAAAAAAAAATAGTAGCGTTTCCCCCTTGAAACCAAGCAACTTACTCAAGATATTTAAATTAAAAATACCCTGTTAAAGCCCTAAAAACTGGCCTTGTAAACCAGAAAACCTCCCCTAAATACCAATGAAAAATGGAAAAACGAATACTGTATTCAATTCGATAAAAATATCGACCGTGAATTATAATATTGTAGTCAGTATTTCGATAATCCAGCGTACGTTGTAGTCTACTTTGCGTCGATGCGCAATATTCTGTAGAACGATTAAAGACGCGTTCGACAAAGGAGGTTTCATCGACTGTAGGCGAGTGCACGCGCCTATAGAAATTTGCCCGCGTCGAAGCTGAATTGGCATCTAATCGCTGAAACGACCGTACAGTTCGATTGCTCGATCACGAGCAACTCGACTAAATACGATCGATCCTCGAGTCTTCGGGCGCACTCTGTTCTCTTGTAATTAGCTCGGAAGTTGTAGCATAAACGTAGCGCGTTTATTGGATTCCTCTATTTGAAAACGCTCGGGAACCGGTGGATTTTCACGGTGAATTCCCGGAGTCCTTGGACCCCGGTCGGTTCGACGATCTCGACGCAAAAGAAAACCGTTTCTGGTGTTTTTTTTTCTATTTTTAGGAGGCTCTCTCTCTCTCTTCGCCCTCCCCTGTTCTGTTTGCCCCCTTGTTTACGGACTGAATTTTTCATTGGCTCTCGTTTAATGGAATGCATTCAACGGGGAGGGGTCTCTGGCAACGGAACTTTTTAGGCCATCCAACTCTCTTTGAGCTGGCGGCATTAACGAAACGGGGAGAGTATAGAACGAATAGCGGTATCGATAAGACTCTTTTGTGGATGAACGGGGAGAAATGGGGTTGGACGGAATTTACGGGGACGCGAGACGAAGTTTAACGCGACGAAGAGCTGCTGATGGGATTTTTTCGGCGTCCTTCTGCCGCAATTTTGCCGCCGGGAACCGCTTCCACGACGATCGAAGTCATTTCGACGATGCGCCCTCGTCGGGAAAACTTCTTCGCGGCTTGGGAAATACTGAAATTTTTCTTTGACGATCCGGTCGACGATTCGTCTTTAAACGGATGAATGAGACGAGTCTTTCGCTCCTTTGGCTCGTTCCTTCGACTCATCGCTCCAATATTAGTAAAATCGATTAGTTATCGTCGAATAATTCCGAAGTTATCGTCGTTTGATTCTTTTTCCAATTCCACTCGTATATCGTTCGTGCAGAGAAGTAAAAAGAATATTATTTAATTCGAACTCAGAAATATATTTGTAAACTTTTGGTAATCAACTTTGTTTCATTCAGATTCTTTTCGTTTTCGAAATATTAATCTGTTAGTACTTCGCTTCAACCAATAGAATGGGGATTTGGGCACCAATCAGACCTCACATCTTACACCTTAATAATTTTTCATTCTGTGTTCAATAGACTTTCGAATGGCATGATTAAATGTTGCATATTATAGTTAAAAATGTCAAGGTGTCCTTCATATGTTGATAAAGAAAGAAAACAAATTATTATTAAAAAAGAAATTAATTTATACAATTAATCTATACAAATAAATTTTTCTATACAACATGTAATTTACAAGAAAAATTAAGGTGAAAGAATTAAGTGGCTCAACCTCCATATCCAAGAAAATCTGAGAACTATTTTCAGTGGCCAACTCGACGCGTTTGTCAGATTAAACGAATCGTTCAGATTTCTCCCCCAGTTACACTCACGAAGGGTACAAAAACCTCAGAACTCTTCGTCCCCAAACAAGAACCGAATAAAGCAACGGCCCAAGGTTGAACAGAGACGCAGTGCCCTTTGACCCCCGGTAATTTCTCATCAGCGCGAGGTGGTCTACGAACGGTTGACGTCTCGCCTCAAAGACATGATCGGTCTCCCTCGAAATTCCCGGCTCGTTGCAATTAACCACAAGTCGCGACAACACAATGGAGTGCGTTTATTGGATTCCTCGGGGTGCAATCGTTCCGGTCTCGAAAAGATTTCAGGTCCGGGGCTTCGTTGGCCGCGAACGGTTCCGCGCTCGTCGACGAAGCGGTAAGAATCGTCGCGAGAACGGTTCGTGGGGGGCGCGCGCGGGGGTGGTAGAAACGAAGGACGAAGCGCAGAAAAGACGAGAAGAAAGGAAAAGAGAGGGGGTTCTCGAGGTTTCCAGGAGAAAGCTCGCCGGGGATTGGAGAGTGGGATCGGTGGAGGGGGGTGAAAAAAAAGGAAACGCGACATTTTTACCGCCCCAATATATAAAATGGGTTACGATCAATTGAACTCGGCGATATTGAGAGGTACCGTCGAAGGAATGCGGTATATCGGTAGTACAAGGCGGACGAGGAAAACCCGATGCTCATCGAACCTTAAAATACGTCCTTATCATATTGGCCTGACCCGGTCGCGCGCGCGGCCCCCGCCAGACCCACCTCCAATCCCCCCGTTGGGTGAAAAGGGGGTTGGTTCTTTCGTTTCGCGGGCACCGCGTCCGCGGCTCCGTTCGCGCGGCAATTCTACATGCAGAAACGAGACAAAAGAATGCAATTCCAGCCGCGGCGCTGTTGCAGCCTTTACGTTCGTCCCCCCCTCCGTCCCCGGCCAACCCCCCCAGGACGTCAGTCTTTCTCTATCTACGGGTTTCCGCGAATCGTACGATGCCAAGAACCGGGGGAGTTGCTCCTGAAATATTTCCAGGACGAGAGAGCTGGTGCTGGCTGAACGAACCGACCCCGCGGAGGGTGGAAGAAGAAGGTGGTTGCGCGGAGTGGGACGGAAACCCCCCGGAGAACTCTAACAAATTGTCATTTGCAGAGCGCAATACTCGTTTCGGTCCGCACAATAGTCGAGCGCGACGCTTGGGCGTACCGGGCGTCGCTGGAAATCCTTATGTAGGGCGGAAAATACTGCGGATCGCGGGTAAATTAGACATTGTCGCGTCGTCGGTGCCCCCTCCCCCATCCCCCCGAAAATACGGACGGTTTGAGTCGTGCGTGAGGTCGTTGAGACGTCATCGACTGGATAAATGATGAGACGACTCTCTTATTCTCCTTGGAAAATTTTGTTTAACCCCCTTGAGTACAGGGATTTTAGTCGGAATTCATGATTAATGATCTAACCCTCTATGGGCCTGTGTAAATTTCGGGTCACACGCTAATATATGTATACGTCTTAATTATACAGAGTGTCTTATAGCATGTGGGACTAGATTCTACACATGAGACAATAAAAAAGATTTCCATAAACATACGTCTTATTCGACTTTGTTTCTGAGTTATGACGAGTTTCGTTTTTAACCCTTTGACGTACGATTTAATGTAATTTTTCAAACGTATACTATTGAATTTTGTTCAAATTTGTTCGTACAAGGAATGACCACAAAAAAGAGTAGATTTGTTTTACGAATATCTTGTGAATGTAAAGATGTGCTGATTTTAATATAGTGTTCGTCCACCTCTAGGAGATTCTAGATGTCAAAATAAGACGAAAATGAAGAATATCAATTTCTTCATTGAGGCTTCGTTAAAAAGTTATTAAAAAATTAAATTAAAAAATTTCAAATCATTCTGGAAAAATTATTTTTAGTTACGAGGGTCAATTACAATCATTTTTGGTGAATACACATATCCCCGAAATCCTACGCATTTTCGAGAAAAAAATTCCTTACCGAATATGTAATGTCTGACCATGAATGAATGATTCCCCTGAAATTTCATGTGTTTCAAATCGTTCTGAAAAAATTATTTTTAGCTAGGGGTGTCAATTACAATCATTTTTGATGAATAGACATACCCCCAAAATCCTACGCATTTTCGAGAAAAAAATTCAGGAAGGTGGACAAATTTTTAAACAAAATTGAAAAATTTCAAATCATTCCACAAAAATTATTTTTGGTTGTAGGGGTCAATTACAATCATTTTTGGTGAACAGATGTACCCACGAAATCCTACGCACTTTCGAGAAAAAAATTTGAGTAGGTGAACGAAGTCGACAAAATTAAAAAATTTCAAATCTATTAATTGTATTAAATTCCAAATGTTAGCTCCTATTACATAGCTTCAAAGTTCCACCATTCTATAATAAATAATTATTTTTAAAGATCCATACGTGTAACTAAAGCCCCTATCTTATAGTTTCAGAAAATTGCATGATCCCTTAATTCACAACTTTGAGTGAAAAATTACACGTCTGCTCGTTCCTACCAAAATTTTGGAGCCTATTCATGCTGGCTCCTATTATATATATAATAATTAATATTTTCATACAAAATTTTTACAAGTAGTTCAAAAAATGTACTTTCGAAAACATTAAACATCTATCAGGAAAGGTTTCATAATTCCCCCCAAAAAATTCTTGAATATTGCCTGTGTTTTCCCTTCAAGTCGATGGACAAATCCCACGCAATCCTGATCCCTCGTCGCGAAATTCGCGTGGAATTTCGCGCGACCTCGCATTGTCTGGTTTCGTTGGTCCCCTGTTCTTTGCGCGACACGTGAGATACGTACTTCTGGAGTTGTTCGCGTAGACCCCGGTCGTTACGCTCCCTTATCAGAAACGAGAGTATAATTTCAGCCGAAAATGCAAGTTTCACGGCCAAATTAGACGTCGCTGCGCTCGCGAGATACACTCCGGAAGCAAAACGTGCATCCAGGGTGGCGCGTGTGCGCGCAAATACGTTGATCACCAATAGGAGAACGCCGTGAATACATAGTCACCGCGATAGCGTCGTATCTTACGAACTCCTTGTTTGAAACCGCGATCGTCGTTTTCGCCATTCGACCCCCCCGGAAGTCGGGGGCCACGATGTAATAATCCGAAAGAGCTTTCGCGGTACGTTAGCCCCGACGATGGAGGTAAATTAACGGGGTTGGTGGTTGGGGTGGGGCAAGAATTTTCCAGAAATTAAACGCAACAGCGTACGGGCTAAAGGGATCCTCGGGGGAAGCGTCGCGGGAGGACCTAGGAGGCTTCCGGTGCCTTTCGAAACGCGACGAACGCGCTCCAACGGGGTTCTCGAGTGCTCGCGAGATAAGCTTCGGGGATTCGCGCGAGGATCGCGATAACCTACGAGATTCTTTGGTAAGCCGCGATAAGCCTACCTTCGTGGATTTTTGTTTAAGAGTCGCGATAGCTTTCGACGGACTCCGGAGGAAGTTCGAGGAACCGGAGAAACTAAACGCGACGACCGGGAACTTTGGAAACCCTTCACATGCTCCGACAATTGTATCGTGCCGTTTTTATTGAAATATGGTTGGGTTATGAACGATGTCGTCTGTTAATGCTTTGACTGTTAAAAGAATTAATTCTCGAGTTAAAATGTAAATAAAGAATAGGATTCATCAATTTTAGCGGGGTTGCAAAGATAAGTAGCAAGTTCTCACTCATCTTCAAATCTTATATATTAAAGTGCTATTTTTATCGTAAATATGGTTAAGTAATTTTGCGAGCAACGTCGTCTTTTAACGCTTTGATTGTTAAAAGAATTAATTCTCGAGTTGAGATGTCAAAGAAAATAAATTTGAGTAGCACTCATCAATTTTAGCGGGGTTGCAAATATAAGTAGTAAGTTCTCACTCGTCTTCAAATCTTATATATTAAAGTGCTATTTTTATCGTAAATATGATTAGATCGTTCCATGAGCAACGTCATCTTTTAATTCGGTTTGATTGTTAAAACTATTAATTTTCAAGTTGAAATGTTTTAAAAGAAATAAATTTGAATAAAATTCACCAATTTTAACGGGGTTGCAAAAATAAAATGTCATCAAGTCTTACATATTAAAATCGACACATTTTTAAATTCACGGTGTACTAAAAAAACAAATTTATGCTTTTTCGTGGCCATTCCTTCTACGAATAAATTTAAACAAAATTAAATGGTCTGTCAATTATTTTAAATTGAATCCCACGTCAAGGGATTATATTAAATACTTTACAATTGTCTAATATTGAAGTCTTGGTCTCGTAAAAAATTTGATAAAATTGCTGTAGAAAACTAAATTGTATTGGATCATATGTCAAAAAAGATTTTATAAATCCAATATAAAATAACTTCAGTGATCTTAAATAATACAAAATTAATTTTTATTGAGCCTCTGCTATGTTATTTTCATCTATTCATACTAAATATACTAAAAATCAACACATTTTTACATTCACGATGTATTCAAAAAACAAACACACTTGCACCTTGCACGAACACATTTAAACGAAATTAAATAGTATAAATTTGTCAATTATTTGGAATTAAATTCTATATCAAGGGATTAAATTATACATTTTACAATTGTCGAAAATCAAAGTCCTGATCTCATAAAAAATTCTTTAAGATTGCTGTAGAAAACTGAATTACATTTAATCATATGACAAAAGAGACTAAAAAAAATCCTTATAAGATAACATAAGTGATCTTAAATAATAAGAAATTAACTCTTACTCAGCCTCTGCTGTGTTATCCTTGATTTTAACTTCCCTCTAATTACCATAAACATGAATATCCCATATATTTCTTAAGCAATCTTCTAACGAATCGATTCTTTCTTCGTAAACAACATGCCACAATTTCCCCCGGGGGCGATTGATTTATCGAATCCCAATACAACAAACGCCGGAGACACATCGTTTTCTGAAACGCGACAGGTGCGTGGGAGTTTTGCGCTCGAATTACGTAATAATATAATTATTATACTTGCACGAGGCGGCGTGCTCGTGAATGGAAAGTAACTCGAACAAAAAGATTCGTGAAACTCGCCAGCACGAACTCCCCCCCCCCCCGTAACGAATCGGTGCAAGGCTCTGTTACGTCTTCAGTGGGCGGGGGGTGGTTTCAGAACAAAGGCGGGAAGCTTCGAATCCGCGATTTCACGTTGAAAACGATCGTTGATAACTTCTCCGTCCGGTAGAATATTCTGTTTGTATTTTAAAATAAATAACACTGAAACAAACTCGAACCCCCCTCTCTTTCCCCTCCCAGTTCGAAAGTTGATCCTCGAATTGAGTATTTCGTGGAAAAGTAAGGCAGCCCCCGAAAACTGTACCGTAAACGAGCCATAGACTCGGTGGAATATCGTTTCGACGTGGGTACGAATCTATTAGAATTAATTAATAAGTGATTTAAACGCCAATAAAGGCAGCTCTACCAACCCAATTAACTGCTGTTCGCGGGTTATCACTGAGTCGGCGTCAGCTATTCCGACGATATTAAAATGCTTGCCCGAAATTTCATTTCGAGAATTAAACGAAAACTGCTGAAACGTCCATCTTCTTGCGCCGGTTTCCGCCGCTGGAATTGTAATATTTCCGGGAAATTCCGGATTAGTCGTAAGTTAGACGTTAAATAACAAGTACGTTTAATGTATCGTTAACTGGATTATGCTAACAGGCAAAGGATACTGGACTCGAATATGCGCGATGAAACGGATTCTAGAACATCTGCCCTTTATTAATATCGTTTTGATTAAAATTCATGGCGCTCGTTCCCTCGAATAAATATCATTTTTTGCGTTTATTTAACCGCATCCGTCCCGAAAGGTTGAAATATTTAAATATTACCTTATTGAAATCAATCGGTGATTTAATCGTCTCGATTGTTCGCGGCAATTGCTCGAGCTTAAGAGCGGTAATTTTTAATTGAACTATTTTCGCGAAAGCTTTCTTAGTCCGCAAGACAAAAGTTAATTGAAGGGGAATTTGGTAGATTGAAGTCGAGTTTTTTTTCCCATCGATCCGGAAAGTTTGTAAAGACCTCGTCGAAGTAAATTATAATCGCTGCATTGTGTCGGGAAACGCGACGATCGAAGAGAGAGAGGGAGGAGGGGGGATTTCCCTTTTCTATTCTTTCAATTTTAAGCTGGTTGATTGCTTCGTATCGGCGAAATGGGAGGGATTTGGTCTTTGTTCGCGCGATAATTTTCATTTCTGTCGATCTCCACGGACAATCGTACAGCGATGGATGTTAGAAAACATCCTATTTACCGGATGAAAATGCTTTTCAAATTTTCTTCCCATCCGATCGTAACGAAAGTTGAATTTATATGCAATGAGTGTATACAATAGTAAACATAATAAACTTTTATTCCATAAAAAAATATGTCGAACTTGAGTTCTAACGCAAATGTTAAAATGTAAGAATATATATAATGAATGTAAAGTTAGAATCACATAAAAAAATCTAAATAAATATAATTTGGTCGAACGCTTCGTACCTTTGTTTTCTACAACAAAAATGTCTTATTTTTATTTCTTATTATATTATATCTTACTTCGTCTAGTATTTTAATATTTCGATATACTCCTAGATTCAATTATTCCATGTTTTACCGTCCATTTCGCTGTCGAAGAATAAACACAAAAATGAACGGTTCAAGGATTTGTTTTACAGAAAATTTACAGTTGGTTCAATGAAAATTAAACTGAATTCTCAACGCTGACCGTGAATCGGAATTGACAGCGCGGATGCACGTATTCTGACAGCGACGTTGATCAGTCGTTTCGTTAAATAAATTCACGTTAAATACAGAAAATTGCGCGTTTCCAGCGAGTCGAAAGAAATTTTTTTATTTGTCAGGCGAATCCAATTAATCGACCGCGAGCGGATAAATAAACAGTAGAACGTGTAACATTTCGTACGCTTCGTTGACTTCGATCGTATTATTGCTTAACAGGTTGATTGCCACGCCAGTTCTTCATTCCAAGGATTGTCCTCGATACTTTTGCAAATAAAAAAATAAATATACTTGCCATTTCACAGAGTTACCAATTACATTATTTAAAAATTTATAACACTGATCCAGTGTAACTGTTTCGAGGTAACCAGCGACCACTATTACTTCTTTTTTACAACTAGGAATATCAAATGGAATTTTATGACGTGACTTCTGAAAATAAGAAAAACATTCTCTATAATTAAAATTTCATTCGTACATTTCCTGAATTCAATTTGCGTTATCATAAATGAAACGTGAACCGAGCTACGTCGACAGTCGAGTGCAAAGGGTTAAAAGAATCAGTGTTTTAAATATTCAAAAATTATAGGATTAATACGACTCATGAATATAAAAATAAATCGTTCGCTTTGCATCCAAATTGCGCCGCCAGAAACAGTTCTAAGGATTTTGCTATCCGATCCAGCGTCAAAAAATAATTTCCTCTCGACGTTCTTTTCTCCCCCTCGATTAGGGTAGTGTTGATAAACAAGCGGATGCTTAACCGGCTTGGGCCCGAAATGAATCCACAGGCGACGAAGGTGGGTTAGAAAATTGCCTGGCGCATTTAAGAGTTAATCTCGCCACAGCGAAACCCTCAGATGCAGCGGATAATGCGATTATACACGTAAAGGGGTGGTGCAGCGGTACGAAAAACTTGGCCGCGACGAAAGTTGGAGGGTGGAAGGGAATCAACGTTGAACCCGCTAACGCTAACGACCGCCATAATTAGACTCTCGACCGAATCCGGCGAACTTTCTCGGGTCGGTGTGTTCGTAGCTGACTTTTCAATTCCCTGAAAGATTCGTCGGTTTTCGTTCGATCTTGCAGCCCTTGCAAATTGAATCCTGTACTAGTCGAAGTGGCGGGGGATACGATTGGGAGTTCTAGTTTCGAGGTCTTGAAAATTTCTTCCATCGCTTGTTCTTGTTTACTTTTCGATACGTAGGAAAGGAGAGTTCGGGGTTTTGCAAAAATATACGTATCGACTATTAAACGTGATAATTTTTACTTTGAATCTTTTTCTAGGGGTGATTTTGTGTTATAGATGTAAGAAATTAGTCTTCTATTCGAAGAATTGTAGAAACATTCTTAAATTTTTGACGATGTTACCGAAGATTAAAAGTAATCTCGTAGAAAGTGTTTCATATTTCCGTTTGGTTTTTGATATTATTACGGTCGAAGACCGAATGGAAGGAATTTTTCTATTAATTTCACTTCGCCCTTAAGATCTACCTCTGATATGGTCCTCGCGATTGCGACCATCGGTACGGGTTGAAATTCTTTCTGGATCTTATTAAATTTTCATTCCTATCTCGGGTGGAAAATGGAGTAAAGAATATCCGTCTTGATCTCGGTTCACTTCCATCGGTATTAAGAGTGAAACTTAATCTAAAAGATATGTTTTCTCGATCTGGTCCAGCCGTCAAAGTCGAAAGAGAATAATTAGTGGTCTGTGGAAGCAGTTGTTTCTCGATTATATTTCATTTCTATAGCAACGTAAAAATTTACGTAAAAAATATTAGCTGGAACAAGCCACGATGATTCGTGGTTGACGTAGGCATTGAAGAGTAGAAAGCGAAACGATTGTTTAATGTTTCGATGTTGTTACGTTTGAAATACGAGCGCCATAAATGCCAGTGGAATTAGTTCACGAATAAATTCTGTCTCTTTCAATTCATCGAGGAATGATTAGTTCGTTCGAGCGCGAATAAATTTCAGCTTATCCATTATCGAGAGCTATAAATCCACTTTCGCGATAAAAATCGATAGGATAAAAGCGATAATGCTATTTAGTTTCAAGGTTGAATTAATTTCTTTCGCGAAAAATTTTACGTTTTCTCCTTTCGATCACCGTCCTTTTGAGATTACGTTGCAACGTAATGCTTTAACTGTTGGTTCAGGTCATGTTTTAATGTAATTTTGTAACTCTACTCGAATTATAATATAGCACTTCAACTATATCGAGATTTCACTGTAATGATTTAATTAGACACTGAGATTGGAGTTCAATATAATACTGTACGTTGAGGTTAGGTTACAGTATAATCTTAGTATATATTGAGTATATATTGAGGTTAAGTTTCATTGCAATGCTGAAATTATGTAGAGCTTCAACTGTATATTGACCTTAGCTTTCAATACGATGCGTTAATTGCACGTCGTGATTATGTTGCAATGTAATATTCGAACTCTGCATTTAGGTTACGTTGCAACATGATATTTCAACTGTACATTGAGGTTACGTTTCGATATAACGCCGAAATTATATATCGGTATTGGACCCCAGTATTATGGTTTGACTGTACATTGAAGTTAGGTTTCGATACAATGCATCAACTGTACATTGAGGTTAGCTTTCATAATGCTTTAACTGTATATTGAGGTTACGTTTCGATATAATGCTTTAACGATACATTCAGATTGGATTCCAATATAATACGTTAACTGCATATTAAATTGAGGTTTCAATGTACTGTCCTAACTCTGGGTCGAAGTTACGTTCCAATAGAATGCTCTAACTATGCTTTGAGGTTAGATTTCAATACGATGCTTCAACTGGTGTATTTTGCAAGGTTACATCTTTTCATATGCCCACCACTATTGCATCACACTATTATATTATATATCGATGGTTTTAATACATCGAACAAAATGTTAGAACAATAAATAATCGTTAAGATCAAGCTATTGCATTCCGTAATGTTTACTCGAATCAACAGTTAAAATATTAAAATCTTCAATTCTACAATTGGAATTTTTATTTTTCTTTAACGACTAACAGAAAAGAACAGTTATTTATCTTTCACTGGTTGTTCGAAATCGATACGTGGATAAGAATTTCGCCCCATCTTCGGGCGGGGGACGAACCTCGAAACATGTTCGACGCATATCGCGCGCGCTCGGAACGGAAATTAATTCCGATTCATAGTTAATATCACGGCTAATGCGTTTGCAAGTAATTCGATGTTCGCGTTGTCGCGTATTATCGCGAAGCGAATTTAACTGGATCTATCAAAAAGTCAGAACGAATTTTCGTGGACCTCGCGACGCATTCGTCGTGAAACGACGGATTGAATAACTCGCGATTATTTTTTTTTTTTATTTTTTGTTGCTCCCGTTTCTATTATAACTTTTATCCGATACAAATTACGAATCATCGTCGAGCTGTTATCCGGAATGGAGTTCGATTCGCTCCCGTTGACGCGTGGTTACTTAAATCGCGAATTTTCAATGCTTCGGCAGCGAGTTTTACCAACGAAAGTTTTAATATCGTGTCGTATTGTCTTTCGAAAATTCGCCGCCGCGATTAGCAACGATTTCACGCACAATGGCGGGAATCGCAAGCGGGGAAATTCATTGGCGTAGGAACGACCAGAAATTTCATTTCGCTCCTCTAACGAGCAGACTTCTCCGATATATTCAACCAATGTTTAAATGAGGTTTTGCGTAGCAATAAAGCTTGGAATTCGACGATTAACTACGCGAGTGGAGGCGACGAGTATCGCCCAGTGTCGCTTGTTTGTGCAAACTTTGATTAACCACCAAATATTTAAGGTACTCTGGCGTGAAATGCAGTCCTTTTTAGTCTTTCTTGGAGAATTTTTTAGGAATAAATTGTAACACATTCTGCAGTCAAATTTACCAGGTTTATTTATACAGGTTTCAGTGATATTTTGAAATTTTTTGGGGCGAAGAAATGTTAAAATTGGTGGCAGTGCATACTCTCAAACGTGGTCAAACATAGTCGTGATTATGGCTATTTTGCTTGTTTGAAATGAACAAACCTGAAAGATTCTTAATTAGTATGAGTTTGGCTGGCACTGGAATGAAAGAAAAACGATAATTAAAAAAGTGACTACACTCTGAAGTTTATCAATTTTTTCATGTTCTTTTTTTTTGATTTTTGAGGCCTAAAGATAAAGTCAAAATTAAAGGTTGATTTTAATACGAGCTACTTTTTATGATATCAAAACTGCGATTTTAGGCAATTGTAAACTACACAAATTAAAATTTATTTTAATAATTATTTAAATTCATGAATTCTGTTCAAAATTTTCTTTAACATTACAGCTTGAGATTTAATTGTTTCAGTTTCAAAGTAAAAAGTTTTGTCACCCATATATAGACGACAAAGTGTTACAGAGCCATAACTTCGTTAATTTTAGGAATTTAGGCATACGATTTTGCAGATATATTTTTAAGAAAATGCAAAAGACAGAAGAAATCGATTTTTTAAAATATTCACACTAGAATACCCCTTTAAAATACCATATTTGGGAATATATTGAGAAATTTATTTCGTTCTAAGTACGTTTGCTTAAAAATAGAAATCCAAGAGTAAGGGGTAGATAATTCAGCAGATCTTTAAAGTTTTCAGAGGGTGTCAATTTTCAAATTTCTTTCGTAAATAGTGACAATTTAGAAACACCGCTCGTATTCTTGTCAATATTTATTGTATATTGTTTACATATATAGCTTTGTAAATAACAGGCATTACTTGCCTGTTAATACTATAAAAAAATAAAAAATAAAATACTACTTCGCAAATAAAAGCAACACAGTGTAATAATAAACAACATATGGTAAAAATAAACGTAGAAAAAATTCAGAAGAAAGAAAACTATGTAAATAAAAGTAACAAGAAACTACTTCGTAAATAGTAGTAATACAGACTAATAGACAACATTTACTAAAAAATATATAGAAAGGATTCACGAAAAACAAAGTTCTGTAAATAAAAATACCACAGTGTAATTAGACAACAATTGGTAAAAATAAATGAGAAGAATTCATAAAAAACAAAATTACGTAAATAGTAGTAACACAGTGTAATAGACTACATTTGGTAAAAATAAATTTCTTAGGATCCTTTCGACACAAATCAACAAATTTCAACCTTGAAAAAACTGTTCCAAGGTATAATTCCCTAGCATCCTGTACAATAGTGATCTCGAGTGACTGCATCCCCTAAACCTATGTTCTTTAACCAGTTAGCTGTGGCGCACCTATATGTGTCGCGAAAATCAAGCGACGACGAGTATACTCGTCAATCTCAGAGTAAGTGTCGCTGTTAAAATATTCTAAACATCTTGAAATTGGAGAATAAGTTTTATTTCTCGCAAAAATTACAATTTAAATACCCAATGGTCACTAGTTTTTACGCCTGACGAGTATACTCGTCGCGACACAAAATCCTGCCACTTCTCCATGACGAGTATAATCGTCAATCGCAGCTAACTGGTTAAGGGCTAAGATATCGCCTGCCAGGAACAGGATTCGCCACAGACGATACTCGCGTTCATTTTCCGTAACTATTCTTCGCAAATACTATAGCGCCTGGCAGTAATTAAAATCTTAAGCGTAAGTTTCATCCTGGGGTCTCGCAGCGGGCACTGTATAATTTAAACTTAACCAACTGCCACTCTTAGCTCTCCCCGGGCCTGTCTTGGCTCGCTCTTTGCCCGCGTATATCCCGACAGTATAAAGTAGGAGGCGTTTCTAAAAGGCAATAAACACTATTTACTTGCCTAGCTGTTTGCGCGTCCGCATATTCAGCTTCGCTGCGTTTCCCCTCCGGGGAGACTGTCTCCAGGGCCGATGTGCAACGAATCCGCGCGGAAGTTCACCGTTGCCTTCTGATTTCCAGCAGGGTCCCTTTAATCTTGGGGAGAACGTGACCGATAGCCCTCTTGATCTCTTTACCCTGTTTATGAGCCCCTTTGCCGTTCGCGTTTTATCTCGTCGACTCCTTTTATTGGCCCGCGTTGCTTTAGAACGCGGCAAGAACGTTCAGAAATTTTAAATAAGTCAAGTTTTTAATCGCCTCACTCTCGAACCAAAAACCAGATCGTTCTCAAAATTTATCAAAATTTATCAGCCATTGTATTCTTTAGGAGTTTCGTCTGTATTTTTTACTGTCACAGTGTCTCACTTGCTTGCAGAATTTTTATAGAAACTTAAATATTATGAATCACTAATAAATATTATTAGTCACTCTATAAGACAAGTTTTTAATCGCGTCACTCTCGATCCGTTTCATACTATACAGAGTGTTCGACCAACCCTGGGAAAAATTGTAATGGGGGATTCTAGAGGCGAAAATAAGACGAAAATCAAGAATACCAATTTGTTGATGGAGGCTTCGTTAAAAAGTTATTAACGTTTAAAGTTCCGCCCGTACTGAATTTTTTTCTCGAAAGTGGATGGGATTTCGGGGGTAGGTGTATTCACCAAAAATTATTGTAATTGACCCCCGCAACCGAAAATAATTTTTTCAGAATTATAAAAATTTTTTTTTCGTCGAAAAATTTAGGCACCTACCCCCTGTCGATTTTTCTTAAAAATTCGTTTTTCATTTTTAGTAATTTTGTTTGACACCCTACAGTAAAGTTGTGTAATACTTTTTTGTAGGTACCCATGAGCACTACTTCAGAAAAAAGTTTCATTGAAATATATTCACTATTGTAGGAGTTATGGTCGTTTGAAAATTCGACAATTTTTATGGGGTTTTTCTAATTTTGCGGGGTAAAGGATCAACTTTTCGAATATTTTTGGAATTTCTATATATTCTCCACTAAAATACGCGTAGTTTGCTTTTTTAAACGTTAAAATCGTCCAATCCGTTCAGATGTTATGACGTTTTAAACATTCGCATGAAATTTCAGTGAAACATATCAATGGTATGGTCAGACATGAAATTTTCGGTAATGAATTTTTTTCTCAAAACTGAGTAGGATTTCGTGGGTATGTGTATTAACCAAATATGATTGTAATTGACCCCCGCAACCAAAAATAATTTTTTTCAGAACGATTTGAAAATTTTTAATTTCGCTGAAAATTTTAGGTACCTACCCCCTGTCGATTTTTCTTAAAAATTAGTTTTTCATTTTTAGTAATTTTGTTTGACGCCCTACAGAAAAGTTGTCTAATACTTTTTTATAGGTGCCCATGAGCTCTACTTCAGAAAAAAGTTTCATTGAAATATATTCACAATTGTAGGAGTTATGGCTGTTTGAAAATTGGACCATTATTATGGGGTTTTTCTCATTTTTCGGGGTCAAGGAACAACTTTTCGAATATTTTTAGAATTTATACATATTGTACACTAAAATACGCGTCGTTTGCTTTTTTAAAAATGAAAATCGTCCAATCCGTTCAGAAGTTATGGCATTTTAAAGATTCATATGAAATTTTCGGGCAACGTTTCCGGTCATAAATTACATTTTCGTTTAGGAATTTTTTTCTCGAAAATGGTTAGGATTTCGGGGGTATATCTGTTTACCAAAAATGATTATAATTGACCCCTGTAACCGAAAATAATTTTTTCAGAATGATTTGAAATTTTTTAATTTTGTCTCAGCTCTGATTTTTAAAATATAAGCCATTTATTAAATTACACTACGCGTAAGACAAAACGAAACAAGTTTTCTTTTGCTTTCAGTTTGTTACATAAAATTTTCATGACGATATATGTAACGAAATTACATAAATTTTTATGTCTTTGTCTATCCCAGCAAAAATTACAAAATTATTTCACTAAAATAATAGAGCTGAGAATACTACGTTTATATTTAAATCTACTTAGTGGTTTTTTTTTAAATTTAATTTTCAAACCATGTTAAAATACCAGATTAGTGGCTATCGGGTACAAAACTCGTCGAAACTAAATATACGCGTAGGATAATATTCAATGTGCGAAACACCATTACGAAATAATATTACTTTTGGTCCAAGTATATTCCTGAAAATTAACTCTCTCGATACGCTTTTCGTTGCACGTGATTCGAAGTCTTGAAAAGTGGAAAATGTTGTTCCGAGCGTAGCCAATAGTGCATTCTCAGCTAGCAATGTTTCTACGCTGCTATATAACAAGAAAACTGCTTGTAAGAGCATTATCTGGAACGTGAGATCGCAGTTAACAGTGTGCAGTATTTCGGCTAACTGGAGAGTGAAAATTGTTCGACTATCAGCGCGGAATATCTGGAAAGTTTGTCACGGGATAATCTCCTTTTTCTACGACAATGGTCGATGCCATTCCGTCGGTTCTGCACTGAACGGCGTTTTAAAAAAAATGAACCGAAATGTGTTCCCCGGCGTTCAGTTCGAAAAAAATGTTGAAATATTTATTTCTCGATATATATTTGAAGCAAAACTAACGGAAATTATTTTCAGTCAAATTTGAAACCGAAATGCTCCAGGTCGATGGATCGGGAAATATTCGAATACGCGTCGAAACAACGTGTACATAAATATATTGTAAAACGGCGAAAACAATAAAATGGAAACGATCGAGAAGGCTACGTGGAAACTTTTTCACGGTTTCTTCGTATTCTTCTGTTAGACCGTGGTCATTCGTGTCGTTGCTCCCTTTAAAGACATTACCTTCCCTTAAGAACGCTGTAAGAAAGTTTTAAGGTGCTTTAGATGAAGTAGAGTACGTGAGTACCTCATAACGCCACTTTAGGGTTAATAGACCGGACTCTAGTTTGAAGCAGTCCATAACACATAATATGAATGTTAAACTGCATCGTGCTCCTTGGAGGAAATATCCACTGCCGCTGAAAAGCGTTTGATCTTGTCTATGTGTTCAATAAACGAATAAGAATTTAGTTATTGCTTCTAAGTAGCCGATAATATACGTAATTTTATTGTTTTTGCCGGAGAAAATATTAAAAAAAATGCAACTGCACTTTTTTAGTAAATGAAATTTAATTTTTGTTGTTCGTCAAAGTGTTTTTGTCGAATGGTATCAGAAATGAAGAGCTTCTGTAGATTTATCGTTCGACAACGTTAAACGAAAGAAGGTTTTATTATAATTAGAAATAAAAGGTCGATCGTTGTCCGGTGAATTAGAATTCAAACTCAGTCGGTGAGCAGCTTTGCTTGATCGAACAATCGAAACTGACAGGAAAATTCTTTCCCTCTAAGTTTAATATTTCAAACAGCTGCCATCGTGCGCAGAGCTCAAAATTCGAAACAGTAGTAAAATAAAACGCGAAGGGGTAAGGACGAACCTAGAAGAAAGGGATGTATTGGCTCGAGTTTGTGTCACGTACGGGCGCAGCCCACGTATCTTCAAAATCAATTTTCTCGAAACCGAGGACACGTGCGAGAAAAAAAATTTATTCATTCATCATGATCTATTTATCCGGAAGAATTCTAAAGAAACGGTAGCTGTCTTCGTCTGGTCTCTTTTTAAAATGGAAATTTTAGTAATCGCGTTTAAAATTTTCCTCTATTCTATATAAAATATTTTAAAACTCGCTAAATTTGATAAAGAGACAATGTTTAATAATAATCTAGACACGATTTAACTATGACGACAGTGCACGAACAAAATTGGTATATTACGTGTAATAAAATTGCTTGCAAAGAAATTCTTTTAAAAGTTACGCGACCCAGTATTTCATTTTCGCGAAAGTTTGCAACTTGGTATCTTAAACAATATAATACTTTATGATACTCCTTTCAGAATGTTTACGAAAGATTTTCCGTGGAAAGTTTTGCAGGATGAACTACGTAAATGGGCTCACGTAAATATCTTTGATATTTAAGGGTGGTCCAAGTAAATTATTAAAAATCATTAAATCTTCATTCATGGCGAAAGATTCTCCGTGTAAAGTTTTACAAGACGAACTACGTAAATGTGCTGGCTTAAATATCTTTGATATTTAATTATTGTATTTGATATTTGACAATTTTTATAGAGTTTGATGAAATTTTTCGCTACTTTCCACATTTATTTTTTTATGTATTCATATTAGTATTTATTTTATCAATTCTAGCTGTATTAATAATGCTAATTTGCCTTGGTCTTACTAATATTAAATATATTTGCAATTTATAAATTGCAGATAAAATTATATTACTATTAGATTATATAATACTCAAGGTGTATAGCAAGTTTATAACAAGAGAGAGGTATGTGAAATTTGAGATGTTTCTTCTAGGTCGTTTCTGTAATTTGGGATCATAATGGGTTTATACATTACATTTTGTGGAAGTTCCCCAGCTTGCAGTATTTATTTTATCAATTTAATCTGTATTATTAATGTTAATTTACCTTGGTCTTAAGTATTGCAGTTATTTCAATGAAAAGATACAATAAAACAGAGTACTAAATAAGAAATCATTTCTTTTGTGTTTAGAGCTATATATTTTCGACAATTTTGCATTTTTTAAGGAGGATTATAGTTCATACGACGCGTAGTACTATTATAAACAAAATGTCGTTTTTAATTCCAGATCAAAGAAAACAAATGCTAGACTTAAGGGATAACATTTATTACTTCATCCAAAGTCGATAAAACGTGAAAAAAAATATTTGTATCCTGAAATGTTAATGAATATATGTGAAAAGTGGCGAAAAGTTTCATCGAAACCTTATGCTGTAAAAAAATTGTCAAATATCACTTCACCTTTTACCATTTTACATGAGTCTCCCCTCTTGGGGGTAGTCGAAGAAAATTATTAAATCTTCATTCCTGATGAAAGATTTTCCTTGTACAGTTTTACAAAACGAACTATATAAATGTGCTCGCCTAAATATCTTCGATATTTAAGAGTAGTCGAAGAAAATTATTAAAATTTGTTAAATCTCCATTCCTGACGAAAGATTTTCCGTGTACAGTTTTACAAAACGAACTATATAAATGTGTTCGCCTAAATATCTTCGATATTTAAGGGTAGTCGTAGAAAATGATTAAAAATCATTAAACCTTCATTCCCGAAGACCCAGCAGATAGCACACGCGCGTTATCTTTTCATCAAGGAGCGTATCCGCGATGAGAGCAACTATAATTACGGTCGGAGGAAGCCGCCACTTATTTTCGTCACGCAACCCGTTCCGGGGTCGTCGAATCAGCACCGACAGCGACGCTTCCTCCCCCGTTATGCTCCATAACTGGCGTCGAAAATAAAATGGTGTCTGTGGGATCGGAGTCGTTGGTAGTTATCTTAAACGGAAACGTGCGATCCCGAGCGTTTCGCGCGAAACGTCGTCGACGCCGGCGAAGAAAGTCGAACGGAAGGGGTAGCTAGACGGAAAGGAAGCGAAGAAGTACGAGAGAGTTAACGGTAGAGAGGGGTAGGTTTAACACCAGCCGGGTTTCAGTTGCCGCCAAGGCACTTGAAAGATAAAGTTTGCACGAGGCCTCTCCCCCTGGAAATCTTTAGGCGGAAAGTTCTCCGCGAAGTTACACGCACTCATACTATCGTTGGCGATACACAATAGGGGTCGCGGAAGGATGGAGGGGGTCGGGAAGGCCTTGGTACCGCGGATCGTGCAGCTGGTTACAATGGCGCGTAGTAAACTAGCGTGGAAGTGTGTTTAACTCGCGGACGAAACTTGTTTGAAAATGTCGAATTCCAATTCCCAGGGTCCCGGCGTGGCTGTCGGGCTCCGGTTACCATCGTGAAAAATAACCGATACACCGTCACCGCCGGAAAATCGTTTGATTGAATTAGATTTAAATTCAGATTTATCGCGACAGTGCGTAAAACGGCCTCGGCGAGCGCGGATAATCGTCGACGGGGACCGAGGGACGACGAATTTTATTTTATTTTCACGCTCCGCGGGATCGTGTTTTTACGATCCGGTAAGACAGCGTCCGAGTCCTCTCGGGGAGGTTAACATCGATTTAAATTTTATGGGGCAGACGGAGGAATTGAATAATTGAAGTTCATAGCGCGGCACGTTCGGATACTCGATACTTTAGAAAATAACTGGGTAAATTGAACTGTGAATTTGACAGTTGTTGTGCAATTTTTGCTTGGATTTGTAGTGTATCAGGTATATAAATCGAATTAGAGTGGAATTTAATTGATAGATGTACAGTTACTCGTATTTGTACACTGTAATGATGATTTGCTTCACTAAATGAGAAGTAACTTTTTTTTATTGAGTCACTGGTTTCGAAGCTAGTATAAATTTATGATTAAAGTTACTGTCTTACTTCTATTTACATTGTTTCGTTTTTTCTGAAATCTTTCCATTTATTTTTATCACTTGTCTAATTACACTGTGTTATTTTTATTTACATAATTTTGTGTCTTATGAATTCTTTCCATTTCTTTTGATCACATGTTGTCTACTACACTGTGTTACTTCTATTTACGAAATACTTTCTTGTTATTGTTATTTACATAGGTTTGTTTCTTCTGAATATGAATTTAATGATAAATTTACGAAGTACTTTCTTGTTACTTTTATTTACATAGTTTCGTTTCTCCTGAATTCTTCAAAACTATGTAAATAAAAGTAACAAGAAAGTACTTCGTAAATTTATGATTTTTATATAAGTTTTGTTTCTCCTGAATTCTTCAAAACTATGTAAATAAAAGTAACAAAAATAACAGCTAACAATTGGTAAAAATAAATGGAAAGAATTCAGAAGACACAAAATTATGTAAATAAGAGTAATAACAAAGTACTTTGTAAACAGAAGTAACACAGTATAATGAACAATATTTGATAAAAATAAATGGAAAGAATTCAGAATAAACAAAACAATGTAAATAGAAGTAACATAAAACTACTTCGTAAACATCAGTAACACAGTATAACAAACAACATTTGATAAAAAATATATGGAAAGAATCCATGAAAGACAAAGTTATGAGAAATAAAAATAACACAGTGTAATTAGACAACATTTGGTAAAAATAAATGGAAAGAATTGATAAGAAAGAAAAAGTTTCTCTTCATTTTTAGTGAATTACATCGTACGAATACGAGTAACTACATATGTGTTTCGATAATAGAATTGAGAGCTTTTCCTGAATTAAACTGGATTTATTTTGCCACTAGATCTTCGAATACAATACAGTGACATATTCCATACACAAAAGTGGAATTTCCAGTTAAAAATTCCATTATCAAATGATCGATTAAATATTTCAATTTCTGAGCTTCGTAAAAATATATTTAAAGAAACATAATTAGAAAATCTATAGAATCAATAGAATCTGAACCACGTACGATAATTCTACTTTCCTCGAAAATCTCGCTCCGTAAAAGGCACTTTTGCCGATTCGAAAGCTGGACACACGCTTTTTCCCGATGCGCGGTTGTTCGCAATTAGTTCCGAACACGCGAAACGGGGCTCGTTTCCATCGAAAATGTCGGTGGCGTGTTACGTGGGTGCGTGCTTTCTATTTCGAACTTGCGCCAAAATAGAAAGTAAGAAGTTTCCTCGTTTAAGGGCTAGTTTTTGACATTAACGAGAACACGGTTACCAGTTTTCTCGGTTAAAAACTTGCGTCGCCTAAATCCTCTGGAATTTATTGGACATAAAAGAAAGGAGTCAAACAACGATAGGGAGTTCCAAGTTGCACGGTTTCGCAAAGTTCTCGGCCAATACAGAACTGTTAAGCTTGTCTCGAAACCGTGACCATAAAGATTTTTCCTAATTATTTTTCTCTCTCTTTTATTGTCTTTTCGTCGACGCCTTCGACTCACGAAATCGACACGGTGGCATACGGTAAGAATCGATGAGCCACGTCGAAACTAGATTTGTCCAGCTGATTCCATTCTCCTCGGGTCCATTCTTTTTGCTCGTCGCGTTTCTTCCCATTTTGTCGGATACGCTTGACGCTTCCAACGGCTTCTAAATTGATTCGATTCTCTCATACCAGAAACAATTATGTCAGCACACGACGTAACTGACAATCTATCTGTAGAACAATTCCCCCGGGGGTTGCTGATAAAGAAAAAAAGGAACGATCGTTGTTTCTACCAGCGAGACAGAGGTCTTCCAGAACGAAACAGCAACGATAAAGAAGTACAGAAACGTACGGGGCCGTGTTCGATCGAAATATCATTTTCCAATCGTTCGATGATCGTTCCTACTGGCGGTACAAAATTTTTACTATACCGTTTTCTCGTTTCTTCGATGCTAGAACTACGGACAATAGTGTATTTACTTGTACCAAAGAAATTAACCCTCTATGGGCTCGTGTAACTTTCTAATATATCGACATTTTACTAAATAATTTTAGTTTTCTCACAAGATGACAATTATATAATAATAACAGTATCAACCTGAAATATCAAAGTAAATGCCTTGCAAGTTTATATTATATTTGAGAAACAAATTCTACCCATAGAGGGTTAAAACAATAGATACGTGAAGAAACGTATAATGCAATGGAAATTAGTGTTTATTCATTCTCTTATACAAAATTACATTTTTTACAAGTTTTATTAGAAATTACTAATGGGTTACTTTGACTGCTTTGGTAGTTCTAGTATCAAGTTCGTCAAAGAGTGCTGATCTAAATATACAAATAAAAAGAATCGAAGCTTCGTCCATCGGAAGTTTGCAAAGAACTAAAGAGAAAACACTTTTATTTCAAACAAAAGGAATTATCACATTTTGCATAATACCAACCCTCGTATTTCCTCGAAATTTATTTGTTACTTTCGATGAATTATATTTATTGTGTATCTTTTTTTTAATTGAAAGCTTAACGTCACATCGATAACGAGGTCATTAGTGACATAGATTATTATTTGTCGTAGACTGATTTGTTGCTATAGATGAATTTGAGTATATTCATCGCATTCTCAGTATCATTAAGTCTTCTTTTAGTGAATTTGAAAGTTTTGCCTGGATTCTTGAGATTTCCTATTCTTGAAACAGAGCAATATGTGTTCGAGGATTGGAGTAATTCTCGAGTAATCGAACCAGATACGATATCATTAATTCTATCAGTGAACTCGCCTGTTTGTTATCGTTATTTCCACCAAAAAGTTGCCTCTGATATACAGAACGGTCCCGAAAGAGTCGTATATTTTCGTCGTTGCCACGATCGACGTAATCGGTCGACTAATTGAAAAAAGGAGTCGACGCTCGCGCGCCTCTATTTTTCCTGCGTCCCGCTTGCTCTTTTTTCTTTCTTTCCTTTTTTTTTCCTTTTTCGCCCCCCCGTCAGAACGATGATCGTTGACGCGATATCAAGATCGATGAGGCCGCGATAAAGCTGCTCAACTGGTTTCGTTTGGCAACCTCCTCCTTTTTTTTTCTCCCGCTGGCTGCTGCCGGGGAGTCACGTACGATCCGTGCTCGCTCCGCGAAGCTGTCACGCTTTGTTTCATGCTCGTTGTGCACGCGAAATCGACGTCGACGACTGCGATATTAAAACATCGATCGATTCGATGGCCGACGCGGCGCGTCTCCGTTCTATTTTTAACGGGATGGATCTTCGCGCGACGCCCGTGGATCGACGGAGGAGTCGCGCAAGATCGTATTCATCGCGGAGGTCGAAGTGCAACACGGTACTTGTCCGCGCGAGGAAACGGAGATTAAATCGCGGCTGGAATCCGTGGTAATATGGTTGTCATAATACTTATTGAGAAGATATGAAAATGAACGTTATTTGTATGATTATTATATGAATGGGGAAAACGATGTGTGTCGTGGTCTAGTGTTTATGTTTGGAAGTAAACGTGGCAAAGTGTGTTTAGATAATATGTGTGTTGTGGTTTAGGCAGTGAGCGTATGCTAGTCTGTAAAGTCTAGTCATTAATTTCAATTTTGATTACAATATTACCATTTGTGTCAACATATTCGAACGTACTGACCTTGTTTTTGGACATTTTGCTCGTACAAATCAAAAGACATCTTCATATTTTGGTCAGCTTCTCAACAAAATGATTTGAAATTTTCATTCTTTCACAAAATGATCAGAAATTTTCATTCTTTATTTCTTACTGGTTGGAAGCTTCGACAAATCGTATTTCAAAGAATTGATTTCTTTTGAGTACTCTGAAGAAATTGTCTCGATATTTATTCTTAATTTAGCTCTTTCAAGCCCCAGGAAAATATCTTGCATAACTCAAAATTGGTACAGCCATGATTCTTAAAATGACCGCGTGTTCCGTAAGTTGAACGACTTTGGGGGGATCCCCCTCGAAGCCAGTGAAGCGCGAAGGACTGCTGGTGTCGAGTTTCACGCCTCCACTGTACGAAAAATGAACCTGCCAGCCCCCAGAGTCAACTCCAATGTTCATTTTAAGAATCATTCCCTGTAAATACGCGTAGACGACTTACTTTTCGTATCGCGTATCGTCTACACGAACAAATTGTTTCCATTAATAATGGTTTATTAAAAAGTTCGCAATGTGGGTTCAATTACGGTATATTTGAAGCTTCGGAAATTGCGGTGGCTGTTGTGCATCGCAGTTGCGTGGGTTCTCGGTGGCCGCGGTATCGCCGTTTCCGTAGCGAATTCGCTCCTTTCTTGACTAAAAGCAACATATCACCGGGTGCTCGCGAAATTTCATAACTTAGCAGCGAAATGGAGAGGTCGTTTGATATACGGTGGCCGCGCGTAGTTTATTCGCCGCGGCCGTTTCGTCGCCACCCTATCCGCGGGTGCACGGCGATGTCGCATTATTATGCAAACGCATGTATGAACGTAGCAGTAAGGTAACAGTAAACAATCAAATTATGACCGTGACGCGGACTCTGACAGTGGTATATTAGGTTGTCAAGCTTCTTTCGTCGCCAACGTCGCCTGAATAGCAATGTAACTCGTCCCCTCGAAAATTAGAGCGATCCTCTCGATCACTCGATCCCTGAAACGCGTTTTACAGCCCTCTCCAAGCTTTCCCCCAACATCTTCAACACGTTGACTGCTAGACCAAAAATGTTAAACTTTTTATGAGATCGAAACTGCGATTTTTTGTCTTAATTATTTTTGTAGCCACAAATTTATTTTCATTAATATTTCAGCTTGAGATTGTTTTAGTTCCAATGTAGGTCATATTTCGTGCTCAACGATTACTCAATTGTTTCCTTTGTATGCACCATCATTAAGAAATCACTTTCTATTTTATTTTAAAAATTACCCTACAACCTTTGGATCTCAGAATTGTGTAAATAGAATGATTAGTCATGCAAATTTTGTATAAAAAAATCTCTTTAATCATTCAAATTTTGCACTAAAACTGATATAATTGATCAATCCTCAGAAAGTCTAAAATTATCCTTGGAACGTATAGTGAATTAATTTATTTTGTTAAAATTTCATAAGCGATAATGTTTGAATATGTAAAATCCACGTTTGTAGTTCCTTATTTTGTACTAAAGGGTTTATTCCCGTGAATAAATGAATAATAATAATAATAATAAAAAGTCTTGTCACCTATAAAGGGTGTTCTGCCACCCCTGGGAAAAATTTTAATGCAAGATTCTAGAGGCCAAAATAAGACTAAAATCAAGAATACCAATTTGTTGATGGAGGCTTCTTTAAAAAGTTATTAACGTTTACAGTTCTGCCCATAGTGAATTTTTTTCTCGAAAATGCGCAGGATTTCGGGAATATGTCTATTCACCAAAAATGATTGTAATTAACCCCTACAACCGAAAATAATTTTTTCAGAATGATTCAAAATTTTTTAATTTTGTCGAAAAATTTCACATCCTCTCGAATTTTTTTCTCGAAAGTGGGTAGAATTTCAGGAGTATGTCTATTGACCAAAAATGATTGTAATTGACCCCCCTAGCTAAGAATAATTTTTTCAGAACGATTTGAAATTTTTTAATTTAATTTCCTAATAACTTTTTAACAAAGCCTCAGTCAAGAAATTGATAGTCTTGATTTTTGTGTTATTTTGGCCTCTTGAATCTCCCATTAAAATTTTTCCCAGGGGTGGTCGAACACCCTGTATATGGACGACGTGGCAGTCAGTGTGTCAATAATTCAACAGAAGAGAATCTCGCGTGGAAAAGCGATAAGTAGAAATTAGTCTATCGATCTTAAACACGAACGCTCGAAATTTTCAGATGCATGGAGTGTTTTATAAATTTATCGACCAATTTTGGGGGACAGATTGGGTACGCGTCGCGAGGCTCCCTCCGAATCGTGAACATTCCTCGATGGAAATGTTGCAGGAAAATATCTCATATCTCTGGAGTATTTCTATTAGAATGACAGGTATCTTAAGGATGGTATGTGCTTCTATAATGCTTCTAAAATGTCGCACAGCGATGGTGGAACCTTATGCAGCGTTCGTTATATTCTAAAATCGAGCTTTCTGAAAATTAATCGAACGCAATGTCACCCTATCTGAGCAGGTGGCCTCGGAATATTCGATTCTTAAAACGAATCTACGCACTGAACAAAATAAAAAACGTCATTTTTAAGGTTTCGTCATATAGGCCCAAAATTCCCATTTTCAATAATCTATACACTTATATCTATCATTATTAATATACTTTCAGGTATCATTAAAAAGCAGTATCATTAAAAATTCACGATTTTCTGTAGACGTTACGAATTAAATATTCAAATATTTTAACCTTTAAGGGGATTATCGATTAAACTAGTATTGTACAATAATTATTTGAAAATTTATGTAATCCTCCATTTGTCCACTATTTTTTAGATCCTTTAAAGGAAAGTTGATTTCCACTTACCAATTTGGTCAAAATCAACATTAAGGAGGGAAACCACTGTGACGGATTGAGAAAATTGAAATTTTTTTGGTACCTCTTATCAATGCTTGGGGGTTTGAGAATAACCCCCTACAATATTAAAGTAAAATTCGTAAAAATGACAAAGTTACAGAAGATTTAGTAGATGTAGATGCTCTTTACTTCGGGACATTCATTTGAAACTCTTCTATTGTTTCTGCAGTGGTCAAGTTTTCGTACGAATGAGAAGTATTTTGATCGAGATAACTATGTTACTCAAGAGTATTTAGTCTACAGCGATAAGTGGTGTGAATGAAATGTACCGATACACAAGAATCTACACACAGAAATAAGGAACGTAATTTTCTTCGGTCGTTCGTAACTTGGGAATTAAAGTACACGTGTTTTACTTGTTTCGGTGTGTTTACCCTAGTCATCGGCGATTCACCAGGTACATTAACAATTCCCCACGAATTAAGAGTGGGAATTAGGGGTGGGTATCGCCGTAAGTACGCACGTCGTCGCGAATTCTTCCTCGCAGACGTCGCCCGACTGCCGCCTCCAACCGCCCGCTGGGCCAACGGAAGGGCTGGTACAATGCTACGCGACGTCGGCGTCGAGGTGACACCGTACACCATTTGTCTGGTCGGAGCGCAGCGGCGTTCGTCGCGACACGCCCGAAACAATTCGTTACACTTGAAATCAATTAGCACAAAGTGGCTGTAAGTGGGTAAAAGGTCTTACGCCCGCCGGAATGGGGAAAACTGAGGAGGCGGTTTGAGAAATGACGTCGATCTTTGTCGGTCCTGTGGCGGAACGACGACCCCATGCAGGGTGAACCGCGTGTTTTGCCCACCCACATCTCACCCAGTAACGAGTTTCGCAAAGAACACGATCGTGAACAAACGATAGACCTTCTGTGCATCGATGCTTACTCGTTTGGACTATCTAAATCAACGTTTCGACTTCTTTTGAGGTCCTCTTTGGAAACTGAGACTGATATATGAGATATACCATCGACCACATGTGGGGGAAATTTTAATGGGAGATTCTAGAGGCCAAAATAAGATGAAAATCAAGAATATCAATTACTTGATTGAGGCTTCGTTAAAAAGTTATTAAAAAATTTCAAATCATTCTGAAAAAATTATTTTTGGTTGTGGGGGTCGATTGCAATCACTTTTTGTGAATAGACATACCCCCGAAATCCTACGCATTTTCGAAAAAAAAATTCATTACTAAAAATATAATGTCTGACCATGACTGTCTGTTACTCTGAAAATTGAAAAGTTTCAGATCATTCTGAAAAAATTATTTTCCAGAACTCAGACCCAATCAACAAATTGGTAATCTTGATTTTCGTCTTGTTTTGACCTGTAAAATATCCTGTTATAATTTTATATGCCGGATAATTAGACTATATTTACATATTTAGTGATAAAAAGGAAGAATATAATCAGAGATCTCTGGCCACATATTATATTCGTGGTAAAGAATTTTTTTCTCGGAAGTCCGTAGGATTTCGGGGGTATGTGTATTGACCAAAAATGATTATGATTGTCCTCTACATACAAAAATAATTTTTTCAGAATGATTCAAAATTTTTTAATTTTGTCGAAAAATTTGTCCTTCCTGAATTTTTTTCTCGTAAGTACATGGGATTTCAGGGGTATGTTTATTGACTAAAAATAATTATAATTAACTCCCACACCTAAAAATAATTTTTTTAGAACGATTTGAAAAGTTTTTTTTTCTTGGAAAAATTTAAGCACCTACCCCCTGTCGATTTTTCTTAAAAATTCGTTTTTCATTTTTGGTAATTTTGTTTGACGCCCTACAGAAAAGTTGTCTAATACTTTTTTGTAGGTACCCATGAGCTCTACTTCAGAAAAAAGTTTCATTGAAATATATTCACAATTGTAGGAGTTATGGCTGTTTGAAAATTGGACCATTTTTATGGGGTTTTTCTTATTTTGCGGGGTCAAGGAACAACTTTTAGAATATTTTTGCAATTTCTACATATTCCTCACTAAAATACGCGTAGTTTGCTTTTTTAAACATTAAAATCGTCCAATCCGTTCAGAAGTTATGACATTTTAAAGATTCGTATTAAAATTCAGGCAAACATTTCTGGTCAGACATTATATTTTCGGTAATGAATTTTTTTCTCGGAAAGGAGTAGGATTTCGGGGGTATGTTTATTCACCAAAAATGCTTGCAATCAACTCCTGCAACTAAAAATATTTTTTCTAGAACGATTTGAAATTTTTTTTTTCGCCGAAAAATTTGGGCACCTATCCAAATTTTTTTCTCGAAAGTACGTAGGATTTTGGGGTTATGTCTATTCACCAAAAATGATTGAAATTGAACCCTGCAACCAAAAATAATTTTTTTAGTACGATTTAAAATCCTTTATTTTTGGTGCGGCTGACCATCGCTCGTTCATACTACTTGCGCTAGAATTAAAAATTGATTTTCTCGAAAACAAAGCCTCGTATCAAAAAATTTTATTCTACACTTTCGGTTCAGTTTTTCACGTAGAATTCACCCCTATTCCTATTTCTACCATGATCGTGATTTGTATAGCAGAGACCATAACACGAAGAAATAAAAATACATTTAGCACGTCTGTTTATTATAGATATCACTACTCTTGGCTACATTTTATTCATATACGTACAATCTGTTACATTTCTAATTTACTAAAATCAACGTAAATTGGAAAACTTTATCCCAGAATATCCACGAACATCCTTTTCACATTTTTATTCGATTCCTAAACTTGGCCAACGTTCGAGGCCAGCTGGCCTTAATCTAATTTCGTATCGACAACGTTTCGAGACACTCCCGTCGATTTAACGTCTTGTTTGTTTGTTCGCGTTAAACCGCCGTAATATAGTTCCTTACAGCCGTGGAAGTTCGTCGGTCCTCTCGAGCCCGTCAATACGTTCGCGTATATTTAACGTAACGAGTAACGGTTGCGGTTTATGTTGATCACCGATTGACTAACCAGAAGTTCATTTACACCGCGAATATTAACCCTTTGACTCCGGGCGCCTTCAAGACCAAAAGCCCTTACGAAGCACAGAACGAGGCAAATTGCACGCTATTCTGCCCGGGATTACCAAACGATTTTGTCGATCGAACAAAGTTTAACTCTCGAACAAAATTTCTGACGAACATCTCTTAGAAATAATTTCTTACAGAAGGGTAAAAATCGAATATAATTCAAACCTTCGACGATAATATTTCTACGACCCCCGATTTAAATATAATTACTCAACCCCTGGACGAGAGAATGCTAGGAGGAATTATGCCGTTGTCGGGGCGGCGATGAATTATTTTGGTATTGTTCGTCTTGGACCGTAGTTATGCGCGATGGAACGCTTTCCCAAGGTATCGCGGTCGAGGTTCGCGGGGGGCAACACGGTCGCCATCGCCGTTTCCGGCTTTATTATCAAACGATCGCTGGTCTGTAGAAACGTAGGGTGGGGTGGGGTGTGGCGAAGTTTCGAAAGTAGTATCGACACCGGCGGCCAAGCTTGGCTTGCTCACCAAACACACCAGGGAATCTTAATTGCTGTTTGAATCACATTGTTTTCCGAGCGGAACCACCGGTGGCACGGTATCTCGAGCACGCTCCTTTCTGCCGGCCCCCGTTGCACCGGAGAATAAAAGTTTCGCTGGAATATGAAGTTCCTTAACGAGGGAAACCCGGGTAACGTCGCTGTTGTTGTTAATGCGAGCGCAGGACTGCGCGTCGGCCCGATGGAATAATAAGGGGAATTAGTTTTAAGCGGGATCCTCGGGTTATCTTGTAATTGTTGAACGACCTAGTCAATGCCATACTCGCGGGCGGTATTACGCGGAAACGATGCACTCGACGTAAGGGTCGTATCGTCAACTCTTTGGCGCCGTTGAAATAAATTTTTAGTATTCTGAGTACAATCTTCATTCAATTCCTCCTTTTGGTCTTGTATCGTGGATAATATCATTTCTGGAGTAATATCTTTGATATTATTTATCGTTTTATTTTTTAGATTTAAGGGTGGAAACCACTGTGATGGATTGACAAAATCGAAATTTATCCAAAATCTTGGAGGTTTTAAAAATGACCCCTTAAAATATTAAAGTAATACAGAAATGACAAAGTTAATAAAATAAAGTAATCTACATTATGTAATTAAAAATGTCATGCAGCAGTGAAACTTGCATAATAAATACATTTCATTTCATTTAATATAAAATAATACAAAAATTATTAAGGGATGAAACCACTGTGACGGATTGTCAAAATCGAAATTTCTTTTTATCTCTTTTCAATACTTGGAGTTAGAAGAATAATTCCTTAAAATATTAAAGTAAAATTTTCAAAAATGACAAAGTTACAGAAGATTTAGTAGATGTAGTACAACTAATGCGTGAAATGTAATATTCATTATTTGCATACATTATGTAATTAAAAATGTCATGCAGCAGTGAAACTTTCATAATGAATACATTTCATTTCATTTAATATAAAATAATATAAAAATTATTAAGGGGAAACCACTGTGACGGATTGTCAAAATCGAAATTTCTTTTTATCTCTTTTCAATACTTGGAGTTATAAGAATAATTCCTTAAAATATTAAAAATTTTCAAAAATGACAAAGTTACAGAAGAATTTAGTAGATGTAGTACATCTAATACGTGAAATGTAATATTCATTATTTGCATACATTATGTGATTAAAACTGTCATGCAGCAGTGAAACTTTCATAATGAATACATTTCATTTCATTTAATATAAAATAATATAAAAATTATTAAGGGGAAACCACTGTGATGGATTGACAAAATCGAAATTAATATTAAAGAAGTCACGTTACCGCCTCTATATTTTCCCATAACTTCTGAAAATGAAATTTTCCCCACTCGTGTGTTCTCTCGTTTAATTTCATTCAAATGCACTTTGGTGGAATTTCTCAGAAACGCTGTCTCCGGGATCCAATCGGAGGTTCGATCGTTAACGTCAGCTATTTGGAAACTACCCCTTGTAAAATATCAGCCCTAGGATGGCGCCTTAAACCTTGGATGCGTTTCCACTTTTAAGACAGCCGTCAGGATTTTATTAGGGCTCGCGGATATCTGCTCTGCGTATAGTTAAGGGTCGTTCGCCACTTTTTGTACCAGTCAGCGTATTTTCGCGATATGTTCACCATAGGTGTACGAGGGGGGGTTACAATAATTTCGTTGATTGCGAAACACAAGCGGAACCTGACGCGAGTAGTTATTAGAAGCGTACCACGTGGTTACGCATGCTGATGGAGCTTATAATTCTGACTGCCGCAATATCGAGCGCATTGTTTTCGTGGCCCAAACGATGCGTGGTATTACCGTGGAATGTGATCGCTGGAGCAATGCGGCCTCATTACCGCATTAGCGTAATTAGATGTCTGTTACAGATCGTGGGGATCGGCACGCGCGCCCCCGCGTTTATAGTTAATGTTGCATTACACGACTGGTGAGCATCTTCGCGTTGATAATTGAGACACGACCGATAGTGTCTGGGGAATTATGTTTCGCGCGAATTGAACGGTTTGCATTACAATTAAGCACACGTGTGCAACGATGTACACACGTAAATCAGAGTTCGATGTTTCAACGAACGTATACGATCATTTATCCGTGACTAATTCCATCGAAAAATTAAATCTGCCCTCGTTCATTGTAAAATATTTCATTCCATAAGTCAAATTCTAATTTTTATTTTATGAGAAACGAATAAAAAATTATGTTTTTAGACTTGAGAGAAATTAATATTAATTTTAGTCGCATACAATGATTTATTCGTGACTAATTCCATCGAAAAATTAAATCTGCCCTCGTTCATTGTAAAATATTTCATTCCATAAGTCAAATTCTAATTTTTATTCTGTGAGCAACGAATAAAAAATTGTGCAGCCTTTATACGTTGTTCGAAATTCTGTTTTTAAACCCAAGAGAAATAGATATTAATTTTTATCGTATACAATCATTTATCCGTGACTAATTCCATTGAAAAATTAAATCTGCTCTCATTTATTGTGAAATGTTTCATTCTGCAAGCTAAATTCTCATTTTTATTTTACAAATAAAAAATTGTCCATCCTTTACTCGTTGTTTGAAATTTTAGACTGGAGAGAGAAGTATTAATTTTTATTACATACAATGATTTATTCGATTCAAAAAATAAATTTACTCTCGTTCATTGTAAAACATTTCAGTCTGTAAGCCAAACTCTAATTTTTATTCTACAAGCAATAAATAAGTGTTGTTCATCAATCATTCGTTATTCGAAATTATATTTTCAAACCTAAGGGATATATAGGTATCAATTTCCTCTTATTTCTAACTTCCAAATTATCTGACATACATTTATTATTTGCAAACATTCTAAAAATATTTTAAACGAATTTTAGAATCAGGAAGGATTAAACTCAATCAGGGAAAAATATAATCAAGATTATAAAATGTACACAATATATTATTTCAAATTATAATACTCCTACCATTTTATCTACGTTTCTATTTCGATGTTCCTTAGGCTCTTTCATCGAAATTTAAAATGTCGCGATAATTTTTGCGTAACCTGGAATGTCTTTTGAAAAAACGAACGATCAAAGTTACTGTCGCGGTTGGGAATTTAAGCGTTCCTTTCGCGTGCTGTAAAAGCCCAGTCTTTGAATAGCAATCATTCAATTTTCGTCTCGTAATCTGCATCGCGGCGCATAAAAAGTACGGTCGTTCGCGTTAGGCGCCACGTTTTATGTCACACTAAACTCGTACAAAGGATTCGGTATGCCGTTGTAACGTTTAAAGATCCTTCGAAATCTTTTAATCCCAGCTCGGTGGAGGCGAGAACATTTTTCCCCCACCCCCCTCTTGGTAATCGAGAAAACGTTCGAAGCGTTGAGAATTACGTTTCTTTTCTTCTTTTCGATTGCGTTGTAAATTCGATCGGATCGCTCCGGAGCTAAGAGGCGCGCTCTATTATTGATTAACGTTTCATCCCGTGGCCGAATGTATTTTTCTTATTCCCCCATCGAACCTTGCTATCGCGCAGCATTTAATTGAAATGATAAAACGATGGACCCTGCGATCGTCGGATAAGATAAATCGAAGATCCGACGATTCCCGGTCGTTTCTGGTAATGCGTTTTCTATCGAATTATTCGTGTTCGTTCTGGAAACTGAAAGAAAAAAAACTTAATCGAAAGAACAGTTTCCTAACCTTACAAATTTTTAAAAAGGTCGTCTAAATATTTTATTTTTAACGGCACGAAGAGTGTCGAAGGAGAAAAGAAAATTTGAGTATGTTCGCGTAGCTGTGCACTGACAAACATAAGAACTGGATAAAATCAATTTCAATGAAAAGGTAACAACAGTAGAGTTTTAAAAGCAAAACTTATTCCAGACCTCCCACTGCAATAATAAATAAACGTAAACGCGATAAAGTAGATATTTCGATCGCGTAAAATGCGAAACCCACCCCTTAAGTTCGCGCGCAAACAGAATCTTGATTTTCGTCAGTGTTTAATAATTGCACGAGCCGAGCGACCGAAATTACATCGAATAATTGGTGTACCATTATTACAATAGCAGAACGCGACATTATAGTCGGAACGAGCGCGTTAATATACGAGCGATTCGCACCGAGCCAGATCCCGAATTAGTTGACGCGGTTTAATTCGTTAATGGATCCGTTCGACTAATTGATTGGTGGTTTCGATTAACGCCGCGAGGATTGAAAAGAATCGATTCCAGACACCTTGCAAATACAGGTCCAAAAGCGACGGAAACGCTCGAGACTTTTAGAGAATTACTGGTGTCGATTTGTTGGCTGTATTTACAGGGTAAATGTCGATTAGTTGCATAAAAGTAATTGACGAAATTGTGGTACGTCGAAGAGAAATTTATGATAAAGGGGTCATTCAAAATAAACGTTTCCTAGGTGTTAAGACGACTAAAAAATTTTTTCTATAAACGTCTTGTTGATTATTAAATTTGGTAACTTGTAGAAATAATTGTGAGGGTTAAATTTACATTATTGTGTATTCTATAATTCTGACTCGTTTTCGTGAAACAAATTTTCGTAGCTTTTAAAGAACACGTTTCGAAGCAGCAGTCAGTAGCACACAGTACGATTAGACATCCATTACTGGAACGATGCGCGCGTAATCGTAACTGTTGTTACAGCGCCGTGTAGTCGTTTACAACGACCTCGATATCGCTGTTACAGGATCGTTTCATCGGCAATTGATTCACTCTGCCTCCATGACGTAATTTATTGTGGAATATCGAATCCGCGTACAAAGCGTTTGAAAGTTTAATTTGCATCCAAACGACGCACAGTGGGTCACAACCGTGACAAATTTAATCAAAAGCACAAAATAAAATTGTCATTTTGGCGCAGCGTTTTTGGAATACTTTGTCCCTTTATATGAAACTGAAAACATTTTAGTCGAGAATGTAATTACTATCTAACTTTTTTTCTTCATGGTTCTTACAACCCCTATGGAAAGGTATTACAATAATCTATTCAAAATCTAGCGATGAGTATAATTTTAAACTATACTTGGACATTCAGGGTTATAGTAATCGTGATGCAACCCAGGAAGGTGATGATTCTATGTGGAAAAATAAATCGTGAATGTAGAATATGATTTCTTTTCGGTGCAAGTAGAAATAGTCGATAATGGTCAGACTTGCTAAATAATTCGTATTTTAAAGAACTATGATGGTAATGACGAATGAAACGTAAGGATTCACTGAAAAGGTAAATAAATCTAATCACTCGTTTGTTTGAATAATTTGTACACAAATGAAACTACATAAAGTTACATTAAATTTCGTTAATATCGTATTTTATAATTCATTATAGAATTTTAATGATATAGGACTAACAATTTTAGACAGTTAACACTTCCAAGACATTTAAATTACCCCAAAAGTTTTCGAGAAAATTGATGAGTACGTGTGTAGTAGAAATTTAAGTAGAAATAGTCGATATTGGTCAGACGCGTCAGCCAACTCTTATTCTAATCAACAAATTTTCAAATTCAATCATCTAGACAATGTTATTCTACGTTTATAGCTCGCTTTTTAGTATATTTGAGATCCATAGCATCGAATAAATTAAATTTTGTTATAAAAAGTGCCCAAATATCAAAAGTACAGGTAAAATTATATTTCACTAGAATTAAAATTTATTTCCTGGCTCTTTTGGGCAGAATATTTCTTACAATCATTTAGAGAGAATCTTCAACTACTACGACTTTACATAATTATAAATTTTTAAAATATACATTAACACCAACAAATTTTTCATTTTCTGTTATTCAAAAGGCGATCTTACTTTTATTCCATACAAAACAGAACGCTCTGAGTAAAGTTTCAGCGTTATTCCTCGAACAGCGAGTTTTGGCCAAGTATTTTCGATTTCAATCCATTGTGCGTTGATTGGAAACCCAGCGATCGTTCGATTGGGGGAAAAATCATGACGCAGGAAACTTTACAGGTGGCGTACGAACGACACGAAGTCGATACGCGCCTCAAACTAACGAGTATCGATAGTTTCGATCCAGTATTTTCGAAAATTAGACGCGCGTGGCTTTGTTCAGCGCGAAACGTCCTAAGTTTACGTCCAAGTTTGACGTAAGTCCATGAAGTTTCAGACTGACGTTTACAGGGTCTCAAGCATAATCTGTTTCGAAGTAACGAATTCCATAATCCATGGGAAATGGTTTCACTCGTCGATGGTTTGCATCCACGAATTTAAATTGAATTTTAATAGCCGGTTTTATAAATATTGGAAAAGTGATCACTTAAATTTAAATTCAAGTATCTCCAGTTTTGTGTTAGCAAGTTCAATATAGAAATATATATTTCAAACGTTTCTTCAGTGCTACAAACAAAAATAAAAAAAAGTGCGACTAGAATTATTATGACATTAGTTTTGCTTTGAAGAATAATTTCTAAAGATATTTTACTGCATAGTTAATTGTAATAGACCAAACACAATTATGTGAAACGGAATAGATATAGATAAAATTAGAATCTCAAGGTTAATACACTTAAAATAACAAATAAATAAAGTAAAGAATTCCTTTTTTAGAATAAAATTAATATCATTCGTTTTAATGAATGATTTTTAATTTTCTTTGAAAACGTTCTGAATTTTGCATTTACTCAGCCACTGCTAAGATGAGAAAAGAAGATTCACGATACCTGAAAGTTAGGAATAAGTTTAGATTAATATAGTTAGCGAAATGGTAATACAGACTTAGATAATAGTGCTATTAGAAAAGCTAACATCGTGCAGGGTCACGCGAGAAATTGTCGAGGAAACTGAATTACGAGCTGCACTCGTCTGCCGGTTCTAACTTTTCCGAGGAACTTGTCGTATATTTGGAAGAAGAACCAAAGTTTCAATATGCAAATTCGTATGCGCGGCAGCGAACGTAACGGGATGATCGATGAGTCACGATGGTATTCGAGAAAATCGAAGTTAGCGGACGCGTCAGGGTCTCTGATTGAACTTTATTGCGGTTTAATATCTGTTTATGATGCAGCAATTGCTTCTGAGAGTCAAAGGGCAGGGCCTTAGAGGATTGACAGCATTTTGTCTGCGTTAACCGGTTAAACTAGGAGAGCAAACACATCCGACGTAGTAAATTATTAGCGTGGCACGTTCGACAGATATATTCCACGCTATTGGATATTTACGCTAACGGTTAGAATCACGAAACTGTTAGTTTCCAAAGCAAGAATTAAGCAACTGAACATTACCTCTTGTTTTTCTTTTCATTTTAAAAATATTATACGACCAGACTCAGACTTCAATTCTCTGCTAAAATATTATTACAATTAAGTTGTTTTACGACGATGACACAGTGTCGTGCAAGGCACTAGATTCAATAACAGGAAATTCATGTTTTCATTAGTCTGATTGCGTTTAGATTCCCTTGAGACGTTACGAATGGTATTTGTATTATTCGAAATAACAACGAACAAAGATCGTGTATTTATTTTCAAACACTGGAGAATCGATCTGGATCAGGTTCTTTTGGAAAAGCGTAGAAGGGTCCATCGACACTGAAATTAATTTCCCACGCGACGTCTTAAGCTGTCATTTGCTCGTGTTAAGATCCTGCGAACTAATTAAAAACAGCACTTGGTAGTCGATGATCCAGAACCGCAAGATCTCGATCATAAACGATGTTTTAGTGTCGAACGGCGGGAGCATCCGATACTTAAGTTTGCAAATTTTCAAGGAAGTCAAGAGTTCAGAGTTCGAGTCACTTTGAGACTGTCATAAGACTAAAACAGCCTTGTTAACGTTTGAAAATCCTCGAAAGTTTCGAATTTATTAAGAGTTTTGAAAGCTTTGCTAAAATCCTCGAAAATGGTTAAAATACTAACGACCTTAATACCGTTGTTATCATTGTGATATTAAGGAATTCACTCGTATTTATCTATTATTATCAAAAGAAAACGTGAACATAATTTACGAGGAATTATTGATTTCGTAATTTTAATTTCGATACTCAATTTTCACGTACAGAAAGGATTAAATCGCCCTTGAAATGTTCTACAAAATATAGACCTTGAATATAAATTTTATTGTAACTCATAAAATCTTAATTCTACATTTTGATTTGAATTAAAATTTATATAAAATTAAATAAAAATACTTTTTTCAAAATTTCTGCAAACAATACATAAAACAAAATTATGTAAATCTTATCGTGTATTATCAAATTAATTCACAAGTTCCCCTAAAATATTTTAATTTTAATGAACCTTAAAAATAAACAAGATATCCTGTATTAAATATTCTATTTTTCTTGAGTCTGATTGCTGTAGCAGTCAAAGTAGTCTATTACTTTGACAATTGCTTCCAAGAATGTCTGATTGCTTCTACTGTTTACATGTTGTCAGCAAAGTGACGTTTCTCGGGTTACTCTGTGGCCTGGAAAGCTCATGCTCCTTTTCTTGAGCCCTTAGAGAGCTCTTCTTGGAAAAGGATATAACATGATTTCGTGGCGACAACTATGGCGCCACGACGTCGGATGAGAATTCCTTCGAGGCCGTTTCCCAGTGTGATCATTCAATTCCTCCAAACACTCGAAAGACTACCTTAAATATTTAACCATCATTATAATAATCAATGTTTCAGAAAATGTTATTTCCCTTCGAAATTTCATTTGAGCTTATACCTTGTAGATTAATTATTCTTCAATATTCTTTGACAAATTATGTTTTCTTCTTTTTTCCAGTATAGTTTTTTCTATTTATCATTTCAAAAATGTCATTTCTCTTCGAAATTTCATTTGTTTATACCTATAATTTGTAGATTATTCTTCAATATTCTTTAACAAATTACATTTCTGTCTCTAGTATGAAAGGATCTCCCTAAAAGAAAATTCGTAAATTCTTTCAGAACGTGCAATAATATAAAGTCTCTTATTAAAGGAGAAGTATTTTTTTCGTTAATAGAAAAGATTCGTGGGAGGAAACGAACAAAAAACATTATTTCTTTAATTATATTCTCGTTCTAGTATAAAATTTATATTACTATCGGACCACGGAGTATTATACGAATAAAACCTGATTCATTTCTAAATTTCAAAAATCCAACGATCCCTTTTTTAACACTCAAACTATCAATCATGGTGTATTTATTTGTACCAAAGAAATTGAAAGGATACATGTTTGAGGAAATGTATAATCCAGTCGAGTAAATATTTCACAATTTTTATTAGAAGTTACAAATCATTTTGACCAATTCTAATGTTAACGAAGTTACATTGGGACGAGACGATTCGAAACGGAGCACGTCGAGTCCCATGATTTCCGATACTTTTCATTAAAATAATCGTAGCAAAAGTTTCATGATCGAGGCAGGGAACAGAGGCGCCTGAAGTTTAAGGAATCGGGCCTCTCAAGATTTCGGCCAGATTCCTCGAGAGCGATTGGCGCCCTCTCATTGCCGCAGTACACCGTGCCATCAATTTCCCGAAACTTTCCCTCGCGCTGGAAAAAGTCTGCGAATTTTCGCGAGAAGCGTCTTCGACGCGCACATCCGCCGATCTCTTCCTTTTTTGGTCGAATAAGTTTCCGCGCTCCAATATATTTCACGCAACGAAAGAAGCATTTTCTAATTGATTCTTCGTCTTTCTTAAGACGTTTCTGCGGAAAATGGCCCGTCGACGAAGATTTAACCACTTTCACCCGGTAACCGGGTCCCTCCCTGCTCCCATTAATGCGAGATTTTATTAAATTTGCATACTCGTCCCTGCGAAATCTTCGACGAAAGAAAGTCGTAAATAATACCGAGAATAATCGTTCGTTACCTGCTGGAATGCACCGTAGAAATTTTAATGAGAATAGCTCGACAGCTGTCGGAGATCCTCCGGATGTCGATTAAAATTCTTTTCTAATGAAATCTTCGAGATTTCATCCCGCAGATACACACCCGATTAGCTAAAGACGGAATGAATTGGCTGTTAAGGCCATAAACACGACATGTTATCGACTGTTCTCTCCGGGACTGTGAGAAACAAATAAATTCGTAGTTTCAGATGGATCGAAATTTAGATAAAACGCGGTTTCATATTTTCCCGGAAATGAATCGCCTAAACGGTGAGAAGATGAATAAAGATAACGACAATTAACGGTCGACGATAATTATTACAAACCTTTGGAGCAGAAATAGAGTGGCAGAGTTTCCAATCTTTGTCCTTCGTTTCCATTTGTAAAAGCTAATGGGAAACCACTATTCTATCCACGTTATGCGGTCGACGTTTTAATTCGTGTACATGGAGATTGAAACATCTATTTGATTCGTTCTACTCGGTCGGTGGAATACAATTTTAAGATGGAATACGAAAATAATAACCAAATTAATTACTTGAGCGATTATAAAGTACGTATAGATACTTGAATTTCGAGTCAAGACATTCTAATTGACACAAAATTGGTGGATAGTGCTTACAATCTGTGTGAAAGAGGACCTGGTTTAAAAAATTATGTATTCTCGATACTGTATATCAAAACTATTAAAAAGAGTAACTTCATACAACTAAATAAATATAAAGAATAAATAAATCTTGAAACTCTTCTTAATATTAATATTAATAAAAGAAAATTACATCAATTATATAAAATTATTATTCATGGCCCATTCAAGATGCGATTTTTCTCAGAAATTTTTCAAACCCATTTGTGAATTTTGTAATTAAATAAAGCTATTATTGAGCATTAGAGGTCTGAATAAATATTGCAACGAACAAGGTACGGATTTGAAAGGACCCAGAGAGAAATTTTTTTAGAGAAATTACTCAGTAAAGTTGAAACGTAGCTGATCGAAGTTGATTGGGGAGAAATTTTGATTGTCGATCGACGAAGTTCGTTTCACGGGACAGCGAGTGCCAAATACCTGGCTGTGGGTCACGTGGGTGGTTTACGGAAGTTTTTCGAAGTCTGGCCCGCGAAGCAACAGCGAGAGCAGTCGATTAAACGCGCCAGTCGTTAACACGGATTCACTTTCGCGCGCTTCGCTGGGAGAAAGGTAAGGATCCAATTAAACTCGAATCGCGTAATAAAATGCAAACGACGAGCGGACAGGGACAATTAAAGGGGATGAAACGCGCGATAAAAGCCTCGAGACGAGGCGACGGAAACGATGCGTCGAGGCCAACGTTCGATTCGTGAACCTTTTCGAAAACCATTTTCGTTTGTCCAGCCTGTTACAACGCGTAACGAAATCCGCGCGCTAGTCGAGGCAGATGTCAGGTTTTAAGAGAATCGCCCCCAGACAGTTCGGTTTTAAAGAAACGACCGCGATAAAGGATCAGCGGTATCAAAACTTGTCGCATAAAAACTTTCAGCGAATACTAAAAACGATCAAATTAGAAAGACTTTCATCCGTGCCCGAAAGCTCCCGTAACAGCAGCTTATGGTGCTTTATGAGACTCACTTTGTATAATACCGCCTCGATTACTGAACGAACTTTGCCCTCGGTAAATGAACCCCACTCCCCATCATCGTTGTTCCTCTATTTTCTTTGCTCACAAGATTGGTATTTTTACTTAACTCCTATTTATTTATATAGTCAAGTTGTTATCAAGTGGTTTTATACTCGTAACAAAAATTACTAAATATTGCAACAAGATTATACAGGGTGTTCGGCCACTACTAAGAATACTAATTTGTTGATGGAGGCTTCGTTAAAAAGTTATTAATGTTTAAAGTTCCGCCCTTATTAAATTTTTTTCTCGAAAATGCACAGGATTTCGGGAGTATGTTTATTGACCAAAAATGTTTGCAATTGACCCTCTCAACCGAAAATAATTTTTTCAGAATGATTTGAAATTTTTTAATTTAATTTTTTAACAACTTTTTAATGAAGCCTCAGTCAAGAAATTGATATTCTTGATTTTCGTCTTATTTTGGCTTCTAGAATCTCCCATTAAAATTTTTCCCAGGGGTGGCCGAACACCCTGTATACGCTCTTCTGGGGGGTAATTATGTTATTGTAATTGGAAATTATTATTTAATCTTTGAAAAGGGAAAAGGAAGTATTATTTCGTTTTCAGTAGTAAATTACAAAGATTTTAGATTTGTACTTGCCAAAATTGTTAAATATAAATATTTCGTTACGATACCACCCTTGTATGATTACTCAAATATATTTCGAGCTCATATCCAATACTTTTTCTAGGTTTCGTATTAGTTTTACTACTACAATTAATTCCAATATTAAAGCAAGATTATATACACTTTTCTGAGTGGGTGATTATATTATTGTAATTAGAAATTATTACTTAACGTTTGATTTTAAAATACACTTGAAAAAAAAGAAGGAATTATTATTTCGTTTTCAGCAATAAATTACAAGGATTTCAAACTTGTACTGATCATATAAAATTCTTAAATACAAATATTTCGTTACGATAACACCCTTGTATGATTGCTCAAATATATTTCGAGCTCTTCTTTTCATAACTATCAATTGTATAACAAACTGCAATTAATTGCAATACACGTGACATGAACATACGCTACTTCTTAGCAAAAATCGATGCACTTGGGACACCAAGTGAAATAAAAAATACTCCAAGGGTCGCGACCGAGACAGGTGGCTCGAACTTTCTCCACCACATAGATACTTGTAAGAGGATCCAGGTACCTGGGAGACATCCGTTTCCCCTTTGGGCTTAAAAATTCGTTCGTCGTGGCCGATAATAAACCGTGAAACGGAATTTTCGAGCGTCGTAAACCGCCCCTTCGTTCGCGAGACACGGGAATCGCTCGGCACCCGTCGCGTTTCTGTGCGTAATTTAGCACGGCTGATGGGAGAAAATATCTAAAATTAGATCCAGAGGGCGATGGTACAGGTGAGCAAGAAATCAACGCGCGGCGGGTCGAAAGGTTGGCAACTGGAACGGAAAATGAATCATTAAATTATCTTGCTCGACCTAAGCCGACGAGTCGTTAGAAAAAAGCCCATCAGCTTCGACCTCTGGCTTATTTTAAGTGTAGGCCATCGACCTAGAAAAGGTTACCGGTGGAGCACCGATAGACGCAACCCCGACTTGCATGCGAGCCTCGCCTGTTGCATAGCGAGTGGAAAGTCGCTTATTCATAGTAACAAGCGACACAGAAAGTAAAAGTTCCAGGTTCGGGACGAAAATGGACACAAAAGATCGTCGTCGACCCTAAAATACCACGATCAGCTCTAGTGGACCCCCATCCTGCACGAAAAATAATATTTCAATTTTTACATCCAGCAGAAAAAAATATTTACGTCAGAATTCGAGTCAAAGCCTTTCTCTTTAATTTTTCAACGATTTTGCAATATTTCTTTGTATAACTAGTCGTTATTCCATATTAGAGTAGAGTACAGAGTCATTGTAAATTATTGGAATTAATTTATGATATAGATTGCAATATTTTCTACGATAATTACTATACTCTTGAAATTTTTTTCTAGAGTATAGTTTAAATAAAAACTAATTTAGGAGTCTTGCATATTCAGGCTAACAATTGAAATAAAGTTCGAATTGGATCCCGAAAGATTTAATCATTGTTTAAGCGTTGCCCGCGTCGACGATCGTAATTTTCGTGTTAACTTCGCGTGGAACGTTCGCAGTGTAGAAAAAGTTGCGATTCTAATTAGAATTTAGAAGAGTGGGAGTCTTTTCCTGCTTTCCATTAGCGAATAAATTGGGAAAGCGATAGTACGTTCTTGTACAATTGCGTGTTTCCTTCTTTTATGTATTTTTTTTTTTTTTTCCTCCACCCAGAGCGAACCATTATACGCGATTTTTCGAAACAGCGCAAAGTACAGGCTGATAAATCGTGGAAATACGGGAAAACGTCACGTGCAGGTTTCGCGAACTACTAGCGTAATGGAAACGATATTCCCCGGGGTTATTCGGGACACAGAAGCCAGTTTGTGATCAGACATGTCCACGCAGTCGACATCGTCGTCCCGCAGAAAATCGTACAGTGCATCCGACTTCGATGACGAATAATCAAATGGCAGGTGTTCCATGCGATAAACTGGTCCCTGAATTTTCTATTAATCATCCGTGCTTCGTAACTGTCCTACATATTTCCTGATTTCAACCCATGGTACTAGAAATTGTTCTAATCTGTCCACTATTGCTCGTTTTAATATCGAAGCTTCGGTATTTTACCGATAATCATACATCGAGCATATTTAAATGCATATTGATCACTTTGTTTTGAGAAAGTATTGTATTATTATATTGCGGTATTTTTCAAATATAGTAAATTTCATCTATTTTATATTTACACAGGGCCAAAATATTTTAATAGAAGGAACTTTCACAATAAGATTATAATGATAATGATTGGTTCCAGAATATACTATTTTAGGTATCAGTCATCGAATAAAAGTCTACAATATTTATTTGATTTTCTATTCGAAATGGAATTCTTAAAATCAGTCTATATCGATACAGAAAATTATTATAATAATGGTTGGTTCAAGAATATGCTATTTTATTTACCAGTCATCGAATAAAAGTCTGCAATATTTACTTCATTTTCTATTCGAAATGGAATTCTTAAAATCAGTCTATATTGATACAGAAAATTATTATAATAATGATTGGTTCCAGAATATACTATTTTAGGTATCAGTCATCGAATAAAAGTCTACAATATTTATTTGATTTTCTATTCGAAATGGAATTCTTAAAATCAGTCTATATCGATACAGAAAATTATTATAATAATGGTTGGTTCAAGAATATGCTATTTTATTTACCAGTCATCGAATAAAAGTCTGCAATATTTACTTCATTTTCTATTCGAAATGGAATTTTTAAAATCAGCCTATATCGATACACAAAATTACAATAATAATGGTTCAAGAATATACTATTTTATTTACCAGTCATCGAATAGAAGTCTGCAATATTTATTTGATTTTCTATCCGAAGTGGAATTCAAAAGGACCAGTATATATTAAATATCCGGAAACAGTAAAAACTTTATTCGAGAATGATTAGTTTGTAATAGAAGCTTTAACTCCAATTTTGTTGCGCGAGTTGGTATCATAAAATACGAGTTAAGCCATTGTAACGTTTTAAGGGATTAAGATTTTCTTGCAATTCTTTTTCTCCAGGCGCTACGAACGCCGTACACTTTAACCTTTTCCTATTTGACCCAAGAAAATCCGGATTAATTCACGGGGAATGCTTCCCCCGTTACGGTCGCGCGGACCAGTTGCAAATTTCTTTCTTGGTGAATTCACTGTACTTTCCTGACAGAGTAACGTGTTAATCAAATTGATATCGTAACGATGGTTAAACGGAGCCTGAAATTACTCGGCTGCTAAAATTGACGTTGTAGTATAAATTTTGTCTTTGAAAAGAAACGAGATGGTTATTTCCATTTTTATACGATGCAAGTTTGTCGTCTCCTCGGATATGGATATTGTTCAAATGCCTCGAGGGACTTTATTATAACTAACGATGACTGTTTCTTTGATGCTTTTGTTTGCAAGGGAAACTTTCAGCAACAAACTCCTTTAAATTACGAGGAAGACTGAAGTTAAACAGGGCACTCCTTCGTTTTACTCACTGGTAAATTAAAAATACTCTTTATCACAGTCTCGCCATTTCCTGGAATGTGCAAATATGTATACTCGATACACAATTTTTCGAGAAAATTAAAAGTATTTGATTTATATTTGTAATAATACTCAGTTTGAATACGTTTTTCTTTATTAAATTCATATGTGGTATACCTATGCGTACTGCAAAGGTCATTATTCTAGACGAATTTAAATACGAGAATATATTTTGCTATTCAACCAAATGAAATGTATCATTTGCCTGATTTAAAAGAACGTAGGTAAATTTTTGATTTTGTTAGAATTTTAGAAGAATTAAATAAAAAATACATATTTTTCTTAGGAAAGAAATAATAAGAATAGTGAAGCTAAATGGTGCTAAAATAAAATAAAATTTTCTTTCAAATAACTGTTATTTAGCCGGTCATGGTAGGGTTCAGTGTAAATCTTTTGTAAATTAAACATAATTCAGGACTCACACGTTGCACGAGAATGGGTTAGGTCTGGGTTAGAATTAAATAAAAATTTTCTCAGGAAAGTGAATATTCCACGTATACCACAAGAATGAAGCTAAATGGTGCAAAAAATAAAATTTTATTTTAAAAAATTATTTGACTGGTCATGGTAAATTCAGTGTCAATTTTTTGGAAATTAAACACACTTCAGGACTCGCACGTTGCACGAGAATGAGTTAGGTCTGGGTTAGAATTAAATAAAAATTTCCTCAGAAAAGTGAATATTCTACGTACACCACAAGAATGAAGCTAAATGGTGCAAAAAATAAAATTTTATTTTAAAAAATTATTTGACTGGTCATGGTAAATTCAGTGTCAATTTTTTGGAAATTAAACATACTTCAGGACTCGCACGTTGCACGAAAATGGGCGTTTACCCGTATAATAAATAAATAAGACTCGACGAAACGATCTTGAGTGTTACGTTTCGAGGTTAATAAAGAGCGGCATCGTCGCGAGAAAAGGAGTCATCGGCTCGTCGGAGGCGCGGAAGACGAGGCTCTCAGGACGCGGAAGAAGAGGATTAAGTCTTCCGGGCGGCCTAACTTCCAACGGCCGCCATAAAGAAGACGGAAGGCGTTCGCGCGGCGTCGAAAGAAAAAAAAAAAAAATCAACCCAGACCAGGGGCGAATTAAAGCGAGCTGCAAGGAACGCAGTTTTCCTTTCCCGCGGCGAAACTGGCATTAGTGCCGGCTCCGAGCTTAACGATCAGCCTCCAGAAGTCTCTCGAAAAGGAAATGCGTGCCGACTTCCGCTGCGCGCCCTATTGACCGTCACGTTTCGCGATTTCACGACACTGTCGGTTCGACTCGATGGAATCGAGTCTCGAGCTACTTTTGTCGCCGGCTAATTCGATCGAAAGGAAGACAGCATTGTGTCTCGGATTACTACGAGACCCAGCGATCGAGCGGCGATTTTCCAAAGATAAAAGCCACCCCTCCCAACCCCACAACTCGAACGTGCTTTCCCAAGGTGGTAGAATATCGGGCGTACACTACCGTTTCACAACTATTTTTTTTATCCTCCCACGCCTCCGCGTTTCAAATATTTTGGAAAGATCCTTTGTGAGAGCTGAACTTTGATTATAGGCAATTGCAAACTGGGTGAATTATAATTTTTGTAAACATTTATTTTAGCTTCAGAATTAATGATTTTGGTTTCAAAGTGAAAAGTTTTATAACCCATGTATGTAGATGGCGTCAAAATATTAGAAAGAATATTCTAGCCCCCCGAAAAATATTTAAAACCGTCTGACGTTTGAAATATTTTGTAAACATTTCTTGTGACAGCTAAACTTTGATTTCAAACAATTGCAAGCTACGTGAATAAAAATTTGTCTTTGTAAAACTGTATTTCCTTTAACATTTCATCTTGAAAATTAATAGTTCTAGTTTCAAAATGAAAAGTAATATAATATTGAAATATATAAAGTATAATTTTGACGTCATTTATATATAACCCTTTTTAATGTTTTGACGTCATTTATATACAGGGTGTTCGGCCACCCCTGGGAAAAATTTTAATGGGGGATTTTAGAGGCCAAAATAAGACGAATATCAAGAATACCAATTTGTTAATGGAGGCTTCGTTAAACAGTTAGTAACGTTTAAAGTTCCGACCGTACTGAATTTTTTTCTCGAAAATGCGCAAGATTCCGGGGGTATGTTTATTCACCAAAAAAGATTGTAATTGATCCCCGCAACCGAAAATAATTTTTCCAGAACGATTTGAAATTTTTTTTTTTCGACGAAAAATTTAAGTACCTACCCCCTGTCGATTTTTCTTAAAAATTCCTTTTTCATTTGTAGTAATTTTGTTTGACACCCTACAGAAAAGTTGTTTAATACTTTTTTGTAGGTACCCATGAGCTCTACTTCGGAAAAAAGTTTCATTGAAATATATTCACAATTGTAGGAGTTATGGCTGTTTGAAAATTGGACCATTATTATGGGGTTTTTCTCATTTTGCGGGGTCAAGGAACAACTTTTCGAATATTTTTAGAATTTATATATATTCTATACTAAAATACGCGTCGTTTGCTTTTTTAAACATTAAAATCGTTCAATCCGTTCAGAAGTTATGACGTTTTAAAGATTCGCATTAAAATTCAGGCAAACATTTTTGGTCAGACATTATATTTTCGGTAATGAATTTTTTTCTCGAAACTGAGTAGGAATTCAAGGGTATGTCTGTTGACCATAAATGCTTGCAATTGACCCCTGCAACTAAAAATAATTTTTCCAAGACAATTCGAAAGTCTTTTTTTTCACTCAAAACTTTCAGCACTTACTCGAATTTTTTTCTTGAATGTGGATAGGATTTCGGAAGTATGTGTATTCACCAAAAATGATTGTAATTGGCCCCCGCAACCGAAAATAATTTTTCCAGAACGATTTGAAACTTTTGAATTTAATTATTAGTAACTATTTAACGAAGCTTCCATCAACAAATTGGTATTCTTGATTTTCGTCTTGTTTTGGCCTCTACAATCTCCCATTAAAATTTTTCCCAGGGGTGGCCGAACACCCTGTATAAATGACGTCAAAACATTAAAAAGAATATTCTACTCGCCCCAAAAAATATGATAATTTTAGAAGTACAAATAATTAACGCGTGCGACTGTTGTTCGAAAGTGAGTTTCCAACTTTCAGAGAGTGAAGCCAGAGACAAATTTTGAGTTATCCCAAATTAAAGTGTAATAATATAGAACAGAGTGCAACGAGACAAAGGGAACAGTGCGACCGGAATCGTTTATTTCACTTTCAAAGGATAACTTCCGCGTCCATGGAATGGCTAGAAAATTGTTGATGAACTTTTACAATACTATCAACTTCTTCTAATACGTATTTAATTAATCTCATCTTTCGACCATGTTCGTGAAATCGATGCTTCGATCCTTCGATGATTGGGCGAAACGGAATGTTTGGTCGCGTGTGGCATAAATTCAAGAAAATTTTGAGAAGCAGAAACGCGTCAACGCGAACGACGACGCGTTTTGTGTTTGGTTTCGGTTCGCGTTCGCCTGGCAGGCGAAAAAATTACCGGGGAAAAAAAATTCGACTACCGTTATAACTTCGCGTTTATTCCGCGGTGCACGACGGAAACAGATTCCACGAAGATTGAATGAGTTTTACCGTGCACAAAGGCGCGCGATAGGTACTTAATTTAACTCTGAAGGCCCGACGCGTAATGGATAATCTTCGCTGACGCGTACGGCTGAAATTCTGTAAAATCTCGCTGGAGGGGCGCTGCATTTTATCGTTGAATTTACAACGAAATTGAATGCACGATTATTAATAAAATTATCGCACCTTCGATCCGACCGATCCATTTCGACGCGACTCTTACGAATATAGACGGTATCGAGATTCTTAATCAGATTCAGACGACAAATTCGTTAGCAAAAGATTTTTAATCAATGCAATTTGTGATTCTAGTTTGGACGAGTTGCATCAATAAAAATATGCGATTCAATACTCGACTCGTACACGAAACGATATTAAAAATTCTAAAGGAAGGATCGCGGAATTCGGGGTATCGTTTAATTTCGAAAGCGCCCAGTGAGTAACTTGGCCAATTGCAGCTGCTAATTTTCACTGTTCGATAATCTCCAACGTATTAGATATTAATTCGAATTCAATATTCGATTTTCGCCGGGGCGAAACGCCCTTTAATTCCACTCGTACGATAAATCGAATTATGCGGGGAATATCCCGTGAAATTGCGCCGTTGGCCCCGCGAGCGCGGGAAAAATCGACGAAAAATACGGAAATCCTGGCGCGAACATCTCGGTGTCCCTTCACGGTATCACATTTTTCGCGCTTCTTCCATCGCCGGAAGCAAACAGCCATTGCCGGGCTAACTCGAGTGTCACCGCATTTAGAAATGGAATATCCGCCGTGCCGGGTTCCATTCAGCCGTCAAATTTCGAAACACTCTCCGAATAAAAGCGCCCTATCAGTCGTGAATCTTTTTTCGATGCTCGCGACGATGGTTCCGCCAGGCGCGACAGATCGATTATCGCGAAACGACGAAACTCGCGGGCACGAAATAATGTCTCGCGTCGACAATTTCGCCCGTAATCGTTCGTTTCTCCTTTAAGAGGCTTTATATTATTGCACGTCCCAAAAGAATTTACGAATTCTTTCATGTTAGAAAAAAAATATAATTAAAGAAATAACATCTTTTGTTCGTTTTTTGGACGAACCCTCCCACGCATCTTTTCTGTGGTCCGATTTCTTCAAATATGTATCGTTTCAATTCCTTTGATATAAATAAATACACCATAATTGATAGTTTCAGTGTTAAAAAAGGGATCGTTGATTTTGAAATTTAGAAATGAATGGGGTTTTTATTTGTATATTAATTAAATTTCTGAAGCATTCTGTACAGACTGATCCTCTTCAATTTGAAACTGGACGAGGACTAAACTCGGTCGAGCAAATTGTCGTTGCAAATAGACATTCGAGAAACTATTAAGCGCCTGAAAATAAGAAAAGGAAAGGAGAAAAATATCGTTAACGCCCGGAGGAGTGTCGTAAACGGGTTAAGTCCCGGTTACACTTTGCGCTTAAGTCTAACGCGATGTGTACGTACGACGAACTCGTAGCCATTTTGCAAACATACTGCGCGTACGTCGTCACGTATGTTGTCTACAAGGGAGCCGCGATCGCCCTCGTAAATGCACCAAGTGGTAAATCTTGCCTAACAGTGGCGATTTTTCCCTCGATTGTCACGAAAGTATATGCGATGTATATCTACGTGGAAAATACTGAAAAGACGCATTGGAGTCGTTGAAAAAGAAGGAACGAATAATTCTCTTAATGTTTTATGATTTTTCTTCCTTAAAATGCCCATCGAAAAATAATAAATCCTGCAGAGATCTGATACTCTCCAGAAATCCTCAAGTGTAAATTCTACGGTCAGCGATTGATTAACACGTCGACCGAAAACGAAACTTTGTTTTTTAATTCTGTCAAGAAAATTCAAGAGTCTCATTTAGATTTATTTTCTTTAACATCTAACCTTGAAAATTAATTTGTTTTAGCTACTTAATAAAAAATTAGTCGGTATAAAGCTATTGTATATAATAAAGAATACTGTAGTTGCGTGAGGCATATAAAACTCAAAGTTTCCTTTGTTATAGGAAGCAATACAGATTTGTTTAAAATTCTAATGAAATATAAAACAGCTGAGCGTATGCTGGGCGTTCTTTCCAACGAAGAATGAATGTTTAATCATTATGCGTTGCATTTGCCTTTGTGGTAGACGCTTTTGAACCAGAAAACATGGGCCTTATAGCTTACATTAGAATTGATTAACACTAGATTACCGTTCAGGAATCCGATGCACATAGTACGATCGAATGTTGCTTTTGTTAATTAATCTGACTGCGTCTACGCGACGCGACAATAAAGTTAAGAGGATAATTCTGTTCTCGATCTTAGCAGAAGCAATGTAAACTTTGAAATCTGCTTGCTGCATAGCTTAATCCCCCCTCTACTTTCGTGCAAATATTTTCAGTTGCTTTAATCCTCATAATGGATCAATATTGACCCACTGATTTATACTAAATCAGACGTGTCTCCCTATATTTTTGACAATTTTTAACGAAATTACATCTTCGTAAAAAGGCACGTCAAAACGTAAAGTTTTTGCAAATGAAATTTTGCTCTTAGCAATTTTTTCGAGAAACAACGTTCCTTATGTTTTTGTTGCCTAATGTTTGACGCGTCCCAAATACGGTTTAGATTATTCTGTCACCGATACGCGGGTGTAGCGTTGGAAAAAGTCGTTTGCACCGAGTTGTTACTTATTCTGGATTGGCATCCAATTTGCCTTTAATCTCTTTGACCCGCGGGGGCAAATGATTTTTCCATATTTTAGAACGTCCAACGTGGTGTGACCCCTTAATGAGCCTGTCAGACCTGGCCGGTTTCAGCAATTATTTCAAAGGGCGAAAGGACCGCGGACGACGGTCCAGAAACGAGAACTTTTACGTCGGCTATCCCGTTTCGTAATCTCTCAGACGTCTGCGCGAGAACTTTCCACGACTTTCAGGAATTAACAATTTGCTACCGCGTCGCTCGTCATCGCCACGGGTTCCGGCGCTCATTTTTCGGAAAGATTTGCGAGACGACCGGGGAACTTTTCCAATTGCAACTTGTTCTGTCCGCCTAACGCAATTTCACACGGCCGGAACTAACCGGGGATCCTCTCTTCAACGCCATCCTAGACTTAGTTTCCCTCTAATTCTTCGCTCTCCTTTAAGCAACGAAAGAATTGTACTCGAGAAGAACTTTGAACCAATTTTTCCCCAGAGAAAAACTTGTTTTACAACCCCTTCGTTGCATTCCGATCGTTAAAAGATATTTACGAATTACTTGAAACATCTCTGAAGGGTATTGTTGAATAAATCATGATGCTTATAGTTCTCGAAGACCAGAGATGAAAGTTTTAATAAAACCGTAATAATCCCCGAGGCGTTTACTCAAGTTTTCAGAAGGGTTCAGTTTGTTAAGTTTCGATAACAGGAGCATTCCTTTGTTGCGTTTTAAGTTATTCTTCGAAATTTGATGCTGAGGCACGTGAAATCAATCGAACCGCAGCGGAGCCGCTGCGTTCGACGTTAAACGTTCGCTCATCTCGTCGTGAAACAATCAAAACCGCCATTTGTTCTCTCGTAATACGTCAGTGAACTTTTAACGACTGCGCGCGGAAAATTATCCGCAGAAAGCAGCTGCTGCTCCGCCATCGGCGGCTTCAGCTGCCATTCTCGAGTCTGCACAGTTTTGTTTATCGGGCTAAGTAAATTTTAATTAATCGCTAATTAATCTACTGGTAAACTAATCCTCCTGTCCGGTCGGTTATAACCGTGGTCGTTTCCCCCGTAAATAAATTCGACCGGGCGGCCGCATAAATAACTGGTTTTTTTCGATCGGTGGGCGGACAAACAGCGCCAGGAGCGCTAAATAAATACATCTTTCGACGAAACTCGTATCGAAGCTGCGTCGTTGCAGCGAAGAAAAATAGGGAACGCGAAACGCGCGGGTCATCCCTTTTATACTAACGCAACCATGTCAAACACGCGGCTCGATTCATCAGATCATCCGGCTCGCTTCAACCTTGCGTTCCTTTTTTTGAATTGAAATCGAAATAAATTCAATTTAATACTCGACTTCGGTGGTTGTGGTTGGGAATACGTATTTAGGTTTCTTCGATAATGAAGAACAGTAGAAACATACGAAATATCAAGATTGATCGATCACTTTTGGTCAACTGTTAGATAAGTCCCCAGATTAACCCTCTGTAGGCCTCCTTTTCTTAAATATAAACTTGCAAGGCATTTAGTTTGATAATTCATCTTTTCTGAAAGTTACACAGATTTAGTGCTTAATTTTAGTTTTTCTAACAAATGAAGGAGTATTTTTATCGTTCAACTATTCAAGATCAATTCTTCATATAAAAACAAATAAAAAAGTCCTTTTCCGTTTCGCGATCCGAGGTTTCGTTATCGAGATACGAGCAATTAAAAACGTCTAAGCGCGCGTGAGGCGCGCCAAAGTTGAAAGTTGCGCCAATAATCTTTGACTGCTCGTATCTCTGTAACGAAAGCTTGGATTGCAAAATGGCAAAGGACTTTTCGACTCCTTTTTTCACAAAGAATTTCTTAGCCATCTGTTCTTCCCACATTTTTGAAGTACCTGTTATTATACGGCGATTATTGTCGAAATCGTTGCGTCAGAGGCGACGATTCCCATGCTTTCACAGTTGGGTGCATACTGACAACACTGATCCGTTTATTCGCGCGCGCACAAATACACTGGTGGGGATCTCCGTCGATGGAACTCCGTGACGATGGCAATCGGCGATTTACGACGAGTTGTTAGCGGCTGGTGTACGTGCAGCTGTGCAGCTAGTATCTCGCGAGCTTCTGCAGCTTCCCTTGATTGTTTACAATTAATTAAACCCGACAGTGTCGTAGTTACTCCCGTTGTTTCGCTCATCTTCCTCCGTTTCTCTCTCCATCTTCGTTTCGCGTTACGAGAAAGGCTTTGCTGTTCTTTAAAAGGAGAATCCTCTCTTGCAATGGCTTCCTTATTACTTAAAAATAGCTGAACTTTCTTCATCTTTGGAAAACATCATACCCTACTTTCCCGGGCAGTTATAAAATATAACGCCGGGGAAATATTGCTATTGGTCAAAATTTGACACTGCAATTCGTTCTAGGAGATAGAAAATACAACTGAGGAGCGAGTATTACTCGATATTTTATGTTACAAACTTTTGTTAGTTTTTACGTTTCGCGTTAGAAAATTCCGCGACACGGCTTCCAGCTTTTTTCGTAATAATTCTGTCTTCTGCTCGCCTTTCTTAAGAGGAATTCTCTTTTTTTCTGATGGAAAGACCTTGTTTTCCCGTCGCGGAGGAAAACCTGTCACTTTGCTGCCTTCTGTTAGCAAATGGGTCTAATTTTGCTCTGCAGATGCCATTAAGGGTTGTTCTGCCTTTGTTCTCTGCTGAGAAAAGATCTGCTCTTATCTGTTTTTGCTTTCTCTTTGCAAAGAAAAGATTGTGTTTCTCTCTGTCATCTGATAACGCTAAACCGTTTGTTTCCTGATTTTTGTCGAAACGATTACTGTATTCCTTGAACAGTCTTTGTTCTCCTTAAACGTTTTGTTCACTTCCAGAACAGTCCTTGTCTTTATTAGACGTTTTCAGAAGGAAGTCTCTTACAGATTCAATGTGATTCGATCTTTCAGAACATTGTAACAAATTGTTAGTCTCGATTTTAAGAATATCTTTTACCTCTGCTCCCCTTAATTTGAGAAAAACTTGGCACGTCAGAGGAAAGCACAGCCTCTTCTCTCCGTTGCCGGTGAAGTTTCGTCTCTGTTAGCAAATGACAAAAAATAGTTCGCCCGTGTCTTAAAGCAAAGCTCTGTTCTTGCTCCCTTCGCTCGCGGAGCCACTCTTTTTTCATATTCCCCATTTTATGGCAACGCTGTGTTTACTACTGTTCGCCTTCTTTCTGGAAAAGGATCTCCCCTTCTTGTTTCCCCTCCCACGTCTCAGCGTCATGCACGTGACTGATGTGACGCGCACGTGCACTCGCGCGCATCTATCTATGCCCGTCGAGAGGAAAATCACGAAGATAATCGAGCTTCCGGAATCCTGTGTTTCGCGAAGATTTGTGTGGTTAGACGCATCCGTACACAAAACGGTAAAGTCAATTTCCTCCGTCGATGTAACACTCTGATACTTTCATAATATTATCAAACTAACATTAGATATTCTTTGTAAAATATTTTTAATCATATCCTCATCTCCGTATGGTTAGCTTCACTGTTATAAATATATTAAGCTAGATCTTAGGTTCTTATAATGAAACTGGAAAAATTGTGGGTGTGAGAGCTTTTTTGTGAATTTTGTGGGAGTATTTTCTTTGTTTATCGTTTATTTTTGATAATATCCTCATCTATGTGTGGCTAGTTTCACTGTTATAAATATTTTAAGCTAGATCTTAGGTTCTTATAACGGAACTGGAAAAATTGTGGGTGTGAGAGCTTTTTTGTGAATTTTGTGGGAGTATTTTCTTTGTTTATCGTTTATTTTTGATAATATCCTCATCTATGTGTGGTTAGTTTCACTATTATAAATATTTTAAGCTAAATCTTAGGTTCTTATAACAAAACTGAAAAATTGTGAGTGTGAGAGCTTTTTTGTGAATTTTGTGGGAATCCCTTTCTTGTTTATAATTTATTTTTGATAATATCCTCACCTCCGTGGGGTTAATTTCATTGTTATAAATATTTTAAGCTAGATCTTAGGTTCTTATAACGAAACTGGAAAAATTGTGGGTGTGAGAGCTTTTTTGTGAATTTTGTGGGAATCCCTTTCTTGTTTATAATTTATTTTTGATAATATCCTCACCTCCGTGGGGTTAATTTCATTGTTATAAAAATTTAAGCTAGATCTTAGGTTCTTATAACGGAACTGGAAAAATTGTGGGTGTGAGAGCTTTTTTGTGAATTTTGTGGGAGTCTTTTCTTTGTTTATAGTTTATTTTTCATAATATCCTCATCTTCATGTGGGTAGTTGCACTCTTATTAATGTTTTACCCCAGATCTTTGATTCTTATAACGAAACTGGGAAAATTGTGGGTGTGAGAGCTTTTCTGTGAAAATTGTGGGAGTTTCTTCTTTATTTATAGTTTATTTTTGATAATATCCTCATCTCTGTGTGGTTAGTTTCACTCTTATTAATATTTCAACCCAAATCTTCAGTTTTTATAATGAAACTGGAAAAATTGTGAGTGTGAGAGCTTTTTTGTGAATTTTGTGGGACTCTCTTTTTTGTTTATCATTTATTTTTAATAATATCCCCCATCTGTAGAGTTAGTTTCAGCCTTATAAATATTTCAACCCAGATCGTCAGTTTTTATAATGAAACTAGAAAAATTGTGAGCGTGAGAGCTTTTTTGTGAATTTTGTGGGAGTCTCTTCTTTGTTTATCGATTGTTTTTAATAATATCCTGACCTCCGTGGGGTTAGTTTCACTCTCATAAATATTTTACCCCGGATCTTCGGTTCTTATAACTAAACTGGAAAAATTGTGAGCGTGAGAGCCTTTTCGTGAATTTTGTGTGTTCCCTCCACACTGCCACTGTGCGTCGGTGCCCCGAGTATACGCGACGCATTATTAGAGGTTTCCAGAGAGCGGCGGAAGCGTGTTTTTCGCGGATGTTTACACCGGAGACGTCAAGTCCCGTCGCAGTAAAGTTTCGTAGTTTTCCAGCGGTCGTGCGAGAACTGTCTTTAATTTTTCACGTGGGAAAGTGGCGCGGCGAACAACTTCGGATGACGGTAAATGAAATTTTGACGGTAGATTTAAGCGACGCGTTGTCGCGTGTTTTTTTGCGAGTCGAATTTACGGCTGACGAGTAAACACGAGTATTTCGTTGGAATAATCGTTCTTTATCTCGAATTTAAACTGAGATATTTGATAATAAATAATATAAAACAGAGAAATGTTGATTCGAATCGAGTTTGCTGCTCGTTAGTAAGTCTGACGCAGCAATACCGAGACGCGATTTATTTATTTGTTGAACGTCTGAAGACCCACTCGTATGGTATACACAGTTGATACAAGAGGTACAAAACTATAGAATAACAGGACGTGTTATCATCACAATTCAAGAAGATCGATCTTCTTTTTCTTACATTTTTCATCGATCGTGCTTTATATCACTTGCTTTACTATTTTCTACGTTTAATACAGAAATCTATATATCGTCGCGTACGCTAAAATTATCGTTCTTATGCGAGCGTACCGTTCCATTGAAATTAATCGCGCGTTCTCGGTCTATAATCGGACGACAAAAAGTTCGCAAATGTCGCGGACCATCGTAAATTCTCGTCTCTATATCCTCGAATTCCCAGTTGAAACGCGCCACGTATACCACATTCATCGTTTCTTTCGAAATACAGTAATGATTCTTAAAATGAACGTCACTCCTAATTTCGACACCAGCAGATCTTTAAAATGATTCTTAAAGTAAACTCACTGGACTCGTTTCTATATCCTGAAATTCCCAGTTGAAGCGCGTCGCGTATACCACATTCATCGTTTCTTTCAAAATACAGTAATGATTCTTAAAATGAACGTCACTTCTAATTTCGACACCAGCAGATCTTTAAAATGATTCTTAAAGTAAACTCACTGGACTTGTTTCTATATCCTCGAATTCCCAGTTGAAGCACGTCGCATATACCACATTTATCGTTTCTTTCGATATATAGTAATGATTCTTAAAATGAACGTCGCTCCGAATTTCGACACCAGAAGATATTTATACAGTAATAAATCTTAAAATGAGTTCACTGAATATCCTCCAAGTTGGGAGGGATCGAAGAGTTCAACTTGCGAATCACGTCAGGAGTTCATTTAACGAATCATCACCCTAAAAATTATCCCTCGTATCGTTTAAGCATCAGGAAACGAAGGTTCTCGCATTAGGTTGCGATGAAATGGCGCGTTTTCGCGCGAAGACTACTTTTAGGATCGTCGAGTACCTTTGGGAAATTGGTTCCGCGCCTCTCCCTGGCCGTCTTCTAACTTTTATTCTCTCCCAGGGACCGACGACAAGAAAATAGCGCAAACTGAGAGCCCTCAGTCTTCCTTATCTCTGTACACTTGCTTCTTTTCGTTCTCGTTCTCGCTTCGTCCAACACTTTCCACCCCCGTGCGCTGTCTGCTCGCCGCCATCCCCTTTACCCGATCCACCCACCCGACGTAACCCACCATCCCCCGTCTTCGTTTCCGCGATGCTCGTCGACCTTTTACCTTCTCATCGACGGATTTCGCGTAAATCCCTGGCAGCCTGGTTAGGTCCTGGTCTCGACCTACTCGAAAAGATTTCATCGGTTCGATCGCGGCAAGTGTTCCTGCCCGACCATCGGCAGAGGGGGAGGGGGGCTCTCCCCTGAAATCACTTTGACTCGAAACTTCTGGTTTCTGGGAAATTTACTGATTACTGGCGGAAATGCGATGCACCGTCCTGTTCGCCAGGGTTTCTTGTTTTTCTCTTCTTTCTCGATTTCTGGTCTTCGTCGTCTCCCTGCACTCTGTGGCTACTCTCCCATCGCCCCCTGCTTCGATCGAGTGGCCCTCGATAATCTTTACTTGATCGTTGGCTTTGCGCACAAACAGTGCGACGTAATTCGAAAGTGGAGGCAAATTGAATTGTTCGAAACAGACAAAACAATGTTGAAAATGGACAAATTTTTTAAATAAAATTTTTGAAAGGAATCGTATACTCTATACTTGTATAAAAACTGATTTTTTCACTTACAAATTACAATGAGCAAAACGATTCGCTACTTTAATATCAGTTTCGTGTAAATATTTACAATTTATTGATCACTGTACATACAATTTTTTGATAAATATCGTAACGAGTACTTATATTGACAAGTTTAAAATTATTTTACACGAAAAATATGTCCCAAACGTCAAATATTGCTGCCCAGTGGCGATTAAAAACTGATTACTCCTCCAAAACGTAATACCTCGATAAAACGCAACTTTCCTACCTCGATAAAGCGTAAGTGCTTATTCCTCTTACAAAGGTTAAAAACTTTTAAATTCCTCACGATATTTGGACCAAATTCACCCATATAATTCAATTTTGCCATCTCAAAGACTCCTAGATTCACAGATTCGAGCAACTAAAGTGGTTAAATTGCGATCGCGGGAATCTTTTCGCGTATTTTGTGTCTCTATTCTGTTTAACAATATCGTTTGACTATTTAAACGCCAATAATTGCTACCCAGTGGCGATTCAAAAATGATTACTCCTCCAAAACGTAATACCTCGATAAGACGCAACGTTCCTACCTCGATAAAGCGTAAGTGCTTATTCCTCTTACAAAGGTTAAAAACTTTTAAATTCCTCACGATATTTGGACCAAATTCACCCATATAATTCAATTTTGCCATCGCAAACTCTCCTAGATTCACAGATTCGCGCAACTAAAGTGGTGAAATTGCGATCGCGGGAATCTTTTCGCGTATTTTGTGTCTCTATTCTGTATAACAATATCGTTTGACGATGGTGCACGCACCGTGCGAGCAGGAACTATTTAGTTTCGAATGGAAATCAATTTCAGCAAGAGCGCTTCGAGGTATTCGCAAGTTTCGCGAAGCAACCGGCAACTTCTTGCCGTCTTGCTCGAACTATTCCGTAGGAACGTTCCGTTTGCATCCACCAAGTTGCTCTTTTTCCTGCGAATAAAGCGCGTTTGCGCGGGACCTGCAAAACGTTTTAACTGTCCTTTTTATTTATGGGCGATTCCCATTTCTGGCAATGAACTTAACCATCTCGGGATTAATCCTTTCGCGAAATAGCGTGCGTAGCGTAGAAACCGTTATACCGGGAACTTTTTAAATTACTTTATTTAGAACAGGGATTCTCAACCGGGCTCGTAAACCACCCAGCGAAGTACGAATTTAATTATGGGATTATAAAATAATGTAGTGATAGCTTGCACGAGAGGATTAAACTTTATTTTCTTTCATAGTGGATCCTTTTCGTTATACAGCTTTCTTCATTTTTTGAAAATGCGGATTTACAGTTGGTTTACGCGGATGAAATTTTTGCAAGAATTTTTTTGATTGAATCGCGTTGAATCCCCACTGCTTCAATTCCCTTTTGGTATTTATTTTCCCTCGAAATGAATTTACTTTATTTGTTTTGCTTATTAATCTCGTGTAATAACACGAGTTGTTATACGAAGCTAAGGATTTTGAATTTTTATATTTTTTAATATTGTTCTAACAGTGTATTATTTATTGTTTCAGGTGAGTCGAAAATGCAGAGGTGTTTGGCTGTTCGTGAGTAATTTATTAAGAATATTAAAATTAATTTTTTATATTCTGTTAGAAATGAATTTTTAGTGACTAAAATTCGTTTTAATTTTTAAATACAAGTATTTTCACGCAATATTTGTAACGAACACGAAAGTAATTCAGTAATTCTCGTTCAAAATTCGTTTCCTTCTTTCCTCGATTGTTTGAAATCACAGAACGGGGAATTAATTAAGCACCTGTTACTTGACGGATCGATTAATTCAGAGTTGGTTGCGGAAGAATCACTGGAATTCTTGTTCGAAAATTTTCTTCGAATTACTTGAATAATCTGCTATTTAACGAATCTATTAATTCCTTCGTATCTTATTAAAACAATCGCTTTCTCGGTGCTTCAAATTGTTTGAGTTCAACTTGTTGATAAAGTTCTCTTTCGCGGTAGAATTCATTTGTATTTTCGATAAGAGAATTTTCCGTGATCCTCGTAAATAATCCCTTTAAATGGATAATGATAAATAATTAATAAACACTGTGCTATGTAACGAACCAATGAGAACTTATAATTAGTACAGTATAACCAGTTTACACATTGTTATAAATAGTAGACTTTTCGTTAATTTACGTTATCTTACAATGTGGTTTTATTTCCAATACTGCACAATTTCTCAATCATTAATTAATTTGAACAGTTGCTACTGGGCTCCGAATACAAGCATTAATCGCAAAATTCTGGTTTATACAAATTCATATAAATAAAAAAAATCGTATACATGCAGTATCTATGCAGAATTTCTCGCTCAATCGGTGAAGTGAATCTAGAAAAACATTCAAATCAAACGAAGTTTTCATCCACTTTATCCAAATAAAAATTCATCCCATGGGTTAACAATCTCTACACTTTGCAACATGCATGTTTATTTTCGATACATTCAAGAGCACCCATTATCCAATATTTGCCAACTAAAAATTATTCTCGAACAGAAAATCTAACTCTATCCATGAAATCGCGCCCCTACCGTAGTTGGAGTTACGTTTCGTTACATTAATCACCTAAAACATTAATTACATTCCTGTGACGTGGAACGAGGAAACGAAAATGATCGCCGCGCGCGAAACCACGACCATAATTTCCATTCCACAGAATAGCTGGCATCCGTTCGTTTTATTCGATTTCTCGTTGTTCGTTTTTTCGAGATCGATTCGAAGATCATCGCGGGGGTGGCGGAGAAAGACTGTCAATTTTACGGCCCTTTTTGTGATTTTTTTCTTAATGATAGGTAGTCTGTTTTGTACTGAGACTTTGCAGATATATTTATTCATCTTATACGCAAGTACAATATTTTTTCCATGGAAAAATATTAAAAATCGTGGGAATTATAACTTCCTGTTTAAACAGAGGGGGCTAAAGTATCTTCATAAGAAAGGTTGTAGTCATAGCAGAAACTAGGGAAAAGTTTCGAATTTCTATTTGTTAATCGTTCTTTTGTCTTTAGCGTATCAAAAAAAATAGTCAAACTTAATATTTCTTTAAATCTCTAGTTCCAGCTATAAAGGCGTGTCTGTTGAATATTCTCTCCAAATTTGAAGTCAATCGGTTTGCTAGATTTTGAAATATCATGTAAGTCAGTTTAAATGCGTTTTTTTTTAAACAAGGAGCTATAACTCTCGCAATTTTTAATATTTTTTTATGAAAAAAATATTGCACATACCTATGGGACGAATAAATATATCTGCGAAATGTGAGGACAAAACAACCTACCTGTCGTTGAAAAAAAAATCACAAAAAAAGGCCGAAGAAATGACAGCCTAGATAGCAATGCTCCCTTAAAGTAGATTAAATTTCTCTTCCGGTTTAATCACGGCGTTTTGGGGATACGGCTCGAGTGTGTGTCTCGAATGTGTGAGCCTCGTCTTGTGTACGCGTGCAGGTGCGAATACACGCGAGCAGCCTGTTTAAAATTCTCCTCGAGTCCGGTCACTTAGTTTCTTCGCCTATTTTGCCGGTGATCGTTCGCCAGTTGGGGGACAGCATTGATACTGGTAATGATAATGCGTAATACAGGGTTACGGAAAGCTCTTCGAACAGCTTATGGCGCGCATAATTTGGCATTTTGTATCGGAAAAATTTAACCCAAGTATCCTAGCGTGACGACGTCGGACGATCTACGTAATTGAATTATCGGTGAGGATGGAGCAGTGTTTCCCAACGTGCTACGAACGCTCCACGCGTGGCCATTTTGAATATCTCGAGGACGATTAAATAATATTGTGCATTTGTCAGACTGCAAATGTAGTCGATAAATTATTATTGTTATTTGGATAATAACGTTTTTCTTTTTAAGAGGTTGAGGTGTAATTTATGAAAGGCTAGATTGATTTTTAAAAATGCCTAAATGGAGGTACAATTTAGTTGAATAATAGATAATCAATGAGAACAAAAGAAACAATTTGTTTTACATTTTCTCAATGCACATTTATTCAAGTTTTTTATTTTTATTTCTTCTGGTTTTAATATTAGTTTCTCATTGTCTGAACCTTTCTTCATTATTCTTCATGAGCAGTAAATTTACAGATATTAATTGCACATATATTTATAGAAAATCGTCACTAAAAATTTAGTTCAATAATAGAAAACGGGACCAAAAGAAAGCATCAATTTATTTTATATTTTCTCAACTAATTTTCTCAATGTACATTTATTCAATTCCTCATTTTCCTTTTTTCATGTTTTAATATTAGTTTCTCAATGTCTGAACCTTTCTTCATTATTCTTCATGAACACTAGATTTACAGATATTAATTGCATATATTTTTATTGAAAGTTGTCACTAAAAATTTAGTTGAATAATAGATAATCAATGAAATCAAAAGAAAGCAACAATTTGTTTTATATTTTCTCAACTAATTTTCTCAATGTACATTTATTCAATTCTTCATTTTCCTTTTTTCATGTTTCAATATTAGTTTCTCAATGTCTAAACCTTTCTTCATTATTCTTCATGGACACTAGATTTACAGATATTAATTGCAACATATTTTTATCGGAAATCGTCACTTTGAGTTGACCAGTTAAAAACAATAGTTTTTCGTTGGGGAATATTGTATTGTACGATTGAATTTTTTATTTTTATTTAAAGACTAATTTCATTCGGTAGTATTTATCTACATAAGAATTAGTGCTGGGACAGTGGTCGCTAACCTTGAAGCGTTTAAGTGTTACGTACTATATAAATCTCATAATTTTCGATGAGCTACATGTTGTGGTAAGCTAATATATAGTACGCAGCTCAAGCATGTCAAACTCGTTTTGGCCCTCGGGCCAATATGTACTTTCCTACCATGTTGCATGCTGTAGGTGAGCAAATATTTTACTACGGTGAAAAATGTCTCAAAAATTGTTTTTTAGTCGTCTCAACGCGCACCATTATACCGTAATATTAGAATATTCACACTAAATCTACCACAACCGGTATCCACTATTTTAGAATAGTTTAACAACGCGTATTAAAAAATAGTGTTTTCTTCATAATTGAGCCACTATTAGAAGCATCAAAATCTACCCTTTAAAATGATTTTCGTTTTATGTCGATTCGACTTTTCGTTTCGAGGATATCGTAATTTAAATGAAAGCAAAATTTTTTAAATTCTTTTCAAGAACGTTTTAAAATATAAAATATATATATTACAAACGTATTTAAAACAACACGATCGATCAAATTCTACTTACTCAGGGGAACAAAATAGTACGTAAGATTTACGAAACACATAGTTGAGTAATATTTATCCGATTTAGGGTTTGAAATATTTGCCTCGAATAATTTCGAAAACAATTCCGTTTAAGGGCGTTTGTTCCGTTCCTGTTATACATTCCAGCAAGCAATTTAAACTTTCGGAATGGTGTTTCCAGTGATACATGAGATGGGAATGGAACGAATTCGGTTTATTTTATTTGGCGATCCAATAAAAATGGTTACATAAATATTGACTATTAAATATCGCATTATTGTACTACAACAACGGCGGCAAAGTTCGTGAACTGTATTACATTTAAACCCACAATAGCTCACAATTAACGAATCAACAATCTGACCGAATTTAAAATATTTAATCTACAAACCTCCAAATCTTCTAAGCACTTTTCCGTTTCTTTTATTAAAGTCTATAGTTTTAAATAAAAACGAACTGAATCCCCGTTTCAAATCGTAACGTTTATTTACAAACTTCGATTATAAACAGTAATATTTTAAAATCTGTTTTGATTCATGCTCTTAACCCCGTGAGTTGCAAATTTATTTATCGTCGAAAGAGTATGAAAATTTGAAACGGAGGTCACTCGTGCTTGTCCTGCAAACAGAGTCTATAAAGTATGGTCTCAGCGGGGTGTGGAGGTGAAAATAAATGAAACACCGAGTAATAATTTACGTAGTCCGTATCGTTTTATTATTAATTCACGACTAACCATCTATTTGCGTTCCCATATTCTGCAACGGTGTAGCACGCGGCCGAATGAGACCGTATTAAACAAATCGCTGTAATATCCCCGCAATTTAACATTAAACCGCGAATTCCACGTGGTGCGATATATTATTCAAACATTAATTTTCACCGGTTACACCTGGCCAGAGTTCGTTCCCCGCGACCATCGATTCCGAGGTTCGTCACCCTTTAAACAAGCCGGTGCAGCGATGATTCTTAAAATGATTCGTGATTCGTAAATTGAACATTTCAAGAATCATCGATAATCATCATCCGTGCAAACATTTGCTGGTATCGAGATTCTTCTCTGCTGTACGATAAATGAACGCGCCAACCCGGGAACGATGTTCATTTTAAGAATCATTACCGTATGACCAGCTTTCGGGGCGTGCAAAAAATGGGGGAATTTTTCTCACAACAAAATCTTCCATTTAAAAAAATTTCCTTGACCACCATTCCACCTATACAATTTATTTATACTAAATAATGCACCCCTTTAACAACTTTTGTAAAAACACTTTCTTGGTATCTTCAATACCTCGTGTATAGTCCGGGCCACGATATAGCGAGGTCGTAAACTAAACTCTTGCTTGAGGGTGCCTTTCTGAATGTCTTTCTGTGTCCATAACTGCACCATCTTTGTTCATATTCTGCCTGCATATATTATAAGCAGGTAAATTAAGATATTAAAGACTTGAGTAAAACAAATGGCTACACTAGATAAAACATTTTTTCGTACGGCCCTGACTATAGTCTAAGGCCCTCAGCTGCTCGTATTTCTGTCAATTCACTTGCTTCGAGAGCTGAAACGTGTAAACTTTGACATCAACTCGAGTTTACGACCTCGCTATATCGTGACCCGGATTATAAGATATCGCGTGTGATCAGTCAGAAAGTGTTTTCAACCGCATTTTCGGGAAACGGAGGTAAATTTCAAGTAAAAATGATCACGGAACGCTCCCGTCGATGACTCGCGCGAAGATCTATAGACGCCTATCCGCGGCCATAGTCGCGGTGGTTTAGGGAGACGGTACCCGCGAAGAAAGATGAAGTTTGTTATCTCTCATCAGGCTGCCTCCGGTATCCCCGGGGCTCCAACTTCACCCTTTTCATCATGGCCCGTCCAGATTTTTCGTCGCCCTATTTTTCTCTGTTTTTCGCGGCCGTCTACGCGCGCGCCGTCAACGCGGAGGAAGTTTCGCGAAAGACCCTGGGCTCCCCGGGCTCCTTCCTTCCTGAAGGATCCACTTCCAGCGCAAAGTTTCGAAAGCCGTTCGAGAGGCCGGGCGTGTACACGGGAATCGAGTGGCAAATATTTCGAAAGCGTAAACGACTGGAAAGACATCCGTTTCGGACATCTTGACGGTGCTTTCCGCTCCACCCAGTGTCCTCGCCGCGAACTTTCGGTCGCTTTAATCTTGAACGAGGAGATCGCGCCCATAAACTCCCGCGGCGCTGGGCTTATCAGCTAGATCTCGAAAAACTACGGGGCATTTAATGTAAACTTTTGCTCTCAAGAGTCACTGTCAAGAGTAAAACTCTCCCGCGGATACAACGTCGGGGGAGAGCAAGGGTTTCGTTTTTTTTTTATATAGACGCTCCTGGGAGTCGATCTTACGAGTGACGGGGCAACTTCCAGCGCCAGAAAGCACTTGTTCTCGATACCGGGGCGAAACTTTCGAGTGGACACCGGGTACAACAGTGATTAATCGACTCTTTAATACTCTGATACCTCGATGTTTCCGTACCCTTCGTACCTTGAAACTTCCGTGGTAATGGAGGGCGTAGAAATATTTGGGAAAGTATTTGTTTACTAAATTTTAGTTTTTATTATTTACTTTACTGACTGTTTTTCATTTTATTCTCTGTTATTGTCGTGTTGTGGGTCTGATAGTGAGACTTTTGAATTTGACTGTGTGGAACTGCAGAGTCCTATTAACCTGCATTTAGAGAGATTATTGTTTGTTTTAATATTGGGTCGGTAGGGTTATATAGTTTTCATGTGTTGGGATCAGAGAGAAAATTTTCAGAAGCCTGCATTCAATGATCGGTCGATCGAGTACTTGTGAGAAAGATACAGATTGAGTGTAGCCCTCTAGCGGTGAATGTAAGAGTTGCGTCAGTCTAATAAGAAGTCGGGATAATTTTATGTGGACTTGAGCCCATCAGAGAGGAATCATTTTGCTTGAAAGGAACAAAGATATAATATGAACATCGATTATTTATTTGTTGAGACAGAAAACAGTGTTTACAGATAAACAATATATAGAAATACTCACAGAACAAAATAGAATTAATAGTGAGACTTACAATTTAATTATAAATAGTATACCTGCTTTTCGAATTGATAGAGAATAGAGGTAGAGAACAGTTCTTATGGATAAACAGTATATAAAAATACTCAAAGAAACAAAATAGAATTAATATTGAGACTTACAATTTAATTATACATTGTAAACCTTATTTTTAAATGGGTAGAGAACAGTTCTTATAGACAGACAGTATATAAAAATACTCACAGAAAAAAATAGAATTAATATTGAGTTTTACAATTTAATTATAAATAATAAACCTGCTTTCCAAGTGGTGGAATTTTAATGGCAAAAAATTCGAGCCTCGAGAAGTCGAGAGTACGCAGACCAGGAAGGAGAATAAAGCGTGGAAATATTGTTTGTTCCACGGCTAATCGAGTTTTTTGGTGAAAGTAGACGGAACGGGGGTTGGACCGGAGGGGTTGGTTTCTCGAAAAGCGACGGAAAAGGCGCGGGAACGTTAACAGTTTATTTGTTATTCGCGGCACAACGGGCTACTTTGACGGTGGGTACACTTTGCCCGGGGATCGCTCCAAGGGAAACTTCGAATCGAGTTTTGGGGAGGTGGCCACCGCCGATTCAGCGGCGCAGACCTTTTCATCCCGGCGAGAAGTTACACGGACGCTTAATGGCGTGCCTTTTAGCATTTCGCTGCACCGGATTATCACCTGCCTTTGAGCCTGTACATAATTCAGCGACTGCGGTCGGCAAAGGGTTGCAGAGAGGGGGTGGCGTTCGGTTAGGAGAAACGACTATTAGCGAGAGTGTCTGAATCGCGGCAACGATGGACGGTGAACGCCTTGCTATTTTAAGCAAACGTCAAATCCAAAGAAATTCGCTCGAAATTTGTTTCTTGGGTTGTTCAGAGAATAAGAATTTCCACGTTCTTAGCACTCGGTCGTCCCCCGACAATTATAAAGACGTCAAAACAAGGAACATTGAAATTTGTATACTCCCCATTTCGTCATTATGAGACCACTTTGGTCGGAGTGTTGAGATTTCTTCGATAAAAATGGTACCAAACGGGATTATATTTGGAAACTGAGAAGCATTGCAAACTGTAAAATTGAAACCGGTTTTTTCTGAATATTTGTGAACCTGTAAAAATTTCAATATTCAAGTCTGTCGTGTTTAATAATTTGCCAAAGATTGAAATAAATAGATTTTGCTCCGGTTGCTCCGATCGATACCGGACTGTCCCTCGTGAATTATTATCTAAGCAACCTGTAACTATACTCTCTGGTCCGTACTCTCGACCTCGAGTATCGATGGCCGTCCTCAGAACTTAGCGACTTTGAAACAAACACAGTCGATCATGGAACAGAATCGTTTCGATGTCCCTCTAAACAGCACTTCTCAATCTCGACGAAACTCTACTCTATTTGATCGTTGTAGACAAAATAAAAATTCAATTTCTCATAATATAAGCAACTTCTGGGCAAAACTGTGTCAAATATACACCCACACAGGAACCAGAAATATTAGAAAAATGAATTATTAGACTCTCTTTTCATGTAAAACTGGTACTCATCCGTTACAGCTTCGTTTATCCTTGTTTTCAAATTCTAGAGTTTTGTCTTCCCCAATCGAATTACGACTCTCGGTGCAATCTTTTATGATATAAGCAACTTCTGGCCAAAAATGTATCGAATAAACACCCAAACAGGAACCAGAAATATTACAAAAATGAATTATTAGATTCTCTTTTCATGTAAAACTGGTACTCATCCGTTACAGCTTTGTTTATCCTTGTTTTCAAATTCTAGAGTTTTGTCTTCCCCAATCGAATTACGACTCTCGATGCAATCTTTTATGATATAAGCAACTTCTGGGCAAAAATGTATCGAATAAACACCCAAACAGGAACCAGAAATATTACAAAAATGAATTATTAGATTCTCTTTTCATGTAAAACTGGTACTCATCCGTTACAGCTTTGTTTATCCTTGTTTCTAAATTCAAGAGTTTTGTCTTCTCCGATGCAATCTCAATGGCTAACAACGTCATTCGTCATTTCGCGCGTCGGAAACACCGAAGTCGTAAAAACCGTTAACCAATCGTTCGTTTCCTCGAGGCTGGAGACGTTCGTCGAAGCAAACGCACCGAGATGCAACGCATAAATGAATCTTACGTATCGCTTCCGGTTGTGGATCCTGGCGGTGGTGGGTGCACCTTCTGAAATGCATCCATTAAATTTGCATTTCCCCCATTACACGTTGCTTCACGTATAGAAGAGAAGTTCATGCGGAAATTCTTCGTAACGTATATACATCACGGGCCATTATCTATACAGGGACATCGGAGCAGTTTCGATGGGGGGTGCAAAAGTACGCGCGAAGTACAGTAATGTCCTTCAGGTTGACACTCGATCGGGACCAGGCTCTGTCAACCTGAAAGACCTGGTGGTCAAATTTACATCGTCCTACGTTATTTGTTTTCTATATTATATACTTATATTTATTTACGTTCTTCCTTCATTTTCCTAATATTTGACATTTTATATTCTCCCATCTTTATATGTTGATTACTAGACTGGGGATCTTTATGCAAATTCATATTTTTATCAAACCCTTACCATACAAGGATGAATCTGACTCGTCAAAAATTCTTGATATCAAATTTCACAATCATGAGGCTACTCATCAAGTCTTATATATTAAAATTAACACATTTTTATATTCACAAGGTATTCGTAAAACAAATCTATTCTTCTTTGTAGCTTATTCCTTGTACGAACAAATTTAAACAAAATTAAATAGTACATTTGAAAAATTATTTGGAATTAAATCCTATATCAAGGGTTTAATAGAACATTTATAAAACAAGTCTATTCTTTTTCGTTATCATCTCTTATACGAACAAATTTAAACAAAATTAAATAGTACATTTGAAAAATTATTTGGAATTAAATCGTACGTTAAGGGGTTAATAGAATTAATGAAATGGGATCTTTGTAGAGGGTTGTTTCAACCCCTAAATAAAATAATTCGTATCTTACGTCTTTCTTATAGTTCTGCATATTAATCTGTAGCTTCTTGAGAATTATTTCTTGAAAATTACTCGTAAATGCATAAACATTCGCAGTCTCTATAGATTGTATATTATAACCGAATTAATTTCTGATCGCTTGTACCCGTCTTCTATCATCGTACAATTTATGGCAGCGTTTCGCGTGGTTTATGATCGAATGGATCGCTATATTTGTATCCCTTCGGAGTAATTAAGTTTCCTCGACGGTGCTCCGTGAACGCGATACTAATTTCACACGAACGACTTCCCCGTTTTATTTGTCGCGTAATTCTGCACGACGAACGATCCACCGAGCATGCAAACGCTCGATCGAGTCGAATGTATCGCGATTTCAATTTACGACGAACGGATTTCTGGAGAGAGCTTTTGAAATTTAATCTTCGCTCGGGGCTTAGCGGCGTTTTATTTAATTTTTTATGCATTTTATTTTCTTCTGCGTCTTTATTGCGCGTGGCTTGTGGTGTGCGTGTGACGTTAACATTCGTTTATCGTCGGGAAGCTAGGCACGTAAAAATAAAAAATGCAAAAACAGGCAAGGAACAGTTGAAGTACTGTTTCTGAACATAGCCTCGATTTTAGTGGCGAATGTATGGAAATGTGGCAGATTATTATTTATTCAACACGTTTGTTCCCACTGTCACGTACAGTCACTCCTGTTGGTGTGTCTATAAAATAATGGTGATTCACTATAAATAGAAAAAATTTGTTTCTCATGAATTGAGTAGCTTTTGAAATATAAGTCCATTTTATATACATTGAGATATATGTATAAATACAAAATAAAAATACTTCTTTGCAAATAGATGTAACATAGTGTAATAAAAACAACGTTTGGTAAAAAGAAATGGAGGAAAAAATTCATAAGAAACCAGCTTCTTTTCATTCCTATTACTATTATAGTGTGTGAATATATCTCGATTTGTAAAATTGCTAATTTCATTTGTTTAAAACGTTGTAAATACCATCCCACAAATATGAATGACAATTGGTGTTACATTTAAATAATAAAACGTCCATGGTGGTGAATTTTCTCCTGTAGCTCTGAATTATTCTACTTGTATTCAACCCTTCTAAATCTGTTTGTTGTTTTCCATGCTACAAAAAAATAAATTCGAAAATTAATGGGGGAAAACTAAAGAAAAAGGTTGATTCTGTTTTCGTTTAATTAATGCTAAAGTTGACCATAAGCAATTAATGTTAGAAGGAGCGTCATCGTTTTCTCGCGATTTTCATGCTACAATGGGTGTTCTGCGTGGTTTGTTGCGCGAAAATAAATTAGTGGAAAGCGTCGACGGGAAAGCAAAGTGCTGGTGAAATCAGACGAAATGTAACAGCGTCCAATAATCTGGAAGACCTAGCTTGTCGACGACTGCCGGCTTTACTGTAGATGACAGTCTCCTCGGGGGAGAACCTCGCCCTAATATATCAGCGTCGTCCTTTAACCTCAAATAATTGTACGACTCTCAGCGGCATACCTTGCGCGTTCTGCTGTTGTAGTTGCTTTGAAAATACCTGACGGTATCGTCGGATGTAACAGTAATTCATTCGCAAACTCGCGGCATTCGACGCCAACCGCATAACCAAGAAAATACATCGGCCATTCTCTCGGGAGAATTTCGTGGAATCTTCGTCGTCGATCAACTTTTCTACACATTAACGTTTTAACGTCCTCGAACTATCTCTGACACGTGACAGAATCACTCGAAAACGGAACGTTTGTTAAAAATTACCTAGATTTGTACTTTGTTTTATATTTTCACTGTAAATGTTCTTGAGGAAATTGAAAAATAATTGAAAGAAACGTGCATCGGGAATATTAACTTATATGGAATGTAGGTAGAGGGGGAAATTAATTTTATTATTTGTGTAATTTACGTAAGACTTATATCGAAGGTTAGAAATATAATTTACGGTGGTTAATGGCACTTAAACTGCTGTGGTACTAAATAGATGAATAAATTAAGATTATTGTTAGTTATCGTAGGAAGTTTTTTCATAGAAAATCTTGATCTCACGTAATCGAATTTCTTAAACGTACAAATAAGTAATTTTTTAATTTTGTCGAGTGAACACCGCTGGAGATTAACCATTAACTTGATCAACGACGGTTGCATGCGACTATCGTTTAGTTTAATTGTCAATTATCACGAACGATGAATGTCTGTAATCGTCTAACGTTGATCGTGATCAATTCAATTCTGACGATTAATTAGTTGAGCACAATTAGTCGATTAATGCCCGACTCAGAGTGCACTCAAGTACATAAAACTCCATTGAACTCCGAGGTGGCCAGAAAAAATAAAAAATGAATAATCTTACAAGGTAAATTCTCTCCTTTTTATAATATGCACACCCTTCGTAATAAGTACATTTTGCAATATAGTTTCGAAGTTAAATAAAAGTTAAAATTTGAATGATGTAAAATGGAATATTTCACAAGCAGATAAAAAGCTTCTGCTAAATCTGCGTCTTAGTTTTATTCGTTACAATGGCGCACGATTTCGAAAGGAATCTGACCAGTTAATTAGTTGGTAGAATTAAATGTACGCGAAACACGAGTTGAACTCGGAGCGGGATATTGGAAAAATGTGTGAAACGCAAATTAGAGAGATACTTTACACTGCGTAATACAGCTTCTCCAGAGGATAACTCAACTTTTTCTCGTTGAAAGTGTAATGAGCGTTAATCTTCCGTCGTAACGTAGCGTTAATCGTTACAAATTGAATTCCAATTTCCCGCAATAAATAGCTTATCGTCCAGGAACGATTGCTTGTAAACTAAAAATTAAATAATACATTTTCCAATGCAATTTTGCTTACGGGTTAATCGAGCGCTTCTACCATTATGGTGACGCTTCCTGCACTCGCCAGTAGAGGGCTACGCTTTCTCACAAGTGCTGCACTGATCACGTGTTCCTATATATAAACTTCTCAATAAGGCAAGGCCTGCTAGGATTATTGAATTGTTGCACACACAAAATAGTCAAATTTGAACGTAAACAAAAGCGGAAAGGAAGTTCTCAGGGGAAGTTCTGTTAGAAAATATTTGTCTCGATGGAACTAGCTACGCAAGTTCTCCTTTGTGCTCCGAATGGACTTCGGGGCAGCATTGTCAAGCTTGCAAAAGTGCTAATTTTCCGTTTAATCCCGGCGGACCGGGGGTCCAGGCGCTTGTTCCCCGGGTTGCACGCGTTATTGAAATGCAATACATATTATTCCGTACACGTAGCCGATACACCCGTCCTGCTGATTATGGAATCGTTTACTGAAAAAGGACTGAATGGAAACCCCCGACATCCAATTCGACGCGCATACAGAAGGAATAGCTGCCTGTGAATAGTTCGTTTGACATTAAATATAGCAGCAAAAGTAGTACGGGAGACGAGGGGTGAACAAAAAATAAAAAAACTTACGATGCTTCGGGGCGCGTTCGATTGTAAAACGATTTCCAGCGTCAGTTTTCTGCGTAGACAGAGGTTGCAAGGGAAAATACATAAACGAAGCGCGGTTTAATCGAGGATACGCTTCTCGAGCGGAACAGTGAAATGATTCGCGAGCTGGGAGTCGTTTAGCAGCGTCCGAGCGATACTGTGGCAAATAACGCCGCATTGCAGGGAAGAATTAGGTTTGAAATCGTACTAAATACACTGTGTAGTCTGGCGAACCATCGTGGATAATTCCTTGAGAGAATAGATACGGTGGTCCACGGAATCCGACCAAAAGAAGCAAACGAAGGGATTCAGATGGACGATTACGAGCTCGCGTTCTAATAGAAAAACACTGCGGGCTTCCAAGCGAGCGTAAACTGTGACACGATTGCTGGTGAATTTAATAGGAAACATTTTCGTTAATTTTCTTTGATAATTAGATCTTGCATTTATACTCATTAGAACGTTGAAGGTATAAACTACTTCTCTGGATTGCAGAGGACGATTCTATGGGGTAGAAACATAAAATAAAATGTGTACCAATATTCCCTCGCTATATGACAACCTTATACAGGGTGTTCGGCCACCCCTAGGAAAAATTTTAATGGGAGTCTGCCTGAATTTTCATGCAAATCTTTAAAACGCCATAACTTCTGAACGGATTGGACGATTTTAATGTTTAAAAAACCAAACTACGCGTATTTTGGTGGAGAATATGTACAAATCGCAAAAATATTCGAAAAGTTGGTCCTTGACCCCGAGAAATGAGAAAAACCCCATAAAAATGGTCCAATTTTCAAACAGCCATAACTCCTACAATAGTGAATATATTTCAATGAAACTTTTTTCTGAAGTAGAGCTCATGGGTACCTACAAAAAAGTATTAGACAACTTTTCTGTAGGGCGTCAAACAAAGTTATTAAAAATCGAAAACTAATTTTTAAGAAAAATCGACAGGGGGTAGGTGCCTAAATTTTTCAGCGAAAAAAAAAATTTCAAATCGTTCTGAAAAAATTATTTTCTGTTGCAGGGGTCGATTACAATCATTTTTGGTGAATAGACATACCCCCGAAATCCTACTCAGTTCCGAGAAAAAAATTCCTAACCGAAAATATAATTTCTGTCCAGAAATGTCTGCCCGAATTTTTATGTGAATCTTTAAAACGTCATAACTTCTGAACGGATTGGACGATTTTAATGTTTAAAAAAACAAACTACGCGTATTTTAATGGAGAATATGTACAAATTGCAAAAATATTCGAAAAGTTGATCCTTGACACCGTAAAATGAGAAAAATCCCATAAAAATGGTCCAATTTTCAAACAGCCATAACTCCTACAATAGTGAATACATTTCAATGAAACTTTTTCCTGAGGTAGAGCTCATGGGTACCTACAAAAAAGTATTAGACAACTTTTCTATAGGGCGTCAAACAAAGTTATTAAAAATCGAAAACGAATTTTTAAGAAAAATCGACAGGGGGTAGCTGCCTAATTTTTTCAGCGAAAATGAAAAGTTTCAAATCATCCTGAAAAAATTATTTGCAGTTGCGGGGGTCAATTACAATCATTTTTGGTCAATAGACATACCCCCGAAATCCTATCCACTTTCTAGAAAAAATTCGGGAACGTGTGAAATTTTTCGACGGAAAAAAAAATTTCAAATCGGTTTGGAAAAATTATTTTCGGTTGCGGGGGTCAATTACAATCATTTTTGGTGAATAGACATACCCCCGAAATCCTACCCACTTTCTAGAAAAAAATTCGAGAAGGTGTGAAATTTTTCGACAAAATTAAAACATTTCGAATCGTTCTAAAAAAATTATTTTCAATTGCAGGGGTCGATTACAATCATTTTTGGTGAATAGACATATCCCAGAAATTCTACGCATTTTCGAGAAAAAAATTCAGTACGGGCGGAACTTTAAACGTTAATAACTTTTTAACGAAGCCTCCATCAACAAATTGGTATTCTTCATTTTCGTCTTATTTTGGTGTCTAGAATCTCCCACTAAAATTTTTCCCAGGGATGGCCGAACACCCTGTATAAGAACGCGAATATGAGACTTTAAATTGGTCGATAACCTTACGAACATTTATAAATCAGGATACTTGTTATTTGTATTAGATGTTAGAATTTAAATTTTATTTATACACAAATCGATACGTCGATTATGAATAAAGTTACGTTTACGTCTATTCTATAGGACAGAAAAGTAAAATAAAATGTGTACCAATATTCCCTCGCTATATGACAACCTTATATAAGAACACGTATATAAAATTTTTAAATTGGTCGATAATCTTGCGAACATTTCTAAGTCAGGATACTTGTTACTTGTATTAAATGTTATTTATCCACAAATCGATAGGTCGATTATGAATAAAGTCATGTTTACGAGTAACATGAGTCACTTCTGTTCCGAAGTAAGTCGTAAAAATTGCATGTTTTTCGGTACTAAAATTTCAGTTGTAAATTTAATATCGTAAAACGTAGTTTCCTGCCGGCGAAACACGCTGAGACGGAGCTTTCCCGCTGGAAAGTTGACGAATTCTCGTGGCAGACTTTCGACGAGGAATCGTTTTGCACAGGACACCGCTAAACCTAAATAGCCAGCACGTCGGAAAAACGGGTACACCGTTCCAGCGTATTCAATCATTTAGGATACAAGGGCCGCAACCGCTTCTTAAACGCCCTCTCCGAACAGCAACCGATAATCTCAAAATGCCCATAAACCGAGTCGACGGAGAAACCCTAGAGAAATCCGATAACCCATTCGAGACATACACAGGCGTATCTCGAAGTATAGAGAGTACTTCGTCCGATTCTGTATATATCGGAATTCCCCGCAGAAAAAAAAATAAACGACCAGGAAAGAGAAAAGAGTAACGATAAAACTTTATCGACTGCTCGAGTCGTAAAACAATGCGATTTTCAGGTGGATATCGGGTATTAATAACCAGAAACGAACGTACTTCTATCTGCGTCCAGACTCGAGACAAAACTGCCGAATATGGCTGGAGGCACTCGAATGACATTGAACGAAACTTTCAGTATAGCCGCGCGTTATAATCGGTTCGGTTTTAAGTACATATCAACGGCCATCCATAATTTATAATATTTGTCGTTTTTATATTGTTTCGAGTGCTGCTCGAAAACGTCCATTAGCGGTATTAGATTATGATTTTCTGGAATACATTGTATTGTCAGACATTTTATTCAGTCTTTGGAAGATTTTCTTACGGTAATATAATATAGTGATATTTTTGTATTCGAAATAAAAAACAAATTTTAAAGGAAAATCGACACGGGGTAGATGCAGAAATTATTTGGCGAAAATGAAAAATTTCCAATCATTCTAGAAAAATTATTTTTAGTTGCAGGGGTCGATTACAATCATTTTTGGTGAATAGATATACCCCCGAAATCCTACACAGTTTCGAGAAAAAAATTCCTTACCGAAAATACAATGTCTGACCATACCATTGATATGTTTCACTGAAATTTCATGCGTGTGTTTAAAACGTCATAACTTCTGAACGGATTGAACGATTTTAATTTTCAAAAACGCAAACGACGCGTATTTAGATGAAGAATATGTAGAAATTGCAAAAATACTCGAAAAGTTGTTCCGTGCCCCCGTAAAATGGGAAAACCCCTATAAAAATAGTCTAATTTTCAAACGTCCATAACTTCTATAATAGTCAATGGATTTCATTGAAATTTAGTGGGGAAGTAGAGCTCATGGATAGCTACAAAAAAGTACTAAACAAGTTTTCTGTACAACGTCGAACAAATTTATTAAAAATCAAAAACGTATTTTTAAGAAAGATCGACAGGGGGTAGCTGCCTAAATTTTTTGGCGAAATTGAAAAGTTTCAAATCATTCTGGAAAAATTATTTTCGATTGCAGGGGTCAATTACAATCATTTTTGCTGAATACACATACCTTCGAAATCCTACGCATTTTCGAGAAAAAAATTCAGGAAGGTGGACGAATTTTTTTGCGAAAGTGAAAGGTTTCAAATTAATCTGGAAAAATTGTTTTTGGTTGCAGGGCTCAATTTCAATCATATTTGGTGAATACACACACCTACGAAATGCTACGCACTTTCGAGAAAAAACTTCAAAATGGTAAACAAATCTTTCGGCGAAATTGAAAAGTTTCAAATTCTTCGGGAAAAATTATTTTCAATTGCAGGGGTCAATTACCATCAGTTTTGGTCATTACACATACCCCCGAAATCCTACACATTTTCGAGAAAAAAATTCCTTACCTAAAATATAATTTCAGGCCAGAATTGTCACTCCAAAATTTCGTGCTTATCTTTAAAACATCATAACTTCCGAACAGGTTGGCGGATTTTAACGTTTCAAAAAACAAATAACGCGTATTTTGATGGAGAATATGTAGGAATTGCAAAAATATTCGAAAAATTGATCCTTGACCCCGCAAAATGAGAAAAACCCCATAAAAATGGTCGAATTTTCAAACAGCCATAACTCCTACAATAGTGAATATATTTGAATGAAACTTTTTCCTAAAGTAGAGCTCATGGATATCTATAAAAAAGTTTTCAACATCTTTTCTATAGGGCGTCAAACAAAATTACTAAAAATCATTTTTATCACCTCATGTGTAGGTATACATTTGAATTTTGCTCCAGTTCTCAGTATGCCGGATAATCGGAATTTTACTGTAGTTAGTTGGTGGTCCTCCTGAACGAACCAAAATAAAAATTACAAATACTGAAAAATTGAAATAAAAATTACATGATTGCTCACATAGATCTCTAAAACCAATAGTCCATAAATTTAAAAAATGGAGAGTATATCGAAGCATACAAAATTCAAAACAATAATTGGTTTGTGGTCCTCCTGAACGAAACAAAATAAAAATTACACATACTAAAAAATTGAAATAAAAATTACATGATTGCTCACATAGATCTCTAAAACCAATAGTCCATAAATTTAAAAAATGGAGAGTATATCGAAGCATACAAAATTCAAAACAGTAATTCATGAAATCGTTATTTAATTCCACGTTTTAATATTTGCCAAAGAGGACCACGATCTAAATTCGAGTTTAGAAGCACGCATAATCGTACGACCCAATAATAACGGAAGCACATGTCACGTAGAATTACCGCGCGATGCAGCGAACAAAAGAGCCCGGTATCTTTTATCTAATTTTTCCAACGCTTAGCTGTACGTGTCGAGATAATCGGAATCTCCCTCGCCCTACTTATCGTATTTTGTAAACACAGCGTGCGCTGGTCGCCGCGTGACAGATCGTGCTCGCGAAAAGATAGGAATCTGGTCCCAGTGAACGGGGCCGAGAGCAGAGAGGAATTCCCGCTGTTTGTCACGGGACCAACGAAAGCGAAGACATCCGCGCGGCGGGCGATTGTCGCTTCAAAGGCAGCCCCCGGGAGGAGAAATTGGCCGCGTTAGCGTGGAAGAAAGCACGAAAAGGGTTCCCCCGCGGTCGAGAATGGCCCTGTGTCGTCTCTCAGCGACTGGCTTCTTTTTGTTTTCCATCCCTCTCGGAGTCGATACACGCGCCGTCGCGGCTAGAAATCGAACGTCCGTCGGCTTTCAACGTTCCCATCTCATTTCCGAGCGGCTTATCCGATCGGCCGCGCGCGCGTTTTATCACGGGGCCAGGATCGGGGGCGGAAAAGAATGGCGCCATAAACTTCGTGTTCTCTTCATTGTCGGGCGAAGCGTTTGACGCGGCGCACTCCGTAAATAAAGCCTCCGTTTCTGTTACGCCCGTCGCCCGGCCTGACTTCACCGACCGATGGGGAAACGAGCGCCGTTATCGGGGCCAGCGAGAAGCAGGGGTTTTAAAAGAAATTATGACCTTTCGCCCCCCGGAGCGGCCACGATCCATCCGATTTACCGCGACCAGTCGCGATTTGGCTGAATACGCGCGCCCGACCCCACCCAGGATGGGCTCCATCCCTCTTGTCGTTCGTTCGTCGTGTCCGGCGATCTTCTCCACCCCGTGACTCCCCCTCCCGATAAATCGATACCGGTGAAAATTCGAATAACAGCCCGAGCGTCGATAAATTTCGCCCGAGCGGATTCTCCACGATCCGTTTAACTCTTCCGCTGGTTTACTGCGGTCAAGATTCGGATCTTTAATACCGGGCTAACTGATTTGTTTCCCACTTCGTGTCGTGTCTCGCGAGTATTGAGTACCGAACACTAATACCGTGTCATGGGCAGTGAATACCGTGTGATGAGGGACGAGTTCTCGGTGTGGAGTCTCGAATATCCAGTACTGAACAGTGTTGAGTATGGAATAGTAGTTCTGAACACTAATACCGTGTCACAAACATTGAATACCGAGTGAATATCGAGTTCTTGGTTCAAAATATCGGGCATCGAATATGCACTACCAAATGGAGTCGAGTACTTAGAGTTAAATACTGACTTCTGGGCGACAAAACTTGGCATCGTGTCTGGCTAGTATTGGATACTATGTAGTAGTAATCCTGAATACTAGTACCGTGTTTCGAACACTGAATACCAAGCGACAAATACTGAGTTCTTGGTTCAAAGTATCGGACGTCGAATATCCAATACTGAGTGTCGAGTACCTAATAGTAATCTTAAACATTAGAAGCGTGTTACGAATACTGAATACCGAATTTTTGGTTCAAAGTATCGAACATCGAACAATACTAAAGAGAATCGAGTACCTTATAGAAATCCTGAACACTAATACTGTATCATGAACACTGAATACCGAATGACGAGTGATGAATACAGAGTTCTTGGTTCAAAGAATTCAACATCAAAACTAGTAAAATCAAATAACAGTCGTGAACATTAATACTGTGTCACGAACACTGAATACCGAGTGACGACTGACGAATACCGTACTCTCGATTCAAAGTGTAGACCCTCGAATATCCAGTACCGAACAGAATCGAGTGTTTAGAGTTAGATACCGAATGCTGGGCGACAAAACTTCGTATCCTGCCTCGCGAGTATTGAGTATTGAGTACCGAATAGTAATTCTGAACACTAATACCGTGTCACGAACATTAAATACCGAGTATCGAGTCTGAAATATCCAGTACCAAACAGAGTCGAGTACTCAGACTTAGATACCGAACTCTGGGCGAGAAAACGAGTATCGAATACCGAACCAATCAAAGTATGCCATTAGAATTCCTTCAAGAATTAAATGGATCTAATGTATGCACATAATCATAATAAGAAGGAACAAAAGTCTAAGTGAAAAGAATGTGGGACTGATATTTACATCTGTCGTCGACCTTTTGGATCCGTTTAACTCTTCTTCCGGCAGGCTAGGTCGAAGATTCGGATCTTTAATACGGGCAAAATGACTCCGCCTCCCCTTTTCGTTCTGTTTCTCTTACGACCCCATGTTTGCACCCGTGTCGCAGCCGGTCCCCCATGTTAAATACGGCCGTGAAAGTTTTCGACATCCCGAGCGCCGCGAATCGCGAACTCTGCGGGGGCGGTGTTCCCCTTGTAATTCCGTAGCTTCCGAATTGTAATTGCAGATTGGCCAGGGTTAAGTAGTTGTCTTACTATTTGCGTTTCGGGGTAAGAATATTTGGCTAGTCCGGATTAACCTTGCGAATAACTCTTCCTTGATACGTCGCGTGATTCGAACAAAGTGTTGCAAATTGTACTCTGAGAAATCAATGAAAACAACGGCTATTGTAGTTTTTTAATTAAATGATCCACGGGGCTAATTTTGAGTCTAAGAAAAATAGGGGAGTCTGGAGATTCTTAAATGGAAAGTGGTATTATTTCTATTATTATTTGGATAGATCTTGTCAAACTGGAGTTATAACAAAAAACAATTTTGCTATTATAAATTCTGTGACATAAGACGAGAATAGTGTCACACGGAGACCGCTTCTGCGCTATTTCTAGTTTATTTACTACATTTATCAACACTAGCCACTTTGATAGACGTAATTTACGTTATTAGTCTTCTAGGCGCACATGTTGGATGCCAGTAGTAGCGTTTCGATATCGATGGACTTTAAACATTGACGGGCTTCGTTGATAATGTAATTATTGGACCACTTTAATGGTCCTTTAACAAGCATTAAATTTTGTAGAAAACGTTACACCAAGGTTATTAAAAAATGTGTTCCTTGTCAGAGAAACAATATTATCGTTTGACTGAAATTCGTTTAAACCTGTCTTCAATGAGTGTTCCAATCACACTTTCGACACTATTCGACACTCAAATATTTCTACAAATATTTAATTATTTTGTTTAACCTTAGTTATTGCTTTAAAGCATGTTCCATCCCAGTTTCTTCTTTTTTATTGTATTTAACTGAAAATCTTCAAATGTGGAACAAGCTTGTTACAATGTAAATACCAAACACGTGCAGAGAGAGAAATTTTACGAAAACATCTTTCGCTCATGCAAGTAATCGTTTACATAACATTTGCATTTCAGTTAGGCAAATAATAAACAGGTAAATGTTACCGAATTGTACAAATATCCAAATGTATATGTGTGTTCCAAATAACGAAGCAATCCACGGGTAAATAGACGCTGACCAAATAATAATTTATTCATTATTACGGTGATAATATTGTAATTACTATTACAGTGTTTATCGATACTTAGCGAAGACATACGAGCACTCGATAAATTCAGTTTTCGTTTAACGTGCGAATCGAACGTTTGTTAAATATTTTTCGGAACGTTGCGTGCACGTGTTATCTGACGCACGCTGATATTTATTACATGCAGAAATATTCCACGTTGCTCGTCTGTTTAGGAAACGTTCTGTATCTTCTCCTTATTCTGGCCCAACAGATGGGTGTTTCGTTGCGGGTGGCACGGTTTTAAAAAGATATTACGACCCCAACGTGGCATCTCGAGCGATCCATTCGACTTATCATAACGACGTCAGTTATGCTCGTTGCAAAAATACACCCGATGGCGGGACGGATCGCTGATTTTCCCATATCGTCTGTCTTCGTTCGCGAACGTTTCAAAGCGGAGATAAAACTACCCACGCGAGGAAGTAAATTTTAATGCAATCCTTTGAAACGCGGCTGCGACTCTAAAAGAGATTTCCTACATATTGCTTCAAACTGATGCCCGTCGGATAGCTACAGTCGGAACAATATCAGCCAGCCTACCGGGGTCATCCCCACCCACGCTCTCATTATTCCGACGCGCTATCTCGCGTCGCTTCGCTCAAGCTTATATGGACTCACGCCCTCTGTCTCTCAAAGAGATAATCCAGCTGACGTGATACGCAAATATAGTATAGCTTAACAGACTCTTGAGAGATCAGGCTAAATAAACCAAATGATCAATTACAAATATACCACACACTTGGAAATTTTATTTTTCCGTAAAACATCGATGTAAATATGTACAAATATCTCATGATTTTGGTATCCAGGGAAGTCAAGGAATTTGATTTGATATAAGTTTGCCATAGAGAGTTGCAAAACTCGCCATTAATAGTGTGAAAATTGAAATAACTAGTAAGTAGGATTTACGGTGAAAATTGATGTCAGAACGGTCAGTGATTTTTATTTCGACAAAAATGTGACTCGAAAGCAAACGATCGGCTCGAAAATGCTGTACAGTCGGATCTCGATAAGTCGAAGTTGAAGGGAAATGAAAAATGTTTCAAGTTGTAGAAGTTCTACCGAAGTTTCAACTTCTAAGGGCGCAGTAAATAAAATTTCGACTTCCGCTGGTATCTGCGTAAACCGGAAATCAATAACTGCAAGTATACCAAAATTAAAAGCTCGGTACATTTTTTATCGTTCTCTTGATTAAATCGACTTTACGGTTAATGGTTTTGACTGTATTGGTCATTTGGGATTTTCTACATATTAAATCGGGAAGTCTCGAATGAATTTTCGTATTTTCAATTCGGTATCGATGCTCATAAATTTTATGATTTTAATTTATATTGCGTTATGTGCCCGTAGATGTTTAATTTAACGGCTGATAGCGTTTATAATTACAAATAATAATATTTATTTGTCGATGAATATTCACTTGCTAGTATTATTAAATTTAAACGATTCTCTTTATAATAATTTCAACTTCCCCACAAACTGGGTTGGCTGAATTTTTTTAATTTTCACAGTTTAAAATTTACTTTTGTTTAATTTCACCATTGATAATGCTTTTCTGCCCGATATTTTGAAGAGTAAAAATCCTAATTATATCCATAACGTGTTCCAGAAGGTTTCGTATAAATTCATTGACTGAGGATTTATTTTTCATTTAATTGTACTTTACTATTATTTGGCAAAGAAGAATTATTTTCCAAAAGAACTCGTTTCACTCTTGGTAGTCTTCTTCGATCGTAAACGACCCATACGATACAATTTCTCTTATTTTTTTACGTTACTCAATACTTTTGTTATATCTTATCTATAATTTTCGACATTCCTAAACCAATATGATGCTGAACTTCTTGAACATTCGTTACAGAATGCAAATTTCAACAAAAAAAACTCAAGCAGACTCATTTCACAAACATTCTAATGCATACTCAACGAAAATAAATACAATTAAAATAATTTAGCAAACTCTAAAATGTTATAAAGGTATTGAAGTGTCAGAGAATTAATTTATTTCCATCTCTAATCGTTTTAAACCTCTATCAAATTGTCCAGGACAACCAGTATAGTGTTTTTATCTTTTCTAACACAGATATAGTATATAATATTAATTTAGCAGACTCTAAAGTGTTATAAGAATATTGAAGTATTCGAGAATTAATTTATTTGCATCTTTGACCATTTTAGAGCTCTATCAAATTGTCCAGTACAACCAATATAGTGTTTATCCTTTCTAAAACAGATATAGTATATACTACTAATTTAGCAGCCTCTAAAGTGTTATAAGAATATTGAAGTGTCAGAGATTTAATTTATTTGCATCTTTGACCATTTTAGAGCTCTATCAAATTGTCCAGTACAACCAGTATAGTGTTTATCCTTTCTAAAAGAGATATAGTACTACTAATTTAGCAGACTCTAAAGTGTTATAAAGATAATAAAGCGTTAGAGGATTAATTTATTTGCATCTCTAACCATTTTAGAGCTCTACTCAGTTGTCCAGGACAACTACTATAATGTTTATCTTTTCTAAACCGGATATTGTACAATCGATTGTAATCTTTAACGCGGCTGGCCGATTGCCTAAATTGACCTTTGTCTCGTTGGATGGCTAAAATGGCGTGGTCCGTTCGGGGGCAGCGTTAATTCGACTCCGAAGTCGGTCAAGAAAACTAACGAGGACGTAATTTGTGTTACAATGCTGGTCCCCGGGGACCTAATATCCGACGAACAGCTTCGTTCGTGGGAACAATACCCGGCCCGGTCAGGGAAACTTTAATGCAGTTGACAGTGGCACGGATTCGCCGTTTTATGTTAGTCGGGATAATGGGCATTGTTCCGCGTTCGGCTATTAGAAGGCCGTCTTCATTCCTGCCGTTCGCCGGGGACGTGATTCATCGATTCGCCGTGGAAAGTTTTCGTTGATTTGCATCGGCCGTCGTGCCGTGTTTTCCCGTGATTACCATCCTGTCGTGTCTATCTGTCATCCGGCAGGACGCGTACTCGAGATTCAGCCGCGGTGTCTACGCCGTGGCTTGTTTCCTGTGTTATTCTTGCGGACCGCGTCGCTGTAAGTTTGCCGCGGCCGGCGAGGCTTGAATAAAGTCGAGGGAAAGGATGCGTTTCCTCTCTGTACGGGCTGTTCCAAAACCACCGACACAAACATCTTGCATCGATACACAAAGTAAAAATTTATAATTGCAATTTTAAATGGGACTAATTGGTGGGCAATTTTTTAAAACGATCAGAACAGGAAGTCTCGGTCATATTTTTCTTTTTAATGGAATGAGCGCTCTTTTGTATTTGAATTTCATCAAACTTTATACTAGAATATGTCTATGAATACATTTCTCGAGAGACAATTGAGAATTTTATTAAATGTATAAAATAGTGTTCTTGGACTTTCAAAGTTAGAAATCGTTTCATATTTCAAGTGTCTTCAATCCAAAATAATTTGTCAAATATTGATATAAAACTCAGGACACGTATTTTGAGAAATACTTTCCTCAAAAGGAAGTTGAGAATTGTATTAAATATTGTGAATAATATTATAGAACTTCCAGACATTTATTAAGTCCTTCTTGCAAATCTTCTTTTGATGTAAAAATAGTTGTATATATCAAGTAATTTGTCAAATATCGAAACAAAATTCAGAAATTAATTTTTTAACGTCCCATGGGAATATTGAAAGTGCTTGTGAGAGAGGTAGAAGTCCAGTGTGTCCCTCTGATGGCGATCGCAGAAAGCATCGCCACAGAACGCAAGATGCGAAAACTCTCCTAAAAAATAGCAACTTTCGACTCTTATGTACTGTTGCAATTCGTTTGGAAATTTGTTACGCGTCATAAGAGAAGCACCATTGTGCCCAAGAAAGGGATCACGCTGTAAAAGAGACAATGCTCGTTTAGCCACGCAACTTTTCCCTCTGCCTGTTCGCTCCGTCTGCTAAAAGAACTATAGCACGTCTCAGTTTCCAGAACCTGAGTCGTCCTATGTATTATAGTTTGACGTCGTTCCACGGCAGAAAACAATCTCGTAATACTTGGAGAAGTAAGGAAAGTTGGCTCGATTTTTCTTCGGTTTTTCCTTCCTTTTGTAGCACGGGATACAGTCGCGGGGATCGGATATGATTTTGCGGCGGAGAAGCTTTGTGCACGTTAATAAGTATTGTTCGGCTGCCTCGATGGATGGGGTTTAAAGAACAAAGGAGTGTCATGAGATAGATGGATCGTGGTGAGTCCGTGGATTGAACAAAGATTCCCTGACGTTGATGAATTCTGATTCTGCACGGTTCCCTGTTTCGTAAGTGCCGCGCCCGGTAATGTACCATTTTGATTGTAATTAATTACGCGACGCCTGTCGCGTGATATTTGGTTGCTTCTTGGATCGGTGAACGAGTTTCGATAACATAAATATACAGGGTGCTCAGCCACTCGTGGGAAAAATTTTAATGGGAGATTCTAGGGGCCAAAATAAGACGAAAATCAAGAATAGCAATTTATTGATTGAGGCTTCGTTAAAAAGTTATTAAAGTTTAAAGTTCCGCCTGTAGAACAGCTGCGTACGCGCGATAGTGGCTCTCACTCACAAAACTGTATGGCTGGCGACACGTCACTAAGTAGAGTTTCTCATGCTGAGTGAGAACCACTATCGCGCGCACGCAGCTGTACGCAGATTGCCGATCTACACGCGCAACTTTAAACGTTAATAACTTTTTAACGAAGCCTCAATCAACAAATTGGTATTCTTGATTTTCGTCTTATTTTGGCTCCTAGAATCTTCCATTAAAATTTTTCCCAGGGTTGGCGGAACACCCTGTATATTCGACGACGATCGAATTCCATTTCGAGCACCGTCGACGGCAAATCGTATTAATACAAGCAATCGACGTCGAGTTATATTTCAAACTATCGCTTTAATCCCGCTCTGGAGTTTACGTTCGATTGTTTTGTAAGTGCAATTAATACTGCGCTGCGATCCGGACTGTAATTATCGTTAATTTACATTTTGAGTACAATTAACGTCGATGCACGCCTCGTTGCTAACGCGTCTAGGTGAAATTTTATTTTTTTATATGCAGTTTCAACCTTCAATGGGAGTACAAAGGTTTCTCCTACAACGATAGATTACATTATTTCAAATCTTTAAAGACTTTAAGATCGTTAGAGACTTTATATCTGAACTGTAAATACGTGCATGTCTAATTGTAATAAATCAGTACAAAATAAAATCAGAGAATATATAAAATTCTCACATCTAAAGTAAAACTCTTATCAAAGAGTGTACGCTATCACTGGACTACGGATCTTCTTGTAAATTCATACTTTTATTAATAGTATTGTTGTCTCAACCCCTAAATATAATTCGTATTTCACTTTAAGCATTTCTTATATCGTGGAATATTAAAAGAGCATTCTGCAATTCTTTGAAAATTTATATTTCTCATAAATGCACAAATATTCGCAGTCCAGCTGTCACAAACAATTGCTATAAGCCTCCGAAGTAGAACATCAACGTTAACAATAATTTGTCGATTATCCAAAGTAACAGCAACCGTGGAATATAAAAAATACATTTATTAGTCATCGTTGGATTCCATAGTACACACATTCGTCATAGAAAAATGATAAAATCATGAAAGACAATTTCCTCTGATTGTTCCAAAACATATGTTTCGTAGACAACGAGACCGCGATTCCGTGTTCTACGCGAGGATCGCCGAAATTTTCGCGTCCCCCCTCGCCCTGAACACAGGAAATTCGCTCGTCGACTCGACATTAATTATAGCGTCGAGGCGAAATTGGCTTCCACGCTCCCCCGATCGGAGAACGGGGGTTCTATTAATTATATCTTTTTTCCCCCCCTCCAGCAGCGAACGATGCTCGAGGATCGCGTTTCCGCGCGCGCCATTTCCCGTCTAACTACACCGGGCATAATTATGTTTGACACCGGGCGCGCAACCTTCTATTAGCCGAGTTGCTTGGCGAAGTTATGACGCTTGTTAGACACGTACCGAAATCGAATTCGATACTAACGCGATGGCAGCAAGTTCGTCCTTCCTGCTTGTCGGCCGATCCGACGCGACCCGATCCAATGGTCTAATTAGGAGATATCGCGCCGGCATAACGAACGTTCGCGTCTCCGCGACACGAAGAAATTAATTGCCACGATCTCGCGGTATCGCGGACGGGATCGTGACACGCGTATCGATTCCACGAACAAACAGGGAAAGAATCTTTCTGTAGGATCAAGGTTCTTATCTTAAGCTTCGCGAGGTTACTGACGGGACACCGTGTATAAGACGTTGGTAGTTTTTTCAGAAATTTGTGGATAATTCTTTTCTTTAATTGAAAGAGTTTCATAGGGGGGCTTCTGAAGCTTTTGAATCGAGGTTAATAAGTTGTGATGAAGAATTTGTTTTGACATTATTTTTGTATGGTTTCGAGTTTTTTGAATACTGTAAATAATAGTTATTTTAGTGTGGATCTTATTGTGAAACGTAGAGGAAGATTTTTGTTTTATTCGTAATTGTCATCCTTGACTTTTGTTCACGTTGTATGGGTCGTATGTGTCCCATGTTATCAAGAGTAATAATTTTACTTATGAATGAGATTGTAAAAATTATTATTAGGAGACCAAAGTGTAACTTTCACTTTCAATTAACACTACATAAATCAAGATTTGAAAATAATCGTGGAAATAATTGTTAATGCAGTGTTTATATAAAGTCAAAAAGTAAATCGAGGAAAAACAATGAAACCTAAAATTTGTCCTTTTATATAGAGGGTTCATTACTTATGAATCAGACTGCAAAAATTATTATTATTGAGAAAAAGGTGTAACGTTTAATTACTATTAACAAACATAAATCAATATTTGAAAATGACTGTAGAAATAATTATTAAAGCAGTATTTATATAAAGTTAAAAAGTAAATCGAGGAAAAATAATGAAACCTAAAATTTGTCCTTTTATATAGAGGGTACGTTACTTATGAATCAGACTGCAAAAATTATTATTATCGAGAAAAAGGTGTAACGTTTAATTACTATTAACAAACATAAATCAATATTTGAAAATGACTGTAGAAATAATTATTAAAGTAGTATTTATATAAAGTCAAAAACTAAATCGAGGAAAAATGATGAAACCCCAAATTTGTCTTTCAATATAAAGAGTATCAGCTTTACTTATGACTAAGTCTGCATTATTAAGAGAACAAGGTGTAACATTTAATTTCTATTAACCCAATATAAATCAACATCTGAAAAGAACCGAAAATAATCGTTAAAGTGATATTTATATAAATCCAAAAAGTCAAAAAGTAAATCAGAATATGAAGAAACTCAAAATTTGTCCTTTGACAGCTTTGATATAATTTTAGAGAAACGAAACGATGAACGTAAAGGAGAATTTCGAAACCTTCGAGACGATATATCGTCCGCGCGAGTACGATAGATTCGGTCGGTTAAAAAAGACGACGGAAAAAGAATATTAGAAAAGGCGAAAAAACTTGCGGACCCGGCGCGAAAATGGGAAATTTATTATTCGCATTTGCGCGGTGCAAAGCGCAGGCTGCCCGTTACGCGTTACCGATTTCGAATAAAAATAACGCTCGTTTCACAGCCCCGCGCGGTTCCTTGCGAAGCGTAATCGATTCACGTTCGAACCGTTTCGCGGATCATCGACAGCTTTTACACTTGACAAATTTTACACAAACTGCCCGAGGATACGCGAGGCAATTAGCGTCGTTGTTGCACAATGGACGTCAATTTATCTTACCGTGTTCATTCTGTTCCTACGTAATTATATCGGACGACGTTCATTATTCGCGTGCACGACGCGCAAAAACAGAACGTTCCAAACACCGTGGTTCTCGAAGAAAGGCTCCGATCGTAATTTCTTACGTTATGTTCTTTCGTTTTAATTGCACTCGCGAAGTCTGGCGCATTAAAATCAACGGACTTTATTTATTTTATTGCATTTTTACCGATTTCCATGTAAGAACAAAATTAACTTGGACTTTCAATTTCAACTGAATTATTTTACTTAATGTTCATTTCTATTCTTATTGTTTGTTTTCTGAGAAAAATATGTAGTTTGTTTTGCCTATCACGATTGGTCATCTGATTGGTAGAACGATTTATATTGTTTTATAAAAAACTGGACAAAATTTGGTACCAAATTCTGGTTAGCTTTCGATGTAAATAGAAAATATATGTATAACAAATACGGAAGGAGAGAATCTACAGTTTCCACTGTTTTAGAATAGTCTAACAATGCGTATTAAAAATAGTTAAACTTTAGACGCCTGCAGTTTCTAAATTATTAAAGTTTTACTAATAATTGAGCCACTGTTAGCAGCGGTAAAGCCTCCCCTTTAAAATGGTTTTTGAATTTCGTCGATCCGACTTTCCGTTTTCGAGATATCGTAATTTATGTAAAAGGTAATTTTTAAAATTTCGCTGTCTTCCGCTTCCCCGTGTTAGAAAAAATAGTAAAAGTTTAGACGCGTGCAGTTTCTAAACTATTAAAGTTTTATTAATAATTGAGCCACTGTTAGCAGCGGTAAAGCCTCCCCTTTAAAATGGTTTTTGAATTTTGTCGATCCGACTTTCCGTTTTCGAGATATCGTAATTTATGTAAATAGGTAATTTTAAAAAAATTCTCTTATGGGGCTTTCCGTGTTACGGCAGACTATCAACGCGTATTGAAATTACTAAAACTTTAATTACGTGCAGTTCCGAAACTACTAATGTTTTTGCCATAATTGAACCATTGTTAGCGGCGGCAAACCTTCCTCTTTAAAATGGTTTTTGGTTTTTGCCGATCGGACTTTCCGTTTTCGAGATATCGTAATTTATGTAAATGGTAATTTTTTTATCTCTGTCTTCGTCTGACGCGTCGGACCTCCTTGTCGCACGTGCGTGGTGCTGACCTGCCTCGCGTACGTGACTCTCGTGACTTAGTTCCGGCGTAGTATTTCCAAGAATTTACTACGCACTGTCTAGTATCTACGCGCGCGAGATGAATGAACTCGCGCGAGCGCAACGAAACGTAAACAAACCATATCTCCGAAACTAGCCACCGCATCGACGCGAAACTAAAATCGCCATATCTCCGGAACTAATGAAGCTATCGACTCGTTCAAACGCTCATTTTAAAGGGCATTTCATCCTCTATCCGATGACCATATAAACTATTATTTTTTATGCTATCTTCTATGTTTATTTTGACATTTATTTTGACTCTATATACCCAAAGACATTTCGGCAACTCCCATCGATTATACGACTGGTGTACGATATAATTGGATCATAAATTGTTTATTTAATTGAAAATAAATTTGTATACAGGATGTTCGTGTAATTAATAGCATTTTTTTCTTAAATAATACTTTTCTTCGAAACTAACTATCGATATCGACTTGAAACAAAATTCTGGCAAATATTATGGCATAACCGTATCTTGTAAATTCTTTACAACAGTTCAAGCAATATATACAATATTTCTATACATACATTCCTCGACCATTGACTATTCCGGCGTTTAAAACAGAGCTCTATTCGATGAACATATCACCTACTATAATTTACAATATCTTCTATGTTTATTTTCACATTTACTTTGACTCGATGCTCCTAAAGAAGTTTCCGCAACTCCCATCGATTATACGTCTGGTGTGCGATATAACTGGATTATGAATTTTGTATTTAAGTGAAAATTAATTGAAATTTAAATACAGGGTGTTTGCGTAATTATTAGCCAGTACTTTTTCTTAAATAATTGTTAGACCCCAGTTTGAAAAACCAAAAATATAGAAAATTAGAATTTCTTTAAAGGGCTATTTCCATCCTCAAAACTATTATCTAGCACCACTTAAAATTGACAAGTACCAATTTCCGTGCTTCCCTTGTAAGTGGAAGATTGAAATTCCTGTAAACCAGCTCGTGGAACGCCATCGATACGAATGGAAGCTGTTCGTCGATCGCGAAGTGTTGGAACATGGGGAAGAAGACAAACTAGGGGGTGAAATTATATGAAGAAATATAATTTCATCTTCGTCTGAGAAATCATGAACTCCAGTTTGGAAAACCAAAAATAAGCAAAATTAAAATTCCTTAAAGGGCTATTTCCGCCCTCAAAGCTATTACCCAGCACCGCTTAAAATTAACAAGTACCAATTTCCGTGCTTCCCTTGTAAGTCGAAGATTGGGATTCCTGTAAACCAGCTCGTAGAACGCTATCGATACGAATGGAAGCTGTTCGTCGATCGCGAAACGTAGCGCGAAAACAGACCAGGGGGTGAAATTACAACGCTCGCTAGCCTCGTCGGGCCGCTAATTCGAACTAAGGACATTAGCGCGGCGAATTGGCCGTAAAATATGAAAATCATCTCGTTATACGGTAGCACGGTGTAGTCCGGCGAGCGATCTTGGTGGCCGTTAAGCCGGGGTAACACGCGACACGCTAACATTATCGTGGCGGGCGTGTACGCTAATTTCAAGCGGCTGGCAATCTGCATAATTCGGTTACAGCAAGCATCCCAGCGCGCGTGGCGTTTCCGCGTTATCTGACTGGCCGGCCGAGGCGTCCTTATCGACTGATTGCTCGATCACGCATCGTCCCGATAAATTCCACCGCGGACCAAGCTTCCCGTGGGCCTAATTTTTATCGAACTTTCACCGCTAACGCCACCTACGACCCCCGTGAATTTCGAGGGAAGCTCTTAATCCCCCGGAACGCTGGCCCCGCGATCGCCCGCCGCCACCGAGCCGATTCTGATCTGTATTGAAGTTTCTATCAGCCACGTGTTTATTCGATTACAGGGGAGGGTATAGTTCGATATGTTAGGCATAATCCCGGCTGAAGCGGTCTGAACGTGGCTGGCTGAGCGATGGGGACGACACTGGGCGCTGGAGATTTAGAGGTTGTCGTTTGATACTGTTTGAAATAGGTGAAACTATGGCGGAATAAGGTTGGACGTATTATTGCTGAAAAATAGACATTCACACCTTGACTGCTACGTCATCATTTAACAGTGGAACTAAAACAATTCTCGAGTTGAAATGTTAAGGAAAATAAATTTGAATAGGCTTCGTAAATTTTAATGAAGCTGTGATAGTAAGTACTACAAGTTTCAAGTTATGTAGTTTACAATTGTCTAAAATCAAAGTTTTATGGATTTAGACTGACAGTCAACTTGTTAAAGCAAAAAGTATAGCTCAACGATGTATAATTTATTAACTTGGGAAAGATCTTTGAAGAAGTCGTTTGAACGTCGTGAAGTAAGTGGTTTGATATTATTTGAGAGATAGTAAAATAGAATCTAGTGTATAATTCATTGATGTAATTGTCACAAACAATTGCTGTAGGCCTCTGAAGAAGAACATCAATCGATCAATGTTGAGAACAATTTTTATTAGCTTTATTAAGCTTTATCAACTCAGAAAAGATTCCTTGTGAGTAATAAAACTAGTCAGTATTAGATCAGTTGATAGGACTTAGAGTCACATAGGTGTGGGATGTGGTTTGTTCGAAGAAAACAAATTTATTGAAAGATGACTAACTTTGGAAACTACAAGTGTTTCCATAATTATAGAAGTTTATTTAACATCTTCTAAATTGATTATTTATTAGATTAGAACTGTTTTTATATCACATGGAACCAAAGAAGAGTGTTTTTTAACTATACTGGGTCAAATTTTAAGATTGATTGTTTTTTGTTTAAGTTTGTCAAGCCACTTGTTTATGTCTATGCCTATCTAATCATTCAGAAGAGGTTCAGGAAACATCTAAATTGTCCAAGATGGATGAGAGTATGTTTGGAGACATGTTTGATACGTGTTTGAACTGTTTTTATAACACATGGAACTAAACGAGGTTTTCTTTTAACTATACTGAGTCAAATTTTAAGTTTGATGTTTTTTTTGCTCAAATTTGTCAAATCACTTGTTTGTATCTATGTCTGTCTAATCATGTTCTACGAGGCCAAGGCTTCAAGTTCTAGACGTGGAGATCTAATGGAGAGAGGCAGTCTGCCCTTTGCATAATTTAATATTCAACAACTAGTTCAGTGGTAATTCAATTACGAAATTTAATTAAGCATAACGAAGTCAATGTCTGCGTTGAAATTAACGTTCAAATGCACGATCAGACGAAAGTCCAAGTTATTGTATAAGTACTATACCGGTTCGAAAGTGCATTCAGTTACTGTTTCCAAGTCTTGAGTTTGAAATTGATGTATTACTCAGCAAAGAATTCGAATTTCATCAACCACGGTAATGCAAATATTACACGTTTCTTATTCAGTCTAATTAGAGTACATCCAAACTTGATCGACATTGTACAAGGTAAATTAACTAAAATGCATTTGTTCGTAATATATTATTTACGTAAATGAATATTTTTGAGATACTGGGATCAAACAGATTTTTCACTCTAAATTTCCAGGACTACTTTCATCCCTTCAATATATCAAAATCGATTTGATGAACATTGTAAAAAGAGAATTAACTAAAATGCATTTGTTCGTAATATATTATTTACATAAATGAATATTTTTGAGATACTGGGACCAAACAGATTTTTCACTCTAAATTTCCAGGACTACTTTCATCCCTTTGATATGTCAAAATCGATGATATACGTTTATTTAAAAAATGAGTGCTTGTTTTTCAGTATTAAAAGGTGCCAGTAAATATCGTGTATCTGCGTTTAATCGTGCAAAAGAATTTCGACAAGCAGTAACGTTTAAAAATGAATTTCAAACGCGAAAGATTGATCAGTGTTTTGGCATTCTGTTTTCACTTCCGAAACAAAATTAATTTTGCAGCTGCTAATGAAGCGTTCTTTTGTATAACGTACAACGCGGTAATTTTGTACGATGAGGAGAGTTTTACGTTCGTTTCCCATTTTTGTAGATATTACTGCGCGTTTTCAACGAACAATAAATTAAACGAAGGAACCAGGAATTCGATGCAAAATTCACTCGTATAAAGGAAGTTGTTCCGCCTGTTTCGTCGAAGATAAAACAAAATGGTACAGGGGAAATGTTCAATATTATAGCAAACTATATTGTATTGCAATTTCAGTTAATTCGTGAGTAAATCAGTTTATTTATATTTGCTATTTTGCTTGCAGAAATATTCGATAATTAATATTCGTATAATATTCTTCGAAATTGTCTACATTCTCTTTACTTTTGATATCATGTGCCTCTTAATTGAGAACTCATCCCAATAATACAATTTTAGATGATTATCTAGACATTGTTCAAATCTTACACAGTCTCTAACTTAATTTAAGATTGATCATTCCCACTATTTGAAATGTGTAAACTTCAAAAATAATATCCATCCTTCCAACGCCCTGAGAGTCTGAAGTTCAGACTCTGGATTAACTTGCTAACGTACGTTAGAACTGGGTCTGAAAGAATACCGTAGCGTCATTCCAGGAGTACCCAGGCTAATGGCGCCCATAATCTCCTGGTCTGAATGGTCCGTGAACGCGATCACCACTATCGGGGGAGGTTATTGGGCACGGAATAACTAGTCCTCTCTTCGGAATGGGTTCAGGAAGACTCTGTGCTCGACTTTGGCGTGCAATGTCTGCGAGGGAAGTTTACTCTTGGGTCTTCCTTACGTACGAAATCTACGGACAGACCCTCGAGAGACGCGACCTGAGTCTGAAAGTGCAAGGGCGCGGTGGTACGTGGGTCGAGCAGGACTTGCTAATGTCGCCTGTGGCCCGTGAATTTGCTGCGACACGCTTAATATCCCGCGACGCGTTCGCTATTTAACGAGATCGATCCCGATACAGGCGAGCGTGCAAAGTAGCGTGGAAAATAATGACGCTCGTTTAAACCAGTCGCCCTGGGAACGCCGATGCGGATCGACGCCACGGCGTCGAATAAATCATCGGGGCACGCAATGACCCTCCCACGAGACCGCGTCTGATTTGAAACACTCTTTTTGTCGTTCGTTGCAACGAGGTGACTCCTTTTCAGCTATCGGGGCTTGTAAATGTTCCGAAAGTAATTGTTTCGAACCGTCGTAGTGTTACGAAGAAAAAAATTAACGCCTTCTCCGTCGAGACGCGGCATCAAACACTGTCACACATGTTCAAACCACTCTTTTTGTCGTTCGTTGCAACGAGGTGACTCCTTTTCAGCCACCGGGGCTTGTAAATGTTCCGAAAGTAATTGTTTCGAACCATCGTAGTGTTACGAAGAAAAAAGTTAACGCCTTCTCCGTCGAGACGTGGCATCAAACACTGTCACACATGTTCAAACCAGTGTATTAATCGTGTAGAAACACATTCACCACGATATAAAATCTACTGGTGAATTTGTCAGGCAATATTAGTCAGAAATGTATAATCATTCTGCATTAAACACTGTCACACATGTTCAAACCGGTGTATCAATCGTGTAGAGACACATTCATCACGGTATGAAATCGACTAGTGAACTTATTCTAACCCAGACCTAACCCAGATACAGCATCAAACACTGTCACACGTGTTCAAACCAGTCTATCAATCGTGTAAAAACACGTTCACCATAATATAAAATCTACTAATGAATTTGTCACGCAATATTAGTCAGAAATACATAATCATTCTGCATCAAACACTGTCACACATGTTCAAACCAGTCTATTAGTCGTGTAGAAACACATTCACCACTATATAAAATCTAACAAACACGAGTCGAACACAATTATACATGTGAACAGATAGGTAGTCATCTACTATACTTAGTTGTTACTAGTCACGTTTACAACGGGCAATGACCATTACTCAAACTGTCCACAACCTAATTCAATTAGCTGCAATAATAAATTTATCGAAATTGTAGTAACAAATCCTAGTGAAATAGTTTAACCAATTTATTAGGTCGTAGATTAGTTTCGTTGAAAGATTCTTTTTCAAAACCCAGCATCTATACAATCAACAACCTGTTCCAATTTCCTCCAACGACACTAATTTATAGTGCAAACCGTCTACAACCTAATTCAATTAGCTGCAACAATAAATTTATTGAAATCGTAGTAGCAAATCAATGGAATAGTTTAACCAATTTATTAGATCGTAGATCAGTTACATTAAAAGATTCTTTCTCAAAACCCAGCATCTATACAGTCCACATGTTCCAACTTCCTTTAACGACACTAATTTGAGCCTGAACGTTGCTGGTAATTATTTATTCAAGATGTTTGATTAATCCTGTATGAAAGTACCTTATAAAGAAAATTAACAACAATTGTAAGAAAAGGCGTACCAATTTCTGTCTGCTTGTTTCAGAACAGTCATGTTGAGGGTGTTGTTGTTCCTTAATCGTTACACGATACGATCGTGTCTTCGAAAGTTTGCTGACGTTTGCGGTAATGAATTACGCGCCTCAATGCGAGACGGTGAAGTGCAAAATGTACGGCGTTTCAGAGCGGAAACGCGACGAGAAGTTAAACGTAATTGACGGGCACTTGTGGTGTTGCATTTTCTATGGCATTATGCGGAAAGTCCATCCATTTGCTGATATCAAACAAAAGGGTACTTGTGATACCGGTGTTGATATAATTAACTCCATGCATCGCGCTGTTCCCGTTTCTCTTGGGCATTGCACAACAACTTTGCGTTCACCGGCAATTAATTATTCGGAACTCGAAGTTTGTTTCTGGGGAAAAATGGTTTTAATGCAGCGTTGGTCACGAGCCAATTACGACCCTTAGGTTTCACATTAATAACTCGTAGAGCGCAGATAATAGCCCCCTTTAACGTCATGAAAAATTTTTACCGGGTCTGCGAGCTAAAATCGATCGCAGATGATTGGCGTTCGTTCGTTCTGGCAACTTTATCGAGTGTCGCTTTGCATTGTTTAAACGAAATGTTAATCTATAGAACGAGAATTACCAATCGTTTTTCGTTTATTGAGAATAGTTACGAAATAAATTTACATTAATATTTGCTTCGCCTTCTTAAGAGATATTTGAATTTAAATTTCCAGACTTTCGTTCCAATCTTATATTTCGTTTGTGGTGGTAAAATTGGTTCCTTTCATTAGAACAGTTTTGTAAAGTTGAAGATTTTCTGTAAGGAAGCAGAGAGATCTTGGTTTCTTGATCTTGATTTACTGGGACAACTTAATAACTTGAACCGTTTCTAAAAAGATGCTTCTGAGTATTAAAAAGGTTATACAAATATTTCCTTTAACTTCTCGAGACTCCTCAATTCACATTTGGGGCTACCTTGTATATATTTTCTCATTTTACAATTCATAAAATATTAATTTTGTAAACTCATTCTTTACGTCTAATTTATGCGAATTATTATTACGTGACTGACGATGCTAAGCTCTGTAACTGTTTATGAAAATATATCCATTGGAAGTAGAGCAGAAATATGGAAAGAAGAATGGACGACGATTGAAATCACAAATGCGGTATCGTCGAATATTGACTGAAAGAGTCGTGTTCTGCAGGCCGTAAGTGAATTATGCAAATTAAACGCGCGGCTACAGAGCGCGTACAGTTCGTGCCTCGAAAATGCACGCGCGAAATAAGCGATTATTCACGAATTACCCTGTAATTTATTAGCTCGCGATGAGCACGTGCTACTGAATGGCCGACGGACGTTTAGTAGTTTTGTGCTAAACGCGAGTCACACTGCCACGAAACGTTAATCTGACAAAAGTCACTTTTTAATTCTTTATTACGAGTTAAAAGCTTAGTCTGCAATTAAAATTGCAAAAAAAGAAATACACCAACACCGCTTGTATAGGCTTAAATACTTTTCTCATAACTAAGGTACACTCACCACCAAACATTGAAATATTTTCTTTCTAAGAAAACTATCTTACAAGAAGACTTTAAAGCACAGTACTTTTTCCAACAAAATGGAACTGTTGATTACTTCTCTAATATCATCGTTCATCGTACACGCCCACTCTATCATCTTCCCAGAAAACAGAACCTCCTCTCAATTTATCATTTATAAAAATAATATTCTCTCTATCGTGCCTGAAGAAACTAAAAATATTTGCGAATGTTGCAAATTAAAGCGTATTTTCTTCTACCATCGAGCCAAAAGAAACGATTTCTACAAAAGACACTTCGTATTCCGTTTAAATCACCCGTCGTGTACGAAGCCTCGCTCGAAATTAATCGTCCCACGAACACTTTTTACCGCCCTTTGAAATTGGTTAACATTCTACGCGTGCAAAGTAAGAAGTCAATTCCAATGGCGATGTTGATCTAACGAGCCAAGCAATCATCGTCGAAGGATTCCAGGGAACAGGTGAAATTCCAGCCGAGGTGTTTGCGTCGTTAAGCAGGATCGTTTCGAACGGGAAAAGTGGGCCGTTTTTTACGATTTCCATTACGTCGCGAAAGAAACGCAACAACGAGTCGAGGGGGGAGGGACTGCCGCGCGGGGGCGTAACGCCGGAAACTTCCTGAATAAGATATTACCATCGGTGACAAGTTATTAATTGAAAACTTTGATTCGGTTAGTTATCGAGCCCGTCGACCGTGGGGACCCACCCACCATTAGCATAATCCCGGCAATTTCACCCGTAACGCCTGCGTTCGACGCCTGCAAACGGAGAAAGTTTCCACTTTGGTACGCGTGCACGGCCGACGGATACAAATTAAAAGCCTATCAAGGAAAACAATAACTCATAACGAACGGGACGATTGCCCTGACGCACCCTCTCGATCCGAGCAACCCCCTCGAGCTCGTCCTCATCGCGGCGTTACTTCCGTGACAATGTAATCCCACGAAATCCGGTTCTGCGAAGAAGAATGATTTCCATAAACCTTTTAGCGAAAACGGGGAAACAGAATTAGCCGAGTTATGTACGATGTGAATATTCGCGATCAGGAGTCGATTCTTCGTGAAAAACTGCATCGAAAACGTGGGGAAGGATTTTTTGATACGGGGCACCGTTCTCGAGAAAATCGAGTTTGAACATTTTTGGGGCACGCTAGCCATAACGATTGCTTCTATTTGTTCTACGTCTTTGAGTGTTTTATTTCTCGTTAGAACCAGTTACAGTAGATAGATTTAGTCAGTGTAAATATTCACGTTAGAAATAAATTGTAAATTTTGCCCGTGCCCCACGAGATTTTAGAATCGATTTTTTGCTTGAACGAGGCCCCGGGCGAAAAAATATTATTCCACGTTTTCTGCTCAGTTTTTCGTGGAGAATAGGATACCGGTAGCATTACATTATTGTATACTCTGTGTAATAATTGAACAGTCTCCGGTGACGTTAATGGTTAAATAAATTGAGCTTTTTTTGTTTGAGAAAAATGTTTCGAACCGAAACAGGTAGCTGTCAGGGACGTGTAGTTCAGACGTTTCGAAAGACAAATTTAATCTGCGAGGATGCGCGCACCTGGGAACCGTGAACGTTCGATCGACACTTCGTTCCCGGGAATCTTAAGACTTTAAGCCCCGGCTGGTCGGCCAAGTTTCCACGAAAACCCCAACAATACCGTGCCCGATCACAGGCCGGGTCCAGTTCATCAATCCAGAAGAGTCGATTAATTCAATTAATTCAATCTGGTAATTGGTTCTCATCGATCCTGTCCTATCGACAGTCGACCTCGTCGCCGGCTATATCTGTATATCGTACGTGCCTTCTTTTCTCCGCCCTCTTATCTATCGCGTCCACTTTGGCCAAGAGGAACGGCCGCTTTCAACTTTTCTCTTTCGAACTTCCCGTCCTTTCTGGCCGGTTTTTGCAGACCGAAGATTTCTCGATGGCACGCTCGATATCGTGCGAAAGCATTGTTACAAACGCGTGGGCGACGTTGCAGCTTCTTCCACCGTTTCTCAAACTGGGGAATTTTATTGTTCTTAACCCTTTCGGTCAGACTATGCATTCAGAATTATCGAATTACTGTAACCAAGATTCAGCTTTAAATGTTACTTGGAACTTTGATGATCGCGTGCATTTATTTTTAATTTCATGGTCGAACATTCGTTTACAATTTTGATGTTGCAGAAAGCAAAATTAATTTCGAAGGATCCTCCCTGATGAAATAAAAATCGAGAATTTCGTTGCATTAACCAAATCGTAAAATAGAAATTTTGCATATTTCGCGGAATACTGCTGCAACCAAGATTCAGCTTTAAATGTTATTTTTTTGGAACTTTGATGCATCGCGTGTATTTTTAATTTCATGGTCGAACAATCCAGAATAAAGCTGAATAAACATTTGTTTACAATTTTGATGTTGCAGAAAGCAAAATTAATTTCGAAGAATCCTCCCTGATGAAATAAAAAGTCGAGAATTTCGTTGCAATAGCCAAATCGTAAAATAGAAATTTTGTATAGTTCGCGTAGCTTTTAACCGCTTTAGAATAAAAATATTTGATAAACAGTGTAATTCCAGAAACGATTTGACATCGTACGCCAATTTCTCTCCCCGTCAGAAGTTCCCCAAAGAGCCAGGAGTCTAATAAAACGTTATCTCGATTCTCCTCGCGGTTAATCGAATAACGAAGCCCGAACAAATTATTTTAATTCAATCGCGAACAATTAGTCGCGAAACAAGCCCGTGGTCCAAACTTCCGTCGGAATTTAAAACAGCCCTCCGATCGAATTCTCGAGCTACCCGAACTGGAATCCTCGACCGTTTCCTCCCTGCCTTGCAACGTGTTCGCAAGAGTGTTTAATAATCGCGCGGAGAGCACGGGTTGTCCACCGAATGGCAAACAGATCGATCATCCGGTCCCGAAAATCGCAAAAAACCTAGAAACGCGCACTCGAGAAGGTTCGCGTTCGCTCGAAAAACAAGGGAGCTGAATAAAATAAAAGGAAAAAACGCGGAACCGGCGGATCGACGTTATTTACTGTCCTGCCGGGTAAAACCAGCTCTCCAGGAAAATTTACGCGCTCCATTTGGGGAGGAGACATCGAACGCAAGAAATTAAACATATCGCCCTGGGGGGTTGTGGCTCGAGCCATCGACAGGGTGGAGAAGTCTAACGGGCACGACGGCAGAAAGGGTCGTGTTGAAACGAATGAAGAGGGTGGAGGGTGATGACACTGACGAAGGGATGGGAATATTCGATAATACACGATCCTGTTATTACTGATACACAGGGTAAGCCAAATGAAGAGTGAGCTGCTTTCTATAAAATTGATGCAACTATCGAATCGGTGCAGACTAAATAGTTTGTTAATTCTTGTGTCTTTTATTAATAAATTTCGTCTTGCAGAAAGTAATAATAAGAAGGGAAGAATATCCAACGAAAGGGTTTCTTTTTTTTATTGAATTTCAGTTTTAGAGCAATCGTTAGAAGCGGTAAACCTTCCTCTTTGAAATGGTTTTTGGTTTTTGTCGATCGGACTTTTCGTTTTGGAGATATCGTAATTTATGTGAAAGGTAATTTTTTTAATTTGGACTATCTCTGTCTCCTTCTGACGCGTGAGTCGAGGCAGTCACGTGACTAGGAAGTCGTAGTATTTCCAAGAATTTACTACGTAAGGTCATTCACCTCGCGTCAATGAAACGTAAACAAAACTTCGAAGCCTCGTATCTCCGGAACTAGCCACCGCATCGTCTTGAAACTAAAATCGCTATATCTCCGGAACTAATTACGCTATCTACTTGTACAAACGCTCATTTTAAAGGGCATTACATCCCCTATCCAATGTATATAACAACTATTATAATTTATGCTGTCTTCTATGTTTATTTTAACATTTACTTTGACTCTACATACCCAAAGAAGTTTCAGCAATTCCTATGGACGATTGTTTATTTAATTAAAAATAAATTTACATACAGGATGTTCGTGTAATTAATGCTTTTCTTCGAAACTGACTATCGGTATCGACTTGAAACAAAATTCTAGCAAATATTATGGCATAACCGTATCTTGTAAATTCTTTACAACAGTTCAAGCAATATATACATACATTCCTCGACCATTGAGTATCCCAGAGTCTAAGACAGGGTTTTCTGAGGCTGTTTTAATTTATACCTTAATAAAATTATACGTATTGACGTTACTTTGTTAAAAGGGACAATCACCGTTCCAAAAAGGTTATAAACCCATGACCCCCTCAAGGATTGCTATCTCCGTAACGATGGAATCCTCAGAGATGGCAGAAAGGATCCTGTCGTGGCTGTAGGAGAAGGTGGGGGGAATCTCGTCGGGGGAAGGCTGCTTAATTGACGACGGAGGCGCGAAACGCAAAGTGCGCCCTTTAATTGCCCAACATCGGTAATTACGGTACTCGAGGGGATCCGTGGGCATTCGCCAGGCCTCTCGGAGGGCTTTTTTACTCTCATCGGATTCAATGGAGTCTCGCGATCGTCGTAATGGTGGACCGTGTACCCGGGTCGGGCGATAGGCTTCGTCGTTGAATTTCCTGTCTCAAATAGAGGACGACGGTCGAGGGGTAACCCGGGTTTCAATGAAGCTTCCTTCGAAACAACTTTCACCCCATTTCGGGTCGACTTCGTAACGGAGTCGCGCGTGCAGTTTCGTTTTGCTCGAATCTCGGCGGTCGTCGCGCCTCGCGCGAAAGAAACGACGCTGCTCGTGGCCGCCGGACCCGCGGGAGCGAAAAACCGTGCTCGTCACTTTCCGGTTCCGTCGGGCGACCGTTTTTCAGGTTAAATTGCCGCGTAATTAAGCCCCGGGAGTCTTAACTCGAGCGACGTTCTCGCTCCCGCGCTTCTTTGTCGATTCGAGAGAGGGTTGTTATTCAACAGCAACATCGGATCACGCTACCACCCCGCCTTCTTTCCACGTCTCTCGGACTGTCTAACGACGTTAATCCGGCTGCAGGTGGCTCCTTCCCTCCACGGGCGAAAGTAAAACGGCTCCCGTGTATTTACGTCAGCCTGATTTTCGCTCTTTTAATTGGAAACGAAGGCGGACGGATATTAAACCTGGCAATCCTCATTGTCTGCCCAGATTGTTATTCCATCTAGGTCCTCCGCGTAGCTCCCCTTTCACGCTCGACTTTTCTCCGTACCGACCCCTTAAGTAAAGAACATATCGCTACCGAGGCTTTCGAAAAAATTCTTTTTACGAAGGTACGCGTTTCAACGCTCCCTGGTCACGTTTGAGCCATCAGGGAACACAATTGCATCCGAATTGCTTACAAATATCGTCAAACTGTTTTTCTCAGTGTTAAGGTAAAATCGATCACTGGTAGCTAAATTATTTTTCGTTTATTTTACAGAACTCGTAAATATTAACAATTTAATCGATGCAATCATATTGTTTCTGAGTACTTAGTAAAATTTATACAAATGATGCTCAACAATTTAAAACGAGACTTATGTGAATTTCTTTTTTACACAGTTAATAACCCAGCAACAGCCTGGATTTCAACGTAACGGATTACGATAAAAGTAGGTGCAACGATTGCCTGCAAATCTAACGTTAATACAATATTATTATAATGTTTATTATGGCCCCTCCAACTTACCATTATTTTACATTTCTCACATTTGGATCCTGAGAGCCAAACCAAGTGGAATTTATCTCCCACTATTAAACATGCTTCGCTAAAATACAATTCCCCAGCGCGACAGGGGTGCAATTTTAATTGCGTAATCCAAAGTGGGCGGCGTTTCTCAGGAAACAAAGCTGAAAGCCGCTACGGGCGGACAATACTTTTAAACGGAACACCTTCAGTAAATCTTACTTGAAACTGTTATTACGCTTCGGGAAAAAAAGAGGCGTCCGTAATTGCTGAGAATTAGATCGCCTTCGCGTCGATGGTAAAAGGAAAAGAGCCACGGCACACGTCCGCGCGGCCTGGCTTCTTGAATGAACTTGTTAGCTCGTCGTTTCGGCTGATTAAGCGTAATTAAGCCTATAATACGGTCAGACACGAAACTGTCGCCACCACGGGCTTCTCGTTTCATTCACACGAACGTTCGCGAGAGAGCTGCTACGAGGGATTAAGAATTATTTCAAGTGTCGTGTCACTTAGTGCCCGGTCACCGCGGGGGACGTATTTGGGCGTGCAATTACTTCGACAAGTGGCGAATGTATCGACCTCGATGAATTGTCGCGTTTAAAACCGTCTCAGAGAGATCACGATGTTGCTCGAATCGCGAAATAGGCGATTGATAACACCTTGAAGCTAGCTAAATTTGTTCTCTCAATTACCAGACGTACCTCGATATTTGTTTATTCTGCTTTTAAATACTTCGTACTTCAAAAAGTTTTCTGAAAAAATTTGTTCGAAAATTGTGGAGGAGAAGGTACTAAATCTTCTTTGGAGTTGGTAATATTTTTATACAATTCCTAACAGTATACTGTGGAATAATATTAGTATAGAATATACAGGGTGTTCGGCCACCCCTGGGAAAAATTTTAATGGGGCATTCTAGAGGCCAAAATAAGACGAAAATCAGGAATACCAATTTGTTGATGGAGGCTTCGTTAAAAAGTTATTAACAATTAAATTCAAAAATTTCAAATCGTTCTGGAAAAATTCTTTTCGGTTGCAGGGGTCAATTACAATCATTTTTGGTGAATACACATACTTCCGAAATCCTACCCACTTTCGAGAAAAAAATTCGAGTAAGTGTTGAAAGTTTTGGGTGAGAAGAAAAATTTTCGAATCGTCTTGGAAAAATTATTTTTAGTTGCAGGGGTCTATTGCAAGTATTTTTGGTCAACAGACATACCCCCGAAATCCTACTCAGTTTCGAGAAAAAAATTCCTTACCGAAAATATAATTTCTGGCCAAAAATGTCTGCCCGAATTTTCATGCGAATCTTTAAAATGTCATAACTCCTGAACGAATTGGACGATTTTCATTTTTAAAAAAGCAAACTACGCGTATTTTGGTGGAGAATATGTAGAAATCGCAAAAATATCCGAAAAGTTGTTTCTTGACCGCGCAAAATGAGAAAAACCCTATAAAAATAGTCCAATTTTCAAACAGCCATAATTCCTACAATAGTGAATATATTTCAATGAAACTTTTTTCTGAAGTAGAGCTCATAGGTACCTACAAAAAAGTATTAAACAACTTTTCTGTGGGGCGTCAAACAAAATTACTAAAAATGAAAAACGAATTTTTAAGAAAAATCGACAGGGGGTAGCTGCCTAAATTTTTCGACGAAAAAAAAAATTTTTAATTAATTCTGAAAAAATTATTTTCGGTTGCGGGAGTCAATTACAATCATTTTTGGTCAATAGACATACCCCCGAAATCTTGCGCATTTTCGAGAAAAAAATTCAGTACAGTCGGAACTTTAAACGTTAATAGCTATTTAACGAAGCCTTCATCAACAAATTGGTATTCTTGATTTTCGTCTTATTTTGGCCTCTAGAATCCCCCATTAAAATTTTTCTCAGAGGTGGCTGAACACCCTCTATAGACGTATCTCGATATTTGTTTTCTCTGCTTTTAAATACTTCGTACTTCAAAAAGTTTCCGAAAAAATTTGTTCGAAAATTGTGGACGAGAAGGTATTAAATCTTCCTTGGAGTTTGTAATATTTTTATACAATTTCTAACAGTATACTGTGGAATAATATTAGTATAGAATATATGAACTGAATCAAAGCTTGTTTTCATAATCGAAAAAATTGTAGAATTGTATGTCTCTATTCTCTGCATGTAAATAGTATTTTATTCCATTTAATGCTACGTCGAGGCTAATCTAAATCAGAATCATTAGAGTACATAAAATATTCTCTTAGAGATGGTTTCCAACAAAGAAGTTTGTTCTCGAATTTTTCCAATTCTCATGAGACACAATTAGCACACGTTAAGAAACGAATTTTTCTCGTCCAAGTGTCGTTAATTCCACAACAACAGAGATTAGTCACCGACCTAACTACGTTGCTTTAACCCGAAAACGAGAAAGAATTTATTCTAATTTCAGAAGATCCATAGTTGAAATATTATTTTAATTTGAACACCGATTTCGAGACATCGAGCAAGACTTTTCCCCCCGTTATAATATCGCGAGTTACGCGGGAGGCGACCACAGTAGGACAGAAAAATTCCCGTTTCGCGATATTCGAGGTATCCGAACAAGAGCGTCCGGCGTTACACCGAATTCCCTTATGAATAAATCAAACTGGCAAACGGTTGCAGGCGTGTTTCGCTTCCTTTCCGCTCTCCCCGTACAATGGCGGAGGAACGCTGGTGGCAAAACCGCGCGCGGAGACGCCTGGATATCCTCTAATCTTCGCGCGCTTGTTCAAACGTTTTGCCACGCTCTCCACCTTACAAACGCTCCAATTACAAGCGCGTCAGCTAGCGAGGGGTTAAATGAACCGCGCCGGGTGTCGGATGAAATATTCAACAAAAAATTCCCTCTTCGCCGTGGACGGGTTATGAGGCGGAAACGACAGGAGCCTCGGCCAGCTCAGTAACGCCGGTCGGAAAATTAACGGCGAACACCGGGGGGAAAAGGATTCGCGAAAGGGTTAACCTAGATTTCAACGGAGGCGGTTTAAAGCCGCCCTTTTCGTCCGTTGTTACGTTGAAGCGACAAACGACCAGCTTCTTCTAATTGCCGCGAATTCTGTCGTCGACGAGGACACGTGGGAGCTGGTTTACGTTTTCTCTCTCTCAAAGGGTAGATTTCGTAGGTCAAACATCGCGCTATTGGTTTGGGGAAATAGTTGGGGAACCTTGCGGTAGAATTTGCGGAGTAGACGCGACGTGTACGCAAATTTGAATGTCGATGCACACTGATACTGACTGTACGGCGAATGGAAAGGATACGGTAACTAGATATCGACTTTGAAACGAACTGGCACTGGTGACTAGACGACCTAGAATTGAACCAGTATTGGCCCCACCGGTGATCAAAGAAGATTTCGGTGCCGGGAAATTGAGCTCGGATCGAATTAATGCTGAGAATACAGTGGTAGAAGAGGTTACAGTGAACTCTTAGTAATAATAGTTGATTCTATCTTTGATTTTCTTACGAATAAATGAAAAGGGTTTGAGCATTCGGGTGTAGAAGAAGATTCCAGTGCCTGGAAATTGAGCTCGAATCGAATTAATGCTGAGAATACAGTGGTAGAAGAGGTTACAGTGAACTCTTAGTAATAATAGTTGATTCTATCTTTGATTTTCTTACGAATAAATGAAAAGGGTTTGAGCGTTCGGGTGTAGAAGAAGATTCCAGTGCCTGGAAATTGAGCTCGAATTGAATTAATAGTGAGAATACAGTGGTAGAAGAGGTTACAGTGAACTATTAGTAATAATAGTTGATACTATCTTTGATTTTCTTACGAATAAATGAAAAGGGTTTGAGCATTCGGGTGTAGAAGAAGATTCCAGTGCCTGGAAATTGAGCTCGAATTGAATTAATAGTGAGAATGCAATGGTAGAAGATATAGAGAACTGTAAGTAATAATAGTCGTTACTACATTTGGTCTTCTTACGAATAAAAGAAAAGAGTTTGGACGTTTCAGTGGCTGGAAATTGAGCTCAAATCGAATTAATGCTGAGAATACAGTGGTAGAAGAGTTTATAGTGAACTATTAGTATTAATAATCGATACTATCTTTGGTTTTCTTGCGTACAAAAGAAAAAGGTTTGCGCATTCCAATGTGAAAGAACATTCCAGTGCTTGGAAATTGAGCTCAAATCAAATTAATACTGAGACTACTATGGTAGAAGAAGATACAGTGAAGTAATAGTGATAATAGTTAATATATACTATCTTTGGTCTTCTTACGAACAAAAGAAAAGGGTTTGGATATTCCAATGTAAAAGAACATTCCAGTGCCTGGAAATTGAGCTCAAATCGAATTGATAGTGAGAATATAATGGCTACAGTGGACTATTAGTAATAATAGTCGATACTATCTGTGATCTTTTTACGAACAAAAGAATTTGAACATTCCAGTGCAAATCAAAATTCCAGTGCCTGGAAATTGAGCTCGAATACTGAGAACACAATGGTAGAAGAAGGGTACAGTGAACTAATAGTGATAATACAAAAATTGATACTATCTTTGATCTTCTTACGAACAAAAGACAAGAGTTTGGACGTTCCAGTGGCTGGAAATTGAGCTCAAATCGAATTAGTACTGAGAGTACAATGCTAGAAGAAACTGCAGTGAACTATAAGTAATAATAGTCGTTACTACATTTGGTCTTCTTACGACCAAATGAAAAGGGTTTGGATATTCCAGTGCCTGAAAATTGAGCTCAAATCCATTTAATACTATACAATGAATTAATAGTGAGAATACAACAGTTAATACTATGTTTTTAATCTTCTTACGAACAAAAGAAATGAATTTGAACATCCTACGTATCGTTTTTCTTTAAAAGGCTTGAACATACGAGTAATTTCGAAAAAAGGATCTTGGACTCTCCAGCGCTTCAATAACGTGGCTCCAGTTATGTTCCAGTTATGAGTGCTCCGTAACGCGGTTCTCTCGTTCGCGGCGACCGTTGGCTGTAGGTGAACCCGTTATTTCGCCATTTCGGCTAATTGTAAGTGATTAAGTTCGCGGCTAACGAGCACGCCACTTCGAGCTGTTGTCGCAGCTCCGGGCTAAATAGCGTTAAGACTTCCACGGGATCGTGACTGACCGGCGAACGGGCGCGTTGCAATTCCAATGGCTGATCTGAAATTGAGATTAAGGGCGGATTGGATCGATTCGCTATTGTCGTCCTCGTGATCGAATCCCGACGCATCTTTATTCCAATTGAGCCCACTTGGGTCGCTGGTCATTTGCATGCTATTCATTTATAAGTGACGCCGTCCAGGAAAACCCCCGCATTTTCTTCGGCCGTTTCCACCCTTCCATTCGTTACTTGTTGCTGATAACGTAATAGCGTAATGGACCACGGAGGATCGTCCACTCGCGATTTTAAAATCGCGGAAATCGATACTCTGAAAAAACTTGGTCAACAATATTTTTAGTCGAGTTGATACATTGACAATCCATACATGGGTGACATGATTTCTCACTGTGGAGCAATCTTCAAAAAGTTCAGGATATTTAACAGAATTAAACATAACCGTGGCGGTAGTTTTTAACATTGCACATTTAGTTTTTTCGGAGAAATTTAAAAGACAATACAATATTTTTTATTATTCCTTAATTATCTCTTTAACACACTGACTCGTATATAGGCACACGTCACTCACATATGGAACTAAAGAAATTAATTCTCAGGAAAATTAGGTGTTAAAGAAAATGAATCCAGATAAGACTCTTGAATTTTAACTGTACAAAATAAATTCTACGACAAATTATGGGTAGTTTCCAATTGTTCAAAAACAAAGTTTCCTTTTCGTAGACAATTTTGAGGAGTTTGGTTTAACAGTTAAAGTGTTGATATAACATCAAAGAAATGCCTTGAAAGATTAAGAACCGTTGGTTGGTAAGCAAAGTTCGAGGCTTTACAGTCCAGTTTCAGGGTCCCAGGGCCACAGAGGGCAATTCGAACGAACCGTTAACACGAGATAAAGAGGACGTTGCGTTAAACCAACCCTAATGCACGCGATTGCTCGAACTACTGGTCGCAGTCGTAACGAGCCGCCATTTTTGCACGCGACTCGCGAACAGAGGACGATTGGAACAACTAGGCCATTTCCGTTAAACGATGTTAAAGTTCCTTTGGGGCGAGGATTCTTTTGAACGATACTTATTCTCCTTGATGGCTATTTTTACCCTCCCTGTCCTCCCCCTGCATATCCCGATCGTCGAACGATCGAGGAACTTCGCTGGTCCGCGATCTTTGTATTCCCTTAGGCCGTCTTCGAATCCAGACTCCATGAATATAAATTCTGTCCAGCGAAGGGCGACGTTGTCTCTGGTCAAGGAATCAGCGACGCTTTTCATCCCCTCTCTGTGAGCTTTCTGTTTTAATCGAGCCTCTCGAATGCGAATAAACGAGATCACGAAGCAAAGAGAATTTGCATCGACGACGCCTTCTTTCGTGTTCCTGATGCCAAAGGAACGTAGCAAAGGACCTATTAAAATTGATAGGGGGATGGTTAATTGATCGATCCTGTGCACTGGTGACTTTGAGTCAACGTTGGTTCGATTATTATAAATAGATTCTTGACTTAGACTTTGCAAGAGTATTTTTTTAACGTCCGTTTCACGAGTGAAGGGTGTCCAAAAATTCATGCAAGTAATTTTGATAGAAAGCACAGGTTTTTGATTAAAAATTGTAAGTTTTGTATGGATTCATGAAGTATACATTATAGAATTATGTGTGGGTTATATTGTTCAAGAATGAAGACTCTTCTTTTGTGTAGAGTTCAATTTTTAATAATCCTGAACTGTCAACTGTCACGCTGTTTTATTACGGCGCAAATGGCACAAAATTCAAATATTGCGTGAATGTTGAGACACTCTGTTGCAATGTACTATGCTATTGGTCAGGTTGGTTAAAACGAACTGCATCGAAAGTATAAATCAGACGTGTCGAACTCAGTTTGGTCAGAGGGTCAATTTGCAGTTGGCTGCAGTTAGTTTGGAACGGTCGAAAATATTTCAGAGGCCATTTTTCAGTCCTGACACCACCTAGCACGTCACCATACAAATATAGAACAGTGTAGGTAAATTACAGAGAAAACTATTTCTTTAATAATATTCTTCTTCTTTAGTATACAGAGGTTATTATTTTAAATTAACAAACGACGCCATTTTTAACCAATGCTATAAATGCTAAAGAATAATTCAACGTTTTATAAATCCTAACATCGACGATATGTATATTTTTAAATATAATAATTCGTAACTGGTGTATATACAGAGTGTTCTGTTACTCCCGGGTAAAATTTTAATGGGAGATTCTAGAAGCCAAAATAAGACGAAAATCAAGAATTTGTAGATTGAGGCTTCGCTATTAAAAAATTAAATTAAAAAATTTCAAATCATTCACGGAAAAATTATTTCCAGTTGCAGGGGTTAATTACAATCATTTTTGGTGAATAGACATACCCCCGAATTCCTGTGCACTTTCGAGAAAAAAATTCGAGAAGGTGTGAAATTTTTCGACAAAATTAAACAATTTAAAATCGTTCTGAAAAAATTATTTTCAGTTGCAGGGGTCAATTACAATAATTTTTGGTGAATAGACGTACCCCCGAATTCCTACGCACTTTCGAGAAAAAAATTCTTTACCGAAAATATAATGTCTGACCATACCATTGATATGTTTCACTGAAATTTCATGCGAATCTTTAAAATGTCATAACTTCTGAACGGATTGGACGATTTTGAAGTTTGAAAAAGCAAACTACGCGTATTTTGATGGAGAATATGTAGGAATTGCAAAAATATTCGAAAAGTTGGTCCTTCACCCCGCAAAATGAGAAAAACCCCCAAAAAATGGTCCAATTTTCAAACAGTCATAACTCCTGCAATAGTGAATATATTTCATTGAAATTTTGGGGGGAAGTAGAGTTCATGGATACCCACAAAAAAGTATTAAACAACTTTTCTGTAGAACGCCAACCAAATTTATTAAAAATGAAAAAGGAATTTTTAAGAAAAATCGACAGGGGGTAGGTGCCTTAACTTTTCGTCGAAAAAAAAAATTTTCACATTGTTCTGAAAAAATTATTTTCGGTTGCGGGGGTCAATGACAATCATTTTTGGTCAATAGACATACCCCCGAAATCCTACGCATTTTCTAGAAAAAAATTTGAGAACGCATGAAATTTTTCGACAAAATTAAAAAATTTCAAATCGATCTAGAAAAATTATTTTCGGTTGTGGGGATCAATTACAATCATTTTTGGTGAATAGACACACCCCCGAAATCCTACGTACTTTCGAAAAAAAAATTCTTTACCGAAAATGTACTGTGTGACCGGAAATGTTTCTATAACTTTTTAACGAAGCCTCAACCAATAAATTGATATTCTTGATTTTCGTCTTATTTTGGCCTCTAGAATCTCCCATTCAAATTTTTCCCAGGGATGACCGACCATGTTTGCCTGTATGTAATTCTGAGATTACAAAGAGGGTTACAAATGTCCACGGTGATCGATGACATAATAACAAGTTTCATAGATTGTAAAGCAACGCTGAACATTTCTATCAGAGTCACTCTATGTCTACAAAAATTTTAAATCTGCTCGAAGAACGTCAGACGAATGAATGTGAATTAATTTATAAAAGCACCGTACGAACACGAACGATAGCGTGTACATCGTAATATCAATGGAAGATACATAAAAAAATTATGTGTTTTGCTTTCCCTTCGCCTTCGGTCCAGTGAATTAAGTATTTCGAATCAGATTGCTCCCCAACCATCATGTTTTCGCGTCGGGACGCGGAGCTCATTTCCCAGCCAGTTCCTCGAGGAACTCGCGGATGCCGCCGGAATATTTATTCAACCGTTTCTTCGGACTCGTGCTGAGAAATATACCCCCCCCCCCCCCCCCTCCCCACTTCCCGCCTCCGTGCCCCCTGCGTGAATTTTCCGGCTGCGAAAATCGTCTACGAATTTCCACGAGTTCGCTCGAGCGATGAGCTTGAAAACGAGTCCTTTAACGTTCAGCGATCTCCGCGTACGCTTGGGAAATGAGGAAAGGTAATATTTCGTTCGGCGCGACGATTGGTAGACTCACGGTTCGCCGGCTGCAAAATTCACACTGTGGATTATTTTTTTTGGGGGCGGGGGGGAGGGCAGGATGTTCGAAAAATGGAGCGGCAACTCCTTGGGAAAGAAAACTCTCGCGAAATCGGATACGATCGAACGATGTACCTGGTATAGTCTGCCAAAGTGTCACTGGCTTCGGGGCTGGACAGCGACAGTTACAGAGGGAGGGAGAAAGATCTTTTTCTGGTCCGACGGTTTAAGTTGTTTCTGAAATTTGGGATCTTAATGGGTAAATTCCATTTTGGAAGTGGAAGTTTTCCAGTTTGCAGTATTTATTTTATCAATTTAATCTAATACAGATTATTCAACCTTCATAATAACATTCATAATGTTAATTCGCCTTAGTCTTGAGTATTATAGTTGTTATAATGAAAATATACAATAAAACAGAGTACTAAATATATTTCCAATTTATAAGTTGAAGATAAAGTTATATTACTATTAAATTACATAATACTCAAGGTGTATAACAAGTTTGACACTTACAAAGAGGAGTATGTGAAATTTGTTTCGTTCCTACAAGGTCGTTTCTGAAATTTGGGATCATAATGGGTTTATATGTTCCATTTTATGGAAGTTTCCCAGCTTACAGTATTTGTTTCATCAGTTTAATCTGTATTATTAATGGTAATTTGCCTTGGTCTTAAGTATTATAGTTGTTATAATGAAAATATATTATACAATAAAACAGAGTACTAAATACGGGATTTGCAATTTATAAGTTGGAGACAAAGTTGTGTTAGTATTAAATTACATAATGTTCAACGTCTATACAAAGTTTGTTTCACAAAATACTGATATTAAGGAGGTATTCAAGACGAAAATTGCGACTACCGAATACCAGAAACAGTATTCCACAGCATCCAACAGAGAAGGTACGGACGGAACGCTAGATCCGTCGACGATTAGGGAGCAATTTCCAGCGGATAAATAACAACCAGGTGGATAACAAGATCGACGTTAAACTGGCTCGTTAAAAGTCAGTCCGAAACGGTGTCAGCCATAAACATTCATGCGGTCATCGAGCTTCGGCAAGTCGTCCTCAAAGGGGTCGTTTAATGATCAAATGTCTTCCTCGAAACGAGTTCCGCTCTTAGTTCGCGGATCCTCCGGACGATCAAAGTTCTGTAAGAAAAAAAGGAACTAGAGGAAAAAGAAAGAACGAAAACGAGCGGGGAAGCCAGAAGAAGAAGAAGAAGAAGAAGAAGAAGCTGGAAGAAATCCGTCGGAATTATTCGGCTGTATGATCGTTTAAGGAAGTTCTCTGGCCCCCCCTCGGAGTTCATTTCCAGAGTCCGCTATCAGAGTTCGACGAGCGGTATCGACTTAATGGCTCGCGAGCGTAACGACAGGATCATCCGGCCGCGAACCAGCGCCGAACAGCGCACTTGGTAAATCGTAACGAGCGGACCGCGATAAAAGTAAGCCTTTCGGTCGGATAGGGTGGAGCTGGCGGGGACGGTGAATCCCGGTGGTGCTCCGCGTCGTGCAATATCGCGTGGGGGCCAGGAGCATCGAGAAATCCCGTGGCAAGGATTCCCCGCGAGAGCTTCGCAGGGTAGGGAGACTCGCACGGACGAGGATAAAATCAAAGTTGAGAAAGAAGAGAACGTGGGGTCGACGGCGGTCTCGAAGGCCAGGGAAACGGGGGTGGAGCGTCCCGGGGAGAAAAGAGATCCGCTTTTCCGAGCGGCGCGCTTAATCCGGACCTAGGAAACGTCTTAATTGGGGCTTAAGGGCAAAAGAAACCGCGGGTCACTGTATTACAATCGGAGCTGGCTATACAATCGTCGGTTTCATTAAGGCAACCTGCCCCTCCTCTGCCTTCTCGACGCTGGAAACGACGATTGTGGGGGGGGGGGGGGAAAGAATGGGAACCGTGCCCGCTCATAAATACCGCGTCTTCGAATTCTCGGCGCGGGCAGCGCGGAGGCCACTTCCATGGTCCCTTCGTCCAGGTAACAATGCGTCCATTCATTCGTTGAATGGAGTTCGGGGCTCGCGGCGTTCCTTTTTCTCCTTGGCCCCGACGGAGCCTGCCAAGTGGCGAGTTGGCACAGGTGTACCGGCTCCGGAGATCTCCTCGTGTCTACCGGATGATGCACGGGCCAGCCGGGATCCGGCAATATCTCGCGGACGCCGCGAGTAAATACCAGCCTCCGGAATCCGCTTCTTCTGCGCTTCCACGGGGCTGGGTTTTAACGCTTTCGCGCGCGTAACGACGGATCGACCTGGTTCCCAAAGCGGAACACGCCTGACGACGTCGCACAGTGGTCCATTTTTATTTATTTACGGGTTTTTACATTCTTTGATGTAATACAGTTGCACAATATGTGTAAAAGTCTCGTTAATTACGTACAACACTAGTGACGTGCTTTTTAAAGGAATACAGAGAATCGCTAAAGAAGTCCAGATGCTGGACGCAATTGTTGTATCTATAATTTAAATGAGGACAAAGTGATTTAAATATGTTTGTTTATTTATATAAACTGTGCCTGTTTCAGGGTGTTAAGACGCACGAAATTTTGTCAGCTTTGGAGGTTTATATATCAGTAATCGATCTTTATATTTAAATCGTTTTAGAACGCAACTTTGCGTAAATATTTATTAATCGACGGCTTTTTTGGGGGCGCCATATCATGCAACAGTCACCTTTAAAATTGATGGAAATTAAGTTATCTACTGTGTATTTTCTTACGATAGAGAACATCCGAGAAAATCTATTTTCGTTCGGCGAAAGAACACAGAGTACGCTTTAATAATTTCTCAGCCCGCAGACCGACGACAATTGTATAAATATTGAACGTACTTGGTCAGTGAATGTATTCGTAGCTTTGCCACAAGGTGTGAGCTAATCTTTAGTTTCTTGTTCGAAAGCTGTTGTTACTTGGTCAGAAGTTCTTGTAACTGTAGTTTCTTGTTTAGAAAATCTTAGAACCGAGATTCCTTCTATGGTTTGTTTTTATCCAGTCTCTTCTCTAACTTCGACACATAGAAGTGCTATGCTTTTTTGTTAATGAACGTGTTATGAGAGTTTTGACAGGTTATTCGTACGGTGCACGTATCTATGATGACGATCAAGCTGGGTTATTATGGTCGAGCGAGATGAGTTGCACGAATGATTCGCTCGAGGTGTTGGCTAACGTTCTTACGATCTGCCACAACTGGAGTTTCTTGTTCGAAAGCTGTTGTTGCTTGGTTAGATGCTCTTACATCTGGAGTTTCTTGTTTAGACAATCTAAAGTTTCTTTCCATCCACTCTCTTCTCTAGCTTCGACAGGTAGACTTGGTTCTTCATAATGAAGACGTCTAACGATGCTGTTATGCTGTTTTGTCAATGTACGTGTCATGAGAGTTTTGACAGGTTGTTCGTACAGTGCACATATCTATTTTCTTTGTTATTACACCACTAAATTTACGATCAATTTAAACAAAAGAAATGGAGTTGTTACAGATGGTGTTTACTGAAATTGATGATTTCTTCCGTGACTGTAGGTATGCCCAGGTCTCTATGGATTATTTTATTAAATACATATCAAAGAGCATCAGATATGGTCTGTAAGGTTTTAGACCTTTGTAGAATTTCTATGAGGACGATTAATCTGGGTTATTATAACTATGCAAACTGAGCATGATTTGCATGAATGATTGGATCGAGATGTAAGCTGACGTTCTTACAACCTGCTACAACTGAAGTTCCTTGTTCGAGAGCTCTTACGAGTGTTGTTCCTTGATTAGAAGCTCTTACAATCGAATTACCTCGTCTGGAAGCTCTTATAACCGGAGTTTCTTGCTTAGAAAATCTTAGAACTGAACTTTCATTCAAAGTTTCTGTCCATCCACTCTCTTCTCTAGCTTCGACAGGTAGACTTGGTTCTCGATGACAAAGATGTTAATAGAATTAATGAAATGGAAGCTTTGTAGAGAGTTGTCTCAACCCCAAAATATAATAATCCGTATCTTACGTATTTCTTATAGTTTTGCATATTAATCTGTAGTTTCTTGAGAATTAAAAGTTCCCATAAATGCATAAACATCCACAGTCTAGTTACGAGAATTTTGACAGGTAGTTCGTTCATTGGAAGTAGATCACTAATCATGCAAGGTGAAAAGGAAGGAATCGAAGGAACGATTGCTGCGTTGGTTAAATTTTCTCTGACTGAGATTCCTTCGTTACAATCTGTTACAACGGGAGTTCCTTGCTCAGAAGGTTTTACAAGTGCAGTTACTTCGTAAGAAGTTCTTACAACTAAGCTATCTCATTTAGAAAGTCTTACAAGCGGAGTCGCGTAGTTAAGAGCTCTTACAGACAAGGAAAGAAGCTCTTACGACTAGAATTTACGTTTAGAAATTCTTATAATTGGGCCTCGTTTTATAATTTTATTTTAATTTCTTATAGCCAAAGATGACTTTCTTGTTTTTTATGATGAACGTGTTATAAAACTCTTTTTACATACATAGTATGCACGGACTACCATTCTTGAAGAGATAATATTCATATAAAATATTTTCCCCTGAATTAATCTATTAACTTCCATAATTTTCATTTAAATATCACCATTTTTCTTAAATTGGCTCAGGTTAATCACAGGTTAAAATCTACGAAAAAATTTCGAGAAAAACGAGATTTAAGTAATGCATATTTCTCTTTGGAGTCCCGTAGCGAAATAAAAAACGCACTATACCGAGTAACTAAGTGTTAACATTGAACCTTCCGTTAACATAGGTTTATCGTTAGAGGCCAAAGGTTTTTGCTTTCGAGTTCTGTAGGTCAAAGCGTTTTTACCCGAAGGTTTCAAGGAGCTTTTGACTCTGTAGTTTCAAAGCCAAAGGATTTAGATCTTACGTTTACAGGAAAGTGCTCGGTTCTTTTTTACTCTGAAATTTCTAGGGCAGAGCTTTTTGACGCTGGATTTTCGAAGTTACAGCTGCTTGGGTCCAAACTCCCGCGATCCCGGCTTTTCTCTAGTGAAATTTTCATTTCCACGCTCACCCATGTTTTTCGGTATCTAGCAGAGGTGTTCCGAAACGGTTTGGAGGGGGGGACAAAAACCTTGAATTTCTATATCGTCGGACTACGTGCTGGTTTAACGCGAAGACGCGGATAAACGTTCTGCATATCAGAAACCGGACTGATATCGATCCTTGGATATTCTGGTCATATTCTAATTCAAATATTTGGTGCTGTCGGTTTAGATATCTCAGTCGATGGATATAGTTCGATCAAGACGTATGAATATTCATTGTCGAATCCACAGGCGTCGTATTCGAACCGCGTAAATCTTGAAATATAAACTCTGGAAATATCTTTACTACGTTTCGAGCAAAAATCACTTATCAATTTACTATCGTTTTAATTGCAGAAACGTATAATGAATAAATTAAAAAATTGGGAAGAAAGGTTTTATTGCAGCTGACACGACTATGATGCCTCCGAGAATACCAATCGTGTCTCCATAAAAAAAAATAATGGTTTCTGGGTTCGAAGCGTCTAACATAAAACGGTTATAAAATTTATGGAATTTTTAATGGCGGTCCAGACTCTCGAGAACGTTGATTCGTAGCTAATAATTCGACGCTGGATGCTGTAAAACCAGTCATTTTTTCTTTAGAGTTACAAGATCATTGGATTTATTTAGTAAACTTATCAGCATGGAAAAGTATTCTCCACATTATTAGCTTGTATGTCGATCGAATCCAAGGCCATAGAAAATCGAGACAAAAATATATTCAAAAGAAATCAATCCTTATCTTTTATCGACAATATCTCTTACATTTTATTATTATACATATATTTACATTAGTATTTCATTCTGGGAACGTTTGTTACAATGTTTTCTTTTAGTTTCTGCTTATAAGTATATGTAAAATAAAGTAAATAAATAAAAGATAAAAGATTTTTTGGTTAATTGGTTTTGTTCTCGAGGTTATTTGTTTATATAAAAAATCGTAATACAAGATTGTGTTTTCAAGGAGAATATTGAAACTATATTTATCTGAAGTCTCATATTTTACGTAGTATAGCATTATTTTAGGCTTTACTATTCCTGTGTGCCCTATGTGTTCCTCTGAATGTAGAAGTTAATTTTATTTATTATTTAAATATTTCGAAAAATCAAAATTTTTCAAGAGGGGGTGAGATGCACATTAAATTTATATATTTTTCCAAACCGACAAATTAAATTGTAATATGCTCCCATGAAAATTCCAAGTTGATCTGTAGCCTTCTAAAACATAAACAACACAAGTGCAAAGGGTTAACTTTTGTCAGAAAAATGGCGGTCAAACTCAGAGAATAGAGCTTGCGTGGCGATCGAAATGCATCGAAGTTTCAGTGTCCCTTCAATTTCGACTTACCAACGACGGTACTTTACCACCGTGAAAGGGACGGACTGGACAGCGTGTAGCCTGTTCGCGCGTTCTAAATCGCGAAAGTGTTAAATACAAAGCTCGTTCCAGTTCCGTCGCGCAAGGACGAGCGTCCGAATAATCGGTCGACGCCATCGTGGACGCGGTCGGTCGTCGGAGAGTGCTCGAATATCTGGAAACTCGAAAGTCCCAGGTATATTGGCGAGCACAAAGGCGCGCCGATGAATCGATCAATGACGAAACACGGCCGACGGGAAGACGAGAACGAAAGGACCACGCTCGATGTTCCGGCCGAGTTGCTCGCCGAAAATACCGTCACGGTTTCGCGCGTACTTGCTTGTTCCTTTTTTTTTCCACGGTCAGATTCTGATCGCGACGAGATAATGCCCGTAGAATGCGGCTGGAAGATGAAAAGAGCGGCGAACGGACCGTGGAAGGGCGACAGACCCGACAAGGGAACACTGGGAACTGTCACCGCATCGTTTTAGGACGAAATTTGCGCAAATCTTTATTGGGCTCGATATGAGAACCGCGATTTTAAATATTAATTCATGGATCTTTCTCGGGGACGCCATATTGGGGAACAGTCACTAAAATTGATAGAAATTAAGTGATGTGTATTTTCGTTTACTTCAGTTTGTTCACAGATTCGGGATAAATATTGTCTTAGAACGATAGAAAATATCTGAGAAAATTTATTTTTGTTCAGCGAAAGAACACAGACTATGATTTTCTACGCTACGCTTAAATCTTTCTTGAAGACGCCATATTGGGTAACAGTTACCCTTAAAATTAATGGAAATTAAGTGATGTGTATTTTCGTTTACTTCAGTTTGTTCAAAGATTCGGGATAAAAATTTTCTTAGAACAATAGAAAACATCTGAGAAAATTTATTTTTGTTCAGCGAAAGAACACAGAGATTTAATAATTTCTCAGTCCGCAGACCGACGACAATTGTATGAATATTGAACGTACTTGGTCAGTGAATGTTTTCGTAGCTTGGAAGGCCTGGAAATATTTATTGCAACGCGTTGAAAAATTCAGACTGTTCGAAATTCACTGAATATATCTACGAAGATCCACGTTTGTCTTCCTTGAATTTTTTGTTAAAGAAAATTCCAATAATCATCTAAGTAATGGCCACTCAAATGGAAATCCTCGATTAAATTAGAAGAGTTAACATGATTGGTGGTAAAGCTTGTGAATGTAGCAATGAAGACAAATTTGACAGTCTTAATCGATTAATTGGCATGATCCTCATTCTGGGGTCACTCATATTTGACCCCATCACTTTTTCTGTGATATTATTTGTCATATTTTCTGAGAATACATTATAGTAATTCAGACACAATGTATACATTATTACTATTTTAAAATCAAAGAACAAGTAAAACGTATAGAATTAATAAAAACGTTAGAAAAAGTGTTTAATTAGTTGGTCAAACATCTGTCGATAGTCTGACAGCACGATTTAACCCAGATACAATGTATAAATTATTACTATTTTAGTTTTATCAAAGAACAAATAAAATGTATAGAATTAATAAAAATGTGGGCAAAAGTGTTTAATTAGTTGGCCAAACATCTGTCGATAGTTTAACAGCACGATTTAAAATAATATGCACTGTTTACCCAGTGAAAGTGTACGAGTAAACTTTCATTGTTCGAGTAATAGTTTTGGAAGTTTATTCGTGGCAGCCGAACGCGTATAAAATATACGAATATACATTGTTCGAATAGTCGTGGCCTCGGAAACGGCTGATCGAGAGATCGCGGAGAAGACGAATGGAAGTTGCGAGGCGAAGTTTGCGGGAGAGAATCAGGGGTTGGAGGAAGATGAGTTTCAGAGGAAGACAGGTTGTTGGAGGTGACTGAATATCGGAAGGGAGAAATTGAAGGGGCGATGGAAGGGAGTGGACTGAAGGAACGGAGAAAGGAGAAACTGAATACCTAAGACGAGACAGACAATTGGATGAGTAGATTGTGAAAGAACATAGAATGACTCTTAAAACGTAAATACAGATAAACTCTCTTGTCGCTGGACAAGTTCGTCAGCTATTTCTTTTTAAATATAATTAGTTTATTTTCACTCTTAATATTAAAAGAAAACGTATACTATTTAATTTTGTTCAAATTTGTTGGGACAAAATAGATTTGTTTTGCATAATTAGTTTATTTGCACTCTTAATATTGTATAAATTTTGTTAATTTTGTAATACTTTAACTTCCATTTCTTGGGTCTTCGCCAAAAACAAAACCTAATAGATAGAATCATTAAATTTGGTTAAATTTTCTTTTACAGCAATTTGTATTATAATAAAAGGGAAGTATGATTATAGTTTCATGCGTATCATGAATCCTATAAATCAGTACAATTTATCGTTTACATTATTTAATAGTAACGTCACATTACTGGGTATTTAAGCAGAAAAATAAAATAGCGAGAACGGAGGAGCGGAATGAATTCAAACGGAAGAAAGATAATAGAAAAGAGTTACGGTCTAGAAAAAGGGGAGTATAAAACTCTGTATTGTTCGTTGATTGAACAAAAAATTACTCGAGAAATGGAAACGCTTATAATTATCATAGGGAAGCCAGGGAGGGGAGGGTAAAGAAAAATTAAAGTAAAATTGAACGAAGGGGAAAATGAAGCGTCCAAAAAAATCGAAAAAAGAAGATACAAAAAGAAATTAACGTACACTTAATAATTGGGAGGAAACGAGGAAATATCAGTATATCAATATCTATGTAAATACAAGAATAAAAAATGGCGCGTGTGAATATGTAAAAGTCGCGAATTTGAAATCCAACTTCGACAGAATATATTTAAAATGCAATATCTATGTAATATATGATCCATAACGGCGCCATTCGCCTAGTTTGTACCGCCTTGTATCTTCCAGTCACCGATGGCGCGTTTCTCGATAAGAATTCGTTCCTTTCGCTCGGGTATTGAAAAGCAGAGAACATTTCCGCGGTTTTACGCAGCTACAGCGTGTCTGGTATAAAGAGATTTCCATGCCAATGGAAAAAGTATTACGATGCTCCAGGATTATACGGCTTAAAATTCAGAAGGTGCTCGAGCGGAAATAGAAAATTCCCGCAAGTGCTATACGCCCCGAGCTTATGGCGACGCGACTACCTTTTACGTTCCACGCGATACGGGAACCTTAACAATCGATATGGTACAACGACAATAATTTTATCTAATGAAGAATTTTACGACGCAACGTCACGACGCTGTAAGACAGCGCGAAATTTAATAAAACCAGGGTGTATCTGATAGCTCCCGCCAACTAATAATCACCCGGGGGGGGGGGGGGGGGGGGAGGTGGATCACGACAGTAATAATAATGTCAACGCATCACTGGACTCTAAGTTACTTTTCCTGTCCCGTGTCAGGCGATCCATATTAATCCCGAACTCGTGTACAGCAAAGTCGCGTCAAATCCCGAGGGATTCCCTTGAACTTCGCCGACTGAGTACCCCTCGTCAAAGGCGCTCAGTTTTTCCGGAAACGTACGACACGTAGAAATCAATCAGGAACTTCCGTCGAAAGGGGGGTGGCGCGATAAATTACTTCGCGCATCAACGCTTATTTCGACGTTTTTATTTCTCGTTCGACGACGGATGACCACAGCCTCGCGTTCATCCCCTAAGCTTTTCAGATTTTTTCTTTTTACAGGATTTTGTCAAGTCTTATTTTTTTAAATGTGTAGTTTTATTTCTTATATAGCGTTGTTGATAGAGAAGTTTCTATATTTGAAACTGTATTGATGGATAGGTACAGACAGGTTCATATCTTAATGTTTATAGATTTTTTTCCCCTGCAAGATTTAGTCAAGTTATATTTTCTTTAATATGAATTTTTATTTCTTATATAGGCTTCGTGATTAATAGAGAAATTTGTATATTTGCTTCGACACTGATGGATAGGTGCAGCCTTACGTTCATCCCTTAAGCTTTTCAGATTTTTTCTTTTTACAGGATTTTGTCAAGTCTTATTTTTTTAAATGTGTAGTTTTATTTCTTATATAGCGTTGTTGATAGAGAAATTTATATATTTGTTCAGATACTAACGTTTGGATGCAGCTTCGTATTCATCCCTTTAGCTTTTCATATTTTTTTTCTATAAGATTTAGTCAAGTTATATTTTTGTTTAATATGTATTTTTATTTCTTACATAGTCTTCGTAATAAACTATTACTTATATTATATATTACTTATATTAATAGTGCTGAAAATTTTTGGTGAAAAAAAGACTTTCGAAACGTCTTGGAAAAATTATTTTTAGTTGCAGGGGTCAATTGCAAGCATTTTTGGTCAACAGACATAGCCCCGAAATCCTACTCAGTTTCGAGAAAAAAATTCCTTACCGAAAATATAATTTCTGGCCAGAAATGTCTGCCCGAATTTTCATGCGAATCTTTAAAATGTCATAACTCCTGAACGAATTGGACGATTTTCATTTTTAAAAAAGCAAACTACGCGTATTTTGGTGGAGAATATGTACAAATCGCAAAAATATCCGAAAAGTTGGTCCTTGACACCGCAAAATGAGAAAAACCCCATAAAAATGGTCCAATTTTCAAACAGCCATAACTCCTACAATTGTGAATATATTTCAATGAAACTTTTTTCTGAAGTAGAGCTCATGGGTACCTACAAAAAAGTATTAGACAACTTTTCTGTGGGGCGTCAAACAAAATTACTAGAAATGAAAAACGAATTTTTAATAAAAATCGACAGGGGGTAGGTGCCTAAATTTTTCGGCGAAAAACAATTTTTTCAAATCGTTTTAAAAAAATTATTTTCAGTTGCGGGGGTTAGTTATTATCATTTTTGTTCAATACACATACCCCCGAAATCTTGCGCATTTTCGAGAAAAAAATTCAGTACGGTCGGAACTGTAAACGTTAATAACTGTTTAATAAAGCCTTCATCAACAAATTAATACTCTTGATTTTCATCTTATTTTGGCCTCTAGAATCCCCCATTAAAATTTTTCCCAGGGTTGGCCGAACACCCTGTATAGTAGAAGTTCGTTCAACCAACTCCTTTCTATTTTATAATTTTACATGACCGAACCCGACAGATTCTGGCAGATCATTGACAACAAAATTTTGATTTTGGACCATTGTAAACTACACAATCTAAACTTTATTTCAGTATTTATTTTCGTAGCCTCATTAACATTCATGAATCTTATTCAAATTTACTACCCTCAACATCTCAACTTGAGAATTAATAGATATTTAATTAATATTTATAATTCTACAGTGATGTGGCAGTCAAGGTGAGAATATTTACAGAACAAGTGAATTTTTTATAGTAAATCCTATACGTAAACCCTGTAGTTATCATTGTACATATCTCCCAGAATATCGTTGGACGATATCTCGTGGAATCGCGATCGCCAAACAACGTTTCGTCCCGAATGATCGAGCAATTAAGCAGCGATCTTCGGACAGGTCGGCCATAAATCGTCGCCAGCCCCTGGGCGAGCGTTTCAATCGAAAGTTTCGGGCGTCGCGACGCGCTCCTTCGTATCAGATACTTCATAAATCCCCGGGTACGGCGTGGCGGATTCCACGGTTGGCAGTCCGAAGATCGAACGAGGGTATTCTCATGCTAAACAAAGTAATCATGCGAGCCATTCGTCAAGCGCGAACAACAGTCTCCGTCGAATTCCAAAAACAGCAGGCCACCGCATTGGCCGGAATTCAACTCGGCAACCATCCAACCGAAGAAGTGAGATTCTAATGAGACTGAGAGCCCCCGGTGGAGGGTGGCGCGCGACGAAGAAGAGGATCGCAGACGGGCTGGGTGTACACGTCGATAGAAAGACCGCCGCGTGGAAGAGCTTCTTTGATTCATGCCCGCCGTCCCGCCCCGTGTATTTGCGGCGAACGTTAACGTTAATGCAAACGAATCGCTCGTAGTTAATTAACCGGGTTAACGACCCGACGTGCTGACCCTTTGTGCGATAGCATTCAACCAGCGTTAAGGACAACGACCGTGCAGCTTCTTCGCTATTTTTGGCACGACGGGGTTGTATTGGGTCTCTACAACGACCTACACAGAGGGACCAGAGGGTATTAGAGCCTTCAACCCTCTCCTTCCCCAACAAAATCTATTATCTAAATTTTAATCGCTTTGAGAGGTTTCTGAATCAACGGATATATTGGAACTTTAACTCCTTGACGTATGATTTAATTCCAAATAATTTCTTAAACGTATGCTATTTAATTTTGTTTAAATTTGTACCAAGAATGGCCACGAAAAAGAATGGATTTGTTTTATGAACATCTCGTGAATATTAAACTCTGTTGATTTCAATGTGTGTGTAAGATACGATGACGAGTTCGTAGTCTCATGATTGTAAAACTTGACATAAAAAAACTCGTCATTGTACAGCAAGGGGTTAATATTTCTGGTTTTTTTCTTTTTAGTATAAGGGTTTTGAGAACCCCCAAAATCTCGAATTATTTTTTTGAATTGGGTCTTTATTACAAATATAAAGAAACAAGAGGGTATTAGAGCCTTCAACCCTCTCCTCCCCCATCCACAAAATCTATTATCTCAATTTTAATCGCTTCGAGAGACTTCTGAATCGACATATATAACTTTAATAGTTTTATTTTTCTTTTTCAGTATAGGAGAGAATTGAAATCTCAAATTTTTTGTTAGTGCAGCCGTATAACAAGAACCTTTCGAAAATTTTTGTACATTATTTAAAAGCTCTAGTTTGTATGTTTCTGTTCCTTGATTGTACTATTAACATTTATATCACTATCATCCATCTTTGATTCTATTTTCAGGAGAACTTATTCTAGCAAAAACGTTTAAATAAATATCATCTCTAGTTTCCCCCATTTAAAAGTTCCAATAGAAACTTGACCCCTAACTGTAATACTAACACCTGTTTGATGAATATTTTCCAACAAAAGAAACCTTACTCTTCAAAAAAAAAACAAGAGAAAAATTCCACCAATATTTCTACCCCACAAAGATAAAATGTTCTCGTTTTAATGTAATCTTTTACTGTTCCCTGCAATGTTAATTTAAACATACAAGTAAAATTAGCATCGAGGCAAGTAAAATCCCGAATGATGGAAATGTCTACCAAGTGGCTATTGAAAATTTTCGAACTTTACAGTCTTGAACTTACATACGTAATTTCTGTAACGTTCGAACTTCGAGTAACGTTTGGTTCAATCGAAACTGTGTTTGAACTTTCGTCCAGTTCAGTCTTCCACCACGTGGAAGCCTGTCGTCGTAATAATTAACCCTAACCATCGTACGTGGGGTTTCAAGTTTTCTGTTTCAATGTTCACGTTCACGAACGAATGTACAAACACGGTAATTGATCGACAAAAGTATCGTTAGCGAAAATTTCAACATCGTCAGGTCGAATTGAAACGTCGAAATGGACGGTGAAATTCACGAGATCACGCTCAGACGTTTAATCTCTCCTCATTTCCGTCCCTCTCGAAATCCACCGCGTTTCCGGGACGGATGAAAATAATTCGACGGGAAATCGTCGGATCGTCGATTTATCTTATCCGGGCGTCGTTAAGTTCGCTGTCCCGATCGTCTCAATTAAACTCGTCGACAATAGTGGCATCCACGTTTCAAACAATAAAGTATGAGACGTCTGGATTCGCTCGAACAAAGAGCACCGCCGGGACCATCGATCGGAAACGAGCCAATTAGACAAGCTATTTTACTTAAAAGAAAGGAACACTTTAATGTAATAGTAAAATTGCTTTGAAGATTTGAAAGCTGGTTTCATTTTAGAATGAAACAAGTGTTTGGCCAATCTAACACATAAATGTTGCTTTCAAAAGTCTATTATATTTACATCAGAACCCACAAATCCACCAAATGGAACATTTCGTCGAATTATTATTCGAGGAGTAACGAGAAAACTTTAAAGGAAGTCGTCTATATTCGAATAAATATTCAAGCGTCCCCTATCGTTTCCTGCGTATCCGCTAAGCGTATCAAAAGCGTACAAATCCTGGACGTCTTAGCCCCCCTATCGAGGAAATTTACAAGTGTCTTTGATAACCATAAATTCCGTGCTTCGCGGTCGTAACGTATCACCTGAGGGAGTAAAAAGGGGGCACAAATATTCCGGTTAGACGAGCTGCGTAATAAGGATGGTATCTCCGAGAGCCATACGAGGAAAGCCTTCAAAAATTTTCGTCGTCCCTTCGTCCCCTTCGCGTCGATATTATGCGCTGTCACGTATTAATAAATTTACGAGCGTGGATTCGATTGGCCCCCCCCATCGACCGAGTTTAATATCGAATCCGAACGAAGGTGCAGAAAAAGTAAAAAAAGAAGGAAAAAGAGGATAATTAAAAGAGGGTTGGAACGTGGTCGCGTACGAGCTGCACGAATCGGGTCTCGGTTATCCGGCCAGTTATCTGCTACGCTGGCTGCGGGAGCTACTTCGTTCTCCCGCGACACGCGCCCCGCTTTTTACGCACTAATCTGCCGCGATCGATCGTTTAATCCGGATTAGAGTTACGAGTGACATGGCTGGAATAAGTAATCGAGCGCAAGCCCGCCAGCTGCAATTTAATTCGTACGTACCGTCTTCCTGGCTGCGCGGCCGACCGACTAGACCCCCCCCTTTCGACGTAGTAAAACCACCCCCCGGTTGTCCCCGACCCGCGCTAAGGTTATGGACCTCCCTCCGCGGAACGTCAAAAGGTTAATTAGACCGCTCTAATTCGCCGCCGGCGAACCCGGGAAGCCAGGTTACGACGGTACATCGGGAAATCATTTTACACCCAGCTAACCTAATGCATTCGGTCATCGCCGGGTCGAAAGATCGGGATTCGCGTTCAACCCCTTTGTTGCGCGACCCTTACCCTCGAATGTGGATTTTAAAACGCATTAACGAGGTGGGTGATAGTTTTATGGAGACACTAGTCCGTTTAAAAATGGCTAAGATTTTTGTAGTGTTATTAATTGACAGGGCAAACCCCTGAAATTGAACACGAAACTGTTTTTGGACAATTGGAAATTAATGTATTCATTGTTTGTCATAGATCTTATTTTTAAGCCTTGTTAAAATTCAAGAATCTTAACTAGTTCTATTTTTTTATAAATCTAATTTCGAGAATTATTTTTTTTAATTCCATCAACTAATTTGTTTGGATCGTATATTAACTGACAGAGCAAACATCTGAAAGTGAACATGAAACTGTTTTTGGGCAATTGGAAATTAATGTTTTCATTGTTTGTCATAGGTCTTATTTTTAAGCCTTGTTAAAATTCAAGAATCTTACCTAGTTTAATTTTTTGTTTTAATCTAGTTTTGAGAATTATTTTATTTAATTCCTTTAACTAATAGGTTTGTTATTATTGAAGTCGATTGTAGATCGAGAGCGCCACGTAGTCGATCGGTGAGGGCGCCACCATAATATAAGCAGATGCGCCACCTTTACTCAGTTAGTACGTCTTCTGACTCGTGTGAGAGAGGTATCGAAATATAGTTTTCTTATAAAAGGTTAGCCACGTGCAAACTATTTCTTTTTACCTAGATTTTTACCTAGAAGAATCTTACCTAGATTTATTTGTTTAAGATCTCAAGAATTAATTTGTTTAGCTGCTTTACCTAATCTGTTTAGCTCACATATGAGTGAAAATTTATGTCACCCACGTGGCAATATATTAAAGAAATAATTAAGGAATAATAAAACATATATAGAATTCAAGAAAATTGTTTTATCTCTATTATAAAAGAATGTTACAATTTTAACTCTGTTTTTAAATTTGTATAAGTATTATCTTTAAAATTTGTTTCAAGAAACTAAATTTGTAATGTTAATAACTGGTACCACCACAGCTATGATTAATTCTGATAACATTTTAAAGATTTTTCATCCGGAATAAAGAATTTAAAATACAAAATGTCGCATCTAGTATGGTTAATAATTTCCCTAAATAAGCTGTAATACTAAAAAAAATATATATAATACCATTAAAAAAACAAAAAATAACCTTAATTTTATATCAGAAACAATTAAATAACATTTTAACATTTTTGACCCCATAATCTTGTGCTAACAATTTTTATTTTCTGTTTCAGGTAAGTCGGAGACTCAGACATACTTTCAACATGGTCGATCGTGAGTAATTAAGAAAATTAACGTCATTTTTGTATTCATTTTTATTCGTTTATTATATTCCTTATTAATTATACAGGAGATTCTATAGTTCGATTTATACGAATGTTAGAAACCGCTATAATTGAAACGATCGCGAAACTGAAGTAACGTAACATTCGGGGAATCCTGTTCAAAATTTATTTCCTTCATTCCTCCCTGAATTGCTTAAAATCACAGAACGGAGAATTAATTAAGCACGTGCTACTCGATAGATCAATTAATCTCGACCATGCGCAGTGAAATCTCGGGAATTCCCGTTCAAAGATTTTCCGCGATTTTTCCAATGAATTCATTAAATCGTTCGTATAATATAATTTACAGTGTCCCTTACAAAAATAATTCGCTCTCTAATTACTCCTCTGAATTATCGAATGATAATTAATCTTTATCTAGCTGCACGATGGACAAATTAAACAGCATTCTGTATGGTAAAATTTTTAATAATTCTAATAAAACGAAGACTTTCTACTTCGTTAAAATTCTTAATATATTTGAAAATCATTCGGTTCTTCGGTTGAATTACTGAAAATCACAGAACGTATAATTAATTAACTCGGCGAATTTCTATTATAAGGCCATTTTCTTATTTCTCCTGGAAATTACTCCGAATCACGGACCGGCGAATTAATTGCATTATATAATATAATCCGCACAGCAGAATTTTCGTAGCGTAAAATGCAGGGAAAAATGTGATTTCGCTAATAGTTCCTTCCGCAACAGCGTACCCTTCCGTGCGAAAATTTCATGAAAATTTTAACAGTGTCACCATCCACGTTTAACGCGACGTTTCAACCCTTTCCACCCCCGTCTTCCACTGCAGAACTGTTCTAAAAGACCCTCTTAGAAAACCAGCTCATCGTACATTAATAAAACACTCAATACACGAACATTAGTTCAAATGTACCACTGTAAAAACATTTTATTATGCAAGCATTTATTATATGACGATTCTCTTCTCATTAAAACATTCTTCGATAAATTCAGAAAAAAATTACATTCTTCGATCCTTAAACGAAATGTAATTTTTGCTTCAAAAATTAAAAGGTCGTTTGTTTGATTTAATCCATTTGTTTTTATGGTTCGTTTTGTATATTTCATGAGTTACGGAGCACCGTTAATTGGTATTATCGACAAGCATACTTTTTACGAATGCTTCGATAACGACCAAAATTAATTTCACAATTCGAGAATTAAAATTGCATTCACGATTATTGGTATTAAAAGTGTTTTTACTAGGAATCTTCCACGTATTAATAAGACCATAAAAAGGACTTAATTAAACGCCAAATAAATATGTATTTAATTATCCGTTTATATTTGTATTAGTATCATTTTAACGAATCACGAGGCGATCAACGTCACGAAAGTATTCCATTAAAAGTGTTCTTAATCTTGCCTCTCCATTAATTCGAATAACGAAGGTTCCAGCGCACTTGATTATACGTTATTCGATAAATCCGTTAATTGTCGCTGGGCAACGCAGCGCGTGTTGTTTGCTTAAATAATTAATTAGCCGAATTAATTCGCAAATCGGTTCGGTGCCGTGGGTTGTCTAAATATCAACAACGTGACACGGCATCCCTTTAAAACGCGCTGCACAACGAGCGCGTCGATGTATCGCTCGACGACCAATCGCGCGTCGATCTCGTGATTTTCAATTTTGTTCGAGCTCGTTCATCAGACATCTCGAGATATTCCGTTGAAAATTTCAGATTTGCAAACAAATCCAGTTTCGAAGCATTAAAATGAAAACTTTGAGAGAATCCGATAATGCGTTGCGCTGGATGGAACGCAATTTTGCGCCCAACATTATTTCAAGTATCGGATTAGTTTTAGCGACGCGTCAATTGCATCTGGGTTATTATTAATGACGATTTTTTAATACCTTGGAATAACCAAACGAAGAATTCTCGCGCTACATATTCACGTTCAAAATTCGAAACTCAAGATCAAACATTCTCGACAGAGATAATTCCGTTCAGCTGGAAAATGAAAAGATCGAAAGGTGTGATAATTAGCTGTATTTACACGAAATAATGTTAATGTTTGGCCGAATAAAATTGCACATAACTGACCGCGAATAGGAAACCGCTGCCTCGCATTCTGTTTCCCGTTATTGTACACTCCATTCTCATCCGTAAGTGAAACTTCTCGCGCAGATGTGTCCCCCGTTATGCGCACGTAGAACGCGGGGGAGAGAAAGTGGGGGAAGCGCCTCGTTTTCACGGGGTAACTCGGAGCAATCTAATTGGTCAAAACTTTAACAGTCTTTTGTGCGAATACGGTTCGTTTGCGGCACGTGGTTCCTTTTGGACTTTTCGTCCTCCCGTGTAGAATACACAGAAACGAAACGGATGCACTTGTCCCCAATTCTGTGGCATGATTTTTAACCCCCTAATTGGTATCGCGTAGTCGCGAAACGGAACTAGTGAGACATTTCTACACGACAAAATATACCGCTGCAAAATGGAGAGCAATGGTTTCATTATAACTGCATTTATTGTATAAAGTTGGTTATACGTTAACAAATATATTAGAAACACAGATTTAAGATTAGTATAAAATACAATGCATGGAAGTAAGAGTAGAATTACTTTTGGTGGGCAAGGAAAATAATTGGTGAACACAAATCTCTTCTAGCTGGATTTAACTATTAATTTTTAATAATACAACATGGGAATTTTATTGTTTCTTGTAAGAATGATCAGTAATTCGTTGGACTTATAAAAATTAATTGTATGCTGTACTTTATACAAAATGTCTTTGGACGTCGTCAACCAAAGTTTTCGTGAATTTTTATAGCATGTTAATGACCACAATATCACAAGACCTGTCACTAGGGGATGTTAATGAAAATAAATCTTACAGGAAAGTTTTTGCTATATGAATATTTAAATTCGATGCATAACGCGATTCTTGTGACATTTTTTTTCCTAAGTGCGGAAGAAATAAAATTTCGATCTCGTAGAAGATTTTGCAGGTTTAGCAGTGAACACGTTAAGGGTTGTTTTTGACGACACTGCGCGTAAAATGAGAGTATCTTTAGCTCGCGCGTTTCGCCTTCGATATAATATCACTGAGAAGTACGGTGGTTTTGGTATCGTACTGTCGTCACGGTACATTGATCCTTATTTTTTTTTTTCTTTTTTACCTCCTCCTCCGCGAATCCGTATCGCGTTGCACGCAGCATTGAGCCGGCAACCAGTCAAAGCGACACCGTATTAACGCGTCGGCCGTGAACAAATTTATCTTGTCCTGGCCAGACGTTGTCTTTCCATCGGCAACGTCGAGTTACGGGACGGGGACAGTCGGTGGCGAAGGGCGTTCGACAGCCCCCGCCGTGATAAATCTATGGGGTCACGCGCCAACTGTCCCGGGGATGGGGCGAGACAGGTGAGGGCAGATGACAGCCACTCCGCGTTAGCTTCCTCCGATTTTCTTCGTTATTAAGGGTAGCACCTACGACGTCCAATTTAAACGCGCGGGGCTGTACGAAAAATGTTTCACTATCGTGGATACGTACAAGGTTTTCCAATGGAGAACGTATCGTCAACAATTTTAAGATATTTTAGTGGACAGAGTTCGTGAAACGCACTGTATAAATGCAAATTTTAGATAATTACTCCATTTTCGATCGTACCAATTCTGTAATTTGAAAGCAGCCATTTTCTTAACAGGTTCCAACAGAGCTGCTTGCTCGAAACGCGCGACATTTGAATTCAGAAGTGGTTTAAAAATTGTCATAGAGAGATACACGGTTGCTCAACAGGTTGAAATTGTTTATTTAATTATGGAATTATTATTTCGATTCGAAGTACGCTTTTACTGGAATTCCCTTTATTTTTCTTATTTTTCTATTCTAATTTCCTGCTAAGTTCTGAAATATACCTAGTTCGGATTCAAGCAAATGCTTGTAAAAGAGAGACAAGTTTCTGTCACTGTACTTGTTCTTTGTCCTATCTTGCAACGTGACATTTTGGATAATACCCAAAAACTTTATTGTAAGTAGAATTGAAGTTAGTCGAGCCTATTTGAGATCCTACATGGTTATGTTTGTAATCCTCAACGAAATTCACTTGTCCTTTTCAAATTTATGTTCTTTAACATCCCTTAGTGACTTTGTAATATTATGACCACCAACGTGTTACTTGAGACAATAAAAATCCATGAAAACTTTGGTTCACGACATTATTGTGCCTAAAAAATACCTGGTTCGGATTCAAGCAAATGCTTCTAATGGAAAAACAATTTTCTGTCACCATACTTGAAATCCAAGTAACATTTATTTCCTTCAACATGTCCTAACATGACTACAAGTCGTATGATATTCTGACCACCAACAAATACCACTAAAAAGTACCTGGTTCGGATTCAAGCAAATGCTTCTAAAGGAAAAACAATTTTCTGTCGCCATATTTGGTATCCAAGTAACATTTATTTTCTTCAACATGCCCTAGCATGCCCAACGTCTTACGAGAGACAATAAAAATTCATGAAAACTTTAGTTCACGACATTATTGTATGTAAAAAATACCTGGTTCGGATTCAAGCAAATGCTTCTAAAGGAGAAACAATTTTCTGTCACCGTACTTGAAATCCAAGTAACATTTATTTCCTTCAACATGCCTTAACATGACTACAAGTTACGATATTCTGACCACCAACAAATACCACTAAAAAGTACCTGGTTCGGATTCAAGCAAATGCTTCTAAAGGGCAGACAATGTTCTGCGACGAAACGTGTTCTTCGTCGTGTCTTGCCGCGGAAAATTTCGATATTAATTTCAAGAACGCTTCTCACGATCGTGCAAATTTTTTTTTACTAAGAAAAAAAGATGGAGGCAGGCATCGTTGCACCGTGGTGACCGCAACCGCGGGCTTCTCTCGATGATATTACGCGGAAGGGCTGGCGACCACAGCACGCCTGTCCTACGGACGAAATTGTTAGCCATCGCGCGTGCAATTGCTGTCCGCGATATTGCAGCCCGCGTCGGTGAGTTCGTGTGCATTTGCGCGATGAGCAATTAACGCGAGAGAAGCTAGACGCGATCCGATGCGTTTTTGTCGGATTGCAAGGGGACGGTCGGGGGGCGAGGAGACGAGGAGGTGAAACGGCCGCGAAGCGTTTGGATTAGGATGGAAGGTACCCGCGCGAGGGTTTTAAAAATTAATTGAAAAACGGCCCCCGCGTATAATAGACTTTCGAATTGTTCTATCCTTTTTCTCGGTTCCTTTTATAGATTTATTAAGCGGCCGATTATGAACGACAGAGAGCGATAGATAGGTCCGCGGACCGGGCAAATTAATAGGGTCGGTTTGGATTGTTTTGGATCGGTTTGCTGGCCGTGTTCCGGTAACAATTCGGCTAATCCTACCCCTTGGGTTTTAATTAAAGTTCTTGCCCGCGCTGCTGACCTTTGGTACCTCTAACGAAGATTCAACGTTAATAACTTTTTGTCGACCCCCGGAGTATAGGATTAATATTGATTTTCATCGTTCCTGCCCCGACGAGAGAGCCCCCCGACAAACTATTCCCATTTTTTCGCGACGATAAGCGAATTTGAGCGTTCGAGTGTTTGAACAATTTAACGTTTCGGGGAGTAATTCTGTTATTAAAAAAGGAAGCAGCAACTAGTATGAAAAAGTATACTTTTGGAACCCATACACACCTCGCATCGGTTGATCCGCGATATAATAAAGTTATTTAGTGAAAGTTTTTTAAATCTTTCGAGTCCTTCGAGTGCATCGCTCTTTTCAAACTTAATTTTTATTTTTAAAATAAAATAATATATTCAAATCACTAGTAAAAGTGATAATATTAAATTACCAAATTAATAATATTAAAATAAGTTTATTCGTAGTATTACAACGTTTATAAAGTATTGGGATATTCCGTGCCTTGGGCGTGTGAAATTCTTCTAAAATATCCCAGATAATTCGCAAACGGCAACCACCGACGCGGGTCCAAATAAATCTGAAAAGCGTTTGTTGGTGCGTATTACAAGCCACAAATCAACAATTAAATACATTCGGCTGTTTTATCGCGAAGCGCCAGCGAATTCGTCCAGCCACGGCCGCAAGTTTCACAATTAACAATACAATCCCGGTAGCGTAGGCCGCAATTAATTTACCATTTTCCAAGGCTCCCCCTTTATTTTCCGTCGACCACCACTTTGTCTCGCGGAATTAAGCAAGCTCCTGTGCACGTGTAAATACCTATTGACGAGCTTTCAATTAATTCTCCTGCAAGTGTTCAATCAATTCAGACAATTGTACAGCCTCGAACCGCCTCGAATATTATTCGAAGTTGCACAGTTTTCGATGTCTTGGTTGGGGTTCTTCGAGCACTGGTAATCGTAACAAATGTCACGTTACATTTTCTGTTAGCACGTACAATACATTCTGAGTTGAAAGGATTTATATTTATTCACATTTATTATCCTATTGAATTTCTGTATATTTTACTCAAAGGGAGAATGAGCATTCCAAGTTCAAAAAGACGAACGAAAAGATTGTTGAAGTTTCAGTCAATTAGATCGCACAGAGTTACTTTCGGGGGCGTGGTGAATTCTCAACTTCGTCTCCCATTACCTTGTCGTTAGTGCTATTCACGGATGGAATCACTTGTTAGTTACCTTTGTACCTTTCTGTGTCCAATACTGTGCTTATATGCAACGTACTTAATTCGGTATCGATGTAACGCAGTCACGTAAAACAAAGTGGAGTAATCGTCCCGCCCACTAGTAGCAACTCTCTGTTACCTAATTGGATGAAACTTTAATAGCGTTTTCTACAGAGTGAGTAGAAACAATAAATGAAATTTATTCTCAATTTTGCCTTTCTTAACGTTCTGACATTAATTCCATCACATCGAACAGTTAATATTGTGATTTTGAGTTTCTAGCTTTGTATAATTTTTATAGATTATACTGGGTGTTAGGCCACCTGGGAACTTTTAATGGGAGACTCTAGAGGCCAAAATAAGACGAAAATCAAGAATACCAATTTGTTGATGGCGGCTTCGTTAAAAAGTTATTAACGTTTAAAGTTCCGCCCGTATCGAATTTTTTTCTCGAAAATGCGCAGAATTTCGGGGGTATATGTATTGACAAAAAATGATTCTAATTAACCCCCCTGGCTGAAAATAATTTTTTTAGAAAGATGTGAAAATTTCTTTTTTCATCGAAAAGTTTCACACCTTCTCGAATTTTTTTCTCGAAAGTGGGTACGATTTCGGAGGTATGTGTATTCACCAAAAGTGTTTGTAATTGATCCCCGCAACCGAGAATAATTTTTTCAGAACGATTTGTAATTTTCCTTTTCCAAGAAAAATTTAGACACCTACCTGTCGATTTTTCTTAAAAATTCGTTTTTGATTTTTAATAAATTTGGTTGACGCTGTACAGAAAAGTTGTTTAATACTTTTTTGTAGGCATCCATGGGCTCTACTTCAAAAAAAAGTTTCACTAAAATATATTCACAATTGTAGAAGTTACGGCTGTTTGAAAATTGGACCATTTTTATGGGGCTTTTCACACTTTACTGGGTCAAGGAACAACTTTTCGAATATTTTTAGAATTTCTACATATTCTACACTAAAATACGCGTCGTTTGCGTTTTTGAAAATTAAAATCGTCCAATCCGTTCAGAAGTTATGACGTTTTAAACATACGCATGAAATTTCAGTGAAACATATCAATGGTATGGTCAGACATTATATTTTCGGTAAAGAATTTTTTTCTCAAAAATGCGTAGGAATTCGGGGGTACGTCCATTGACTAAAAATGATTATAATTGACCCCTGCAACCAGAAATAATTTTTCCAGAACGATTTGAAATTTTTTAATTTTGTCGAAAAATTTCACACCTTCTCGAATTTTTTTCTCAAAAGTGCGAAGGAATTCGGAGGTATGTCTATTCACAAAGAATGATTATAATTGGCCCCTGCAACTAAAAATAATTTTTCCAGAACGATTTGAAATTTTTTAATTTAATTTTTTAGCGAAGCCTCAATTGAGAAATTGTTATTCTTGATTTTCGTCTTATTTTGGTTTCTAGAATCTCCCATCAAAATTTTTCCCAGTTGTGACCGAACACCCTGTATAACTTAGTACTCCTGCAACATCGGAAAGCTTACAAACTGGGCTTTAAAAATGTTTCCTTTGAAATACAATAAAGCTATAATTTCAATTATAAAAAGCTCGATCCAAAGGGGTAGGGAATTATTAGAGACACGGTCTCATAATTAAAACTACGAAGATAACACATCCATATTCGGCTAACATGAAGTTCTAACGACTCTACATTGCAAACCACCTGCCAATGGTGGATGTTCCAGGGATTCAAAGAGTTTCTATCCCCTCTGCTACGTATGCACCCTCTGTAAGAGACGTTTCCAGAAACCGCTTCGCAATCAATTTCGCGTGTTTACCTTCGTCACCTGTTGTACGTCGTCTTACACGTGCCTCGAATACAGGGTTCTTGAGTCGGAGAGGGGCGCGAAGGTACGATCGTAGCTGGGTGGGGAACGATTCATCGCGTGGCAGTCGACGTCGAGACAAAAGCCGCGAACGGTCGCGGTCGTCGTTGGCGGAAAAATTGATGGCTGGCCCGTAAATTACGTCGGTACGTCCCCGCGGGTTACGTTCGAGAAACAGGCTTTTGTCGAATGCGAAAGCGGACAAATCATGTTGTCGATGGGGACGAGAGAGCCGGTCCTCTCTCTGGTCGCGCCAGTGTCGCTGGCACGGGAGCCATAAAAGCAGTTGGCCTAAGTCCAGCCGCGTTCCAGTGGCGGCTACGTGCGAACTTATTGTCGGAAGGGAAACGAACGTGGCTGGTGAACGGTGTTACTCGGAAGTTGACCGTTCCGGGTACGCGAGGAAACGGAACCGGGGCTACGATACGTTCGTGCCTGTGCCCCGCGACCTGACGACTTATGGCTCCCGTTAAGTGCGACTCTCACCCTCAGGAAAAGTCAGACGATCCCGATCCGGGTGGCTACCAGGACGCCTGGGCACTGTTTAACCGAGCCAAAGTGATCCCGGATGACAAATGGACACTTTTTAGGTGAGTACCGGAGAAGCTCGACGATTGCACGGAACCGTAGATTATCGAAAGCTATGGGAGAGAACGGAGTTTTTCGGTAATCGAACCTTTAACGTACGCTGTGCTGAGTAATCATTCTTTCGAATGTTTTGAAATATTGAATAGAAATTTGGAGAAATTGTGTGAACTACAGGAGGGAGGAATTTGAAGAAAATTTTGTCAATTTCTTGTGTAGATAAGAAGAGATACGTTGCGAGAAGTAATTTTTTATTGTTCCACAATTATGTTATAGTTAATGACTCGTACTCAACTTATAGTTAATAACTCACGTCCTCGAAATCGTAAAAGTTGTACTCCCACTAAGATTTTACCAACTAATAAGTAGACTGGAAATCTTTATGCAAATTTGTACTCTTATTAATAGAATTAATGAAATGGGAGGTAGTAGAGGGTTGTCTCCAACCCCTAAATATAATAATTTACATCTCACTTTAAATATTCTTCCATATAAAGTTTTTCGAGAACTAACATTTCCCATAATTACATAAACATCCTCAGTCTAATAATAAGATACGAATAATGGAGATTCCCAAAAGTGAGACGATTTAAAAAATGGATTCGAATCGCGTAAAGAAGTTATCTAATGAGAATGATATAACTATTTATGGTAATCGTATATTCGAGAACCACTCGAAACTGACTGGAATTTCACGATATTTGCGCCATCGCGAAAGAAGAATATTTGTCAGACGTATTTTCAAGGATACGGCTTCTGATCGCGGAAATTTAGGACTCATGGCGGGGCTGAATATAAATTTCTTTTTATCGAGTATATCGGTAGCACCTTACGACTCGCAGCCAAGTTAAATATAAATTTCCTTTCATGGAATTGGCACGACGTGAGCGTTTCCAGGGCGTCTTACTTTCGAGAGGTTTTACATAATTCTGGGAGCATTTGTCGACATAAATTTTGAAGAGTTAGTAAAAAAAAGCAGCTTACAATAGCTGAAGAGAAAGGCAAGCAGATTGGGTGTCTGGAAATGATACAAATCTTTGGTCGTACGATTCGTTCGTAAATCGTTTCGTGGCTTCGTGTATTTGGGATGCATACGCAGAAATATACAAGGAAATAGTAATCATCCGAATAGCCTTGTAAATTAATTTATCGACTCGTCTAGTGTGAATTTCTGTGTGATTGTGATTGTCGTGTGAAACAATGTATAAAGATAATTTTGGTAGTTATATTCAAAATTTCATGTTAATTACTAGTTTCGAGAAAAACGCTTTTAAAGTTTGCTTTACGTCTTGAATTCTTCATATCTAAAGTCAGGAATCAGGAATACAATCAAAACAGCCATCATACATAACATAACTCAGAAGTTCCAGCAATTATTACACGATAAGAATAGAGAAATCTATAATGGCTCGAAACAACAAAACAGGACCACCCACATACGGTAATGATTCTTAAAATGAAGGGAGTAGGATCGCGAGTAGAAATGTTCAATTTACGAATCACGTCTGGAGTTCATTTTAGGAATCATTACTGTATCATTCGAATCATTTTAAGAATCATTACTGTGTCATTCGAATGCAAGTATTATCAAACAAGGATAAAATTCCTCTAAAAATCTGAACCCAGGCTATCGAATTTAACCCAGTGAGATAACAAAACAATCAGAACTTCTAAAATAGAGAAAGTTGCTCGACACGGTCCGACAAAGGACCGTCAGAAATTCTTTCTCGTCCCAGCGAATTTCGGCCGCAATCTCGATACTTCTAATTTGCCCGTCGAATCGAAAGAGGCGTAGGATGGGGGGTGGTGAAAAAAAGAGAACAAACACACGTCGGCCTACGAATTCGCTCGGAGCCCCGGTCCTTTCGAAGCGCGGGATGATTTTCGCGCGGAAATTTGATCGGAACGACGGGAATCGGGAAACATCGAACAGAGAAACAAGCATCCCAATCGACGCAGTCGATTCTGACGCGCAATCCCGACTCGAATTAGGTTCTGTCGTAGGGGGTGACGTCTGCGCCGACAAAGAGGGAACGCGGTGGGACACGGGAAGAACGCGCGAAGAGAGAGAGAGAGTAACAGACGTTTCGAAGGTGGGGGCGGATGGGGGGGGGGGAAAAATAAAAAATAGAGAAAGAGAGAGAGGCGTCAGAGCGCCAGAGAAAGAACGGAAAAACTCAATCTAGGCATAAATCATGCGATATCGATTTCGCTGCCAACTTTCCTCGCTGCCGCTCCCGACATATCAGAGATTCATCCTGTGACGCGGCAATAACATCTCTCGCCGGCATAAAAATTCAACTATACATCAAACTGTCATATATAGCGCCGTATTTGTACCTATCTCGCTGATATTTCCTCCGTTCCCCCCGACCACCCCTTTCCTCCATCGCTCTTCCTCCCGGTTCTCTCACTTCCCAACCACCGACTCTGTCTTCTCGTGGATTGCCTCTCTCTCCCGCGAATTCTCGCGATCCTAGTGTGTACGGTCATCCCGTTTTGTTATATATATATGTATGTACTTGTGTAGAAATCTATATGCGCGTATATATGTCGTTTATATGTTCGTTTCCATGTACATACACACGTACGAGTTCCTCCGTACACCCTGTCGCGATCAGCCTTGGGCACCCCCGAGCGTCTTTTCCCTCTTGAAGCAAACACCATGATGCACCCCCCCTCCTCCCTCGCCACCTCAGCCACCGCAATTTTTCTACCCCTTGCTCCGCTTTCGAATCCTCCTACCCCCGTTTCTCTCGTTTCCCCGGCAGACGCTCGCCCTTTTCTCTGGCGAGCGTCGCGGTGCCGACGATCTTCCCTATTCGATATTCGCGATTCGAAGTTCAGATACCCCGCGTCGAATTCCCAGAACGGAAACGACTCTTGATCGTACCCACGGTGGCGATACTCGCGCCTGTCCTCCTCGCTTTCCCTTCTTCCTGTTTAAGGTTCCCCCGTTCCTCCGGGGCACGGATCTCGTTCCTTTCGAAAGTCTTTTTTTTTTTCGTATTTCTCAAGAGAGCACAGTTAACTGTTTAGAAAGATCCGGCTCAGAGCGAAGGATAATATACGATACGCACGAAGATGTTTCTGGGTAGATGAGGGGATCTTATGGAAGATTTTATCCGGCGTTCTTTCATATTTGTGTCGCTGGAAATTTTATTCCAGCTTATTAAGAGGGTATGTTGCAAAATTAGCCATCTCTATTAATTTTTCTTAACTAAATGATGCATCTGACGCTATAATTTATTTTCGCAATTTACTTAACTATCCTTTAGGGATACAAAATGAATTTTTCAATCATTTTTATTGACGATGTTTTTATTACGGCCATAGTAAACATGTGTTTAAACAGTGGCGTAGGTGATTACAACTCTCAAGTCTAAATGTAACAAGTCAAAATGATTTTTATTCGGTAGGTTTCCTCTTCTCGACCGTAGCAAAATAATTAAGTTGAAAATGAGCAAAATGGCGAAAGCTTAAATTAAAACTTGCAAAATTTTATCATTTTTTCCACAACTTTTTAATAAATCTATGTGATATACTCATTATAAAAATATAATTTTGGTACGGGCGAGAGCTAGTAGCATGTGGAACAACGTGTAACAATTTCAGATTGATTTTTCCTAAGTTGATTTCCATTTACCAATTTTATAACAATCAACATTAAGTAAAATAATTCAATTGAGGGTTCAAATAACATACGAATTATTATATTTAGTCGTTGAGACAACCCTCTACAAATTCCCATTTCTTTAATTCTATTAATAAAAATATGAATTTGCATAAAGATCCGCAGTCTAGTAACAAGATAGTGAATTTATAATAATAAATAATCGACCTGATAAGTGTAAAAGTTGGACATTTAAGGGTTAATACTGTCCTAGAAAATTGTAATGAATTAACAGTACAAATGGAATATAAGTCTTCACAGAACTATTCATCGATCTTCCAGAAATTTTCCACAGCTAAGAGGAGCCAAAAACCGAGACCTATTTATCCGGGGGCTCCTCTCTAATTTTTAATTTATCTTTTGCAAAAGGAAACTGCATCCCCGCCGGAACCGGTCCTCGTCCTACAAATGTTGAGAACTTATTAGATCTTCTACGGCCCATTGACTCTGCCGCTAAACATAAATCGCAAACTTTCTTCGACTGTAGTTTTTCAGTCCCCCTCTCCAGCGAAATACATATAAAACGCGACTGGATCAACCAGGCGCGCTGAACAACAGAACAGAATCGACGTCGACGATGCTGGAAAGAAAATACCGACTTCGTACCTTCAGAAAACTCGATGACTACAGTAATGATTCTTAAAATGATTCTCCCCCCAGACGTGATTCGTAAATTGGCCGTTCCTATTCCTCGAATTTACCATCGAAATTCACCTTGACTGTACGAAAAATGAACACGTCAACTTCGGTATTGGCGGGTATAACGATGTTCATTTTAAGAATCATTACTGTATTCTTGTTTGCACACGACAATGGCAAGTATTTCAAGGCGCGAATCCACTAGTTACGTATTCCAGGATCGTATCGCTGTTGCATATCACCGTATCGTATCGTTGTTGCGTGTCATCCAACAAAGGCAAACGTCGCTTCGTCGCATTGCTCGAAGTGGATACAAAGATACGTAACAGACTTTGTTGGCTATCCGATCCGCATATCGTGTCGCAGTTGCGTATCGGTGAACAAGCAAGCATTGCATCGTTCTGTATTAAAATGTAATTAAATGCAACGGGCCAAATCAGTCGTTTGTCGGTTTCTCGTCGTAGAATCAAAGGATCACACGATACAGTATTGATTCGTAAAATGAACATTGTTAGTGTGTTTATCTCTCGTACAGAGGAGGCGAAATTCGACACTAGTATCCCCCCAGCTGGGAGGGATAGAAGTGTTCAACTTACGAATCACGTGTTCATTTTAAGAATCATTACTGTATTCATTCGAACCACTTTTTGTGTTTTTATATACAATCACACTTCTGGATTATTTAGAAATTTTAAAGGGGTAGAGTCAAAAAGCATAATGTTAGTAATCTTTCTTGAACTAGAACTAGATCTACTAAACGTAAGGAAAATTCGAAATCGCTTAGATACAAGTTTTTGTATAATCAATACAAAGATTGAAAGTTTAGATCAGTTAATAAATTGATGTATCTCTGTTTTTATACATTTATGACATCCAGAAATGAGGAGATTTCCTTTTTCTTTCTTTAGAAAATAGTGCACGCAAATGTACGAGACTGTTGGTAATCGATAAGGTGAACTCATTGTAATCGCGTGACCCTATTTCTCGCGACAGGTCGTTTCGAGAGAGGTACGCGTGCAACGATGATACACAATGACGATACAGAACGATTCGGGGATACGCAACTAGTGGACACGCACCTGAAGGCAATCCCCTAACCTTTCGAGCGATGGATCGATCGATCCATTCGCTTTCACCGCGCAAACCGATCTCTGTTGCCTCATCGACCGGCTATATGGAAGGGTGTCGGTGAATAACTGATGGTTACCCTCGTAAATATTGTCGAATCAACGCCACTGGTAGTTTGAATTGAAATGGAAACTGAGGAACTTGACCTATTTTACTATAAATAGGAATCTTCGCAAAACAAATACACATCGCGTCGGTGGATCTTCTTGGATCCGAGGTATCAGTTACTTTCCATTCGTTCTCCTCCTCCATTTATCAGAATAATAATTTTTGCTGATATATTTCACATTTAACAAGTCATAAACTAAGAATCTAAATAGATGGATATAGTGACCTCCAAATTATGGGTTTAGGTCTTTGGGATATATTTCACATTTAATATTTATTTTCTATTCACGTTCTTCTCCTTCATTTGTCAGAATAATAATTTTTACTGATATATTTCACATTTAACAAGTAATAAGTTAAGAATCTAAATAGATAAATATAGTGACCTTCAAATTATGGGTTTAGGTCTGGATTAGATTTAGGATATATTTCACATTTAATGTTTATTTTCTATTCACGTTCTCCTCCTCCATTTATCAGAATAATAATTTTTACTGATATATTTCACATTTAACAAGTCATAAACTAAGAATCTAAATAGATGGATATAGTGACCTCCAAATTATGGGTTTAGGTCTTTGGGATATATTTCACATTTAATATTTATTTTCTATTCACGTTCTACTCCTCCATTTGTCAGAATAATAATTTTTACTGATATATTTCACATTTGACAAGTAATAAACTAAGAATCTAAATAAATATAGAAACCTCCAAATTATTAGGGGTTTAAAAGACCTAGAAACATTTGTGCAACTATTTCAACGATAGACATGCAATCATCGAACACAGTAGCATGTTTAATTTCAAACTTGCCCCCTGGTATTCGAGAAAATTAATATTGGAGTTTCATAATCAGAGAAGTATCTTTTCTTTTGTACCCTGATGGAGTGAGTTGCGAAACCTGTATTAATAATTGTATTTTTTATGCAATATCAATCGACTTCGTCGATCCATCGAGCGATCTTGAACGGCTGTGAGAGAAAAACGAAGGGACCTGATCGATCCTGCTACCATTTCCAGCGGATCGCTCACGCAGGTGTTACCCGGAAATAGTTCATCGAGTATCGGAACGTCGACAATTTTTCGCGAACAGTGTCATTTCCGATGCGTCGCGTCGACGGTTGTTTGATCGCCGGCCGGATAAACGGAATTTCGAAGAATCGCCCGCAGGTGGGAGAAATTAAACCAATAACGTCGAAATTACTTTTCCGTTATCGCGAATTGTTGTTCGCCGCGGCGAATTCGCGTACGCGAGAATGAAATTTCCACGGTCGCCGGATTACTTTCAGCGTCGCTCGCTGGTCCAGGAGATATCGTCGGAGCAACGAAAGCCAGAGCGTTCCCGTCCTGTCGATCCGTCGATATGATCAATACCGCGACGCTTTTCCTTTTTCACCGCTGGAAAACACGCGGCCCCGCTCGTTCGCGTTCCGTTGTTCGTAATTTAATTCGAGATACGTAGCGCGTTTCGTCGCCGAACGGAAACCGGATATTCATCGTTATTCCCGCCTTTTCCGCGCGACGCAGAAAAAAATTACAAGCTCGTCCACTTTACCCTATTGACGTTTCTTTCTGAAAACAGGCGTTCCAATTTTTACTCTTCGACTTACGAGATTAAATTAACGTTAGAACTACTGAACTGGTAAAAATGTTTCGTAGTTTTTAATAAATATTGTTACGAATTTACTCGACTTGATTTTTGCAAAATTGTGGTTTTCTATGAGAGAATAAGTAAACATTTATTTCCATTGTATTATACAGGGTGTTCGGCCAACCTTGGAAAAAATTTTAATGGGGGATTCTAGAGGCCAAAATAAGACGAAGCCAAAATAGTTGTCTAATACTTTTTTGTAGGTACCCATGAGCTCTACTTCAGAAAAAAGTTTCATTGAAATATATTCACAATTGTAGGGGTTATGGCTGTTTGAATATTGGAGCATTTTTATGGGGTTTTTCTTATTTTACGGGGTCAAGGACCAACTTTTCGAATATTTTTGCAATTCCTACATATTCTCCATCAAAATACGCGTAGTTTGCTTTTTTAAAAATGAAAATCGTCCAATCCGTTCAGAAGTTATGACGTTTTAAACATTCGCATGAAATTTCAGTGAAACATATCAATAGTATGGTCAGACATGAAATTTTCGGTAATGAATTTTTTTCTCGAAACTGAGTAAGATTTCGGGGGTATGTCTACTGACCAAAAATGATTGTAATTGACCCCCGCAACTGAAAATAATTTTTTCAGAACGTTTTGAAATATTTTTTTTTCGCCGAAAAATTTAGGCACCTACCCCCTGTCGATTTTTCTTAAAAATTCGTTTTTCATTTTTAGTAATTTTGTTTGACGCCCTACAGAAAAGTTGTCTAATACTTTTTTGTAGGTACCCATAAGCTCTACTCCAGAAAAAAGTTTCATTGAAATATATTCACTATTGTAGGAGTTATGGCTGTTAGAAAATTGGACCATTTTTATAGGGTTTTTCTCATTTTGCGGGGTCAAAGACCAACTTTTCGAATATTTTTGTGATTTGTGCATATTCTCCTCCAAAATACGCGTAGTTTGCTTTTTTAAAAATGAAAATCGTCCAATCCGCTCAAAAGTTATGACGTTTTAAAGATTCGCATGAAAATTCGGGTAGACATTTCTGGCCAGAAATTATATTTTCGGTAAGGAATTTTTTTCTCGAAACTGAGCAGGATTTCGGGGGTATGTCTATTGACCAAAAATGCTTGTAATTGACCCCAGTAACTAAATATGATTTTTTTAGTATGATTTGAAATTTTTTAATTTCGTCTAAAAATTTCAGTACCTACTCGAATTTTTTTCTCGAAACTGGTTAGGATTTCGAGGATATGTCTATTGACCAAAAATGATTGTAATTGACCCCCACAACCGAAAATAATTTTTCCAGAACGATTTGAAATTTTTGAATTTAATTGTTAATAACTTTTTAATGAAGCCTGCGTCAACAAATTGGTGTTCTTGATTTTTGTCTTATTTTGGCCTCTAGATTCCTCTATTAAAATTTTTCCCAAGGGTGGCTGAACACCCTGCATATTTCTTCAAGTATCTATCGTTTTAATTTCTTTGGTACTAATAAATACACTATAATTGTCGCTAGTTCTAATGTTAAAGAATACATTTTAACCCCTTACTATACAATGACGAATTTGATTTGTAACTTTTTGATGCCCAAGTTTCACAATCATGAGGCTTGTACGAACAAATTTAAGTAAAATTAAATATACTTTCGAACAATTATTTGGAATTAAATCGTAGTTAAAAGGGTTAAAACTTTTGACCACGTTCTGGTTATGGAAAGAAAGTTTTTTCATGTTGTCTCTGGCTTTATTGCGTGAATAGATTGCTTCACTGCGATGCCCTGCATCCGTATAACACACCATTAACATCAGGTTCTATTCATTGTCGCATCAGACGTACTCCATCTATCCCTTACGATATTAATCTATCGCAGGGGCAGACATGCATTGCGATGAACGATCCAGCGTCCATTCGCGTCTCATTCAAATTAATGATATCATCCAATCAGGGGTCATTCCTCGTTCAGTGTCGTCCGCCGATCGAACTCGAGTAATTCATTTCAGAAGCCTGGGGGTTACATTACATCGGATCGATAAATCCTCCCTGCGTTGTCGTTTCATCTGCGGGATCGCTGAAGGGTGTCACGCGCGAAAGAAACCTCCCTTGTGGTTTAAAAAAAGAAAAATAGACCTTCGATCTCAGTGACTAATCAAACGATCGACTTTAAATTCTGTCGTATAGTTTATCTTCTTTTTCTTTAAATAATTCGTGTTTGAATTTGAGGATTTTGGGGATTACTGGCGCAAATTTTTTAGTAAATTCTTCGATCACAAGTTCAGAATTAACTGTATTAGATTATATCTGTAATAGACTGTAGAGCTTTATGTAAATTTATATTTTTATTAATAGAATTAATGAAATGGGAGTTTTGTAGGGGGTTGTCTGAACTCCTAAATATAATAATTCGTATGTTATTTGAACCCTTAAGTGGACTCAATCTCAACTGAATTATTTTACTTAATGTTGATTGTTATCAAATTGGTAAATGGAAATCAACTTTAAAGCATTTAAGAAACAATGGAGGATTACATAAATTTTCAAATAATTACATTAATATCTATTATACAGTTATTATTTTAAACTTGAAATAATCCACTTAAGGGTTAAGTATGTCTTATATTTCTTCATATTAAGTGCATAAACGTCCGCAGTTCAACACTTTTCACACGTTCACTGTCAGATCAAAAAATAATATTCTGCAAGACTAAAATTTTGATTTTAGACCATTGTAGACTACATAACCAAACATTTGTTTCAGTACTTATTATTGTAACCTCGCTAAAATTCACAAATCCAAATTTATTTCCTTCAACATCTCAACTTGAGGCTTAATGTTTCTATTTCCATAGGGGTAGATCCTGTCAAAGTTTAAAAAGAAAGTTTCAAGTATAAATAAAGTAGTATCCTAACAGGAAAGTTTATTCTCCAACACTTTCACGTGAGAAAAATCGTCCAAGCCTTATCTAAATAAAGATACACAAATTTAAATAGAAGTCCAAGCACATATTGCATTCCCTAATCGAAATATATTGTATTTCCTTCAACATCTCAGCTTGAGACTTAATTTTTCTATTTCCATAGATCCTGTCAAAGTTTAAAAAAAAGTTTCAAATATAAATAAAGTAGTATCTTAACAGGAAAGTTTATTCTCCAACACTTTCACGTGAGAGACATCGTCCAAGCCTTATCTAATTAAAGATGCACTTTAAATAGAAGTCCAAGCACATACTGCATTCCCTAAGCAAAAAAACATCGAAAAATACGAATTTACTTTCTTCTTAAAAATACTTGCAGCTGACCCCAGTTTTCACAATGTATATGCCAAAATTTAAACGATTGACGTGCGTTTCGTGCATCCCCATAGTCTTACCGGAAACGATATACGCAACGAGGCGCGACCAGAGACTTGGAGACGGTTGATTTATTTTTCACTCGTTCCCGTTCGATATTTGCAATTTAACTTGATGCATCGCGCGGAATTCACGGGGACAGAAACGCGACATGATCGTATCAGCGGCGACAAAACTCCTGCGGATCCACGGGTGCTACGGGCTGTTCTCTCTTCTCTTTGGTCTCCCGCGTCGCGGCGTCCGCTTCCTGGTCGCGTCCCGGAAATCGTTTCCACGAGATACCAGACAGAGGGATTCATACGTCGGACGGGGGATCGATCGATCGATCGATTTATATCGTCGGTACCGCCTTCTGGTTTCCGCGTGGCCGCAGTCGTTCCTCCTCGCGCCGTGGGAGCAACGATGATCTTCCGCGTTCGACTCCACTGCATCGCGCAGCGTGGATTTATTAATTTCTCTGCGGATTTTCTGCCCGATGCTGTTTGCCTTTTTACACGATCGCTGTTTTCTTGTTTCCACGTCACGTCGTGGTAGCTTCGAAACGACGCTACGCCGACTCGACGGCCCATCCAGCCGGAGGAACCTATGGGAATTTATGTAATCAATGATAATTATAGCTATAATTACTGTGGCGAGATTAACGACACATAACTAGTCTTTTGATTGGAATTAATTTTGTCTCTCCATCGTATATTGCTTTATAACACTACTTTATTACATAATACCAACCCTTATTGTACCACCTTTGATTTTTTTTACAGGCACTCATTCGTAAACTGTCTATTTAAATTTTTTTAACATTTTGTTCCTATGGTATTTAGCTAATCAACTGGAATGCAATTTTGTAGTTGAAATTTATTTTCTTTGTCTCTCTATCATATGTTGCTTTATAACACTACTTCATTACATAATACCAACCCTTATTGTACCATCTTGGATTTTTTTTTACGGACATTCATTCATAAATTGTGTATTCAAACTTTTTTAACATTTTGTTCTTATGGTATTTAACTAACCAACTGGAATGCAGTTTTGTGGTTGGAATTAATTTTCTTTGTCTGTCTCTCTATCGTATGTTGCTTTATAACACTACTTTATTACATATCATAACATTCATTCATAAACTGTGTATTTAAACTTTTTCAACATTATTTTGTTCTTACGTTGCTTTGGAACTTTATTTTAATTATCACACTCCACTACTTCGTACACTAATGGGGCTCCCCGTTTATTGAATGAATAAAATAAAATAATGATATACGATGATCTTCAAACGATGATTATTTGGATAATTACAGTAATTTGAATGATATATTCGTCTTGTCTTGTGATACGATAAAGTATCGACGACCTTGAAATCTCGTAAAATGGGATTCCTGGAGTCGAGGAGGCATCGACGATCTTTCTGGGTTCGAACGCGTTGCTGACGGATTTATTACTTTCCCCCGCGGATTTTCTGCTCGACGTTGTTTGTCGTTTTATTTGCTCGCTGTTTTCTAGTTTTCTTGTCACGTTGGGAAAACTTCGAAATGATACGGAACGGATTCGGTGGTTCGTGATGGGGCATCGACTGTTGCAAAGCAAACATTTGTCGAGTTATTAAATCTTCGTCACGTATGGTTTTTACGAGGCATGCACGGTGGTTGAGTAAGCTGGCAACTTCACAGTAAACAAGCAAAAATTTCGATTACCCGTCCTGACGATATATAAATGTTTCGTTATTAGAAAATTAAACGAGGAAATTTGTATATTCTTCTGTTCGGTAGTAAAAGAGTTCTTCTGTCCTTACGAATTTAAGTTTCCCAATTACAATTGTCTCTTCATTTAAGTTTATTATGTATGCGATAAAAAGAATTAATCTAGATCGTTGTACAACTACAAATACAAACATGTAACTTTTCGTAACTCATTTTAACATCCTTGATAGGCTTCGATACGAGCATTTTGTACGTGTGAAACGTTAGTATTATTACTATTATTCGTTACAAATTATTTAATGAAACTGCACTCGACTTTTACAGATAACAACCATTCAAAAATGGTATCAAACTTGAGAATGATTATTTTATACTATTGTTACTCCATAACATGAAGATTTCAACCATTACCATTCAATTTTGTCCTCAAGACGTTTGACGTATCTTTAAAAACAACAAAGATATTTGTGGTGCAAATGTTAGATGACTTACCCTGTATATTATTGTGGCGTCGCCTCCCATGCTCGCCAACCGAGAGGTCGGTCGAGCGCTTGTGAGAGCGCGACCCCTCTGGTGGCGAGCATGGGAGGCGACATTATAATTACCAAGATACAAATGACGAGTCAAATAAAAATAAAATAAAATCGTAACAAGATTGATAGACGTCACGGATCGATACTACATTCAGTTTGCGTCCGTTTGAACGAAAATAATGCGCCTCTGAAGAGGCTGAGCATTTTCGCCGGCTAGAAAAGCGTGGGAGGGCAGCAGCGATTTTCCGCGCGTAATGTTCAAAGAAGAAGCGCCTCGCGATCGCGTCCCAGGTGACGGTGGCTGGAGGGCCGTGTGCATCAATCTCCCTCGTTTTCTTATTGCTCTCGTCTCCTCGATTCGCACCTTATTTTACCTAGGAAAATTATGTTCCACCTATCGACGTCTTATCGTCGGTTTAGAAGCTCGCTCGAAAGAAGGTCGCCTCTCCCGTAGTTTCACCCCTTATTGACGGTAATATAAAAAATAATGGGGTTGCTGGATGACGAAATTGAGGCAGCTCTTCCTCGATGAAAATCGAACGGGAACGACGTCGAACGAAATACGAAATGAGCTTTGGAATGCGCGAATTTTTTCTGTTTAAAAAAATTTACGATATTTGGAATTCTTTTTTGTTGGAGAAAAAATACGCAATATTGTCCTGATCGGCACAAACACGAAGATATTAAGAAATGAATTATTAATTGAGTGTAAACTCGTGGTTCTTTTCACCTTCCCGAATAATGTTGCACCACTTATCACTGTGACATTTCAAAATAGTTTACTAGTAATAATTCTAGTTCAGACAGGAGTTGGATATCTATTTTATATGTAACTAAAATTTTAAGTCGATCGATGGATTAGTTTTTGAGATTCGTTAATTCGAGAGAAACTTATTTGTTCGGTTCCAATATTCATTTTCTCGTCTGTCCTTCGAATTTCGACTCGCTGCTTCAAACGTGTACTTTTTAAGTTACAAGTGCTGAGAAAACGTGCAAAAAAAATCGATATCTTCCACCCTTAACCCTAATTTTACCCGGGATGTGACTTTAGGGACGCATGAACGATGGGTAGGGTCTGCGAGTAAATTTATATTTTATGCGTTATTGCGTTATAAAACACATTTATTATTCAGTTATAAAATAAAGGAAACGTCGTTGCTGTGTATATAAATTTAGTTACAGACATATCATATCAAAAACAATGCTTGATATACATACGAGTGTGTCTTATACACGTTATAGCTATTTTAATACTTTCAGTCTATGCTACGTGAAACCGTACTATACAAGTTCACGTTTCACGAATCCGTACTATACAAATCCGCGACACGCGTTGTTTCGTCCCACTAAAAAATGTTCCCCAAAGAAACTTTTACAAAATTAACAAAAATCCTTCTATTTTCACGCCCTTTCGAGGTCCATCCGTTTACCTCTTCGCGATTGCCTCTCCGCGCGCGGAACTCCGTTAAAATAATATGATTTATTGGCGCGCGAAACGGCCGAGTTTTATATCCGTTCGCTTCGCGGAAACTTGCTCGCAACTTAACTCGTTCCAACGCGACGATTACCTCGTAAAATTAGCTATTCTGTTTTGCAGCTTGCACCCCGCCGGCCGGGTTACACGGTCGTCTTGTAACGCAATCAGTTCTCGCGAGGCAGATAATTTCCTAAGACGCCGGTAATTGCCCGAGCAGCTTTTCGTTCTCGTGTTTTAATAGCGCGACGAAACGCGCGATAAACTTTGCAAATAAAGCACGCACTTGAACGTCTTTAAAGGATCGCGTTCTCGTTTAAATTTCAATGAGAAATGCTTCTTCCTCTCGTTGGCCAATCGTAACTCGCCAAAAACAGCATTACGAGCAAGTACCTTTTGTTCGACCGCCATTCTTTCCCTACGGCACGAGTAAACACCACCATTACAGTTCAAATCCCATTTTTTATTTCTCAATAAAATTTTAGACCTAGGATAAGATGTATTTTCATTTTTGATAAAAGTTTCTAATTTGTTGAAACGCAAACAATATAAAATATGGGTCATTTTACGATACATTTCTTACAAATTCGAAATACTAGTGTCTTACATTCGATTGTCGATCTAAGTCTACATTGTTTTGCAAATTGTCACATTTCTCTTTTTGTTTCATCGTTCAAACAACCATGAATATTAAAAAAACCTTTTGCATCATCTGTAAACTGTATCGAACATAACCTAAAATATTTTTCTTCCCTTATGGCGCGTGTATTTATAGCACGAGGTCTATAAATAAGATTATATTGCAGTTTAGTATTTTATAAACGTACATCGAGGCGGACGGGGGTAAAAGGGTAGTTTACGAAGGAATCCATAGCTTTTATTCGTTATTCGGAAATAAAATTTGCCGCGAATGTCGTTGAAACTCGGCCACCTATTGGCCATTCCGGAAACGAACCGCTATGGCGTAGCAGACGCGGCGATACCGAACTTATTCCGTCGTCACTTGTAATGCTCGCGCCTATAAAGAAGCCAGTCGCCAGGGAAGTTCGCAGCCGATTACAAAAAGTACTTCGCCCATTCTCGAAACAATTTCTCACTTCCTCAACGGGCGGAAATCACTCGATCGTTGTTCCCTCCCCCCCGTCGTCATCCCGGTGTACGTCTGGTCGCGAGCAATCGCAGTAACATTGTACAGACGTTCGATGCCAGAACGCTTTTATGAAGAAAATGAAATTGGCTATATCAATAAAGCCGAGCTACGACCGGTAATACAAAGGTCCTCGGGCCGCGTAGACGCAACCCGGGGAAATGCAGGTACGTTTCTCCTTAAATGGGTCCATTTAATTTCGACCAAGTATTCCGACGCGCTTACGGGTGGAACCGTCCACGGCGAACGGAAACCAGATGGCGGCAAACGAGACCGAATTGCTTCCATCATTTGCCTCGCGCGGAAGAACCGGGATTATCTTCCGAACCGAATCAGGCCAGAACTCTCCTCCCGCGAGGAGTTTCCTTCGGTTCGAATCTTCTTCGATGCCGTGGAAAAATTATTCTACAAAGTGAACGCGTCCTTATTAATATTTTGTTTTCCAAGCGTTTTATATGGGAGGACTCGAAACTCGAGTTTATTGGCAAAATTTTAAAGATCGATGGATTTGGACCAAACAAACATTATCATTATGTAGTTCGCGTTGCTTCTTAAACTGAACGTTCGGGAGTACTTAAAACCTCGCAGCCATTAAATTTTTTCACTGCTGGAAGTCGTAACTGGGATTTGAGACAGCTAAATGCCAGACGCGACTAGGTCAACGAGGGTCATTCTTATGCCTGGTGTCCACTCGAGAGTTTTACTCTTGACAGTCGGTATCTGGAATAAGAGCTACTTCGTACGAAAAAGCGGAGTAATATTCTTACGTGGATAGAAATAAAATATTTCATCTATTGCTGTTCGATAAAACTTGGAATTTGTATGTAATATATTTCATATTAAACTAGTATAAACTGATCTGTATAGTAGATCGAATAAATCAGTTATGAGTTGTAAAAATTAGTATCACTAGGAATTCTACAGACCTGTAAACGTCTACTAAAGTAGCGCGAACTTTGACAATTAAATTCTATGACTTTGGTAAAACTGTATTAAGTCGCAATCTTATTTCGACTTTCCAAAGTAATATCGTTTCGACGTTTCAAGCTTCTCGTACTTATTAGTTTGAAGTATTAATACTTATAACATAATGCAATTATCGAGTGATACTTAACAGACTGATTAGGACAATATTTAAAAGATTTTATGAAAATCCGTAAATATTCTCCAATTTTTATTTACACGATTACTGCAGTTTATTACGTTATAGTTTCTACTTCAAAGTTTTTATCAGTATGGTTTCCAACGTTTCTTAGCAAACGTTACAGCGTCGAAACTAGTCCCAACTGGAAAGTACAGACTTGTCGATGAGATTTCCAATCAGGAATGTTTCAGCAATTATAGGTCTTCCTCTTTCCAATTTCAATGAAATGCCGTAAAAAGTCTTCTCGACGTTCGTGGGTATTCTTTTTTCCAATTTGCAGCGTTTTTCCGAAAGAACATGAAACTTTTTATTGGATTTTTTGCCATTTGTGCGGTTTTTCCTCCGCAGTCCGCAGTACCTCGCATAATTTCGTTACCATCCTTGCTCCGCGTTGATAATAAACACAAAAATAATTGCTTCCATTGCTCGTTAATATCTCAAGAAAAATGCTCTTTCGGGTCGATCAGAGGATTTATATCGTTGAACGTAAACATTAATAACTTCGGTGCTTTGAATGGATAATATTCGGAATAAATAAGTAAACGAAGTGAAACATTGTGGAAGAAAATTCGCAGTTTCAGACACAATACCGATATTCGAAAGAAACCGTTTAATGGCTGAAACCAAACATATGACAACTGAAATTGAACAAGTCGAGCAAACTATAAATCGTATACTCTCTCCAGTTTATTTCTCTAAACACAGATCTAAAATATTTCATAATCCATGATAAATTCATATTTTTATTAATAGAAACAATGAAATGAAAGCTTTTCAAGGACTGTTTCAGCCCCTAAATATAATAAATTGTATCTTACTTTAACTATTTCTTGCATATTAAGCGCATTACGTAGTTTTTTGAAAATTAGAATTTCTTACGTAGACGCATTTCTTCTTTTAAGAAATTTAAAAGACTTACCTTTAATGAGATGTTTTCCATTAAAAATGCTCCTCTCAAATTTTTTAAAAGAAGAAATGCACTTTGCTCGTAGAATATTTATGTCTCAGCATGTTCTCTACTTACAAAATAAAGTCCACTCCTTGATTAGAAATTCAGCTCCAGACTATTTGTTCGAAACCAGAAAAGATTCTTCGATCAAAAGGTTCAGCTTTCAAGTGCGTCACTTTTTCGCGATGTTACTTTATTTTATGCAGCATGCGTGCCCTTACACACTCAATAATAATAATAATAGTAATATTTCTCCTACTTTCGGAAAGTACAAAAGTTTGGGGCGCCAACTTGCCCCTAACAGGAGTACATTTTTTTCGCTCCCCTTATCACGACGTTTCCTAGTACGTCGTCAATCGTCGAGGGTTCTAATCTCTCAGCCTTATTTCTCAGAACGTGATTCACGCGGCACCTGTTCGCCGAGTATAACGTTTTCGAGGCCAAGGTGGCCAGTGATCTTGCACATCGACGCGAAATGGCCCCGCGCGGCCATTTTTCACCGACGCACGCTGGACCAGAATTCGTTTATAGCTTGACGTCAGTAACGGAGTGGTTTCCATAAAAACTACACGTAAGAAAATACTCAATAGAAACAGTATTTCTGCAGTTTCAACTTAATTTTGCTAAAATCATATAAATTAAAAAAATAAGAATAGTCTTCTCACGTAGACATCACCATTTTTAATTTCTAATTCAGTATTTTATTAAAATTCTTGTTATATTCTCGTTATATTACGCGTTTGATGTTTTGGTAACATAGGAAGTTGCACGCGTTAAAAAATTAACAGTCGCGATAACGCTCGCGAAGGATCCGCGTATCCGTTTTTCCATATTTATATTTCATCCGGTTCGGACCTGGGAAACGCGTCTCCGATTCTGTTATACGTTATCGGAGATTTAACGTTGGAAAAACACAGGGAAAACGTAACGAAGGCAGCACACGGACGCTGGACGTAACCGAGGAACGGAAAGTGAACGCAACGTTTCCGGTTCTCCGCCATTTCGAACGATTCTTTCGACCAGCGCATCGGTCGAAACGATTCTGCGTATCCCGGCTGGCTGTACGAGCGTTAACATATCTTATTTGTACGATCGAATGTGTATGAATGTTTGGAGAAGAGTATTTTTGCTCTCTCAAAATGGCTCGATTGGAATTTAACAAAATTTATTTGTAGGTTTTGTGCCAACAATGGATTTCTACCGTTGTAGAAAATTGAAAGAAAATTCAAAGTCATTCGTGAGTGCTTGTATTTAATGCACAAAAAGTTATTATTCTTCAGATGAATCGTTTCAAATTTTAGTTGTTATAAGCGTGTATTGCAAGGGCTAAAAATATTTATTACGATTGTATGTTATGAAGGTAGTATCTGAATTTTAATTAAAACAGTACAAATAAGTATCGATAATACGAATTGGAAAATAATCTATTTTCTATTTTTCTATTTACCGTGGGCCATACATGCACCAATTTCTTTTCAGAATAATAACTCCTGAGTCATTATTTGTTCCATAAAAATTGCGATCTAGGAAAATTGAAATTTCACGTTAAACGAACGAGAGCTTGTCAACAACATCAATGGAAGAAACGTTGAGAATAAATCTCAATTTTTATTATTTATACAATTGTATTACTATTTAATGTTATATTATTTATACAATCCCTTATTCTAATGACACCAGCGTTTAAATTGTATTAATATATCCTTCTACTTGTTAGAGAACGTGACTATTTCACATTCCAAAGTAGAACCAAGAATGTTCAGCCAAGTTGCGTAGATACTTGCAGCATTGTTCGCCCAAGTTGCAACAGAAATCAGTGAGACAAGTTAATTTTCTCGACGTGAGAACAGTCGTAACTCGAAAATTAAATAATTATCACTCGTATATTTTCTCTCGATACCGTACAATAGTGAAACATGTGTATACAGTTATTCGGAAAATCGTTTGTTCCTGAATTTCGAAGTTACTGGGCCACTGATTCAGCTATCCTCTAACGAAGCAGCTATCCCCTTCCTGGAAAGAGACCTCCATTGCGTATCTTGGCATTTGCTATGGCAATTTCGACCGAAGAGCCCTCGCAGGACAGCCACAATAGAACGTCGGTGGCACGTTTCGACGAGAATAGAGTTTGGTCGTGCCTCGTATCGCGTGAATTGGCATTTCATATGTGTTACCGTGGACGCGCAAACAGGGTTCTAATGGACTCAGAAATTCATGCTACGTACCTGTAACAGGGAGATGTTGATGAAGAGTTTCAGAGGCTGCTGAGTTTCGATCTGGTATACTTTTATCTCTTATTATGCAAGGTAGAAAATCTCATTTACCTTCGACGGTAAGAAAAACACTTCAAACGAATTTTATTCGGTTCCCAGTAGATAATTTGATGCCCGTTTCTTTCTACGATTCGAGGTGTAAAAGGTTACCTTCTTTTCCCTCAACGAAATTTCCAATTTTTTCGTGCAATGGGAAGTTGGTTGAGCGCTTGTGAGAGCGCGGGCCCTCTGGTGGCGAGCATGGGAAGCGACGCCACAAATCCAACGGTTCAAGGGATGACAATATTTGTTTTTCTTCAAATTATACAAATTAACAAATCCAATAATGAAAACTGATCGTTCGTCAATATCTAATTTATACTTTTTCGGAGAAGGGAGGGACGTTGTATTCTTGTTTCTTTCAAAAAATCTATCTTTTATTTCGTTGATTGTTAACTTTGTGATATTTTTTTATTAACAATATTTCTCGTCGTTGAAATAGTGGAAATACATTCTGAAAACGTCACCGTCGAAAATGGCACTTGAGCCGCCCAGCGACGAGCGGTTTAATAGACGGGTAGGGGCTTCCCACGTGCTCGTAAAATATTCATTTTCACGGAGCAGACCGCAATTATAGATTTAATAGACACGCAGACTCTATCCGGTCCGCGAGCCGTTTTCATCTTTCAAATGGCGCGACATTAACGCGATTTATTAAATTTATCTCGGCCTCGGACGATTAAATTTCTGTCTACGTACCCGACTCGATTCCATCCGTCTCGTTTCTTTTCTTTTTCGACTGCTCCCACTCCACTCCAGCGTTATCGCGGGTTCGTTTCTCGCTCGCGACCCCCCGAAACCGCTCGAAAACCGATGTCGTAAACTGGCGTTTGATTCGCCCGCGACGGGGGCATAAATTCCCGCGACCGCGCAGGTGGAAACAGAATAACACTTAAACATTTATCGGGCTCGTCGAAACGTCACGTTATATTTTATCTGCGTATCAAGCGGGCGAGCAGGCTCTGCTTATATTTTATGTATGGCTGCGTATGATGTCGCGTGCGTTTTCCGCGCGCCACGGCGATACCGATTTTCTCCGCGTGTTTCAACTCGACGGGCTTTTCCCTTTCGTTGAGCGTACGCACAATAGCGTATAACAAATTTCCGATCGCTTTAACACGTTCGAGTTATAGCGTGAAATATGTAAAAACGCTCGATCGTTCGTCGAACGTGTTATTTTATAAATTAAAAACAATATTGCAACGCGTTGTAAGTTCCAAGTGCGGATCATCGATGACCATTGGTGGCGATCGACGCGTCAATTTACGAGGGATCCATTTTTCAACGAATTTTTCACTTCAACGGTATTTTGCGTGCTTCTATCCCCTATTTACGATTTACGAATGTGTAAAATTCAGAGCAAATCCGTGCAGGCGTAGGGGGTGGGATTTCGATGAGTGTGAATAAAGGCTTTTATATGGTCTCGTAGTTAGTTCACGATTTGGTAGTATTAATTGGTTCGGTACAAAGAGCAATATTATTGCGTTTTGTCCTGGATTTGCTAGAAACCTTTCCAAATATTTCGAATCTTCCGGACAGATTTCAATGAATTTCAATGAATTATTGATTCAATGTTTTGGTCAATTTTTATTTTTCAAGTGTGATAAATTTGGTTCGATTTGCGTATCTAATTACGTTCATTGATAAAATTTTATTTGTTTGTTATACAAGTATTTGGCGTCGATTTACGTGAAATGCGGGGAGCTTCCTGTGTTTTGGTTAAGGTTTATTATCGTCCGACATATAGTTTTCTTCGCAAACTGGGTTGTCCGTAATTAAAACAACCCTCGGCAAACGAGTTCGAAAATTGAGTTAACGGCACTTCCTAATGATGCAAGGTAATATCCACGGTACGTATCATTATTATCAAAAAGAATCCGCCTCGAATATGGTAGCAAGTTAAAATCTAAAGGGTAAAAAGGCCCTTATTATTCTGGATTATTATTGAAGAAAACGAAATTAATTTTTCAGATACTTACCCCACCAAACATTCGCTTATTCTGAATTTAAAGATAGATTTACGGACGTTAATTGCATATACTTTTATTGAAAGCCTATTGAAAGTTAGCTTGAGGATGGTTTTTTAATTAGGATATAGGTTCGTATTATTGCATCGATACTGTTGAATATAATTGTACGCAAATATGATTGTAATTGACCCCCACAACCAAGAGTAATTTTTCCAGAACGATTTGAAATTTCTTAATTTTGTTGATAAATTTGTCTACCTATTCGAATTTTTCTCTCGAAAGTGCATAGGATTTCGGGGATGGTTCATTCACCAAAAATGATCATACTATACCCCTACAACCGAAAATAATTTTTTCAGAGTGATTAGAAATTTTTTTTTTGCCGAAAAATTTTAGCACTTACCCCATGTCGATCTTCTTTAAGAATTAGTTTTTGATTTTTAGTAATTTTGTTTGACGCCCTACAGAAAAGTTGTCTAATACTTTTTTATAGCTACCCATGAGCTCTACTTCCAGACTAAATTTGAATGAGATACACCTATTATTGTAGGAGTTATGGTCATTTGAAAATTGAACCTCTTTTATGGGGGTTCTCTCACTTTACGGGGTTAAGGAACAATTTTTCGAATATTTTTACGATTTCTACATATTCTCCACCAAAATACGCGTAGTTTGCTTTTTTAAACATTAAAATCGTCCAATCCGTTCAGAAGTTATGACGTTTTAAACATTCGCATGAAATTTCAGTGAAACATATCAATGGTATGGTCAGACATGAAATTTTCAGTAATGAATTTTTTTCTCGAGAATGCGTACGAATTCGGGGGTATGTGTATTGACCAAAAATGATTTTGATTGACCCCCGCATATAAAAATAATTTTTTTAGAATGATTCGAAATTTTTTAATTTTGTCGAAAAATTTCTTCTCCTTCCTGAATTTTTTGTTCCAAAGTACGAAGGATTTCGTGGTATGTCTATTGATAAAAAATGATTGTAATTGACCCCCGCAACTGAAAATAATTTTTTCAGAACGTTTTGAAATATTTTTTTTTCGCCGAAAAATTTAGGCACCTACCCCCTGTCGATTTTTCTTAAAAATTCGTTTTTCATTTTTAGTAATTTTGTTTGACGCCCTACAGAAAAGTTGTCTAATACTTTTTTGTAGGTACCCATGAACTCTACTTCAGAAAAAAGTTTCATTGAAATATATTCACAATTGTAGGAGTTATGGCTGTTTGAAAATTGGACCATTTTTATGGAGTTTTTCTCATTTTGCGGAGTCAAGGACCAACTTTTCGAATATTTTTGCGATTTGTACATATTCTCCATCAAAATACGCGTAGTTTGCTTTTTTAAACATTAAAATCGTCCAATCCGTTCAGAAGTTATGACGTTTTAAAGATTCGGATGAAAATTCGGGCGGACATTTCTGGCCAGAAATTATATTTTCGGTAAGGAATTTATTTCTCGAAAATGGTTAGGATTTCGAGGGTATGTCTATTGACCAAAAATGCTTGTAATTGACCCCAGTAACTAAATATAATTTTTTTAGTATGATTTGAAATTTTTTAATTTCGTCTAAAAATTTCAGTACCTACTCGAATTTTTTTCTCGAAACTGGTTAGGATTTCGGGGGTATGTCTATTGACCAAAATTGTTTATAATTGACCCCTGCAACCGAAAATAATTTTTTCATAATGATTTGAATTTTTAAAATTTATTTGTTCAATAACTTTCTAACAAAGCCTCAATCAAGAGATTGATATTCTTGATTTTCATCTTATTTTGACCTCTAGAATCTCCCATTAAAATTTTCCCCATGGTTAGCCGAACACCTTGTATATCAACATATTAAAAACAGTATGGCTGGACTTAGAATTTCACATCGACAAATACAGTGCCTCTTCCATAATTACAAGAGTGTCTCGTTTTTAATATACCTAAAACTCCTCTAAATAAATTCCATCCGTAACTATGACTCGTTACTTCGTTTTTAACCGGTCGTTGGTTTTCGAGCGTGGCTGATTGCTTAATAAAAATGGTGAAAATCGACGGTGTATGCTAAATAGCGTTGCTCGTGAGCGTTAATCCCGCCGCGTCGCCGCTAGCTACGATATTTTCGAGCATCGAGAGGTCGATTTTCGAGGCGGTCACGGAGCCTCGTTAATTTCCCGGCGCGCGCATATAAACAGCGAGGATCCGCCGGCGCCGGTTGCACGCGATACTGAGAAATTTAAAAGTCGCGCTTCTCTTCATCCCCCGCGGCGACCATCGCCCCCGCTAAACTGCACGCGTTTAATCCCATCTGCTCGCAAAAATATCGCGAGGCGGATGGTAGCACGCGTTTTACGTGATATTATGGAACACGAACGCCGATCGCGAGAGTTATCGCGTTACCCATCGAACTACGTATCCGACCGAGGTACTCCGTAACTCTCGATAATAGAAAGGGCGGCGTACAGCACACACGCTCACTCGATATTACTCCTGACAGGAAAATCAATTGAGCCGCGTTCCCTCTCATCTGCCCTCTTGTCTACTTTTCCCTTTTATTCCATGTTTCCTATATATATATTTTTTTTCATCCCATCGTCCCCATCCACCCTCTCCACTCGCGTTTTGCATTTGTGTTTTTATCCACCGCTTGAAATTCCTGCGGTTCCTTTGCTTTCCCATACTTTATCTTGCGCCTTTCCGTTTCCCCGTTCTCTTTCCGCATTTTTCCTGCGTACTTTATTTATTCGACGAACGAAACGACCCCTTTGGTACCGGGGAACGCAGTAACTGCAGCCGAAAGTGCAAGAAGTATTAACCAGCGATGTGCTTAAGCGTGTCTTGTATAATTTATGTGGAAAGGAGCGCGACTCCGACGAAGCTCGGCTTAACTTATTTGCATTCGTGACTGTTTTAGTGTCTTTTAAAGTATGTCTCAACCGTGGGGGGGTGGGAATTTTTTGAGATCCTTTTTGAGTAAGAGGAGTTCAGGAAACGTTAATTTGGATCAGAATATTCTTAATTCGTACAGTTTAAACTTTGTACTATGTTAAGATCGCGCTGTGGTAGTCTTTCTCGGGTAGAATATTGAATTTTACATTAGCTTATATGCAGGGTGTTTGGCCAACCCTGGGAAAAATTTTAATGGGAGATTCTAGAGACCAAAATAAGACGAAAGTCAAGAATAGCAATTTGTTGATTGAGGCTTCGTTAAAAAGTTATTAACGTTTAAAGTTCCGCCTGTGAGACGGCGACCTGCGGACAGCTGCTAGTGAGAATCACTATAGCTTGCACGCAGCTGTTCGCATGTGCCCGTTCTACAGACGTAACATTAAACGTTAATAACTTTTTACGAGGCTTCAATTAACAAATTGCTATTCTTGATTTTCGTCTTATTTTGGTCTCTAGAATGTCCCATTAAAATTTTTCCCAGGGGTGGCTGAATACCCTGTATAACGATTAATCAATATTGAAACCGAGATAAAAGAAGGAAGAACGGAAGCATCGCAAGTGGATGTTAAGGCAAAAATGTAAAAATAGTATCCATGTATGGAGAGCGCCATAAAAGGGGGAAAAGAAAGGAAAAGTAGAAGAAAATAGTAAAAACGGACAAAACGTGCGGAAGGAACTTTTATTTCGAAACGCGGTCGAAAATGGGGAATAAGAATATACAAGAACGTGATCATTAAACTTTCATACAGAATCCAAGAAACTCACCTACAAAATTTCATTTCACACAAGCGTCGGTCAGTATTAGAATAATGAAATTTTGTGATAAATAAATTACCCTGAAAGACCAAAGCTTGTTTTCTTTCAACGTCCATAAATAGTTCTAATAGTTTCTAAAATAAAGAAGCATGTCAAATAGAAGTTATAGAATCGGTGGAATGGGATGAGCCTTATAAAACGTTTTCAAGCAAAGTGTAACTTAAAGATGCAAACGATAAGAAAACCATTCTTTCACCATTATCAAAGCTGAAAGGTCTCTTGACGGTCTCACTATAATTTTCTCACTTATTTACCTTGTTCAGACACCTCTGGCTATTTCTTACTTCTTGTTCTCTGTACGCTGTTCCTTCTTCACCTCTGGACTACTATTCTATGCTCATAGCTCGCGGCGACGCTTCGCCATTTTGATTTTTCTTGTTGCTTCTGCTGGCGCGCTTCCTGTCTTCCGCGCTACTGCACCGCTACACGCGTTTTTCCCTCGTCTATCAATTTTTGAACGATTCTTGTCACTCCTTTTTCTTCTTACCGGTACTTGGGTATTGTGAAAAAATCAAAAATCTTTCACAGATTGCAGAATTATTACTGTTATTCCCATTTTCTTCCTCCTAATCTTTCGCTTCATCGTGTCTGTACGAAAATAGAGACCAAAATTAATCAAAAGAATTATTGAATAATATCTTCTTTACTATATTCAAAATCTATGTGGAAATAATTAATAGAACATACAAAATTTGGAGTAAAAATAAAACTACGAGAATATCTACCTTTATTGGTTTATGTAAATCTATAAGTAATTTTAAAAATGAGTTTTCTTATCAGTTTACAATATTCCACTATATAAAATTTGTAGCAGAAATCATTCCTACTGCTCCATCGTTCTTCCCAAAAATAAAAACCAAAATTAATCAGAAGAATTACTAATTGTAAGTAATATTTCCTCTACTATATTGAAAGTGTATGTGAAAATAATTAATAGAATATACAAAACTTGGAATAATAATAAATACATAATACATAAATCTATAAATAATTTAAAAAATTATTTTTCTCATTATTTCACGATATTCTCCATACAAAAGCAGCAGAGCTCACTGCACGATTTCAAGTGCTATTCCCATTTTGTTTCTCATAGTCCTTCGATCGTTTCTTCCCTTCGATTTCTGTTCCGCTTGGACCACTGTTTCCTCAAACCTCCCTTTCTCGTCCACCCTAACCCTGTTCCTCCCGGTTTCTGTCTCCCACTCGTTACATCCCACTTCTCCCGCGCTTTTTGTTCGTTGGCAACGACTCTTTCCCCGTCGAGCGGATGCACTTCAATTATGAACCCGTATTCCTGGGTACAAACACACGAGATGATTCACGCGCGCGGTATTTCCATCGGCGAGCATCGATCGCCCCGTTGCAACGTAAATACGTCGTATTAATGACATTACCTCTTCCCGTTGTCCGATTTATTTTTGCCATTCCCCGTCGACCTGTCGGGGCCAATTTTCGCGACGTGTCTTCGACTTCCGGGTCGTCGAACCGGCGGCCAGTTTTACCAAAACGATCGCAATTCCGTTACCGCGGGGTCAGTTCGAAGACAAATCTTGGGTTCGTCTTTTCTTAACGTTACAATTTTACGTCTCAATTCGATATTCTGGGCCCTCCAAAATTGAACGAACGAGGCTTAATCATACTCCAATTTTTCGAATTAATGCATAATACATTCGTTTGTCTTTTCATTCTTTCTTTCGATATTATATAACGTTATAAGGAGTGTGTTCGATTATTCAATAGTTTATATTTCTGAATGAGATTTCTCCTAGATCGAAAGGGAGAATTTTATACATTTTCAATGATGTTTCGGGCGAAGAATCGCCATATTTGTGGTCATAGAAACGTTTTGTACTCTATGAATGATCTAACCGCGTTCTATGGTGGAGGATCGAGCGATCTACGAGAATCGAGTCGTAAAAATCGACGCGGCGAACGACGCGAGAAACCGATCGTAAAATTCCATCGAATTCGAGAATCGACGCGGCGGTCATTACAGCAAAAACCAACGGGGAGTTAATGGAAGATAACGGTCCATTAAGGGATCGCTCTGTTGCTGCCAGTTAAATTGATTTGCAAATAAAAAAAAAAGTTTTCCTCGGAAGCGTGGGCTTCCGTAGCCCGGTTTTCGCGTTGATGGATACCCATAACCCTCTGCATTAGCCGTGCTTTATTCGTTTCCGTTACGCTGTCACTGTGCGCCCTTTCCACCGAAAAATGGCAGAAGCGAAATTTCGCGACTCCAAAGCGTAACTGATAATCCGAATGTTTGTGATCTTTTTTATGCTCTCGCGCTGTTTTGAAAAATTGGCAAAAAAGTCTCTGGGTTTTCTACTGAAACGATCAACGAATTTCATCACAGTCGTTATCTGAATGTATTCTTAAATTGCATATTTTTGTGCTAAGAGAAATAGTATACATCTATTTTTGTTCCTATTTTAATTAGAAAATAAGAATGTCGACTCGTTTTAAATGAATTTAAAGTAACTTTGATTTTTCATCGAAGAAAATTATTTTTAGTACGTGTGTGTTGACTTGTGTGATCGAGATTTTGTTCGAACATTTGGCGAGTTTAACACGTTGACAGCCAGTCAAAAATCCTAAAATTGTTTATGAGACCAAAACTTTCATTTTAGGCAATTGTATATTACACAACTTAAAAGTTGTCATAGTAGTTACTTTTGTAACCTCATTACAATTTACGAAGCTTATTAAAATTTATTTTCTTTAACATTTCAACTTGAGAATTCATTGTTATAGTTCTACTGTCAAATGTTATGTCACCCATATATGATGTGACAGTCAAAGTGTTAATAAAGAGGAATAGTATAAATCAATTTTTGTTCTTATTTTACTGAGAAAATGAGAATGTCGACTCGTTTTAAATGAATTTAAAGTAACTTTGATTTTTCATCGAAGAAAATTATTTTTAGTACGTATGTGTTGACTTATGTGATGGAGATTTTGTTCGAACATTTGGCGAGTTTAGTTTTGTAATGCTCGATCGAGCAATCTTCGGTCATGACGAGCCGCGTTGCACGAGCGTTTCGTTAATGAAACCGCTTGTTTGTCGAGGGTCGATAAAAAGCGGCCAGACCGCAAGATGATGCACGCTCGTTATCTCCAGGTGCATCGAGCGTTTTAAATATTCGGGCAAATAAAGCGCGGGCGATATATTCGCGGCGATAATGGCGGCTAACCGTAATAAAAGCCGCCGGTTGTTGACACGATCGTCGAATTTATCTCGCGTGGGGGGCTGAAAAAAGAACGGGATGGTTAATCCCTTGCCTCGTACTGTCATTTTTGGATCACGCGTCGATAAAAAGCAGTTCGAACAAAAGCCACGAACAATCAATTTTAGAACAAATTCATCCCGGGTTCGTATAACGAAAATTGCAAATATTCTAAATATTTTAGTGCAGTGAATTTTTATTTATTAAAGCTTGCGTAAAATCTGTTCACGCACACAATGAAATGAATCCTTGTATCCTGTACGTAAATTTAAATTCTTTTTCAATTAAACACACAATTTAATTTCGTATAATTAATGAGAATTGTTGGAACTTCTTCGAGTGCATTGAGTCAATGGAGATTTCAAGATAAAGTTCTAAAGTAATTCTTTTTAAAATCGAATCTACCGACTAGAATTCTACAAGTAGAGCACGTTCTACGCGATGAGCATAATCGACCGTGGCAACCGACAAGAAAAAGAGACATATTTCGCGGACGATCTGAGGCGAGCGAAAAATTACGCAGTCCACTGCTCTCGTATCGCCTCATTTTCCCGCGCGTCGAAAACTAACTGCGCGTGTACACGATATTAATGATATCGTCTGGCTGCGGTGTCTCGGGTATCAGAAGCTGAAATTCATCTCGTTCCCGTCGTTTCGCCGCGGGAGATATCCGTGATGATCCTTCGATTGGTATGCTCACGCGTTTGCGTGGAATTGCGTTCGCGTTATGGACGTGGTACATTCATCGACGTATCAAATAACGTTCGCTGCGAAATTACGAACACTTCTGAGCCACGCGGTTATTTAAATTGTCTTAGAGATTGAAAAATACTGTTCTCTTTCGTTTCTTGCGATCTTTCGTTCGGGTAAACGACCGAGAAAATGTCAAATTATCATCGTTTCGAAATTATTACTTGTTGGAGGATTAAACGGAAATGGGGATTAAAAATACTCTTGTTATAGAAGAATATAATGAAATTATTCTTGATTATTGTGAAAAGTCTTTTAATTGCAATATTTGTATGTACGAAAGTTAGAAGAGCATCGAACGCAATCTCATCAATTTTTGTTTCATAATGGTCTGTAGTTTTATCAACCTTTAAAGAATTTATCAGTAGTAAGTAAAGAATTATTGCAAAATTAAAAAAATTACATTTAGGCTCCCCTGCAGGGTTCTATTAATAATTTATCGAATTCATCCTTTCAGAAGGAAGCAATAAATAACCAACGGATAAATTTATCTAATGTATCATTTTGAAAGAAACTAATAGTGGGGAATTCTAGAATCACGAGAAGATAATCCAGAAAAAACCTTGTCGATAGAGACAATTTCGTTTGAAATGGGGAACAATGGCGGATATCGATGTTGTAATGGAAGCCAGCATCGACCATTGCAGCATTTTAATAATATTTACGTTTTTCAACCGTCGTTTGGAAACGTGCCGTTGATTGTGGCCGCGGAACTTAATCGTTTAAACGCATTTTCGGTGGAAAAAGGCGAATCGCGTCGATCAAATAACGCTGACGCGCGAACCCGCGGAAATGACGACGGTCAAACACGCCCGAGCCGCGTCCACGGACGGAACGTTTCGTTGAATCAACAAAATAATCCGGCCGCGTTGAGCACCGACGTCCAGCATAATCAATTATTGACTAGCCACGCGCTGCGTTCGGTTCCATTTTAATAAATTTGCGCGTCTTCCGTGGCGTAGAAATTGCATCGACGTTTCTTCTGTTTGAATTTACCGCGCTAGAGGGCGTGGAAGAAGTGAGGTTAGGATTGGGCACCGCGAAGTTCGAAATTCAAGACGTTGGCGTTAGTTATTCTTTTGTTGTATGAATATATAGGAATATATGTTTTTACAATCGTGATTGAACAGGTGAAAACAAAATTGCATGTGAGAGAAATAGTAAAAGTTATAAGGATATTCCAAGCACAGAGATTTTGAATTTTATATTAATGAATAATAATAATTGTAGGTAATAGTTTCCATTGGGGTATAGAGAACAACGAAAAACAATTTCACGTGGATTTGGTAAAAATAGTAGAAATTATAGAGAAACTACAAACACTCGAAGTTTGAATTTTATATTAATAATTTCCGCAAATTGAGTTATATTTAAGGAACTACAAGTTTTGTAGCAAAGACGTGAGATAATACATATCAAGTTCGAAGGGATAATTACACAGTGTAAGGGCTTTTAAAGTAACGAGACGTGGTTGTTAAGAATCTGTCAGCTTTATTAGCGTCATTAACAATTTTCTTATAATGATCATTAAAGGACAGGTTCGATGTAAATAGGGTACTTAAGATTCAGAGACATGTTTCTTCAGGTAATAGCACACCAGCAAGAACATATTCACCGGTGGTAGTAATTTATTTTATGGCTTAAATTATCCGACTTTCCTGATATTCTCTAACTCCATTAATAAATGTACACATCAATATCAGTATTGTCGAGTTCTTCTTTTTATACTTGATCGAACTGACCATTGACCCTTCGTCCCTTCCGATGATTCTCATTCTCGCTGCAAAAACCAATAACAACAACGATAAAGCGGGTTCTTCGAGCTCCTTACGTACGATATTTCATTTTTTACGATTCCCTTTGAACCCTCCTCCGGCGTGATCGCGATATCCTGTCGGAGGGCCGATTTTTCAGGGCGTCGTACGTGTTTCTCGTGTCTCGCTATTTATACGCCCCCGCCTATGACGGATCCTTCGAATTCAGGCGCGAGTCCAATTTTTCTAGCGATATGGTCCCTACGTTCATCGCATTTGTAATCGGGCCATCCACGCTGTTGGGTGACAAGGAGACAAAATCGATGGCGAACACAATCTTGGGGGTGTGACGATACGAAAAACTGGCGCTCCTAAACTCTCGAAGGGTTCGTCAACTTGAAAAATTGTTTACGAAACTCTTTTGATAATCTTCGATGACGCAAAACTTATTATAGCAATTATTCATAGAGGTTCAACCTATTAACGTTTGATAAAATTAATTATCTATTTAGAAGGAATGAAACTAATAAAATTGAAAATATCTCCAGACTTGCAAACTAAACGTTGGAATCTTGAAATAATTTTACAAATGAAATTAAAAATAAGAGCAAGTGATATTTGTCTTACTGTAAAAGAGAAGGAGAGTGCACGTGGATTACCTGGAATAAAAATTCACTTTTCTTCTGTTGTTTGTAAAATAAGGCTACCTAGATCGTTCGAAGTGATTATTTCAAATCGTTATTTCATTTCAAGCGATGTGCATGATTGAGAAATCTATTCACGGATGCGCAAGGTATCTAGGTTACGCTTAGGTTCCAGGTTAAGGACCCCTGTCCCATAATGAGACCGCGAAGCGTCAAGAAGCGCCTCGCTGATCCCACGGATCGTTGTCGATACGATACTGTATCGTCGTAGCGGTTCTAGAATAAATTGGCGACGCTCGAGGACCTAATTCTCATATTTCATCCTGTCCCCCTTCTGGGCGTGTAACAACGTTTCTCGACTCCGACACGGATCCCAGAAGTTCGGTACAGCGAGTTCCCAGCGACTCTTTTCGTGGCCCTCGACGGCAGACGTAAACACCGACGTGTGCCACTCAAAACGTCGCGACGCCCCCGCTTCAGCGACGACGTCTTTCCACGGATCGTGCGTCTGTTCGCAGCCAACCTGTCCCGTCGGTGGGTCGAATAAAATAAACTACTGAATAATAATAAAATGGCAGCGTTGTACAGTATTGCTCGCATAAATATGAAACTGACGTTCGCGATAAAAGTGAAAATTTTATCCCCGGTGCTAGGGAGATCTTCCTTGGAACCAATCGAGCGACTAATACGACACGCCATCGATGCTCGAGACTCGACTGAAACATCAGTCTCCTCGTCGATGGAACAATACTAATGCAACGATAAAATTATTTTGTTTAGTCTCTCGCGAATAGGGAAATATTGTCGTTTTATGGAAGATTCTTTTGGTTAAAATGAGAACTTGTTCGCTTTTAAGAAATTAACTTTCTGCTTGTTTTTATATTTTTGCGTAAGTCCAAAGTGAATTTTAGCAGAAACTGCCAGATATCAATGTTGTGGAGTGATTTTTAAAATTGCAATTTTATAAGAAATGCGTTTGATATTAATACTGTTCAATGCGGATAATGGAACTGAATAAGTAAACTATTTTGTGAATAATATTTTACGATTGTTTATTACAGAGTTATCGAAGTATTTATGTGTGTAGAAATCTTTCCTTTCAGTTTTAATTCGAGTTTTGGAAAGTATAAAATATTAGTTCCGAAGCAATTTCAAAGAATGATTAAAGAACATTGTACGGAATGTCGCAATCGATTAAATGCACGCTTTAAAATTGCTTTCCGACGCGTTACAATTTTTCAGAGAACTGCGCCGGAAAGGTTCTTTCGATAAGTATTGTTTCGAAGTCGAAATACGAAGCTTAATATTTATTGTTTTTATTCGTTTATCGAAATTGAAAAGTATTTGAATAGGAATGTACAAATGTAATCGAGATTGTCGATCATGCTATAAAATTCTGATTTCATTAATTTTAATTTATTTATTCGTCGTACTTATTGTACAGACTGTTTGTATATACGATGTTTGTGATATAAGGTAAACTTTCATTTACTGTGAAAAACGAGATACGAAAAACTAAAGTTTGAAATGTATCGTGTATGTATTTTGATTAATATCGATCTCCCTGAGCGAGTAATGTTCTCTCGCAAAAAAATTGCTATCACGAAGAGCAATGGCTAATCGAAAACAACAGTAATATTTCCAAAAAGATGTACCTTCATAATTACAGATGAAGTATCTATTGTGCAGCAGTAATTACACTAATTACACAACGAACGCTCTACCTTCTCCTGCAATTATTTATGCGTATTCGCGCTGAATCAAAAGGGAAAATGGTTACATTTTCTCATTAAATAATTAACGCTCGTTACATTAATTTAATAGACGGAGAATGGGAACCAACTAAAATGTAAGATGAAATCTAAATAAACTAAAATTCCCAGTTTATTTTACCTCGTTACTGAATTTAACATGAAAATCGAACCGACCAGGATCCAAACAAAATCAATCAACGTTGCTAGACTTGATTCAATTTCATTTCGATTAGTTCTCAATTACGATCCAATTTTTCGATGCGATAATTACAAAATACAGAAATTTATAATTAAAATCGTAGACCTTTGTTTAATGATCATGTAGGTGGAACGAGTTGGTTTAATCAAAATCAGAATAGATAGGATTCTAAATCGTTTAAAAATTGTACAATTACAGTGGCTGTAATTTTATTCATAGAGATATAAAAACGTAGTAATAAATAATAACTTTCGTGGGATCCCTTCTGCTAACGCGATGGTGGCATCGGACAGGATACGGTCAACTGTCGCTCGCAGGCCCAGCCATCGCGATCCAGCCATCAGGATTGTCTCTATCAATGCGATATGTAAATTTACTGTAAATGACAGAAGCCACGATAGTCAGTCAATGATAATTATACCTATCACGGCCCCGTCGGCTGCAATTTCACTTCCCCCTGCAATCCATTAAAATTATTCGCCATTTCAGTCAACCGTCGCGCGGTCCCCAGCGCAAAGGTGTACGTTTCTTTGCCGATACTCGATTGCATATTAAACGAAGCCAATTAAGCGGAAACGCGACGTATGGAGATAAAAATCTCGCCTGTTTTATCTCCGACACGTTCAACGCATAACGTATAATTGGATCCAGAGTTGAGCAAAATGGTAATCGATAATCGAAGAATTTAATATACATTATTTACTCCTAACAATCGAAATAATAGTAGAAATTAATTGTTATCGCTCGAGAGAAGTTCAGTTTAATTTTATTTGACTACAATCGCTTGATTTGTACGCTTTGCTCTCAAGAAGATCTTAGCGCTAAATGCACCGTTCAGACTAATTAGAAGCCATTCTGGCGGTAAATTCTATTCCCATTACGTAGAATTATCCGAATTTCAATTCCATAGAACCCATAATAGTAACAATATGCTGTTATTGTAGTAGAACTGTTCTAAGCACGAATTATTAAATGAAATATAATACGAAGCACAGATGTAGATTTAATAAACAAAAGGGATATCTACATTTATCGAAATATATTTTCGAGATTATTACGTTTTATATAACCTTTTTAAATCAATTCAAGTAGAATTTCCTATAAATTTTGACTATTTACTTTTAACAAAATACATTAGACGTACTTTTAATATTTTTTAAATTTGAAGAATCTGGTTTCGAAGAATACGTAAAAGTATTCCAGCAAACATTGCAGGCTTGTAGCATTCGCTGAGCTGAATAAAAAGTGCTCAGTTATCATAAGTTAACGGATCAATCATTTCGGAGTAAACAGCGATTTGCTGTTTCAATAAAATGTCTTTCGTAACAAACTAAAATAATAAAGTGATGGAATAATTGCCTGTCATTTCTTTGATAAACCTCTGTTTTCCTATAGTAAACAGAAAATGGACGGTGAACAGATAATTTGTCATGTCAGTCCATAAGTTCGTGCGCATTTATGTTACTGTTTGCATTATATATCCGTACTATTTACGTCGTGAATCATTCTTTACTTTATTTCTCTCTCTAAGTTAACCCAGTTCAGTATTGCAAACATATAATACCATTGCTGTTGGACATTACACAAAAATATTATTTTTCAATTATTAAGCCATTATTCTTATTTTTCTTCTCTGCAGAATATTTTAGACGTGAAAAAGTAAAGTACGATTTCTCAATTTTTTTTCTTTTCAGAACAGAATCCAATTGTTATTTCACAGATACTCTTATCTATTTCGAAAACGTTCTGAATCGAAGAAATTTAGACCAAAGAGTTTCTAACAAATTCAAGCAATTATCAGGTTTGATATTTTAATGTTTTTGTGACAGTTTAGCGAATGCTAAAAGTTTTGAATTGCGTTTTAAAGGTAATTTGAACATTACAAGCGACCGTAGGCGTCTCGAAGCCATCGCTATCGGTCCTCCGAAGGTAGTTTCATTTTTCTACGATACCGAACCCGTGAACGTGAAAAGAAACGAGGAAACATATTGGCGCCGAATAACCGTTTCGCACGCAACGCACGAAATGCTCGTTTGCGCGGGAACGATAATGCGCGCGCACCATGCAGAACGATCTCGTTGTTTCAAAGGACGGGAAAAATGTGTTGCAATCAAGGTCTCTGCTTGCTATCGTACCAAATCTGGTACCTTATACGTTTCCTTGTGCCTTTGGTTCTACGTTCAAAATGTTCCGTACACTTTTGGATTCCAGTAAAACAATACAATTTCCTAATAGAACTTACTATATCAATCGAAGAAAATAATTATTCTTTCTATATTAAAATTTATTATATTTCGTGCATAAACCTTTTCGATCAAATATAAATCACCTCAGAAACTCTTCGTTACTACATACATAATTGATATATACAAAATTTTAATGGAGGATTATAGAGGCCAAAATAAGACGAAAATCAAGAATACCAATTTGTTGATGAAGGCTTCGTTAAACAGTTATTAACGTTTAAAGTTCCGACCGTACTGAATTTTTTTCTTGAAAATGCGCAAGATTTCGGGGGTATGTCTATTCACCAAAAATGATTGTAATTGACCCCCGCAACCAAAAATAATTTTTTCGAAACGATTTGAAATTTTTTTGTTTCCGTCGAAAAATTCCACACCTTCTCGAATTTTTCTCTCAAAAATGCAAAGGAATTTGAGGGTATGTCTATTCACCAAAAATGATTGTAATTAACCCCCGCGACCGAAAATAATTTTTTCAGAATTAATTAAAAATTTCTTTTTTCGTCGAAAAATGTAGGCACTCACCCCCTGTCGATTTTTCTTAAAAATTCGTTTTTCATTTTCAGTAATTTTCTTTGACGCCCAACAGAAAAGTTGTCCAATACTTTTTTGTAGGTACCCATGAGCTCTACTTCAGAAAAAAGTTTTATTGAAATATATTCACAATTGTAGGAGTTATAGCTGTTTGAAAATTGGACCATTTTTATGGGGTTTTTCTCATTTTACAGGGTCAAGGACCAATGTTTTGAATATTTTTGCGATTCGTACATATTCTCCGTCAAAATACGCGTAGTTTGCTTTTTTAAACATTAAAATCGTCCAATCCGTTCAGAAGTTATGATGTTTTAAAGATACGCATGAAATTTCAGTGAAACATATCAACGCTATGGTCAGACATGAAATTTTCGGTAATGAATTTTTTTCTCGAAACTGAGTAGGATTTTGGGGGTATGTCTGTTGACCAAAAATGCTTGCAATTGACCCCTGCAACTAAAAATAATTTTTCCAAGACGATTCGAAAGTTTTTTTTTCACCCAAAACTTTCAGCATTTACTCGAATTTTTTTCTCGAAACTGAGTAGGATTTCGGGGGTATGTCTGTTGACCAAAAATGCTTGCAATTGACCCCTGCAAGTGAAAATAATTTTTCCAGAACGATTTGAAATTTTTGAATTTAATTGTTAATAACTTTTTAACGAAGCCTCCATCAACAAATTGGTATTCTTGATTTTCGTCTTATTTTGGCCTCTAGAATCCCTCATTAAAATTTTTCCCAGGGGTAGCCGAACACTCTGTATATACATAGATACTTCCAAGATCTTTTTTTAAATAGTTGAAACATTTGCTAAGTTCGTATGAGGTTTGGTCATTTTTTCAATGGTGTTCCTGGTACTTTAAGCGTAGTCACGTTGGTAGTCCAGATAGAGGTTAGGTTGCGGTCCATCGTGATTATTGCGGAGTCTCTCGTTTCGGGGAATTCCTTTTTCCGCGCGCGTGCGCCTCGTCGCTCCTTTCTCGCTCTGGCCCCGTGATTTTAATCTCGCGGAACATCTTATCTAACTTTTTAATGGTATACCGATGTTAGATATAGTAAAAACTTTGAAATTAAGACGAAGATTTTCTTCGCTCTTGTAATTTAGGGAAAGTTCCGGTTTCGCGTCTAACAGCACTCAGACTAGAATCTCAGTGCACCGAGCTGATAACAAAAGCGTTCCAGCTAAAAGTACTCCACGGTTAAAAAAGGAACGAATTTACTTCAAATTTAACCCTGTAAAATCGGTGCTCTTCTTGCGCAATCGGGCGCACCGCACACTTTTTAATAACGACGCGATTCATGCTCTGCCAACAATTGTCGCTTCGAACGATATCGAAAAACTCTGGACTCAACTCTTCGCTTAAACTGCAATTCTGAAAATAATCCTATCGAGCACGAACAGTATTGTTTAGCTTCTTTGTAAAAATAACCGTTCTTATGGATCAAGAACGTGTTTGTGTTGGTAAAATAATTGACAAGATCACGATATTCGCAACAGTTCATGTACAAAGAGAAGTGGACAACGTGCACAGCGCTTTTACAAAGCCTAGATGGCGCTAATACAATGTCTTTTGTATGATAACGAACGTCGTGATAAGCTCCATGCTCGAATTTCCATATTCCAACAGTTCGATTAAAAATGGCGGTTCGTGTTGAAAGGAACCAAGAAAGTCTTTTTATAAAATCGATTCAGAATTAGCGTCCCTGCTTTGAGCGTTGTTTCGATCTCATTTCCGCGAGTTGTTTGCTCTTTTCCAACTCCTTTCTAAACTCGAGAGATAACCGTCTCGAATAATGTTCGGTTTAATTATAAGTTCGCCGTTTGCGGGCAAAGGTTCTGTGAATAACGAGTGCTTCGTTTGTATTCGTTTCTAACTAAATAAGTATTAATGCGCGTTTACAATTTACGACGGAACGAAGACATTCCCTTGGCAATCAGCGTCCTGTGTTAAGGCGCAATTGCAGCCGCGACATTTCCGGTTGCACAGTTCGCGGCAGTAAAGTTAGGAAACTTTAAGCTCCGTTGCCTCCAAGTTTTCTCGTTTGTCTGGGATAAAAAGCATTTTCGTGAAAATTATATTACGCGTCGTGTTTTAACATAGCGACGACAAAATGTGGGTGAATCGTTCTCGAAATTCATCAAAATTTTGGTAGCGTCGGTACCACGAATATAATTGCAAAACCGTTTTCGAATTTAAAGATTGGTAGAATAGAATTTCGTTTATAGAACTTATGAAAACACCAGAAATTTTTAGTTTAAAACTACAAGGAATTGTTTGTGTTATAGTTAAATAACTTGTGGATCTTCTTTGGTAGAAATAATTTGTAGAAACGTAAAGGTTGAAGGGGATAATAAAATGATTGTGACATTGATTAATTGTGTGCATCGGAATGTATGATTTGTCTTTATTGAATATGCAGTCAAAAAAAAAATTGGACAAATGGCTGAAATGATAAACGTTGAGGTTACTAGGGTACTGGTAAGGTTCTATAAATCCTGAAACACCCCTATCTGCTGCTCATGTGATGGATCGCAGGGCAGCCAAGTACAAGATAAATTTACCCTATTGCACCTTCCACCTCCAGATACTCTCAAGCACCATGTTCCTTACAAACGAGATACACTGTATCTGAAACGTCTTGGATCCTCCCTAAAGAAATTCGTAATTTCTACTTATAATACGATTAAAACATTCAGGTTCATTTCTATTTCTTTAAAAGATACGTTTCCCTGATAATTGTACACTTTTTAAAAAATTGATGTTTCTCACATTTTCCACTTAAGTACAATAATGTGCAACTCTTTCAGTCGATTAAACAATCAAGAATTATACTGAAAAGAAAGCTGATTATTTGTACGAATTTCTAAGGGGGTTGGTTCTCTATTTTTAGGATTTAAATGTCGAGAGAGCTTATCTTAAAGATTAAAATCCCTCCGGCGATGGAGTAACAGGATAAAACGAATAGTAGTAAACATTTTAATGGTAATCTGTACCTAACTGAGAACGCAGCGCAGCATCATCGCGAGTAAACAGACGATCGGATAAAGTGCATCGCGATTCGGGTCGCGTATTACGATGAATAATTAAAGTAATCCAACTGCGATCCGATCAGCGATCGCCGTGAATCCAGACAGCGGCCTGTTTAAACGGAACGCCAACAACTCGAAGTCGTTCGAATGTTTGCGAGCGTCTGAAAGCCCCGGCTTGCTCCCGCGCGATCTTAATCTGCATTCGGTCTGGCTGTTCGGATTGTTGGAATGTTTTGATGCCACTTGAACGGCGCGGAAACCCAGTCTCCGTAGTTCCTCCTCGCTTATATATACTTTCGGGGGAGGCTGCGCTATCGGTCGCATCATAATTGAGCTGTAAACAACCGACGGCGACATTTAAATCCGCTCTCCGGAGTTGAAGTGCTTCGGCCACTTTGTACACCCTGTCCCACTCGACGAGCCGTGGTAGTCGAATAATAAGCTTCGAACCACTTTTGCCACTCAAAACGACGGTAGCCTAAGAGCGAGTTGTTAGGCCCACTCGAGCATAGACTAAACGAAAACGCGGCCCCTTTTGGAAGCTTCTGTTTCTCCCTTCGTTCATGGACTGGAATTCTTTCTTTTTTTTCTATGACGGATCGCTTTTATAATTTCTTCGAGGCATCGTGGAAATCTTGGGATTAGAGTTCCGTCGCTGTACAGGGGATATCGACCCCCGATTTTAATTTCTAAATGAGAATTACTCCAATTGAATGGTCTTGATGGGGACATGATCTATTTTAAGTAGTCTTCCTGTAGAATTATATAATTCGTATGCGCAGTCGTATTTCGGGAAGACACGTGCGCATGTGCGCCGCCATTAAAGGGCCTGGATGCCAGATGGAGCTCCGGGGACACCTCATTCCACTTTCTCACACTGTGACGCGTACGTGAGCTCGTAGAATTTCGGAGAGTCGACAAAGGCAAACTGGCACACGCCTTAAGTAATTTCGAACCGTCTCGTGGGAGTCGAGAGAAGAAGGCTCACATTTGCCTTCTCGTTCTTAGACAACTGAAATACTTTTTTTTTTTTTTTTTGTACGTGGGGAAATCCTCATGGACACCCGCCCACGGTGACCATCCTCAGATGTTTAACGAGGGACAGGGAACTCTAGTGAGCCATCACAGAGTCCTCCGCCGCGCCTTTTGAGGCCCCTCCCGGTGGGAGGCACTCCTCCTACAGGGTTCCCACTCAACCGCAGGCGCCTGGTCACCAGCGCCCGCGGCCCCGTGACATGGGAATAAGCCGCGAGGCCATGTTGGCCACAGGACTCACCCGCGACCAACTGACCAACCTGCGGCTTTAGGTAAAACCCGCGGCAAATGCCCCAGTGCACTCGCACACACATTCATACCTGGTGTTTGGTCCGCGGGAGCTTTTGCTCTGACCTCCGGGATGACGTGCGAAGATGCGGCCACCAGCCTTCTCAGGTTCATGACCTCATCCCCGCATCCCATCCCAGTGGCTGCCCCTATCCGCCACCTGGAAACGCGCCACGTAGGGGTTCACCTCCTCTGCCGCCTGGACAACCAAACGGGTGCGTGGGAACAAATAAAATCCGACCTCAATGGCATTGGATCAAGGATCTCGACTGCCCAGACATTTTTACTTTCCGACCTATGTAGGCTCACATACGCAAAGTACCCTAATGAAAAAATAATGTTCTTTCAGGCCTTTCCTGGTATCTGCTTGTCCCTGCTAGCCTCCGCTGACCACTGCTGACAAAAGTAGAGAACTCCTGACAACTTCTGACACGATATAGCGACTGATACTGGCTACTGTTGGTTACTGCTGACCCCTGCTAGCCTACGCTTGCCTCTATATGCCTCTGCTGGCCTCTGCTAGCCTCTGCTGACCACTGCAGATCACTTCTGATATATCTGGCAACGTATAAGAATTACTACTGGCTACTGTTCGTCTCTGCTGGCCTCCGTTGACCGCTGCTGACCACTCCTGATACTTCAGACAATGTATACGGATCACTACTTGCTACTGCCACCCTCCCCCAACTTCTGCTGACCTCTGCTGACCACCGCTTATATTTCTGACAACGTATAACGATTACAACTTGCTACTGTCTGCCCCTGCTGGACTCTGCTTGCCACTGCTTGCCACTGCTAGCCTCTGCTGACCTCCACTGACCACTCCTGATACTACTGACAGCGTATAATGATTATTACTTGCTTCCTTCTGCTTTTGCCAACCCTGCTGACCACTGCTGACCTTTGCTACCAATTCCGACATGATATATATGTATTAACGTTTGTGTAATATAAATATACGGCAATAAATGATACAATTTCAAAGAATTTAAAGTGTTGTCATCATTTTTATCTTTCTCTTCCTCTCCAAATCATTACCTTAGTTATAAGACTGCCTCGCAAGCGCTCGATCGACACTCCGTATCTTTTAAAGTTCCCCGGAAAGATTTCAAATCTCCCGCCATTATCATCCCGCTATTACGTAATATTACGTAATATTACGTAACATTACATAATTCTTGACGAAAAATTCCGGTCGGAGGAATTTTAAAGAGCTGTTACGTAATATTACGTAATGTTACGTAATGTTACGTAATATTACATAATTGTCGCCGAAAAATTCCGGCCGGAGAAATTTTAAAGAGCTATTACGTAATGTTACGTAATGTTACGTAATGTTACGTAATATTACATAATTCTTGCCGAAAAATTCCGGCCGGAGGAATTTTAAAGAGCTATTACGTAATATTACGTAATATTACGTAATGTTACGTAACATTACATAATTGTCGCCGAAAAATTCCGGCCGGAGAAATTTTAAAGAGCTATTACGTAATGTTACGTAATGTTACGTAATGTTACGTAATATTACGTAATTTTTGCCGGGGAATTCCGGCCGCGAAAATTTTTAAAGAGCTATTACGTAATATTACGTAATGTTACGTAATGTTACATAATATTACGTAATTTTTGCCGAGAAATTCGGGCCGCGAAAAATTTTAAAGTGCTATTACGTAATGTTACGTAATATTACGTAATATTACGAATTCTTAGAAATGACGTCATTTCCAGGAACTCGCAGAAATTCCTGGCGGCGGGAAATTTGGAAAGGGAAAGAGGGGTAAAAAATGATGAGAATACATAGAATTCTTTGAAATTATATCATTTATTGTCATAGATTTACATTATACAAAACTTTAATACATATAAACATATTTTATTATATTACATCATGTCACAAGTTGTCAGCAACGGTCAGCAGTGGTCAGCGATGGTCAGCTGACGTCGGGAGATGTTGGCAGAGGCCAGGTTAGGTCGGGAGATGCTGGCAGTCGTCAGCAGAGGCTGGCAGTAGCCAGTAGTAATCGTTGTACGTTGCCAGAAATATAAGCGGTGGTCAGCAGTGGTCAGCAGCGGTCGGCAGAGGCCAACGGAGGCCAGCAGAGGCATGCAGAGGCAAGTAGAGTCCAGCAGGGGCAAGCAGTAACAAGTAGTACTCGTTATACGTTGTCGGAAGCATCAGGGGTGGTCAGCTGTGGTCAGCAGAGGCTAGCAGTGGCAAGCAGTGGCATGCAGAGGCAAGTAGAGTCCAGCAGGGGCAAGCAGTAACAAGTAGTACTCGTTATACGTTGTCGGAAGCATCAGGGGTGGTCAGCTGTGGTCAGCAGAGGCTAGCAGTGGCAAGCAGTGGCAAGCAGAGTCCAGCAGGGGCAGGCAGTAGCAAGTTGTAATCGTTATACGTTGTCAGAAGTATCAGGAGTGGTCAGTAGCGGTCAGCAGAGTCCAGCGGAGGCAGGCAGAAGTCAGTAGTAATCGTTGTACGTTGCCAGAAATATAAGCGGTGGTCAGCAGTGGTCAGCAGCGGTCGGCAGAGGCCAACGGAGGCCAGCAGAGGCATGCAGAGGCAAGTAGAGTCCAGCAGGGGCAAGCAGTAACAAGTAGTACTCGTTATACGTTGTCGGAAGCATCAGGGGTGGTCAGCTGTGGTCAGCAGAGGCTAGCAGTGGCAAGCAGTGGCAAGCAGAGTCCAGCAGGGGCAGGCAGTAGCAAGTTGTAATCGTTATACGTTGTCAGAAGTATCAGGAGTGGTCAGTAGCGGTCAGCAGAGTCCAGCGGAGGCAGGCAGAAGTCAGTAGTAATCGTTGTACGTTGCCAGAAATATAAGCGGTGGTCAGCAGGGGCCAGCAGAGGCTGGGAGAGGTTAACAGTAGCCAGTCGTAATCGTTATACGTTGTCAGAAGTAACAGGAGTGGTCAGCAGCGGTCAGTAGATGCCAGCGGAGATCTGTATGAAAATTCAGAAGTACATGTAGTCGTATCTTGTACTTTATAAAAGAGGGTGTATCTTGGTAAAACAGTTTTATGACATTACCTGTTAATTCAAGTTAGCCATCAGAAGAGGCGAGTAGAGACCAGCAGCGGTCAGTAGAGGCAAGCGGAGGTTGGTAGAAGTCAGCAGTAATTGTTATACGTTGTCAGAAACATAAGCGGTGGTCAGCAGAGGCAAGCAGTAGCAAGTAGTAATTGTTACACGTTGTCAGAAGTAACAGGAGTGGTCAGCAGCGGTCAGCAGAGGCCAACATGATGTCTGCCTGTCACGCTGATAGATTATGATCCGAGAAGCCACGTGCTGCTGCGCAAACAATTGTATATTTAGCTTCGATAAACTGAAAACAAGGATAAGGTTGCTTAATATTATTACTTTTCTGTTGCATTTGTGAATAATGTACCGCGAAATCATAACCGTTACAAGAAAAGTCAAGTCAATCGAGGTGGGACGATTAAACATAGAAAATGATTTCCAGTTGAAATTTTAAACCAGCTTTAATCATCCTAGCGTGTACTTTCGAAGCAATTACCATGCGCGTAAGCGATAAAATGGTGCACACGTTGCGTTTGAAATTATACCTCAACAATTTTGCCCCTAATCATGACGGAAAAGTGAATTTCTCCCGCGAGTGAGTTTCGTTCTAGGATCTCTCGGTACCTTTCGTTCAATATTCATCATCGTTATCGGTTTCGGTGGTGTTCCTTTGTTGCCTCATCCCCGGTCCACCAATTTGTATTCATGCGTTCTCGTGTAATACCGGAAAGATTGCATTTCGCATTCTTCGCAACAAAGTGGCCGTCGAAGGAACAAAGTTGATTCGCTTTTAAAATACACGATACCGAGTTCCGTCGATTCGTTAATACCGCCGCAGATGATCCGAGCGACGAGAAGAACAATATGGCGCACGAAGAAGACAGAAAGCACGAAATTGCCGCGGGATTATCGTAACGAGTCGCTTTGAAAGTTAAATTGTTATACCGCGGAATATGATGCGAAATGCTTTTGATGCACGGTTGATATGCATAATCCGCGACTACGGATCGCTCGACGGCCATACAGAGGTCACGAAAATGGCAGCCAAATGCGCGGGAACCAGCTAGCCGAATAAACCGAAATTCGGCCAGAATTTGCCAAACGTTAATTATGTTACATCGATACGTATGTTTCGACCATTCCAGCGATGAATGCTTCGAACCAGTGGTGCCCAACACTTTCGAACCCTCTCTAAATTATTAAACAGTCGTGGGAAACAACGTTTCTATTTTTGTGTACATTGTATGAAATAATGTATTCTTCAAGTATTACCAATAAAATAAAAATAACATAACTCTTTATATTTTGTTTCTTACAATTTTTCCTACAATCTTTCCTGCAATTTTCAAATTTTAGTTTATAAAAGTGTGGCTCCAACGAAAGAGCAGCTATTTATTGATTTATTAATTTGAAATATTTCGAAAGGTTCAGTAAACCTTCCCCAATATTTATCGTAAATGTTAAAGTTTTCCAAACTTATACTGTATTTATAGCTTGACTTTTCACCCGTAATGGCTTTTCGTGGTAATACATTTTGGTTTACCATGAAATTTTTAAATATGGGTCAAAATATATGGTACTACTATTTCTGTAATACTGAAATTTAAAAATGTAAATGACAGTAATGAGTTATTCAATGTTTCTAAGTGTGTAGCCATATAGCTATTCTAAGTTTGTGACACAGTTTGAAACAGTGATGTAAAATAAATGACGTATCAATTTTGGTACGTAACAAGGTGTTATTGGCACGTTGAAAATTTTATATTAATTTGTTTCTTAACTAAAACGAAAACTATGTTGTATTCCTACGCTTGATAATTTTTAAACATTAATGACAGAGTGTTTCACCATGTATTATGCATTTTGAAATTTTAATTTAGCAAGTAATTCGAAGTTAGGGCTGCCAATTCTACTAATTTAAGAAATGGATTGCTCACGATTTAGCAAATTATTATACGGGGAATAAAAAATTATTAATCGAAGTTTAAAGCAGGTCAAAATATTCTTTCAATATAAATTTTGGTATTTACATTTATATTACAGAATTTATTAAAGCTCTAATTATTGGCCCCTTTCATGAATATTTATAGTGAAAGTTCCTACATTGATTTGCAATATAATTTGATTTTTACGATGACATCAATAATTAAAATTTCTGAGTCAATTATTATTAAAATTTTATATTTACGTCAATATATTATGTTCCTGGAATTTTATTTATTTTGTTGGATATCCAATACTCTTTCCAGCCAGTAAATCAAAGTATAATCGTTTTTTAAAGACTATCTTTTGGATAGGGATTCTATTAGAATTCTAATAACATTTACTATCGAGAAAAATGATGGACGAGGCACGATTTCTGTGCGAGCTTCGCAGGATTTCCGATCGACGCTACTAATCGTAAACTCATGCTTAATTTCACACTAGATTTGCAGTACGTTAATTACACGAACTAGAAACTCGTGCAATCCCGTATTACGAATAATTTCGCCATATGTTGGTTACGGTTGATTAACCCTCAAACAGCGGGCGACGTGACTCTCCCACGCGCGTCGGATGCAGGGTCCAATGTGACCCAAAAGTGATAAAATATTTGAACAACATTTTCAACATTCAACATTTTTTCTTTAATTATAATATTTAGTAATTATTTCAAATACATAGAAGATAGATTGAGAACATCTATACATCGCAGAAACAAATATCAAACAAATATAGTACATTTATTCGTTCTTTCAAAGTCACTACATATAATTTCTTTTTGAATTGTAGCATGATTATTGCATACGAATTGTGAGCAATGACTGTGACAAAAGTGATAAAATATTTGGAGTCAACATTTTTTCTTTAATTGTAACATTTAGTAAATTATTTCAAACACATAGAAGATTAAGGACATCTATACATCACAGAAACAAATATCAAACGAATTAAACAAATACAATATTAATTTATTCGTTCTTTCATAGTCACTACATGTAATTTCTTTTTTAATTGTAGCATGATTACTGCATACGAATTGTGAGCAATGATTGTTCACAATTTATTCTTGTATTTATACAAATATGGCACCTGGAACGTTTTGTTATAAACGAGCGATTAAAAGAACGATGGAAAATGTAATCGAGCCAGATTCGTGAAACTGTGTCAATGAAAGTACCGAAGAGTACTCGAAGTCCCTGATTTGCTCAAGGTCGGTCACTCTGTTAGCCTTGAGGACACTAAAAAACGATCTACAGGGCAACATTTATCATCGATGCTTTAAACTGCCTTTTTGAGTTTCGAAACGAAAAATAAGAAACTGAACCAACCTCCATCAATAATTCATAGCAACATATTAAATAAAATAGAACTAGTAGAGAACCTAATTTTTATTTAATATGTTTCACCAAAAAATTGTAAATATATTTTCAGTGTTACATTTGATCCCCAAGCTTACTATCATGGCGTTTGACGAGTTAATAACTGTGAAAGGAACGTCATCGAGAGACACAAAATTGCGTTAAATTTCCTCGTGGTTTAATTTCAATAAAGACATTCGCGCGTTCCGTTTCAGAGAATGTACTCCTTGGATCTTATTCTCCACTCTGGTCTCTTTTTCCTCGTCTTATTCTTCCTCCTTCCATTTCACGAGATGGTTTCTTTACTCGCGTTCTCGTTCAGTCACTCTCTTATTCAGTCTCTTGGTTCATTCACTCGCTTACTTATTCCCCCATTCAAGCAACAATTCACTCGCTGTCCTTCTCGCTCTCACGCTTTCCGCATCTGCCTCGTTCGTTCCGTCTTTCTCTACCTGCCTTCGATGCAGCATGCAAAGCAGGTTAGCTTGGGATGCAAGATACCTGCGTACAGGTGCAGAAACAGAGGTCTGCAATTAGTTCTCCGTCCGACGTTTCCCATCGAGCCTGACCACGGTCGGCTGCGTAATTAGAAAAGTTTATTCGTCATAACTTAATTGATATTCCTGTTACACGCTCCTCGTCTTCGTTCGGATTTACAGAGATCGCATTTTAAGATCGTTCGTTGAAACGACTGTTATTATTTCTTTCTTTTTTGTTTCGTGTAGATCATTCGGAATCTGTGATAAAATTTTGCTTGTTAAAGTCTCGACCAACCAGGGTATAATTCAAACTGCTACAAATATCATTAGAAACGTGCTTGTGGAATACATCATGTTCTCTACATCTTCTTCGTGCAACATTTGTTTTTTAATATGGTTCTACCTACTATCGATCATTTAACAGTTACTATGTTTGGGCTCATTCTGTGGAATTAAAAAATTCGTAGCTTCAAAGACATAAAATGGAATTATTTTCGTTTTCCTCGTTGGAGTCGTGTGAAAATTAAATTTCTAAACAGTTATAATATCAAAAGTTATGGATTAATTATTCAGGAGTATAAATACTCTTCTTTTTGGGAACATATTTTACACAAAATGGGTGTGAGACTAAAATTTTCCAGACATTTTACTTCGACCCAGAATTACTCGTCCAAATATTCTTACTAATGAACCTTTTAATGTTCTCAGAGTTAATAATGCGCGTGATGTAATACTCTGAAAGCGAAATTGAAGCGGTCATGTAATTAGTACAGTGAAAGGCATGCACCCAAATACGACTGCTTGAGAGAACTCACTTATGAGAGGCAGACTTTAGACACACTCGAATAAATTAATATTATGACATAAGAAGAGTCTATCAACTTCATGGATCATATATTAAACATTCTAAGAATCTAGATGGGCCATTAGCAAAATATTTAAACCCACGTATGTACTTAAAATGTCTTCTTCAGTTTCTCTACCGATTTTATTAATTTGGCCAAGTCTGCAGATTTGCACGAAAAGACAGAAGATCGAGTAGGGTATTAGTCGAATGGTGTGGTGAGGGTAGCATGACCTCGGTAGCCCTGAGCTACCGATTGATTTTGCTTCATGTTCCACCAATTACTCGGTAACTTGTGTTAGGAACCAAACTTGCCACGTTTCAGACATTGAAGTTCCCAGGTCCATAATTGTAAGGACACGCTTCTTCGGTCGTAACGATACGCTGACGAGTCTTAAAGTCTCATTTTTTAAATTATTTCTCGTAATGAAAAGTAAAACCCACACATAATTAAAACTATCTTAAAAATTGAATCGAAAACGTGTAGCAAAATTTTTCCATATTACGTTCTGGTTTCGAGATAATTGATCTTGAAACTTGTTTGGGGCACGCGACGATTTATTGGAATTTGGTTTAATAAATCTGGTTATAGTATCTACTATATTTGCACATAAAATTTGAAAGAAATAACGTGTAATCAGACATTCCTTCTTCGTGTAATCGTATGTTGACAGAATTCCATAAAATTCATATTTATGAATGGAGCACACACGTGTTTCATAAATTAAATATCTGGAAAACGAAGCACCGTACAAAAAAGTTTATTCCACGTTTTCGATTCATTTTTATACGTAGAATCACAAGACAATTGATATTGAGATTTAAAACAGTAATTTTATAGTATGCTAGAATATTTGGATGTTATTGTTTCCTGTAATTTTTAAACCATCTGTAAAAATATTAAATAAATTTACACAAAGCTATTATCAAGGTTTTCATTTACACAGTGTTCAGATTATATATGGATCGTCTATTCTAAGCAATACAATTGCTCTCAGAAGAGTGGCCCAAGATTTCAAATCATTATCGTAGCCATCGATTCTTAAATTAAGGTTTCGAAATAAGTAATACTTTCCGGGACACCCTAATGTCATTACACACTCCGATCACGTTCAATCGGTTCGATCCCCGATCCATGAGACTAACATCCTCATCTGCGTGCCTTCTTCGAGGAATAGCAATGAGCAAAACGCTAAGGACGACTTGCTAATTTCGATAGCCGACTACAAATTTCCGTGCGTAATAGGGGCTCGGATATTAGGTACGTGTTCCTTTTTCGAATCTTCCACCAACGAGTTTCCCGTGGAAATAGTTCGCCGAATGGGAACACGCGTTCGATTCGAGACCTTAACAAGTTCCACGCGTCGCCTACGTGTGATTCGACAATTCTCGCGAATGACCACGGTCACGTATACCTGGTATCAGATGATTATTTAATTCCATGTTCGCGTGAACGAGCGAATTTTAGACCAGTCTTATTCTAAAAATCTTCTATACAGAGTGTTCGGCCATCCCTGGGAAAAATGTTAATGGGAGATTCTAGAGGCCAAAATAAGGCGAAAATCAAGGACACCAATTTGTTGATGAAGGCTTCCTTAAGAAGTCATTAACGTTTAAAGTTCTGTCCATAGTGAATTTTTTTCTCGAAAGTGTATAGGATTTCGAGGGTATGTCTATCCACCAAATATGATTGTATTTAACCCCCCTAACTAAAAGTAATTTTTTCAAAACGATTTGAAAATTTTTTTTTTGATCGAAAAATTTAGGCACCCTGTCGATTTTTCTTAAAAATTCGTTTTTCATTTTTAGTAATTTTGTTTGACGCCCTACAGAAAAGTTGTCTAATACTTTTTTGTAGGTACCCATGAGCTCTATTTCAAAAAAAAGTTTTATTGAAATATATTCACAATTGTAGGAGTTATGGCTGTTTGAAAATTGGACCATTTTTATGGGGTTTTTCTCATTTTGCGGTGTCAAGGACCAACTTTTTGAATATTTTCGCGATTTGTACATATTCTCCATCAAAATGCGCGTAGTTTGCTTTTTTAAACATTAAAATCGGCCAATCCGTTCAGAAGTTATGACGTTTTAAAGATATGCATGAAATTTCAGTGAAACATATCAACGCTTTGGTCAGACATGAAATTTTCGGTAATGAATTTTTTTCTCGAAACTGAGTAGGATTTCGGGGGTATGTCTGTTGACCAAAAATGCTTGCAATTGACCCTTGCAACTAAAAATAATTTTTCCAAGACGATTTAAAACTTTTTTTTCACCCAAAATTTTCAGCACTTACTCGAATTTTTTCCAGAACGATTTGAAATTTTTTAATTTAATTTTTTAGTAACTTTTCAGCGAAGCTTCAATCAACAATTTGATATTCTTGATTTTCGTCTTATTTTGGCCTCTAGAATTTTCCATTAAAATTTTTCCCAGGGGTGGCCGAACACCCTGTATATAAAATGAAAGGCCTGACTCACTGATTCATCAACGCCCAGGCTAAGCCTTTGGACATAAAAAGCAGAAGTTTTGCACAGAGGGTTTCTTTATGATGTATACGAGGAAAAAGAAAATATATTCCGAAATTCAACCCCTAGGGGGGTGGAAAGGGGTTGCAACATTTGTATGAGGAATATTTTATTTGTTGTTGGATTTGCTTCAAACTTGGTCTTAATGCTCTTTGATATAATTAATCAAACACCTGTTTCGGCTTTTTAAAAAATTCGACCTCTGAAGGGATGAAAAGGGATTGCAACGTTTGTACGAGGAATATTTTATTTGTGGTTGGATTTGCTTCATACTTAGTCTTAATACTCTTTGATATAATTAACCAAACACCTATTTGGGCATTTTTAAAAATTCAACCTTTGAAGGGATGAAAAAGGGTTGCAACGATTATATAGGACATATTTTGTTCGTTGTCGGATTTGCTTCATACTTGGTCTTAATACTCTTTGATATAATTAATCAAACACTTATTCCGGTTTTTTATAAGGGATTGCAACGTTTGTATGAGGAATATTTTATTTGTGGTTGGATTTGCTTCAAACTTGGTCTTAATACTCTTTGATATAATTAATCAAACACCTACTTGGGCATTTTTAAAAATTCAATCTTTGAAGGGATGAAAAGGGGTTGCAACGTTTGTATGGGACATATTTTGTTCGTGGTCAGATTTACCTAAATACTTGGTCTGAATGCTCATTGATATACTTATTTCCCTTTAAAGTTGCCTTATTTCACCTAAGCGTGTCTTTTTAATTGTTTTCTGTATATTGAGGTCCATTAGATCAATATCCATTCTTTTATGGAGAATCAATATCAATTTCCGAGAGAACTAAACGGTTTCCTGTGCGAGCGAAGCCGCGGGGCAAAAGCTAGTAAATTATAAAATTCAGAGCGAGTTAATAAAGTGTTCGTACACCTAATTTTTTCACGATATAGACAAACGATAGATTAATAGAAACTGCCTTTCGCGTTTATAATTTCTGCAAATTTACTTTACGATGGGAGAATCTATTCCCGAGAATTCGGTCGTCGTTCCACGCTGGTTTTTCTCGATTTTTCAAAGCTCCTCCCGCTTGAACACGCTGATCAAGGTCGTAAATTATGTTTGACCAAATTGCGCTATAATGCAACAGCCTGGCGTAGAAAATACCGCGCTATATATTCGGCGGCGTATCCAATACACGAAATTTCGACGCGATTGCGGCGAACCCGCTCCTGGAATGCAATTTTGTAAATCATCCCAGGTGCAGTTCGTTTGCCGTTTAATTCCTTGCGCCGGAAGCTGGACGCCACGAGTCGATGAAGCCTTCCATGAAGGAACCCGTGGAATTTGATATTCGAGGCTGGCCGAGAATTACTGGGATGAAGTGTTTCGAGAGAGATCTGGCTTGCAAAGTCGGAGGCCAGTGGGAAGCCGCGATTCTGAAACGAGTCTATCGGGCGTAAATGCGATTGGATAACGACGTTGGGAAATATAGGCGAGCAGGAAACGCTCGAAAAGACGTCTGAAAATCGAGGAAGCCGCTACTTCGGTCCCACCGGTTAATTTCATTTCTTACTTCTATTTTTTAACGTTCCAATTTACCTGTATATTTCTACTCGAACTGTGGCAGCCAGTAGAAAAATTGGAAAGTATCTAACGAAAATCTTATTAAATTTTATTAAAGTTGTAAACCACAGTATTTTGACTTTAGTTGATGTTAATAAAATAGAATATAGAAATTTTTATAGTTTCTTTGATTGAATACAGTTAGGTATGAACGATAGACAAACGTAAGAATATTTCGCGCAAATTTGCATAGCACTTCAAATAAATCCTGCTTTTGCTTCCAACAATCGGCACTCGAAGCGCTGGATTTCCGAACAAAGTCCCTCCTCATTCAATCGTTCATAATTTATTACGCGATATAACGTATAAAGACGCTGAAGATTCAACTTTTTCGATGTGATTGAGTTTCCTTTAAACTCATTAAGCACTCCACGACTCTGGAGCTTCGCGAGGCAATAAGTTTCTTCTCGCGAAAAATTAAAAGAAACCATAGAGGTGAACATCTCTTTCGATGGAGGAACTTCAGCCGGTACTTAAAATTTTTGCGTCGCGTACAAGTTACTCGGACAATAGAACATTTACAAATCTGTGAAAGGTGGGCTTCCTTGATTTTTCAAGCAAAGAGGTATTAATTTAGAGCGATTGCTGATTAATTTAAGCACAAAGAAGGAAGATTATATTCGAAAAATAAAAGTAATCACTAAAGTCAAGGCATAGGAATTTATTTACGATGTAGCATAAATTATAATAGTTGATATATTTGAAAATAGTTTTTGTTTCAAGCATTGAAAAAATGTTGGCCATTATTTATGTGAGCATTCCGTATACAAATTTAATCAATAGGAGTTCCTGAAAGTTCTTTGGGTGCATGGTGTCAAAGTAAATGTGAAAATAAACATAGAAGACAGCATAAATTAGAATAGTTTATGTGGTCATCGGATAGAGGATGAAATGCCCTTTAAAATGAGCGTTTGTGAGAGTCGATAGCTTTATTAGTTCCGGAGATATAGCGATTTTAGTTTCAAGTCGATGCGATGGCTGGTTTCGGAGATATAAGGGACCGAAGCGTTTGTTTACTACGGCCTTGTCAAGGTCGTTGACCGCACGTGACCGTAGTAAGTAGTAAACGTGACGTCACTCAGTCACTCGGTCAGTGGGTCAACGTGCGAGAAGGAGGTCCGATGCGTTAGACGGAGACAGAGATAGTCGAATTGAAAAAATTACCTTTTACATAAATTACGATATCTCGAAAACGGAAAGTCGGATCGACAAAAACCAAAAGCCATTTTAAAGGGGAAGCCTTGCCGCTTCTAACAGTGGCTCAATTATGGATATAGCTCTAGTAGTTTCAGAACTACACGCGTCTAAAGTTTTAGTATTTTTAATATGCTGTAATAGGCTATCGTACAGGCGACGGACAGTGAGATAGTCGAATTAGAAAAATTACCTTTTACATAAATTACGATATCTCGAAAACGGAAAGTCGGATCGACAAAAACCAAAAGCCATTTTAAAGGGGAGGCTTTGCCGCTTCTAACAGTGGCTCAATTATTAATAAAACGCTAATAGTTTCGGAACTGCACGCGTCTAAAGTTTTAGTATTTTTAATACCCGGTAATAGACTTGTGACAGATCACGTAGGGTTAATAATTACTAGACTGCGGATGTTTATGTCAATAAAATATGTAAAAATATGTAAGTGACATATGTCAAATATGTATCAATAATATATTAAAATATACATATATATTTAAAATATGTTCAAATAATATTATTACTTACACAAATAATAATCAATTACAATTTAAATTACAGTATATTAAGAGTGTTTTTTCAATATTGTCAAGAGTTAGTTGATGATGTTTGTCACTTAAAGTCAATTTATAAACTGAGAACGAACGCTCAATATTACAAGATGTGATTGGGGCATATTTGAATGTGCTGATCTAGCATGCTTTAATTGTTTTAGGTTCTTTAACAATTTGACCACATAAAATTCGTTTCCATAGAACCTATTTGCCAAGAATACTTCATAACAACTGATTAATACTAATCGTACCATCTATAAACTGTTACTATTAATGATGCACTATAGGTAAATACGAGATCTATAAAAAGTTATGTTGTTATTTCTGTCACGACTATCGTATGCAAACGTTGAATCAATAGACTGAAATAGATGTTTGAAAGTCCACGTGAGCATTAATTTTATGAAAAGAAATGCAATAAACATACATGGTATATGCAAACAAAATAAAAAATATATTTTTAAGGGCCTCTAGTGATGAAACAAACTTCTACTCAGATTTCACTCTTTTATCTAGAAAATTATTTATCTATCACTCTAGAAACCTATGCATTTGCATAAACATCCATAGTCTAACCATTACTATTCTTTTCCTCTAGCTCGCATTGGAATCGTTAAGGATCCTAAATGTAAATGTGGAATGAAAAATCATTCTTATAACAATGAATTTGCATCTGAACAACGTTCGTTTGTAAATGGAGAGCTTTCCATCCGGGTTACAACCGCGAAAGTATTGGCCCGCGGTCGATTCGCGCGATTAATGACGAACTTGAGCGCTCGATCATCCGCGATCTTGGCGGATCCGCGCGTATAAACGACCGTCCGTGTCTGCCGGTGACATCCTGTCATCGGACAGCGCATGAAATTTATTAAATTGCTTTCTGATCGTACGTCACGTCGGATCTAGCGCCGCGAAACGTTTACGCCAAGTGTATTCGCGTGTCACATAACTCAGCCGGCTGCTGGACGACTTTTATGCACCCTTCGCGCCCGTGGCCCGTTTCGAGCCGATTTATTTCCGACGTTAACGCGCAGGGTCGCCGTCTGCGAATTGTTTTCAACGAAGGCGATATCGCCTGTCGATTTCCTCGTCGAGCACCGATAGGTCGGAGTCGTCGTAACGAAATTATGTCGTTTACATCGGGGACATTATTAAATCCTGTTCGTTGTTAAGGAGAGCTCCATGGAATTGTAAATAAAACGATAAAACGAACACAGGCGTAGAGCATGAAAGAAAAAATATAGACAGTTAGTCCCACTTGTGATTCACTAAAAAGAAACAGATAGTCCCACTCGTGATTCATTAAAAAAAAACACAGTTAGTCCCACTCGTGATTCACTAAAATAAACACTTAGTTCCACTCGTGTTTCACTAAAAAGAAAGAGTTAGTCCCACTCGTGATTCACCAAAAAAACAACAGTTAGTCCCACTCATGATTCACCAAAAGAACAGAGTTAGTCTCACTCGTGTTTCACTAAAAAGAAAGAGTTAGTCTCACTCGTGATTCACCAAAAAGAAAGAGTTAGTCCCACTCGTGATTCACCAAAAGGAAAGAGTTAGTCCCAGTCATGATTCACTAAAATAAACACTTAGTTCCACTCGTGTTTCACTAAAAAGAAAGAGTTAGTCCCACTCGTGATTCACCAAAAGGAAAGAGTTAGTCCCAGTCATGATTCACTAAAATAAACACTTAGTTCCACTCGTGATTCACTAAAATAAACACTTAGTTCCACTCGTGATTCACTAAAATAAACACTTAGTTCCACTCGTGATTGACTCAAAAGAAACACTTCGCCCCACTCGTGATTCACTGAAAAGAAACTAGTTTTTTATGAATTTTTTCCATTTATTTTTATACTATATATTCTACACCTAGGAATTTGGTAGAACCTAATCCAAACCATTTTCATAGAAAATCGAAATTCTCAAGACGCTACTAAATAGTCTGAATACTTAGGAGAATTTATTTTGATGATTTTATCAGAAATTAGAATACGATTGTTCTGAATATTTTTAAATAGTATATATAGCAACAAAGTATATTAAAGTTTGTTAAGTTACACACGCAAGAAATGGAACGATGTTATTTTTAATTCTCTTTTGATTCGTGCATGCTATCTTGGCATTCTAAACGCCTAACACACTTTTCTGTGGATTCAGAGAACAAATGGTCACATACGTTCGGCGTCATCACTGTCTGCTTTTGAAGAATCCTCGTTCCTTTCCCAATAAAGGATAGTTTTCTTTCGTTTCTTCTTACTGCGCGCTAGATCGAGTTTTCTTTCAGAAGAAGAGATGCGATTTTCCGTTCGAGCTATCAAGTCGTTTCTATAGCGTGACTCCGTTGGGACCGTAGTTTCGCCACGACCACATGGATTCCGTTTAGTTTCAACTACGTGGCGAATCGCCACAGCGTAGATAAAGGAAACATTTTGTAAATCCACCGGTTTTCTTCGTTAATTTTTAGACGGTTTATTTATGGGAATGTCCCCGTCTCGGGGAAAAAGGTTATATTAAGACTAATTCAGGGATAACAGTAGTCCCTCGATTACCCGGCTTTAATAGGGACAAGGGTCGAATAATCGAGGGGAAAATCGTGGAATGTTTTCTTTATCTTGGGGCAAAGGTTAAATTACAAATATATCGTAATTTTTGTGCGACGTTGAATAACCAAACCCCCCAACTATTTTTAATTTAGTCAATTCAAATTTAAGTAATCACGAAGAATAAAGAAAACAATGGAAGTACATTTTTTAATGCTTTGAATTTCAAAAAAAATATTTATCAAAGTTTGTAATAAATCATAAAAGGAGCATTTTTTTAATTTCATTACTATTACAAATATTTTGTTGAATTCGTTAGCATTTTTTTGTATACGCGTTGCAAAAATATTTCAACGCTGCAATGGCCGTTGTATAAACAAATATTTTAAAATGGTATTCGAAGCAAAAATTCAGTGGTTTAAACCGGGAAACGAGCAGGCCAGGCAATAGGTTCTGCAGAACCTATCCATCTGTTAGAAAATCGTTCATTCAAGAACTGTCTGGCTATTCGACTGAAATGGGACGGTGCACCGTCATGCATAAATCACACGTGACGTGCAACATCTAATGGAACTCCTTCCAATAATTCATGGAATTGATTATTCAAGAAATTGACACAAGGCTGACCTGTTAACCTCCCATTAAGGAAAACAGGCAGTTATCGAACAATGTTTACGAACAGTTTAATCGAATCGGTTATACCTTCTCTGTTACAAATGTCAATATTAAATAGAATATTAATTAGAATATACATCTTATATAAAATGAAAATTATAGAAACTTGAGTTTCACTGTTCACCAAGAAAATCTATTACATTTTAATCGTTTAAAATATGGGTATCAGTTAATATTGTACGATAATTCTAATTTTGAAGAACATAGAAAAAAGTATTGAAGTAAGATTAACAATACGTGCACCTTATTTGCAGAATATTTAAATACTGCAAGAAATACCAGAATTATATTCAACTTCAAATCCTATGTGCTTACAATTGAAACTATAGAATCAATAATAGATCGATATTTAACGATGTTTATTTAATTATTTTAGCTCTAACGTTATGTAAGTTTAAATAATTTAAGTAATAATGTAAGTTTTAATCAGTAACACGCTCTGTTTTAAGCAACTATATTTGAACGCCGAGCATTCGTGTCGATGATAGTTATTTCACAGTTCCTGTGATAGCATTACAACTGCTGGAAATTGTCTTTGAATATTTTAATAGGACTCACGCGGCCAGCGGTTGCAAATGTAATTTCTACCGAGGTTACATCGCGATTATATATTTCAAATGGCAATCTGAGTTACAGCACAAGTACAATGGACAGATTGTTTTATTACTAATCTAATTAAACAACACCGCGGTATGTTATTTTACATTTATCGCGGTACAAATTGGAATTAAAAGATAGTAAGTGCGAGGATTTTATTTTATTCCCCTGAAAGTAATACGGACTATTGAATATATTGTTTACACGTTTCACTACATCGTATTTTTACTAAAAAGCTTTTATAAACACACGCGCGTAGAATATTCAGATAAATATGAACTGCAACGTTCTTCCTGTAATGCACAATTTATGAATACATCGACAACGAGTGGAAAGAGAAAAGCATTTAGTAAACTTTCGATATAGCGACTGATTTTTGTTAAAAATTTATATACAGCCATAAAAGAATATGGGTGTTCAGTCAATATTTCTTCCTAAAGAAATCATAATAAAATCTAGTTAAATTATTTATTTTGGCCTCTAGAATCTCCCATTAAAATTTTTCGTTAAACAACCCATGATTTAGGGTCATTTATTATCGATCGAGGTCAATGATAACCGATCCAAACATTTTTTCTAAAATGTATCTGATATGTTGGAATACAATCTTGTAACTACATAAAATACGTATAATGCGTTCGTAAATTGACGACATGAAAAATGATCAGAAATAAAAAAAGGTCAGACTAACAACGAACGTGTTAATGGCGGGAACAAAACGCAATAACGTCGAAGCTGAATGCAAAACAAGAAAAGTTAGCCGGCGCGGATGATATCAGGATAATAACGAAGCTAACGAAATTACCAGAGCGTCGTTAAGGCGACGATCCGCTATTAAAATCCCATCACTGACGCTAAGGATATTTTTAAGAGAAATGATTGCCCCTTTTTTCGGAGCCAACTCGGTCTAGCGCGGACATTAGAGAATAGACCGACAAAATGTTCACCCTTTCTCGTTCTTACGATTGATGCTGTTATAAAGACAATAATTAAGCACTGGCTAAAGGATACGCTTAAAAAACATAATCGTAGAGAACGAAAATTTCTTTAGCGTTCGTGTCGAAAATACGAAATTTTTAAACTTTCTTGCTCTCTTTTTCGAAGGTAAATCGAAAATTAGGGAAATAACAAAGATTGGAACGTATGATGCAAGAGGAAAGGAGATTTCTCGGTCGTTTAAATCATAGTGTCGTGACTTCGTTAGCCTCATTATTAACAGGATACTTCGCGCCCTTTTCCAACCCGTTTTTTCGACGCATTAAACTTCGTTAACGTACATTTCGTTACCGCGAGCGTCGATGTTACAAGCTTTTCATAATCTCGTTAATGTCGGTTTATTTACTTTCCGCGTCAATTGATGGACGGTATACCGGCACAGGAAACGTCCAACACGGTTCACCTGCACGCCCCTGTTGAAAAATTAGGTTGTTCGTCGCATTTTTGCATCGATCCAAACGTGCAACCGGGAGAATTGTAAATATCATTTTGTTACCAATTTTCCTGCATTCGAAGGAACGCTCTTTGACTCTTCGACGATCTGTGTTAGATTTACAAATTAATAAAAAAAGGAATAACGATGTCAAGTTACAGCACTTTGCCTCTCAATCGTGGAAACGAAATTCGTTGGAAAATGTTGCTTCAAGAATTAATATCTTTGGAAGCGAATAACCCTAAACAACAACTAATGGATACTCAACACGTCCGCAGATATCAATAGGTACATCCTATTCTTGTGGAAAGAATCCTGGAACCGGATATGGCAAAACCACAAAGCAAGCTTCATAGATCAATTCAAAATATCTACGACATTAAAACAAACCCCAAATTCAATAGAAAACAGCAAGTAGCACTAACGCGAATCAGAACAGGCCACAGCAAATTATCACATCCACATCTCTTGAACAATAGTCCTCCAACAGACACCTAACCATCAACCACGTCATCATCGAATAAGAAAACTGAACATCACGGCTAACCTCACGGAACTACTTGCATCGACATCACACCAAGACCCAATGATAAATTTTTGATGATAAATAAATGATTACTAAACAAACTACGAAGACTCTCTTGGCAGCACAGCACCCAATCACCTACCCCTAACGTCCCACAATTCTTAATGCAGTCGCTAATAACCTCTGCAGTTGATGTGACTAAAAAGAAAGGAATTATTATCCAAACTTTATTGTCACGTACAGCTGGATACGCTTTCACTGTATAAAACGAAGCTTTAATAACGCGCTTATCGATCCTTTAAGCTCTTAGTTAGAAGTTTTGAACTCATCGAGCGTTTAATTCCCCGACCCGAAATCCGTTTGTCTTATTCGCCCCGTTGGCCCCCGGTTATTTCAGCGATTTAACGTTCATTCGTCAGTAAGATTGCGCGGAACGAAATTTTGCAAAACTTCCGGAACAACGCGTTCCGCTTTAGTCAAAGATGGAACATGAAAGGGGCCTGGGCTGGCTAGCCCGAAGCGTAAGTAATTTTAAGCGACGTTCCCGTGCCCGCAAGAACCAGGGGAATATTTCCTTCCGTAATATTTACTTCCATTACACATATTTCGGTGCGCGGATTGCATAGCTTCCGCTAAAATTGTCTTGAATAGAATTTTGCCAAGTTTCCCAGCGAGACCAGCGCCGGCCCACTTTGCTCAAAGGGATAGTAATCCCGAAGCATTAATAACGTCGAAGGCGACTTTTCAGCCGCGCGCTCTGTTACCACCCCCCCTCCCCATACTCCTCCTCCTCGTGTATCTCCTTCATACGCGTCGACCGCGATTAATTCGCGTCAATTTAACAGTCGGCCGTGATGCATCGTTTCGATTTCGAGGTGTTTGCCCTTTATCAAGACCAGGCGAACCTTTTTAATCTTCGGGAACTGAATTTACCGTCAAAGCTTTGAATCATTGAAACCCTTTTCCGCTCGACGAACAATTTTTTTTCCACCGTCTGCACCGCGAGAAACGCACGAAAATTAATCAGACTTCGTTCAGCTACGAATTGTAATATAAAAACTGTCAGAAATTTGTTCACCCCAACACAGTTATCGCCTTAATTTTTCTGAATAGCGTTCTATATTTTTTAATTCGTATGATTATTTTATTTCCTACTCAAAATTTCGCGATGTTAATTTAAAAATTGTTAAAAAGACTCGTTGCTTATCAAAGTTTCAGAGAAAGGATTTTTTTACAAGAGGGTGGTCTCAGTTTGGAACGTAAAAATATCCTACTCAAAATTTCGCGATGTTAATTTAAAAATTGTTAAAAAGACTCGTTGCTTATCAAAGTTCCAGAGAAAGGATTTTTTTACAAGAGGGTGATCTCAGTTTGGAATGTAAAAATATCCTACTCAAAATTCCGCGATGTTAATTTAAAAACTGTTAAAAAGACTCGTTGCTTATCAAAGTTCCAGAGAAAGGATTTTTTTACAAGGTGATCTCAATTTGGAACGTAAAAATATACTATTATCGTTAGAGAAAGAAAATTTTTTAATCCCGGTTGATGCATCGTTCGAAACAATTTTCCAACGCCATTTTGTATCCGCGAAAGTAATTTTATCGACTCAGCGACGATTCCAACTACGAAGCAACGTATGAATTCGTTCCAGCGCATTAATCCTGTACCGTGCATTACTTTTTTCCCCCAAGTTTGCCCTTGCTCAAGACCAGAGGAACTTTTTAATCTCCGGGGGGTAGGAGGATTTAGCGTCAAAGCCCTGAATCATTAAACCTTTTGCACTCGATGAACATTTTTCCAGGGAATACACCGCCGACTGGAAACAATTTCCTGACAAAGAGCGTCTGGCATATGGGCGACGCGAACGAGAATGGGATTAAAAATCAGCAATTTTCAAGAAAATTTGTTTCAGCCGGGGGGATGACAAGATGGCGCCGCGGCTGGTTTATCGAGTTTTATAAGAAACTTTCAATGGAACGGTTACGGGGGCTTCCCGAGTGCAAAGGGTGATGTCCTAATCCGGACCCTCTTTTCTTCAAAGAAGCTAAACGTGCGTTTAATCTCGGGGAGAGGATTTACGCTAAAACGATACGCCTAGGCAAATATTTTCTTCCTCAAAAGTTATCAACGTGCCCCTTCGTCTATGAAGAATATCCAAACTTACAGTGTCTAATTTATTGATAAAAAGATTTCGAAGAAATGATTCTCTTCGCAGAATAATCGTATATTATTTCTTCGCACTTTCAAGACAGCTCGTGAATCAAAATCGTACTGTTTGCAAATATAATTCTGCGATTGATAATTGATGAGGATTACTTGTTATTATGTCAAACGATGAAAAATATTTATTTAAAATATTTATTTGGTTACAGGAGTCAAATACAAGCTTTTTTGGTGAATAGACATACTTCCGAAATCCTATCCACTTTCAAGAAAAAAATTCGAGTAAATGCTGAAAGTTTTGGGTGAAAAAAAGACTTTCGAATCGTCTTGGAAAAATTATTTTTAGTTGCAGGGGTCAATTGCAGGCATTTTTGGTCATTAGACATACCCCCGAAATCCTACTCAGTTTTGAGAAAAAAATTCATTACCGAAAATTTCATGTCTGACTATAGCGTTGATATGTTTCACTGAAATTTCATGCATATCTTTAAAACGTCATAACTTCTGAACGGATTGGCCGATTTTAATGTTTAAAAAAGCAAACTACGCGTATTTTGATGGAGAATATGTACAAATTGCAAAAATATTCAAAAAGTTGGTCCTTGACCCCGCAAAATGAGAAAAACCCCATAAAAATGGTCCAATTTTCAAACAGCCATAACTCCTACAATTGTGAATATATTTCAATAAAACTTTTTTCTGAAGTAGAGCTCATGGGTACCTACAAAAAAGTATTAGACAACTTTTCTATAGAACGTCAAACAAAATTACTAAAAATGAAAAACGAATTTTTAAGAAAACTCGACAGGTGGTAGGTGCCTAAATTTTTCGACAAAAAAAAAAATTTCGAATCGCTCTAAAAAAATTATTTTCGGTTGCAGGGGTCAATTATAATCATTTTTTGTGAATAGACATACCCCCGAAATCTTGCGCATTTTCGAGAAAAAAATTCGTGTAGGTAGATAAATTTTATTAGTAACTTTGACAATAATTTTGTTAATAACTTTTTAACGAAGCTTCCATCAATAAATTAGTATTCTCGATGTTCGACTTATTTTAGCCTCCAGAATCTCCCATTAAAATGTTTTCCAGGGGTGGTCGAACACCCTATATAAAGTTATCATCATGTCCCTTCGTCCATGAAAAATATTCAAACTTCGAATGTCTAATTTATTAATCAAAGGAATCTGATATAATTTCTTTGCACTTTTAAAACAACTCATGAATCAAAATCGTACAGTTTGCAAATATAATTCTACAATTGATGAATGATGAGGATTACTTGTTATTGTGTCAGACGATGAGAAAGATTTATTCAATGCATTTACATACTATTAAAAATGTTCGAATGAAGACATGCAATGTAAGACATATTTCGTCTCGTTTATGAAAATTTATTGTGAAGTTTCCATTATATCTGCGTCGTTTCTACGAAGCATGAAATTAAGGATTCTTTACAGATTGGATAGAGAAATTATTTTTGCAAATATAATTCTATAATTGATAATAGATGAGGAATACTTGTTATTGTGTCAGACGATGAAAAAGATTTATTCAATGCATTTACATACTATTAAAAATGTTCGAATGAAGACATGCAATGTAAGACATATTTCGTCTCGTTTATGAAAATTTATTGTGAAGTTTCCATTATATCTGCGTCGTTTCTACGAAGCATGAAATTAAGGATTCTTTACAGATTGGATAGAGAAATTATTTTTGCAAATATAATTCTATAATTGATAATGGCTGAGGATTACTTGTTATTGTGTCAGACGATGAAAAAGATTTATTCAATGCATTTACATACTATTAAAAATGTTCGAATGAAGACATGCAATGTAAGACATATTTCGTTTCGTTTATGAAAATTTATTGTGAAGTTTCCATTATATCTGCGTCGTTTCTACGAAGCATGAAATAAAAGATTCTTTGCAGATTGGATAGAGAAAGTATTTTTGCAAATATAATTCTATAATTGATAATAGATGAGGATTACTTGTTATTGTGTCAGACGATGAGAAAGATTTATTCAATGCATTTACATACTATTAAAAATGTTCGAATGAAGACATGCAATGTAAGACATATTTCGTCTCGTTTATGAAAATTTATTGTGAAGTTTCCATTATATCTGCGTCGTTTCTACGAAGCATGAAATAAAAGATTCTTTGCAGATTGGATAGACAAATTATTTCAAAGGGTTTCTCGAGCCCGAGTCTCGGAAAGAAACATCCAACTGAGAAATCCGTTTCGCGCTTCCTGTAAATGTTTCGCCGTGGCTCGTCCAACCCCTTTTCTCCTTGAAGTTGGAAGAGACGTAAGCCCCGGCATAAAGAACCAGGCCCGCTTACATCGTTCTTAATACATATCTATAACGTACAACTCGCGTTACGCTCCTCTCGTAGACAGAGTCGAGGAGACTTTCTTCTCCGGACGGTGAAAAAGCAGGTTGAGAGAGCTCGAGAGAGCCTGGCATCCTGTACAGAGGCCGAAAAAGAAGGAAACGGACCGAGAGGTAGAACAACTCGAGGGAGAAGTACAGAGATAAACCGAGAGCGCGAAAAATCTAAAGGCGAAGGCAACGGAGGGAAGTTATTAAATTGAGGATAGAAATTAAAGGAATTGACACAGGGATGAAGTGCCTGGGAGACACGAGAGTATGTGAGGAACTGAAGGAACGACTTTGAAATAGGAAAACGTCTTCTTTTCGTCTGCTAGAAATCAAATAGAAGGAACTACACGATATAAGGAAATAGAGAAATTGACGAAGAGGAAACAGAATTTTCAGAGGAGAATAGTCGAAGCTGGATTTAAATTGGAGAAGAATTCTACGCGATACGAAAAAATGAATTGGAAGGAACGCTGATAATGAGTGAAATGGAGACACAGGGATATTTAAGACGATGGTGGAGGTAAAAAGACGAGGAATCTGAGGGCGGAGAAAAATAGACATCAAACGGTATCAAAGACGGAACGGTAGTCAAAGGTAGGTGGTAGGTAAAGAAGCTGAGGTCGAAAAGAACCGGAAAAACAGGGCAAACCATAACAGAGAGGTACAAAAGGATTCAGAAAGCAAAGGAAGCAAGTAAAATGGTGACACAGAAAAAGTAAAAAGGGAGTCACGATGTTAGGTCACTGGACATTGAACGTACTGAAGGGGTTGAGATGGATGAGCTGGAAACGGGTGACACGGATGCTTAAGAAGATCACACGAATGAGAGATGGCGACAGCCAAGATTGAACCAGAAAGAAACACCAGTCACGGATTAACACGAAGGGAATGTATTTGTTCTGAAAAATTCGCTATTCTCTCAAAATTATTTTTAGGAATTAGATTGACTCTCTTAGAACTAGTTACAGCATTACACGGTTATAAGGAACCTAATCGGGCCCGTGTCTTCTCGTATATTCGAGGAGGATAGTGTTCCGGCTCCAAGAATCGATCTCTGTTATCTAAAGCTGAGTCTAGCGGATACTATCCGACCAGAAAACCGAACAAGTTACTCTGAGTTTAAGTTTATTGAACGATCTCGAATTACGTTCATCCGAAGTCTAGAATTAATAGAAATTTAATATATATTTACCATTTCTACTTATCGAAATATAACTTGTACAGACTATTCATTTAACGCAGAAAATCGTCGAAATGTGTCAATAGAAATGACAATATTAATACAAAAAAGAAAATACATATTTTTACTGTTACTATGACACACACTTTCGTTGTACTCGCTCGTAGAATTTTGTCCATTTCCTGAAAAGGGGGTCTGCATCGAGTTGGAACGGTTGAAAGGGAAATAAAAATGTATTTTCGCCCGCATGGACTGGTATTACCAACTATTTTACACGCACGTTTCCCCAATACTCTCGCAAAGTAATCAAAGGCCACAGGAAACATTTCATTTTTGTCTTTCGTCAAAAGTTAAAATTGTTATACGTTCGTCAGTGTATTGCCAGTAGATTGGCGAGACATACCCGACGAAAATGAGTGAACGCCAAACATCGTTCGGGCTGTTTTTAATTAAGCGTCATAGGAGGTTTCCCCGCAACGATTTGTATAACATATAATTAAAAAAGAACCTGAATAATCTATTGGGAATATTTCCCAAAAAATGCGATGAGAAATATGAAGAATTTTTCATCAGTCCTCTGGGGACCTGAAAGTAGCACACACGTACACGATATTTTTATATTTTAGATTGGAAATGAATGTGATGTATATGACGGACGATAAATTAAATGGGCGTTTAATTTAAATTAAATTAAATAATAATTTACACTGTAAATTCACAATTTGTCAAAAACTGATTCAATCTACACTCCAAAATAGAAATTCAATCGAGTCAATGAAATTAAAATACAAACGATAGCGTAGAAAATACTGAGTCATACAGTGGAGTAAAGAATGTTTCATATATCCGGGGACTACTGAATCGACGCTTTCTCGCGATCGATTAACTGTCCAACAGAGAAAAACAGCCCCCATGTTATAACTTTCGTATTTACACATCTGGATCGTGTTAGGGGAGTTTAGGGATCGCGTCATAAGACGAAGGAGGCGGAAGTACTCGTGGAAGGCGTGGAAACCTAACCTAAAAACGGGGTAAGTCAAGAAGCCAGAGAAAGCTGGCGTTAGAACGATGGAGAAACTATAGATAGTGTCAGATAGGGAAAAAGAGACGGGGGCGGGGGAGATAAAGAGGAACTGGAGAGGAAAATAAATTGCGCCCAGCATCTGGTGATAACTGGAAAAGTTATCACACGTGCCGCATCCACTCTCGGGGCCACGTATCCACCGAATTCTTCAGTTACCCGAACTTTCACGTTGTCCGTCCGGTTGACACTGGTCACGGAAGTGCGGAGGTGGGTCAAGTGCTGGACAAATCTCCGACGATGGGGATCCTTCGACTCGACGAGAAAAGCTGCATACGCGGAAGTCACGATTTCGCTACGAAGAGGATTCTGGAGAAATATACCGAGCTTGGCCATAAATAACTCGCGTCCAGTCTTGGAACAAATGACGACACTTCGAGAAATATCTTTTAGGTATAATAAACCATACAGCGATATTACAATGGTAACGAATAAGAGATGTTTCATAAAACTGTTTCGATAGTGATACACAGGCACGGGAGTTCCCCGCGACCGACTGGCGAGCTCTACTTGGGGGTTCCCCTAGACCAGTATTCGACCGTAAAGCGCCATTGTGCGGCCATAAGCGTGCCGCAATAACGAAATTATTTTACTCACTATTTTTATTTGCTGGTATTTAATACGTATGTACATTTTAGCTTATTTTGTTTTTTAATCTTATTGATTTTAGTAAAATATTTAATCGTTCTAATGGATGAAGGTTGAGCATGTGGTACAACAATATATTTTTACTATTTTAGCAATCGTTATGGAATTACCAAGAGCATTAATTTGTAGGATAGTGGTTTCTTCCAGAAAGTCTTTCGACTGGCTGAGTTTTTACAATATTTAATTTATAACGAAATATCTCGAGAGGGCTCGATTAGGATGGCGGTTTCCTGGATCGAACCGGTGATTAGGGAAACGATATAAATCCGCGTCTTTCTTTCTCCTGCTTTTTATTCGCCAGCTTCTTCCCCCGGCTGTTTCTTTTGTACTTCGAATGGAAGCAATAATGCGAAGGGATTGAAGATTGGTGGACTCCTTTCCGTAAGAAAGAGAGTCTTTATTCTAGGGGGAGTGTTTACGTGTTTTTCCGTTGCCCGAAGTAGTATCGAGAGAAATGATTTATGAATTTGCTTTTTTCGCGAGGGATTCTTCTTCTCTGGAAGGGAAGTGTTAGGCGAGTAAGTTAGTGTTGGCGAAGATGAATGAAAGTTCGCGGAAAGTTTGAAGCACCAGGGGTAATGGATAAGCGATGGAGTAACGAATCGGGTGCCCTGGACGTTTCACGGGTACTTTGTTTTAGAAAAGTGAGCGAGCTGCGGGATTTTATACCGTGAATATAAATTGATGCCACGGGAAAGGGATCGTACGCGATCCAAACTACGAAATTTTAGTCGTGACTACAAATTATTAGGAAATAATGACTTATCTATACAAATAATTTTGATATTTTCTTTCCAAAAGACGGATAGTTCAGGGAAAATGTTTTATACTATTCATATATTCGTAGTATAATAAATAACTTTTCATATGTTTACGAACGAAAAATTTGTAGATGAATATTAAATGTTGCTTGCATGATATTCTTATCGTTTTCTGTTTGTTGTACCTAATTTTACAGTGAAATAGATAGCTTGGAATTTTCATTTACATCGAAGAAAGTGTTCGTTTTAAATATATTAGTTTATGAACTCTGTAAAATATTGTTACATTATGATGACAATTTTTGCGTGAATTATAACTCGGTATTAAATAAATTCTGTTTGTTTCAGGTAAGCACAGTCCACAACGAGGTCATTGCTTTTCATCTTCGGTAATGTAAACGATATTTTTGTTATAATATTCCCGCTGCAAAATTGAGCAGAAGCTACATATTTCTTTGAAATTAACAGGAATTGTGTCAGGAACACGGTAATATCGTTTCACTTTGAAACGAAAGTATGTAGGACAACCTACATCCAGAATAATTAACAATGTTGTCCCTGTAAAATGTTGTCGCGCTACTAATGCATAAATTACTTCTCTCTCTACGGTTCTCGCTTTTGTTATTAAAAAAAAAACTCTCTGTTCACATGGGCAGTATTAAAAAATTGCAATTTTCACATTCACGCTTCGCGCTTATTAAACGAAATACAAAAGAAGTTTTTTTTTTATTAACTCGTCAACCCGTGTTTATTAATAATAAATAACTTAAAATACAACTCCGAGAATAATTTTCAGAAGATTCTATTGACCGTTCCGAGTTATCGAATATCCTAAATGAGTAATAGAATTGCAGTTTTCGATCTCTCGCGACGTAAAAAATTTTCTTTCTCGACCGTCGCCAGAAATGGACATTTTTCGATCATTGTCCAACGATGTTGAAACACTGTCTATAAAATCTTGTCGACAGCCTCTCGACGAATTCGCCCGCGCAGAACGTTATGGCGTCCATTGCTCGATAAAATAAACACGAAAGCTGTGAAAAAAAAAGAACGAATCTCCGCGTCCACCGACCATCGTCCCGAATTTAACAGTCGATTCGATTCGTCACCGGATATCTGCGACCCGCTCGAAATCGGAAATATTCATATTGACCTTTGAACTTTATTCGACGCGACCCGGAAACCTTGGTCCGTGAGGCTCTCTTCGTAAATCCATGGGATACTGCGTCGCCCCGGGCCAGCCGTAGAAGGTCTTTGGGCAAACAGCGAAATTCTTCGAAGCAATCGCGACCAAGTTCGCTTATTTCCATCTCCGGCCGTGTTTCACACGCCACATAACTCCCACCAAAGGAACGTGTTCGCCGTATAATCGGTCGTTTTCTCGCGGTGTTCCCGGAATTTAATATATAATTGATATATAGTTTGCCCGAGCGGAAGATAAGCATTGTAATAACGATTCCAAGTTGGGTGTCTCGAAGATCCGTGAGTAGAATCACGTTTTTTACGTTGGAAAAGTAACGTGAACAATGTGGTTGCTCGCTATTGTCTTGGAAGACTGATAAAACATGTTTAAAAAATTAGTAATGAGAACTGAAAATGGATTGTGGATTTTTTTGTTAGTAAATACCAGTCTATTATTTATGATTAGAACAATGTGGATGCTCATTATCGTCTTGAAAGACTGGTGAAACTTGTCTAAAAAATTAGCAATATGTTCTAGAAATGGATTATGGATTTTTCTGTTATTAAATACCAATCTATTATTTATGATTAGAACAATGTGAATGATCACTATCGTCTTGCAAAACTGGTGAAACGTGTCTAAAAAGTTAGTAATGTGTTCTGAAAATGGATTATGGATTTTTCTGTTACTAAATACCAGTCTATTATTTATGATTAGAACAATGTGGATGCTCATTATCGTCTTGAAAGACTGGTGAAACTTGTCTAAAAAATTAGCAATATGTTCTAGAAATGGATTATGGATTTTTCTGTTATTAAATACCAATCTATAATTTATGATTAGAACAATGTGGATGCTCACTATCGTCTTAGAAGACTGGTGAAACATGTTTACAAAATGTGTTCTGAAAATGGATTGTGGATGTTTCTGTTACTAAATACCACTCTATTATTTATGATTAGAATTTTAACTATGTTTCCTCGATATTAAGTCCGTATTTTCCGAACATTGGAGACAGTTGAAACGATTTAATTGTGCCGTGGTTAGATCGATAATTGTAGAATTTGTATATTATAATTGCTCTGTCAATCTTCGGAGAGCAGCCAGAATTTCCTTTATTGAAATATTTCAACTCATAGTCGTTCGTTTAAAAGTTTGGTATATCATTTCGTTAATTAAACGTTTCGACCGACGGTCCCCTTCAGGTAATATCGAAGCAAACTAATTATTCTAAACCAATATTAACATCGAAACTACAACTATAAAATCCATAAAAATAGAGCAAAGGGATATCATATTAATAGAATCACAACCCTTACAATTACCAATAAAAAAATATGTAATATAAATTAAATTAAATGGAAATTGAGAAATTTGTAACAAAAACATAGAAACTCCGTTTTAAACAACGCAGATCATGACACGTATAGATCCTTCAATTTTCTATTTTCTAAAATACCTTCGAACTTGCCTTTCAAACGTTCGAGTACACGAATACAAATATCTAATCGTATTGGAAGCGAAGTGACACGATTTGCAGACGAAAAGGGGTGGGAGAAACACAGATCCAATTCCCCAGACTGGGCGATGTAAGTGTCATAATTTCGCGTCGCGAGCGTCGTTACGAATTTATCGACTTAATTTTTCTGCTCGAGGGTCCAGCATTCGACGGGCATCGAGAAAGTTTCCACGTTCCCCGAGCTGCAGGGGCGGAACAGTTCCGTTTCAGGGTGGCGCGTGGCAGCCGGGGGTTGAATCAATGGTCCTAAAAGGAACACGACGACGGTCGCCTGGCCGAAGTCATCGGGCACGGACTGACGTACCGGATGTCGGGCTTCCCCGGAAAAAGCTGCGCGGCCGTGTGCTTTAAACGGTCCAAGGGCGCCCTTTTCCGTCGAATCGCTCCAAGGGAGGATTGGGTATTACGTTCGGGGGGGGGGGGGGGGGATGGGAAAAAATTTTATTCGTATAATAAAAATACCGTGTAGCGATTTATTTTCTACCGTCACTCGATCTCGACAGTTATTCGGATAAACCTTCTAAAATATAACCCCATTTTACGAATAAAAGCACGGAGGATTTGCGTATTACTCTTTCGTGCAAGGAATTTTTTTTAATACAGTTCTTTTCTTAGAATTGTTTTAACGGTATAACAATTTTTGCATCCGTAATGTTGTATTGTCGGAGCAGAAAACTAATATAAAAAGGGTGTATAATTAAAAATTTTTTAATTCCGACTAAAAATTTCACATTTTCTCCAATTTTTTTCTCGGAAGTGGGAAGGAATTCGCGGGTATGTCCATGGATAAAAAATGATTGTAATTGACCCCAGCAATCAAAAATAATTTTTCCAGAATGATTTGAAACTTTTTAATTTCGTCAAGAAATTTAAGCACCTACTCGAATTTTTTTCTCGAAACTGAGTAGGATTTCGGGGGTATGTCTATCCACCAAAAATGATTACAATTGACCTCTGCAACTGAAAATAATTTTTTTAGAGCGATTCGAAATTTTCTTTTTTCATTGAAAAATTTAGGCACCTACCACCTGTCGAGTTTTCTTAAAAATTCGTTTTCGATTTTTAGTAATTTTGTTTGACACCCTATGGAAAAATTGTCTAATACTTTTTTGTAGGCATCCATGAGCTCTACTTCAGGAAAAAATTTCATTGCAATATGTTTACTATTGTAGGAGTTATGATCGTTTGAAAATTTGACAATTTTTATGAGGTTTTTCTCATTTTGCGGGGTCAAGGATCAACTTTTCGGATACTTTTGCGATTTGTACATATTCTCCACCAAAATACGCGTAGTTTGCTTTTTTGAACACTAAAATCGTCCAATCCGTTCAGAAGTTATGACATTTTAAAGATTCGCATGAAATTTCAGTGAAACATATCAATGCTATGGTCAGACATTATATTTTTGGTAAAGAATTTTTTTCTCGGAAATGGTTAGGATTTCGGGGGTATGTCTAATGACCAAAAATGATTGTAATTGACCCCCGCAACTAAAAATAATTTTTTTAGAACGATTTGAAAATTTTTTTTTCCACCGAAAAATTTAAGCACCTGTCCCAAAAATACACGTTGTTTGCATTTGGAGACATTAAAGTCCTCCAATGTGTTCAAGATTTTTGATCTTTTATATTTATATTTCAGGCATAACTGTTAAATTATCGAATTTATGAGTAAAAATAGAAATTTTGAGAGTTACACTATTTTCCTTAAGGTGGTCTTCTAATGTGAACCTTTGAAAGACCGATTTTTTTTAGTCTAGGACCAGCTATGGTCAAATTCATACTAATTAAGAATCTTTCAGTTTTTCATTTCGAACAAATAGAATGGCTGGAATTATAAACACCGTGAGGTGACTTTTTTTTAAAAGCAACTGCGTTTGAAAATATACAGTGCCACCAATTTTAGCTATGTTTCGTCTAAAAAATCTTGAAGTATCACTAAAATATCTATAAACAAACCTTGTAAATTTGCTTGCAAAAGGTCTCATATTTTATTCACAAAATGTTCCCAAAGCCTAAAGAAACGCGCTTCACGTTAAAAGACCCCCTTAAATTAAAGATATCAAGGAGCCCGTGCTTTTGACGAAAGAATAAATAAAAGGTGACGTCCCACTACCAGAGTTACATTCACCCTAATAAATAGTTGGGATCGAGAAACCGAACAGCTAAAAACGACACACGACCAGTAAAGAACGACAACCGAAAGGATACTAAGAACCGGGAAAGAAGGTTCCCCGGAACGGAAGGTCGTTGGAGTACAGACGGAATCGTTGAAAGGATAGGTCTGCAGGGACCCCGTACAAACGTCTTAAAAAGGCTCGGTTGGGTGGGGGTTGGAAAGGTAGCAGGTTAAAGAAACCGAGAAATAGATACGCTCCGAAAGTGAACACACTCGAAAATGGGAGGGTAAGTTTATGGGGAAGCGCAGTGCGGGTATTGCTCGAGGCGCCAGTTGCGTGGGGTAGGCGAGACGGCGCCGTAATTGATGGTGGCCAAGTATCAATGGGGGTCGATTCGTAAAGAACAGGAGTTTTTCGCAACTAACGCACACGGGAAGGTCCATTGACTCCTTTCAGCCTGTCTCCATTTCCATCCTCCCGCCTCGTCCCTCGCTGGATCTCGTAAGAAACCTCTCAAGATTATGGGACTCTCTCTCGCCCACCCTATTTGTAGCAGGCCGCGAGCATTAATTTCGCTTTTCCCGGCCTTCCACCGGGATTTAGTTTTCGCGGTTTTCCGCTCCGGGTAATTCGAATTCTTCGTGATCGATGCGCTACCAGACGAGAGGGATCCCTCTCCTTCTCTCCTTCGCTCTAAACTCTGGCCTCCTTTCGCGGACTTTCCCGCCCGGTCCACCGGTTGTTTCGTGGACCGGCAAAAAAGCTCTCAGGAGTATGAAACCGACTTTTTACCCCCCTCGCGGTAAGAGGCACGCATTAATTTTACTTTCCGCGGCGTGGCATCGATGGAGCCCGAATTTTTTTCGCGCCCCGGGATTTATGAGCGGCAAATTTGTCCGACTTTCTTCGTCCGTCGTCTCCAACAGTCCTCCCATTTTCTCGGGCCGCAGTTCCGACGGGCGGTTCGAGGAACTCCGGGCTCCGTGGGTCTCGAAACCGGACGAATCGAGTTAATTCTAACTCCCGTGGTTTATGTCGGGGCATCGGACGAGATGATTCGCCAGGTACGTGCTCCGCGTGGGACTGGGAACTTCTTGTCCAACTTCACCGCGTTCGTACAGTCTAACGATTCCAGGGGGGGATCGAATGCTCGGCGAGCGTAATTGAATCGATCGGTCGAAGAATAGGCTCTGATCTCTATTTACAATATATAAAAAAAAAATTAAACGAGAATTAAATTCTTTAAACAATATTTTTACGCGAGTATACAGGTTCCACCGTCGATGTGATCTACTAATTCATAAATGAATCTACGGAGAAAATATTGCAAAAGAAGACAAGACGAAGAATAAGTTCTGTTCCGCCAACCATGGGAAAAATTTTAATGAGAGATTCTAGAGGTAAAAATGAATCGAAAATCAAGAATACTAATTTGTTGATTGAGGCTTCGTTAAAAAATTATTAACAAAATTATTATCGAAGTTATTAATATTTGTCCACCTACACGAATTTTTTTCTCGAAAACGCGTAGGATTTTGGAGGTATGTCTATTCACCAAAAATGATTGTAGTTGACTCCCGCAACCGAAAATAATTTTTTCAGAACGATTGAAGCACATGGAATTTCAGGGGAATCATTCATTCATGGTCAGACATTAGATTATCGGTAAAGAATTTTTTTTCTCGAAAGTGGGAAGAAATACGAGGGTATGTCTAATGACCAAAAACGGTTGTAATCGTTCCCTGCAACTGACAATAATTTTTTTAGAACGATTTGAAAAATTTTTTTTTTGTCGAAAAATATAGGCACCCACCCCCCGTCGATTCTTATTAAAAATTCGTTTTTCATTTTGAATAAATTTGTTTGACGCCCTACAGAAAAGTTGTCTAATACTTTTTTGTAGGTATTCGTAAGCTCTACTTCAGAAAAAAGTTTCATTGAAGTATATTCACTATTGCAGGAGTTATGGGGGTTTGAATATTGGACCATTTGTATGGGGTTTTTCTCATTTTGCAGGGTCATGAATCAACTTTTCGGATATTTTTGCGATTTGTACATATTCTCCACCAAAATACGCGTAGTTTGCTTGTTTAAACATTAAAATCGTCCAATCCGTTCAGAAGTTATGACGTTTTAAAGATTCGCATGAAATTTTTGGGCAGGATTTCTGGCCAGAAATTAGATTTTCGGTAAGGAATTATTTTCTCGGAAATGGTTAGGATTTCGAGGGTATGTCTATTAACCAAAAATGATTGCAATTAACCCTTGCAATCGAAAATAATTTTTCTAGAATGATTTAAAATTTTTTAATTTCGCCGAAAAATTTTGCGGTCAGTATAGAACTTTAAACGTTAATAACTTTTTAACGAAGCCTCAATCAAGAAATTGTTATTCTTAATTTTCGTATTATTTTTGCCTCTAGAATCTCCCATTCAAATTTTTCCCAGTGGTGACCGAACACCCTGCATATAAATAAAAAAATTACACAAAATTTAAACTCTTTAAAAAATTACATTTTTACCCGAATATATAGATTAATCCACCGTCGCGTGATCTACTAATTCATAAACGAATTTACGATGAAAATATTGCAAACGAAGAGAAGTGGAAGAATAATTTCTAATCCCTATATAGAATATGCAAAAAGAAAAATTAAACAATAATTAAATTCTCTAAAATATGACAATATCTTTACACGAGTATATAGGTTACTCCACCATCGCGTGATCTACTAATTCATAAACGAATTTGCGGAGAAAATATTGCAAACGAAGACAAGTCGAACGAAATAAATCGCGTAACACGGTGAGGCGGAAGTCGATGCAAAAACCACGAGCAGGCATAAATCCGTTCAAACTCGGTCAAGCTACCCCCCTCCCCCAACTTCCATTGCAAGCACGTCTAGCAGTAACGTAAATTTCGAAGGGTGGCAGCATAATATTCGCGGCTAGTCTACGAAATTATACGACGATGCACACCAGGTTTTTACACCCAGGTGAGACGGTTAGGATTGTGTTTCTCTTTTTCTTCGCCGTCCAAGTTTGATCGTGGACGTAAATAAAACGAACTTTCCACGATCCTTATCTTTTCCCTTTGAGGGCGTAAAAGGTCCACGGTTTCTTTTCTGGTTGGCCAGAACGCGAGTTAATTCCCGTTTACAGAGGCTGTCCCGGGGTATCGAGTTTTACGATTCGTTAGCGCCGCTGGCCGACACGGAGACCGTTCATCTACTTCCGGTACTTCTGTCGGCTTCTATTTTCTCGTTCCCGTCTTCTCGACGGACTTTGCGATCGAGTCTTCGCGAAAGAGGCTTCCCATCGCGACGGGGAAGTCGTTTTTCGATAAACAGACTCGAGGGAAACGAAATTAACGAACGACGGGGCGACGGTTTTGTTTATTTTTGCGCCGGACGGCGAGGAAAGTTTAAATATGCACCTTGTAAATTTGCGATATTGTTGGAATAACTGGGACGTAGCTCCTTTATGAATATTCTAGCAAGTACTCAAACATTTCGATTTAGCTAGTACATTAATTTGTATTAATTATCAAAACTGAATGTATTCTGGTCTCTTTAAATTGAAAAAACGTGAAGAAATTTACGAAGATCCATGATCCACGTACGCCTAATATAAAATGATACAATATTAAATTTGGAGTGACTTCTGTGATAATATCAATAATTAATTTCAGTCGAAGTTCACGTCGATAAAAATTATGCTCTAGAAATTTATTTATTTCACTATTGTTTCGATAGCTGCATGATAAGATTGAAACAGGATGTAGAACGGAACAACGATATTTACTTAATTATAAACTACATAGGAAAAACGTGTTGGTTATGCAATATATAAACGATTGCACGAAGGTATATGGAATAAACTGAAGTTAGGAAAAGAAATATCGATGACAGTGGCGCGTAGTACAAATTCTAACAATTATTTATTTTCTTCTGAGTCTAGTAATTCTCGAGTTTTTCCAATATCCTAACTGTTGGTTTTTCTGTTCTAAAAGAGAATGTTTTCTTTCCGTGACAAAAACCATCGACGCGTATGTTGCGTTTCGAATTTCGAGGGTGCAGCTGTGCCCCTTTCTTGGCTTGTTTAGACAAAATATAGGACCGATTGGGTCTGACGGGAATTTTCGTCACTGACCTTTTCATTCCAAATATTTCTAATAAAGCTTAGTAAAAAGTTATTATTGATCAAATTGTCTTTTTTATTCCACCATCTATTTCCAATACTAACGAACCAATTTGTATAATAGCGTAGGTATAGATAATAGTGGAAAATAAAGTTAACTCGTTCCTGACGCCCGAGAATAGCGCAATAGTTCGAGTTTCTCCACCGACGGTTCTCTTCCAGCTGGCCGGAAAAAAGTTCCCTCGAAATTGAAAGCCCCTCTGCCCCTAAGTAACTAGAAAACACGGTTTAATTTCGGTTCTCGTGGACTGTTCTGGTCATTAAGCGAAGTGATACGCGACGTACAAGCGCTTTTTGCGCCCGGTACACGTAGAAAACTCTATTGACCTTTCTGCCCCCCTGCCCATTTTACTTTGGCCCTTACACACACTCTCTCTCTTTCTTTCCTATTCTATTTCACTCTCCTCCCGGCTGCATCCGATTTCTGTCTACTCATTCTGTTCCGTACTGTTTTTGGACCTTTCATCTATCTTCCTTACCGCGTTTCCTATTTTCCTGACTATTCAATTTCCTTTCGTCAGACTTCCTACCTTGACGCTCCCACTTTACGCGAACAAAACCGCAAAATTTCCAACGAAATGTCGTTCAACTTTCGCACGTTAGGTTCCTGGCGCTCCATCAACGCGAGCTTCGACCCTTTTATACTTCCTTTACCGGGAAATGAATTTTGTTTGATTTGAATTATTCGATAGCTGTGGGTGATGTTCGATTCTTGGAATTTCGAGAAATTCACGGAAAATCAATTTTTGACTTAAAAGTGGGGTTCATCCATCGTTTAACGAATTATTCTTATTTTTCTATGATCATGCTCATAAATTCTATGAGAATTAAATTCAGAAATAAAAGGTTTTACCGAATTGTCTACAAAATTCAAAATTCTTTGATTTTAGTATCTCAAATAATTCGCGAATATTCGAACGCATGTCAAAAATATTTTTGGTGGCTCGTTTTAGGCAGAACATCCAGTGTATGGAACACTTTGACTTGGCAATGCAAATCGATTCGAATGAAATTCTGTTCGCCGCTAGTCACACGCAACATCGCTATATTCTCGATCACGTTGCGTGAGGAAATTGCATTACGAGTCTTTGTTGCAAGCGTAAACTGGGCTTAATGGAGAAATATACGTACGGAAACGCTTTGATGGATGATGGTATAGTTAGAGGCACGATTCGAACGAAAATCACCCTCAGCCTTCGTCGCGTTACGTAACGGAATTGCGTTAAGAGATTTTGTTGCAAGTGCAAGCGCGGCATAATACTCGAATGCATGCACCAAACCTTACCGACACGCATAACCTCTTCCCTTACGGAACTTGCAACTCACGTGACTCGCGAAGATAAGCGTGAATGTGACTTAATGAAAAATGAGTCTCTGAGAATTTTTTATAAAGAAAGTATGAGAACTTTTCTCAAACGTTACACATAGTTGCTCGATTAACAAAGTTTATTAAATATGTAGTAAAAGAGTAAAAAAAAACCAAAGGGAAATGATTTTATTACAGCTAGAAATAAAATCACACTTTTGCTCTAAAATCCAATATAATGTCAATAATTGAAATGAACATGAATAATATATTTTCACCTTTTTCCCTGTAAATATTTTTCCATGCTAACTTATATGTAGAAAGAGATTTTGTTCCGTAGATAAATTGTAACCATTTAGTAATTGCGCTTACAAATATTTGAATACCTAAAATATTTATAGAACGTGGTGGAGCGCTTCTTCGGGTCACGGTAAGCGAGGAAACGAACGATTCGAAACGAGTTCATTTTTCGCGCAAAGTTCATACCCGTTGGCTCCCCCGTTCGATAGAAATTCTTGTTGTTGAGTACTGTTTGTTCGATCTAACTCGATGTCCCCACTCTGGATTTTTGCGGTTCCGCGCGGTCAGACAGAACGCCGAAACTCCGTTGAAACTGAAGCGCGCACCAATCGAAAACGAGAACGCTTTTTCGCGGATTCCAACTATTCACCGCGGCGGGACAAAGGAAGAGCGGAAACAAAAACGCGCGAGGCACGCGTCCGCCCGGTTGGAAACCCGCTTAATGGAACGAAAAGCTGTACGCGGCTCTTTTCACCGGCTTAATTTCGACCTCCTGCGACCGTGCGATTGTTTCGAACGCGCGCGCGACGCGGTTCGCGGTCGTTTTTCGCCGATGATGCCCACTTTTTGATTTCCCTTTCGACGACGTCACCGCGAGAGCTTCCCGAACGACGTGAAATTTCGTTTCGATCACCGCGCGATCTCGAGAAACGCGTCGTTTTCTGCCACATATCGAACTTTTTGGTGGACATGGCCGAAAAATAAAAATGAAATTTCTGCGACCGAAGTGCAACGAGGAATGTTCGTTTCGAGATCCTCGGTTTGTTAAAATTCACGAAAAAATTACTCGTGTTGGTACACTATAATGGCGATTCGTTATAAATTAACGGAAGCTATTTATTTCTTGTGAGTCTTTTATTTTTATCAAATTTTGTTTTTTATACTGTGTTACTTTTATTTACGAAGTAGGTTTGTTGTTATTTTTATTTACATAGTTTGGTTTCTTACGAATTCTTTCTATTTATTTTTACCAAATGTTCATTAGATTGTGCTACTCCTATTTGTGAAATTTTGTTGTTATTTTTATTTACATAGTTTTGTTTCTTACGAATTCTTTCCATTTTCTTAAAAAGTTATTAAGAAATTAAATTAAAAAATTTCTACTCATTCTGAAAAAATTATTTTTGGTCACGGAGATCAATTATAATTATTTTTCATGAATAGACATACCACGAATTCCTTCTCACTTTCGAGAAAAAAATTCGGGTAGGTGTCTGAATTTTTCGGCGAAAAAAAAATTTTAAATTCTCTTTGGAAAAATTATTTTCAGCTGGGGGGGGGGGGGTCAATTACAATAATTTTTGGTGAATACATACACCCCCGAAATCCCATGTACATTCGAGAAAAAAATTCCTTACCGAAAATCTAATGTCTGACCATGAATGAATGATTCCTCTGAAATTTAATATGTTTCAAATCATTCTGAAAAAATTATTTTCGGTTACAGGGGTCAATTACAATCATTTTTGATTAGCAGACATATCACCAAAATCTTGCGCATTTTCGAGAAAAAAATTCAATACAGGAGGAACTTTAAATATTCTTGATTAAAGTATTCTTGATTTTCGTCTAATTTTGGACTCTAGAATCTCCCATTAAAATTTTTCCCAGGGGTGGCCGAACACCCTGTATAATATATGCATATGTGTACTATGAAGCGATGAGAAGTTAGGTCTGATTGATTATAGCATAATCTTCTTCCTACACGCTGGGGAAGATGGATCTATAGAGAGTAGATTATACTGTCAATGGTCAGACTCCAGCTTCTCATCTCTGAACTAAGTACTTTACTCATGAAATGACTAATTATGTCACAATGCTGACGTTAAATAGTATCAACAAAAAATACCTAATTTCGTTACTTTTCACTCGTATAAATAAATCACTATGTAAAGTCACTTTGAGACTCAAAGTGTCATAGTCAGATACTTCTTTTGTTAATATTAATTAACTACATAATTATACTTAACTAAGCGAACGTATAAATATAGAAGGGATTATGTTGTCACAATGAAGACCATCGTATGCACAGTACGATTTTAAGGGTCCATTATTATACTTCCATAAGGACTATTAGACTCGATCTCCTGAGTCACCCTTCGACAGCAGCAAATCGACGCGTTCGCATATTTTACTTTCCTATATTCCGAATCTTAATACCCAGGGATCATGCTGAATTCGATGGTACCGGAAATATACGGATTCGAAGGGTCGTAACAAAAGTGTTTATTTCCGCGCGCGGAACTACGCTTAACTCCGCGGCGAACGATGGCCGCATAATTGGGCGAAGTTTAGGTATTTGTTTCGAAACGGTCACAGTCGAGGAACTCCGGCAAGTTTCGCGCTGGAGATGAAACACTTTATGACCTGGTAGAGTTACTACTTTAGCGCGAACGAAGCTCATAAAGTCACGCGTACCTTTGCATAGTTCGGTGAAACGTCGGAAATGACGAATTGATTTATTACACAGCGCGAGCTTATCTTTCTGTTAAATTTATTTCGGAGTGGATGGAATAATTAACAGAAATGGAACGCGGAGTACGAGTTATAAATGTATATCGTATAGAAACTAATTCCCTTTTTCGTAAAATATTGTTCGATGCTCGATAAACGTAGAGTAAAATATCCACGTCTGTGTGTGGTTCGAAGCAGAAACAAAATTATTAATTACTCGCGTGTGCCGCGGGCGATCAAATTATTATAATTTGTCGGGGGTCGGTATTCGTGATTTTTAAAGCTTTCTTGCTTGTTTTTCTGAAGTATTATTTGTACGTTTATTAACGGTTATGTTCAATTAGATTTGAATATAATAATGTCCAAAATACATATGACTGTAATAATTTGTAAACCTTTTACAGAATGGTAGCCTCGTAGAACGAACGATTATTCTCTGTTTTATGCAGAAAATTTTTCCTGCGGTCGTCGAAGAGCTCTAATATATTTATAAAATCTTTCCACAAGGAGGCCATCCGTTAACAAATGACTGAAAATTGCAGTATTTCGACTCGAACCCGGTAATGGACGATTCGTTAACGTCGTTCCAGCGAACCCCTGCTTTAGATGCGCATACCAACGATTCCGTGTTGAACGAATGAATCATTTTTATACCTGCGTTAATTGCGATTCGAGCAGCCAGTTAAGGGCTTGATTCACGAGCTAGCCTCGAACAGGTTGCGTTTTCTTGCCCCGTAAGTTTTAAGAGCATCGAGGTGCGAGATTCGCGGATGACAAACGTTTTTCGCGAACGTCGCGTCGGAAAGAGCACCATTCATCTCGCGCTTTGTTTTCGCCGACGTTACTCCGTCGGTCTTTCCGCGAAAAAACTATCACCGTTACAGATTCTTTCCCCGGCTGGAACCGACTACGACAATTTCGTTCCTCGTCGCTTCTGTCGACCGGGGTTTCCCGGATATGGAAATTATCGCGCGAAACGAGGCGCGTTCGGGGATCCTCCTTTTGCCTCGCGAACCGTTTGAGAATCTTGAAATCAATTTTCGACGGCGAAAACTCTGTCAACGAACGACTCCTCGATCTCCTTTTAGTTTTATTTTCACAGAAGGAATCCTGGCGATCAGGTTTTAGCGTCCAACTGCGTTATTTTTAAGTAAATAGCGAAAAAAGCAGGAGTCGAGGAAATCTGGTTAAAGCAACTGATTTTTGCGTCCTGAAGAGAGAAACGTAATATTCTTTCGATGGACGAAGTTGGTTACACGAACTTAAAATAAAATTATAATGATTTAAAGGAACATGGAATATACTAATTTATTTGCAGTGATGTAGAGATTTACGAGTTGTGTCTATATTGTTTGCAATTATATTATACAGGGTGTTCGGCCACTCCAGGGAAAAATTATAATGGAAGATTCTGGAGGCTAAAATAAGACGAAAATCAAGAATATCAATTTCTTGACTGAGGCTTCATTAAAAAGTTATTAAAAAGTTACATTAAAAAATTTCAAATCGTTTTAAAAATTATTTTCGCTTGCGGAGGTCAATTAGAATAATTTTTGGTGAATACACATACCTCTGAAATCCTACCCACATTCGAGAAAAAAATTCCTAATCGAAAATGTAATTTATGGCCAGAAATGTTGCCCAAAAATTTCATGCGAATCTCTAAAACGTCATAACTTCTGAACGGATTGGACGATTTTAATGTTTAAACAAGCAAACTACGCGTATTTTGGTGGAGAATATGTACAAATCGCAAAAATATCCGAAAAGTTGATTCATGACCCTGCAAAATGAGAAAAACCCCATACAAATGGTCCAATATTCAAACTCCCATAACTCCTGCAATAGTGAATATACTTCAATGAAACTTTTTTCTGAAGTAGAGCTTACGAATACCTACAAAAAAGTATTAGACAACTTTTCTGTAGGGCGTCAAACAAATTTATTAGAAATGAAAAACGAATTTTTAATAAGAATCGACAGGGGGTAGGTGCCTAAATTTTTCGACAAAAAAAAAATTTTTCAAATCGTTCTAAAAAAATTATTTTTAGTTGTAGGGGTCAATTGCAATCATTTTTGGTCATTACACATACCCTCGAAATCCTACCCACTTTCGAGAAAAAAATTCCTAATCAAAAATGTAATTTCTGGCCAGAAATGTCTGCCCGAATTTTCATGCGAATCTTTAAAACGTCATAACTTCTGAACGGATTGGACGATTTTAATGTTTAAAAAAGCAAACTACGCGTATTTTGATGGAGAATATGTAGAAATTCCAAAAATATTCGAAAAGTTGGTCCTTGACCCCGAAAAATGAGAAAGACCCCATAAAAATGGTCCAATTTTCAAACAGCCATAACTCCTATAATAGTGAATATATTTCAATGAAACTTTTTTCTGAAGTAGAGCCCATAGGTACCTACAAAAAAGTATTAGACAATTTTTCTGTAGGGCGTCAAACAAATTTATTAGAAATGAAAAACGAATTTTTAATAAGAATCGACAGGGGGTAGGTGCCTAAATTTTTCGACAAAAAAAAAATTTTTCAAATCGTTCTGAAAAAATTATTTTCAGTTGCGGGGGTCAATTACAATAATTTTTGGTGAATAAACACACTCCCAAAATCCTACCCACTGTCTAGAAAAAAATTCAATACGGGCGAAACTTTAAACGTTAATAACTTTTTAACGAAGCCTCCATCAACAAATTAGTATCCTTGATTTTCGTCTTATTTTGACCTCTAGAATCTCCCATTAAAATTTTTCCCAGGGGTGGCCGAACATCTTGTACATCTTTTGTCAAGGAAGAGCAGAAAGATTTATAGAATGATTTGATTCACTGAGAATCGAACATAATTATTTCTAAAAATTTATTTTGTTATTTGAAATAACGTGGTTCGCTAATAATTTCGACCCCAATGTTGGAACGAATTACACAGAAATTAATCCAAATTCCTTTGACAGGGAAGACCAATTCCATGGATTTAGTGGGAAAATGTACGATACAATAGTGGAATAAAATCGTGATCTATTTAATCGCAATTTACGCGACCAGGGGATTAAATGGTCCCCTAATTGAAAAACTCGTGGTGTCTACAAACATTAATCGCAAAAGTACAATACCAGCGAGGCGGCATATTGATTTATGTACACAGAGAGTGATTCACCGTTACACACAAATGGCGTCTAATCGAAAACAGCGGGAGCCAGTGGGCGGATAGATTGATGGCGGCTGGCATAAAGAGAATCGTTCCCGGGGAATCCAAATTTTTCGCATCTCGTAAACTAAGTAGTCGGCCATCTCTCACCGCAGAAACCACGAAAAAGCTTTCACCGGTCCGGAATTTCCTACCGATGGCGTAGGTTAATCTTACTTCTATCGTGGGAATTCGTTGGATTCGCAGAGTGACGCGTCGAGAACGCGAACGACGGTTTTTTTCGGGTCGAACGGAACATCGCCTGTCAGACGTGCTATGGCGTCTCTTTATTTCAGCCCTCTGTTCGCCTCTGGGCGAGCTTCTTTCGCTGTATCTTCGATTTTTCGTCGTGTCACTCGGGGAAACAAAGGGTAAGCAGGTCAAAGGGGCTGGAAACCCTTTATCTTGTTCAGATATACGTTTAGTTCATAAGACACTCTTGTCAAGAATGATGGGAATATCAAAGTTACAGAAAAACTAACTTATACAGTACAAGTTAAATGACCATGTCGTGAAATATGAATAGGGGATCTCCCGTAGGAATTACGAAATAATTTATTTTGCAAATCGTTTTGGCGAAGTAGATTCTACATATGTCTTCGATCCAATCTCTCGAAATTCTCAAACTGGGGGTTTCGTAGACTGGTGAATTTTTAATTTGTCTCCGCGCAAGTTGGTTTTTTCGAAAGAGGGATAAGATTGCGGCAGAGAATGCAGAGTTCGATCTATTTTTGACGGTAGACTGACTGTTCCGGGCAAATTGACAGTTTCGGCCGCGGTGGCCGCCAGTTCGGAATAGTTCTCCGCGCAAAACCGCAGAACGAATACCGGCACGGTTACGATCGCTGCATCAGTTCCCCAGAAATGTACTTCCGGCACGTCCTTCCGGTTAATCGGACAGTTTCGGAATTCGTTCCAAATAGTTGTCGAAGAGTTTCGCGGGTCACGACGTCGGTGACCGAGGATTTTCGAAAATCGAGACGGCGACGCTGCTCGAAAATCGCTCCACTTATCGGCGTTGTGTCTTCCCACGAGGTTCGTTGAATCCATTATTCAGAACGTAGGGAAACTATGGGAAAGCGTTTATTTACCTACTTGCTTCTGCCCGTCCGTCAGCTTCATCGATGGTGTTTTCTCGCGCTAGTCAGTAAACGCCGCGTTGCTCACGGATGACCGACGTAATTATTCGAAAATCTTTTCCAGGCACTGTGTCAATCGAGTTTAATTTCTTTATATAGTGTAACAATGACTAAACAGTTTTATCATCCTCTAATAATGAAAGTTAATGCTCACAATTATTCAGTGAAGAGTAATCTACATATATGTGGTGACATGACTTTTCACTAAGGAGCTTAAAAAATTAATTTTCAAGATTGGATGTTGAAGAAAATAAATCTAGATAGAGCTCTTGAATTTTAACAAGGCTATAAAAATAAGTTGACGAATTGTGGGTATGCAAATTTCCAATTATCTAAAAACAAAGCTCTATTTTTGTGGGTAATTTAAATTTAATTTATTTCAATTCGACGAGTAAAGTGATATAAAAATAAAAATGTACAGGGACCAGAGACACGGTGATTTTTTTTTCGAGAAATTAGAAGCAGGAACGTTCGCGTTGAAACGGCGGGTTTCGAAAAATGATAAAATTGAAATCCGCCTCAAATCTGCTAGATGCCTAATCGTTCAAAAGAGGAAAAACGATCGTTATTTCCAATCCTTCTCGGAAGTGGCTGTTCCGAAAACGGGTCTCCATCAAAATGATCGGCCGTCCGGAAATGTCCAGCACCGGTGTTATTTTTCCCATTTTATCTCGCGACAGTCGGTTGTATCGCAACGCTCCGACACGAGCATCGTTTAGCGGGCTCCAATTCGCGCCGATCCCCGGGAAAAAGCAGTCGTCGCGCGAAACTCGTTCGACGATACATCGGGGAAAATGGAAATTCGCGGGGATCCTAAACGCCGGGCAATTTTATCGCCGTGTCCAGCCGCAGGGATTAAACGGAACTCTAATGTGCCTTCCACACCTAAGTGGGTCTCGTAAAACTCAAGGAAAAGGCGTTTTATTATGCATTTTGTTACTAAAAAATCTATTAATTATCTTACCTTATTTACACACTTTTTTCTAATCGTGTAAAATTCCTCGTTGCATTGGAAATATTGAAATCTACAAAAAATGCAAGATTAGACATCTGTGGTTAGTTCTAGAAAGTGAAACAATATTTTATTGTTAAAATTTTCGTTCGTCAAAACAATTTAGTAATTATTAATTAGCTTACCTTATTTACACACTTCTTTCTAATCGTGTAAAATTCCTCGTTGTATTGGAAATATTGAAATCTACGAAAAATGCAAGATTAGATATCTATGTTTAGCTCTAGAAAATCAAACAGTATTTTATTATTAAAATTTTCATTCGTCAAAGCAATTTAGTAATTATTAATTATCTTGCTCTATTTACACACTTTTTTCTAATCATATTAAATTTCTCGTTGGATTGAAAATATTGAAATTTACGAAAAATGCAAGATTAGATATCTGTGTTTACAGTATTTCATTGTCAAAATTTTCGTTCGTCAAAATGATTTAGTAATTGTATTAAACTACTAAAGCAATTTAAAATTTATAATTTCATAGATCTTACTGTAGGAAAATTATGTCGAGGAGAGAATCGATGGACGAGGCGCGGTCGGGGGAAAAAATGTACACACTTACCGCCGAACTCTGTCTAGGGACTTCTATTTACTTTCCCAAGTCTTCGTACGCACTGCCGCTCTCGTTCAGAATCCGCGCTATTTATTGTATATACCACGGGTTCTCTGTATATCCCCACCTATATTATAAATCGCAGTTATTTCACGAAAGCGAGGCAAATACAAAATTTGTCTACATTACCTTATTTATACATTTCTTTCTAATTATATAAAATTCCTCGTTGGATTGGAAATATTGAAATTTACAAAAAATGCAAGATCAGATATCTGTGGTTAGCTCGAGAAAATCAAACAATATTTCATTGTCAAAGTTTTCATTCACCAAACAATTTTGTAATTATATTAAACTACTAAAGCAATTTAGAATTTATAATTTTATAAATCGAAGAATTTGTCTCGATGCCCACTGCAATATTGCATTATAAAATAAAGAATATTTAAATGCGATAGATATCGATGATCATGAAACAAATTTGAAATGACTTTAGCTCTAGAAAATCAATATTTCATTGTTAAAATCTTCGTTCGACGAAACAATTTAGTAATTATATTAAAGCACCAAAAGAATTTAAATTTTATAATTTGAAAGGAGTGTGCTCGTCCCACCGCAGCGCCATCTGAATGGCAGTCGCGTGGCCTTTCCGGCGCCACGTAGTCATGCTTAGCAGTGTGCTTATTTAAGTTTGTATTTTTATGTTTATATATGTATAAAATATCTGTGTTATGTGTGATAACCAAACGTACATTGTGTTAAGTGTGCAAGTGGAATTATTTAACACCCCAGCAAAAGGTTATGGGCCCAGGCAACGTAAGTGAGTAACCTAACCTAACATTTGCCACGTGCGTAGAAGTACGACGTATCCAATCTAATAAGATAGTTAAAAGAAATGACAAGAACAGCTGATAATACAAAATTAGACTTGAAAATTACGAAGTTGTCAGACAATAACTACCGGGTATGGAAAACGTAATTAGATTTGTACGAATTTTTCTCATGAAATTGTAACATGCATTGCGACAAGCAGTGATAGATTTTTCAAAGATAATTGCATAGATCGAAGAATTTGTCTCGATGTCCACTGCAAAATAACGAATATTTAAATGCAGAAAGTATCGATGACATTGATACAAATTTGAAATGACTTTAACTCGAAGAAACGTTTCTTCGCGTGCCTCGAAACCGCGTAAACTCCTCTCATTTTCCCCCTGCTTCGAACAGGACCGGAAATAAATTAGATATACACGGGACATCGTGTATAAGGGTTGAAAACGCGATTCTTCTGGTCGTCTCGCGACGGTCGATGGACGAACAAAAGCCGCGCGTACGCTGAAACGCGGAAAATCGTGAAATCGAGCGACACGGGGACGCGAAACTACGCATAAATTTTCGTTTGATTAGCGCGTCGTTTTTAATTGGCCGCGATTGGCGTTCCCGCGAGCCAGCGGGAAACCTCGATTCGCGTTCGCGACGATGCGTTCGAATGTCGTGTGTGTATTTAAATTCCGTCGCAATTTAGCGTGATTCGCGCGATATTCTGACGCGCTGTAATTTTGCACGCTCGTGAAAAATCTACGACTGGAAATATTTCTGGAGGAAATCGTCGGTTGAAATTTTTAGAGAAATCAGGCTGACCGCGTTGCAACCGTTTCGGGAGTAAATTATTTAACCAGTACAGCTGTTTCGACTATTTCTAGTGAAAAGTTCGCTATAACGTCAGATTAAATTATTTTTATGAATTCTTTCATTGAGATTGCAATTGCTTACTAAAGAAATTTTCGTACACTTATTTCCTATTCTTCATGTACAAGAAACAGTTATTCTCCGGGAATAATGTGGTACAATATAAAGAGAGAATATACAAATGAATAAAAGTGTTTTGTTATGATTATAAGCTTTATTAAGATTTTAACCTCGCAACCTGAACGCAGTATTTCGTTGTCAATTATGCATGCAGCTGTTCCAAATATTTGTACGTTTGCCTTTATTAGAATTTCTACCATACACGAGTTTCAATTATTAACACTTTCATTTCTACTTTTTCTCCTAAATTATATTTTAGTTCTATTTTTTCTTAACCTCTTCGTGCACGAGCTTATTTTTCATTTATGAAAGAATAACTGTTGCAGTGTTTGTGAGGCTTACTCAACTACTTACAGATTTTATTTAATACCTATACTTCTTTATTTGTATTCACATTTATTTTAAATTTAAAATAAATTTAAAGTTCATTTAGATTAATTTATTACATTGTTCCTGAAGTGAACTGATCTTTACATATATTATTAGAAATTTTTTAACTTATTTTTCAATCAGTTGAAGCATATTTACACATTTATCGTTTAATAAATTTGTGTTTTAATTTGTTGTTGAGATATACCGTTTGATGATATTTATTCTATTTCAATATAAATTACTGCTATTTATCGTTCGCTTAGTTTCGTGGGTCCATTGATCTTTAGAAAAAGAAATTCCATTAATCGTGACGTTGTTACGAATTATTCAACGATAAACCCGTTGAACGTTATTTTCATACATCATTAGACGAGCAACACTCATGAATGATACACGCGATTTTCACTTCATTTCAATAATTGCCACAGAATAATTTAATTCCCCATCGCATAGGCAATAACGTTAAAGGAACAATATTCAACGCTGATCGTCCAGGTAATTCTATAACGTTTCATTAAACGGAAACAGTGCAGACGATGATTATCATGCAGAAGGTGGACGCTGGAATATAAATATCAGTTGCTCGAATTTACCAGCTTCGTTCGAATCGAATTCATGATCGTTTTGACAATGAATTGCTCTGTTCAAGAACGGTATTAATTCGTTTTATTCACAACGAAATTTGTGCATTTGTATCATCATTATTCTGGCCAAATCCAAATCCTCACCTATTTCCTATGTTCGGTCTTCCTCTGGTGCTCCTAGTATCTTTTCGGTTATTATCATTCCTGTGAAAACATTCTTTCGCTAAGTGATTTTGTCTGCCACAAATGTAACATCCACTGGTACGTTTAGGTTTATCACATGAGGCTTTATATGCTTTTTTATTTGTTAAATTTACTTCAGAATGATAATAACTATTATTTGGCTTTAACCGACCTTCTTCTTCACAAAGGATTCGTTGTACCTCTTCTAAGGTGATATCTCTCTGTGTTCTTAACACTACAGACATCTTTTCAAGCTTTGCATACACACCCCTGACTACATGATATAATATTTCTCGAGTTACTATTACTCTACCTAATGTTGCACTTCTTGCTGCGATATTTTTGCGATCTATTACTGCCTCATGGTTCCCCAGTCTAATATTTTGCAGTTCTAAACCTATATCTATTACCTGGTCTTCGGCTTGACCCATAAACATATTTCTTAGTTCATTCCATACCTGTTTTGCGTTGGTTTTGTCCAGGAACAACCCAGCATGCTTGTCAGATAGTGTTAATAATAATTTTTCGCTTCCCACAATAGACGATATCCGCCAAGTGTTCTTCCTAACTTCTATTTTTCTTCAACATTATTCTGTCATTTCTGAAGAATAACCACGCTCTGCTACCATTTGTGACCCGATAATAATATAGAATGTAATTTATTCAAGTCAATAAATCATACAGCGAAATTGATAAAATTGTTTCGATATTAATATACACATACAAGATTCCCCGTGACCGCGCAACGAGCTTCACTTAGGGGTTCCCCTACGGTCGACCAGTACTCTCACCTAAAGCGCCATCGAGCGGCCACATGCGCGCCACAGTTTCATTTATAGTTTAGTTTATGATTATTCCAGAGTCGTTCTACTGTCAATTATATATTTGAAATTAATTCACTACAACTCTATTTACCAGCCCCTCGTATATAATTATTCTATTTTTTGTAATGCATAATTAGCCTACTCGTATTTTCTTTTAATCCAATTGATTTATTAAAATTGCTAGCAGTCACTTCATTTTCAATCGCTCCTCAATTAATCCTTTTATTCGCAGTTGCGTGATAAATTTTGACGCCAGGGTTTTATTTCTACGCTCTCCGGTTTATTTATCAGTTTAACGTGGAAAACTAGTTTGTTAGGAAATAGAACAGGTAAAAGAGAAAACCTGTGCGTGTTTGTACGTACGGGGTGTATCGCTTAACTTCGTTATCTAAAAAATCTCGCTTGTTTAAGTCGATAGGGAAAAATGTTTCGAATAAAAAAATTTTTTCCTCCTCCCCGAGAAAACCGATTTCGAAAATACACCACGCAATTATTATCGATATAAGAAAAACTAACCGATTCATTATCTAGAAATTGGTATATTTAATAAATCTTCAAAATTGTTTTTCCAAACAACGTTGTTTCACCAAACTCTTCATTTTCGATACATCTTTCTCTTTTTCGAGATACTCTGTATACGGACAAATAAATGAAAATATACGATTTAAATGTACCGTAATTACCCACCTAGACGGGCAGCCATTTTCCAATATTCAGCTCACGGAGCAGGAATCCGATATCTGACGCGGTAAATCAATTGGTGGAGCAGTCATTCGACAAACCTGCTCCGAATCATAGTCCAGCGATCCGATTGGCCGATTCTTTTCTTCCCTGGAACTCGTAGCGATCAATTGAAACGGCACTGCTGGCAAAACGCGACGTAAGGATTCAATCTCGGCGCAACATCGCCGTCTAATAAGGCAGGTGTTTGTCGCGATCGGGAAACCGGTACCAGGCGCCAGGATAAACGCGCTGTGGATCGTTTACGGCCGTCGGATCGGCGATTAGGCGTCTACGAAAATAAAGCAACGCGCTCGAAATTGCTTACCGATATCGCGATCGGCCTTCGAAACGAAAACGCGCGCGTCGAAGACGCTCCACGAAATTCAGTAAGCGTTTTATTATAATTATTCCGCCATAATTCGCGATAAAGGTTATCCTTCCGAGCGATTACGCGTCTGGAGTTAGATCGTATTAACGACTTATCGTGCTAGAAACAGGAATCGGGACTGGGAGTCGTTGATTATTCGAGTATGAAATTAACATCAGCGCGACGCTTGACATCTGTACCGACTACTTCGTATCCTGTTCCTGAGCGGCTCCTTTATCCGATCTAGGGATCTACGACATTTCTAAGCTAACGAGACTCGGGCATTTTACCGAATCGATGACAGATCCGTTGATTTCCATATCGCGGCAATCTGCGCCCTGACAAACAAATTCCAATTAATTCTAGCGACAAACTTATCTCGTATCGGCGAGAAAATAATACTTTGTTCGAATTTTTAATTTGTAACGGGAGAATTACAGTTACAGGAGAATTAGCGATAGTTGTGAGTTAGATGAACAAATAAATCGGATAAGAGTTGGAGAAGCTAATGTAGCCTTCGTTAATCTGATTATTTTCTCTCCTGTCTTTTCAATTTAGTAAAGATTACGGTGGGGATTCTAAATAAAGTTTTGTTTTTGTTTTATTAATTAGTGGGTATAATAGTGGAGTGATGAGTATGATGGTTCCTCTCTGTAGATGATGATTGCAGTAATTTATTAGGTGGATAGAGGGAACAATGATTGGTGCAGTCAAAGTGTGATGTTTGTAACAGAGTGATTCGTTAATGGACGTCATGTAGCAATTATCATAAATTGCACGACCCATACATGTCAACTACTACTGAGAACACAAAGGTAATTTTGTTACTCGAGAAAAGAGGAATATTATCAATCAATAGTTGGCTTGAGATTTTGGATTTTCTTCAGATTTAGCGTCTGAAATTCCTAATCTCTATACCTTCCACTTTTCATTCTAGTTTCTTTTATTTTTCTATTTTTCCGTTCTCGCGTCCTGCTCTGCCCGTTCCTTTCGCGTCTATTTATTTGCTCCCATTTCCAATTCCCATTTTTCTCCCCTGTTCACTTCTTACCCCCTTTTTCCTTTCGTCGTCCGTTCTCCTCCCTCCCGCCGGTCGAGCCGTGTCGTTTCGAAGTGAAAAACAGGGTTGGCCACCGGTTAAGAAGAAAATTGCCTGCAACTTATGGCAACCTAGGCTCCGCACCCTGGCTCCATAGGTCCCATATCTCCGGGAAGGCTGTCGTAAGTTACAAACAATTTTATCCTACGCCCTAACCACTTCCCTACTTACCACTTTGCTGATCTACATATCTAACGTATCTATTTCTCTCCCTACTTTCCTCATGGCGGCCGTTTCTTTCATTCCGAACGGTGGGTAGCGAAGGCAGTCAGGTGGCGGACGGCAAAATTGCCTGCAACTTATGACAACTTGTCGGGACACTACGCCTGTCTGGCGCTGTAAAATGCTGCACCGAACGCACAGAGAAACGTAACGTTGGATTTTATATAATATACTGGAGCAAAGTTAGGTCTCGCCTTCGGGGGGAATTCCACGGTCGGCCAAGTTTATGCAAACGTGGTCTTAAACGCGTCGAAAATTAGCGTTCGAGAACTTTTATGGGATATGTTACAGTTCTTTTCTCAAAGTATCTTAACCCCTTACCGTACAATGACAAATTAGACTCGTTACAAGTTCTTAATGCCAAGTTTTACAATCATGAGGCTACTGACTCGTCATCGAGCTTTATAAAGCTTCATAAAATAATTTTTTCAGAATGATTTGAAATTTTTTAATTTAATTTTTTAATAACGAAGCCTCAATCTACAAATTGATATTCTTCATTTTCGTCTTATTTTAGCCTCTAGAATCTCCCATTAAAATGTTTCCCAGGGGTGGCCGAACACCCTGTACATTAAAACACAGTTTTACGTTCACGATATAAATATTCGTAATACAAATTCTTTTCTGTGGCCATTCCTTGCACGATCAAATTTAAACAGAATTAAATACTATTGAAAAATTATTTGGAATTAAATTGTACGTCAAGAGGTTAATAAGCGTTGATTTTTATTTTGCTACAATTTAAATATTGGAAAAGAAAATACTAGAACACCTCAAAGTAAACTAATCGAAGATGGTAAAAAATTGGATTTTCTCGCGTTTAAATCGCCGTTTTCGAGCACTGTGCGTCCCTTCCAGTCCCTCCTTTCTTCCGTCTGGTGAAAGTATGGTCTCCCCAGCCGAAGCCCGCGTCCGCGTTTATCTCCCTTTCAATTAGTACCTGGTCTCTTTGATACGCGACAACTTTCGGTCGCGATCGTTCGTTCTTTGTTCGCGGACGGTTAATCTTGCTCCCGAGACTCGTGGCTTCGTAAAAAGAGCCAGAAAATCGTTCCGCGACCGACGGATCCGCGGAACAAGGCTTCGGGGGTGGCGCGGAAGCATTATTCCCCTCGGCGGATCCAGCGCGAGGTTTTCCGTTAGCTAAGATCACAAAGTTGATTCTGGGATTAACACGAAGTCCGGCCAGATCCCTCCTGCTTTCAGTCTCCTGAAAACTGAACAAGCACGGTAATCCGCCGGATGAGCTCGTCCCGTGGATGTGTGTGTTACCGTTGGAGGGGGGATCGATGCGCGACTTCCGGAGACTTTAATGCCAGCGACGAGCGGCGTTCTCTAGCCGTTCGGCCCGGGTACGCGATTCCGCGCCACGAACGATCATTTCGCGATAAATATTTATGAGTAGTGTTCGAGGGGGGAAACGTTACGCCGCTGGGCGTTCGATAGTAGCTGCTGATATTTCATGCTCTCCATTTTTTCCTTTCCCTCCCAGTCTTTTCTGATCGTTCGATACGAGGAACGGGGATATTAAGTTCGAGATCGATTGGATAAGCAAACGCCGCTTTGGACGAATTGATGGGATCGCTATATTTCCTCCAATTAGTCCTCGCGAGAGGAAATATCGACGCTAATCAATGCCTTAAACATTTCATTGTGAAGGAAATTTTTAGACGTGGGGGTCAATCGATTTATTTCCTCCATTGCTTCTTTTTAAACGTCGTCACTTTTCGTTTTAACAAAATAGAGTTGACTCGTGGGTCATTTGTGACCCGACCTCGACTATATCAACGGCTAATTTGGTAAATCTAACCCTCCCAAGAAATGTTAAAACACTAAGCACTGATTCTAACATTTCATTATGGAATAAATTTTTAGACGAGAGTGTCGTTTATTTTATTTGTCCCTTCATTGCTTCTTTTAAAAAATGATAATATTGCTGAAATGTCGTCGCTTTTCGTCGCAAGAACATAGAGTTAAGTCATGGGTCATTTGTGACCCGTCCTCAACAATGTCAGTGACTAATAAATGTTGCTGAATCTGTGGAACAGTCAGAAATATTCAAACGCCACTTTGGACGAATTAATGGGATCGCTATATTTCCTCCAATTAGTCCTCGCGAGAGGAAATATCGATATAATGTTTATATCTTATTGTTTGCAAGCTTGCACAGAAATGCATTTATTGCGAGTAATTAAATAATTTCTTCGTTTTTTAGCGAGCAATTTTTCTACCCATATTTCAGAATAATTTCTAAATTTATGATACGAATTCGATGATAATAAGCGAATATTCTCCAGGAAGGCAACTCTTCCTTCCTCAGCATGTGCGAGTTCTTGCATTTTTAAGTGAATTCTTCATTAAAACTACGTTTCCGTCCACTTCCTTGTGCTTCTCTTCGGGCATATAATATTTACGCACTGAAAGGATGAGGAATCTAAATCCAAATGAAAACATGATATAAAAATGATGATGACAGTTAATCATGTGAATTCTAGATACATTTTTTCGATTTAATTTTATTCATTCTCCCCTTCATGAAAATATCTTCATCTCAACCCAAATATTATATTTAGCTACTTGAATACTTCGAGAATCAATTTAATTAATAATATATCGTACACTTACGTACTCGGAATGTTATGTCTCAGTTATTAACCCAACTACGGTTTCCTTTGAAGCCAAATAAAGTCGTTCGACCGTAGTTAAGATTCTCGTTTGGAATTTTTACGGTGAGACGCGCCGCGATCGTTCGCCTAATTTCGCCGGCGATCGATCGATGGATCGTTAACGGGTACGATTAAATTCCGACTAACAGGCCGCGTGGGCCGCTCTGTAATTCATAAGCGAGCGCGTCGCTAAACATCCTCGAATCTCGCCGAATTCCCGGGTAATTCAGAAATCGTCGACCGACGGTGTAATTACGAACAGAGCGTCCAGCAGGTATACGCTTTATGATCCTAATTTACGCGACGCATTGTTCCTTATTACGCAATTAGACGCGCGGAATCGGCCCCGTGTCGCCGGCGCTAAATCGAATTTATACGCCGCGGGTGGGGGAGGAGGAGGAGGGGAGGGAGTAGCAACGCGTCCTCAAGACCGTGGAATTGAATACTGGCAATTGATGGGAACAATGGAGGCGTGATTATATGGCGACGGAGACCGTTTAGGCGAGACCGTGGCGAGTGTAGTCTCTTCCCAGGACTTTATTCCATTTTCTTTTATTGGACGAAAGCGTGGACCCAGCGTCCAGAAGCTGAAACGCGACTCAAAAATACGATAACTAGAGACGAAAATTGAGGGTGTATTTAAATAAGAATATAGTCCATATTTGACGATGGTGGACGAAAGTGTGGACTTAAAAATAGGATAACTAGAAACGAAAGTTGGGGGTGTATTTAAATAAGAATATAGTCCATATTTGACGTTGGTACACTCTTTTAATTCTTACTTTACTTTTCTCGTTATTACAAATTTCACGTAATGATCGTGGAAGGTATTATTTTAAATTTAATACATATCCATGTACGGTAATTTCATTGAAATAAAAAATGATTTAATTGGCTACTGTGACGACCACCTGTATTTGTAAGAATTTTTGCATTATTCGGAATTTTCAGTTCGTTGAAATTTGAACATTTCCATGCGTCTCCGTTTAGAGGGATTTAATTAAATAGGGCTCGTCTAGAATGTCGAGCTTTCGTTCCGCGAATGTCGTCTGATAAAAATGATGCGTTTTTAATGGTTTTCGAGGCTTTGTCCGTACGCGAAGTTTTAACAGAACGAGAGTGTTAGTCGGACGATGCTCTGTCAGTCGCGGCGAGATGTCAGAGCGGCCGAGTGCGCAGCTTCCCCGCAAGTTATCCCAACTTCGTTCGCCACAGTGAACTCTACAACGTATTTTGATATTCTGATGGCGATACAGTTCGTTCTACTTCCATGATTTACTGTTCCCGAGCTCCTTAATTACGTTGCCACGCCATGGCCGAACGACCACCACTGCCATCGGTTAGACCGCGCGTTCACCTGCGCACGCATTTCGTTCCGTTTTCAAAGTTGGCGAAAATACTATAAATGCTTCCCACGGAGCACGATTTTTAATTAGAGCCAATTTTGTTCGGGGTTTTGGAGTTCCATAACATCGTCGATTTTTCGAATTTATTACGAACGTAGAATTTTTTAGACGTGAAATTCAAAAAATATCGAAACGAAGATTTTATTTCCAATTTCACGATGATTCGTTTTAAGAAACTTTAAGAAAATGTAGATAAAAATGCACTTAAAATCTGGCAGTGTTAGAATATAGTTTAGATCATTATTATATTACTTCACAATTGTTTCAATATAATATTGTTGAAATCAAATAAATACATTTCAATTTCCAAACTGATTTCTCGATTGATCGATCAATCGAAGGGCTCCTTAACGAGACGTGGCGATGAAAAAATGGCGTCCCCGAGGCTCGAAGTCGCCGATCGCATGAGAAACGGCTAGAACGATCATCGAAATCTCTCGAACACGGCTTAATCCCGAGTAATCCTCGATTCCGGTCACGCAACCTGTACTCGACGTAAAATACTATCGCGCCTCGTAATTCACGCGAACGAGATAGTTGTAAGGTTCCGGCACGGCGGATTAAAAAATATAAATCGTGGCGCTCGCGGTGCCTAGCGTTGAAACGTAGTTTCTATTTCGTTCGCTCCCTGCTTGAACAGTATTTCAGGACTGCGGCCAGATAAGAATTTCATGCAACTGCGATCTACGATTATTTTTCCCCCCTTTTTTATTTCGATTTTTCTTGTATTTTTTGCCGAGCCTCCGGACGGGATTAAACCCCGGAAACGTGTTTACGAGCAATATGCGTTTCCCGATGGCGACATTTTTAACCGTACTTAAATTCCCGCCTAATATTCCCTCTGCCCGTTCGCGACTTATTTCGCGGTTAACCGTTAATATCGCGGGCTAGAATTTCGAAACGTCTCGACTGTGTTTATTTCGTTGAGAGGATAAGCAAACCGGAGCAGCAAATTTAGACTATCGAGCTTGACGGGAGGGAGACCTAAATGGTGAATGGCTGAGAAGCCATTAGCTTGAATATTTTAGCTACGCGTCGTTAGGACTGGTTTTGTTCCTCTGATGAGAAAATTGGAGATAACGCAATCTACTCAGCGAGTGTTTTCATTTTAATACTTCGAAGACAGTTCGGAGCACGAAATTTCAAAGGAAAAATAACAGAAATATATGTATATTCAATTGCATTATATAAAATAAATATTATTAGATAAGAGTTAAATTAAAATTAATTTTTATCTAATAATATTCATTTTATATAATGCAACTGAACATACATAACATATTTCTATTATTTTTCCTTACACTTCACAGTCTTTTCTGACCAATAATTACATTCAATCTCCCATCTAAACGTCGATCACGCTCACCGCCAGAGGGCATCCAACCGGTTTCCCTTTCTCGCAAGTCCTCGTTCCCTACACAAGGTGTCCCAGAATTAAACAGTGCACCATTGCTATATTCTACGAGTGAAAACAAGAGAACAGAGTGGAATAAATTCTTCATTAAAAAGTAACTCGATTCGATGCAATCGTTCCACTGATAAATTTCGCGTATCCAGCGAAGCATTAACGCTACCTTTGGCGAGGAACGTCTCGTATTCAGCAGGGAACGCATACACGTGTCGATTTTAGAAAATTCCACCGCTCAATCGGATTCAGTAACACGGAAACGGAATGGCGGGCCGTGCACCGTATCGAGCACTGTCTGTTCCCTGCGAAACGGGGTTTGCAACTCTGTTCGCGATCGCCGGGTACGCGAAACGATTTCGCGATTCGCGCACGATCTGCCAGCGATAGAATTCCAACGGGAAGGCGGAACGAAAAATCTGGAGGTTCGAGTGTTTCGTTTGGCCGGGTAAAGTGCACGGAGCTCGATAAGGAGGGGCGGAGGGGGTTAGGTTCGATGAAAATGCATTCCGGAGGCGCACGGGAACGCGAACAGGCTTCGTTCCTTAATTCTTAAGTGGCCTCGTGTCACGTCGTGGCCGTACACCGGGAAACGAGAGCCACGGTCGCTGCGCGCCGAATACGGGATAAAAAGGGAACGAAGGGCTGGCTGAACACCGTATATAGAGAGGAGGAGGGGTATACGCTGAGGGCGCGTTTGAAAGTGCGCGTCAGATACGGACGATAATTAGGGTTTTTGTAGCTGCTTCGTGCCTTTGATATCTCGCGGGACGTGTGCTTCTTATTCGACGTCACCGCGCGCGTTTTTGCTCGCGAAAGACTGCCAACCGGGAAAGAGATAAAAATTCTGAACGACCAGCGACCTATCGTGTACCAACGATGATATTGTCGCGCACGGGAGAAAAAGTAGTACAATTTTTATTGTCGTTGGTGGAGACGTTGTTGGCGTTGCAAATCCCCTTGCAAACGTGTAGTGTAATACATACGTGTAATGGACAGCTAGAGGGAAACTCAGAGAGGGTGATCACAATTTTTGGAAAAGAGTATTTCAGTATTGATCGAGATATACAGAGAAACTTGGGATATTTTATTCCTATGAACTCCCCTCGTCTTACGATTTATTTTTAAATTTTGTGTATTCTGGGGGAAATTTTAATGGGAGGTTCTAGAGGCCAAAATAAGACGAAAATCAAGGATACCAATTTGTTGATGAGGGCTTCCTTAAGAAGTCATTAACGTTTAAAGTTCTGTTCGTAGTGAATTTTTTTCTCGAAAGTGCATAGGATTTCGGGGGTATGTCTAATGACCAAAAATGATCGTAATTGATCCCTGCAACCGAAAATAATTTTTTCAATACGATTTGAAATTTTTTTTTTGATCGAAAAATTTAGGCACCCTGTCGATTTTTCTTATAAATTCGTTTTTCATTTTTAGTAATTTTGTTTGACGCCCTATAGAAAAGTTGTCTAATACTTTTTTGTAGGTACCCATGAGATCTATTTCAGAAAAAAGTTTCATTGAAATATATTCACAATTGTAGGAGTTATGGCTGTTTGAAAATTGGACCATTTTTATGGGGTTTTTCTAATTTTACGGGGTCAAGGATCAACTTTTCAAATATTTTTATAATTTCTACATATTCTCTAGCAAAATACGCGTCGTTTGCGTTTTTAAACATTAAAATCGTCCAATCCATTCAGAAGTTATGACATTTTAAAGATTCGCATGAAATTTCAGTGAAACATATCAATGCTATGGTCAGACATTATATTTTCAGTAATGAATTTTTTTCTCGAAAATGCGCAGGATTTCGGGGGTATGTCTATTCACAAAAAATGATTGCAATTGGCCTCCGAAACCAAAAATAATTTTTCCAGAATGATTTGAAATTTTTTAATTTAATTTTTTAATAACTTTTTAATGAAGCCTCAATCGAGAAATTGATATTCTTGATTTTCGTCTTGTTTTGGCCTCTAGAATCTCCCATTAAAATTTTTCCCAGGGGTGAGCACCCTGTATACATTTAAATTACATGTTATTCTCGAATTTATTTATTTTTTAAACATTGAAAAAGGTTACTCGATTCATCTTGGAGGAACGTTATAGCGAGATCAGCATCTTTCGATTCTGGAAAAATGTTACAGTTGTAACAGCACGTGTAACACAAATAGTATATTACACACGTATCGTTTTATTTCCCAAGGGGTTGGGTGTATCTTTCAATTTTATTCGAGCGATATCAGTTTTAAAAATGCTGAACCGTGGAAAAACGAATGCTTGTCTTAACAAAAGGTGCAGCATACTTTTCGATACGTGCAGCACGTAATACGCGGAAACGAGAAAAGTCAAGATACTTCATCCAGAAACTTACAATTGGATCGATGAGATCACGGAATCGTAGGTATCGACAACTCGGAGATAAATCACACCTTTGATAATGTATTTTCACTTCCACTTAACTTCTCGAGTCTTCGGAAACACACACTACTCTATCAAATATTATCAAATATATTTCTGAATATAATTTATCATAAAAAATTCCGAATCTCGATCTGAAATATCTGTTCTGCAATTTTTTAAATTTCTCATTTCTAATCGATGATATATCGAGCTAGAATTTCCTACATACTGTCTATGCTTCACCAGATCCATGCCTTGAATAATTTTTATTTAACTATACAGGGTGATTAAATATCTGAGGAAATAAAGAGGGAAATATCTTCCAAACTAATGGTTTTTCGTCACAAGTGGCCAAAATATTTTTTCCCTAGAGGAATACAAATTAAAAAATATATGATTCCGTTTAAGAAAGCAAAGATGACAGTAATAAAAGCTCCAAAGACATTCGAGTGGATCGAATAAAGTCTAAGTATTTCCGCCAAGAAAAAACGAACTCGGGTCCCGTTTCAGCATTCTCGACTACGTTTTATTTTTTTTTTTTTTAGAGAAGTGCTTCCGGTTATATTTCGTTTTCATTCGCACGCAAGATGGCGCGTTGACGACCGATGGTCGCTGAATTTCAAACGCCCGCAGACGCAAGTTTCGCTCGGGCGAATACGCACAGCCGTGAAACGCAAAGTGAGCTCTTCGCGTATTCCACCATATTTCTGCGAGTCTTTCCTCTCGCAATCTTTCTCCCGTTACTCGTAAATAACCCACAACCGTCTGAGAGGCGGGGGTGGTAACACTTCCCTGTTCAGACTGCTTCCAAATACGCCAGAAAACGAGCGCACGAAGTCGCTGTTCCTCAGGCGTTGCACAAAAAGTGCAACAAAATTCACAAACTCCTTGAAAAAACAGCAAATCTACAAACTTTTCGAGTCGTCGATTTGTCATCCCCCTGCAAAATCAACCCCTCTAAAATATTTACCTAATAAGTGTTCATCCATCATAAAATTCCAACTTAAACTTTATTTGTAGAAAGTAGAAATACGATCATAGAAAGAAAAGTTACAACAAAATATTGAAATATGACATTGGATAGATGCAAATATTATTAAGTTAGTCCACTCGATGGAAAACTACGATGGACTTAAGGCTGTTGTAAAAATGGCAGGGCAACTTCTTGTTATAACTTTCAATTATTTAATTTGAGTAACTATTAAATATTCCGTTTAAATACTGTGGCTGCTAATATTGTTGAATTATTATCATTACATTACAGTGGTGATCCACTCTAAATGAAGAGTAACTTGTTTCTTATGAATTGAGTTGTTTTTTAATTTGGTACAATTCAATTTTTGAATATATTGAGATATTTCAGGGTTTATTGTTTGAATAAATTAAGAATGAACATAGTGTAATAAATAACATTCGATAAAAATAAATGGAGAGAATTCGTATGAAACAAGACTCGTTCGAATACAAGTTGTGACTGTACATAGTCCCTTAAAAATCTCACATATCCCTTGTTATGTTTGCTTCAGTTTAAAATACATATTTCATAAGTTTTCGAACACTTCCCTGTACAAATGTGTTTCATCCTCCTACATTTGTTCCTAATGGATTCTAATTTACCAACGCAGTTACGAATGGAACGTAAACCGGGGGAAGTTTTACGGAAGGAATGCAAAACTTGAGTTTATCGTTGAATAAAGTTTGCCCGCGCGGGACCGTGTGGACGCGAGAAATGTTTTTTTGTTTTTTTTCAGTTGATCTGGAGGCACGGGGCCACGAGTCAGTGTATCGGACAGGCTTTAGTCGCGCTTTGGTTTCTGTTCCGACAACGTCGTTAAAGTGCCTCCGCGTTGGAGCGACCGGCGAAATGTGTTTGAGGCCAGAGAGTCCATCGTGCGGTCGTTTTTCGCGCAATGCGGGGGAAGCTTGAACGCCCTGCCCTCGCGAGCGTGATGTATACACGAAAACGCCCGTACGCGGAGGAGGGCGGGGGGTGGAACCGAGAATGGGGTTTGCATTTTACCAGGACGATTTCGCTTTGGTTTGTGGTTTATCGTGTATCTGCATCCGTTTGCCAAGCGTCTCTGAGGAATTCGAGGATCCGTCGAACAACACGAACTTTTAGAACCGGAACACAATATTTAGCTCCTCCTCCCAGGTCATTCAAAACACACAATTACTAGTATTTTAGTAATTGAACGTTTCATTCATTTTATCGCCAATACGTAAGAAATGAAACGTATTAACGAATCAACGCTTTGTGAAATTTTTATTACGTTTATCGGTGCTTTCAACATCAGAATTTTTATTTCGAAAATATATCGTCCTCTCGCATCGTTTAAAATTCACAATTACTAGTATTTCGGTAATCGAACGTTCGATTTATTTTATCGTCGAAATGTAAGAAATGGCGAAACGAAATTTTAACGCATCGAATCAACCCTTTGTGAAATTTTTATTATGTCTATCGACGCTTTCAACATCAGAATTTTTATTTCGAAAATATAAACGACCGTTTTTCTATTACAAGTTGAAACGATATATTTCACAAAGAACGGATAAAGGTTTAACTGCTCGATCGAATAAACGTCACGAATAAATTGTTAAACGTTGGTTTTAATGGCTGTCTATTTTTTGCCCCGTCTCTGCACCGACATTATCGCCAATTTGCCTCGCTGTCATCTTTGATTTAATCTGCACTTAAAATGGCTCGTTTATCACGAGCTGTTCAATTTTAACGGACGCCTGGGTACACTTTTTCTTCTCGCAGTTGTCAGGTTTTTTTCGCGACAATGGTTCCGCAAGTATTATAGTTACTATATATTTTATATTTTTCCAAATCTCCTTTAAATGAAATCAAGTGTTATCGTTTTAAATCTACAAGACGTTCGGCCACCCCCGGGAAAAATTTTAATGGGAGATTCCAGAGGCCAAAGTAAGACGAAAATCAAGAATACTAGTTTGTTGATGGAGGCTTCGTTAAAAAGTTATTAATGTTTAAAGTTCCGCCCATACTGAATTTTTTTCTAGAAAGTGAGTAGGATTTCACGGGTATGTCTAATGACCAAAAATTATTGTAATTGACTCCCGCAACCAAAAATAATTTTTCCAGAATGATTTGAAACATTTTAATTTCGTCGAGAAATTTAAGCACCTACTCGAATTTTTTTCTCGAAACTGAGTAGGATTTCGGGGGTATGTCTATTCACCAAAAATTATTGTAATTGACCCCCGCAACTGAAAATAATTTTTTTAGAACGATTTGAAAAATTTTTTTATCGTCGAAAAATTTAGGCACCTACCCCCTGTGGATTTTTCTTAAAAATTCGTTTTTCATTTTTAATAATTTTGTTTGACGCCCTACAGAAAAGTTGTCTAATACTTTTTTGTAGGTACCCATGAGCTCTACTTCAGAAAAAAGTTTCATTGAAATATATTCACTATTGTAGGAATTATGGCTGTTTGAAAATTGGACCATTTTTATGGAGTTTTTCTCATTTTGCGGGGTCAAGGACCAACTTTTCGAATATTTTTATAATTGCTACATATTCTCCATCAAAATACGCGTAGTTTGCTTTTTTAAACATTAAAATCGTCCAATCCGTTCAGAAGTTATGACGTTTTAAAGATTCGCATGAAATTTTCGGGCAACATTTCTGGTCATAAATTACATTTTCGATTAGGAATTTTTTTCTCGAAAATGCGTAGGAATTCGGGGATATGTATATTGACCAAAAATGATTGTAATTGACCCCTGCAACTAAAAATAATTTTTTTAAAACGATTTGAAATTTTTTAATTTTTCGAAATATTTTACACCTACTCGAATTTTTTTCTCAAAAGTGGATAGGATTTCGAGGGTATATCTATTGACCAAAAATGGTTGTAATTGACCCCTGCAACCAAAAATAATTTTTCCAGAATGATTTGAAATTTTTTAATTTAATTTTTTCAATAACTTTTTAATGAAGCCTCAGTCAAGAAATTGATATTCTTTATTTTCGTCTTATTTTGGCCTCTAGAAAAAAAACAAGTTTTAATTGAAATATCTTAGATAAATACGACTGCAAAAGTCCACACACTGTACTGAACTATTAAATTACTTACTAAATTCCACATCACCCGACAGATTTTTCCCTCATAAACATCAACAAGTAGAGAAACCGATGTAGCTCGTGCAGCAGACTTTTGACAGGCCTAAGCCGAACCTTTCAGCGAAACTAAAGCCCCCGTTCAACTTCCAAAACTTTGCTCGAAGACTGAAACTCCAAGTAGGCTACCGCTATTTCCAAACCATTCGAGCCTGCAGGCGAAGAAATAATAGTTTGACGGGGAATTTTACAACTCTGTTTAACGAAGAAACATCAGCGATAGTTTCGATATCAGCCACGTTCGAACGATTTAATATCCAAATGCTTAGTCGAGAGAATCCGAACGTATTAAAAGGATACGAATTTGGTATCGACATTCGAAATCGATACACGCGGCGATCGAGCAGCTGTCGATATCGTCGACGAACAGAATCGAGCATTGTAAGTATTTCACGAGGAAATTAACATCTCGATGAATTCTCGCAGACAACTAAATCGAAGCAGTCTATATTTACTAAACAATCGACAGTAATTGCGTGTGGAATTGCTACAGTATGTGTGCGCATTGATAATATTGGGATTAATTTTCCATACAAATTGGGATTAGCCTCGAAAATGACCTTAGTCTGTACCTCATCTTCGCTCGAGTATGCAATTAGTATGACATACTAGTTGTATACAAGATATTGAAGTAATTGATATTGAAGTATCGAAAGATTAATATGAAGTTGACATAGATACAATTACAAATATATTAATTTACTTCTTACAAATTTAAAAAAAAATTCTATGGTCTGAAAGCTGAGTATGGGTACTTTAAAATGTTCTTTTTGTATAATATTGTACGGTTATTGTAGCTTTTCAAATTCATAAGTACCCAATTTTATCGACTCACCCTGTTAAAATAAAATAATAGCGCTCAAAGAAAGATCGCAGAATAATGATTACACGGTGTACAAATTATAATTATAATTTAGAGGAAATTTTACTCGCGAATAACGACTACAAATTTTCGTTATATTCGTAAATTAATTTCCATTTACGTTTTACTAGTGAATTACAATCAACAAAGCTAGTGAAAGCTGGTTCACGAACGGAACTACTAATATATATTATGTCATACGGCTATAATATTTGCCCAACTCTATCGCCAAATGGACAATCAAATATTTGATGATAATCAATGAAACAAAACTATTATCATCGAATGGTGCACGATCAAACGTAGTCATCGTTATGCCAAATGCTTTTAATAAAAATTTAATTGTCCATCGATTCGCGTATCAGGTCGAACTAGCAAAATCTAGGAGATATATCGTTCTCAAATTGATGAGAACAAAATTGAAAAAATTGATCTACAATTTTAAACACACCAACGTATCAACAATTCGTAGAAGTTTGACACATATAAATGTAATGTATGGAATCCACACTGGTTCATAATTTTTGACAGCATGTAATAGAACCAATTCTTCATTAAACCACTCGATAACAAAAATCTCCACTCATTAGTGGGTAAATAATTTGAAAATGGCAATGCTTTCAAAAACAGCATTGAATTACATTTAAAAAGAAAAATGAAAAGAGTTTCGTGGCCATGATACAATAGCTTTAACAAAGAAAGAGGAGAGGAGTTGTCGAACGAGAAGAGGAGTTTACTGTTTTTGATAAAATTCCATATTTTTGTTAGTAGATAATAAAACCAAATCTCTAAAATCACTCAATAACAAAAACCTCCAGACTCAGTGGGTAAATAACAGCCAATTGATTGAAAAATACCAACATTTTAAGGGACATTGAGTTATATTTGAAAAAAAAGATCAAAATAACTTTCGTAGCCACAATACAATGGCTTTGTCAAAGAAGGAAGGGGTTTACTGTTTTTCATAAAATTCCAAGATAAATTTGAAATATTAAGGACGTCCAACTAAATTAGTAATAATAGTAAGCGTATATTGTACAGTTCTAAACGAATGTAAGGGTCGAATAAAATGATAGAGGAAAGTGTAGGTGGCCACGAGAACCCAGTTCAAAATCCCGACGTGACCGCTCCTCTACTTTCCGGATTAACAATTCCCGCGTAGTGGAGTTCGTGGAGACCTCCTCGAGGCAACGGGCTCTTCTCGGGGTGCGCAAATTGTTACACGAGTCGCTTTTCGCAGTGCACTCGATACAGCCCCGCACGACTATTTAGTTTCAGTCGCAGTTCGGGGCGCGTGCAGTTGCAGCAAACTGTCTAACGAAAGTTTTCCCCGCGTCGCGTAGACCGCCGCTTTTGTCCCTCCCGAGCGCCCTGTAAGTTACAACCTGCAAACTGCTCATCGCGGAAAATCATGTCGAAGGGTTTATTAAATCAGACACAGTTACGAAGGTGTAAGTAGGCTGGCAGGTGGCCGCGGCGAGCAAAGCGTGCCGTCGACGCAACGAGACTAATTACCACGGATACGTGTGTTGCCGCCCTTAACGGGACACTTGCAGCTTTTCCAGCTCCGTTTCAGGGACCTCTTGAAGCGCGGACTGTTTCAGTAACTCCGTTACGAGGAGTTCTCGACAAATGAATTCGTAATTCCTTCTTTTTCCTTCTGTTTTGGTACTTCGTCGTTGCACGAGGGCTGCTTTTCGAAGCAACGATCTCGCGTAAATTCGCGGCGAAAAAGACTCGAAGCCCGAATCTTTCTGTATCGAGAGCACTGATAATAAGGTAGAAAATATTTAAACGCGGAGAGAGAAGGCTGATTGTACGATTTATACGCTTAAACAAACCGTACGATACAAAAATGTTTCAAATAAAAGTCGAATAGCGTATTGTGTTTCTCCCTTTCGATAAATATTTTTGTTTATCGCATTGAAAGGGGATGTTTTTCCAACCAAGTTGCAGTCCCGTAACTCCTGCATTTTAACATTCTGCGACCAGTTTATTGTAAAATAATAGACTAGGTTTTATAATATTTGTTTGCAAACGAAATACCGTGAAATTACTGTCACATAGTTAATATCAATATCAACACTTTCTACCCCCTTTAAAGGCTTCGTATCGAAATTTTGTCTGCAGGAGATAAAAATTCCCGAATTATTGATAAAGATAATATAAATCTACCACGCAAGAAAGACATGAAATCGTACAAATTTTGTTCATCTTTTGACGATGTATGTTCGCTGATTTCCAGGCATGGAAAAAAGTCGTTCGTCGAAATAGATTTGTTTGCAAACGAAATTCCATGAAATTACTGTCACATAGTTAATGTCAATACCAACACTTTCTACCCCTTTTAGAGGCTTCGTATCGAAATTTTGTCTGCTGGAAATAAAAATTCCCGAATTATTGATAAAGATAATATAAATGTGCCACGCACGAAAGACATGAAATCGTACAAATTTTGTTCATCTTTTGACGATGCAGGTTCGCTGGTTTCCGGGCATGGAAAAAAGTCGTTCGTCGAAATAGATAAAGAAAGACACGGAGAATCGTTATCGAAATGATGCAGTGGACGCGTGATCGACTAGGATTTTCTAGAATTTCGAAAATATCGAGCATCTCCTTCGCATTTTAATCGAACTGTTTCGGTTCGTTCGTTCTTGTTCGTACCCCGGGCGGAATTTCGGCTACGCGCCAGCGGTTAAACGCATCGCGTTCAGCCGACAGCGTTCGGCAAACGTAATATCGGGAAACCCGTGGAACATTGAGCGATACCAGGCGACGAGGCGGTCGCGTGAGAACAGCCGCGATACCTCGAGAAAAGTTCCCGTCGCGTGGTACCAGCCACTTTGTCGTCGGTGACGTCGCTCGTGCGCGGTTTAATAAAGATGAGCTTATGAAAATTTATGGCAGGACCCGCGTGAGCGCCGCACGATCCTATTGGCTTGGCAATTTGAACGTGATGATTTGTTTTATTCATGAGCGATCTATCTGACAGGGTCGCGAAGCGCAGCCCCCGCTCGCCCCGGTTAAATAAGAAACACGAAACATTTTGGGGCTGGAATAACCTCGGAACGAAGCCACCGGGAGATTCAAAAATCTCCATTTCGGCAAAATTCCTCCAAAATCTAACGCAGGAAATGTTAAAATCGTCGATTTTAATAATTTATCGAGGGAAGTAATTTTTAGACGAGGGGGTCATTCGTTTTAGTTCCTCCATTGCTCCTTTTTGAGAACGACAATAATAAAATAGCGTGGCTAAATTGTCGTCAGTTTTCCTTTTAACGATGTAGGGTTTACTCGTGGGTCATTCGTGACCCGATCTCAAATCTGTCAATGGCTAATTTGGTAAACTTAAACCTTCCAAGAAATGTTAAAGCACTAATCAATGATTTAAACATTTTATTATGGAAGAAATTTTTAGACGAGAGTGTCGTTTATTTTATTTGTTCCTCCATTGCTTCTTTTTAATGGTAATAATACGTAGTAATTCTGATAAAATTTAATAAATTTGTAGAACAGTTAGAAATATTCAACAGCTATTTTCTTTTAGATGAAATCACTCTTCGTAGTTGGGGGTTAAAAATTTATTTAGACGAATATCTTGTTATCTACGTAGGTGATACAATTACATTACCAACTATACAGAATGTTCGGTCACTCCTGAGAAAAATTTTAATGGGAGATTCTAGAGGTCAAAATAAGTCGAAAATCAAGAATACTAATTTGTTGATGGAGATTTCGTTAAAAAGTTATTAACGTTTAAAGTTTCGCCCGTACTGAATTTTTTTCTCGAAACTGAGTAGGATTTCGGGGGTATGTCTATTCATCAAAAATTATTGTAATTAACCCCCGCAACTGACAATAATTTTTTTAGAACGATTTGAAAAATTTTTTTTTCGCTGAAAAATTTAGGCACCTACCCCCTGTCGATTTTTCTTAAAAATTCGTTTTTCATTTTTAATAATTTTGTTTGACGTCCTACGGAAAAGTTGTCTAATACTTTTTTGTAGGTACCCATGAGCTCTACTTCAGAAAAAAGTTTCATTGAAATATATTCACAATTGTAGGAGTTATGGCTGTTTGAAAATTGGACCATTTTTATGGGGTTTTTCTCATTTTGCGGGGTCAAGGATCAACTTTTCGCATATTTTTGGAATTTGTACATATTCTTCGTCAAAATACGCGTAGTTTGCTTTTTTAAACATTAAAATCGTCCAATCCGTTCAGGAGTTATGACGTTTTAAAGATTCGCATGAAAATTCGGCCAGACATTTCTGGCCAGAAATTGTATTTTCGGTAAGGAATTTTTTTCTCGAAACTGAGTAGGATTTCGGGGGTATGTCTATTGACCAAAAATGATTGTAATTGACGCCTGCAACTAAAAATAATTTTTTTAAAATGATTTGAAATTTTTTAATTTTTCAAACTATTTCACATCTACTCGAATTTTTTTCTCGAAAGTGGGTAGGATTTCAGTGATATGTCTATTGACCAAAAATGATTGTAATTGACCCCCGCAACCAAATATAATTTTTCCAGAACTATTTGAAATTTTTTAATTTAATTTGTTAATAACTTTTTAATGAAGCCTCAGTCAAGAAATTGATATTCTTGATTTTCGCCTTATTTTGGCCTCTAGAATCTCCTTTTAAAATTTTTCCCAGGGGTGGCCGAACATCCTGTATAAATGGTTCTTCTTTAAAAAATACGAAGTTTCACATAAACATACTTAATTTGTTAAATAGGAAAGTAACATTGCTCAAATGTCGTTGTTTTTCGTCTTAACAAAGTAGAGTTAACTCGTGGGCCATTTGTGACCCCACCTCAACTATGTCAAGGGCTAATAGAATTTGATAAATCTGTAGAACAGCCAGAAATATTCGACTATTTCATTTTACATGAAACCACCCTTAGTATTTAGGAATTAGAAACTTATTTAATCTAATATCTCAAAACCTAGTTAAACGAAACAATTACATTACTAACTATATAAATGATTCCCCTTTAAAAAATACGAAGTTTCATATAAATTAACTAAATTTGTACGTTTGTTTTACATTTTAAAATTATTATTAAACATTTTTTAATTTCGAAGTGAAGCGCGCGAGCAAAGTTTCGAGCACTGGGACAGGAAGAGGGTTAAGAGTCAGCGATAAAATTCGTCCCCCCCCCCCCCCCCCCCAATGTCAGGAACGAGCGCGACGATTAACGAGCGTTCCCGTCCAGTGTTTACCCCCATAATTTCAGACAACGCTTCCTGTCAAGTATAACGGGCACCGAGGGAAAAATATTCCCATGTCGCCGGTTCAAAGAAGAAATTCATTCACGAGGAATTAAAAAGTTTCGCTTCGGACGGAGTTGAGTTTCGAGTACAAACTCTGGTTGTTGATCGTCCAATTCAAGAAGCACTTTGATATGATTAGACCGAGCGGAAATGCAACGAAATTCACCCTTGCGCCTCGAACGCAACGATAACGAAGCGACAACTCGAAAGAAGAAACTTCCGACTCCAAGAAACTCAAACGCTCGAATGTGGGCGTCATTTCGGACGGGAATTAACCCTCTACGACACAAATTACTTTTTATACGATCATTCACAAACCCACCCCTAACATCACATATCGTAAAACAGGCGAATCGATTGCTCGTATCGCTTTAAAACCACAATTCATATTAATATTATTTATATTAAGTGGAACTAACTCATACTTTAAAAGTGTAAATAATGATTCACATTTTGTTTCGAGAAAATTTACTTTGGCAAAATACAAATGTATAAGTAATTGATTTTTATTAAAATAATACATTTTGTAGCATCTGTAACAGAATTTTTAATTTCATCACGACAATTTGAGAACACAAATTACAGATATTTAAGTAATTAATTTTGTAGCATCTGTAATTTTTTTTAAATTTCTCCGCGACAATTTGAGAATTTTATTAGAATTTGGTTTTGCGGAGACGCGTAAAAAATGGAAAATCGTTGTTTGTTTTGCCTTGAAAATCTGGTAAACTGAAATTAAGCGGAGCGCGTGAAGCATCGAATGCGCGTTTAGTCGTTTTATCGCTTTTCCGATTCGTCGCGCCCCCGCGTTCGAAATTAAAATAATTCGGAATTTATCGGTGTCGTCGACGGCCCACTTGAAATATTAAACCGTCTACCCGGCGTCCCATCAATCTTCAAATCACTGTCCGCGCGGGAGTCGCATTAAATCGACGGACGAGCGATTCGGAAAAAAATTAATAAGCGTCATGTGACGAACTTATGACGCCAGTTGACCGAATTATTCGACGTTGTCCGGCAAAGAAAATATTATTTAAATGCAAAACGTACTCCGATGTGAACGTTTTACTCTTTTATATTCCGGAGGAAAAATAAACAAGATCGTGCCACCTCGTGGGGTATTGAATGACAGGAAGGGTCGATATCTCGGTTATTATCGATTCTATCAAATATTTGTGTAGAACGAAAAGCGTTCAAAATTTAATTTTCAATAACTTTGGTTATTTACATTTTTGCTGTATAAACAACCGTACACGAGATATCGAGCGTTTTATAGTCGGTATATGCAATCTTTTACTATCGACTCTATGAGAAATTTGCGTGGAATAAAACACGTTCGCAATTAAATTTTCAATAAATTTCGTTCTTCACATTTTTAGTGGGCCATACTGTAACTTTCCCTTTCGATTGGATTTTAAGTTTTCATTTTACAAGCAAATTCAGTTATTGTTCATGGTCCAGCCTCAGTTGGGCGAAGTCGGGCGAGAGAAATCGACGATTACAAATTACCCAGAAACCTTGGCGAGCCCGAAAACCACGCAGTCCCGCAGTCGAAGCTTCGAAATTTATCGGCGTCCTTCGGTTCGTGAATTTCGCCGGCTGCTACGAAAATCGAAGGTGTAATTTATGCGGCAGCGGAACGACGACGATCATTTTCGTTCGGCCTGAAACTTTAATGGCACATCTTGGTCGGCCGTGGCGTCCTCGCCGACGCCCATCGACGCGTATTTCGCGCGTCTCGACGTCCCCCTAGTGATCTCGCCGCTGATCGTAATGATTATCTTTAGACGGCCAGTATTCGCCTCTTCTTCTTTCCCTTTTTCTCAAAAGATCCACGTTCGGATATTTCGACATATCACAGGCCCCAAAGTCTCGACACGAAATAAAAATCCAGTTAGTTCCATTAAAGTAATTATTTCTAATCATGGCTTTATGGTAAAACAAACGACGTGGACTAGATTAGAAAAAAAAAATTGGATTTGTTAAAAAAAGTGGATTATCTTGTGACAAATTTTAACATTCGTATATGAATAATAATTATTATAGTAATTATTTGTAATCATGGTGAAACAAATGACGTGGACTAGATTAGAAAAAAAAAATTGGATTTGTTAGAAAAAGTGGATTATCTTGTGAGAAATTTTAACATTCGAACATGAATAATAATTATTATAGTAATTATTTGTAATCATGGTGAAACAAATGACGTGGACTAGATTAGAAAAAATAAATTGGGTTTGTTAAAAAAAGAGGATTATCCTCTGACAAATTTTAACATTCGAATATGACAATATATTCTTAATATGCAGACATTATTTCTAGTAATGCCCAGTGAAATTAGTTGAAGTTTTTACGTTTCCTGTAAATCAATGTTAATTGCGATACGAGCCATTTTTTCGTTCCGGTTTTGTTAATCATATTTTATGTTCTCCAGTTGCCTATATATTTCGCTCTCCTCGAAAAACACGAAAATATCTGTGGCAGATTCAAACTAAACTTATCATGATTATGGTGTTACGGTCTCATAAAAGTTGTCCCTCTAAATTAACGCCACGAATTTTAAAATTTATTTTTATATTCCCTGGAACTGTTAGTAAGAATATACAAAAAGCTAATACGGAAACAAAAGATACATAATTTTGAAACGACTTTTAAATTAAACAGATTAATATATTTGAGACTAGGTTTTGATAAATGTATTTATATTTCGATATAGATGAATAGACGATAAATAAAACGAAACTAAAAATGAGAGAATCGTGACAGAATTTTAAATGTTGGAGAAATCCGGTCACCGACCTCGAGCAATTAATATAATCTGCCCCGATTATGAACGGTTTCGCGAAAGCTACGTCTACGACTCTCAAGTTCCATTTACAACAAACTGATTTGACTAATTACCGATGAGTCCGGTGTGGAGATATCTGGATCACCGTGGCCCCGAACGGTGCAATTTAATTTCACCTCATTTCCAAAGGCGATAAAGTACACGCCGCTACACGTATAATACGCAAGAGATACGCCTTTAAGATCGCAAAGTCAGAGAAAAGCAATAAAGACGACAATTGTACGAGTTCCAAGCGACGGAGAAGTTCGGAAACCGTCGCCAAAGGGAGACGGAAAGAAACTTCGCGAAACATTTCGCTATCACACTGATCCGTTTCCTCTTCCACAATGTCGTACCAGTTTCCGTGTCGCGCTTCGGAAACGCCCGACTGCTCCTGCCATTGATTCGCGCGACGTTTTAATATCTGTTAACCCTTTGTGCCTAGTATTGTAGATAAGAAACTTGAAAATAGTCTTTTCGAACCTTTCACCTGTTCTCTGAATATATTCGAAGACCGTTTACATATTTGGGGACCTGTTCGATGTTTGTTAAAATTCTAATAAAATAGAATAGAATAAAATTCTAATAAGTTTGTAAAACGTTCTTAATGTACGGTTATTTTCAGTCTGTTATAGTAATGAGCAAGTAAACAATATACTTTGACAAATCTTCTTCATAAGAAACAATTTTTTCCCCCATTAATTATAGTAATTCATTATAAATTCACTATAATTCACTATACTTCACTATAAATTCACTATAAATGGGGGAAAAAATTGCTTCTTATGAAGAATTGATTATGTATAAATTGGAAAGAGTCGACGATCGCGGCACGTTGGAAAGAAGTATATTGTTTATAGGTTTTATAATTGGGAATTACTTGCTCGTTAATAACATAAAATAAAAAATTACTTTGTAAATAGAAGTAACACAATGTGAAATAAACAAAAATTGGTAAAAATAAATGGAAAGAATTCAGAAGAAACAAAATTTAGTTAAATATAAGTAACAACAAGAAGCTAATAGAAAAGTAGCCCAGTATAATAGTAAACAACATTTGGTAAAAGTGAATGGAATGAATTCATAAGGAAAACAAGTTTCTTTTCTCTTACAATATGAAAAATCGTGAAGTATGTTCCCATGAAACAAATTACAAGCGTATGTAAACACACGTTTGTACATTGTCCAACGTGTAACAGGAATCCATTGGGATCTGTTTCGAAATATACTACACCCCGAAAAACTACAAAAACAAATTTCACACAAAAGAAAATACAAAACAGTTAAATGTTTTACACATTTTCGTGCAAACAACCCAGTTCCATAAGCGTTATTTTAACTTCTATGCTTGTGTTTTCTTTACATTTGCCTCCATATTCGTGCACGAAAATCTTTACAATATTCTGTCCTATAGATGATCATTAAAAAATCGTTGGCTAATTATGTTGGCGCGCGTAGCGTTGATTTTGTTCGTATTTCGACCGCGATATCTTGTCCTACAGCTACTTTTTATTTTATTTTTATTTTATTTTTGTCGGTGACCGTTCGAAACGGTGTCGCGCGACAGAGCGGGCACAGCACGCGTCCCCGGGTTTCCACTGTAGTTAATAACGTTTTCACATCGATAAGAGTCGATCGGGCCGAAACACGCGTCACAAAGGACTCGCGAGCGTTTGTAAAAATCGCCGCGACTGCGGTGACCCGATAAAAACTCGCGAAAACCCCGGATCCGGATACTTAATCCGCGACCGTGTCGATTGATAAACCGTAATATACGATACGCGTTGGAAAAATGTACGCGTTCCAAGGGTGGGGTGGAAGGGCGGAGGGTGAGAGAATGAAAATATCGAACAACAGAACGACGACACGCGGAGTCGACGATGAAATTCACGGGGCACCGGCGCGCTTTAACAGATTTTAACGTGTAAAACTCAATTTTCGGCCGCCCCGCCAGGAAATTCATTTCGTCGCGTCCAGGCAATTAAAAAGCGGAATAACGAAACGCATTAAACCGATAACCCCCGGGATTGTAACGAATCTGTGTAAGCGGTTTTGTACCAGGAGTCAACCAACAGGCACAGAGAGACGTGTCTTCGAAACAGAGCGTTGACAATTATATCGTAGAATTCTATTCAATGGGGAGAAACGTTACTTACAAGGGGTGGCTTTTTATTAAAAAAATTGAACATTAAAGTTTGAAGAATTTCGGATCTGAACTTTATTTTTAAAAGTCTTTGAGATACTTTTTATCCAAAATATTGAATTTTGTGCTGTGATTTGTTTGTTTCTTTAACACGTTGATTGTGGATTAGTTCAGAATTAATACAAATTGAATATCGTACATTATATCAGGGCTACTTTCGATTAGTTAAGTATTAATAATGTAAAATAATATTTACTTTTCGTAGAGTCTTTTGAAAATTGAAATGAACCTGTTGCTTTTAAGAGAGGAAATAATATCCGTTTCAAATAATATTTAACAAAATTTGTTATTATTTCTACATTTCCGTGAATACAAATATTTGTAACTTTCCCTTCCAGCTTATCTTTTTATGGATTAACAAACTCATGTTGTAAAATTTAGCATAGAAATTCAGCACTCGTGAAATTATTTAAATTACGTTGTGACAGAAAATTTCGAATATCGTGTGTGAATAGAATATTTAAAAGGAATTCAAATTAATGAAACATAATACTCGCTGAATTCGACATTTTGATCGCTTGTATTCTAAATTAAAATGTTTAATTCTCTCAAACGTCGATAAAAAATTGATGAGTAAAATTATTTATTTCAAACGTGGGTCACTGGGAATTTATGTAATACACAATACGTAAGAAACACTGTTTGTTATGTATATTTATAAGTTAATTGCTGCGAAGCCTAATGGACTCGAATAAACAAAACAAGGTTAATCTGGTAAAAATGCGAGACACTCGATTTTGTTTCGTTATTCTCCCCTCATATTGCGGAACCTACGCGACACGAATACCTCATTATGCAAATCCGCCTTAAATCGCGGCTGGTAGCGCGTTCATGGAACCGCCAAATCATGGTTAACCGCAGGCATTTGCGTTTCCCATCGATCGTCGCGACCGTTTCATCGATGCTCGATCAGGCCGATCAATGGCTGACCACCAAGGGAAAAACATCTACTCGCAATTTCTCGAAGTGCAACACTCAGTTTCTAACGAACAACTATTATACTTGAAATATCGAAGACAGCGATACGTAATTAGAGGCATAAACAGTTTATTCGAGACATTTGACACTAAAAATTCAAAGAGATCAATTTTTAAATTTCTCTAACTTATTAATCTTCTCCTTTTATTAGCACACGAATATTTTTTTTTTAATTCATGTTTTATGTCTCTTGGTGTGGTTATATTTTGTGGTAGATGTTGGTTTCTTTTAGATATTTCGGGGTATTTTTTATATGTTTCTGTGACATCAAGCCTATAGGTGATGTTATCTTGTATTTTTGTCTTTGAACGATTCTTCTACATTCGTATAGTAAATGGCTGATCGTTATGATTTTGTTGTATAGGTTACTGATTAATAGTTCGGTATTTTCCATTAGGTACTCGTGTATGAGTTCACAGTGTCCTGCTCGTAGCCTTGTCATGATTATTCGCTCTTTTCACATTATTAATGGGTAATGGTCGATAAAAATCTTGTGTCATTTCATGCATGTTTGTTTATTTAAACGAGATCCATAATGAGCACACGAATAAGCAATCAAAGTATTTTCTAACACCTATTACTATACGAAACTATCCTAAAACAACCCTTTCTTAGCAAATCTCCTCTCCATTCGTCTCATTGAATATTTCACGACTCCCAGAGTATCCAAACGTCATTTTTTCCAGCGAGGTCGTAAATTAAACTCTTGAGGGTTGGGACCGACTACTGCTGCGGCACTTAGGGCCGTACATGACATCTTGCTTGAGGGTGTCTTTCTGAATCACTTTCTGTGTCTGTAACTGCACTGCCTTTTTTCATTTTCTACATGCATATATTATAAGTAGGTAAATTAAGATATTAAAGACTTGAAAAAGATCTACACTAGGTAAAACATTTCTTCGTACGGCTCTGACTATCTAAGGCCCTTAACTGCTCGTATTTCTGTCAATTCACTCGTCATCGAAATTCGATGGTCCAGCTTGAACATCGTTGAAAATACCAGCGGACACGGTGAAGCTAAGTGCACGTTTCCGCGATCCCTCGATCGTAATTACATTCCCCGACGCGAAATCAGAACTTTTCGCGGACGTTGGAGCGCGGTAGGCGCGATCGTTCGTACAAGTTGGACGCGGCCCGTGTAATCTCAGCCCCGTAAAAAGGGAAACGGAACGACGATTGTGCCCTGCCGGCGAACGCAATTACGACGTCAAAGAAGACGCGAAGCTTCTTCGTGGACGAGAGGGGGGGAAAAAAGTCTTCAGCAGGAAATAAAAGAGAAGCCCGCTCGGAAGTTCGAGCTTGTCCCGATCCCGTCGTCGGTGTTCACCGGGTCCGTGGACTTTCATTAGACGAATCAGAGTTGGTTTCCTTCGCGTACCCGTCGCGCGAAAAGTTCCGGAGAATTTTGATGGAGGGCGGCTGGCTGAAAAGTGCTGGCACAATCAGAACGAAAACGTAATCGGGAACGGGGCCGGGGGGGTGCGAAAGAATCTCGATTTGGATTTAAGCTCGAACGGGGAAATTGATCTGGGACACCAATAAGCAGGATAACTCGTTTCGAAAGCAGTCGGAACGACCATATATTTAAGGGTGGGACTTTCTCAAAGTAAAGTGAATTAGTAAATCTGTGGTTCGAAAATTGTAATCGTATAGGAGTGAGGATCGGGTTTATTATATGTGTAATAGTGTTTATGATGAAGCTAATGTGCGTCCATTATGGATACAAATGGCAATAGTTTTTGACTGTCATTTTTACTATACTGGAATAACTTATTTATGAATATATTTTATTATTACGATTCTGAGGTAACTAGTTTAGTATCAATCTTTTCAATTTTTAATCAAATATATACCTGTGAAAATTGGTTCTTAATTGTCACTTCTACTATAATGGAATAACATATTCATGTATATGTTATGTTTCCTAACTGTTTCCTAACAAGTATGATATATATCATGATGTTGTTTTATGATGTATAGCTAAGGTTTGAATTGAAACATTTCCTTTGACCGTTTACGTGAACTCTTTTTCCTCCACTCGACGTATAAATACTCCATTATAGTCAGTTTTCATTTCACGTGAAAGCTTGTAAATTATTTCGAAGCATTTTAACGCAACATTTTAATTTTGCAAATGGGCGTGTGAACGGACAAATATTTTTAGTTGTATCAGAAGTAAAAATCCAGCGGATTTGATTAAATCTGGGGCACGATTAGGTCAAGAAGTATGTTCCGCACGAGCTGTTCCGTCCGTTGGAAAATCGTTCGTTCAAGAACCGTCTTGTTACTCGACTGAAATTCGACGTTGCACCGTCGTGCATAAATCACACGCGACGTGCATCACCTAATGGAACTTCTTCCAATAACTCATACAATTGATCGCTCAAGAAATTGACATAAGATTGCCCTATTAATCTCCCGTTAAGGAGAGCAAGAAGTTATCGGACATTTTGTACAAAGACTTTAATAGAATCGGTTGTACTATTTCAGTTTCTGATTAAGAATTGCTACGGATACCAAAATGGCCGTAACTTATTTCCTGATTAAAGCATATTCTCCAATAATAACGTGGAGGCAAAATCTAAAACTGACTTTATCTATTCTACTGCAGTGGAATTAAGAAATTAATCAAACGTCGAGAATAGACTGTTTACGTTTCTGGAAAGTTGGAAATAGCGCTAGATACTCGTTCTCAGGATCTGATAGTTCATAATTCGCCTAACCAATAGCTGGATTTCCGAAGGCGTTCGATCGATTAAAGAGAAAGATTCGGATACAATGACTAGCCGGTTGGATTAAATTGAATTTTAGTTTCAAGATGGAAACGGTAATGAAGTTTCGAGGAAACGTCGGAATCTTGCAAATAAAAAGAGCCAAGATGGCAGAAAAGCTAGTCGCGTTCTCGCTGATGGAATAGTCAATTTGTTGAGAGCGATGTAACAGTTACAACACGCGGAATTATTCGATAATGAAAACCTTCTTTCCTGAAGGAATTTCACTCTGCACGAGTTATCGAGATTCTTGCATCGGTTCGAAACTCTGCGTTATAAATTCTACGGAAGCCACGGCGAAGAAGGTCGATCGAAATATTATTCCTAATAACAATTTCCCGTGGATAACGCGATCGATAAGCCAAGATGCACTAGATTATCTTACGCGGTGGAACGATTGACGCAGAGAAATGCGATTCGGAGAAATGCTCGTTTACATGATTTTCTCGTACACTAAAGTTTTTATGAATCTTCATAAAAATTGATTTACAACCGACCACTGGGGTCGATATATTCCCAGAAGCGGAGAAGTACGTTAATAAACTGGAAAGTAGTACCTCAGAGACTTAAGGATTCTGTCATAGCTCTTCAGGTTCTTCTTTGTGAAACATGAAGATTTAATCTCCAAAGTCCTCGAGTCTAGGACCAAAAAATAGTCTATAATTACTAAGGTCAACATTAGATTTATGAAACTCCTCAATTTAGAAGTTACAGAGATCAAAAATATTATTTTTCAGCAATTTATGTTGAATTTTAATTCAACTGTGAACATGATAGACCTTGATAGAAATAGGTACATAAACAATGCCCATAAATCTAGTGTCAACAAAGCCAACAACTGTTCAATTGGAAGACCACGAGTTCTACATCTTGCACCATATCACCATATATCATGATTATCGAATTCCCAATAATTAACTTTTTCATCCACATCAAAGTCACGAGCTGGTCCAGGACTCGCGTCAGACTCTAGTCCCCAACAAGATGCTTTTCTTCCGCAATATTTGTGCTCCTGGAGTCGAGTCCTCCAGGTGCAGAACACGAAGCATCAAATATTGTGCATTGTTCAGCGCCATAGCGCTCTAGGAGTACGGAGGTTAATGAATCCTATAACATTCTAGTCCAAGGATCGTGAACGTAATCTGGCGCACCACTACCTGTGGTTATTGGACTCGGAATAATTAACCCCACTTCGTTATGTGAGTCATAAAGGAACTGGTTTGGGAGATCCACTAGACTAGCGTGCAGTGGCCTTGAGGAAGTTTGCTCTTGGGGTCCCTCTTGCTGACAGAATCCAGGACCAACTCCGCTGGGACGCGAGCCGTCATCCTACTCCGGGCAGAGTAGCCTCAACTAGGGTTCAATATTCGTTTTCATTCTTCGTCGCCGTCGATTTTCAGCTTAAGAGTACCGCAGTCGGCGTAATAGACCGTAAACTCGATCCTGACGCTCGCTAGGGAATATTGGATCTCCTCGTCGGCGTCCTGGACGTCTTCGGACCTCCTGGTTTGTCTCTTCCGGTGACCACCTCGTGGAAAGTTCCACAGAAATTTATAGACGCGGATGGACACAGTGCAAACAGGTCTGAGGGATTAGGAACTGTTGACTGTATCGTCAGGAAAACAGTAACGATGTGATAAGAAATGGAATTCTGGGCAAATACAAGGACATAGGATCACCCATCTACGTTTTGTCAATAAACGTTGTCGAGTCACCTTGCCCAAAATGTCTGAAACATAATACTAGCGTATACAGTGAGGTACTATTAAATTGTCGATACTTGTACGTAAAGTATACGTGTAGTTTCTCGCTAATAACTCTAGTTACTACTAGTTACTCTAATGTAACATTATTTGGGAAGATGAAAAGAGCCACGAGGTTGAATTTATCGCTTGGCTTCCGATTTATTTTACGTGTGTCTCCGTTCAAGACAGAACGATCGTAGGATGGCACGTTACTGGTCGAATCGTAAAGAAATAAAATTGGTTTTACTCTCTTTAAGAAGAAGGTGACGGGCGGTGGCCTTGATTACTGGAGGAGAAGTCACGTAGCTGGATTTTGAGCTGCCTGTGCCGGAAGATCCTTTCCCAGGTGTGTCGAAGTCTTTCGACGAGTCCTTTTCTTTCCTCAGACGGTAATGTTGACACTATGACGGATCCGTAGCGAAAGAGAACCGCTCAACGCGAGGTTTCGCGAGGCCTAATCCCACCACCAAATCATGCGCATTGGGCAAACGCGCATTTTCACGCACGGCATATCGCAACAAATTGCATGATTTCCATGTGGAGTAGCTCAACTTTAAAATAACAAAGACTGATTTGTTAATAACGCTAGGTCCTTGCGTATTTTTTCTTTTAAAAAATTAAAAATACATAGGCAAGCTGTAATATTTGGTTCAGCAACTAGCGATTCAACATTACGTGGAAGAAACTGTTTTACATTTTGATGCTTTTGAATTAACTTGGCCCTTGAACTGTCGTCGAGTCTGCATTGCCAAACCACATGATTGATGTCTTCGATTTCATGGTTGCATTTACATATAGAATCGCTTATTATCTCAATGCGGGCGAGGGAGGCAGCGAGATTATAGTGCCCAGACCTAATACGGTTTATTGTGACAATAGATTCTCTTCTGTGTTTATCCCAATAGTACCAAGATCTGTTACTTGCGTATTTCGTCCTTATTTCTGAAGGTTTCGTAAAGGTTTTGATAATTTTAACCCTTTGCACTCCGAGAATATTTACTGATATGAAACGATTAGCAATACAAAATTAAATTTTGTGATGTGATTTCTAAAAATAAAAAAGTACTCTTCTTTCCACAGATATCTGATTTAAATTTTATTTACATATTTTCACAATTTGTGTCATCATAAATGAGACTTCTGCAAAGGGCTAAAGAACATTTAAACTCTTGGCTCCACGAACAATAACAAGTACTGTGTTTATTTTATAACGTATCAAAGCGTGATATCACTACTCCATAAAATAAAATTTAGTGAGAGCACACCTTGGTTCAGGGTTTCGTCACCTGGGATTGCACGTTCCTCTTTGAACAGAGGGAACAACTAGGAAAGTTGATTGAACCAGACTTCTTAAGGAAGCCTCCTTCGATCGTTCAGCGTCTCGACGCCTCCAATCCGCGAATGGCTAGGTGAAATTTGCCTGATCCGGAATCTGGCTGCCTCCTTTCTCTCCGCGTTCGGATCCAGACGGGATCCCGCGGTGCAATTCTGTCCCAGCTGGTGATTAGGCTGCCACGGTAGTTCGCGGAAAGCTCCGAGCTACTCTATTTTGTCTTCCGGTGCCTTAGGGAGAGACGCGGGATTAGAGCATCCTTCCGATGCTCGTTCTTTCGGCGCTAACTTCGAGTTTCCCGAGTCGGCTAACAACGTTCGGACTTTCTTTCCAGTTTCATTGCTTCTTAGAGAGGTCTCGACGGGGCACGCGAAGTTTGCAGAAGCGGATAAAAATTAATGAAGGCAGGAACGAGTGGGAGCCGACTGCGTGGACGTAGCCTGTGTGGTTTATGAATAATTGGGGACTCGCGGTAGTTCGTTTTGACTGTAACTTTACCTTGCGATGAAATTTGTTTAGAACATCAGATACCGGACACACGGTGTTTTGTTTTAGACTCAAGATCCCAAAGTTAGATGATAGTCCGTCCAGGTGATGTTCAAATTGTGACGGTTTAAACTCTTGTCAGTCTGACTTTGTACTGATTGGTACTTCGAAGGAAATTATTGTGTTTCTGGCGTACGATCTTCGAGTGGATAGTATGTACAAACGTCTGCTGGTGTCGAAATTCACCTCCGTTGTACGAAAAATGAACATATCAACTTCGAGGAGGTGTTCATTTTAAGGGTCATGACTGTATAAACGTCTGCTGGTGTTGAAATTCGTCTCTGTTGCACGAAAAATGAACGTATCAACCTCGAAGAGGTGTTCATTTTAAGAATCATGACTGTATAAACGTCTGCTGGTGTTCAAATTCGCCTCTGTTGCACGAAAAATGAACGTATCAACCTCGAAGAGGTGTTCATTTTAAGAATCATGACTGTAAACACGTCTGCTAGTGTTCAAATTCGCCTCTAATGTACGAAAAATGAACGTATCAACCTCGAAGAGGTGTTTATTTTAAGAATCATGACTGTATAAACGTCTGTTGGTGTTGAAATTCGCCTCTGTTGCACGAAAAATGAACGTATCAACCTCGAAGAGGTGTTCATTTTAAGAATCATGACTGTAAACACGTCTGCTAGTGTTGAAATTCGCCTCTAATGTACGAAAAATGAGCATACCAACCTCGAAGAGGTGTTCATTTTAAGAATCATTACTGTATAAGCTTCTATTGGTGTCGAAATTCGAAATTCGCCTCCACCGTACGAGAAATGAACATGTCAACTCTGGAGCGACGTTCATTTTAAGAATCACCACGTTTAATTCAAGTGCACGCAAAAATATTTGAAACACAGAAAGGCAGTAAAGAGCTGCTCGTAGCAGACGAAAACGTAAATTTGATAAAATGGTGAATAAATAAAAAAAAAAAAGGACAAAGGAAGCAATAATTTGGATGACAGCGGAGAAAAACGGGATCGAGTTATTTCGAACGGGATTATTTTCGATTAACCGCGTACTCTTTGACGACAGATCAATCTCACGAGGATCCAGCTCGCAATTACGCCGCGTAATCTTGCGAAAACTCGCAATCAATCGAACGTCGAGTCCGAATCCGAATCCGAATCCGAAGGTAACGTTTGTTCGCGAAAACTGCACCTTCCTTCTTCGTTGACGGAATGCGGATATCGAAAAAGTTCCCGGGGCTGATCATTCTTAAAAATTCCACCGGGTCCTTTGTTGCCTCGCTCTTTGTAGAGACAGCCTTTATCCATCGATCTGGCGGGAAGAACAAAACGAACACTTTCAATAAGTTCCGCCAATTTTCTTCCACCCCTCGACGGACCGTTCTTCAAACTGGGCCAATTGGAAAGAATTTCTGCCCCCTCCTGCAACGATTACAAATATTAGCAAAATATCCACAGTTTTTGCTTCTAAGGAATCAATAACATTTACAGTGTACTCGACAGATGTCCAAAAATTACTGAAAAATATTTTTAATGACTTGTAACCTTAACCAGAACGATATAAATCAGAGGGTTATAATCGATGAATGGTGAACGCATGTTTTAATATTTATGGTTTTTCCGACTTCCAAGCGTCGCGTGTAGAACGCGAAAATCCGCGTTGAATCGGCCATAATTACGACGAATGAATTATCCGGCAAATTAGTCAAGTGACAATCGTCGGATAATAGGCGGGTGAAGGGGGAGGGGGAGGGACAAACTGAATGATTCGCGGCTAATTGGACGGCGTGAAATTTCGTGGCTCGTTGGCGGCCGAAAGCGGGTCGGGTCGGGGCGGATTTTCTTTTCCCCCGGAAAATTGTCGACCGCGGCAGCCAGCGCGTTACACCGGTAAAAATTAACCGACTCGATCGCGCGTAACAAGTTAATTTTATTAGACGGCTGTCCAGAAAAAAATTGAAAGGCCGACGACCGCCCTTCCGGGGGGCAAATTTAAACCAGCGATCGCGATGAATTTACCTCGCGATTTTGTCCAACGTTTAACGATGTATTTTTAATTAGGATAATGAAGGCCAGTAGAGACGCGCGACTCGATTGCATCTACTAATGACAGGAATGACACTGAATCGATACTATCGACACCATCGTAAATTATAATTTAACGTCGAACCGTTTTCGAAAGGGAGTCGATACATATTTCGTGATATTATTTTTTTTTCGAACGATACACAATCGGATTATATCTAATTTTGCGTGATGGAACGAGTGATATTTTCTATGGTCCGGTTGATGAAAATTCGTGATAAATGCTCTATAAAGGCAATACTGATATTCGGTATTGTGTTTGTTTACTGACCGGTATATTATTTCATTGTGCTTTGTTGTTCCTAAATAAATACTAAACTCGATGTACCCGTACGAGCTTCGCTCGTGTATCATTTAACAATAATCACTTAAAAAGTCGATAACTCGATTGGAATATAACAGCAATTTTAGCGTTTGGATTTTAGAATTTTATTACTAGTGAAATGTTCGGTCGTTTTGTTCATTTTATTTTAAAAACGAATGCTAAGTAAACAAAGTTGTTCTAAATCACTTTTCGTTCGTACAAGTTTCGAAAACGTTCTAAACCTTTAGAAAAATTGTGTCTGGCCCAGTACGAATACCTTTTTTTGGATTATTAATAATTTCATACCATGCAGTCAAAATAATTTGTAAAAGTAACGTGATTTGAATTTTATTTCAATTTCGTAAAACAATTTGAAGATATCAAAATAAGTATTCACCTTCACCATTCTTTTTACACATAAATTAAGAATTTATTATGGTAATGGGATATAATTATAATAAAGTTTGCTTGATACACGTTAGGTTTTTATATACAGGTTTGGTCATCCTTGGGAAAAAATTTAATGAGAGCTTCTAGAGGCCAAAATAAGACGAAAATCAAGAATAACAATTTGTTGATCAAGGCTTTGTTAAAAAGTTATTAACGTTTAACGATCCGCCTGTAGAACGTGTGCGTGATAGTGGTTCTCACTCAGCATAAGAGACTCTACTTAATGACGTATCGACAGCCTCACAGTTTTCTGAGTGAGAACCACTAGCAGCTGTTCGCAGATTGCCGTTCTACAGACGGAACTTTAAACGTTAATAACTTTTTAACGAAGCCCCAATTAACAAATTGGTATTCTTGATTTTCGTCTTATTTTTGCCTCTAGAATCTCCCATTAAAATTTTTCCAAACAGTGTAATTATGTAAAACTATTCATCCTTATATCAAAATGCAATAAGAGTTTCCAATATTGTATCTATATCAGTGAAAAAGATATTTATCTGATCTTTAGCAATTTCCCATTCAGAAGTCTAAATTTCAATTTGGGGTAACCCAGTTCGATAAATCAGCATTTCTAAATCCTTATCCGTAGCAAGAAAAATTGTATGAATCGGTGCATTTTTGCGGAGTAGTCAAAAGCCTTTTACGAGCTTTGTACGCCTTTTCTACGCGACCAATGAACGCAATTGTCGCGACAAGTTAGCGTACCACTCGTCGTTTACCGTAGTATTTTTGTCCCGAGAGTCAATCGAAAGTATGACCTCGCACTCCCGAAAAGTATTGCGGCCGTTACTTTTTTCATGGATTGACCGACTTTGCTTTTCTCGGAGGACCATTGTCAGTCGGACGCGATTCCATAGACTCTCGTTTTGAAAGGGGGCCGTAATAAAGGACGAAGGTTTCGTCCCCAGTCACAATCGACTCTGAAATTTCAGTTTGTGCCAGCTTTCACAAAGCTTCGAAAGCTCCTTAGCGCCGTCGATTCCTTGCGTCTTTTTAACAGAAGAAAGAATTCTCCGTATCCATCTTACTTCACCTCCGTTCAGACCCAGATGCTTATGGAAGATCCGCTAAACAGTTGTTTTAGACAGATCCATCCTCCAGACAATCTCTTTAACTATTCAAATTCACAGACTTCTACTTATTTAATTGAATTTTAAAACATTGGTAACACAAATGAAACGCTATTAAACGCTGAAAATATTTAGCTTTTTATATTTATCCGTAAAATATTTAATAAAGATATCGTATCCCTATATTTATTTCTATATTTAATTATATTATTAGTTTTCTTTTTAAGGTTCGAGATTACCTCGTTCGTTGCAAAAATATTTCCTGCAATTGTCGAGATTCTACAGTACTTATATTGTAACTTATTATTATAATAATATAACTATACATGTTTTACGAAAAAAAAATATAAAAAGCTTGCTAAATATTTTCTACACTCAATAGTGTTTCATTCGTGTTACGAATATGTTTATCATTTATTTTGGTATCATATCACGATGCTTGGTAATTTATACGTATCGATATCAACGATTGTTTATCTTATATTGGTTTCACGCTAACAGTAATTTAAATAGCGATTGAAATACCGATTTATGTAGCACCAACGCGTTGTACTGTTTATCAGACCAATAATTTTGATGACTACTTTGTTCGACACTTTTGTCCCGTATGGCAATCGTTCACCAAAGGCATTGTACTCGTTAATCATGTATTCACCATAAAACAATGGCGTTCTGAATACGCGACAACTGACGTACTTATTCGGTGTACATATCCAATGAAATGTTCCCTTCGATAGTCGAAGTCGATGGTTAGGCGAAAATCGGTAAAATCGATTTGAAAAATACTAATTGGCCAGCAAATTGTATCTATTCGTTCTTTTGGCAATCCGTCGATTCTGTATCAAACGAGTACCGTTTTTTAATCAACGTTGCGTCTAGTATTGAATTTCGGAAATTTTACACTACTCTTTATTAGTTCGCTGGTGCTAGAAGGAAAACAGGAAATAAATACGTGTATTGCGTTCGATTCAAAACTTGAAGCCCCGAAACTATTGGCTAATAACGTCCAATACTTCGAATAGAATACTGATAGCGCCGAACGAAACGAAATTAAAACAGGAATGGTGACCTTGTTTTAATTAAAATTCATTTAAATGGATAGAGTGTCAGAGTAGTTATTTTCAGAGTTTTAACGAAACGTTTTCAGAATTCGAATTCTAATAAAATTTTGTTCGTTGCAGAAATGGTAAGTGAATTCACTATAACTTGAATGGATGCTAATAAATATTAAAAGGACGCTTCGATGGCCCAAATTTTCATTCAGAAATAATCTGCTTATTAGTATTTAAATTTATTTATCAGATAATTTTCAGGATATTAAGTTAAAACGTAAAGAGAATGAATTTCTTATAATACTCTTTTATGACGATTGAAAAAGCATTGTATTTAATTATTAAAAGAAATGTTATGTATATTCGACGTGAAGTGTGCTCTGGTGAATATGAGTCTGTTTACGCATAATCCGTTTAGTTTTATACCGTTTGATCCAAATAACCGGTATTGTCAATACGACATAAACAAGCGACGAATAATTAATAGATTATTAATTTAGATTTTAAGAGCATTGAAACTGGCGTTGTATCCTGAATCTGCTAGCGGGCTCTGCAGTGAGCTCAACGGATTCTGCCAGCTTTAATGCTCTTAAAATCTACATTAATAATGTATTCTTATCATTTATTTATTTAAAAACGAAAAATTAAATTCATCCATCGAGTATTTCCTGAAACGATTGCTCTCTTTTTACCAGTTTCTTTTTTCTGAATTTTAATCGATTCCTCCAGAATTTTCTTTTGGTCACTGTGATCTCCAAATGTAAGAGACGATTTTCTATTTTTTTTTAATCTATCAGTAAATTGGAATTTTTTATTTCAAAGTTGCTTGTTGTAATATTGTTTTGGGCGTAGAGAAGATACTTTACTCATAGTGAATTTCCACTAATTTTAATAATACTCAGTCAAATTTTATCATTATTTTATATTTAACAAGTAAAACTAGGAAATTACACGAGATATTTGGTTTCAACGCTTCAAAAATCCAAATTAGCTGCTATCGTTTAAAATAAAAAAATTCTTCCAGTGACTTTTGGTCTTCGCCTCGACGAATATGTGCCACGATCGTTTCCTTGCGCAGTTACCACGAATTCTACACGCCGTTGTGCTTCGCTCGTGCATATTACGCCCACTGATCGATGCGGCACTATCAATATTATCATACTAATCTGCGAGTACCGCGCGAGTATCAACCTGTCGAAACCCGTGACATAGATTTCTGTAACGACGCGACATCTCGAAGAACATTGAAATTCGGGGTGGAACGCAGCCAACGCGACATGGATATCCGTCGGTTGGTCGATCATAATTGCGGCGAATGAACTAACCGGCAAATTAGTCGGCTGACAAGCGTCGGGTAATAGATGCAGTAGGAAACTGAAACCGGATGATTCATGCTTGATTGGACAGCGCTAGACGCTTCGTTGCTCGGGCCCAACAATAGACTGCATAATTCCGTCGAATGAGATATGCCGTTGTCTGAATAGATTCCGATGCCTTCGTTCCGCGAGGATATCATATACGCTGGGGCCCTCCCGTCATTCAACGCGTGGCCCCGATTATTAGAAAAGAATCGAGCCTGTATTTCAGTGGTCCGCGCCTACTAATGACGAACATTGTTCGACGATCACGGGCCGCGAGCTTTCGGTCTCAATGCGTGATGTCAAAGGCCCTAATGACGTCCAACGTAACGCTTTCGTCACGGACGTCCGGCGTAGATTCAATCCCAGTTGGATAAAGACGCCACCCAGCATGGAAAATCGTCTTCCAGATTGGCCATTTTATTTCCCTCGACCTCTACGCGCTTAAACGAAAGGGGAACCAAAAAAGTGTTGGTAAAGAATATATTGGTTTGGCGACTAAATAATATAAAAGTAAAATAAAGGACTTTATCTAGTAATGTATTGTCCATTTTCAACAATTACATTTTGCCAACTTACAGACATTCCACGTTTACAAAAATTCTGAACCAAGTGTAATTTGATAGTCATTATTGAGATTTTTATCTATCAAGAGGTTTTGACGAAACAAATGATAATCTGAGGGTGCAAGGTCAGAACTAATTTTTAAGCAAGCTCTAATAATTTTTGTCGAGTGGCCAAAGATGTGTTTGGCCTTGCGTTGTCATGATGGAACACAATACATTTACAATTTACCAATTCTGGCCGCTTTTCTTGAATTGCATTATTCAGTTTGGTTGTGTGTTGTTAGTTGATCGATGCAATATTTTTTCTGGATGATAATTAAAGTACTATCACACAACAATATGGGTTTGACGTTTCGAATACATAAAAATACGTAACAATTCATCTAAAGCAATCTACCAGCAATCCGCAATTGCATAGTTGTCGAACCAATAAATACGGAAAATATAAATCACACATTTTTATTCACACGTTTCGTTTATTATTCGTTTGACACTTGCAATTAATTTCGACGTCCCTCTAAACAATCGTCGAGCTTTCCAGTACTGGTCTTTGTTGCATCGGAATTAATTTAAAGAAATTTCGTCCATCGTTCGCGTACATTTAAATGCATCGTTAATAAGATATTGTGCTGGCAGTTTCGCACGGCGGCAACGTCGACGCCATTTTCACCGCGGTCGTTTTTCGAAGCCATTGACCAAATGACGGAATTCAAGCTTTCGTTAAAGTTTTTTGCGAATCCACCTTCGCGTCTTTTTAGAAGCTCGTTCGAGCCGGGGTCCTCATAAATTGGAATAGCGTTTTCAACGACTCCCAGGAGGGGGATTTTTGTGGACACAGTCCTTCAAAACTTTGGCCGACTTTGCTCGGTTGCCGAAAGCGCGTGGAACCCACGCCGACGACGCTGTAATTTTATTAGGCGTTTCAATTATATTTATTTAACGTTTTTCTTAACTTTGGACAAGCGGAAAATTTCTGCAAAAACAAAGTTAAGTGGGGAAACCACTGTAAGAGATTGGAAAAATTGAACTTCTTTTTATCTCTTTTCAATGTTTGGGGTCTTAAGGATGACCCCTTAAAATATTAAAGTAAAATTTGCAAAAATGTAATATGCGTAACTCTTGAAACTAACTGCTTTTTAATCGAATAATTAGTTTCGACGTGGTGTTAAAAGAAATATTCATTTTGTCACTGTTTTTTCAGATTTTTCTTTCAAAGTACTACCATTTTATAATAAATAATTGTTTTTCAAAATCCGTAGGTGTAACCTATTTTCTTAGTTTAAGAAAATTGCATGATTTCTTGTTTCACAACTTTTCAACAAATTTTTAGAAGCCTCTCACACTGGTTCCTATTATGGCTATAATAAGTAATATTTTTACACAAAATTGTTACCAGAAGTAGTTCAAGAAATGTACTCTTGAAAAGATTGAACATTTATCGAAAAAAGTTTCATAGTTTCACCCAAATAAATTCTTGAAAATTGCCTTTATTTTCAGCCATCACAGTGGTATAATATTATAAAAAAACGAAAAATTTAATTTTCTAAATCAGTAAATATCTTATTTATTGCTCCCTTATTAAAATACTTACGTTCCTCATAAATGTATTCGAAATATATTTTATATTCATATCCATCTTTAATCTATTGTTTTTTGCTATACCTACGGGCAATGAAGATTCCAAAAAAAAAGTCCTTAATGCTTATCTGCGAATTCAAAAGTCCGTCCCACCGACTTACAATTCGTCCAACTTCCCGGCAGAATTTCAAACGAACTTGTGCAAATTTCCTGTACTGGAAAGTTTCGAGCAGCGAAAAAATTCCGATCGTTCCGTCGTTCCGTCGCCCCGCAGGACGCGTCGTACAGAAACGACGCCGACGCGAAACGTCAAAAACCCCGGCAGTCCAGTTTGCGTGGGCGCCATCGAGTTTGCCCGTGCTTTTTGAATAAAGTACCTGGAGAACGCTCGAGCTTTGAAGACCAGTTAGTTTTTGTTGGTTACACCCTAACGATCCGCCGTTGAACGAGCATCGAGTAAACTGGGAATGAAAGGGGCTCGATAGGCCCTTCTGTCGCGTTCTCGATCGACGTTGTACGCGGGTTTCTCTCGAAAAACCCTCTCTCCGATCCAATTTCAGCTCGTCCTCTGTTGTTGGTCGACGGGGGAAAAAAGGGAAAAAGACGACGGACGGAGGGAGGGGAGGTGAAAAAAGGAAACCGGTCACCGGCAGGTACACGCGGTGGATATACGGTATCTTTGCCCGCGCGCTAAGAATTGTAATAAAGTCCTCCGTGTAACTGTCGAAGGCCGCTGGCCTTCCGCGTGGACCGTTTCCCTGATCGAATATAGGATCGAGCATGCGGAAGACGGAGGAGCACATTCTACTCTAGCGGCACGGAAAATCTCAAATTACGGACAGAGACGTAAGAAACGATCTTCGTCACGAACATTAGAGATCGCTGGAGACGTTGCTCGGCCATTTTGTACGTGCGCGCGGAACCAGATCCCGAGGAACAACGAAACCCTCAAAATACGGATATTTATTATCCTTTTGACCTTAGGTTCTATAAAAGTTCTCACAACAGTGGGCAATTCTATTTAAAAAAAATGTATACTCGATTACTTGGGCTGTTTTGGGGTTGCAATATTCATAAATAGATCATAGATTCTAAATGAAGTGAAAGTAGGATTGAAAATTTACTAAAAATTGAAGTAAATTACTTAATATTTAGAAGACATGCAACCCCCAAGTTATGACGAGCAATAATAAATATTTGCACATCAAATCAATCAACGTCAGATTGTGAAGATTCGAGAAAAGGTGGATGATTGATATAACTAGTATAGCAAAAGGATTTTTTTTTTCCCGGAAAATGAATCGTGTGTTCGTTTTCTACGTTTCCATTCGGGCACAATCACCTCGGACTCTTTTTCCCTTAATAATCCTTCAGGAAGAATGTCCTTTATTGCTGACTATTTCCGTCTTCGTTTTAGGTTACCTGCATTGTACTGTTCCACGGTTCTGCAAAATGGCTTCGCGGCATTTAATAACAATGAGCCCGTTCGCCTGCAATATTTCCATTGTTTAACCCTCCGGAACGTACTTTTATTCCATCTTGATAAAGTACTCCGGATAATTAGGATAGGAGTCCAAACAGTACGGTCGCTTTAGCGTCTTCAAAGAAGCACTTTCCGTCGCATAAAACGTTTCCTTTCGCACCCCTCGCGAACATTTTATCCAGTATGCGTTACGTAATTCCATAAGTCTTTGCGCGTTTAACTGCGCGAACAAACTCGATTTATTCAAACACGGATAAGCCTGGGTCGATCGCGTCGAAGTCGAGAGCCTTGGAAAATCAAATAAAACTAAGGCGTAATAGAATCTTGTAATTATTTGCGTTAGCGATAAGGAAGGAAAACAATTTCAAACATATTTATACGAGACTATTTATGAAATTCTATTCTATAAAGCTCACAAGTACAACCTGTGTTTACTGAATAATTTCTTCTATTGTTTGACAAAAATAGAATTCGTAAAGTTGCCTTTAGAGAAGACAGAAAAATATCTGTAGGCGAAGAGATTGAAGGTTTGCAACGATCGACGTCGAAGAAACAAAAAAAAAAATGGAGACAACAGAGGCGTACTCGACAGATCGCGTAATCTTCCATTTCGCGGGCGGATACGAGCCAAAGGCAAACTTCATCTCGTCGAATAATCCTCTGAAAACTTGCCTCGCGTCGACCGGTCGCAATCTGCCCGCAGCTTCACGCAGCGCGGAACTTTCTAGTCGTATGAAGGCATTAACGTCAGAGAGTAGTGCGTTGGTATAAAGATACGAAACCGCTGGAGTAACAACTGTATTTCCGTATGGCGAGAAGGGAACCGATAGCGCAATGGGAGCCCCATCCTGTTCGTTTATATTCACACCGATGCACAAGAGGATCCAGAAGCACCTCTGTGTGCCACGAACGGGTTGTTATATCATTTCGACGTGCTGCGTAAACACACGAAGAAGTCCTGGGAGGTGTGGTTCCATCGTATAAGCGCCATGGGTAGCGTTTAATGTGGTTCAGACGCCCTAGGGAGACGCCATTTTATACATACCTAACTTACCCCTATGCTGTAGCAGCGTGTAACGGTATCTCTGTCTTTCTTTCCGAGTGCAAACCTTTGCTTTCTCCGCATTCACAACATCTTGCCTCCTTTTCTCGCTTTGGCCATCCCGCCATTTGCGATCGAAGATTTTCTTTATCGTTTCCTTGGTTTCGTTTTCGATTTTCATTGTGATTTCGTTCCCCGTGACTCGAATAGACGGAGGGTCTTCATAGTTTGATCGATAGATACGATAGTTTCATTCGTTCTATGTGTTTTATAGTTAATGAATTGGTTGACATAATTCATTGTGGTAGGATAGGTGCAGAAATTTTTCGACAAAAATAAAAAATTTCAAATCATTCTAAAAAAATTATTTTTTAGCTAGGGGGGTCGATTACAATCATTTTTGGTCAATAGACATACCCTCGAAATTCTACGCAGTTTCGAGAGAAAAATTCTTTACCGAAAATATAATGTCTGACCATAGCGTTGATATGTTTCACTGAAATTTCACGCATATCTTTAAAACATCATAACTTCTGAACGGATTGAAGGATTTTAATGTTTAAAAAAGCAAACGACGCGTATTTTGGTCAAGAATATGTAGCAATTCTAAAAATATTCGAAAAGTTACTCCTTAACCCCGTAAAGTAAGAAAAACCCCATGAAAATGGATTAATTTTCAAACAGCCATAACTTCTACAATAGTGAATATATTTCAATGAAACTTTTTTCTGAAGTAGTGCTCATGAATATTTACAAAAAAGTATTAGGCAACTTTTCTATAGGGCGTCAAATAAAATTACTAAAAATCAAAAACGAATTTTTAAGAAAAATCGACAGGGGATAGCTGTTGAAATTTTTCAGCGAAAAAAAAATTCCGAATCTTTCTAAAAAAATAATTTTCAGTTCCGGGGATCAATTGCAATAATTTTTGGTGAATAAACATACCCCCGAAATCCTACTCATTTTCGAGAAAAAAATTTTTTACCGCAAATATAATATGTGGCCAGAGATCCGTGATTATATTCCTCGTTTTTATCACTTCATATGTAGATATAGTCCAATTATCCGGCATATAAAATTTTAATTTGTGATTTTTGAAGCCAAAATAAAAAAATCAAGAATACTAATTTGCTGATTGAGTTTCGTGACTCGAATAGATGTCTAAAAAATTTGATCGAGTTATAACATCGAACATTCGAAATGTTTCAATAATCTAGTTAACAAAATCCACTTTCCTGTTCTTCCCCATAAGTAACCTATAAATATCGCGTAAATATTTCAGATGTAATTGCATACAAATTGAGTTCTTAAATTCGATTATCTCTTCATCCAAGTAAAAAATGTACTCTCGTACCAAACCCAAAAACCCGATTTTCTCGAGAAGGACCAACCTCCGCAAAAATAATATTTCACGTTTACTTATTTATTCTCACGCAAAGTATCGTGTCTTCAGTTGGGTCGTGCAATACTTCCCGACTAATTCCGTACACTTTGCAGCGCGAGTTCAGTTTATGATCGCCGCCTCTTTTCGCGGTGCTCGCCAATTTACACGCTAACTTATTTACTCGCGCCTGTCGTCCCTTCCTTTTAGCAACTCCCGCGGGTGTTCGTGTTTCCAGAAACCCAGGGCCGTTTTGTTTTTCATCCCCCGCGTATAAATCGTTCGTCGTATCCCCTCTGTTCGCGCTCCGCACTCCCACCCTCCCCCTCGCGCCTCACGAGTGCTCGGAGTCTGCGTTACGCCGCGTGTATCTTTTTATTTCTTCGATCAATCTTCGTTTTTCTGCGTACCCCGCCCTGCCTTTCTGTTTGGAGAACCGACTCCGTGGCTCCTTTTTTCTCCCCCGACCCGGTAGTCGCGATCCTATTTGCCGGGTCCGTTCCCGCGTTATTCCTTCGTCTGTAACTACGGTGTCGAGACACACTCGCGGGGGTGTATCCAACGCGCTCGTAAATCTGCGCTTTTTTGTCGTTACATTGATTACACGTTCGAGTGCCGTAAGGAAGCTGCGATCTTTCTTCCGTACGTGGACCGAAGACGGCGAACAACGGGTTCTTTTTTTTCTACAACTTCGCTCTGATGCGTTCTTTTTTTCTTCCTCTTGTCTGAAACTGTTCGTGATTTCGACGAGGAACGTTTCCACCGTAAACCGATCATTCGTTATAATTACGTCTCGTAGAAAGGAACGGACTGCGCGAGATAACTGTACGTACGAAACTGATTTATGAATCATAAATCGTTTGTATAGAGCTTCGTGTCCACTTATCTCGCGATGTAAATCATCTCTGCTTTACTTGCTTTCGAAAGTTCGACGACTCGCGCACTTTGCCGCTCCGAATAATAATTAATAGCGGGAATCGACGTGTTTGTTCTTCCGCGAATGTTCGTCGAATCGACGAGACCGTAGGTTTCGACGCAGCGGACTATTATTTTGTTTTTATATAGAATCGTTTAATCTTAAAGAAATTTACGAAATCGAACATTTCGAACGTTCGTAGCACGATGTCTGACTATTACTCGTTGTTTCCACTTGCGTTAGTGTTTTGTGAACGTTGGCGTTTGTTATACCAGGTCTGGGTTATGTTTTTAAAGTTTTATTCGTAATATTTACATCGTACTCTAAGCTTACTTTTCACATGCGTACCAACGGTACGAGGTATTATATTCCGCTACACTCGAGGCTCTGTATAAAGTAGTATAACCGAGAAAGAGGAAATTATTCATGTAAAAATCAATCCAGAAAGTGTAATAACATTTTTTCATACGAGGCTATTTTACGAGAAAAGGGATTTTTAAAATTAACAGGATACGCGCACGCTTGATCAATATTGGTTGTATCTACTTATACGGCTGTGTACGGTAACGTAAGTAGAACAAACGAGCATAGCCAGACACTGTGCTATGAATTTTTCAAATATTAACGTTGGCTAGCTGGGGTTTGGATTGGGTTAAATTTTTAAATTTTCATTCAAAAATTTTACATGGTGTTCTAAGCTCACTTTTCTTTGCTAGGGTATTGATTGTATCACGTGTTATACTTCACCGTACACAGGGTACCGTAAAAGTTCGTAGCAGAATCCAAAAAGGAGGTCATTCTACGTGTAAAAATAAATCTACAATGTGAAATGAAATTTTTTCGTACGAGGTTTTGTTTTTGAGAAAATAAATTTTAAAGATGTATGTCTGACCTAACGTATACTACTTGAGTTCGTGACAGTAAAGGTTTAAGTTAATGTAATAGTTGTTTTAACGAGTGGAAATTAATTAAATAGTAATAAGATCGACGGAAACTACGATAAATAAAAATTATAATGGATAATATCAGTGGAAGTAGATATGTGGAGTAATAGTCAGACATGTTAGTCAAATATAATGTTGCACTACTTAATTTCAAGCAAATAAACGCGAATTTGTCACTGGGATTTTCGCGATATTTCCATCACATTATTTGCAATATATAACGCAATAAATATAATTTATTAATTAGTACGAGTGGTTTGCAAGTATTTCATTTGATCGGAGGTTTTTTTTAAGTTTTATTTCCAAGAAAATCGAGGTTGGAAGTTCACAGAAAAATCAATACCAAGCAAATACTAAATTTTCGAATTCGATTATACAAAAAAAAATTCATTCTACATTTTTCACTCATTTCCTCGCGCAGAATGACATCCTTTCAGGTTGCACCATGATACTCTGACACCCTATATATTATTTCTGTTCCGTTCCCCATTGTGTGATTCTTCCCATAATATTCCTCTCTTACACTTTTGTATTACCTTCATCCCCATACATTATTCTCGATATATTACTATTCATTCCCTGATTCCTCTAAAATATTTTTCCCCCGTTATCTGTCCTTTGCTTTATCCTTTTTTTAATTCTCGTTCCCCGTGAACGTCGCCGTTTTGTTTCTTCCCGCGACGCGTCACTCCACGTCTCCCGTATCGTTTACTTCTATCACTGCAATTTTGTAACTGGTGGCAGGCTTTTCCGGCCCGCCATCGTTTCCCGGTCTGTTCACGAAGCACTCCTCGTAAACGTGAAAGCATCGAGAGCCCTTCCGGCACGCTAACATCGCGGTTAATACTTAACCGTGACGAAGGCGTCGTCGAGACGCCGTTTCGTACGCATGTAATTATCACCTCGTCTCAGCTGTCTCATTTACATTTACTTTACCCTGGTATTTTTCTAAAAATCCATCCGCGTCTCTGTTACTCTGTGCGAAATAGCGAGTTCGTTATAAGGATACTCGATATTCCAACTTTTTATCACGGACGTGGTGCAATTACTGCAACGTATTATACAGAACATACTACATAGTAAACACAGCAATATTTGATTAGATATTTGAATTGTGATTAGATTGTAGATCTTTATACTAATTTTTATTAATAGAATTGATGAAATGGGAGTATAGTAGATACTTATATTTCTTATATTTTTGTATATTAAGTACGGTTTTTAATATATTAAAAATTTAAATTTCCCATGAACGCATAAATATCCACAAGCTAGTTATGACAAATTATTGTTAGTTTCGACTAAAAATTTGTTATCCCCTGTGAAATAATTATAACACTGAATCTCATAATCTTTACAATGAATGTGAAATATCCTACATGAATCTTAGTTTCAAGAAAATAAAAATAAAACTACATTAATAAAAAAAATCAATCAAAAGAGTTACACTTATCCATCCTGATTTTTCAATAAGACTTCAATCGAAACGTTTCAACAAAATTGTTTCCGCTTCTTCCTAACGTATTTCGCGTCAAAAAAAAAATTTGCTGTTTCTTTCGAAACTAACGGCGGGGGGGGGGGGGGGGGGGGGTGTTTCCAGCGGACAAAGCTTTCATTCCAGGCTGCTCGCGGGACTGTAATATGCACGGTGCATCGCAACCTTCACCGTGCTGTGTTTGGCATTAATTTAGCGCGATGCATCCGCCGAGGATCCATCGCAAGAAACGAATTCCTGGAACGCCTCGCGACAACTCTATTTTGCGCCCCCGGTTTCATCAAGAAAACTTGCCCCCGAGATCCCGCTGTTTTTCCGCCCGACTAGCACGTCCATTTTAATTCCCCCGCCCTGGTCCACTTGCACGCCTCTCTCGTCCTACTTTCCCCGTCGACTGTCCGTCGAATGCTGCTCGCATTCCTGCAAATCCTCGGCGATTTTCTGCACTTCTCGCGATCCTTTCGCGAACGTCTTCCTTTTCGGCGGGGCCACTTTGCGTGCTGCATATCCCCGCGACGAGCGTTTCCCTCGTTTATTTTTTATCCTCGACCTTATATAATATTACCAAAGTCACGAACAGAGAGAAAGAGAGAGACCTAGGGTGGATGGAGTTTTCTGCTGGCGCACGCATTGTAGCTGGTACTTAATGTGACCGAGGCGTCCCGTGGAGACGCCGCTTTATACATACCTAACTACCCTGCGGTATAACCTGTCTCTCTACGGTGGTTATCTTCATCTACGTGTCCTCTCTACCCACTGTGTCCGCTGCTGTTCTCTTCTCCGAGCACCGGACCTCCCACTGTAACCTCATCTCCGTCGTCTTTTTTCCCCCCTCTCATCCTCCCTTGGCCCCTGTGCAGCCATCTCTGCGCAATAGCACATCCTTAGACCCCGGAGTGTCTCTTTCCAACCCTCTCTCGCTCCCGTTTCCCGTGTCGGGAGAGGTTTTTTTGTTTGTTTTCATACTGTCCACCCTCTGCCAGGCTCAATCCTTTCCTTTATCCAGCTACACGGTAACGCGGCTTCTTGTCTACGATTATTGTCTTTATCTCGTTCCCTTTGTGCAACCACTCCCGCTCCGGAATGTCTTTTTCCCTTGATTTTTTTTAATTACACTCGTTCCTCCGCCACGCTCCGCCGGACGTACTCTGCTTTACCCGTCTCTCTGATTAACCCCGTACGTATATACCGTTTTTATCCACCGAAAGCCGGGGCCTGGTTTACTCCAACGGACACTTTCACCTTTTTATCCCCCCCCCCCCCCCCCCTCGCGTTGTACGGGTTCCCCGAATTATTGTACCGTTCCTGGTCGTTCTTTTGATCCGTTTCGTTGCATCCGCGACGCGTTCTTTTATCGCGTTTTGCCGGGCAGTTTACGACCCCGTCGTCGTAACTCCGTCGCTGAAGTTCTTTTTCCAGGGCACCACGGCTCAACAGCCGCCCCGTACCTCCTCTATTGGGAACGTTTCTTTCGAACGCGACGCGTAAAGTCTCTTTTCGCCGGGCTTTTTTACGTTCCCGCGCGTGATCGTGTCTTCCTTTTGTTCCCTGGGCTCGTTTTCAACGCCTGTCGCGTCTCCTCGTTCGACAGTATCTCCACGTTTCCCGCCATTCCTTCCTTTATACTCTCGCATTGTCACTGAATGTTTTAACATATAATCAAATTTTTATTCCACCGATTTTATCCGTCCCCCTCCGTTTACCGAGTGACGCTTGTTGCGTGCTTATTTACTGGGAGTTTCCTTTGGGGCTTGCTTTATTTAAGAATTCTCAGTGAATTTAGATTCTGCTTAGATTTCTAGTCCCATTTTGGTAGCCCCATTCTCTGGAAAGTTTCAAATACGTGGTCGCTCGAGCACTTGTGAGAGAGAAAGTTTGAGCGTAGCCCTCTGTTGGCGAGAACTGGTAGCGCCACCACGTGTTTAAGTCGTTTCACACATTCATTCAAATTATATACTTGAGAACCTTCTTCAACTTACTATTTATTCGTGTTATATACAAATAGGTGGTCGTTGAAGCACTTGTGAGAAAGAATAGCTCTCTGTTGGCGAGTTTGAGAACCATCGCCAAGCATTTAATTACGTTCATTTATTCAAATTACAAACTTGAGAACTATTTATTCGTGGTTTGAGTAAGTTACTAATTTACTCTCATCAACTCGTTACTGATTTATCCTATAATATTAATAATTCACCATCGTTGGCTAATTGAATTTTAATTCACCGTTCCACTGTTCTATTAATTCGTTCGCCTTCGAATTTATTCCGTGATTGATTCTAACAATAAAATTCGCTCGTTGGTTCGCCTGATAATTCGTTTCATGGGTCGGTTGAACTCTTATCTATTCGTTCGCATACCCAGTCTCGAATGCAACCAGCACTCTGTCGTCGATTCACTCCCCCCGCTGTTCTATGCTCTTTTATTCTGATTCCCTTCCTCTGCATTGTACGTAATACTTAATGTAGCCGAGGTTTCTCGAGGGAACGGTACATTACGCGAAACAGCCTCGTATTCTCAGGCGTAACCTGTCCCTTTACGATGTCTGCGTTTGTCCACGCTTCTCCTTAGCCCCGTTCTCTTACCTCTTCGACGCCATTTCGTTTCCACCTACTTCGTAGCCACCCTTCGCGAAGCTTCCTCCTGCGCTAGCGTTGGATCATAATATTGGAATCGCTAAAAATGACTTTTTCAAAGTCCTGCTTCAAGAATATTTACACATTAAAAAGTGAAATTCATCTCATTGCTGTCATCTTAACATTCACCATCCTTCCAATCTGAATTTTAAATGTAATACTTTTGGAGATGTTTCATATTCTGTTTTCGTCAATCAGATAATACTACAATTTATCGACCGTTTCAAAATTTTGACTATTCGACCACATTTTTAAGATTCATTTCATCGCTTTTAATTTTATTCAAGTTATCAATAGAAGATATTTCATATTTTAACCATATTTTTGAAGGTTCGTTTCATCGCCAAAAGAAAAGTTCGCTCAGAATGAAAGTACTTTTACTCGCTGTAAAATGTTTCAATGTATAATTCAGCTGGTAATGTTCACTCAACGGGCAAGAAATTGTTGGACTTTTATTCGTTGGTCGAAATTCGTATTTAGATAAGAAATTGAGCGAATGGAGGTCCGATCCTCCTTTTCTGGACCCTCTTGCGTATTTTCCACGCGTCTCGTAGCCAAGTTCGTTCCTTTTCAACCATTGTGCCGGGGCGAGACGCGCCGTAATGACGGAACACTTTACGGAACAACGGGCTCGAGTGAAATATTCTTCGGCGGAAAATGAATTGTATACTCAACGTGCGCGAATCGTACACTTAACTGTTCGACGTCGGTGACTCGTGGCCCGGTTCGTGCTCGACGGGCGGCAACAGCTTTCCGCGGTTTCCGGTGGACTCTATCGATCGGAACTTTTTGTCCCACGGGTAGCTTTTACACGTTAAACGCCCCAAAGCTGAATTTTTCATTCAGAAAGGGAGGACGCGGCCCCGTCTACCTACCGATTTTCACGGGATTTCGCACGATGAATCTAAGGCGAACCCACAGGGAATCGAAAATAACTCGTTGATGGACGTTCTCCGTTCCATAAATGCAATATTAACGGTCGACAAATTTTTTAAATACCCATCGTACCGTATTCAGCGTGAGAATATTAAATACATCGACGAGATCGAAAAATGAAAGTGATTTTTAGAGGACCTGCAGCGTATTATTAATGGACGTAATAAAAAATTGTATATTTTCTGATACAGAGGAAGAAGAGATTTTTCTTTCTTTATATATAATTTTTTAATTTAAAATAAATAGTTATTTTTTCGACGTATTCCCGATGCATATACAGGGTGTTCGGCCACCCCTGGGAAAAATTTTAATGGGAGATTCCAGAGGCCAAAATAAGATGAAAATTAAGAATATTAATTTGTTGATAGAAGCTTCGTTAAAAAGTTATTAACGTTTAAATTTCCATCCGTACTGAATTTTTTTCTAGAAAGTGAGTAAGATTTCGGGGGTTGGTCTACTCACCAAAAATTATTGTAATTGACCCCCACAAATGAAAATAATTTTTCCAGAACGATTTGAAATTTTTTAATTTTGTCGAAAAATTTTACACCTCGAATTTTTTTCTCGAAAGTGGGTAGGATTTCGGGGGTAAGTCTATTCACCAAAAATGAGTGTAATTGACCCCCGCAACCGAAAATAATTTTTTCAGAACGATTTGAAATTTTGAAATTTTGTCGAAAAATTTTACACCTTCTCGAATTTTTTTCTCGAAACTGGGTAGGATTTCGAGGGTATGTCTAATGACCAAAAATAATTTTAATTGACCCCTGCAACTAAAAATAATTTTTTCAGAACGATTTGAAATTTTTTTTTTTCGGCGAAAAATTTAGGCACCTACCCCCTGTCGATTTTTCTTAAAAATTACTTTTTCATTTTTAATAATTTTGTTTGACGCCCTACAGAAAAGTTGTCTAATACTTTTTTGTAGGTACCCATGAGCTCTACTTCAGAAAAAAATTTCATTGAGATATGTTCACTATTCTAGGAGTTATGGCTGTTTCAAAATTGGACCATTTTTACGGGGTTTTTCTCATTTTGCGAGGTCAAGGACCAACTTTTCGAATACTTTTGCGATTTGTACATATGCTCCACCAAAATACGCGTAGTTTGCTTTTTTAAACATTAAAATCGTCCAATCCGTTCAGAAGTTATGCCGTTTTAAAGATTCGCATGAAAATTCGGGCAGACATTTCTGGCCAGAAATTAGATTTTCGGTAAGGAATTTTTTTCTCGAAAGTGGTTAGGATTTCGAGGGTATGTCTATTGACCAAAAACGATTGTAATAGCCCCCTGTAACTAAATATAATTTTTTTAGTATGATTTGAAATTTTTTAATTTCGCTTAAAAATTTCAGTATCTACTCGAATTTTTTTCTCGAAAGTGGGTAGGATTTCAGTGGTATGTGTATTCACCAAAAATGATTGGAATTCAGCCCCACAACAAAAAATAATTTTTCCAGAACGATTTGAAATTTTCAAATTTAATTATTAATAACTTTTTAACGAAGCCTCCATCAATAAATTAGTATTCTTGATTTTCGTCTTATTTTGGCCTCTAAAATCCCTCATTAAAATTTTTCCCAAGGGTGAACGTGCACCCTGTATATAGTCGACAAATTTTTTAAATACCCATCGTACCATATTCAGTATGAGAATATTAAATACGTCGACGAGATCGAAAAATGAACGTGATTTTTAGAGGATCTGCAGCGCATTAGTAATGAACGTAATAAAAAATTGTATATTTTTTGATACAGAGGAAGAAGAGATTTTTCTTCCTTTATATATAATTTTGTAATTTAAAATAAATAGTTATTTTTTCGACGTATTCCCGATATATATAAATTTGCTCGATCCTTAAGGGAAATATGGAATTTTGAATAATAAATATTCGTACGGATAAATGAATAAATCTTCGTGATCTTGTCAGTACAAATATTTACACACTGTTTATCATTTTCTGCGCTTCGAGCCATTTTAACGCAACGCACGACACGTTGCTAACTTCAAGGCTTCGTGGAAGAGTGAGATAAATATTCAAATATTACCACAACACAGTTTTATCGGTAGACTGCGAATGTTTATGTACGTAAAATATGCGAAGAACGTATGACATTTATGCTCATAAATATGCATATATCTACGAAAAGTATGATAAATACGGTGATAATACGTACAACAAACATTAACGGTGTGGATCATGACTGAAACTATTGTCAAACTTTTTCCTTTGACGAACAGCCTGCTCTTGCTCTTTATTTAAGTAAAATATTTTCTAATTTTTTAAACGACTATAATAATAGTATGTAAAATAACTCGATTTAAAAATGCTGAATCAAAGAGAATAATCATATCGTAATACGAATGCAACTATAATTGCGAATAAATATTCCAAATTAAATTTCCCAGTAATGTAATCCGATAATATCGTCAGAATATCGACGTATGTCATGGTTCAAAGTCAGCTTGAATTTTTATTTACCCGAAACAAAATAACACGTCCCAAAAGTGGTGAGGTATTCATTAAAGTACCGAAAATTATTGATTTAATTGAGTTTCATTCCATCCATCAGTCTGTGCTATATACGTAAATCCACGATGCGTATCGTCAAATATAAATTGCACATAATTTGATCGTGTTTGTAATTAACGTCAATAAACATCGTTTCTTTCAAATTTATCGTTCGTTAATGCACGTACCGGAATACCTGAACGCTACTTACGGACGAAACGTTGAATAATATAATGAAACAAGGTAATATGTTTAATAAAGTAATAATATTTGTATTTTGATGCGATTTTGCTACTCGTATAACAGCGATGGACCGCGAATAGATTGTACCATAAACAGGATTGGCGTGCAGCATAATAAAATCCACGGAATAAAGATTGTTATGGGGGCTGATGAATTCATCCCTCGAAGCTATTCCCTTTACATTTATTATTCATTACGCGTTTATTTTACCCGCTTCGTTCCTGTACATATTCTTCCTGTTACAGTCTGTACTTAATGCCCGGAGTTCTTTCAGGTTGCGTTTCATTTCCTTACGAATTGGTTTTCACTGTTTCATATAAAAATCCCCCGATTACATTATCGCCACAATACTCTGCCAGTTTTTTATCCTGTTTCTCCTCGTTTCGCAAATTTCACCTTTTCCACGTAATTCTTCTACCTCTTTACACTCATTCCACTTATTTCGTCCCTCCATTTGTTACACAACCCCTTTCTCAGTTTATTTGTAATTAATTTCCCTTCGTATTTTATTTGAAATCCAGCAGAATTTGTTGTTAAAATCGTAATTATCCTTTGATATTCTACCACATGGTTTCCTGTTCCCATATTACAAGGGTGTGTATCTTGTTGCGTATCGTGTGGTCATTATGATCTTTTGCAACACGATCTTCAGCACTTAAAATTTTGTCCAGTCGATGGAAATTAATTTAAATTTTGAAGTTTGACTCTAACTAATATTTATATTAAGTCTACTGACAGTGTTAAATATAACTCGACGAGATTATACATTTTATATTTGCAAATCAATGGTGAATGGACTTTAATATTTTTATATTTAATCTACTTTGCAATATATTGCAACATACTGCAAAATTTCCCCCACTGCCTTAAAGTGGAGCATAAAGGTTTGATTATACTACACATGTGTTATTGTCAGGGACGAAAGGGTTAGAAAAAAGGGAGAAATATTATATCTCCGTCCTTTCCACTCACTTTCTTTCCAGCCTTCTAAATCTTGCACCCTTCCTCCTCCAACACCCTCGCTCTCTTTCACTTTCACTTACCCTTTGCAATTCATTCTCCCACTGTTTTTTCTCTCTTTTTCTCCCCTCCCCTACTGGTCTCTTTTCTCCCTCTTTTCGCTAATTCACTTACCCTGCTCTCTCTCTCTCTCAAGCCTTCTACGCTCGTACATATGCATCGGTGCTTCCTGTAACCATCGCCAAGAGAGAGGGAGGGAGGACGAAGCAGCGGGGCCAGGGAATATTATTCAAAGCAAGATTTACATTTTTACGACGCCACCATTTTCTACCGAAGGCACCAACGAGAATAGGAATTAGGTTGATTTACATATATACGCGCACGCGCGAGCGAGCCTCCTCGCGTAAAGGAGATTAATGCCTTGATTAGTTCGTTTTCCGCGACTTATCGCCCGGCAACCCCAGCACCGCTCTCCATCCAACCCCCCACTCTGCGTTTCTCTTCTTCATTACCGCCCCCCGGAGAGATTTTCCATCCTGACGATGCCGTCGATTACTTTTTCATCGACTCTGTCGACCTACCCCCCTTTCGATTCGAGATACTCACGCGTGGATCGAGGGGGAGGCTCGAGAGGGTAGCTACTCTTCCGTCGAGGGGCCAGTCTTTCCCCAAATAAAATTAATTTCCACCAACGTCCAACGAAAAAGTTGATTCCGATTTATTAATGCTTCTGAGAGCTCAATTATTCTTTGGGAGGTATTTTTTGTAATTTTAATGCGTTCAGAGTGAACTGGATTTTCTGACAAGTATGTCCTTAAATTAATTCAAGTGTGTCTCCCGGGAAAAGTAAAGTTATATTTTGAAAAAGAAATTACTTTGATATTAGTTTTATGGATTAAATATTCAAATTGTTTTCTGAAATTGAGATGTATAATGTGAATTACTTGTTTAATAGAATTGTAAGGTTGATATTTCCAAAGATATTTAATACATTTTAGGTTGCAAGTTTTATTATTAGGTCTATAGAGGGTATAGACGAAAATCAAGAATATCAATTTTTTGACTTAGGCATCGTTAAAAAGTTATTAAAAAATTTCAAATCATTCTGAAAAAATTATTTGGTGAATAGACCTACCCCCGAACTCCCACCCACTTTCTAGAAAAAAATTCAGTACTTTTTAACCAAGCCTCCATCAACAAATTAGTATTCTTGATTTTCGACTTAGTTTGGCCTCTAGAATCTCCCATTAAAATTTTTCCCAGTGGTGGCCGAACACCCTGTATATTTTTGGAAAGGGAGAGAATCGACGATTCATAATTCAAATCCTCTAAAAAACTAAATCGCCACTTCTTCGAACCGCGTACAGAAGCCAAGGGTTAAATCGAGGGTTTTAACGACTCCGTGTGTGCCAAAAAAGAAATCTAGTATATTACAAGTCATCTCAAAAATTACGAGTCTCGATTGCTGCATCTACATCATTATAGCTAGTATAAAATTATAATACTGTGCACCTTTACAAATTTTATGCTCCCAAAAACGATCGTTAATTTCTTCGTTCTTTAAGTAAATTTTCACACGTACAAAAGGTAAATAACATCTAAAAGTTCGATCACAGAAAATTGTTTCCGACTGTGGAGCTTCGGTAATTTCAGCGTTATTTTGGCGCAATTTTTAGCTCGACTTTTTCGACGGCTTACAGCTCGTTTAAAATGGTGGTTGAACGAAACAAAGAGTGGTCCAAGTCACTGTGCTTCGTTTAAGGTTCGCTTGTGCAGCCCCGTGAGCAGCGAAAACGGAAACGCCTGCCTTCTGTGCTGAGCTTTTGATTGATTTACAAGGGCTTTTCTGTATCGGATCAGAGATTTCCGATAACTCGTTCCCCGTTAAAGCTCTGTGCCTACCACTTGGTCTTGCATTACTTGGTGATCCAGTTACTCGGCCCTTTTCTTTTTTTTTTTTTAATAAATCGAGAACAGGCTCGCGATATAGAACGTTTAATGTCGGAGGATCGTCTCGCGGGGAGCCAAAGGAAAAGGAGAAATTCTTATTCCGTCGAATGGATTCCTCTTCAGATTGTAACGCTTTAGCCGTAAGCACTTTCAAACAAATACGAAGCATTTATTATTGTTCGAGCCGCGGGACAGGAATTATTTTTAATTGAATATCATCGTAGAATTATAAAATTGTTTCAATTTTCTAGGTTTGAAATAAAATCGTAGATTCTAGGAAAGAAATTGTAATTATGGAGAAATTAAATACACAAATATTTGATACATTTTTGTTCTCCTGCGAAAAATTTTAATGGGAGCTTCTAGAGACGAAAATCAAGAATACTAATTTGTTGATGGAGGCTTGGTTAAAAAGTTATTAACGTTTAAAGTTCCGCCCGTACTGAATTTTTTTCTAGAAAGTGGGTGGGATTTCGGGGGTAGGTCTATTCACCAAAAATCATTGTAATTACCCCCCGCAACCGAAAATAATTTTTCCAGAATGATTTGAAACTTTTCAATTTTCAGGGTAACAGACAGTTATGGTCAGACATAATATTTTTAGTAATGAATTTTTTTCTTGAAAATGCGCAGGATTTCGGGGGTATGTCTATTCACAAAAAATACTTGTAATTGGTCCCTGTAACTAAATATAATTTTTTTTAGTATGATTTGAAATTTTTTAATTTCGTCTAAAAATTTCAGTATCTACTCGAATTTTTTTCTCGAAAATGTGTAGGATTTCAGAGGTACGTGTATTCACCAAAAATGATTGTAATTGAGCCTCGCAACCAAAGATAATTTTTTCAGTAAGTTTTGCAATTTTTTAAGAACTTTTTAATGATGCCTCAGTCAAGAAATTAATATTCTTGATTTTTGTCTTATTTTGGTCCCTAGAATATCCCATTAAAATTTTTCCCAGGCGTGGCCGAGCACCCTGTATAAGTTTCTTGACTAAGAATGTTAAAAAATATAATCTGATGGGTTTCAAAAAAGTTTCCAGACTCTTACGTTGGACGATGGAAAACTTTGGTAAAATCGAGATTAGCAAAGCAAATTACACAGAGGAAGCTGCAATTCCCTACGTATCAAATAGGTATAATTCAAGGTCTCTCGAGGAACGGGGTTACAAGCTTAGCAGGGCTTTCGTGCGTTTAGTAAAGGCGTAATCCTGGGACCGCGAGAATCGTTGATTTAATGTAATATTAATGAATGCGAATTTGTAAGGATTCTTGTTTTCCGCGGGAACACGCAACGCATAGTAATGAACGTTGAAATTCTCGTGGTAAATGAATGCGACTTCCCGTGAATACCTCAACCTCCGAGGGATGGTGAAATTTTTTCAAAGAATTACCGACATTCCCAGCGTAGAAATTCCTTTCCACGCGCGGAATAACTTCGTTTGTTGACCGATTCATATGCACTCGAAAGCAGAACTTCCAAGCAGCGAGAAATATGTCGTAACACGCAACTTTCATAAACAGAGACAAACCGAAGAAAATCTAGAAAGATTTTAATTGCTTTGACTAATGTAATGATATCGTATTTAAAAGAAAATCTGCATTTCAATATAACCGTCAACTTGACGATTGTCACTAAAAATTGTGCAATGTAGATCTAGTGTTGAGTCTTCTACTATTATATTCCAGAATATGGCGACGAAAAATAGTACGTTATTCGAGTATTTTTAATCTCTAAGTATTTCAAGTTTTCCATGTGGAGTTAAATATCATCTGTATATCGTCACTCCAACAACTACATTTATCTTATTTATAATTGATAATACAGTGCTTTGTTATCTTCTGTACCCAAGTAACCCACTGCATAAAGCAGCAACAATTATACAAGTAAGCCTCTGCTCTCCATTTATCGGTAGTATGTTTTGGAGTGTTGAAGTGCCCGACTCTGCAGGATATCAAAGGATCAAAGGTTAAATCCCGAGAAGCCTGATTCATCCTCGCTATTACAGACCCTAAAACACAAAGGCTTCCGGCTGATACACCCACGAAAATAAGGTTTTCGAGTCTCCCCGGCATGGCAAATGAAACAGACGTTAGTGGATCGACACTATCGCTGAACCTTAAAACCCGATACGTACGTATAACTTTATCGTCGATGCTCGAAGTAAAGTTGTCTAATCAAACAGGTTAATGAGCCCGAGAGACCTTTCCAGGAAATTGCTCCTAACTCTTGTATTGGAAGCCAGTGGAACGTATACAGGTACACACCTAGTTCGCATGAAAGAGTGCCCCTGGAAGTTGGAGGACATGGTTAAACGAAACATTGTTCCAAGTTAAAGCGTGCAACCGAACGCAAGCACATTGATCGAGGGATTTCTAAATCACTGTCTCGGTTATCCTGAAACGATTTGTTAGTAATGCTTACGGAACACAATTTTAACAGAGTAATAGTAACATAATAAAAATGTTATATTATTCGACTATTTTTAATCACTACCTATTTTAAGTTTTCCATATAGAGTTAAATATTGTCTGTATATAGATATAATAGACCTCTTTTCTATTTCTTTTCTATTTTGTATTTAAAAAAGGGATGCATTTATGATATTCTTTGTATACAGGAATTTTAATGGGAGATTCTAGAGGCCAAAATAAGATGAAAATCAAGAATATCAGTTTCCTGGCTGAGGCTTCGTTAAAACGTTTTTAAAAAATTTCAAATCATGCTGAAAAAATTATTTCCAGTTCCGGAGGCCAATTGCAATCATTTTTGGTCAATAGACATACCCCCGAAATCCTACCCAATTTCAAGAAAAAAATTCGAAAAGGTGTGAAATTTCTCGTCAAAATTAAAAAATTTCAAATTGTTCCAAAAAAATTATTTTGGGGTCAATTACAATCATTTTTAGCGAATAGACTGCGCATTTTCGAGAAAAAAATTCAGTACGGGCGGAACTTTAAACGTCAATAACTTTTTAACGAAGCCTCCATCAACAAATTGATGTTCTTCATTTTCCCCATTAAAATTTTTCGCAGGGATGGCCGAACACCCTGTATAACCGTTTCAGAGTCATAGCTTTTCCCAATTGCGTGGAACAATTCGCATAATTTTCAACTATCGTTCGTTTTAAAGATAATCAAACCTCTTCTAGTTTATTAAGGGTAAAAAGGAAGCCCAATTTGGGTTTCCCATTCAGCGGGTAGCCAATCTCACGGTGTAATTAAAAGTCCTTAAACCAACATCATAAACTTGGACAATCCGGACCGAACAATGGGTATAGCATAACCAATTTGTCAGTGTGGCTCGCGGGATAGCGATCGCGTTCAATTGTCCCATTCAAGTACGGTAAAGCGATATACTTATTAAACTGGGCCACCGTTGTCGGTGCTAATATTCGTCGCCGCGGGGCGATCCAGCTTCCTCGTGCATCATTCTGCCATTCAACAAGCGTCGCGCGGCGGGAATTAATCGTAACGCGAGTTTCGCGTCTTGGAACGGTGGTTTAAGGCGGACAATGGACGGGCCAGCAGCTAGTCTCGAGGCCGATCCCGCGGTATCCGCGATGGCGATCGATCAAATTCGCCGGCGGCCGTTTCGCTCTGCAACAATCTACGTGGAAATTAGTCCGCCGACACATAATTAACGTCTGAACCGGTTCGTTCCGACCGACCAGACCCAGGAACTTTATTTATGGGCTCCTTGGCCGGCCGACGGTCGTTAGAAGCGTAATATCTGGAAACGCGCGTGTCGCGGAAATTGCATGCGCCTCTGTTACGCGTATCCTATTCGTCGGAATTAATTCCGCGTGCCTACGACCACGAAAACTGTCCACAGATACGCGATGCGATTATTAGAAAGAGGAAAAGGTCTGGGGTCAGGCTTTGGAATATGTTTTGATGTGTTTGACGATGTTCCATAGTGGATTTTAAAAGTTTTTGGAAAAATATTCAATAATTTTACTTTAAATGTGCATTGTACTTCAACTTTTATCGGATAGAGGGTAAAACGTTCTTAAATACGAATCGTGGTTCAAATAGATATCGTAATTAGTTCTAGAAATCTATTATTTATAGAAAAATGCTGGTTAGTAATTACGTGAACATCCAGTATTTCAGTTAAATAAAGTTCTTTGGGTATGTAGCGTCAAAGTAAATTGCAAAATAAACATAGAAGACAGCATAAATTATAGTAGTTGGTATAGTCATCGGATAGGGGATGAAATGCCCTTTAAAATGAGCGTTTGTACGAGTCGATAGCTTTATTAGTTCCGAAGATATAGCGATTTTAGTTTCAAGTCGATGCGGTGGCTGGTTTCGGAGATATAAGGGACCGAAGCGTTTGTTTACTACGGCCTTGTCAAGGTCGTTGACCGCACGTGACTCGGAGAAACTAGGTCACTCGGCCACTTGGTCACGAGAGTCACGTACGAGAAGGAGGTCCGACGCGACGCGTCAGACGGAGACAGAGACAGTCGAATTAGAAAAATTACCTTTTACATAAATTACGATATCTCGAAAACGGAAAGTCCGATCGACAAAATTCAAAAGCCATTTTAAAGGGGAGGCTTTGCCGCTGCTAACAGTGGCTCAATTATGGATAAAGCTCTAGTAGTTTCAGAACTACACGCGTCTAAAGTTTTAGTATTTTTAATACGCGTGAATAGGCTATTGTACAGGCGACGGACAGTAAGGGAGTCGAATTAAGAAAAATACCCTTTACATAAATTACGATATCTCGAAAACGGAAAGTCGGATTGCCAAAAACCAAAAACCATTTTAAAGGGAAGACTCTGACGCTTCTAACAGTGGCTCAATTATTAATAAAACAGTAGTAGTTTCGGAACTACACGCGTCTAAAAATTGACTATTTATAATACGCGTTGTTAGACTGTTCTAAGATGGATAGAAAGCTAGTGGAATTTTATACCAAATTTTCTCCCGGTCGTTTACAAAATAATACATATCTACAAGGTAGACAAGACCTTTTTCTTAGAGAACAAACAATAAAAATAGAAGTGAATATTGCAAAATTAATTCTACGTATATTATAAGAAAAATCGTAAAGTTAAATGTCGCTAAAATAACATTAAATGTTAGTAAATGTAAACAAAATTTAAAAAACGGTCGTTTGACCGATCGTAAGTAGTTTTAATAATAAATAGTTACGAGTATGTCCAGATTTTAACTGAAATTTTGGTACTTGCGTTACTAGATATTCTATTAAATATCTTCTGTTTGCTTGTCCTCCGCTTTTCTATTCCTAGAACACATTTTTTCTCGTAAGATAAACTGGTATAGTCGGTTAAATAGTTCCATGGACAGTCGTAGTAACAAATAACCAGTTGGTCCGCAGAGAAATTTCAAGGTTTCAACGAACATTGTTTCCCCAATTCAAATTCAGGTAAAAACTTGTCTACTTGCTGCGGAATCTCGATTGGAATTCTCGAGAAGAATAAGGGCGAAATTTCATCAGAATTCCTACTCCGCCATGAAAACTATGCGAGTCGCTAATTTTGTTTTTATTTAACACGTTCGCGGATGTGAATGCTGTAGCATTCATTTTCATTGCGATGCAAACTGACACGAATACTACAAACTCAAATTTATAAGCCACATTATCATGCATTCAATCCTGTATAGTTTCTACTTTTTTAAATTATTGTGCAGTTGATGTAATGGCTAAAGGATAAATCATTCATCTCTGCAACTCATTGAAATTTCTACTGTCCAGGAACGTGATAAATACTATCATTTGCGACTTCTTTCTCTACTTTATTCAACGTGTAACTATTGTTTCTAAAAATACCATAGCAAATACTAGCAGTACTTTAATGTATGAAAGTCTATTATAATAAACAATATGTGTCACCTTTGAATGTTACCCTTTTCACTGAACGAACATGAAACTATACTAATGGATAACTGTAGCAAGGCTGAAATGTACACGATCCATTAAAAAATCCCAAAAAGATTTACCATTATCATGCATTCAATTCTGTACAGTTTCTACTTTTTAAAATTATTATGTAGTTAATGTAGTGTCTAAAGAATAAATCATCCATTTTTGCAGCTCATTAAAATTTCTTTCCTTACTTTATTTACCGTGTAACTATTGTTTCTAAAAATAATATAACAAATACTAGCAGTACATAAACTCCTTAACGCTCATATTTTTCGACTTAACCAAGAGTGATTAATTTTCTTTCTTAGAGCAACATAAAAATGCGATTTTTCTTTATCACAATATTGTATCTAACATAAAATTTAAAGGAAAACGTATATCGTCATCCCTTAAACTGTCACATTAAACAAATATCGTCTTTCAAAGCAATTAGACTCAGATATGAGCTTTAAGGAGTTAATCTATGAAAGTCTATTATAATAAAAAATAAATATCACCCTTGAAAATTACCCTCTTCACTCCTCATCCGAAGATACTACAAATTACTCTAAACGAACACAAAACTATATTATTAGATAACTGTAGCAGGGCTGAAGTGTACACGATCCATCAAAAAATCCCAAAAAGATTTACCATTTAAAATTTCGTTTCTATTTTCCAATTTTCCCACGCTGCCGTCGCGTCAAAACGCAAGGATACGGTTTCCAGGTTTCTCCAAATACCCCGTGACCGCGGTTAATTGCGCTCTTTCAACCCTCCCTTTCTCCCCAAATGAAAATTTAGCGCGGATTCAGGACGCGCGAGCCCGGCAATTCAATCAGCAGCGTCGTTCGCGCATATCATGAACTTTTTCCGGCGACCTTCCGCCGCGATTTTCCGACAAAAGCGTGGGCGTCGGTTCCCGGGGTGTTTCCCGCGCGCCCCGATAAAAGAGTCAGCAGCCCTTGCGCCCTCTTCGCTTTGACCCTGTCTCCCTTTTCCCGCGAGCGGCCCTTCAAGTCGAGTGCCGGCCGCGAGGGCGGGGATAAGAGGTAAACGTTTTCGGAATCTCCCAGAGCCCTTGTTCGCCGAGGTGCGAAGCCCCTCTTCTGGCGCGCTCCTTCAGTCGAGCGAGGCCAGCCTGACGGAAACATAAATTTCAGATTTCCTCGGCGAACTCTTCCTCCCGCCCACGGTCGAGAAAATCTTCCCTTTCGAACGGGCGACGCATTGTCCGACACCCGCGACCCGGAATCGAGACTTGATTTACGGAGTGGTTCTACGCCACCGTAGAACTCTCGCGATACTCTTCGAACTGGGGGCGTTTAGCGTTTAGAATCGCCGAAAAAGCCACGAATTTGCGCGAGGTTAGTCTCGTTGCAACCTTAAAGGGGTGGGACCACTGTAAAAATTTGAAATAAAACGGTTTTTTACGATTCTTTTTTTTTTTGGATGAATGGAAACTTGAGAGGGTAGTAATGACGATGCTGGAGCCATTCTTGCGAGTCGTATTTTGAATTTGGGAAGCTTTGCGACATGCAGTGTATCTGGAAAAAAAACAAAAAATTTTATGTTAATCGACATGAGTATAGATAGAGAAATATGTAGATATGTAGATAGATAATTCTATTCTATTTAAACAAATTAAGTTGAGTTTCAAATCTTCGAAACGCCTCTTTTAAATCGTGCAATTTTTGTGCAGAAAATTTTTTCGAGCAACGCATATTTTGGAAGTTATAGAGCTGAACAAATTATGTGGACCACCCAGTATATAGATAAATATATAGTTAAAACCTGTTTTACCTCACAGGATTCGAATATTCCATTAGATAGGGAAATTTACATACTTGGCGATACAACGTTTAAAACGTATTATTTACGGCGAATAACAGCAGATACTATTGAAATAAATTATGCAGCTGCTTTGTAATATTCCAAATCGAAGATTTATAATGGAAACATATCGCGAAAGTACGTATATTTATTCAAATTAACCCTTAAGTGGATTCTTAATATCAACTGAATTATTTTATTTAATGTTAATTGTTATCGAAACAAAACGTTATTAAAAAATTTGAAATCATTGTGAAAAAATTATTTTCGGTTGCAGGGGTCAATTACAATCATTTTTGGTTATTACATATACCCCCGAAATTCTACGCATTTTCGGGGAAAAAATTCCTTACCGAAAATATAATTTCAGGCCAGAAATCGTTCCTCGAAATTTCATGTGAATCTTTAAAACATCATAACTCCTGAACGGATTGGACGATTTTGATGTTTAAAAAAGCAAACTACGCGCATTTTAGTGTAGAATATGTACAAATCGTAAAAATATTCGAAAAGTTGGTCCTTGACCCCGCAAAATGAGAAAAACCCCATAAAAATGGTCCAATTTTCAAACAGCCATAACTCTTACAATTGTGAATATATTTCAATGAAACTTTTTTCTGAACTAGAGCTCATGGGTACCTACAAAAAAGTATTAGACAACTTTCCTGTAGGGCGTCAAACAAAATTACTAAAAATGAAAAACGAATTTTTAAGAAAAATCGAAAGGGGGTAGGTGCCTAAATTTTTCGGCGGAGAAAAAGAATTTAAAATCGTTCTGAAAAAAATATTTTCAGTTCCGGAGGCCAATTGCAATAGTTACCAAATTGGTAAATGGAAACCAACTTTGCTTATAGAATTTTAAAAATAATGAACTAATGGAGGGTTAAATAAATTATCAAATAATTACATTTACAAATATATTAAATAATTGTTAATTTAAACTTGCAACAGTAATCCACTTAAGGGTTAAAACTGTCAATTGATTATATAATTTCAGGATTTGCAACATAAATGAAAGTGAAAGTATCCAATAAACATCATTAAACGCGAAAAGTTTTATTTCTAATATTAGGGCAGGCTGTAAACTTCATTTCAATATAAATTTTTATATGCGGAAGTTTTTGGAAATTAGTAATAATAATATATTAATATCTTTCATCACCATCAGAGTTTTTTAAAATTTGGAAATTGTTAATGATGCTAGTTTCATCTGACCCTGTAATAAACAGTTACAAAATATCTGACAAAAAGAAACATAACATACTACCATTAAAAGTGAACAATTTATTGCAATTAAACGATAATGAAACAGATAATTCGACTGATGAAAGTACCGTTTCATTAATGAAGAATTTAGTTTTACGAGTCACGAAGACTAATTTATATTGTTACCACTTTGCTTATCTCGTTATTTCTTTCAAAGAGAATTGTAACATTTATTTTACATATTAAAAGATGTTTATGAAAAGAAGCAGATATTGAATACCGAATAAAGCGAAAAATATGTATATTCGTTTATTTTTAATCATACTACGCATCAATACATATAAAGAAACAGTTTTATCCAGCTAGATTGTTGATTGTTAATTGTTTAACCAAAAAACCCAAAACCCTGGCCAGCGTTCTCCAAGCTGATAAAGAAATTGTAAGTCAGTACGTGGAGTGAAACGAACCGGTCGCCATAGTAATTCGTCGTCGAAGAACAAGGTGGAATTACATTGCTCGAGCCAGGTTTTCGTAATGCATAATAACAAGGCGCACGACGATAAACGCATGGCCACCTGTTTCATTCGAGTGAGCCTCCTAGTTTTTCGCGCCACGGCTTTCACCTAGATTATGAACAAGGCTGCGCTTTGCACGAAGGTGAGCGCTTAACGCTTCAAGTAGAGGAAAGAGAAGGACCGTCCGTTGCACGAGTGGCGGATCCTTCTCTTTAAGATTTCTTCGCGAGGCTGCGCCTGAAGTAACTCGCGTTACAAAATGACGCTTGCGATATTGTAATCGACCTCACAAACGCCAAGAGACATCCTCGACAATTGGATTCTTCCTTCCACCTTGGAAAAATAAGAATACAAATACGTAACAAAGGAATTTAATTCGTCAGACAGAAATGGACTTTTCTACGCTTTACCTTCCCAAGTATTTCTATAATTTTCATATTTTTATTCACGCAAATTCATAGTAAATTATTCGTCGTGCAACGGTTTTATTTTGAGAACAATTTTGCAATAGTGAAACGAGTTAAGAAAATATTTCGAACAATTGTAAACTATATAATTTAAAATTTATTTAGGTATTTATATTTGTAAGTTTTGAATTTTTCCCCTCGACATCTCAATTTGAGAATTAATTTTTCTAGTTTCCCAGTGTCAATCAAAGTGTTAATGTTCGAACAAATTTTCCATGCGTACGTGAATTTTAACAATCACTAGAAAATTTTATAGAATAAATTAGTTGAATCGATCCATTTTATGAATACCTATGAATTTTTAACAAAACATTAGAATACCAAAAACTGGAAAATTTTATACAATAAATCAGTTGAATCGATCCATTTAACGAACACTGTTTTATCAGTTTCCACGATTTTTATCTGACTCTTTGTCTCTGTTTACAGGTACGTATGACATCCCTGCAACGTATTACGAGCAACAATGTAAACGTCGACCAACAGTGAGTACGCTTTTTACGAAAAGAATTTTTCCCTGTGCAATTACCAAAACCGTTAACCGAGTTCGTTGCACCGTGGAATTTCCTTCTTTCCTCGTTACTTTCGCGGGAGATTCGGGGGTTCAGTGTTAAGAATGTTTATTTAAATTTTACGACGAGCTTCTGGGCGGTCAGAAGCGAAGAGAAAGAAAGAAACAGCTCTTTATGCGCTGCTTTTCGTACGGAGCGAATGCAAGGGGATGGAGGAACGTTAGGATGAAAGTAAACTTACTACCTGGACACTTTGCGCGACCGTGTCTCGCGTCAAGTGTCTTATTTTAAACGTTTCTCGCCCGCCTTCTGCAACTGCAACGACGGACGAACATCAATTTCGAATTCCTTATGCGAATACACGCGTGTTGCCTTATTCGTCGCTATTTCTTTGTTCTTTTCCAGCTAAAACTCGTGTCATTCGAAAATATTTCGATGAAACTTTTCAGAAAATTACTTATCTGTCTCCCAAAAGAAATTTCCAAGTTTTAAAGAAATATGATTTTAGGCGTTTCTTAAATTTGAAACCGAGAAATTTCGTGCACTTTTAACACAGCCTGTACGTTCTCTTCTGATTCGTATTCTTTGTCTCAGCCATCTTCCCTCGTCGCCTCTCTTCAAAACACCGTCCCAAAATTAAGTCGTAGATATGCAAATTAACTTATTCGATTCGACTGGTCAATTCGTCGATCCTCCGGCGCGGAACATGCAAATGAGAGGACTTGGGTGGTCGAGGGAACCCCGAACACCGCCGTCAGCGAGCGCAAGAAAACGATCGACGAGCAGTTTTCCCCGGGAAATTTCTCGCAACTGCCGGGACGCTCCCTTCCGCTTTTGTTTCGTTCTTTCTCGAAACTGCCCGGTTCCTTTCTTCGCCGGTCCGCGGAAGTCACTTTAAACTTTCCCAGAGGCGTCGAGACGCTTCGATACTCGGAGTCACGATCGGGAATTACATCGAGAATGCTCGAATTCGACGATTCCGTCCCTCCATCGTCTTCGACTCGAACATCGGTTCCGTCGATTTCTCGATCAAACATTCCTCTTGCCTGATTTCGCAAGTTCTGCTAGGACAGTCGAATATTTTATACGTATTCGAATGCTACGAATGAACTTTGAATATTAAAATATGAATACTCCATTTCTCGAACGTTCGGTCGAAAATTCGTTCAGTTATTCGAGCGGAACCGTACGCGATATCTCGCGCGACTGTTTTTCCGTCGACTTCAAATGAAACCACTTTTTCTCCGATCCCCGTGCTTTCTTTACGCCCGTTTCTCTCTTTTGTCCCATTTTTTTTTTTTGTTTTTATACGCCGTTCAACGCGACGCCGGCATAAATTCCGAATTTCTTATGCGAGCGTACAGTGGCTACGAAAAGTTTCCGTACGACGTGCTTTATTTGCTTTCGCACGGTGTATTAAAGCCAAGCAATATGCGCGAAAGAAAAATACTGCAACTGCCTTCGTCAGCGATATTTCGTTGCCTGATATACAATAAATATAATGGGGATTCGATAATTCGTTAGAAAATTAAATATACTTACACTACTACATAAATTAATTAAAATCGACACCTTTTTGTTAACCTTAGTTAGCTGGAGGAGTCTCACATTTCTACGTAGAGAAAATTAATTTTGAAATTACGGCAAGGTAAATATTATTCCATTAAATACGTATTTCAACTGTTTTCTAAGCTTGCTTAGGAAATCTGCTCAAAGTACATGATAATTATACAATATTTGTAAAAAAATGTATAATTACTATGTACTTTGACTAGATTTCCTAAGCAAGCATAAATAATAATTGAAATTACAGTAAGGTAAATATTTTTTCATTAAATACGTATTTCAACTGTTTTCTAAGCTTGCTTAGGAATTCTATTCAAAGTGCATAGTAATTTTTGTTTACAAATATTGTGAGATTCTATGTAAAGAAATGATAATACATGATTCTTACGTATGAGTAATTAGAGATATCGCAGGAATACTTTATTATAAATATTATTCTTCCAATGGCGGGGGATGAAAGAATTTTTAATGCAGCGCACGGAAACTTTTTCGAGCCATTGTATGTTCCGTCAGCCACCGATTTCTCATTTTATTAGGTTATTCGCGCACCGACCGCGGAAGCTGTGCGTAAAGTTAAGTCGGGACTCGTAACTTTTGTTTCCTCCTCTGTTCCACGTCTTTCGTTGCGCCACGAATGCAGAACGGAGCTTTTTTAATGGTACGATTTAAGACTCCGCCGCCATGAATGTTAACTTGACCGATTTTCTACGCTCACGACACGCAAAAAGGTGAAATTGTCGGAAATTCAACGCTTTTACACTCAGAGGACTTTCGTCGATGACGAAAAATGCAGTTTACGTACAAATCTTCTCAAAATTCAACAATACACCTTCCCTAGACCAAATAAAATTCGTAACTCATTGAAAATTAAATTTGTAATATTAAATACCTTATAAATTACTCGTCTAAGCCTTCCATAATAGCAACTCTTCCCAGAATGCTGCAACGCACATTTTACAGACCAAATAAAATTCGTAATTCGTTGAAAATTAAATTTGTAATATTAAACACCTTATTACACGTCTACGCCTTCTATAATAACATACAAATATTCTCAAAGTGCTGCAATGCACCTTTTCCAGACCAAATAAAATTTGCAACTCATTGAAAATTAAATTTGTAATATTAAACACCTTATTACACGTCTAGGTCTTCTATAATAACATACAAATATTCTCAAAGTGCTGCAATGCACCTTTTCCAGACCAAATAAAGTTTGCAACTCATTGAAAATTAAATTTGTAATATTAAACACCTTATTATACGTCTAGGTCTTCTATAATAACATACAAATATTCTCAAAGTGCTGCAATGCACCTTTTCCAGACCAAATAAAATTTGCAACTCATTGAAAATTAAATTTGTAATATTAAACACCTTATTACACGTCTACGCCTTCTATAATAACATACAAATATTCTCAAAGTGCTGCAATGCACCTTTTCCAGACCAAATAAAGTTTGCAACTCATTGAAAATTAAATTTGTAATATTAAACACCTTATAAATTCTACGTCTAAGCTTTCTATAATTACAATAACTAAACTAGAAGGAATTAGGTAAATATGAGTACTTAGACTGCGTGGTGATAAACTGAAAAATCGTCGAGGAATTTTCCTTAAAAAATCATTTGTTTCAGAGTTGATTTCGAGCCCCGTTTTCTCACAGCGGATTCCACACGATTCCCTTTCCCGAAAAGCAATTTAATCTTTGTCACGACTGTGTGGGAGGCGTCGAGGAGGGACAACGAGGACGACGAATCGCGACCGCGTCGCGACACCGATTTTCCCTTCCCACGTGTCCTTCCGGCGGAACGAGAAATCTGACCGAAAGCAGGCTGAGCGGAGATGGCGGTTTATATAAAAAATTCGAAATTTATGCTCCTTCTGTGTTGAATACTGACGAGGCCGGGGCGTGATAGGGAGCCAGAGGGGATAGATAAAACGGGGGAAGTTAAAGGTGGAAAGATTCGCGTAATATTTTTCGCGAGAATCGTGAAACGGGGTTACGTTTAGCGTTGATTTTTTCCGCCTTGATTTTACCCCGAACGAGCTTTCGAGACGAGGCCGCCACGGGGATTAAGTCAACTTGGAGAAAGTTTGACACACTTCCCTTGACAGTTTTCCTGCTGAAATTTTGAAAATTTATACCGTTCACCGGCTAATTAACGAGCTGAGATACTTTAGAGCTCGAGATACGCCGTGTACCGTGCTAAATTCAGTTAAACAAGCAACAAATAAGAAGAATTTATTACATCGTACTGCACGTTACTATTATTTTTATAAATATTCAAAACTAAGTGACTCTAATCTGTAAACAAAAGCATTTGTGAACCCTCTATGAGAGTTTATTTCAGCAATTTCTCATACGAAATGTTAGGTGCAAGTTTATATTTTACAAGCTTTTAACTAATTTTGCTTCATGAAAATAATAAAATTCATTTGCTAAATTTAACTACTTAATGCATTGTGTAAATAATATTACGAGACAACGCTTTGTCGTTGCTGGGGCAAACTATTGACGGATCTACGCGTCAGAGGTTTTCGCGTAAAGAGAACGCGATGCTATGAATAAGTAAAACGTGGACAAAGTCGAGTAATTTTACTTTGCAAAGGTTGATTGTAGCGTTTTACGCAAAACGACTCGCGCGAAACGACTTTTTTCCCCGCGTGATACGCGCGTGAATTAAGAAGCAGTCTCCATCAAATTTCATTCCTCTTCGTCCCGAGTGTCTCCACTTTATTACGGCGTTATGGCGTGTCCTCACAGCAGGAAACAACGATACCCACGCGGAAACGAAGCGCGTACCGTCGATAACAGCAACAGCAGGGGCCTCGTAAAAGGAAAGCTAATTACTCGTTGTTCGACGTTGGTTTCGTCGCGACGAGGAACTCTGACCGGCTGTTTCGACACTTTACTTGATATTTGATCCGATCGCAGTAAAAGCTGGCTGACTTTTACGAGGATGCTTTGCTCGAAAGATCCGCGTTTATCCCACGAACGCGTTCCCCCTTGACACTTTCACGAGGGAAGGGAGATAGGGGACGATACAGGTAGAGATAAAGAGAGATAGAACAATATAAAAAGCCGTGCTTATTATAGGAAAAATGGAGAAGATTTATTTATGTACCATGAAACAAAATCCTCTGGGGAACATTTAGCCAACAGGACAGGGAAGGTATAGACGTGAAACGAAATTTAATCCACTCAATATAGTGACAAGACAGGGACAAAAAGGGGCACGTGAGGTTGAACGCAATGTTAGAGAGGCGTTTGTTTCAAGAAACTTCGGGGAGACTCATCCTATTCGTTTCTAAATGATAAACTGATAAACAGAGACCGAAGTTAACACCTATTCCCACTTTATGTATAAGTTTTATCGCGCTACAGTCGTATAATCGATAGGAATTGCTAAAAATTCTTTGGGTGCATAGAGTCACAGTTAAAGTCAAAATAAACATAGAAGACAGCATAAATATTAACAGTTCATATGCTCATATTGTAATTAGTTCTAGAAATCTATTATTTATAGAAAAATGCTAGTTAGTAATTACGTGAACACCCAGTATATATATTAACATTCATTTTCAGTTAAATAAAGTTCTTTGGGTATGTAGCGTCAAAGTAAATTGCAAAATAAATGTAGAAGGCAGCATAAATTATAGTAGTTGGTGTAGTCATCGGATAGGGGATGAAATGCCCTTTAAAATGAGCGTTTGTGAGAGTCGATAGCTTTATTACTTCCGGAGATATAGCGATTTTAGTTTCAAGTCGATGCGGTGGCTGGTTTCGGAGATATAAGGGACCGAAGCGTTTGTTTACTACGGCCTTGTCAAGGTCGTTGACCGCACGTGACTCGGAGAAACTAGGTCACTCGGCCACTCGGTCACGAGAGTCACGTACGAGAAAGAGAGGTCCAGCGCGACGCGTCAGACGGAGACAGAGATAGTCGAATTAGAAAAATTACCTTTTACATAAATTACGATATCTCGAAAACGGAAAGTCCGATCGACAAAATTCAAAAGCCATTTTAAAGGGGAGGCTTTGCCGCTGCTAACAGTGGCTCAATTATGGATAAAGCTCTACTAGTTTCAGAACTATACGCGTCTAAAGTTTTAGTATTTTTAATACGCGTGAATAGGCTATTGTACAGGCGACGGACAGTAAGGAAGTCGAATTAAGAAAAATACCCTTTACATAAATTACGATATCTCGAAAATGAAAAGTCGGATTGCCAAAAACCAAAAACCATTTTAAAAGGAAGACTTTGACGCTTCTAACAGTGGCTCAATTATTAATAAAACAGTAATAGTTTCGGAACTACACGCATCTAAAGTTTTAGTATTTTTAATATGCGGTAATAGACTATCGTACGTAAGCCGGACAGTGAGATAGTCGAATTAAACAAAATTACCTTTTACATAAATTACGATATCTCGAAAACGGAAAGTCCGATCGACAAAATTCAAAAGCCATTTTAAAGGGGAGGCTTTACCGCTTCTAATAGTTGCTTAATTATTAATAAAACAGTACTAGTTTTGGAATTGCACGTGTCTAAAGTTTGACTATTTTTAATACACGTTGTTAGACTTTTCTAAGACGGACAGAAAGGTAGTGGAATTTTAAAAATTACGCCTTTCATTAAACGACGATATCTATCCAAATCGATATGAAACTGTGGCATCTGGGTGAATGGAGGGAGTGATAAAACGAGGTAGCAGGAGGAAATAAAACGAAAAATCGTTTCGTCCTGAGCCTTCTAGTGGGACTCATCAGTAAGATAACCCTAACAGAATATTCAATGTCCAGTCAAGGTGTGAATATATAGGAATCGATGGTCAATCGAGTACTTGTGAGAGAGCGTAGCCCTCTGCTGGCTACCATAGAAAGTGTCGCCACAATACAAGCAGTAATTATAGAAAAGTCCTGACTATATAAAATCCACTTTTATAATTCCTCGCATATTACATCTTCTGCACTAAAGGGTTTATTCCCGCTAATAAATGAATAATAATAATGAAACAATTTCTTTGAGAATTGGATTCACCGCGAAGCTCGAAAAGAACCTTAAATAAAATGGATTACGACTCCCTTTCTTTTTTCGAGGATAAAGAAACGCAAGAAAATGCTGAATCCCTTAAAGCCCTGCGTAGTTTATGGACGGGTTCTTTGCCGAAGGACTCTTGCAGTAATGCTTGTCCAGTAATCCTCGCCTTAGGCGCAAGGAGCGGACAAGCAGATAATAGACGCTTAAAATCGAGAACGAGCATTGCAAATGGAGGCACCAGTGGTGGGAATGGAACGAAAAGAGACAGAGACACGCGTTTATCCGTGGAACGTGCAGGATCTATGACACTTTCGGGGGAAAATGTCTCGTAAAAGCTCGCGTCCGGACATCGACGCAATAAAAGACGAGCTGTCGGGGGAGCAACGCCGTCGAAATTCTGTCGGCCGTGTCGTCGACGCCGATGGCGTCGCGGCGTCATCGAAAATCCGTCTCGCGGCCCTTGAAATTCATTATCCGTCGGCGAATCGGAAAACGCGAGATCGATCAACCGAGAACAAGGTGTAATCGCGCGTTACAACGCCGCTGGGACGTAACGCGAGATAATGACGGGGATTTAGCGCCTCGACCAAGCTCCCTGCTCGTCCGTCGCTTTCACGATGCAAAATTGACCGTAAGTCCGAGGACCAGGATAAAATGTTTATTTTTGTCGGCATTTCTCGCATCCGCGCCGGAGGATTTACTGGGACGAATCGTTTATCGGCTATTGGAGAATGTCGCCGGCTGCGATTTTTACCTCGCGACCTATTCTAATCGAGACGAGTATCGAAATTTCTTGAACGAACAAAGAAACTGTTTTTTAACCCTTTCTCGCGTAAAAGCTTGACTCGTCAAGGGTTCACACTGATCTACTCAACGAGGTTTAATCTGTGATCCGTTAAATTCTATGTTGTTTTATAGGGTGAGTATTAGAATTAGGAAATTATTGAAAGAGATTTGAATAATTATTTTATAGAGGGTGTTTTTCTTGTCTGAAAAAGAGAAAAATAACCTTTTCTTCTCTTCTAGGTAATTTCGTATATTTTATTTTATTATGTGTTATTTGTGCGTAAACAATATTTGGCCAAAACGAAAATTACCTACTTTAACGATGATTATTTTTGCTCAGCAAGTAATCCATGTAATTACAGACTCTGTTATGCTCGTTTGTAATTTTAATTTTAATGTATCGTTTATTTTCCTCGAACAAAGAGTGTTCGCAAAAACATCAAAGACACTTTTGCGGGCGGTCTGTGCTGTGATTATTCGCTGTGTCAAACATTTTTTAATAAGTATCAAAATGTACAAACAATGAGTTCCAGGCTCGCGGGGAAATTTAATCTCGTTTCGTTGAAATCTTTTGTACGCAAATAGAAATACGTGCGATTCCACATTTATTTTAAATACGTCATGTATATACGTGGATGTATTCAGTTTTGACCGATAAAAATCGTGTTTACAACGGGTGTAAAAGCGCGTAAATTAACTAAATATGCGAAAGTTGAAAGTTCATTGATTATAGGGAGTATAACAATTTGTTTAATTTCTGTTCCATTCACAAGACAACATCCAGTTAATAAGCTTAATAACATGTGGAAAATAGATGATATTTCACCGTGAAAATTTAATGTTTAAGCAAACATCACGGTACATTTCTTGTCAAAAATTGGAATAAGGAAAATTAAAAAAGACTGTGTTATAAAAATGAGTGTAGAACAGTTGGAGTATTCTAACTACTTGTAAATTTATAGATTACCCTATGATTAACCCCTAATTTAACCGTAACCTGTTCCAATTAAAAGTATAATAACATACAACGTACTTTTACTTTTAAAAAAGTTGTTATAACCGCAACCTGTTTTGATTAAAAGCATAACACACAACATGCTTTTACTTTTTAAAAAGTTGTTATAACCGTAACCTATTCTGATTAAAAGTATAATAACATACAGACCTGGACAAATTTCATTTGAAATAAAAATAAGAAATAACTATTTGAAATAATTTATTTCAGACCTTTATTTCAGTATGTTTATTTGAACGTAAGAATAATGTCGAGGTGTTTGAGATAAAGCGATTTCAAATAATGAGTCATTTCGTTCTTTCTTTATTTCAAATTATGGACCCTAATCCATATAATTACCAAAAAATGGTATTTCTAGATAAGTAACATCTTTATTTTTCACGTTTATTAAATCTACATACAGAGTGTTCGGCCACCCCTGGGAAAAATTTGTATGGGAGATCCTAGAAGTCAAAATAAAACGAAAATCAAGAATATCAATTTTTCGATTGAGGCTTCGTTAAAAAGTTATTAAAAAATTAAATTAAAAAATTTCAAATCGTTCTGAAAAAATTATTCATAGTTGCAGGGGTCGATTACAATCATTTTTGGTGAATAGACATACCCTCGAATTCCTAACCATTTTTGAGAAAAAAATTCCTTACCGAAAATATAATTTCAAGCCAGAAATGCTACCCTGAAATTTCATGCGAATCTTTAAAACATCATAACTTCTGAACGGATTGAACGATTTTAATGTTTAAAAAAGCAAACTACGCGTATTTTAGTGGAGAATATGTACAAATCGCAAAAATATTCGAAAAGTTGGTCCTTGACCCCGCAAAATGAGAAAAACCCCATAAAAATGGTCCAATTTTCAAACAGCCATAACTCCTACAATTGTGAATATATTTTAATGAAACTTTTTTCTGAAGTAGAGCTTATGGGTACCTACAAAAAAGTATTAGACAATTTTTCTGTAGAGCGTCAAATAAATTTGTTAAAAATGAAAAAGGAATTTTTAAAAAAAATCTACAGGGGGTAGGTGCCTAAATTTTTCGGCGAAGAAAAAGAATTTGAAATCGTTCTGAAAAAAATATTTTCATCCTCAGGGGTCAATTATAATCATTTTTGGTGAATACACATACCTCCGAAATCCTATCTACTTTCGAGAAAAAAATTCGAATAAGTGCTGAAAGTTTTGGGTGAAATAAAAACTTTCGAATCGTCTTGGAAAAATTATTTTTAGTTGCAAGGGTCAATTGCAAGCATTTTTGGTCAACAAACATACCCCCGAAATCCTACTCAGTTTCGAGAAAAAAATTCATTACCGAAAATTTCATGTCTGACCATAGCGTTGATATGTTTCACTGAAATTTCATGCGAATCTTTAAAACATCATAACTTCTGAACGGATTGGACGATTTTAATGTTTAAAAAGGCAAACGACGCGTATTTTAATAGAGAATATGTAGAAATCGCAAAAATATTCGAAAAGTTGTACCTTGACCCCGTAAAATGAGAAAAACCCAATAAATATGGTTCAATTTTTAAACAGTCATAACTCCTACAATAGTGAGTATATTTCAATGAAACTTTTTTTTAAAGTAGAGCTCATGGGCACCTACAAAAAGGTATTAGACAATTTTTCTGTAGAGCGTCAAATAAATTTGTTAAAAATAAAAAACGAATTTTTAAGGGAAATCATAAGGGGGTAGGTGCCTAAATTTTTCGGCGGAGAAAAAGAATTTAAAATCGTTCTGAAAAAAATATTTTCGTCCTCAGGGGTCAATTACAATCATTTTTGGTGAATACACATACCTCCGAAATCCTATCCACTTTCGAGAAAAAAATTGCAGGTCTGAAATTTTTCGATGGAAAAAAAAAAAATTTTAAATCGTTTTGGAAAAATTATTTTTGGTTTCGGGGTTCAATTACAATCATTCTTGGTGAATAGACATACCCCCGAAATCTTGCGCATTCTCGAGAAAAAAATTCAGTATGGGCGGAACTTTAAACGTTAATAACTTTTTAACCAAGCCTCCATCAACAAATTAGTATTCTTGATTTTCGTCTTATTTTGGCCTTTAGAATCTTCCATTAAAATATTTCCGAGGGTTGGCCGAACATCCTGTATAACGTATTTTCACCGAATATTCCACCCGATCGAGACGCGAAACCTTTTGTACCTCAAAGATAAACAAAGTTGCGCTCCACTTTCCTAATATAACTCTCTCTACCGTCTCGCTTCGCAGATTAATCCCCAAATCGCGTTCGCCCGGCGCGAGGCGCGGAACCACCCCTTCGAAGAAAGGCGGGCATCGTTCCTCGACGACGGAAGCATAAATCGGAAACGGGGTTGATTGCGCGTCTCGCGTTCCCAAGGGGATCGAACCTCCCGCGGGTGGGGGGCTTCGTCAAACGCTCTCGAAAAGTTCGCGAAATCCCCGGGGAATCGTCGAAATTACGAATAAACAAGCATTCCCGCGAAAAAGAGGGTGGAAAAAAATCGTCGAGACCGTAGCGCGCGATCGAGCAGCGTGCATTGTTTGGCCCGAGAGATGGGGGTGGGGGGAGGACGAGAGGGTCCCGGACAATTCAGTGGCGGAAAAAGCAGCGCGCACTCACGGTCTTCTGTTTCGTCGCGAAACGAAACGCGAAAAACGGAGTATTAAACCGCGCTGGCATCGTTATGCGCCACGACGAGCGCCATTGTCGCGCGCGCGAACACGCGTATCGAGGATTGCGGCAAAGCGAAAAGACGAAGAGGTTATAAGGTCGCGCGCGTCGTTTCCATCGTTGTTTGCACACTCTGCCAACCACCCCCTCCATCCACCGAACGTAATCCACGTGGGCAAACTCTGTCGTCTATTACGCTGACGTAGTTTGAATTTTCATAGTTCGCCGTTTCCGCGTGATTCCGCCCTGTATCCGATGGTCCACATAATCTAAAGTTTCGGGGAATTGTGAAAACTCTCCCTTCGCGGGGGAGGGGGGGGGGGACTTGGGCAAATTGGATCTCCTCCATATCGATAATTAATCGATATTTCCTTATGTGTTTGCACGTTCTTTTCCGTGTACTTCAGTTCGATTCTAGGAACGGGGATTTGGAATTTTTTAAAGGAGAAATTATTTAAGATTTCGGTTTGATGGTTTGTTCGGTTATTGGTGAGTATCTTGACGAGTCACGTGAATTCTTTCGTAAGAAAATATGAAATAGTTTCGACGATATGGGTCCTTTACGCGATCGTTGTAAAAGTAGTCTAGGTGATATGATTTTGGTTCCTATTATGATTGATATTGGTTATTAGTAGCTTGTACCAGAAATTGTACTGTTGGTAATAATAAATAGACTGTGGATCTTTATGTAGATTCATATTTTTGTTAATAGAATTTTATCTCAGACCGTAAATATAAAAATTCGGATCTTACTTTGTATATTTCTTATATTTTTGCATACTAGGTGCATTTTTGAGCGTTCAAATTTTCCATAAATGCATAAATATCAGTCTAGTTATGACAAATACTTTATCGTTAGTTTCGACTACAAATTTTTCGAAACTAAATTCTAGCAGTTAACCTTACAATTTTTATAATGAATGTGAAATATTCTATATAAATCTTAGTTTCAAGAAAATAAAAATAAAAACAGATTAATAGTACTGGTCAAAAATTACACCTAACCCGTAATAAAACATAAATCGTTACGTGAAAGGAAAAATTTGTTTGATTAAGTATGGAAAAGAATTTCGATTATAAATAAATCAAAATTCTTATATTTTCGATTTGCAAACAGTGAACACAAGAGTAAAACCTGTTATTAAATATAGAGTGTACTTTATTTTGTTACTATTCCTCCATTCTCGTTTGGAGTCCTCTTCGAGCACAAAGTAATTTAAAATCAAAAAATTGAATATAATTACAAAGGTATAATAATTTACTCATGCCATTTTAATTTCATACCTTCTGTAATTGTATTCGCTTTTCTTTTTAGTTAATTTTGTGCCATGACAATTTTAAATTGCTCTTATAAATATTAATAAGGATATCTCCCGTATGTGTGTCATATTTCGCAAATTCTGTGAAATTATCTTATTCGTGCTTTCGTTTCGATCCATGTTAATTACTGTCGCTATGGAAACCAAAATCATGTTGTTTTTACTGTACATGTGGACGTTTCGCTTTGGTATCACGGAGGAATGGTCCAATAATGCTGCATAATATTCGCTCGTTATCGTTTTTCCTTTTTTCAAACGGTCAGCGAGAGTATTATGCCATGTACATTCCAGGGGGAACAGTTGTCATAACATTCCCAGTACGTGGATATATTTTTGTTTTCTTTGGTGCACTTTCATTGGGAGAATCCATTGTTTTATGTGTTCTTTTGTCTCTGATGAGCAACAATGAATCCACGTCGCATCGACGGCCACGAAACGACGCAAAAATTCATTTGTATCGCGTTCAAACATTTTTAAACATTGCCTCGAAACATTATTTCATACAAGTTTTTGATTCGATGCTAACGAACGCGGCATCCAACTTACGGATAGCTCTTTCATTTTGCAAATGATTAATTTCACGAATTTTTAAACTTATTTTTATAGTTACCTCGTTTGGACTCTGCAGCGTTGTTCGTTACAAAATTCTCGTACGATTTTTCTTCTTTGCAGACCAAAAATCCGTGGCATTTAGCTCGACGAAATCCGGGCCCAAGGACGATGATAATAATAGACCAGACTGACGATAAACTGCTTTGTAACAGAGGTTATAAGAACCGCGACCAACTCTTGTGGCGTACTGATAGGAACTGAAACTCAATCACGATCGTGGTTTGTTGTCCGCGTGCCTGGCTCGTGATGTTTACGTTTGGGCAACCTTCTGTTCGCGAGTCTGGCTCGTGATATTCATGTTTGGGCCAAAATCTTCATCATGAGTCAGACTCGTTAAAATACAGGAAGAATTTAATTCCTCTTTATAATAATGATACTAAACTAACAATTTATATAGGATGAATACTATTTATGCAAGCAAAGTTTCAGGAAAAAATTGATATAAAATAATAAAATCCTTCTCTCTAACTAAAATCCAAGCCAGAAAATATAAAATCTATGAATTCTAAATAGTCCATCCTCCCAATTAGATTTCTTCCATCCATTAAAAGTGTTTAAATTCCCTTTATGCATCACGAAATTTATGTGAAAGGTGGAAAAATACAGGAAATACTCAATATAGTTAAACGAGACGACCTATAACCAATTCTAGTTTTTAACTGCCGGCTAAGTATGGGTCGCGACGAATAATTAAATATCAGACTATTATTTTTGCTTTGTTTCCCCGACAATAATATATCTAAACCACTCCTTCCACCCCCTTCCAATCCACCATTTTGGAGGAGGCTCCTTGTAATAATAATACTAAACTAACAACTTGCATAGAAAGAGTACTATTTATGCAAGCAAAGTTTCAGGAAAAAATTGATAGAAAATAATGAAATCCTTCTCTCTAACTAAAATCCAAGCCAGAAAATATAAAATCTATGAATTCTAAATAGTCCATCCTCCCAATTAGATTTCTTCCATCCATTAAAAGTGTTTAAATTCCCTTTATGCATCACGAAATTTATGTGAAAGGTGGAAAAATACAGGAAATACTCAATATAGTTAAACGAGACGACCTATAACCAATTCTAGTTTTTAACTGCCGGCTAAGTATAGGTCGCGACGAATAATTAAATATCAGACTATTATTTTTGCTTTGTTTCCCCGACAATAATATATCCAAACCACTCCTTCCAGCCCCTTCCACCGCACCGTTTTGCCCGCTAGAGGTAACGATATATCACGAGCATCGTTATCAAAACGCCAAACCCGAATGGACCATCGATATTTTTCCCCTCCCTGGTGAAATCCGAAATGATGAATCGCGGATAATTAGCCCGCAGCCGTTTATCGATAATTGGTCGAGATTAATACGAAGTGGCGCGGTTTCCCGACGCTCGCGAAATCTGATTCCGCGCTGGTACCTTCAATTTTCGGGGTCCAATCAATCAACGGGGTCGGAACAGGGACGATCGTCGCCCATCGCTAATATTTCTCCCCTGAATCCTTGTCGGTTCGTATTTTATTTTTTTTTTTCACCCCGCTGTTCGCGTTTCATCCCCGTCTCCTTTCCATCCCCTGTTCCGTTCGTTGATACGCGCCTTTCTCACCCCCGTTCCATCGACTCGACAGCCACGAACTAGCACGACAGTTTGCACCGCCCCTTTTTGCTCCCGTTTCTTCTATATTCTTTTTATATATATATATTTTTTTTTTCGTTTCTAACCGCAGCGCCCGAAAACGACGCCGCGAGCATAAATCGATGGAGGGCGGGGGTGGTAGGGACAGGATTCATCGGCCAGCAACCCTTCGGTAATTTGTTAAGAGCCCTTCGCGTATATCCAGTGTGTCCATGTGTGGAACGCTGCACTCTGAAAAGCGGTGTTCCTTGGCCGAAATCCAATTTTTCGACTTTGGTATTTTTCAAACGTAATCACAGCTTACGTTAAACGGTGATTTTAATTGAGATACATGGGTGTTGTGAGATTGATCCCTGAGGGATTGGAAATACGCTTTTACGTCGGGGACCAACCAAATTAAAAATATAGTTCATGTACTAGTCATAAGTATGTTTACACTTATTTTGGTGGATTTTATTGAAAGGTTTCAAACTGGAAAAAGGTTCTTTGCTGTCAAATATACTGTTACTGTAATTTTACTGTATATGTAAAAGGTAAAAATACATTTTTTTTTTAGTAAATTCTGTACAAACACTCGTTTCATTCGTAAATAATACGGAAATATACAGCAAATAAAATTCCTTAGATAGCAATGCTGTACATTTTAATGAAACTGAACTATACTGGATTTAAACTATAACAAGTAATCTTTAAGATCGATTCGTTCGATTTCCCGCAGTCAGAGGTCCCATATTTCACCATAAAGTCAATATAAAAATATTTGGATATTCTCGTACATATATTAAATGACCTTTCATTTAATTAATATATGCTACATCATTTTCGACGAAACGCGGGTATTTTATCACCGGTCTCAATAAACACATAATCAAGGCATTTCTCTATCGATCGACTAACAAGGGGAGGACACGAATAAACGAGCGCTTTTTGGACGCAGTCGGCTGAAAATGTAGGACACGATGAATTGGAACAAATCGTAGAATATTAGCAGCTTATAATCAGCCATTTTTATGTACAAAAACAAATAGCGTTAACTAATAAATTTGGAATACTTTTAAAAATTATACGAATATTTAATACGAACACTTAAAAAAATATTCAATACATTTTGCAAATAACTTTTTGATTAGATTAGAATGTAACTTCTCGTGTAACTTCTCTAACTAGAAACAAAAAATTCATTATTTTATTGTTCAAGCAAAAGTAAGTCGAAAGTATAGAATAAAATTTTTCTAAACAATGCTTCGATTTCAAGATAATCGAATTTGAAAATTTTTATGACATGTCTGACCATTACTCACTGTTTCCACTTGTATCGATGTCCAAGGCGTTCCACTGCATTTCTGGCGAATTCTTTCTTGCACGCAAGGCGAGCCTGTAAATACGATAAAATCAACAACATTCCAGCACGTTTCGATAAAATTAAGCAATAATTCGCGTCGCGGATCGCGGCATAGCGCTATTATTACGTTTCGTAACAAAAACTCGAAACAACTGGACCACAGCCAGGCTAACATTTCGGCTCAATTAGTTAATTATTCGGCGACCGCTCGCGTCGATTTCCATTTTCGTTGAATTACCAACGCTTTGAAATACGACGCCCCGCGAGCCTGCGGTGCTCCGCGTCGCGCTGAATCTTCTCTTTTTCAAATTTGCTTTTCGAGATAGGCGACGGACACGATGAATTTACGAGTGAAAACAAAATAGATAGAAATACATATATACACAGACGCGAAGTCATATTTTGCCAGTTACTGCGCGCTTTGACGTGGAATCCCACGCGGACGTAGCACCGTGTAAAATGCAACGAACGTGCGACGCTGTATCTTGCACCTGACCCTGATACATCGAAATTTCATACATAATTTAATTACGAAGATAACGGACTGCGATACGATGTAATTCCGTACACGTTCCACGAAATCGCTGGGTATTCGATATACGACCGCGTCATGTTCAGGCGATACCATTAACAATATTCATATCTTTAAGAGTGGAACTGCTATCGGGCTCATTTAACGGCCGTATCTGGTCCAAGAATTACAGCTATCTCGTTTATTATCGGACGCGGGGCTGAACGATCGCGCGGTGAAATTTAATGAGCGTTCAAAATTCCGTTTCCGCCTCTGCGGGCTCCCCGGCGCCGAAAATATCAACTGCCTCGCGTTATGAAAGATTCAGCGGGACGATCTTTGTTGGAGTCGATGCTAGGAAATTAATCGTGAACCGTCGAGGTCGTAATTTGCCTCGTAATTAAAAAAATAATACACATTAGCGCCTCGATTATTGCGAGAACCGTTTAAAACCTCGACTCAGATCTCTGCAATCGATAACAGCATGTAGCTTTAAAATTCTATATTAATATTTCTCAAGTCTAAACTATGCGACTATAAAATTACCATCGAAAAGTTATTTGCTCTCATTTCGTAGACCGAAATGATCGAAGCACATATTAATAAACTGAAATACAACGATCCTTAATTTCCAGTGAAAGTAATAACTTTTAAATTCTTGTAACTCGTACACGGTCAAAGATAACAGCTTTAAGCTCGTCAAACTTCCCCCGAAGCTAACTTCGCGATCCGTTAACGGAACTTCCGGCGAGAATGAGCAACTTTGGAACAACAGCAGAATTCATTTTCATGCGTGGCGAAAAATTGTCTGCCACTCTGTGTTCCCGATTGTTGCGGAAGAAGAGAGCAACCCCTGTGGCACGTCGCGTGAGTTTCATCCCTTGTTAAAACCACGCGTGCATGCAGTGCAGTCGCCAGAGCGCACGCGCCCCTCCACAGGAAGCTGAAGCGTTTGTACCGGCGACCGAGTGTGTGCCTCCGCAGTTAGGCTAGCCATACACTGATTAGCGAAGACGAGACACAATCAAGTCAAATCGGAGCTTATGGTCACGATCCACGGATCGATGGAAACTGGGACGCGTATAATTTAGCGTTTTCCGAGGCACTGTGCACTATATCAACATGGCAGGCAGGAATGTGTTCAGAGTTTGGCATTGTTCGAATTAATTGTCGAAGCAGAACTCTGTTCTATACCTCCAGAATTTCGAATTTCTTTTCTACTTTTATTGTATGTAAGGTTGATTGGTTACGAACTTAGAAAATATATAAAATTGCAAATATTTGAGAATTTTAAGAAGATTAAGACTTTATTCTGAACACTGAGAATCACCAATACAAATTGCACTGCATCAACGTGGCAACTTTATTCTATATCTTGAAAATTTCGAATTTATTTTCTACTTTTATTGCATATGACACAAGGTTGACTTGTTACGAATTTGGAAAATATATAAAACTACAAATATTTGAGAATTTTAAGAAGATTCAAACACACTGACTTTATTCTGAACCCTTAGAATCACCAGTACAAACTAATCAGAATTCAGATGTAATTTACTTTATTCTAAATCTTGAAAATTTAGAATAAAGTGGATTACATCTGGGTCAAAGTTTATTCTGATGAATTTGTATTGATGATCCTCCAGGGTTCAGAATAAAGTCAGTATGTTTGAATCACCAATCCAAATTAAGGATCTAAAGGATCACCAATACAAATTAATGAGAATAAATTTTGATTCAGATGTAATCCACTTTATTCTAAATCTTGAAAATTTCGAATAAAGTGGATTACATCTGGGTCAAAGTTTATTCTGATTAATTTGTATTGGCGATCCTCCAGAGTTTAGAATAAAGTCAGTGTATTTGAATCTTCTTGAAATTCTCAAATATTTACAGTTTTATATATTTTGCAAGTTCGTAACAAGTCAACCTTGTGTCGTATATAATAAAAGTAGAAAAGTAGAAAAGAAATTTGAAATTTTGAAGACATAGAATGAAGTGGATTACATCTGAGTCAAAGTTTATTCTGATTAATTTGTATTGGCGATCCTCCAGAGTTTAGAATCCTCCAGTGTGTTTGAATCTTCTTGAAATTCTCAAATATTTGTAATTTTATATATTTTGCAAGTTCGTAACATATCAATCTCGTATCGTATACAATAAAAGTAGAAAATGCAACGTTTGAAAATATTTTGCCACAATTAAACAATTTATGTCGACGCCTGATGGGTCTGTATAGTTTGCAAGCCACGTTTTGCGAACAGAATGGCCACACTTACTGCGTATGAAGGTGTTTTAACCCCCTTGTTGGTTAAATTGTACAGAGGTAGCCACGTCACAGTTAATATCGTCGTGTCATTAGACCAGTCGGCTGAATGCACATTTAAGTCAAATTGGATAGCATGACGTGCTTACAGCACACTTCAAAGCTTGGCAAACACAAACAAACCAAACGCTGGTTAGTTTCTCATAGCAGCTAATGCGCTAATTGCATTTGCCCTGTGTTGCGCCTTCCCTTGCCTAACGCAGACCTAACCGATTCTTAGATAGCCGAAAAATCGTCAGTGGATATCCCTAAACACTGGAATCGAAGCTGAGCCAACTCTATTCTTTCCAAAGATAAATTCACATATGTAAACGAAACAATCGAAATTAACTTTTTCAGATTCTACAAATTTTTTATCAAAAATAAAACGACGTAATAAAGAGGATGTTGATAAGTTAAAAAGCACCATACATAGAGACCCACGTATGCAAACGTTGGTTAAAATGTTTTGAATTACTGAGCTTATAGTAAAGCTGTTCTGTGTAAGCTCCCAGAGCTTAGGGACCTTCTCCCACTCCACCACCGTTATTATGGTACAGAAACGTTGGTTTATAAAACAAGAGAGAGAGGGTAGAACTACCTAAGTGTCTTCTAGTCGTGGAAAATACTTGTATTAATTATAGTGATAAGAAATCGACGTGGTGAACTCACGCGGACTCGAGTAGTCGATGACCATTATGCTATAGTCAGAACAAAATGAATTGGTCGTTCAAGGCCACTGACATATAGCTCGATCTTTCAAACAAACAAGCTGTGATCGTGGCAATCATGGTAAAGTGTGCAATTGAATTCGAGCAAAGCTTTCTTTTCTAGAAAAAATATATTCCTCCCCGATTAACTAGCAAAATAAAACAATATTACATCGCGAGGCGTGCAAATCCTACAATAGTCTACTACCTAAGAACTTTTCAGTCATGAACAACACTGGTTTATATTAATTATAACAATAACAAATCGATGTGGTGAACTCACGCGGACTCCAGTAGCCAATAACCGTTATGGTATAGTCGGAATAAAGTGAATTGGTAACTCAAGGCCACTCAGGGTAAAGAGTTACCCCATGTTTTACTACTCTATAGCTCGATCTTTCGAACAGACAAGGTGTGCAAACTGTGTGGTTGAATTAGTACAAAACAAAGTTTTCTTTTCTAAAAAAAAAACTATATTGCTCCCCGACTAACGAGATTAAAACCGTCTCGTCTGGAAAGAGTTAGCACCCGGTGGATCCCCCCCTGATAACACAATATTACGTCGCGAGGCGTGCAAATCCTACGATCGCCACCCTCCGCGGCGACATCCAGCGTATCTGGCTAAATGCAAGAGGGAGAAGCACGTTCCATTGTGTCCCGACAATGGCCCGGGTTGGGGGAGGGAGACTGTTTCGTGGTTTCTTTTCTATTTCTGCGCTCTGAATAGTAAACGCTGGAATTCATTTTGCTTCGATACAGATATATACTTATCAGGGGGAGGGGGGGCCCCGAGGCTTGCCAACCGACGTAGATAACGGCGCGTGCACACGCGTGCAATCGCGTAGGAACGACGGGGAGGAAAGGGGCGCGCGTGCCTCTGCATGACGACGCATAAAAGAGCACCCGGGGGGGGACGGTTCCGGGGAACCTGCGCCTGAATCGAAGGATTAGAACGAACGAACCCGCTTTGAAACGTTAAACACGGCCATCCCTCGTCCTTTTTCGACCGTGAAATCCCCTCGATACGGCAACCGGCCGAACGAGACGTTAAATATCGCGCGGCCGACTCCTCCTCGCGCATGGTACGAAATTAAAACGCGATATTATCGCCAAAGTCACGGGGGTGGACTCTTTCACGGAATGATCCCGGGGAATCGAGAGTTCTATGGTACGGAATCGTCCGATCGAGCTCCGGTATTATCTCGGACGACGTTTTATTTACGTCGAGGCCGTCGACTATCCTCGTTTTTGGGGCTGCGCGATTCGAACGGGACACTGTGCAAGGGAAGATTTAGAATAGGTTGTTACCTTAACTTACTGTTTTGTGAACGATCGTAGTTAATTTGAAAATTGGTGGATCGACCTTTAAAATATACTGTCGAAAAATATGAAATTAATTATACAGGGTGTTCGGCCACCCCTGGGAAAAATTTTAATGGGAGATTCTAGAGGCCAAAATAAGACGTAAATCAAGAATACCTATTTATTGATTGAGGCTTCGTTAAGAAGTTATTAACGTTTAAAATTCTGTGTGTAGAACGGCAATCTGTAATAGTGGTAACTTTAAATGTTAATAACTTTTTAACGAAGCCTCAATCAACAAATTGGTATTCTTGATTTTCATCTTATTTTTGCCTCTAGAATCTCCCATTCAAATTTTTCCCAATGGTAGCCGAACACCCTGCATATAAAAGAATCACGTATGAAAATTAATTTCTCGACTTTGTGCAATTGTTTTCACTCCATGCAGTTAGTCACAGAGAATAGTAGAGCATTAATAAATAAAATAAATGTAGCCGTATAATTTTTACAATTTATGAATCTACAGGCGCCCCATGTTTCAAACCCAGGTTTTCCTGTGACTAGATGCGTTACTGCACGTATGCGTGTATGCTCTGTGGTCGATGGGCGGCTGCTGACTCTGTAGCCTCGGACCACCCACTGGCCCACAGTATAATGCGTTTTTCTAACAGTCTGTTCGTTCTCGAGAAATAGAACCATTCTCTCCTATTGTGTACAACGAAGAGTAAAAAATGTTTCCACCGATTTCATATCGGTCACTGGTATATAATGGAAAATTTGCCTCTCGGGCTGATCTGGAACGACAAAAAAATATGTTTACTGTATTTGCAAAGTAATGTATGAAATGTTGAATATTGGATTTCCAGGGAACATAAAATATAATTAATACACTGTGAATATTTATGCATTTACCGGAGATTTTCTCAGAAATCTACAGAATGCGCTTAATATACAAAAATATAAGAAATAAAGCTCCCATTTCATTATATTTATTGATAAAAATCTACCGCCTAAAAATTAATCACAGTGCTGCTCCACAATTTTGTCAAATATTTTAATATTCTGGACCTGGTTGGAGGAAGAAATACCCATCAAAAAATTACAGAACTTCCTTGGAATTTCCTTACGCGTCTTCAACGTTAAAAAACAGGAATCAGTGAGTTAACAGTAAAGTTCTTGGTAGTTCTTGGCAGTATTGGACAGTGAAAAAATTCGGATTAGAGTGTATTCTAGAGAAGCAACAGAAGTCCCCATGGAAGATTTCGATCGATCGTCGCGATCGGGGGTCCGTTTTTCACGCGTATTTTCGGGGCACGGCGCGATTGTTGTGTTTTGAACGTGCGTACCAATGATGGACGACCCGCCGGCCGGTTCACGTCAGCCGCTAAACAGGCGTGACAATGGCTCCCGGTGCCCTGTCATCATACGTTATTACGCATAAAGGTGACACGCATTCACGGCATTCCGAAAAGAATTTGTTCGAACGACTCACCGAGCGGACACCACCCGGTCCCCGGCGCTATTATTAAATTATAAACGCGTTTCGACCTATCGCCGTCCCATCTACGATGCTCGGAACACGGTTTCCTTTTCGTCCTGAATAACCGGAAGGCCAGAAACATCCACGGGAGAGGACTTCCACCGGAAGGGGCGGAGATCGCCACTCGAGACCTAATTTTATTCGTGGGCCGTTTACAAACACACCTCAGCCACCCTTGTCAGACCTTATCTGCGTGGAATAAATATTGTCAGACACGTCAAAAAATATTCTATGACGCTTCAACATCGCGATACTATATTATAATCTGTATAAATTACTGACAAACAGGAGGATAAAAACTGTCTTTCGTCGAAGATAATACATTTTTAAATCGGAAGAATATCTTTATGAATCTGTTATAGTATCGTGATTTAAGTATACAATGGAATTTTATTTAACTTTTCTCCTATTAGAGAAATTTTAATAATTTTGTTGACTTTAAGATTCATTTAAAACGTTTGTTACAAATTTTATAAATGAGACCAAGAAGCTACTGGAAGCAACCATTTTATTTACTTTTTCCCCCTACTGGAGAAATTTAAATAATTTTGTTGACTTTAAGATTCATTTAAAACGTGTGTTACAAATTTTATAAATGAGACCAAGAAGCTATTAATAGCAACCATATTATTTAATTTGTCACCCTATTGGAGAAATTTAAATAATTTTGTTGACATTAAGATTCATTTAAAACATTTGTTACAAATTTTATAAATGAGATCAAAAAGCAACCATTATTGTTAGGGATCTCGTTTAAAATCCAACCAGATATTAAAATGAGAAACATTTTCAGAACATTTTTCATCGTTATAATGCGCGAACGTTGCTCGGTAATTTATTACTTGGGCCGCTGGTAAACGTATGAGTCGCTGGAGGATTAATTTGTTATTGCAAGACGGGGGTCGGAAGTATCAGAAACGAAACTTCGGAAGTAAAGTTAACGAAGTTAGCTGCATTTCCAGCTCAGTGAGAAGTTGATATTCAGAAGCACGGTTCTCCTGTTGCTTGGTAATTCTGTTAACCTGAATTAAAGACGCAGTCGAGTGCTTTAATTAAAAACTGTGCAGTCGAAAAGATGTAACGCTCCGGGGCGCTCTTTCCTACAGACATAATAATGGTAGCAATCAACGTTAATGATAAACTAATTACGAGTTACTGAAATATTCTTCAATCGCTGATTTTCAAACCCTCACGCGCCGCCCTTTGAAACTTTCGAACCAGTTACGAAACGCTTTGCAATTTTTAATCGTAATATAAAACCCTTGTCAAAAATTACATATTCTCTACAAGACTCAGTTTATTTTACATTAAAATTATCCAAACATCCTTCCTGGACAAACAAGGATTTAAAAAATGAGAATTAATTTCCTCGATAATTGTTTCTAAAATTTTTATTTTATCTATAAATGGATTCCTTTAAATTTGTATATAGATGTCGCGTGTTTTGCTTTGAAAAGCCCAGATCTACGGGAAAATATTCCGAGCATCGCGGCACGGGGAGGGGGGCAGGATTTCGCGATAAACGAGACAAAAGATTTTATCTTCGCCGTGACCACACGTTTGACACGTAACAAAATACACAGGCGACAGCGCAAAATTGAAACGTCGTGATTTATTTAAAGTCAAGCAGCCAGCGACGTTTCCTATCCTGGCGAGGAATCCCCAGGCATCGAAGGATTTTCGCCGATAAATTCTCGGCCCCGTTGACAAAGCGACAAAACTGGTACGATCGGGCCGTTTCCGCCTCGATGGCCACGCGGTACGAAACGTACTCGCGTGTCTCGCGATTAATGAACATCGCACCGCCGCGATAATTATTAAGCTACGCGCTACGTGTATCCGCATCGAGCTTGAACTTTATTGATCGTCGAACGCGCGACGCCCATTAACGACTGACCGCCGCGTTCCCGTCGCTTTACAAACGTTCCAATATTTTTTACTTCCGCCTCCGTTTGTCCAGTCCACGCTAAAAAGATTGGTATTCCAGGTATTCCGTTGCCCCGGGAAATTCCCAACAATTTAAAGCCGGTGGTTTCCAAAACTTTCTCAAAGGCGAGAAGAAAAAGAACTTTGCAACCGAAATTTGTATACTCAGTATACATAGAGATAGTAGCGACTGGCAACATTTAATGGAAAGAATTTTCAGTATATTTCATTCAAAACTCGTTGATTTTCATCGACCGATTTTATTACGCATTTAATTCGAAAGGTTGTTCAGGTTTAACGCGAGTGCTTGCTAAACGTTGGAATTAATAAATAAATTGTATTCCTCCGCGCCATTGTATCGTGTCTGTTTTATTTCGAAGCTTCTGGTATCTGGGTCAAAATTGATTCGAGGATTCTAGGTATTTAACGCTGAAACTGCCTAGCAATTATTTATTTATTTGTACCGGTGAAATTAAAACGGTGCTCGGGGAAATGTGCAATGCTATGGAAATTAATGTTTATTCGTTCTCTTGCGGAAGACCACGGAAGATATAGGCGAGCTAATTTTTTACAATTTCTATCAGAAGTTACTAAGTAATTTTAATCTAATTTATAGACGAAATAAAATTGAAAACATTGTTGGTCTAATTTATAGACTGAAATCACTTAGTAATTTCTGATAAGAATTGTGCAATAAAAAATTTGCTCGACTGTATCTTTGCATCGCGGTTTTCTGTAAGAGAACGATTAACGTTTATTTCCACTTTCATAAAGAATTCCCAAATAATTTTAACCTACAAATTAAACTAAATGTACACATAAAATGGAATTGAAATTACCACTCGAGAGAATGCAATTCACACCCACAGTCGAACATTACCAAACTCTATCAGAAGATTGCTCACAGCCACTGTACATTTTACGAACATTTCGATCTGAAATGAACCTCGTCTGAGGTATCAAATGATACAAAAAAAAAAGATTTTAACGTTTAACTGCGTTACTGATCGAAGAAAGGGGGGAGGAAAAGTTTGGATAAGGCTTAGGGGAGGAAATTAGCAGGAAAGCGAGAACTGTTCTTGACGCGCGTGCTAATCTTTCCGCTTGTCGGCGCAACAAGCGCCTAGTAGGACGCATTGGCGTGCATGCACGCGCGCGAAGGGGATGGCGGTTGCAAGGGGGGGTGGTTGGGGGCGGGTTTGGAATGGAATGCGCGAATTCGAATGCACTCCAATCGAGTTACGGGCCAAGAGTTTCCTAATTCCTGGAATTGCAGGCGGTGTTGAGATTCTAAGTGCAGGTACGAGGTAAGTTACGAGGCCATGAGACATCGAGAGTAGGCTGAAAGGGTGGCGCGGAGACACCGACGAGGCGAGAGGACGGGGGACGGAGGGGTTGCAAGAGGACACGGTACGCCTTGATTTCGCCGGAATTGCTCCGGAGGAAACCGAGAGGCGTTTAAGCACGCGTCTGTAATGAGACAAGGAAATTCCTAATAACAGTAAGCACCTCCGAATGGCATCTGGAAAATTTCACCCGGAGCGCCTTCTCAGTTTCGCGGGTCGTCGGAAAGGGAAAAGAAACAACCTCTGAGAGCCTCCCCTCGACGCTATTAGTTAAATAATACCGGTATATTTAAGTAAATCGAATCTTTGTAAGAATTGATTTATTAGAGTAAAGTAGTAAAAGTGATCCATTAGTAATTTCTGATAAAACTTTTATTTTATTCAAGGGAACTCTTGAAAATGTATGGATCATCCCCTTGGTGCTATCGTAAATGTAAAAATGTTCACTTTATTTTCAAACTGACTCCCTTTGGTCCTGACTTTAATAGGTGTTATTTTTTGACACTGATTTTTGGTGTGAGAAACTAACAGATATGTGTACTTTTAACATTAGAACTACCAAAACAGTTAAAATGATCCATTAGTAATTTCTGATAGAACTTTTGTTTTGTTAGGTACTTTTTACTTCACAAACTATGGCCAAGGGAACTCTTGAAAATAATGGATCATCCCCCTTGTGCTATCGTAAATATGAAAATGTTCACTTTCAAGAATTAATTACAGAATTCCATACTCTGTAATTACTTCTTGTATCATTCTCGTATAATACTCCATGTCACTCACATTGTTATCTCAAATAGAAATACGGATTAAAAAGCATCGAAAATAATATAACATTGAGAACATTTGTTTTAAATTTATATAAAGGTATTCGATCAATTGAATTTACTTTGATTTTCTCAGGGTTCCAATAAGACAGAATTAATTACAGAACCTTAACTGCACAAAACTAGAATTTTGATGTCTCCATATTACTCACATTGTTATCCCAAATTTAAATACGTATTAAAAAGCATGGAAAATATATAATAACATTGAGAATATTGTTTTATACAGGGTGTTCGATTACACCTGGGAAAAATTGTAATGGGAGATTCTAGAGGCCAAAATAAGACGAAAATCAAGGATACTAATTTGCTGATTGAGGCTTCGTTAAAAAGTTATAGAAACATGTCCGGCCACACAGTATATTTTCGGTAAAAAACTTTTTTCTCGAAAATGCGTAGGATTTCGAGGGTATGTCTATTAACCAAAAATGATTGTAATTGACCCCTTCAATTGAAAATAATTTTTTTAGAATGATTTGAAACTTTTTAATTTTGTTGATAAGTTCCACATCTACACGAATTTTTTTCTGGAAAGTGGGTAGGATTTTTAGGGTATGTCTATTAATCAAAAATGATTATAATTGACCCCCGCAACCGAAAATAATTTTTTTAGAACGATTGGAAAAATTTTTTTTTCGCCGAAAAATTTCAGCAGCTACCCCCCTGTCGATTTTGCTTAAAAACTCGTTTTTGATTTTTAACAATTTTGTTTGACGCCCTATAGAAAAGTTGTGTAATACCTTTTTGTAGGTACCCATGAGCTCTGCTTTAGAAAAAAGTTTCATTGAAATATATTCACTATTGTAGGAGTTATGGCTGTTTGAAAAGTGAACCATTTTTATGGGGTTTTTCTCATTTTGCGGTGTCAAGGAATAATTTTTCGAATATTTTTGTAATTTCTACGTATTCTCCATTAAAATACGCGTTGTTTGCTTTTTTAAACATTAAAATCGGTCAATCCGTTCAGAAGTTATGACATTTTAAAGATTCGCATGAAATTTTCGGGCAACATTTCTGGCCTCACATTAGATTTTTGATAAAGAATTTTTTTCTCGAAACTGAGTAGGAATTCGGAGGTATGTGTAATGACCAAAAATGATTATAATTGATTCCCGCAACTAAAAATAATTTTTTCAGAACGATTCGAAAGTCTTTTTTTTCACCGAAAAATTTAGGCAGCTACCCCCTGTCGATTTTTCTTAAAAATTCGTTTTTCATTTTTAGTAACTTTGTTTGACGCCCTACAGAAAAGTTGTCTAATACTTTTTTGTAGGTATTCGTAAGCTCTACTTCAGAAAAAAGTTTCATTGAAATATATTCACTATTGTAGGAGTTATGGCTGTTTGAAAATTGGACCATTTTTATGGGGTTTTCCTCATTTTTCGGGGTAAAGGACCAACTTTTCGAATATTTTTGCGATTTCTACATATTCTTCACCAAAATACGCGTAGTTTGCTTTTTTAAACATTAAAATCCGTCAATCTGTTCAGAAGTTATGACATTTTAAAGATTCGCATGAAATTTTCGGGCAGACATTTCTGGCCACATACTATATTTTCGGTAATGAATTTTTTTCTCGAAACTGCGTAGGATTTCGAGGGTATGTCTATTGACCAAAAATGATTGTAATTGACCCCTTCAACTAAAAATAATTTTTCCAGAACGATTTGAAATTTTGTAATTTCGTCGAAAAATTTCAGTAAATAAAATTTTTCCCAGTGATAGTCAAACACTCTGTATAAGAATATTCAATTAACCGAATCTACTGAAACTTTCCCAGGTAACACTATAAAACTTAAAAAACCAAGGGTTTCGACGTCCCCTATCACAATATTCATTCCTCGTGGCGTCCAATCGCTCCGTTTAGGAAGTAACTTCGACCCGGCCACCCTTCGGTGTGCGGTTTCTGGTCGTCCATTGTTGGACAGGTCCGCGGCGCAGTAAACGGACGCGTCACGCTAATGCTCGTTGGCACGGTTTTCGTGGCCGCTTCCGGTCGAAGGCAGTCCGGCAAGCGTCGTAATAAGACGCGCCGCGTCGCACACGCCTCGAAATTGGCACTTTTGGCGAACACTTAACCCTTCCGCCAGTCCAACGCCACCCCTTTGCACGTGCATAAAGGCGAAATGAGCGAGCACGAGATCCGTCAAGTGATGGTTGCCCGCTGCATATGCCACCCCTTCTCGACTCGAACTTCCCTCTCTCTCTCTCTGTTCCACCCCTGTTCTCGCGTCTCTCTCGATCCACTCTTCCGTTGGCTCTTTTCTTCCGTTTCCATCCCCGCGCCTTTACACCCCTAGCACCGTACACATATTCACCGATTCTCTTTCTGTTTTTTCATCGAACGACACGGGGAACGACGGCCTCGTTGGGTTCTCGATCGCGCTGAATCGCCGCGCGCCAACGAAAATGAAAAGCCGTCGCGTGCTCGAGTCCTGGGACCGACCAGGTGTTGCCGCAACCATCGACAATGCCACGGGGACCCATGCGCCGTTGTAAAATCGAAATATACTCGGCCCCGTTACGTTCCATCGAAACTCTGCCCGACTCGCTACGGCTCTATCGCGTTGCAACCTTTATTCCCCGTTTGACGCTTGTTGACAGAAACGTCAATGCACTCCCGCGGCGACCGATTCAAGCAGAACGTGTCGCGGCCACCGCGATACGGACTTACGCACAAACGGAACATACTGTTTATTCGGTCCATATTCAAGGAATAACATTACGAAAGCAACGTTATCATTGTTTCTTAATACCTTCACTGCTAGAACTTTGACTTTAGACAATAGTAAATTGTGTAACTTAAAATTTGCCGTACTTATTTTCGTGACCTCGATAAGATTTACGAATCCTGTTCAAATTTATTTCTTTTAATATCTCGACAATTGTTTTAGTTATACAGGGTGTTCGACCAACCCTGGGGAAAATTTTAATGGGGGATTCTAGAGGCCAAAATAAGATGAAAATCAAGAATACTAATTTGTTGATGGAGGCTTGGTTAAAAAGTTATTAACTTAAATGACAAGACCGTGTTGAATTTTTTTCTAGAAAGTGGGTAGGATTTCGGAGGTATGTTTATTCACCAAAAATGATTCTAAGTAACCCCTGCGGAAGAAAATATTTTTTTCAGAACGATTTGAAAGTTTTTAATTTTGTCGACAAATTCCACATCTACTCGAATTTTTTTCTCGAAAGTGGGTAGGATTTCAGGGGTATGTGTATTCACCAAAAATGATTGCAATTGATCCCTGCGGACGAAAATATTTTTTTCAGAACAATTTGAAATTTTTCTTTTTCGCCGAAAAATTTAGGCACCTACCCCCCGTCGATCTTTTTTTAAAATTCCTTTTTCATTTTTAGTAATTTTGTTTGACGCCCTACAGAAAAGTTGTCTAATACTTTTTTGTAGGTACCCATGAGCTCTACTCCAGAAAAAAGTTTCATTGAAATATATTCACTAATGTAGGAGTTATGGTAGTTTGAAAATTGGATCACTTTTATGAGGTTTTTCTCATTTTGCGGGGTCAAGGACCAACTTTTCGCATATTTTTTGAATTTCTACGTATTCTCCATTAAAATACGCGTCGTTTGCTTTTTTAAACATTAAAATCGTCCAATCCGTTCAGAAGTTATGACATTTTAAAGATTCGCATGAAAATTCGTGCAGACATTTCTGGCCAGAAATTATATTTTCGGTAAGGAATTTTTTTCTCAAAACTGAGCAGGATTTCAGGGGTATGTCTGTCGACCAAAAATGCTTGCAATTGACCCGTGCAACTAAAAATAATTTTTTCAAAACGATTCGAAAGTCTTTTTTTTCATCCAAAACTTTCAGCACTTATTCGAATTTTTTTTTTGAAAATGGTTAGGAATTCGGGGGTATATCTAATGACCAAAAATGATTCTAATTGACCCTCACAACCGAAAATAATTTTTTCAGAACGATTTGAAATTTTTTTTTGTCGTCGAAAAATTTAGGCACCTACCCCCTTATGATTTCCCTTAAAAATTCGTTTTTCATTTTTAACAAATTTATTTGACGCTCTACAGAAAAGTTGTCTAATACTTTTTTGTAGGTACCCATGAGCTCTACTTCAGAAAAAAGTTTCATTGAAATATATTCACTAATGTAGGAGTTATGGTAGTTTGAAAATCGGACCACTTTTATGAGGTTTTTCTCATTTTGCGGGGTCAAGGACCAACTTTTCGCATATTTTTGGAATTTCTGCATATTCTCCATTAAAATACGCGTCGTTTGCTTTTTTAAACATTAAAATCGTCCAATCCGTTCAGAAGTTATGACATTTTAAAGATTCGCGTGAAATTTCAGGGAAGCATTTCTGACCTCACGTTAGATTTTCGGTAAGGAATTTTTTTCTCGAAAATACATAGGATTTCAGGGATATGTGTAATGACCAAAAATGATTATAATCGACCCCTGCAACTGAATATATTTTTTTCAGAACGATTTGAAATTTTTTAATTTCGTCGAAAAATTTCAGTACCTACTCCTACAAAAAGATTTTCTCAAAATTATATTCTTCATATTTTTTAATTAATCTCCATTTAAAGTATATTTAAAATAATACTATATACATGCAAAATTAGTTTAGAAACTTGAATAAGTATATATTTCAAAAAATAAAATAATCTGTAAACTTGAAACAATTATAAATATAATTTAAAAAACCTTTCAAACTCATAAATAAATACAATGTAATAGTAAAAACATTCGTCGAGTACGAGGTAAAACGCCATGAATTCTTTTTTCTACCAATAATTGCTGTTTAGGATCTAATAAAAAGCTTCGATGACTGGGGTGCAATGAAATTCTACGTCACGATTGTTATATAATTTTTTCTTTTTCAAATTCCAAAAGATTTTAGGCATTTATTTGCACCAGTGACTTCCTCACTGATTTTAACAAATGTTATACACAGCATAATTTTGTCAAAGATATTCTATTTGCAAATTAGAATCGACGAAATTGTGCTAGCACTGGATCGCCCGTTGCCAGGGGCGCTTCGAACAGAAGAAAATAATAGGTAATTATAATTTATTTACACTCAATGCGAGCACTACCCTCCCCTGGAATCCTACATTCAACCCCTGCCGGTATGCACAAGCATTTAAACGTTCTATAAGAACTCGAGCCCCGATCCTCCACCCCAGACCCACGACACATGACTCCCCAACCCTAAACCCCGACACCCGACCACCGACCGCTAACCTCAGACCCCTGACCACCAACACACGACCCCCGATCCTCGATCGCTGACCCACGACCCCCGACTCAGTGTCCTTTCAATAGCTTCCGGTGAAACGAATGCGGAAAACCGTGATGCCTCCGTCACTGTTGACTTTAACCAGTCAACTATGTTTGACGAACGTATTCATGCGTAAAATTTAGTTACCATTTGCTATTTAAATTGTAATTCTAGCGAGAACTAAAATATATTCGTAAATTCCAATATGATTAGAATCTTTGGTGGTCGAAACGAAATAAAAGAAACAAATGCAAGCTCTGAAAAGGCCACAGCTGACTGGTTAAGTAAGAAATGTCTTTCGAGAGAAAAAATTCTCTTCGCGAACATTTCCTGGTATTAATAAAAATAACAAAAAACAAAATTATACGTCGCTTTTCCTACAAACTGTTAAGTGTGTACATTTGTACTAAGCGCGAAGGGACATCTGCAAATAAAAGAAGAACAATGGCGTATGTAAAACTAGGAGACACGTGTTGCAAAGAAGCATTACAAATTTATTTCTTTTATGTAATAAATATACAAAGTGTCCCGTGGCATGTGGGACCCAATTCAGGACTAGATTCTACACATTTCTATTCAATTTTATTTAAATTTGTTCTTATAGGAATGGCCACAGAAAAGAATAAATTTGTTTTATGAATACTTCGTAAATGTAAAAATGTGTTGATTTTAATACACAGGGTGTTCGGCCACCCCTGGGAAATATTTTAATAGAGGATTCTAAGAACCAAAATAAGACGAAAATCAAGAATACCAATATGTTGATGGAGGCTTCGTTAAATAGTTATTAACAATTAAATTCAAAAATTTCAAATTGTTCTGGAAAAATTATTTTCGGTTGCAGGAGTCAATTACAATCATTTTTGGTGAATACACATACTTCCGAAATCCTATCCACTTTCGAGAAAAAAATTCGAGTAAGTGCTGAAAGTTTTGGGCGAAAAAAAAGACTTTCGAATCGTCTTGAAAAAATTATTTTTAGTTGCAAGGGTCAATTGCAAGCATTTTTGGTCAACAGACATACCTCCGAAATCCTACTCAGTTTCGAGAAAAAAATTCATTACCGAAAATTTCATGTCTGACCATAGCGTTGATATGTTTCACTGAAATTTCACGCGAATCTTTAAAATGTCATAACTTGTGAACGGGTTGGACGATTTTAATGTTTAAAAAAGCAAACTACGCGTATTTTGGTGGAGAATATGTAGAAATCGCAAAAATATTCGAAAAGTTGATCCTTGACCCCGCAAAATGAGAAAAACGCCATAAAAATGGTCCAATTTTCAAACAGCCATAACTCCTACAATTGTGAATATATTTCAATGAAACTTTTTTCTGAAGTAGAGCTCATAGGTACCTACAAAAAAGTATTAGACAACTTTTCTGTAGAGCGTCAAATAAATTTGTTAAAAATGAAAAACGAATTTTTAAGGGAAATCGACAGGGGGTAGGTGCCTAAATTTTTCGACGAAAAAAAAATTTTTAATTAATTCTGAAAAAATTATTTTCAGTTGTAGGAGACAATCACAATCATTTTTGGTGAATAGATATACCCCCGAAATCTTGCGCATTTTCGAGAAAAAAATTCAGTACGGACAGAACTTTAAACGTTAATAACTGTTTAACGAAGCCTTCATAAACAAATTGGTATTATTGATTTTCGTCTTATTTTGGCCTCTAGAATCTCCCATTAAAATTTTTCCCAGGGGTGGCCGAACACCCTGTATAAGACTTGATGACCAGTGAGTAGCCTCGTAATTGTGAAACTTGACATCAAACCTTGAAACTAGTCAGACTTGTTATTATACGACAAGGAGTTAATTGGCACTTTGCATACAATGGATTTCAAATAGCCCCAAAGATAATAATCCATTGGATCCATAAGTCTTTCGAAATAATTATCATACAACTCGTCAGAGCTCGAAAACAAAATCGAACAGGACTTTTTTTTATTGTTTTCATGTGTAGAATCTAGTCCTGTATACCACTGTCAGTGAGCCACTGTCATATTTACACATCATCATTTAGCCGTTATCGACCATACAATATAACCTCGATTATTGCACGAAACATTGCTTCGTTATATGGTGTCGACGAGTGGTCTAGTTTTTTCATTGTTTTCATGTGTAGAATGTAGTCCTGACACGTTGTAAATGTGCGAAAGTAAGATATTCGATTCTTTTCATCAACAAAAACAATAACGACACTATTTATCGTTACTCTTCCATCGCTCTAACAGGAGTTTCGAAAGTAATTCTGACACCGTGTGCGATCGTTTGGATGCAACGTAATCGTCCAATGGACCACAAAGAGACAATAAAGGACCACGCCGGTCAGACTTCTATTTGCCGATCGAACGAGCGTCTCAATTATGGGGTTAATCGGCCGGGAAATAATGACGATCGCGATGCTCGCCCCGGGAATGTTTAAGAATATTGAAACTATTCCGGTTCCCTTGTTCGACGGTTCGGCCTGTTGATTGAACGAACGAACGGATCGTTGTTCGCTGATTTATTGGCCGCTTTGCGGGGGCGAGCGTGGAAGCGATTACGTGGCTATTTTAGGCAGAGGAGGGTGAAAAAGAAAGGCGAAGGTGAGGAGCGATTGAAAAAGACGGAGAAAGGATGGGCGACAGGTCGAGGTGGGGGTAGGGCGACGAAACGATCGATGGAATCGTTTGAGAGGCGAATTATTTGCTCGGTGCATCATGACTTCCGAGTCTGACGGTCCTTTGACCGGGGCAAAGTGAGCTACGGAGACTATCGACATCAGGATATAAAGTGGCCTTAGTCCCGATATTTGGATAGCAGTTAGAGCTGAAAATTTCATTATTCCCAAGAATCCTTATCGTATACACGCTGCCCCCGGGGGGAACGACGGATACACGGACTGAAGAGTCAACTTTGATGTTAGATCTCCGAGCGAGTCTTTCAGCGTTCCTCCCCTTTGCGCTGATACGACAGGATCGTTTATTTTCGAAGTTCATTTTTGTTTGCATCTAAATATATCGAAAATCGTTTGCACTTTCAAGAAAAATATTTAATAGAAATCCTTGTCAGGTTTAAACGTTCTATTCGTTCCTCAGTTACTACTCTTTTGGTTAGAAACATTTACATTAACGCGTTAATTGGCGGACCAAAACCATACGATTTTTTAGAAGACAAAAATTTTTATTTGAAACAATTCTACACTATATAATCTAAAATTTGTCTTAGTACATATTTCCATAACGGCACTAAAACTCGTGAATCTTATTCAAATTCGTGTTCCTTAACCTTTCAATTTAAGAATTAATTGTTTCAGTTCCGCAATGAAGAACGTGATCAAAAACTGTCCAGAATTAAAGAATACTCTGGATCTTTCTGGCCGAGAGTTAGAAAACCGGTTGTAACAAAATACAGAATTGAACTACAGAGTATCGAGTTATAGGTGCAGTGTAATTAAAATTTAGAAGCGTATAAGAATATTATTCGAAGCTGTTTCGTAGTTAAAATTCCAAAGCATCCTGTACAAAGGAAAAAGCATTCCGAGGGGGACGTTGGTCCTTCGATGTACGAACGAATGGCCCAATTATGCGAAAGTGCACAGATAAGGGGAGCATTGGAAACGACGTCGTCCGTAAACTTCGATTTTACATGATTAATTAAGCATAGGTCGAGCGTGATTGAACAAGTGCTCGAGGTCACTGCAGGAAGGGTATTATGGAGGCGTTACAGCTCCTGCCGCGGCCAACAATGGGCTGTTTCACCGTGGACGAGATGAAATTATTTGGTCGATGCGCAATTATTGAGAGCTGCTTTGTAACGCATGCTTGTAACCCGCAGGCGTTGCACCCAAGTGCGACGAACACTGGACCATGAATATTGTTTCGCCTAAATTGCTCCGCGTTCCGTCTAAATTCGACCAACGCGACGCCAACGATCGAACGTCGCCTGTCATCTTCGATTATTTTCGCAGTGCGATCTTCTGGTTAAGAACGTAGATCAAGGACGTCGACTACGGTCCAGTGAAATTATTTATAATTCGATCATACGCGATACGACGATTTTTAATTATTTTTCCTTCTGACCTGTGCCTTAAAATATTAGGTCGTTCCATATAGTCGTGATGAGTTTTATATTACAAGTTGAAGCAATATTTTAAACATATAATGGAATCTTATGAAAAATTTCCTCTCTTCCTCTGGCAAAGCTATTATATCGTTGATATAAAACTTCTTTGATTTTTTATTAAAGCGTAGTTCAACGCTTTTCATTAAAACGTTGACATTTTTAAATTGTTTACCCACTAACACGCCAGGAGATTGTTGTACTTTATTTCTTATAAGGTTCAATTTTATTATATGCTAGTATAAAATGTTCAAGCCAATGTGGATTCCATAGTTCGAGTTTTGACCCAATATCAATTTGTTTCTATGAATTCTTGATGTTAGGTTGAAATTTCTGAAATCCCCTGAATTAACAAATTTTGTTTGTTTTTTAATGAATTACAAATTTTAAATTAGACTTCTTTGATTTTTTTATTAAAGTTTAGTTCAACGCTTTTTATCATAACATTGTCATTTTCGAATTGTTTATCCTCTAATAAGCCTGTAGATTGTTGTATTTTATTTCTCATAAGGTTTGGTTTTATTATATTCTAACAAAAATATTTATGCAATCAGGCTCAAGCACGATCAAGAAAATTTCATTCTGTAAGTCAGTGTGGATTCCAAACTTCGAGCTTTGACACAATATTTGTTTCTTTCAAATTTCTATGAATTCTTGATGTTAGTTTGAAATTTCAGAAATCCCATGAACTAACAAATTTTGTTTGTTTTCTATTACATTATAAATTTTATCGTCATCAATTTTAGAATATCGAATGGCACGAACTTATGGGACGACCTAATATTTGTAATAGCGAAGAAACTATTCATTCGAACGTGACTGAATTTGTATGAAATCAACTATCACCTAACTATCAATTGTTAAAATTTGTTGAGTTTAATTTTGAGTGGAATTATTTTTTTGTTATTTTAACTGCAACATAATTTATAGTAATGTCTACATTATATGATACAAAGGTTTCCTACATCGATAGATTACAATTCCTATAAGTTTTTAAAGGAGAAAATTAATTATATACAGAAGGTTCATGCTACTACTAGCCAACGAGATTTTCGTAAATTATTCTAATTAGAAAAAAATGAGAGAGGAAATAGTTTTACAGTTTCTCAGGTTCAACAAGACAATGTATATAAATTTTCCAAATTTGTATTATTTTTCGAGAAACGAAGGCAACCTTCAATTTTTTAAATGGAATGCCATATATTGTTTGACATCACTCACGAGTAAAATTTGTGGGAAATTTAAATTCATTTTGATTAACACGATATATCCAAATCGAACGATAAACTGCAAATTCGATAGGTTTCGATGGAAATACGATCGACGCCCGTGGATCCAGCGTTAAGCATCTGGACCGGAAGGGTAAAATAGTTTCTCCCGGGGTTTATGGAACAAACGCGAGCATTTTGGCTACCGACGGTTAAAACAACGATTCGCATCGGGGCTTTGGAATCGAGTTGATGAAAGTTATCTCGAACATTCGCCCCCCTTCCGGGAGTCTCAATCGGAAATGACTCGCGACCCGTGCTAACGCGATTCAGCCTCGAAGCATCCGGCAGACGATTCGAAAGAGACCCTGAGCTCCGCCAAAAAGATGATATCCGTCTGAAACTAACTTTCAACGTTTTCTGCTTCACGGTAAACATCCCCCAGCAGCGGGTAAACGAATTCAGACACCAAGGGGCTGAAGCGTCGCCGCCGAGCAACTCGTTTAATTGCCGTTTCCGGTGACGGCGTGTCCTTAACTCGGCTGAACAGAGTTGTCAGAAAACAGCGGGACAAGTTCGCGAAGAAACGAGGATCCGTCAAGCGTTAACCGGTTACTAGCGTCCTCCCCCCCTGGAGACCCCACCAGGGACGAGCACTGCGGAATTTTATTTAGTGCCCGACACCGAACTCCCAGAGACGCGCCCGGACGCCTGGCTTCCGGTTTCCACGGACTACAATATTCGAGGAAACGTCCCGGATGCCCCGTCCACCGGTGTCACTGACCGTTCGACGTTCGACCGGGAATCGTTTACGACTTTTCCACGGGATTCCCCACGTAACACTCTGTCGTGACGCTCGGATTCACCAAAAGCTCCACGATATATATTTTGAAATAGTTGATTCCTTTGCGACGAAACGACCCGGAATTCTCCGCCCTCGGTTCCAATCTACTTTTCCGCGATGGTATATTACATCCCCTGCACGCTGCGCGCAAAATATTGACAAACATTACGCGATTTTAGAGGTCCACGTGATCCTTTCTTGGGAAAATAGACGCTGGTAACATTTCGAATTTTAATTAATTTTTTTGGGGGGCTGATAGAATATTTATTTTTACTGGTATGTGAGAAATAGGAACCGTAGATAATTTTAGAGATTTAATTAAAGTTATATAATATATTAGACTATGATGTATGTGATTATTTATGGGAAAGTGGACCCTGATGAGGGGTGGACCTCGATTTGTACCACTTCGATTTTAATAATTTTTTATGGGCTGGTAGAATACGTATTCTTAATGGTACTTGAGAAATATGAATAAGGTGATGTATGTGATTATTTATGGGAAAGTGGACACTGATGAGGGGTGGATCTCGATTTGTACTACTTCGATTTTAATAATTTTTTATGGACTGATAGAGTACTTATTCTTAATGGTACTTGAGAAATATGAACCATAGATGATGGGGTTTAGAGATATAATTGTAGGTAGAAACCCTGGACTATAAATAAAGTGATGTATGAAATTATTTGTAGGAAAGTGAATATTAATAAGGAATGGACCTCGACTTGTACCAGTTCGATTTTAATAATTTTTTATGAGTTGATAGAATACGTATTTTGAATGCTATGTGGGAAATATTAGGCGTAGATGATTAGGTTTAGAGATATAATTAAAGTTACATACCTTGGACTGTGAGTAAGATAATGTATGAAATTATTTTTGGGAAAGTGGACACTAATAATGGAAGAACCTCAACTTGTACTGTTTCGATTTTAATAATTTTCTGTGGGTTGATTGTTTAAAGATACATACTTCACACTATAAATAAAGTGTATTTTCCAGGATAAAAAAGCCAACAGAAATGCAAAATTTTAATCTATATATTTCTAAAAAACACCCTTTTGAAACCATTTTAACAACCCCCTGGCAACTGCAGCGAAAAGAAAGACATAGTATTATGCAAGAGTGCTCATACTCCCTGTCATTTATGTGTGGAATTGTAGGGTTTATTTTAACGAGTCATTCTGAGGGAAAAGTCATAGCTCTAATAAAAAAAAAAATTGAAATGGAAACTTTAACCTCTAATTTCTCGTTGGAAAGAGTTGAGCAAAAATTTGTTCTCACAGTTAATTTGGCTCTAACGCCACTGTGTGCCCTAAATGGAGTACACTATTCAACGTAAAAAGTTTTAATATTATAATCTACTATTAAACATGGTTACGTATAAAACTATTTTATATCTTGAAAAATTACCCAAAATGGAGAATTCCCAAGAATAAGAGCTAACGAATAACGAGTGGAAAAGGTGTCTTCTTTTATTCCCTGCTTTTAGAACACACATTTTTATATTCACGAGGTATTCCTGAAACAAATTTATTCTTTTTCGTATTCATTGCACGACCAAATTCAAACGAAATTAAATAGTATACGTTTGAAAAATTATTTGAAATTAAATCGTACGTCAAGGGGTTAACGACTGAGAGTAAAAGAGGAAAGATAGAGAAACGGAGGCAGCGTTCGCTAATTTTCACTCAGTATCTCACGAGCACAAGTAGACGCAAACGCTATTGGCGGGGACAGCAGCACAATAATCTTGAATAGCCAATATTTTCCTGTCATAACGCGGCTTCCGGAGTGCAGATTAGACGCGACTGTCTTCGGTGGAAATGATCGTCGCTGGGAGGAATTAAAACGGGTCAGAGAAATCCAGGAAAAGTACGCTCTGGGGAGACGCTGTTGGTGTATACTAGTTTATACGAGATTAATGTTTTCGAGGCGCGATACTGTTGGGAATCTTGTTTAGCGGATAGAGTGTTATTTTTCTTTTCCTTTTCCCCGGGAAAGATTGTTCTTAAAGGAAAAAGTGCTTAAGGAATTCTTGTCCGCAAAGGATTGATGGATCGGCGACGAACAGTTTCCCTTTTTTTAAAGTTTTTCTCGCGGAAGAAGAGTTTCAGAGAGAGGGTCCGTGTAAATATTGACCGGTGATTACGCAAGATATTAAATTATTATTATATATTGACTATTTTAACGCGTTGATTTACACGGTGGTCACCGGTGACCGACACTTTGAACTCACTACGTGTTGCAATATTGTTTATAATGGAAGAGCCTCAAAGAGAATTTCGGTACAAATGTTTATTTTATGTTTGAATTATTTACAATGGAAGAACCCTAATGTTCTTAAAATTACAAATAACACTACTTTAATTTGGAATATTGTACAGTAACAAATTCACCATTGAATTATCGAATATTTCTGTGTTTTGCGCTATAATATGAACAGATATTGTGGACATCCTTGGGCATGGAAAACTGGTGTGTTAACTGATAATTTAACGTGTTAAGAATAACGTGTAATTATTTTTCGATATTGTAAGATAAGAACTATATTAAAATAAATTTCGAAAGCACTTTAATACGTTGCTTTACAGATGTTTATATCGTCTATCTAATATAGAAAATCATACTCATCTTTGTCAAAGGTGATAAGAAAACAATTATCGTGAAAAACTATATTAAAATAAACCTCGAAAGCACTTTAATACGTTGCTTTACAAATGTTTATATCGTCTATCTAATATAGAAAATCATACTCATCTTTGTCAAAGGTGATAAGTCAAACAATCATCCTCAAAAACTATAGTAAAATAAATCTCTAAAGTACTATAATACGTTGCTTTACAAACATTTAAATCGTCCATCTAACATAGAAAATTATACTCATCATTGTCGAAGGTGATAAGTCAAACAATCATCCTCAAAAACTATATTAAAATAAATCTCGAAAGCTCTATAATACGTTGCTTTACAAACATTTAAATCGTTCATCTAACATAGAAAATTATACTCATCATTGTCGAAGGTGATGAGTTATTGAACAAACTGATAAAATTCTTTGAAGAAGAAACAATGGTTCTTGATAACTCGTTTCAAGAGAACTGTGGATGAGGTCAAACAATTATCGTCAATAACTATATTAAAATAAATCTCGAAAACACAATAATATGATGCTTTAGAAATGCTTACATCGTCTGTCTAATATAGAAAATCATACCCACTTTTGTTCAAGGTGATAAGTCAAACAATCATCCTCAAAAACTATATTAAAATAAATCTCTAAAGTACTATAATACGTTGCTTTACAAACATTTAAATCGTCCATATAACATGGAAAATTATATTCATCATTGTCAAAGGTGATAAGTCATTGAACAAACTAATAAAATTCTTTGAAGGAGAAACAATGGTTCTTCATGACACGTTTTAAAAGAACCATGGACGAGGTCAAACAATTATCATGAAAAACTATATTAAAATAAATCTCGAAAGCACTGTAATACGATGGTTTACAAATGCTTACATCTTCTGTCAAACATAGAAAATCATACTCATCATTGTTGAAGGTGATAAGTCATTGAACAAACTGATAAAATCCTTTGAAGAAGAAACAATGGTTCGGTGACACGCATCGGGGGAACCGTGAACGAGGTCAAACAATTATCGTCGAATACGAGGGACGATCGGAGGCTTTGTTCCGGAACGAGAGGGGTGTGCGCATCGTTGCTGTCGCCAGGCGGCGTCAAATAATGCCGAGCAAGTCGAATTATCCAATAGCCGCGAACATAATCAGTTTTGCGAAACCGATAATTGGCCGCGCGCGCAAAAGCGAATTATCGCGGGGCTTGATAACGTTGCGCGGGAACTGCAGACGTTTCGTTTATTATCATCCCGTAGAGCGGACGGCGGGGGTGGGCGGCAAAGGGTCCCGTAGCACGAGGCACGCCGCGATTTAATTTCTTCCCCTTTGTGACGTGTCAGGTTTAATTGGATCGTATATCGTGGCTCTATCTTTGCGCCAATTATCCGCGCGAAACGAGCATATCGAGTAGTGCCTTTTGTGCGACGACACACGCAATCGCCGCGATCGCGTTTGCACATTTGGTTGAGCATCCGCGGACCCGGAACGATTCACTTTCTCGCGTCAGAGACAATTCATATTTTCTCTTTCGACTGTGAGAGGAATCGCCAGAGATGCGGATTTAAAGAAATAATTGACGAACGACTTAATCTTCCAAGTTGCATCGAGAAATATTGAGATTGTGATTTAATTGTAACTTTGTGTACTTGATAGATTTCATCGTCAACTTTAGAGAAATATAATATTGTAGGAATTTTAATATTTTTCTCATTTAAAAGTGGAAGAATTTTGCGAATTTATGGAATGAACTAGTAGTTTGATGGATATATGCAAATGATGATAATTTTATAAATTTAAGTTTCTGATTTTAATATATATTGACTGTTAAATTAAAATAAATATTAGGTCGTCCCTGATGTTCAAGTTTTGTACTATAATTTGAAACAATATTTTAAACACGTAATGGAATTTTATAAAAAACAGTAACACTACTTTTTATTTGACAGTTCCTTTTTTTACCCAAATTGTTTACCCACTAATAAGCCTGGAGATTATTGTATTTTATTTTTTATAAGGTTCGATTTTAAGATTCCAAACTTCGAGCTTTGACAACAGTATCTATTTCTTTCAAATTTCTATGAATTGTTGATGTTAGTTTAAAATTTCAGAAATCCCCTGAACTGACAAATTTTGTTTGTTTTCTATTAAATTACAAATTTTATCCTCCTAAATTTCAGAATATTGAGTGGCACGAACTTATGGAATGACCTAATATAATATCGTAGGATGGGAACAGCAATATTTTTCAAGTTATTTCCTATTTAAAACTGCAAGAATCTTACCGATTTATGGAAAGAACAATTAGTAGTTTGATAACTCAGTTCACATTTTTGCCAATTAAATTTCTTTTGTTTTAATGAAGATATTCTTATTGGTCGTCGAAGATTTTCACAAATCATTGCAAAACCTGTGTATACTTTTATTCTATATGGAAACGATGATAATTCTATAAATTTAAGTTTGTTGTGTTTGCAGTTTATTTTAAATACATTAGGTTGGCTAGAAAGTATCTAAAATGCAACTTCAAATCAAATATAAGAGCGCATTGTTAATCAATAGCCAACATTTATAAATAGTAACAAAGAAATTTGAAGATTTCTGTTTTATAATTGCGGCATAATTTTACAAATTAAATAAAAAAAGAAACAACAAGATGCAAACCTGTACAAATGTAATGAAAGAATCCATATACCAAAAGTTGTATTTTTATATAAAATAAAAATTATTTGTTTCCCACTTTGCAAAATTCCTTCGATTTCTAAGACGCTATTAAATAGCCCTTGAATAGATTTTTGGGGGAAACAGAGATTTCCACGAATGAGAAATTATGAAGTTGTTCGAAAGATGAGTATCATATCATAAAAGAATTACTTTCTGTTATATTTACATATTGAGCCAACTTCTTGGCCAACCTAATATTATTTTAAATAGTTTTACACTGCTCTCTCACGACAATCAAATAAAACTATTTATATCCTTATCCCCTAAATCATTCATCTTAAATCAGGGATCCAATTATTCCCTTCACAAATGAAACACAAACAAAGTACAGAAAACGTATGTACATGATATTTTGTACAAAGGATCTCAATGTAGCTGAGCTCGATTTGCCCCTACCTGTATTCTTATCCTATGTATAAACGATGGCAATTTTATAAATTTAAATTTGTGTTCTTCATAATTTATTTCGAATATATTATTTTAATTAGTTTTACTCTGCTCTCTCACAACGAATATAAAAAACTTTTATATTCCTATGCCCTATATAATTCACCTCAAATCAGGTTTCCAATTATTTTCCCCCCCACAAATGAAACATAAACGAAGAAAATACAGAAAACGTGCGTGAGCTCGACTTGCCCTTCCCCAATCTTTCTAATGTTAATTAAATTTCGTCCCTCCCCAACGCAATTTTGCACGCGTCGGTGAAGTTTTAATTGCAGCCCCGGTAAATTTCTAACTGCCCCACCGATCCACGCCCCGTATCGTTCCACCCTGTCAATCCATCTCCTGTCTACGCAGATCTCACCGTAAAGAGCACAGAGCCTCAAATATCCACCTCTTCGGAACGATAAGCAGATATTGCTCATTCGGCGTTATTTACGATCGAAGAAGGCTGACCTTGAGCTGCAAATATTTCCCGGGAGCATATAGTATAACACCGATACGTTACATCTTAGGTCCATAATGTATCTTCCGGGCTCGTGCATCTTACCTAGATGGAGAGGGGAGAGGGTGACATATTTGCACGGGTTCGGGTGTCCCGAAGCAGGCGGCCATGGATTTATGCACGGGCTGATATATGTCGAGGGCGTCGGGGCGAGAGACAGAGAGCAGAGAGAGACAAGGGACAGAAAATATCTTCGCCCCTGGCACAGAGAGACCAACCCCCGGTCCACAATGGAGGGGGGAACTCTCTTCCACGTTTCTTGCACTTCGATGATTGATGAGCCCTTGTTTACGTTCACGAACTTCATCCACCTTTCGCCATTCAGCCCCGTTTCCGGTTTCCACGTCTCTTCATTCGATCGGCGTCCTGCACACGAACCCGCCGCGAACACAATGAAAGCTGGACGAGCGTGTGTTCGCGCGACCGCCGAGAGATTCCTCGAGGATCCTTCTGCTCTTCCTCCTTCGGTTGCCCGACCTCGATTTCTTTTCTTTCTCTTTCTTTATCCTCTTTCCCCCCCTCGGTCCTCTTTCCCTCCTTTGTCCCCTTTCTTCTCCCAATCCTCATCCCGCGACCTTTTCTTACTGAATACTACTTTTCATCGGGCAACGGGCACAAGTGGATCCCGCCGGATCCACTGTGTGTACTACACCGTTTTTGCGGCCCGCGCGATGGAATGCATAATTAATATTTCGACTGGCGCGTTTTTCCAGCCGGCATCATCGGCCGCGATTCGCCTCGCCGCTCGAATTCTGGGCCGGGCGAATAATAAATTGATCGCGTGTTCCTCTCCGTGCACCCCTTCCCGCCCGTCGTCCTGGCTCTGGACGTAATTAGCCGCGGTTCGTTCGTCTTTTCTTTCCTTCCCACTGTGTTGTGTTTCAACGCGAACAGCGGCATTTTTTGCTCGTAACCCTGACGCGCGAGGAAATGTTCGCGCTTTCATTGCCCGGGCAATTTCGATCCTCGCACCCCTGAGGAGCCCTGCAACGCAAAGTGGTAGAGCTTGGGCCTTGGAATTTGTTTTTTAAATATCTTTACAGTTCAAATATTCGATGAATATTATTCGTTTGGTTGGATATTATAATAATAGTCGAAGTTTGAATCCTTGTTGTGGGATAGATGTTCCAATAGTTGTCACTTTAACTAAAAAACGTTTGAGAAAAGATGAGAAACTAGAGAAGGTAATTATCACTATCCATGGATCAATTTTACTCCAAATTGAACCTTAAAATGGGAATACAAAACTTAAATATATGGTGTTTCATTTATTTTAATAAATATTTCTTTGCAGTAGTTAAAATATACTACTAAAAATTGTTTCTTTTCATTTAAAAATTTCTTCCTTTTTATGTGGTACAGTTTGGACCTTGTAAAATTATTTGTTGAATATCCTTACACTTTAAATATTCGTCGAATATTATTCGTGTACTTGGATATTATAATAACAGTCGAATTTTGAATTCTTATTGTGGGGTAGATGTTCCAATAGTTGTCACTTTAACTAAAAAACGTTTGAGAAAAGATGAGAAACTATAGAAGGTAATTATCACTATCCATGGATCAATTTTACTCCAAATTGAACCTTAAAATGAGAATACAAAACTTAAATATATGGTGTTTCATTTATTTTAATAAATATTTCTTTGCAGTAGTTAAAATATACTACTAAAAATTGTTTCTTTTCATTTAAAAATTTCTTCCTTTTTATGTGGTACAGTTTGGACCTTGTAAAATTATTTGTTGAATATCCTTACACTTTAAATATTCGTCGAATATTATTCGTGTACTTGGATATTATAATAACAGTCGAATTTTGAATTCTTATTGTGGGGTAAATGTTCCAATAGTTGTCATTTTAACTACAAAACGTTTGAGAAAACATGAGAAATTACAGAAGGTAATTATTAATATCTATGGATCAATTTTACACCAAATTTAATCTTGAAAAGGAAATACAAAACCTAAATATATGATGTTTCATTGAAAATCAAGAAATATTTCTTTTCAATAGGTAAAACACAATACTAAAAATTGTTACTTTTTATTTAAAAAGTGGTAGAGTTTGGACCTTGTAAAATCATTTTTTTCACTCATCAAGTATTTGTAGAATATTTAATCCTCGTGTAGGGCAGATGTTTCAATGTGCTGCCACTTTAACTAACAAATGTTAAAAATAATATAAAAAACTACAGAAGGTAATTATCTTAAAATGGGAATACAAAACCTAAACATATGATGTTTCATTGATTTCAATAAATATTTCTTTGTAATAGTTAAAATATACTACCAAAAATAGTTTTTCATTTCATTTAAAAATTCTATTAAAAATATACTATTAAAAATTGCTTCTTTTTATTACTTTTAACGAAAAAGGACGAACGGCGAGTAACTTCGACTGTACCACATTGTCGAGCCTTTTAGTTCCCCATTTTTCTTTTTTAATATTTTTACACCAGACTTGAAACGTGTTTTTTCGTAAAAAAAATGATTTTGAAATATTTTCTTGATTACGATACCTTGTAGATTGGAAAGTAAAATAGTTTCAAAGGCAATTTCGTTATTATTGATAGAATCAGTCCCTGAAAGGATTAGAATTCATAACAGAATTCCATATAGACGAATATTGATATTTATCTTCTCTGTTCGAAACTGAAATTGTTATTCGACTGTGTTTGAGTAGACTCGAAGAAATATTACTAGATCGAAGTTACACACGAATTATTCTATATTATGTACATATCCTGTCCTGTGCTGTTTTAACTTTTATATTTTGTTGAATCTACGAGACGGCAAACTATGCTGGTTGACTCTACGACTTAAATTAAACAAACGCAATTATACGTTTCCCGGAAACAGTCGTATTAAAATGTTCGCTCGGCATATTTGGACTGTGTGGTGCGAGGAAACCTCTGTAAATAGACATTTAACGATCCAAAAATCAAGAAATGCGATGTTCTTTCAGCAACGTGGAAAGTTACATTTTCAAACAAATCCATAAAGCGATGGAAATTATTCGAACATCGTAAAAATGCGAGAAAGTAGAGGAAAATACTTAAACAGTAAAATGAAACAATCATTTCTATGACATTTGAAATATTCGAAGGTAATCGAACAGTTCGATAAAGGGAGTTGCATTTAAAAATTATTAAAGAGTTTTCTCATGATCCTTGTAATAATTATGATACTTTTAAAATACGTAACGTTTAGGTCATTGCAAATACTTTCTTGCTCGCTAAAATTTTATAAAAAATCGAAAAACTCGACGCGTCAACGTGTTAGTAATAAATTTTTATTCTTTCCTCTTCTTTATGGAAGAAAAATTTTGTGACAAAAACCCGGAGAATTATTTTTTTTTTAAACGTAACTCACATTTATAAAATTTATATTCGATTGAAGTTGGTTTCATATTTTTCAATTTATATTTTGTATGCGATTCTTTTATCAAAGCAATGGACAACGAATACGAATAACGATTGACGCACTCGCACGAGTATTTTGTGATTGTTATTGAAAATTGTTTGTAATTTGCCTTTTACATAGAATTGTCTCATTGCAAACGAAAAATACAATAAAATTTATTATTCTTTATTACTTTTTATAGGAGCACCAACAGTGCTGGGCGAAATTTTATTCGAATAAAAGTAACCAAGTCAAACGCGTAGCAGTTTATTCGTAACTTTTATTCGTTCGAACCGTTAAACTTTATTTATTCATAGTGAAATCTTTCGACGAATGAAGGATAAACAGTCGTTTTACCAACAATAATTTATACTCGTTAATTGATAAAATTTCTACAACTACATTTAGAATATTTATAACGAAGATAAATATTCATTTTAAATAGATTATGTTAAAATTCTAATCTTTTCATAGATTTAAATACATAAAATTTAAGGGAATTATATTTCATATTAAGCCCTTTTAAAAATATTACTGAGATAGTTCAGGCGTAATTTCTTATTATCTAATAATTTATTATGGAAATAATATTCCATTAAATTTCGAAACAATGTTATACCTCGTTCGTTGCTCGACATTTACGATAAGAATTTCGGTATGTTGGCCCGAGAGATGCTCACGTTTGAGGAACACCAAACTCGACGTATTCCATGGCACCGGGAATGCTTCAATTCTCACGCATAAATCAGCACACTTTTCCTCGGGGCTAAGTTTCGTTCCAAAAGCGACCGAAATTATTCCGTAAATGCCTGTTCTCGTAGGTAAGTTTAAACAGCAACATAAACAACACTCACGGTACACGGGCTCCGTGGGCGCCATGCGTTCAGACTCCAACGAGAACAACCGTCTAATTTAATTGAAGTAATTAAGACACAGTCCACCCTCGCAATTCACCCCATTCGCAACACACCGCCGCCTCTGCAACCACCCCACATCTTCTCGAATCCCGCCACACTTTTCGAGCAGAAGGGAAGTCTTGGCACCGGTGCCGGATGTCCTCGTAAGCTTCGTCTTTTTCCTCTTTCCATCCCTCCCATCCCCCCTCAGGTTCGCCTGTTTTCTCGCGCCCGGTCGATGGAATGCATAATTAATTCCCTCCTAGCCCAGTGTCAAGCACAGTCTTTCTCGCAAAACTGTCGAGATAAGAATTAGTGGTTTAGACGAGTGTCGTGGCAACGATCAAACCCTCGTGGCTTGTTTAACAATTCGCCCTCGACTTATCCCCTTTCGATCCCATTTTTCCTCGATCGTTTCACCCTTCTTAGACGGCCAAGAAAATTATCCTTTCTGTCAAGAGAATCCTAAGCGTATCTCGCATTTAAAATTTACTTAATCGTCAGTGAATCGGACTTGAATTTTGGGATTCTTATTGAATTCCACCCTGGCTTTAATTTTATTATTTTAGACTCACGATTAGTGGCTAACAATTCACGAGGAATGATCATTTATCAGTGTTTCTAATAATAGTCTTTTTTTGAATCGATTGGTAGGAGAATTGAGTTTAAATTTTAAGATTTTTATTAAATTTCTCCCAGGCTTTTTTTTATTCTAGACTCACGATTAAAACAGTGGCTAACAATTCACGATCAAGAATCATTTTCCAATGTTCCCAATAATAGTCCTTCTTTGAATCGACTAATAAAAGAATTCCACGCTTTAATTTTATTATTTTAGACTCACAATTAAAACAGTGGCTAACAATTCACGATCGAGGATCATTTTTCAGTGTTTCCAATAAGTCTTTCTTTAAATCGACAATCGTTTTAAGTTCGACATTTAACAAAAGCAAGGATCGTCTCGATAAATTAACTTCTGCTGTCCAAACAAGTCGAAGACCCTTAACCACGGTAATATCCATTCGACTCGTAATAATCCGCGGGATTAATCACGCTTCGACGTGGCTGAAACGCAATTTCCCCCGATTCAAACGGCGTCCGCGGCGATTTCGCGTTGCCCCGTTTTTCTTTTCCTCGCGTTTGCAATTAAATGCAAAGAACACCGGGTCACTCATCGCGAACCGAGAAATATTAAGACACCCCGGTGGAACGCGTTTCCATCGGATCCCGCGATCCCTTTGTTCACCGTTCCTCGCCCCCTTTCACTTAATCAATTACCCGAAGACGGATGTCTCGAAGTTGCGATTAAGAATAATTTAATACGATCATTTCTCGATAGAGAGGGCACGAAGTAATTACATAATATCAGTTCGAAAGTTTTAGCCCGACGGAATTGAATGGAAGGTATTATTGCTCCCTTGATATTTTAAGAAGTTGAACTTGTCACTGATTCTCGGGGAAAAAAGATGGTGGATCCGGACCGGTTCCTCCGATCTACATATAAATTACTCCGACTACGAGCGCTTTATGAAGTCTTCTAACTGATGGGGTGAAATTCTTCTCGCGCGAGAAAACGAAGTCTGCTCGATAGGAGAAGTCTTCGACATTATTTATTGCAACCTTGAGCGGTTACGACGGTGGAATAATGAAACACAATGAACGTTTCGTTGTAAAATGTAAAACGTACGATGTGAATCACATTTTGCGGCAGTGTTGTCAATTGATCAACTATGTGATTTTATTTATGATTGTAAAATTATTCTCTCCCCCCTCGATCTAAATTATAAATTTAAGAACTTCGTTGTACTGTGCTATTTTTTTTCTTCATTGTGAAGCACATAAACATATATAATTTCAAATGCTTAATAAAAAAAAACCCTCAAATAATCTCAAATTAAATTAATTTACAGATTTCCATTAGAATTTGATCTACGTTGCATTGTAACAATTTTATTTTATAAAATGTACGGTATCAAAATTGCTCATAAACAACATAGAGGCCTGTAAAATTATTCACTCCTTCCTCAATCTAAATTACAAATTTGAAAACTTCCTTATATTGCATTACTTTTCTTCTCCATTGTGAAGCACATAAACATATATAATTTCAAATGCTTAATAAAAAAAACCCCTCAAATTAAATTAATTTACAAATTTCCATTAGAATATCACCTATATTACATCGCAAAAATTTGATCATAAAACATACAGTGTCAAAATTGCTTGTAAAGAACTAATAAAAAAAGTCCCCAAATAATAGAAAATTAAATTAATTTACAAATTTCTATTAGAATCTACGTTGCACAGCAAGCAAAATTTTACAATTATAAAACGTACAGTATAAAAATGGGTCGTATGATAAATATAAAAATAATGAATGTCGCTGGGAATTAAACGAGGCAAGGTTTGTGCTCCACAGAAATTTTCGATAACCGAGATATCGACCCTTGGACGAAGACGAGCGGCGACAGAGATCTGTGTTTGCCCGCGTAGAAAATAAAACGAGAAACCGCGGTGCATCTGGCGTGGCAAAAATAATGTTTGCGCCCGTACGAATATTTCGTGCGTGGCGCTGGTTAATTCGACTAATATTAAACAAACCGGAATGCAAGATTACGAGAACAGCGTCGCTTCACGGGCACCGCGCTCGACCGTAATTAATTGCTTCGCAAAGCCTGCTGGACGCCAAAGAATTCGATCCACTCGAATCGACGGAATTCTAGTCGAAATCACCCCTCACCCTTCCACTTTTCGATACAGAATCTCTCAAATAGAATCGACAAACCGAATTGGAACGCGTCGCGTCGGTTCCCCGGGGGCTTTGTACATTATCGCTCCGTTTCAGGCATTAATTACAAAGACGATTACTCGTGCCAGAGGGGAAAAGAAGTATATCGTATACTTGGTCGACGTTTTTAATGGCGTGCAGTAACGGGAGAAGGAAGAGTTCCTCTGGTAAAGCTCGATTCCCACCAGCGTTTGAGCCACGGTGCTCGCGAGACACGTACGAGGAGTGTTTGAACAGTTGGAAAAAAGCTAACAGCGTTGCTCGCGATATTATTTCCCAACGTTTCGAGAACTTTCTTCCTTTTTAATGGCGAGAACTTCTCACCGAAATGCATCGAGTCGTCCCATAAAATCGGGATGAATTTTCTGGCGTTGCGATATTTCGATTTTACGACAACTATTTCGATTTTACGCAACTTCTTTTGGAATTGCGAATATTTTCAAATATTTTAATAAAAATTTGCTGAATAAGGTGGAGAAAGTTATCCTAAATGAACTCAGTATTTAATCATTTTTAATGCACTTAAAACGATCTAATAATTTTAAAGGAATTAATATGTAATTTTAAAATATTTCAACTTTGATGTAACGAATGTCTCTCAATTTTGTCGTGTTTTGGATGATGGTTTTATTTTTGAAAAATCAGTATACTGCGTCTGGGAAGATTTTAGAATCGGGGGTTGAATATTTTCAAATATTTTAACCACCAAAAATTTTCAGAATAAGATAGAACAGTTTCCCAAACAAAATCACTGTTTAATAATTTCTAATAATGAACGAGGTTTTTTTAACACTTTTATTGCCACGTCATCCACATAAAAGTGACAAGATATATTACACTGGGACTAAAACAATTAAATCTCAAGCAGAAATGTTAAAAAAAATTAATTTGAATTCCTGAATTTTAATGTGGTTACGAATTACTAAGAGAAATTTTAATTTGCATAGTTTACAATTGTCTAAAATCACAGTTTTGATCTCACAAAAACTTTTACAAGTTTGCTCTGACAGTCAACATATTAATAACCAACGAATAATTTTAAAATATTTCAACTTTGATACAACGAATGTCTCTCAATTTTATTATGTTTTGACGATGGTTTTATATATGAGAAAATCGGTGCACCGCGTTTGACAAGCTTTTAGAATCGGGTGTTTCGTGTAACATGCGGTTACCCTACGCATTAATGACAATTACGACGAGGGGGGACGAGTTAAACGAGAACGGACGGGTAGTATGCACCGTAAGTGTGATTTCTGTTCCCCGGTTCTTCTCTGTGAGATTCACGGTGCACGTGGCCCCGCCGGTGAAAAAAGGGGGCCCACATGATCATTGTGCCACCGCGAGGCCATGGGTTCCCCGATTGAATGCTGCTCTATGGCCACCACCTTGATGCGTTCGGCCCGCTCATGTGGGCCCACTAATTCCTCGCCTTTGTCAGGCTGACGTAAGATGTAAAACATCCTTGCAAATTCCTCCGGGAATGCTCGGACCCAATCGAGTTCCCGGTAGAGTCTTTTCAAGAACGTACAGCGTGGAACAAAATGAAAGAGTGTCCTGGTGCTTCAAAACAGTTTATCTTTCGTTTACCCCACGCGTTAAAAATTATTTTTATACGTTACTCGTTTGCTTCTTAAAGAGACAGAACCGTGAACAATTGCAAATCTTGATATTAGAAATTGTAATGTAATAACTGATTCATAGAAAAATTCATTTTCAGCTATATTTGAAAGTGTAAATTATCAGTAGACTGTGAATGTTTATGTATTATATTATATTATAGGGAAATTTTAATTTAGAAAAATGTTACAAATTATTATATTTAGGGGCTGAAACAACCGTCTATAAAACTCTGATTTCACTAAGTCTATTAATAATAATATAATCTAATTATCACAATCCACTTTGTGAATCAATTTATTTTATTCAATCAATTAAACTTGAACAGAAGGATGAAGTAATCCAAGCCACTATCGTTTGTTAATACGATTTACAGCGTGGAACAAAATGAAAGTATTTCCTGGTGCTTCAAAACAGTTTATCTTTCGTTCACCTCACGCGTTAAAAATTATTTTTATACATTACTTGTTTGCTCTTCAAAGAAACAGAACTGTGAAAAATGTATCCAATCGCAAGTCTTGATATTAGAAATCTTAATGTAGTAACTAATTCATAGAAAAATTCATTTTCAGTCGTATTCGAGCATGTAAATTATCAGTAGACTGTGAATGTTTATGTATTATATTATATTATGGGAAATTTTTATTTAAAAAAATGTTACAAATTATTATATTTGGGGGTTAAGACAATATAAAGTCCTGATTTCATTAATTCTACTAATACAAATTTTTTATTATGATCTAGCATAAATATCCGCAGTCTAATTATCACAATCCAGTTTGTGTATCAATTTATTTTATTCAACGAATTAAACTTGAACAGAAGGATGAAGTAATTCAAGCAACAATCGTTTATTAAAACGATTTAACGCGGTGATCTGATACGATAGAAAGCGATTGGACGGGTTTTAGTCTTCAATATTATTTTCTTTATTGCTCCTTCTCTTTGCTTTCCAGAATTTAGATTGCATATCGATTCGAATCGATTGTTGCGTCGTAAGTGTGGATATAGTCAGGATTGCAAGATACAAACGTTCAGGAGCTTCGAAAGGAATTTGAATTTATCGAATGATTTGCGTTTACGTAAGTCATTGTTTTACGGTGACGTTCGCCATTATAGGGCTCCCCTTCGATACCTGTTCTCGCAAATTCTCGTCTAACCACCGATTCCTGCATATAGAACCTTGGTTCCAATATCGTATGTCCTCCCGTTTAGTCCTGAAAGCACTTCTAGGGTTACGACTAACGGTATTAGATGATCTGCGTTTGAATATGAGAAATGTAATACGGGCAATGAAGCTTTCGTTGAAATTCGACGGATATTTGGTAATAAAATTTCGAGCTACATGAGAAACGAAATAACATACAAAATATAATTCTCTTAACTGGGAAACGTACATCGAAACAAAATTTTCCCAATAAAATGAGCTTCGATATTAATTCCACATTTATAACAAATAATTTAACGCATTCTGAAGCTTTCAAAATTTTTCAAATAAATTAAACTTCTTCAGAAAACAATCCCCCATATTTTTTAACACTGACTTTAAAATTTTTTTGTCGTAATATCTTGTTCCCAAAAATTATCATTCCAACATATTTAATGTCAACATTCTTACTCGGGTAGTTTTATAAATAATTTTACGTATAAGAGTCACATCATTTCGCTTCTTAGTTCACCTTTTTAATAGAGTCTGAGTTCTCAGGAAGCCTACTTTACCAGAAAGCAAACTCGATAGAATTTAGTAATTCCTTTTCTTCGCTTATTCTTCGCAGAGATCTTTCTCTGGAAGTTACGAAGTTATCACAGCGGTAAGACACAGATCTTAGGTACCTTTGTCGACGAATGCATTAATATGACGAACATTTTCTCCCGTTTTTCCCTGTTTCTTCCCGTTCTCCGACTCTTCGCGACCACCGAACCGCGAAAATTACACTGCAAAAGAGTGCACGTGTTTCTCTCGGGATATTAGATTAATAACCCCTATTTTCTCGCAGGATTCTTATTCAATCCCACTTTGAGGGAAAGACAATCACATTCTTAAAAATTACCGCGCTTCTAGAAACTCGGAGAGTGTTTAGAGGCGCTGCGAAAATACTGAAAGACTCAAGATTATTAACCAACTTCGAGGACTTCGGAACTTTCAAAGTCTCAATAGATGGAACTTAGATTACTGTGCGTAGACTGCAGAGATTGAAAGTCTTCAATTAAAAGTCTCGAACATCCAAGTTTTTCGAAAGTTTTCAGAAATATGAATATCGATTATACAGGGTGATCGACCACCCCTGGGAAAAATTTTAATGAGGGATTCTAGAGGCCAAAATAAGATGAAAATCAAGAATACCAATTTGTTGATGGAGACTTCGTTGAGAAGTTATTAACAATTAATTTCAAAAATTTCTAATCGGTTTGGAAAAATTATTTTTGATTGCGGGGGTCAATTACAATCATTTTTGGTGAATACACATACCTCTGAAATCCAACCCACTTTCGAGAAAAAAATTCGAGAAGGTGTGAAATTTTTCGACGAAAAAAAAAAAATTCTAATCGTTTTGAAAAAATTATTTTCGATTGCGGGGGTTAATTGCAATCACTTTTGGTCATTACACATACCCTCGAAATCCTACGCACTTTCGAGAAAAAAATTCCTTACCGAAAATCTAATTTGATGCCAGAATGCTTCCCTGAAATTTCATTATAAATCTTCAAAATGTCATAACTCCTGAACGGATTGGACGATTTTAATTTTCAAAAACGCAAACTACGCGTATTTTGATGGAGAATATGTACAAATCGCAAAAATATTCGAAAAGTTGATCCTTGACTCCGCAAAATGACAAAAACCCCATAAAAATGGTCCAATTTCTAAACAGCCATAACTCCTACAATAGGGAATATATTTCAATGAAACTTTTTTCTGAAGTAGAGCTCATGAGTACCTACAAAAAAGTATTAGACAACTTTTCTGTAGAGCGTCAAACAAATTTATTAAAAATAGAAAACGAATTTTTAAGAAAAATCGACAGGGGGTAGGTGCCTAAATTTCTCGGCGAAAGAAAAAAATTTCAAATCGTTCTAAAAAAATTATTTCTAGGTTCTGGGATCAAATACAACCATTTTTGGTGAATAGACATACCCCCGAAGTCTTGTGCATTTTCGAGAAAAAAATTCAGTACGAGCGGAACTTTAAACGTTAATAACTTTTTAACAAAGCCTCCATCAACAAATTGTTATTCTTGATTTTCGTCTTATTGTGGTCTCTAGAATCTCCTATTAAAATTTTTCCCATGATGGCCGAACACCCTGTACAACAAATTACGTTTCGTGTAAAATAAAATTTTCTTTTTACGTTGGAAAGTTCGCGTGACCTCTGTGACAAAGATTTTAACTCAATATGGCGAGTATCGAATTAACTAAATATCTCGACGAGGATAATAATTTCAGCGTACTCGGATGTTGAAAGTGACGCATAGAAGATGATAATCAGTATTAACGACAACGGTTATTCGACAGGTAATATTCTTCCGTTGCAGACTATTTTGAGCCGTGCGTCGCGTTAAAAGGGTTATTGGCAAATTCATTTACCCCCTGCTCGATAAAAATCCTATTTAAAGCTGCGCCAAATTGGACGTTCAATTTTAAACACATTAATTAAGCAGCCGGATCGGATAAAATGGGATACGAGGGACGTGGAATCGCGACTGTGTAAAATTGGAGACAGAACGATGCGAAATGAAAGTATTATGCGAGAAGTATTTTAAAAACGAGACGGATGAAATATAACATTTTCGAGCACGATTGAAACACGACGTAATCTGAAATCCGTCGCAGACTTCGGTTTTTAATTTCATCGAAATGGAGCAGTTCTGTCTAGATTTATTGAAAATTAAATTTTTGATATGGCAGTACGTTAGCGATATTAATGTAATGACGTCGATCTTCGATGAAATCCAGGAGGGTCGCAAGAGGTGATTTCTATATACGGGAGGGAAAGCTGGAAATGATCGCTTTCCTCCGCGAGGAAACAGGAAATATTCACTCGAGACTCGTAACCCTATTATACTAGGATATGATGCTTTGTCAGTCGGAGGTCTTTGTTCGTGGGTTTTGATCGCGGCTACAAAAGGTCGAAGAACGATGAAGGCAATCGTTTGTTCCATAGCTTGGAAATATTTTATGCAACTGTCAATAACGATTCTTCGAATAAATAAAATATTTAATATACCGCGCGTAAAAATAAACATTAAAATAACTCTGTTCTAAAAGCGTGTTCCAAAAGCTTTTCGTGGATTTATTTGCGTCATTTTGTCCTAATAAAAGATATTTCTGGGTTGCTTCTTACTGTAATTTACTGATCTACTTATCCGATGATAGATTTTATTATAATTGATATTTCCGATAGACGTTTTACTCTACGAAAAAAGACATGATTCCTCCCTCGTCTCCTTCTTCAATTTTGTCCCTTTACACGAGCGAGCGCCAACTTCATTAAGAAGTCTCGCAAGAAACTTCCTTCCAAGAAACTGAAAACGTATTAGTTTTGAAAAGATTTTGGCGAGGGAGCTTTATATCCGACGGCGCGCCAGCAGATTGCAAATCTTCTAATTAGTGCGTCTTTTGAAACGTTTGATGCGTCGTAATAAGATTCCTACGAGGCTCCCGGAAGTCGTTTTTCACGTTGGAAAAACGTGTATTTCATCCAACAGCACCGGTAACGATCAATGTGTAAGTAATTGTCACAAATGTCAGAAAATATAAGGTTTACGAAACATTCGTGTAATGTTTTCTTCCACCAAATACCACGAACAACACGAGCAACGCATAGCAATTAATTCGTGACGCTTATTACATCAAACAGACAAATATTTATCTGTTCATTGTGGAATATTTCACTGTGTAATTGTAATTTTACGTTGTGTCGAATAAACAATTATTTATCTTTTGTTTGTTGTAGGAAAATGAAATATCAGAATTGTAATATTTTAATTGATTGAATGATTAAACTTTCTGTATTTATTCAGGAATATTTCACTGTGAAATTGTAATTTTACCTTACATCGCATAAACAGTTATTTATATTTTGTTAATTGTAGGAAAATGAAATGTCAAAATTGCAATATTTTAATTGATTGAATGATTGAACTTTCTCTATTTATTGTGGAATATCTCACTGTGCAATTGTAATTTCACATTACATCGAATAAACAATTCTTTATCTTTTGTTTGTTGTAGGAAAATGCAATATCAGAATTGCAGTATTTGAACTGATCGTATGATCGATCTATTATTATTTAAAATAGAGAAAATACGAAAGTAGATCGCCCGTATCAAATGATCAATTATATCGAGCACAGAATCGAAAAGTAGACGATGTGAATGCAAAAATAAAACGAAAATCGATCCCCCGTCTGCTCGAACAACGCGCACACGTTTCGCTATAATAAAATTCGTTTTAATGTACCTCGTTGTACACATAAATTACTGTTCATTCAATTTTAATCAAGTCGAAGAGCATAAGTTAATTTTTGGTCAATTTCAATTTATTTTAACGTGATAAATTCATTTTCATTACGCGTATAATTTAACTTTAAAGTCAAATATTGCCACGGTTTTTTCGAAATGTAGACAATTTTTATACATTATTAAAATACAAACGGATTAACAATATTTTAATTTTACAGAATCCACGATAATTTCTAAGCATAATTAACCCCCTATTTCTTGTCTCGTTGCAAACCATCGAGTTTCTTCGAACATTATCGAATAAATAAAATACTATTTTATTCACTATATGAATAATTATTATTTCTGTGTTTGAAGTCCCTTTTCTACAAAATACGTAGAAAATTTATTTCTCTAGAACCTTATTAAAAAGAAGTATAAGTTTGACTTACGATTTTTCAAAATACTGCAAATAAATGGATAAAATAATACCATTAGGAATAAAATAACAAGTATCGAATATCTATATTTCTTTTTTAAGAACTTGATTATTTTTAATAATAAATTTATTTTATTAGTATTTCTATATAAAAATTTGATGTATTAATAAATTATCAAAAATTGTAAATACAATAAAATTATTAATAAATACAATATAAAAAAAAAAAAGTTACTAAATAATAAAAAAAATCGGGTACGAAATTATAATTTTGATTAGTTTTCAATTGGCCAATGAAAATTAATTGGAATATTAGTTTACGATCAAGTTCTTGCACGATCATAATTATGCTGACAGCATACCCTCGATATCTTGTGCACAAGAGGCTAATTTCGAAGGGATTTCGAGTCGATTACGATCTACGAGAATCGAGGCGAGAATTCAGGGAAAATGTATCGGCACGCGCGCGCTAATTGGTAATTACCATACTCGAACGTCCATAATCTGATACACAGGGCGATATATATTTTGAGAAAGGACGCGTGGATACGTCGACGAGGCGGGGGCGGTTGGATCAACGCCAGGAGGGATCGATTAAATTCATTAATCGCGAACGAAGGACGAAAGACGTTCTCGGTCGATGAAAAATTCAGTCATCCGGAGTGTTTCGAAGGATTTTTCCTCCGCTGATCGCGAAACAGGAGGGAAAGTTTTAAAGAGGATTTTAGGACCTCCGCGGTGTATCTAGGGGCTGACGGCGCCGAGTTTCAGAAGATGTTAACAACGCTGTCCTTTGAAGATCCTTGCGAGGCTTTCAACTTCCCCTCGGGGATGGAATTCATTTTTTCCCCTTTTTTTCTTTTGGAATTTCTTGAAAAGGGAACGCGGCTTACCGCCCCGGGTTCAACCTTTCAGAAATTGGGTCCCTTTCAGACCTGCACCTGAAACGAAGAGGTCTCTCGACCGAAGATTAATTTTCACGCGAAACGACGTGGAAATGACCGGAGTTACTTCGATACCGGATTAACGTTGACGGATCAAAAATTTTCCCTCTTTGGAGCACGCGATATATGTGTTATACACGCAGAATTCACATTAAATTTCATTTAAAAATTATCGTACATTTTGCCCCATTTTCGCAATGAAGACTGAATATGTAATAATATTTCATGTTAAATATAGGTTGTGCAACGACGAAATTAATAATTGTTCGACGGGCCAAATACTACTTGAGTTACAGAAAATTAAAATCCAAATATTTTGGAAACTGTTACCTTTTAGATAGAATTATTAATATTTATTCTGGGAATCTTTTAATGTACCTTACACGTATATTTTCGAAATTCATAACAAATTACAGTTAATCTTTAAATTTGAAATTAGGTTCAAAAAGAGGTTTCTATAATTTATAAGAACATAATTCAGCTAAAGCCACCTATTGTTCGATTATAAAAGAGAATAATATAAGCTAAAATGCTTAACTCCACGAAATAAAAAATAGAGAAAATACTTCTGTATTTAAAATGTAATTTTTAATATTTGTCTTGTAATTACAGAAAAATGAAGTGGCCTATAATACGTCATGCTTTTAATTGAATAACAAAATTAATACAAAAGGCAAACATTTCATAACATTGGTTTAATATTTTAATTCAATTGCACCGGCACAAATTTTGAACGTATTTGTCTCTTAATGAATGTAATGCATAATTGGAGTACTTAACGTAATCCACTCGAATTTGGTAACAAGTTACATTGAACAGAAATCATTTAATAAACCAAGTGTTATATTTTAAAAATTATTATACCCAACAATACTAGATCAAATTTCTAATATTAATTTATACTCTAAAAATAACTGAAGAGAATTAATAAATAGAAGTTTTTTATATTGATTCGTAAGGGTTACACTTGTCAATAATATTTATACAGTAATTCAGCACGATCGAGCAAAAATTTTTATACTGCAATATTGCACATTGAAATTAAATAAAAAAAAATTCGGTTCTACGAATTTTGCGACTGCAAGCTAGTGACTTGACAACGGCAATTTTTAGTAAACCTGTGTAACAGTCAATAAATTTGGAAATATGTAGAACTCGCGGTATATTCGTCGACTCGCGAAATCAATTTGATACATTAAAATGAAAATTTTAGTATTTTCGATATTCCGGTCGCGTTTGTAAATTCCTCGTCGATCACACTCTGTACAGCATTTTTAAATAAAAATTGCCATCGTGGAATATGTAAATTAGGAAATATTTTTCTGGAAAAATGATATCGTTTTCATTCCAATACCATACACTGCACAATGAAAGGAATTCTTGAAACTTTTAGATCGAGTACTGATTTGTTAAACTTTCATAGACAATTTTCATAGAAAATAGGTTTACTGCCCCACAGACTGGCAACAGTAGACTAATGGGCATGTCGAAGCACCCCCATAATGACGTGATAATTCCTATTTTATGTACCTGCAATAAAGGTGCTAGACTGGTACCATTTGAAGGGTAGTAAAGCATAGAGTAAAACCGTATATAGCGTATTGGTTGAAAAATTTATTGCCTCCACTCTAGAAATGACATTCATTCCCTGATAATTATCCTTAGCAAAAATACTGATGTATTTAAAAAAGAAGAAGAATATTATATATTATTATACTTGATTTTTTTACTAAACTGAATTTCGTTAATTCATATTCCTATACAAAGCTTCTGATTGAATCTCTGCATTATTGGATTAGTAAATTCTTCGTTTATTATTACCATTTACTTGTGCAAGTTCGTGTAACACTATTACTGTTATTCGATCGTAAAATAAATCATTTTTATGGGCACAAATGGACCTGGAAACCGCTGTAAAAGATGCGAAGCCTGTCTTCGATTTACAAATAATTTTGCAATGTTCGATGTTAGGTTCATTTAGCCCGGTGGTGCATCGTAAGGACGCGATTAAAAGGAAGAATCCGTGAATCGCGCGTTATCCCACAAAGCTACGAATCCAGCACGTCGGTCCGGGGGATGAAAAATTCGGATCCCGTTACTTTCGATACGACAATAAATTGCGAGTCTTTCGAGCCAGCCAATTTCGAGCCGGGGTCGAAACAACAGCGGGCGGGAACGAAAAAACTCAGCAAAAACGAGGGAAAAAGAAGCGGGAACGAAATTGGTGCGCGCCTCGATCGACGCGACGCTAATAAATCCGCGCTGTTTATCTTTCTGATGGAGGCAATAAATTCTGATCTCAGGATAATTCGGATATTAAAATTCATTAAGCCCTGCGGGATCGGGGGAATCGCGATGCCGGAGGATCGATCGATCGCGTCGCGGAGGAACCATGGCGGAAACCACGACGAAATAAACGCTGAGACGTGGCTAAGGCCATGGCAGAGAATCGAGCAAATTTTATTCCCGAGGGGCGTATAAAAATTTCAGATTCGTTCGTAAACTGTGGCTTGTGCCCTTTAAAAAATCTCTACGCACGAATTTACCGATAGTTTCATTCGTTATTCGGAAATAATTTATCGTGGGGCATTCGAAATTTATCGTGGGTCATTTGGAATTTAGCGTGAGTCGCGTGAAATTTGTCGTGGACCACTCAGAACTTATTGTGGATCATTGGAAACTCGTTGTGAACTATTTGAATTATCGTGAGTCATTTGGAATTTAGTATGGGTCGCTTGAAATTTATCTTGGATCACTCGAGACTCGTGGACCATTATTAGAAACTTGTCAACCACTAGAATTATCGTAAGTCATTTGGAATTAGTATGGATCACTCAGAACTTATCGTGAACCATTCTAAACTTGTGATGAATTACTTGAAGCATCGTGAGTTATGTGGAATTTAGTATGAAAGTTATTAGAAAGTTTATTAAAGTTCATTAGAAAGTTGTCATGAATCACTTGAATTACCGTGAGTCACTTGAAGTCTAGTGTGGGTCACTTGAAATTTATCTTGTACCATTCAGAACTTATCATGAACCATTAGAAAGTTGTGAATCACTTGAATTATCGTGGGACACTTGTAGTTTAGTGTGAGTCACTTAAAATTTATCTTGGATCACTCGAGAGACGCTGACTATTATTAGAAACTTGTGAATCACTCGAAGTATCGAAGTGGGGCACTTGAAATTTATCGTGGGCCACTCAGAACTTATCGTGGGCCACTTGAAACTTGTGAACTCAACCGAGTCCCCGTTATCCAGTTGGTCCAAAATTTCGTAGAACTTATTTTCTCATCGAGTGTCACAATTTTAAGAGACACATCGAGTGAAAAAGTTTGATAAAAAATTGCAACCCCTATAACTATGGACCGCCCCGGTGCTAGCCTCGAAGTAGACGCGCGCGTTTTTCGCGTTTAATTCCACGACTGAGGGACGAGCGACGCGTTTAAATTCATCGAGCGTTAATGGAAGAACAACAATCCGAACGATAAACGTTTCGTCGTAACCGGAAACCGTGGGCAGACAGCTTATCCGTGGCGCTTTGGACGTGGGGGAGGGAGGAGGAATTAAATAAAGAAGATCGCTGGAGTGCTAACGTGGAAATTTTAAGCCGCGCGGCCTCGAATACGATTAACCCCACCCCCGCGCGAGCGTACGGGGATGGTTTAACACGAGTATTTAATTTTCGCCCGGCCCGTTGATAAAGATATGAATATTCGAGAACGAGAACGATGGTAATCCTCTAGAAACGTGAAATTTTTTTTACTCTTCCTCCCCCAGGCTTTTTTGGAACGTTTGTTGGTAGTCTGGCAGGGCGTGGATTCGTTGGTAAAATGACGGCAGTTAATTTTTCTAACGAATAAAAATGTCTATCGATTGAAACAATATAGATAGTTGGAGAAACGAAAAATATTCGATCTGTGTTTACAATTTTAGGAAGACACTAAACTATTAACATTGAAACACTGGATAGAAAAATTACTACCTTGAAAAGTTGCTTAATAGAGAAGAATTATAATTTATATAGCGACCAAAATAATGATAATTGAATTGCTACTGCACTATGATTTAAAACAGACTTTAGAATGCAAGATTATTATTAAAAATAACATGGAACAATTTTAGAAACGTCGGAGTAACTTTATCTTTGCACGAATATTAAATGCCAATGAAAATAAACAGAAAGGTCCTGCATAATTTTAATCCACCATCAATAATTTACCCGTAATGTTAACATTTGTCGAACAGATTGAAACGTTTTCTGAACAAATGATCTTTTTCCAGCTAATATTTGTGATATTCGAAATCTACGAAAATATCGACAGCGTAATTATATTAAACAAATCAACCAGGGAGAGAGAAAATTATGTAGTATAAATTACAGGTGCAATATAAACTGTTATTTGATGATTGTTAGAAGTAATATTATACGGATGTTTAATTTTAATTTAACTGTAATGTGAAATATATAATTAAGTTTCACGGCATACTCACATTTAATTTGATACAGTGCGTCAGTTAATATGTATATAATTACGTTTCGTATGTGTCACTGATAATTAAAAACTAATTACCGCTATACGTTGTAACAGAAAAATGAATCGTTCGCTCCGAGAAGAATATTCGTGTTACCGTCACGACGTCTCGACGAGTACTGATTGTAAATAACGATGTCTCGCGAAGGACGCACAATGAAAGGAAACGTTCTTCCGAGGAATGCGATCGGGGAATACTTTTCGGTTGCGAAATTAAACACTGGCGAAGACAGGGGAAGATTTACGACTCGAAGGCCTGTAAACCGAATCGAGTCGAACCTGGCCGTAGACTATTATTTTTCTTTGGGATTCGAGCATCTGTTCGCCATGTATACTTGATAAAACAAGTATAGTGACTCTCGTAAACGTAGCACCATACCAACGCGATAGGACCATAAATCATCATTTTAGAACCGCCCCTAGAATGCCTCCTCGCACGTGTAAAATTTTACATAAGCCCTGCAAGAAGCCTTTCTTTGAAAAAAACAAAGCCATCCTACGATATTAACACTAGACCTGCCAAAGCAGTCAAAATTAATAATTTCCAATAAAACGGAAAATTTATTTCTCTTAATGCCTCCATTTGGCGAATTTCTTTAATTTTATAGTGAGTATGGGTGACAAAGAATACTAGAACTACCAAAACAGTCAAAATGATTTACGATCTAATTTCTAATAAAACTTGTAAAAAATTTAGACGACTGAATTTTTGATTTATTGAAATTTTCTGTGAGAGAATGAAGAAACACTTATTTCCATCAAATTATACATTTCTTCACGTATCTATCGCTTTAATTTGGTACAAATAAATACACTGTAATTTGTCAAGAATTCTAGTATTAAAAAAAAAACAAATTATTATATAAAATTGTTTAGTCTGACAAACAAGCATCGATCGATTTTCCAACATTTGGCACTAAATATACAAAAATCGTGGATCTGGACGTTTTGTATTTTCGTAAATAAAAATACCAAAGCACTCAAAATGATCTATAACCTAATTTCTAATCAAACTTGTAAAAAATTGGCAAGACTGAATTTTTGAAAATTTACTGAAATTTTCTGTAAGAGTATGAAGAAACACTTATTTCCATCAAATTATACATTTCCTCACATATCTATCGCTTTAATTTAGTACAAATAAATACACTGTAATTGTCAGGAATTCTAGTATTAAAAAAAAAACAAATTATTATATAAAATTGTTCTCTGACAAAGAAGCATTAATTTTCCAATATTCGGCCCGAAATACACAAAAATCGTAAACCAGAACGTTTCGTATTTTCGTAAATAAAAATACGACGCCCAGAAAAATCACGATCTCCTAATTTCAGCCAGTCTGCGAGATATTTCGGTTTTATCGAGACTCCGTGACCGCGATTGGGACGATTGATCGATCCGACGAACGGCCCTCGTCGAAGGCGACCGGATGTCGCTTCGAAGAACCCAGACGCCCGGCGACAAAACGCTGGGGTACGTTCGCCGTCGTAGCGTGAACCTGTAAAGTCCCCGGGTGGAATTGCGCCCCGATACACGTTTACAAATGTAATTTAACACGGTATCCCGAATCTCACGGAAAACGATAAACATCGTCTATTTACTTGGTTAATCCCAGACTCTGTAGATCGTTCGTCGCGCGAGGAATGCACGCTGGACGACGCCCTGTCGGTGCATCGACCGCGATCGTGAACGCAGGCACGTCCCGTTGTAAATAAAAACGAGTTCCAATCGTCGTCGAACGGATGCATCCGTACGCGCGTAACTTACGATCGCGTTACAGTCTCCCGAACAATTCCATCGGGATTGCCCTAACAAGTTGCGACAACCCGTAAGCCCGTTAGCCGATCCGATGTCTTTTAGCCAATTAAGCGATTCGTATGTGCGAGCGGCGCACTTCGGCCGCAACGGACCGTGTAATCCGGAGATTGGAATCGTGACTTTCTGGGGGCCACGGTACCGACGACAGACCGCCCCGAATCCAACCCTTATTCCCCCGCTCTTTATTTTCGCGGATCGCGCGTTACGGCGCATAATGGACCAAGTTTCCATGCGGCCGACTGACGCTAACGATAAGATGAAAACCGGTCGTCGTGTAAAATGGAAATTCACCCCGGAAAGTCGAACTTTGCGGAACGTTTGCCGGACGGCGAATAACTCGAGTTAAATTCGCGACAGATTCACGGAACGATTCCGATCAGACATCACGAAAACTGGGATTCGCTTTGGGTTTGAACGGGTAATCGTATTCTGCGATTTTTATACGATCGCAATGGGTATCGTGAATATAGCAACTCGTTTATGGGGTCAGTTGCCCCTGATATGGAATACGAATTTGGAATACGGTAATATTATAAAAAACGGGGGTTTTTTCTTTAAATGCTTGGACAATCGATTTACTGGAACGGATGAGGTATTTAGCGATTGTTGCTGATGGATAACATGGAAGAAAATCTTTTGAGGTATCAATCGAGTACTTGCAGTCGACTGTTTTATTCTCATTGCAACGAAGATTATTTTCTTCATCAATCAAATCAAATAAACATTGTCAGACATTGTATTTTCGGTGATGAATTTTTTTTTCGAAAGTATGTAGGATTTCGAGGGTATGTGTATTCACCAAAAATGATTGTAATAGACCCCCACAGTCAAAAGTAATTTTTCTAAAACGATTTGAAATTTTTTAATTTTGTTGAAAAATTTGTTCTACTCGAATTTTTTTCTCGAAAGTGCGTAGGATTTCGAGGGTATGTCTATTGACCAGAAATGATTATAATTGACCCCTGCAACCAAAAATAATTTTTTCAGAATGATTTGAAATTTTTTACTTTAATTTTTTAATAACTTTTTAAAGAAGCTTCAATCAAAAAATTGGTATTCTTGATTTTCGTCTTATTATAAAATTTCCTATAAATTCGTAATATCTAAGCTTTTATAAAGTTTCTGTAGGCAATCGAAACATATGTATAAAAAAATATTAGGGTAACTGACCCTACCAACTCGTCTATATTTATATATTTTGACAAATTAGAAAAAGGTTATGATGATGCGGCATTTTAAAATAATGTGTAATACTATTTCAGTAAATGAAAGGAAAGGATTAATATACCAATCTTTGAAATTTTTAGTATATTTCCAACAATTAGACTGTCTTTTCTTTCATTTTGCTGTCATATTTATTTTCATACCACTATCTAGGAATAGAAAGTACTGTTATGGCTTAATTCATTTCCGACAGATCAAATTCCTCACATTTTAAGGGGTTGGTATATTTATGATACGCACTGTATTTTTCTGCATACGTTTTGCGTGTTTTATATGCTTGTTTCAGCTTTGTAACAATTTATGGAGCGTGAATTACGATTCATAAATCATGATACTTTAGTGTTACACGGCATAAATGTCCCGTGAGCAGTTTATGACAAGTTCAGTATAATTTGAACTCACGGTAATACATCTCGTCTCGGTAATGTATAGTTGATATACAGCAACGTTAATGCATCGTTACTTTAATTTCATCGTTTCTGCGGCAGTTACTTTATTTTAATATCAATTCTGGTTACAATTCACCGTGTAAATACAAAGTATACGTCTACAAAGTTAAATTTAAATACCAGTCACAATAAACTAATGTTTACTCGAATAATATCTTTTATAATTTGAAACGTTAGCGAATAGATTTGTTGGTTCGTATTATTGAAAATGGCGACCGATCCGTGCACATATGCGCCTATTTCTACTCATCGATCGATTCCGTTAACCGTGTCCGTAAACTACGAACAGATAAATCGACAGGCACGAACGCATCGCCATTGCACGCTTTATTTAATAAGTAATAAAATTTTGTTTTTACAGCGTTTTAACATCCAGAACGTCATCCCACCTATCCAGCTCGAAATGGAACTGAACACTATAAAGCCCCCCCGACATCCAGACTATACAGTTAGACCCGGCGACCATAAAGCGTTTAACGGGCAAAACGATTTGGCACGTCTTTCGCGTAGAATATTCGCAGAGAGTGAAATTTCTAGTTTTATTGCTAACACGTTTCGCCAAAGTATTGTTAAATGTTCATTCTAAACTGTCTATTACGTGAAAACGTATCGAAGTGGCGGCTACGCACCGGGCATATTATGTTCAATTACTTTTAATTAAAACCACTCGAGACCACGAAAAATTAAAACGAAGCAATGTTAAATATTTAATGTGGAGTTTATCTGATATTTTAATAAATCGCTTTCGGAATTTAAAGTCTTCTTTTTTTAATGGGTACAGTTCACCATTTTTAATCTGGTGCCATTTGGAATTTTAATTGATCTAGAAATCTGCGAATTGGCATTTTACCACGTTCGTTGTCCACTGATCCATTTGTGGATCATGATAGGTTCTACTTGAAATATATTGCTCCATATAATTAAACTGATAATTTAGTTGAAAGAAAGGAACAACATATGTGTATTGTAGGGATTATAATATTGTTAAGAAAAGAAGATGGAATATTTATTTCTGTGAAAGTCTCGGTCCATTTTAACACGTTCATTGTTCATTGATCCACCTGTGGATCATGATAGGTTCTACTTGAAATATACAGTGTGTTCGGCCACCTCTGGGGAAAAATTTTAGTGGGAGATTCTAGAGGCCAAAATAAGATGAAATTCAAGAATACTAATTTATTGATGGAGATTTCGTTAAAAAGTTATTAACGTTTAAAGTTCTGCCCGTACTGAATTTTTTTTCTAGAAAGTGGGTAGGATTTCGGGGGTAGGTCTATTCATAAAAAATTATTGTAATTGACCCTCGCAACCGAAAATAATTTTTCTAGAACAATTTGAAATTTTTTAATTTTGTCGAAAAATTTCACACATTCTCGAATTTTTTTCTCGAAAATGCGTACGATTTCGGGGGTATGTCTATTGACCAAAAATGATTGTAATTGACCCCCGCAACCGAAAATAATTTTTCCAGAACGATTTGAAATTTTTTAATTTTGTCGAAAAATTTCACACATTCTCGAATTTTTTTCTCGAAAATGCGTAGGATTTCGGGGGTATGTCTATTGACCAAAAATGATTGTAATTGACCTCTACAGCCAAAAATATTTTTTTTAGAACGATTTGAAATTTTTTTTTTTCGTCGAAAAATTTAGGCAGCTACCCCCTGTCGATTTTTCTTAAAAATTCGTTTTTTATTTCTAGTAATTTTGTTTGACGCCCCACAGAAAAGTTGTCTAATACTTTTTTGTAGGTACTTATGAGCTCTACTTCAGAAAAAAGTTTCATTGAAATATATTCACTATTGTAGGAGTTATGGCCGTTTGAAAATTGGACCATTTTTATGGGGTTTTTCTCATTTTACGGAGACAAGGACCAACTTTTCGAATATTTTTGCAATTTGTACATATTCTACATCAAAATACGCGTAGTTTGCTTTTTTAAACAGTAAAATCGGCCAATCCGTTCAGAAGTTATGACGTTTTAAAGATTCGCATGAAAATTCGGGCAGACATTTCTGGGCAGAAATTGTATTTTCGGTAAGGAATTTTTTTCTCGAAACTGAGTAGGATTTCGGGGGTATGTCTGTTGACCAAAAATGCTTGCAAATGACCCCTGCAACTAAAAATAATTTTTCCAAGACGATTCGAAAGTTTTTTTTTTCACCCAAAACTTTCAACACTTACTCGAATTTTTTTCTCGAAAATGGGTAGGATTTCGGAAGTATGTGTACTCATCAAAAATGATTGTAATTGATCCCCGCAAACGAAAATAATTTTTCCAGAACGATTTGAAATGTTTGAATTTAATTGTTAATAACCTTTTAACGGAGCTTCTATCAATAAATTGGTATTCTGGATTTTTGTCTTATTTTAGCCTCTAGAATCCCCCATTAAAATTTTTCTCAGTGGTGGCCGAACACCCTGTATTGCTCCATATAATTAAACTGAAAATAATATTGTTAAGAAGATGGAATATTTATTTCTGTGAAAATCTCACTATCTTTCCATTTTAACAAGTTCATTGTTCATTGATCCACCGGTGGGCCATGATAGTTTTCACTCGAAACGTATTAATATAATAATAATGTAATTAAAATATAATTAAACTGAAAATTTAGTTGAAAGAAAGGAACAACATATGTGTATTGTAGGGACGATAATATTGTTAAAAAAAGTAGATTGAATATTATGGTGTAGAATTCACGTTTGCGAACGCAGACTGAACGTGTTAAATATGTACTCGAAAGTATAAGTTTCTATAAAAGTCGACTAAAAATATCAGAATTGTAGACAAAGCTAGAATTTCATTTAGACAGATTACTATCCAGATTTCAGGTTTCATACCACACGATCTTATGACACCAATATTTCCACAATTACATTCAGATTTTAATCAAAATACATTTCTCATTATCTCTGTCTAATTACACAACCCTGCTTTTTGCTAAAATCTTACATTCTTCTCTACACTACTACCTTATTAGTAAACTGTAGTTATTTATGCATTTATGGGAAATTTTAATTTTTAAAAAACTATAAAATGCACTCAATATGCAAAAATATAAGAAATACTTAACAGAGCTCCCATTTCATTAATTCTATGAACACAAATATGAATATGTACTTTCATAGTAAACTTTAAAAATCAAAACAAGAATAGACATTCAAATCAGATTAGAAATAGTATTTTATAGTTAATGTATAAAAGATTACTATTCAGCATGTCCACAAAGACCAATACACCCAACGTCTATCAGAATTCTAGATGTGACAGGAATATATAACGTGACAGTTGTACCTAATAGTTGACTATAGTTCTGCATAGCGACACCGGAAGTGGCGAGGCTCTTCGCTTATGACCTCCTGCTCCGCGGATCACGAACATCGTTTCAACCCCTTGGCTTGACCAACGCCACAAGTTACTCGAAATAACTCAGTGAACGCGTTAATCAAAGTATCACGGTGCACGTAAAGATGTTTTTTCTTGGGTCTTTCTTCGCGAGTCTATTTATTCATCGACTCCCCAAGGGTCGAGACCCTTCCTCGCTGCCTGTCAGTGAACATTTCGGTCATTGGTTCGTTGTTCGTGTCGCTGGCCGCTCACCGCGACTTGATAGTCGAGTAAAAGTACGACGGGGCACGCAATAAAGCAGAAGATTTCGAAAACCCATCGACAGGAAGAGCGTTACGAGCTCGCAAAGGCTGCTAGCGTCTCATAGTATAATTAGAGGCGCGATGATTATCCTCGCGAGAGAGATTACTCGGTTTACCACTAAGCTGACGACAAACAAACGTCGACGAAGAAAAATCCTGACATCGAGACATTTCGCGAACCTTTTAAGGGAGCATTCCAGACTGTCATTTATTCGGTCTCTTTCGTGATTTTTTTTTTCAACGATAGGTAAGCTATTTTGTACTGAGACTTTTCAGATATATTTACTCATCCTCCAAGTATGTACAGTATTTTTTTCGCAAAGAAATATTAAAAATTGTGGGAGTTATAATTTCTTGTTTAAATGCGTTTTTTTTTAACTAACACACGGATATTTCAAGATCTAGCGGATCGATTGACTTCAAATTTGGTGAGAATATTCAGCAGACACGCCTTCATAGCTGGAACTAGAGATTTTAAAAAATATTGAGTTTTACTATTTTTGATAATATGCTAAAGACGAAGGAAAGGTTCAAGTCTTTGTCCATCTTTTCGCGACTGCGTTGCATAGGTTTCGTGTTTGTGTTCGAAAGAGCTAAAGGGAGAGATTGTTTCCGAACAATATTCCCAGTCTGGCGTGGTTCTTGATTCGCAGACTCGCTCCTGGACAAGTTACGATACGCGCGCGCGAGAGCAACGTCGTTACTTTTAACGCGTCGTTGAGAATCTCGTTAAATTCGGGCGCAAGAAGACATCAAAGGCATCGGTCTCTGTTTCGCGCGCGGAAGCGGGACACGACAGGCGGATTTCTATGCGCGGCGATATACCCGGGAATCCATTCGAGCAACGGAGCACGTCGTGAACGAGGAATCAGTTTCGTGGGCTGCAACGTTAACTAGGAACCGCTTAAAATAACGTACGAATGGAACGCGGCGCGGAGGGGAACGGAATTGGAAAAGAACAAAAGGGGAAAATGAGGACGAGGAGGGGAGAAGCAACAACGATCGCCGGGATTCCGACGGTCTTATACGACGATTTACATTCTATCGGCCGTAATCGATTTATAAAGCCTCGCCAGTCCCGAAATAATTATGGAAATGCAGGATGGAACGCGGAACCGTCGCGCGTATTTCCTAAATTGCCCCATGAATTAAACATTTTTTTACTTAGCCGAGTATATCTTTGCTTATCGAGACACATTCAACGGAGATTTTAAAAGCTGAAAATTATTAAAAAGTAATCTTTCGTGTAACATAGATTTTGTAATGTATTATAATTTTAATACGTTAATGTAATTTTACGCTAGCGATGCTAATGTATTTTGTGTTTGTTCGATATTTTCCTCGATTTGGACAACTTTGATTTTCCAAGAAAGCTATGAAAACTTTCATTTTAAAGCTATGAATATTTTTAACAAGAGATGCACAGAGTAAATATATTCCATATTGAATTATATTATAATTTCACCATATAAAATTAATTTTATTTACACAATGTTAATATATTATAATTTTTTGAAATAATGTATTTCGTATTTGTTCGATGTCTTCCTCAATTTGGAAAATTTTGATGAAAACTTTCATTTTAAATCTATCAATATTTGAAACATGAGATGCACAAAGTAAATATATTCCATATTGAATTATAATTTCATCATTTTAAATTAATTTTATTTACACGATATATATTATAATTTTTTAAAGTAATGTAATACCTTTCTCCTCAATTTTAAAAATGCCTCCAAGGAAGAGTTAAAAACTGTTGAATAATGATAATTTGGGGACTCGAGTATTTCAGCCCCCAGTCTTTGATCCGTCGACCATGCTCGATTACGCACCCAATGATCGAGCTGTGATTTTAGAAGGATGGAAGTTTCATTGAACCGAAATGCTCGTAACACGAATGTAGCATTTGTTGAGGGTCGTTTAAGGGCTTAGAAACTAAGCGAGGATTTCCATATTCTATACAATCGAGGGAAACGTCTCCATGAATCATGAAGTCTTAATTACGACACGGAACTCCACAGTCTGATTCGTCAACTCTCCGACTGCGTTGAGTGATTGTTAAATCCCGCTAGGAAACTTTGTACAGTTCTTAGTCGGAAACCTACGGTTTGCTCGGTTCGCCAAGTCGGTCCATTTCGTCGTCAAGGGACTGAGAACGGTTGATGGAGGCGAGTAAAAGGATTGAGTTAAGACAAGCGTCGGGAAAGAAAAGAAAAAAGATCGCATTGTTCCGCGATGTCCTGCAGGATCATCGCCAGGAGTCGAGCGGGTCGTTCGAGAATCTCTTCTGGAATTTTTCGTCGTTATTTTTCGAAAAAACCTCCACGGACTGCTAACAATGTACTTAACGTCTAGAAAGAAATAGTCTCTAAATTGCAAAAGAAAAAAATACAGAAATTGCATAACGAGAGGAACTACCGAATAAAGAAGTTTTTTTTAAATAGATTTTTCAAAATTTAACTCTAAGGAGAGAAACGCGAATATTCTGTAAACCGAATTATTATTTTGCAAAATGTAGGAAAGTTTGTAGCCCTTAAATTCGACGGGGAAAATTATCTCTGAAAAATTTAAAACGTTATTTAAAACGTGACGAATAACAGAGAGAAGATTTTAAACATTAAATGGAAAGCGGGGCGAGCTTTTTGAAAAATGGAAGCCCTTTCACGCCATCCGGAGAGTTGCGTGTTTCTATGCGCGTAAAAAGATTTTTACGTAATTGAGGCGAGAAACGTCATGCAGAAGTTGCCATGCGGGATTTAAAAGTATGCATTTTCGCATGGATTTTTGAGTCGACGAAAGGAGAAGCCCCGAGGAAGCGTTACAAACCCATTTATTCTTTATTCGGTGCCTTTATGATATGAAAAATAATCCGCTTTCTTCAACGTCGTACGCCAGCCTCTTTCGGGGTAGACTTCTCTGCGATATTTTTGTTTAAGAACTGTGATATCGCGTGTGGAGAGAAAGCACAAAAAGAAGGTGGGTACATTTTCAAAAGTAGTAGCGTTGAATTCTTCTCGTGCATTTTTGCAACAAAGACTCGATTGTGTCGGTTTGCATTAAATTTCGTGCAGAAAAATCAAAGTTGCCCGTTAATTGCATAATAGAAATTAAATTGTATGTATGAATGATAATTTTAAGAATTCAATCTTATTATTTCCTTCTACCATTTGCAATTTGTTTACCTTTGAATCTTACAATGTATAATATCCTTTATATGTAGGAAAGAGAAACTTTTAGAATCTTGAAAGGAAATGTAATCCTTATTTAATAATTTCGTTTATGTGGCAATTTATATTGTTATATATCTACATGTTATATATTTGTGCTATTTAATTCGTGATAAGTGACTGAAATATTTGTAGAATTAAAAAACTCTGATACGACGCGTATTGAAAGTAGTCAAACTTTAGATGTGTGCAGTTTCGAAGCTACTAGAGTTTTATTAATAATTGAGCTATTGTTAGAGGCGGTAAAGCCTCCCCTTTAAAATGGTTTTTGAATTTTGTCGATTGGACTTTTCGTTTTCGAGATATCGTAATTTATGTAAAAGGTAATTTTTAAAATTTCGCTGCCTCTCGCTTCCCGTGTTAGAAAAAATAGTAAAAGTTTAGACGCATGCAGTTTCTAAACTATTAAAATTTTATTAATAATTGAGCCATTATTAGAGGCGGCAAAGCCTCCCCTTTAAAATGGTTTTTGAATTTTGGCGATCGGACTTTCCGTTTTCGAGATATCGTAATTTATGTAAATAGGTAATTTTTTAAAAATTCTCTTATGGGGCTTTCCGTGTTACGGCAGACTACCAACGCGCATTGAAATTACTAAAACTTTAATTATGTGCAGTTCCGAAACTACTAATATTTTTGCCATAATTGAACCATTGTTAGCGGCGGCAAACCTTCCTCTTTAAAATGGCTTTTGGTTTTTGTCGATCGGACTTTCCGTTTTCGAGATATCGTAATTTATATAAATGGTAATTTTTTTATCTCTGTCTTCGTCTGACGCGTCGGACCTCCTTGTCGCACGTGCGTGGAGCTGACCTACCCCGCGTACGTGACTGTCGTGACCTAGTTCCGGCGTAGTATTTCCAAGAATTTACTACGCACAGTCTAGTATCTACGCGTGCGAGATGAATGAACTCGCGCGAGCACAACGACGAACGTAAACAAACCATATCTCCGAAACTAGCCACCGCATCGACTTGAAACTAAAATCGCCATATCTCCGGAACTAATGAAGCTATCGACTCGTTCAAACGCTCATTTTAAAGGGTATTTCATCCCCTATCCGATGACCATATCAACTATTATTTTTTATGCTGTCTTCTATGTTTATTTTGACATTTACTTTGACTCTACATACCCAAAGACGTTTCGGCCACTCCTATCGATTACACGACTGGTGTGCGATATAACTGGATTATAAATTATTTATTTAATTGAAAATTAATTTAAAATTGTATGTTTAATGTCATTTGAACTGTCATGGTAGGAATGGGTATACGTATAGGTTTAGTGTTAAGAGTTCAACATACATAGAGCTTTGCACATAGAAAAATAACTAGCAGGAATACGCAAAACATTTCTTTGTCGTGCAAATGAATAATTCCACTTCTTCCGGAGGAAGTACGACCGGTCAGAATTATTCGAGCAGGCTTGATGCCCCGAATGGAAAATTCAGGAGGAAGAAAAGGATTCTTTGTCTCTTTGAGGACTTCGTCCGTCGCGGAAAAAGGTCGACATTTTCTTTGAAAGAATTTGTTGGATGGATTCTTTCGAGGCTGTTCATTACTCCCCCGGTAAAGGCTCTACCGGTGGAAAGTCTAGAGTCTCGAGAATCTTAGCTAAATAAAACACAAAATTAACCCCTCCCCTCGACGACTGATATTTTCCTTTTGATTAAACTTCGTTTCAGCATTCGTCTTTGATCGCGCTCGCGATCTTCGACTGCTGTATCGACGATGTTAAACGTATAAATCAACATTTTTCATTCGAAATTCACAGCGAGGATTCAGAACAAATGGCGCGTTTTAACGCGGTCGCCCTTTTGCTTATCTCGCGACCAAAGATTTCTACGCCTATAGCTTCTTCTCGTAATAAACCAAGTTTACGAGACAACCGCGTCCAGAAATCCGTGTTACAGTTCAACCACCGCGCTGGGAATGCTGCGAATTACGAAATATGCAAATACAATGGCGGAGCCACGGACGGAACCGGATAGAGTTAGATTTATTCAATTAACCGAGAGTTTATTACCAACTTTAGACAATTTTCTACTGCTTAAAACGTCTTATTTAGCGTTTGAATATATAATAAACGAAAAATTATGGTGGAAAGTATTTTTCGGTGTGAGGTGAATGGAGATAAACTTGAATCACCATAGATGGAAATAAAAATTTTTTACAAGCGTTTCGTGTTTCTGCGATATACGTTGTAATTCTGGGTCCTATCTTGGGTGATTCGAGCTATAGTTTTAGCTACATTATTAATTTATTTTTAGCTACCTTACAAATCTGTGCAATTTCATGTGTATCGAGGATATTTCAAAGTTTCTGTAATCTACGTTGTGGTTCTGGAACCTATCTTGGGTGATTCGAGCTATAGCTTTAGCTACCTTATTAATTTATTTTCAGCTACCTTAAAAATCACTGTAATTTCGTACATATTATTAATGTAATTAATGTTTCCACGTTTCTATCATCTACATTTTAATTCTGGGTCCTATCTTATGTGATTCGACCTATAGTTTTAGTAGCTAAACTCGATATACCGCAACTAGAAAAGATGGGCCACTCGTTACTGTAAATTATCCTACAAATCTGCAAAATTTCGTATTAAATATCCCAAATATTCCACATTTCTGTGCTTCGCCCTATAATTCAGATTCCAACCACCTCAAAGTACCCACCCCATAGTTCCACGATCTAAATTTGAAATACCACAGCTAAAACCCCGTAAGAATCTCTCATTTGCACCGTAAAAATCTGCAAAATTACGAACACATCTCACACTCATGGAACATCCTTGTAATCCCAGGGTCCCAGGTTGGGTGATTCACCCCGTGCAAGGCTGCCGTTCGAATTTCGTCTGTCGCGTGAATCGCCCCAGCGTAGGAAGGCACGAATTGCTCGTCACGCGACGACGCCCCAGGAACAGCGAAGGCAGCCGCGTGAAGAGTAGTCAGCTCCGTGTTGCAGCGTTAACGAAGATGCGTTTGAAAAAGGAGACGTCGAGGGTGAAGGACGGCGATCATCAACGACAGAGAAAGGGGAGGGGGGAGGTTTAGAAACGGCGGGAAAGCAAACAGAAAGACGAGAGGAGGAAACGGGGCGACGAAATAAAGCGACGACGAGGATCCGGAACGAGTTGCGTTCCTCCGCGAGCACTCAGAACCCTGTCAGCCGGGACCCGACCCTCGCCACTCCTTTTCGCTCTCTTTCATTTGTCTCGTGCCGAGTGGCTGGCAAGCTGATCCCAATTAAAGCAAGTAGATATGCCTCGACGTGGATGATGCGGCTCGAAGGGGGCGGAAGTGCCAGCGCCAAGGTCTAGAACTCCTTTATAGTGGAACCACGGATCCGCGCGATCGTTGCTTTGGATAACGTTTTCGGAGAGGATTTATTCTGTACGAAGCGTTCGCTTGTTGTCGAGGGAACGAAAGACTCCGTTTCAACGAAATATCGTGCATCTGCGCCTCTCTGGGCTTCGCGAGTATCGCTATACAGTTACCCGTGTTCGTACGCTATTATGGTGATTCACTGTGGAAGAAAAGAAGCTTGGTATAGTACCAAACCTACCACAACTGGTTCAAGGATCGATTTTGTCATAAATAATAGTTTTCTCCGGAACTAACTATATGGTGAGTGACAAATTTGATCGACCAACGAAAATAAAGGTTATTCATCGTAGAAGAAATGAAGCTTGGTACGGTACCAAACTTACCACGGTCCAAGGATCGATTTTGTTATAAATAATAATTTTCTCCGGTGAATGACAAATTTGATCGAGCAATAACAGTAAAAAAGTCTTAATTCGTTCGTTTACGCGTTTCGACGACTTCGTGACTTTCCCAACGCATTCAAACTTCGTCACACATCCAATAATTCAAATCAAACGCGACAGACGGACGAATAGATCGCCATTCATCGTATCAACGTCGCGTCGCTTGGCTGGGTCTGGAAGAGATGAACCAGTAGATCGATTAATAACCGTAGATCGATACGGGTCGAGCCATGTAACAGCTGAAGCAGAACGCGAGTGGATTAGTAAATAGAATAATAATTAGTTGATCCAACAACAAATCAAATGTTTAATTTGATATTTATTTAGCCTGATGTTAATAATGTATCAGCACTGAAAATTATTGAAACAACCAGGCATGTGAGTCATCGATATTTGGATTTTAATTAGCAATCGAATAAACTCGCAATTATTATTTCGTTCTTCTTCCTGGCATAAATGTGTTAATTCTGATAAAACTATGCACGCGTTCTGAAATCTAAATTACACATTTCCCAGAGCGAAACATTGCCATTAATTTTTACCCTGTTGAAACCCCTATAAATTGTTTCCTTACTTTACGAGATTACTTTACTTCCATTCCCCCGTAACTATGTTACGAATTACGTAAAACTCCAAAGGTAGAATCAGCAACACTGAATAATGCTTTAAACCTGCCGGCATATTAAATTCAGCTAAAAGGTAACAAGCAATTAAAAATGTTCGTCGTCGCCGAGCGTGAAGCTCGTCGCGATAATTCCCGTCAAATCCAGAAAGAAATTTAAAAGCGAAACGCGCGTGATTAAAATTTCGGTCAACGCGTTTTCAAATCGCGAAACATTACATTAATATAATCGCGGACGAATGTAATTTCATAATACGTCAATAACGTTAATATCCTCTCCCCTTTAATTACGATTCCGCTCCCGTATATTTTCGCCATATTTTACGTCAGATTCAACGCCATTCGCGAATATTGTAACGCCAGTGTTGCCTGCCATCCCGAACAAAGCCTGTAAGTTCACATTAATAATAAAACATGATATAATTTCATCGATCGCCAAACATTATTAATGTTCCTTTTGGCTGCGTTCACTCGCCATGTCGAATATTTTGTTCAACTCTTAATCATGATTTAACCATTGTAATTTCATTGCTAAGTTGCAAACAATTTATAATATTTCGTATTCTCGATTCGTTTTCAGTCACTGTTTTCTATATAATGATTATTTCTTTGGTAAAATACGGTAATCTATGGTTGGTACATTATGTTATAAAGAAATCTAAATTTTGTTAACCCTTGTTCTTTGTTATCCCGATACATATTCCATACAAATTCCAAACATAAATAAAAGTTCTTTAATAAAAGAATATTGAATGAAATTTTATTCAAACTTGAATTTCATTAATAACGTTCATCATAAATGTTGTAAATAATATATTTATGAAAAGGTTGTTTCATTTCCAAAAATATTACCTTTTCGAAAAATTCGTAAAATTGTACGTCGTTTTGGTAGCCTCGTGTGTAGTTTATATTCCATTATGCGTCACGCGAGAATACGAATAATTTATTTTACACGTCTCTTCCAATTCGCGTCAGTTTGTCGCCAAAATTTCGCTAATAATCTCGAACAGTGGCGCGTCATTGAATTATTTGCGACTCGCGGTCTCGCTTTATATAGATTATCGAATTTAATCAATGCCAGCTAGCGAGCAGACACAAACTGCATAGATAATACGCACCGGTGCACAGTGACCCTTTGAAGCGTGATTTCTAATCATGGCTGTCGGTGAGCGATCTTGTTAAGCTGATCCGCTTACGGGATAATGAGCAATGGGGGGACAAGTAGAGGTGAAATGCGGGTTGACCAATGAGGCGTATGAATACTCTCGTATTATAAAACTAATCCTTACCAGTATCAAACGTAGAAACGATGAGTTTTCACCCGATACCTACTGAATCGCGTAATTCCCTTCACCCATTAAATGCTTGGGTCTGCTTGCTGACAGAGGGGCACACAGTATTTTATGCCTAACTATATTTACTATATAACAGTTATTTACAGTATTTTTAATCCTATCAGGTTCTAACTTTGGCTCACATTTTAAGTTTTACTAACCGTATGCTTTGATAGATATATTATGTCTTTATCATTATTGCATATCCTCTGAAACTGAAAGAAATTTAAACTATTCGATCGTTGAAACAAATTTACTTTTACTAGTTATCTACTATAAATTTCTCGATTGAAATTTTAAAAAGTAGGAGTAAGTTCAGATCTGTCACAGACACGTGGTTTTGTTTACAGCGTAGTCGACTCGAACGAAGTATACAATTAGCGAAGTAGGTGGTACAGAGACGACTTTAATATTCAGAGACAACGAAAATGTTTGTGTAAAAAGTATGCTCGATACCTCATTCTCGAGTTACAGCGCTTTCGGTACTTCATCAACCATTTACTTGCTTTTAAAGAAAATGTTCGAAACGTCTACATGTCGAAGTAAACATGTAAACGGTTCGTCGTAAACTCTCGAATATGTTAAGAAAGTCCTAGCACGCGGCTGCAAGCAACTTTCTTCGATACTTTCATGCATTCTAACGTCGAGGAAAGCCTGATTTACTATAACGTGCACGTGATTCTAAAAAACTGCAATAATTTACGACCGTTAATGTCTCGACTATACTTGCGTTCGTAGCAAAAGTATTTGGGACATAGTTTATAAGAAATTACATTTAAAATCTTTTTTATTGTTTGTAAATTTTCGATGCAAGGACACAACTAAAAGAAAATGACAGAAGAAACGATTTCAATGTGGTTTCTGGCTATTTTCGAACACGTTAATAGTATAAAATCGATAAGAATTGCACCCAGTCGATGGACTAATTATTTAAAATAGTCGAAATATGTACTTTCATCGTCGGAAATAATTCTCGCAGCGAACATAAAATTTTACGCCTGAAAATTTGCCGGGTTGCCAGTCTGGACGAAATCTAAGAACATTATTCTTTTAATGAATTACGACACTGTGCTCTTTGCAGAAGTAATAGGACTGATGTTATTTCGTGTGCTTTGTGAATTTGTGTTGCACAGTACCATGCGTTAAACGAGGCGGAAGAGAATTACTTTTTAAACGAACCGCGAATTGTGCTCTTTAGAAATGGTAACATAATAAAAAAGTTTCTCAGTTATGCGTTTTACCAGATCTATCTTCTTTGAAAACGATTTATAACAATATTCTTTTCCCAGAAATTTTGAGAACACGCGGGATAAAAATAAGTGGTGTTATTTTTGAAAATTTCAAGCGTAATAAAGCTCTCTCATTGCTCTTTCAATTTCTCTTTTATCTAGAATTATTTATGAACTGGAATATTGCAAATTGAAGAGATGAAAAGCAGTCTTTCTCAAGTATTCGTGAGATATTAACACATTCTCGTTCTATTGAAATAGACTTTCATACAAGAAAAAAATTCTAATATTGTTAACGTATAACTTCTGAAAATTTCAATGAAATATATTAATTACAAAGATATTTATCACAGTTTTAGTATACAAATGTTGAAGGAATTCTTTATCAGTAAAATCATCGTATAGGAAAGCTTTAATAAAAATGCCCCGTCGTTAACGTGTTAGAATGAATTTTTCGGTGTTTCGACGCAAAAATAGTTCTGGAAAATGGAAAGAGTTTATCGGTCCCGTAACAATACAGAAACACGCTTGCAGTAAGGAACGATAAAATTATTATTACCCTTTTAAGACACCGGTGTTCCCCAACGAAGCTCCGACGTGCTCGAAAGAGGGTAAGTTTTAACACCCACAACCTTTTGATAGTCTTGGAATTTTCAAACACGAACGCCGCGAAACTACGCCCTCAAGTTTAACATCTTACGCTGTTGCACGCGTACCTTTGAAAGGTCCTCAGCGCTTCCGGCTGCCCCCTCATTCCGAGAATTAAACGCGGAACAATCTTCACGTTTAACGAAGGTGTTCAAAAATTCGCATAATCGTTACCCAGTTCAACCAAGTAGGTTGCGTGCTTCGATGTAAAACTCGGATAAGAAATAAGTTCGAGTGTGCTTGAAGTTGTTCTGAAGTTGTTCGACTCGGTGTTTCTAATGTCTAAAAATTAGATTTTACCGTTTAAGCGTGGAATCTAAATGAACAGGATTACAATTATGGCTTGAATTTAAATTGTGAGAGCATAAATTTTACGGAAGGATTTTAGAAAGTGTCTGTCAGGGTAAGTAAAGTTCTATTTTATGCATGAGGTTTTAAAACAAATATGACAGTGGTAGCCAGGAATATTGTTATATTACAGAGAAATGTAGAGTGGACCCCGGAAGTTACTGTATTCGAAACTTTACATGAATATTTGGAGTTAAAATTACATGACTCATTTACAAATTCTGTAATTCTCGACTGTGCCTGTTGATTTAATTATTCTGGTAATATTAGTGGTCTTCGTTTACATTTATTTCGAGAAAGAAAAGTGAGTATTAAAATACGCGAAAATAATTATTTGTTCTTCAGAAGACTCAAGACAATTTGTCACATATGGCAATATACATGTACAAAACAAAGTGTATCGTGGGTCATTCGAAACTCGTTGTGGGTCACTCGAAACTCGTCGTGGGCCAACTGAAACGTATAGTGGGCCACTAGAAACTTGCCGTGGGTCAGTAGCAATATATTACGATAGATTTAATGAGTCGCGAAACTCGTCGTGGGTCACTTGAAACTCGTTGTGGGTCATTCGAAACTCGTTATGGACCAACTAAAACGTATCGTGGGCCACTAGAAACTTACCGTGGGTCAGTAGCAACGTATTACGATAGATTTACTGTGTCGCGAAACTCGTCGTGGGTCACTTGAAACTCGTCATGATCTGTAATAGTTTTTAAAAATTCTATACATTGATTTTCCACCTTCTTCAACATTATTATACAAATTCTTGCAATTCTCATTTAAAATAGTAGAATTTTAATTTCTTGCTCTGTGTCTACGAATCGTTCGTTGATGAGGACAGAATGGGGGTAAAAATCGACCCACTTTGGGGTGGTTCCAGACGAAAAATCACGAGCCTAAACGCGTGACAGCCATAAATCACAACACACCTGGGGCAGAAATCACGGAAGCGTGCCGCAAACGGTGACAGAAAACCGCTGATCCCAGAATCTACAATTTTGAACATGACAAACCCGGCGTTCGTTCGCGCTCCTTCGTGCATCCGTTATTTACGGGGCCTGCATGTTGATTATTGTACCACCTAAGTGCGTGCCTGCTCCCCCAAGAGCCGTGCACCCTCGAAAAGAGAGAGAACTGTTCGGGGAGGTGGATAGTCCAGTCCAAAACGGGAGAACAGGACCAACGAAAACAAAAAGGAAACTCGTGGGGTGGAGAGACTCGACGGGGGTGAATTGAGATGGCAAGGACGACGCAAGGGTGGCGTGAAAACCGTGACAAGGGAGAATCACCGGTGGAACAGAGGAGCCAGGCTTACGGAGAGAAGTCGAGAGATTTGCAACGATACGGGAAAGGTCGAGGAGGGTGGAACGAATTTGTATTTGGGAATTAAAAATGACGACTCGGTTGTAAGAGCTAATCCTATTATTCACGATATTCGAAAGTACGTTTCAGTCTATAAATTCGAAAAATTAACCCTTTTCTATAGTCAGATATCAAATATCGAGTTAGAGAAATTAAAATTCAGGGTTTGATACTTTTGCACGCTCCATCCGTGGCTTCGTGTTCGCTGTCCACGTCCTCGAATCCCCGAAGACGTTTCGAACGGAGGAAATTAGGTTGCTTCGAAGCTCAAGAGTCGTATTAAGATCAGGATGAAGAGGAAGTTTTGCAGAACTTCGTATCAAGTTTAGTTGCCTGGAATTCGTAAAAACGGTCTCGGGGCTCCCCGGAATCTGCGAAAGCAGTCGCGAGAAACGAATTTTTTATTAATTCCCGAACTAGATTCGAACACGCACGAAACACGGAATTTCTTCGACCGCTAATTCGACGCTAGCTAATTAATACGAGATTAAAAGAGTTGTAGAACAGTATTTCTAGGGGCTCCGACGGCACGGCCATTGGAAAATTAATATCTCGCGTGAACTATCGAGTTTCGGCCAACCGAGGATTAAATATTTTTTGGTTCTTCGTCTATCCACGAAACTCCGTTAAAATCGACGTTTGTGTGGTCTCATATATGCGTACGACATAAATGCAAAGTTTTAATTAAGCTATGTTTGTATTTGTTTATACTGAGACTTTCAAACCTCGATCAACTATCTAATCATACAGTATAACGTACCATGAGAAAACTATTCACTGAAAGCACGCATCAAGGAAAATTCACGGATTCATAAGAGACACCAAACTGTTACTAATACATAAAACAAAAATTTTCTTCGTCTTGGAGATGAAACGTTGGTGATTGGAAACGGTGAAGTCACATATGTGTGACAATGGCCGTCAAAGTATCAATTTATGTTTGAAGAAAAAATAAAATTTTTAATTAAAAAATGGACGATAATCGGGCCCATTGTCTACCAAATACGAAGGCTTCCAGTGATCCACTTAGTCTCGAATTTCCCAGACGCAAGCATAATTCTCGATCGCTCGATGCGATGAATAATCGGATCGCTCTTAAAGCCAACAAGTCGTCGTTTTCAATCTCACGTTGTTGCTGTTCCGGTTGAGAAACCGACGCAACGGTGCCGTGAAAACAGAGACAATGGGTAAGGTTGAAGCACCGGAGGAAACAGAGGAGCTCAGAGGGGCAGAAGTCGAGAGATACGCGGCGATAGTGTAAGGTTGCAGGCGCGCAGAGGGCGAAATGAATTCATATTTACGGAAGCAGCATGCATATGCGGAGCTTTAAGGCGGATTCGCGCCACCAGACACATAGCGCGTTTCGTGGCACGTAGGCAACGAGAGCACCAGGTTCGACCAATTTCGCGCGATTTCGAGCACCTAGCGGTGGAAATTAAGCTCGGGAAATAAGGCTACGTTCATTGGCCAAGATGGCCAGCTAGGAGGGTAGTTTCAGGACTCGATGTATAGTTCGGGCCACGATATAGCGAGGTCGTAAACTCTTGAGAGCCGACTGCTGCTAGGGCACTTAGGATAATACATGATATCTTGCTTGAGGGTACCTTTCTGAATGTCTTTCTTTGTCCGTAACTGCAGTATTTTTTTTTATTTTCTACCTGCATATCTGTTAGTATAACCTGTATATTATGACCAGGTAAATTAAGATATGAAAGACTCGAGTGAGACCTTTACTTCCAACTGTATCTCTAAAAATGGCTTTCTATAAGCAGGTAAATTAAGATATTAAAGACTCGAGTAAGATCTTTACTTCTAACTGTACCTCTAAAAATGGCTTTCTAAAAATGATGACACTGAATAGAACATTTCTGCGTACGACCCTGATCATGGTCTGAGGTCTTTATCTGTTAGTATTTCTGTCAATTCGCTTATTTTTGTTACTTTGACGCCTACTCGATTTTATGAGCTCGCTATATCGTGGCCCGAACTATACATAATTGAGACATCGCGTGAAGGATGAATCCTAGGACGACGCGTTCGAAGGGGAACCGTTCCGCCCGGTAGCGTCTATTTTCCAAGCATAATTGGAATTAACGTTTGATCCTAGACCAGCTCGTTGGACGTTGACGGAATATGAAGTAGAAATGTAACGTAATAAAGTGGAAGATTGACGTTGAGCGTGTCGTGGCTCGCTTTGAATTCATTTGCGAACGCCACTCCACGCGACTCCTGGAATATTCAACGGTTTCGCTTGGCATTTACTTTACACCGTCTTTCCCGTATTCTTGGCTTGTGATTTTAATCACGGGAAAATTAGGACCCCGTTAACTTTTCAAACGTTCGAGATACAGGGCACCAATGGCGAACACTATTGGACTGACTATTTCCCTCGTCTCCTCGTGTGGTGGAAATCGTACAAAGATGGGGGGAAATATATTTTATTATAAATTGAATGTAATTATTTCAGATTCAAAGAACGTAAAAAACATTCTCTAATGTTATAATAAAATATAACACTCTCCAGTATTTCAAACGATTCCACACGATGACTAATTCTAAATTACAAATATGGTAAAAATTAGATTCGTTATTAAAAGAAGGAAATAGGTCGAATTTTACAAAATACTTGCAACCCCATATTATAAATTGAATTTAATTATTCCAGAGTCACAAGAATGTAAATATTGTGAAATGCAAGGTAAAAGAAAAGAAACGTATCTACACTAAACATTGGAAGGTGTTTCAAACAATACCATACGATGATTAACTTTAAATTACAAATATAAATTATAGTTTCGTTATTATAAGAAGGAAATATGTAGCTCGAGTTTTTATAAATTGAATTTAATTATTCCAGACTCACAAGAATGTAAATATTGCAAAATGCAAGGTAAAAGAAAAGAAACGTGTCTAAACTAAACATTGGAAAATGTTTCATACAATACCATACGATGACTAATTTTAAATTACATATAGAAATTATAGTTTCATTATTAAAATAAGAAAATGAATATCCTGCTGAAAATGAATATATACTTGCAATCCCATATTATAAATTGAACTTAATTAATCCAGATTCACAAGAATGTAAATATTGCAAAATACAAGGTGAACGAAAAGAAATGGGTCTAAACGTTTCAAAGTGTTTCAAACATGCAACTAATTTTAAATTACAAATAAAAATTATGGTTTCATTAGTATAAGAAGGAGATATGGAGCTCGAGTTTTACAAAATACGCCATGCTTGCCATTTTCAATTTCGAGCGAAAATTCATACCACCGATTACGTTTCTCCTCGAACAGAATCGATGTTCGACCCTCGATCGATAACCGTTCCCCGCGAACGCAACTCGACGGTCAGGTAACGAAACCAATTTCATTTTCTTCGCAAGGTACACGGGTAAACGAGATAGACGTTTTTCCCAGACGCCGGGAATTTCGGTGCCCCGTGGAATAAATCACTTATGGTGGACAGCGTTGCCCTGGAATTTATTATTTCGCAGTCGAAAGCCACGAATGCAGTTAGCGGAATTTGTTGGCAGCGTTCGCGACTGGTTTGAATTGGCTGGCGCACCTGCTTTCATCCAGCCAGCGACTTCCCTGGCTTTGAAATTAAAGCTGGAGTAACGTTACGTTTATCACCGGGCGTTGTTCGCGAAACAAGATCGAATCGTCGCTTCTCCGACCCTTCTGTTTCAATACCGTTCTATTTCGAGCTAAGAAGCAGGTTCGATACATCCAAAATCAGATCTAGAAAAGGGTTTCAAAAGCAATTTTACAGGAAATCAAAAATATTTGATTCCAATATTAGTAGCCAAATTAATTTATACGATTGCCTACTCAAAATCAATAATAAATATTTCTCTTTCTAAAATTTTAGGATCATTGAAGGGGGTTATACTTCTAAAACTGTGCCTCCAGAGTCGAGAAAATTTCTTCCCCGAGTTTTTGCTCGCCTGAATGTCGAAAAAAAGTTTTGATTTTTCCCCATGAAAATTGTATCAGTGTACAAAATTGATTTCTCTCGAGGTCTCGACTTGAGAATGAATCAAATGTTAATGGAAAATGAAGATATGAAATAAATGGAATAATATTGATGGAAAACAGTGTGAATGAAAGTTGGTTTACGAACGAGTCCAGTTGGTCGATTCAGACGGTTTTCGTTAACATAAAAATTGTGTTAGAAGAATCGATGACGCGGTACGTTGGATAGGAAGTGGCTGGCGTGATTCATTGTGGGGGGAAGTGACCTCGAGCGGCTAGTTGATTTTGTCAGGACTGTAGCTGGCCCTAGTGTAACGGATACGAGCCAGACACACCGAGCGCAGCGCGAACGCGGATCGCAAAGCTGTCAGGAGCCCGAGACAAGCGCACGAAATAGAAACTGAAGATATTGCTGTGCATTGTTATCGTTGGAAACTGAAATTCAATTCCCCAGCGAATACGCGGCAGAGTCTAATAAGCAAATTTACTGCGACCCCGCTTTACGGAAGTTGTTTCGACGAAAGGGTTCGTTTGTCGAGGACAGAAACGGATAGCTGGTGTGGCTTCTCCACTTTCGAAACGAACAAGTCCCGTGAATGGTAGTTTATTTCTACGGTTTCACTTTGGTCGAAACTACATTTAGGACACTCGGTGCTTCGCGTTTTTCATAACATTTGGTTTATGAGCGATTGTATACTCGTTAAATACATCCTTTAAATACAGATTTAGATAGGCGTTGTATTGTTAGATTTAGTAATACGAAAAATAACCTTCATAATTGTACTCTGAATGGTATTTTGCTAACCACACTTAATCATGTTGAAAGCCTATTATATTTCAGAGTAAATTGTAGGAAATATATAATACGTTATAAGAAATAAATTGACCCTCCATCTAGATAAATGTCACATTGTTAGATTTAGTAATACGGAAAATCACCTTCATAATTGTACTCTAAATGGTATTTTACTAACGCTTAATCATGTTGAAGACGTATTACTTATCTTTTAAAGTACATTGTAGGAAGTATACAGGGTGAGTCTCGTAACATGACGATTTTAAATAACTCATAAATTATTTGTTCTACAAAAAAATGTTTCAGATAAAAGCTTCGTAAATGTGAAGTCGTACATGAGAAAGGTTTTACTTTTGCGACGTTCAGTAATGGCGAGAAATATGATATGATAATCATTTATAGTGCATGCAGTGAAATTGTATCTCTAGTGTCTCAGTAATTATTTATTTTAGACTCTATTCGGTATAATACCTTTTTAATGTAGAATTTAATGCTTTATCTAAATGTGGAAAGAAATATCAACCATTCTATTTAAAAAAACTGAAAGTGACCTTCATATTTTGATAAAAAAAACAATACAACAAGAACGATCACAGCAGTATACAGGGTGTTCGGCCAACCCTGGGAAAAATTTTAATGGGGGATTCTAGAGGCCAAAATAAGACGAAAATCAAAAATACCAATTTGTTGATGGAGGCTTCGTTAAAAAGTTATTAACAATTAAATTCAAAAATTTCAAATCGTTCTGGAAAAATTATTTTCGTTTGCGGGGGTTAATTACAATCATTTTTGGTGAATACACATACTTCCGAAATCCTACCCATTTTTGAGAAAAAATTCGAGTAAGTGCTGAAAATTTTGGGTGAAAAAAAAAATTTTCGAATCGTCTTGGAAAAATTATTTTTAGTTGCAAGGGTCAATTATAATCATTTTTGGTCAACAGACATACCCCCGAAATCCTACGCAGTTTCGAGAAAAAAATTCGAATAGGTGGTGAAATTTTCAGCGAAATTAAAAATTTTTAATTCGTTCTAAAAAAATTACTTTCAGTTGCAGGGGTCAATTATAATCATTTTTGGTCATTACGCATACCCCCAAAATCCTACGCACTTCCGAGAAAAAAATTCCTTACTGAAAATCTAACGTGAGGCCAGAAATGCTTCCCCGAAATTTCATGCGAATCTTTAAAATGTCATAACTCCTGAACGGATTGGCCGATTTTACTGTTTAAAAAAGCAAACTACGCGTATTTTGATGGAGAATATGTACAAATCGCAAAAATATCCGAAAAGTTGATCCTTGACCCCGCAAAATGAGAAAAACCCCATAAAAATGGTCCAATTTTCAAACAGCTATAACTCCTATAATTGTGAATATATTTCAATGAAACTTTTTTCTGAAGTAGAGCTCATAAGTACCTACAAAAAAGTATTAGACAACTTTTCTGTAGGGCGTCAAACAAAATTACTAAAAATGAAAAAGGAATTTTTAAGAAAAATCGACAGGGGGTAGGTGCCTAAATTTTTCGACGAAAAAAAAATTTTTCAAATCGTTTTAAAAAAATTATTTTCGGTTGCGGGGGTCAATTACAATCATTTTTGGTCAATAGATATACCCCCGAAATCTTGCGCATTTTCGAGAAAAAAATTCAGTACCGTCGGAACTTTAAACGTTAATAACTGGTTAACGAAGCCTTCATCAACAAATTGGTATTCTTGATTTTCGTCTTATTTTGGCCTCTAGAATCCCGCATTAAAATTTTTCCCAGGGGTAGCCGAACACCCTGTATGTCTCCCTAAAAATCATACAACTTTCATCTGAAACATTTTATTGTGCAACAGTAATTTATGAGTTATTTGAAGTTATCGTGTTACGAGACTTACTCTGTACATTATAAAGAACAAAACACCTTAATTATACTCTAAATGGTATTTTACTAACCACACAAGAAACATTAAAGAGGGAAGCGTTACGATTGGCAAAATTTTCGTTATACAATAAAAAGATAACGATCCTCGTTGCAATAAGAATAAAATATTCGAACGCAAGGATCTCGATTGATACTTTTAAAGACCTTCGTGCGTGCCTTCCTGTCCTCCATCCAGGTTCGCAAACTCCCCGAGAACATTTTGGTAGGAGAAAATTAGGTTGCTTTAAAACTGAGGAGACGTATTAAGATCAGGATGAAGTGGAAGTTTGTAGGACTTCCTATTAAGTACAGTTTCTTAGAATTCCTAACAACGGTCTCAGACTTAACATGAATCTTTGAGAGCGCTCGAATTGCATACACGAACCGAGATTTAACCTTAGACCCAATCTCTCAGTATTATTGTCGTTTTATTCTCCGGATACGTAATTCTCTTAAACGTTTGCACTGAAATTCGGGATATCAAGTTCTACTCGCTGTTAATGGAACGAGTCTGCCAGCTCTAAAGGGGTTTAATTATTAACGTACAAGAATCTGAGATATCTATGTGGAAGCTTGCATTTTCAGAGCTGAAGATTCTGAACAACTAGACAAATATTAATATGTCAACAACAGTGGATGGAGACTTTCGATTTAAAATCTTTGACATTTTTTAAACATGAAAAAAGTTGATTGATAAATGAAGGACAATTACAGTGCATTTATTTGTACCAAAGAAAATAAAACATGAAGTGTTTATTTATTCTCTTATAGAAAATTATGGTAAATTTCCAAAAATTCCAGTTAATTTTTTACAAGCTTTATGAGAAATTACGAAACAGTCGATTTTGGTAGTTCTCGTGTTAAAAGTAGAGGTAGGTATTAATTTCTTACACCGAAAATCACCGTCAGAAAATAACATGTATGAAAGCTAGGACCAAAGAGAGACACTTTAAAGATAAACTGTAAGTTTTTACATTTATGATAGCACAAGGGGGATGATCCACTATTTTTCAGAGTTTCCTTGGATCGTAAAGTAAAAAAATACCGAGCAATTATGTCGGTGTCGGCGATCATCGCGTAAATATTTGCCCAGGGGAGAAAAGAGCCATTCCGCAGGAAGGAACGTTCCTCTCGTGTCAGCGTAGCCATTGCCAACGACCAAAGGACGCCCCGCGACTCTCCATCGTGCACGCGCCTCCGCGGGTTGAAAAGCTGAGCGTTAACTGCTGATAGTCACCCTCGCAGCGACAAAGTCGGGACAAAGTAGTCTCATTGTCTCCTACGTCCGATTGTTCCGCCAGCAGGAACTCCCTCCGTGTCCCACCCTCTTTTTCCCCCTCCTTTTCTCCGGGCGCACGGGTGTTTTCACAACCCGTGAAACGCGGCGACAAACGCATCCTAGCCCCCATGCATATGGTGTCTGGGGCCCCACGGGCGATAGAGGGCAAAAGTCGGCCCGTTTATGCCGCAGGAAATTTTTCTGCGCGATATTGCGTGCCATATGCCATTAATTTGATCCATTCATCAGCATCGCCCCAGGTGTGTCGAGCACGCCGATGCAAACCGAGCGAATTGTTCCGCTCGTGGCGACGTGTCGTTACGCGCCGCGCGTGCGTCGCGAGCGTATTAACGCGCGCCACCAGGGATTTTAACCTTCCGCGGGACAGGCGTGCCAACGGGGCTTAGGTCCGACTGCCGAGCAATGTCAAGGATCGTCGATCGAACGCGCCACGCGACCCGATAATTGTCGTTGCAACGTACGCACGTGGCGTTGTTGAAACAACGAATAAACAAGTAATCGTTGTTCGATTCGTTGTTCCAATTATCCTTAATTCGAATGCCTCGGACAGTAATTTACAATGGTCCACTTAGAACTTAGCGTGGGGCACTCGTAGTGTATCGTGGGTCGCTTGAAACTCGGCATGGGTCATTTGTTACTCGTCGTGGGTCACTTGAAACTTGTCATGAATCAATTGAAACTTATCATAGGTCAGTAGCAACGTATCACGATAGATTTAAGATTTTGCATTAGAACTTATCGTGGGGCACTCGTAGTGTGTTGTGGGCCACTTCAAACTCATCATGGGCCATTTGAAACTCGTCGTGGGTCACTTGAAATTTGTCAGGAATCAATTGAAACTTACCGTGGGTCAGTAGCAACGTATCACGATAGATTTAAGATTTTTCACTAGAACTTATCGTGGGGCACTCGTAGTGTATTGTGGGTCACTTCAAACTCATCATGGGTCATTTGAAACTCATCGTGAGTCACTTGAAACTTGTCATGAATCAATTAAAACTTACCGTGGGTCAGTAGCAACGTGTTACAATAGATTTAAGATTTTGCATTGCAACGTATGCACGTGGCGTTGTTGAAACTACGAATAAATAAGTAATACGTTGTTCGATTCGTTGTCCCAGTTATTCTTAATTCGAATGTCTCGAACACCTGACCCTTCTCGCCATACCTATCTTCAATTTTACAAAGTTTAGCGCAGAAGAGTCGTGGAAGTTTATCGTGGGCCATTTTCAATGAATCGCGAGCCACTTACAGTTTTCCGTAGGGCACTCAAAACTTGTACTGTGTCGCTTGAAACTTATCGTAGATTACTGAAAACTTATTATAAGCTGTTTGAAACTTATCGTGGATAAGTGGTTGCTTACATTTTGTCGTGGGTCGCGTGAAACTTACGTTGCTTCGCTTCAGATTTGCCACGAGTAGCTCGAAACTTATTGTGGATCGGTAATTTACAGCGGGTCACTTAGAACTTATTGTGGGTCACTTGAAACTCGTCATGGGGCACTCGTAACTCGTTGTGGATCAATTTGAGACTCGTCATGGGTCATTTAAAACTCGAATGATCAATTTAAACGTATCGTGGACCACTAGAAACTTATCGTGGGGCAATAATAGGTCGCGAGACTCGTCGTGGGTCACTTGAAACTTGTCGTGGATCAATTGAAACATATCGTGGGCCATTCGAAACTTACTGTGAGTCAGTACAACGTATCATAATAGATTTTAACGACATCATTTGCCATTTACAGTGGACCACTTAGAACTTATTATGAGTCACTCGAAATTCGTCGTGGGTCCCTTGGAACGTAGCGTGGGTCAGTAGCAATGTATCGCGATAGATTTTAAAGATTTTGAACACGAATAAGTATCTGGAATTTGGATTCACAAAATTTGCAGACCGTTCCAATAAGACTTCCGTATTCGAATCATAGCGAGAGAAGACCAGTTCGCAATTATACTTTTTAAGTTTTCTAGATACTTTGTACTGAACAAACGAACAACTTTTACGATAAAATATTACTAAAATCACTATCTTCAATACAATTACAATTTTTCCCAAATGGAAAGTCCAGAATAAATACTCAATTTATCAATTAAATTCCCCAAAAAATCAGTACATATGCAAAATTATATCAATTAATAGTCCAACGTACGGATAGAGAAAGAATTGTGTTAAATACTAATTTGTTTCAGAAAAAATTCGATACTTTTTTAAATTTTCTTGTAAACCGGTCAAAGAAAAAGAAGAGAAGTTCAACCAAAGTATTATATTTCTCAGAAAAATGGCCCTCTAACTCGTAAATTACTAATCGTTGAAGTACGCCGTGCAGGAGGTAGTATATCGTCGTTAATATCTCGAATTTCGCTTGAATATTTCAGAACAGTATACTTAAAAGGTTAGCGTTTAAGAAAATGCAAAAATATCGTTCTTTTAAAACTCCAAAGATGGTATTCCCCCTGGAAACTCAGTTAAACCGTTAGAACTCGACTAACGAAACGCGACATCTTAAGGTGGGAAAGTTGTTCCGCGCATTCGAGTGCAGCGACAAGAGGATTATATTTCCTCGGAAGAGTACTTAAACTGATTAAAACAAACTGTTAATGTTTTCGTGCCATTGCCCCGGCGCTCAGGAAACTGCGCTACGCGGACTTTAATGTTACCGGTTCAAACGAATTAACGACCAAACGAAATTCCTGAATTTACTCTTCATTTTGCGGTTAATCGGTCAAACGCTCCGCAATCGCATTGCGATCGCTGTCGAATAGATTCAACGTGATCGCGACGCGCGCACAGATACGAATCGAATGAACACATTACGCAGTATAATACAGTTTTGCATGGAACGTGATTCGTACTATCTGAAATAACCGAGTTTGAAAATAAATCGAAAACGAATAAAACTGTCGATTATTTTGTCGGTCTGATGTTTATTATTATATCTCGATGAAAACGGAATTCATTCGACACTGAGCATCCTGCCATAAACGTTGTAGTACTTTTCAAGCACATTACTTTAATACTACTTTAATAGAAGATGATAATTATGGAAAAAAGAATAATAATATTCTCACAGTAAAAAAATAAGATAATATTTAATTTCTCTATGATAAGAATGTTCGTCTTCCTTATTATCCAGAAAATTTGTGGAGTAAGAGTCAGACCTAATTGAAAACTGATCGAGCATGGCACGTTAAACGCAAACACGCGTTATTTCGACGATCCATTTGAAAAAAAGTGACGGGTATAGGGGTAACTTGGGAAATAAGGATTGATGGAAAGCCTTGCGATGACGCTAAACGTGTCTCCACGGTAACATCGGTCTGCCAGCATTAACAAGTTAACGTTTTAAATAATTTCCCAAGAAATTTGTTTCGATGGAACGCGATGTATATTCCTGCTATAAAAACTTTTGAGGAAAGCTTTCCAATTATTATTTCTCTAAAAATAGTATCCAATATTTTTTTTCTGTATTAAATAGCAATCAAGTGTCAATGTTAGTTGAGAAATGATACCTAAGCACGAGTCAGGTATACTAGGTCAAGAAGTTCCAGTAGTGATAGAAGAAATGAAGATAGTAATTCTGCAGACAGTTCTACCTACTGGTTTACCGTAGGTTCCCACAGCGCTATTTTATAAACCAGTTGTTGGAAAATAATGTCCCCATAGTGCTAGTTAACTAGATTTAAGAGGGACAATATTAGTTGTTGTGGTGCTACGTGTATGAAGAGTCTCCATCTTAACACTGAACGCAAACAAGTATATAATTCTAATATACTACGGAATAGAACATTTTTGAGGTCAAAGAAACTGATGGCTATCCAAGTGCTAATCGACCACTATTCAGAACTGCAGGATACCATGACTGAAAGTGGTATTGATACTGTCGCAACGGTTGCACCCTGGCTTAAATGATAGCACGGGAGTCACTGGAAGAGGTTGACAGGGTTGAATATTCCTCAACCCCTTCCAAGCCTCAGGGTTGACAGGGTGCTTAAGCTCCAGTCCTCTGTGGTGACCGATAGCGTTGGATCATCGCGGTGGCAGTGGTTGCCCCATATCGTAGCTCTTCTGCTTGCTGAGTAAGTCGCAGTTAATCAACACGGGCACTGTCCGAACAGAGACAGCAGCATAGAGAACCTTTGACCAGTGTGAACGCGCAGAATTTGACTAACCCGATCCTAAAAACCTAAATGAGAGTTAGATGACATAAACCAAAGAGTTTGGTTGCAGCGGAACCATTCTTCTCATTCCTTGGTTAATGGAAAAAATACTAGCAACGACGCAATACAAAACTATAATTTGTAGTAATCGTATACTATACCCTGTATACAAAATTACATCTAGGATAATAGTTAGGGAGAGGACAAAATTGTGTATCTTTTATATCAAATGCTAACTAAAAGTTCACTGTATTAAACGTTGATTGTATTATTTTATCATTCATCAGCTACTCTCAAAGTAAATTATAAGAAGAAACGTCAAAGAGGCGAGCATTTGTAGTCGATTGCAAGGATCTTGATTGATACTTTTAAAGACTTTCGTCAGTGCCTTAACGTTGATTGTATTATTTTAACCATCAGCAACAATCGCTAAATACCTCAACCGTTCAGATCGATTGTCCAAGTATTTAAAAAAAAAAGGAACCCCTATGCGCGGAATCTTGAAAAGAGCATGAGACAACACCTGGGGAAGCCAGGTCGGCCACGGGGGAATAAATAACAGCGGGAATTACGGTATCCGCTAGCAGGGGAACTTAATTAAACCACGCTGGCGAAAACGTTGAAAGTAGACAATAAGCTGTCCCGTAGCGAATAAAGCGTCTCTGGAAACGGGCGCAGGGACTGCACGCAGCTGCATATTACAACGTGTTTGCTCGCGTGGCCATTTACATATAAGCGCGGCGACGCTAGCGGCTACTCGCCGCACCGTTTGTTAAACAATTAACCGAATGCAAATATCGAGGCACTGGTTCGTTGTTCTTGGCCACCCCCAGCCTCCCCCACGCGCCTCCCCGCCGCTATCCGCTCCCGTGGTCCCTTTCTCGCACCAAGAACGACGCCGCTCGTAATTAATGGAACCGGGAGGACTCCTTTCGGGATGACGAAAGGGGATTTTAATCCGCGGCGCGCCTATCGACTCAAAGTGCGCGACGAGAGTGCAACGAGACATCATCTGAAGATTAATCCACCGTGAGATCGCGCCCCGGGCACTGCTGGATGACATTACGTCAATGAGACAACGCGCACTTTGACGAGTGCATGCTCCTTCCATCGTTCCCCTTTTCTCTTCCTACCCCCGACTCCGACATCCTTCTGACATCTCCGCGCTTTGACGACACGCTGACACTCCGAGCGTTCGAATTTCCCGATGACATTGCGTCGCTCGTTGCGAGGGCCGCGCGATCTTTCAGAAGAATCGTACGAAATTGTCCTCGGTGCGACGTACGTTCAATTTTTTACACGATTTATACTACGGCAGTGTGTATAAGTCGTACAGAGACTCAGAACGATCTCTGGGACCATTTGAGTCGATTTAGAATTGGGTTATAGGAATACCTCGATAAAGCGTTGATCGAACGACGTTATAACGAGGTCGTTCGCATCAGAGGTGCTACGTGCGTATTGAATAACAATTACTAATGCATGGGTGAATGTTTTATATTTCTCGATGTATCTTTGTGAAAATAGTATCAATTGATTGAATTTTTTCCGAAACAAATGAAACCAAGCAAGATACTTTAGGACTGTTCACTTATACATTGTATGAATAATGTTTGAATCGTGCAAAGTAAATTGCTACCATTTGGTGATGTTTTTAGGGCGATTTTGAATCGAGTTATAGGAATTCCTCGATAAAGCGTCCATCGAGCGACGTTATAACGAGGTCGTTCGAATAAAAGGTGCTGCGTGCGTATTATAGAGCAATTACTAATGCATGGTAGAATCTCTTATATTTTTCGATGTATCTTCATGAAAATATTATGAATTATTTTGGTTTTTAAACAATTATAGTAGTGATTAACTGAATTTCATTATACGAACGTCAGTAGAAGGACGCATAAACGATAGATACTACAAACAAAGACGTTAAAATAGCAGAAATCCACGAAATTATAACACAAATGTGTTATAAGGTGACTCGTTTCAGCCTCGAGGCGATCACGTTTCGAAAAGTGCGTTCGAAAGCATCGAAGAGGATCCCCAGCAGCTTCTGTTCGCGAGCGTTTTCGTCGGGGACGTTTCGAGATAAATATATTTATGCGAGGATTAGGTAGAGAGATCATACACGCTAGAGACATAATCAATAACGGCGAGCCACGGCACTGACGCGTTTGCAAAAAGAACGACGCCGAGGAAAAATGAAACAGATACTCGGGCATCTTCTGTTCATCGCGTAGTAGGGGGCTGTCCTCAACGGGCGACGCATAAAACATTTGAGGATTACCGGTAGCGACGGTGCAGCTCGCTGTCACTTTTACGACGATAATATTTCAGCGGGACGTCAGTCGTGTTCCTGTCTCGAGTGTCGTTTCGAGAATAAGTAGTCGCGCGATGAAAGACCGCCGTGCGATTTCACGGGAAATCGACGCATTTGAAAACCACCCCTCTCGTATAATTATACTTTTATCGAATCTTCTAACCCTTTAATCACGATTACAAATTTAACGATGATCGATACAACGTATTTTTCAATTTTCCCGGTTGTTAGAAAAGAAGGATGAGAAATTTAAATGAAACGAAGAATTAAAATGGCGTCTGATAACATTTCAAGCGATTTTCGCATTAGCGGACTTCACCAACGCTTGCATCGACGAGTTTTCGCGCTAATTCTACGCGCTCGATGCGTTCATCGAGAATGCTGTCCAATAACAATTTTTATTTCCGCAATGGCCGCTACGTACTCTTGTTTTCGCGCGATCGCCTCGTCATACCATAAATCAACGGGTGTGCGAACACAGAATCGCTTTTATACGATATTAACCGAACGTCAGGATTAACAGGAATGTCATATTCGCGATTACAAGTTTCATCGTAATACGCACTGCGTTCATCGGGCGCGAAATAAAAATCAACAGAGAAGCAGGGGAAAAAAAATACCGAATTCCGTCCAGTTATAAACGAGCATCACTATTGGCACAATGACTCGCACGGTATTCAGTTTATTTTACGATTCGCGCGATGTGGTGTTTAAAAAAAAAGGGTGAAAATACATCAAGGTAGTATTTTCGTTTGTTTGGATAAAAGATCGGTCGATTTATTATAATTACTTTTTCCAAAAGCACAATATTTTTGCTCGACGCCGTTTTGTGTAACGCTTCCCATTTATTTTATTTCTGTTTTTATCGAACGCTACCAGGTCTACAAAAATTGTAATTTTTTAAATTTTAAATCGTTCGTTATTTAATATTCGACGATTCTGACTATTTTTAATTACTCGTATTCGTGGTACAGACGTTAGTAAACGGTAAATTAGAATTTCGTACGATCGATCGTGTCTAAACGCTTTTGCAAACGATTCGTTTTATCGCTCATCAAAGTAGAATTCTACCTTGAATCTCGACGCGAAATCCGCGTCGGATCGTGGCACTCGAGCCATTCGAATCCTTTATTAAGGTTGATGAACGGATCAATTGATTGGAGCTAGAATCCAATCGGCTTGTTCTATCTTTGCTTGTAGTGCTATTTGACTCACGCACGGAACTAGCCCTTTTTCCAACTGCGTACTTTTACTCGTTCAATCACACTGAAACGGTGTTCTTAACGCATTACCAGTGTTCTGTTCAGAACCCATCCGAAGAATGTAATTTTAACGATATAGTAATGATTCTTAAAACAAACCCCATACATCGTATGATTTCTATGATATTAAAGTTGAGTATCACGAAGAAAGAAATTTCTGAAATATACTTTTTTACGTACAGACAAATTAAGTGCTTCTTTTCTCAATTGAAATATTCCCAGAAAGATTTGATTCTAAAATTGTCTTTCGAAATTTTCAACCTGTTGGACGGAAAATCCTTAACCTCTTGGGTACAACGTTTTTGAAGGATGTATAAAAATAGTTGAGCATCGACAACGACCGGAAAGTCTGTAAATTGATACAGAATATTCACGTCGAACTTAAGGGGGAGACTCTTGTAAAATGGTAAAACGAGAAGTGATATTTGACAATTTTTTTTACAGCACAAGGGTTCGATGAAACTTTTTGCCACTTTCCACATATATTCTTTAACATTTCAAGATACAAATATATTTTTTTCGTTACGTAAATAATAAATGTTATTCCATATGTCGATGGCGTTGATCGTCGTACAGTCTAACTTTTTGTTTTTTGATTTAGAATAAAAAATCGAACGACATTTTATTCATAATAGTACTACGCATCGTATGAATTAAAATCCTCCTTAAGGAATGCAAAATTGTCGAAGATACACGGCTTTGAACACCAAAAGATGATTCTTGCAATAAATTTTTAATTTAATTATGCAATAAACATAGTTTAAATAATTATTATTACGAAGGATGTTAGCTCATACGACGTGGCATTGAACGTGTTAAAAGACTAAAAAAGCGTTTCGATTTATAATCATTTACAGTAGATGGGAGCAATATTTCTCGTCTCCCCTGTTCCTTCGTCCGTTCGTTCAAGAGCCTCGCGAAACAGGAACAGAAACAGAAACGAAGGAGCTCCCTGAATCACGATCCGCGGGAACCGGTCCCGTCTGAAATTTAATAACTCGAACGCGGTGGTCCGATTCGCGGCGGGGTGGCGGAGCGAGTGGTAGCGGGGAAAAAACACAAAAGGATGAACGCACGAAACGGAGAAAAAACGAGGGTGAGAAACAGGGTTGAAGAGGAGGGAGAAACGCTCACGCAGAGATGACTGGAAAGCCTGGGGGGAGGTAGCGGAGAGCTAAGGATAAACAGAGAGACGGAGACGGAGCACCAGGCAGCCATACATTAATTACTCGGATGTTATATGCATGTTGATGGGATACATATGTATGAGCACTTGTAAGTAAGTCGTGTGCAGGTTCTGCCAAGAGAATATTCCCTCGGGTTGTGACGGTCTGGCATCGAGATTTCGCCGTTCTCCTCGCGACCGTTGTTTCGCCCTGTTTAGAGACGCGAAAAATTTCTGTCGCTCCTCGCGCCGCCAGACGCGCCCGCTGCTGCGTCCCGGGGAGAAAAAGGGATCCGATTCGACGAACTTTATTCGCGCTCGTCGAGACGAGTCCCCCGGGGACGCGAAACGCCGCGCTGAAAAACGACGCCAGCCACCCCGAGCAAGATCGATTCGCAATTAGTAGCCGTACTTTCCTCGATCCTCCCTCGGCGGCGGAGGCGAAACGGGGCTGCGAACGATTGCTCCAAGACGACGCCTATTTCGACGGATTTTTACAACCCGGCGCGTAGCTCGATTTCGACGAGATTTCAGCGGAGGAGCGTCCACTCGAAGACGTCTCCCCTTTCGATACTTTATTTAATGGCTTTCGAGTACCTTTCGAGACACCCGGTACATAGTACAGTTTTTCAAATTGAATGTTGAAATGGGAATATAGGATTTTTCATCCCTTTGCAGCCCTTTGGTGAAAAGAATGAAAATAGTTGCGTACAGTTTATGTTATTACATAAAATTTTTAATACTAAGCCTACCACGATTGGCCAAATGACCGTTTTTTAAATTTCTAACATACAATGTTATTTTAGCGTCATTTAAATTCATTTATAGTATATGGACAATGTATTCTTCAATTTTCACTTTTATTCTTATTGTTTGAACAATTACTTAGAATTACTTAGAATTTATTGAACAATTTATATTTTTTTGTAAGAGACTGAAGAAAATTTGGTATCAAATTCTGGTTAACTTCCAATGTAAATAGGAAATACGTAGAGAAATTTACGTGCGTGGTCATTCACCTCGCGTTAATGAACGTAAACAAACGCTTCGAACTCTCGTATCTCCGAAACTAGCCATGGCATCGACTTGAAACTAAAATCGCTATATCTCCGGAACTAATAAAGCTATCGACTCTCACAAACGTTAATTTTAAAGGGCATTTCATCCTCTATCTAATGGATGTATCAACCAATATTATTTATTTTGTCTTCCATATTTATTTTACAATTTTCTTTGACTCCATGCACCTAAAGAAGTTTTAGCAATTCCAATTGATTATACAACATGGTGCGCGCTAAAACTGGGTTATAAATTGTTTATTGAACTGAAAAAGAATTTAAATTTGTATACGGGATGTTTGCGTTGCTACTAGCCAGCATTTTTTCGTAAATAAATGTTTTCTCCAGAACTACATTATTGAAACAAAATTCGTAAAATCGGTAGGTTTAAACCAGGTAAATATGCTTCCCAAAAGGAAATCGTACATAAAGAGTGGCCATTTGAATCCGAAGCGCCCTGTATACCGAAACAAACGTAATACCGAGCTGAAAAAAGGCGAATAATTAATGCACATCACCGACATATCTGCTCAGCGTAACGAACTACGCGGACGAGTCAACAAACAATGTTTCGTTACGAAGAAATATTCTTTTTTCCTTTTTTTTTTTTCTCGTTTTTGTTCTCTCTCCCCGAGGACAATCTCACGGAAACGGAACTAATTATCCTGTACATTTAACCATCGCCAGAATTTTCCTTTCGCGTGCAGCAGCGTTTTTCAGCCGCGTTTTTCAGAAAATACTGAAAAGCTGCTTTTCATCCGTTTGTTCGCCGGGAACCGTGGCAGTAACCAAACGCCGCAAGTAAAAACCGCGGCATAATTATATTGAGAAACCGCAGAAAGAGGAAGGGAAAGAGATCGAGAAAGTGGAACGCAGGTTGAGAAAAACAGCAACAAGTTCGCCGCAACTTCAACCACCGCCACTTCCAACGAAACGCTAACAAGAGTTTTCAGAGACTTTTGTCTCGAGATGCGATGAGCTCGCGAAACTTGGGTGGCTGTTGAATAAACGGTGGAAGGTTCAGTCTCGTACGACGCCGCAAATAATAATCGCGTTATACCGTTTATCGCGATAGATTCCATTTTTATTCACGCTGGCAACAAACTCATCACTTTGCAAACACCAACCACACTTTAGACACAAATTATTTCATTAACACTTTGATTGCCACTTCATCCATATGTGGGTGTTAGAACGTTTCACTATGGGGCTATAACAATTAATTCTGAAGCTGGAATGTTAAAGGAAATACGTCTAGATAAGATCCATGAATTTTAGTGAAATAAGTACTAAGAAAAATTCTAAGTTATACAGGGTGTTCGACCACCCTTGGGAAAAATTGTAATGAGAGATTCTAGAGGCCAAAATAGGACGAAAATCAAGAATACCAATTTGTTGATGGAGGCTTCGTTAAAAAGTTATTAACGTTTAAAATTCCGCCCGTATTGAATTTTTTTCTCGAAAGTGAGTAGAATTTCGGAAGTATATCTATTGACCAAAAGTGATTGTAATTGACCCCTGTAACCGAAAATAATTTTTTCAGAACGATTTGAAATACGTGAAATTTCAAGGGAATCATTCATTCATGATCAGACATTATAAATTCGATAATGAATTTTTTTCTCGAAACTGAGTAGGATTTCGGGGGTATATGTATTCACCAAAAATGATTGTAATTGACCCCCGCAATCGAAAATAATTTTTTCAGAATGATTTGAAATTTTTTAATTTAATTTTTAATTTTTTGTCAGATATCGATTCTTCCTAGTTAACACGGTTTGCATTATATGTATTTTATTCACTCATAAACTATTTTGCCATTAATATATATTATCGCTTTAACTCTAAAAATCTATAAATCCAATAAAATGCACGAAATGTTATTCGAGTTGAACAAGAATTTTGATAATAAATTTTAACAATTCCACCGACGATTTCTAAAGCTACCAAATATAAATGCTACCGAAAGAATCGACGATAGTAAGTTCCATCGCTGTTATTGGAAAGCCTTATATTAACCCTGGGGGAGGGGGGGGGGGGGGAGGCGTTACAGAATTTTTCGAGCCGTCCATTTAGTTCCGTAGCGCTCGTAAATCCAGCGGCAAATTGTAACCGATCGGAAATATTCGTTCTCGCGATCGCGACGCTTATTGACTCTGCAAATTAGTAAGAAGCGGCACTTTACGACCGCGCCGACGGCAAATGAAGGCATTAAGCTTCGAGTCGGGCGTTTGCATAAAATTTTCACGGAACCGCCGTCGCACTTAGAACGTTACACCGCCGTCCGATCGATCGACATCGATTAATGCAAAGTGGATTAAGATCCAGAGGGGAGGCCGTCGTTGCTCAAGTATTAGTTATGCCGCCATAAATACACACAGCCGCGCGTGATTTCAATTTTAGACCGTTAATGGACGCCCGGGATGGCTAACCGTGGATCACGGTCCCGTCGGAAACAAACACACCGTAATTAGTCGACGTCGAACAACATCCGAGTGAATTAAGACGCGGCTTATGGCAACGCAAATATTTGCCGGACGATTTACCTGGTTTTGAAATCGCTTCGCCCCGAGCGTCGCGACGCCCCGCCGACCCGTTGCTCCCAAAATCCCAAAAAGTTAGCCGCTTGTGTTTCCGTTCTATTTGTCCGGAACACGTCCTTTTCGTTGATCTTGCGATCGTCGATTTCCCCTTTTCGTAATCGTTCCTTCTTGCACGATCGACGTTTCGACGATTAAGGGGATCTTCTACTGTAAAACATGTTTTTCACTGTTTTCTTTAGTATTTTTTTACTAAAGAAACTGTGCAACTTGTGTGATAAAGTTTTGGTTATTCTATTATAAAAGATGCTTTCGTTGGGAATTGAAGGTAGCCTGTATATACATGGTGTTCGGGAAAACTTTTAATGGGAGATTCTAGAGGTCAAAATAAGACGAAAATCAAGGATATTAATTTGTTGATTGAGGCTTCGTTTAAAAATTATAGAAACATTTCCGACCACACAGTATATTTTCGGGTAAAGAATTTTTTTCTGGAAAGTACGTAGGATTTTGGAGGTATGTTTATTCACCAAAAATGATTGTAATTAACTCCAACACCTAAAAATAATTTTTTTAGAAGGATTTGAAAAGTTTTTTTTTCGTCGAAAAATTTAGGCACCTATCCCTTGTCGATTTTTCATAAAAATTTGTTTTTCATTTTTAGTAAATTTGTTTAACGTCCTACGGAAATTTTGTTTAGTACTTTTTTGTAGGTACCCATAAGCTCTACTTCCATACTAAATTTCATTGAAATATTTTCACTATTGTAGGAGTTATGGTTGTTTGAAAATTGGACCACTTTTATGGGGTTTTTCTCATTTTGCGGGGTCAAGGATCAACTTTTCGAATATTTTTGCGATTTGTAGATATTCTCCACCAAAATACGCGTCGTTTGCTTTTTTAAACATTAAAATCGTCCAATCCGTTCAGAAGTTATGATGTTTCAAACATACGGATGAAATTTCAGTGAAACACGTCAATGGTATGGTCAGACACTGCATTTTCGGTAAGGAATTTTTTTCTCAAAAGTGCGTAGGATTTCGGGGGTATATGTATTGACAAAAAATGATTGCAATTGACCCCTGCAAACAAAAATAATTTTTCCAGAACGATTTGAAATTTTTTAATTTAATTTTTAGTAACTTTTTAAGGAAGCCTCAATCAACAAATTGATATTCTCGATTTTCGTCTTATTTTAACCTCTAGAATCTCCCATTAAAATTTTTCCCAGGGATATGTTATTTAATTTTGCTCAAATATTTTCGTATAAGGAATGGTCACGAAGAGGAATAGATTTATCTTACGAATAATTCGTGAATGTAAATACGTGTTAATGTTAATATATCAAATTTGACGACGAATGAGTAGCCTCATGATTGTAAAACTTGACATCAAGAGTTTGTAACGAGTCAGACTCGTCATTGTATGACAAAGGATTGAGTACGATTCCATTTTGGTCGAACGAGAAAAATTGTACGCGAAAACATAAGTCGAAAATGTATTGAAATTGAATTTGAATGTTGGTTACGGATCTGTTTAGCTCGTCTGTCTATTAATTACATTGAAAAATGTACGCGTGTAGTATAACATTATTGTATTGTTAATTTGAAACATGCATCAAATATTCAAATTATTTTTATCCTGTTTTTTCCATTCAAACATGCGACACTTTAGTATGAAAATTGCCTGTCCACGTTTATAATCAGAAAATCCCTTCTATAGGTAGAAATTAATTAGAAATAACGTAATTAGCATTTTGGCCGGCTTTTTGAAATTTCCAATCAATGTGACCGAAATTGGAAGTGTCCCAAAAGTTATTACCTATTTTAATAAACAATTATAAACGACGTAAATGTACGCTTTCGTTCAAGTTATTCAGATAATAATTTCCTTTGTCAGGGAATGTTTCACACTATGCAACGAAAGGTTACAAGCAATTATCGAGTTTCCGACCACTCGATTGCCGGTTACTCGAATCGTTGCGCAAAATAATGAAAACAACGAAATTTTTGCGCGAGATTGAAAAGCTCGCGTAACGCTGGAAAAGTGTCGGATTGATTCAACGATTCAATTTCTATGAAAATAATATAGCGAAATCTAATAAGAGAGAAACTTCCCGTTCGATACAACCGAGCGCCATTGCTCGACATCGAAATTGAAACGCTTAAACTTTTATACCAGAATTTTTATAGCGCCAAGTACGAACAGCTACAACTGTGTTTTTATATTCAAAACAGCGAAGTCGTCGTGGAATAAACCATCGTTGCTCGTAGATGGTTGTTTTGAAACATACGAAAGGAACTTCCTGAAAATCGGTAGTCGCAGGAATAACGGGGCAGTCGAATTTCAATAACCGTTTGTCGCCAATTCGATGAACTTTTCATCCCTCCCCTTTCGAAAGCTGCTTTCCCGTCGATGTCAGCGCTTTTCACATCCGTCGAAAAAGCTCTGATGGCCGTCTGAAAATCACGACAGCGCGTTACCTTTATCCAGCCACCTGCTGGCCGACCCCCTCTACAGGCGAAAGCCTGTTTTAAATGCTCCCTAGCATTGTTTGCGGCAACTTTCAGCCGCTTTTACTACCGCAAACAGCCATTTTCATTTAGTTCTCTTTTCACCCCCCCCCCCCCCTTTCCTTCCTCCGACCCGATGCGCTAAGTGAATTTTACTGCCCACTTCCATTTCGTTCTCCTTTCATTCCCTACGCGGTCTCGACCCTGTTTGGTAAATCTAATCCTTGCTTTTCATAAAATTTCTCCACCTCCCTTCCATTCTATTTTCGTTCGTTTCTCTCACGGTTGTTTATTCCCCCCCCCCCCCTCCCCGCCCACGCCTCCTTTCCTTCCCGCGTTATATTTTCATTCCTTGCCCCGCTATTATTTCCTCAAATTTTTCATCCCCCCCATCTACGTTGCTCAGCACCTTCTTCCTGTTCCCTCTTTTTGTTTCTACCACCCCCGTTATTCGCTGTGCATAAGCTACCCTTATTTCTCAAACAATTGTAATAATCACCGCTGTTGCGATGCAAACACATGGTCACCCAAAATAAATAACTAGTTTATTTGTATCGATAAGATGAATACTTTTATTTAATTTGCGTTTTATCGTTTCGAGAGCAAAGCTAAAAATTTCCATGCAGAAATATATAATCGATTCTGTTATTATTCTGTCGTTAATTTTTTCACGCAGTATTCCAGTATACGCAAATAATTTCACACGCAAAAATGAGTAAAAAATGCAATTTTATTCGTGTAATGGTTCGATTGAATACAATTTGGCTAGGCGCGTCTGACCATCGCTCGCTGTTTCTACTTACGCTGTAATCGAACTTTTATTCCTCGTCTTCGGACCTATTTATTTCTTTCCACTTTTGTTTCTTTCAATATTTTCCACGTTTCCTCTGATTTTCATACTCTTCTCCGAGAGAAAACAAAAAACTGATTGCGGAATTTCGCGCGAAACGCGCTCCGTCCATTCGCCGCGAGAGACAAAACGGGGTTGCGGTGAGGGTAACGAACAAATATAAAAAAAAATGTTTACCAATCATATATTCAAATGCACCGGGCGTACGCTGGCATCGATGGATCGCCAAACAAAGCAAAAATAAAAATTTCATTTAAAACGGTTTTCTGGCAACAATATCCGTGACGTGCAATCCGCACTACGGGCAACATCGATTTTATTAATTTCAGCGTCCTTGAAACTGACGTTCGGCCGCGCTATCCGCGACGAGCAAAAAAAAAATATTTCCATAAACTCTGAAACCCTGTTTCGAAATTTCATGGGTTCGCGTGTAACACATGACGCGGTTAAACTCGATCCACTGTTCGAATTCGTGGATTAATAAGGATTCCGTCGAAACGAACGCTCCTCTTTTGTTTCCATGGAATCGATGGTATCCGTTCACCCAATTCAACGTTCCGACGGTACATCCTCTTTCTTTCGAATTTTATTCTTCACACAATTTTATTTCATACCGGAAAAGTGTCAGACTCTACTGCAGTAAACTGTGTTTACCTTGTTCAAAACTCAAAGAACGAATTTTTCTTTCGTACTACAAGTTTCGATTTTCAGTAAACACGTAAAATTTTTATTGAATATAATGTAGAATATGGACATGATTACTCCTAACTACAATTAATCTGTGATCGATTTATACTAGTTTAACTGTATCGTACTCTATGGCGTTGAAACATATCGAAGGATTGAATTTTATTTTTGGAAGAGAGTCACACTCTACTGCATCAAACTATATTTACCTTGCTCGAAAGTCAACGAATTTATCTTTCGTACTACAATTTTCGAAACACGCAAAATTTTTGTTGAATATACATGTAGAACATGGACACGATTTCTCCTGGCTACAATTAACGTGTGATCGATTCGTACTAGCTTAACTGTATCCCGCACTATGGCGTTGAAGTACATCGAAAGGACTGAATTTTCCAAAAGTTGAGTCGTGGAAACGGTTCGACAGTCGATCCGCTGTCCCTATCGAGTCGAGATCGAACAGCATTTTGAAAATCGTTACGTCACGCCGCGCAATCAGATTAACCGTCGCTCAATTTTGCTTCGCAAACGGGCCTCGAGCAATCTTCCGTGAGCTTGATTAATGAGCCACCGTTTCGAGACGAGCCTTCAAGGGGATTATTCCGAAAATTAAAACTAATCCTTGCAGCCTCGCCCCCGCCTTCGATTCTTTGTGTCGTTAATGAATCTCTCTGCAGCGCACCGGAGAAAACCATTTATTTCGAGGTAATGACTAGTGTATTTGAAATAAATAATATACGACTCGTGAAGACGCATGACGTGTCTGATAAACAGCGATTACAACCGGAATTAATTGAAATGATCGTTTGAGCATGTATTTATTGTATTAGTTAACGAAATTAGAGATCTTTGGCTCTCAATTCGAGCACATAGATCCAGTTACAAAGTATACTCGATTGATGAGAAAAATATAGATGCTAGGCTCACAATCCCAACAAAACTTCATTTAGAAACAGAAAACACTCGAAACTTTACGTTTGAATATTCTTGTTTTAATATTTGATTTGATTTCGAGAAAATAGAATAAATAAAATCTATAGTTCCAATTAAAAAACGAAATTTGACCAACATATCTTTTAAATTAATAACGTAAACCAAATTTTCGTTTACGCCAAAATAGAGATTCTATTGTATCCTGCAATTTATATATAAACAATTTTTTATCATCAATAGTTATTGAAATATCGCAACTGTCACACTTTAACGTAGACACCCTGTATATTCATTACCTGTACGGATTTTTAAAAATATTTCAAACGAACATTAAATAGAATTAAATCGAAATGTTAGTTTTTCCCTCTTGAAATTATACATACAATTGTATTTAACAATTTTGTGTACGCAAAATGAGCAGAGAAAATTAAATTCTGCAAATACGATATAAAAGCATTGAAAATCTGAACAGCACAGGTGCTAAAATTTCTGTTCATCGAAATTAACACCTTTGAAGTCTGCTTTTAATTAATTTCTTGAATGTCGATTCCGCGATTAGTACCGAGTGAACACGATATTCATCAATCGAGGGAAAAATTCTGTCAACGAACGAGAGAATACTGTCTGTAGTTATTTGTAATCGGTGATCACCTTTGAAGTCTGTTTTTAATTAATTTCTCGAATGTCCAGTCCACGATTCGTACCGAGCGAAAATGAACAGAAACAGTTAACTTATTGCAAATATTATACAATATAAAAGCACTGAAAATCTGAACAGCACAGGTGCTAAAATTTCTGTCCATCGAAATTAACATACCTTTGAAATCTGCTTTTAATTAATTTCTGGTACGTCGAATCCACGATTAGTACCGAGTGAATACGATATTCATCAATCGAGGGAAAAATTTGGTCAACGAACGAGGGAATACTATCTGTAGTTACTTGTAATCGATGGTCACCTTTAAAGTCTGTTTTTAATTAATTTCTGGTACGTCGAATCCACGATTAGTACCGACTGAACACGATATTCATCAATCGAGGGAAAAATTCTGTCAACGAACGAGGGAATACTATCTGTAGTTACTTGTAATCGATGGTCACCTTTAAAGTCTGTTTTTAATTAATTTCTGGTAAGTCGAATCCACGATTAGTACCGACTGAACACGATATTCATCAATCGAGGGAAAAATTCTGTCAACGAACGAGGGAATACTATAGTTACTTGTAATCGATGATCACAGTGGAATCATGTATACCGAATCAGCGCCATGGTACAAAGTTATCGATAAGCGAATCGCAGGGAAAAGTTCCAGCAATATTCATTCGTGATTTCGCGGCGTAACAAACGGGTATTGTTCCCATTGTTCCGAATCGCGAGAACGTAATACAGCCAAAACGATTTTTCACGCCCCGAACGGGTAAATTAAAATCAACGCCGCATAAAACAGTACCCCCGGACCACGGTGACCCTTCGATTTCTCGGAGCACGAAGTGACGGTACTCGAAAACATTTGTCGCTGCGACCCTTTGATTCAACGCCGGCCCGAGCGTCCGGCGTTTTCATCGAAATGTTAAATGGGTCGTAAGTCGTGGCGGTGCCATTTTCAATATTCCGAATATTGTCCGTGGCAATAATTAATGCACCGTCAATTAATTGCTCTTCTGTTTCGCGCCGTCAACGGCAAATTTACCTCGGGATCGAGCCGTTGTCCCCGGGAAATCACACGCGTTTCATTGACCGTTTCTAGAAAACGTTCACAGACCACCCACTGTAAATCTAAAACCATTTTTACGTTCTGCAAAGTTTTATAGAAAAATTAAACTTGGGCTGAAATTTGTTCTAGCGTTAGGAAGGTTCGAATATTTGCATGTTTCAGTTAAACGATGGATAAATAATGGCGGTTACCTTTTAAATTCTTTGGACTTTTTAGAGAAATCTCTTCCTCTGTTCGAGGGGTAAATATTATAATACTTTGAAAGAGGAAAATATTATATATCAACGATTTTTCTCGAGATTATAAATTTCGATATTTCAAACTCGATATTTTTTTTAAAGTACACATTTTTATCGCTACGATATTGTGTCTGATATCAAGAAGAACAATATATTATCACATATAGAATCAGCTATACAAGAAATTTTGATCATTTTTTTTTGGTCTTCCTAGCTTCTGTTGAAACTGTTAAATATTGAAACCGATATAATTCGAAACGTTCGTAAGTTTTTGTTATTTTCAATCGAACTGTGTACTCCAGATTGTCTTAACCTTTGTAATTTTTATCTCTATTTTAATTCTGACGAATAATACGATACGTAATATTGCGCCGTATTCGTCTCTATTATTTTGTTTTCGTCCGTTCCTCGTCCCCGCGCCGAGAGACCCGTGAGAGATTAATTTGGAATCGCGACCCAAGTCGTGCCTTTATTTGATAATTTCATACTCGGCCGCTCTCAGCGTTCGCGCGTTTTTCACCGCGTTCTTTGTTCCTTTTCTATTTGATGAAGTACTGCGGTCCGTCCGGTGTATACGATAATGAATTGTTATCGTCGGACGTGCAGTTAAACCGTTAATTACCTCCTTGAGGAACCCTTTGAAATTATGATTTTGACTTTACATACATATAATCAAAGGTAAAATTAATTTTATATTTTACTTTAATTTAAATTTTAAGTCGAGGTATAATTTTTGTATGCGAGGTTTAAAACTTTCTCATTTTTATAGCTCCAGATTTAAAAATGTTTCAAGTAGCTCTCAAGAGGCATGTGTATACACGGATTAATATATTGAAGATCGAAAAAGAGGATGTCAGTATAATATAATATCGTATAATATCATAGACAAAGAATATTCATAAATACTAGCAAAAAGGAAACTTCAAATTCAGCTACAACAAAAGTGACTTCATACGAAGAATTTAAATAAAAAAAATATCGATGAATTTCATGGAGTAATAAAATTGAATTTAAATTTTGAAACTAATTTCCTCTGCTTGCGACGATATATTAAAGATCAGTATAATTTCATAAACAAAAATATTCATAAATACTAGCCTGAAAGTAAACTTCAAATTCAGCTATAATAAAAGTGACTTTATACGAAATTCAATAAAAAATCTTCAATAAAATCAATCAAAATCAAATCAATAAAAAAAATGTGGAAGAATTTCATAGAATAATAAAATCGAATATAAATTTTGAAACTAATTTCCTCTGCTTGCGACGATATATTAAAGATTAGTACAACTTCATATACAAAAATATTCATAAATACTAACCGGAAAGGAAACTTGAAGTTCAGCTATGACAAAATTGATTTCATACGAAGAACTTAAATAAAAAAAATATCGAAGAATTTCATAGAGTAGTGAAATTGAATATAAATTTAAAAACTAGTTTCCTCTATTTACGACGAGACTGAATAAATCGTCTAAAGAAACTAACAAATGGATGACAACTGTCATCCTCTCGACTACCGTCCGTTGACAACGTGTTAAAGAGGGAATAAACGCCTCGATATCGTCTTTCATAAAACGGGAAGACAGTTTCATAAACACCTGTCGTACGAACCGCATTCTTTCCCCTCTAACGATGAATAGCCGACCGTCAACAATGATTAGCATCGTTAATGAAAACGCAACGTTGCCCGTTCACGTGGCTGTCAAGGGTATTCCGGCGCTCGTTGAGTCGTTAACTCGCTTAAGTGCGTTCCTTCTCTTATGAATATGCAAACCGTAGGAGGGGGGAATTTAAATATGCGAGATATTTGTCCGCGTGCAGGGAACAGAAGGTCGCGATGGATATTTATGTGTTTCGCCCGATCGAGCGTTCATTCCGCTCCTTCGGAGACAATTTTCTCCGTTACCCCGTCCCGATTTCCCGTCGAATGGCGACAGTGACGGATTCCGGGCCGCTGACGAGCGAGAATGGTCGATTAATCGACGACTATTGCGCTCAATCAATTACCGAATACGACGCGTATCTACTTATCGTTGAAACGAGAACGGAAAACCGCGGATGGATGGATCGAGCGACGCCTTTGAAACTCAACCTTCGACGAATTATCGTACTACCTGTAATAATACTTATAATTAAACCACGAATATTCATACAAATGCATATTTTCATTGTGGGGACACGAGTGCTCACTTTTTTTTATAAAATTCGTAACTCAACGCCTTGCCATACCATGACGTGTCTGACTCGTCACAAGTTCTTGATGTCAAGTTTCATCATCAAGCCTTATGAATTAAAATCAACACATTTTTACATACACGAGGTATTCGTAAAACAAATCTACTTTTTTCGTGGCCATTCCTTGTACAAATTTAAACAGAATTAAATAGTATACGTTTGAAAGCTTATTTGAAATTAAATCGTAAGTCAAGGGGTTAAAAGGAAAGTAGTTGAAAATATCGGGCAAATCGATAGTATCGGTACTCTCAGATCGATATCATTATATCGATACTCTTATTGATATATCGTTACGACGTTATTCTCATAACGATATATCATTACGTCGATACTCCAGTGTCGATATATCGTTATGTCGATAGTTCCAAATCGATATATCGTTATGTCGTTATATCCGTATCGGTGTATCGATATATCAGTACCGTCGGGAAGTACGGCCTTTTTCAATCGCGAACCTCATTTTTCATATGGTAACTAATTGCGACTTACATGGCACGAGATGAAAAATACTTTTGACCATCTGTTGCATCGATTGTATTTCATCTTTCGAAAATGAAATTATTTCGTTAATTAAGGTTCGAACCAAGTACAAAGTAGCAGAGTTTCCGGAGGGGGTATGATAAATGTTCTGAAAAATTTTTATTCCCAGCCGCGAGCCACCCACGCCAGTTGCTACATAATTTTTGGCGAACGTTTCCGGAATAAACGGCTGCAACGGCGAATAGTATGGACAGCGTAATTGTCATTAACGGGGCATCTTCGTCGGTGTAGTGTTACGCTTAGCCTCTATTTGTCCGTAGTTTAATAATTAAGGAAAATTATGCATTCGCCACGCGACATAGAGAGACCGGAGACTTTAAAGCTACCCGGTTAATTGCTGCAATTACGTTTGATGAATGCCCCTAATTAGACTTTCTTTTTTAACATTGAAATTATCCCTCCCCCCCCCCCCCCCCCTGGTATCGTTGCTCGTGAATCAACGCAGTTAAGGGAATAAATAATGAAAATTAATATTTGACGTTGACCCTAGCGTGCGATCGGCTGAATTTATTCGTACGCGACGTTTCCTAAAACTGTGGATAAAATGAATTCGTTTTGATTTATTTGTCCTGCCGTTTTCAAGCGTACAGGCGATAACGATTTTACAGTTATAGCGAGAAGTTGATCGGGGCAAGATATAACGATGAAATGCCCGTGGAAAAATATGATAGTTGCGCCGCGGAATAGTCAATTTATCGCTCGATTGCTATTGAATTAATTAGTTGCGTAGTGAAATTACTGCGTAATCCATACGTTGTACTCGAGAGGATGAAAACATAATTCCAGTTTAATTAATCCGACTTTAATTGACGCGATATTTAAGTACTCAACAAACTCCTCGAATAGTTTACTGAATTAATATATACAGGGTATTCGGCCAAACCTGGAAAAAATTTTAATAACAGATTCTAGAGGCATAAGACGAAAATCAAACAAATCAATTTGTTGATTGAAGCTTCGTTAAGAAATTATTAACGTTTAAAGTTCCACCCGTACTGAATTTTTTTCTCGAAAATGCGCAGGATTTTTGGGCTATGTCTATTGACCAAAAATTATTGTAATTGACCCCTGGGATCGAAAATAATTTTTTTTAAACGATTCGAAATGTTTTAATTTTGTCGAAAAATTTCACATCTTCTCGAATTTTTTTCTAGAAAGTGGGTAGGATTTTGGAGCTATGTCTAATGACCAAAAATTATTGTAATTGACCCCTGAGACCGAATATAATTTTTTTAGAACGATTCGAAATGTTTTAATTTTGTCGAAAAATTTCACACCTTCTCGAATTTTTTTCTAGAAAGTGGGTAGGATTTCGGGGGTATGTCCATAGATCAAAAATGACTGTAATTGACCCCTACAACTGAAAATAATTTTTTCAGAACGATTTGAAATTTTTTTTTTTCACCGAAAAATTTAGGCACCTACCCCCCGTCGATTTTTCTTAAAAATTCGTTTTCGAGTTGTAATAATTTTGTTTGACGCCCTATGGAAAAGTTGTCTAATACTTTTCTGTAGGTACCCATGAGCTCTACTTCAGAAAAAAGTTTCATTGAAATATATTCACAATTGTAGGAGTTATGGCTGTTTGAAAATTGGACCACTTTTATGGGGTTTTTCTTATTTTTCGGGGTCAAGGAACAACTTTTCGAATATTTTTGCGATTTGTACATATTCTCCATCAAAATACGCGTCGTTTGCTTTTTTAAACATCAAAATCGTCCAATCCGTTCAGGAGTTATGATGTATCAAAGATTCGCATGAAAATTCGGGCAAACATTTCTGGCCAAAAATTATAATTTCGGTAATGAATTTTTTTCTCGAAACTGAGTAGGATTTCGGGGGTACGTCTATTCACCAAAAATGCTTGTAATTGACCCCTGCAACTGAAAATATTTTTTCCAGAACGATTTAAAATTTTTTAATTTCACCAAAATATTTCAACATCTACTCTAATTTTTTTCTCGAAACTGAGTAGGATTTCGTGGGTATGTATATTCACTAAAAATTTTTGTAATTGATCCCCGCAACTAAAAAGAATTTTTTCAGAATGATATGAATTTTTTAATTTAATTTTTTATAACTTTTTAACGAAACCTAAGTCAAGAATTGATATTCTTGATTTTCGTCTTATTTTGGCCCCTAGAATCTCCCTCTAAAATTTTTCCCAGGAATGGCCGAACGCCCTGTATTGGTAACAAGACTTTCCCACTATGGAACTAAAACAATTAATTTTCAAATTGAAATGTTAAATAAATTTGAATAGGACAAAGTTTAGTGAGTTTACGAAAATAAATACCGGATGAAAATTGTAAGTTATGCAGTTTACAATTGTCTAAAATCGAGGTTTGATCTCGTGAAAAATTGTACTGTTTTGGTGTGGCAGTCAACGTGTCAATATTCAAATTTCTACGTAAATTTACGCGGATCCCTAGCTTCGTAGATCATCGTCGAAAGCGTTAATTAACCCAAAACTCGTAACGAGGGAGCACGATGGAGAATTACGTTTCCCTGGCAATTATACGAACGTTGTTGGATGGAAGAATGAATTTCTCCCGAAAGAAGGAAGATTGATAACTGTACTTTCGATCGGTAAAGTGGGTCATTTGATGCAAACTCTGTCCAACGGCGGTTTCTTGTTATACAATATATCTGACTCTCGGCTCGTCTTTGTCATTGCAGGGACAATGATAGATGTGGAGGCAGTGGCAGGTGGAACTGCTCAGTTACCGTGCGAAGTGGAACCGCCAGTCCCTGGGGACAAGCTACATCTAGTTATTTGGTACAAGGAGGAAGCAGACGCACCGATATATAGGTAAGCTCCACTCTTGCGTTCCTTATATACGCTGTATTCCAGAATCTAAATCATCCTCGCCTCGCTGGCAGAACGTTTTTTCGAAAAAGAAAATAAACGCGTGGGAGAGATTCGTGCTGGGTTTTCTAAATCGTACTTCGCTAATTTCTACCCACCCACTGACGAATACAAATGGCATCTCGATTTAGAAAATTGCCAATCGATAATCTCGTTCGACCCTTTAACTTGCAATTTAATAATTGTAAACGTAAATAACCCGTTAGGCTGGAATTATTAAAAATATTTTGACACAGACGATTCTGATAGATAGTTAACCTTTGGAAAAAAGTATCATGTATCGAGGCATTTTTATTTGAATAATCACACTTTTTAAATTTTTGTAGAGATTTCTACAAGACCAAAACTCTGATTTCAGGCAATTGTAAACTACGTAACTTGAAATTTGTCATAGTATTTTTGTAACCCGATAAAATTAACGAACCCTATCCAAATTTATTTCTTTTAATACCTCGATTAAATAATTGATTTATTTAATTTCTCAAAGTGCTCAAGTTTCAAGTAGAATATCGCAGTAACTCTACACAGACGACTTCGAAAGTCGAATGAAAAATTGATGGGAAAACTGGAAAGGGAAGTTTTATCTTACGAGTTGGATTATACAGGGTGTTCAGCCACCCCTGGGAAAAATTTTAATGAGAGATTCTAGAGGCCAAAATAAGACGAAAATCAAGAATACCAATTTGTTTATGGAGGCTTCGTTAAAAAATTATTAAAAAATTTCAAATCATTCTGAAAAAATTATTTTTGGTGGTGAAAACAAATCGAAGGAAAAATATAATTTCTATCATATCGATGTAGAAATTATTGTAGAAATTAGGGGAGAGACAAAAATGCAAACCAAACGGTGTTATGTGGGTGCGAGAAAAACTCGGAATTTGCCTTAACACATTACTGGCTCGTGTCTGGGATTGCCTGGACATTGCATTCCGTTTTAGCCGGTCCTAGACACTATGGACAAAGGAATTCACGGTAATTTGTTTTCTCTGTAAAAACATTCGAGCAAAGAAACACAGTATTTTAGAGAATTCGGATGTTTCTATAGTAAATATATGGAATCAATGGATGAAAAAGCATGAAATATACACTCGTCTTCACTTGTCAACGGAACTTTCGTACAACTATCGTGATTCTACGGTAACAAAGCGAGTATGAGAAATAGAAACAGTCGTAGTCATTGTTTTCTTTCGGAATTTCCGGGATAAATGCTGCATTGCGGGCAATCCACTTTCTCGAGGCATTCTTCCCATAAATTCATTTCCAGCCGACGAATTTTACTTCTGAAATGTTGCCAATTTCCTCCCTTTGTATTATATTTTCCGTGCCCACTCGTCATTATCTGTCCTTCACGGTGCCTATTTCACTTTTTTTCCTTTATTAAAGATTAAGATCGCTGTTTCTGATCTTTTAAAATTTAAAGCTATTCGTACGGATCGAGTGCACGGTATAATTTAAAATATTAAGCTTATAGTAGCTCGAAAATGCAAAACACGGCAGAGTAAAATGAAAGAGAAAGCGAGAAAATTACATTTTTAATCGATTCCCGTCCACGTAACCCACTCTGAATTTTTAAATCTCTGCATAAACTCCTGGTTACGTTTAATTAAAGTTTCTACGGTGACGTTGTTCGTCCCCTTCGTGCATGCAACATCGTTATGGAATCACGCTGGCCCCGCGCGTCATTCTTAAAAAAGATAATTAAAATTTGTCAAATCCAGGGACATCGAAATCCACGATAAACAGAGAACGATATTGAAAACAGGTGAATTTTGAAAATCACCGAGTATGAACAATCCTTTCGCCGCGTGAATCTCCATATGTTCGAAAATGCATGAAGAATGGCGTACAAAAAGCGGTTAAATACAAAAATATAATGCTGACGAACACTGGAATATTTTCGTGACAACTACTTTTTATTATTTTTGGTTTTAACCACGAATTTATTATAATCATTTTGATAAAAAATGTATAAGGCCAGAAAGTTACAACTAAACAACTACGGTCATACGTTTGCATTTAACCAAATTTTTATATAAGTTTTCCTCTATAAAATAACTATTACATTTTAATTCATGCTGTAAAAGAAAGTTTTGTTTTTAGTATTTTCCTTTTCTATTAAATTTTAATGGACGATGTTTGTATTCTGTGGACTCGTATTTTTACAAATTCGAATACTCGTTTGAATAAATTGTTGTACGTAACAATATTTGTTCAGTTTAAGAATTTGTGTTGTCTGGTATCGAGTAAAAAAGAAAGTACTATGATCGTGGCAGTAGTTGGCTCCACAAGTGCAGATTTATCTCCCATCGACAGTTACTACCAAAGTTCCCACCACATAAATTTAGAACATTTTACAAAAGGATTTTCTCTGCCCAAGAATATCTATTCCTTTTGTTACTTTTGTGTCTCATTGTTCTTTGTTTACATTGTACGCTGTACATGCTGGTCCATGTGTCTCACATCCCCCATTTATCTCGCGCTAACTACCACCTACTCCGCTGTTTAAATAATTCACTAAAAGAGACTACTTTGCTCGATCCAGATGCCACAGATAACGCCCTTCTAGGATTTATGATGCCCGAGCATCTATAGTTCCACACAAAAATTCAAAATCTTACACTTTCTTTACCTCCTTTTAAACGTTTTTCAAATAATTATGTATGTACTTATTCGCATTGTCGTATGGAATAATTAGAAATGAAATGAAATTAATAAAGAGGAAATTTTAATCTCACATTTGTGTCATCTGCAGTACTGAAATGATTACAATTATTTGAAACTGGTTTATAGGCAAATTGTTATTTATTTTAATGTTCAGTTTTCCATTTCACAAATGTACCTTTAAATTTACACAAAATCTCTTTTATTTCTTCTGTAATAAGAAAGATAATAAACTTCCACCCTTTATTAAAGTATAAAATTCTCTTCGTTGTTAATCAACTGGTCCCCGAAATATTAAAACAAAAATATTGCAAAGTTGCATAAAGCAATCGTGGTAATAAGTAAAATTCTGGTAAAGAAAATATTGTATTCCTCAAAATTTTAAGTTCGAGACTTACAATTTATCACAAATACGACACTAAATGTTTATCTAAATTCTGTCTACTTGTAAAGCAGCCTGTATTTCTATTTAATAGACCAGTAAACTACGGCTCGAATCGGTCGCGTTTTCACTTAGCAATTTTCCAGCGACGTTCTCGTTACCATAAAAAGCGCGAATTTACGATCCTCGCACGCACGACATGTTAAAAGAACATCGATTCGTGGCCGCAAATCCACTTGGCCGATCGGGAAATCCTGTAGAAAGTGGAACGAAGGTAACCCGTTCAGAGTCGACGAACGAGAAAGATCCGTGTATGAGCATGGAACGTCCTCCAAGGACCGGTTTCAGGAAACTAGCCCGCTGGGCGTCGGTCGCCCGCAAACCCTTCTCGCTCGAGGCGTTCTGCTCCGAAATAAGACGAAAAAGCCACGGGAACACCTGCCCAGACGCGTCGAATAATCGTGTAGGAATCGTAATTCCCGCCATCGAAGCGTTCCTCCTCGATATCGATGCTTTTCGACCTGAGAAAGTCGATTAAAAATCGTTTCGTTTCGTTACTCAACCACCCATGGAAAAGCAAAATATTTCTATCGAGCAAAATATCACCTGATTATCAAAAAAAAATTTTTAATGTTAGTATGTACATATGTCCTGCTTTTTTTATTAATTTATTTTTTTTTTATCGGCCTATAATGCAGGAAAATATTTTTATCAAATAGAATTTCACCTTTTGAATATTAAAAACAAGTTTAACGTTAATATGTGCATATGTCCTGCTTTTTTTCATAAATTTATTTTTTTATATCGGCCTATTATAATGCAGGAAAATATTTTTATCAGATAGAATTTTACCTTTTGAATATTAAAAAAAATTTTAACGTTAATATGTGCATATATCCTGTCTTTTTTTCATAAATTTATTTTTTTATATCAGCCTATAATGGAGGAAAATATTTTTATTGTATAGGATTTCTCCTTTTGCATATAAAAAAAAATTTATAATGTTAACATGTGCATATTTCCTGTTTTTTTTTATTACTTTTCGACCTTTAACGGAGAAAAATATTTGTATCGAATAAAATTTCACATTTTGACTATTGAAGGAAATTTTTTAACGCGTATTTTAATATTAGATACCAAAGTTTACCTAATAATTACTTTATCCAACGTATTCAGTATAATTCAATTAATTAATTCGTTGCATATCTACCGAGAAAATCAATTTTTGTTAACTTACAGCGAAAAATTTCTGAAGACTTTTCCGACGTTAATAATATGGCACAGACACCGTACGCAAGGGATTAATAACGTAACCACGAATGTTTTAATTACTACGTGGAAATGTCGTTTTATTTAAACGATTATACTCCGTCGAGTAGTATTTTTTGCGTCACTTTCGCGAAACGAGATTTTACTCGTCCAGGCGTAGTACTGCAGATGAACCGCGAGTTTTTTAATCACCTCCGACCTGCAAATATTTGTGACCGACGTTTTATCGCGAAAGCGAGATTCGAATTTGATATCAACGCGATGCTTTGAATGCGAGGGTTCGAACCAGTCGATTTTGTTGTAATAACGTTTCAAGGTAAATAGAAATTGGGAGCGTGGAAAAAGTGCAACGTTCATTTGAAAGCGATCGAGACCGATGTCGGTGGTAATGGAAATGTTGATAATTTAGTATCGAACGATATCAAACGGAATCGATACGTGCTCGGTGCCTCGTCACGGTATCGATGGACACGTTTCATACTCGATAAACATATTGATAACAGTGTACGTAATTCTAACGAGGAAAGAGACTCTCCCACACGAATATAAACGACAGCGTTATATGATACATAAAACAATTTATGTAAATTTATGTGTCTCGTACAGTATCTATATCTGTATTCCGGGCTTTCTACAGTGGCTTTAATGAATATTTGTAAATAGTCAAACTAGATATTAGGTGTAGAAATAATCTCTGATAATTATTTCTGACGATGCAATGATTAGACTGCGGATTTTTATGCATTTATGGGAAATTTTAGTTCTCCAAAAAACTACAGAATGCAATTAATACGTAAAAATATAAGAAATACTTAAAATAAGATACGAATTATTTAGGGGTTGAGACAACCCTCTACAAAGCCTCATTTCACTAATTCTATTAATAAAAATATGAATTTGCATAAAGATCCACACTCTAGTAACGATAATTTATTTCTAGACTTAATACAATATTAGCAACAGACGACCATAAATATCTGCACCAAAATATCAGTCCACGAAGAGTTAACTTTGCAAGACGATAGGTGGTCCCTGTAAAATATATATTTTGATTACAGAAAATAATTCGACTGATATTCCCCTAGATACTTAAATTAAGAAAAAATAAAATATTACAAACACACTATTATGCCCCCATTTAACATTTGTCTAATTCCCCAACAAAACCGTATTCCACAGAAAGAGAAATACAACTAAAGCCGATAGTTTAAACATTGACTGCACATTTCAAAATGAATCGTTTCACAAAAGAGGCGCTATTTCGAAAATTGTATTCCCCACTTTTGATCTACAATTTTCACGTAGAATCGCCCGTTCCGTAACGTTACGTTTTGCGGGACACCCCGTGGTACAAAACTTTTACGACCCAGGTACAGCTTTATCGCTCGACGGTTATCAAATTGTACGAATCTGAACTTCAATGGACGTAACAGTGTCGCGATACCATGTTTTACAATTCTACGGTTTCGCGGTTCCATAATAGCGCGCGTCTCCCCCGCTGCCATACTTTGCTGGCATAAAATCTAATCTACGCGTTCACGGTTCTACGCCGCGAATATTTACGCAACTCTGTGTCGCGTCCATCGTTCGCGATTCTACGGTTCTAATTCATATATTTTCGCGTATCTGAACGGCCGCGAAAGAATATAGCGACGTATATTACGGGGACGAAACAAACTGACCGTACCCCCGTCGCATATTATACACGTACATTGTCCCGCGTCACGTTGAATCGCATTGACCCGCCGTACAACGGGTACACGTCACGCGTATCCGTGGGTTGGTTTACTGTTGCTAATAAATCCACTCATTTGACAACTATGTTGTCGCGGTGTACTCAACGTTCTCGCGGAGTTCTCTGTTGGCGTGGCTGACGTCCAGCGACGACGTCGATATCGATACATATTAATGACTACATATTACACGCGGCTCCGGTCGACACTTTTTTTACTGTCGGGAAATTTGTATGCTACAAAAATGTTTGTAACACACGACGAGGTACTTCGATTACTTGTATCTCTGATATGACTGTGTCGCTGCGTCGAGCGCTTGTGAGAGCGCGAATCCCTCTGGTGGCGAGTATGGAAGGCGACGCCACATGATGTTCGCTTAATATGCAATATTAAGTGATGCCACGTATTAGTCTCTATTTTATGAAGTTTTATTTGTTAATCTTTTTAACAGTACAATTCTACAATTTTACAAGTTTACAATTTCTCAACGTGACCACTTTTGCAATTTTGTAAATCTACAACTGTTAATTTACGATTTTATAACTTTGCAATTCTGTGACTGTACAACTTTGCAACTATAATACAATAGTATTTTATTTTAAGTTTTAGGTTTCAGTGATGTAGAACAATTCCATAAACATAAAATCACAAAACAATCCAAAACTCACTAAATTTTCGTAATTATTATAAAATCTTCAATAAAAAAAATCTACGAATTTAGATTTATAGAAGTATGTAAGAATAAAATTTAAAAAATGTAAAACTAGAGGACCCCGGAGTAACATAAAGTTTACAAATATAGTAACGTTCAGAATTTAAGAAAATTGCATGGAATTTCTGTTTCTAGAAAAATCGTAGAAATACGTTTCTTAAATCTACGGAGAAATTCCATTAACCGAGTATCGTAAGAAACCCCGAGTAAATGACCAGACACGTATTGAATTCTTTGATATGTTCTCTCCCATTGTAAGACCTAGTTTTAGAAGTTAGTATCGCTGCACGGTCGCAGTTTATGCATAGAAACGAGAAGTAGAAATCCCATCGCTTTCCTTGTAGTTATAAAAGATTGCGTGTCTTTGCTTCGCCTACTGCTTCCCTTAACGCGACTATATCCTGCTACATACGTGTACTCTCTATTTTTAGATCAACGTGCAACGAATTGGATGTCTCTTCTCTCTCCTGCCTCGATCGCTTTATTATTTTTCACCCGTTAAAACGGACGAACACGTTTCTGGGTCAACCGTGGAGCGACATATTTAACCCTTTGTTCTACGATTTAAAGTCCAACAGCGTGAGCCCAAAATTTAAACAAAACTGCCTAGCCTTTGAGCCTTTCCATGGTCTCACGCGTGATAATCAGTTTTGGTCCGAATATCTGACCACGAGTCTCACACGCGATTATAGGGCAAAGGGTAAAAGGCCTTACAATTTATAATAATCATACGATACCAGAGAATTCCTAATACGAGTATCAGAATCAAAGCTTCTTGCCTTTCTATTATTCAAAGCACTTATCAATTAGTTATACTATCACAAGTGTACTTTACGAAACGTTTCATATGTTATATTCAATTTACAAACGTGAACGAAACATCCAAGGAATACAATTTTTCATTTATAAAAAATAATTGCCTTAATTGACGATATATTAAAACGAACACGTTTCTGAATCAACCATGAAACGACATATTTAGAAGCATTACAATTTATAACAATCATACAGTACCAAAGAGTTTCTAATACGAGTAGAAGAGGTTCAAACTTCCTGTCTTCATATTTTACATTTAATTTACAAACGTGAATGAAACATCCAAAGAATTAAATTTCTCATTTATAAAAAAAGAAACTGTCTCAATCGACCGATATAAAAATTAAAATCTATCGCTAGAGTATAACTGCCACGCGACTTAAAAAATTCATGAACAGCGTAAAGAACCGAGTAATAAAATGTTTCACCGTCCACGGTGGAACGTTTGATGGCCTGTTAGGATAAAGTGCTACCCTAACGTAAAGTATTGCGTTATCAATGGTCGTAACTCACCACCTTTACATGGAAAACAGAAACACGTAATTAAATTTAGAAACACAACCGCCATATTGCATCCCATTGTTATCTCCGGAAATATTTTGCATGGCTTAGAAAGAAGCTAAAGCACGCCCCAGTTTCCAGAATCGCCCATTATACGGTCGCAACGTTTAATTTCATAAATGTTCGGTGACTTTAGTCACAGTGTTCATGCGAACGACTAGCGTTAAACGTCCATAAAATGAATTGCTTCCCTTCCCCTTCGCCCTCCGGGGCCCTTCGATCCCAGAAAGCTGGCACATTCCAGGCGCGGGAATCGCGACGGAAGAATTATGGTCGCGATATTACCGGCTCCCTGCATGTAAGTAATACGTCCATCACGCGCGCCGCGCAACTTTACAATCCATAGTTTTATTAAAACGAAAACTCGCGCGTTTCGGTTCGCTTGCTCGCGGATTTTACGTCGTCGCGCTTCTAAGCTCGACCCCGAGGATTTTTATATTCTCCCCGTTGTGTACGGACGGAATAAAAAGCCGTCTTATATCTCCGGTTTCAGCTTTTATTCCCCTTCCGCTTTAGAGTCGCGCGAAAAGGGAAGAAAACTACACCGATACGCGAAGGGATATTCGAGTTACAGCGTCGCGATGAGTCTCGCAGCGTTTAACACTCGGACTTGTTTAGTGGCGAACTTGGGTTATTCAGGAACTTTGTTTATTTCATTGGGTGACTCTTCGCGAACAATTAGCAGGTGAACCATTTTCGCCATTAAGGGAGTATTGCTGTCTAGGCTGTCATTTCTTCGGCCTTTCTTTGTGATTTTTTTTTTAACGATAGGTAGGTTGTTTTGTAGTGACCTTTTGCAGATATATTTATTTGCCTTATAGGTACGTACAGTATTTTTTTCATCAAAAAATATTAAAAATTGCGAGAGTTATAGCTTCTTGTTTAAAAAAACGCATTTAAACTGGCTTACATGATATTTCAAGATCTAGCAAACCGATTGACTTCAAATTTGGAGAGAATATTCAGCAGACACGCCTTTATAGCTGGAACTAGAGATTTAAAAAAATATTGAGTTTTACTATTTTTTTTGATACGCTAAAGACAAAAGAACGATTAACGAATAGAAATTCGAAACTTGAAGCGTCGCCATTTCTTTATTTATCAGGATATTAACTTCTCTCTAGTTCCTGCTATAACTACAACCTTCCTTATGAAGATACTTTAACCCCCTCTGTTTCAAATTATCTGGAATCCTGGAAGCCATTGGAGCACCTTTTCCAAAAAAGCCATTAAATAAGAAGTTACAATTCCCACGATTTTTAATATTTTTCCATGAAAAAAATATTGTACATGCTTAGAAGATGAATAAATGTATCTACAAAGTCTCAGTGCAAAACAGCCTACCTGTCATTAGAAAAAAAATCACAAAAAGGGCCGTGAAATTGACAGTCTAGACAGCAATACCTCCTTAAACCGAAACCAAACAAAATTACAGTCGAGAATTTTAATGTACAATATTGTCGAAAAGGTTCTGAAAAATACCAATCCCTTCTGATAACAGTGGTAGAAAATTATTTGTTAGCAGAACTGAAAATATTTACTAAATGAGCTACTGTTAATTTTTTTTTGTACATAATGCTAAATTTAGCACGTTATGATTGAATTATTTATCGATCGTAGTTGTACAAGAATCCATGAAATTTCAAACAGGTGTATTTTTTAGTGTCTTGGAAAACGAGCTCGTAGAGAAATATGGATTTTTATAAACGATTAAAAATTGTCAACTTCTGAATATGATACTGTAATAGAAAAGTAAGATAATTGTACCGAAAATTCGAGTTGGAAATTGTGAGATTGATAGTATACTGATGATATTTAAACGATTCGATACCAAAGTAAAGTGAGGATCGCAAATGTGATTAGTCTTAGTGAAATAGGCTTACCCGTTCGAACAAAACCATAGAGACAAGGCACACGCGTTTCCGTTGGCTTAAATGGACGCATCTAGTAATCGAGAACTATAGCAAGTTACTTTTGCTTGCTGTACCGACTGTCAACTTACCAGCAATGCACAGTACTTAACCCTAATCCTACCAGATTGTGAATTTGGGTCACATATCCAGCTTGACTTACCGTGGGCTTTGCAAGTAAATTTATACTGGATAAATCTAAGAAATGTGGTTCACTCAAATACGTTTAAAAAGGAAAACGTTCTTTTATATAGGGAAAATGTATGAGTAAAGAAATTGTCAAAGTAACATAAATTTTCTGTTAATTTTCTAATACTACCTGATTGTGAATTTGGTTCACATATCCAGCTTGACTTACTGTGGGCTTTGCAAGTAAAATCAAAAAACAAAACATACATTTTCTCTATATAAAATAACGAATAAAGAAATTATCAAAATAATATAAATTTTCTGTCAAGGTTCCTTTTAAGATTAAAATATAGTTTAATATTTATTTCAAATATAAAAAGCTATCGTTCCTGTAAATAACTTGTGAAAGTGGACTTTGGTTTGTGAATGGCTCGGATGACAGGACTTTTCACCAAGTAGTTAAATAAATTAATTCTCACGGAGAGATGTTAAAGAAATCTGTACGAGATCATAAGCTTGAATAGCATTATGAAACGCTGTAGATTACGCGGGAGAAATTGAAAAGGAAAACGTTCATCCTTTGTAGGGAAGTTATAGTTCTCGATCTTTGCCATAGCCAGTTACTTTTCCGCGGTAGCTGATATATGAATTGCTCGGAGCTTAAAGATATCTCACGGTGAAATTATGGACGCGGTAGTATTTCACACGGTGCATAAGTAACAGGCTTCCCAGTATTACAACGACCAATTTACGACTCTCGATGGCCCGTGGACGACAGAACTTTCCGTTGCGCGATTCTCGCAAACGGCTTTGTCGCTCGATCGCGGACGCTAAAAGCTTTCAATCAATCGCGTCGACGGGGAAATAAAAAAAAAATATAAAAACTACTCTTTCGGTATGCTACAGTCTGACGCTTACTTCCACGTGCGATTGACGTTTAATCCTTGCTAACAATATCGGGGGACGAAAATCGAACAAACTACACTTACATACGCGGGACAGTCAGCAACGTTTATTCGGATTAAGATTTTCTCAAAGCATTTTTAAACGCTTTAAAAACACGAAAATCATCGCTGTCGATGGACAGATTCCACTCAAATTCTAATCAGACTTTCAGACCAGGATAGAAAATATAAAAATGTAATTTCGTTAAAATTTGGATTAAGATTTTCTCAAACTATTTTTAAACGCTTTAAAAACCCAAAAGCCATCGCTGTCGATGGGCCGATTTCACACAAATTCTAGTCAGATTTTCAGACGAGGATAGAAAATTTTTAAATGTAGTTTCGTTAATATCCATTTGGCCCTTCAAACGCAATTATATTAATAGACATTTCTATTCAATACATATATACTGAAAATGTAATCAGAAGGTTCTATTAGCAAAATATTTTTCGTAATGTTTACCCCCATGGATTCCAGCTCAGAGAAAAATTAATATGGCTTGTATGAAATACTAGATGCTGCTGGAAATTTAGTAAAAAAAAAAATTGAAATCGAAGCGTTCGGTTGCAAAATTTTTGTTGACACGCAGTTAAAGGAACCGTAAGTGACGAGGGGTGGTCGGTGCACTTCCGGTTGGGCAACTCCTTCGACGGTACACGCGATTTCGGGTGGTTTAAAGCGAGCATTTGCCGGACGGGGGTGCAATTAACCGTGAAATTTAACGCGTAACAGCGGAATAATTGCTTTGCACGGTGAAATCAGGATGGGACCGAAAAGGCAACGGGGAGGACTTAATAAAAATTGAGTTTCGGGCGTACGGTTAATTTCGCGAGAGTGATAATACAGCAGATTTCGGAGCGAACGGCCCGTAACTTCGTTATGAACTCCAATTTAATAGAATTAACGAACTCGAGTGTTTATTACGAATTCAGTTTAATCGCGGAGATCCGCTGTTCGACGATAGTTCAACTTCAAGCGCTGATCCTTTCGCAGTGATGATTATATTTACCATCGAAGTATTCGAATTTTCCGCAATACAACTCTTTGTACTGTCACAGTTTATTATCAAACTAAACTTTCGGGCTTATTTTGTATAAACAGATATTTTTATAGTCTTTATTCAACCGAGTAATTAAGAATCTGAGATTATAAAAACTTTTAACATAGCATAGAATTATGTAGACGTAATATATTTTGTTATTATATTATTTGTTTTAACGCCTAAATATAACAATTCGTATCTTAAGTATATTTTGCAGTTTTTTAAGAATTAAAATTTAAACATAAACATCCACAGTCTGAGACATATAAATATTCTAAAGATAAAATTTTATGTAATTTTGCGACGATCAATCATTTTCAACATCAATTTTAATTAAGACAATATACTACATTTTACTTTCTATTATTCGAATAAAAATAGATTGGTGAGATTCGAAGGCAGAATTGTACAAGCAATACAAATGAAATTCAGTGGTTCTATTTATTTTATCAGCGACTGTATCGCCACTAAACGTACACAATTACCAACCTTCCACTTTTACGATAACACATACAACCCCGATAAATCATTCTGCATCCGATCGTACCGCCCCGTACGGATTTCTCGTCTCTCCGCCATGTTAGGCGACTCATCGTATATACTAACAAACCCCCAGAAACGTACTCGTCTCTTTCCATTTCCCTCTGTTCCACCTTCTTCGACTTAACAATCCCCGAAACTTCCATAAAGTTTAGCGGAATATTCCGGAGACCGGTTCGTTGCCAAGGCAAGTAGAATTTGTCGAGCCAACAAAGCTGTTTCACAGATTTTTCCCGAAATTACGGTATCCTTTCTCCTTGAAAACTGTAATTTCGAGGCTTTCTTTCGAAATTAGCGGCCGGGATGGGTTTGCAGAGGGCGTCGAGATGCCAAAAGATACGTTTTCGCGGTCGCGGCGTTGGTTCGTAAACATTTGAAAAAAATCCCGCGATAACCGCTGCGGTTATAAATGACGCGGCATAACAACGCTGACAGAATGTGGTTCGCGCTGATTGCGTGGACGGAGCGGAATGCTCGCGGGAAATGTCGCGAGGAAAGCGTACGCGCGAGATAAGAGAAACGATCGCTGTTAATTATTAGGTAGACGTGACGTGGGGCTAATTTTATTCACGAACGACGAATACAAATGTTAGGTTTGGTCAACGAATTTGTAAAAAAGAAGAACAGCAACTTCAAAACAATTCATTAAAAAATCGTTTCAATGTTGAGACGCGTGTCTTTTAACAGAATTGCGTCGAATGATGCTTCGTTTTCCAGAAAATCGATCATGAGCATTCACTGATTACGCGTACAATGGTCTTCGATTAGCAAGCAGAAATATCGAGTAATAGTCAGACGCGGCAATCGTGCTCGATTGCACGGTCGTCGATTAATTTTCAAATTCAATTAACAATTGATATTCACTTTTTTATCTGAGTTCAAATAGTTAAATTCAATAACAATTACTCAAGAGAAATTAATGTTGCATCTGGTGTCCCACAAGGTTCACATTTGGAGCCTTTCCTATTTATAATATACAGGGTTGTTAACCACCTCTGGGAAAAATTTTAATGAGAGATTCTAGAGGCCAAAATAAGACGAAAATGAAGGATTCTAATTTGTTGATTGAGGCTCTGTTAAGAAGTTATAGAAACATTTCTGGCCACACGGTATATTTTCAGGTGAAGAATTTTTTTCTCGAAAGTACGTAAGATTTCGGGGGTATGTCTATTAACCAAAAATGATTGCAATTGGCCTCCGGAACTGAAAATAATTTTTTCAGAACGATTTGAAATTTTTTTTTTTCGTCGAAAAATTTAGGCATCTACCCCCTGTCGAGTTTTCTTAAAAATTCGTTTTTGATTTTTAGTAATTTTGTTTGATGCCCTATAGAAAATCTGTCTAATACTTATTTGTAGGTACCCATGAGCTCTACTTCAGAAAAAAGTTTCATTGAAATATGTTCCCTATTGTAAGAGTTATGGATGTTTGAAAATTGTATAATTTTTATGGGGTTTTTCTCACTTTACGGGGTTAAAGAACAACTTTTTCAATGTTATTAGAATTTCTACATATTCTCTATCAAAATACGCGTAGTTTGCTTTTTTAAACATTAAAATCGTCCAATCCGTTCAAAAGTTATGACGTTTTAAAGATACGCATGAAATTTCAGTGAAACATATCAATGGTATGGTCAGACATTATATTTTCGGTAAAGAATTTTTTCCTCGAAAGTGCGTAAGATTTCGGCGGTATGTCTAATGACAAAAAATGATTGTAATTGACCCCTGAAACCAAAAATATTTTTTTTAGAACGATTTGTAATTTTTTAATTTCGCCGAAAAATTTCAGCACCTATTTAAATTTTTTTAAATTGAACAATCATTAGAAAGTCTAAAATTATCCTTGCAACGTATTGTAAATTATATAGACTATGTAAAATCTACATTTGTAGTTCCTTACATATTACATCTTTTGTACTGAAGGGTTTGTTCCCGTTAATAAATGAATAATAATAATAACTCGAGAACAAAGCACCGTAAGAACACTTTCATTCCACATTTTGGACTCCTAAAAATAAGTATTACCACTTTCTCGCTAAATTCGACCTGCCCCAAATTGCGTGATCGTGTATAAAAAAAAAAGGAGGGTCACCGTTCACGGTAGAAAATTCGATCGTGCGAATTTATAGCGTCGTCGAACGAGAGAGAGTGTATCGCGAGAAGAAGGAAGCGACGGAGAAAATGTAAATAACTCGTTGGAGAAATTCCTTCAGAAGGGGGAGATGGTGCTTTGATCTCTTTAAGAAAGCTCTCGCGCTATCGATACTCCATAAATTTAGTTAGATCCCGTTGCTATTGCAGCGTCGGTGCCGTAATAAAAGTACCATCGCGTAAAAGCCAGATATTAGATGGTAAAGTGGGTTCAAGAATCTCACGTGACTCTCTGCCTCGCCTTGATAACCGTCCCGCGTTCAGGCGTATTTCTCGATTGATCGTTCCGCGACAGAGTTTAGCAGAAGCAATATGAAAGTTTCGTTCGCGTGCTTCTTCCGTCTCGGATTTTCGAAAGACAATTCAACGTCGACGATTCGAAAGCAGTCGCTTCTGTTTGCTCGAAACTTTCCAACCGGTCGTATCGAGAAATTAATTTCCGGTTTGTATCCGTTTCTTTGTGCCGCCTGATTTTAATATTTAAATTCACGGTGCTCGACAGATTTAAAAATATTTGTCCAAACTGCCATCAATCGCGTTGGTTGGACGTAATGTTATAATTTTGTATATTTGTGTGATGTAAAATAAATAAAACTGTATAGCTTGAAGTCTATTAAAATATAATAGAGGAATAATACGATTATACATAAATTGAAAAGAAAATCAAGTTTGAAATTAAAAAGTCTATAGAACGTATGAATGGAGAAAGCACACAAGGTTCTGGTATTGATCGAAACTAATTGAAAGCTAAATCCTTATGTTTGGTAAAATAATTGCTGTCTATACAGGAAACAGATTACCTCGACTCGTCCTATTACTCGCGGTTTCCCTTTCCTCGTTCCTTTTATGCATTATCGATTTAACATTTCCTCCGTTTAATCAGTCAATTAATCTAAAAATAATTTAAGATTTACTATCGCGTTCGCTGACATGTCGTCGATGACTAAGCGAACCCAAGCACGCAGAAGTTGGTGATAACACGTGGCAATTTATATTTGCATGATTACGATTACGAGTCACATTTGTAATAAGAAACGAGGGAAAGAGCTGCACGTTTTAAACCCATTTGTACAATTTTTAACTTTGCGATCAACGTTGATACTCTTTAAATAAGTTTAGCTTTAGTTACGTGCAATTGTACACATCTATGAATTAATGATATTTTGAAACGTTTCTCGTTACTAATCTTTTCGAAGCCAATTCTACAATTTATTTTTTAACGATTATATTCGTAATTAAATATGAACGTGAAATAAATATTTACGAATGATACGTTTCTATTATTAGGAGGAATTATTATTTTTGAACTAATTCAACGTCGAGCCAACCATTTTCGAAAGCTTTCTTCGCTCCCCGGAAATAAACGTAGGGTAAGAAACTATACGAAATTACGCGAGGAAGAAATTTCGGAAAGGCGTAATGTCAGAGTAAAAACGTATCGAATTCGGTCGGGGGGATTCCTTTAAACCTAAACCCGACGTATTTCACGCAACAGAAGAAAGCAGGGAAGCTATTCCAGCTTGGTTGGCTCAGCGAAATCTACAGAGGAACGAATTTCTAGTTCTGTTTTCTTTCTTCGCGTCGCAATATTACACCCGCAGAATCCACTAAAGCGCTCAAAATGTTTACAAGTGCAGCTAATAAACTTCCCCGCGAATTTAAAGGAAGCAACAGTGGCGGGGAAACACTTTATTGACATCTGGGGTGGTAATATTAAAACTGCACGTATCTTTACTTTCGCCACGAGGCTGCACTAAATGTCACGAGAAACATTCGAAATTGCTCAACGTAATCAAAACGCTTCCCATTTCGAGCGTTATCGCGTGTAATATCGCAGTTTCTCCGCAACGTGTACGCGCCATCGCTACAGAAGCACCTAAAAGATAACTTTCTTTCACCCTTAGCCTTCTTAATAAAACGAGCATTTTATATTTTTCATTTTTAGTTTCATTATAATTTTGACTACTCGAATTATTTTGTACGTCTTTCGTTATTTTTATATACCACTTTTCGTATTATTACAATAGTCTCCAAACTCGATATTAATTTCGTATTTACAAATTACATAATTTCAATGATGCCCAGAACATAAATAGAATTAACTCGTTTAAAACAAAATCACTCGTCATTTGTTTATCAAACACAGCGAACGAGTAATTTGTGCGCTTAACAGATACTTGCAGGGAGAAATTTGGCCAACCATAGCATGGCCATCGTTATCCCAGCACCTAAAAGATAACTTTCTTTCACCCTTAGTCTTCTTAATAAAACGAGCATTTTATATTTTTCATTTTTAGTTTCATTATAATTTTGACTACTTGAATTACTTTGTACGTCTTTCGTTATTTTTATATACCACTTTTCGTATTATTACAATAGTCTCCAAACTCGATATTAATTTCGTATTTACAAATTACATAATTTCAATGATGCCCAGAACATAAATAGAATTAACTCGTTTAAAACAAGATCACTCGTCATTTGTTTATCAAACACAGCGAACGAGTAATTTGTGCGCTTAACAGATACTTGCAGGGAGAAATTTGGCCAACCATAGCGTGGCCATCGCGCAAAGGGCGTCGAGGGTGTCAAACGGTTCGCGAACCAACAAACTGCTCCGTCATTATTTATTCTCGTCGGGACTTCGAAAACCGTTTCAATCGTGGTCCGCGGCCGGAGTATCGTTCTCGGTGCCAGCCTCGAAATTTGTTGTTCGCCCTCGCCAACCCCGACACCCCCCGTACGTCTCTGTCGCTACTATACACGCCACTCGAATGTTTGCAGTTTCGACACGAGGGGACAAAATAACCTGGAACAAGGAAAACACTGGCAGAATATCAGCCTCGACAAACGTGCCTTCTTCAAATACTCCGAGCATCCCGCGAAACTCGTCCTCCAGAACGTCAGCGAGACCGACGCCGCCGTTTACAGATGCAGGGTCGATTTCAAGCAGTCGCCGACCAAGAACAGCAAAGTCAATCTCACAGTGATCAGTGAGTGTTCAGCGGATCTGTTCCCTGCCCTCTTCGATTTTTCTTACTCGGGCTTGTTCTTTCCGCCCTCCACTTTTCCTCGTCCCTCGCGCTTCCCGACGCCACCACTCCGACAACAGGAAGCTGACAGGTTCCCATCCAGGACGCAACAAATTCGTTCGAAGCATGGAATTGGGACTCTCTAGAAATTCTTAACTCTTTCACTCTTAACTAATCTCATCTCTGTATTTGACTTCAGCTTCTCCATATTTTTCAACTTTCGAACTATTGTAAATTTGTTTGTCTTTCAAGCTCCTGGACCACTAGTTTGAACTCTTGACTGTTGGATTTTTACATATGTAGATTCTGAACCCTTAAGAGTTAGAATATTTATTGACGTCATCTCATTTGTCTCTTAAGTTTCTGGACCATTAGTTCGACTGTTAAATTTTTACATATGTGGATTCTGGGTCCTCCACAGTCCCTTAAACTTAATATTAAATCAAATTCTCGTACAATTAAAGAGTTATAATTTCCATTGACGTCCCAAGCTCTTGGACACTTGAACTCCTATTTCCATAGTCTTTCTCTTGTCTTGCTTTCTTGATCTTTGTAGTTTTCAGGGACTATTTGCCTTTAGCTCGTGGACGATCGACCTCTTGGTTTCTCGAACTATTGAATTATTGAACTGTAGGTCCTCGAGTTGTTGTTGACCTCCTCTGTTGAGCAAATTTTAACTACTGCTTGCACGCGAAAAGTTGGCCAGTGGGACGACAGAGGAGACAGGGGAGTCGCTGACTCCACCCATCCCCTTTCGTCGTACATCGTGTCGTCCTTGCGCTCGCCAACTTTTCACGTATACACAGTACTACAATTTTTTATTCTTAGCGTCTAAACCTTAAACTATCAGACGTTTGCATTCTTTAACTTTCGATCTACTAAATTCTGAGACTATCGATCTGTTTAACGTACAGATTCTTGTCCCATTGTCAACTCTCTAACAATTAAAAAGTTAGAATCATGGACGATTAACCTGGGCTCTTAAAACGCTGGACTTTTACGATCCCCAACTGTTGACGTCCCCGGGATCTTGGACTGTTTGTCTTTTAAACTCTCCGACTCTTGTTTCCCGCAGTTTCTCGGTAGACATTTACACTTCTCCGACTCGCTATCTTTCGAGCTCGTAAATTATTAATCTATTAGAGCCTGTGAAGTTTCGACCTCCCTTTGACTATTGGACTTTCAGATTCTTGTACTGTTAACCTCCCTATCTGTTGAACCATTAGACTTTCAGGCTCTTGGACTATTGAATTCTCCTTCTCTTTGACTCTTGACTTCGCAGACTCTTGAACGGACTCTTCTACTGTTCGACTTTTTACTTTTCCTACTTGTTCATCCCTCTCACCGGTTTTCCTCCCCTACTCGTCGACTCTTTGATTTTCGCTGACTCCTACATCTTCGCCCGCTGCTTTTCACGTCATCTTATTGCACTCTTAATCCGTTACGTTTACAAAGTACACAGCCGTTTCCAACATTCGCGTAGTCGAATCAATCCATACAGACACTTTATTCATAACCTAGTCTGCATTCCAAATACTTCGTAATTCTAGAAAAATTTTTTCACCCCGTTACTTCGATAAAATTCCTCCCTTCAACGTTCTCCATTTCTTGTTGAGAAGTCCTGTATTTCTTCCTTTTCGGTTGTCCTTTTGCTTCCTACATTCCCTTCCTTTTCAGCAGATGCTGTCTTTTACATTCTTCCGTTGCCCGTTTGTTTTTACTCTTTTACCTGATGTCCTTTGATCCTTTTTTTCTTCCTCGTATCCTCGACTGAATGGGCACTTCGTTCGTCCCTTGTGTCCGTCTGTTTCATTCCCCATTAATCGTTACGTTCTCCCGTTTACTTTGCTTCGAGCTTTCTCGATCCATTACTTTCTCTGAACACGATAATGTAATATCTTTAAATTTGCCTTTATTCGATTATTCACTGCCCCTTGTTCCTCGTGCTGCTCTTCAATTATTCTTATTCGCTCTGTTTTTGCTGTTTCTAAGATAGGAGATCTTCAATTTGTATGTTAATATTTGTAATTAATATCTGTCCTTCGTTTGATTTTATCTGTTACTTTATACCGAGGGTTCCTTGCACTTTCGTAATCATTTGTTTTACACGATCTTTTATTTCTTTCTCTTTTTGTATGCAAATAACCGAGGATCGTGGAAATATACAGAGAAAATAGAAGGAACTATTTTAATCTTGTTCATACATTTACTTTACACCTCCTTAAGAAAATTCCCTGCATTTCTTTTACTTTGCAAATTTTCCACTTTCCATTTTCTATTTCCCCTTCTTTGGCGTTAGCTTTCCTTTATTTTAAAGATTACGCGCACGATGAGACGGAATAATATTTAAATTGCAAGTCCCGTTTCAATTCCCTTTCCTTCCCCTAATACGAGCACAATTTGAATGATGAAAACATTAATCTGAAGTTTTAAAGAATGAAGGAGTGCGAGAGAAACAAATTTTTTAAACGTATAAATTATCGATGTAATAAAAGAATATCACCGGAATTGTAAATTTTGCACTCTGGTAAAGAATTCAAAAATATTTATAACTATCGTAAATTAGAAACGACTCAAAATGAAACAGTAAATAAAACTAAAACTTTTTCAATAATTGATTTATTATTCTATTGAATTAAATAGTATGCCCGTATTTTTAAAAATGACACGAGCAAAAGTAAAATGTTTTTTATTGTTTTTGTGCCAGTTTTGAGTAGATGGAAGACAAGAATTATCAATGTTGGAGGGGAAATATTAAATAAATTGCTTACGGACTGTTTTACTAGATGTGACAAATCTCAGAAAATTAGTTACGCCGCCGTATGAATGCCTTCCGTATTACTGTGTGTCGTTTCGAGTCAGTTTCAATTCCGCGCGTCTAGTTCGAAAACAATTTGCATATCGTAAGCATCTCGGCTCCTTAAGTGCACCGCAGGGTCGGTAACGACCAGCCAGATAAGAATACCAGCCAAAGTGTTTGGCGGACGACACACTGCGGTGGTAATTCATCGTCGTGCAAATTGATTCTCCCCGGAGTGCCAGCTCCTGGTGCTCGTCGTTCGCGAAACCGACGAGAGTACGTGGAAAAAAGATACCAAGCCAAAAAGGCTCTCGCTAAAATCTTGAAACAAAAAGCTGGCACACATTTTTGCGAAACCATTAGTTTAAAATCGAATTTTCTCCATTTCAATCATGGTAACTTTAAAAGAAATCTTATCGATGCTCTGGATAATGGTTTCCAGTTGCAAATAAAAATTGTAGATGAACTTCTTGTCGTTAATAGACATTGGTAAAATGTTGAAATAAAAAGCTGGCAACATTTTTGCCAAACCATTAGTTTAAAATCAAATTTTCCATTTTCCCCATTTCAATCATCGTTACTATAAAAAAAATCTTATTGATACTCTGGATAATGGTTTCCAGTTGCAAATAAAAAGTGTAGATGAAATTTTTTGTCCTTGTTAAGCATTGGTAATATCTTGAAACAAAAAGCTGGCAACATTTTCACGAAGCCATTAGTTTAAAATCGAATTTTCTCCATTTCAATCATCGTAACTTTAAAAGAAATCTTATCGATGCTCTGGATAATGGTTTCCAGTTGGAAATAAAAATTATAGGTGAAATTTTTTATCATTAATAAACATTGGTAACGATGGTAGCAGTTTTATCTATTTCATTCTACTTTTCCCTGGCGATTCGTTTTACATCGTTGATATCCAGTAATTTGAAACGATACCTGTTATTGGGAATGTCATAACGCGAGCCAAAGTGTAAAATAAAAAAATTGGTTGACGGTTATGGGCGAGTGAAAAAAATTTCCCTCGACGATGATTGCTACGAACAACGCGAACGAAATTTCTGTTATAAATAATAATTATCGCGTAACGAAAAAGTTAATAAAAAAAAACGATACTTTTTTACCAACACGCTCCTTTCTTCTTTTTAAATTCAGACTTTACGATTATTATATCTCGGCTTAAGCGACGACCTTTTTGTTAGTGATTTTTTTCATGGAAAATTTTAAAAATGATATACGTTTGGTCCCCGGTATATTCGCGAAGAAACTTTCCCTAAACTTTTCTTCGCGATGGATCGAAACGTAATCAATAAACCAATGATAATAAAAAGAAATAAGACCCCGGGTTGGGGTGAATAAAAAACCGAAGGGCTGGTGATCTTATTGTGCGAAATTATTACAGTACCTCCGGAGCAACTCAGCATATTGGACGAAAGCGGAAGGTCTCATATTCCCTTTTACGTGCTGGGCCCGTACAGAGAGGGTGCGTCTTTCAATATTACCTGCGTCGCTGCTGGTGGTAAGTACTCGCGTTTTACTTATCTTATTTGTCCCCCCCCCCCTATCATTTAATTGATTCGATTCTCCCCGGCTGTTTTTCAACATTCTCTCTTTTCGCGCCGCTCTGACAATCGCATTTCTTCTTCTGGAGATCGCTGAGGATCAGCTTTCTCACCGACCCTCTATCGATTTCTCTCGCTTTCTCGTTAAATCCCCGTCCGTATTAGACCTCTGAATTTCTGACGTTATATTTTATCGCGTGGAATTCACAGAAATCTGAGTTCGATAGTATATTTTCGCAATATGAAACGAACCAGTGTATCACGATAAATAAAAGATATATTGGTTTTTAATTGTTGCCTTGATACAGTAAACAATTAAAGACTAGCGACTAAAATATTCCAATATTTCAATATGTTATTATTAATACATCGACCTGTTAGTGATAACATTATTAAAAAGAAAAATCAAAAGTAAAAGACACAATTTCACATTTCTATCGTAGTTTCTTTAAATTCTATACAAATTTGTTCGCAGATGTCCGGTAGTCTAACTTAGAAATAAACTTTTTCGAAAGTTTACACGCGGCGATATTCTTTCTACCTCTCCCCCAGTCCACATCGAACTGTTTTTGGCGTTTAACCGTGTAATTTTTGAAGAATTAACGGGTAGGCCTGGTTTGTATTGGTCCCAGCTTAAACTTTTCACCTGCCACTTTCTCCCTTTTGTCCAATCTGCCTTTGTGCCGTCTTTGCTTACTCGTCGTGGAGTTTGGCTCTTTGACACGCGACACCCAGAGCGCCAAGATTGGCAGTTTACTCTTTCCAAGAAAAGATTTAGAGCTGCGAGGTTCCAGCACAAAGGTGCCTGTGCATTCGCTCACGGCGCGTCGTTTCCTCTCGTCTCGTGAGATTCTTCAAATTTTCGTTTCTGTCGCTTTCCCGTTCGTTTTTTCTCCGTCTCCGTCCTTCCTCTCTTTTCTAGCCTCGAGTTTATTAGCCGCGCGTTTTAAGGCGGTAACCTTATATCTCTTTGGATTTGCATGCGAAAAAGCTTCCCTTTTCTCTTCTCCCCCCCTCCCCCTACTTTGTCTCTCTCATTTTTAAAGGGCCACGCGAGATTACGAGCGCCCCGGTATCTTCCTCAAAGTGAAATTCATGCCGAGAGGCTGAGTTTTAAATTGATTAATCTAATAAAAAAGAACCGTGTACCGCGGCCGGCTGCATCGTATATTTCCGCGCGTATCTTACGACCAACCCCGTAGAGTATTCTTTATTTACGCCCGTTGTTTCTCTAAAGCAGTTTCGCACGTCGTCGAATCCGTAACGTTGCCAACATCGAACAGTTTCGCGAATTTTGTACGATCGACGACGATTAAACAATCCTTGAGGAAGGCAATTGTGTTATTAATATTTTCACGCGAGTTTATTATTTCATTTATATTGTTTTGGAGTTTGTATTTTCTTCTAATCTTGTTTGCACTCACACACAAACGCATTGTAAAAAAAAACAAACCTTGACATCCGTTTGTCACGCGATATATTAATAGATACTTCGATTTAGTCCCTGCACGACCACCCAAAGTATACGAAAAATAATATTTTTTACTAATTAAAATTTAACAGTGTCCTATTTCTGAGATCTGTTGAACAGGAATACCAATTTTGTACTTCGAAACGAATTCTACAAATTTGATTTTACTTTTTCTGCTCGAGAGTTGCAACAAAATTTTATTTCATACTAAAACTTGAGAAGGAAATCTTTCTTTAAATTTAAAATTCAATTTAAGTAAAAAAGAAAATATAAATACAAACTAAACAATATTTTCTAATTCTTCGAGATTTTATTTCCCTGCAGAATCTATTATTCCTAATTATCGCCTAAAAATTATACAATCCATGCAAGCAGCGAAAGAATTAATATTTTCGTAAACAAAACATAAAAATCGAAGCCGCCGCCTTTTTTTTAACGCGAAGATATCCGCAAAATGGATGGAAACCCGCGCGGCGGATTTTATTTCACCGTAATTATCAAAGAGATTGTTACATTTTCGCGTATTACCCGTTCGTTCCTACTCCCTCTCTGTAATTTTGATTCCCTTTCGCGTTTCCCATCCCCCTCCTACGCGAGTGCATTTCATTTTTATATTCGAACGATGAATTCTCCATACGCGGACGCGAATGTAACACGGTCGGCACGCACGAGTGTGCTCCTCGCGCGGGAAAATTCCCATCAACGGAACGCCCAGAAGTTGATCGCTTCGGGAGCGCGGAGTATGATTAAAATGAAAATTTAATAGTTCCGTGTACGGTAAAGAAGATGAAGCGGGGGCTTGTGTATCGTACACCCGCATCGCCCGCGGCGTTTCGCACGCGTATGCGCACGCGAAACGCGTTCATCTTCCAACGTCTCCTGCATTTCCGTCTCCTGCCCCTTTGAAGCGCGACGCGTACGCCTGATAAAGATTTATAAACACGCGCGCGACGACGCAACAGCGAGATAAACTCCTGGAAAATATTGCAAAATAGCCTCTCGTACGCGTGAAAAAATTATACTTGAAACTGAAACGGATCTTTCCTCCCCGATCGATTATTTGTAATATATTTTTATAATTGTCAATTATTATGTAACTTCCTTTACATCTCTTCTATGAGTGAATAGTTTTTCTCCTTGATATATTTTCAAATTTTAGTGTGAAAAATAGAAATCGCTGATTCAGTTGTACGTGTACTTGCTATTCTACAGACATTATTTAAAAGTTTATAAGTGGATTTATTCAGGGTGATAGTTTGTAATATATTTTTATATTTGTCAATCGAACGTTTAATGATTATATAGTCGTTATTATGTACCCTCTTTTACGTTTTTTCTATGACTAAATAGTTTTTCGTGTCCTTGATACATTTTCAAATTTTAGTGCGAAAAATAGAAATCGCTGATTCAGTTGTACGTGTACTTGCTATTCTACAGACATTATTTAAAAGTTTATAAATGGATTTATTCAGGGTGATAGTTTGTAATATATTTTTATATTTATCACCAAATGTTTTAATGATGATACAGTAGTTATTATGTTCCTTCTTTTACATTTTTTCTATGACTGAATAGTTGTTGTCCTTGATACATTTTCAAATTTTAGTGTGAAAAATAGAAATCACTGATTCAGTGATATGTGTACTTGTTATTCTACAGATATTATTTAAAAGTTTGCAAGTGGATTTATTCAGTGTTTTGACTACCAAGGCAGTTAATGTGTTAGGGTGGTCCTTCATGTTTTTTCAAATTTTAGTGTGATAAATAAAAATACTCGATCGTTCTGTGGTACGTGTGCTTGCTATTCTACAAATATTATTTAAGAGTGAGTTCATCCAGTGTTTTAAGAATCATTGTAAGCTCAAAACGCCGGTCACCGGTGACCACCATGGAAGTTAACGTGTTAACTAGAAATTATGACAACCCCTCGACTAATGTTGCTGTTTCTATCCTTTAAGGCGATAGATCACCTTGATGTGACAAAAATATATTTATAAGAATTAATTTCTAACTAAGAAAAATACATATTTCTAAATGTAAACATACTTGAATTATACTCATTATTCTTAAAAAATTAGTTCCTGAAATAAAATTTGAACCATGAAATATTATTCAACTATAAAAGGAATTTACTAACTCGACCGTATCGATAGCAAAAATAACTTTACAGAACAATTGGTTCGCACTGAAATCTGCTTCTATTTGTATAGTCGTTTTTTATTTAATTGTTTAAATACGAACCATTGACCTGTCTCGCGAATTACACGTTTAGACAAACAATATAAGTTAAATAGCAGCCAGTTTTGCATCGCAGGAGGGAATGATAAAGAGAGATATAGAAGTAGACAGAAGTCAGCCCAACTATTCACAGCTGTCTGACTGTTCACGAAGTCGTACTACTTAAGAAGATCCTACTTTAGTAGAAACGTTACCTCTCTCTACGTCCAAATAATTCCATTGCAGTTTAAACTATCTCTTACTGTGGAAGTTACCTTGTACTCCATTCAAACCTTCCCTTTGTATATATGCTTCGAAAGCAAGCGTTGAAATACGAACTTTAGTACGTCTTTCGTTCACACGTTTCCTTACATTGTCTATATTTTCGAAGTAACACAACGGTATTGTCTCTTGTATTTACTCCTAATGCTTTCAATCTGCACGCTTACAACTTTCTGTGTCACTTATGTATTTGTAAACAACGAATCATTCTTTAACAAGCTACTTTTATTACGATATTTCGTCTAATAAAAATTTAAACAATTTTCTGTGTTACTTATATATTTTTAAACGACGAATCAGTCTTTAAAAAGTTACTTTTATTACAAAATTTCGTCTAGTATAAAGAAAAAATCTAAATAAACTGAGACCTTGCGATAAAAATGATTTTCATCTCACCTAAAAATGTTGTTCAACGCCACTCTTAATTCGATATCGATTACAGTCAAACAAATAAAGTTTTACAAGTGAAGGTCCCAAAGTGATCAACTTTTTGACGAACTTTTACACGATGAGTTTGACAAACACACCCAGAAACTAAAAAAAAACACACACAATGGCAAACGTACGTACCTACATTCACAGATTTATTTACACGTGCAAATTCCATGTTCCTATCTTCAAGAACGTTGTAGTTGCGCAAGTAGCATATTTTCCGCGACTCGCCCGATACGTTTGAACGTGCGTTATACGAGATCGTATACCGGTTACCGCATTCACACCTCGACGACGTTAAAGCGCGCCGCAAACCGCATCGCGGCTCCCGCAGAATTCCCGCCGTTTATTATTTGCGAGGGTGTATTTATTTATAGGGAATTTCAGACGTAGGGCTTACGTGCCATAATCTGAAATGTCTCGTGCTCTTTCCGCGGCGAGACATTATTGCACTCGCGAGCTCGCGTGTCGCGAAACATTTTCCCGGGGATCGTTTCGCCGTGAAATTACCGTTTAACAGTCTGCGTTTGTAACCGAGCGTTATGCTCGACGTTTGTTGTCATCGTCACGGTATGGAAACCAAAATGTCTTGAATGTAAGGATCGTGTACAACGCATAATTTCATAATTTCGCAAACTCGACTGTTCAGAGAAGCCTCAAAATCGTAAAAGTTGTGATATTTAATACGAAATGCCCTATACTCGACGTTCATTGTCATCGTCACAATTTCTTGAACATAAAGATTGTGTACAACCCATAATTTCATAATTTCGCGAAACACAGATGTTTAGAGAGGCCTCACAATCGTGAAAGTTGTGATATTTAATACAAAATGCCCTATACTCGACGTTCATTGTCATCGTCACAATTTCTTGAACATACAGATTGTGTACAACTCATAATTCCATAATTTCACAAACTCGACTGTTCAGAGAAGCCTCGCAATCATAAAAGTTGTGATATTTAATACAAAATGCCCTATACTCGACGTTCATTGTCATCATCACAATTTCTTGAACATAAAGATTGTGTACAACCCATAATTCCGTAATTTTACAAACTCGACTGTTCAGAGAAGCCTCACAATCGTAAAAGTTGTGATATTGAATACGAAATGCCCTATACTCGACGTTCATTGTCATCATCACAATTTCTTGAACATACAGATTGTGTACAACTCATAATTTCATAATTTCACAAACTCGACTGCTCAAAGAAGCCTCACAATCGGAAAAGTTGTGATATTTAATACGAAATGCCCCATACTCGACGTTCATTGTAGTCGTCACAATTTCTTGAACATAAATATTGCGTACAACCCATAATTCCGTAATTTCACAAACTCGACTGTTCAGAGAAGCCTCACAATCGTAAAAGTTGTGATATTGAATACGAAATGCCCTATACTCGATGTTTTTTGTCATCATCACGCTATGGAAACCAGAATTTTTTGAACGTAAGGGTCCTATATAGCCCACAAATTTCATAATTTCGCAAACTCAACTGTTCACAGAAGCCATGCAATCATCACAATTGTGATATTTAATACGAAATGCAAAAGCGTCGACGAGAGTTTCTGTACGTGTAATATTGCACGGTCAAACGATTAAATCGTTGCGAGGGGAAGAATAATTTTTCATTAACGAGCAGCTTTTAACGACGAGATTTTCTGCAAATGGATACACACAAACAATCCCGAACCGATCGGGTCAAACCGACGCTATTCTTCCTGCGCCGTTTAATCATTTCAGAACCCGTACCTCTTTCAATCCCCCTCCGATGACTCTTGATTGGACCGACACGCGTAAACAACAACGAAAAAATATATAAAAACCGGGGATCCGACAGGAACCGTGCACGGCGACAAATATCGAACGGAAATTTGAAATTCCTATTTCGCCCGCGCGGCATCGATTCCTATTTTTAAATATTTGTATCGTTTCTCTTATTTATCATAGAAGAAAAAAAATACGCAAACTATTCAGATTTCATTCTCGTCTGTCATTCACGAGTGAGATAAGGGAGGAAAATTTACAAACCCACTGGAAGATAATAACGTCTCAAATTTCTGTTCTACTTTGAGAAAATTACGCAGTGGTAAAAACTAAGATAAAACCAATTAATGATAATAGAAAATTTTGGGTATTCTAATATCATAGACTCGATAAAATTTTTATTTTAATACTTTCGTATACCGTATAAATTCGTTATATTTTTGTTCGCTGTTATTTCGTATTTTTTTTTACCATTGTCGATTCCCTCGAGGAAGCTTTCACAATGTTATCTTTAAACGGACCGCTATACTTTCTATATCTCTGACGTATTTCTGTCCAGAATTATAATACATTTCGCGTGCAATAACCGCAGAATCCAAGGGTACCTCGGGAAAAGGATGCAATAGGGCAAATAAGTTCTCCCCGGACGTATTGCGATCGATCATCCGAGAACCAGATATTGGTGTTTCGGTATTTATGGAACCGTACCGGTTTCCTGATGACCACTGAAATTTTTCTTTTTTCGAGGGACGTCTTTCTTATTACGACCCTCTTATCCAACTTCGATTATAGTCTATTAATCGTAGAAATCGAATTACGTTTCCCAACCCACCTCTTTCCACAATAGAAACGATGTAAAATATTTTGCGATAAAATGGCTGGTTTACTTCTCGATACGGTACTAAGATATTTTAACTCTGAATGAAATATAATCGAATGCATTTAGATAAATTATTTGTAATTAAATCATATAACAAGTAGTCTGCAAAAATCTCTATTTTCCTAAACCAGAACATAGAAAATTGTTTGCCACGTATTTTCGTATTTTGACTCGTTTTCATATTTACAGAGTGAAATCAAAAGAAAACGTATATTATTAGCTCAAAGGATTTCATAACATAACAACAAGACATAAACTCGTATCACAATACTAGTCGTATATTATACTTAATTTTATAAACTTTGTAAAGATTTTCTAAATTCATTTTCAATTAAATAAACAATACATAATCAAGTTAACATTTGTATTGAATCGATACTGCGAGAAACGTCAACAAACCTGCTAACTAATGTCAGTCAGGACTTATTTTAATATCTATTTCATACCACAACGCGATGCTTGGTAATTGATACGTATCACCGAATATACCATTGGATCGGTTCCCCCTATAGATCCTGTCTATGGTGTTTTATTAAATTTGTTTACTGTCGAATCGAGTCGAGTCAGCCCCGAATCGACACTGGAAGCAAAAGGACCGCCCTAACCAACTTCTCTCTGTTTCGTTTCGACAGGACGACCGCAACCGCGGGTGACGTGGTGGCAGGAAAACGCTCTCCTGGACGACGTCTACGAGACCATCGGCACCAAGAGGGTCCGTAACGTGCTGCGATTGGAAAAGCTGACCCGTGAACATCTGCACGCGGTCCTGACCTGTCAGGCGTCGAACAACAATATGGTCACGCCCATATCGAGCTCTGTCACCTTGAACATGACCCGTAAGTACTCCAATTGAACTAATTTCCTCTCAAAGTGTTTTTTAGATAGCGTGAAACTGTCTAGAATTTTTATAAAGTAAAATGTTCAGTAATAAGTAATTAATTTAAGTCTGAAATACCAATATGAAAAAGGATTTTCTTGTCGTGTTCCAAACCAAAAAATCCCCTTTGAATTACACAAATTATTAAAAGTTGAATATTGAAGTTAGAACATTTTCGATTCTCTTTGTGAATAATAAAAAGACTCATTGACTGGTATATGCAAAATATATAGTTCGATTAAAAACCCTAGAAGTGGAATGGGTTAGAATACTATACTTAATTCTAGAATATTAATATGCAAAAAAATCTTTTTTTTCGTGTTCCAAATCAAGAAATCCCCTTTGAATTGTACAAATTATTAAAAGTTGAAAATTGAAGTTAGAACATTTTCGATTCTCTTTGTGAATAATAAAAAGACTCATGAACTGATGTATCAGAAATATATAGCTCGATTAGAAACCCTAGAAGTGGTCTTGAAATTCATTAAAATGGCTCAGCTCATAGAAGCATGCACCAAGCGATGCATTTAATGTTTCATAATGAAATTTTTTTCTTGCTCATCGTACGACGTCTAATAAACATTTAATATTAAACGCGGAAATGGAAATGGAAAATATTACAAGCGCGGACGTTAAACGCAAACAACCTCGTTTCTCGATCGAAAAGTGTATTTAAATAGAATCGAGGGGGAGGCTCGCCTTACATTTTATCGAAAACAAATGTTTAACCAGCAGTTGAACGATGCAGTCAGTGTCGTTCATCCACTCCTGGACGCTTTCATTTCCATTATCTGTTCCCAAACTACCGCCGTTCGTCGAATACAATTCGAAACGATTATGCAAACACTCGCACCGCGAGATCTTCTGTGCACCATAGTTCTTTGAACGTAGACTAATGGATGGTACACGTGTTTCAGTGAAACCATTGTGGGTCCGCCTGCAAGGAACGAACCGTCCACTCAGCGCCGGCAAAAAGTACGAAATCGGTTGCGAAGTCGTCGGAGCTAGACCAGAGCCAAAAATCGTCTGGTCGAAGGGGAGCACCACGCTGACGAATGCGTGGGAAACGGTAAATCTCTGTTTAATTGTCGTCACGATGGAACATACGGGGGTGTCTAGCAAAACGTGCACATAAATTAATGAAAACCGATCTTCAACGTTGCACCGATCGACGATCTCCTCGCAAGAACTCAGCAACGTTCCAAACAAGATTCAGACTACCCAAACATTCTCAAAATATGGAAAATAAAATATTTCAGGAATTATTTTTCCTTCAAGACTCTTTGAGATTAACTTCTTTGCCCTCGAAGGGGTTAAATCGCGAAACAAACATCGAACGAACAGTGACGCCATATATTTCGCGTTTAATGGATCCTAGCTATAATATTTTCCTTCGATAATGTTCAATTATCGCGCTGTAAGAAGAGAAGTGACGGCATTATGTCGGAGAACAGATTCCGCCCTCGAGACGGGAAACTTAATTATCCGAAGACGATGGGGGTGAAAAAACCTTCGCGTGGGAGGGTCGTTATCATAATATTTCTCGCATCTGTCGAATCAATTCTTCGATATTTTGCGGCAACTAAATCTCCGCGTCTAAATCGATCGATCAGAGATGAGCGAAATTTTTATTCGAGTCAAACATAACGAACAGACAATTGTTCAAATAACTATTATAATTACTATTTATAATATATTACTTATAATTTTACTATTTATAATTTCGATTATACGGCTAAACAGTAATGGATACCCCTGAGGCTTTCGTTTCTTGTGAAAATTACAATTTCTTTGCTTCTTATCGAATAACAAAATAAACTAATCAGTGGCCTCTTTATTTTGCTTTCTGGTTAAAAGACATTATCTGATATTTTTCTGAAAATCATCTAGTTGATATGAACATTTGCCATTCCCAATTAGTGCATTCGTGTTTAGATTCCATTATTATTATAGAAACTCCCTTCAACCCTTAAGTGGACTCTCAATCTCAACTAAATTATTTTAAAAAATAATGAACCAATAAATTTCCAAATAATTACATTGGCATATATTATACAATTATTATTAACATAAAAATTGTAATATATAAGGGGAAAAAAATAGAAATAATAAAACAGAAAATATAACCGTTTCTAAAATTCAGTGAGATAATGTAGAGTACGCTGGTGCGAATAATTTCGTAGCACGACGTATTATAGATAAGAATTTCGTTCATCTCCACGATCAGCTCCGGAGGATTGACTTCCTGGCGCGGCGTCGCGACGCAGGGGATGGCTTTTTGTTTTTTCTGCGGCCCCCGGTCTGATTACCGAACCGTTCGGTAAACTGTTTTAAATTCATGAAAGCTATCCCGCAGACGAGCCCCGACAACAACGTCACCACGAGCACTCTCACCTTCGTGCCAAGCATCGAGGACGCTGGCAAGTTCCTCTCCTGTCACGGCAGCGTGCCGGATATCCCGGATTCCGAGATGGAGGACGGATGGAAGCTCGTCATACTCCGTAAGTGTTCCCTCCTACGGAGTTTCATATAAATGTAAAGCCACCGTTCGCGACGAAACACAGAAACGTTTCGACGACAGGTGGCCGAACAACCGACAACGTAAATAGAATAAGCTCTTCGACGTTTTGTCGACGTGTCTTTGAGAACGTTCGAGTCTTTCGCGTCCCTTTTTCTCGCTTCCTTTCGAATCGATAGTCTCGCGACGAAGAAAATTGATCGAACGGACCAGTGTTTTCCAAAGCATGGAAAGCAAATAATATTATACACAGGGTGTCCGTACACCTCTGGGAAAAATTTGAATGAGAGATTCTAGAGGCCAAAATAAGACAAAAATTAAGAATACCAATTTGCTGATTTAAGTTTCGTTAAAAAGTTATTAATAAAATTATTGTAAAAAATTCTTAATAAAATATTTCCACTTATTGAATTTTTTTTCTCGAAAGTGGATAGGATTTCGGGGGTATGTCTATTGACCAAAAATTATTGTAATAGACCCCTGCAACTAAAAATAATTTTTTTAAAACGATTTGCAATGTCTCAATTTTGTCGAAAAATTTATCCACTTAATGAATTTTTTTCTCGAAAGTAGATAGGATTTCGGGGGTATGTCTATCGACCAAAAATGATTGTAATCGACCCCCGCAAACGAAAATAATTTTTTCAGAATGATTTGAAATTTTTAGTTTTCGCCGAAAAATTTAAGCACCTACCCCCTGTCGATTTTCCTTAAAAATTCGTTTTGGATTTTTAATAAATTTGTTTGACGCCCTATAGAAAAGATGTCTAATACTTTTTGATAGGTACCCATGGGCTCTACTTCAGAAAAAAGTTTCATTGAAATATATTCACTATTGTATGAGTTATGTACGTTTGAAAATTGGGACATTTTTATGGAGTTTTTCTCATTTTGCGGGGTCAAGAAACAACTTTTCGAATATTTTTGCGATTTGTACATATTCTCCATCAAAATACGCGTCGTTTGCTTTTTTAAACATCAAAATCGGCCAATCCGTTCAGAAGTTATGACGTTTTAAAGATTCGCATGAAATTTTCGGGCAACATTTCTGGCCAGAAACTATATTTTCGGTAAGGAATTTTTTTCTCGAAACTGAATAGGATTTCGAGGGTATGTTTAATGACCATAAATGATTGTAATTGACCCCCGCAACCAAAAATAATTTTTTTAAAATGATTTGAAATTTTTTAATTTCGTCGAAAAATTTTCCGGTCGCTATAGAACTTTAAACATTAATAATTTTTTAACGAAGCCACAATCAACAAATTGGTATTCTTGATTTTCGTCTTATTTTGGTCTCCAGAATCTCCCATTCAAATTTTTCCCAGAGATGGTCGAACACCCTGTATAAAAAATGCAGTAATCATCATAGCTTAACGACTGGAAGCCGGGGGTCGAAACAGTTACGGGACTTTTTCAATAGATTCCGTTCGAACAATCGAAACGCAACTTTTATGGTAAAAGTTTTCACATTATAAGTTTCTATGAGAACGGATAAACAAAAGTACTTGAAAATATAAGTTCTAGTTTCGATCAAATTGATAAGTATAAATAAAAGTTCTTGGCGCAACGAGTACAAATATTCTTGTTTACGTCGATCGCAAAAAAGCTCTCGATACGCTTTGGAAGTCTTTATCGGTTTTGAAAGTCCTGTTTGATTATTATTATATTATTACCGTTATTTGTTTAATGAAACTTTGCCGAATAAAAGTTTTGAACGATCGTTTCCACGAAACTTTCACTACAAAAGGACTGAAATATCGAATCTGTTCCACGAGAACTGGTTTTAAAAAAGTTCTTGAACTAAAAGGTGTTTTCCATAATAACACAGGGACAGATGTACTTTTTAAAGAAAAAGTATAAGTTCAGAGTTTTGAAAAAATGAACATTTTCTTGATAAAGAGTTAATAATTCTATACTGTCCATAGGATACCAAATTAAATTATAAAATAAACGAATTTATGGGCGACTTTGGACAATGAAAATTATAAAAGTTTTATAATTTTCTGTATTTCTTGGTTGGATATTTTCCCTTGCAAGTCATTTTGTTTTCAATTTGAAATCATTCAATGTTGAAATAAAAGAAATCGACGACAGTTTAACATTCCCATTCGCAACAAACAATTGTTCCAGAAGATATAAGGGTGAAACAAAATTGTCGAGAAATTTTGCAAAGACACGTTTCGATCGATTTTCAGAGGTAAATCGGTCTGATTGGTTTTCTGGCGGTCGGAATTTCGAAATCCCCGATTGCGTGTATTTTTTGTTCCGTTTTCGCGGCGTCTCGACCACGGGTAGAGCCGACCACGCCGCTGTCCAATAAAAATGAAATATGGTTGATGAGCGATTTATTACGACGCCGCACGGAACGTAATTTAATTCGCGTAATCGATAGATAGCGCGTCTAGGAGCGATTGTTTCGCGCCACGGGGCTGAAATAGGTTTTCGAAGTTTCCGCGGCGACGACGAGCGCCGGGGCTTAATGTGAAACGCGTGTCGAGAGCGTCTATTCTTTGAGTCAATTTTCCCGTTTGAGTTTATTTGGTTTAATTAAAATTTTAATTACTTCTTTCGAGACCCTTCAAAATTTCTAAATTAACGACCTTCCCTACCGACGTACGAAAAGAGGTGTACTTGAGAATCTTTCCCGGAAACAACCTTTAAATAAAATATTAAATTTCTATCGGTCAATGCATTTTATTACGCATTTAAGTATATTTGGTCATTTAACGAGGCATTTAATTTTTAGACGTTAATCTTTAACTGGTGGGATATTTCCCTTTATTATTATATTATAATATTTGCCTCTTTGAATCAAGATCGACTCGATGCATTCTTCTTCTATCGTAAAAATGACACGAATAGGAACGGATGCATTCTTACAATACGTGAAAGGGGATTCTATGTGAACTTTCGTAAACGTAAAGCTGTCCTTTTACGGGCATTGAAATGACAAAAAAACAGTAGAATCGTTCAATAGGAAAAGACACAAACGCGAAAAGAGCCGCGTGACACGGACGGAACAGACGCGTACATCGAGGAATTTTACTTTAAATATTTGGCATCACCGCCGCCCAGGATCCAAGTATTTGTGTTCAGTTTATAGTCTTTTGGTTAGTTGCCAAGACGGCTGTCCCGGTGGAAGACAGCATATTGAAAGAATGGCGAACCGTCGTCGGACTCTTGAGTGCTGCGAGAATATTGGCGCAGCAGACAATTACAGAAGGATGATTATCGGGGATGAGGTACGCTGTTTCGACCAAAGAAATATTCAAACACGAACGATTTAACGGGGGCAAAAAGTCACTGCACAAGTCGAACGATGCAACGCCGGATCCGTAAGCAGCCAAGAGAACTTTTTGTTAGAGAAATGGAACATGTTACACTTCGGTGGAACAAACTTCTTCGCGTCTTCGCAAAATAACGTACTATTTTTATGTGTATTTCTTTACCTTTCTCTATCATTTATTTATATTTCCTTATATACATATCCTTTACTTATACAACGTTTCGTTATATAACAAAATTTAGAGTTTTAGAGAGAGCTGGAATAAAATTATATGCTTTAGAATGAATGCATCAGAATTTGATATCCTGAAATTTAATTATTAGATTTTAATCCTACCTTCTGGCATAGACATACAAATTAATCTATTTTATTTGGACCAAATTTATTGTATTCATTTTTATTCTTTTAAACAGAAAATGAAACGTTTGGTTTTTTTTTGATAAAGAAGGCATATAAAGTTGTTCCTTTCTAAATATGACGGTTCCAAAATTTACAGGAAGTGGTCTAGATTAGTTTGACTTTTGAGAAGTTCTAAGAATAATAAGACTATATTAATGTGTCTTTTTTAACACTTTAATGATTGTTTTACCGATACGTAACAATGGTTTTCGAAACGAGTTCGACGATCATCGATGCGACGTTTCAAAATACAAAGTTCGCGCCGCCGATTACGGTTCATATCAAAAACCACTCGTCCATACGCTCTCATGACGATCCGGGCGCGAAACATGTAACGATCAAACGAACTTTTTCGAGTTTTCATAGCGTACGGAAACGAAATTTTGGGGGTCGCCAGTGACCAACGAAACGGATAAAGCGAACACGAGAGGATGTTAGTACGACTCTCACGATGCAATTGATACCAAATGAACCATGTGAAATCTGACCCAATGAAGCGTTATTTCCTATTAACTCGGAGGATTGGACAGTTCATTTTGTCCATCGTTTAACTCGGTTGAAACCTATACTGATAAACGAAATTCGATAATACTCCGTTGATAGAAAAGCAAAATACGCCATCTTAACGATTCGTTAATGTTGGGCAAAATATTGCATTGTGACAAAAGCTAAACTCTATCTTGAAAGAGATTTAGTGGAAAAATTCACCACTACTTCGATTGTTGGTTAACGTAGTGCAAAAAGCTGAAGAGAATATCTCTTCTCAATTCCAAACTCTAAAAAATCCTGCTAGTAAACCTGCTAGTACATGCATACATTATTACGATTCATTTTTTCTCATCGACTTCCCTCGTCGCCACAGTGTCACGCGATCAAAAATAAAAATGTTTTAATTTTGTATTTTATTTCATGTAATTGATAGTAAACACTCTAATGTGTAAACGTTGTAACTTGGTAACATAAATAACAGATTGAGATTAATAATTATGGTCAAAGACGTATAAAAATCACACAAACCTGAATAGTTAACAGATAGCGTATATTTATCTGGTATGTTTTTGTTACATTTGCAAATTATTATTTTTAAAGTGGTCTGGGTTAGCTTTAATGATTCAAAATTCTCACGTTTAAAGATATGAGTAAGTTCCAATATTTCTAATCATATTACTTTTTTGTCGTATTTCTCAAATTCCAAAGAGAAATTCATTTTTGAATTAAACTTAATCCTTTTTATATACTTTGAATTGATATAAATTTAATCTGCTCCTGAGTGCTCTTTTTGAAGTAATTTGTTTTCAAAATCGGTACGCAATGATAACAAAGTTATCGCTATAAGTTATTTAAACAATGAATTTTATTTGTTTGTGAATATTTTATCCAGTTGTTATTTATTTACGATTAAATGTATTTCAAAATACAGGTAACCCTCCTATAACACGGTTTCGCTATAACACGATTCATAAATTGCGAGAACCCTCCTACAACACTGGATAACATGATTTTTGCTTAACATATTTAAAAACTAAATTAACTTAAAATAATGACGCGAAGGAATAATGAACTATAGTGGCTTTACATGAAAATATATAAACAAATTATAATTTTTTAAATTAAAGTTGCGTTAAATTAAAATAATATTTGTTTTTAATAAGTTTTCGGAACGTAACTCCCCTTTTTATATTGGCTCTGGGTCTCATATAACACGGTTTTACACAACACGGTATTTTCTAGGAACCTATCTACCGTGTTATAAGAGGGTTACCTGTACATGTAGTTTGCTTCATCTGTATTATATTTACAGAAAAATATATCTTAATTATTTTACGTTAAAAATTAAATTTGCAATGTATAAATATGACTAACATATCAATGATACATAGATAGGACTATATATTCGATACACTGTGGCGTCGAAAAGATAGGCGACCAACTAGAGCACATCTCGAACCAGAATTCATCCTGACGGGATCAATTTTTCGCCACTAAGCGAGGTACTACTGTCTGCCCCGACAGATCCGTTTCAAATTGCGCCTACGAAATCCGCATCGGACGCGAAGGTTCGAATCTCCCGTCGCGGAAGGACGCGCTCGTTTGGTTTCAAATTGAAACTCACGTCGCCCTTTGCGGAAGGAGAAGAGTGGGGAGGGGGGTGGAGGTCTCGGTCGAGGGTCGGAATTTTTTCAGCCGGCTGGATTCTGTCAGCCCCCGGGAACCGCGTATTGGCTTCACGCTCGATCTCCGCCTCGCTATTAGCAAGAAATCCGCTCTCCCGTGACCGTTCGATATCGTTCCTCCGCTGAAAATCGAACGTTGGGAGGCATTCGAGGGATGAACGGACGGTGGGTGCAAAAAAAAAAGGATCGAAGAGAGAGGAAAAAAGGGGCAAAAACAAGAGCCGCGAAAGAGAGCAGCCGCAATATCGATTCACGACGTTCGCCGGCCCCCGGAGTCTTGCTTATGATTTCTCTCGCCCTCCCTCCCCCCGGCCGAAACGCTGCTGGTAATACGAGCCCACCGAACAAATCCGATAATTCCGCCGCAAGATTCGTGCCTGCAATAACGAGTAAATTTTTCCCTGTTCCTCGCCCCGTCGTTCCTTCTTCTTGCCTCGGTATATTCTCCCTCTTTCTCTGTCTGAAATTACCGCCCGACGCGGCTAATGGAAAAAAACGCGAAAATGAGAGGGACGGAGGAAGAGATTTTTGCCACCGCGAGACAAAGAGAGAGAAAGAGAGAGAGACACGAAAGGCACGGAATCGTACTTCCAGGGGCAGCGCGAAACTCTAGTGGAAAAAACGAGCGAAACGGACCGATGGGATCGTGGAACAAGGCCGGAGAGAAAGAGAGAGGGAACCATCGACCGGCCAACGCGGGAAAGAAAGAGCGAACCGGACGAACGGAAAGAAGAAAATCGAGAAAACGAGGGAATCTTTAGCCGCGGATCGGCATGTACCATTAATTTCCGTGGAGCTGAGCTGATCTCCAGTTCTCTCCCTCTCGTTCGCTCTTCCGTTTCGCGGCGTGGTTCTCTCTCTGCTCTTCACCGCCCTGGGACGGGGAAAAACTTTTATATTGGACAGTAAAATCACGGCGTTAATCTCCAGCAACCGTGGCAGGAACGGGAGGTCTGCATAACACCCGTAGCCGCGACGGGGATGAGTCGGAGGCGGGTGTCGCGATATTTGTAGGTGTAACTCGACAACAAAGAAGAGATCCCTTGGGGGTGGTCGCGTTAGTTTGGCTGGAGACGTTAGTTCTGCGCGATACCTACGCGACTTTGTCCTTATTTTAGCCGTTTTAACGCGTTTGTCGAGGTAGCTTTTTTTCGGGCACTTTAATATTTGAAAATACGGACGCGAGAGGATTGCTGACCAGCCTATTACGATGATATTCCGGTGTTATGGATTAGTTTTCTGTTTATAGTAATGTTTCATTGCCGTTACAAGTAAGGAAATGTATCGAAAATTGACATTCTGTCATGCGAGGCGCTGTTAAAAAAAAAATATCTAAAATCACTATAGTATTTTATATATAAAGGACGCATAGCTCGAACGTATTCATCGAAATTGACTAACAAGGGAAATTATCGAACCAGGAAATTCAAAACATGTTTTAAACACTGACAAAGCATTTTAAAGGGATCAAAGTGCCCTTTGAAACAACTTAAAATGATAATGCAATGCAAAAAGTTTCACTTTAAATACTCAATTATTAATTTTTCTCCAGAAATATTATTATATAACTGTATTTTTAAAAGAGTAATTTGAGTTTTAGTCCTAATAAAATTTAAAAGCTCATGGAGGCGTGGCTCTTTTCAGCTAAACTTTCGCGTTGTTGGAAGCAACACGTCTGTCGGAATAGTTGGAGGTTTATTAGGACATTTATCTTAGTTTCGCGCGTAAATTTTGAAGCTCTACTTCGCTGTCCATAATAACGAGCTTGTCGAGGTGTACCTTAGCCCTCGATACTTGACTTAGGATGGCCAGTGTGTGGACTTTGCGGCGAAATTATTGATATTTCACTGGTCTCGCAGTATCGGAACGTTCATTCTTGAATGAATCGCGGTCGTGGATACGTGGCGCGATTAAACCAGGGAAACGTTGGTCCAGTTTGGTTTAGCTTTCTGATCCTGAACAGATTGCCAGAGGGAGCCTGCCAAGAAGGATTAGCGAGCACAATTGATTTTGTTGTTGTCGGTCCCGGCAATATCGTATCGCGTGGTAGCGGAAATTTTAATTGTTTGCGTTGAGAATGTTGGGCAGTGGCGATTGTTTACCATGCAAACTCTACTCGTACCGTATAATAATTATTAACACGCCAACTGCACAGCGGAAAATCCCGTCAGTTTTATTCGCGTCCGCAAAAAGGAAACTTCCTGCTTTTATTTCGAATCAAATAATGGCACATACTTATCTAAATCTCTTCTCTCGAAGAAATCTGTGATCTGCTCAAGTCCACGTTCACTGATCGACACTCGCGTGAAATCGATCGCGGTACGCGCAAATCACTTCCATGTAATCGCCACGCGCGATAACTCTGTTTTCTTGCACGCCGTAGGTAGGCAGCACGTGGGCAAAACCTCTGACCATTTCTTACACGCCTGTACCGTTAAACTTTCAGACAAGCCAGTGGTTACGCTCGAGCTTGGGAGCAATTTGAACTTGAGCACAATCCGCGAGGGTATCGACGTCTACTTCGAGTGCAACATCAAGTCCAATCCCTGGGTGTACAAGGTCTCCTGGCAGCATAACGTGAGTCCATATCCCCCTCCGTTCGTGTTTGTGTTCGTGTTCACGTCGACGACGACAACGACGACGACGACCAGCGTCGAAACGCTCGTTGCGGGCCGGATAACGAATCTGCGTGGCAGTTCCCGGGATCGATAATTTAGAACCGTGGCTGAAGCTTAATCGGGAGACGAGATAAGGGGGAGAGGGGACGCGCACCTGCGACGCGGAAGTTTCCGTTTAAAATTTACATGCTGATACCGGGCGACCAGGAACTGCCGCGTAAGCGTTCTTTCAGCTAATAGCCGCCGTATCGATAAGAAATTTATCGTCGAATTTCGGCACTGTTGACGTAACCCTGAAGAAGGCCACCGTACGACTCTCGAACTTCACCCCGCGATGAAGGGGTTCTTTGGCATAGAAATCGCCCCTAATGAGACGCTCTGGCGCGCCTATCACCGAAACAACACTGGTACCGTGGATTGTACTTGGTTTGCGAATAAATAACCGTGGGAACAACGCGAGACTGAAGTCTGGAGATTACGGAAGGTAGGCAGAGGCTCGAACCTTCCCCTACTCCTCGATTTTCCTCGTCCTGGGTGACTCGGTTTCGAACGTGATCGGTCGAAGTCGTTGAAATAAACTCTGAGTGATGTAAACAGAGTTTTGAGAATTGGTGTCTCCCGACAGTTCTTGGAACTGGCTTTCCCACTGGTCAACAGCGGCCAAGTATGTTTTTGTTTTCAAGTCCGTGAAACATCGACATGTTATGCGTCTCTTTTCATTTTATTTCAGCATTTGAAACCTCTGGGAAGATTTATTTCGGCTTAAATAGGATCTCTATATACACAGTGTGATTCACGAAAATATTCGGACACTAAGGTATGTTTAAACGAATCGCTTAGTGTAGCTGACACTTATGAAGGTATCATAATCTTTTTTTTTCTAGTGATAAGACATTTATTCAAGTTAATAATGAAATGCATTTTATTTAATAAATTTATATGTGTTTATTATAAGGAATTATGGATCAAATGACAGCCTATTTTCATGCCACAAAAATATTCGAACGCTTTGCACGTTTATGAGAGAAACGTCCCTTTATAAGTGCTATATCAAGCGATACAATCGAACATACCTTAGTGTCTGAATAATTTCCTGAATCACTGTACAGAAAATTGAATTACATTGTTTGATATGAGACACAATTTAAACAATTTTTAAGTTATATTCTGTAATGAAGGAGATATAAAGACATGTCTTGATATTCGACTGAACAACTATCATTTTAAGAGACAATAATAGCTTTATTTTGATTCTGGATCAATTTGTCTCTTTGGATATCGTAGAGATTACATCACCACAGGATTAATATCTTCTTTATCGAGGAATATCGAGGAGTTAAAAATACCGGTATTTCATGTATACTCATTCCTAACATGACCAGTGAAACAACCAGTCTTTCTTTTGCACTTTTACGAGGCAACGTACTTCTAATTTTTGCATTATATATATAGAAAATTGTGTTTTGATGTTTATTCGTAAGATATCCTCCTCTTTTATGTCAACAAATTTTTTAATTTTCATCGGATAGAAGATAAAACGCCCTTGAAAACGAATTTTGTTCCAAGTCGATACCGCAGTTAGTTCTAGAGAAAACAATTATTTAAGAAAAAGTATTGACTAGTAATTACGCAAACATCCTGTATTTGAATTGAAATTAATTTTCAATTAAATAAACAATTTATGATCCAGTTTTATCGTACACTAGTCGTACGATCAGTAAGAATTGCTAAAACTTCTTTGGCTATGTAGAGTCAAAGTTAACTTCAAGATAAACATGGAAGACAGCATAAATTATAGTAGGTGATATAATCATTAGATAGAGGATGAAATGCCCTTTAAAACGAGCGTCTGAACAAGTCGATAGCTTTATTAGTTCCGGAGATATAGTGATTTTAATTTCAAGTCGATGCGGTGGCTAGTTTCGGAGATATAAGGGTCCGAAGCGTTTGTTTACTACGGCCTTGCCAAGGTCGTTGACCGCACGTGACTCGTAGTAACTAGGTCACTCGGCCACTCGGTCACGAGTCACGTACGAGAAAGAGAGGTCCGGCGCGACGCGTCAGACGGAGACAGAGACAGTCGAATTAAAAAAATTACCTTTTACATAAATTACGATATCTCGAAAACGGAAAGTCCGATCGACAAAATTCAAAAGCCATTTTAAAGGGGAAGCTTTGCCGTTGCTAACGATGGCTCAATAATTGACAAAACACCAATAGTTTCAAAACTGCATGCGTCTAAACTTTTAGTATTTTTAATACGCGTTAATAGGCTATTGTACATAAGACGGACCGAGAGATAGTGGAAATTGAATAATTGCCACTTTATTATTTTTATTATACAGACTGTGTCTGACTATATAATACTATATAATACAGACTGCATATTTTTCTCAGAAAACAAACATAAGAATAGATGTGAATATTGTAAAATTCATTGTACGTATACTATAAGAAAAGTCGTGAAGTTAAATGGCGCTAAAATAATATTGTGTGTTAGAAATTCTAAACGAAATTTAAAAAACTGTCATTTGACCGGTCGCGGTAGGTTTAGTGTTAATATTTGTCGAGCCTTCCTTCGTTGTTTTAATCTGCTCGCCGCCAACGAAGTAGGTTCCGCATATTACGAAATACCCTGCATAATGGGGGAAATAGAGTCAATTCTCTGCCGGCTGATACTATGAACCGATAGTGCGGGTCACAAGCGGTTTTGAACTGCCGGCGATCACGGGGACAGATTTGTTTAAGGATTACCGACGAGCGGGTACCACGTTCAATATTAATCTGTTTGATATTGACGCGTGCAGTCCGCCGCGAGTTTCTGATGGATCACAAACACTGGACGCCACGTCCAACCGCTCTCGATGTTCTTAGGAGCGTATATTTTATTCTCGATAAAGTTTTCTGACAAAAGATTGCACGCTTTTGAATATCACACGCGTACATTTTCAGCTTTGTTCGATGAACTTTATCACATTCTGTTTCTTTTTGGCACAAATTAAATTTTTCGACTTAGCCATTTTATTTTAAGAAATTGCTGGACTTAAAATGTAGTATAGAATTAGTTCGTGATGAATCGTTTTTATCAAGAATTAAAGGAACAATGTTCGAAACTGGGAAAAGTAAAATTTTGTATAGAAACCAAATTTGAATGATAATAGAGTTCGTACGATAACGTAATTCCGATCGTTCCCTTAACAATAAAAATAGCACGAGTGAACAAGCAAACATCATTCTGTCCATCTGCAATAAAGAATCCTCAAGTTAATACAACAATCCACCGAGAGTCTCTAGTGGGTAACAAACACGGGGTAAACTTCATCCAACCGCTCTGAATATTTTCCTCGTATTTTATTTTAGAGAAAATTTTCTCATGGGAGATTGTACGGTTTCGAATATCCCGCGCTACAGAAGATTTTATGTTTTATTTGATTTGTGGGCGGTGGTACCAAGGGAACGTTAATTCTACTTTCTGTTTACGTATGGAACGATTCAAACGTGCCCATGCCGTGTTGTACATCTGCAACTGATACCTTTCCAGTTATTGGAACTTTATTTAATTGTTAATAATTATTTGCCACAGAAGGTCTGTTGGTTTCATGGAAAGTTCGTTGATTTCATGATCTTAAAATATTTTTATTGTGAAGTGTTCATAAATTTTTCAATGTGAATTGTAATTACTTATTATTTTAATTTCATTTTCAAATACTTGAAACTTCAAAATTAAAATTTAATGAATTAGGGGTTGAGGATACTGAGGGACTTTTTTCCTTTTATTTATTTGTTTACTGCAATACCAAAAAAACATAATTTGTTAATTACTCTCCAATTTAATTACTTTATTAATCAGCGCAGATAAATAAAAGGCGGTACGTATGCTTGCAAATTGAGTTGTTCACAAAGTGTTACATAAAACGAGAATCTCCGACATCTCCATGAATACAAATATGATATACGCGAGCCCGTTTCGAGTTATCGTATAGTGTTTAATAAAAGAGGAGACCGTATACACAGAAACAACAGAGATCCGCCGAAAGGGACAAACATAGTAAAACGTGACTCACTGTCTCGCGATGCAATCTGTAAATGAACGAGTTTCTCATGAATAAAACATAAAAAAAAAAAAGTATCCAAGGTTACAACGTTTGACGGAATACGCCGCGTAGCGCCACGAAAATAGCGCGAGCCCGAATGTTCTTACTTCTTTAAATTTTATAGCTCTTTTTTCGTGAATTATCGTCATTAACTCTACGCGGCGCACTGTCGAGATATCCCGACACTAAACTTTTACCGTTCTGTTTTTAATGATTTAATAAAACTTGAAATTTCATGGCTCTGACGAGAAACGAGAAAAACGTATATCTTATTCGTTAGCATGTTTTATCGTGAATATTTTAAAATGTACGAACTCTGACATCACGTTTGGTATCGTGCCGCGCTTTGAGGCTGTTACGTTCGAAACGAGCTCAAACGAAAGTAAATGTACACGCGGTAATTCGACTAAATTTTGGACTGGAACCATCCGAATATTTCATGGGCATTCAAATATCATTATTCGAGTATTCGATGATATTGGACGTGGTCCCAATCCTTAATTATTTGTATTTGTTTTACTAGCTTTAATAATAATACTTATTCCAGATTACAGCAAACACCAGCACTTTCAACACGATTTATATGTGAATTGTGCAGGGCGTCTCAAGTTTTATTGGCCAAATTTTATCAGTCTATGGGTCTGAACGATAAAAAAGCGATTAACGTGGTCCCTTATCGGCCAGCTCGGCGTGTTTCGTCGAAATTTTATGACCGGACAAAGGCTTTAAACAAATATAATTTCGCCCGGTATGATTACGATCTTTCTTCGCGGAGGAGATTTATTTTAAGCGAATGCAGACGTCGTGCCTTTGTGCCCGGTATACTGCACGAGTTCCATAAATATTTCTTCTCGCGCCTCAGATCATAATGTCATTGTACTCGCGGAAACGTCCCGGACGAAAGTCTTTGTCGATTCTTCGTTTGATTCGACCGGAACGGGACGGGACATTTCTACTTTCCCGCCAGTGTGTTTCGAGGGAATTCAAAGGAGCTTTCCGACGCTCCAAAGAGAAGAAAACGGAAGACGCTGTCGCGCCGTAACGCCGCGGCCGTTGAGAAATTGAAAAACTGTCGGCGACCCTTCATCTTTTTCCCGTAAAGTTCCTTTCTTCTTTATCGCGAGAGGACAATCCACGGAAATGGCCATTTTTAATACTAGTCGGGAATGACAAATTTTTACGTAATTTGCGTTTGCACGTTCTAATCACATTTTCTCGATTTCTTAATTCTCAACGGTAAAAAGAGGACACACGTTACATACGAAATTTTAAATTAGAAATATTTATTTTAATTATATGTAAAACCACCCCTAAAAGATGTTACAATCCTTGGATATCGTCAGGAATAGCAAGGGGAATAATCGATATTCTTGTATTAAGCGCAGAGTTAGTCGAATTTTATTCAAAAAACGAACGAAAAATTATTGTTCGTGAATGAAATTTGCTCGACTCTGTCGCTGAAATATCTGGGCACAATTCTGCTCGTGTGTATGTTAGATTTCGGAATTCCCTATCGGGGAAATCGAGAGAAACGAATGGTTTGAACAATCCGTCGTCGTCGTCGCTCGTTGGGAGCACACCGTACGCTCAGGGATGCGAATACATTTTGATTTTGCGTTCACAGGGCAATTCGTTGTTTCATAATACAGCCACCGGTACAATAATCAGTAACCAAAGCCTGGTGCTGCAAAGCGTGACCCGCAGCAGAGCTGGGATCTACACTTGCATCGGTAGCAACGAGGAAGGCGACGGGGAGAGCAACCCCCTAAATCTGGACATCAAATGTGAGTACATTGCCTATTTGTTTCTGGACGAGTTCGTAGCTATTGATACAGGTGCACAGATTACGCGGTATGCATTCGATTTAAATGCACAGAGTGTCCAATCTCGTTCGATCCACCCAACTATGGTTGAAATTATCAGCGATACCGGGTTATGTAATACTATGAAACGAATCGAGACGTCTCGAGTAGATTCGTATTTTCAATCTACGAGTTTCACTCATTCCAAAATATATTAAGTAAATTATAATTTAGTTTCAAGTATAAAAATATATTTCAATATAGAAATATAAACTATTTTTCAATATTGAAATATTTATAGCAGACCTCCTTGACTGGAATTATAATTTAATTTCCAGTCTAAAAATATATTTCAATATAGAAATATTTTCAGCCTATTTTTTAATATTGAAATATTTTTAGCAAACCTCCTTGACTAGAAATTAAATTATAATTTGTTTTATACATTTTGGAACTGCCGTTTGAAAGAGAGGAATATTATTTCAAATATTTTAATTCAATAGTAATGGATACGTATTTTTTTATTTAAAATTTTCGTTATTTGAAAAAAACAAAGCATGAAAGTAAATATGGAGAACTTCCACGGACCTTCTTGAGATTTTCTTTTTATTTAATAGTATTTAAATATCATTGGCTTTCGAGCAAAGCTATCCCAGTGCAAACGAAAAATCCAATAGAATACACTGTTTTTTATTACTTTCAGACATTTCAGTTTTCAGTTGCCTTTATGACGATTTTATTACTAACGATAGAAAGACTTTTTATTTGCGAGCAGTATTTTTTTCTCACTTAAAAGTCTCCTATAAAAGTGTTAATAGGAAATTTAAGTACAAAAATTACTTTTACTACGAACTTTAAATTTCACGTATATAGGGTGTTCGGCCACCCGTGGAAAAAGTTTTAATGGGAGATACTAGAGGCCAAAATAAAACGAAAACCAAGGATACTAATTTGTTGATTGAAGCTTCATTAAAAAGTTATAGAAACATTTCCGACCACACAGCATATTTTCAGTAAAGAATTTTTTTTCTCGAAAGTACGTAGTATTTCGTGGGTATGCCTATTCACCAAACATGATTATAATTGACCCTTGCAACTAAAAATAAATTTTTTAAAATGATTTGAAATATTTTAATTTCGCCGAAAAATTTGTCTACCTATTGGAATTTTTTTCTCGAAAATGCGTAGAAACTCGGAGACATGTCTAAGAACCAAAAATAGTTGTATTTGACCCCCGCAACCGAAAATAATTTTTCCAGAATGATTAGAAATTTTTTAATTGAATTTTTTAATAACTTTTTAACGAAACCTCAATTAAGAAATTGATGTTCTTGATTTTCGTCTTATATTGGGCTCCAGAATCTCCCATTAAAATTTTTCCCAGGAATGGCCGAACACCCTGTACAAAATATTCGATTTAAAAACGATTAAAATATTTTATATATTAAGCATAAACGATCGATCAAAGTACAATAAGAATTCACCAATTCTCATGAGTATAAAAGAACGTATGTATTCCTGTACAGTTACCTTTCTTTTTAATTAATTCTTCCGTTAAAAATTACAGAATGCAAATGCTTTAAAATTAACGACGAATGCGAATGCGAATCACTCCTTACAACGAGAAAAGTTAATTATACTCCATCGAATGTAAATACAGAAAGAGCCGCCAGCTTCTGTTTCAAATAACAATAACGCTCGAATAAGATGTTGAGATGCTTTACGAGAATACAATATCGCGCGACTGATTGAAATTTACGACGACGGAACGAGATGAAACCAAATGGAAGGCGGTGGCCGCATTAAACGAACCGTAGAACCGCCGTATCTACTTCTCAGCGGAAATATTTAAGTAGCGAAATTCTTTCGAGGTGCAGCATCTCGCGAGGAGCCAGAGATCGTTACGATACCGACTCTAAGTTCTTATACCTGCTTATATACAGGTGGAAACGGATTGTAAGGCGGAGGGAGAACGTAAGGGCGGTTCGCGGCGGCCGCTAAAAGCGCTCAAGGAAACCAACTCCTAACAACACGCTTTTACCACGTAATGAAACATTTAACGAGAGACGCGCATAAAGCTGAAATCCACCGTCTATCATGGAGAACATAATGCAATACAATATCGTTCGCGAGATAATGCCGTATTTACATTCGCGAAGCCACCGCCTTAACCCCCGTGTAGCACTTTTGTTATCTCGGAAACAAAAACCGCCCGAGGTGACCCGCATTAATTTCATTCCTGACATACGCACGGATCGTATTGAATTAATTTAATTAGCTCGACGGCGATCGAATATACGAATGCAACGCGAAAAAATTAATTACAAACTGTAGTTCGAGGCGTGTACTTCGATTGGTGGGGGTATTCGGTAAATGAATATTTATTACGCGTAGGATATTAAATATGACGTTAAATAAATGGATTACAGACGAACGTCGACGCGGAATTATTTGTAATATTTCGGGATAAAGGTTAACATGGGATTAGATTCGAGCGAATTTCGTGTATTTTCTCCGACTTCGCATCGACTGCGATTTTATCAAATATGCTCCGAAGACCGAGATCATGGTGTTCCCGACCGACGACGACTTCGCTTTCAATTTACAGTTCAATTCCAAATTTTACCCGCTCGCTGGGACACGGATCTCTGTTAAGTTTCAGCGACGTCCATTCGGGAGGAAACTTCTGGAAGTGAGTCGGACACGTACGCTCTAATTTTCCTCGCGTTGAGTTTGATTTTATCGAATTTATGGACACGAGTTGGGGGGAATTGTAAAATCTACCCCCTATTTGAGAATAGATACGCGAACCAAATTGTGTCGTATTTGGGCGCCTGCGATTAAACTGAAATTTAGATGTACAGGGTGAGTTTCCTAACACGACGACCTCAAATAACTTGTAAGGTATTCGTTGTACGAAAAAATGTTTTAAACAAAAGTTGCACAATATCTAGGGGGGCATACAGTGCTCTAATCTGTTTTTTATTACGTTTTTTATTGAGATATTAGGGTCACCTTCAGTTTTTTAAATGGAATGTATAATACTTTTTTTCCAATTCAAATGAATAATTACTGAGATATTTTTTAAACAAATTTTATTTCAAGCGGTTTTCGAAATGCTGTCCATTGCAGTCAAAAATTTGAATGATAGATTCTAGAGGCCAAAATAAGATGAAAATCAAGAATACCAATTTGTTGATTGAGGCTTCGTTAAAAAGTTAGTAACGTTTAAAGTCCCATACCGGCCGGAAAATTTTCGGCGAAAAAAAAGAATTTGAAATCGTTCTGGAAAAAATATTTTTGGCTGCAAGGGTCAATTACAATCATTTTTGGTGAATAAACATACCCCAAAAATCTTACGCAGTTTTGAGAAAAAAATTAATTACCGAAAATGCAATGTCTGACCATATGGTATGACCACTCCCCTGAAATTTCATGCGAATCTTTAAAACATCATAACTCCGGAACGGATTGGACGATTTTAATGTTTCTAAATTCAAACAACGCGTATTTTGGTGTAGAATATGTAGAAATTCCAAAAATATTCGAAAAGTTGGTCCTTAACCCCGTAAAATGAGAAAAACCTTTGAGTTATTTGAGGTCGTCATGTTAGGAGACTCACCCCGTATAATTGTACGCTAAAGTTTCACTAAAACGATATCTAAAGGAATCTTGCTATTAGCTATTGCAAATAACTCACAGAAAATTCATTACTAATTTAATATATTTATCGTGTGTTCACGTATGGATTCGATGCAAGGCTATTTTCTGTGATTTTTTCAGAAACAAAACTTGAAACTATCGTTTGATAAAATTTATAGTAAGAGCGGGGACAGAATAGTGTCTTCACGTAGAGTTCCTGGTTCAGTGATTGATATAACTATGATGGATAGTACGAAAACATAAAGAAACCGTAGGATATCTGGCCGCCATTGTGTTACTAGTTGAAAAAGCACGGAAATTTTTCTTCGCGAATGTAGTCACATGAAGTGGAAAAGGCAATAATCCTTTTTGGTAAGAGGATTGTGGTGGACAGCATGACGCTTATCCTAGGACAACTATGGGAAGTTTCGTCCCTCTAAAATGTAGATTGTAATTGTTAGCTTCTCTGCCAATCGGGAAAACCAGCGTAAAAAATCGTGGTTAATAATTGAAAAAATAAAACAGTACAGAAACTTCTGCACAAATACAATCTCTGAAATGGTACTGAAATGATATCAATTGTGTAGATAATTTTTCAAACTTATTGGACCCATCTTCACTTTCTTATTTATTTCTGACTCTACCATAAATAACATATACTGAGAAACTGCTGATTAACATATTGACAGCAACATTACGTTATGGATGACATGATTTTTGACTAATGAGTTAGATAAAATTAGTTCTCAAGATTAGATGTTAAAGAAAATAAGTCTTGATAGGGCTCTTGAATTTTAAGGAGGCTGTAAAAATAAGTTCTATGACAAATTGTGGGTTTGTTAGTTTCCAATTGTCTAAGGCCAAAGTATTGTTTTCGTGGACAATTTAAGGGATTTGATTCCAGACAATTATAAACTAGTATAACTTAAAATTTGCCTCAGGATTCCTTTCTAGAACCTCACTAATATTCATAAATCCCATTCAAATTTCTCTGGAAGTCCTGTCATCCATATATGAGATACTTGACAGAAACAGTATTAATCTTGAAAATTAGATTGTAAAATTAACAAAGGTTATAACCTTGGGTAGCCTTGCAAAACTTCACAAATCCTATCCAAATTTCCTTCACCTCTTCAATTTGAGAATTAATTATCCCAGTTTCATATTCCGTAAGTCCTGTCATTCATATATGAGTTACTTGACAGAGACAGTACTAATGTTGAAAATTAGATTGTAGAGTTATACGAGACCAAAAAAAAAATATTATTAAATCCAGAGACAAAATTCTTGTCCATAAACGCTGACACAGAAAGAACGAATATAGGGTGACATTTTAAAAGAGAAAAGGGAGCCTGAGTGCTAACCTCGAAGTTATAAAGTAATATGAGATAAAAAAAAATATTGTTAGATCCACGACACAGTGACCACAAACACTGACACCGAAGTGAGATCCAACGAAAGTGTGGTTAGATTTTAAAAGAGAGAGAGGGGATCCTGAGAGGAGATTTTGGAATTGTGTAGGTGGAGCAAAAGCTCCAAGCATACCGTGGGCCGAATGCTTGAAATCCATATCGTGCGTCGGAGTCTATCGTCTTGACGGAAATCCTCCGCTCGGCTGTTGGGCTTCCGGGCCTATCGGAAGCCCACGTGGCACACGCGCATAATTCCATGCGATCCCGGCCGCGTTCCGTGTGTGCGATCCCGCACAACTCGAATCTCATCAAACACCGCGGCAGTCGCCTTTAACCGCCTCAGACCGGCTATTTAACCCGACAAACATGGCCGTTCACCGAGAACACGATACAGCACGGTGCCTGCCGGCACTGAATTCCGGCATGTGTCAGACGGTAGCCCGTCGATGTTCCGCAGTCGCAGCGTGTACGGGCGGCCGCCGCGCGGTCCAACGGATTAGCCGCGGCAGTTTACGGGCGTTAAGGCCATTACACACTGATTTGCTCGGTCGACCATATGGACAGCGCGAGGTGAGACCGAATGTCAGTCGATCGTAACTTACACCGAGACTTGAGACACAGGATTACGCCTGTAACGCCCATGATCGCGATTCACCCTGAAATCCTTCCGATCTACGAAAGATCGATCGCACGAGACACGCAAGATTCCATTTGCGTCGTGACCGCTGTATTCATTTGATAATTCACGAAGCAGTACAGTTATTTCTAGGGTTGGCGTGCGAATCACTAACAGTAATCAGAAAATCACGATCACGCTCGCGATTAAACTCCACTCGCGATCGTGATCCGAAAGATGGTGTTTTAGTAGCGGTTCGCGTTAACTGCGATCGTTAGTGTTCCGCTAACTCCCCGTGGAAATTTAAATTGTATAGTAATGTAGTCTAAGCAATGAAAAAGGCTGGGCTAGGTCTGGGTTATTATTTAAAAATAACAAGATTGATAATTTTGATGGTTTTAAATTCGTCCAGCTTTTGGAAATATCCTTTCGCCAATTCATTTAAAATTTAATAAAATTTAAATTAAAAAAATTAATTCTGCAAATTGAGGTGTTAAAAGAAATAAAGTGAATTTTACTAAAGTTACAAACATAAGTACTATGACAAATTTTAAGTTACGCAGTTTACAATTGTCTAAAATCAAAGTTTTGACAGTCAACGTGTTAAAAAAAATAAATTCATTGACCGATACAAGAGAAATATATAATTTAATAAACAAAATTCAAGAGAAAGTTATCAAATATGAAGGATCATATTTTAATTTTTAATTTTTCGCAAGAACTGTTCTGTATACACTTCCTATAATCGAAGCAAGATTCTGCGTTCGATATTATGACTAACCACCCCGAAGTCTCTCGAACATCCCTTCCGACCAATACCTTAATAAACTTCCCGAGCGGGTATACAACTTTCGAGCTCTCTGTACCAACCGCGATTCTCGGAATGAAATTTATCATTTAGCCGGAAACTGGCCGATCGCTCGTCTTCTCGAAACAATTACCAGCAAACTCGCCGCTCAACTCACGGTCGCTTCGTTACCGTGTCGTAATTCGATGCAACAATTACCCAACAAAATTGATACAGTACGGGGTTGGAGGAGGGTCGAGTTCGTGACGCTCGCAAATCCGTCGTCCCGAACGAAAAACAAATCACTCGCGCGGAATTCTGTCGACCCTACTTACGGGAAGGGAGAAAAGTGCGGGGGCACATACACTCGCCAAACATTTGATTACACTCGACTGCCAGAGACAGGACATTTTCGTGAAAATGCAGGGTCTTCCGTGTGGCACCTACTTCACTGGGTGAACAAGGCGGATAAAAACAATGATAAAGGTCCCTGCGCCCTTGTTCCCCAGATAGAACCATTTTTCTGCCCAGTTGCGGAATTAGGTTTATAGAAAGTACTCGAAATGGTCACCTTTGGAGTAATTATTCGACAGTTGATTTGAATAGACTCTTCAGATATGGTAACGTGGTAAAATAATAGTAAAATAATTCTGTTTCGTCTTATACGTTACATTAAGTTCGTTGAAATTGATGCTATATCCCAAAAATAAATAACTCTATTAATTGTTAATTGTTTACTCACGAAGTTCAATATAATTAAAATCAATACGTTTCTACATTCGCGTGATTTCATAAAACAAATATGTTCTCATTTCTATGTCTATCGACAAATTTAAACAAAATTACGTTTGAAAAATTACCTGTAATTAAATCGTACGACAAGGGGTTAGTATACAATTTTAGTTACTTGTAAGCAGACTGCGGATCTTTATGAAAATTCATATTTAAATTAATAGAATTAATGAAATGGAAGCTTTGTAGAGGGTGGTCTCAACTCCTAAATATAATAATACGTATCTTAAAAATGTTTCATAAATGGATAAACATCGGTAGTCTACTTATAAGGGCAACTTCTGACCGACGGATTAAATGTATTTAAATGTGATCAATACCGTGTTTACACGAATAATTTTGCTCGACTTCGATCAACCCAATCTCGGTCGTCTGACCAAAATTTGCCTAATGGAGACGCTCCATCGAACGATTAGAAATCATTTCAACTCGGTTCAAATCCTGTTTACACGGGCTACATTGAACAACTCGGGGTCGACCGTAAAAGCTTTACTGATCTTTCGAGTTACGTCACTGTCTCTTGTATCTCCGCGCCCAGCGAAACGCGAATCGCTGATACGCCGCAGTAACATCGGGAGTATACCCTGATAAACTTTGCCCTGATCGTTTGACTAAACACCTTGCAGTTTCGCGGCGAAGAAACAACGCGTTCCGTAAGATACGCGTGGGCGGAACAACGCGCGTCAGTCTCCTGCACAGACATTAAGGGCAACACTAAATCATTACGGCAGATTTAGCGGCGGGATTTGCATATACGCCATATGTACGTACGTGCACACGTATGCATCAGAGTGCAGCGTGCAGCGAATCGACCGATTCGGGAGCGGCGTGTACTGTCGCTTGATTACTCTCAGCCCCGGAAAATATAAGATACGATGTTTACCTAATTGAAAAATAATAAAAGAATTTTTTATTTGATCGATAACGCATCGTCAATTATTGTTTCGAATTCGCCGTTTAAAACGAAGTTGCGTTTACTAGAGAAGTATCTTCAACTATTGGAAAAAAGGGTAATTAATTTTTGGCGAAGTTAATATCACGTACCTTGATTAGTATACTTTTGATTGTATAATTCCTTATGTATTTGTTTCAAGCGAATTAAAATTGTCTCCTGTATTTTGAAACAGTGACTGATCGAAAGGTAGCTGTCTATAACTATTTTATTCCGAGCTATATTAAATTTTAAAAATTCCTTCTCTGTGTTTAATCTGAATTATCCTCGCAATGAATTCAAGCATATAATTTTCCACGAGATTCTCTCTCACTATAGCTTCTCTGTCTTCAGCTTGTTTCTAACTGTACGGAGCGTCTGAGACAGAATTCGCTAGAATAAACTTAATTGCGAGATCTATAGCGGATCTGGGACGAAACACCAGAATTAACGTTGCTCTTAGATTTGATTCTTGGTCCTTATTAGACCTCGTAAAAATTCCTATTTTGTGGGAACGTTATGGAATCGATAAATTTTAACTGTCAGCAATACTTTGCAATATCAATATTGAAAAATGACTCAAACGACTCAAGACCATAATCGTGACTACATCTTGGCCACGTCATTACTGATCTTATATCCAAGCCATAGTGATCCCTACCGAAATTGTAATGTCTGACCAAACATTGATATGTTTCCCTGAAATTTGTCGGCGAAAAAAAAAATTTCAAATCGTTCTGGAAAAATTATTTTCAGTTGCGGGGATCAATTACAATCATTTTTTATCATTAGTCATACCCTCGAAATCCTACCCATTTTCGAGAAAAAAATTTAACCATAACTGTCTGGTTACCCTGAAAAAAAAATTTCAAATCGTTCTGGAAAAATTATTTTTAGTTGCAGGGGTCAATTACAATCATGTTTGGTGAATAGACCTACCCCCGAAATCCTACCCACTTTCTAGAAAAAAATTCCGTACGGCCGGAACTTTAAACATTAATAACTTTTTAACGAAGCCTTTTTTGGCTAATTTTGGAAAATTGGTACTCTTGATTTTCGTCTTATTTTGGCTTCTTATTTTGTCATTCAATTCTTGGAACTTACTCTGGTGTTCTAGTCTGCTCATTACGGATTTCGATCTATCATCAAGGTTTGTATTTATTTGAGGGGGCTCCACCCTCGAGGAAGCTATTTTTCCAAGGTTTCATTCTATAGTTGAGAAGATTTTCATGTCTACCAACCACTCTGCTATCACTGATCTTCGTTACACCCAAATAACGTGAATTAGCTAAGTACTAAGCACGACAAAGTCGCTCTTCGGAGCAAAGAGCGTCCCTGGTCGCCGCGAGGAACAAAAACACAGCGATTCGTTCGCGTTTCCTTTTCATCTGGGTCACTTCTATCACTTTGTGTGTTTCGCCTGGTAATAATTTACATGCAAATGAACGCCGGGGGGTCGAGGAGGCGACAAGGGACACGACGTTGCACCGGTACCGACGCGGCCAGGTGGGATGGAATTTTCGGGGTCCATTTATAGCGGTAACGAAGCTTAAGATTTCAATTCAGTTTTAGGACACGCAATTATGCAAGAGCGGCAAGGAGCGACGCTTTCTTCGAGGTTTGCTGCCGCGCCCGGGATCTTAAGCCGCTTAGTTGCCTGTAAAATAGCGGCACTGCGAGCCCCGTAGCTGGATGGAACAAAGAAACTGCGGATTAAATGCGAACCCGGGCCGTTCGCCGCGCCGAAAAGGGTTATTAAAACGAAAATAATTGCCGGATAACCGGCTAGAATTTCGTACGAGCGTTAATGCGCCGTTAATTTATGCGCGTCGACGACGGGAAAAAGTTTCGCCCGGCTTGCTAAATGGTCCGTCCAGGCCGCGCGAACGCGAGCCAGCTGAAAAGCCCCGGTCAAGCGGACAGTTTGTTGCGCTGGAATAATGACGATTGTTTTACTGGAACAGAAAGCAGAGTGGCTCGACCGGTTTCCTGGGGGGTTTGAGAAGGTATTAAACTTGGGGGCCAGTGACTTTGACGAGATTTACGTGGTTTAATCTGCTATGGAAGCTTCTTAGTGTTTTTAAGGTTCTACTGGGTCTCCAAAACAATTAGGAAAACGCAAATTACGTATGGTTAGGCTAGGAAGGGTTTGAGAAGGTATTAAACTTGGGGGCCAGTGACTTCGACGAGATTTACGTGGAATTTGTTTAAACGTCCGTAATGGTCGGAATTATTAATCTGCTGTGGAAGCTTCTACAAAACAATTAGAAAAGCACAAATTACATAGGGTAAAAGTGTGCAATATATTCCACTAATTCTACCATTGTAAACAGAAAATTCATGATTCTTCTTTCTTGAAAATCTTTCTTAATAAGATATTTGACAATTTTCAATATCTAATATCCTGTCAAATGCCAAAGTATCACAATTCGATTCGCTTTATCTGGAGAAGAGAAATCACTGCAACATAAAAATAATTTCTATTTGTTTAAGTGCTCGCTACACGGTTGTTTGGCAACATTTTCCAATAAAAAAATTTATATTCTCATACATTTTAAGCTACCAAAACATCCTGTAAGAGAGAAATGATTTATACCTAACCGTTTTTTTTTAAATAAGCTCTTACAAAAAGGCTTGATTCGACTGCCTGGTCCACTTAAGTGAAACGAGTCAGTCACTGGACGGACGCAAAGGAAGCGAAAAGTTGAATCAGTGTTGCGAGCATCGGAAACGTTTCACGCGTACCAATGACGAGCTGTCGATAACCGAGCCAGCCCACGTAGGCTGCGGAATGTGACAGCCCTTAAAAATTCAGGGAGCCGCAATGCGTCGCGACGTCTAACACGATCACGTCCCTCTAATGCCTTTAGACGTCCGTACCGATCGGATGTCCGCGCTCGCGGCACGAGGAAAGTCTGAAACCGCGTAGTCTGTCATCATTCGATTGTCGCGTAATTGTGTTACGCTACCCGGCAAAGTAAAATTGAAGCATCGGCGTTTCGCGTCTGAAAATTTATTTGCAGCCAACCTCGACGTACCGTGTTGATACTCGGACAGACTATCGTTCGAGATCGCGAGATATCGGCAATTCGAAGACGAACTGACGTTTCGCTAATGGACTCGCGCGTCGGCTGTAACGTTCCACAGACATTTTCGTTTCTACGCCATTGTCCCATTGTGACGAAAGACGCGCGTACGATTTAAATCCGCTATTACTAGGAGTCGTATATCTGTAATTAAATCGTCGATTTAACACTTTGACTTTCACGTCACCCATATATGAGCCGTTTATTTTGAAAATAGCGTAAGTCTATTTTCCGAAAAAATCCAGTTAGCTAACTTACTAATTATATTTTTGTTCTTTTCATTCTGAAGCAACTTGTTGCTAATATATTTAAAATCATTTTTGTAACACGAAAATTTGCTGGTTAATGAAGTGATGAAGAAGTTTATTTTGAAAGTGGCGTAAGTCCTATTGTGAGAGTTTCAAATGGATATGGAAAATATTATGCAATAAAATTTTATGAGATACCAGCTTTTTTATTTTGTTCATTTCAACTCAGCCTCTAGAAAACGCGACTTTTAAAAGGCTAAAAAATACTGACGGTGAAAGAGTAAATTAGTTTAAAATATGTTGGTTACCTGGGTCAATTACACTCATTTTTTATCATTAGACATACCCTCGAAATCTTACCCACTTTCGAGAAAAAAATTCGAGAAAGTGTGAAATTTTTCAACAAAATTAAAAAATTTCAAATCGTTCTGGAAAAATTATTGTCAGTTACAGGGGTCAATTACGATCACATTCATTCTACTATGTTATATGTTAGCCATATTTTTAAATTTAATCTAACGCAAACCCTTCAATATCTCGATTCGAACATAAATGGACTTACGCCACTTTCAAAATAAGCGACCCATATAGGTGACAGAACTTTCAACAGTGGAACTAAAACAATTAATTCTCAAGTTAAAACGTTAAAGGACAATAAATTTTAATAGGCATCATAAATTTTAACGAGGTTAGAAAAGTAATTACTAGGACAACTTTTAAGTTGTTACAATTGACTAAAATCAAAGGTTTGGACTTGTAAACAATTTCAAGCTTCTAGACTGGCGGCCAACGTGTTAATCTGGTTCTACTTTTAAGAGAATCAGAACACGTTAGAAGAGAATGAAAAAATAAAAGGACATAGCGCGGAGTGTAATAAAATTTTACTGTTATTACATTCAGAGTTTGGATATTGAAACACTCCGTTGTGACTGTGGTATCAATTTAATTAAGAAATTCTATAGTCTCTTTCTAGCCCCTCTGTTTTTCCGTTCGAACATCCAAAGTGAATTGTGAATTCCATATTAGCGCTTTTTCCAGAATACTGACGATAGTACGATAAACCTGCAATCATCGAGAAGCGAAAAGTGCGTATCGACCTAATTATATGCGATCGCAGAACACGTTCAGACGTACCGAATCTCACGGAATTCCCCGTCAAGATTATTATTCGAGACGATGTTGATCGACGCTGAGCGCGTTTCTCGAGGGGAATTCGACGGAATTAATTGAAATCTTTCACGCCAACCGGAGGGTTTCGAGTTCCAGGTCAGCGGAACGTTTTCTCGCGCGTTTTCTGCATCGACGAAACGACGCGCGTAATTACGGAGATTATTGTCGTCCTGCTGGCGCTCGTTAACCTTTCGATTCCCCCGTTCGCGGCGACTCTCGAACCGATACGAATGTATTTCGCGCCCGCCAACAGATTCCCGTGAACAGGTAGGAACGAGATCGCTCGAAAGAATTTCCGCGTGCACGCGTCGAGAAAATGGGATGTATTATGGTAATCGTCGGTACTCCGGGAAAATACGGCCACGGGTAGAATTCAATGATCCTCGGCTCGGTTGTGCCTGTTCACTTATGCCTGCACGTGTTTGCGTATGCGTGGGCGTTCGGGGCTCTCGAACACCGGGGAAATGTCCCTTCGTGCCGCGAATTCCGTGCACGTATGTACTTTCCTGTAGTTCGTACCTTTGCGCGTCGATTAAACCTACCACCCCCCAAAACCCCTCCCGCAGGCTTGGTACCGCGTCGTAACAACCGTCTCGATGCCCCCGCGACGAAAACCCTCTCCTCTTGGTGCTAATTGTCTGTAATTTTCAGCCCCGTCCTTCCGGTATCTTTTATTTCTACGACTCTGCGGCAAGAATCGCGATGGGACACGTACACACAGTTTTCGAGAAATTTATTTTAAACAGTAATTTTAAAATAATTATTTAGAACAGCGGCGAGTGGTATTTTTGGTTAATTTAAATGTGGTTTGTTTGAGGAAATGTACGGTGGGTAAAAACAGTATTTTCATTCGCTCAGTTCTTTTGCAATTACATTTACTAATGGAACAAAATAATGCTAAAACGTACTTTGTTCGATGGCTTAGCAACAATTGCAAGAATGTACCATGGGAATACAATGGAATAAAATAACAAATATATGTAACTTTCCGTTTTTTTAAACCAACAATGTATTTCAACGATTTTAAGACACAGTTTGCATAGTAGCAATCAGGTCTACTAAGAAAACGGAATTATCAGTTTCTGAACGAGATCAAATTGTTTTATTGCGTTTTAAAGATGAAAGTTATCGCCAAATCAGTCAAACTTTGAATTTAAGTTTCTCAACAGTCTGATGTGTTAAAAGGGAGGGGTTAGATTTAATAAAACAGTAAGATGAGGCATCTCTACTTGTAAAAACTTGTATGAATTAAAGTTCCAAATTAATCCGTCAACTGTTTACAAAATTTAGAAAATGATTTTTGATAAATGCTTTCTAGAATATATTCTTCTTCTGAGGTTATGAATTTATTCTAACTTCTCCTGAATAATGTACCTTTTTGTCACTTTCATAGACCATAATATCCCCCCCAGAACAAAATAAATCCCACTCGAAATATTTTCTGTAAAAACAGTTTGTATAAAATTACCGATAAATAATTATTTGAGAATATTTTGCATGGGACACGTGACATATTGTTAAGAATTTGCTTCTTCTTGGTGTCCTCTAGGGTCAAACGGATGCAAACGAAAGAACATCGAAGCAACCGACGAGTTTGAGACTTATCCAAGCGAGAAGTCGATCGATAGGTACTCTCAGTCTTGTACGAAAGGCTTTGCTGTGCAATACCCATTAATGATTAAGTAATGTATCTGATTAAGCGTTGTCGATGCATCCATGTTCATGCATCGTATCAAGTCACAAGGCATCCATAATGCATCCAATATGTGCATGCACACAACCTGCTGATAACTTACGATGTCCCCTGCGGTAAACCGTTGAAAATGTTAATCACCGCTACAAACTTTCAAGAATGCCTTTGATCGACGCCTAACATCGAGTTCAGCGAAGAATTTTTTTAATGAAATTCATCATCGCTGAGACGATCGAGATTTCGGGAAACTTTGAACGCTAATGGCTTCCAGAAAGATTTTCATTAATCTTTGGGGGGGTTTTACGAGGTAATCGATAACAGCGGTTTCTAAATTTAATTATGCCTCGCCAGAACTCGGAATCGTTACCTCAATTAGTATACACGATGATGATCGGCGTATTTATGATATTATTTGAAGTAAAAAACATCGAAAAATGCAGAATTCTTCTATTTGACAAGCACCCTCGAATATAATGTGTTTCATGTGAAATAATTTTTCGTAAAATTAATATATAACGTATTATTTTAAATTGTGATTTAATGAGAATCGTAAAGCTAAGCTTACTTGAACAAGCACACGTTGAAATCGAAAAAGTTTATTCCAGTTTATTCTTTGACACAGAGGAAGTTAATTGTTTCGTTTCTCCTCTACAAATTTTTTTTCATCGAATTTAGACACCTGCCCCTGTCGATTTTTCTAAAAAATTTGTTTTTCATTTTTAATAAATTTGTTTAACGCTGTACAGAAAAGTTGTCTAATACTATTTTGTAGGTATACATGAGCACTACTTCAGAAAAAAGTTTCATTGAAATATATTCACTATTGGAGGAGTTATGGATGTTTGAAAATTGGACCATTTTTATGGGGTTTTTCTCACTTTACGATGTTAAAGAATAATTTTTCGAACATTCTTGGAATTTCTATATATTCTTCATCAAAATACTTGTAGTTTGCATTTTGAAACATCAAAATCCACCAATCCGTTCAGGAGTTATGACGTTTTAAAGATACGCATGAAATTTCAGTGAAACACGTCAATGGTATGGTCAGACACTGCATTTTCGGTAAGGAATTTTTTCCTCGAAAATGCGTAGGATTTCGTGGTTATGTCTATTCACCAAAATTGATTGTAATTGACCCCTGCAATCGAAAATAATTTTTCCAGAATAATTTAAAATATTTTAATAACTTTTTAACGAAGCCTCAATCAAGAAATTGATATTCTTAATTTTCTTCTTATTCTGGTCTCTAGAATCTCCCGTTAAAATTTTTCCCAGGGGTGGCTGAACACCCTGTATAATAGCCTCCTTAAATTTGTAATTCAGTGAAATTTAACTGATAAAAGACTTTCCTTTGTCTGATAAAAATAAGTATTGAACATTAATAATTCTTAATATTAAAATTACTAATCAATTCTCCAAAAACGATCATTCTTGTATCCAGCATGCACTGTACAGAATAATAATGTAACAAATTTTTCAAAAAATTGCTCATTTGTATCCAGTCGTCTGTTATCGAAGATTGATAAATTTAAACGGATGCTCGCCTTGAAATTCATCCCCAAAGAAGCATAGACGCGTCCCGTCCTAGTTCTCCATTTCGAGCACGACTTCGACCACCCCTTTGCAATAATATTGTGCCACTGACGACTGAATTATGCATTCGGGCAACATAAATCGCTCCGATAGTTACCAGAGACACTTGGCACGTAGCGGGCCATAGGCGATGCGTCATTAATGCTTAATGGACAGACATTAATTCGTTATTGTCAGTGGACGGAGCAATCGATAGGAGCTTCCGCCACAGTCGTCGTGAATTCGCGGATGTACAACGGCAATATGTCGACGATCGCGACGGTAATCACGTTGTCGCGAAGAAAAATGGGAATACCTGGCGCGAGCGATGACACAGAATGCTTTCGGCAACCTGGACACGCCTCCAAGACGACTTGGAAACTCAATAACAGGGAAAAGAAGGAACGAAATCTGTTCAGACACGCGTTACGAGTTACGTTGTCTTCAGATTTTCACGTTTCTTTGATCTATAATGGACGCGTCCGTAAAATTTGTCATTCGAAACGACTTGTTATTTACTGACTTTAAGCAAGGCTTTTATAAAGAGTGCATGTTTTCCGTACATATTTCCGTGCTTCAGCAGTATGTTCTACAAGTAAAACTAAGATTAAAATGTCATAGAACAGAAAATCCATAATTGCTTTGTTAAGAAGTTATAACAAAAATAAGAACTGTGAAACTCGATTGAGATTCAGGACAATTTTAAATTAAATCTCAATTAAAATGAAAAAAAAATGTATAATAAAATGAAATCAATCTTTTGCAAGTATTCGATATCGTGGGTTTCTTTGCACTTTACTTGACATAAACTGGAATAATAGTTACAAAGTTTTTAACAACAAAAAGTTATTATCGAAGAAAGAATACTTCAGCACCCGAAATAAATGATAGGAACTAAAATCTGATAAAGAAATGTTTAAGTTATCTACATGATTCTACGTTAAAAATATTTTTTCCTGCCACTAGCAGCAGTTGCTCTTTGTAAACAAAATTTTAGTAAATAAAATGACATCACATTACATATTTTTGTCATAACTTCTTAACAAAGCATTTATGAACTTTTTGTTACATAACACTTAAGTGTTATTTTTACTTGTAGAAAACACTGCTGAAGTATGTACGAAAGAATGCGGAACACCCTGTATACAGAATTTTCATCTATATTTTCATAACAGTAAATCACAAATTACGTACCTTGATATATAAAATAAACTAGATTACACAATTGGATTTAAAATATATTTAGAGCACGTAAGTTTGTAAAAGGCAAAGTGCAGCTGTAAACATTGTTACACAATCTAATCTCCGTTTAGTATTTTCCATCGATTATTAATGTTTAAAGTTACTAGTATCGCTTCGCTTATTAATCAATTAATCAGTGCTAATTAATAATACATTACTCAGCTAATGCATCAAACAATTTCACTTTATCCACGCATTACAGTTTAAACAACATTGATATGTATCAGAACAGATTCAATATTTGGTGATCGAGGGCTGACATCAACATTAATTATTAATGCTTGTTACGATCATGAAATACATAGTTTTAGCCACGAGATAATTGCACGCACAAGCTGCCAACTTCAACCGTGAACATCGATGGTGAAACACTAAGGCCAATCATTTACGAATTCTTTGAAACGTGTCCCTCTAGACAAAAAAGTAAACAAAATTTATAGTTCACATTTCTAATCAGTGAGCATTTACCATGTACCTAGTATTTAATTTTTCACAAATTATATTAATCGAATTCCATTTGAATAAAGATTAAAACAAACGAATAAAGACAAACTTTATTGTTAGAAATTCTTAAGGTGAATCTATAATAATAAATTAGCCACTACCTTCGCATAAGTCTTGATAAATAAATTGTTTTTTAAACCACATCTTTTGGATTCTTAAAATTTTCTAGATTCATAAAGTGGCAACCGAGGGTTAAATTATAATTAAAAAAATAATTTCATTAATTAAAGGGCCTCTTATAAAATACGAAAATAATATAAAGAATTAGTCCACATTAAATATTGCTTTCGCATTCCTTTAGATTCCGCGATACCTCTCTTAGGAACCGCACCTCCACCCCTTTCGAAAACTATGCTAGAACGAGTGTCGAAACACACGACACGGTTCTTCCAAACTCAAGCGCTGAATATTTGAAAAACCGTTCTAGCCAAAGAGCTGAAAGTTGCCCTCTCGAGGCTGTCGATAAACTGCGACTACCGCAGCGAATGAAAATGGCACGACGATTCTCGACGTTGGCTGTTCGACGTGGAAATTAAATAGGACACAATAAAACACGTACGTAAACGGTAGACGACGCGATTCCCGTTGATCGACCGTTCGCGTTGACAAATAAGGACGCAATAATCCTATAATTACTTTTTGAAAACTTTTAACTGCCCCGAGCAAGTCATTTGATAGACGACACAGCAAAGAAACGGATACAAATATATCGCAGTATGTACAACTATTGGATCGATTTCAGTCTGGTGTTCTGTTTTTTTACTTCTCGAGAAATCTCCTTAAATATTCATTGGCCTTGGAGGATGTGACAGAGACAAATCGATGGGGGTGATTTTAAAAGGATAATGCGAAAAATGCACACCCACAATTTCGTTTGAGTTTAATGAAGCGTGGGGGCCTAGAAATTTGAGTGACCAACGGATTCAAAATAGTCAAAACGTGGGGCATTTAATCTTTGATAAGATATTTAGGCCTCTGCCTCATCGCTTAATGCAAATTCATATTTTATCTATCACGTGTATCTTACTTTAAGTATTTCTTATATTCTTGTATATTAAATGTTTGAGATGTGGGTCATTAAATTTCCAAAAAGTTTGAGACGTGGGTCATTAAATCTCCAACAAGATATTTAGGTTTCCGACACATCACTTGAAGCAAATTCATATTTCATATATCACATACAGAGTGTTCGGCCACCTCTGGGAAAAATTTTAATGGGGGATTCTAGAGGCCAAAATAAGATGAAAATCAAGAATACCAATTTGTTGATGAAGGCTTCGTTAAACAGTTATTAACGTTTAAAATACCGACCGTACTGAATTTTCTTCTCGAAAATGCGCAAGATTTCGAGGGTACGTCTATTCACCGAAAATTATTGTAATTGACTCCCGCAACTGAAAATAATTTTTCCAAAACGATTTGAAATTTTTTTTTTCCGTCGAAAAATTTCATACCATATCTCGAATTTTTTTCTAAAAAGTGGGTAGGATTTCGGGGGTATGTCTATTCAACAAAAATGGTTGTATTTGACCCCAGAACCTAGAAATAATTTTTTTAGAAGGATTTGAAATTTTCTTTTTTCGGCGAAAAATTTAGGCACCTACCCCCTGTCGAGTTTTCTTAAACATTCCTTTTTCATTTTTAGTAATTTTGTTTGACACCCTACAGAAAAGTTGTCTAATACTTTTTTGTAGGTACCCATGAGCTCTACTTCAGAAAAAAGTTTCATTGAAATATATTCACTATTATAGGAGTTATGGCTGTTTGAAAATTGGACCATTTTTATGGGGTTTTTCTCATTTTGCGGGGTCAAGGATCAACTTTTCGGATATTTCTGCAATTTGTACATATTCTCCATCAAAATACGCGTAGTTTGCTTTTTTAAACATTAAAATCGTCCAATCCGTTCAGAAGTTATGACGTTTTAAAGATTCGCATGAAAATTCGGGCTGACATTTCTTGCCAGAAATTGTATTTTCGGTAAGGAATTTTTTTCTCGAAACTGAGTAGGATTTCGGGGTTATGTCTATTGACCAAAAATGCTTACAATTGACCCCTGTAACTAAAAATAATTTTTCCAAGGCGATTCGAAAGTCTTTTATTTCACTCAAAACTTTCAGCACATACTCGAATTTTTTTCTCGAAAGTGAGTAGGATTTTGGAAGTATGTGTATTCACCAAAAATGATTGTAATTGACCCCCGAAACCAAAAATAATTTTTCCAGAACGATTTGAAATTTTTTAATTGAATTTTTTCTTGATTTTCGTCTTATGTTGGCCTCTAGAATCCTCTATTAAAATTTTCCAGAGGTGGCCGAACACCCTGTATATCTTACTTTAAATATTTCTTTTTTTTTTGCATATTAGGTGCATTCTCTGTTTCTCAACAGTAAAAAAATTCATTACAGACGGTCGTATCATAAACACGAATGGTAGGGATTTCAAATAAAAATTAAAATCGCTAAAATAAGAATTGTGAAATTAATTTCATCGATACACCTCGCGCTCGAAGGAACAAGAGATTTCCCTGGTCTCGGAAATCTCCCTCGGTTCGACCAGAAATTCAATAATACTTTGTACGTAGAAGCGAAAAGTAAAAGAACGTGTGTTAGATGGAGACCGAGGGAAGTAGAAGGGCCAAGAAAGACGATGGAAAGGGGCTGACCTTTCATTGATTAGATCACTTAGGAAATTCTACGCGATATCCGGTAGTCGCCTACCCGTAACCTCCGCTCCGCGAACGTCACAAACTTTTACTCGCGCCGACTTTCCGCGTGGTTCACATCCACCCACGTACAGGGTGTTCGGTAACGAGCGCAGACAACTTTCGTAACTAGTTGTCAGCGGTGACGTTGAAGAAGGATATCGTGCGTGCGTGCACAGTATGCAGTGGGACCAAAAAGTAGTTGTTCCAGTCATAACTGCCACACTTGGACCGTGTTTTTCCCATAAATTTTTCGTTTAACTTCTGAAGTTATCGTCTACACACAGGTTGCAGTATTTATTGCAATATTTTACCCTGAATTTATCGATACGTTGTGATTTTAATCACTGTAGAAGAATATTTCTAGAATAAAAAGTTGTGATGTGTTTTGAAAAATGTTTTAAATGAAATATTGTGAACCAAATCGGACTACCCTGTATATTTGGAGATTCCAGGGAACGTTTCATCAGACTCGCGAGTCTTGCACCGTTCCGCTTTGCGGTATGTGCTGCGCGTGTGATTTTACGGTACCGCGCGCGTCAGCGAGTTGCAAATTCCATTCAGTAGGGCAGTGGGCTTAAGCGGGTACCATTGTACTCGCCTAACTACAGATCAACTTTTATCTCCGCTAAGTAGTAAAAAGCAGCCACTTTGATTTTTACGCGACACAGAACTCTCGATGAAGTTTCGACAATTTTTCTAACGCAAGAATTACGCTACAAATGTCACTCGATATTGATATAATTTTGCTAAACGAAATATACCTGCAGTATCTTTATTTTATGCAACATTAAACCAGGGTTCGAATGGATAAACTTTCACAAATGGATGTTATTTGATAACCTTTTAACTTTTACACTGTTTTTGTTCTGGTTTTAAGTGAATCTGTATCGCTAAAAAAAACATCAGTTTTATTCAGATATTTATTAAAATTGTTATTACTGAAATCCTATGTCAACTTAAGATTTATCAAAGCTACTTCTTTCCATTCCCTGAAAAATAAAAGTCCCCTGTTTACGCAAGAACGAGAACAGTTTCAGCAAATACGTCTGGTTTTATGACGATTTTCTGAGACCAGAAAAGAGTTACTATTGGACCAATTAAAAATTTGAAGTTTCGTTCGACCACTACGTTTAAGAAGTAATACTTTCAAGAAAATAATGCGTCGTCTGGCGGTGGTTACGTGTAACGAATGAAATAAGAGAGCGAAACTGACACAGTGTGTTCTCGTACGCGTTTAATTAAGAGCGTTTCCAAACACAGTCCCCCTTCAAAGTTAATTCTGCGAATATTCTCCGTTCATGACAGTAATAAAGATGCACCCTCATGATGTTACTACCCCGTCGGTGTAGCTAGCTTCCCGCACATGTACGCCATGTATTATATATCATGTATTATATATTACCGTAAAATCCGATGCTACCCAGGCTGCGGTTGACAAGGACTTGGGAATGACGCACGAGCATCGATTGTATCATTAATGCTTAATCATGGATAGTGCTCCGTAATCGTGTTACCTTTGTCCTGTAGGAATATTAGGTACCGTCGGATCACCCCGTCGTCAAAGTCGTGGATCAAAAGACTCGACTTACATAACCCCATTCAAAGGCTTGTTGTCTCCGAGGAAACTTGAACGTCTGAGCATTGACTTTCGGGATTACTATCCTCTCTCGAACGAGGGGTCCAAGGGTGAATTAACGACGCAGAGATTCTTTGTCTCATCAAAGCGTATGGATATTGTAATCAAAGGGCCGAAACTTCGTTAGGAACAGTAATTGAACTATACGCCAAGTTTGGACACAAACTGTAACCTGACTAGTTAATGAAATTTCCATACCGGGTATATTAGTAAATACTACGTAGAAATATTCAAAGGCTGACGCAGCCTGAAGAAAGTTTCTCGATCGATATTTTTGAAATGCTACACGCTATCATACTACATAGTAACGTTTAATTATAGGAAACTTTATCGACACTTTGAACTTTTCATATTTGAAATACGAAAATATTTTATCGAATTCTGATGAGGTTTTGGCGACTTATCGAAATGACACAGCGTGACTGAAGAAAGTTGTTCGATCAATATTTTTGAAATTTTACACGCTATGTCCTCTCCGAAAGTAACGTTTAATTATAGAAAACTTTATCGACACTTTGAACTTTTCATATTTGAAATGTGAAAATATTTTCTCGAATTCTGATGAGGTTTTGACGACTTATCGAATGTTCCTATGACACAGCGTGACTGAAGAAATTTGTTCGATCAATATTTTCGAAGTCCTAAACGTTATGTTCTCTCCGAAAGTAACGTTTAATTATAGAAAACTTTTCATACTTGAAATGTGAAAATATTTTCTCGAGTGAATTCAATTCCGATGAGGTTTTGGCGATTTATCGAATGTTCCTATGATACGAATAGAAGAGGAACTTGTCAACTTTTTGTCTCGTACAGTCGATAACTTCGCGAGTGTGAGTCGAATCCATCGACAACGAAGATTTCTAATCAAACGATCCCGATTGAACAAAGCGTTTTCTCTTTTCCAGTCACCCCTGTCTGTCACCAAGGCCAGATGAAGGCATTCGGCGTGGCGAAGCAGGAAACCGCGAGGATACCCTGCGAGGTCGAAGCGAATCCAGCGGACGTATCGTTCACTTGGAAGTTCAATAATACGATGGAGGCTATCGACATACCACAGGCAGACATCACCAACGAGCGAACGAGTTCGACGGTCTCTTACAAACCGATGACGGAGATGGACTACGGCACGCTTTTGTGTTGGGGCACCAACGAACAGGGCACACAACTCGAACCCTGCGTTTACCACATCGTACCAGCTGGTAAGTATTGCTAATGGAGCATTAAACATTCATGACTCACGAACACCTTCGCGGCCATAAAATCGCGTTATCGTCGTTTACTCGTAAAGTGGGATTTTTGGACAGTTCGCTTCTATATAAACCTCCGTGACTCTAACTCTAAAATCTTATCGTCTACGTTGGTGTCTGACTTCATCCTATTATCGATATGAATTTTATTTTCAATAATTTTGTTTTCCTCACTTTTTATGATTCGCAAGATCATTATCTTGTAAATTGGAATTTTTTTACGGACGGTTCGGGTTGCTAATATTGATCCTTTGTAAACCTTCGTGACTCTAAATTCATGTACTCATTGTCCAAATTATTTACTGACTTGATCCTATTATTGTTCAATGTTTGCATATTTTTATATATTTTCTTCAACAGTGAATTCATTTAGACCACGTACAAGTAATGGAGAATGTAAAACAAAATTTCAAGATCAAAGTGATACGTCTTCCATACAAATACGATAAATTTAGTCGCTTAAGAAAGTCATGAAAAATTAATATTAGACAAAATAAACAAGAGTCTAATGCAAAAGAGTCCGATTTCAATCGGTCCAGGTATTTATAATAAACGTCAGTAACGATCCAGCAACTTTAGACAGTAATGATCTAGCAGCTCAAACTGTCCAACTTCTTGCACGTCCCATCAAACTCTGAGCAGTATCATCTGTTGCTGCAAACTCCGTCTTGCTTCTAAGGTACAAGGTTCTAGATCTAGCTACTGCTCCTGTGTTTACTATTATAACATAATATCCACTTTCCATCTTCTGTCACAATCTAGGCCACAAATTTCTCATGCTTTAGACTGATCGAAAGATTTCTTTTATAAATGGTGGAACGAATTAAATCAAGTTTCTGATACGTATACACTTGAATTCTCTAATATTAACACTGAACCTACCGATACATAAAAACGAATTTTGTTTCGAGTCGATACCGTAGTTAATTCCGGAGAAAACAATTATTTAAGAAAAAGTATTGACTAGTAATTACGCAAACATCCTGTATTTAAATTTAAATTAATTTTCAATTAAATAAACAATTTATGATCCAGTTTTATCGTACACTAGTCGTACGATCAGTAGGAATTGCTAAAACTTCTTTGGGTATGTAGAGTCAAAGTAAACTTCAAGATAAACATGGAAGACAGCATAAATTATAGTAGGTGATATAATCATTAGGTAGAGGATGAAATGCCCTTTAAAACGAGCGTTTGAACAAGTCGATAGCTTTATTAGTTCCGGAGATATAGTGATTTTAATTTCAAGTCGATGCATTGGCTAGTTCCGGAAATATAAGGGTCCGAAGCGTTTGTTTACTACGGCCTTGTCAAGGACGTTGACCGCACGTGACTCGGAGAAACTAGGTCACTCGGCCACTCGGTCACGAGACACGTACGAGAAAGAGAGGTCCGGCGCGACGCGTCAGACGGAGACAGAGACAGTCGAATTAAAAAAATTACCTTTTACATAAATTACAATATCTCGAAAACGGAAAGTCCGATCGACAAAATTCAAAAGCCATTTTAAAGGGGAGGCTTTGCTGCTGCTAACAATGACTCAATTATTAATAAAACTTTAGTAGTTTAGAAACTGCACGCGTCTAAAGTTTTGTGATTTTTAATACGCGTTAATAGGCCTTTTTGCGGCGCCGAGCGAGATCGTAGTCGAATTAAGAAAATTACCTTTTACATAAATTACGATATCTCCAAAACGGAGAGTCGGATCGACAAAAGCCAAAAACCATTTTAAAGAGGAAGCCTCACCGCTTCTAACAAGAGCTCAATAATTAATAAAACACTAATAGTGTTGGAACTATACACATCAAAACTTTTAGCGTTTTTAATACCAGTTAATACACTTTCGTAAAACGGAGAGTGGAATTTAAAAAATTATGCTTTCAATTTAAATTGCGATATCTCGAAAATGGAAAGTGGAATCGACATAATCCAGAAACCATGTCAAAGAGTAAGCTTTACGGCTTCTAACAATGTACAGTTATAAAGGAAACACTAATAGTTACAGAACTGTACGCGTGTAAAGTTGAACTATTTTAATGGAAAAATAGTGGAATTTTATATCAAATTTTGTCCATTCTTTTACAAAATAATATAAACCGTACAAGGTAGGCAAGACATTTTTCTCAGAAAACAAACAATAAGAATAGAAGTGAATATTAAACAATTCATTCTACGTATACTACAAGAAAAGTCCTGAACTTAAAAGGCACTAAAATGACATTATATGTTAGAAATTCTAAACGAAATTTTGAAAACAAACTCGTGCTAAGTTTATTGTTAAATACATCACTGTAGATTATAATTAGTTCTTGCAATTTTATAGTTTTTCGAAAGAACGTTTTAAACAAGAAAATACAAAATAATTATTCCTTCATCTTCTAGAAAATCAAATGTAAAAATTTGAAATAAGATACTTTAATTGTACTTTAAATATGAAGCAAGATGCCACTGGAAATAGTCTCGCGAGAAAAAATGTCTCATTGCCCGAAATTGGATATATCGTAAGACGGTTGGATTAAAAACAGTAGACGGCGACGTTCAATCGACATTAAAAAATTCATTTTTAACGAGCACCGGCATTCCCAAGCGTACGGGGCCGCGCTTCACTTTTAGACGATCCTTTAATCCAAGAAAAATTCACGTCGCTTAAAACGTTGAAGTAATACGCACTGAAATTGTGTTCGCGAGACTCCGCGGACGAAAGTGGGAAAGAGGGAGACATACTTTATGGAAAAACTTGGCTTTTAATTATGTAACAGACCGTCCAACGGAGGAAATTAAGATTTTCGTAAATATAAATCGCCGAGATTTATGGTGGAAAGACGCGCGTAGAGTAATTCAAAGTGGACTGACTCTCAGGGGGGATGCTTGATAGACGTAAATTAGATTTAAAAAGTTTCCTCATTATGCAGATTAGAAACAACGACAACCGCCTTTGGACGACCGTGTTCCTTTTTGTCGCCGTGCTCTCCGACCTTTTAACGAGACGTAACTGAAACCGGGGCTCGTTCCAACCGATATAACGAAATCAAAGACAGAATTTTTCTCGATCGAATAACCGACGCGAATAAATAGGACTCCGTAAGCGTGGTAGTTGCTACCATTGTGTTTGGAGTTCTTCGATCTTTCCTTTGAAGGTAACTTCTTCGATATCCTGTCTTTCTTTTGCAGCCAGACTGCTCTCTGATCATGAGCTGAAAGTCTCAAATGGATTGATAGCGATATTGGAGTCAAACGATACCGGTACTTTAACATCGTTGCTTATGAAATATTTATATTTTTCTATCGAATATGGTATAAGTAATCAATTGCTCGAATCTGAAGCAATCGAGTTCGAATATCTAGAAGCAGGTTAACTCTATAATGGATTACGAACAGAATGAAATAGATTCAGAAGAAATTAGAGAGACTTGAAATCAAAACGACCAGTGATGGCGGTTGTACGTTATCTACTTCGAACTGGAACAGTATTTAAACGGTCATTACAAATTAGTTTTGAATGTTTGAATGTTACAAATTAATTTGGAATGAAACTAAACTATAAGTAATCAATTGCTCGAATTTAAAGCAATCGGGTTCGAATATCTAGAAGTACGTTAACTCTGTAATGGATTACGAACAGGATAAAATAGATTCAGAAGAAATTAGTGAGACTTGAAATCAAAACAGTGATGGAGGTACGTTATATTTAGTTCGAGCTGGAAATGCACGAAAATTTGAATGAACCATGGGTAAGCGCGAGCAACCGTGTCTCAAAAAGCGACGGGACGCGTCAATACGTGACAAACGCGCTTTAGCACCGCGGAGGATAGTAAAGCGTCGAAATAGCATAATAAAAACCGCTATTAAGCTGAGCGTTGCATAAAACCAGGGCATTTCGATTTGAGTGCCTCGGTTGGCTGAATAGGAACGGAAACCTAACTAAGCTCGTACCGGTTGATTAAAGACGACGAAACGCCATCGTTCGTGGGGATGAGAACTTGCGCTTTGCACCGCGCCTCTCTGTATTCCATTTTCGTACGGGGGCAGACGTTCGTCGCGGTAGTTTCCCCGGGGTCTTCGAGTCTACGAGCTTCGTCCTGCGTCTACATTGCAATCACAGGTCAGCCGAGAGTCCGGGGCGGCGAGGACACGACGAAACGGCACTTTGGTTTCGTTTATTTTAGAGGCAGGACACCGCGTTTACGGGCGTCTTTAACTACGAATTGTTAAACTTTACGACCGCCTCTTTTGGTCGAAAGAACGACCTCGACGACACGGGAGGAACAAAATTCTGAAGGGTGGAGCGTATCGATTGTACGCTGTCGTAACGCCACCCTTCTAAACAGAATCCCAAGAGCGATGACCTACGCGGCGGAACACTCGGGACCGATTGCGTGTGCAAACGCAGAGAATGAGAATTGATCTTTGGGATCGGACAACAAGGTAACTGACGGTATCTATATGCAAGTCGATAGAGACGACACATTCCTGATGATCCTCGATAGTTATTCTACTTGCATAAAATTTAAAATACTTTGTAGGATGCAGCTGTTTAAGTAACTAAGTAGTTTTGATACAATTAGTGTTGTATGTAAGTTCGTCTTTTATAGTGGACGAAATGTAAACAAGTTAACCATGCAATAGGTACTTCATCCTGCCAGTCTGGAATTAAATTCTTCCCTTATCCTTGTTTGTAACTCTTCCAATTTAAAAATATGATAGAAATTTTTCCCAGCCGCCACGAATTAAGGGAGTATTGCTATCTGGACTGTCATTTTTGTGATTTTTTTTTTAATGATAGGTATACTGTTTTGTACTGAAAATTTGCAGATATATATACTATCATCTTATGAGTATGTACAGTATTTTTTTCATTGAAAAATCTTAAAAATTGTGGGAGATATAACTTCTTGTTTAATGACTCTGGTAAGTCAGCCTTCTTAGGTCCATAGTTATAAAACTATAACAACGATTACCCATATCCATGAAATGATTTATAAATGTCTTTATTCTCTTCATAAAGTCATCTTTCACTTTCACTTACCATGCAACAGATTCTTTAAAATGTCAATTGTTTTATAGTGTAATAAATTTAGAAATAGATGAAGATATTCAAAATTTGAAAACTAAAGTAGGTGAGATTATTTTACGACTAATGTCAAGCACAAAGTATACAATGCTTCTTTATTTTAAACAATCACTACAAATTATTTTTAAATGTTCTTTGCATACATTTTTTTGAAGAATTGAATTATTTTACTTAATGTTGATTTTTACCAAATTGGTAAATGGAAATCAGCTTTGCTTTGAAGCATTTAAAAAATATTGAGCTAATGGAGGATTATAAAAATTTTCAAATAATTACATTGACATATATTAAAGAATTATTAGTTTAAACTTGCAAAGGAACCCAAAAATCCACTTAAGGGTTAAAATATGATTCGACGAAGAAGATTCTTTAATTTTGAGAGCAACAAACTCAAAGAAACGTATCATTCTAAACTCCCAATATTTCCCTTCAGAATATAAACCAAACGTTGAAAAATTTATTAATTTTAGAGCTCGACAAAAATAACGATACAATTTTTAAGGGTTAAACAAGAAGAACTCCCACAATTTTATAAGATGATAAGATTTCATAAGATGAATAAACATATCTCCAAAATCTCACTACAAAACAGCTTACCTATCATTGCAAAAAAAAATTACAAAAAACGATTCGCATTTGCAGGTCACCCGGACACGCCTCACAATTGCTCCCTCCTGAACCAAACGACGGACTCTCTGCACGTGGAGTGCACGGAGGGGTTCGACGGCGGTCTGCCGCAGCAATTCACGATACAGGTGGACAGGGAGCAGGGGACCAGCAGTACATCCTCGAACCCGAGCTTGACTGTGTACAACCGGACGAGCAAAGTTCCGTCGTTCTCGGTGAACAGGCTCGAGCCTGGCACCACTTACGGCGTCTACATATACGCGAGGAACAGCAAAGGGCGCAGCGAGAAGGTCCACTTCCGTGCCACCACCCTGAATCTGCCCGAAAAACAAACAGGTGAGTTCGCCGCTCTGAACGAACACGGGTACCTGAGGTGCCCCCTCAGATCGATCGGACGATGCCTGATGCTCGTCGACGCGGAATCGACGATGCACTCTCTTGCGATTTCCTTTGAGCACTGTCTGCTACGCTGCACGGCCTTGCATCGTAGAGCTCACGCGATTATCTATTTTTCTTCTTAGTACTCCTCTCTCTGCTCCGTCTATCCGTAACCCATGCAGGGTCCGCGTCCCTTATCCCTTATACCTGTGTTCTTTGTCTCTGTCTTTTCATCGATCCTCGCGCGCACGCCACCCTACCCGGGGACCCGTTTCCCTCCCTTTATTTACGATCCACGATGCGAGAACGAGCGAACGCTGCAATACTCGCGTCGATGATTTTCCCGCGGACGGACTTTATCGTTCGACGAAGGGATCCTCGAGATCCGAGAATTGTATTAAACGATGTTGGGCGCTCCGATTCTTGATGGCGAATAATCCTTTTGGGGTCGCAGAGGCTCTGTGTTTTGGCGTGCTTGCGATATTGGGGCGTCACGGTGACAGAGATATGCGAACACGTTTTTCAACGACGATTGCAGTAATCTTGGAACAAGAGTGTATCGGCTAAATGGGAGAACTGTTTGCCTTACTTATCGTTGGATGAACAAACTTAATTTACTTCGTTTAATTCTTTTCCGAAACTAGTCTTTTCACGAGATTTCGAGATCATGAAAGAAATGAATCAACGATTTTAATAATCGTTACCAAGTAGAAATAACGAGTCGTGGTCAGACACAAGTAGACAATGATTTTGCAACCTTTTTTATGTACTACCAGTTACCAGACAGCCTGCATATACTTCTTTCGTGCATTATTTTTATATGTTAACAAAATTTCTATGTCTTTTCTCGTAGAATTATACAGAGTGTTCGGCCACCCCTGGGAAAAATTTTAATGGGAGATTTTAGAGGCCAAAATAAGACGACAATCAAGAATATAAATTCCCTGATTGGCACTTCGTTAAAAAATTATTAAAGAATTAAATTAAAAAGTTTCAAATCATTCTAGAAAAAATATTTTTAGTTGCGAAGGTCGATTACAATCATTTTTGGTCATTACACGTAACCCCGAAATCCTACTCAGTTTTGAGGAAAAAATTCTCTATCAAAAGTATTTGAAAGTATATTTGAAACGAAGGATGCCAACATTCGATCGTTGGATGAAAAAAATTCGTTCGTAAATTGTTTTTAGTTGAATGACCATCGATATTATAACGAAGTACAGTATGTCTTTTCTCGTAGAATTATATACGAAAGATGCAAACATTCGATCGTTGAATAAAAAAAATTCGTTCGTAATTTATTTTGAGCTGACTATCGATATTGTAACGAAGTAAACCGATAAAATCCGTAAGTTCTTTTAGAAATTTCCCCAAAAGGGTCTCGGTTTGCACGCAGGACCCTCAGAAAAACCGATAGGTCGACACCCAGCGTCATGTTGCAGCGTTTACTCGGGTCTCGTATCGTAGACGCGCGATTAAGTGCTTGACACTGGTCGTTCGGTCCCTCTCGATCACCATCTCTCTCCTCTCGAGTTAAATCGACGGATGTCTCGTGCCCGTCGAACTCGATTACCGTCCTCTGTGCTTCGCGACCCGTGTCCCATCGTTAGTCGTAGCTGCACCGTAGCGACGAACGAAAAATGTATCGACGCGACCGTAATACGTACAATCTGCTACGTACGATGGCCCGGCCAGACGGATTGTCCCTGAGTGGAACTCACATTCGGCGATCAGAATCTTTAGGAACGATATATCAAACGCAATGGCTTGTGGTCGAGCAACAAAACGTTCTAGAGTCTTCTCGATCTTGCGGAAGCAAATTTATACCGTAGAAAGTGAACCGTCTAACTTTATCGCTTCGAATCGCTCGTGATTCAACTAGCGTGCATAAAATGTTTCCATCGTGCATCGCTTTTTCACGGGGGTCCTCCATTTTTTTTAGTGCCGAATTTCTTGTCACATCGTTCGAAAATCAAGTTCTGAGTAAAACAGTCCGTAGATAACATTTAGTGAGATACTGATGGACGAAGGTTGACAAGTTATAAGCAAGGCATTTTTATCAGAAAATGAACGATAAGAATAGAAGTGAATATTAAACAATTCATTCTACGTATATTATAGAAAAAGTCGTGAAGTTAAATGGTGCTAAAATAACATTGTATGTTAGAAATGAAATTTTGAAAACAAACTCGTGGTAAGTTTAGTGTTAAATGCATCATTGTAGATTATAATTAGTTCTTTCAATTTTATAGTTTTTCGAAAGAATGTTTCAAACGAGAAAATATAAAATAATTCCTTCATCGTTGAAGGTTGAAAATTTGTTTGAAGAATTTATTATTGTTGGTTGAAACTTTGCTTTCAATAATAGGAGAAAATATTTTCGAGCACTTGTTGCAAACAATAGTAAAGTATTGAGAACTTTCTAATATTTCTCAATAGAGAAATTGAATAAAAATTAATTCAAATCAATTATAATGAAGAAATGAAGTTGTTTTGGTGTGTTAGAAACTATTTGAGATCTTGTTGAAAAATCGAATTAATTGCCAAGAGTATTCATCGCGAATTTTTTTCCGTGTAGCTTTTTAATAATCCTAAATGTATCCACCAATCTATGACAGTGGTTACAAAAACTAAGCTTCTGCCACAGCTGCAGCCATTGATCCCCGCACCATCACCGATCCATCTCCATGGTTTACGGTCGGAGTCATATTTTTTTAATCCCGAATGCTGTGCCACTTTACCTTTCTCGACAGAATCAAAAACTATTAAATTTGCATTCATCGGTGAATAAAACTCCTCCGTAAAATTTTTAATCCATTTGGTACGTTTTACAAATTCAGTTCGCTTTTTACTATTACCACCGCTGAGTAAAGAATACAATTCATTGTATCCGAATTCTCGTAAAATTCTTTCAATGTTTCGAAACATACACTTTTCCCTAAATCTTTTTTTATTTATTTTGCTATGCGTGCAGAAATGATTTATCACTGTGGTAATCACGGTCGATTAATTACACTCGCGAAACGTTAGAACTATTAAATATACGAATAAAACTTTTTCGTCCTCGTTAATTTTGAAAATCGCATGAGCACAGAGTATAAATTTGCGTGTGCAAGACTGATGACTCCAGAACACGTTGAATTAGCGCACTAATATTAAGCTTGATGGTATTATATTTAAATGAAGGATCTAGAACGTTCGTGGAAGGGTTATTTGTATAATGCTCGAAATTTCGATCGTTGCTACTATAAAAAACGAATCTCATAGTCGTAAAAACAGATTTCCCTCGAATCGTGAACATCACTTAGGGGCAATCTTTATTGCTCCGTGCAGTAGACGCGAATTTTATCCGACAGTTCATAACGCGAGTCCGATAATTGCGCTCTTCGAGCGGCTACAAAAAGGTCCTGAGAATCGAATTTTTCCTTTTACACACGGGGGGTGGGGGGGTGGTAGTGGGTATGAGGGGGGAGGGGGAGGGTTTCTAGTTAATGCCGGCGAAGTAGAAATTAATCATCATAATTGGCGATGTGATTTATTGCGGTGATTAATCGACGGTGATGGATTTAATTAATGGCGGCCGATTACGGTAATTAATTTCACGCCCATCGCGTACGGATTTAATCAGGCTGAACCGGTTTCGGTCGAAATCTTCGGAATACCGACGAACGCCGTCGAAATCGACGCTTCCGACAAGCGGAAACGCGCTTGCCGCGGATCGACTGTAATCGTAACCGTTTCCCTAGGAACTACGAGAAGATAGAACGACGTGCGGTTTCGAATTGTTCGTGCTCGAATCGACGAAGTTTCTCGCTCCGTTAACGAGAGAATCTTCTCGAGTGGGCGTCATCGGTTCGAATGAAATTACAGACCGGCATCGCGTCGAGAAAGCGAAAGAATCTTATCGAGAATGTCTTCGCCAGCTTTGTCCACCTCGAATACGCTCTGCAACAAAGTTAACCTCCCCCCCCCCCCTTCTAGTCGCGTGCTAGACAATTGTCAACCGTTTCTTCTATTTTTTAACTCCCTAAAGTCTCGTCAATTTTAGTACAGCCTGCAGAACGGCGGTTTTTAAATCTTGACTGATGAAAATATAGAGTGCGGCGGAATTCGTGGCACAATCGAAAAGGAGGTGATTTTTTATCGAAAGATAAACAGATAATTTGTAATAATCTCCTTTTGTTAAGAGAAGAATGTTAGTTATTCTTTGTAGACACATTTAATAAAATTTAATGGGAGATTCTAGAGGCCAAAATAAGACGAAAATCAAGAATATCAATTTGTTGATGAAGGCTTCGTTAAACAGTTATTAACGTTTAAAGATCCGACCGTACTGAATTTTTTTCTCGAAAATACGCAAGATTTCGGGGGTATGTCTATTCACTAAAAATGATTGTAATTGACCCCCGCAACCGAAAATAATTTTTTCAGAATTAATTAAAAATTTTTTTTTTCGTCGAAAAATTTAGGCACCCCCTGTCGATTTTTCTTACAAATTCGTTTTTGATTTTTAATAAATTTGTTTGACACCCTATAGAAAAGTTGTGTAATACTTTTTTGTAGGTACCCATGAGCTCTACTTCAGAAAAAAGTTTCATTGAAATATATTCACAATTGTAGGAGTTATGGCTGTTTGAAAATTGGACCACTTTTATGGGGTTTTTCTTATTTTTCGGAGTCAAGGATCAACTTTTCGAATATTTTTGCGATTTGTGCATATTCTCCATCAAAATACGCGTAGTTTGCTTTTTTAAACATTAAAATCGTCCAATCCGTTCGGAAGTTATAACGTTTTAAAGATACGCATGAAATTTCAGGGGAGTAGTCATACCATATGGTCAGACATTGCATTTTCGGTAAGGAATTTTTTTCTCGAAAGTGCGTAGGATTTCGTGGTTATGTCTATTCACCAAACTTGATTGCAATTGACCCCCGCAACCAAAAATAATTTTTCCAGAACGATTTGAAATTTTTTAATTTAATTTCTTAATAACTTTTTAACCAAATCTCAGTCGAGAAATTGATATTCTTGATTTTCATTTTATTTTGGCCTCTAAAATCTTCCATTAAAATTTTTCCCAGAAGTGGCCGAACACCCTGTATAATATATCGAATCTAGTCTCTTAACAAACAAAAGGATATAACGTTTTTGGCTAATCTCTTTTTAGCCCTCTTCCATAGACCGATTCTAATTCATTGTTTTGTTTCTTATCGTGTGTATAATCATCGTTTCCAACCTGAACTAAAAAATGACAATTTTAAACATTGTCCTTTATGGTTAATATATAACCTGAAAAAGCAATTAAAATTATTTTTACAAGAGAGCAATTGCCGACCACCCATTTGTCGATGTCATATTCACACGCGTGTCCAATAATAGTCAAGTTTGGTTTTGTTTTTGTCCAATAACATATAAACGAAATATTTAATAATAGTCGAGTAGCAAGAACGTAACTAGCCCCTTGAGTGAATTTTATATTTCTGATAAACATTTTTCTCTCTATCATGTACTTAATACAATTATTTCTTTAAATTGCGTTCATACAGCAATAGTTTCATCATTTCTCGATTCTACTAGATACACAACCTTTCACAAATTTTCTAAACAAATTCCTAAATAGCTTCTTCGAAAATAGTTAGTCTTTTACACTCTTCATACAGTGAAGTAATCACATTAGATTAATACTATTAACAATACACATACATTTAAAAAAATACTAAAGAGAGCTAAAAAGAGGTCATCAGCCTAGAATGTTATATTCTTTTGACTGCTCGAAAACTAAATTTGATTAGTATGTAATACATACTTTACAAATCGTTTGGAAAATAAGGAATTTTGAAATCCTATAAAAATAATTAATGCCTCAATTTTAAAATGTTTAATTTTTTGTCTAGTAGAGCTATTTAATTGTCTACATAAGCTCCGAAACGCTGATTTTTTTTATCATTATACAGATATCTTTTACGAAATGATAAAATTTCAAAATTCGGTATTCTCCACACGATTTAGAGCTTTTAATTATATTACGAAGTGTGTCTTTGCTATTCTGAAGAATAAAACAAAATTAAAAATATATATTTTTATAGTTTCGAGGAACAAATCATTGTACTATGATTTCATTATGTATGTTTAAGCTTGGAGATTTCAAGATCAACTTAATTTTCGTAAATAGAATGCCTGTAACAGTCATTCCAGTTTAACAAAATTAAATTCTCTAAATCTTCGTCTCTAAAGCTCCTTGAAGTCATAAAATAATATATCTTTACTCGATTATTTAGAATAGCAGAGATATTTCAGATGAACAAAGCTGATGACCCTCCACGTCTACGTATTATATCATCCATTGACGGTGATCGAGGATTTAGGGAACGGTATTACCATCGATAAATCCCGGCCAAATAACTGCGCCTTTTATCTCGAAAGAAATTGGTTCGCCGGTGGGGGTCGTATTATTTGAAAGTTCTTACATAATAGCATCGAAAGCCATCGTTGCAACGGAGACGTTGAAAATCGGATTCTACAACTTTCCGTTCGAATTCCAATCGGTAAAGGGATTGCGTTACAATTAGGAACAGTACAAGGTTACGATTTAGCTTTGAACGCGGCAATTCTAATGTTCATCCCTGTTCCCTGTATTTGTTCAAAGAACTCCGTCGCAATTGGAGCAGCGAACAATTAAACCGAGTCCTTTGTGAACAGTACCTCCGGAGGCAGTTCGTATTGATCAAGATGTCGCTTGTCGAATTAAAGTAAAGATCAAAAAAGGGATCTTCGGAGTCTGGAAACGATGGTCGGATCGAGTGTCGAGATAAAATCGCAATCGAGCGACGGTTAAACAGTTGCAGACCCTTTCTTCGGGGCTAAAAATAATTCTAGCATCGAAATACAGTGATTCCCGCTTTCGAGAAACAAAATCAGGTTTTGCCATTTCAGGTTCGACCATTTAATTTAAAAAAAAAAATAATTATTTTAAACGTAGTAAGAGTGATCCCAAACAGAGTTGTTACAAATTTTTTTTTATGAAACAAGCAAAATGGCAAAGCTGATTTTGTAAATAAAGAGTATGTAACTATCAAGCAAAAGCTACATACTCTTTATTTACAAAATCAGCTTTGCCATTTTGCTCGTAGATATTTTTAATGAACCATTTAATTTAAAAAAAAGTGAAGAAGAAAATATGATTATTTGAAACGTAGTAAGAGCGACCCCAAACAGAGTTGTTACAAAATTTTATTTATGAAACAAGGCTATTGCATGTAAAAAATTTTATGTAATTATTATGTAATAGTTGCATCTCTTTGTAAATGAATCGTATCGTTTTGCTTGTTTTCGTGGAAATTATTCTTGTCTTTACACACATGTGATATGACAGTGAAACGAGTAATGTTGATAGGAATAAAAATGACCTTTAAAATATTTGTTGCTGTGCCAACAATAACAAAGTGCAAATTGGTCCATGAATCAAAATGGGTTTGACATGTCTGTTAAAAATAAATCTCTCTTGCCTGCGGTCGGCGTACGCGCGTGATGGTGAATTGCTCTTGCTGAGTAAGCATAAAGAGCGGAACAGAAAAGGGAGAAGCTTGAACCGAGATAGAAATTGGATCTTAAAAGTGGGAATAACTGTATTTGCATATTTCTCGATTGGAGATCTCATCATTAACACGTTGACTGTTGCGACGACAGAGTCGAGCAAATTTTTATTCGAATAATACAAAATAAATAAAAATAAAATTTGACAATTATTTACAAAGAGGTATACATCAACGATTAATTTATCTATCACAAAATGTCGATTAACTCATTGTACGAAAAAATGAAAAATATGGATGGCCTATCGGAATAAATTATACAAAATTTAATCTTCGTGTCTGAACGAAAACACCACGTAACTTCTGTTTGAAATATTTTTTGCTATAAGAAATAATTACAATCAAATTTTATTCCAGTGCTATAAGTATTTCTATAATTCGAGTAACACGACAGTCAACGCGTTATATCGTAATGAATAAAAGTTAACTTACCAGGAACGTAGCAAGTTCTGATGCAGGGGTATGGGTGCAAAGATGGAATCGAATCTCGTTGTACGTAGACGGAAATAAAGGGTCGCATCGAAGTGCCCCGGTTTTTCCAAGGGGTCAGGAAGCGGCTTCCGGAGAAAGGAATTCCCCTTCTAGGCTGCCAAAATAATTTCGTCCCGGCGAGCCTGCCAGATTGCTAGCTCATTCTTCCTGCTAATTGCTAACAATTAACTCGGGAACGCGGGACCGGCTTTCCCGTAAACGGCCTGTGTACAGTACGCGTTAATAATGCGTGGCTAATTGGGATGCGGGGGCTGGCCGTTCTCCTCATCGTTGACTCTGCCTATTCTGCCCGTTGGCTAACTGGGAATCGGTGTACTTCATCCGACTGTTGGCCCGCACTCTAATTATCCGTCTCTCTTTTATTACCGGTTAAAAAACCCGGTTGCAAAACGGAATTCCGTCGCGTCGAAAGGAAGTCGAAAGGATTTTTCAGACGGGATTCATTTTATCCAAAATATCTCAGAAGAAATTGCAACATACATTCGCCCATGTGTATTGCATATACGTTTGTGTATTACAAATTTGGCCAAAACTGCTTACAAAAAGAACCGTGTCTAGATACCCATACCGAGAAACTTAAAAAGAGCTTAAATATGTAATTGTTTTTAATAAAAATTTCGATCACGGGCAGAAAGATGTCTTTCGACAAGATAATGTTGAATTCAGGATCGTGGTTCTGTCGAACCGTTTAAATTTTTCCGAACACTCGAATCCAAGGCAAATATTTAAACGTTCCATTCCGCGTTTGTCTGGTTAAAAATAAAAAAAGAATAGGATTAAGCGTCGTTTAAATGATGCGCAAATGCTCGATAAAGGCAACGCGAGATCGTAACCGCGATAATTTTGTTTGTTTTCGGGGTACTGAATAGAGGTAGGTGGGCCTCGCGCGCAGTGGTATGTGTCAATAAACGAGCTGGCAAGGTATCAAGTAGTACGAGTCAATGATATTTACCCGGTAGTCGATAAAAAGCGCAAACGGTTTTTTTCGTGCGAATAATTCCCGGTTTTGTATCGGTTGATAATGTTACACTGTGCTATAAACATTATTTCGCAATGCGGTTCAAAGTATTTGCGTTAATATATATTTTTTAAATACATTTTATTTCGTTCCTATCTCGTGTTCTATTAATTTGTTCTGTCGCCAAAAGTAGACGAGTTACATTTAGGTTACTTTACAAACAAAAAATTAAAGAAAATTATTGTGAGCGATGTAGAATTAACCCTTAAGTGGACTCTCAATCTTGAATTAGTTGTTGTAAATTCATAAAGTCATTTTTCTCTTCCACTTACCATGCAACAGATTCTTTAAAATGCCAATTGTTGTATAGTGTAATAAATTTAGAAATATATGAAGATATTAAAAATTTTGAAAACTAAAGTAGGTGAGATTATTTTACGACTAATGTCAAGCACAGGGTATACAATGCTTTTTTATTTTAAACAGTCACTACAAATTATTTTTTAACGTTCTTTGCATACATTTTTATTACATTTTTGACAAATTTGAAAGACACATCTCTTTATTAAACACAGATAACTTGAATGTCTTATCTGTTTTTCTGTTGATGGATCAGGAATAGCACTTATAGTACGCTTTACTGTTTCACTTAAGGGTTAAACTATGCTTCGACGAAGATTATTTAATTTTGAGAGCAACAAACTCAAAGAAACGTGTCATTTTAAACTCCAAATGTTTCTCTTTAGAATATAAACCAAACGTTGGAGAATGTATTAATTTTAAAATACGGAAAAAATAGCTGCAAAATTTTTAGCCACGCAACGATTATCGTTGACCAACATCGCTTGATTCTCGTTCGCCAGTTTATTGGGCCACTGTCAGACCCGAACTTTCGCGGTGTGAAAAAGAACAGGTAAAAAACGTTCTGTCTAGCGGAGTCTCGATCGTTCGCGCGTGTAAAGCTTCTTCTGTTGAGGCACGCGAATATTTCGTACGATAAAGCGTTCGTTCGGCGAACTTCCGGCACGGACTTAGTTTCGGTACGAAAGTCAGATACGCTTGTTATGCGATGTATAAATGACGAAATCGAGCGTTTCGATCGGGAACGCCGGCCACTCGTATCGGGCGGTGCCGTGTCCAACGAATGGCAGATATCGATTGCGCTTTGACATTTATATTAAAACATGTTCGAGCGACTCACGGCGAATGAGAAACGAGGGACTGGCAGGTTTTGGCAGAAATCCATTCCGATCGGCTTGTGAACAAGTTTACTCGAAAAACTCGAAATTTATGACGCGCAGATTCGGATCCCTTTTTGCGGAAAACTCCAATCCGTTCTTTCGGTAGTTTCTGTAAATCTTTGAGGGCCATTGTTATTTACAACTTGCTCCCTATTTTCTCTGCGTCCCTACGTACTTCTTCTCACGTGAAATTTTTTGTGAATTTTTTATTTTCTAACAAGAAGGCATCGTAATTTTTAATGCTCGGTTAACGAAAATAATTTGGTCCTTTTCAGTAGCAACGTCACGATTCGTAAGATTCTTTGTTTAAGTGGGAATATACAGAATGTTGGACCACCTGTGTTGATTGAGGCTTTGTTAAAAAGTTATTAAGAAATTAAATTAAAAAATTTCAAATCATTATGGAAAAATTATTTTTAGTTGTGAGGGTCAATTACAATCATTTTTGGTGAATACACATACCCCCGAAATCCTACGCACTTACGAGGAAAAAATTCTTTACCGAAAATACAATGTCTGGCCATACATTGATTGATTCCCCTGAAATTCGACAAAATTGAAAAGTTTCAAATCGTTCTAAAAAAATTATTTTCGATTGTGGGAGTCAATTACAATCATTTTTTATGAATAGACATACCACCGAAATCCTACACACTTTCGAGAAGAAAATTCTTTACCGAAACTATATTGTCTGACCAAAAATTATTCTACTGAAATTTCATGCGTATGTCTAAAACATCATTACTACCTGAACGAATGGGGCGATTTTAATGATTCAAAGTTCCAACAATGCGTTGTATCCAAAAAATACATTGGATTTTTAACGAAGTTTCAATCAACGCATTACAATTTTTCCCAGGGGTGGCCAAACACCCTGTATATTTTTGTCGCTACAATAGCAACGATAAAATTACTATAATCATCCTGAACCGCTCGTTAAACCATATCATATTAAACGAAAAATTGTTTGCAAGATTATTTTCGATATAACTGACGTTGAAAATTCATCAAAAACTCGCTCTAATAAGACTTGTCCCGCGCATCTGACCACAACTCGTTGTTTCTACTTGCGTCGAGTGCCCGTGAGCATACATAACAACGCTTTATTTGTTTCAACTGGTTCTAACTAGTCAGACGAGGCACCGTGTAATATCCCCGTCGAAAAGTAAATTTGAAAAATGTTGCCTAAGCTGTAAAATTTCTGCTTGCCGTGAAAGTTAAACACGCGAGAAACAATGTACAGGTTCCTTTTTTTTTTAACCGTGCTTCGTCGAAAGTCAAGAGTTCTCGTAGTAAATTTTTCTCTTCTAACGATCCTCCGAAACATGGTTCGTTTATCAGCGATTTTTACACGTTTTACAAAAACTGGTAAAGTTCTGCGTTCAATTTAATAATGTTTGTAAATTTTTCGGCTTTAATAGAAGTTAGGTTAAAGCAGCTTCGTAAGATTTAGATTTAACTCTCGCGTTGTGCAAATCACACTAATGTGTATAGATAACTTTCACACGGTACTACAGTGAACGCAAATGCAACTGGCCGCTGAGGGTCTTCGAGAGATCCACACTCTTCCGGTCAGTGGTTCCCAAACTTTCGTGTTTTCGAAACGTTTATAAGTAATAAGAATTTATATTAATAATATCTACGAAATTCCTAATTTCTCTTTTTGCGAAGATCATGGTCAATACGACAGATATGTGCGTAATCTTCTTACGAATATTTTTTATTTTCATATGATTATGATTCTACAAGTTTAGAAATAAATTATCTTCGCTAATTGTATCTTTTACTTGAAATCGATGGGAATTTTATACGTACATAAATGTTTTGATACAACGATTAATTAAAGCTGTTTTCTTTGCTTGTTCGTTAACTTAGTATTGGGTCTAGGATGATTTAAGAGTGAAAAGGGTTCGATATTCCCGTAATGATTTTTTCTTTTCTGCCCAATGATAAAAAATAAATTATATAGAATAGAATAAATTTATTTGAAAAAATCGCTGAAGGTGCCATGAACAGAGAAAGTTTGGGAACCTCTGAGTTAGGTAGTTTGCCGCTCTATGTATCTCGTCCTTATCTCTGTCCCTCAGATATGGAGGCACATAGCCATACCGTAAGAGGTAGTTTGTGACGTTATTCGCAGTTGGGAAGTGGCCTTGAGCGGTCAATTCAATTCACGTCCACTGTGGTATCGTCGTTTGCCATTGAAAGGGTTAAAGAAGTATACTTGCATCTCGAAACTATCAAAATCCCAAAGGCGACGCGTGCAGAATACCCCACGACGAGTGTTAGAACCGAATAAAAGGCTATTCTACGTGGATAAAGTAAATTTAAAACGATAAATGTTTCAATGCCTAAACAAAATAATAACCTATTAACCCTCGAACACGAAGTCTTATAGAACAATGAGTTCTATAAGTTTTTTGTTCAGATTCTTAAGTTACAATTATATTTTTATATTTTGAATCAATTTTTTCTGCAATTATTTCAACGATCTTCCTCAAGAAATACTTTCTTTGCAAGAACATTTTCTCGGAAAATTGTAAATACAAAAGAAGCAACCCACATAACTTTCACTGTTGGGCCCCAAGTCTAACGAATGTCAACTATTTAAACAAGTCGACCATTCGAATAGCGTTCGAATAATATTCGAATATCCGAAACACACGAATTCGAATTTTATTCGACGAGACCCCCTAAAGCCCCAACTTTGAACCTCCACATGACCCTGTACCTTAAAGAATGCCAAAAAGAATCTATCGCAAAAGAGCCCCGTGCAAAAAAAAAGTATCCCAATAAAAGCCCACGAAGTAGCTGTAGAAGAAGGCTGAGGCAGGTGTGTTGTGCCGGTGTGGTAACAGGTGAAAGCCTGGAGCATCCTCTGCCACCGGAGAATTGTACGATCAGGGAAGAGAGTCGGACAATGGTCAGGGTGAGCTGCGCGGAGAGCAAGTCCGTCAACCAGCCCATTGCCACCTATGTGCTGCAAGTCTACGACGCGGAGACCAGGCGTCTTCTAGGGTCGACGATTAGCATGACGCCTAGCATGCTCGAGATCACGGATCTGCCCGCGGAGAGGAGTTACTCCGGGCTGCTGCTCTCCCTGAGGATCATAACGGAGCACGCGATGAGCGACGCCATCGAACTTCACAGCCCGCACTTTGTTCAGGAGGGTAAGACACAGGAGCATCAACGATACCCAGGTAGGGGCCAGCTAGTGTTCGATTTCGAGTCCAGCGTGCGCAAATCGCGATTCGGTACCCCGATTCACCCACAAACAAACCCACCCCCCAAAATCCAACGTCCACGACTCGCGATAAACACGATCCCAGAGACCATTCCCAGAATCGAGCGAGACGTGGCTAACCATTTTCAGTTCCCGCGTTTGTCGCGCGCCATCAATCTTGCGTGTCATCCTATTTAAACTGATACGGAATCGTGATCTCCTATATCGTCGTATTTACACGCAGTTTTTTTCGGGATTACATAACGGTCGAAACACTCTCGACGTGCGCGGTTTGCGTCGAGTCTGATTCGAGGACGTTTCGTATATTGGTGAATGAATGTACGAGTTAGGGAGTTCGAGGAACTTTGAGGCTTGCCGGAAATTAGAAATTAGAGTCTTTGTTCGGTCAGGAGCAAATCGAAGGAATTAAAATTTTAATTTAGTTCGAACGTTTTCGATTCGAGAGTCATCTTCAACGAGAAAAAATTTGTAATATGAAGAATTGTATAATACGGGAAATTAAGGATAAATTGGAAGCTAATCTATTGTAAGAATGAGAGTAAAAAAGTATTGGTGTAAATGATGGTACAAGATGAAATGGGGGAGGGTGAAGTTTTTAAAAATTCTGATTCTATAAGATATAACAAAAATAAACGTGTGTCTAAGAAACGTGAATAAAAATATTATAAACCTTGAGAAAACCAATCTTCGATAATTCGCGTTTTTAACAATAAGTTTTCTTTTTTTTCATCAGTATTTACACCAACATTCTTTATTGCTTATTCTCAAAGTAGATAGTTTAGTTTTCAATATATTTTTACTTCTTCGTATTAGATTTTGTTAGACTGAACACGACTCGAAATTGAATCGAAACGTTCGAAGTAAATATATATTTAAAATTGTAATCATAATAAACTACGCAGAATGAAATGCTTAACAGTTTAGTATCTACATGTTCTTGCAAAGACTATCGATGAATTATGTAGCATTGCTTTGAAACACATGCGCGATTCAATTTTTAGTTATTCCACGCTGATAAATATTAATATTCGTCGAATTCATAAAATTAGAATTTGTTTTATATACCATCTTGCCCTTGCAACAATATATCTATAAGTGATCATTTTTTTAAAAATAAAGTAGGCGTTACAGGGACAAAAGATTCTAAAAATCTAAATCTAACAATAAGATCTAATCAAAGATCTAAACGTAGAATTTATTTTTGTATCGTATTATACGAACCAGAATTATTCCTCTATTTTGGACGAACGGATTCTGCCAAGGGTAGTTTACACAAAGAATATTCGATCCACTGGATCGATATTATGTAAATCAACGCCCGATCTTGAATCAGCGCACGGTATCAGAGTGTCAAATTATGCTGTCAAACGTGCACCGTTGCCTAATCCGGAATTCACGATGACCGAACATAATCTAGACTTAATCCAGGATCATGTAGAGATCAATTGGCTTCCCACTTTAATCATTAAATCATTGGATCATCCCGGTAAATCCGACTGAAAACCTGATCCAAAATTAACGTTCGCCTCTGCTGAAATTAACCAGACCCGATTCGGAGCATCGTAAACACGGAATCGACATATGTATGTCGTCAAATCGTTGGACCTCGTCGTCAAAGCTGACTCGGGATTCTCCGATATACTGCAATCTAAAACTAATCTGGTACCAACTAGCCAGTTGAATAGAATTCAATTTTACCGCTAAACCATCGGATCACCTTATCGGATCTATCTATCAACATATCCGGAACACACAATCCACGCTCAATCTACCAGCTGATCATCGATTTCAATATTGGATCATTCTCTGCCTTTGAGGCTGGCCTATAAGCTGAATTTTATCGAACAAGAAACCTAACCATTCGTTGACGCACCCAGTTCTGTTACGTTCTCGCGAATATCTTTTTTTTTAAATGTTATTAGGCAACGTCAAGTTGGCAACTAGACGGAATGATCCTTGTTTAGAATACCCACTTAACACATTGCCAATGTCACGTTTTACGGTTAGAAATATATATATAAAATTGAAAAATTAATTTTCGAAGAATTTAATTACAGAATCTCGATTAATTTTCGTACGATTCTTACATTTAAATAAAAGCAGTCATTTAACGATAATAAAATTGCAATGAAACATTGTTGAATATTTTTCTATTCATTAGCACCTTGTAATTTGATGTTCCAAGAAAGTCTAGGATGAATACTATTTTAAAATTTGCAATCCCCATGTTCTATGAACCCTTTGACGTACAGCAACATGTCTGACTCGCCATAAGTTTCTACTGTGAAGTTTCACGATCGTGAGGCTTCTGATTCGTCATAAAGTCTTGTATATTAAAATCAACACAGTTTCACATTCACGATATATAGATAAAACAAATCTATTCTTTCTCGTGGCTATCCCTTGTACGAACAAATTTAAACAAAATTAAATAGTATAGGTTTGAGAAATTATTTGAAATTAAATCGTACGTCAAGAGCGTACTATTTAAATAAAACTATGTTTCTTTGTATAGTTTGCAAAAAGCGTGCAGTTGGCAAAATGTTAAGGTTATTTCGAAAAGGGGTACGTGGAATAGAAAAATTAAACCCCCCAACCGCCATTGGAATACGCTGAAAAGGTTTTGGCAACAAAAACTTGGAACGCTTCGTAATAGATACACCCTTTTGTTAGAAATTGTAGACAACGTCGAAGGGATCAGCAAGACCAGGATTCCCAGCCATCCCTCGGGGGCTGAATGTCGTACCAACCTACAGAGAATCGTACGCAAAAGCATTAATGGAAACAGGGAAGAGAATTATTCGGTAGACCCCGATACATCGAGGGGTCGACCGTCTAAAAACATTTACCTCGGTGCTCGAATCGGCTCGTTTCGAGTACGTTTAATTTAATCCTAGAGATTAAACGATCAGCCTCCCCCTCCCCTTCGTTCGACATCGAAACAGCCCGGTGCTGATTAAATTTGTAAAGGGACATTACCTCGGCTCGCGTAACGTGTCGGCGATTATTAAACGTCCGTTGCTGCGTTAACGGGTTAAAGTGAACCATAAACGGGGCCGCAGAACCTGATTACAAAACGTCTTTCAGCTAACCGCCGCGAATATGCAAATGGACGGCCCCTCCGCGAATTCGTGGCCAAAGGTCCCCGCGTATACATCCTGTAAACGGTTTGGTACGTACACAAGAGAGAAGTCTGGAACTCTGGTTCCAAGGGACACCACTAAGACAACCGCTTGTACGTGCAAACCTGCCGGAGGACGTTCAACTGAAATTGGTCTGCGGCTGAACCCGATCTTCCTCGCTGTCGTGAGAGAAGTTCGATAAACATGCTCCCAGACACGATGGAATTGTGTACATTGGTGCCAGCGTGTACGGGCTACGGGTAAATCCTGGCCTTGATTAGTCTTATAAATAAACGAATTCCGTAATTGGAACCCGATTAATCCGGTGGACGTACGATACTTTAACAATCCGACGAAAAACAAAAGCTTTCTAATGCGAACCATGGGAACTTTGGATCGAAATAAAACGAAAGCTACGACAAAATAATCCGGGGCTCGTTGTTTTATTTTTAGGAACGTCCATAACGAATTAACGATATAAAGCAATATGAATTATGATAAAATAGTAGCGAACAATTTAAGATTTTCGTTTCAAGAGTATCAAGTAAACGATCGTTCGAAATAATGGTGGAATTCTATAAAACGAAAGCTACCAAAAATAATCCGGGATTCGTTGTTTTATGTTTAGGAACGTCCATAACGATATGAAGCAATATGAATTATAATAAAATAGTAGCGAACAATTTAAGATTTTGGTTTTATGAGTGTATCGAGTAGATCGTTCGAAATGGTGGAATTCTATAAAACGAAAGCTACGAAAAATAATCCGGGGCTCGTTGTTTTATTTTTAGGAACGCCCATAACGATATGAAGCAATATGAATTATAATAAAATAATAGAGAACAATTTAAGATTTTCGTTTTATGAGTGTATCAGTATCGTTCAAATTAATGGTGGAATTCTGAATTTTTCAGTATTTTTTCATTAATACCATTCCAACGTTTCTGTTATATTTTCCACAAGTCCTTTTTTTACTTTAAACGCGTTTATCTTCAGAATTTGCTTCCTCTCACAATTTTACTCGCTGCATACTTATTTTAATTTCGTACGAGAGTTGTAAAATGTATAGTAAAGTAGTAACTTGAAACGACTAAATGTAAGAAAGTAAGATGATAATGTCGCTTCGTAAAATTGTAACCTTAATATGCATTTTCCATGACGGACCAGAGAATTATGAACGGTAATTATACACGAAATACAATATTAAACCCAATTTTAAAGAACGATGTTTGAGATCAACTGTTTTTGACGGAATAAATAAGATATAAAAAAAATATATTTGAAGTAAAAACTCACTATTTATCGCGTAAGATCGTCTAACACGTGTATCAAATAATTTAATACGCTATACGCATAATATCGAAACGCTCAAACGTTATCAAAGTTTACTTTGCAATCACCGTTTCAATGGTAAATTAATATTTCCTGAAATTTCAATAAAACCGTTTATGGTACAAATTATTTGTCCAATTTAAATTCCGGAATACGTGTTACGTTCCTCTGGGCGAAAAATTAAACCGTCGTTAGAGCGTTATGCTCAAGTTGACGCGAGGCAAAAATGTTTCCAAAGAGCGCCGACAGGAATATAAAATCGCTTTCGAATTAACTCTGGTCCCCATCCTGGGAATCGCTGAAAGGGGTTGGAATCCGACGAGAGCCTCGTGCGTTTAATATCAACTTAGATTCACGGGAGCAGAACAAGGGTGGTCGTTTACAGGAGTTCGCGAATTTAAGTGGATTTTGATTAATCTCGAACTTGAGTGTCAGCCCAGTTCTGGACAGTGCATCTAAATCCCAGATTTATTACCGGCCTAACGTTAATTCACGATCTCCGCGAACGCATTGTCCGTAGAATCGTCGCGTTTCGCCGTGGAAAAAGTCGTTATCTTCGTCGATGGAATCGTTCGATTTAAATAATTTTGCATACCGAGCCTCTCGACGCGATTCTCTCCCAAAAAGTCCAACGAGGACCCTTTTCGATGGACAAATATTATCATTTTTATTTACTCTCGAAATTCCATCGCACTACGTGCAAATGTGGAATATTCCTAAGTGGAACCCTCTATTTCGAGAGAATGTCGTTCTCATAAGATAAACAAATGCGTGTAACAAGTTAAAGAAATAGTCTGGAAACTTTATCGAATTGTAATTCTCGAAACGATTAAGAAACTCCATTTAACATTTAAATTAAAGCAGTATTAATTAACGTCACTGTCTATTCCCCGACAGTCCTCGACGTTACAGGATTCCAATATAACGGGTGCAATATAAAAGCTAGTGAATCTTTTATATATTTTGACAATAGCAAATCATAATGGAGAAACGTTATGTTCGTATCCCCTTTCGACGATTCGTGGCGGCGAATTGCAAATTGTGCTGATAAGTCTACCTATTATACTTTGCTACCGTGTACGTACATCGAATCGACGTGCTTCCCTTCCCGCCGTTACGAAAACTTTTGAAACAAGCCTCGTAAACTGAATCGGCTAATTGGCGGTCGGTGGACCGCTTACATGGATCGATTCGATCGACCGTGCTAGCGGTATTGCAGACATAAACACGACCAGACGGCAGCGTTACACCAGTGTGCTGATATAATCGATTAATTCGAAATTAATCGGTTCGGTTAATTCGCGGGACAGACATTGGGTCAAACGACGACTTTGGCTAATTAAAATTAATATTTAACGGAAGCTTCGTCGCGATTTAATCGCATATATTACGTGAAATCTTATATGAATTTTTTCTATTAAGAATATTTCATTATTCTTGAAATAAAAATTAAAATTTGAATTATAGAAAAGGAATATTTGACTCTGGTGGAGGAAGTTCCCCTGATGGTAGACACCTGAGATTTTGTCTAAAAGTGTAAAAAATAAGAGATATACAACGAAGAGCAATTGAATGATAATACTTTTAGAGAAAATGATAATTTATTTGCATGGTTGCTTCTACTCCTTTAAAAGATGCGTAACAGTTTCATTTTATGCTGGAAATTAGCTGGCCGTACGATTTTATTCGTGACTGAATTTCGTGAATAACAATTTGAAATAAATTTAATATTTTGTCCATCAGCCTTCGGCAACTATAACTCCGAACTAGGTTTTCACGTAACTTTATATACGAACAATTTTAATAATATTATTTTCAAAAATAATAGAAAGCCGGGAGACCAATATATAAAATTTAAAAAAATTTAAATCACTGACATCGGGAATTTCCTCCACGCGTGTACAGATAATAACGAGTACGTTTATTGTTATGAAAAAATATAATGAAAATCGACGTTGGATTCATCCAGTTACAGATACACCTCAGAACAATTGGATTTTAAATTTTTTGATCGCAATATGCAGTCCCTCGAATACTATTTCCGGATGCATCGAAGGTCTCGATGGGCTATTATGTATCGTTATTACAAATCAAACGACAGAAAACTGTGGCTCGTTATAAAAGTATCGGTACTAGAAACGAATGCCAAATACGTTCTGTGCGTGATTGATCTGGTATCAAAATGGTTCGATACGAAATAATACTTTCTTATTTGTCTGTACGGTATCGAACCGATCGCCAATTATATTTCATCGGTCGACTTATCGTTCGAATATTTCGAAAATATAGAAATTGCCGTCGGTGAAAGAAAGGATTGCAACGGAAGTGCCTTTACAATCGTATCGCCGGAAGCATAACGATTTTACGAGCTACTTTTTACGAGCGTCTCTCGAAACTCCTAACTATACGCGAACAACCGACCACGTAGAGAAATCTCCGCACGCTTTTAGAACGTCATTATTTATTTGACGCGTTCGTTCACTCATTTGACCGGCCTCGCGGTACACCGAGTGGCTCGTTTTCATCTCTCCGCCCTATTGTCTCCGTAAACTGTTTATTGTTCGATGAAAAGTTCTTTCTGTCGCGTTAAGGGTAATACTTTGCCTTTCTTTCTGATTACGAGCGTTTCCTGGACATTTCGACACCCTGTTCTCGATAAAATTATATGTATTGTCTGATGTTACGTATTAAAACAATTGCAAACTCAAACGATGAAAATAATTAAATAGGTGATCTGAACCAGTCTTGTGTCAAATTATAATGATAAAAATTAATGACGAAAGCGTATTGGGTCAAACAAATACTAATCTATTTTTTCCAGAAGAATCACTGGAATATCAATTAATGAATCCTCACTGTTTGATGATATACAATATTGTTGAAATAAACTAACCAATCTGCCTGTACTAATAACGAACAATTATACGCAATAAAGCAGTTGATCGAAACGTTTAATTACTCTTATTTGTACAGTTAATAATAGATTAAATTAAATATTGTTTTATTATGTATAACTGCCTGTGCACCCGAGGCCGCTTCAAAAAACAATTTTCACACACGTGCGTACGCTTTGATTATAACGTATCTATACAAGCAAAATTTATAGTGTGTCTGAACCTAGTGAAATATTTGTAAAATTTTTATCTGATTATTTGCATATTCGATTTTAATTAAATCACCTTCTGCTCCATACTTTTCAATAAACAGAGCTATTTTATTTTCGTTCGTCTTCAAATTTAAGTAATAAGTAAGTTTACAACGAAAAAAGGTTTTGAATTTTTCGTATGACAAATAATTCCAAGAGCCATAGAGTGGAGAGATGAATCTGAATCTCTCTATGCACTTGACGAATGCGTTAAACAAATAAACGAGTTAAATTACAAGCATCGAAAGGAATCGAATGCGTCACTGGACATGGTTTTGCTTGCAACAGCGTGCTTTCGCTTCTGACCGTAGATTTATGTTTCACCTGTTCCTTTGTAGACCTTGTCATTGCATGCGAATGATGGAGTCTTGCTACGATAACTCGAGCGTAGTATGAAATATGCCTAGATGAAGCACAGCTTTTCTTTTCACCGCTAACGACGACCACTTCAACGACAGTCACGATGAGAGCCATATTGATTTTAGTTTTAACCCTGCCACGATAGATTTTAAGGTTCGAATCTTTGAGAGAATGTAATTAAATAAAAATCGACTTTTGCAACTAGGTAGACGACTTAATAAATGTCGTACGATTCAAAAGCTACGTCTAAAAATTCGTGAAAATAAGGAAAACGATCGCGTAAGAACCTACGATGCTTTTCTTTTTGAGGTACAATCACCTTGAATTATAATCTGAATTATGGTAGACGATTTTGAGCAACCGTGTCGTGTGCAAACTCCTCAAGAATGGCAGGAATGCATAAGCAATGCATAGAATGCAATTGCAAATCAGTAGGGAGCGTTCAGACACGTTCAATAGTCAATGATATGCAGCGCGTCGATACTATAATCGAATCAAACACACTTGACAATTCAAGAACTCCTTGAGTGTAATTCACGCTAGATTTCCAAATTACGTAATGAAATTGTTTGTAATTGATTACGATATCTATTTTCATTGTATTCGATAGAAATTATTTCATAAATCAATTGTCTATCTATTCGTAACACATTGGAAAGTCTGTTTTCATTTTAATTTAATAGAAATTACTTGTATCTCTATTTATAATTGTTTCTTAAATTTTCATTTTAGTTTAATAGAAAGCTACTTCTTCATAGCTTTGAATTACATTTGATCCAACTATAGTTTGTAATTATTTATATCTTTATTTATAATTGATTATAAAATCTATTTTCAATTTAGTTTAATAGAAAGCTACTTCTTCATAGCTTTGAATTACGTTTGATCCAACTATAGTGTGTGTATACTTCCGTAAAGAACGCAGGGTAATTGTCTAATTAATAAACTATTAGCTCGAAATGAATGGCCAAACACTATTAACAGTCGTTTTTAGACGATGAAACACATTTTAAATTTCAATCAAACAGTGAACTCAGTATGGACGGAGAAGAGAAAACGAAAAAGCGTACGGCTGGTAAAAATATCGAGCAGCCTTTCGCGTTTGAAAGCACATTTAATTTTAACGTTAGTTTCGTAAACGTCGCGGCACGAAAGGCATAAACTGAATCGAGCCACGCGCGGGATTGAAAAATGTATGTTCCCCGTCGAGATTGCTCGATATATCCTCGAATGAACCGTTAAACGTCCAGCGTGCAATATTTAAACGATGCACGCGACACGGGTAAAGTTAAAATTTATCCCCACTCAGCCATTTTCCCCCTCAGTCATGGCGGTTTCCTTATTCCGACCAGGCGACTGTCCATAACATCGTCGCGACCGGAAACGACAATCAGCGATAATTTCATTTACATAATTGTCGTTGGCTAAATACGAAACTCGCTGGACCATAATTAATCAGCCCGGAGAGCTCGTTTATTATCGAGATATTAATCCATTATTACCTACAATGTGCCCGTGAACGTAAATCAAGTTGCCAATCGAAATTGCACGAACAAATAAATCGCGATCGAGCGAAATAGGGTGCTTCGATTTTTTCTTTATCTCTGAAAATTGTTTTAAAATTCGGTGGAAAGGTAATTCTTATAAACAAAAACTCGTGATGTCGTTGCAGAAGTATTTAGTGACTAGTTTCTAAAACGCACAATTATGTCCCAACTTGACGTAAAATTGATGTAGCCGAAAGAAAAACAAAAATGAATCCCCTAGAGTATGCTTGTGTTACAAAAAGTAAAACGAAAGAATATCAGTAAATAAATAATGTAGAAAACTGAAAGATGTATGAAAGAGAATGTGTATACCGTCGATATGTGTGTTCGTTTGTGTTGTCGCTTCGAGTCTGGGTCCCACACATCCCGAACATGTTTCGATTCCCACGGAAAGCGAAACCGTAGAAAAAAAAAGAATGAATCGCTCAGCGATAAGACGTGTTCACCCAAATAACGCAAAGACAAGAAATCAAGCCTCGCGAACCCCTGATCCACGAAATCCCTTTCAATGCAAGCCTCCCAAAGGGAAATCCTCGCGAGATCAGCATCCTTTCAACGATCAAATCCCAATCTCCTTGGGAGTCGAAGGAGGACTCAAAGCATTTACTGCGATTTCTAGCTCTGACGCCGGTGATGCTGTCGTTGTCCGGGCCACTCCTCGGCGCAGTGGTCGGTGCAACAGCGGGTCTTCTACTGGTGATCTTCGTGATAGTCCTCGCGGTGAGATTACGCTATCGACCTAGGCCCCAGGAGGACAAGGACTCTCACGACGACGGTGGCATGGCGAACCTGGCTGCGTCCGGAACCGGCAGTTCCTCTCCACGTGATAAATCGTCGACCTTGCCTCTCAACTCCGACAGCATCGAGAGCTTCGAGAAGGACCCCGATATAATTCCTCACGCTAATGGTAGGTAATTTAACGAGCATCTGGTACGTTGCCCGGGCTCGTACCACGACCAAACCTTCACCCTTTAACCCTTTATGACCCAAATTGTATTTCACTTTTCGGAAACAATTGCGCGACGTCGATAAACACCGGATAGACATTTACGAACGAATTTTTTGACACGTATTTAACACGTTGACTGCCAGTCTAAAACCGTAGAATTGTATACGAGCCTAAAACTTTGATTTTAAACAATCGTAAACTACATAACTTAAAACTTGTACTACTCACTTTCGTGACATCAGTAAAATTTATGGAGCCTATTAAAATTTATTTTCTTTGACATTTCGACTTGAGAATTAATTGTTTTAATTCCACTGTTAAAAGTTCTGTCACCCACATATGGGTGACGTGGCAGTCGAAGTGTTAAATCGACGACCTCAACTGTTATAACCGGTGACTAGATACTCCAGAGAAGCCTTTCGGTTACCTAAGTGCCTTTAATGTTTCAGACTTTTGAGTTGTAATGCAAGAAAATTGACTATATAAGCTTAAAACTTTAATAAATAATGAATTTCATCCAAATATCAGCAAAGTTAATAAATTGCGTAACTATAGCACCAAGATTTCGAGGCACCAAAAGTGAACAATTTTATTCCATATTTAATTAAATCAAGTCAAGTTAAGTTAAATTAAATTTAATATATTCGTTTATATATTTTCTAAATTCAATTTTATCGTAAATGAAACTTGAATCAAGCTATAATACATATTATATTTGTGTAAAGAGTTAAGTTACACTTAATATATCTGTCCACCATAACTTTGAATATTTCTCTTGCTTTCTATCACTCGAAAGCGAAGATATTGCTCTGTAATTATCGTGCAATACTTTCGTACCTTGCTTTTATTGCACCCTAATCACGAAAAAGAGACAAATTATACCGTATGCCCTATAAAATGATTACTTATCGTATCTCGCGTATTTACGCGCAATTATGTAAAATATTAGTGCTCGTTACCGAGGACCAAATTACTTCGAAACGTATTCACACGATAATTATTGCCACGGATCGTTAAATATTCCGATTATGCCGAAAAGCTTTCGAGAATCGCGCGAACGAAGTTATTCAACGTTATTTGCATGAGACTAAGTACAACCTTCGTCGCTCGCGGTGCATTTAATGAAGAATAAAGTGACTTGATTAACTTCGGACAGGTTCGTCAGTAATAGAACTTCTCGGGCAGACTCCACCGTACCGAAAGAATTAATGTAAGGGTATTTTACAGTAGCTGATATCTTGGTGGAACGGAGAAGAAACCGGATAAAAAGAAATGGCGGCAATTAGCTCGTTAGATGCTACCAGAATACCCTCTTTTAAAAGATTCTGTTTCCTTCGGTTTCGTTTCTCTGATATTTCCGAGAATTTGCCAGCAGCTTTGTCTGCTAACGAGATCGCAACGAAGCAGCCATAAAGTCGGTTTAGAAAATCAACAGTAGAGAGTCAAAGAAGAGTAATTTTAAGAGCAAAAGTTTTTAAACAAACTCTCCTTTGGTCCACCGAACACGAGATGGAAACTGAAAAACCCTTAAAATTGATACATATTATTCTCCTGCATGTTACACGTCAACAATTCAATTTATTTCTGTGTTCTTTATATTGTTTGCTGTTTTTATACAACTTCAGAAAGTATTCTAACTATTCGATAAACATTTCTACACCCTGTGTATTACTTAATTCACTCTTACTATAAGTTTTATAAAAATGAAGCAAGCAAAACGTTAAAAAAACAAAAGATTTCTATTGGAACATACAAAATGTTCGGCCACCTCTGGGAAAAATTTTAATGGGAGATTCTACAGACCATAATAAAACAAAAATCAAGGATACCAATTTATTGATTGAAGCTTCGTTAAAAAGTTATTAACGTTTAAAGTTCCATACCAATTGCAAAATTTTTCGGCGAAATTAAAAAATTTCAAATCATTCTAAAAAAATTGTTTTTGATTGCGGGGGTCAATTATAATCATTTTTAGTCAATACACATATCCCCGAAATCCTACGCGCTTTCGAGATAAAAATTCTTTGCCGAAAATATAATGTCTGACCATACCATTGATATGTTTCACTGAAATTTCATGCAAATCTTTAAAACATCATAACTCCTGAACGGATTGGAGGATTTTAATGTTTCAAAAAGCAAACAACGCGTATTTTAGTGGAGAATATGTAGAAATCTTAAAAGTATTCAAAAAGTTGTTCCTTAACCCCGTAAAATGAGAAAAACCCCATAAAAGTAGTCCAATTTCTAAACAGCCATAACTCCTGCAATAGTGAATATGTTTCAATGAAACTTTTTTCTGAAGTAGAGCTCATGGGTACCTACAAAAAAGTATTAGACAACTTTTCTGTAGGGCGTCAAATAAAATTATCAAAAATGAAAAACTAATTTTTATGAAAAATCGACAGGGGGTAGATGCCTAAATTTTTCAGCGAAATTGAAAAGTTTCAAATCACCCTGGAAAAATTATTTTCGGTTGTGAGGCTCAATTACAATCGTTTTTGGTTAATAGACATACCCCTGAAATCCTACACATTTTCGAGAACAAAATTCATATAGATGGACAAATTTTATTAATAATTTTCAACAATAATTCTGTTAATAATTTTTTAACGAAACCCCAATCAACAAATTGGTATTCTTGATTTTCGTCTTATTTTGACCTCTAGAATCTCTCATTAAAATTTCCCCCAGGGGTGGTCGAACACTCTGTATATTCCGTGAAGACGAACTCGACAAAAATACAAATAATAAAGACAAAGAATTTTTTGTTAAGTTGCTACTTGCAAGGCCTCGTACGTTGCTTTCATTTACAATTTACAATATACACAATGTAACTGACAATATTTACTCGCGAAAAAAAGAAACTAGAGACTTGTTAAGAGAAATAGCTTGCTAACTAAAGGGTTAAAAGACCAATTACTTCAACGTTGCGTAAACAAACGACGAGAAAATTATTACGAATAACCGTGAAACGGTTAACAATCATCTTGAACCGTTTTTCCACAGAAAATTCTTACGCGGAACTGTGCAAGGGTACTTCACCGCGCTACGTTTTACACCAGCCACGAACGGACGCAAGTACTTTTACCAATGTCAATAACGTGAGTACGAATTGCATTAATTGAATTGCGTCGGCGTTCTCCGACGAGCGTACCATACGTGCCGGGTATAAAATAAAAAAGAAACACGCTTAAGAAGAAAAAAAAACAAAAACTTTGAAGGATGACTCTCGTAAGTTTTAAACTTCCTTTTTTGTTTTACTTCTCGTTAGAGATACGCTTTTTCCTCGAGCACATTTTCCGTTCCTCGGCGATTTTTACAACGCGTCGGTGTTTCACAATTAACATCAATTTTGTATAAAAAAGACTTCCACCTTTTACTCTTGGAATAAAATTTCCCCGGTTTCCGCTTCGAATTTTAAAGTTACGAGAGCCCACCCTCGCGAATGGATTTACAACTTCCACGTTTCGTGTAATTGCTAGCTACTGTAGACGTTCTTGCTGCGTTACAGGGATCTGAGCTAACGTACGCCGAGCTGACACTCCGAAGCAACCGACGAATACCGCCTAATTGTTATCAGCCGGTACAGGTACCCAATATTCAACGTCCTCAACTGCTACCCATGTCGACTCTGACACGCAGGCAGCCAATGCAGGAACCGACGATTTACGCGCAAGTCGCCAGTCATTCCAAGCCGATTTATGTGCCACCACCGCATCCGTACATGAGTCGTACCAGCGACGAAACCACGGCAGAAACTCCATTAATCGGACACGACAATAAGGTGACAACAAATACACGAACGTTGTGTTTATACGGCGTGCAATCGTTGTTGCACTCGTAGCGCGAGTAATTTACTGTTTAAAGTGGGCTAACTTTCTAGTAAACACCGCTAGATGACAACTAACTTCAACCCTATTACCCCGATATTAACTCCTATTCGACGTTTTGTACACCCTAGAATCTGGCAAATTTCATTCACAGATAACTAATACAAATTTTATTGTACGTACGTTTTATTTATAATTTTATATATTATAATCTAGTAAGGGAGTTTTTAAATTCCGATGAGCAAAGCTGTGGGAAAAGCTAATTTAAAAATTAGAAGGAAATTTCGTTCGTTCGACCCTCGAATAGAGTGTTTAAGGGTTTTAAAAAAGGGACGTGATTTTAAATATGTTTTTCGTTTACAGATCACCACGATCAGCCACTCGGGCAGCTCACTGTGGCGCACCGATACGCCACCAACCTCGAACGCACCAACGACATGATTCTAAGAACGCTCGATCTAGATCGACGCAACATTTCGCTCTTAAACGTTTCTCGACGCACCCGTTAATAAAAAGTTAAACTCTTTAATAAAAGGAAAAAAATCGAATAAAAAAAAAATAATAATATTAATGAAATAAAAGTAAAAAAGTACGGAATGACGTTCCTCGTATCTCGTTCACGCGGGACGTCGTAGAAATGTATCGTTAAAATTCTCGTACGAACGTTACGGAGAGAGTTCATTAAACGGTGAACGATGAAAGTAATTTAACAAAAAAAAAAGGAAAAAAGATGGAAGAAAATGTTTGCGCGAAGTATAGTACGAATATATTATATATACTTTCCGAATGATTCGTGATAGACTTGTTATCGTTAGGTGAAATAGATCGCGATCTATCGAGCCTCGTCGACAGATCGTGATCCGAGTATCGAGTAGTAATGACCTTTCTGTTTCGCGGGTGAAACGACCGATGGCGCAGCGATCGGCAGTAATGGTCCTAAATATCGAAGAGCGTCAAATTGGCGGGCCCTTTTCAGCCGTCCGTAAAGAAAAAAGAAGAAAAGTTAACGAAATAGAAAAGCAAACCGAGATCTCGAGGAACTAAAAATGTTTCTTTTCTGCCGCGATTCGTCAACTCGATCGGTATTAATCTAAACGCGGTTACATTGCACACTTCGATTTAGTTCGTATATTGAACGCGTTGTCGTTTGCGATGGTACAAAGTATAGCAAGGACCCGTTAGTTGCTCGTCGGATTCCTTAGTTGCACTTTCATTACATTCTGTAAACGTTTTCGAGTACGCGGTGTAATAAATAAATTAAAAACGAAATTAAATTAAATTATAATCGTGCAAAAGAAGATTTTACATGTTTTCTCCCTCAAAAATTTGTCTAAATCATTTTAAACAAAGTAAAAATCTATTGTTCCCCATAATACGTTCTATCTTTTCATTACAAAATATAATACCCAGAATTTGATATCATTTAAAATGACGTTGATAAAAAAAATATATCTAGCTGCTCTTATAGGATTTTATTCGCAATTTTATGGTAATAATAATTATTGGAAAAGTTTGCTCTTCCAATCTCGTTACTAAAGTTATATTTAGCATAAGCTGATTTACCACAGTTAAAGATTCGCCACGTATTCGTTAGTTGCGTGTCATCGAACCCAATCAACGCGCAATTAACGAGGTCTTGCTGTACAATCAAGACGACGAATTTAATTGTTTCGTTCGGTATTACGTTTGCAGAGTGTAATCGTAGAGGAAGAGAGGATGATAGTTCTATAATGATGATGATATATATATATAGTATATATGTATATTAAGCGTGCGTCGAACATTAATATGAAGTGTTTTCAGCGGCTTAATTATTTATTGTTGGACATAAGCGACGCGAAATTTCCGTGTACAGTACGGGTCTAGATAAATGCGGTGTTATTATAACGATGTTATGTAACCGTGGATAGAGATTTAAAAAAAAAAATTTTGACGATTTCTGGAGTGATATATATATATACGCGTCTGTTGGTTATCTTAGACTCATTCTGTATGTACGATCGTTGCTCATTTCGAAGCTTTAATCGCTCTAAAGGAAGACATGGTTCTTTTTCCTGCAATGGAATAGTTACCCGCCATTTGCATAATAATCTTTATTTAGCCTAAATCGTTTAAGTTAGAATGTTACTTGAGTAAGGTGATCGTATCCTTCCATCGAATTGAAAAGCTGTCGCGATCAAAGTAAACCGGAAATGAGAAGATGGAACGGAAGGTCCGTTTGTCATTTCTTAGCGTTGTTAGAATTTCATAAATAGAAGCTCTGTCGTAACCAAAGTATCATTTTTCTCAATGATAAAGTTTAAAAGTATTTTTTTTATATTAACCATTTTCTCGTTATAACAGTAAGATTAACAGTAACGATAACTCTCCGATATATTAATATTAGTTCTACTTTAATTTTACAGTAGTATTACTTACGCATTAATTTCGTATTAACACTTACGTTAAGTTTCTATTTAATTTTTTACAAACTTCGCAAGAATTTTGAGAAAATTATAAGCTATCTATTTTTTAGATACTTGTTTACCTTTATTCTATATTTATTGTACCATATAGGAATATATCAATTATGGTCTAAAAGGGGATACTTGTCAAGGGTCTTCTCGCTTCAGCGCTTCGAAAAATGGGTCGTCTTTGAGAATTTCTTTTTAAGTAGTTAACTAAGATCTTCTTTAAATTTTATATATAGTTTTGTTGATTATTTAACCAAGTTTGGAATTTTTACCGTTAGTAAATTCCCTTTTGTTATTATTTAAATTTGACTTTGTAAGGAAGCTAAATTTAATTCAAATTCAATCTACATTTTCAATAAATTCAACCTAATTACAACCTAATTGATAAATGTCCAAGAAAGGGCACTGTTCTAGACACTCTATCTTCAAGAAGGATAAAATATTCAATATTTTGTTAAATCCGAAGCGAGAAGGTCCGTCGAGCGCTAAAGATATGATCACCCTACGTTATAGATGAGTTATGGTTGCGCAACGGTGGAGTCAATACGACGAAGCGTCTCGAGGAACGTCTTTAAACGAGATTCTCGGATGTTTCGTCGCGATTTCGAAGACTGAGAAGGGGTAAATGGAAGGACGAAGTGTGCAAAAATTTACATTACGTAACACGTGCCATATAATTGCAGCGCCGTAAGGCGCCGCGCCTCGAATTTAATTCGAGATTGTTGCATACCTTCATAGTATATGCAAAGATCGTACGTCCACGGACGTTATTCCAGCTCGTTTCACTTACTGCAGCTTCGAGCGTCGCGTTTCTTTCGCCTCGTATAAGTAATCGAATCGTTTTGTACGTCCACGCGGGAACGATTAACGGGCCGCGAAAGCGTTAACGGGTCATTGAACTTTCTTTCTGAATCGTCGACGCACTCGATTGCGGCATCTCGACGCGGAAAAGTTGCTAAACGACCCTCTCTGCTAAGCATTCCATTGTTTGCGTCGAGATCCTCGCGCGTTCGGTTCAAGCATAAGCGATCCGAGTTAACGACGGAACGGTCGTTTGACCTAAGAAGCCGAATTCTAATAATTTTAAGCTCGCGTTTACTCGCAAACGACTATCGATAATATTGTAGCTCTACGTACCATTACATTACTTTAGTCGACGACACCTACATCTACTTAAAATGCTTACAACCAATTAAACGTTTCTTCCCATTCGATCGATTCTGAATTTTCTCATAAGCTCGATAAACACGATTCGAATTTTATACCGTTTTTTATAATCCGAACGAAAACGTTTACAGACGTTCTGCAGTGACACGCGATGTTTAAATCTTCGTCTCTGCGCGACATCAGCGACGGGACTTCGAATCTCTTCGCGTCGCTTCGAGTCTTGCAAATTTCAAATTTAAATAAATTTTACATTCATTCGTAACTTACGATTCATTATCGGGTTTTTTAAATCGACTTTCGGGCAATCGAGGCCACGAGAAGAAGCTTGTTTACGAATAAATGTAACATTTTTATTCGTTGGTCGCGAAGAAAATTTGACCACCCCTGGGAAAAATTTTAATGGGAGATTCTAGAGGCCACAATAAAACGAAAAGCAAGGATACTAATTTGTTGATTGAAGCTTCGTTAAAAAGTTATAGAAACATTTCTGGCCACAAAGTATATTTTCGGTAAAGAATTTTTTTTCTCGAAACTACATAGGATTTCGGGGGTATGTTTATTCATCAAAAATTATTGTAATTGACCCCTGCAACCGAAAATAATTTTTTCAGAATTAATTAAAAATTTTTTTTTTCGTCGAAAAATTTAGGCACCTGCCCCCTGTCGATTTTTCTTAAAAATTCCTTTTTCATTTTTAGTAATTTTGTTTGACGCCCTACAGAAAAGTTGTCTAATACTTTTTTGTAGGTACCAATGAGCTCTACTTCAGAAAAAAGTTTCATTGAAATATAGTCACTACTGTAGAAGTTATGGCTGTTTGAAAATTGGACAATATTTTAGAGGTTTTTCTCATTTTGCGGGGTCAAGCATCAACTTTTCGAATATTTTTGGAATTTCTACATATTCTTGATTAAAATACGCGTCGTTTGCATTTTGAAACATCAAAATCGTCCAATCCGTTCAGGAGTTATGACGTTTTAAAGATATGCTTGAAATTTTGGAGTGACATTTCTGGCCTGAAATATATTTTCGATAAGGAATTTTTTTCTCAAAAGTGCGTAGGAATTCGGGTGTATGTGTAATGACAAAAAATATTTGTAATTGACCCCTGCAACTGAAAATAATTTTTCCAGAACGATTTGAAATTTTTTAATTTAATTTCTTAATAACTTTCTAACGAAGCCTCAATCAACAAATCGATATTCTTGATCTTCGTCTTATTTTGGCCTCCAGAATCTACCAGTATAATTTTTCCCAGAGGTGGCCGAACACCCTGTATAATTCAATGATAAGAGACTCTCGATCGTTTTTGGAAATCTTGTCTTGATCGTCTTGAAACTCATAAGAACGTCGATAAGTCTAAGTTTCGAGTGTCAAATTAACGAATGTATAATATCTTAAGCGCGTATGTAACGATATGTACTTTTATTACTTTTATTACTTTTGTTCGTGCAATTCCATTGACACAAATTAAAGAAAATCTGAGAAGTTACACCTTTTCAACGCATTCTATAAGTTATTTTTATCAATTTGTAGCATTGAGCATAATTATTACGAAAGTTTATTTTAAATATTAATAGTGATATTATTAGAGAAATTCTCAAATTCAATTGTCTCGAAAATAAAGCTTCAAATGAAAAAATATTACCCGTGATTTTTGATTTGTTTTTTCACGCAATGAAAGAATAATCCTGTTCCTTATACTTAAAAATCACTAAACATAGAAAACTAAATAATTACTAAACATTCATTATACGTAACTATAAAATATATATATATGAATAGTAACTACATCTTTCCAAACTTCTTTTCACGAAAGTTAATAAAATTGCGTGAACAAAAGCAATAAAAGTGCAACATGTAAGTATGTAAAACATTGAATACTTATTTATTAAATAAATAAAACTTTCAAACCTTATCGATCATCGAAATTCTCAAGAATTGTAAAATTTTCAAGACGATCAAGATTTTCGAGACTCCAGAGGCTTCCAATCAAATTTGAAATAATTAATTATAGATTCGAAGCGATTCGAAGCGTTCCAAATCCCATCACTACGTGACTTCCTTCTGAAACGTAGCAAAGGCACAAATGTTTCGACCGCTCAAGGCCACCCATCGACTAATCCCACGCATACTTTTTGACTATCTCTTCGCTGGTGGTAATGGAAAAAAAACAATATAGAAGAAAAGTCAAAAACCGTGCTGCGATACAAAACACTCCTGTGAGTCCATAGGTATTTATAATCACGCGTCTATAATGTACGTGGTGACGAGAGCTTATGCACGTGGCAGGACCTTAAAAATAAGGTTTGTGTCGAGAAAAATAGCCTTGAGCAGCCAAAATATTTCACCTCCACCAGGGTTGGGCAAATTTTATTCACGACTGACGTATAAAAGTTTTAGATTCGTTCGTAAATTAGCTTTTTCCCTCTCGAATGTCCGTTTAAAGAAGCAAATAAATAAAATTTCTTTTGAATGTAATTTACGAACGAATCAAACATTTTTATTCGTTGTTCGTGAATAAAATTTGCCCGTCCCTGGCGTCTGCTACAGCACGAGCATAATGTGAACGATTTGTCGCGTCGTGGGTTGAGAATTAAAGACTCAATACTCGACTGACAGTCGAGAAGTTCAATTCTCCTGACCGATGACAAACGATCTGTTCACCGGCGAAATATTCTTAATAAACATGAATTGATCAGGGTTCTCGAATAAGCACGCGTGAAGAGTTTGCATTTTCGAACGTTCTCCAATGCTATCGAATTGTTCGCGCGCATGCAAAATAGAGATACAAGGCGAGCACACCGGCGTGAAGATAACGCGAAAATAGAAACGATAACGGGGAGACGATAAAGAGAGAGAAGAGGAAGAAATATTCAGTATTTTGTCAAAAATTCATATTACCAGTGTAACAAAAGACTTTGATATATTGTTAGTATGCGTTGTAGGTATTACAGAATGAATTTAAATATAAATATACACACACTATACACGCATACGCATCTATAAACGTGTGTATGTATAAAAGATAATTAAGATCTTATAATTTTAAATGACTTTTAATATAGGTTTACTTGTGTAAAATAAGAAAAAATAATTGTGCTCAATAAATTTCAATAAATAACGATTTTGCCTATGCCAATAACGATTATTATTGTAATTATTTTTGTATAGAGACATAAGATAATATTATCTGGATATTATAAATACATTATAAGTATAATAGTAATCGCAGCATATGTGTAATAAAACTATTTAACATTGCATGTTATGTGTCTGTAATGTCCTATATCAGTTGATATAATAATTTTCCCCCATTATCATTTTTGTGTCACTTGAAACAGTTTGTACAAATGAACACAAGAGGATGTGAGACAGAAAATGAAATTGCAAATGAAATAAAAAAGGCAACCCAGTATTATCAGACGGCAGACCAGGGGAAGAAATTTTTTTCAAATCATTTTAAAAAAATTATTTGTAGCTACGGGGGTCAATTACAATAATTTTTGGTCAATAGACGTACCCCCAAAATCCTACTCATGTTCGAGAAAAAAATTCTGATGTCTCCTCGTATACCTCGTCTGTGAGACAAGTGCCTAGACGTGACATCTATCGCATTTTTTAGGTCCACGGGGTTCTAGAGCCCCATTACCATGTCGGTATCACTCGCAATCTTACCAACGGGCTATAGAAAACGATCACAGCGCTTGAAAAGGTAGGAAATGATATTAGAGGAATTCTTTTCTTCTTCAACAAACTGAAGCTGTACGGACCAGAGTCGTACATCAATTGCAATTGAAAAAGCAACCAGAGTGAAGTCGCGATTCAAAATTGGGAACAGCCGTCTCAGGTACCGAAGAAGTTCAGCTGATGCAGCTACATTAGCTGCTTTGTAATTGTTGGACACTACCCTGGAAAGTAAACGCGAAAAAATAATCGCAACACTAAAAAAAAATCGCGATAAAATTCATGTTATTATATTTACAACGCGAGTAATTTTTATATTTCGCAACGCTACTACACACCACGATTAGTATTCACACGCAACTCTACCCTGGAAAAGCAACCGCGAAAAATATTCATCGTTCGCAACTCTAACTGTTCGTGATATATTCATCTTAGTCGCAACGCTACCCTAGAAGCAAACGCGATAATATTCATATAACGCGACACTAATAAAATCGCGTATTAAATAATGCGCAACGCTAATTTTGCTAATGCGTACAGCCGTTGCAGGCTGTTTTTGTGATGCTGGAGAAGGTACTATCTGAAAAACTACAAGTACTACAACTACAGGCGACAACAGTGACATAATAGGAACATGGAATGACTCTCCATCCTCATCCGAAGATGAAGATGAAGAACCATTTGTTGCAGCCCACTCTTGCGACAGTTTGTCAGGGCCTCTTCGACTCCCGAGAGTCTCTTCTTTTTTCGGCGGTCCTGCCAGAGCCTGAAACTTAAACCTACGCTCGAGATTCCGTGCAATACATAGTCCTCCAACGATTCTAGGAATCGTTATCTGACCAGGTGTGGAGAAACTCGAGCGGGACGAGCGTTTCGGGGATCCTACCGCGAACGAACGCGACCGCGAAGAGCGACTGTAAAGCCGCGCGATTCCAAGAACCGAAAGTACAACCAACACAAACGATACAATCCGTTTGGATCGGCTAACGTTTCGATTCTCCAAATCGAACTACAGGTACAGGACCTGTGGCAGTCCTGCCCTGACCCTACCTACTTATATCTAGCACACATACCAGAAAGTAAGCTACCTACCTACCTAACCCTATATTTAAAAAATTGCAAAACTCATTCTCGCAAACATACGCTCCACGGTTCTCACGCATAATGTCCGGGCGCAAAAGCCTACACTAAAGAGGACGTCCCGGGGCGCCTCCGACACCCGAACATTGCATACTTTCACACTCTAAAGGTACGTACCATTTCCTGAAATCAACCGACAAAGACTAGTGACCATTGCGTATTTCAAGTAACTTTCAAGTAATAGAAGCTTTGATAAAATGATTTTCAACATTCTATTGTTTAAAATCAAGAAATTAATTGTATTTACGTTTCATTAAATATTTTATATTATTGTTTTCGAGCATGCAAAAAGTATGGACAAGATCAAATAGAATTTTATTTATAAATTATATTAAAGTTTTAAAACGACGCAATTTCACAGCCTAACCACACACACACACATGTGAAATTGCGTCGCGCACGATACACTAGCGCAGTGTCAGTCGCAAATAGATATTATTAGGAATTTTTAGAAACTAAGTCATCGTGCTCGTTGCCTTCGCTCACGCAAGTCGCACCTGGGCACTTGGGTGAGTTTAGGCAATGAACACGGAAAGGTATCCTGAAAATCCTAAACTAGAAACAATAGTTACTGTAAATACTAACGTATAACGAAATAGTATTTATATATTATTTCTTATTTTATTTCTTTTACTCGACTTTATATTTCTGATAAATAAAGAGCAAAATTTTAATATACAGTAATAATGAAAATATTATTAGTAAAGGAAATTATTCTCATTAAAATTGAATTATTTAAGACGAAAGGCTTTACAATAAAATAATTTACTTTGAAAATGTAAGGAAAAATTATTGAAGCAAACTGTTTAAAATATTTAACCCTTGAGTAATTCCATTGTCAAAGCGTATTTTTTAAAGATAAAAGTAATACATAATGCATGTTACTTTGACTCAAGAATTTACCCATCGCGAAACGTCTTTTTGTACATGAATTGAAACATCAAATTTTTGAATAAGAAAAGACTTTGATGACTTCGATATTAAGTCATCAAATTATATTTTCATATGAAGAACGAACAATATAAAAGACAATCAATATTACAAGTCAAAGAATTTATTTTCATTTACTGACAAATTTCACATTATATTAAAAATCGCGGAGCACAAAAAGACCCTAGCCTGATCTATAAAATAAAACAATATACATATGTTCCTATTCACGGGTATAAAAAATACCCGTGGTCACTACTTGCCAAAAATACTACGTATACAACCGGTCACCCGTGTTGGTTCGGACCTTTCGCCCTACAACATGATTGGGGACCGGAGGGACAAAAATCACATGCGACTCACCAATCGTTGACTACGACGACGATGATGCTGCCCAGTGAAATACATCAGCGAAGTTATCTGCACGGTCCTGCTGGTTTCCACGATGTAAGGATGAAATCCATAGTCTGTAAAGCACAAGAAAACAATCATAATCTACTGTACAAACTATATACATTTAATATTACATTTAAAATTTGAAAATATTATTTCTTTCTAAACGTTCATAGAATAAAATAGGATGATACTTACGTTTTTTATTCGTAGACTTTCGCTCAATATACATATATTTCTCTTTGGTGATGCAGTGATTCTAATACCGGCGTCGAATAATTTTAATTTTTAAAGGAAAAACGAAAAAGAAATTTAAAAAGAATGATAAACTAACGACTACCGAAAATCAAAGTCGGCGAACAAGAGGCTCTACTGTCGCGATTTAGAAAGCAAAGAGCCACGATGCTCTGGGAAAAATATAAAAATACGCAATATACACTGAATCGACCTTCGCGTATGCCTAAGGTATAAACGAAACTCTACTCGAAGCAACTGTGCTTCGAAAAACAATCAACTAATCTACGCAACAAACACTGATTCTACCGACCGCATTGCGCGCGATCACTAAAATTTCTGAAAAAAATGCTGAAATAAGAAATAAGAAATAATTAAGTAATCACTCAGACATGTCTATTTATAGATATAGTATTAAATTTGGCCGATAAAAACACAAAAATATGTAAACATATATAGGTACAAACTCACTTGTTGTAACGAAGTTGATTTTCCCAATATTCCATTTTCAATTCCTTCCATTTGCCATTTCCAAACATGGCGTCGATTGCACGCCGATAGCGTCCCTTCCAGTCGAACTCGACAATCAAAATCTGTAACAGCAATAAAACACATATTACGATTCAATGCGTTAAAATAAATGTACCTATAACTTAGTTAAACATCGACTCAACCCGAAATATGGTCTGTGAATTGTTAATTATGTTTACAGACTTCATAATTGACAACGATTATGTATAGGAAGAGCACGTATGAAACAGATCAAACATTTTTCGCGATTCCGATTGACTTGAACGTCAGAAACGTGTTAATATTAAATGAAAGCACTGACAGACAGTAAAGGAAAATACTACGAACAATTTGAAACATTAAGATGACAATAATTAAAAATTACGTACCTCATTAGACGCAAAGCCTGTCACTGCATCTCATCACACCAGTGTCCAAAGGACGAAAGACAGACAAGAACGAACGCGTCTACCGCGGGGGGTAACGGGTGGGGAGCTATGCGCGGTGGTCACGTAGTCCAACGTCTCGATTCACGATCCGTATTTCGGAAGAAAAGGTTAAACCTTATATCTCGAATAACTGAAAATAAATAAAGTACATAAAATAAATACAAAAAGATATCAGACTAACAATTAATTAATTATTTATTGTCTTTATATCCTTGTGACGTCACAATGGGTAGCAGCCAATCACAAGCGCTGTTTCAAAATGTAATATCGATCTGGTATTCGACTCGTAGGTAACTAGATCGATTTAAATATATTAATTATAACTATAGAAACACGTAACGTATAAATATTAACTTTTAATCGAGATTGCAATCAGATTCTCATATATATGTTCCTTTTGTGTATAGTATATTTCCGAAAATTATTTATTTCAGTTTTCACTAGATTTACATAAAAATCTATCTTGATTCCGGGTCGATAACATTGGGCTTGTTTTATGGTAAGAAGTTGGTAGTACAGACATAAACGAAGTGTGAAATAGATGTCGCAGACGAACATTTTTTCGTAACACACGGATTAAGGGACAGGCAATGCATAGTGGTGATGTCTAAAGCAACTTTTTTTTCGTATCGCACGGACAAGGAATTCGTTAGCCCAGCTGCAAGGTGAAATCGAGAAGCCAGCGTCCGCGAATATAAACAGAACCTAACCAAGCGTCAAAACAGTGTAAGTGTATCGGATTACTGTCCTTGGCTTATGAATGCTAGTAATGGTAAGAATAAAATTACTTTTACAAAATCCTGTAGAATACAAATGAAATGGATACAGATAAGTAATAGACTAGGGCAGTATTTAGTGGGAGACAGAGTCCTATGACGCAAAGGATAAACATCGTGAAAAATAAATGTCTTTCCATATTCTATATTCTAATGAATGTGTTTCTATATTCTATATACATTATTTGTCTATTGTTGTTGCATTTACAAAATTTGTATAAAAAGCATTGATTAAAATAGTGATAATTAATGTATTTCAGTCGATCTAGTTACTTGTGTGTCGATTAACAGATCGATATTCGATGTTCAAGCAGCGCCTGTGATTGGCTGTTATTCATTGTGACGTCACAAGGATATAAAGACAATAAATCATTAATTAATTGTTAGTCTGATATCTTTTTGCATTTATTTTATGTACTTTATTTATTTTCAGTTATTCGAGATATAAGGTTTAACCTTTTCTTCCGAAATACGGATCGTGAATCGAGACGTTGGACTACGTGACCACCGCGCATAGCTCCCCACCCGTTACTCCCCGTGATGAGATGCAGTGACAGGCTTTGCGTCTAATGAGGTACGTAATTTTTAATTGTTGTCATCTTAATGTTTCAAATTGTTCGTAGTATTTTCCTTTACTGTCTGTCAGTGCTTTCATTTAATATTAACACGTTTCTGACGTTCAAATCAATCGGAATCGCGAAAAATGTTTGATCTGTTTCGTACGTGCTCTTCCTATACATAATCGTTGTCAATTATGAAGTCTGTAAACATAATTAACAATTCACAGACCATATTTCGGGTTGAGTTGATGTTTAACTAAGTTATAGGTACATTTATGTTAACGCATTGAATCGTAATATGTGTTTCATTGCTGTTACAGATTTTGATTGTCGAGTTCGACTGGAAGGGACGCTATCGGCGTGCAATCGACGCCATGTTTGGAGATGGCAAATGGAAGGAATTGAAAATGGAATATTGGGGAAATCAACTTCGTTACAACAAGTGAGTTTGTACCTATATATGTTTACATATTTTTGTGTTTTTATCGGCCAAATTTAATACTATATCTATAAATAGACATGTCTGAGTGATTACTTAATTATTTCTTATTTCTTATTTCAGCATTTTTTTCAGAAATTTTAGTGATTGCGCGCAATGCGGTCGGTAGAATCAGTGTTTGTTGCGTAGATTAGTTGATTGTTTTTCGAAGCACAGTTGCTTCGAGTAGAGTTTCGTTTATACCTTAGGCATACGCGAAGGTCGATTCAGTGTATATTGCGTATTTTTATATTTTTCCCAGAGCATCGTGGCTCTTTGCTTTCTAAATCGCGACAGTAGAGCCTCTTGTCCGCCGACTTTGTTTTTCCTTTAAAAATTAAAATTACTCGACACCGGTGTTAGAATCACTGCATCACCAAAGAGAAATATATGTATATTGAGCGAAAGTCTACGAATAAAAAACGTAAGTATCATCCTATTTTATTCTATGCACCTTTAGAAAAAAATAATATTTTCAAATTTTAAATGTAATATTAAATGTATATAGTTTGTACAGTAGATTATGATTGTTTTCTTGTGCTTTACAGACTATGGATTTCATCCTTACATCGTGGAAACCAGCAGGACCGTGCAGATAACTTCGCTGATGTATTTCACTGGGCAGCATCATCGTCGTCGTAGTCAACGATTGGTGAGTCGCATGTGATTTTTGTCCCTCCGGTCCCCAATCATGTTGTAGGGCGAAAGGTCCGAACCAACACGGGTGACCGGTTGTATACGTAGTATTTTTGGCAAGTAGTGACCACGGGTATTTTTTATACCCGTGAATAGGAACATATGTATATTGTTTTATTTTATAGATCAGGCTAGGGTCTTTTTGTGCTCCGCGATTTTTAATAGTTCCTATTATGTCACTGTTGTCGCCTGTAGTTGTAGTACTTGTAGCTTTTCAGATCAACAGCCAGTATTTTGGGGCAGATCGTGGTTTGCCTTAGTGTTGCGGAACGCAAATGATCGCGGTTGTTTTAAAAATAGCGTTGGGCATAATGTGAATTTATTATAATTAGTTTTAGCGTTGCGAACGATGAATATTTTCGCGTTTGCTTTCACAGTAATGTTGCGAATAAGAATTAATACCGGTTTGCTCTTAGCGTTACGAAGTACAAATTATTCGCGTTGCTTGTCTAGTTATCTTTTACAAATAATTAGTTGTATAATTAACTTTAGAGTTGCGAACGACGGAAATTTGTCGCGTTTTTTTCAGGGTAATGTTGCGTATACGAAATAATTTCGGATTGCATTAGTAATTGCTTTAGAAATGTAGATATTATCGCTTCCATTCCGTTAAAGAATACTAAAATTTATGTAATTTCATTTTCTGTCTCATTTCCTCTTGTGGTTATTTCTAAGTCTGTTGGTAACATTGCGATTGACACGGAAATGATAATGGGGCTCTAGAGCCCCAGAAAAATGGGCCAAGAAAATACATTGGGTGAAAGGTCTACTCGTACTTTATCTGTGGTAGCAGTAATAAAAGACAAATTACGATCAAATTTTTGTAATTTCATATCCTATCATAATAGGCGCTTTGCTCGTTTTCTATAGCTTGATGGTAATGATGGACGTGACACCGAAATGATAATGGGCCAAAAAAGTACATTGGATGTAACGTCTATTTGTTTGCATCGTCTATGGTAGTTAACTATCGATAGTTTTCGAGAATTCAAATTTATTATCATTTCATAATCACACAGAAAAAATCTATCGATAGTTGACTAAAAACATCGATAGTTTTCGATTGTGAAAACTATCGATAATTATCGATATACTATCGATAAGTCTTCACCACTACTACGTAGCTCTCCAACCATGTGACACGAAAATGAGTATCTAGTTTGTGGTATAATCATGGATAAATAGTAATTTTCATGATTATTACTATTTACCATCAATATCAACGTTCACGTTAAGTAAATTCATCGTGAGTGATTCGTCAAAGAGCAGTGAAAATATTTGAATTGCAAGCTATGAGCTTTAAACACGATTCTACTCAATCAGGGCAATATGAGATCTTTTGTAATTGTAAATTGCAGGATTGTCGCTGCGGGGAAAGCAATGGTAATGATTATGATTAGGAAACCTTCAGACACTTAAAATTTCTCTATTCTTTTTAACAGTAATACATTTCTATTTATTTTTGTCAGTCAAAAGCTATATAAATGTTATTATTTCATGATAAACATAAATTAATAGTTTACTCTGAGTATTGAATATATTTTTGTCATTTTTTAATGAATTGTTTTGCACTATTTATGTGTTCACTTACAGTATTCGAGTGGACATGGGATAAAGAGCAAACCACAGATGGTGTTGTTTTATCAGAACAAAACTTAGAAGTTCAATTTCATTATAATCATTTTTCTATACAAGCTGTGTGGGGTAATAAATTATTAGAAAAAGAAAAACATCATTATTGGGAAGTTAAAATACTTAATCATATTCCTGGAACAAATATTGTGAGTATTTAATTCAAGTTGTTTGCATCTATGGGTGAATAAGATTCTTTTTGTTATGAACAACATAAGAAAATACTTTTAGGTAATTGGGGTTGGAACAAATAACATGGACCTGAATGATATAAAGGATGATTTGTTCCTTGGGTTTAATTACTTTGGGTTTAATTACCGAACTTATGTTTTTTCTTCTCGAGGATATATACAACATAATGAGGACAAATGCTCGTATGGTCCTTGCTTTGGACAGGGTAGTTTAGTTGGGATATACTTAAACACATGGAGGGGTACCTTAGAATTTTTTCTTAATAGAAAACCTCTTGGTAAATAGAATATGATGTCCTAGATATTAATATATTTAATGTATTTTCTTGAATTATGATTTTTATTTTAGGGATTGCTTTTAATGAACTTCGAGGTATTATGTTATATCCTTTAGTGGGTTCTAGAAATTCAGAAAGTAAGATTAAGTTAACTCATAGCTGCTCTGTACCAGCATCTTTACAAGTAGAATGTTTGGCAGTTTTAAAATCTTCCCAAAGAGAGTATTTATCAACTATGTTACCTGGATTACAACATCTTTCAAAGAGTATTTTTGCAGAAATATTGAAAAAAAATTTAAGTAAGAAAATTAATGAAATTTTTACTAAGGAAATACGAATATTTGTTATGAAAATTATACCACCTTTCATTGTAGGTGATAATGATGAAAAGAAGGATGACCTTGATTATCTAACAGACTGTATGATTTTTGATGAATTTGATTTTGCTCTAGTAGGTTGTGGGAGAAAGAAAAAGAAGAAATGAGTGTCAACAGAATATAGAATTCATGGTTTCTCATTCACGAGGACACATTTTCTACGATTTATGCGTAGACCATTTAATTATATTTTGTAAAAAAACTTGTTCGCGTTCAGAATATAAAAATACATGCGTGGTAACAAACGTGTTAATCGTGTAGGTCGACGACTAACTGTGCAAAAATTTTTAGTACACTGTCTATCGTTTTCTGCGACTCGTTGGTTTTATGGATTTATCGTCTATACAAGTTTTACGTTTTTGTGTCGATGTAACAGTAGCATCGTTAATTTTTGCACAAAAAACCACAGCTTGCGCCCAACCGGCAAGCGGACCCCATAATTCGCGCAAGTGACTACTGACTTCCGCATGAATTTTTGGCGTAACTGTTTTGTGTTGTCCTAGATGGGGCAAATAATTTGCTCTAGCAATTTGAAATATATGAGTATCTACAGGAATGGCTTCTAAATGACCTAATGACATTAAACATATACAATCTGCAACTTTTGGTCCAATCCCTGGAAGTGTAATTAATTGTTCCCTAGCCTTGGAATATAATACATTTTCTTTTTTATGTAGATTTAAAAGCCACTGTCTTCCACCCAGTGCCACTAAACTTTTTGCTGCATTTGCTATATATCCTGCACGATATCCAAATTTTTCTTCCTTTAATTTTAATTCTACATTTTCCTCTGTTAATGCCTCAATAGTTGGAAAACTGTAATAATCCTCCTGCTCAATTGAACAAATTTTTTTACCAAATAACAAACATAATTTTTCCACCATTCCTGATATCCTGAAAAGATCATATATTTAAACAATATATTTGTCTCAAAGTATGTGTCTTAACACACCTTTGTATATTGTTATTTGAGCTACATATGAAAGAGAATGTATTTTCAACAACATCTTGATTCAAGATCCTAACACCATTTGTTTTACTTGAGAACTTTTCAAAATATTGATCCGCTGTTGCCCATTTTTTACAGTGATCTTCTAATGACACATCTAGCCTGAAATACCTAGATAAAATCTTATCATAATTTTTAGAATCCTCTAGTGGACCATGCACAGTATAAATCAAATGTGTGTCATTTTGTTTGAGGGTCCAAATGCATCCATCAAATACTCCCCTATAAGCATTATTATAAGGAAACCATCTGAAAGTCATTTATTATTTGTAATTTATTGAATGTACGAAGAGTGTTTGTAGTTAAAAAATTCATGATTATATCGAAGTATTTAAAAATATCTGTCTGTATTGTACAAATATTGGTTATGTTGTAACGAAGAAATAAATTTATTATTATTTAATAGTTCACCTAAAACTTTGGCCTCCTTTTAAAGTGATACCCAAGTCTAATTCCGTCGGCGGACAAAAGATTTTTCCTTCTTTTGTCTTTACTTCATCTTTGTGCATTTTCATGATCGTTCGTATTGAAATTCTCACGTAACTTTCAGTAATTTTTCTTAATGTACAGCACCGAATAGTTAACAATGAAAATTGATAACGCGAAATACTGAATGATTTATAAAGGATCAACAACTACAAGGTAGTCGTAATCACAGACGAGGTATACGTATACCTGGCTGTGTCATAATATACAAAAGTGGGTTAGTCCGACGATCGATGTTATTTATAAAATCTGTCGATAAATTACCTTCATTTGGTAACATTTTCTCTTGATAATTATTTACTTTTGGTAATTTTACTCCGTACTAACACAGACGAGGTATACGAGTATTTGTTGATGGAGGCTTCATTAAAAAGTTATTAACAATTAAATTCAAAAATTTCAAATCGTTCTGGAAAAATTATTTTCGGTTGTGGGGGTCACTTACAATCATTTTTGGTGAATACACATACCTCCGAAATCCTACCCAATTTCGTGAAAAAAAATTCGAGTAGGTGCTATCATTTTTCGGCGAAATTAAATTATTTCAAATCGTTCTAAAAAAATTATTTTCGGTTCCGGGGGTCAATTGCAAGCATTTTTGGTCAATCCATATACCCTCGAAATCTTAACCATTTTCGAGAAAAAAATTTCTTACCGAAAATATAATTTCTGGCCAGAAATGTCTGCCCGAATTTTCATGCGAATCTTTAAAACGTCATAACTTCTGAACGGATTGAACGATTTTAATGTTTAAAAAAGCAAACTACGCGTATTTTGGTGGAGAATATGTACAAATCGCAAAAATATTCGAAAAGTTGGTCCTTGACCCCGCAAAATGAGAAAAACCCCATAAAATTGGTCCAATTTTTAAACAGCCATAACTCCTACAATTGTGAATATATTTCAATGAAACTTTTTTCTGAAGTAGAGGTCATGGGTACCTACAAAAAAGTATTAGACAACTTTTCCGTAGGACGTCAAACAAAATTACTAAAAATGAAAAAGTAATTTTTAAGAAAATCGACAGGGGGGTAGGTGCCTAAATCTTTTGACCAAAATGAAAAATTTCATATCGTTCTAAAAAAAATATTTTTATCTAGGGGGGTCAATTGCAAGCATTTTTGGTCAACAGACATACCCCCGAAATCCTACTCAGTTTCGAGAAAAAAATTCCTTACCGAAAATATAATTTCTGGCCAGAAATGTCTGCCCGAATTTTCATGCGGATCTTTAAAACGTCATACCTTCTGAACGGATTGGACGATTTTAATGTTTAAAAAAGCAAACTACGCGTATTTTGGTGGAGAATATGTACAAATCGCAAAAATATTCGAAAAGTTGGTCCTTGACCCCGCAAAATGAGAAAAACCCCATAAAATTGGTCCAATTTTCAAACAGCCATAACTCCTACAATTGTGAATATATTTCAATGAAACTTTTTTCTGAAGTAGAGGTCATGGGTACCTACAAAAAAGTATTAGACAACTTTTCCGTAGGACGTCAAACAAAATTATTAAAAATGAAAAACGAATTTTTAAGAAAAATCGACAGGGGGTAGGTGCCTAAATTTTTCGGCGAAAAAAAAAAATTTCAAATCGTTCTGAAAAAATTATTTTCAGTTGTAGGGGTCAATTACAGTCATTTTTGATCTATGGACATACCCCCGAAATCCTACCCACTTTCGAGAAAAAATTCAAATTTTCTTGAAATTTTTAAATAACCTTAATTGATTGATTACTCCAATGAAGTTAATCGATTAATGTCCAATTATGGACCGTACAGCTTTCACTTCGTTAAAAAATAATAAAATTTCTGAAATTTCATTTTCTCTCTCACTTCCTCTTGTGTTCATTTCTAAATCTGTTGGTAACGTTGCGAGTGACACGGAAATGGTAATGGGGCTCTAGAGCCCCAGAGAATCGGGCCGAAAAAATACATTAGGTGATAGGTCTACCCGTATACCTCGTCTGTGCTATCACCTAATGTATTTTTTCGGCCCGATTCTCTGGGGCTTTTTTTTTTTTTTTTTTTTTTGTCGTGGGGAAAATCTTCGAAAGACTCCCTCCCACCTCTTTGGGGAGAGGCGGGAGGGTTGTGTGGAATTCCCCGCGCCCGTAGAATGACGGGCGCGGGACCTACCCACTAAAAACCCCACGGTGACCCTTCCGCACGATTTGGGAGGATACCGGGAATCGCTCGAAGCATTCTTCCGGTATCCTCCCCGTGCCCGCGCTTTGCGCCCATCCCCGGGATTCAAGAGCCCCATTACCATTTCCGTGTCACTCGCAACGTTATCAACAGATTTAGAAATGAACACAAGAGGAAGTGACGCATGTCCTCTTTCTCGATTCTCTGAAGCTGCCCGAAGTAATTTCGGACCGTCTCGTGGGAGTCGCGAGAGAAAAGGCTCACACTTCCCTTTTCGCTCTTGAACAACTAATATCCGACCTCCCGATACCAGGTCTCCACTGGCCTCTGCTGACCGCTGCTGACCACTCCTGGAATTTCTGACAACGTATAACGATTACGACTGGCTACTGTTAGTCTCTCCCAGCCTCTGCTGACTGCTGCTGACCACTCCTGGAATTTCTGACAACGTATAACGATTACGACTGGCTACTGTTAGCCTCTCCCAGCCTCTGCTGACCACCGCTTCTATTTCTGACAACGTATAACGATTACTACTGACTTCTGCCTGCCTCCGCTGGACTCTGCTGACCACTACTGACCACTCCTGTTACTTCTGACAACGTATAACGATTATGACTGGCTACTGTTAGCCTCTACCAGCCTCTGCTGGCCCCTGCTGACTACCGCTTATACTACTGACAATGTATAACGATTACTACTGACTTCTGCCTGCCTCCGCTGGACTCTGCTGACCGCTACTGATACTTCTGACAACGTATAACGATTACAACTTGCTACTGCCTGCCCCTGCTGGACTCTGCTTGCCACTGCTTGCCACTGCTGACCACAGCTGACCACCCCTGATGCTTCGGGAAACGTCCATGCGTCGCGTCCAACCATTGTTGCCGACTTTTTCGCCTTCGTCTTCGAAAAAGATTAAGTAAAAGAGTATCTTTCATTGAAAGAAGAAAAATTTTCCGGTCTTTTATTTTAATATGATTGATTTTAACGAGTCAGCGTTTTTTTAAATTGCTAAACAAAGAGGACAAATAGGACAGTATTCCCAAATTTTTTCAGATCTAAAAATTTAAAATTACATTGAAATTCATTCTGTTGTTTAGACTCAATCGTATAAATAGTATAACTATATGAACGCACGTCCATAAGTATAGTAAAAAAATGTTTTTTTTTTAATAGTTAAAATATGATTAGGGAGTCTTGAAACGTGTATTTCCGTAGAAAAATTTTTGAAATTTTTTTTTCATTATGGTTGTTTGCTTATATGTGCATACATAGGTCGGAAAGTAAAAAATGGCTGGGCGGTCGAGATTCGATATCGCATGCCGGTGATGCGAGATCGAATTCAGTTGTGTGAGAGCAAGAATGATAGACTCACATTCACCGCCTTTCTCGAATCCCCGAAGCTATACGAAACGCCAGAACTCATATACAAGGTGGTTGTGCATTGTGTGTGTAAGTGGAGGGGCAGTTTCCTTTGGCCACAGGCTTGTCGTCTGATAAAACTGCACTGCCAACTCACATGTATTTACGCACACACTACAGCTTTCTGCCCATCAATACTAATTCAGTGAATAGTTTCTCAACTGACCGCCATCCATGAGAAGAGGCCGCTAAAATCAGCTCTGAATTTTCAGGTCGGTATGGCAGTCAGATTCGGCCGCGAAAGTCCATAAGGTGATAGGGTCTACTCGTATACATCGTCTGTGCTAATACATAATCTATGTATTACATAGATGAACAAATAGATTCAATAAAGTTTCTCTATCGTGTGCTATCTGCACAGACAAATTTCTTCGTTTCGAATAGGATATCACGACGGAAAGCTTGGAAGGGCAACATCAACAAGCTTATCAAACAGAAGTAGCCTTATCTAACAACATTCCTTTCTAACACAACGACAAACACGAGTGAACCGTACGCGTTCCGTTAACGTCAGGTTTTCAACAGCTGGAAGCACGTCACTTTCGAAACGCAAGTTAACAGCGACGTAATCGAGAATCTCCGAATGCACCGTCCACTCTGACCGGTTTTTAAGAGGATTCTTAGGCCATTGCATTAACGGTAGAAACCCGACACACTTGAATGGCTGATGCTAAATATACGAAGCTGTCCCCCTGGGGATTACTAGTAAAAAGTATTTACCAGTCACGTTAAATGTTTTATACATTAATGCACATTTAAGTGAGTTGTACAGTATCGAGACTAATAAATGAATACTCGAAGAAATTTCAGCTAGTATTACTTTTGATTCCTTCGTTCCCATACGTGACCTTGAAACTGGTTCCGACAAGCGACGAACGTTGGCAGCAGCAATTAATGACTACGTATTTTCATTTACAATTACGTTGAAGATTCAAACGCACGGATCATTTTTTGAAATATTTCATATTTTACTAATTTTTACAACCGCAGTATTGAAATTTTCTTTACACTACCTTTTAAGGCTACCTTTCGTAGTATTCGCGAAGCGAGCGGCGGTTAACCGGTTGTCAGCTGTTCGTTGAAATATTATTCACTGCATTTTGCAGGTTCTTGCACTCTCCGTCACCGTTTCGTCTAGCCGGCGGCATCAGGCGGCCGCCATTTGCCGAGAGAACGTATTGACGGTCACTGTCGGTCCCTGCCGGATGCCATGAGCGGGCAGTTGTGTGTAAGCCGCCGTCAGAATTAGACATATGTATTGCGTTATAATATAACATCATGGACGATGAAAAATTAATATTTTTAGTACGAAACAAAGAGTGTTTATTCAATCTTACCCACAAAGATTACACTGATATCGGTTTGAAAATGAGAATATGGAAAGAGATTGGCGACGAGATGGGACTGTCAGGTAAATAATAAATATTAATTACTATATCTTTTGTGAAATAAAATACTTTTAAAGTCCGTGTAGAAACGAAACACAAAATAAAATATAATATGCTCAAAACAAACCATCGTAATTTATTATTTGCTGTATGAAAATAAGCATTTATGAAATGTACACGGGTTGGGGGGAAAAATAATAAGTAATCTTGTACTTTGGAAGCTTTGGTTCCGATACTATCCATATTTAATAAAATAGTGTAATATATGTGGTATGAGATGGATCATGGCGTTGCAAAGAAATAATGAAAAATATAAAATTTGACACTTTCGTTATCATAAACCTACATGATTCATAATGCCTGCGTGTCTTATCGTGCTTTGGGCTGTCCGGCCGTCAGCCGCAGGTAGCCCGAGAAGGTCACACTTTGTCTGACTCGCTCTAGCTGAACCCTGTCCACTATCTTTGTCAAACGATGCAGGGTCGACCTAACTTGATATAAAAAAAAAAAGATAAATTGCAGTAAAACTTCTGCTATGTACTTGCGAGTGATAATGCCGAAGGGAAGTAGTTATTATTAGGGGGTTAATTGAGCAATATATGTATGTTTACTACAGTTCTTGTTGAGAGATAGAGAATGACTGCTGCTTCATTTCCATCAACAGATAAAACCCTTTCATAAAGACTCGAGTGAGAAAATTTGTTGAAAGTACGATATAATTCCTTGAGTCAATGTTTCTATTGTGGGTTAAAAATTCTACAAAACTAAATAAGAAAACCTGCTATTGAATAGTATTGGACTTCTCGACAGTGTTGGCAACAGTATTGTATGTTGCAAAGCAATGCAAGAATAGACCAGTAATATTTACATTTACTTTGTTTGTGAGAACTGTGTTTATTATCTATCATTGTCAAACACTTTGAAGTTGTTAGACTTCGTCAATCATGCCTCAATTATTTACGAATCGAGAGTATCAACGTGGCTAGACCCCCACAATTTGGTCTCAAAGATCGCTCAATCTCGTATTATGTACTCCATGAATTAGTAGGAAAACTTAACGAAACAAAAATAAAAATGAAATACCTGGATAGGTATAATAGTCGTGTCTCATCGTCGTGAAACAATTTTAGTCTAATGTGCGTGTCTGGCCAGAGACACAACGAAAGAGATTCTGTTACAGCCACGTTGTTTTGTCTACTCGAGTATCTCATCTCGTGGATGAAGTATGAAATCTTATCGAAGTGTACTTTTACAATAACGAATACATGCAGGAATTTATTTTAGGCGCTGAATGTAAATACAGGTGGTTCAGCTTAAGAGATCAGTACCGCAGATCAGTGAGAAGTAGTAAGAGAACTTTGTCGGGTCAAAATAGAAAATGGAGGTACGATCATGCAATGTCATTTTTATTGCCGCACCTTCAGGAACGAGACACGTGGTCGAACGTTTCAGAAGAAATCGAATCCGAGGACCCCAGAATTCTCGATGGAGACGAGGTCGTGAACCCACCCAAAGAAGATCATTACACGTTGCAGCGACATCTCGATCCATTGTTCATCGAGCCGGAGCTTAACTCCTCGTCTTCGCGAGATGAAAACGTTATCGCTACTTTCAAGCCACCGTCCCTCTCGCGATCGAAGAAATCGAAGACCAAACAAACAGGCGAGACACCGACGACCGCGTCGATCTCGAAGCATCCGATGGACGCGTTCCTTTACGGTGTCGGTCAAACGATAAAAACTTTTCCACCGATCTATCAACACATGGCTAAACTGAAGATATTCAACATTGTGTCGGACATAGAAATGCAGCTACTAATGGCGCCGCAGACGCCAATAGGAACTCCATTTATTCAAATTAGCACCGACGATCGGTTCCTGAGCCAAAAAACTTTTACTCAAGAGATACCAATGGCGGACTGTTCGCAAGACAATTACGTGAAAGTAACCGTTCCATGCACTCCAGTGATATACGAAAGTTCTCAATCACCGTCATCGTGTGGAAGCCAATCATCGTAAATTAGTTTCTTGTATCGTATATACGTGTATGAAGTTAGTTTTCTAAGGTTCGACGATTACTACCATAGGGTAAGATTTATCGTTGAGTTAAACGAACATACTATAAGCGTTGGGAAGAATTTTATTCGAATAACGGATGACGAATAAAAATTCTAGAGATTATTTGCCACGTTTATTCAACAATTATTCGTTGAACTGGAAACATAATTTAAACGAATAATTCAAATTGTGATTTTCATTTGATAAATAGTAGATTGTTTATCTTTTTATTCGTTATTCGAAATTTTATATCTGAATAAGAATTTCGTCTATCTGTGATGAATTGTATGATTGGGTATGAACGATGTGTCTGATACAGAGATATTAAACGAATGTTAGATCTTTATATCTTTTGAAATGTTGGTGCTATTTTTGATAATAATATTATTAAACTGTGATTAATACATTCTATAACCTTACTTCAATGTTTTGTACAATGTATAAAACTTTTCCCCTTGATTACCCTTGCAAATTTTTCCCCTTAACAATTAATACCTTAAAATTTTCAAACAGTTTAACCTTTTAAGTGTGTACCGTGCTCCGTGTGCGGAAATGCTGAAAATGTATTTGATAAGCGTACTCACCAAACGCTTATCGGCGTTTTTAATAATACAAATACAAAATCACGATTGAAGGATTAAAAAGGTAATGCACGGTTTCATATTTCCATCGATCGAACGGATAGTATGAATCATCGTTTAAACGTATCACCGTGATGTCTCACGGTCCTTTATTTCATTTTTTTTATCATATATGTTTTCTTCTTATCACAGTCGATGCTACGAAATACAAATACAGATTGCTTTTCACGTGTCCAACAATAAATACACAGAAATCTCGGACAATCGTCGTTACATGGGCAACGGGATATATTAACAGCCCTTTTTTCAGCGCAATGAAGTTAAAGTCGAGTAACTATAAAATATACAATTTCAGAAGAATTAAAAGACAGGGGTAAAACTTTCAGCACGCGTCAAACTAGCATATTAAAAAGCTGACACTCGTTATTCTGGTACAACGAAGGTTTCAGACGACGGTCACGCGAATATACTTCAATCAGAACCAAATCAAATAACACGTAAATAGGCTTGTCCCGACTTCTTTCATACACCGATCGCACCGAATATTTGTAACGCTATGCCGCTGTTTACTTCCTTCTGACACGTCATCCGGTTCTGATTAAACAGAATAAAACGGAATCGTCGCGATAAAAGTATCGTTTGTAAAAGAAATTGCAGTACCGCGAAGGTGGTTTCACTCTTCTTATTCGTGTCCAAGGCTTTTTTCCTGGGTGGATTCCAGACAGCACTGGACACGAACGCGTTAATATTACAATAATATACAATTGTTGCATCACGCGAGTGGTTAAAAGGCACAGTGGCGTGCACGACCTGTCAATGACGCTTTGACCGAGGCACGTCGAACCAGTAATTTGTTTTATATACTAATTTAGAATGAATTGGTAGGTAGAATGGTGTGTTGTTAAGGCTCGTATACGTATATTAAAACTGCATTCCTTTTATATCTTTTTAGAGAAAAGAAAGATTCGAGTGTTCCGATCTGGAAACAAACTTGATTGCTTTGATATTGACTCTCAATTCGATAGGACGAAACGATATCTCAATGTTAAGCAGACGACGGATGGCCATTGGGTTTTATTTTATTCGAAAGAATAAACCAAGTCGTTTTCAATTCGTTCTACGAATCCAGAGTCAACGATTTGCCGTTCAACAGCCTCGAAAAATTTCACGAACGAAATATACCGGGAACATCCATTTTGGGCAGCGTATCTGAACGCACGTCAATACACATATGTATATAATATATATTTATACATGGAACATATCGTAGATTATTCGATAAACAGCGATGAACAGTGTTCCCTATAGAAAGGCGCGTTAGATCCATGAAAGATCTGTTAATGGTGGACGGATCCGTTAATATAGAACAAGTCTCCGTTCACTCGCGAAGACTTTAAAAACTATTTCGTTTTAATTTTACTAATTTTCCTGCTACGATATTGCGTTTTATACGAAATTCGATATTTTATCTAGACATACACATGTGTACACAAGTGTACGGCTTGTGTAAATGCGAAGTGTGTATATGTATACGTATAGGCACGTTTCTTTCGTTTTGATTTCTCGAACAAAGCAGTCGTAGAGGTCTCCAAACTAATCTAGTCTCTACGTTTTACGGTCAAGCGAAGAAATAACTCTCTCGGTTCAGCTACGTTTAATTGCACTTGGAATCGAAGTGAAATGTTTACGCTGGTGGAAGGTCGTTGTTACCTTCGTAATTAAGAAACAACGACGAAAATCTATTGCCCTGCAGGGTCCAACGACCCGAAAGACGAGTGTATTTTTATTACACTATGCCCATCGAACGTCCTGTGTCATGGTGCTTTCGAAATACTTTTCAATCGCTCTTCCACAGTATCTCCGGCTTCGTCCTCTTCTAATAATTCTTCGTCCATCGAATGGACCGATTCTTTCGATAAGGTTCAATGGATGTTTCTTACTAAACTCTCGTTTACTTTTCAACCAAACGGATCGAAATAAAAAAAAGAATTCCTTCAGTATTCAATATTGGGACACGAATCGCCACAACTTACAGGTACTAGGTACTGCTTTCATCCTCCTCGATCACCTTCCACCGATCCCAGATTCGCGATCGTTGACGTCCAAAGGCCCTGAATCGTCGCGGACGAGAAATCTGTCCATTCGGATAGCTAAATTTGTGGAACAGGTACTTCCGGTCTGACGCACACGAGGATCTCCGTCCCATTATGCCGAGAGTCCACGCGATTATTCTTTTTCGAACATCGTTTCAAGCGTACCAAAAGTCTGGTCAGAAGTATCTTTTGAAAAGGCATTTTTGTTTGCTCGCGGAAAGCTCCAGGGTACAGAACGGGGGGGAAAGGAGGGGGCTTGAACGTCGGCACGCTCGATCGACAAAAGACTACGGGGAATCGTCGTGGCTCTCATAAGCTGCGAGGAGCAGTTTTGCGGGTGGCTTCTTCCTTCCGGTCGTTTTTCGTCTGACATCGACTGGTTCCGACGCGCGTCAGAACGAAACCGCCTCAGAAGCTGCCGCACTCCCGCAGCACGCGATTTCCGAGCGGCAACGGCGGACGGAAATTGTTGATTACCTGAAACCAGAAAGAAAAGCACGGGGCATTAGGAAACGGGGCCGTGATTCCGCCGATTTGAAATTCATTCGACGCGTCGACGGGCTAAAAATAAAATCGAGAGAAAGAAAAAATGTACGTGGACAACTCGCGTTTTATGCAGCCTGTCTAGCAACCTGGATGGATATTAATCGAGCCTACGGAAAGGCGTCTGGATGGGTGTTTCGTTCCACCTTAATCGATTGAGGACAGGAAGAGGCGTTAGATATTCTCGCGAAACGAAATCTACTGGGAACATTTTGGGAGGGAAGGGTTTCGAGTGGATCGGAACATGTTCGGGAAGTGACGTATTGGACGGATGAAAAATAGGAAAGGTTTAAGGGAGAATGTGGAAATTTTGGAGTTTTGAATCTTTTAAGATCAGTAGGATCATCGTCAATTTATTTACTATAATGAGGTTGGGAAACCTGGGGCTGTTAGCTACAGTAGTTCACGAAAGTATTCGCACCCTTTCAATCTACATCGTTAACAAATGAAGTATGTTAGTTTGTTTACATTTCATTCACTACAAATACACTTCTTGCATACGCGTTCAAATACTTTTCAGACGTTCGAAAACGGTATGTTTATATTCAATGCCTTGTCAATCCTGTATGTGATGACAAACTTTTTTGTAATTTCACTTATACATTCCTGAGACTTTTACATGACTTTACTTACAATTGTATTTGGAAAACTAGAACTTAACGTGTGTATTTTATTTCTTAACTTCTAATTTGTTAGAAATGTCACTCCAAAATTTCTTGTGTATCTTTAAAACGTCATAACTTCTGAACACATTGAAGAATTTTAATGTTTCGAAATGCAAATAACGCGTATTTCAGTGAACAAACACATTTATTAAAAATCAAAAACGATTTTTTAAGAAAAATTGACAGGAGGTAGCTGCTAAAATTTTTCGGCGAATAAAAACAATTTCAAATCATTCTGGAAAAATTATTTTCGGTTGCAGGGGTCAATTCCAATCATTTTTAGTCAATACATATACCCTCGAAATCCTAACCATTTTCGAGAAAAAAATTCCTTACCGAAAATATAATTTCTGGCCAGAAATGTCTGCCCGAATTTTCATGCGAATCTTTAAAACGTCATAACTTCTGAACGGATTGAACGATTTTAATGTTTAAAAAAGCAAACTACGCGTATTTTAGTGTAGAATATGTAGAAATTATAAAAATACTCGAAAAATTGTTCCTTGACCCCGTAATGTTAGAAAAACCCTATAAAAACGGTCCAATTTTCAAACAGCCATAACTCCTACAATTGTGAATATATTTCAATGAAACTTTTTTCTGAAGTAGAGCTCATGGGTACCTACAAAAAAGTATTACACAACTTTTCTGTAGGGCGTCAAATAAAATTACTAAAAATGAAAAAGGAATTTTTAAGAAAAATCGACAGGGGGTAGGTGCCTAAATTTTTTGACCAAAATGAAAAATTTCTTATCGTTCTAAAAAAAATATTTTTATCTAGAGGGGTCAATTGCAAGCATTTTTGGTCAACAGACATACCCCCGAAATCCTACTCAGTTTCGAGAAAAAAATTCCTTACCGAAAATATAATTTCTGGCCAGAAATGTCTGCCCGAATTTTCATGCGGATCTTTAAAACGTCATAACTTCTGAACGGATTGGACGATTTTAATGTTTAAAAAAGCAAACTACGCGTATTTTGGTGGAGAATATGTACAAGTAGCAAAAATATTCGAAAAGTTGGTCCTTGACCCCGCAAAATGAAAAAAACCCTATAAAAATGGTCCAATTTTCAAACAGTCATAACTCCTACAATTGCGAATATATTTCAATGAAACTTTTTTCTGAAGTAGAGCTCATGGGTACTTACAAAAAAGTATTACACAACTTTTCTGTAGGGCGTCAAACAAAATTACTAAAAATGAAAAAGTAATTTTTAAGGAAAATCGACAGGGGGTAGGTGCCTAAATTTTTTGACCAAAATGAAAAATTTCAAATCGTTCTAAAAAAAATATTTTTATCTAGGGGGGTCAATTTCAATCATTTTTGGTCAATAAACATACCCCCGAAATCCTACCCACTTTCTAGAAAAAAATTCGAGAAGGTGTGAAATTTTTCGACGGAAAAAAAAAATTTCAAATCGTTTTGGAAAAATTATTTTCGATTGTGGGAGTCAATTACAAGCATTTTTGGTCAATAGACATACCCCCGAAATCCTACGCACTTTCGAGAAAAAAATTCCTTACCGAAAATATAATTTCTGGCCAGAAATGTCACTCCAAAATTTCAAGCATATCTTTAAAACGTCATAACTCCTGAACGGATTGGACGATTTTAATGTTTAAAAAAGCAAACTACGCGTATTTTGATGGAGAATATGTACAAGTAGCAAAAATATTCGAAAAGTTGGTCCCTGACACCGCAAAATGAGAAAAACCCCATAAAATTGGTCCAATTTTCAAACAGCCATAACTCCTACAATTGTGAATATATTTCAATGAAACTTTTTTCTGAAGTAGAGCTCATGGGTACCTACGAAAAAGTATTAGACAACTTTTCTGTAGGGTGTCAAACAAAATTACTAAAAATGAAAAAGGAATTTTTAAGGAAAATCGACAGGGGGTAGGTGCCTAAATTTTTCGGCGAAATTGAAAAGTTTCAAATCGTTCTGAAAAAATTATTTTCGTTTGCGGGGGTCAATTACAATCATTTTTGGTGAATAGACATACCCCCGAAATCCTACGCACTTTCGAGAAAAAAATTCATTACCGAAAATATAATATCTGACCAACAGGAATGTTCTACTGAAATTTGATGCGTATATTTAAAAAATCATAACTCTTGAACCGGTTGGGAGGTTTTAATGTTTCAAAAGGTAAATAACGTGTATCTTGGTGAAGAATAAGTAGAAATTCTGCGAATATTCGAAAAGGTGTTCCTTAACCCTGTAAAGTAAGAAAACTCCCATAAAAATTCCTCGTTTTCATCACTTCATATGTAGGTATAGTTCAATTATCCAGCATATATGATTTTCTGTACGTTTTACTGTTCGTAAATTGGAAGAATTTGAATACTTTCGTGAGCTACTATAGATATTGGTCACTGTAAATTCTATTTTGGGCTTCCAAGTTTACATCTTCAAATCTACGTACCGCTCCATGGTTCTCGTTGCAGGGGCACTCTTCTCCGCGCGTGAACTTCCGCAGATTGCGGAATATATTCAACTGATGGTGGGACACCTCGATGTACTTCTTGAAAAGAATCCAAGTGACGCTCTCGTTGCAGGGTGGCGTTGTCAGAGAGCCCAAGTACGTCCAGTAGCCATTATCATCTGAACAGACAAAGGAAGAACTTGAGGAACATAGTAAACATGCAAGATACTAAGATATATTTTATTAAGAATCGCCAGGAAAAGTCGCTAATAATCTATCCCAAGCGGTCAAGAGACTCTCGACGGAGTAAATTACAGAACGCAAACGATAGAAAGCGTAATCGCGTGACGGATTAATGCGTTATTGCTTCTGACGTTTAAACTGGCTGCTAATTCATTAACGCGGAAAACGATGGGAGGGGGGGCAGAAATTATGTAACTTCATCAACGTAATGTACGAGCAGTTTCGCATTAAAATGGAACGCGAAGCTGGTTGATCGTTCCTTGCGACCTTTGCACGCATCGAGCATTATCCTCTTTTTTCCCTCCTCGAGCAATTCTGATAGAACGCGCGTCGGAAAATCCACCGAACCACGACACGCTCGTTGAAACATTAACGATAATACGTGTACGAGCTTCTTTTCCACGTTCCGTGCGATCACAAAGTCTATAACAACATGTGAAATATGCAGGCTCACGACATTCCTCGGACATTTCTTTCTTTCGCGATTTCTAATTCCGTTGGCGCGGTAATCGCGTGACAGAAATGACAAATCGATTTTTGCAGGATTTAGCAACTCCGATCGAAGCAGTCTATGAAAATTTAAACCTCCTTTTCTGGTACGAACAATAACAAGCGGAGAGGAAAAACAACGTTCATACGGATAATTAGACGACGTTCAATGGCGATTCGAGCACACAGGGAATATACGATCAAAGAAACGGGGAAAACCACGAGTGACATTTCGTAGGTACTCACCAGGAAGGAGTTTGCCAGGATTGATAGGTTCAGCAATTTCTACGACTTCGTCTTTATGCGACACGTATGGCAACATCCGCGCTATCTTGTCCATTTCTGGATGAGTCTTGCCCACCTGAAACCAATGATGCACAATATTTACTATAAAATAATCAAGTTACTGTGTTACTTATCACGTGTAACGTTGTTAAAGAGATAATAGACTTCCATTTCTTGTTCTTTTTTTGGAAATACCGACCTTAAAGTCGAAATAGAAAATTTTGAAAATTTTTGTCTTCCTTACTCGTTGCACGATTCTGTTAAATCGTGAAAAATTCATAAATCGTATATTGAAAACTTGCAATGTCACGTGCACAAAATGTTAGAAATGTTTGGTGAATAATTGGGATCCTTATCGACAGAGTTTGATTTAAGATAAAGGATATAAATTTTAACACTTTGACTGCCATGTCATCCATATATGGGTGACAGGATTCACCATTATTATACTAGAAAAATTAATTCTCAAATTGAGATGTTGAGGGAAATAAATTTGGATTAGATTGGTGAATTTTATCAAGGTTTCAAAAATGAGTAGTGAAAGATATTTTAGGTTTTGTAGTTTACAATGGCCCAAAACCAAAATTTTAGTCCTGCAGAATATTATATTTTTTATCTGGCAGTGAACGTGTTAAAGAAGTTTTAAGTATTCATTTGTTTGTTGTGAGAAAGTAGAGTGAAACTATTTTTATTTATCCATTAGAGTAAATTATTAAAACTATAGACTTGAATTTATAAAATTACCAAGAAATTACATAGTTTGCAAGGATTTTTAGATAAATGATACATAATAACGAGCATATTACGTTTTCCCAGACGACCTCCTGGGGTCGTGACCTATAATTTAGGAAGCTCTGGGCTAAATAGGCGCGACAGTGTCCAGGGATCGCGTGACGGAAAGAAAAGGCACGCGTTGCGCGAGAATGGTCACGAAATAATTGAAATTCTAAGCTACTAACGGAGAATTGAATGGTGGAATGTGGTCGTCGCGACTGTTGAAAACGGTGGCTTTTAAACGCGACACAGAAGACGACGGTGTTTTGATCGCGTCGTAAACAGACGGGGGAGAAAGGTTTGCATAGCAAAGCGTGTAAGAGTCCAGAGGAATTGCGGTCAGTCGAATGTTCCACGCGACCGGTATTAATGACTGGCAGCGTTATCTAACGATCATCCAATGTTCATCATTCAGCGAGAATGTGCATAGATTATGATTTGTCCAGGCTGTTGACGCGCTGCCAGCAGGGCGACGCTCGTAATGCACGTACTACTACGTGTGTATTCCAATTACTTTACGGCGTTGTTACGATCGCAATGAAATGTACTACTTTGCGATCTGACAGTCCATTGCAAAAAGTGCAGACCATATTTTTGTACATTAACAACGTACCACCATGTGATTCTTCAGTATACTACGCGATTCGACTCTTATCAGAATATTTAAATCGTTGAAATGTTCGAGTATTCAAGGAGAGACAAATTCAACGTATCCTCAAGTCTATTCAATAGATAATTTGTTCCAATAACTTCAAACTCGATGAAAATGTTCCGGTGCATTAACATAATTGAAACGATCAATTGTACAATGTCATTTCCCGAATTCATCTCGTATTATTATCTAGTTCCACGAGCATACTTTGATGCAGTGTTTCTCAAACATCACATTTTCACCTCTCACACGAAGGAAAACTTTGATGGATCTCCTCATAGTAGAATTATTAGTGTGTTAATATATTCTACAACTGTTTTTTTTTTAAATGTACATATTCAAGTTCAATATTTTTTCAAGTGGTTGGAAACTTTTTAAATTTAAACATCTTACATGTCGATTTTTAAAAAGATTGATTTTCTCAAGAATTGTAAGTAATTATTGAATTTCTCATCAATGAATACGTTTTAGTAATCTATATGAATATGAAGATGGCCAAAAAAAAAATTATAAAGGTCGAAAACATTCGTTTGCGAAGTACTAGTGAGGACTAACCAACAAATTAAATTCCTTATTACTTGGCAAAGCTATTTTGTTTTCATTTCCAAAAATATTCTCAAGCTATAAATATGACGTATGATATGCTTTTGATTTAATGTTCTTCGTGGACCACAATTTGAGAAACACTGCTTTAATGTATCGTGTGCATTTGTTCTCATCTCGCGTGGGCATGTTTCGTTCAAACGACTTCAACGAGCCCGGAATGTCCAGCGTCCATTACGCAATCGAAGCATGCAAAGATTTTAAATAGAAATTGGTTTCGACGTTACTCGTCGAATTCGCGAGATCAAAAGTCGAAATTCGCTTATTATAATGCCATTATACTCCATCTCGAATTGCTAGTGTCCAGTACGCGGGATCATGCGAAACGGAAGCAATTAATTCCAAACTGCTCGGTGCAATTCTTTTCAGTACTGTCCAGTGATCGTAATCTATAGTATTCTTTACACCAGGCAATTTAACATGTTTCCACGGTCCTACGTGTCTCTAATTGCTACCAAACTTTTTTGCCACGCAGCATAATTTTCGTGACAGAAATGCTTATTCATGTAACGCGATAGGCAGTGGCGTGTTATCCTACGTGTAAAAACATCTGCCTGAGAAATAAACAATACAGAGCCGCGTGTAAAAAGTTCCTCTCAAAAGTAGAAATGATTGCTTACTCATAAATAAAATATGTTTAAATCAAAATTCAATACTATCAACTTCATCTTATGCTGTTTATATTTGGCTAATTTGAAAGTCAAATTATCGTTTTTCTTAAAACAACTATCGATTTGTCGTTTAACCCTTTACACTCTATTGGCGCCACTACGACGACATACGTAATATGCAAGCATAATTTCTTTTGTGGTAACATAAAATTTATAGGCATTTTTATCCATCTTTGTGGAAAAATTTTATTTTTAGAAATAGGATTGCAAAGGGTTAAATGGATTCTATATTCACAGCCAGACACAAACATTTCCTTTGTTTTGTGTTGATATCGGTTTTATGCAAAATAATGCGTTTTTTAAGAATTTAAAATTTCAAGTCATTTTGTTTGTTAGCTTATAAATATTTATTTTCTTAGTAAATGGTCGAAATTCCGTAGGTCTCTTGTTTAGCATACTTGAAAATTGTTTTCTAAAGAAACGAGAATGTTAAAGTTAAGTAATCTCGAGCAGATTATTATTCGAATAGAGGAAAATTGGACGAATCCTAGCTCTAGCAGTTGAAGCATTAAAAGTGAATTTCACTTCGTGTTTGAACGATGCTGGATAACGAACGATGCGTACTCGATGGCTTGCGTAACACGCCATCAACAGATGATGGAACGAACGGCGTAACACTGTTATGGATTCTGCTTACTAAAGCTTTGCTAGCTTATGTAAAAGCTTAAGCGACTATAAATATGCGTGTATCGGTACGGCGCACCCGTAGAAAGGGCATAAACAGCATATAAACTAATTACAATCACGAGACTTTGCGGTGGCTTCCAGCTGTCGCGGAAAACACCCAACGACGTCGATGGAAATCGTACAAACTCATAAGCGACTCGGTTTCGCAACGTTCAAACGTTTCTCGGATCTACGCGATTAATAAAAATTATCATCTTCATTTCTTCTCTTCTCCTCGTCGATTATCATCACTCAAAATAAGCTCCTTTCTGAGCATAGTTTGAAAACAATTACATATTATCAGGATTATTTGAAAACAGGTTTCAATACCAGGTAATTGCACCTGTCAACGGTAACGAGAATCGTGGAAAATTGTAAGTAATTGTTTTCCGCAACTGATCAATTTTGAAATTAAATATATCTGTTAGCTAAGTATATTGCATATGTTATTTTTATAAAAATTAATTCATCCCTCTCCTGAATTAATTTATCATCCGCCTCTCTTGACTTAATTTTTCGAAGTTTATCCTAGTTTCTAGAGTCAGTCATTCGTTTTTCAGAGTGATTACGGAATTGTAAATCGTCGTTTTGCCGCTCTACTAATTTACGTCGAATTTAAAAAGCGTCCAATCTTGAATAGCAAAAAGGAATTTGTTCGGTGAACCGTGTCGAAACTTCATCGTGCTAGTTATAAGCTAATTATAGTTCTACTTGATTCTGACTGTTACCTTTACTGGCGGACATTCAGTAATTATCGTGTTATTAGAACGCTGCATCGCAAGGAGGATCGTTATCGATCGAATCGTGCAACGACAGTGAGTAATGCTTCTTATGCTTCCGGCTCGTTCAAAACACGGAACAAATCTGGATCTTACGCCAATCCGGGCGAAGTAGGAAGAAAAATCTGTATTCCAGGAAATTGTGCGTTGGATAAAATGATCACTAACCTTCAAAAATACACCGAGAACAGCGAGGCCGTCGGGCGCTTTTGCAGCCTCAGCGAAGGTGTTGTATTTGCTAGTGTTCCAATGCACCAGATGCAACTGCAACAGAAAGAAAAAAGAAATTTTTCAATACGATGCTAATTAAAAAGATTAGATTCTTTTTCAATTACCAATCTCTTGGAATTTTTATTTTATATAAATATGAAAATCCGTGAAAATGTATACGTCTTTATGATAAATGTTTCGTCAAAGGTATACAATATTTCTGAAATGAATTCCACGACAAAAAAGGACTTTAGGAAAGTTGCACAATAAAAAATATCCCTCGTGTCGCTTGCATCACGATAGAAGGAAAATAATAACAGACGTCAATTTAATGAACGTTAATAATTGAAAATTACACCCTGCGACCCGGTTGTCGGAGTCTTATTGTTTGCGAAAGCTTATTGTTCCGTGAATCATTAAATCGATCGTGTAATCGTGTAATCATCGGAGCATCTTTCGAACGTCAGAAAATAAACGAAACTGTGACTCGCACGCTCTACTGACTAATTCTTCAAACATCTCGCGAGATAAGTTTCGTATGGTTTTGGGTAAATTTGTGTTCGAACCGTGTCAACGACGAGACACGTACCGTTAACTAACAGATTCTTTGCAGCAAAACCGGTGCATCTCGCGATAATAGGGTGGAAAATATTTGCAGAATGAGTACACGTGATTACCCGTAACTTCGAAAAAAAAATTTTTGTCTCGTTAGTCATTCGATGTTATCTTATTCCTTTCGTTAATGGCACGTTTAATTGGAAACGTACTCGTAAAGAATTTTACTCGTTATTTCACGTTCTAAATCTGTAATATGGGGGTTGAATTTCTTGACTTTAATTCAAATTCGAAATTCGACGACAGAATCCTCGGGATATTTATTTAAAAAAAAAAAAAGAAAAATGAGTAACATACACCCCTACGATTCTCTAGTGTACAAATTATTATATGTTCTTTAGAGAGGCACTTGTGAAAAGGATTCGGTCAAAAGGATCGATAGAATTGTATTCTGCAGACGACTAAACAAAATAAAAGAATGTTTGGGGGGATAATTACCTGCTCAATGCTAATCATTTCGAAACCTGACGCGTGTCGCGAAAGCGTCATTTAAAATTTTCCACGAAGCGCGCACTCCTCATCAAACAAGAAGGAAGTGCATTCTGAGTGCATCGCAGAACATAAGAGAAACGTGCTTGGAAATTGAATGGAAATTTAAGGCGATCGTCCAATGATTGTCCGATGCATTCGAATGTGATTGACCGTATCGCGGATTTTATTTATAGAACCATGTTAGCTGGACGATCTAAGATTTTCGTTAGCAGATTTAACATCTCGATAATTCGAAGATTCTAAGTTCAGCTGAAATTATTTATCAAATTTCTCTGTATTCGAATGCTTGAGTCACTCTATTGGATACATACTCGATAGTCTTCAAGATAGTTTCTTGGGACTTCTTCGATAGTTACTCGAGGACAAGGATGATGCGAAGTTGTCTGAACGTTTTCTTACATAATTCAATTACAATTTCCATACAAATGTTTGCCTCAATGAGAACGCCAATTATCATAATTGCTTCCCTTCGCGTTGTTCGTCTTTTGAACGTGTTGCGAGAAGAAACGTTTGAAGACACACGTGGAAGAGACATTGACGTATAGAATGGTCTTCGAGAAGAGTAGTTTATATTGATATTATAAAGAGTCGTTGAAAACATCGTAACGAAAATATAAAGTAATTAAAGAACTTTGTGTGAACTTTGTTGCATTGTTTTGAAAAGTTGAACAACTCGATAGTCATCTAACAACGAACAAAACTGAAAGTGGGGCACGTTACTAGTGGATTTTAATTATCTTGATAACTGCACCAATTTCGATACTTGCAGGAGTTTTGCAGGCTCGTTTATACTGTATATTCTGTACTTGATTTCTCAACAGTCATCAAGTATTGTGCAGAGACGAGAAGTTGACTAACGAGTCTGATTGGTTATAGTACAATCTCCGTCTTATAAAACGAGGAAGTAGATTTTACCGTAAATGATCAGACACGGTAGCCAACCCATCTCATATAGTACTATTTAAAAACGTCAAAATGACGTGTCAAAAATTGTTTTTAATATCTTCTACATTACTCCCTGTGTATAACATATATGATTTTTAAATGTTATTTAAGTTCATTTATAACTTTTCGTACCATCACACATTTGTGATGTTTATCGAAAGAAAATAATTCAATTGACGCACTTTCACGCCTTTATCAACGAAAGGAAACCTTTGACCTCCAAATATGAAATTTATCATATTTCAAGATAAAACCCAGATGAACTTCTAAAGCTGTCTAATATGAATAATATAATTTTCACAAGTATTAACCTGAGAGAATGCTTTGGAAATATAATAATTTCAAGAAGCAATCGTTTCAATGATGACATTTCTCTAACGGCCATTTTAGCTATTCAGTACAATAGTGAGACTCCTAGCTGTGTAACCTTCACTGAACAGTTACTATGGAAATTATCATGATTCTTCATCTAATTCGCGTGTAATTATCATGGCAAAGTTGGTTGTAAATATCCACGATGTAACACAAAGAAAAAGAAAAATTAATTTCATTTACTCGTCATAAATTTTATACAACACAGAATGCTTTCCCTAATTCGACCATCTAAATTTTTATAATAAAATAAAACATCAAAGGGAAACATTAGTTGCTCAAAAGAGACAAATATTGCGAAAAATAGCCAATTTTTTTTAAATTGCAAGGTCGTTGATCTACGTAGTTTTATCTTTTTGACGTTATAATTGACGTCAAGATTAACTCAATGATCTATGGTAGCATGACCCTTATACGATCTTGAGTACGAAAATTAATAGACGTAATTAACGAAATAACTACAAAAAAAAAACGATTATAAAAGAAATTTATTTTAACGAACGCTTGAAACGACCATCTCCAAAATATTTTTATAAACATTTGATTTTATTTTCATTTGTAAACATAAATTTATTTCATTAGTTCCTCCATTGTAAATATTTCATTAATTACATCTACTTTTATACATTTTTTGATTTTTATATTTAAAGTCACCTAGAGGTCAGCCTATCGTAAATCATTAGGTCAATCTTGACGTCAAAAGTAAGGTCAAGATGATAAAAAATATCGATGACTTTCTTTGAAAGTCGAATTGTCTACCCCCCTATAGTTTTCTCTTTGAGGCTAATATTAAAACTCTAATACATCCTCTTATATCGCCATTAAATTGTCATTTTCATCATTATCTCTCACGGTCAATTGTAAGTTTGATTTGAATTTCTCTTACCATGTAGGTCATTCAAACGTTTAGCGATACTTTGGTCACTAGATAGTTGTTATTAACAATTTTACACGCTATTAAGTTCGACTAACTCTGATTATAATTAGAAATTCAATCAGTTTGTGCGTCAGGAATTAAATTTTAATACCTAACATCATCTCTATGCTGCATACAGTATTTCAATTATTATTTTATAAGCTGAAGATGACTCGAACCTGAATCCACTCGATTTAAATTTAAATTTTAAATTTAATTTCCGCGACTCGTTCATGACACGATCGAATAAAAAATATTTTCTTCTCAACTACAAGTTTTCATATAGAATCTGTATTCTTATCACGTGTAGCACTTACAAGACTGCAGGTAGTTAATAAATGGATTAAAATCGGACAAAGTTAAAGGAATGTTGTTGTTCTCGCAATCAAGAGTATCATTTCCTTTGAAATGAAAACAAAAAAATAATTACGTTCGCCAGGATTCTGGTTCTTCCTCTCCGGATGTCTCGGTCTTGAAGTCACGGACATCGCGTTCGAGCAAGGTTGAAGCAGCCGTAAGTTCGTACCGATGATCGTGACGCGAATTATGCTCCGCTAGAGTGAATTATTAACGATCTACCGCGAAGTCGACACCGACTACGAATGTCAGAGGACCTGACATCAGAAAGTTAATCGTTTATCCCGCGCGCGTCCTTTTAAAGTCGTTTAAAAGCACGCCGTTCACATTTCAAAAGCATTCAGAACTCTAAACGCTATTGTTACACGTCCATCAAGCCGACAATAGAATTATTAGACACGCTTTTTCGAGAAATCGATTACACAGAGTTCGGAAATAATATTTTCTAGCAGGGATAAATAAAAAGTGAGAATATTGCATTGTGTTGTATCGTAGATGACATAGTTCTGAAGAGTTTTTGATATGATATTAGTTTATTTATTCAATGTACTTGGTTAAAAGAATTTGGTTTCGTCTGAAGTAATGATAAGGAAAACAAAGTGTTAGGTGTTATTTGAATCCACTCAGGAGGACTAAAATGTGTTTGTGTGGACTAATAATAGGTCTACTTTCTTTCGAGAAACAATTATTAGCAGCATTATTTTAGTTATTCCAAGTAATTGTTAATGTTAAAAGTTAAACGCACCTCTCCAGCGAACGCCTGCCCATCCACGGTGTGCTCGGATCCTCTAGAGTCGCTACATCCCCAATGACAATGATACTGTTCAAGTTTGTAGATATCGTCCATCAGTGGACCACCGCTTAGAACTGCAAAAGAAAAACAACAATTCCGTTTATGACTATGAATGATTCATAAAATATCTTCAGAATTAACTTTAACCCTTAAGTGGATCATAGAGACCGCTGCAGCCCTCCGCAAGTTTAAACTAATATTTTTCATCTTTAAAGGAAAGATGATTTTCATTTACCAATTTGTTAAAAATCAACATTAAGTAAAATAATTCAGTTGAAATTGAGAGTCCATTTAAGGGTTAAATGTCAACCATTTCTCTCCACTTTTGATTTGCTTCGAAGCAAACGCATAGATATCGAATGTTTAGTGTTTTTCAAAATGGGGATCGCAAAACAAAAGTTTTAGTCTAGAACTTACATTACTTTGGTAATTTTTAATTTCCCCCAAATTAACCAGCAAATTAATATTTTAACTTTAACACAATTTCGATTTTCTTCTGTTTAAAATTTTGGAAATCCCCCGAACCGACAAATTTTGTTCGTTTCTCACCAAGTTACGAATTCTATGGTTGAATGGTACGAACTTATGGGGTAACCTATGTAATACTACGTATCGTCTGGTTTTCAGCGAAGTGACGTCATCGCGATCAAGGAGCACAGGGTTCTAAATTTAGTCGCATCCAGGGAGACCAGAAACGAGTTTCGTGCACCTCTTCCCATGACTCCGCAGGACGAACGCAGATCGTTTGAACGCGTTGAATTACAGGATACGCTTGATTAGCCGAATTGCGCGAACGAGGGGACCATAACTAGACCTGTGCAAAGTAACGTCCGTGGTTGGCTCGGTACACCGACGCTTCGCGACGCAAACGTCGATCAAGATTTACAGACTGCCTCGAGGAAATTCTAACGCGTATATGGAAACAATTTTTTTAGAGAAACGGAATTTATAATGCAATACATCATGTTTTCAAACAGGATATACTAGTTCTCCAACGACACGATCTTCTTTAGGTGGTCTTCCGAGATATCTGAGACTGTGACAGAAAATTGCTACGGGCAATAATGTGTAGTTGCATTTGCACTGAATACTTTTCCTAAGGAAATTCAATAATTCTGTAGAGAAATCGTAAATTTATAAATAAGTGTATTTGTTATAAAGATAGCAATCTGCTGAAGAAGCTTCATTCTCCGACGTCTAACGAGCTTGTGAGTGTGGGTCAGAACCGTCCGCTGCCCGACAGTTAATTACACGGTAATTTCCTTTGAGACGAAGAAACGTAAACAACGATGAGGACGACTGTTGCAAGTATCCCTAACGCGACACGGTGCAACGAACGAGGTGCACTGGGAGAAAAACAATTCCCCTGCTATTAGCGCCGCCAATGGGGGAACATCGGTAGCTGTCGTTGGTTGTTTCTTCGCTGGCGGCGCTGGTAGCCCGAGAAACAACTATTTCTTTTTACCCGTGTTACTGCAACGCCTTTCTGCGAATTACAGAGGCACGATCGTTCGAAACGGTCTTCGTTTCCTCGATTTCTCGAACAAAGTGCTGCATGTTCGATGAATTTTTTTTTCCAGACTGTAGGAGAGTTCAATAAAACCGGTAATCGACGTTCGTTGGAGTCGCGGCGTCGCGCATGTTTTTTCACGAACGTTTCGACGGCGGTTTCGTGCCGCTTAAAAGGAGGCTATTACCTTCGCGGTACTCTCGAAACGAGGACGACCGTGCCGTGACGCATTATGCGTGCTCATATGTGGCAGGAACGGGAACGTTTACATGACAGAAATAGAGCAGAATTTCAGGGAATCGATGCAGGCTACGGCCGCGCGATACCAAGCGTTGGCCCATTTTTTCGTTAACGATGACAAATCGTCCGAGATGACTGACAAACTCTCTCTCTCGCGTCGCTGGCGGAGAGTTGTTTGCCATTGTCGAGCGTCAATATTTAGCTGGTCGTTGACACAGTAACGTAGGGAAAACTGGGAACGAACAGATGCTTTGCGACACGAAAGAGGAGCTCTTAATGCGACGAACCTAATTCCGGACTAATCTTACCAATTATACGACGCCATTACTCGATCACCGTGTTACGACACCGCCCCTGAATAGACACGGTCATATTTTGTAACGATAAACAGACAGATGCGTGTCGTAAAACGTAAGTACGTATTAGTACGCGATCGTAGTTGAAAAAATATTATTACATGTTTCTGTCATCGCAATAGATCACCTGCTTATGTGTTCCTTGTAGTCACAAGACGTACGATTACGCAATTCCTCGATCATACGCGAAACCTATTTATACTCCGACAATCCAAGTTAAACGCATTTCATACTACATACATACGTATTTTCTTTGATATGTTCGTACGAAAACCCGTTGCTTTGATCTTTTTCACGCGACTCTATTGCATAATACGTGCTACAATTTCTCATTAACGTAGCGATAACATGCAACGCATCACTGATTTAACGTGATAAGATAACGATATACGAGCATGTAAATCAACGTACGCTTGGAACGTTTGCTTTTCTTTGCCATTACACGACGCTGTCTAGATAATCGGCGTTTTATGCGTTTCTAATCTCTGCGTGATACGTCGTATTGTCAATGTCATGCTCGGGGAAAGAAACATCGGATCCTAGAAATCGCTTTCTTTTCTACGAACATACTCGATACGATGACGAAGAAATTAATGGCTTTTTCGAGAGACGAAAGTCGAATGCTACCGCACTTTAGAAATTTCTCGTACTTTATAATTTCAAATTTATAATACGACTTTTCTTCGATGATTTATATTCTTGTAGGTCGACTTATAATTAGAGACATCAAACTCACAAATTTTGCATGTAACGATGACGAAGAAATTAATTGCTCTTTCAAACGACGAAAGTCGAATGTTAGCTACTGCAATTTAGAAATAAATTTGAATGTGTACACTTTTAAGTACCACTTCATCCGGTTATGTCTAATAATATTATACTGTTTTTATATCAGGTATGAAACTTGTCCTGGTGACTTATAAATACACGACATTCAAACCACTCCATTTTTTAACAAATTTATGCATGAGGTAGGTATAGTTAATCAGAAAATCATGAAACAAATTTTGCTCCTGTTTTGCTGTATACCTCAGAAGTAATTTATCAAAAAATTACGTTTATTGTGATTTCTATGTACGCATAGGGTTTTGACTTAGTACGAGGAAAGTTCTGCAACGACCCCATTTTTTATTTAGATCATCTTAGGAAAAGTAAGCTAAGCGCTGTACTAGCGTTCTTAATCCTTCAGATAGCGTTGATAATCGTCGCCTGCAACGAGGATAAAGTTTTACAGCCATGAGATTTACGTTTACCAACGACGAAACGCGAGCTAGCTTTTCCTGGTGAGTTCCTGTTAAGGAGAACCGCCTCTTAACGGTGTCGGAAACGAACGATTAGAGCCGCATTTCGTGCCCTGCTCATGCAACCAATTAACTTCAGCTCGCGGTTAATACTAAAATCCACTTTGAACCGGTTGAGATTAAGTCCGTCGCTATTCACGAGCAAACATTCGGGGCGCAATGTTTGCGATGACGCGAAGAAGGCGAAACAACATCGCACGCTTCTTCGGTCAAAGGTTGATTTATCTAATGAAAGACATTTCGGAAACGATCTTTCAATCATTTGACAAAATATTGAATTTTTCTTAATTTTTTTTTTAAATTAAAAACGAGACTTTATAACTGATAACGAAAATATTGTATTCAACAAAATTTCGAAATTCTTTTCCAAGAAGGTACTATTCACTATTAAGAAATAAATATATTTTGTTGATTTTGAATATACCAACGTATACAATACTATTATTATATTATTGCTTCTTCCTGATATCTTAACATTTCAAATTTCCTGTTCCGTGATTCGAATTTCCGGCTGACATCGTGCTCGTCCTTCCAGAGTTTTGCGCTACATAGTCCAACTCGTTTGACAAAAGTTTGACAGACATCGTTGCTTTACGAGCGCATAAAATTTGTTTTCACGCGCATATGTTTTTTTTTCATGCATGACTAAGCTAGTCAAAGTATTAAGTACTTGTTTCAATTTATATCTTTCATTTATAGAACGAGACCCGACGTTCACTTTTGAATGGCTCTTTTTGCACACTGACAGTGGTTGAAATGCTGAAGTTATTGATACAGGATTTCATGGCTGATCAGTTTATAGTTTAGCAGTTATTTAATGTAAAAGTTTTTAGGGGTTTGATATTTTCAGTATAAACACCTTTGCAGTTAAGTTCGTGGCGTAGTTGATATTTATAAACTGCACAGAAAACAAAAATTGAGTTTTTAATAGCAGGAATTTCATTGATGAGTACGAGTCTTATTTATAATATAACTCATATAGTACGTTTTATAAAAGATTTTGCAGGTCAGCGCTTAGCTTCACGCATCGCAATGGCGAAATCGCATTTTTTTCCAGCTGCATTGGACTATGAAATTTTGCCACATCTAGCATTGAACCTTTCTCCAACAAACTTTCACCATTTTCACCGTTTGGAGCCGTCTTTACGAGGAACAAAACATTTCCTAATCGAGAAACAGTAATTGAAGAGTTTAACAATTCATGCGGTTTTATTTTTACTTATAAACTTGTAAGCGTTCATTCTACGAGACATATAATACTACCTAATTTCTTAACGCTTTCGTCAAATATTTACCGAGAGAAAAAGTAGCGACGATGTTTGCTCGTTGGAACTCAAATAAGTAAAACAATTAGTAACACAAACATCGTTTAACCTTATTGGACGTTAAATGGTTCGATACTGGTGTTGGTTGTATTTCGTTACTCTTTAAAATTATTCTTTTTCATCGATGTTACAAACTATTATTGAACTGTTTAATGATCAATAAAGAAAAGTCATTATTTTATTTATTGGAAATAGGAAATGTCGAGTAACGCAACTTTAGTTTTTTTTAATGTGTCAACTATTGCAACTTTCCTTTTTCCCAATGTGTTAATCGTTGAAATAATTTTTAGATTTAAGACAAAATTGGACGATATTTTTTTAGATATTAATCACGTGGGGAGATAAAGTCTAAAGAAAAACAATAGTTTTTCTGTAAGCTTTAGTCGAATATTGGTGGTTTACTGTAAACAGATACAATAACTTATAGTTGTAACGTATGCTTGCTAAATTAAAGTTCTCAAAGTTACACTAAAAAATACACTACAGTCGTTTTTATAATTCGAACCTCTTCAACTCGACAACTTCATAAGTCAAAGCCTTATTCACATCCCTTTGCGAGTCATCGATAATTAAAAAATCAAACAGAAATTGCGTCAAACTTTGCGTACAGAGATATTTATAGTTGGAGACATCAAACTTCCGAATTTTGCACGTATGTCTCAAAATGGGTCACTGATTCGAACCTCTGTGGGAACAATTCCATTTTATATATTCTTTTCCACACGTAAACTATTTTTAAAGCAACATTTTGACGTTGTTTACATTTGGAAATCGTTCAAAAAATTTTGTCAAACTAATTTTTCAGAATTACAAACGATCAGCCTTCGATATTTTTCGTACTCTATAATTTCAAATTTATGATATGATTTTCCTTCGATGATTTATACTCTTGTAGGTAGATTTATAATTTGAGACATCCAATTCTCAAATTTTGCACATAAGTCTCAAAATTGTTCACTGATTCTATCCTCTTGGAAAACAATTCCATTTTGTACATTTTTCCCTCGCGTAAAGTATTTCTAATTAATGTAAAGTATTTACATTTAGAAATCGTCCATAAATGTCGAAGTAATTTTTCAGAATTACAAATATTTCTCGTACTTTATAATTTTAATTTTATAAGTCTTTTCCTCGACGATTTATACGCATGTACGTAGATTGGTTTTATATTTCGTACGGTTAATGTTTAATGTTTCGTACGGTTCTGAAACAATGTTAAACGCGTGCCAGCGATTCGATACCGAACAGAGGATCGATGATCCCGAGCGACTTGGCGACTCTCCATCGAAAGGCCTCTTCCCACGAAATCTCGAGCGGTAGCCAATTCAAACCGGGGGACATATTTGCATTCGCGGTCGATCTGCAATTCAATGCTGCCGATCGCAATCGTTCTTCTCGAGTACGCGCCTCGGACTTTCAGGTAACGAACGAGTTCTCTTACGTTCGCATTTAAATGCACGAACCAGCCCCGCGCACGACACGCCGCGCGTTTCTTAACCCCTTACGTTCCGAGACATTTTCGATATTTCGTTCCACCGGGTCAACGTGCAATTTATCTTACACGGTCAAATAATTCTAAACCCAAAACACATTCTCTGCAATTTTTCCTCGATATTTCTAGGAAACATAGGATATTTGCAGTCGAATAATAAGAACCTTTGTCCCGTAAGTGGCTTTTTGTTTTCGTTCGAATGTACGAACTATGTTTTCATTCTGCAAGGATGTTACAAAACAAGACTAATAGGACCATACGAACGGTCCGTCGCCACATTGTGAGCTCTTCGTATATCGTGTTTCTTTATGTTCTTCGACTCTGTTGCGAAGAGTATAAAGAAACGATGTACGAAGTGCTTACATTGTGGCGGCGGAAGCAATTTTATTGCATTAATGGGTGTGTTTAGAGGGAATTTAATATATTCGTTTTTTAGAAATGATTTCTGAGAATGAAGTAGGACTCGAAGAAGGCTAACGGTTTGACGCCACACTGTGAGTTCATCGTACGTCGTGTTTCTTTATGTTCTTCGACCGTGTCGATTCTGTTATGAAGAATATAAAGAAACGATGTACGAAATACTTACAACGTGGCAGCAGATGATAGCAATTTTATTGTATTTAGAGGGAGATTTAATATATTTTTTAGAATCGATTTCTGAGAATAAAATGAATGTTTTGGAAAACGAAAACTATTTAACGATCAGTATATTATTATTTGTTTTCTTTTTTACTTTTGGATAAATGAAAGTCAGAAGTAGGCCACGAGTCGAAAAGGATTGAGAAACACTGGGCTAACGAATGCAAACACTCTACGAGAATCCCTTAACCATGTCACGAGACTCTCATAATCGTGCACGAATACGTAACTAGATTGCATTAAAGATAACCATAGTGCAGGATCCGAAAGATCCTGAGGAATTTTATGTCAAAAGTGAAACTTCTAACTTTAAATGCCAGTCATTTTGATGTAAATTATTAATTTCGAAAAAGCTACGAGCGATAGCGACACTATTATTATTAATTAATCTAAAATACAGTGAATTAACACTCGTGTTCGAGTGACAGGACTTTTCACTAAGAAGTTAAATTAATTTTAATAAGAGATGTTGAAGAAAATAAATTTGAACGGGACTCTTGAAGTTCGATCAAGTTATAAAAATAACTACTAGGACAAATTTTAATAAAACTCTGGTTTTGCTAAAAATTTCATAAGTTTGGTTGGTTTTTGGCTGTTAACGTATTAAACTATAAAGAGTACTCCAAAGTAAACGTATTACAATAGTTGCATGTTAAAAAAGTTTACTTTTTACATGTTCGGTTAGGTTCTTTTTTTTCTTAAATTGTTTGAGTTATATGTATGCATTGACGTGCAAAAGTGTGAACACACGACGCTAATCTTGCAATGGAGCGATAATACTTACTGTAAATGTTTGAAACTTGATAATAAAAGAAAGACAAATGTATTATAGAGGGTTAAAAAGAATAACTGGTAATCTGACCAAAGAGGTATGAAGAATGGACTAGGAATGATTGAAAACGAGTTCTATGGTCTGATGGGACCAAAATAAATTGATTTGGGTTAGATGGGGGGACCCTGATACTTGAGCCAATCAAAAAGAACTGATTCATCTATTCAAAACTAGAAGGAATTACAAACAGAAATATTAAAGTTCGTTTAGTCAATGAATTTGAGAAAAAGCTTAATTATCAGTTGTATAAAGTACAATCATGGTGAGAGAAATCATTTTTTAAAAATACAGGGATCAGTAGATAGACAATTAAATGAGCAGTTAGCAAATCAGATATATTTTCTGATACAATGGGCAGTTCAAAGTCGAAATTTGAAGTATATTGAAAACGAAAACAAAATAATTAATTATTATTGATACAGCAAGAATGATACAATATGAAACAAAAAATTATCCACGAGTTAATAACAAATATCAAGAAGGATAAAATCAGCAGATGCTAACGTGCCAAAATTGACTAAATATTAGTTTTAGATATTAATATAATAAACATTACTAGAAAGTGAAACTGCAAACATTGTCATGTATCTATTATTTTTTTAAAATACTTTACATTTGCTACGAGTGACAGGAGAGTGTTATGTCTCGTACAATACATTCATCTTGTTATTTTAATCATTTTCTTTTATAAATCAGTTCCAAACATTTGCAGTATTATCACATTATTACGAGATTAGCGTCACGTGTTCACTGGACATAAAAAAATCTGACAGAATTTGATTACTCACGACTATTAACTACATATATCTTATTTTGTCAGTACTTCTTTTTTAAAGATATAATACGAGATAAACTTTTTTTACACACGATTGGAACATGTTTACCTTATGGTACATTACTCTTTATTCTTTAATTAACTATATTTTAGATAAACGTTATATTTCACATACTGGGTTCTTTAAAATTTGGCATAATTTCTGCACGTTTTAAATATGTAAAAATACAGTGAAATATTTTGTATTTAAAAATGTAAAATTTAAATTTTCGAAAAGGATCAAAGACCATTTTTATTTTCATTTATCTTGCAGTTCTCTCAAATTTTCTCTATTTATGTATAACCAGTGCCATAAAGACGTAAAATAAATAAATAATACGATGTGTACTTTGAGTAATTTGACTAAAAACTTTTTTATTTGCTCGATAATTATATAAACTTTACGATCTTTGTTTTGACAGAATGATTGACGAACGACCAATCGAGTTATTTTCGAACGAATTTCTGACACCTGGTAATTGATGCAGCATCGATAAATGGTTATATTCGTTACAATACATGGAACGAAAAAAGAAATCTTCGAATAACATCTTCGCGAACGAGTGATAAATGGTTTCGATTTTCACAAAAATACCTACAAGCAAAAACTTGTTGATATTAATCGACTCAACAGGAAGCTGACTAATAGAATTGGCTATTAAAGAAAGTATGACATAAAAAATTCAAGTTGAACCGTGTTTTTTGCAGTATAAATATGATCTTCGTATATCAAAATGGGTAAAGAAAATTGCAAATTAAAACAAACACGACGAAGTTTAGGCATAATCAATTGGCTGCTCAAGGCCATGGATATACGATCCCCCACCACTCGATTTCTCGTTTCTGCGCGCGCAACGTGTTTCGTCTTTAAACGGCGGTCAGTGTTCTTTTTTTAAACGTAATGTTGGAAAGATAAACTGAAATATGAAAATAGACTCACGCGTGCCCTCGCCATCGACGTCTATGCGCCAGCAATAACCCGGATTAACGAGCTTCCGGGAAGCGGTGGCCGGATATTGCCATCGAAGGGGTTTGCTACTTAGAGCCTCGTAGTCGGATTCTACACGTTTGGTTTCGATATTCACCGGACTCTGCCTGGAACCAGCCGCCATTGGGAACTTTGTCACCCATGTGCTGGGTCCTGCAAAAAAAGAAATAATTATGTTAGTTAAATTCTTACAGTAGAAAATAATATTTGACTTTGATCCATACTTGGTATCTTTGATTGATCGGTATCAAATACCCCATTTTGTGTATTTTTTAAAATTATCGATGAATTTTCGCCTATTTCGAAGCATCGAGGCACTTAACTGACAATAAGTGGAATTGTATATTTAAGATTTATATATTGCCTTTGAAATGTACAATATCGTAAGAAGTTGATTTACCCTTGACCTTGACACACATAGACGATTTTATCCATTTTGTTGAACGAAGTTAAATTTACTTCGTATCTTATCGTTCCATGGTACACTCGGAATAGATGCAGGATAAGTTTAGGATATGTTGCAGATAGGTTTACAACATGTTTGCGATACATTCATAATACGTACACGATACATTCGTGACATGTTTACGGTAAATTTAAGATATCTTCGTTGTACGTTTACGATAAGTTTAAGATATCTTCGTTATACGTTTACGATAGGTTCACGGTACGTTTACGACGGGTTTTCGATTCATTTACGATGTGTTTAACCCTTCCCATTTCGAGAATTTTTTTTTTCACACGAGCGACTAGCAATCTCGAGGCAATCTTTTGGTGTTGCTTCGAAATATTAGCGTTTTTCTTCCACAGGAATTCATAAGATAGGTTTATGACAGGTTCAAGATAAGTTCACTGTACGTTTAGAACGGAATACACGATATATTTGCAATAAGTTAACGATAAATTCACGATATATTTACGATAGGTTCACGATAAGATTATAACAGGTTGACGATAAGTTCTTAATAAGTTCACGATAAGTTCACGATATAATTGGGATAGGCTCGTGACATGTTTACGCCACAGTCATGATATCTTCATGATATGTTCATATGTTCACGATACGTTCAAGATATGTTTCTGATATCCTCATGAGTTGTTTATAACAGATTCACGATAGATTCACGACAAGTTGAACGTAGAACACGTTCAAGTATCTTCTCCGTTTCAAAGATCGAACTTCAAATGATAAAAACAAAGAAACTATTCTTTCTTGATTTGTTTCATCAACTATTCTAACATTGTTAAAAATTGGTAGATCATTTTCGCGACAAACAATTCGTTTTAACAAAATTGAGTGCATCAAAATATGGTAATCTTATAGTTACCTAACGTATAAATATTTATTAGCATGCGGTACAAGCCACAATTTTCCAGGACGTGTGACGTTAGATTACACGTAAACTAAAATTACTAAAATTACGATAATGTACGATAATGTCTACCTTGCTTCGGAGTACTACGTACAACGTTTACCTGTTTACAACCCGAACTCAAAGTCGATTTCCTAGAATATTGGTCGAAAAAACTTTTATTTGTTTTTAAGTAGTACAATCTAAAATACGGGTGACAAATATAACACATTTTATTTAATTTATATAATTTAAATAATTTTATTAGCTACGAGTTTTATGGAAATTGTTACTATCTGCCTGCAGTAATTACATGAATTTGATCTACTGCGCGTCAAATATCGTAAATATAGTATTTGCTGCTAATAAATATTTAATCGCGTTTGTGAAAACATGGTTTTATGATTTAGCGAAAGATAACGATTGCAACGTTTGACAGTGTTTGGGAAACATTTTCTTGCCGTACGATCGCCTGATTTCTTGCAATTAAAACGACATAATTGTCTGTGTTTAATATCAAGTGCATCAATTATTCGTGACAAATATTACCTTGCAGTTTAATCACGAAAAAAGAAACGATTAACGTAAAACGAACGAGTATTACTTAAACTCCAATTAATTAAAATCCTATTTATAAATACCGATGATTACTCAGTAGGTGATAATTTTCCATCATTGACATAACTTTCTTTTGTTGTTCATGTAGGTTCCATTTATTATAGTGCTATTTATATTTGCACTTACACAGGCGACAAGCCAAACAAATTGATTTCATTCATTTGCAGTCTATAAATTTTCATTTATCAAAATGTTTTGCTTTGTCATATTTTTTAATAAACATTCGAACTTAAACATACTTTTTATTTAGTGGTCGAAAGCGTATTTATTTGCAATTAATAACATTTATTCATCGATGAATATTCAATAATATTCACTCGTTTGACTAAAATTTGAATATCTATTTTTATATTTGTTCTGGTTTTATAGTTCATAAACAACTTAATTTTCATTACTAAATTTATTATCTTAGAGAAAAATAGAAAAACTTTAAAATAATATGTATAATAATAATAATAAACTAAAGAAATATGTTCTCCGTGTTTCGTGATTAGAGTTAATTACTTGCAGAAAATAATGGTCCCGTAGTTAATTAATCGCATTAACGGCGCACGGGTGATAACGTTACGAAGTGCAAGCGCAGGTTATGCAACAGATATCGTGTCAAAACAGCTACTATTGGTGCCGACAATCGGGATAAATTATCGCCTGCTTTGAGAAACTCATTATCATGGGTGTACGTCATGTGCCGCTGCATAAACCTTTCTTCGTCGTGACACGCGATTCCGATATTATTTGAGATAAAGTCGCAGTTTAAACGATTTCCTGCCCTTCGATTGGGTCTCTACCTGAAAGTTCCAAAGCAAGAATTGCATTTTTCACGTACAAAATGAACACGTACATTTATTTTTGAGCACAGTACTTATTAAAGATGTTTCACTGTTTCTATTTGTTCTGATGTTCAAGTCAAACTCTATTGCACCTAAATAATTTAACTTGCAAGCAATAGAAATTCTTTATTAAATAAATCTCAAGAGGAACCATTTGAGCTCGACAATTTAAAAAAAATTTATTTGTGTAAATTGCCATAATTTAAAGAACATGAGACCATTTGAATTGAATTAAAACTTGTTTTACATTTAAAGGAGATTGTTTTACAATATACTGAAGCAACAAAAATTTAATTTTATTAAGAGATCTGGAGAAAAGTGTAAATTGTTTAATATTTAAATATCTCTGAAATCACTGAATTTTTTCCTGGGCTCAAAAATGCATTTACGAAGATATCAAAAGAGATTTATTCAAAAGATGAGTCAGAAGATTTCTTCGAAATAATGAAAATTTAAATGCAATAATATATCAACTTGTTCAGAAAGATATTGTATTGTGGTTTTGGTGTTATTAAAATTGCGACCATTGTCGCTTCCGGCATTCTCGATGAAGGTTTCGAATCAATTTTGCAAATAACGATGACCATGAACAAAGCGATCGGTATGGAAGCGTATAATTATGCTCAACATCGTGTCGAATGCGTATCACATCGAAAGACGTAACGATATCGTCATAAAAAAGGCAAAAACGACCTTTGAGCTTGGAAAAACAGAAAGTGAATTTTATTAAATGACAGATATCGTATGGATCTAGCATAAACAGTGAATCGTAATTTCTAAAAATATTTTTATTTATGAGTATATCGTTTTCCAACGTACGATTCTTGTTGTTTAAATCAAAAACCGTTGATTATTTTTACTATCCTTAAACGTACTTTCTAGTATCATTGGAATTACGAGATATAAAAATCAGACGTTTACACGGAAGTCGTAATTTGTTGTTTCACGGTGACGATACCAAGGAGATTTAATAAATCAGAATGATCTATAGCGGAATTCCGTTCGTTCGAGCACGTGAAAGGAACACCGTGTCTTGCATAATAAATGTTTAACAAGATCGTACGAGTTGACATTTGTGAAATTGAATTCCAATCTGTTTTCATTAAAAGAATAGTATTTTCCTATCGAACTAAATCTATAAAAATGAAATAATAACATTTCTTTCTTATCTTTGACACGAATAAAAAGAAAAATTGCATTTTTCTGGCGGTGTATCTGCGTCTATCGTTTCACCCGTGGCTTTTGTTTCCGTTATCACGCTGAATCGCGATTGGTTCAGCAACAGTAGGTGAGATTTCTTTCGCGGAAATCAGTGTCGTGCGATCTCCAGTGATGGCGATGTGTACTTATTCGAAGGAAGGTTAAAGCAGATACGATTCCGGTGCACAGAAATGCACCAGGGTCGATCGAATAGGCCCGAGAGACACTTGGCAAATTAATGGCGCGCGACGATCGTGAGCGGCGCGCATAATCGTAGCTGCCTCGCGCGATTATGTCACCATCACGTGCTGTTTAGCAGCTGTGAACCACGCGGTTCGAGCGATAAAGGAACGTCTGCACGGAACAGTTGTAATTCCTTTTTTCTCTGTAACAAATACAGAACACAAAGGATATTTTCACGGAATACCCACTTTGATCCCTCAATTAACATCGAACAGAAGCAGGGGGGAAAATATTAAAATTTGAATAATGGAACGAAGTTACATTTCGCGTTGAATAAATTTAAACTTGTTTGCGCGACTGTGCAAACCGCTAATACTGTACTTTAATCGATCGTCCGTCGTTGGAATAAAATTTTTGCTCGTTTCCGGTCGTTAGTTTCTAATTTTAGAAATCTCGACGTCGCGAAGATGCATGGAACAACGTAACCCCATGTTATTGAGATTCCTATTGACGGCGATCACAGAGCTAGCAACGCTCGAAGGGGAAAAATACCGTCTCGAGGCCGTCGAGATCTGTTTGAAGGTTCGTTCAACCTTGCCGAACGAGCCACGAGAAAACGCGAGGCACAACACAGAGCGATCAACGATCGCGGTTCCGTATGGAATTTCTCCTTCGGACCTTCGCGGTTGCTTTTTATGAAACTGTCTCGAGACCAGGTTTGTGGACCGTAAGCAATTACTATGTTCCATATTTCATGCACGATTATCGCATTGAAAACACTGAATAAACACGACAAGTAATCTGAAATTAAATTCTACCGTAATATCGAGCTTCGAATAAACACGTCCCATTTCTTATGTGTTTTAAACATACATCACGGAGATTTTTATCTCGCGATTTATTATGTTATATTGTACATATTTTATAGGTTATAATTTTATCTGATCGTTCCGTATTTTTTATACCTTTCACAAGCCATAACTCATTGCTTTCGAGTCTGGAAACATGAAAACGATAAATACAGAAAATAATTGAACGGTCACTATAAAAGGCTGTATCTCAAATAATTACGAATTTTATTGATAAGATAGATCAGATTAATATAGACATGATTCATCGTACTTTTTGCTACGTAAGATTTCTGTTATAAAACTCTTTTAAGTGTTTCGTAATTGACGTCAGGAATATAACTGATAGAAAATACGAGTACGATCGAGATTTTTACATGGTCGAGATGTCACTGAAATTGTAAATTGTAAATATTACGATTGATTATAGCAAACGTCTGCAGAAATGTATCGAAGTCAACGACCAATTTATTTAGCATTCATTGAAGCAAATTTTCCTCGCTAATCTTTATCGTAAATAATTCTATTAATCGCGTCTATTACTATATTAATTGGTTTTTAGTACTCAAGATCACGTAAAGGCCATGCTATCATAGATCATTGGCTTGGTCGTGACCTCAATTTTTACGCCACGATAACAAACCCACATGGTTCTGTTCAGACAAAATGTCAGTTGTCTTGATAGCTCAAGAAATACTTAAATAATTTAACGCCGTTTTCTTTATATACTTTTCAAAAAAAAAAAATTTCATGACAATAAATTGGATAAAATACGTTCGTGGGTTATGATTTAGATTTAATTTAACGAAAACTCAGAACGCGTGACTCCGTAAAATGTGAATGAAAATATATTTCGAAAGAAAGTGGGAATTTTTTTATATACTTTCCAAGTAATTGTCGACTTAACAAAAATATTTTTCCTATCGTAAAGACGTACCAAATAAATGGTAAAAACCTCAAACTGATCGATCGTGTCGTTTGCTTGGAATAAATTCCCAATAACAGACCCACGTGGTCCTGTTCAAACAAAATTTGAATGATCTTGAGAGTTCAAGAAATACTTATAGCGTTAAATAATTTAACACCGTTTTAAAAAAAAAATTTACACGATACTTAATAAATTGGGTAAAATACATTCGTAGGTTATGATCCAGATTTAATTTAATGAATTTTACCTAGTAAAATTTGAATGAAAATATATTTCGAAAAAAAGTGTCTAAGATTTGCGTCGTCCAAAAGCGTGACCGTTAATAAACGCGAAAAAATAACACACATCGGCAATTCCGGTGTGAAAATAACACTTGAAATTCCCAGAGGCGTGAAACCGACGGAATGTTTAATTGCATTAGCGGCTGCATTGGTTGGTTTCGTTCGTCACGTTCGCTGTGGAGTATTATTCTGTATACGACGGTAAAGTCAGACGTAACGTCTTCGCGAATAAGAAACACCGCCACGCCTTTTGCGTAAAGCCGGATGAGATAGAAAACACGTCGCCTTCCTGCACGGCCTATTGTGTTCCATATTTGACAATGAGTCAACTTCCCGCGAAGATTTTAAAATAGGTCTCTGCTCGAGTCGAAGCATCAATTTTAATGTGCAAGGGCGGATCCAGAAACTTTGAGCAGATGTTTACACTTCTGCATGATAAAGAACGTCTATAGAATCAAATGTATTTTCTTTAATTTTATAACTCTTGAAGAAATAATACTTATTTAAATAATTTTATACATTCAACGATTAATCGGTAAATAAGTTAATTGAAATAAATGTAAGAAAAATGTTTCGTTTAGCAATCTTGAAGAAATTCTTTTTTAAAGTGTCGTACGCTGAAATTCAAAGTAAAATATTCTATGTAAATTTTATATTTATTAACGCGTTCGATAAATATCGAAGCTTTTTAAACGAAACGCAGAATTTTATGTATAATTAGCCGCGGCACGCTTACGTCGACGATTTTTCCCAATCCCAAAAGCAATAGGCCACAAATTTTGTTTTATCTCTTCTATTGACTCGACACGGCGACCTCGAAATGGTAATTAGAGTTTCGAGAACAGAGAAAAGTCACATGATGCATTATCAGATGAATGCGGAGCATACAGAATTGTAAATGTCGAGTGTTTGGTTACAATATTGCGCACAATCATCGAAGCAGGTGCTGAAACATTATCGCGAAAATCCACGAACAGTTTACCTATAATTCTGGTCGTTTTCTATGATTTGCATTCCACGTTGCAATGCATTTAAATGATATTCTTTAATAGCTGTTTGGCGATTGGAAAGAAATTATTCATGCCACCGCGATAATTCAAGGAAATAGTGAGAATAACTTTGTTTTTTAATCGACTCTGACATCTTTCTTTTGATCTTTCTTGACCTTTCAAGCGCCATTCACTCGATCGTCGAACTGTTTTTGTAGCTTATGTATATATTCAAGTCTCGTCACCATTTATTGACGAGTATTCATGACCATTTCATTATTTTGGGAAAAATAAACATTTTTTCGCTGCACGTCAATAAAAATTAAATTCTTCCTTCCGTTCTCTCTTGAAACATTTTATTTTCAAGAAAATCTTCTGTATTATTGTCCTATGAACTATGGCTGATGACTCTAGTTCTATCCAACTTTGTTTCACGGTTCAGAGTAATAATAACATTATTTCTGAACAAGTTAGAGGCAACGTATTGTATCCGAATCGTGTGCAGTACACAAACCGCTAAAATCGATATAGAACCACGACAAATAAGTCAGCCTGTGTCTATAATGCGTAAGCCTTCTTCTGTCAATAGTTGTCATTAATCATTCAACGTTCCGCGGTTCTATTTAGCTTGGAAGAAACTCGGTACGCTCCTAGAAGCTAGACGAAGTTTCAGGTGATGTCGACGTGAAACCGAACGTTTAGAAACTTCGACTCTCTATGGGATTCCTTGCAAATTACTCACCTTTACTATTTCCCACGAAATTCGCGTCAATCAACGACTGCATTGTTCTCCAATTTTTACCGAACGACCGGTTTGGAATGTCGGGACGCGAAACGATGGAATTACGAAAAGAAAACTGATCTTAGAACTTTCGAAGCATGTTATAAAGATTGTTCAGTAATTAGCGGTGCAAAAAGTGAGTCGAATGTGTGATTATTAAGTTGCTATTAAAAATTACACTCTGACGAGGGTACGGTTTGTAGTTTTTATTGTAGCATGTTCTGTTGCAAAATTTTAAATGCGTTTTTCTCAATCCCGTGTTGTTTAAACAACGTTGAAAATGGTAGAAAAAGTTGTTTTTTATACAGATATACAATCATACAAAGTGTTTTGTTTGATACATTAAAGATGAAATAATTTTATTTTCCCTAATACTAATTATGTTCTTCCAAGTCTGGAGAATGAACAGATCCGTCTGTTTATTCGGCTGACAAGAGACGATCTATCGTCACGCATAAATCACATGCAACGTTCAACTAATGGAACTTCTTCCAACAACTTATGCAATTGATTACACAAGAAATTGACATAAAATTGACCTGTTACTATTAAAGAAAACGGGGAGTTATCGAACATTGTATACAAACAATTCAGTGGAATTAATTACACCAACTAAGTGTGTGATTAAGAATAGTCGACGTAAAAAAAGTGTCTGTCACTCCGGAACGAGATTAAACAGGGAACTTTTTTACATACTTCCCGAGTAATTGTCGTCTTAGCAAAAATATCTTTCCTATTGTGAAGACATACCAAATAAATGGCAAAAATCTGAAACGGGTTGATCGTGTCGTTTGGCTGGAAAAAATTCCCAAAAAGATGGTAAGATGGCACGAGTTCTAGTGTAACGACCTTTAACATCGAGCGTAATTTTTTATATACTTCCCACATAATTGTCGACTTAAAAAAAATATTTTTCCTATCGTAAAGACGTGTCAAATAAATGGTAAAAATCTCAAACGGATCGATTGTGTAGTTTGCTTGAAATAAATTCCCAAAAATATGGTAAGATGGCACAGATCGCAGTGTGATGATCTTTAACATCGAGAGTAATTTTATATACTTCCCACATAATTGTCGACTTAAAAAAAATATTTTTCCTATCGCAGAAACGTGTCAAATAAATGGTAAAAATCTCAAACGGATCGATCGTGTAGTTTGCTTGAAATAAATTCCCAAAAATATGGTGAGATGGCATAGATCGCAGTGTGATGATCTTTAACATCGAGAGTAATTTTATATATACTTCCCACATAATTGTCGACTTAAAAAAAATATTTTTCCTATCGCAGAAACGTGTCAAATAAATGGTAAAAATTTCAAACTGATCGATCGTGTCATTTGGTTGAAATAAATTCTTGAATAGACGCGTTGGTCGCGACGCAACGACCTTTAGCATCGAGCTTAATGGCGTACTTCCGGTCTAGAGTAAAATGTCCCCGTGACGGGCTAGCGAATTCGACCGATCGCCGTTCCTCGACCGAATCGGCCCGGTACACGGTCAGAAGCCAAACGACTTAATCGCCGATCTGCACGCCCGGCCAGGAATTTATGCAAATCACGGTAGTATCCGCCAGACTTCGCAATTGCACTCGCGCCGGTTCAAAGATAGCGCTGACAAATTGGCCCCAGATTAAGGGCATTTCGGAGGGGGCATGCACGGTAACCGGGTAAAGGCGAAACGAAACTGGGTCTGCGACTCCTGCACGCCGCTTTCGTGTACGTTTCACTTTGTTCCCTCTATTTGCACTAATATTAACGTTCACGGACGTACGTCGATATCACGTCGGTTCCTTCGAGACACTATCCTAACTTGGACGATCGAAAAACAATTTCATTATCTTTCTATTTCAGTTTTTGTACCGTCCAGTACAACAAGTGTTACCACGGCTTCTTAAACGAGCGGTCAAACTATTTTTTTTTACGTATCTTTTATTAGTCGTTTCTGCAAAAATATAACTGTTTAATATTCACCCCTAGGAAAAATTTTACTGGGAGATTCTAGTGATTTAATTAATGTCGAGGAGTCAGTGGATTTTGAAACGTTCCAAAATTATCTAAAATTAATGAGAAAAGATAGATCACGAATGAACCATTTAATTTAAAAAAATATTTAGAAATGACCGAATTCCTAGAGACTCGATTTAATAAATTATTAAATTTATCTAGTCTGGAATGTTTAATTTTAGTTCAAAGGAAAATGGACAGAGTCGACGACATATTTTAGTACGGATCACCAAGCTCCGAAAGATAGTTTATTTTGCTTGGATCGCAAAGGCCAAAAATCAAATTTTTCGTGTCAGAAGCTCCCCACGTGTGAAGCACGTTTCGATAGCGTGAGCATCACGGGGCCCATTGTAATAATACGTTGAACTGGCGTGCTTACATATGTCTAGAACCATGCGAGTCCTCGAGTCAATGGAACAGAGAAGCATATAATTATTCGAGATACATCTGCACTCGTAACGAGTGGAGTTACCGCTGTAACATTTTCCTCGAACAACAATATTAAACGCCGCTGCTTTTTATGTAAGAATTTTAATAATCAACCGACACGAACGTGACGAGCTACTTTCATTGTTCCTCGACTGTTCACGCGGGCTCGTGGCCCCTCTCGAATCGAGCACGCAAGATGTATTCCACTTCCAGCAGAGATGGATTGAGGAAGGAAAGGGTTTTCCCACGAATGAAATAGCAATCAGAAGAATTTACGACGCTTTAACAATATATCCCCACGTTTGATGCACGGAAATTGGCACACATTATTTTTTCCTGGCGTTTCAATCGAACTTACAAATTTCCTGTATACTCATTTTTTTATTTCTTTTATGATTGTTCGTGTTCTCATACGATATCAGGTTTCTTTTACTAGATCTGGTTTTTTAAAACAGTTCACCCCCTCCTTTAGTAAGGGTGACTAACATAATAAGGATGACTGACGACAAGAACATGATGCATAAAGTTATGACTTAAATTAAATTTACATCGATTCAATGTTATAATGTTTTTCGAGCTAATTTTTATACCCCTTCGTATCAACTTTAAGGGTTGGTTTCAACCCCATAGATATGAAAATGCAGTAAATGTAGATATCCGTGGGGGATATTTGGAAACATCTCTTTGTATTTAGCTTCTTAAAACAGTTCACCCTCTTTCCTAATAAGGGTGACAGTCGACAAGAACATAGTGCATAAAGTTATACCGTAAATTAAATTTACATCGACCCAATACTATAATGTTTCTTGAGCTAATTTTTGTATTTCTTCGTATCAACTTTGAGAGTTGATTTCAACCCATCAACAAATGTGTCTGAAATATTTTTCTAAGCAATCCTTGGGGGGCTATCTAAAGACGCCTCATCGTAAATAAATATATGAAGTGTTTTCATTCATGGCCTGTTATTCGAATAAAATTCTGTCGATCTCTGGCTGCAACGAGCGTCGAGACTGTGCCCAGCACGTGCGTGTTCGTGCCTCGTTACGAGTATACAACGCGGTCTCCTCCACTCTTGCATTGTATTTACGTGTCTACGGTCGGTACAATGTACGATCGTTTCCACGTGGTCTATACACGTTTCAGGTTATCCCACTCGTATCTATGCGCGAGTACGCTAGCTCTCGAGTACGTGTACCTCTCCGTCGCGATAGAACACACAGGGAGACACGCCTATGCCTGCCTGGAGAGCAGGTGCATCGGCCTGAAGCACAACGAGGAAAATTATTGATTTTCCTTTATCCACGGAGTCGGTGGTTTCCCGTGCTAGCATGGCGAGGGGGTGACGCCGTCCCTTGGCACGACTGGGACGCCCTGCATTCGAAGACAATGGCCTTAGGGTCAGTGAGCTTCGTGCCATCGTGACACCGTGAAAATCGAACAACCAGGCACGAAATCTTATCAACCAGCCTACCGCAACTTTTTTTTCTAGTTTCAAGTTCGGCTCGAATGAGATTACGGAAGATATTCCGCGGCACGCACCGCTGGTAATTATTGTTTTCGTTTCGAGCACGATCTAGGGATCGATATAGGTTAAGGGAAAGCCTTGCACGTCAGAGCGATATTAACCCCTTGTTGTACAATGACGAATCTGACTCGTTATTAAGTTCTTCATGTCAAGTTTCATAATTATGAGACCACTCGTCATCGAGTCTTATACAGGGTATTCGGCCACCCCTGGGAAAAATTTTAAAGGCAGATTCTAGAGGCCAAAATAAGACGAAAATCAAGAATACCAATTTGTTGATGGAGGCTTCGTTAAAAAGTTATTAACGTTTAAAGTTCGGCCAGTACAGAATTTTTTTCTCGAAAATACGAAGGATTTCGAGTGTATGTCTATTGACCAAAAATGATTGTTATTGACCCCCGCATCCAATAATAATTTTTTCAGAACGATTTGAAAATTTTTTTTTTCGCCGAAAAATTTAGGCACCTACCCCCTGTCGATTTTTCTTAAAAATTCGTTTTTTATTTTTAGTACTTTTGTTTGACGCCCTACAGAAAAGTTGTCTAATACTTTTTTGTAGGTGCCTATGAGCCCTACTTCAGAAAAAAGTTTCATTGAAATATATTCACAATTGCAGGAGTTATGGTTGTTTGAAAATTTGACCATTTTTATGCAGTTTTTCTAACTTTACGGGGTCACGGAATAACTTTTCGAATATTTTTAGAATTTCTACATATTCTACACTAAAATACGCGTCGTTTGCTTTTTTAAACATTAAAATCGTCCAATCCGTTCAGGAGTTATGACGTTTTAAAGATATGCTTGAAAATTCGGGCAGACATTTCTGGTCAGAAATTAGATTTTCGGTAAGGAATTTTTTTCTCGAAAATGGTTAGGATTTTGAGGGTATATGTATTGACCAAAAATGATTAGAATTGACCTTTGCAATCGAAAATAATTTTTTCAGAACGATTTAAAATTTTTTTTTTTCGTCCAAAAATTTCAAAACCTACTCGAATTTTTTTCTCGAAAGTGCATAGGATTTTGGTGGTACGTCTATTGACCAAAAATGATTGCAATTGACCCCCGCAATCGAAAATAATTTTTTCAGAACGATTTGAAATTTTTTAATTTAATTTTTTAGTAACTTTGTAACGAAGCCTTTGTCAAAAAATTGATATTCTTGATTTTCGTCTTATTTTGGCCTCTAGAATTTCCCATTGAAATTTTTTCCAGGGGTGGCCGAACATCCTGAATATTAAAATCAACATATTTTTACATTTACGAGGTATTCATAAAACAAATCTATCCTTTTTCGTGGCCATTCCTTGTACGAAGAAATTTAAAGAAAATTAAATAATATAGGTTTGACCAATTATTTGAAATTAAGTAGTATGTCAAGGGGAGCCTAGGAGCGGCGAATTCTTTACTATCTATTTATTCATATTTTTATATTATCCAAATAATCACGTTCGTCTTAATCGTTTTTGGAATTGAACCGTAAAATATATAATAAATCTTCTTTTGAATTCTATAACGTTTAGAGGGAGCAATTACAATTAGTTTCAAGTTATTTGAGATAGAATAAAAATTGCAATATAGAACCTCGATTATAGCACGGGAATTGTGGGGGATGGTCGTTAAGCAACAAGTAAAGCAGAGTACAGTGGTGGATGTAGCAATTACTCATTGGTTATCTCATTTGTATTACCATAATTGCAATACCATCATTGTTTGCTTTTAGTCATCGTGAACGAACCATTATAAATAAAGCTAATAATTACAGTGAAATAATCGGACCTATTTTTTATAGTTTCAAAAATAAGCAATACTATCAATGAATTCTTCAAGTTATTTAGCGATTGTTCCTTGTAAATCTGGTTACATTTAACTATTCTATTCCTATCCACAGATGCGGTTGCAATATTTAGACCAGCACTCCCTCGGTTAAATATACATGTATTAAATGACTCCGCAATTGCAATTGCCAATCGATAATATCGATACACCTTGAACACAATCGTAACTTAAGATGGAACTCTATCTCTGACCGAGTCCTACCTCAACGTCTATCTTCAATTACAATACATGAATTCGAACGCAACACTCGTATTACGCAGTAAATTATCCGTGCATTTCTTTTTTTCAAAAGAAATAGAAACAACAATACCGACTGATATCACCCTATCTAATCAGTACGTTTTACGAATATGCAATTTGCTTCCTACATATATTTCAAATATTTTTAATTGACAAGCACGAGTATTGTTATCGTACTCTGTATCAGAAGACAGTCATCGGTTTTTGTATTCTAGATAATCATGGGAATACTAATAATACTAGTTGTGAAACAATTATAAATTCTGTAAAGGAATTTTATCTCGTGTTGATATTATAGTCTCACTATCTCATTATCGGTATTATAGACGGATTAAAATTCATTACTCACGACTGAGATTGATCTATTCGAGCATTCTCTAGTTAATAATGGTTTATTAATTTTCACGAAAACTTTTTAAAAATGTCAAATTGCAATCGACATAGCGTGACTATTTCTTACTATAGGTTTCCCTTGGCAACTGCAGTTAAAGTCATTTTATCTGCTTGGCTTAACGAAACTATTTTTATTAACGAGCACCAAGTATTTTTCTTTGGAACGTCGAAGAAAAACGAGATTATGTTAGACGGCTTCTTCGAGCGGAATGCAAGGCTAACACACGAAGTTGTATGTCAGATTTCTCTGAACGGAGAAACAAAGTGAAAACAATAAATTTTTCGTTTATATAAAAAACATATAAATGCAAAAAACTAATATTAATTGCTTAAATGGTGTAACGTATTATTCGATGCGAATAAATTATCGTCACAGGCTGCGCGACAAAACAGAACAACGCACAAAAATAATATTTGCTAATGATATCCAATTTAGAAGTCAGATTCGAACGAAGAAAAATGTCGTATGAAATTATCGTCCAATCGGAGGAATCGAACGATTTCTCGGATTATCTTTCGAAACGCACGAAATCCTTCTGTCAGAGTCAAATTCCTTATCAACATAACCCATACTACTATTACTCCGACACTAACCCAAACGAGACCGCAAAAATTTGAATATTTTACCAATGGAAGTACATTATGCATATACGGTCTCTTATGTAAATTTAAACAGATTCCATCGTTACAGTCGGAGATGGGTAAAATTCTAATTCAAATAAAAGTTTCGAGTAACAAATATTACAAAATAAAATATTATAGAACGATAAGTATACGATGAAATATTTCACGTGATACAAATAGAAATTTGACCGATCGAATAAACGTCACGAACAAATTCCTATACGTTGCTTTCGTTGGTTATCTATTGTCCGATTAAACTATTGCTGCAATATTTCCAACCGTTCGAAGAATCCATGTACCGTAATCTCGTTTTTCTTCGACGTTCGAAGAAAAATGCTTGGCTCTCGTTAATAAAAATAGTTAAGCGGTAACAGGCGACTCACCATTTTGGATAGAGTAGTCCCACTGGTTCGTGTCCTCCATTTGAAATTGAGGTCCGCGAAATTGAGATCCGAGTAAAGTTTGCACCGTGTCGTCTTGTCTGCTTCTGGTCCTCGATTAAACCGAACTCGTTACTGTGGCGTAGTTTTCTCGAATCGAGAGAAATTGTCACCGCGTGCTTCAAGATCGAACGCACCGACGATCGAATTGAACTCGAAACGTGATCGAGAGACTGTTGACAACTTAAAACTCGTTTTCTTCCCCCTTTTATTTTATACTTTGCGTTGAGACGAGTCGAACCGCGAATACGCGAACTGTACGATCGTATCGGTGTCGATATTTACGAACGTACGACTTTGAAAGTATTTCGAAAGCGCTACTTTTCTTCTTTGTTGTGCAATACGAACCGAAAGGTCACCTAACCCACGCGAAATCGCTCACGAATGTGACGCCGGCCGGCCGATCGCTGGATTTTATACGCGGGCCAGTCACGTGACCTCTTACTACACTGGAGAGAACGACCGCGCATGCGCGGGATATTGTTTACACGTGCCCACGAACCATGCCCTACCATGTGCACGTTAGCACGTGCTTAGTTATGATCAACATCGATAATTTTGAAAACTCGCGACTCCCTAAATGTTTACATATCGATTCTATAAACCACTTTAACGAGTTTCATGACGTTTCTAACGAGTTTTCGAGCCTTTATTTATGTTTCTACGTACGCAACCGATCTAATTGAATAATGTTATTTGCAGCGCGGTTTCATATCCGGAACCTGCAGTTTGAGTTGCACCGTGTGCTTGGGATAGTCAAAATTGTAACGATAAATTTACAGATTTCGCTATTTGTAGGCAATTTATATAGTTTTTTTTTATTTAATTCTATAAATAGCGTATAAATAAATAGCTACGTTTGTAAATTTCTACACACTTTCTAATGTCTATAAATTATTCAATTTGCGAATTTATTGCAACTTTCTAGATAATTTCTAGAACACCTAAGTTGTAGATTTATTTAGTTGCTTGTAAAAAATATAAATGTTCATATTTGATCGAACATATTTAGTATTTGAAAATACGTATTATTTATTAGATTTTTTAAAGCACCATAAACTATATTTGTCACGTTTGACAAAATATAGTCGTAACATTATCCTACGTTTTGTCCCTATTTTCTAGCCCTTTTCAGTACTACTTTAAAATAATTTATTATTTACATTAAGCATACGTGGTCGCAACAATAAATATGGATGTAACCTTTAACACGTCACGCGTTCATATAATTTAACAAAGTAAACGATTTTGGTTTTTCTATGCTATGTTTTATCGCTATTATGCACACTTGATGTAAATAATCGAATATATCTATCCTTGACTCTAATGCTCCGTCTTACGAGAATTTCTTTCTTAGGCGAACGTTGTCTCTTGCTTCAAAGGGCGAATAGCGCACGTCTATAAATTTTATTTAATCCACTGTATGTATATGTTTCCACACTTAGTCGATAAGACAAAATAATGAGAATTTTATCTTTACTGTCGCGTTAGGAAAATTTCTACGGACGCCGAGGTATAAAAAAAAAAAACGACTTTTTCGGTTGTAAGTCACACGCGCTCTTTGTTAATCTTGATGACACGATAAGGTAATATAATACTCGGCAATTGTCATACCTTCGAGAAATCAAATACGTCACGAAAAGCTCTGCTAAGCACTTTTAATTCGACATTGTAACGAGTTTCTTTGTTGTTTCAACGTTTAAAATACAGCGTAATTTAAAAAATTCGCGGAAGTAGCTTTATCCAAGTTCCACAACATAATCGAGCATCGACATCGATTGATAACCGACGAAAAGAGAGATTAGATTAGTCGAACATGGCTTCTCCATTTCGTTTGAAGTATTTTCCATTCTCCATTTCCCAAAATGCAGTTTACGTTTTCTTATTTATCACCAATATTATGTTCATAAAATATAAGTCTTACGAATAAAGATACAAAAAATAAAAATTTTTATAACAGTTATTAAACAATATAAAATAATTCTAGATTAAGTTACGTGTAATACTAATCCTCACGTATATTTGGATTACTTTTACACCTAATTTTTCCACGTTTACACTCTGCTATTTTCACTTTTATTTCATTTTAGTTCCTCGTTATTTCGTTTTCATTTTAACGCAGTACAATCTTACTTGAATTGTTTCGAGGATGACTAGAGGCTACTAATCGAAAGTGTTTACGTGTAGTTTATGAATAATAAATGATTAGTTATGACTACATTCGATGTCATTGAGTTTTATGAATGACGCTCAAGTGTTTACATTTGACGTAGTTCTCTTTGATATGAATTTTTGTTTTCTTTGCATGTTATATCACTCAGATACAGCTAACTTCGGTATAATTAATTAATATCAATCTATACTCTCAGATACATATATTATCTATAATATTTAGTTCGTAATTTAACCTTTCGAAGTTGGAATTTTGATACGATTTTCAAACAAGTTTCACTAACTAATAATTGCTTTATCAATAGTTTTGGACAGATTGTAAGTAAAATATATTAGGGAAAATCATTATATATTTATTCCTAGTTGATTATTCGTAATTGACACTCAGTTTATTCTCTATTTGGGAAAGTTTATTCCAATAAAATTAAATAAATCTTCATTGGAACGATCTTTTCAATAAGAATTTTCTCGAATATCGTCCGACTCTAATTGATTAGATTGTTGCACTCCGTGAACAATCACGATCTGATAACAGGGCTGATCACAGAGTGTGAATCATAGTAATATCCTTCTTCTGGAGTCGAGGACCGGGACATTCCCACCATACTTTCACCACTCAACCGTCAAGTACAGAATTATGTATCTGGCTTGACGAGTTTTTTCTGACGCGTAAATCAGTGTAAAGGACATCTCTTGTATCTCGATCGCCTAACAAGATTTTTGCATTTATGACTCAATTTTTAATCGCGCGTTACGTATGATTGATCATTAACCGGAAGGCGACCGTTTGCTCGCACGTATTTATCAGTTATAAATAATTACAGGCAACGTGGAATATTCATTCCGTGTTGTTGCAATTATATCTTCGATTGCATCGTTGAACCACTACGGCCGAGCAAACAAAATAATGAAAACAAACATTAAAGTCTCAGTGCAGCGAACGTTGGACTGTTTTATCGCGAATGTAATGAAATTTTCTTTGAACACTAGCTTCAAAGATTAGTCTATGATGTAAATAGCAATTTATAACCTCGAAGAGCAATCTAGAAAAGAAAACCAAACGATTGGAATGGTAACGATAATAATATAAACTGTTTGAAACGGATGTGTATCAAATACGGAGGGATGAAAAGTTTAAACTCGGAATCCCACGCCCGCATATCCGTTCATTGGAATATTTTAAGACGAAGGTGGTCACTTCTGAAGTTCTGCGAAGTGGATGGTATAATTAGAAGTGTGTATAACAAAAGTGGTTTGCATGAATCGCGCGCGGACCGTTATGGAAGCCGAAAATGAGTATTTTGGTGAGACGCAGGATATCTCAAAAATAAAAAAAAAAAGTAATGGCCGTGGCACGATTCACAAATAGCGATTTTAACACTTGACGGACGGATTCTTCTCGCTCTAGATTGTCCCCTTTTTAGTAAAATTGAATAAAGATGCGCGCAAAACGCGGGAGAAATGCGGCGTTCGATCTCCTTTCGCGTACAGACGAGACGCCAACAAGGAACTCGCGTCGAGGAGCTCGTGCCACTTTAATTTCATCAAGCTCGGATAACATTGTCACGTCAGTGTTATGTCATGGAACGTGCCCGATGTTCGCGTCGTCGTTTCGTCTTCATTATACCAATAAACCAGTCACTCGCACTCCGATGCCCCCAATGAAAATTAATAAATTCCCCAGCAAGTTCCATCATAAAACGTCAATGGGACGTTCACTCGCTTGCGTCCTCAGTTTTCTTTCACAATTTTCCACTCGACCGTCCGTCGAAGCCAATTGCTTTCATGGTTCCCTCGAAATCAGAATCAGGACCATCTTCGATGAATTTATTAAGCGGGGAACAAATACAGTACTTTTTCACTGAGAAACTTTTCGATCTAAGATTACCAGATTGTCAATCTCGATACAAGAAAGTTTGGACTCGTGCCATTTAAAGTAAAACGATTCCAGGTATTCGTTCATCAAAAATGGTCGAAAGAAATGACGAAGCTACACGAATGGCTCGTATATGGCAACGGAATTATTCTATTAATGGTAATGACACATAAAAATCGGAACGCTGTGATTGAAGTATGCTTCTAAGATGCATGCGAAATTGTCGATGTATAAAACAGGCAGACAAACGTTAATACTTTTTTTAAATATTTGCGATGTGTTGTTCCAGGCGAAAAAATATTTAGATACGAACCTGGAACTCGCACAGCAAAAAATTTGTCTATTTTCGTTTCTGAATTCACGTATGTGCACTGTAATATTTCGAAAAATGGTCACGTCGACGCGTTACTAACGAACGAACGCTTCTATCGCGATTTACTTCGCATTTTAATTCCTCATGCTGGCGAACGAGAACCGATATTCCGTTCGAATTCTTTTCTAACTCTTACGTAATCATCATTTCGCTCGACCTTCACGGTAATTAAATCGTTCCGTATTAACTAGCGATTATGGAATGAAAAATCACGAAGACATTGCGACTGCATCAGCGAACGTGTCGAGTATTCGTAGATCAATAATTTTTTTTCTACCTCAAGTACAAAAGCAATATTAACGTTTATAATAATAAAACGTTTCGTCCTTGGGTATAATCTTCTTTGATGAAAATCATTACAATTCTGCGAAAGAATCGTACGATAGTGAAATCATCGTGTTGTTTACTTTGTCTCTGGTACGATCCGTCGTTGCAAGCGATTTCGATTCGATCTTTTATCATTCCTTTCCATTACCTGGTTCGCGAAACGTGACCAAATATTTCCACATTATGATCGAAACGATTTGTGCAAACCGCGACTCGCACTAATTTGGTTAGGATAGTCAAGTCGATCCTGCGTGTCTGTTGTTATGCGCGTTAGTCATTAGCGTGACTACCGTGTGCGTTGAAAATGCTAATGACATACGCAACTGCGTTCTTTGGACTATTTCCAGCGTCAACTTCGTTTATTTTCGCAACATATTTGTTGTGTGTGTCGTTTGCTCCTTTTATTTCGCGATGGAAGACGCGACACGACGATTATCTGACAATTATTATTGGAATGAGGAAACGGGTCATGGACGTTGACGATGATCAAGTTATCCAACGCGATGTGTCGAGTAATTTTTCTCATTGTTCGATACCTCCACGAATAAATTATCCTACTATTCAGAGGCGTGAAATTTTTCTTTCCTCGTTAATGATTACATTACTAGCAATTGAAAAGTGACGTAATTATTGATGTACGTTGTTTCTAAAAAAATTGTACCGATCCTTATTTTATTATATTATATTCTACGATAAGAAATATGGTCACTTGTATTCTTCAATAAATTATCTTCAAATGGGAATTCCGACAAGAGTTGAATCATATTTTGGTCGCGTCACCGATGACTTTCAAAAGATTTTAACTGCAAGTGATAACTAAACTTGGTGGGTCATAAATCCGTAAAACTGAAGAAAAAACATTAACTCTGAGAGTTTCTTTCATTTTGATTGCACCTAAGTCAAACGCCTGACTGAGTTTTTATGTCCACTTCGAGGAAGTTGAATTATTTGTTCTCCATTTGCCTTATATTTTTCATTACTAATTAAAGAATTAAATTTGCAAAATTTAAACAGAACATAGTAAACAAGTAACACTCCTTGGGTAGTTGGTGCAACTATCTATTTTGTAATTATGAAAATTTATTTATACGTAACAAGATAAGAACACTTTCTCTACCATGTTCAATAATAGATCTTAAAATTTTCACGTTGAATTTTTTCTTTTCGAATATTTTCTTATCAAATATTGAATTTAAAAAGTGAAGATGAGAATTAAAAATGTATTGTTGTCTATGTTTGATTTCTTGTGTTAATATTGAATCTTTTCCCTGTCTTCACGAATAAAGTAAATAGTAAATTTTTAGTTGTATCTTCCTTGATCGTTTTCTGAGTGCGCCGCTGACTTTGAATCTCGTCTATCGATGTTGCAATCGATTATTTCCAGCGACGTAACCGCATAACCGTTTTCTCGATTTTATTGCGTTTTGATGGGTCGATCGTTAACGTATACGAAGAACCGGTATCCATTTTCTCGCTCGAGTGCGGCGTGTTCGATCTTAAAATGGATCTACAGAATCCATTTAGTGTCAAAGAATAACACACGCTTGCGAAAACACACGTAGACGTGTGGCGTCAATGTCAAAAGCGAGGCCACGGTAACGATCTATCGCGAGAATTCTTTACCAGGTCCAATCTAATTAATCCTCGTTAAGTCATTGTCAATTGTTTACGTAAACGATCGCCCCGACTGCAACGCCAGATGCAAACTTTTTCATCACGAAACGCGCACGTGTACGTACCTTGTTCCAACTGGTCTACAAAAGGGAAGAAACACTCGTGGCGCGTCGTCTGCGAGTTCCAATGACGCTAAAACTTTAATTTCAACAGGGACATTGTATTCTTCGATTAATTGCTATCGAACGGGAACATTGGCAGAGTCTAATGAAGACTTTAAAAAAAATTAATCGCTTGTGGACATTAGACTTCTCAGATCATAAATCTGTAAAACGTAAAAATAACATTGTGTTTCATTTTAAGGATATACAGTTGCTAAAAATTATCTTGAATACTTGATAGGGATAAGATTTTGGCTCTGATAGTATCTAAAACAGAAACGAATGAAGAAAATTGAAAATCCAAAACAAAGTGTTGATAATTCAATGTGATATTAGACTTGGGTATAAAGTGTCAGACTAGTCACCTTAAATGATTTTTTCACATGTTCTTAAAGGACTTAATAGGTTTCTAATGGATCCATTACCACGTTGACTGTCATGGTGGTCACTGGTGACCGGTGCATCAAGCCTAGATAATGTTCATCAACGTGTTAGAAGATAAGAAGTGAAGCAAATTGGGGGTCAAAATAATATTGATAGCCTAGTGTGACCTAAACATTAAAGCAACCCTCTATAACTCAGATTTACTGATTTAATCCTGTCCTCAATATATATCAATTGTGGTTTTAAAGCAATAGTATGTCTTAACGATATTATTTTACATTGTTTACACTTTCTAAAGATATTCTTATTAAGAGAGAAAATATAAAGATGGCGACGTTACTGACCCGACTCTAGCATCACTATAACAAAGATGCACGATTTGGGATAAAATGAGAATCGACGCCCAATAAAATCGAAAAAGAAACTTCTTGCAAAACCACACGATGCGTTCTATTCGCGCGTGAAAACGAACGCCGGATATCCTAAAATGACTTTATTAACTCCTTAACTTTACACATGTTTAATATGTAGTACTTGTCAGAGATATCTGTATACGTGTGTTATTACTTCAATATTCCTTCGTTCGTAATCGATGTTACCACTCGAGGATGATCGCAACCGAGGCGTCCATTTTCGGTCGAGTCGAACGAGCAACTCCTTTCATCCGATCTCGTCGAAGCGCTACAGCGGACAAAAATAATTCGAAAATCCCAGTCAATATGTATTCTTATGTATAGCGTTGTGTGTACAAGAAATTCCTATGCGCGACGCCGCAATCGTATCTCTCCCCCCCCCCTACGCGTGGAACATTTTCGTTTGCTTTCATCGGGAATCGGCTTGAACGTTCTCTTCCATTCTATCTAGTCGTTCGTTCTCTCTTTCTTTCTCCCTTTTTATCTTCTTCTCTTTTGTACAAAATACTTTCGAACAACTCTCACGGGTCAAACGAAAGTTCCCGCCTCCCCTTCGCCTCGAAAAGACACCATTTTTTTGTTCGCCTCTCGCCGCCCTTCGACTTCCCGTCTTTACACGTTTTGCGTCCCCCGTCTTATTAAATATCGTACACGTTTATCATACATAATTGTCGTTATTCTGTTTCTTTTTTTCGTTTTGTTCGTTTTGTCACAGTAACACAATTGCAGCGGTCGAGAATTACGCGTTAGAGCGATGATATGATTAGAAGCATGATATGATGTGTCCTTGTTTATCGCAGCGCTTAGACCAGGGTACAAAGGGATGCCCCAATTTTCGTAGTCGTCGCGTGGCGTCGGGGGTTGCCCGCGACTCGAGCTTTTCGTATAAAAAAAGGTACCGACGTTAGTTGGAGCTCGGACGCGGCCACCCCCATGACCCGTGACCCTTCAATTTCCTTGTGGAGGGGGGTACGCTAAAACGTTATACAAAAATAGAAAATATTCCGAGGTATCGCTACAAGTCGAGTACACGGAAGTGAGGCGTAATTCGAGGCGCAAACAAAGATGGAACGATTCCTCGCGGGAAAATTAATCGAAAACGTTTTGGTGATAGTTTTTTCTACGATGCTTCGTTCTCGAGAAAATCCTGATTGAAAATGCTCCCCCATTACGATAGTTAGTGTGCAAGAGTATTATCCAGATAAAAAATATTCGACAGAATAAATAGCTGCACGTTGGTTTTATCGATCATTTATTGTTCGAATAAAATGTAGTGGGCGTAGCCAAGAAGCGACGAGGGATTAAAAATGTCGATAAAACCACAAATTGCTATGTGCTCGAACGAACAAATAAAGTAAAATAACCCGCTGTATTATTGTCAAACGACGCAACTGTTAGTTTGTACAGAGAGGAACGGAAATTGTGAGTGACAGAGAGATAAGATATTCGAAGACGGAAACTTTTTAATATGAATTTTTAAGCTTGATTTTCCCTAGAGCTCGCCACGAACAAATATTTATTTCGCAGTTACGAAGATAGAATCGCTGTCTGTACGGTTTCACCTCGAATTACAACCCATTCTGTATTTATTACAGATCAACGTAACGCTTTCGTTTCATGGATCAAGTGTCTTTCGTTGAGTTCACGCTGCGATAAACAAGACGCGATGAGAAAGGATTTGTCGCGTAAATATACTTAAATCTTCTACATTATAAAGACGTGAATTAATAGTAATATATTATATCGTAATTTAGCTTGCATACGAAACGTCCGTTTATCATTCTACATACACAATTAGCATCATCATCATCATCATTCACACGAGTTTATAGGAGTGACCCCAAATTTGCGGATTCGTCGACCGTCTTCGCGAACGCGGATGTGAACGGACCCTTCAAATTCGAGGCGGGCGAAAGATATTTCTTTTTTTTTTTTTTTTTTTTTTTTTTAATTCTTTCTTTTGTCTCGCATTTCCCTTTTAAAAAATATCAGGAAACCATCGAGGTATTGAAGAAACGGCGCACATACCCGTATCGTACCCAGAAAACGCACTTCTTCAAATTACGTAAAAATCTTGCAACAGAGCAGTTGGAGAGATTATACAAAATCATTTATAAAACGTGTATATATGCGCCCTGCGCAAAGGGTACGGGTCACGCTTTTTGTATACATTATTAAACGGGTTCTTATTACCTTATCCACCCCTCCTTTTGTTCATCTTTTTCCCCCATTTTTCATTTTTTTTTTTTAAATAAGTATCTTTTGGCTTGGTAACTATGTAACGTTTAAATTAAATAGCTTTCGTCTTCAACGTTTCAGACAGGATTTTAAAATATGTTTTGTGATACACCTTAAAAATTCGTAAAAGGCTTTTTTTCATCGTAAAACGATAGTCGAACGCAACATTTCACAGACAATAGTCAGAAGGCGTTGCTAAATGATCAAACGAAACGTCGGATTGTGCGTAAAAAACGAACAGAAAGCTTCCTCTGTACAAATGTCACGGTATGCAGTAAAACGAAAAATAAATGAAGAAAACGTAAATGCTATGACATGGATCTGGCAGCATTTGAACAACATTGACCTAAGTGACTGCAGACTGTCTATCGAACGACAATTAGGTAATATACATATTTATATATATTTGTATATATATATATTATCATTAGTTTTCCTTTTCTTTTTTTTTATTCTGCATGGCCTACAGTGCCAATGGAAGCATTTTGCTGTCACTTTGCAATGGCATCGCACGAACAGATATATTCGATTAAGTTTTTTAAAAAAATTCTCAGTTCTTTCTAACATTAATTCCTCGAATCGATAACCGATCGTCGGACGGGCCCGATCTCGATCGAATTATTCGTTTATCCATGTTTCTCCTCGTTTAGACGGTACATAAAAAAAAAAAATTGTTGCACAAATGGCGAGAAGCTGCCTCCGTCCGACGACGAGTTACGGTTGCTTCTCCAATTTTTCTCTCTTTCTTTTCTTTTTAATCATCTGGCAGTGTTTTACACGTTGTAGGTACGTTGTACGATAAGAAGATTCGTTAAGTCGATAGTCCTTGATACTTTGAGACCGTTTAACAGTAAACTGCGTCAAGTCGTAGAACCGTTCTACGCGTGGTTCGCCCTCGCAGCAGGATACCCTTATTGCTTACAAAAATGGCACTGATTACTGAAATATTTTACGAGTATCGTTGCTGTCCCCGAGTCTGCCCACATCGAATCAAATACTTCGCCGTAACGATCGATGTGTGTTCGGTTCTACCGGTAAACCTAAAACCTAAAATCCGCTGAACCAGGTCGGAGCAGTGAATCCTTCCCTCTCTTCTACAGTTTGAATTCGTTACGAAAGGCAACGCGTGATTTGTATCCCATATTCCCTAGAAAAATTTCCCGTGAAATACAGACGGTCGATAGAGTACATCGATTTAAACAAAAACTATATATATATATATATATAAAAAAGAAAAAAAAAAGAAAACACAATAAAAATGAAATATCGAGAATCTCGTCGACTGGATCTCTCTTAAATTACGTATTACCGCGACTCAACGGCGACGAACGAGCGTTGTTTAACACGTGGTTATCGTAAAAAATAAGTAAAAAGTGCGGCGCGCGATTTTTTTTTTTTTTTTTTCTCAACGTGAATATCTTTTCATCTACGATGTACCGATCATACCGGACGAACGAAAGCCTTAGAGATTGCTGTATACGTTCAGAGATCCACAGCCGTCGAGGTCAACGGCGAGCTGAGGTTTCTTCTGATAATTGTTTTGGTTTTGCGTGTGTATTGGGGAGTCTCCGAGCATCGCTAGCATATATTTGCGCGTGGGCGAATGGACCGTATTTTGTTAGGGGGGTACGTAAGGAGGGGGTTTCCTGTACGTTGGAGTAGGTTTGGGACGATTTTGACGATTTGTGTCACGGTTCGTGGCAAATGGCGGCGGCGGCTGGTACGGTTCCTCTGAATTCTCCTTTGGCAACATCGGCACGTCCGCTCCGTCCTCGGTTTTCTGATATTCGGGGGGTGGTAAGGGTGGTTTCTCTTCCTTCAAAATGACCGGCGACTTGTTACCTGTAACAGGCAGAAGGAAGGAGAATTTTAATTTGTACGCTTTTGGAAGATCAACAAGCGAATGAGAATTATACAGTAGCTCACGAAATTATTCGAACGCTTCCAATCTACATCGTTAACAAATAGAATGCACACATTGGGTTCAAGTTTTCAAAATAAGATTGTAAGTAAAGTTACGTAGGAGTCTCGAGAATGCATATGTAAAATTACAAACACATTTGATAACTCATACAGAATTTACAGGGCATTTAGTGTAAACATACATTTTAAAATTACACTTTAATCGATTACGAGACATTGCGTGGTTCATATACATTTCGTAGAGTATAATTTTTTATAATTATTCTAATTACGAGCACATTTGAATGCTTTATATTTGAACTGGACAAAATTTGGTATCAAACTCTGGTTAGCTTTCGATGTAAATAGGAAATACAGGTAGCCCTCCTACAACACGGCATCTTATAACACGGTTTCGCTTTAACAGGATAAGAAAATTACGATAACCTTTGTACAACACTATACTTCTACAGTACTGGATAACATGATTTTTGCTTAACATATTTAAAAACTAAATTACCTTAAAATAATGACACGAAGGAATAATGAACTATAGTGTCTTTACATGAAAAAAAATAAACAAATTATAATTTATTAAATTAACGTTACGTTAAATTAAAATAATATTTTTTACTTTTTGGGGGGTCTCATATAACACGGTTTCACACAACACGGCATTTTCTGGGAACTTATCTACCGTGTTATAGGAAGATTACCTGTATATGTATAGCAAGGAGAGAATTTTCAGTTTCCACTGTCTTAGAACAGTCTTACAACAGCGTATTAAAATAGTTAAAATTTAGAAGCGTGCAGTTCCGAAACTATTAGTGTTTTATTAATTATTGAGGCATTGTTAGAAGCGGCAAGGCCTCCCCTTTAAAATGGTTTTTGGTTTTTGTCGATCCGCCTTTCCGTTTTCGAGATATCGTAATTTATGTAAAGGGTAATTTTTTTAATTCGAATACGATCTCGCCCGATGCCTTAGAAAGGCCTATTAAGCGTATTAAAAATCATAAAACTTTAGATACGTGCAGTTCCGAAACCATTAGTGTTTTATTAATTATTGAGGCGTTGTTAGAAGCGGCAAAGCCTCCCCTTTAAAATGGTTTTTGGTTTTTGTTGATCCGACTTTCCGTTTTCGAGATATCGTAATTTATGTAAAAGGTAATTTTTCTTAATTCGACTATCGCTGTCTTCGTCTAACGCGTCGCGTCGGACCTCCTTCTCGCACGTTGACCCACTGACCGAGTGACTGAGTGACGTCACGTTTACTATTTACTACGAGCACGTGCGGTCAACGACCTTGACAAGGCTGTAGTAGAAGTTCATTCGCTTTGCGACGTATCTCCGAAAGTAACCACCGCATCGACTTGAAACTAAAATCGCTATATCTCTGGAACTAATAAAGCTATCGACTCTCACAAACGCTCATTTTAAAGGGCTTTTCATCCTCTATCCAATGACCATATCAACTATTATTATTTACGTTGTCTTCTATGTTTATTTTAACATTTACTTTGACGCTACATACTCAAAGAAGTTTCAGCAATTCCTACTGATCGTACGACTAGTGTACGATAAAACTGGACCATAAATTGTTTATTTAATTGAAAATTAATTTAAATTTATATACAGGATATTTGCGTAATTACTAGCCAGTACTTTTTCTTAAATAATTGTTTTCTCTAGAACCAACTACGGTATCGACTTGGAATAAAATTCGTTTTCAAGGGCGTTTTATCTCCTATCCGATGAAAATTGAAAAATTGTTTGACATAAAAGAGAAGGATATCTTACGAATAAACATCAAAACACAACTTTCTATACATATAGTGCAAAAATTAGAAGTACGTTGCCTCGTAAAAGAGAAAAAAAAAGACTGGTCGTTTGACCGGTCATGGTAGGAATGGGTGTACAGGAAGTGCCGGAAGGTTTATTGTTAATATCACGTCGAAACTAATTATTCTGAATGAAGAGAATAGTATTCGAACCTCCATACAAAATTTTAAGTAAATCCGATGAAAATTGATTGAGTTATTGAGCCGCCCAGTTCAAAATATGTGGTTTTGAGAAAAACGCGTTTAAAGTTTTGCACCAAACTATCTACAAATTTACTTCAAGTGACAATGTTAAAAATCACTTGGATCAGATTTTTATAAATTATCACCAGAAATTGTATGAGCGTGGAATCATGCTATTACCAAAAAAATGGCTCAAGATGTTGAATCAAAATGGCCAGTATATAAATCAATAAAATATTTATATATCATAAGAAAATTGCTCCTCTTCACGAAGAAGAAAAACGAAATTGCTTTCCGACCAACCCAATCGTTAAAAATCAACACAAATGAAGAATGATTTACCTGGGTCTGGCTTCTCATCCAGTTCGTCCTGGAAGATCACCGGTATCCCTTTACTGCGGAAGCTCTGTCTCTCGTCGTCTTGCTCGCTGACGCTCATTTTCCCGCTACGTCTTCGTCTGTAGAGCACGCAGGCGATTATGCCCGCCAGAATGAGCATCGCGGCTATGATTATAGCGGGCAGAACGAACGTGATCAGATAGTCGTCGTGGAATGCCCCGACCGAGGTGGAATCGTCCACGGGTGGAACATTGTTGTCCGGCGAGTGAACGTGGGGTGGAACTTCGCCCACGCAGATGCCCATCGGAACCACCGTGATCTGTTTGACGGGGAACTTCTGGCCCATGATGTCCAGGACCTCGTCCGTCACCGATCGACGATCGTTATCGTTCACCAGGACTGCTCGTAGTCTGGTCACCTCCTCGTGCGCGCAGTACGACGTGGGAAGGGTTCTATTGTGCCACGTGATCACCGTGCTACCGTTAGATATACTGTGCAACGATATGGCGGAGGTGTCTCTGTCTTGGTAGAGATCGCGCAACTTCTCGATAAAGTTACGCTTCTGCAGGGCGGAGTGTGCAAAGGACTCGTATGGGATGTCCAAGGTCATCGAGAACTCGACCGTATGGTGCACGAGGGGCGCAGGATGAACGACTACGACTAGGCCGTCCGTGGCACTTGCGTCTGCAACAACGAAATTGCATTTGTTTGGAGTCCCACATAACTGGGTACATCTCTAAAGTACATCTCTAGAGATTTCCAAATTAATTTAACTTGTGAATATTACGAATACAGAGAAGTTCCAGTGCTAATTACGAATCCTTAATTTTGAAAAATTACCGTCTTTATCGGTGACAACCAGTTGGTACTCCTTGCGTCCTACATCACTGCGCATAGGGACGCCATAGAACTCTTGGTTCTTGCTATCGAACTGTAACCACTCGTGGGCTGGGATAGGCGTACGGTCGATAGTCAAAAGAGACATTCGCATGTTTCGTGCAGAACCGTCTTCAGCATCGTAGAAAGTATCCTAAAACGAGCGTACAACAGTCAGGATACTTCCTTATCTTTACAGTTTGTAATGTGAAAACTCTGGTGAACATACGAGCCAATAACTTCTTGGAAGGAGATAAAAATTAAATTTAGCCTAAACCTAACTCCTGGTAAAAATTTTAATGGGAGATTCTAGAGACCAAAATAAAACGAAAACCAAAAATAAAAAAGTTATTTACGTTTAATGTTCCGTCTGTAGAACGGCAATCTACGAGCAACAAGTGGAACTTTAAACGTTAATAACTTTTTAACGAAGCTTCAATCAACAAATTGAAGAATAGAATTTCCCATTAAAATTTTTCCCAGAGGTGGCCGAACACTCTGTATAAAAGTGCAATTATATCTAGATTATGCACCATTCTTTTGAGAATTTCACTGTTCATTTCATAAAATATTGATGAGGAGCTGATGTTTCTCGATCTCTAAATGTTTATTTCTTTTGTGAACATACCTCCGGCACTTTGAACACGAGAAGCAGTCCAACGGTAGCGTTGACCATGTCCACTTGATTCCTCGGCACTGGTGGGAAGTTGGACTTAGGCTCCTGAGTGAAAACTTTAGGCGGTTCTGGACGACCTATGTCTTCGCACTGTCCAATACCCTGGTAGATCACTCGCTTCACCCTGATCTCGGGTTGAAGAACGCTCCTTAACGCAGCGCTAGGATCACCGTTCCTGTCGATCAGCACCTAAACATTTCCCGGTTAGATCGTCGGAAAAACCAATGTTCCCAGGAGCATAGAGATACTTACGTTCAACAGGTTGTCGATATATTCCTTGGGACACTCGCTGCTCCTCGGCAGGCTGTCGTTGGTCCAAGTGAAAATAGCTTGCTCGCGATCGATGTCTACCGATCGAACGGTAATGTGTCTGGTATCGCTGTCTCCGTACACTTCGGCTATACTTCGAATCACCTGCGATAAATAATTCATCTCAAACGCTATTAAGATACTTAATCATCAGGTACAGTCAAAAAGAGCATCCCAAAGGGTCAAATCGCAGATTTAAAGAAAAGGATGAACACGTACCTTCAATTCCCAGTCCACGTCGGTGGGAAAATCTGTACGTTTCTCGATCCTCAGGTAAATACTAAACTCGTGATTCACGCTGCGACTGAGTTTGTGCTGTTGCACGTGAATGTCCAGCCTATCGGTCACGTTCAAGCCTTCGCTATCAGCGGCGACCAATTCGTACGTCCAGGTTGATATGTCGTTCTCCAATGGGCTGTTGAAAGAACAACAAGTTAGAACCTAGTCACTCTATACTGGGAGATTTGATGCTATAAAGCGAACGTCTGTGTCTCTGCATGTTTGTTTAATCTCTTCGAGGTACTGGATACTGACTCATATATGTACGTCTAGTATTCAAGTTATTTTGAATATGTTTATAGATAAATTTTCCAATGATGTCACATAGCAGTATTGTTAGAAACTTGATGGATATCAACTTGCATTTTTGTTTATTTTGGTCCTGGAGAGGTTCAGGAAGTAGCTATTTTTCTGTTATTGCATTACTCCTCAATCAAGCAACTAAATCAAATTAACTAATTTAGCGAAACAGCTTCCAAACTTCCAAACGTCAAAGGGAACTTACAGTCCATAAACTTCCTGCGTGTTCTGATTGAATTGAAGCCAATGGGTGCTCTTTAGAGGCGCTCCTTGCAAGTACAAGTTCAGCCTCAGACTCCTGGTGTCCCCATCCTCGAGGTCGCTGAACGTGTTGGATGGTATGACGTAGCTCAACGGTTTTCCAGCGGTCACCGGTATCTTCTTCAATCTTCTGTCCTGTCTCGGCGGGAAGTTTTGAAGCTTGTACTCCACGGTCACCGTGTTTACTTTGGGTGGTTCGACGGTCGCGTTGGTCGTTGTCGGAGTGCTGACGGTCATACTGATGGTGGTGCTGGTTGTTGTGTTGACGATGGTTGGAGTCATGCCAATGTACGTGTCGGTGGTGGATGTGGTAGGTGGTAGTGTTCGCATTTGTGTGGTCGTTGTCATGGGTGTTGTGGTGATGTTCTTCACAAGTGTTGTTGCCTGTGTACTGGTAATCGTAGGCACGAAAGTTGTCGTGTTGTGTGAGAGTGTTGTGACGGGTAATTGAGTAGTAGTGGTCTGATTCATCATGGGCACTGATGACTGTTCCGTTGGCTGAAGGCAGAAAGAAGACGTCTTACCACTGAGAAATAATCGGTCAAACGAGATCTCGGTGGGTCTGTGATCGTGACGCAAGGGAACTGGGTTTTTGGGGGAAAATTAATTCGCGAGCGACAAATGAACATTTTTGATCCGTTCGTAAACTAACTCACAGATTTTTCAAACCGACATCCAGTTGGTCAGATGCTAGTTTGTCGATGTTTGGTGCAGATACTCGTAGAAGCTAGCGTTAATTGTTAGTTTACAAACGAAGATGGTTTCGGGTTCGTAACGACCTATCCGTTGGCAAAGCGAGAGACTCGTGGAATCGACTATATGCGCAGCATGGACTATAATACAAATGAGAAGCACGAAGCACTGAAGCATTACCTCCTCCGTGGTGGTATTCACGGTACCACCGTTGACGTCCGTCTCCGTCCTCTCGACGACGGTCGTGGGCGTTCCAACTGTGCTAGAATGAGGAACGATTACCGAAGGGAGGATGGTGGTGGTGGTGGTAGTGGTGGTGGTTTCTGGAATAATGGCGGACGAGACGTTTATAGATTCGTTCTCCAAGTGTTTGGTGTTCTCCATCCACTCCTCGGTGGTCTCTGGCCGCGATGGTTCTGTCGTCGGTGCAATGGTGGTCGGTACGCTAGTTGTTGTTGTTGTATCGGCTATTGTGGTGGTCGTTGTTGTGCTAGTGGTGGTGGTACCAGTGGCCGTTGACGGTGGTTGTTGGGTGGTGGTTGTCGAGGTTGTTGTTGAGGTAATCGTCATGACGGTGGTTGTTGTTGGGGTGGTTGATGGTGGTGATGTAAGTTCAGTGGTTGTTGTCTGCGAAATCGTTAGTAGATGCGTTGTACGGCACGAGAAACTTGGTTAGTTACATTATGAAGGGTAGAGCGAAGTAGAAGATGTACAGCGATGGAGCTCGTCGGTCTCTCGGGCTTTCGTTTCCTTTGAAAATGTATGTTTGGCGTACGGGCGCTTTCTATACATCGATCGATACCGTCTAAAACGGCGCGGGATTGGCATAGGCCGGCATTAAACACGCAGTACCCACAGCTACACTAAGTATTTTAAGCGCAATGACTCCCTTCAAGCGATTTGCGTATGCGAATGAAAGACAGAAATAAGAATCTCAACGAAAGCCTGTTTATAGCTGTACGGTATTTCCAATCGGAACACGAAGTCGGTGATCTGACATCACACGATTGGACGATTACAGGCCCGATACTTACGCTGGAGGACGTGTCCGTGGTCGTTCTGTTAACAGCGTTCTCCGATACGTTCGTCTGGTTCACCATTGGAATCAGATCCTCGATCCCCTCCGTCTGGAAACAAGTAAATATATTTTTTACGAAAATGATAAGTAGTTTATAGAAAGCATGGTTCGCCATTGCCTGCAAAAGAAATGTTTTTGCCATATTTGCAATAAAGTATGGGAACTTCTAAACTTACATTCCAATTGATAGACTCTTCTCCGTGATGGTGCCTGTGAGGATGTTCCGATCCTAGGCTTTCCCTGGGAGAGTTCGTCTCTGGCATAAACGTTGGCTGCACCTGCGAGTCTTCGTCATCTTCGCTGTCCTTCTCGTCATCATCGTACTCGTCGTTATAATCCTCGTCGTATTCTTCGTATTCGAAGTTTCCGGAACCAACGTCCCTGCGATTCCTCGACAAGGGGCTCATATCTGTCTTCACGCGCCACAGCAAGACCGGATGTTGCATAACCTCGGCCAGTGTTCCATCCCTCGCTTGATCTCGCAATCGCTTCACCAAATCCGTCTGATGTCTCCACAAATGATCGTCGCAACCGACCTGTTACGAATTTATAAATACCAAATTTGTCACCATTCGCGCCCTTCAGAAATTTCTGGCATATATCATAGGTTTACCCAAATTTATAAAAACAGTACTAAAACGATTATACGTGGATAGAAAGTCCGTGAAAATATCAAACTATATGGACAAATTGCAAATATTATATTTTAAATAAAATACGGTTATTTAAAATAACCTTTTTCATCGACAATGACAAGTTTTTTTCTACGTTTGCGAATGGTAGTTACGTTAAAATATAATAAATAAGGAATTCTTGGGCTTGAATGGTTATTGCATCCCCCCTTCGTGCGGAAATCTTTGTGTTCCGTTTGTTAATCGTATCTGTGGAACGTCTATAGGCGTCCACCGCACCTGTGGTATCAATTAGAGTATCCTAAGGGTTCGAATAATTCAGAAGATTCACCTGCCACTGTACCGCGGTGAGGTGTTTCTCTTTACGATGTTTCGCGTTTCCAGGTCCGCTGAGGATCACCGAGCTGTCCATGTTCAAGTTTTCTTTGGCGCTTTGAGGGTGCATGGAAAACGCGCTCTGAAATTCAAATCGACGAAAATGGATCAATGGCCGAAGTGGCGGGTTTTATGAATAGTATACGAGGAAATTCTGGTTCTTCACTGACTTCGATTAACCCTAATCCTACAGGGATATAACTTTGGATCGTGTATCAAATTTCAGAAACCGTACTGTAAATAACTTCATACGGTAATAATATTTTATATGTAATTTTCACGACATCGTAAACTATACCAGAAACTACATTGTAATAAAAACTCAATTTGATTGGGATCTATTATACTGTATAATATACCGTTAATTGTATCGCTCTGGAACAGATTTTCGATTACACTGGCGAGAGAAATTTAGCGAACGGGATAGGAAAAAAAATTTACAGCGATTCCGCAGAATGTAATTCCATCAACTCGATGGTGAAAATTAAATCATCGTAACCGAATTAATTATCCGGATGGAATGAATTTTCCGGGAATGCAATTTGAATCGTGATCGCGGTATGAAGCTTTGTTTCCGACAATTGGTAAAAATAGTTTATCAACGCGAGATTTGTTCACGAGTTTCCCAATATTATGAAATACAGTTAAAATTAAATAATTTTTACGAGAAATGGTTATGAAAAATATACAATCCATATAGTGATGGATTTACATCTTATTTTATTCGTTAAAAAATACCAAATAATTTACCCTGATAGTTTAATAAAAATTAACAAGAAATTAAGAATATTTTATGAAGTACTAATTTCTTCAACGTCTTTTCCTAGTTGCAGAATGTGTATACCTAATAAGAAAACACGGTTCCTTTTTTAAAAAATACTGCACGCGAAGCCTGGAGGTGCATCAATGCACTTACGAAAAGCACGGTCAAAGAAAGGTAGACCTCGTTGCACCACTTAGCTTTTACTTCCCTCATTTTTTTCATACAAAGGGCAAAAAACTTTTCCGCGAGATAGAACTAGCTCTAGAAATATACAAAATATTACGTTCAAAATTTCAGGGCGACCATTTGGCAGCTGCTGTATTTGTCAAATAATAAATAACTTTTAAATTACAAATGCTAAATTTCATCCGTTATTTTTCTTTTTTTTTACTGTTTTTAGCTCGTGTTGTGTATAAAAATTTAGAAAAATTAAATCGAAGCTTTAAAAATGTCCTGGGACATTAGACGATGGAGGGAGTGGAATGACGCGAAGTTTAGTTCGTGTTGTGTATAAAAATTTAGAAAAATTATGATATTGAAAATTAAATCGAAGCTTTAAAAATGTCCTGGGACACAAGACGATGGAGGGAGTGGAATGACGCGAAGTTTAGTTCGTGTGGTGTATAAAAATTTAGAAAAATGATGATATTGAAAATTGAGTCGAAGCTTCAAAAATGTCCTGGGACACAAGACGATGGAGGTAGCGGAATGACGCGAGGCAAACGTTCGCGTTCCGTTTCGAATCGTTAATAACTGTGAACCGAGAAGTTTAATTGGCGAAATACGAGAGATTGCTCTAAAGAGGCTCGCGGAGGCGGCCTAATTTCGCGTGCAGGCGCGCGCGCGCAAAGTGGTGCCGACTCGAACGAAGAATATTTGATAAAGTTCTCCCCGGGCAAGGCGCGCGTGGGCTTCTTTACGAGAAGGAAGAACTTTACGACGCCAAAGAGGCCGCTGCTGCGCGCCCCGACACAGAAGATGCATCGCGAGCTCCGACATAATGCGGAAAATTTTCAACTTAAAAAGTATCCCAGCGTGGAGGCTCCTTTTCGTTACAGCGGGCATAAATTGGACGCCTTTGAGAACGGTCTTCCTTCTTTTTTTTTCTTTCTTTCACCGGGACCGAGGGAATTCTTAATTAATTTAATCGCAGCGCCGGGGAGAAGGAAACGCGTTATTCTCGACATCCTTTTCTCCGTGAGTCATTCACGCGCGAGGGTTTCCTCCGCGCGAACATTCCATCGAGCGGAAATTAAAAACAAGCAACGGCTATTATTATTAGCGGACGTCGTTTGGTTTTTTGCATTTTGATATCGCATAGCGGGCTACGACGAACCATTAAACTTTACAGAATCAAGCAACTTGACATTTGTTTCCACGGAACGACTCTTTATAGCGTTCTACGGAAATAGAAACAAATTTTATTAGGCAAATTTAAATTGCGCCGTGTGTTCTGCATTTTTCACGAAGAATACGATTTTTGTCGGTGTTTGTAATTGTTACTGGCTACTGGATCACAGGGATATTATTAATACCTCGTTTATTATTAAATTCATGTAATGCGTTGGTAGATAAACCTGTTGAATATTTATTTGCTAAATAAATACGACAAAGTTTCGACCTAAGTATGTATTCAATTAATGTAGTTTTACAAAACGAAAATACTGTTCCTAGCTTGACTGTTTTCTGCTAACTGAGCTTGAGGCTCGAAAAAAAGGGTGCAATAATCGACCTTTGCAAGGGAAAGAACTGCACCAATGGATACAAATTTTCATTGAAAATACATGCATGCAATGGATATTTTCAACAATACCAATTTAAAAAAGGGGAAATTCTTTAGATTGTCCATTTTCTGGGGCAAGGGAGCGCATTTTAAATGGTGGGAGGTAAAAATCTTTAGAGTCAGCGAGGCTGGAGCGACTGAGAGGGTTGGAAAGAAGATCGTTCGAGGATACTTTACCACGTGAAGTCCCAAGAATCCAGCGAGATTATCGATGGTATTGACTCGGTCCAACGGCGAGAGGTTGTCGAACCTCGTGTCCAGAAACAACGTCAAGAGCGTCTGATCCTCCCCTTTGTTGCAGTGGGTCTAAAATCAGGAGCGTCCTATTTCAGTCGGTCGGTTTGGCCATCGGACGGTGTCAGTGTGTGAAACGCCATAGAATTAAGGCCGTGCAGCGAGATAGGCTGACGCATACCGCGCAACTATCAATTGGCGTCAATCAACGGCGTCTACGAGACTAATTCCTTCACGAGATTTAAATGCGGCATGCTGCACGCGGCGCGCTTTGTTAACGGCTTTGTGTCTCACGATACGCTTGCACGCCAGTCGAATAAACCCTCTTTTCCCGCTTCTCGCCCACCCCTTCGCCCCTCTTCGTTTTTCCCAATTAATTCAATTCTGAAACTCGGGGAACCGTTTGTATTTGTTAAATCGTTTCAATCCTAACGTTTCGACTGTGCTTTCAAACGATTGGAAACTACAAAACCAACAATATTCTACTTTATTTTATGTAACATTCGAAATTGAGAATTAATTTTGTTCGCTTTTTAGTGACAGATCCTGTCATCCATGTGTTGAAACAATTTTTGTTGCAGATATTTGCAATTTTAAAAGGAAAACCATCTGAACAAGTTCTACTCAAAACTTTTATATGAAATGCTTTTTTCTGGATACTTTTGGAGTACACAAGTTACTCACCCAATTTGTGTGCGTATCATTATAAAATTGAACGAGCCTATTTAATTGTTTAACGAACCGGAATCAGACGCCCCCAAAAAATGGCGTCCGCGTTGCGTCGATTATCCGTCGCGATTCAATTAACTCCGACAAGCCGTGGAACGCGGTAAAAGAGTGACTCGATAAACGAGATTATTCCGTCAAACGATTTAACGAGCGCGTTATTGGGGCCAATTAATTATCGAGCTTCCGAAAATCGGCTCGTGCCCGATTAAAATGATCAACGCGCGATCGCGCGCGAGAGTCAAACCCCGTGCACGCTTGTTGCCCGGCGTACCAACGAGACCGATTAACGAGCTAATTGATTTATCGCTTCGTTAACAGCTAGCTAACCGAATTTAGTAACGATCGAGCGAGCTGGACCTCGCGAGAGATCGTCGCTCCTCGCGATCGATGAATCACTCTGCTCTAGAAAATAAATAAAAAAAAGTAGGTGGAATTCCTGATTCGTTACATCACGAGTTTCTGGATCCCTAACAATGGGAGGAATTTTTATGGATTTTTTTTACAATTTAGATCAATTTTTCTCTCGATGCAAAAATACGAAGGAATTAATATCTATCAGATTTAAAAAAACCGTCGTTCAATTTTTAATCTTCAGATATAAATAATATTACGAATTTTAAAAAATTATCGATTCATTTTTTGTTTGGATCTTTTAGTCTTCGAGTCAAGGGGTTAATGGTGTTTTTGAAAAGTTTCCAGAGGTTTCTGACTAGTCGTCTCACGAGAAAGTACTGGATTCAACAACAGGTTATCGATCCGTGCAATTAATCCTTGGATAGCCAAGTTGGAGGTACCTGTTGTTCGTTCAGGAAACACTTGAACCGTTGCCAACGGAATGTTTTCACCGCTAACGACAAACTCGCGGCGATATCTCGGCTCGGGCCAGAGATAAGGACCTCACCTTTCCATCCCTGTGCTTCAGTTCCTCGTGCTTCTCGGGAACGACCTGTACGACGAACAGGTCCTTCACGGTCTCCCCGTGCATTCCGATGGCCTTGATGCTCAACCGATGACTACCCACGTCCTTTTTCGACGGCACGCCCATCAGGGTCGACGCCGCGTCGTCCCAGTACAGCCATCGCGTCAGCTGCTTTCCATTCGAGTCCACCAGCTATTTTTTAACATCACAAATCACAACAGACAAAATTAATTTAACAATATATCCATCCTTGTCTTCGTCAACATATTAGGAATCTAGGATGTTATATTGTGGATGTAGAATTCTGATTGATATTTCATTTATGATACTATCAGGACCCATTTTGTGATCATTTATATCTTGTAAAGTTTGTCGTTTATTCGTTATCTAAACATGGCGTGTAAATCGTTCCATGATTGTGTTAATAATCAAGGATGTTATATTGTGAATATAGAATTGTGAGTAATACTTTTTTGTGATATTTTCGAGATCCATTTTGTGATACTTTATGTCTCACAAAGTTTGTCGTTTACTCGTGATCTAAACGTAACCTACCCATCGTTTTATGAACATACTAGAAATCTAGGATGTTATATTGTGAATATAGAATTGTGATTGATACTTGTTTCAGGATACTTTTATAATCCATTTTGTGAACCTTCATATCTTACACAGCTCGTCATTTATTCGTGATCTAACAGTAGCGTATACATCGTTTCATTAACATATTAGGAATCTAGGATGTTATATTATGAATGTACAATTGTGGTCAATATTTGTTTTGTGATCCTTTCGAGATGCATTTCGTACTCTTTTATATCTTACATTTGTCATTTACTCGTGATATAAAAGTATCGTTTTATTAGGAAATATTATTCATGATTCATGTCGATTGTGATTGTTAATTAAATGTTGTAATCCACTAATAATTTACATTCTTCAAAAAGAATGGATTTGTAACACTTACTCAATTATAATAAATTAGTATTATGATTTACTTGTGATGTATCAGCTACTCAGTTTTGTAAATTAATATAATTTGTGACTTCCAATAATTTACTATAATCTAGTATTCTGAATATGTCTTTCTATGCATGATATTGTGATCCACTTGGATGAACAGAGTTTATGAATTCTACTGTATCATGATAAAGCGATTGCGATAAACATTCTAATGTACTATAATCTAATTACCAGTCGTTTGTTGCGGTTACAGTATGTATAGTCGATAATGGTTGTTTCTCTGGCTTCTTTCTGATCGATTCCACAAGTTAAACTCGACAGAGTGGGATCAGTACGACTCTTATTGGTTTATCAAGTTATCGAATACGACTGGTCATACATTTCTTATTCTAAACTCAACCAGTTGTCGAATTTCACTTGAAGTTTCAAAAACAAAAGATTAATTTTCCCCTCTCCCTCTCCAAAAAAATTCCATCCCTCAAGTTATTCGACTAACATAAAAATTCATATTTTCGAGCTTCTCCAATTTCATAAAATCGATTTTCAGCCCGGTTTAAAAATTTTCTACGAGACCAGGTGTCTCGATTTAGTTCAAAAATGGCCGGGACCATAAAACGGGCGAAAAATGACTGATTTTGCATTCGTTTTTACTACAGGTTTCTTTCCTCCATTGTCCCCCGAGACACGTAGCCCAAGTTTCCCGGGATAAAATGCAGGACGGAACGTGTAAAAGTCAAACGGATTTCCGGTTATACTGCGGTGGCGCCCAAGACAAATTGAATCACGAATATAGACTCTCGGGGCGATGTTGGCACCGCCGACAAAAGGAGGCAAATGAAAGACAGTACGTACGTCCTGCAACGTTCACCGAGAAGGATCAAGGTACGAAATCTGGCGACGGTCCAGAATTCGCTCGAAACGGAACTCTGGAATCTTCTCGCCCCTTCCTGCCGTTCGGCGTCCGACAAATTAGGGTGCATTGAACTACTTGTTGTCCCAGCCACTCGGTTAAACAAAGCATCTCGCTGTGCTTCTTTCCTACCGAAATAGACGCCCTTAACAAGAACTTATTCTTTTCCTCGATTTTTGACTTTCCACCAACGGAGTGTACAACTTTACGAACAACTTCTGCCGCATCGAAGAGTTCTACAGCAATTCTTCGGTAATTTTTAAGGCTGATTTCCAGTAGCGTTAGGGGCGAACAGTGGTATATAAACTCAACGGAAATAACAAGCTGAATTATCTACAGTGCAGGGTATATCTCGTTGATTCTTTTGTGTACTACGATGAAGTAGTTGAAGAAGTTTGCAAGATTCGAGTCGAGAGGCGGGGATGACCGAGGGAACAGTTTCAAGGCTTGTTGTTGCAATTTGCATTTCTCAGAATAGATAACTAGCACTGTGTATTAATTGGAGAAGATAATACGACGCAAGATTGCTATCGTGAGGTCACTATGTAGATTCACATTACCGATAATTTGCATTTATATTAAATGCTTGTCTCTGTGTTTATCCATTGGGACTCATCGCCATCATGTAGGGCAATTCTAGTAATTGGATCAAACTGTTTCTCTTGTCTAAGATTTGACAGATGTATTGAGTTTTGAATGACAAACGTTTGAGGAAACATTTAATGTAGTTTCCAATGATCTCGATGGAACCTTTCAAGTAAGCTATGAACGAGCAAGGCTCAAACTTGATCAAATGTTAGTTCTTCTGACGATTTTGTTTGGTTACTATATGATTTATATTCAACGACAAACTTCTGAGGAAATGTTTAATATAGTTCATAATGGTCCAACATTTTTTTAAAGCATCATACAAGGTTCAAACTTGATCAAACCTTAGTTCTTCTAATAGTTTTCTTTGGTTACTTTGAATCCTATTCAACGACAAACTTCTGAGGAAATGTTTGATGTAATTTTTAATGATCCAACATTTTTTAACGCATCATAACATGTGAAGAAGCAAGCCACGACCAAACAAGGTCCAAACTTGAACAAACGTTAGTTCTTCTGATAGTTTTCTTTGGTTACTTTGATTCCTATCCAACGACAATCTTCTAAGGAAAAGTTTGATGTAGTTTGTAATGATTCACCGTGTTTCGAAAGTATCATACAAAGCTCAAACTTGATCAAACCTTAATTCTTTCGATACTTTTCTTTGACTACTTTGATTTCTGTTGAAAGTTCTATAATTTTGACCCAAACTCGATCGTGCTTCTCCATTATGGGACGTCTAGAAGTGGACGATATCGAGTGAAGTCTTTTCACCTGATAATAATCCGCGGGTTCGGTGAAAGGTTGCTGGGGGATCCTCAGCTTGAGTACGTGGCCGACCGGGACCACGACGTGGGGCACGCCCCACAGCCTCTCGACCTGGTGCTTGTCGGTGTCGTACGGCCGTTTATGGTCACGCCAGCTCGTTCTCAGGTCGTTGAATCGACGATTGATCGCGGTGGCCGCGGTGCTGGCGCCGTCTTCGCCAACATCGTCGAACGCCAGGTCGAAACGACGACTGTTCACGGTGGCTGCGGTGCTGGAGCTGGAGCTGTCTTCGCCGATGTCGTCGAACACCAGATCGTCCTCCTGCAGGGTCAGCCCCAGCACCAGAGGCAGCAGCAGGAAGCACGCGAGCAGGTAAGGATTCTTCATCTTTCAGGGGAGATTGCTTGGGTCGCTGCTATCATATCATGCTGACCAGCCTGGAAACAAACAGTTCACGCGTGTTAGATTCACTCTAATACTGTCGTGATGCAATTGACGGGAGAAACTCAATTCTTTTTACTGTAACCTTCAGTCAAATAAGAAGTCATTGTAAAGTTCTTCTGTTAAGTGGAGAATATTATAAGAGTTAGGGTAGTCCCATTGATTAATTTTCTCGTGATTATAGCGTTCGATTCTTCGTATTAAAATTAAATGAGAAACTTGATTTTTAATACTTCCAACGGATTCATTGACTCCTTAAATGTGGATCATTTCAGATTTAATATGGAAATCGGTGTTTCGATTTGGAAAAAATGTACGAGATGACACATGTTCGTTCGCGTGTCGGGAAATTGAAACGACGAGAATCGACTGGAGTTCGATACCGTTCATCGACTTGGTACGTCGGTGTAAAAATAGTAATGATAACAACAGTCTGGTATGATGCATACGATCACGTACGGTTACTAACAGCGACGCATACCGCGTTTGATTACTCATTAAATACTGTCACGTGTCGTTAGATCAGATATAAACTCGTTCGTGTCCAACACAGGAAATGCGGCGTCCGAAATAATCAGACGTAACAATATAATATTAATAAGCGAGCAACGAAACATCGTGTCGAACAACCTGTCGAATATCTCGGTTCGATATCTAATACGCGAATTTAAATTTGGAATAACATTCGAATACCGAAATCTTCGATGTTCATTTTTAATACGCGGCTATTAAATTATTCGAATCGTCTCGTTGTCGGTGGAAGAGACGCCAAAACGGTCTGGGAATCAATCGAGGCAGTTCGACCATAATTCTTCGCCTAGTTCTTTCGTCGTAAGTCACCGGTTTCTCATCAGTCGAGGTTGGCGCGACCGTTTGGCCGTTGCAAAGAACAATGGAACGTTTTGGTGTGCGAGGGCGCGGAGAGCGAGTGCAGCATCCAGTAGCCAGCCAATGATAGCCAATAAAACCTTTCATTGCATTTTTATTTCCTCTTATTGCTCGTTCCGTCGAGGACCATTAATTGGCGGAGCCGGACAATGAGGACCTCAGAGTTAAGTCGAGGTAGTCGACGCTTTCATGGGGAAATAAATCGTCGGATCTCCATGATCGTTTTCATTAAAGCAAATTCTGCAACGACGGGCCACGAGAACCTTCGATCGTGGCCCACTGAAACGTCGCGAACAATGCGCCGTTCAATGAGCTACGAACGTGTACAGCACGAAAGAAATCGACGATACTCGTTTTCTCTGCTTCCTCTATTCACCGATTTTCGTTCCTAACGACGAACACCGTGTCGTTCTCTGATAGGGCGCTATTGTGATCCACGTTGCTTTGTGATAGGTGCAGCATAGTGTCTTGCGCTGCTCTTTGCGAACGTTGCGTTGCGTAATCTTTATCGGTAGATCGGTACAGGATTATATTATTTATCGATTGATACTTTTACTGTCGAGACTTTGTTTTTTAGATAATTGGAAACTAGCATACCCACTATTTATTTTGTTTAATATCTAATCTTGAGATTTCATTTTTTAAGCTCCTTAGTGAGAAATTATGTCACAGTGAATGAGTTAAGTAACCAGTGTGACCCCTCGTCATTTCACCCCGTTTAACAGTTTTTTAATAGCCACAATAAAAAGTCCACGTCTCAATTCACCGATCACAAACGTGCTAACGACGCCTCGATCAGGCGGCTCTATATAGGGGGGGCATAAATTATACATCTTTACTGGTGAGCTAGAATCCCGAATAAGGCGGAGGAAAGGCTCGAGTTAAGCAGCGTATAAATCGAGTTACAGGCTAATCGAAAGGAGGGCGACGCAATTTACTAGCCACTTCCAGGAAACCCCGAAGACTGCCAACGGTACGAGAAGTCTGCTACTCGTAGGTGGAGACAATCGAGTCTGCGTCCGCATTTACATACGTCGCTGGACTTTTGCAACGGTCTCATTATCCTGCCCGCCGCGACGCATACGCCACAAAATAGTGAACATCGCAAACTGTCGTAGTAAATTATCTACTCGATCTACACGTATCTTCTATGCATTTATATGTTTCGATTCTTTAATTTTTCTGACAAAATTTTACGAGGGTCAGGGAAACCCACACATATTGTAGCCACAAAATTGCAATGGCGGGTGTTTTGATTTATGGGACTCGTTATTTGTTTGCAATTTATGTTGAATCTGATTGATGTTACGATACGAATACAGAGATATTCCAATTAACACTCTGATTACCATACAGGATGTTCGACTAGCCTTGGGAAATCAATTTGTTGATTGAGGCTTCGTTAAAAAGTTATTAAAAGATTACATTAAAACATTTCTAATTGTTCTGGGAAAATTATTTTCGGTTGCACGGGTTAATTATAATTATTTTTGGTGAATAGACATACCCTCGAAATCCTACGCGTTTTCGAGAAAAAAAATCAGTAAATGGACTTTTTCGATGAAATAAAAAATTTCAAATTATTCTAAAAAAATTATTTTTAGTTGCAGAGGTCAATTACAATCATTTTTGGTCATTACACATACCCCCGAAATCCTACTCAGTTTCAAGAAAAAAATTCCTTACCAAAAATATAATTTCAGGTCAGAAATGTCACTCCAAAATTTCAAGCATATCTTTAAAACGTCATAACTTCTGAACGGATTGGACGATTTTAATGTTTAAAAAAGCAAACTACGCGTATTTTGGTGGAGAATATGTACAAATCGGAAAAATATTCGAAAAGTTGGTCCTTGACCCCGCAAAATGAAAAAAACTCTAGAATAATGGTCCAATTTTCAAACAGCCATAACTCTTACAATAGTGAATATATTTCAATGAAACTTTTTTCTGAAGTAGAGCTCATGGGTACCTACAAAAAAGTATTACACAACTTTTCTGTAGGGCGTTAAACAAAATTACTAAAAATGAAAAAGTAATTTTTAAGAAAAATCGACAGGGGGTAAGCTGCTGAAATTTTTCGGCGAAAACAAAAATTTTGAAATCGTTTTGAAAAAATTATTTTCGGTTGCGGGGGTCAATTACGATCATTTTTGGTCAATAAACCTACCCCCGAAATCCTACCCACTTTCGAGAAAAAAATTCGAATAGGTGGACAAATTTTTCGACAAAATTAAAAAATTTCAAATCGTTCTGGAAAAATTATTTTTGGTTGCAGGGGTCAATTACAATCATTTTTGGTGAATATATATAGCCCCGAAATCCTACGTACTTTCGAGAAAAAAATTCTTTACCGAAAATATACTGTGTGGCCGGAAATGTTTCTATAACTTTTTAACGAAGCCTCAATCAACAAATTAATATCCTTGATTTTCGTCTTATTTTGGCCTCTAGAATCTCTCATTAAAATTTTTCCCAGGGGTGGCCAAACACCCTGTATATGAGTGTCAGGACTGTTCACTATGAAATTTAAAAAATTAATTCTTCGGTTGAGGTATTAAATGAAATAAATCTGGGCAGGGTTCGTGAATTGTACCGAGGTTACGAATTTAAATAATACGGAAAATTTTAAGTTACGTAGTTTAAAATTGTCTGAAATCAAAGCTTTGGTCTGATAGTCGTGTTAAAAGATACATGACTGATTTTAATAAAAATGTGGATAGTCAATGTATGTAAATACAGTGTTAAGAGTTCTTCGCAAAATCGTAAAATTTGGTACGATAATTTTTATATACGAGGTGATATTAAATTTTTGAAAAAGCTTGACGTCGAAGTGTAAAGATATTGATATATGTTTGCAGTAAATAGTATATTTAACTACAAGTGACTTCAAAACACAAATTTGTTTATCAGGTCAAATGAAATAAAATAATATTAAATGTTCTTAAGCTACGTGTATATATTCACTGGTTTATTTACCCCAATCTATATTCATAGACACATTGTCCAGATACCAACCAACTTTCCGTGAGACCATTATCGTACTCGATGGGATATACTCGTGCATCGATAAATAATAACGTTGTAAGATGGAAATTCTAACGATCCTGTGATGGGATACTATCGAGTTTATCACAAAAGACGAATTACGTTGATTCTACTCGAATTCCAGGAGCGGAAGTTGTACGTCTGGTAGCTGAACGTAGAACGTTGAGCGAAGTTCGCGCCATTGTTTGCGGGCTGCTCGCGCTAGAACACGATTCTCATTCATTCACTGGCGAGGAAAATGTCGAGAAGTATGATTCCTTTCAGGGTGGCATTGTTCTCCGTCCGAGGTTGTGTGGATTGATCGAACGACTGGGTGCTTTATATGTAAGATATTAGAAGACCAGATTCGAGGAACCATTAGTACAAAAACTTTTCTAACTGTTCGTCGTGGCACAGATATCTGTTAAACTTGGATACGCGAGACTCCAGGACTGAATAAACTTTCTAACATACTGAGATGAGCATAAGGTGCAATACTACTTTTTACGATACTTGGAATACGAAAGCTGTCAATCCGGTAGCAAGAACTCTTATTAATAAGCTGATTGCCAGTTTCCTGCGTTTATAGACGTCCCTGATAATTGCTTATATCAAATTTTCATTCTAAACCATTTTGAAACACTGGTGACCACCACAACAACGAACGTGTCAAACTTTGGCGGAAACTACGCGGAAAAATGAACGATTAATTTAAAATTAAAATTTTGAAAGCGTTTTTTTCGAAACTATGTTTACCAGAACGCTGTCCATATCTCAAAGTCTACTTGACTAATTGGTTTAAAATTTTAGGTGTACATACAGTATGACTGTAGCCCATACCGAAAGGAACACAAAATTTTTATTTTTTATCTTTCTTTAGGTATCCAAAATTTAAAAAAATAAACATGAAAAAATCGATAATTAAACTTCAAACTGTTGACAGTTTTTCAATTATCGACTTTTTCTTTCTGTTTTGCTACCGTCTATAGCCAAATTCATACCAGTCAAGAATCTTTCACGGATTTTTATTTGAAACAAATTGAATGGCTGAAAACATGAACAGCGTGAGACGACCTTTTTTTAAAGCAACTATGTTTGAGAGTATACACTGCCATCAATTTCTAAATTTTTTCCCCCAAAAAATTTAAAAATATCACTGAAACACGTATAGATAAACCTTGTAAATTTGACTGCAAAAGGTGCTATAGTTTATTCGCAAAAAATTTCCCAACAAAATGCACTTCACACTAGAATAACCCCTTAAGGGGACCAGACAGTTAGAAAATCGATTCTTTTTTTATTTTTCTTTTCGAAAATAATACTAAAGAAGCTCTGGAAACATCGTATTATTATGCTGGAAATTTTTAAAAGAGATATAGTTACAACAGTCAAAAGTTTCTCTAAACTTTAAACGCGTTTTTCTCGAAAACTTATTTTCGTTTCATTTTGCAGCGATTGCAAAAAAACAGAGGATCAGACTGACGTGAAATATTCTTTACATACGTGATAAATGTTTCTTTATTGAACTGCAGTGCGAATTTGTAAAAACTTCAAATTTCTAGAAAGAAATTTATAAGGCAAGTTTTTTATCTTAAAATCTCAATTTTCCGTATTTAATGCCCTATTCTTATAATGATTTCTTTTAATGTTTAAATAGGTTCAGTGCAAAGCAGGAATTCGCTTCATCTGAAGAAGAGAAATCACTGCAAAATAAGAATAATTTCTATTTGTTTAAGTACTCACTGCATGGTTGTTTGAGAACCTTTTGCAATACAAAATTTGTGTTCGTATACGTTTTAAACTACCAAAAGCGTCGTGTGACGGAGAAATAACTGTTTTAATAAGCCCTTAGAAAAAGGCTCAATCTGCCTGGTCCCCTTAAGAATACCGAAAACGTGCTTTGCATTCGACTCACCCTCGTGTTTGTTGTACACGTTCGACAAGCAGCCCTGCTCCGACTAAATTTACCAGTAGGCTAATAAAATATCCATACTCGACCCAAAACCGTGCATCGATGCGAGGAACCGAGTTCCCAGTCACTTTTTCTTATTATTCAAAGAAACACTCACACGGTTCGATCGAATCGCGATTTCGATGCGAGTCAGCGCCGTGAGCTCGACCACATTCCCAATACGTAATACGATAAAACATTCGCGTTCGACCGAAACCCGCATACGACGGAGCATGACGCGAAGCCCGCCTCCTCCGCGAAGGGTTAACACACTCGAGAGGCAGTCTGAGAGTCGTCCGCGGTCCCCCACGCGCTCGAGAGCGGCTTCCTTCTCTGTTAAGGGTGAAAAATCAAGACCAGGAGGAATCTACCTATTCTATCGACGATCAGGTACGCATACCTCGCGTGTCAACCACCTCGCGCGGCGGTCGTTTCGCAAAAAAACCGCCGCGAGTTTTATCGCCCAAGGTAAGGTGCGCGTATCTGGCGACAAGTGGACGCGCGCAGAATCGAAGAACAGTCGGTTGTCTGTCAGACTCCGGGGCGCCCAGCGGAAGTACATATATACGTGTGTATACCTAGACGATACACCCACACCACGAACACGATCGACGAATGTCACGTCCCAGTCGACGTCGCGACCTCCTAGGCCACCGTGTAAAACTTATGATCGAAGCAACACGTGCCTATGTTCGATCCATCGATCCTCCAGCCACGTCCAGCCGGAAACGACATACCGATGGAGTTCGACGAATTTTTAAATTCAAAATGTCCCATTCGCACGTTATTGTGAATAATTATCAACTGCAATCGTATTTATACACATTTCGTAACGTTAAAAGAAAAATTGAAAAAATTGTACGTTTTTACGTTACGATATCAAAGGAAAATATTCTCCGGAAGAATTGTAATTTATTTAGCGATGGAGGCACTTTTCTTTATTTTGTTATTACTTTTTAAGTTACTTTGAGTTCTGTGTGGGATATTTGCCCAAGGTTCTATTCATTTTTTTAATGATATTGGTGACTATTAATTTCTCTTCGTCACATTTCGTAATGTTAAAACAAAAATTGAAGAAACTGTGCATTTTTATGTTAAGATATGAAGGAAAATATTCTTCGGATGAATTAAAATTTATTTAGTAATTGGGATACCTTTCTTTACTTTGTTATTATTTTTTAATCAGGTTATTTAGAATCCTGTGTGAGATATCTGTTCAAGGTTCTATTCATTTTTTAATGATATTGTCACCAATTAATTTCCCTTCGTCATAAACTATTCTTGCAAGAATATTTCACAGGTTCTGGATGCAGTTCAAATCAAGGATTATCTTCTAAACAATGCGTAATAGCAATTCTAAACGAGACACCATTTCGACTGCAAATTACTTCTAACTAAATATGCAAAACGAATTATGTATCCATTTAAAAAAACTAAGATAACCTTCACAGCTTGAAAAAATCACAAATTAAATTACTTATAGCTGACTCAAAGCTGTGTGAATTTCTCTTACAGAACTTTTTTGTAACTTCAACCATGAACAGATACCCTTATAACTTCATCTCTTTAATCACAATATCGTTCAAGTGAATTCTAACACTTTTCTTTTATCCAAGAATTTCATTTCAGTATCAAAATATTAATACACGTTTACGTATACAGTGGATAATTAACTACAAGTACAGGCTTAGTATGAGTTTACGAAATGAATATTTTATTTGTTGTATGAAAATTGAATTATACGCGACGTTGATTCGTCTGCACGACAGTTGCTTCGATCGAATACGGTTACTGTTACCAGCGTTATCTAATAACGTAACGTTAAACTCACCGATAAACAATGATAAATGTTGTCCGATGCAGCTCGAGTTCGACGATCACGCGATAAACCGACGCTGTCGCTTGTCGCGAAGAGACTGACGATTTTCTGGCCGATCGGCAGCTTTACAATTAGCGGCGTACCTGAGGTCGTTTGAGTCATCCTGTTTTTGGCCTTTGCCACAGGATTACTCAAGTGTAACTAAGGTAGGAATGCGTCTCAAGGTGTGAAGTGGAGATTTACGTGCCAGGTCAACATCCCTTCGATTCTTTTCTTTGTATGCAGACTGACTCATTTTAAATGATACACGCAACTATTTAACAAATGTTCTTATCTTTTCTACTATTTAGTTTAGTTTTGATTTCTTTATACTATTTACATTTAATTATATTTTACGCAAGAGAACTCAAGACGTCGTGTCACGATAAAGATGAGAGTTTCATCAATTTTACGATTTCGAAAATTAATTATTCCTCGTAATCATAGACGAATATATGTACAAAGAGTAATTACGATAAATACCTGTGGTGACAAATTTGTGTAGCCAGGGATTTGACTATACTTTCCGTGACTCACCCGGAACAAAAAGGAAAAATCGAGTAAACAACAAAGAATAACAATCTTGGCGCAAAATACATTTTTATAATTGTTTTTTAGCTACACAATCTGGACCAACAGTAAAACAAATTTTTCTAAACATTCCAATTAATGAATCTGAATTTTATTCAGAGTACATTTTCCCAGCTCCCTGCTGTACTTTCTTTGGTACAATTTTCTTGCAATTTCATTGCACGGTGAAAAATTAATTCGGGCCTTGGCAGTCCCAGGAGTTGAATTCTTTAAAACTATTGCACGAAAATTCGCATGATAAAAGAGGTTCCGCTGTAGCGAAATAATTAATGAGAATCTGTAGCTTCCGCTATTTTTCGTTCCGCGCTGGGGCGATAAATCGCTACGCGGAAAATGGCACGAATTTTTAACCACGTCTCTTCCTTCGCGCGAAATATTAATAATACACTAGGCACCGTGCCAATCCATAACTCATTTTTCGGTTGCGTTTATTAGAAGAGCGTTTTTTGACATGAGAATGGCCTGTTGATCATTTTGATCTACCATGATCGGTCATCTGACGATTTATACTTTTTTATAAAAAAACTGGACAAAATTTGGTATGAAATTCTTGTTAGATGTAAATAGGAAATATATAGCAAAGATGAAAGCAGAGAGTCTTCAGTTTCCACTGTTTTAGAACAGTCTATTAACGTATGTTAAAAATAATAAAACTTTAGACACGTACATTTTCGAAGCTATTAGTGTTTTCACGATAATTAGGCCACTGTTAGAAGCGACAAACCTTCCCCTTTAAAATGGCTTTTGGTTTTCGTTGATCTGATTTTCCGTTTTGGAGATATCGTAATTTATGTAAAAGGTAATTTTTTAATTTCTGTCTCTGTCTGATGTGTCGCGTCGGGTCTCTCTCTCACATGTAAATCGTGACAAACGTGACCGTGTGACGTAGTATTTTCTATTTACTACGAGCACGTGCGGTCGATGACCTCGCGATGTAGACAATGAAAAGTAAACAAACGCTTCGAACCCTTATATCTCTGGAACTAATTGCGCTATCGACTTGTACGACCGCTCATTTTAAAGGGCATTTCATCCCCTATCCGATGACTATACCAATTACTATAATTTATGCTGTCTTTTATGTTTATTTTTAAATTTACTTTGACACTATGCACCCAAAGAAGTTTCAGCAACTCCTATTGATCATACAGCTGGTGTGCGATAAAACTGGATTATAAATTATTTATTTAACTGAAAAAGAATTTAAACTTGTAAACAGGATGTTCGCCTACTTACTAGCCAGCATTTTTTCGCAGGTAATTATTTTCTCTGGAACTAACTACGGTATCGACTTGAAACAAAATTCATGTTCAAGTGCGTTTTATCTCCTATCCGATGAAAATTAAAATATTTCGACCGTAAGTTGTAAATTTTTTGCATTAATTTAAAGTATTGTGCACATTTTGAGTAAAATAATTGAACATTTTTGTACAGATTTTTAAAACTCATACTTTAAGAAAGAATATGTGATATAAAAGAGATATCTTACGAACAATCACAACTTTCTATACATATAATGCAAAAATTACAAGCTCGTAAAAGAGAGAAAGAATGGGTATACATGAAGTGTCGGTGGGTTGTGTTAAATATCTCATAAATTATTAACGGTCTGTTCTCAATACCGGTCACAATTATCTTCAGCCTTTCGAGTTGCATCGTTGCGAAAAAGCTCATCAAAAAGTCAGCGTTACACTTCGGAATCTTACCACGTTGGAATTAATAATTGTGTGGATGTTTGCGATAGGATGACCGCAATCGGACCGCAGTTTTCGCGCGTACGAACGAATAAGATTATTTGTTCTGCATACGAATCACCTTGCCAGGCGTATTATGCCCGCATGTAAATGTGATATTTGCATTTTGCAATTATAGAACAGTATGTAGGCCATCGTCGTGATAATAAAGACGCGGGGATCGTACGGCGAAATTGCGTTTCCTTTGGAGAAGGCTCGCTGCTGGGCAAAATTGCCACGCATCGCTTTCGCGCGAGCAATCGCTCCCCGCCTAATCGAAATTCCAATTAAATGCATAACCTTTGACACGCAGTCCGTTTGTAGGGCCCTTATCGCGTCTGGCAAGGCCATGGCTCAAAAAACGAATGTTGGAAATTCAACTGACCAACTCCGCATGAAATAAAAAAAAAACATAATATTTCAAAACGGAATTTTTTGCGAATAACGAATAAAATTTTTAGATACATTCGTAAACTAACTTTTGCCCGTGGTATCGATCGCCTGGATGTCGGTTTGAAAAATCGCCTGAGGGATTAACTGCTCTGCCCAAAAATTAAGCCGATTACGATTTGCTCCGTGCTGTAGCTCTTTGCTAAATGAGGATTAAAAAAGCTGATAGAGAGAATTATTACGGAGCTTAATGACGTTGTATCTTTCTACGGATGCATTTGCAAAGTGCAGCTGCAATTAGAGAATATTTAAATGTACATTACGTTTGTAGGGTAATTATTCTCTTTTGTTAATATTTTTATTTAAGATGAAAGAAATACATATTGAAATTCTATTTTGTAATATTTTTCATTCCAAGAATCATTTTACGGGGCAAAAGACAATAAATTTACAAACAATTATTAGTTCACCGCCTCTTTTTAAATTTTATTAACGATTCAAAAAACAATTGCACACGCGTGATCTTCATTGTTTCTCTAAAAATTCACAAAATTGACTCTTGGGATTTTAGCCATGTTTTTGGAGATCTGTCGATACGAGATCGATTGGGGGGCGGTAAATAGCGATCGATCGGCCGAATGGTTCGCCTCGCGACGCCCTAGCGGACCGGTGCTCGGATTAAATTCGAAATTAACGCAGGATGGTGCGACGCTGGACGATTTTCATCTCTGGCAACGGCCAGGAGGGCGTTATTAAACCAGTTTCGACGTTTCCGACGATTTAACGGCATCGCTGGGGGCTTTGGCTCTCTCCAGCACCCGGGGCCACGGATCAGAATAGAGCGCTTAAATATAATCGCGCTTGGAATTCCGAGGACCACTCGTCCGCGTCGTGCTCGCCCACCTATGCTCGAGAGTCGCCGTGCTGTTCGACGTGTTTGAATAACGATTTTTGACGTTTTTCGCGAGATCATCGGTAGTGATCTACGCCTCAAGTCTTGCCGTAAATCCTTTCACAAGTATAGAAAATTATTATAAAAATATAAAGATCTGCGAGAGAAAAAAAATCCAAATGAAATTGTACTATTCTAGTTCGAAGGTGTATTCTGTTTTGGAACTTCGAAAAAATCGACTTTCTTCATGAATGACTACGAAACCGTGCGTGCAAAACTACGTATGGACTTCGATTCGTAAAAATATCGATGTTTGTAGAAGTTTGAATAGGCAGGATTTCGAAACTGTGTGCACAAAGCCCTGTATGGACTTCGATTCGCAAAAATATCGAAGTTTGTAGTGGTTTGAATAGGTAGGATTTCGAAACTCTGTATGGACTTTGATTCGCAAAAATATCGAAGTTTCTAGAGGTTTGAATAGGTTTGCTACAGATAGTTGAGCAGCATAGTTGAAACTTTAAACGTGTTTTTCTCGAAATTTTATGTTCAGACCTTGTCGATACGATATCTTAAGATTTAGTTGGCTGATTGACTTCAAAAATCTTCAGCAGACATATTTTTATCGCTCGAATTAGAACAATTAAAAACTACTGACTTCTGACTATTTTTTAATTGTTCTATTTCGAGCAATAAAAACATGTCTACTGAAGATTTTGATGTCAATCAGCCAACTAAATCTTAAGATATCGTATCGAAAAGGTCTGGATTAGGTCTGACTATTAAAGTAAGCTAAAATAAAATATTACTCAAAGTAAATGGTCTTAATATAAATACAGTATCAAGCCCTCATCTCTGTGATCCTGACATCGTCTCATGAACTTTAAATATTACTATTTAAAAAAAAAAATCTCGAGATACGAAGAATCGACACAACAGTCGAGGCGTTGAGAATGAAAAAGAAAAAAACGAAGAAAGAAGTCTTTCAAGATACATAAATGCACCATCGACGGGGCAGGGTTAAAAGATCAAAATCGCGTGTTATCGAAGACGACTGCATGGATGGCCAGCGAACAGGGCATCGATTGTTCCATGCGAGCAATAACTTTGTCTATTCACGCCAGAAGCGTGCCTCGGTCGGCTCGCGTTACAAAATTACTCGTACGAAGTTGCCCGGTTCTGTAACTGCGCCACGCTAATCGAAGTAACACACATACGGCCGAGTTGCGGAGCATAATTATCGCACTGAGCACGGAGCAACATCGTCGTACACGATACACGGAGCAGGCGGCTCCATATTTTTCCACATTCCTCGAACAACCGTGCACGCTCGATTACATGATCAATCATAAACGCTGCCCCGATAAACTAGTGCAAATCGCGCGCGCAGACGCGACTGAGAATCATAAATCTCGTCCAAAGGAATAATTAATGGCCGTAGTAATTAACCGTATCGATTCCACGCGGCAATTTCATGAGTCGGCGAATCGGAAAACCGAAGGAAAAATGAAGTACAATGGAAGAGTTCGATATAATTAAACTTCCGGTAGGCCCTCGAGTCGCCATAGGTAACGTTTCATGAATATCGTGTACGGAGGTGAAATTCTTGTAGGGATGAAAATTTCGAAACATGAATAAAACATCGACAATCTGTTATTCGTGACTGATTGAACAAATATTAGATTTTCAATTTTGGTTACAAGTGTTGGGACACTTGGCAGAAATATTGTGTCTTTGGATTGTTGTATTGGGTGAGAAAACTATTTTTATGGGCACCTTTTCGTTTAAAAAATGAATTATTTGTTAAAATAGGCTACTGTCAATTGTTATTCACGACCAGAAGTGGCTGACAATTTTATTGAAAATTAATGCTGAAGATGAACACCAATATTCATGTTCTAATGATGTATCAGTTAATATATCTATATTGATACAAAGTTTGATCAGACTAGGCGAATGTTCCACATTAGTTTCTTATTGCTAGCTATAAAATTACTAATAAAGCTGGTATGGAAATTTGATATATCTTTAGGGGGTCGTAAAACTTGTACCGTTCATTCTGCATATTGATTTTAACAACACGTGCAAAGGTATATACATTTTATATACGGTTACCATGTGCAAAATAGTCGCAGCTATCTGTCTCAGCGAAGTCTCGATAAAGATATATGGTGGCATCGTGGATTATGCGAATCAGGTCATTTCTGATGAATCAACGCTTTGCAAAATTCATTTTTTTGTAAATGGAATTACGTTATCAATAAAGGAAAATTATAAATAAAAAATCATTCCTTTAAAAAGACCAGAAATTCTAAAAGGAACAATTTTTTTGAATATTTAGAACGAATGAGTTTTTGTGAAGTGACCTTTTACCAATTTTATCGTTTATAAGAGACCATTTGTTCACAAGAATTTTCATGACGAGATTTAAAAATTGTTTATTCCGTATTCCAATGCGATTATCTTATCGTGTCCTGGCAACAATTGTTATCGAAACATATTATGTGTATCGTTGCAAAGTGTTTGTACTCCGTTTTTCCGGATACACCTTCGATTTGTGTTCCTTAGCATCCGGCAGGTTTATATTGCGAAGAATATTATCGGGTACTTCGATTATCTGTTTGACTTTCACCTTGCAATCTCGATGTGCAGCAGACTCGATAAGCCTCGCGATGTTGATTTAAGCTGGTGTTTTCCAAAGTGGGGGGCGCAGAAGAAACTTTTTACGTAGGAAGATGTTTATAACTTAAACATTTATTTATAGGAATACGTTCAGCATCAAAGTTCAAAGTTGAAGTAGCATAGCAATCAGAGTAATTGGCAAAGTTTGCTATGAATATTATAAAAATTGTCAAAGTCCAATAGCTTGTTGCGTTTTTTTTTTTTTTATTTTCTTATAAAATTTATAATTTGCCTAGAAGCAATAATTAAATTGAATAGCTGGTGATTAATAAATTACAAAAATAAGGTGAATTTTGTGACATCTGTGAGCCTCGTGAGACAATATTCGTGTTAAGAATTCCTAAATCATTTTAAGTAAATAAAATAGTTTTGATTTTTCCTATCACAAAGATGGCGTTATTCCTCGGCCACGATGGCGTGGAAAAACGTTGACACTGCGTCTGCTCAAGGAAACGCGTCTCGTTAGCGGATTCTACGGCTTGGTCCGGCGTGAATGACGCGTAACGAGCTGATAAATACTATCGTTAACCTTATTCTCGAATCAGAGACGAATTACGGGCGTTGATTGACTATGATTCAGCTTGATTTATAGTTGTGCGGTTCTAATGTCTCGCGCCACGAACAGCTGACACTCCGATCGACGTACTTTGACAGCGAGACGCGTGTAAAATCACCATCCCGTTCTGGCTTCCTTCGATACTTGACCCTACGCAGATGACGTCGTTGATCATTCAATGCACTTAGGCATGAGGTCATACTGTACTTCGGTAAGACGTGGTAGTCATGAAATTGCAGTCGAGTATCGTGGAACACACGATATCTCAATGGACCCGTGTCTCGAGTGCAAGAAACGTAATAATACCTTGTCGGCGAACTTAATCCCTTCAGGGATACCGACAGACGCATACGTTATATTTAGTTTTTGCATTATTTCGCTTCCATTTTACGTTTTCATTGCGCAGATTACACGTACATAAAATAACAAGGAACAGTGAATCCTAAAGTCCTCTTTAAACCACGTTATGCCGCGCAAACGATACAGGTTTTGCACTGCAAATTAATTCTTTTCGCCATTTTGTCACTTTTTGCGACTTTATTAGCAAGCTAGAGCATTCGAAAGCCGATCAACTGAAATACCTTTAGTGTTACCATGTTATACCACACAAACGATAAATGTTTTGTACTCTAAATTAATCCTTTTCGTTATTTTATCGTTTCTTTATTAGCGAGGTAAAGTATTGGAAAGGCGACCAACTGATACTTTTAGTGCTACTACGTTATGCCCCATAAATGATACAGGTTTTGCAATCTAAATCATTTTTTTTCACCATTTTATCGTCTTTTGTGATTTTATTAGCAAGTTGGAATGTTCGAAAGGCGACCAACTGAGATACCTTTAGTGTTACCTCGTTATATCACGCAAACGATACAGATTTTGGACTCCAAATTAATTCTTTTCGCCATTTTGTCGTTTTTTGTGACTTTATTAGCGAGCTAGAGCATTTGAAACTCGACTTTTAGAGCGAGCTAGAGTATTCAAAAGGCGACCAATTGAGATACCTTTAGTGTTGCCATGTTATACCAGGCAAATGATACAGATTTTGCACTCCAAATTAATTCTTTTCGCCATTTTGTCATTTTTTGTGACTTTATTAGCAAGCTAGAGCATTCGAAAGTCGATCAAATGATAGTTTTAGCGTTATACAAAATTTATTATTCAATCGATGTCGTGTAATTTTCGCAAACGATACAGGTTAAATTAATTCTTTTTGCCATTTTGTCGTTTTTTATTAGCGAGCTAGAGCATTCAAAAGGCGACCAATTGAGATACCTTTAGTGTTGCCACGTTATACCACGCAAACGATACAGATTTTGGACTTCAAATTAATTCTTTTCGCCATTTTGTCGTTTTTTTGTGGCTTTATTAGCAAGCTAGAGCATTCGAAAGTCGACCAATTGATATTTTTAGCATTGCACTAAATTTATTACTCGATCAGTGGTGTGTAATTTTTGCAATCGGACAAAATGGCGACTGTAACATTTAAAAATGAAAATACTGCCATCAATGTCGACGAAATCGTTAACGAGCGCGTCTCCAAACGACGTTCAAAGGAAAATCCAGTCCCGATACGAGCATTTCGGGCAACCTGACGCCCTTTGGGCTATTGATCGTCGTCTGAAACTCGCGACGAGCCCTCCGAGCCACGCATAGCTCGCGCAAATTGGTTAACACGCCGTCCCGTCGTAACAAGTCCCGCGAGCGGTTTTTTCGTTTCGCGGAACGGAAAAATCTAACGGTCGCGCAAATTATACGCGGCTCGGCTCGACGAATCGCGTTCGCCACGATCGAATGGCTGCCGCCGATTTTTCCATTTCCCCCATCATCCGTAATCCCTTTCGCGCGAGAACCAATAGATCGAAATAAAAATCGCGACGCTCCATTGTCACTGTTCAGAATTGTTAACACTAGATCTACGAAGGGACTCAAAACCACTTGTTTTTGCCATTCGTTGTAACGACTAGACTGCGGATATTTATGCATTTATTGGAAATTTTAATTTTCAAAAACCTCAGAATGCCTCAGAAATATCTTCAAGTAAGAATAATTATATTTAGGGATTGAGACGACCCTTTATAAAGCTCCCATTAAATTCTTTAATAAAAATATGAATCTGCATTCTCAGTACACTCTATTTTCTGAAATTTGAAATTTCCTGCGAATAATTTTATGAAATACTTTTCTTTCTTCTTGTTTCGCGTGTTGAATTTGCACGAATTTAGGTAAACTTTTAATATCAAAATTTTCAATACAAATTTGTTGAGGATAACATTATAGTTTCAGTTAGAATTTCTAAAAATTTTACTATTTTCCACGAGCATTGCGTTCGCTAGACAAACTATCTCCTTAATCCAGGAGGCGGAAACTCTGGTCAACGAAGCTGATGTCTGACGGGATTAACTCGTAACGTTTCGCTCATCGGCTTAAAAATAATTTATGACTCACTCGATAGTAAAAAGGAGAGAGAAAACGAGTCAGCGAGACACGCGAATGAATAATTTCGTTCTATTTACAAAAGAATAATTTCGGTCGTCCGAAGTACCGTTGGACCAGGCCGGATAACGTTCTATTTGCTCGAGTTTCTGTTTACCCTTAGTCGTCCTGTTTCTAAATTACCTATCCAAAAGAACGACGCCCGAATGGAATTCAGGAAGTCGCAGCTGCATCACTGAATTACTCAACTAGACCACACTTTTATCGTCAGTTAACTATAAAACAGGGGGAAAATTTAATTCCGATAATGAATAACCAATGGAATCAATAGGTAGTAATTTATTAACCCTTAGACGATCGAACAGTTAAATTTGTATCTTTATTGTAAAATATTTAAGGCTTTAATACCACATTGTCGATTGAAATTATTAATAATTTTATGAAAGTCAGATATACAAATAGTATTCGCGTTTGAGGGCTGAAAACTACCCTGAAAGTTATAGATAACTACTTGGAGATTCCATCGTTTAAAAATATTATTTATTAATTGCAAAAAAGTGCGAGGAAAAATTTGTTTATTTTTTAATCTACTTTGAAATTTTTAGTATTGGTCAGTTTTCAAATTCTGTAAAAAAAGAGATAATTTCTCGGAAAACGAAAATTTATTATCGAATATAATGTCACAGCTTTATATTTTCTCATAGATATGAAAATAAATATTGCATAGTACTCAGCGTGAGCGACAGCGACCGAATGCTATCGGTGAGAACCGAAACATCCCCTTTCTTGCATTGTTTTCCTTTGACATGCCCCATTTTTGAAGAACAACTGGCGACACGGCCAGTGATAAAGAGCACACACACAAGTATATAAAAAAAAAAAGGTTAAACCTGATATTCCCTCTTTTTCTCTAAATCTCTAATGTCTTTCCTATAAAACTATTTATGAATACAATGTTTTTTGACAGATGCCATTAATCACGAGAAAAGCTTAGATCAATTCTGGATACGTGACACTTTTTATTTTACGTAATCATTTTGTATTACAAAATAATCTTAAAGTCTACGAATATTACAGATACTTATTCGATATTTATTTCCAGGGAAGGTGGAATAATCCTTTTAAAAACTAACCTATTGCAGAAATCTGACTGCGGTATTGAATCTCAGTTCGTAGTACGTTCGATGAAACTTGGCTTTATAGACATTGCATCACTGATAAAACACAGAACTTCGCGTTCGAATCGCGAATCAAGTTCAGACGGACTATGGACTCCAGGCGCCACGGAAACGCCGATCGCGAATAAAATTGACAAACGACTAGAAAACGGAGCAATTAAACCATATTTCGTCCATCTCGTGCGATAAGCTCTGCTCGTGCTAATATTAGACGGAGATTGCGTATGAACGACCTGTTTCGCGAGCGATCGACGTTTTGCCATATCGATACCACGATCTTGGTGGGGACTACGGAATCTTCAACTGTAAATAGGCAATTTTTCAGAGGGTGATTTTATATATTAACGATAAGAAATTACCACTGAAAACTAAGATTCCATTTAACTTTGGTTTTGAGAAGATACAGAAAAAATATATTCAATATTTGCACGTAGAAATCAATTTTTAAATTTTCTTCAAGAAGGTATCTTCCTTACAAATCGAAAAGTAGATGAACCTTAATCTTGAATAATCTTCTAAATGATTAATCAACCATAGTAAAATATTTTGCGCATCGATAGACGTTTCATCGAACATATCGATCGTGAATTTTTCATCGCGCGTAGGGTCCAGCCAGCAGGCGTTTACATTTTCAAGAAACGCCATCGGGCCACACGTGACGCCGTTGCATCCATAATCCATGCCTCTGTATACACGAAAGACGGTTTACTCAGCTTTTATTCTTCCAGATGCTGCGGCGACTTGGAAAACAGACCGACGTCTTTTTTCAGCCGAGCCGACGAACAACATCCCGTTCGCGGCGAAACGTAATCGCGTTCCTCTCGATGAATACGATGACGGAGACCCGTGGCGTCGAGTTTTTATCGACCCGTCTACGTAGTGCTACGTTTTTCTATTTATGAAGGTTGCCAACCGTGACCCTAGTACTGTGACCTTTAATTCGTTGGAGTCGCAAACTATTCACACAAGCACTACATTTTCTTGATCCGCACAAGCTGTAAATTACTAACGTAGTACTACGTGCTTTGTTTTCGTAGCATTACAGCTTCTAATTGGTAAAAATTAGGAGCCATCGGTGTAATACTAAATTCTCACAGTATTTAAGTATTTAAGTAACTAAGTTTTTTCATTTATGAAGGTTGGAAATCATAACTCTACTTCTACAACTTTTAATTTATCGAAATTGCAAGCTATTCACATAGTACTAAATTTTCTAGATTTGCACAAGCTGTAAACTACTAACGTAGTAATATGTTTTTTATTCACATAGTATTACAGCTTCTAATTGGTAAAAACTAGAAGTCATTAATATAGTACTAAATTTCCCCAGTTTTTGTAAACTGAAAACTGCGAACGTAGCACTACGTTTTTTCGTTTATGAAGATTGCCAACCACGATCCATTTTTATTCAGTTATTATAGAATTTTAATTAAAATAGAAGTCATTCTATAAATCAGTTGCGTTTTATATCTGCAAAATTTTTAGATTCGCCATTACGAAAGAGGGTCGAGGAAATGTTATAAAAAATTTGCCAATCAAGCATAGATAAACGCGTCGCAACGACGCACGAGTTCACGTTATACGTCATACGAATCCTCCGTACGTTTCTTCGCTTGGCAACAGGAAACGCTGCTATTGCGGACTTCCCGTATCTTTAAACGAGCAAACGATTTGCGTAATGCTCCATTTTTAATAGCATATTTTTATCTGATACAAGAAGAAAAATTCTATCTATATTTAAAATCAAAGGTCTCTCAATTGCAAGTTTTCCGCTCGTTCTCGATTCATTAATTAAAAAACTGTAGTCGTGTCGAGGAAATAAAATATAAATACAGTATTAAAAATAGATTTAAAGACTGTGGTAATTCGAGTCACAGAAAAAGAAAAAAAAATCTATAATTCCTTTGCAATTCTCAATAAATGTATCGCGTTTAGTAGATCTTTGATTGCGTTATAAATTATGAGAGTAATTTATGAACTTTATTTCAATTACCAGAGAAAATCGACGTTTCGATGAAACAAGAAACTTACTTCCTTTGATTCCCTCCGATGACGCTGGGCTTTGAATAAGTTTACCGAAGTTTAAACGAACCTAACTCTGGACGGAATAAAGATTCTTTAAATCACTATTTAATATAGACAGCCATTGCAATGAATTCGTCCCTCTCGATTAAATTGGAACTTTTTATCCTCGAACGAAGAACAATGGACGACTATTCTGACAAAATCTTCGTTCACCGTTAGTTACACAATATTTTTTAATTATACATACTTATAATCACATCAACTATTAATGATTATGTATCAGTTTTTTGTTTTTAATTCTGAAATATTGGTCCTACAGATAATTTCGTTACATTTATTTATTTTGCAACCCACAGTATTCTCTGGGATAAATAAAACTCACAAAACAATATATGTGAAACTTTTAATTATGTACCAGTTTTGTGCTTTTAAGTCTGCAATATTGAACCTACACATAATTTCGCTAAATTTATTTATTTTGCAACCTACAGTATTCTCTGGGATAAATGAAACTCGCTTCCATGATAAATGTGAGCCTTTTAATTCCCACTATTAGAGAGATTTTCTTTGAAGCCAGTTAAGATGACAGAGCTATAGAATCTCGTGTTTCGTGCACCATAAATGCAAAGAAGAGGTTTGATAAATCAAAAATCAGTAGGAAATCCTATCATAGTATTTCAACCATTATATAAAACTCTAGAATGCGTATTTTCTGAGTTATTCTGGGTGGACAAGATACATTTGTAAATTCCCAAGTTCCATACTATTTTTCGGCGACGCCATTCATAAATCTCGGTATGAAATCGACACAGAACTTCCATTCTATATCGATCTTCTATTTCAGTTCCGTCAACTTTATCCATTTTCAACGGGTGCCCCTTTTCACGAAATTCTCATCGACCTCGGTGCAGTTTCCTTTTGTCGTTTAGAAAAGAGGAGCGAAAAAACCCGTAAGTTACCGGGTCAGCATTTGCATGACTGTGCACAACGCGAAACCTTTGACTCGAGTCGGCTTTGCGTCGCGGCGTATCCGAAAGCTTTCCTCCAAAGAAGCCCAGAAGCGCGTCGTTTCCCTGGATAGCGTTTTCGTCGATGGAAAAAAAAACGATCCGAACCGCGGCCATCTTCCCGAACGTCTCTCGAGCTACGAACTTTTCTCGATGCTGTTTCCCTTTGTCGACAGACCCCCCGGGGATATACCGTTCAGCTTAAGTTTCCCTGTCCTTCGGGACCTTAACCGCCACTTTCTTCTCTGTGAAGCTTCTCACCCCTTGGCCTGGGGCAACGACACCGGACGGGGTTGTAATCGACAACCTGCAACGACGCCTAAATTCCTCCTAGTTGCTAATGCACGACGTCTTTCGACCTTATTCAATGTTTCACAACCCTGGGTCCCGAAATGCGTTCGTAATTATTTGACCACTTTGACGTTTTGATGGACAAAATTATACTCAACAACCTTGCTACTAGTAACTAGGTCCATTTTAATGTAGATAATTGTATTTTGCAGCTTTGAATTTTTATAATATTTTGAAATACTTCTGGAAATAAAAGAAATATTCATTGGAACGAGAATATTATCTCAAAGAAAGATAACTAAATGGTAGGAGGAATATTGACTTTGAATTTGTATAAAATTTTGAAATACTTCTGGAAGTAAAAGAAATATTCATTGGAACAAGAATATTATCTCAAAGAAAGATAAGTAAATGGTAGGAGGAATGCTGACTTTGAATTTTTACAATATTTTGAAATATTTTTGAAAATAAAAGAAATATTCATAAGAATATTATTTTTTTGCGTCTTAAAAAAAGACAATAATAGTAAGAAGAACGCTGCCCTTTTGTAAATTGTATTATGTACTATGAATAATGTAAGAATAACAAGTATAATGATCATCAACAATAATATGAATAAATTCTAATATAAAATGTGTTAATAATATTGAATACACCCTTCCTATCCAAGAAGATAAGTTTTATGACCTACATAAAGATGGCTGATACGATTCCAAGATCTTTGGAACCCTCTGTTTCACGAGCAATTTAGGAATAGTTCACGAACCCGTATGAATACTGACTCTGTACCCCTAAACTCTTCCACGTATCAAAATTAAATCCCTCTGCACTGTAAATATCACGTACCACATCCACCATCGTAAATATTATACCACGTCCTCGAGAGAACTTCATACGTTTTTTCTCTCTCTCTCTCGAAAAAAAGCTAAACACCACACTTTTTCGTCCAATTTCGCGTTATCGCGTTCCTCTTTAAACACTACAAACCCGAAACTCGTTAATTTTCTCGAAAGGGTTTTTCAACGTATATTTACGCTGCTTTCAGCGAGGAGAATCCGGAAGTAACAGCTGCCCTGGCTCGCGCCGGCGCAAGCGCAACTAAAATACATTTTGCGACAGTTTAAGTGCAATTACCAGCGCTTTAAAAGCGGCGTAATCGAATAATTATCCGCGTACGCGTATTATCCGTGACGGGGCGCACAGTCTAACGGAAAAAATTCGGTTTATAAACGCAACGACAGCAAGAACTCCTCGAAAAATATTTGGAACGACTTGTTACAAATTTTTATTCACTTTCCGACCAAAGTATTATGAAATTCTGTTAATTATACGTGACACACAATCGTCCCAATAAAAATACTTTAGAACAATGGATATCCAACAATTTCGAACGTCTAAAATATTTTGAACGTGTGCAGAGTATTGTGTACAATATTTAAGAATCATAAAACGTTTACATCAAATATGCTGTTCTCTCTTATTCGTTTTGTTAAATTTGACATGTTACGTGCATTATTTAAACGCGATAAAATAAAGCGAACGAATACGTGAAACACAATCGTGTCAATAAAAATACTTTTGTTTGGATATTCAACAATTTCGAACGTCTAAAATATTTTGAACGCGTGCAGAGTATTGTATACAATATTCAAGAATCGCGAAACGTTTATATCAAATATGCTGTTCCCTTCTATTCGTTTTCTTAAATTTAACATGTTACGTGCATTATTTAAACGCGATAAAATAAAGCGAAACGAAATCGTTCCGAGTTTCTTCGGCACCCCCGGGGCGGTTGAGCGCAATTACGAGCGCTTTAAAGGCAACGTAATCGAATAATTATCCGCGTCCACGTATTATCCGTAACGGGAAATAGAGCGTGACGGAAAGTAGAGAGTGGGGGAGGAAAAAAATGAAATCTCAGCGGTTTTCATTAGGTCCATTCCTGGGGGGCTCCCCCTTCTGGCGTGGGCTGGCGAGAAAATTAAATCACAACTGGATTTAATAAAGCTCGGCCCCGTGTTTAGCCTGTACACTCAGGAGTTACCGTGTCGCCTCTCCGGGAAGATAAAGCCCCTCGACTCGCTTAGCATAAAGTTCTGAGCGGTCCGCGACAACGTCGAGTTATCAGAACGATGAGACGCGGTGAAAAAATACAGGTGAAAAAGACGAGACGTAATCTAATTTCCTCCGCCGTGGCTGCACTATTTTTTTTTTTTTATTTGTTAACGTTTCGCCGGGCAACGTTGGAAAGTTGCGTTCGTTTTGTTTAAAAGTCCGGTCTTTCATTCTCTGTTTCCCTCTCTGTCTGGCGTTTTCTGCTTAAAGGCAGGAAAATACGAAATAATGAAGCCAGTCGAGGAATGTTAAAAGTTGTAATCAAGGAAACAGCGAACGGGCAACTTTCCTCGTTGGACTGAAGCGAGACCTGAATGGAATTCTTAATTAATAAATATTGCTTCCTCGGAACGAGAGTCTGCTAAGGGTTGTTGGGGCGAATATAATACGAAATGTATGGGAAAGTTCCGGTCTAACTTCGCGAGGCATAGCACCGTACCCTATTGTCGGAATTGGGTAACATTAATTTATTTAATGACTACCATAAATCTAGCTATACGCTAATACCCGTACAGTTCTCTCACAATTTATATTGTAAAGATGACGAACAATAAGAATTGCAAATATGTACTACGTTTTATTTTGTACATTACTATCACTACTAAATAAACGTCTTAAATGAAGTTTTATATGTTAAAAATTATCGTGACGTATCTATATTTGTTAATTTTCATGATATTAAACAGGGTATTTGTTTCAATTCAAAAAAATATAATATATCTTATGAATACTTTTTATTTATTTTTATTTTAATAGAATTTCAATTTAATTTTATGAATGAACGTTGTAAACAGCAGGTATCTTACAATGTTATATAAAATACATTATTGCTTTACAATGTTCATTCGTAAAATTAAATTAAAATTATATTAAAATAAAATATTTACGATAAAAAAAAATAAATCATTTACTTTGTATGAATTTCCCGACGTTTACGGAATTTTAAATACGGAGTTTGAATTTCTATCGAATTCTAAAAATGATAAAGGAATTTATCTCGAAACATTGAATGGCGGCATGACGATATCGAACATTCCCGACACGTTCACGCGAGCATTAGACCTGGATACGGTTTCGAAACGCGCGGTCTGATACACGAGATGAAAATCGAGAGTCGATGAATTTCTTCGACGAGACGTGGCTGTGTAAACATCGATGCATATGAAGCTGGAAGGGATCGAGAAAGGTCGTATCTTTCGCATCGACGTCTCTCGTCGCGGGCACGAATATTGACAAACTGCATTTCCATGTATGCAATGGTGGGAAAACGTCCAAGTCTCTTGAGACTGAAAAGACGCAAAATGGAAGACGATATGGAAACGGTTTCTACCTTTCTGCATCGATGCTTGGACGATCCATAGATCCTCGTCAAGAACGAATCCAAAAGACTTGAAATTTATTTACAATTTTCTAAATAATATTTCTACCCCATAGCAGGCTAAATAAACTCGTATTTATGTAAATTCAAAAACGTTTAGAAAATGTTGCGTAAAATGATAAAACAGAGAATCTGCAAATTGTGTAATGTGTGTTAATTCGTCAAGAATGAGATTCTTCTCCATTCAAACGTGTTTTAAAAATGTTTAGTAATAATGATACTAATAACGCAGCCTGGTCATTGGCACATACGTAATAGAAAATAGTTTTTGCGCAGTCCCTCGTAATTTATCGTTCGTGTAAATTGTAATCGCGATAGCTACCGTTCTTTGGTCAGTCGTTCGTAATTGGACCTCTTTCCAATAGGACAAACTCGAGTTGCGTAATATACCATCGCAATGTACGGCATAGCATCGGTTGCAAACCGATGTCCTTTTTTCCTCGTCTTCCGTTCCGGACTCGTCGCGATTGCACACCGTGAAAATTCCCCATGGTCAATCGTCCCGTGGAAATACGAGAAAATAAAACGTCGGTGTTCCTCTTTCTATTTTAAACGCATAGCCGATAAAACTGTGCAATATCCGGCAAGAAATATCGCGAGTTTTATCTGCGCTCGAAACGCGCATTTCATCCGCTTTGGATCGTCACCGGACGCGAGCGAAATTTTTTATTCGCTTCGATTCGATTTCCAAATTTATTAGAAATTTTTTACAACGTAAAAACCCAACGGAATCTTCCAAGCGTCGAACAAAATCTATCATGTTGCACTTTTCAGATTTACTTCCATGCACAACTTTGAAAGATTTGAAGAAATCACGAGATTATATTTAAAATTCAAATAAAAAATGAGAATAATTTTTTGATTTAACAATAATTAATTCTTTATTGTCAAAAAATCTGACTAAGAGAAATGAAACAATAATGGCAAAATAAATACCACGCCAATTACTTAAATGATCTTTAATAGATACTGGAGTGAAAAATGATTAGAGAACTGTTATTGATCTTAAAACAAAGAGAGTGAAAATGGAACGACGAGATGGAGATATTAAGAAAAGTGGAGCTACTGCTCGTAATTGCATCTTATGCATTAGTCCTTATTGTATCTTTCATAGTAGTTTGACATACTTTTTAAACTATGCTTCTATCGGCATTCAAAAGGCATAAATCGCAAAATAAAAATACGCGTCTCGATATTATTTCTCTTTCCTCTTTGATATCTGTGTCAGCTGGCTTCGGCCTACGAGAACTTTTAATCAACGCAAAAGCGTATGTCGTTTCTTCCTGCGAAATTGGAAACGGTGATTCACGGAATTCTATTCCTGATCAGTGCAGAATAACACGAAGATACGAGTATAAAAATACACGATGGAGCGTAATTCGTGATATGATTGGAAAGGATGGAATTATCCGCGAAATTCTTTAATTTAAACGCGATTAACAATATGTATTCTGTCAATTGTTTTGCTGATTACGCGTCATTCGATTATCAATGGAAAAATTCAACGAATAAATTAAGTTTATTTCTCTGAAACCCTGAATTAAAAAACCCCCATTCGCAAACAGAGATAACATGAATTAAAAGATAAATTTTAATAAACAGAATTTTCTCTTTAGGTGAAGAGAATATATTCTAGACGAGCTTTAAGTTATTTAAAGATTACAACGTATACGTGAATTTTAATAAATACAGTGATATCTATCAACAATATAAATTTTTTCAGAGTCGTTGCATTAAAGAGATTCATCGGAATATTTGGTTTTTCCACGTGCAACGATTCTACCGCGCCATAAGCCATAAATAACAGAGGAATTTGGCATTTAGAGCCGCCGATGAATCACGAGCCTCCGGGGGTGGTCCTGTTTCTTCATCCCCTTCGGAGCACGCGTCGTTCGAACGTTAAAACAATGCCTTTTGAGGCCGCGAATAGCGAGTCGCCAAAGGGTTTTCCCGTTGGCCCTGCACACGCTCCTCTCGCCTGGTACTTCGTTATTTTCACACCGTGTTAATTGACTTTGGAGCCGCTCGAACCGATCCAACTGTCGTTTTCGACCCTTCACTCGGATCGACGTTGGTCTTCGACAGGATTCGAACGCTCGATTAATTGGATTCCTCGAGCGTTGCGTGGGAGATCGAGAAACAGTCATTTTCTAAATGGAGTAAGACTAGCTAACCATGCACTAACGGTTGAAGAAGCTTTCAGAAAAATTAACTGACATCGCAATACTTTCAGATACGTCTCTAAAATTGGTTAATAAAATTTTCGTTGATGCATCGACTGAACCAATATTTATTTATTAGTTGAGATAGAAGAAATATTTATTTGAAACATTTGCTTACTAATGTCATTATCTTACTGATAAACTTCATAATAAGCCGCGCCAAATATTTATTATACTACTTAATTAATATTCTTATCGATTTTACTCTTTTCGCCTGATATACAGGGTGTTCGGCCACCCCTGGGAAGAATTTTAATATGGGATTCTAGGGGCCAAAATAAGACGAAAATCAAGAATACCAATTTCTTGATTGAGGCTTCGTTAAAAAGTTATTAAAGAATTAAATTAAAAAACTTCAAATCATTCTGAAAAAATTATGTTTGATTGCGGAGGTCAATTACAATCATTTTTGGTGAATACATATATGTTCAAAATCCTACCCACTTTCGAGAAAAAAATTCGAATAAGTGCTGAAAGTTTTGGGTGAAAAAAAAGACTTTCGAATCGTCTTGGAAAAATTATTTTTAGTTGCAGGGGTCAATTGCAAGCATTTTTGGTCAATAAACATACCCCTGAAATCCTACTCAGTTTCGAGAAAAAAATTCCTTACCGAAAATCTAATTTCTGGCCAGGAATGTCTGCCCGAATTTTCATGCGAATCTTTAAAACGTCATAACTCCTGAACGGATTGGACAATTTTAATGTTTAAAAAAGCAAACTACGCGTATTTTGATGGAGAATGTGTACAAATCCCAAAAATATTCGAAGAGTTGGTCCTTGACCTCGCAAAATGAGAAAAACCTCATAAAAATGGTCCAATTTTCAAACAGCCATAACTCCTACAATTGTGAATATATTTCAATGAAACTTTTTTCTGCAGTAGTGCTCATGGGTACCTATAAAAAAGTATTAGACAACTTTTCTGTAGGCTGTCAAACAAAATTACTAAAAATGAAAAAGGAATTTTTAAGAAATATCGACAGGGGGTAGGTGCCTAAATTTTTCGACGAAAAAAAAAGTTTTCAAATCGTTCTAAAAAAATTATTTTCGGTTGTGGGGTTCAATTATAATCATTTTTGGTCAATATACATACCCCCGAAATCCTACTCAGTTTCGAGAAAAAAATTCCTTACCGAAAATATAATTTCTGGCCAAAAATGTCTGCCCGAATTTTCATGCGAATCTTTAAAATGCCATATCTCCTGAACGGATTGGACGATTTTAATGTTTAAAAAAGCAAACTACGCGTATTGTGGTGGAGAATATGTACAAATCATAAAAATATTCGATAAGTTGGTCCTTGACCTCGCAAAATGAGAAAAACTCCATAAAAATGGTCCAATTTTCAAACAACCATAACTCCTACAATTGTGAATATATTTCAATGAAACTTTTTTCTGAACTAGACCTCATGGGTACCTACAGAAAAGTATTAGACAACTTTTCTGTAGGACGTCAAACAAAATTACTAAAAATGAAAAAGGAATTTTTAAGAAAAATCGACGGGAGGTAGGTGCCTAAATTTTTCGACGTAAAAAAAAGTTTTTAAATCGTTCTAAAAAAATTATTTACAGTTGCGGGGGTCAATTACAATCATTTTTGGTGAATAGAAAAAATTCAGTACGGTCAGAACTTTAAACGTTAATAACTGTTTAACAAAGCCTTCATTAACAAATTGGTATTCTTGATTTTCGTCTTATTTTGGCCTCTAGAATCCCCCTTTAAAATTTTTCCTAGGGGTGGCCGAACACCCTGTATAATATAAAGGGGCAACAAGATGTACGATAATCTCGCTTACTATAATTTTCAGAGAAAAAACGTATGGAACAAAAGTTGTTGGAAATTCAATTTTGAAGCTCTTTCGTTCCACGTAAATTTGTGGCAGAATCGACGGTAACCAAGATATTAACCCAACTTTATATCCCTCGTTTCAGCCAGTGAATGGGTAATTCGGCTGGTTATGTAATATTCCTTGATTTTCAGGTTAGCAACTGAAATCCAACGATGTTCCCACGTTCCTGTTAAATCCGTGAATATCCAGGGACGCTAACTTCAGAGATTCGCCGAACGTAACCACGTAATTTCGAGATTCCCGCCAATAACTACGCGTTTCGAATAATTTCGAGGTTTCGCTCGAATCCGTGGAACTCGAGAGCCGATATTTTTACTCGGTGGGAATATGAATTATGATTAACGCGGTCAGCGTTGAAGAATAGAAATAACAAATTTTAATCGCGAAATAAAATATTTACGAACAAATAAAAATTTAACTGCTCGATAAACGCCAGGAATGAATTTCTATGCGTCGATTTTACCGTTAGCTGTTATTGGTCTATGTGCGCGTATAGTTTCAGGGCTCGTTATGCAACACTCGGGGTTACTGACACGAGCCACTGGATAAACATTATCGAAGACGAGTGCGACCACTTGTCGGCCTCGCACTTGAATACATAGGCGATTGTAGATCTACTGTATAGTTCGGATGAATTCGATTCATTCATTCGGTCGTTTCTCGCGTCGATGAATATACAAGATTGTTTCGTTTCGGGAAGGAGAACTCGTTGAATGGAATTCCTCTCCTCGGATGTGCTCGTCGACGACGTAAAAATTCTTTCGACATGTTCGAAGTCTAGGTACACAGTCCAGTTAATAATAACTGGACTGTGCTTAGAAATCTTCAATATTTTTTTAGCTACTTTGAGAAGATGATTTGTTTTTTTATTTTTTAGCCTCCTGAAAGCTACCATTTTAATTCTCTATGAACCACTTCCACGTGAACATGATATAAAATAATGGTAATGATAATTTATTGTATAGTTAACCCCATTTTAGTATACGTATAATATATATAGTGTAGAAAAATAAAATAAAAAGAATCATAAGTAGTATGGTTCGTAATAAGGTCAACAAGCTTTTTTCCGAATTGGTGAATTTGAAAAAAGATTCTGATTATAGAATCGGAATTTCTATATTTAGAAGTATAAATCGATGTATAGAGATTTAGTGATTTTAAGAGAGACTAGTATCTTATATCTTCTCTGATTAAATTGTAAAGAAATACAACATAAACACTGAACAAATTAAGGGAATATTCGACTAATAAAAATGTATTTTAGAAATATCGACCGTGTAACTTTCATTAAAGCGAGATTAGTATCAACTGAAATTGTGTCGAAAATAGAGGAACGTTGACCCAACTATTTGTCGATTCCAACGCCTGGCTGCGATAAAAGGAGAAACGATATTCGTGTCGCGATGATTCAGCGATGGGTCCGTGATTCATAACACATAATCCGCGTTCCGATTCCGCGCGACAGTTTTATAGAGAGGCGCGCCTTTGTGCTCGAATCTTGATTTACAAGTTTTCCAAACCGGGTGGGGATTAATTCGTGAAGACAGAGTCTTGCTCCGGTCGTCGACCATAAAACCCGTAAATTTCCGATCCGCGATAGTATCGCGCTCCAGTCCACCCTGGTCTAAAAGAGTGTCGAACCTAATCTCGGATACAGAGTGAAACACCATGAAATACCGACGTCGAAAAACTCCGAAGAATCTAGAGCTGGACTCTTATCTAGATACGTAGAATAATCATCAGAAGATGGATAGGTTTTAACTTGTCTGCCTGACAACTGTATATATTTGATTTCTTTTGTTAATACTGTCAATTGTATTATTTAAATCAGCCCGCCAGAGAATGCCCTAATTTCGTTTCCGTTCGCGAAAATAAGATTTCGTGACAGTTTTGGTTTTGTGTAATTATTAACCCTTTATCATACAATGAAGATTCTGACTCATCATCAAGTTCATAATGTCAAGTTTCACAATTATAACTCTATTCGTCATCAATTCTTACATATTAAAATCAACACATTTTTACATTCACGAGTATTTCGTTAAACAAATCTATTCTTTTTACCATTGTACGAACAAATTTAAACAAAATTAAATAATACACGTTTGAAAAATTATTTGAAATTAAATCCTCTATAATTGTACGAACTAAGTAAATAATAGCTTACGGTTGCATTACTACCCACGGTAATTTGTTAAATTATACTCTTCGTCTTTATCGTCGTCCCAGTTTCGAGTATAATCTGAATTCCAGCGCGCCGCGCAGTTTTAATTGTATCGCGTATTAAAACAATAATTTTACTAGGATCCTCAAATCCGACCAGGGACGTCCACACGCGAAACTGTCGGGGCGAGGATAATCGCCCCGGTGGAGCAAATCGCCGACGAATTTTCGTAGGCACGCCGCAGAGAAAACGCGAGCCGATTAAAGTTGGGCACAGTTAATTATGGAACAAGTCCAATTAGTCGGGTCCGCGTGGCATCGCGAGTTAATTAGCGGCGTTCGCTCGTCAGCCGGCTTCTCCAGTAGGTTTCGCGAGGCGTGAGACAAGGAGGACAGAAAGAAAGGCGACAAAGTGGAAAACGGCTCGGGGAAAAGCCATTTCCGCGGCCGAATTTCCATTTCAAAGTCTTGAGGAGAGCCACGGATGGAACGAATTGTTTCTCGAATTTAATCAACGACTTCGACTCGAGCGGATCGACTCGATTCGTTTGCGAAATACAATTGTTTCGTTCGAGGATTATTCGTCAATTAAAAACTGCGAACGGAGCGGAATTATTCAGGGACGGGTGCTAAAATTAACGGCGCCCTGGCGCAACTGTCGTCTTAAATTCTCCTTTTCACTCGCAAGCCAAATACACACGTATTTTTTAGCAATAAATTCTTTAAAATGTTTTCTTTTTACTACTTTACTTTTGTCTCGATTCCAACAATGGTTGTTATCAAGAATGGAGTATACTGCAATGATTGGTTTTGAGTAAATTTTAAATTAAAAATATATCGTTGACTATAAAAAAGAGCATCGTCTTTTATAGAAATTATCGCCAGCACAAAATGTCGTCTTTCACGCCTCAGCAGCTCCAAGGGAGATAGAAATGTTCAACTCACAAATTACATCTGAGATTCGTTTTAGGAGACATTACTGTAGCCTGTGACAAAAGTTTCGAAACAAGATTACAAGCTGAACTTCTTTGGTATGACTTCGTAAGAGAAAATTTAGACAAAAGGTGGACTTTTACGATGATTAAGCTAACTAATCACTTCCTCTTTCGTCGAGGCGACTTTTACTTCGCCATTTGTCGTGTCGTCGAACGCTAGATTCGAACGTTCGATGAAACGAATCGCGAAAGTTCCTCGTATTGTGATAACGACGTTTAAACGGCGCCGCGTGAACACCGTGAATGGAGCCCATTGTACCCGTGCAACCCGTCGACCATCATTCTTTCAGTCGTTTTACGTTTTACGTCGACTGAGCGGGTTATGTTTATGGGAACGGCGTCTGGTCGCGTCTATACGCCGTCAGCAGTTAGCCCTTCTGAACCGTTTTTCTCCCGTTTTATCGGCCCACCCTCTATACGCTATTACTTTATCGTCTTTCGGTCCGATACTTATTGCCCACCTTTTATCTTGTCGTTTCCCGCCGTGTTTTTATCGTTTCTTACGCGACAGCACCGTCTCCAATCTTCAGTCAGTCGTGCGAGGGAACAGTTCCCACCCATTTTTTATTTCTTTACTTTTTAAGCACACATTTTAATAAAAATATAATTAGAAACAATCTCAAGTACTTTACACAAATTAATTTTTACCATAGCCTACATATTTCTTATTAAATAAAATTTTGCGCTCTTATCTCAAATCTTTACTCGTGACCCTGTTCTGAATAGTTTCAAGTGGATATATAAATTATTCACTAGCAAAGACCTTTTACACGAGCGTTGATTTTATCTAATTTCGTCTAAATATATGTAAAGTCAAATATCGAAAATGTTTTAAGTCTATTAATAGAGAATTCATTATAAGCTCGAGTAAGGGAGATTACGATATAAGTGGCACCTTCGTATCGCGCGTTGAAGTCTCTGGAACGTACGAAGCCTGACATAAAGTTTCTTTCGTATCTTTGATTGTATTCCTCTTTATTCTTATGTACGAAGCCCATCGTTTTATCTAGGCCTAATAGATATCGGAAAGATCAAACGTGAGACTTCCGTTTGGATATACAAGCAAGCTCGAAGAAGATAACTTGTGTAAACAGAATAATTCGGATAGTGAAATGGGGCAGAAAATTCATTAGAGCTTCGTGAAAATAACAATGCTCAAAATACATTATAATTAAACTGCGGCTGTTTATGCAAATGCATATGTTTAATAGAAGTCCGTTTCATCACTAATAGTCCTTAAAAATATATTTTTTATTTTACATATTTTGCTTGTGGCATATGTTTTGCATATGTTTTATAAAAACATATATCGAAACACATTGCATTTGTCATATAAAATTAATTATTATATGTGCTTTCGAACATCTATTTCAGTTTACCAAATCAACGTTTGTATACGATAGTCATGGCAGAAATGACAACATAGCTATTTATACATCTCGTGTTTTTTTATCAATGATAACAGTTTAGTAACATATTGTAATTTAAATTATAATTGATTATTATTATGTTAAAAGTAATAAAATTATTTGAACATATTTTGACATATTTTATTGACATAAACACCTGCAGTGCAATTATAGTATACATAAATTTAAAATTTTGTAAAATTGTTGAAATCGTTATGGAGTGTATTTTCTTCTACCTCGACAGACTTTCTGAGAAAATGGGAAATCTATCGAAGGTTGCTTTTCTTCGAAGGTTTAAAATGGGTCTTACCTCCCTAAAGCTTCATTTTATGGGCCCCGGGGTTCTCCACGTTAAGTACCGTATATAAAACCAGTGAAAGTCTCCCATCTACTTAAGATTACATTTTCTGTAGACGGTTCAGCCAGATTTCCAACAACGACCTATCTCCGGCGAAACAAGTTCCAATAATTTATGAACTTGCTCCTGAAATCTCGTTGCAAACAATGATTGCCTATAACTCGGGAGAGAGCAGTTCTCGATCTCTCGGACACCGAACCGTTTTTGATCCACGTCGCGGATAGATTAAGCTATTCGTTTCGAAGCCACTCTGTGTATTCGCAGCCACGAAATTACCAATACCGTTCGCTGGTTACCGATCGACCAGTCTCGAAAATCATCGCATTTCGAGATCAACATTAAAGTCCAATTAGTGCACACTCGCGTGTGTACTATCGCGCGTCGTTCGGCGGAATAATAGTTCACGATTACGCCCGACTAGGGTCGATTGAATTTTATTAATCTCGGTCAACATCGACGTTGCCCCAAATTTTCCCCGTTTGCCTCCAAGCCACCCCCTATACGCGGTGAACCGTCAGAACGTATCAATCAAGTCGGTTTAACGTTCACCATCGAATGCAAAACTTTCTTTCAGGGCAATATTTTTCATTCTTCTATAATCATATTTACGAATTTACAAGCTGCCTTTGGTTGCAACTTTTACGAAGTTAAATTCATGCTGGAAAATATGAGGCATATAAATGCACAATTGCATTGAATGTTTCTTGAACTACAAATGTGGTGAAACAAAGTTAAACAAAAATTTGTAGTAATTTTTAAACCAATCTGTGCACACAAAGTCAAAAGAGTAATTATCTACTGTACTATCGAGTGTTAAATTTTTTTTGGAACATAGAAAAATAGAGTTTAAATGAATTTATAATTAGTAAAATTGCATGTTTCTAAGCCACCCAGTGTGCACGGAGGCTCACTAATGCCTCTATCCAGCCCCCCCTATCGTCGAAACGCAAAATTTATCGCGACTGCAACCTTCGAACCCATCACACATTTGCAACACTCTATCGCGTATCGTCGGGCACACTAACGGGTCATAATTGTGCCGTCAGCGTTCAATTGAATCCTATTAATTTCGGTCGCCATCGACACGTCCCTCTCCGACGGTCGTCATATTACCGTCGAAGCGCGAAACCTCGTCGCTCCTCTCGCGTAAATATCGCGGCTAGTCTGCACGAGCGCCCAGCAATTAGCGTAATTACAGCCGAGGCCTAATTATCGTTTTCCACGGGACTAATCGACGCACGAAAAAACAAATCATCGCGAGTGCAATCACCCCAGACACGAGTTACGGCTCGAGGGGAATTCCCCTAAGGCGGATAATCGTTGCAATCTTTTTGTTCGATAAAAAGTTCAAGGAATACAAGCGCCTACTCTGGACGCGTTCAGCGACTTTTAAACGCATCGTGACAATTTTTTTAACGTACTGTAGTGAACACTTTGGGCGTTACAAGCTGTCCAAACGGGCTGTTACTGGTCGAGCAATTTGATAATAGAAATAACTGTTTGAACGATACCTAATTTAATAATCGAGGTTTTACTGCACTATGTTAAACATCCAAATTATTGAATTTATTTTCTCAGTGTCCATTACAATAATTTCAATATTATTCAAATTGAATTGATGCAAAAATAGTTTAGATATTTAGATGCATCCTAGAGAGTAAATAATATTCTTCTGCCACGTGCTCAGTTACGTCGTCTAAAAAATAAGTTGATAAAGTGGATCGAATAGCATCAGCCAGCCAGAAGATCCGCCGGGGGCGTCGTTTTCTACGGACGTACGTTGCAGAAGCACGAATTAGCGTCGACAAATAGTCATTAGCGCGAACTGTTAACGAGCCTGCAGGCAGATGCGAGCATTCAGCGTCGAAGATGCGACGAAGAACGTCTGAATACGGACGCGGTTGCACGCGCTTTTGCCTCCACATCTGCGAATGTAACTTTTTCTTCCAGTCAAACGAACGCAAACGAAAACGCGACTCAGACGGCGAACAGACGCAAACATGCAACAGTGCTTCCACAAACGTTTCTACGATTCGACTCGAAAGTATTCTGATCGAAACGGAAGACGGTGTTTCCCGTTAACAAGGACCTATTCGTCCCGAGCATTCGTTTAATTGCACTCACAGTGGCACACATATTTTATCTGCAGGAATGCTTCCTGTTGGGTTCTGCACGTAGCGAGACGGTCGAGATAACTGAATAGAACCAGAACCGATGAATGGTGTTATATTTTACTACCTCTATTGTTTAAAGAAACTCCAATTTGACCTTTTATCTTAAATATTTTTGTTTAAATTATAATATTCATTCGTAACTTAAATCTTATAATTTGATGAACGTTGTCCAGCTCTGCACATTTCCTTGTTGTTTAGCAGTACAATCACTAAAAGTAAAACAATGTACTAGTAACACAAAGACGTCAAACTAAAGGAATGTACTGTGTAGAACGTTCGACAAATTATAAAATTTAAGTTACGTATAAATATTATAAAACAAAAAGGGAACGTATTAAAAATAAAAGATCAAGTTGGACCACGTTCTTTTAAATTATGCACAGTTCACACTGATTCGAGAGAAAAGGAATCTGGAAATTACAATTTCTCTCATTACGAATAAGTGTGTATGTACAAGGTGACGTTTTAACGAAGGTGTAAGTCCTCGAGAGCGTTGCTCCAATTTTCGAACGCGACCCAGCGAGCGCCAGAATAACGAAATCAATCTTTAATCAAAACCTGAGAAAGTTCACATCAGGGAATGCTCCCGGTGTCCGCGTCAAAAGGCATTTCGTGCTCGAAAGTTCATTCTTTCGACGTTAAATTTCATCTGTCTCCGTCGCGGATCCCCATTCATCAGCGACGTTCCAGGTTGGGTTCCAGGAAGCGTTCGAATGTGAGACATTAAAATTCAACGGGGCATCAGGTATGTAAAGCGTAAGCGACCTTTCCGGCTAGGCCGCTGAAAATTCTCTTTCTACGCGACGTTAAAGGTCTGCGAGGGACTGTGGCCGTCCAATGGACGAGGGGACCCTCCTTCGACGGCATAGAAGCGCCCTTGTGTCATCCCGAAGGATTATCCTGGACTAGATGCACGATGCGACTCCTCATTTGTCGTCCCTTTATGGCCAGTCAGTGATTCTCCGTCTCGAATCGCACGGCATTATGCCTTACCCGACGATTTTAGGCCCGTTTTCCCACCTAATATATTCAATAGCCCGTGGTACAATAGAATAACTAAAACCCAGTCTATACCAGAGTGGAGCAAATTTCTCGAATAACGAATAAAAATGTTAGATTCATTTGTAAATTAATTTCCTTTTAATTCGTTGACTAATTTTACACAAACAGATTTTTAAGGTCGATTTAAATGTTTCGATCAAGAAAAAAACAATGTTAGATTCATTCGTAAACTAGTTATTTTTAAATTCCTCGATAGATTCCCATTTATAAATGAAACGATCAATTTACGAATCAGTCTGAAATTCTTGCATAAGCAGATTTTCCAAGGTCGATTTAAATTTTTTGACCGAGAAAAAAAATGTTAGATTCATTCGTAAACTTGTTTTTTTTTTAAATTCCTCGATAGATTCCAATTTATAAATGAAACGATCAATTTACGAATCAGTCTGTAATTCTTGCACAACCAGATTTGCAAGATCAATTTAAATGTTTCGACCGAGAGTTTGAGTAGAGTTCGGTAAAATGTAGGAAAAGAATGTTAACAAAAATTATAAAACGATTCGCTAAAGTGAAAGTGGCAAATACTTATGGACGGTAGTGTACGTTGAACCTTTATATCGTATCCATGCTTCGTCTATCAAAGAACTTCTTTTTCGTCTGTTTTTTGTATTTGTACTTTGTTCTGGTTACGTTGCCGAAACTGCGCGAAAGGGTCCAGACAGTCTGTTAATGAGGCGCGACCGTGCAATCGCGATTGTTATTAAAAATTTAACGAGAACGAGGGAGAATGAGCTTGCACGAATTTTCGATTACGGTTTTTCTGTCACGATTTGGTTACGCGACCGAACGCTAAATCGACAATGGAACGAAAAATAATTATTCCCGGTTATTAAAATTCCGACGAATCGACGCACAATGGGAGATTTTAACAACGATAGAGGACGTGGAATTGTGGAACGAATATTTTTCGATTTTTATACTGTAGTTCTCTATCGGACTCGAAATCGTATTTAAAAAGCAATAAGAGAATTCTTTCTGTGTTGTGTTTTATGAATGTTAAACAGAAAAATATTTGTTTGATTGGTATTTTTAATGTTTGAGTACCACGTGTTTGTATTTAAAATATTATGTCAGACAAAATTTCAAAAAGAAATGGATGCTTCTCAAATATTTTACAAAAAGTACGAGAAAATAAGTCCAGGAATTATTAATTTATTTTGTATATTACGTTTCTGGCATACACCTTCCAAAATTATTTTATTTCCTATTTTATTATGATTCATAAAATGAACATTTTGTTACAGTAACGATTCATGGTGTTCATTTTAAGAATCATTACTGTACATAGTTGCAATTTTAGTTTGCTTGGACCAATTATCTTTATTTTAGATTATTTATGGATCAAAAGAGGATGTTAGGGTCGATAAGGTTTGTGCTACACAGACTAAATTAAACACACACGTGTGTTTCAAAGAGTTCATATTGTCTCAAGGTACGTCGGTTCAAGGAACTAGTTGTAACAATGTTTGCAAATAACCAGACGAAGAAACGCAATCAGGCTATTGCTCTGTTGGTATTCGCAATTGCGGAAATTCCCGTGGCCTGGTCACGCGAGGCAGTAATACTCCTCGATGTGGCAGATAAAAATTGACGCTAACGTAAAGTGCAATGCGCCTCAATTACAACATTTAGAGGCGCAATAATAAAAGCATGCGTGAGTGCGTGCGTCGTTCGCGTGGAGTGCGTTATCGCATAATGCCGTTGGCCTGGTAATAGACTTAATCAAGAGTAATAGACCGTATGTCTACCTATTAATAGAGCAAGTAGTATGGCGTGTGCCGCGATGCACGATAGTTCCGATGATGCAAACTTTGTCTCGCCATATTCTTCCTCGAGTTTCGAATGCTTTTTATAATACTTTCGCGCCCCGTCACCAAGCATTAATTTTTTACAATAAAATAGAATCACAAATAATATTTTGGTGCTATTCGTTTTACAGTCGATGGTATTATACAAGGAACACACATTTAAATGACCCAATTTTCAATGACTCTGGCACATAAATTAGATTGTATCTCACAGTGGTTTGTTGGCACAAGTAAGGAACTTAACATGCTGTAAAGATCTTGGTTTGGCCAGTTGGCCATCTTCATGACGACTTGTGAAATAAATTTCATGTACTCAAACAAGTAAATATCAAATGTTACAATAGAAAATTGTATTGTTACGATTAAGATTATTAATTCTTGTATACGGTAGGTTGCGTTGGTGCAAATATTATCAAACACTAGAATTTGAGCCAGAAATCGTTATATGGGGTCTCTGTTTTTGATCATTAGAACGATTCATTTGGTTCAAGGGCTATGAAAAACGGTGTCGAGGTTTGGCTCGAAGCTGATCTCGAAGCATTATTCACGATCGATCGAAGGTGACCAAAAATGGTCAGTCCACTGGCGTTTCTCTTATCGATTTAACTGCCGCTTGGAATGCAACATTGCGTCACGGATACAACACGACGTTTTCCGCTTACACGTCGTGGGTGAAACCTTCTGCGTGCTTCAACGATTCCAGTGAATTTCAGTCGATTTAGATAAATCGAGAGGCGCTTAATTTTTATGGCTTTCTAAGAAGCGCGGAATGACGGAACACGAAGAGTATTGATGGCAAGTACTTTCCTCCGAATAGGGCAAAAACTAGGAATTTAGGAACATAAATTGCATGTACTGTGGTGTCTCGATGTACAAATGTCAGTTACTTGGAAACATACAGTTGGAGTAGTTAAGTGGTTGGCATGCGACTGTGCAATTCATCAAGTGCCTCTAGTAGGCTCTTTTTGTACAGATATTAATAACTCTGATTTACCTGTTATTCTCTCTTTAAACGTATCGTACTTGTCCTTTAAGAGAATTGTATTTTTGAAAACGATCCAGATTTCGATAATAAACTCTGTTTCGCCTGTTGTTCACTCCGAATAAACCAATTTTAGACCCCTTAAAATGCATCCAATTTTTCTTTAAATTTCCCCAGATTTCGTACCGTTGAATAATTCGATTTGCCTGTTGCTCAAACTCCAAACAAGTTAATATTACTTTCGTTTACGAGTTTCCAACGATCGAGCAAACGTGAATTCGATTAATTTCTTGAAAAATTCATGCAAGTTTCGTAACTCTCAACGTTGCAAACCAGATTTCTCTCTTTGGACCGTAATTCCATTTCGGGTCTGGCAAACGATCAAAAGAAGCGCGTTCGGGCGCAGTCTGGCGCGGCTCGACGCCCCGCGCCGCGACGTTACCTCAGCTCTGGTAGCCTTTCAACGGGCCGTGTTATTTTTGGGGGTTGATGTAAACCGGCTGCGCCTGCTGTCCGATGATGGCATCGGTTTTTCTGCAAACCGTAAACAACACGGTCGAGTGCCGCTGGTGCTCGCCCGGACGGCCGTGAGGTCATCGTTTCAATAGATAGGAAGAAACGGATGTTTGACCAAGGTAGAACGATGAGTATAAATGCCCGGAGAAACTGATGACTCACTGACTAGACTCTAAGCGCGAACATCATCGCCGGCGTATCGGTCCGGCGCAAAGAACTTTTTAGTCGGCGCGCTTTTTCAGGGAACATCTGCGCCAAGATACACTTCACATAGTTTGCTGATATTTGACACAGTTCTGGGACACATATTTTTATCGACAGTCACCGTTGATTGTTACATCAAAACGCGGTTTTTCTTTTAATTATATAGGTTCGTATCGTTGCATCAATAAAATTTAACATAAATTGCTAACAAATAGTATTTTTTCGAGTTCTGTAACTCTAAATATGAAATCTAACACTCGTCAAATTTTGTCTTTACTTTAAAATTTGTAGACGACAATGTAATAACGTTGGAACTCTAAATATGAAATCTAACACTCGTCAAATTTAGTCTTTACTTTAAAATTTGTAGACGACAATGTAATAACGTTGGAAAATTATATTTTGTTTTTTAAATATTTTACGCGTCAATGGAAATCGATCTTATTCAGATTGATTTTCTTCGAACTAAAAATCCTGTGTAAAAATAAGTAAAAATAAAAGAGTGTCATTTTCTAGTTCGAGGTATTGTTTTCGAGAAAACCGACTGTGAAAATTCATACTGTACGCGTGAAATATAGTACTTAGCCTAAGTAGAAACAGTGGGCAAATATATCAGAGCAAATTAAATTATCACAAAAACAAAGCCTCGAACAGGAAAATGTTATTCTCTTTCTTCGACTTATTTTTAAACGTACAATCAGTCCTACAAATATGGGTAACGTGGCCAGTCAAAGTGTTAATTTTTTCCAGACTTTGGTACTAATAGGTGTCTGAAGGATCAAGCTATAACGAAACAGTATCGAAGAATGAACAAGAGATCGAGTGTCTGTAATTCTGTCAGGATTTTGGCAGCGTGCGGTTGAGCCGATTAACACTCGAGCGTCGTCGAAATTTACGAACAAGCGCACCGCCGCGACGTAACCAAGCTCCGTTCAAGAATTTGCAAGCCCGGAAGCGGACGGGGACGAATTTCGCCTAACCACGCGGAGAATTCGGCGACAAAGGGACCAAGTGAAAGCACTTGCTCTACGAGTGCATCGACGCGGCCAAGGGACCCCGACCTAAAGACAAAAGGCTCTCGAACCAGTGATTACCAGCGAAGCCCAGCGCACCGGCAACACTTCAGAGATCTTTCGATTCCCCGTGAAACGAGCCACGAAAGAACGGCTTAATTCGCGGCACGTTCATAAGCGTACAGGAACGGAAAGGTAATTGAATTATCCCTAACGCGATTAGACCATCCGGCGCGTTTCCGTGTTCCCGTTGGAAACGCAACACGGAATCGTACGAGCTCGAAGATGTACAAGCAATTCGCGATTAGAGAAATGTAACCGACGTCCGGAAAAATGGGGCAAACACAACCGTACACGAGCAAATTCTCGTCTGGATACACATTTTTAATGAAACAGCAATTTTCAGCCACCGTAAAAGTAAATCAATCTGATCCTCAGATTCGTTAATTGAACACTTCTTTCCAACTTGGGGGATCTCCATTGGAAGATATCACTGTGTATTCATTTTAAGAATCGTTACTGTATTCGTATTCAAGAGGTGAAAACTATCCCGAACTCTGTGAATAAAATCTGTTAGTTAAATTTCTCGAAAAGTAACAGAGGTAGAAAGAGAGGAATTTTAAACGTGGCCCTGTTCTGTCATGATGGCGAACGGTGACGCATGCTTTCCACCGACGTTGCGAAAACGAAAAAAGAATCGCCAAATCTGGATATTCCTCCCTGAGCGTTAATTACAAAACTCATCGAACCGTGACACCGTAGTATTCACGGGCTACTAGTTTTACCCTAAATCCTCCCGTGTAATACGACGTACCGGCATCGAAGGAAGGGTTAGGTTAACCAGCCCCTGGTATTAGATTTCACGGCTAACAGTGGTCGTCAAACTCCAAGTCCCTGGACGTACACAGCACGGGCAAGCAGAACCCACTGTGAATTAACAACTTTATTTGAAATAAACAAATACGGTTTATATATAATATTTGTAATTTATTAATACGTAAGACTTTCTTAGTGTCTAAGGTAAAATACTATTCGAATAACAGTTGCATTCATTGTGAAATATTTAATTCTATCACAGCAATAGTTTCGAACTCGCCAGTAGAGGGCTACGCTCAACCTGTATGTCTCTCGCAAGTACTCGACTCACCACCTATTCCCATTCTACTTTTTATTCTATGAGTAAAAGGAATGAACGAATTTTGACTCCAAACTTTTAGAGAAGGATTCTGCTCATTCCTGGGCTAGTCGATAGTACATGGATTCTTTGTATACCTAGAGGCTTTAGTGAAACGTAACGGTTCTCGACGTTCCGTTTGCAAGTACAAAAGCGACATCTAATGACACGTGGACGTTATCGCGTCAAGCTGTGACGACGCTTATCGTCGCTTGTCAGAGACGACTTCCATTTCGATTCGTCGGTTCGCCGATCCGCGGTTGGAGAAACATCGTTCGCCAGTAATCCACTCTCGTCCGTTTCCCGCGAGCAACTCTTGTTACCTCCATTCTCGCGTGACGAATCTCTTTCAATTGCGCGGACAGATTGCCGCGAGCCGAGCTACGACCTGAAACACGCGGTTGACGGATGAAGGATTCAAAACCGTAATGGACGAGGTCCGTTTGATTTATTCCGCTCGAACGAGACCCGAGTGGAAGTGAAAAGGGTACGCGGACCATTTTTAAGCAGCCGCGCGATTCGATCAACGTCGATGTCGTTCGAGAACGAAATTAAGCAAAGTCTGGCTAATGGCATGGTGATACCTGTGTTGATTTAGTTAGCGATCCTAACGCTTTAATAGCGGATGACGTGGTGCTACGTCTTCCCGTTTACACCAGCTGGAGCCCGTTCGCGTGGTAACGCACCTTGAAAGACTTTCAGGATTTAATTTAAAGCAAAACGAGTGGGCCTTAAGCCTGGATCATCTAATAACAAATTTTACTTTCGAACCCTTCTTTAATTCGACTCAACTTCTATGGTGGCAGACTAGGCTATTCATAAACTCATATTAGAGGATTAAGATAACTAGTACCATTTTTAGGGTTGTCAAGTTTAGTAGTTTCTTAGTAGAACAATTTTTAGAATTTCATCTGTGCTATTTTGGAGTACCATTTTTAGTACGATTCACAGAATTGATATTGCTTTTCCTAATTAACTGATTTGTCTAGCAACAGGTACAAGTGCCATTTTCGAGCAGCACGCGTTATTCCTATAACTGGAAGTGGAGCATTATACCGAGGGGGGCGAGTAACGATTAAAGTGAAAGAACCGATCGTACGATTTTCCACAATTTGAAGTAACGAAGCGATGAACGATCCCCGCCGTTAGGGTGGAAAAAAAGCTGCATTAATGAGGAAGAATGTTCCTCGATTGCGCGCGACGAAGAAAACCTTTCAGCGAGCGTAATCGCGATCGAATCATCCCGTGGAACGAACGCCCAGAGACTGTATTACGGGAGAGCCCCGCGCAATTTCCAACGCGAGTATTTTCATCTCGAGTTGATCTTGCTCCGCCACTCCGGCGAGACCAGCACGCGAGCAGAAAGGAAAGAATGCACTTATTGTACTGTGAGATGGAAAATTTCCCGTGTAGAGTACAGCGTATGCAAAGTATGTAGTACGTGACACGTGTACGAGATACGGGATGTAGAACGGGCTTGGACGATGATTGCATCCTCTGGACATGACCTGATAAATTCTTCAACATTCGTATCCTTGGCGGCGCGATTCGCGAAATTTTAAATACGCACACCAACCTCTTAACTGCTGTGTTCGTTGAAATAGAATTTACCTGTTAACTGTTTGGAAGTATTTCAAGTTTACTCTGGGTCCAAGCTATTTTTTATATTTTTATATCGAGTATACAATAAAAAATATTTATCTTTCAGTGAAAACTGTTATTTTTTCAGAGTAATAAGATAATGAATTTATACTAATAAACCTAATAGCCCTTAGGGCCCAATGAAGCGTAATAAACATCTGCTAGAGTCGATGTTCATGTAAAAAATAAGATGACTTCACTAATTGTAAGTTTTTAAAAGAAATTGAATTATTGCACTTCGTAATCGTTAACAATTTAAATACGTATTGTCATCTTGTAAATGATCATTATGAAAAAATCGTCGACCTTTTAAGGGTTAATATTGGCAATGCTGTTTCCATTTACCTTACGTTACTCGAAGAGAGTAAAAACCTGACCCGAAATACTGTTATCTCCGAGTACAATGCCCGTCTTTTGGACCAACAGTGGCTCTAGACACATTCCAGAAATTTCTTCCGTTGAACGTGTCGTTACAAAAAGGACAGTTTCAGTGGCTAGGTTCATCTCGAGAATGCAATCCTCGTTGGAGACCGATTTACAGCACAAATTTCTCTGCCGCGTCCGTGCACGCGTTGCATAATCACGTCTCGAGCAGGTAACGGGTTACCTCGGTCTCGTCGGTGTCAGAGTTGAGAAAAAGCTGGACAACGGTTGCCGTGCGTCGATAACGGGGCTATTTATTTCCGTGCTTCGCCTAAGAAGGTAGAATTTCAATTAGGAACGCTAAAAGGAATAGATTTTTCTACTGAAGTTTCTAAAAGTATGCGTACACGAAGATACAATGAGAAACAAAAGAGACGTTCGAGAGAAATTCCACACAGTAGCGTATGTAGGTTGTCGCTTTTGGTCTACTGAGATAAAAAAAATTTATTTTCTTCGACAGTCGTTCAAGAGATAACTTTTGAAGAGATATTTTCTTTATTCCCTCGAATATTTTAGATGCAAAGGATATCGACTAGATTAATCACGATGACATTGATAAAAAAAGAATTCCTCGTTGAGTAAAAATACTACTTAAAAATTGTATTGACTCACGAACTCTTGCTGTTTATTCAAAAGTATAATCATGGGAACTCGGTTCTAAATAATACTAATTTTTTTGGGCAATAATGATTGCAGTCTACTTTTCCACGTTTGTTTCTTTACACCAGCGTATAAGGATTGAACAGTTTTTTTTCCAAAGGTTCGTCGGTCCCAAAGTCGTTGACAACCGCGATAAACAAAAACGGGGCAACGCGTTCTCCGGACCGATAGACTCGCGCGCTCGAATGGAGAACGGTGCAAAAGTGGGACGATCGTTCGCGTTTCAAGAACAGAACCATATATGATGCGACTGCAGGTTACAGTCTCGCATCCGCGCGAACAAGGAAACCGGTGAAACTTTTACGAAAGCGGACCCACGGAGCAGACGACGCAATTACTGCCAGGATTCGCGGAGTAAAACCAAACGTGGACTTGTTTTAAAAAAATAAATACGAACACGTTGTAATGCAGCGAACGTTTCTGCTCCGAACGTACGCAAAGTTTCATCGGTTTACGTGCCAAGGTATACATTGAAATTAGAGAAAACATTTCGCTCTGTCGATCGTCACTTTTTGAAATTTATTAAATTATACCATCGAAAGCAAGGGAAATATCAAGCGTCTTTGGATTAAGTGGTATATTCTGGACTTCCTGTACTCAAGGTCGCTTTAAAGTTACGTTATCATACGTCACTGTATTTGTCTTAACAGTTGTCACGTCACGATGGTAAAAATACGTAATCTCGTTTAATACATTCGAGATGGATTTTTCTTAAAGAAAATAAAAAAATATATAACACAGGGTGTTCGGCCATCTCTGGGAAAACTTTAAGAGGGAGATTCTAGAGGCCAAAATAAGAAGAAGATCAAGAATACCAATTTGTTGATTGAGGCTTCGTTAAAAAGTTATTAACGTTTAAAGTTCCATACTGACCGGAAAATTTTTCGGTGAAAAAAAAAATTTCAAATCGTTCTGGAAAAATTATTTTTGGTTGCGGGGATCAATTACAATCATTTTTGGTGAATAGACATACCCACGAAATCCTACGCACTTTCGAGAAAAAAATTCCTTACCGAAAATCTAATTTCTGGCTAGGAATGTCTGCCCGAATTTTCATGCGAATCTTTAAAATGTCATAACTTCTGAACGGATTGGACGATTTTAATGTTTAAAAAAGCAAACTACGCGTATTTTGGTGGAGAATATGTACAAATCGCAAAAATATTCGAAAAATTGGTCCTTGACCCCGCAAAATGAGAAAAACCACATAAAAATGGTCCAATTTTCAAACAGCCATAACTCCTGCAATTGTGAATATATTTCAATGAAACTTTTTTCTGAAGTAGAGCTCATGGGTACCTACAGAAAAGTATTAGACAACTTTTCTGTAGGGCGTTAAACAAAATTACTAAAAATGAAAAAGGAATTTTTAAGAAAAATCGACAGGGGGTAGCTGCTGAAATTTTTCGGCGAAAAAAAAAATTTTGAAATCGTTCTGAAAAAATTATTTTCGGTTGCAGGGGTCAATTATAATCATTTTTGGTGAATAAACCTATCCCCGAAATCCTACGCACTTTCGAGAAAAAAATTCCTTAACGAAAATATAATTTCTGATCAGAAATGTTTGCCCGAATTTTCATAGGAATCTTTAAAACGTCATAACTTCTGAACGGATTGGACGATTTTAATGTTTAAAAAAGCAAACTACGCGTATTTTGGTGGAGAATATGTACAAATCGCAAAAATATTCGAAGAATTGGTCCTTGACCCCGCAAAATGAGAAAAACCCCATAAAAATGGTCCAATTTTCAAACAGTTATAACTCCTGCAATTGTGAATATATTTCAATGAAACTTTTTTCTGAAGTAGAGCTCATGGGTACCTACAGAAAAGTATTAGACAATTTTTCTGTAGGGCGTTAAACAAAATTACTAAAAATGAAAAAGGAATTTTTAAGAAAAATCGACGGGGGGTAGGTGCCTAAATTTTTCAACGAAATTGAAAAGTTTCAAATCGTTCTGAAAAAATTATTTTTGGTTGCAGGGGTCAATTATAATCATTTTTGGTGAATAAACATACCTCCGAAATCTTACGCACTTTCAAGAAAAAAATTTGTATAGGTGGACAAATTTTATTAATAAGTTTCAACAATAATTTTGTTAATAACTTTTTAACAAAGCTTCAATCAAGAAATTGGTATTCTTGATTTTCGTCTTATTTTGGCCTCTAGAAACTCCCATTAAAATTTTTCCTAGGGGTAGCCGAACACCCTGCATATATTAAAATATTCTAATACTTCAGGCGATAAATTTATTCGTTGTAATAGGATACAACAGTAAAAAATTCAAGAGGGTTATTCTAAAGGCCAAAGTATGACGGAAATCAAGAATTAAAATTTATTAGCGATTAAAGATCCTATTAGTCTCATAAATATTATGACAATATTTATTCAGGTTTAATAGACATGTAATACTACATGCAATAGCAAAGGGAACACGTTTGTAAAAAAGGAACAAAATTTTTAATACACTGACAGTTAACATCTACGTTTAAACTTGACTGAGACATATGTGATATTAAAGAAATATTGTTCATAATTTGTTCCTCGGATATTTCAGTTAATATCGTATTTTATATAAGTTTCAATCCCTGTGCAGGATGACAAAGGGATAATTTATCGAGCAGGTTTCCAAATTTGGCTCTCGTGTCGGTGTTGCAGGGAATCGGATCGCTGTTAAGCCAGCAAACACGAAGAAGTTGATGCGTGAAACCACCCTTCCCAAGGCGTTTTCTGACGTGAAACCGAGAACCACGATGGTGGGCTAGACGATAGGTTACGCGGTGGATGGCTCGCATTACAGAAGCCGTCGACCTAGCTCGTGCTTTAAAAGAAAACCTGTTTACGAAGATGCGGCCGGCGTGCATCTTCGATTCATCGGCCGCAGAAACGGGATTTGCCAATTAATTCTCACGTTCACAATTGAGCTGGTGATCGCGTGTTCCCGAGGATGATTCTACCGCGCTTCCACATAATTTCAGACCACTTTCGAGACTTCGGTAGGAACTGTGAACATTAACCCAATCAACCTCGAATTTTATGTTCCTGTACGCGGTGGTTTCGGAAACTAGGTCAGGACGCAGCTATTCTCTCCCTTGAGATAATGGGAATTAACGAAGGGAAATGTTACTGTTGGATAAATATACTTTCGAACATTTTCCAAAAATGCACCGAAGCATTTTGTGTATTCAAGATATGAATTTCAATCGGTAATAAATCCGGTTCTACCCACCACATTGGAATTCGACGTAACTTATCTTATCCTACTACACACACATTCACGCAAACTGTGTGTACGAAATATAAATGAAAGACGATTCTCAAGCCTTTAATCTGGAACACTTCAATTGAATATTTATTTGACAGTGGATAAACGATAATAGAAAGATAGTGACAGTTTTATTGATAATTTCTTTGCGCGCATTAATGTTTCTTTATACTCGTATTCTTGTATTTTAAAAGTCTAGAAGAGTAGTAAACTTCAGAGTTAATTTATTAGTTGTTAATTTCTTGCAAAATAAATTGAAAAACCACGAACGAGACGTCGAAACGTCGATATAAATTAAGCTTGTAATTAACGATTTGAAAAATATTTTCCCAACCTATGTTAACACATATATGTAAGAAAAGGAAACACACGTAGGTAATAACTTTAGCATATCGACAAAACAGGAATATAACACGCGACACAGTTAGATAAACTACAGAAGAAACTTCTATCGCTTACATCATAACCTACATCCGTTGATAGGCAAACTTTACGGTCATTATGTTAATCTGTTTTCTTCGTTTGCTTAAAATTCTAATCTACCCATATATTTTCCCCTGCATATTCATTCATTCCATTTATGGACTATGAACATCTATTTCTGTACTAACTTGTTATTTTTTTCTGTTTACTTATTTCCAACTCGTTTCTCATTTCTTAATTTCTCTTAATCTCGTTAAGTTTCTTCTTCATACTATAGACATATTTTCACATTTCTTCCACATGATAATTAATAAATCCAAAAACAGTATACTTCTTTCTAGTTAGATTCTACTGCATTGTTTATCCACAGTATTTTCAAAATAGCTTTTAAACACTAACAAAGAAGTATCCCTTGATATTAAGACATACTTAGAGTCGAAAGAGCGACAAGTCTCCAACTTTGATCGTGAAACTTTAAACAGTTATTGCCATTTGAAATTCTATACTGTAAGCACAAACCATTCAACTATTAAATATTTCTATTTCTCACGCCATAATTGGAGCAACAAATTTTAAGAATATTCTTAGACACGCTATTGGAAAACTATTCTATTTCTTATCGCGTGTTTTAATTTAAATGCAAACAGACCGCGTGGTTCGATCGTTGTTTCGCGAATGAAGTTTTCGATAAATGCTATGAAATGTTTGAAGATACCCGGGTACGTTAATTATGAGAAGCAATTGCTGGTAACGCGAGCAGAGAACGCGAACTCCATAACGTTAATGAGTCTAGGTATTTTCATCAGCGATCGAGCGTGGATCGAGTCGGTCGTCAGTTACTGTCGGGATCCGAACGTCAGCGGCTCAGGAATTTCTTCATCAACGTTGTGCGCGTCGAAACTGCCGATAACGCTGGGGATCAATAATTTCCGACAAGATGGATCTGCCGCTGCCAGACGAATTCTTAACGAACCGAGTCACTATGAATCACTGCGATTCGTTGTTTATTCTATCGTCTTTAACGATAAGAGAAAAAAATGTCAACCACGTTTGTTCGCGAAACTCTGACAAGATTGCTCGATCGACGTTGGAATCGCCTGGATCCTTTTGCATGGATCAAAGGGCTGTTCTGGCCTCGAAGTTTGAAAAAATCGAGCCTTTGAAAATAGGCCTGCAACAGGATTTGATCGAAGTTGTAAAATTAATGGCAGTGCAGTTATTTGGAGAGTAAAATGGTTTAAAAATTGCCTTAAGAGAGTATAGATTCTATAAAATGCACGGGAATATAATTTAAAAATACTATGGACATGTTCAGGAGCTAGAGTAATTTCTATATTTCTGTACGAGTCAATGACCTCTAGAAGGGAATTTTCACAACTTGAATCGTTAAAATATTTTTAAATGAGTACAAAGTGGTTCTTTTCATCGGAAATTATGCGAGCTCTTTTCCCTCTATTTTCTTCTCCTCTTTTCCACTCCAATCTTCGCTTCACTCAATTTTCTATGCGTTTTTTCACTGACTCTTGATTGACCTCTCGAGGTAAGACCAACTTTCAGTAGAATTTTTAATTCCTTTTAACTTTATGCAGTTCTGAAGTTGCATACCCATATATTTAATTGTGGCTTTAGAGTTCTTAAGTGAATTTTTTAGATTCAATGCAGACCTTAAATTCGTTGCTTCGATAATCAAATGAAAAATTGAGCTGGAGTTGATCCTTCTCAGAAAACTCATAAACGAATGCAAAACGTGGAAAAATATTGAAAAATATAAATAGAATGAACGATAATGAGATTCAGGAGAAAGAAACATAAAAACAAGATTGCAATTAATTCGTAAAAGACTTCCGAGTTGCAAAATTTGTTGACTCGCGTCAAACTCGAAGGATTGGAGCTCGATCAAAAGCAGAGTTTCCTATTTCGAGCATCACGAAATTCGAAACTGGGTTAAACAAATCGGTCGACCAGATAAAGCTTCGTAACCAGGCGCCGCGATCCTTTCCGGACGAATTTTCGTGTACCTTCTTATCACACACGATAAAAATTATCTCGCGGTTTGCTCCGTAATTACACGAATGCTGTCATCAACCGATAAACTACTCCGTCTCGTTCGCAATTACTCTGCTTTCCGCGAAACTCCTTTGGATTAATAAACGCTTCCACGGATGCTTCGAACTTGCCCCAGAAATCGACGAAACGAGAGACTCTCGACATCGTATCATTTTGGGGCCACGCTACATGCACCGAATAAAGGAAAATAAGAACCGTCTTCTGTTTTCGGCGAACCGAGGCGAAAGGACCACCACGAAGCGACGTTTACTGAGATTATGTTTCAAAATGGACGCAGCATTCCTTTGTGTGTCATAATCGAACGAGTTCTTAGAGATATTAGTGCCATTTTTGGGTACCATTTTAATGCCATTTTCATTTTCGTTCGCTACATCGATCTCGACCCGAGTGCAATTCATAATTAAGTATTACTCTTTACTTTTTTGCAAAACTAACAAGTGCCATTTTTCGGTACCATTTTACTGCCATTTTTATAATCGGTCTCAGCATTAATCTCGACCTAAGTACAATTCTTAATTAGTCTTCGTTTTCCCTCAAGAATAACAAGTACCATTTTTTCACTGTATGCAAACATTGAATGCAGCAATAAAAGCAAAAACTGCATTGTGCGGTCGTAAAGAAAACATCACCATCTGCTTTATACGAAACTGAAAGGAACCACCGCGACGTTTACAGGGATTATATTTCAAAACTGACGAGAATTGCTCTGTGTATTATAATCGAACGAGTTCCTCGGGCATTTACGCAAGCGCAGAGAACGACGCGCGCGTCAATGCACGTGCGCACATGCACCGACGGAGTGCATATGCGCACGCACTCGGTTTCTAAGCTCATTCATAACTTCTCGAACGCGAAGTCCATTCACCGTGTTCGACGCGCACAAAGCGGCTCCTTTGTTTTCCCGTGAATCAACGTTTGCATTATTTCTCCCCCTCTCCCGCCCCCCTTGAAACGACTCCACCGCCCCCGCTTTATCCAGAGTCAACCGCTGTGGTCTGTGTTCTCGCGATCGAGAGAGAACGGAGAGTGACTATTGACGACGAGAGCCGAGAGTTCCACGAGTTCAAGGGGAATCGTGGCACAAGTCATTAAGATCGATATTAAATTTTTTATTTATCCGAGTCACTAGAACAGGAACGAATGTGTGCCAAATAGTCAAACGCTACGAACAAAATTCAAATATTCTTACCATAAAGAGATTAAATAGCCTTAAAAGAATGTAATTTAATATGACGAAAGTTTGAGCAAATAAGAAGCCAGGAATTCATGAAGTTTTTGGAAAATTGTTTCCTCAACGTCTATCATCGATATTTATATTATTTTTTACCTCAACCGTAAAACTGTCAAAGTTATCGTTTTATTATACGAGTAGTTTCCCTGTAAAATTTATTTTCGCTATGTAAATATTAATTCTTCGTCGCACTACAACTGCGTGTGTTTGCATTGCTGTCTGAAGCACGCAGTGTGGATTCATAATAGGCATGTAATAAAGATAATAACCACGTCTACATTGCGCCAGTAATAAGTAAAAAGAGGCTACAAGATAATGTTACGGTTTAGATGTAATTAGCACTATGAATGATCCTACGACCTAATCATGTTTACGTACTTATTATTTTTCCTTGATAAATGCACGATGGAGAGAAAAATGACTGATAAGAAATCAAAATGTAAAAGTTCCCCCTATTTCCCGTTATTATTAATATACTGGGTGAGTATATTAACTGAGTCTAATAACTGAATCAGGTTATAATCCTGCTCTATAAGCTATACTTAAGTGCTCGCAACTTTAGACGTTTTTCAAATTTCAAAATTGTTACCTGAACCGTTTTAAGTCCACGAATTCGAGTGCCAGAGAATATCGGAACTGGAGAAACGTTACCTGCAACAAAGAATAGCATTTGTAAGAACACTGAGAGAAATTGAGGAAGAAAATAAAAAGAATTGGTATTATTAAAAGGGAGGGTTTAGATACAGTCAAGAAAGTCTCTAAAGTGGAAGGTGTGACGTTGAGTCGTTCTAAAAAGAAGCATTCGACGTTTCGTCTCGCGACTTGGCGGCCATTGTCGAAAAGTCTTCCCTCGGATTAAGGGAACATCGAGTGCTATTCTTGAAGCAACTCAACTTCCGCGTTCCACTTGTTAGAGAACTTTCCACGAAATATCCAAAAAGTGGTAATCCCTTTCTTCCCAATTTCTCGCCTCGAGCATCGTTTCAACGTTCGAGTTTCACGAACAACGACGAACCTAACGAAGTGATAATCCCTGTGCTTTCGAAGAAGTTCCAAGAAGCTAACGATTCGCGATAAACTGGACAACGATACTGCCACCCGATGGGAAACGAAGGAACGAGCTATCGAGAAGGATGATAATTATAGTGCTTAAGATGAAATTGTAATTAAAATAACAATTTAATTATTTTATAAGAAAATTTGTATATTGTGGGATTTTTTCACGATTAATTCATCGTATTGGAACAAATTGAAAAGTTCTTCACCATTCTTCTGTCTGAGGCTTCGTTACCAAGCTATAAAGACTTGAAAATTTACAGGTGTGACTTCCGGCTCGTTCCGTTTGAATTCTAGTCAGGTGTGCGCACGATTGCACATGGCCACACTCACACACGAGAAACACTCGTCGATACACGGTTACATCCTTCTGCGAATGCATCTCTATGGATTTTAATACATCTTTCCACTAATTTTAACAATTCTTCAAGCATATTTTAACTCTTCGATCAGAGTGGACAAAATTGAGAATATTTTGAAATTTTACATTGCAAAATATACGTCTTTCCTTATATTGGTGAATTGTAAATAACACAGGCTAGAAGGCATGCATGTAAATTTAAGTTCGATTTGTAATTTAAGTTTTAATTTTCACTCAACGAGTTGTTGATCTTTTAATCGTTGTTTGAAATTTGTATCTAAATCAATATGTTGCTCGTTTGTGTTTTGTGCTTTATGATGTATACGTGGAAACGTGGCTTGACGTCATTGCGAAATCGCGACCGTGGAGTCTGTATTCAGGGGATGATGAGGGGTAATTTCTCCAACGTGGCAATTTCACGGAGAAATAAGGCGGCTCGACTTCCTTTGGTCAACCTTGTTCGCTGATCAGATCTTATCTGTTCTGGCTCTGAGGGATTCCATCTCGCTGGTGAAACGGAAGCCAGTCGTTTTGATCTTCTTTCCGTGATCCGTGGCCCCGACTTTGATACGATAGTACTTATTTCAAAGCTTATTCGAAATATCTGTCGCCTCAAAGTCTACTCGAAATACGTGTTATTTTGAAGTTCACAATTTACTTATAATTTAATATTAAATCTAATCATCATCGATTATATTTTGCAGGCTCGTAAATTCACACGTACAACAATCGTAACCGGAGTTACAGCTGCTGGTGGCTAGTTAGTTATGACAAAAATAGATACAAAGTTTGAAAAAATCGCTTAATTAAATATATTTTAGTAATAGATCATTTAAATAAAAAATGATCGCGGTGTAGTGGCCATGACGCGTAGAATTTGTTTTTCCTATTTCTTTTAGTAATCGTATTATATTGTATTACTTTTTAACACCTGATTAGAAAGATTTAATAATTTTGACAGTTTTTATTATTGTTTCCTAATCCTGCAAAATATTAAAATCGGTGAGGATCTAACGATCTCCTTGTTAGGGGCTTAGTGCGATTTTTACCAGTGATCCCTCTTACAAGAGAAGTCTTTTACGAAATATTACTTCACATAGCTATTTTTTATTTTATTAGTTTCAATAAAAACTGACCCCGGTCAAATCTACAATAATAGAGAAACTGCTACGTTGGCAAATGTTCGACGGACGTTCATTGATTCTCGTTTAACGAAACGACCGGTAAACTAAAAGTGTTTCTGTGTAAAACAAAGTCGAGAGAGTCGGGAAAGCCACGTGTAAATAGAAAAACGGCACCTCTCGATGAAAGGGATCGCTGAGACGCGTGTTTCGAGCTTCCTGTTCACAGCGAGTTTTAAATGTCAGGGCTGAGTTAAACTTTTTACAATTTTATGCGTACGTGTACTGTTACTCGACGATAGGAGAAACAATACCGCAAGAATGACTGTATATTTCTTTCGTTGAAACGACAACGAAAGAAATGTATTGTTCGATGGATAATTTATAGTCGTACCTGCCATGTTGCAAAGATGGGAAAAGTTTAACATTTATATAGTTACATTTTCGCTTGTAAAATATCGGTGTTCAGTATCTACGAAAAACCTCCGGTACATAATGGGTTAAACGTACTCAGTAACGATCTCTTGTAAATACAATTTAGCTAACATCTTCAGTAGAACTCCAATTGTTAGTGTTACTCACTTTTATCTTTCCTAGAACTTTGGGGTATGCTAAATCAATAGACTGTTAGAAGCTTCTACGAATAAAGATAACACTACTCTTGCGATCTTACGAACCCACATCATTCTAGCAACGACGCTGTGTATTTTGTGCAAATGAGTAAGAATATTCTCCGAAATCGTATGGCTCATAATTTCAGTCGTACGATGCCATAGCAATTGAACAGCTATAATCGTTACAGCAAGCAGATAAGATACGTTTCTCCATTAGCAAATCTTTGCACAAGGGAACATATTCCTTCCTCTCATCTTACTATACCCTTTCGTTATTTGTACGCTAAACTTTACATAATTATTAGACTGCGGATGTTTATGCAATTATGGGAAATTTTAAATATCAAAAAACTACGAAATGTACTTGATATACAAAACTATGAAAAATACTTAAAGTAAGATACGAATTATTATATTTACAGGCTGAGACAACCCTCTGCAAAACTCCCATTTGATTAATTCTGTTAATAAAAACAATATTATCTATCGAAATGTAAGTTTTTAGTATGAATATTCTAAAAAAAAAGAAACACATTTTTTCGATTTACATTAAAGGTAAAAATAAATTTTTTTTACGCATTAGAATGCTTTGGAGCGACTGATAAAAATGGCTGGCGAGCAGTTCGAGGAAAGATGTACGAGTATACTGCGTCGTCACGAAATTCTCGCTGGAGTCGAATTATTTTTTCATGCGCGATCACGACTTTACGACGCGGTTCTAAACATAGATTCGTTTCGAGACACTGTGCGATCATGCTCCCGCTGCAACTCGCTCGTGTGATTCGTCAGCTGATGGAAAATACGGGACACGGAGCGTTCGACGTGACCGACCTTCGAAACGACACCGGAAAGAAGACGAAAGAGGGTCCTATCTTGGAACAAGATTTACAGGCGATCTCTCTTCGCGTTAATATTGATGATTTTTCCAGTCGGGCAAAAGTGACCAACCGTTTCGTTAGAAATTCAGCGCGCGAGGTCGCGCGTACGATTGTTTCTTTTACTTCCACGGGTGTCGAAGTATTGGTGTCCGAGAAACCGAGAATATCCAGTGTCGAAGTAGGAAAATGCAAAGGAAATCAATATCGACATTTTGGTTATAAAATTCTGTGGCCCTCTTCTGGACAATGGACTATAAATAACAAATAATCATTGATTCGAGAAGATTAATTTTGCATTAATAGCACGACAGCTGCCCCAACTATTTCTGCAATGCAAAATGCACTGTAATAATATTATAATTACACGGTAATTATCGTACGACTGTCGCATAAGCGTAATAGTAAATCATTAAATCGTATAATTACCGTGTAATTACAATGCAATTACTTGGGTAGAAGTAGTCCCGGGAAATGTAATCGGATTACATTTAGCCAAACACCTGGAATAGTTTTGGTTTCAACATTTGTCATGCTGGAAGACCTTTTGCAGGGAGGTCAAACGGTCCGGCTGTTTCAATTCTATCGCGACGGAAACGCCAAACTTTTAATTCTCGACAAAGTCTTCTTTGAAAGAAGGCGACTCGAACTTTCCGCGTGATTATATGGGCGAGATTTTCTCTTTTTTTGGCAATATCTCTGTTGCAGTTGGTCGGGAGATGCTCGTCCGAGAGAGACAAGGTTCGCTTTGTGCAACCGGAAGTTGAAAGGAGGGTAGGAAACCGCTTCCTTTCGTGGCTCCGTCGATCCTCACGATAGGGAACGCACGTACACATGCACGTACGACCAACGCCATCGAGTTCCTCGTATTATCACATGCGAACAACTATTTGACTCCCTGAAACTGTTATCGCTTCCATTCTGTTCCAAGTTACCGTTCGTCTTTTACTGCTACCTATCAGCCTTTCTTCGATTCCGTTCGATTCCACTTCAACAAATAACAATAATGCGTCTTCACTGTACAGAAAATGTACACTTTCGTCTCCTAAATACTTTTTACTGTTGCAAAATAATTGTAAAACAGTAAATTTTCCTTAATTCTGTTTACACGTATAGACTATCGTATATTTAAGATGGCGGGTTCTTGCAGTTCTAAGTACGTATTCTTGTTCAGAGTTGCTCAATAGCTAATGGTACGTTTCCTGTTGAGAAAACTATTACACCGTACTCGTTACCTTTTCTGTTCTTCATTGTGATTTAATTTCTCTTGTTAAATCTTATTATTATTATTGTCATTAGTTATCACTTTTTCGTTTGTGATGACTAATAATATTGTTAATCTTCATTATTATACGGTATTACATATTGTTGATTATATAATAATTAATACTGTTATTACTATCTTAGTGTCGTCGTAACTATTCATTGTTATAAAACAACCTTCGTCAGGATCGAAATTATTGTGAAACAAATTTAACTTATTATTAATACGACAGAACAACGTTGAATTTTGTAGTAAAAGTTGCATTATAGTCTCGAAATATGTAATTTGAAATTTCCATCACTGAAACGCAAAGATTAAAAATCTCCTGTCGAGAAAATAGACCGTTTCCATTCGCGAAAAAGTGTCGAGTCGCGTCACCGACATCCGTTCAAGCAGTCGTCACTTTTTCTGCGCGATCGGTACAAACTATAGTCGGAAGTCGACTTTCGTTTCAGCTGCCACAGGTATAAGCGTTCTATTTTCCATTTAACTCCGTAAATAGGACACGCTCTGTTGCTGGTTAATTAATCGTGACTGGGATGCGGTTGGAGCGTCGTGCGAAAAATATTTCCCCTTCCTCGTTCGACTTTACTTCCATCGAGCACTTCTGTTCGCGACGTTTCTTGAAATTATAGCGTGAAAAAATAGAAATGACGTAGAATTGAAAAGCACAAAACTCCCATTTTCAATTCCTCTCGCTTATGGGCAGAACAAAATATAACGTGTGTTACTGGGAGATTAATTTGTCTCCCGTTGAGAACCCCTGCTTTGGACGACCACGGGGAGTCTGTCGGTGACCCTAGCTTCATTATTTCATTAATAAGTCGTTTACTTAATCGAATTAATACTTGGCGTTTTAGTTAATGCTCTCTTTTAAACCTCGAACAAGCCGGGGAGTCTAGTAAACTGGAGTAGAAACATTATGTGTTTAACGAACTAGAAGCGACTAAGGAATTTTATGTGTTCTTTATTAATAAAATATTGGCCGCCTGGACTTTGTCCAATTTTGCTCACAACACATCGAAAACTATACAATGTTTTCAGACTTTGAAAAAGATGAGAGAATATTAGATGACCAACAGAGCTGATAGTTAAATTTTTATTTAACGATTAAGGGATAAACGTGTCTTTATCTTTTATTATTACGTTGATAAGAATGTTGCCTGTTTCTATGAAAGTCGAGTACAAGATTTTGTTGTTAGATCATTTCGTAGACGGAGTTTTAACAAGAACACGATGGAGAACGTATCGCAAGGACGTTAAATCCGCGCATTCTCATAAGCTCGTAAAACACTAGGTTCGTTAATGTTAGTAGAGCAGCGTTCGAGCAAATGCCACGAAAATGCCATTAACGCGAGCGACCATCGAGAGTTACAGCAGCCCGAACGAGCACGATTTACCTGAGGCGGTGTGCCCCGAGAAACTTTTTAATGCCACCACACTGCAATGCCCAACGCCATTAAATATCCTCCTCTTACACTCTCTCTCCCTATTTTTTAAAGGGAATTACCTCGAAAGTCTCACAATACTACCGGCCCCTCGAAATCCTGTACACACGGTTGAAACAATTTCAATTACTGGGACGAAATCGGCGAAGCAATCCGCCATTTTGGAGATGAAACGAGCCTTAAACGCGGCTGTAATATCTACAGAACTATTTGAAGCGGCAAGAAGAAGTTAATCCGCTGGTTATTAGAGAAAACACTTTGTTATATTGTCTTATATGAACTACCAGAGAAAGGAGTACATTATACACAAGTAATTTTTTTTAAGGATACAGAAAATTATAAAGTTCATATAAAAAAGCGTAAAAATTGTAGAATCTCACATTTTTGCAAGTTACCTCGTCAAACGTGAGTTTTACACCTTTTCACTCGAACTTTGAAACATTATTAGAAATATGTATAAATCCACCCAAAAAATATTAACTTCAAATTATTACGTTTTTGAGTTTGCCTCTGAGGACTCGCCTAAAGGGTTAAAACGTCAATATGATATGAACTTGCTTCCAGAACTGAATCTGGTACGTTATTTTGTAAACTATTGAGCGGGGTTTCCCTATTTTTCGATGCTCAATCCGCTCGTCAAAGTTTCATCAACGATGCGCTCTCGCGTAATCTTTCACTCGAGACTGTTTCATTTTTTCCGATTTTAATGTCGTTGGTTCTTCACCGGCAGAGTGCAATCGGCGGTCTCCGCGTTTAATTTCGCCCCGATTAAAGCAAAGAGAAGCGAATGAGTTTAATGGAAAGAGTTTCGAAGAAGGAACGTTCGCGCGCACCGCTGGCCATTTATTACCCCGAGTAATATATTTCAACTATATTTCAAATTTATTGGACGTTTTCGCGGAACGTCCCTGCTTCAGATCTCTGATACGTTCCTCGATTTAATTCAGATAGGTTCTCTTTGTTAAAAATATCAGAGTTTTTCGCAAACTCTTTCGTGAATTGGATTTCGTTGACGCATGGACCGATTTGTTCTTTGCTGTACGATTATTCTGAAATACATTGTTCTGGAAACATTATTTTGGAGGCCACTTTTTAGTTATGTTAACGCTAAACTTGTGAACATTGAATTCTCAAAAAATGTTTTGACAACGATAATAAAGAAATATGAACTGCTTGAATAAAGTTGGGAGTTGGTTTCAAATTTTAGAGGAGTAAATTAAATATTGTAGATGAAATAGTGTATATGTGAAGATTATAAATAACTGATCTTCGTCGTACGAAGTTGCCACTATCGAAGTCCATATATTTAATACAAACGTTTCATCCTTATCCGATACTCATACACCATTGCAATTAATTCACGTCACGAAGTTCGTATATGACTTCGACGCCGTTATGGACACACTGTGCGTTTTATGTAAAGAGCTTTCACTGGAACAGCGATCTCCGGACGGGAACAAAAAGTGATTTTGCTTGAAAGTGGACACTGACGACCTCATTTTTTAGGTAATTTTTTTTTAATTTTCCATTCTATTTCAGTTCTCCATGCGTGCTCGGTCTTTTCAAGGAGAACGCGGAGTCTCGCGATCGTAACATTAGAATACAACAATTTACGATCGTCTTGGGCGGTTGCAAAGTCTGAACGCATACGGTCGCGTTTCAGTAAGGGTCTGTTTTTACATGACACCAAGTCACGACTTTTAACGTCATGACGTAAGTCGCGACTTTCAACACTAAACCTGCCATGACCATTTAACTGCACGACTTTTTTTTATAGTATACGTATAATGAATTTTTCAATATTCACTTCTATTCTTATTGTTTGATTTTTAAGAAAAATATGTACTCTGTCTTGCTTACCACGACCGGTCATCTAACCGGTTGGGCGATTCATATTTTTTTGTGAAAAACTGGACAAAATTTGGTATCAAATTCTGGTTACTTTCAGATGTAAATAGGAAATATATAGCAAAGATGAAAGGAGAGAATCTTGAGTGTCTTGGAACAGTCTAACAATGAGTATTAAAATAGTTAAACTTTACACGCTTATGGTTCCAAAATTACTCGTGTTTTCACCATAATTAAGCCACTGTTAAAAGTGACAAGGCCTCCCCTTTGAAATGGTTTTTGGTTTATGTCGATTCAACTTTTCGTTTTGGAGATATCGTAATTTATGTAAAAGGTAATTTTTTTCATTCGGTTCTCTCTCTCTCTCTCTCTCTCTCTCTCTCTCTCTCTTACACGTGAGTCGTGACAAACGTAACCGTGTGACGTAGTGTGTACTATTTACTACGATCTCGTGCGGTCAATGACCTCGCGACGCAAACAATGAAAAGTAAACAAACGCTTCGAACCCTTATATCTCCGGCACTAATTACGCTATCGACTTGAATGAACACTCATTTTAAATGGCATTTCATCCTCTATCCAGTGAATATAACAACTATTATTCTCTATGCTGTCCTCTATATTTATTTTTAAATTTACTTTGACGTTATGCACCCAAAGAAATTTCAGCAACACCTATTGATCATACGACTGGTGTGCGATAAAACTGGATTAGAAATTGTTTATTTAATTGAAACTGAATTTAAATTTGTATACGAGATATTTGTTTTCAAGGGTGTTTTATCCTCTAACTGATAGAAATAAAAAATTTCAACTGTACTTTGTATACTTTCTGTACGAAGTTAAAGTACTAAGTTTAGAGTAAAATGTATTGAATATTTTTGTACAGATTTTTAAAATGCAAACTGTAAGAAAAAATATGCGACGTAAAAGAGAAAGATATCTTATGAAAAAACTTTAAAACAGAACTTTCTATACATATGATGCAAACATAAGTACGTTGCCTTGTGAAAGAGAAAAAGAAAGACTGGTTATTTGACCGGTCTTGGTAGGAATTGGTATACATGAAGTGTCGGTACGTTTAATGTTAATGACATGAGTCACGACTGTGCAATGACAACATACAGTTGATAAATAAAGAGTCTTATGTCATACCTATCAGTATGCAACGCAGCATCGTTCGATGTAATTTTGGTGAAAACGTTCTGAATGAAATTTACAGTGAAACGATATTAAATTAGCAACGCGTCGACAATTAAAATGTGAATATTTTTTAGCACACAAAAACATGCTAACTACGAATAATTGTCTCGATGTTTCACTTACGTAGAAAATGATTAAGATATCACGGCAACGCGACAAATAAGTTTTCACGATGAAGAATGTTACGGCTCGGAGTCACGTGAAAACGGACCTTAAGTCGAGTACGTGTCCACACCGCGACGAAATGATTTCAGATTACAGCGACCAGTAGGAGGTACCGTAATTAGCGCGCAAAAAAACTCGTTTTCCTACCGCGGTTCACTGACACGGTGTAAATTCGAAGAGAAACGTTCGCGAGGGACGCTTTAATTGCGCAACTTAATAGAGTTTCGAGCTCACTTTTGCGTTTGACTCGCCGTGTAACGTAATCATGACCGATTGTACAGAGAGAGAGTCTTTTAATTATATTTAGAAAGCGAGAAAAAAAGATGCACAAAGATCGGATGGTCAGGCTAAAGTAATATTCTACAATATTAGAAATACTGTGCAGGCTTCGCGCTCCAAATTAACCGTTAGAAGTAATACGACATTTCATTTTTCCCTGAAAAACTTGATTAATGGCTGTAATACTTTAGATTGTATTCATTTTACGTGTACGTATGTTAAAATAAATGTTGGTTATGGGTTAAGGATGCTTTAAGGTCACTTTGTTACGGATCATTAAAATCGCCTTCGCGGTATTGAAAGAAAATACTCCGTGACATTTAAAAAATCTAAGGTCATATATTTTAGAAAATATAATCTCTATTGAATAAAATATAATTGCAACCTTTTAAGGCAATTTTTATCCGTCTGTTTGTTGAACTAATTTTAATAAAACCATTGTATTTTGTTAAAATATATCATGCTATTTAACATCGCACTTTTGCTGAATAGAGATAAATAATAAACAACTATAAATAAAACATAATTTTATACTTATATAGAGAGACAGAAAAATTTAAAACGTTTCCCTAAAGTATACTTAAAACATCAGTTATAGCAACATCGCAAATTTCTTCCCAGGAGAAATTAACGTAATTTTCCTAAATACAGAGTTATACTTTAATAACCGTTGATATTGAGTTATATTTTAAGTGGCGTTTGTGGGGGCTCGATCGATTAATTACCTGCATGCGGTAAACGCCTATATGCGTTCATCGTGCGTATATGCTCACGCATGAAAAATTCTTCCGCGCACTGCGTACGTTCGCGTCAAAGTCACTCGCGGTCAAAGGATTAATACTAATTTGTATGCTGAAAACGAACGGTCTACATTGTAGGATGTACGTAGTTGCATATTTAAATTCGCCCCGATAGAATTTTGTATGCGATATGTCAGCGCATATGTCAATTGCCTGAAACGTACCAGGCATATGCATTATGCATAATATGCAAAATAAAAATACGGTTTTAAAACCTTGTAATAACGAAACAAATTTCAAGCCCTTCTTTCGTACCTCTTTATTTTTTATAAAATGCCTCAGAGACGAACTATGTTGTATCTACATTTTCTTCATTTTGAATCTAAATATCAACCCAGTTGAGTTTGTTTCTTGAATTATATTTAATAACAAAAATTTTGAAGCAAAGGTAGGAGGAACTTACAAATATTTTCTTGTCTATTTTCTCTAATAAAGCGTTTTTAATTGAACTCTGTTGCTAAATTTCTAGACTCACCGCTGGCACGTCACATGTGTTTTTTAATCGAAATACCGTCGTTGGTTCTCCACGGATTGTATATCCGTCGTGTGCTCGTTTCTTTTCGTGGTATAAATCGGGGTATTTAAATGGCGCCCAGCGTCTCCTCGAATGACGAACGCATATGCGCGGAGAATGTTTGCGGACACAGGCCGAAGGCAGTAAATTACATTGACACACGTGGCGCGACATAGACAAACCCACGGTACCTTGGGTCCATTTACCAGGAACAGTGGACAGATCCGCGACAATGCTCGCCTCCAGCGAGGAAATCATTATCGTGGATGGAGGAACGTGCAGAACGGCCGTAGCGAACGCAATGAGTCGTGGAAATGAAACTATGATAAAAATTCGACCGAATGTTGGCGGTGGTTAATTAAAATCTACACCGTGTATCAGTGATAGAAAAGGTTGAGAATAAAATGCAGGTAAATGCACCTATCCTAATGATCATTATTTACCAAATCTCAACAGTCGATAAAAACAATTTCAAATAGTATTTTCTTTTATTATGGAAATTTGAACGAGAACGTCCACAAAGCGGTGATGAAAACCTCCCATCAATCTACGTTTACTGATTGTAAGAGTCTTATTTACCGAATATAATGTGTATACACAATTTAAAATGCTGAATTTTTCAAAATCCTGCACGTGATTTATATCTTTACAGTAGTTTTTACCTTTTAAATGAGGTTATAAAAATGTTAACGCACCTTATCTCGAGTCATTATTTTTTAATAAACTTGCCCATCGTTTGCTGAATCAATGCACGTATCTTCGTACAGCCGATTCTAGGCGCGATAAATACCGAAGGTTGTTCCAAGTTTTTGTCGGTTGTTGTATAAAGATAAACTGCTCCATTCATGAACGGTGCTATCGCGATTGCAGCAAGTAACTGGATACTAAACGTTCACGAAAGTTGTTGAATACGCGTTGTGCAAAGGATGAACCGAACTAGCCGCTCGAACGGAGTCAGAGACATTTAAGATTCGTCATCGACTCCCGACGAATTCCATTCTCGTCGCCATTACGTGACCATAATGTACCGATGGCCGTACGTGCCGGCACACACGCCGTGTTCCCTAGCTAATTGCGATCCCTGTAGGAGGCGTACACGGCCAGATATGTATGGCAAGGTGCGGTATACAAAGGACCGTGTTGGCTACAAACATGACCGAAAGCTTTTGCGTGCCAGGTCTCGTCCATCTTTCTTCCTCCCGTTCCTCCTTCGTTCGCGAGGATGCACCGAGACGAGCATTTCTAAACTCACGATGTAAAAGCCTGGTATAAGCCAAGACGCGTTTGCGACGCCATACTGTAACTCGAAATTAAAATGGATGGCATCTAAACGGTCGACGTTCTGTCTCCGACCAGAAGAGATGACCCTAATACGCCTCGATAGGTCCCAGAACACCAGCGTTTCGTTATTAAAACACAAACGAGACGATTTCTCCCACCAGTACGATCTAAATTAAATATTGCAAGTCATTCTCTCGCGAAAAACCTGGATTTCCTTTTTCTTTCTATTTGTTGTAAAATTCTTAAAATGTCCAAGAGGTAAATCTAATATTTGATATAGTGTTCACTTCTGTATGTTCTCTGTTTATTTATTTTCCTCAATATCTAAGTTTGGAAATTAATTTGTTCAGTTTAGTGAAAAGGTCTGTCACCCATATTGTACCCATGGGACACCCTGTATAGAGGGTGTGGCACCTAACATGCTCACCTTGGATACCTTGCAAATTATGCAGTCTACGAAGAATCGTTACATGCAATACTCGTATGGTTTTAAGGGTGCCATTAAGCAGCGTACGAAATTCTCTCTACGTTGTTGCTGACTTTGCAAAAACTAACAGAGTAATATAAACACAAATATTTATGAAATACAATATTACTACTGAACTCAACATAGGACCTCAAAGCATCTAAGGAAAGGATTATCTATCAAACGACAACTTAAAATCCACACTTCAGATTTGTTTCAGTTATCACAAAGTAAATACCCACATGGAACTTTTGACAAGCCCTAATTTGTTTAAGAAAATGCTAGATTAAATTTTATATTATTAACTATATATTTTCTCTAAAAATTCGAAGAGACCCTCAGAATACCCTCAAAATTGTAATTATTTGAACCTTCTTAGAAAAAACTACTCCTCTGTCAGACTAAACTATCGAAACCCTTGCAGCCGGAAGTCCCGTCGAGATCTCTAAACAGTTCTATTTCCGTCGATGTTACGCCACTGCAACCGAGGGCCTTGAATTGTCCAGAACTCCCTAAACGAATCCGGTAACCTTGAAACGTGGCTTTCTAAAACGACATTGATCGGACCACCGATGAAAGATAACAATGGATCCAAGTCCCATTCATTGCTAATTGGCCCGAGGGAGTTCCAGACGTGTCTTTAACTCGAAGCAACGTTTCGACACGTGTACAGGACACGCACGTGACGAGATTCGCGCGCGCAATGGTGATCACGATCAGGGATGTTCCAAGGAGGGGAGCTTGGCCCTACGTTTCGAAATGATATATCGACGGACGTGTCAGAACGAGCATCTGCGGAGAGGAGCCAATGTACACGCTGTGTAATCGGAGGATCTGCGGAGGTCACTACGCCGCTAATGAGTCTTAATGAACGGGCGTGAGAGCATACGATGCGACGATGACTCCTCGCCGATGGCGATTCCGCGACGGATAAGAGGACGCTCGTGACGAAGGAGAAACGTTCCACGGGAATTTTAGCGAACTGAATAAACGAAGATACTCGCGTATTAGCGTAATATGACGCCTAGAATTGTTCAAAACGAACACAGAATCTGAAAACGTGAAAGAAACGGAAAACATCGTAAAAATATTCGGGATGAGTTACATAACTTATCCAGCATAATACAAAATGTGTTTCATATAAAAATTATATGGCATCTATTTGTTTTTAAATAACCTATTTGTTTGAATTTTTAAATGTAGGCATACCTCTTTCTATTCAAATTTAAGAATGCAGTGAATTTTCTATAAGTGAGATATTTGTACAAGAATTGTATTTTTAAAATCGTTTGAGTATCCTGAATTCTTCTCAATACTGTATAATGTTTATAAAAAGCACCTTTTTGTAGAAATTATTCAGCGTGATCAAGTTAGGTGTAACCTGCAGAATATAATATTTTCTTACGAAGTTTTCAAACAAATCGACCTTTGTTTGAGTTTTCAAATAATATAAGTCGTCATCTGGTATAATTTTAAATAATGCAGTATGTTTCAATAATACGAATCCTTTTTATCTTCACTACACGAATATTATTATTGTCTCCTCAAGTTAAATTTTTTGATTAATATTGTTATTATACAATCACCCTATGGTATTGCAAGTAGCAACTCACTTTGCTTGCGTACATTCAAATGACCGAATGAAAGGAAGTATGATAGGAGGAAGATATAAATCCCTTGCGCCACTACGACCGGAAGTCATTAGTTACTCCTAAAGTGTTGATTTAAGGCCCCCCCATTATCTGGACATTTTCGTCTATTTTTGTGCATAGAAATTCTTATATTTTTCAACCTCCTCTAGGATCACTCTAGCACTTGTTCGTTTACTTACTCCCATAACTCTATTATCCTCTTCTGTTTCATTACACACTTTCGCGAGCAAAGTTTACATCCACGAGAGTAAAGTATTTCTGATACTCGAGAAGCGACAACAGTGCTTGAAATTTGGGGCAACAGTATTCACAGAGCCTGGAATAATAAACGAACGAAATGTAATATAAAACGAGGATAAAATTCAACTGCGACTGCTTGAAAGTGTCTAAAGTAAGCTGGGATTAATTCAAAATTATAAATTTGTTCAAGTTTGAAGAAGAATGCAATTAAAAGTATGCTTAAAACGGAACTCATTCTACTACAAAAATTAATAAAATTACTACCATATTAAAAACATACGTAATATGGATTTTGATGCTTCTGCAAATTATTAAAACTTTTTTTAAATGTATGCATCAATAAAATATTGTTTCGTTTAAATAACCATTATGTTCAATTAAAATAGTATTAAATACGCGTTGTATACTTGTATAACGTTGCAAATTTTGCGAGTAATTACAATCTAGATCGGAGGCGCTCCATTTGTCGCGATCTAAATGTTAACTACAGAGCCAACGAACAAGTGGTACTATCGTTAGAGGATCAGCTGACGAATTTCAGCAGAAGCAATCGACTTTTTATGCGAGCCCGGGTTAATCGAATTGCCCAACGACCTACACAGCTGTAAGTCTCGATCGTTGAAACTCGAGTTGCTAATGAAGTCAAGTCTCGGCCGAAAGGTAGGACACTTTAAAATTCGATGTACTTGCAACTGTAGGTCGTTTAACGAGCACCCAGTTTTCCTACTTTAACGTAGCGTAACTTTATTATTTGGCACGGTTAATTTTTCGTCGCGTAAATTGAAATTTTCGGTCCCAGCGAGGATATTTCGAACTTTTACCAGCGAAGCGCAAACTTCGTTCCTTCGCTTGCTCGTTCGTTAAAATTCAACGGAAAATTTTTCAATTATTTCTCCTTTGAAAGAAGTTGAAAATTACATACGTAAAATTCAGATACACTTTAAGCGTACTGTTTTCGGTGACAACAGTCTTTTCTATTCTCGTGCTACTAGGTTTCGTCCATTTTGTTGGGTTTCTTCAGGAAACAGAAACTAAAATATATATGTATATTATTATTAATATTGTATTTGCTTCTAATCTTTGTAATAATATGCTTTTGATCGAGTTCAGATTTAAAAGCAACCATTGCATATTTTTGTTCTATTCGATTTATGTACATTTTATTCATTTGCATAATAAAGGTGTCGCAATAATAATTTAGAATGAACATCCTTTTTTGCGAACCAACATCAGTGTATTTAAATATTTCCTATCAAGGATATTAAGTTTACTATAAACGTCTGTGTAGAAATATTAAACGCAGACAAACAAAACAGGATAATTACGATTATTTAAATATGGAAAATGAATCATAGTTAATTGTCCTCACTCAATAAATTCATTACGTTCCTTCCTTATTGATATTTCAGAGCAATAATAATTATAGTAAAATATCAATAAGGAAGTATTACCTTCTCTGAGCGTACAGCATAATTACTGCTAATTTTATTTGCACTTCCTGAGTATACACATGTTCTTTCGAACAAACATTAATTTAAACATCAACAGAACCAAAGTGTGTCTGTTTCCAATGTTTAATGTCTGCTCTGTTTGATGTTTAAATTAATGTTTGTTTAACGACAAATATATGTGTGCACTGAAAGTCCAAACGAAATGATTCATTTTATTGCGTTTATTTAATACACAAGCCAGGGCAAAAAGAGTACAACTGCGATTGATTTGTTTTGCAAAAACGAACGGAACGCAAATTGTAAAGTAACAATGCAATCGTGTCGATTGATGCTCGTTCCTCTAAACGCTCGGTTGTTGCACACCCACCCTGTGCATCCCCAACAATCAAATTCGAACGCCCAGAGGAACCGTTTCCCATCCCCGAACAAAAAAAGAATGAAAAGTAAGGCATCTCGCTGGCAGAAAAGAAGCTATTTTCCCGGGCTTCCGACATTTTCTCGTTAACACGGTTCGAGGGATCCCACTGACACGCGAAATTCGCCATGGCAACACGCGTCCGCCTTCGTCCCTTCTGTGCAGCACGAGTCGACGCCTAGGGTCGACACACGGACACCCGATTTCAAACAAATTTCACAATAGCGCAGTCTGCGTCGAGAAAAATTCATTTTAAATTAAACTACAATAGAAAATTTATTCAAAACTGTATTTATTAGGTATATAAAACTACTTGATAATAATTTGACTCGATTTCGACGATCAATTTACGAATAATCTGAAAACGAATGTATTGAATCACTGGTATCACTTTATAAGGTACAAGGCAGTTTCTTTGTTCTCCAAAATCTCGAGGAAATAGAATTTCGTTGCAATAATTATAGCAACGAGATTTTGAGCTTGTACAATAACATAATTCCAACGAAGTGGAAAAGAAAAAAATATTTGTCGTAATGGTTCTGTATTTTATTATTTAACATCCAATTATTTCCTATATTATTTATTCATTTAATGGGAAAAAACCTTTTTGAAATGTGTATGAAAATGAGTATATGAGAAGAAAAGTTACAAAAAGTAAAGGTTTCAGGATAACTGGAATTTATTGAACGGAATTTTAACATCGAGAAATCTTACGTGATGTTTAGTTTCAACTTTCAACGGGATTTCGTCCCTCCCCGTAGGGGCTGATTTACGAACACCCGATTTCAGAGAAGTTTCAGAACCTGGGGTGATTTTTCTCCTCGGTCAAACAAAGAGTTCGATTTCACCGGTTTCGGCTAAACCGTGGCGAACACGGCGAGGACAGAAGATGAAGCAGAAGAAAAAGAAAATTACATCAGCTGCTTGGCAGCGGTACCCTTGGTCCCATCCACCCCCGTTCTCTCTCCCCTTCCCTTCGACAGGGCAGCTTCCACGAAATTCGACCTTCCTGCCCTTTTGCTCGTTTCTACGAACTCTCCTCCCGCTGGCAACCGACGACTGCACGCCTACCAGACGGCCCGGATGGCGAAACGAAACGACCGGGCGCAGACAGCGCGAATGAATTCTCGCGAATCGCGACGCTGTCGTTGCGAAAACGTGAAATTCTCGCTGGCTCCGCACGGACACGTGCCTCTCCTTTCCACCGAGTAGCGCAGAAGGCGCGAACATCCCGATAGAGTCACTCCAAATTACAGAGATGAATATTTTCTGGCGACCACTTTCGAAAAATTTGACCACCCCGTCAATTTAAATGGAAATACTACCCTTAAACGTTTTAATATGTTTAAATATCCAAGAAAATTTGTCTTTGTTATATTTAAAATATTTAATCATTATCTCATAACAAGTTATAAGTTATACATTTTGAAAACATGGATCGAACGAGCTCCAATTTTACGTATGTTCAATCCTTATATTTACTGCAGAATTTTGTTTAAAAATATGGATTCTAGGTGAAGTTATAATTTTTTGAATTTGCGTCATCTTCAAAATAAATAAAATTTTTTTGATAAAAGAACTAATGAACGTTACTATTCGATAGATTGAATTTGTAAGATCCATCAGTTGTTTAATGGCAGCACGGTTAAGAGTGCTTTTTGTCGCTGTTTTGAGATCATTCGCGTTCCTGAATTGTCGACAATTATTGCACACGTCACGCACCAACTGGCCCCAGAAGTGTTCTATATAATTAAAGTTTAGGGGGTCTCGATGGCCACTTTAACGTCTTCGCCTTTTTCTCTTGCACTTGGCAACTGTTTGGTGCTCGTGGATACATGAACGGACGCATTATCGGTGCACAGATCCAACACTGGCGTCGAAGAGCGTCTGATATTTTCGAGAATCCCAATCGAGTGTCAATTAAAAGTCAACGACGTCTTGCTGAATCCAGAAAAAAAGCTACGTTTTAAAAGCAACGCGGTTCACGGACATAGATCGTGACAAATCAGTCAGAATTTTTTTCGTCCGACCAAACAATCTAAAAGCCAGACAATTTATACGCCTGAGAATTATACACCGTTAATTAAACTAGAGTAAATTGTCCAAAGCTTCAATCGGTCCAACCGTTCAATTTTTTATACAGCAATATTTTGTAAATCACTTCTATATTACTACTGAAATAAAAGTAAATTGCAAATATTGTTTGCATCGATGAATACTCTTTTTTCCATTCAACCAAGCAATTTAATAGCTCTGAACAATCAGTTATGCACAGTCAATTAAACTAGAATAAATTTTTCAAAGCTCCAATCGACCCCACCGTACAATTTTTTTCCAGGAACATTTTTGTACATATATAACACTTCATATTACTACTGTACTAAAAATAAATTAAAAATCACAATGCATCTTCTTAATGTTTTCAAGCAATGGATGCTCCAAAATTTATACAGTAAATTTTATACATACGTATACAGGGTGTTCAGTCACCCCTGGGAAAAATTTGAATGGGAGATTCTAGAGGCCAAAATAAGACGAAAATCAAGAATACCAATTTGTTGATGGAGACTTCGTTAAAAAGTAATTAACAATTAAATTCAAAAATTTTAATTCGTTCTGGAAAAATTATTTTCGGTTGCGGGGGTCAATTACAATCATTTTTGGTGAATACATATGCCTCCAAAATCTTAACCACTTTCGAGAAAAAAAATCGGGTAGATGCTGAAATTTTTCGGCGAAAAAAAATTTTTCAAATCATTCTAAAAAAATTATTTTCGGTTGTGGAGGTCAATTACAATCATTTTTTATCATTACACATACCCCCGAAATCCTACGCATTATCGAGAAAAAAATTCCTTACCGAAAATATAATTTCTGACCAGAAATGTTTGCCCGAATTTTCATACGAATCTTTAAAACGTCATAACTTCTGAACGGATTGGACGATTTTAATGTTTAAAAAAGTAAACTACGCGTATTTTGGTGGAGAATATGTACAAATCATAAAAATATTCGAAAAATTGGTCCTTGACCCCGCAAAATGAGAAAAACCCCATAAAAATGGACCAATTTTCAAACATCCATAACTCCTACAATAGTGAATATATTTCAATGAAACTTTTTTCTGAAGTAGAGCTCATGGGTACCTACAAAAAAGTATTAGACAACATTTCTGTAGGGCGTTAAACAAAATTACTAAAAATGAAAAAGGAATTTTTAAGAAAAATCGACAGGGGGTAGGTGCCTAAATTTTTCGGCGAAAAAAAAATTTTTCAAATCATTCTAAAAAAATTATTTTCGGTTGCGGGGGTCAATTACAATCATTTTTGATCATTACACATACCCTCGAAATCCTACGCAATTTTGCGAAAAAAATTCCTCACCGAAAATATAATTTCTGGCCAGAAATGTTTGCCCGAATTTTCATACGAATCTTTAAAACGTCATAACTTCTGAACGGATTGGACGATTTTAATGTTTAAAAAAGTAAACTACGCGTATTTTGGTGGAGAATATGTACAAATCATAAAAATATTCGAAAAATTGGTCCTTGACCCCGCAAAATGAGAAAAACCCCATAAAAATGGACCAATTTTCAAACATCCATAACTCCTACAATAGTGAATATATTTCAATGAAACTTTTTTCTGAAGTAGAGTTCATGGGTACCTACAAAAAAGTATTAGACAACTTTTCTGTAGGGCGTCAAATAAAATTATCAAAAATGAAAAACTAATCTTTAAGAGAAATCGACAGGGGGTAGGTGCCTAAATTTTTCGGCGAAAAAAAAATTTTTCAAATCATTCTAAAAAAATTATTTTCGGTTTGGGGGGTCAATTACAATCATTTTTGATCATTACACATACCCCCGAAATCCTACCCACTTTCGAGAAAAAAATTCTTTACCGAAAATATACTGTGTGGCCGGAAATGTTTCTATAACTTTTTAACGAAGCCTCAATCAACAAATTAGTATCCTTGATTTTCGTCTTATTTTGGCCTCTAGAATCTCCCATTAAAATTTTCCCAGGGATGGTCGAACACTCTGTATAATACTTCTATATTACTACTGAAATAAAAATAAATTCTAAATATTATTTGTATCGATAAACACTCTTTTTCCATACAACCAAACAATTTAAAAGCTCTGAACAATCAGTTATGCACCACTAATGGAACTAGAGTTAATTTTTCAAAGCTTGTACGTATCTTGTACAATTTTTTAACGTATCCCTTTCACGATAAACAAGGGTTAGTAAATTTTCTACCGACAAAAATCTGGTATTGACGTCGATATAATTTCCAAGCGCAATGGATTAATGTGGCGGTCTACTTTTTGGCAGCGATCGCGTTTCTCGGATACAAACGTCTTATCGAGGATGGACGAAAAATCGTTAGTTCCGTGCAGAGGTTTCATTCCCCGTGAAAAGCGATCCGTCTTCGCGCACATCGGAGCGCCACTTATGGTAATATTTCCGTACATCGCGCAGCATGCATAATGCAGCCAGAACTCAGAATTTATGTTTCGAGCACGAGGAGCCCCGTTGTTGCGAGGACTCTCGGTAAAGGACTCGTGTCTCCTGTCACGCAAGAAACATCTGCTGCCGGCGTGGTGGGTTTGCATCGTCGACGAAGAATAGAACTGGCCTGGGCTTTCATGGATCCCAGAGTCTGCCGAGCACTGCACGGTCATTTTCGAAGTCGATTAACACTTTACGGGCCGCGCATACAAGGCGGTTCCGCAAACTAAACTTCAGGACCAGCTGCGGCTTTTCTAAACCAGTTTATCCTCTGGATAAATAAAAATAAAAATTTCGTGGAACAGCAACGACGGATAGATCAAAATTAAATTGCTGTACATCAAGTTTCATCGATTATCTATTATACGTATTAATTTCCGTTTTATCCGTCCGAGAAAAGTTGAGCAAACTTTTAAGGGTAGTTTCATCCCTCGCTTTTAGCTGGTCGTCAAACTATATGAACATTGGAGAAAAAGCAGTAAATTTGGAAGTCGAGAAATGATAGTGTTAAATTTTAAATAAAATCCATCTTTTACGATATTGATCGAATGAAAATACTGCGGAAATACACAGTGTTTTAATAGTAAACGAAAAAATCATCCTGTATCTTCGTAGATGTAAATAAACACGAGGATGGTCTGGGCCCATTTCCTGAATTTTGAGTAGAAAGAACACGTGCTACGCTCTGTCTACTGTTACAATTTTTTTTTTACTGTGTCAAGTAAATGACATGTTCCAGATCTTGGACTGTGTTACCTCGAACTTTAAGTTTCTGGTTTCAAGACTAAATCTTTGTAAAAATTCTATTTTAGTGTCTGAAATCTTTCAACGCACTCGAATGTAATTACACAAATCCTAAGGGGCTATTAAAATTAATTTCTTTAATTTTTTGAGAACTCGGTAACGAGACAGGTTTAAAAAATAAAAGAAATATTAAACAGGAGAAACAATATATTCACATACTCTTGTATTATTTCTATTAATTCGGGATCTATTAATCAAGTATGTCTAATAATTTTTTAAATATTTCTTTTTGAGTTAAACGAAAGATTGAAATCCATTTGATATTTCTTCTTTGAAGATAAACCCCTTAAAAATATATAATTTCTTATTGGATGAATTGCTTTGTTTTGAAGTAAATAATACTCATTCGACGAAGTATTTCTGAATTAAGGGAATTAATATCTTCGCGAACAGTTCCGCCTTACGATAGATTGTAATGAGTTCGCTAGGCAGTCGCGTAGAACGTATTAAGAAACATAAATCATGATAAAGCGCACGTTTACATAGGGCGTGAAATATGATCGAGATGACAAACTGCAATTCGTCCAATGATCGCTATTGGCCCATCGATAACTATGAATCAATCCGATGTTAACAGGCTCGATACAATCGTTATACTGTTTTATTGCGTGCAACGAACTACAAACAGAGCAACACCCTTTGACCAAACAAAAAAACAATTTGAAACAACCATCAATTGGTTAAGTAATACACAATACGAAACTCTATTTTTTTTATATGGTCGAAACGTTAGCATTAAACTGTGCATCTTCGTTCTACATTTATTTATCTCGTTTGATTTGATGGACAATATTCAATATTGACTAGAGTGATATTATAAATACCTATTGGAAACTTTATCATATTCTCTTAAATTATATCTATCATTCTAAGCGTAAATATAAATTTCTAAAAATTTTGTTTGCGATTTCATTGATACTACGATTGTTATATTATTTTTTTTCAAAGTGTGATTTACTTGAAGAGAATACAATTTGATGATCGAAACATTGTAATAAACAATTTGTATTAGAATTTTAGAATACGTTATTTCACGATTGGTTAAGATTTTGTATCGTATAAAGTGATTAATAGTGCTATAGCCATGAAAACACATTTTATGGGCGAAAAGACCAATACCTTTCGCATCGAGAACATAACTCAGGGGTAATCGTTATACATAGTACATAGCTCCGAGTGGTAGCAACAGACAGTATCGCCGATTCCTCTTGACCGTAAGAACCTACTCTGACCAATGGAACACGTCGTACATATTCTAGGGAAAATCTAAAGAGGCACGAAATAGGTACTACTCGCTATCCATAGAGTGTATATTTTTCTCTAGATATTTCAACATACAAAGTTTTAAATATAAGTCCCTCTGTAGACAGAATAATATAACATAATAATGAAATAAATATTCATGTTTTGTACTTCTGCCTTGTAGTTCATTGCACTCTTCTTTACCTTATCATCCATCTAATTCTATGTTATTAAAAGTCCAACTCTGTTTTCCCTCTTCGAAGTAAAGCAAGTAAAGCAACTGCCCAGAAGGTTTCGCACGCCATTGTAAATACAGCATAATAAATCTATTTATTTCAATGGTTCTCAATCTCTTTGGAAGGCGCCCTTAAAGAAAAGAGAAAAATAAAATTCCTGTGCTTGAAATTTATAGACGAAGAATTTTTCTTGGTCAGAATTAAGCAAAATTACGAAAAAAAAAGTATCTAGTCGAATTGCAATACGCTCACGTTTATAAATAAATTACTTTTACTAGTTTTCTTATATTGCGGGTTTCTATTTTGAAAGATGATATATGTGTTAGCATGATTAAACAACTTTGGGACATGCGGATTCAAGATAAGTTATATTGCTATTGATTAATTTGTGTACAGCATGCAACAACATTTGTAAAATTCAATATATGTTCCAACAAACTACGGAAACTCAATTATTTGATGAATAGACTGCTATTATTTTATTGTTTGAATAATTTCGTCGACATCAGTAATGGTTCCAACTGATGCATTGTAAATATTTTTTAAATCGATGGGTACTCCAAAATTTATATGTATAGATAAATTTATACATATATGATACTCCATTATTGTATATTATTATTATAATAAAAGTACAGTGAAAATTTCAATGTAATTTCATCTTTACAATGTTTTGAAGCAATACATTGTTACAATGATTGATGCTCCAAAATTTATATGTGTAAATAAATTTATAAATAAATATATTTATACATATATAGTACTCCAATATTATTAATGTAATAAAAGTATAGTGCAAATTTCAATATAACTCCATTTTTCCAATGTTTTGGAGTAATACATTGTTAAAACAATGGATGCTCCAAAATTGAAGAGTACTCCAAAATTTATATGTGTAAATAAATTTATAAATAAATAGTTTTATATACATATCATACTTGTATATTAATACTGTAATAAAAGTATAGTGAAAATTGCAATGTAACTCCATTTTTTCAATATTTCCAAATAAAGCATTGTAAATATTGTTTCTGTCGATGAATACTCTTGGAATTTCACATTTGTATACTACTACAACGAGCCCAAACACACTAATTGTAACACAAAAACCTGAATTTTATATGATAGATAGCATTCGAATACTTTCGTATGTACATATGGACAACGAGCCTCAATTATATATAAATACTGTGTTATTATACTCGACATCTCCAAAAACAAAAAATGCTTACGAAGATTCTTCACATCGATAGATACTTATCGAACGTCACATGCGACCACTTGCACGTTGCTACCGTAACAAAACAATTTGAATTTTTTAAATCGCCAGTTTCGAATGCTCTGGCGTGTCCGTGCACGTTCCGAGAAAAAGTTGAAGCTCTACGGGCAGGTTCGAACGAGTTAAGTCGAAAACGCGACAGAGCGTTTGCACCAAGCGAACGATATGCACCCAGTCGAATCGTTAACCTTCCTTCGACCCGTCGAAACTCGTCCGCGAGAGCAGCTGTTCCGAAAGTGCGGACGGGTTTGGAGGCCGAGTCGGCCTCGATCGAAAGTAAGAGCGCGTAACCGTAACCGGTATCGGCGCGACGGACGGGCGTACAATCGGGTTCGCAGCTCGATCACGACGATCACGGCGGACGTTGACGGGAAAATCAGTAGGAAAACCTAGTGGCCTAACCTAGAGCGTTTCTTTCGTTTCGTGTTTCTCACTTACCTAGCGGAACGTGGAGAGCCAGCTCCGGAAGCCAGACAGAGAGTCGCGGCAGCCAGTATTCGCGAACGTGTAAAATCCCGTGGCCAGACGGTTCTTCTTCCACCACTGTACGCACCGACGCAAAGAGCAAAAGACGATTTGTCGCGAGCCGGTTCGAGAAAAGAACGGCGACACCAGCGGCTGCGGCGGCGGTTGCGGGCGAACTGAAACGACGTCTACTCGTTCCAGTCTTCCTCTCTTTCTCTCTCCTGCTCGACCACCCTTGCCCGTCGATGGACACGCACGAGTTACTCGAAAAATTCGACTCGACGAGAAAAAAAAACTATATGCACCACCAGCGACGACGACGAACGAGCACGACGGAGCACCGCGACGAACCGCGTAGGCGCTGGGCGCGTACTGTGCCGAACGAACGCGAAGGCAGTATGGCGCCCGGCGGCCAGCTTTCCTGCTGCGCGCCCGCTCCCTCTTTGTCCCCTCCTGCCCCTCGTTTTCTATTCTGCTCCAACTAGGAGTCGCGAATGCTTCCCTCTCTTTCCCTAGCCATCTCTCTCTGTCCAACGTCCTACTGATACTACTTATCTCCCTCTAAGCCGCCATCTTTCTCCCTCTCATCGTTTCACCGTGTTACCTGCAGCGATGGGCGCTGGAACCGATGGCTCGCGAGCTTCCGTACAACCTGGTTGTCCAGAGTCGGGCGTCTCGTTGCAAGAAAATATTCGAATTTCCCGAGATAATGAGTAAATATTGAATAACGATCAGTGGATTCGTTTTGAGTAAAAATTTCTAGGAATTAGAATTTGTATTTGAATAAATGTTCTTCAGAGTTGAGAGTACAGTTGATATGTTTCGTGAAGAAGTATATTAAAAATGTATATTTTATGAATTTTCTTTCAACTTAACTTTTAATTAGATATGATAACATTTAACATTGTAACTGATATCTGCTGATATAACATTCTAACGACTTGAATTATTTAGTTTGCTAACATATTGATTAAAAGACTGTGGAATTTATCAACCTGGCCGTCGAATACAAATTGTGGCAAATCGTGATAAACTATCCATAGAGGAACGCCGCTTAATGGCGACATTTATTAAACTCATCAATTCGTCTTCCAAACGTGTATTAAAGAGTCATTTTAATAAATCTGGTTCTACAAAATTGTCATTTTATATTCATAAATAAATCGTGGGGTTTATCCTTATTACTTATTTTTGTTTTGAAAAATCTAGATCCACTCATAAATTAGCTTCCGTTTACGTCCCCATTCATGAAATCCGAAACGTTAATGGAAAATATTCTTCGCGAGGCTTCCAAATGAGGTTAAATCCTAATTTCATTTCTGTAAGTTTTTCATTCGATGTTTCAAACGCACTATAGACGGATTATGTGCGTTCCCGAAATTCGTAACCAGAGTTTCCGGAGCGCAGTCGCATCGCTAATGAGCTAGTTTATATCGAGCCTTTGATACGTGTATCAAGTAAATACTTGATTCGTATCAAATGCTGATGGCCTATCAAGTTAGTACGATATGTTTGAAGAAGGCACATCGAACCAAAATAGTACACGTATTAAATGCTCCTATGCTTTAAAAGAAACTGAAGGGAGATCTTTTTATCAACTAAAATAAAATAAAACTAAAAAAAGTGTGTCGTGCAAAAAGGAGACAAATTCAGAGGATGACAACTTGAATATAATAAATACAATAATAACAAAATAGATGCTGTTTATCATTTCACAATAGTACAATTTGGAGCATCGATAACGTTACGTTTTATGAATACGCGATACCAATTAGGGGTTAATTCTATTTATCGAGTCAGTTTGTCATCCCCCGACTCTTTTAGTAACTCCAAATTTCGAATAACGCTCGAAACTATTCAAGACACCCCGTCAGTCGTTGGAAGTGATTCAAAGCGTCTTAAGCCCGTCGCTAGTTTCATTCCTCGTTTCCCTAGCAAGTTACTGCTCCGTTCTCGTCTCTCTATCAGCGTCCAGGGATTATCTCTTTCCCACAGAAGTCCATCTTTCTCCGACTCGAGAGTTCTCCTAATCCCCTCTCTTCGTTCCTTCTTGCTAGCGGGTGTCCAACGTCTCCGTCTTTCTAATGCCGCGAAGTATGCTCGGTTTCGCTCCAATCAAAGTGTCGCCCCCTCGCCACGTGATGGCGCGTCCACCGCCTCCCACCCCTTCGTCTGGCGTGGCAGGGGTGGGGGAAAGCAACGACAGTCGTGTATGGAGGTGGACGAGGATGCTTTCCGTTGAAGCCACGGGCTAACAGCCAATAGAGGCGCGGCAGGAGCAGTGTCCCCTGCGAGGTCGCGCGACCAGACGCCTCGCTTTCCCCCGGAGAACGCGGGAGCGTGGGCGAGAGACGAGATTAAAATTAGATCGATTGTCGTTAATAACTCGCGCGGCGGCCTATCGAGCCGGCCGGTGCTCCTTGTTGACGAAATGCAACAGTAGATGCACTACGCGTGCAGGTAGCGGTACGCAACGTGCACCGAGAACGTGCAGTGCACTAGTACTGGCTACGCAATTACGTATAAACATAAATACGTAGCGAAATGATATCCATGATTTTTTTAAAGAAGCATTTATATTTTAAAGTTTTTTAAAATTGTACGAAATAGAGATTCTTTTCCGGATGAAACTTAGTGTTTAGAAAGTTTGTTGAATCTTTTGCCATGGACATTTTTAAAGATACAACACTTTCTCATTTAAAAATATACGACTCATCTTTTTGTCAAAAGGGTTTCCAAATCTACAGAGATAGAAAGATGATATGACTCGTTTAGAAAAGTTCTTTCTTGTGACGAAGAGCATCGATATTTTGTTTCATAGATCTGTTAGTTGGACTCATCGGTAAGGGTTGTTTAGCAGATCTGGCTTCGAACGTGATATCATTAATCGTTTTATCAGTGGCCAATTAGTGGATAGTTCATTAGTATATATGTAATTAGTTTGAACAGATTGTTCAAACGGTTGATAGCGTCACGTCTGGGGCAACGTCTGCTAGGCAAGCCATACTAATGGACTTCTAACTAGCATATCTAGAACGGAATACAGTAATATTACTTTTTGGTAATAGTTTAAATGATAACTCTGGAATTATAGTTATTATGATCAAGGGGATATGTGTATTCCTATTTAAAAATAAATAAAGTCTGAATGTGGTTAAAAATCACTTTCTGTTTTTAATTATCAATATGTACTTGTGGCTATTTGTAAATATATGATAAAAATAGTTCACTGTACCGTATTTTCAAAGATATCAAGAATAAAGTAAATATGTTTACATCGAGCAGCATAAAGAATTTATCCAAAAAAATTCTTTGCACCTTCGACAGTTCTGAAGACAGAATTAGGGAATGAAGCTTTGGAGGGTAGTTTCGTTTCATAAACTTGAGTTACCGGAGCTAAAATCAATATGTTTCCCTTATTTTTGGTCGCTCTATAAACCTGCAAAGCTTCGTCAAAATTGAAGGGGAGTCACCATAGATATTCGTTGCGAGCGGCTTTAACGCGTCTCGTCGAGTGGAAAGCTGCTCTGATAGCACGACGACGGATTTTCATGTTTATCGAGGGCACAGTTGGGCAAAATGTAATCCAATTACATTTGCCATGTTACAATGACACGTAATCACGCTGCAATTAGACTACAATCAAACAGTAATTGCTGTCTAAGTGCGGTGTAGCGAGAAACATAAATCTTTGAAACGAGTAATAACTGTGACAAATGTAATCAGATTACATTCTTCCTAACTCCGATTGAAGGTGGATTCCAGATTTTAACGAATCAAAGAACACAGTAGAAAAAGTTTCGACGTAAAGTTCTTAAAAAATATTGGTAACAATAAAAAGTTACATTTTTGAAAAAGTTTAACCCCTTTAAAAATTTTCTTTCACGCTAGAAACGAGTTATAATACTGTAATTTTTTAATTTCATTGCATTTGTTGGTCCTGGATCGCTCGAGGTAGGGGAAAAATATTCTTTCATATTCGAGGACAAAAAACTTGAGCACCCAGGAGGTTACAGGCCGCGAAAGCATTAAGGTTTAAGGATTTTACGTAAGCGCCTTTCGAATGTATTAGCATCTCGCGCAGAAAATCTCGTGAATGGCTCGTCCGAAAGAACGCAGAGTAGGCGCTGGGAGACACGTGGGCATCCGTGAGATGCAGAAAATGCAAGGGAAACGAAGAGAAGGTAGGAACGTCGCGGTTTAGATGATTCATTTTGCTGCGAGCGGAATATTAACAGAAAGAATGGGGAAAGATATAAGGCTCCTTTGTGGGAAATTAAACGCGACGAAAACACACCGAATCCTCTGCAAAACGCACTAAACGAGCCCTATGCTCGTAAATTTTTCACCGAATGAAATTAGAATATGGTCAAAACGTAAGTTTCAAATTTAACCCCACCACATATAAGCATGCTACAAACCAAAACTGCACAATATAAAAAAATAAATCTCGAAGAAAGATTTAAAAAGTTTTTCTTGCGAATATAAGAGGAAACATATACAACCCAAATTATATTTGATTTTTTAACAAGATATAACTCGAAAGAAAAATTTAAATATATGTGCACGGGGTTATTAAGGGTCAACAAAGTTTACAATGACTCGTTCTCGGACGAAGGATCGTATCGTTCGAAGATTCATCTCCTCGACGCTGCTAGCCTTGTCGTTGAAGATTTATTACACACTCGGCCGTCTAATTACTTCGTTAGAATTACGCTAATTGCCGATCATGCTCGATAACGGTTATCGATCCGGATTTACGGTGCCGTTACACGTCGCTCTTCGATATTCCTTAGGAAATAATATCTTCCTAATAAAGTGGATCGTAAAGTTAAGCGTGCAACGTTACGCTCGATTTTCCACGGAACGGTTGCATGGAAGTTGCGCCGGAATATTGATTGCGTACAAGTGCCCATCTCGACGAAGCTGTTATTTGCGTAACGCGTTAATTCCTCTCGCGACGCGCGAGCACGCTTCCTTCGTGACGATCGGATCCACGAATCTTTATGCACGTCATCGAGGGATGACATAACCTCTTCAACTTTCGTTAACCCTCGACGATCCTGAAGTATTCCAAGCTTATTTAATATTACTTTCGTAAAAAAAGAAATTATTTTATATCAAGCATAGAATAGAAAATATTTATTTTTTAGTAAAAATTCATTGATATATTTTCAAAGTAATAAGTACACTGATCTTTATGCAAATTCATATTTTTATTAATAGAATTAAAGAACTGGGAACTTTGTAGATGGTTGCTTCAACCCCTAAATATAGTAATTCTTATTTGAAGTATTTCATATATTTTGGCATGTCAAGTGCATTCTGTAGTTTTTTGAGAATTAACATTAAAATGTAAGAATTAACATCCGGAGTCTAGGAATAAGGTAACGAAGTTGTAATAATAAATATTCGACCTGACAAATAGAAGTGTATAAGCTATCATTGGATCGTTAAGGGTAAATTGATAGGATCAAAAGAACCACAGCGCAGGTAAACGTCCTTTACTTAACTCTTGACGTTTCGAGTAATGACGATGCAAAGAAACTAAATGTCACTCCTGCCTTACCTAAACCATTTAACTTAAAATATAAACAAAGCCGATATCTGCATTAGCTTTTGTACAACATTATGCTGAGCATCCTACACGTCTCTGTTTGGATTAAAACAAGTATACTTATTCGTCTATCGTTTTTTGCATTTATCGTTCGTATAACAAACTCCTGCTGATTACGGAAACTTTTGAGACGGGGATGGTTGAGAGTCACTGAGAGTCTGTGCATCCATGGAGATGAAAGGGGACCAACCGAGTCACCAGCTGGGGGTATCATCCCCAATGGAGCGCCTCTTATTTCGTCCGTTCGTCGTTCCCTTTCTATTAGCTGCGATTTGAAATTCCCTTCAGCGATATTGCTCCTTCCGAGAGACGGACGTTTTCCCGTCTCGTCTCTTGACATCCACGAGTGCTTTCTCGCGAGAACCTCCGCGAAGCGACGGGAGCTTAAGTTGTTAAATAAAAGATTCAACGCGGAGCCACCCGGTCTACTCCCTGGACGCTCGTTCCGTCGAAGCTTGTCATTTTCTTTCACCGTGATTACTCGAAAGAAATTGGGCTAGTCGGACGTCTCGCGACTCTCTTCCTCTATTTATCTCTGCTACGTTCGCGAATTTCATTCCTCGAAGCGCACGGGCAGAGGCTCGCCCGTGCAATCGACCGTCACGCGCGCAATATTAACCCCTTGACGATTTAATTCCAAATAATTGTTCGAACGTATACTATTTAATTTTATTTAAATTTGTTCGTACAAGGAATGGCCTCGAAAAAGAATAGATTTGTTTTAAAAATATTTCGCTAATGTAAAAATGTGTTGATTTTAAAATATAAGACTTGATGACGAGTGTATGATTGTTATTAATTTATTAATAAATGATATATACACACGAGGTTATTCATTCTCACAATGATGAAGCTATACTCGTTATCAAATCTTATACATTAAAATAAACACATTTTTACAATCGTGAAGTATTCGTAAAACAAATATTTTTGTGATTATTCCTTTTCCGAACAAATTTAAACAAAATTGAATAGTAATTGTTTGAAAAATTATTTGGAATTAAATCGTATAGGGGTTAAAATAATTTCAAACACGACAATACTCGTACTACTTTCAATCTGCTATCGATTCTCGATACCAATACTTCTGTAAGGAATATTTAATCGATATTAACACTATTCGTCGATATTATTCTCGATCTATAAAAAGTAAAATTTAATCGACCTGAATTAGTATCGATTTTAAAAAACTATCGACATCAATTATAATTACCAATATGTACGTAATCGATAATTTCGTTTAGATATTAAAACGGATAATTTACAACATGATATAGATAGTAACGAAACTATAATTACTTCTATCGCTATTAATCCATGAGAACGTTGAATAGAATTGATGAACCGATGAGTGAATTAAATCACATACGCGTAGACCACGGCGTTATAACGGAATGGCACGAAGTATAATGGTGATTATGGCGTTTCCTCTTCGTAGATAGCAATTACTATAGTAATTATTCGATAGATGATGGAAACGGTTCCCGTAATTGCATGGAAATCAGCTCGTAGCTTGATCGCGCCGACGCGCAATGGGTTAGAATTCATTAATGAATGAAAATTACTTCGAAACTTTACGCATGTATTCTTCGTACTAAGATTTATTCGTTTTTATTCGAAATATTCTTTTTAGATTTTTCTTAGTAGTTCGGGTTTAAACGATCACGACTATAAAAACAATCTTGAAACGTGCACGTCTCGAGAAAGAGGAACATCTGTTTCTATTTTATAAAACGCAAAAAAAACTGTACAAGATATTTTAAGTGTTTAAGTAATATAGAACAAAGATATCTTTATTTTACTTCTCAGATTTGGACGCTTTACAGCCGACTGTACGTCATACGCATCAATTACCGCTGCGTACACGCTTACAACAGCACAAATATGTGCGAGTTTATTTCTGTTTTATTATACAACAGATTTCTATCTGTAGAAAAACACTTATTAAAAATGTACGCTTGATAATAGCTTGAAAGGATAATTTTAAATTATACAATAGGACAAATATCAAGAATAGTGAAATTCTGTTTCTATTATTTTATTTTATTTTTTCTTCGTTAGAGAAAATAGAGTAAAATTTATTTATCTTTTGTGAAATTTAATTCTCGTTAAGGATTATTTAAAACATTTTAAGTAGTTACAAGTAACAAAATTAGAAAAGCTATAATAATAGAAGAGATAACCATCACTATCCATGGATTGATTTTATTCCAAATCTGATCTAAAATACTTTTTTAATATTCACGAATTTGATTTTTGGTTAAGGGGGTTAATTGGGCTTTTTATCCTGACAGAATTTGGTCAGCTGACAGTAATTGGAGTGTCAGTAATCCGGTCAAGCACATTTTAAGAGTGACAGTAATTGCTCCCAAAAACATTGTTCTTAAATTGTTGGTTTGATAGATGAAAATAGAGATTTAAAAAGTCGTATGTTTTTATTAAATTAAAAATATTGAATAATAACAAAGAAAAGAAAAGAAAAATGCAACATTGCTAAATTTATTCAGATGGCAATAATTAGATCTTTTATCTATTATTCGAATAAAATCCTGTCCACCCCTTTGTACTGTCGTGTGCTTTACTAAGACGCTTTTGGAATGTTGCTGGCAGCAAAAGCTCCCTTACGAAACTCTCTACTCGTTCGAGAGAAACATGTTGATATCTGGGCGATCGATAATGTTCCTACGCGTCTTTCGTTAAATTTCTGATGTAGAAGATGACCGAAATAGTCTAAATCTATAAAATAACACGAAGCTTATTTTAGAATACAGATGCTAAAACGATGAGATTCCATTACAAGGCGGTTCTTGGTTATGCAATAATTGGTCCAAATATATCAGAGTTTGTCGACTTCTTAAACTTGGTACTATATCTGGCTTCCTGATTTAATAAGAAAACATCGAAAACCCGATAATTCAGAAACTTTTAAAAATTGTATGCAAGTGGAGAATTCATCCCTTGAATAAAGCACGTGTTACCTTGTGAAATATCTTCAAAAGAGTCAAAAATATCGAAATAAAAATGTACACAGACGATTCAAAGTATCATATTCTTTTATCGAAAAATTTCGCACATAGTTTTGTAGATGTAGATAAACCTTTTTCAATATTTCTCGCTGTTCTAAAGATAGTCTACAAGAAAAGAAAAGGCAGCAACTTTGTCAAAGGGGTGATTTTATTCCATCTAATCGAAATTACGCATGAAAAATGGTTCTTTAGTAGACAATTTTTCAAATTTTTCTGAATTTTCACCGTTCCCGAACAGTGTTGAAATATTTCGTAGTTTATTTCCGAACGTATGGGTAAAATATTCACTTCCCGATACTCCTATCTCGACACTTTTATACCGTCACTGATGTCGGAAATCGAGTTATATAGAACCATGTACAAAATAGACCACATACAAGGATACATCCAATATACTCAGGACCTATTTGAAATGAGAATAAATTTTTGTTCAACGTTTTATGACATGGTGGGCGTTTTACGTGGTTCACCCACTTCATGGGACTCGGCCTGTATGTCCCATTTAAAAAGAAAATATAGTTGTATCTCGTAGGTGCATCTGTGGATAAAAATATGACGGCAAGAAGATAAACCTCGCTGAGCCGAGCAACATTTGTCTGTATTAATTTTCTCATGGTTACTTTGAGAAAAGCTACACGCCCATCCGGTTTTATAACATTTCTTTAAACATTATATTAATGTCACTACAATTTCACAATCGTATCTGTTCATTACTGCCTCGAAAAGAATAGTCAACAAATTCAAGATTTGAAAGGATTAAATTTAAATCAAATTTCTTTTGCTTACGCGTAATCTAGAAGATGCCGTATAGTGAACTATAATATCGTATTGACGATTATTGCGAATTTCGTCTGCGGACCGATGAGTCTGGAAAGCAATGCGCCGCTAGGACTTAGATTTCGACTCCAGCGAACTGGTTTATTTTTCTCGCAAATTTCGTACAAGTGTATCAATATAAAATGCGTCAGATACTTGAATATAACGTTGAAATCACGAATTTTATCTAATTTTCTCGAGAATCTGCACAGGGAGTTACAGTTTCTTTCAGTGGTTACTAAATACAACGACCAGATTTCCGTGGACTGGTGCTTATCGAGCGTTATCTTAGCGCAACAGAGGATTAAAGAGGCTGTTCGATAGTCGTGGGATCGACCGAGTGCATGGAAATCGTGTGCGAGGATCGATCGTCATGGCCACGACGTTAATCGACCAGTGCGCGCCAGATGCGCGTACAGCATCCGCAGGTAACCGCAGCTGATAGCTTCCTCGGTTCATCTCGTCGCGAAACGCCGCGAAACCGCGCAGGAAGCCGTTCGTTTCCATCATTTTGCCCTCCTAAGCCACCTTCCATCAAAATTTTATGACCCTTTTTCTTACTACACTGACTTACTACAATATACCCTGTAGAGCATTCAAAATTTCAAACTGAATGCTACTATTGAACATATACGTACTTCTTTTTTTCTAATTACTACGTATTTTCATTATTTTCTTTATATTATAAAACACTTTTATTTTGTGCCTTTCTGTAATTTTTAATATTCCTAATAGATTACGATTGATAGACAAAATAGACATATTCACAGTGTTACTATTTCTAAATGGAAGTATAATTGCATTTTTTAAACGCATCATCAGTATTCAATTTTACATTCTGGAATTTTTATCTATCTCTAACCCAGTTGCATGGAATATTCTGTACATTTATAATTTCAGCAACGATACTTATGTAGAATTTCTTGATTTCTATAACGATTGCAAGAGTTGCATATATCATAAACCCATTAAAATTATTAGCTCCACCCTCGGTGCTTTTCCATTTAATTACACCAATTTTCGAGAATCAACTCCGGACATCTATATAATCACAAAGTATGGAACGATAAAATATTAATTGCATTCGAAGCAAGAAATTACATGAAACTTGAATACTTTCAAAAGTCATAATACAAGCATTTATTTTTACTTCCTTTTTTTTTAGATACGTCGAATTAATCTCAGATAACCAACAATTATACTTTGAAATGTTAAATGTGCATATGAATATTTTCATTAAAAAAGCCATAATCGTTCATTTTATTTAAATATGTCTAATTGCTCAGGTAGTCAATAACAATGTTTCAAAATATTAAATACGCATCGCGCGATAAAACTTTGATTTTTTTAAATTTAGGGATCGAAGGCGGCCAGGCAACCCAGTCTTAACTTTTTTGCGCCAAGTCGAACGTATTATTGTTACTATTTGTTTTTTTTGGCGTACTTCTCGTTGGCAGGATCGTAGGGGTGGTGTGTCCGCGCGAATCGAAACTCGATGCTCGATCCTCGACGAGGCCGCGTCGCGTTTTACGCGCGCACACCGAGCCTGGATAATGCTCCGGAACGATGAAACGCGCTCGACTCCCAGCGGATTAAAAAAGTAACGGCAGGGTGAAAAAAACGGGGCGGAAAGGCAGCGAGCTCTGTCGATCGATGAGTCGTTATGGTTATCGTGCATCGACGCGCGGACGTTTTTGCCTGAACCTGTGAAGTGTGAGCGCAGACATCCGGCCTCGACTTTTTATGCCGAGTGTGCAAAAAGTATATATGTAACGGCTATTTATCGGATCAACCAGAATTTCATTATGGTTCTATTGAATCATCGAATCAACATTTCAACCCCTAAGTGTTGAGTTTTATAGCAAGTTTATTATTTAAACGTTTCCTTGCAATGGCAGTTTATTATCTGAGTTAAAACCCTTTATGCAGTTATATTTTACTTTCTTTCGCTGTTTCTTACTCTCGTTCCGTGAGGTAAACGAGTTAGATAGTACTGATCAAATTCCACCTACCTGCCTCAGAAGTTGTCACGGCACAATTTCAAGACAGATATTGAAAGTTGTTTTCTTCGATTAAGAAATACTGTACTATGTTTATTCTACATTTAAGATTTGCTTTTGAACGAAAGACTACTCCCTTCTCTGGTGACACTCTGTATATAAATTGATGTCAAGCGAATTCTCCATAGATTAAACCTCCCTATTGATGCAATTTTTAGGTTGCACACATGCTAAGGTATTTGGTACGGTAAAAGTCGGACTTTACGCGAAACCGTCCCTTGCTCTAGAAAGTGCACTATCTCGTGTAACATGTCTTAAAATCCACGTCGAGGTGCCGACACTTCGACGGAAGGTCTTAAGGACTCAGGGCGGGTAACAGTAAATACGGTGTTTATGACGGAAAGAAGAGTGGACATCCAACGATCTTACGTGCAACTTTTCCGTAAGAATACAAGAAGACGATAGAGACGAACTAGATGAAAAAGGAAAAGAATAGAGAAACGTAATATTGGGAGTAAAAGGGCGAAAATTAATTAATGAAGTTCTATATTGTAAGGAAACGATGGGTTCAGAAACGTTAATAAAAATTGCTAGAGGTTATTTTGCACTGTCTCTGTTAACAGCAGCTACAGAACGTTAAAACCGTAACGAATAAGGTAGCGATGAGCTGAAGCTCGAAAGTTGCAAAACAGGAAGGGACATAGAAAAAAAAAGGGAAACACATCCAGTCTGGTATATCAAAAAATTCGATCGACAGAAACCAGACTGGTTGTTCTAGTTTTCTTCGTTCGAGCCGAGGACTACCATATATCTAGCAGCGACAGGTGAATGGGAACGATTCGTCATGAACGGGCTACCTTCGCTCGCGCGATTGCTCGACGAAGTCGATACTCGCTGTTCGATTGTGCGATGCGTTTCACGCGCGGAACAATTTGCATGCGACTCGAAAACGTGAAAATTGGTTTCACGAGCTCGAACGAAAAAAAAACTACTGCGCCACGTTTAATATTTTAATTGAGAAGGATACATTCGACGATCATTTTTATATTTGTGTCTTTCTTTGTATCTGTTCAAACTTTGTCCGAATTTTAATTATTTACTGGAAGAACTCTTTAATTCTATGTATTACTTATCGTATTAAAAATAAATATTATAGTATCTGGTGTGTTTAGAATAAACACTTTGATCCTCAATTTCGATTCTTTCAAGTACACGAGATGTATTCGCGACGTTTCGCGCACTTGTCAACAGAGGGCTACACTTTCTCACAAGTACTCGACTGATCATTGTATTTTTCAACGGAATGGTAGGATCTGTTAGAATTATTGATGAGCCCACTATCACGAACAGTTCTCTTTCTTTTTCAGTCCTCCATCGTATATGGATGACATACAAAGAAAGTTTCGTTTTCGTGAATTTGAGAGGTTTGGTCTGGCGGTTAACATGTTTAAGAGCTTATATCCCCAGACGAGGGAATCCCGACAGCTACACACTGAGAATTTAATAAAAATCCACGCTTGTATCGAGTTAATAAAACGGTTCTTATTGCGCCAGAGTTGTACAGAATACGAATTGAAGGGTTAAATAAAATACGAAACGCGGAAGAAGGGATATAAATATGCAGTTAGGATGCAAAGGTCGGGATGCCAAGGTAGAACGTTGTTATTAACCCATCGCGAATCATTAAAAAAGAAGGTTCATGGGGAGTCGAGGGGAACAATATCAGACGTGAGTTTTTGCACATCGCGAAATAATGTTGGCTGGAAGCTGCGGAGCGATAACAGCGGCTCCTTTAATTAGTAGCGCTTCTCCCGGTTAATACACCAGGCTGGCAAAAAGGCAACGCGGAGCGACCTTTTATAGTAGCCCCGGGAAAAGATGGATGAAGACAAGCAATTGCACGTAGAGAGGGGGCGGTCTTTTTGCTCGGTAGCCTCTTCCGGTTGAAAGTGCGCCTCGTAAATTTGTCTCGATGCGGGCGAATCGAAAAATCTCGATGAACCGTGAAGGAAATAGCAGTTGTACGTTCGTCCGTGGGTTCGGGCAGCGTTATCGTCGTTACATTATTATTTCCCTCGCCGTCGTTCTTTCGCAACGATGTCTATTTCGCGTTATCTCGAGCTAGTAAAAGCCAGACACGCATTATAGTTTGTGCGTCGCCCCTTGAAAATGCAAGCCCGAACGTCGTTGTTTTTAACAGAGACGGAGGGAAATTTTATTCGATTAGGTTCTTCACGCCGCCGCCATCGCGCGAACAACGGTTTAAAAAAGCGAGCTAAAGCTAAGCGTAGCTCTCGTTGGAGAGCAGCGAATAAACTTTGGATCAATTCGACGAAAAATGATGTAATTCTTGGTTATTTAAAAAATTTCTTAGCAGAGTCAACTTTGAAATAAGGTTTATCTTTTTTAAAATTAGATTAGAATTTCTATTTAGCACGAAGCCAATTTTACGAAGAGGAGATGCAGAGTCTGAATATAGATCTGCCAGTTTGAATTGTGATATGTTCAAACGTTTGCACTTCTTTGAAGAAATCTGTCAATTTAAGTTTTGATATATTCGAACGTTTGAAATTGCTTTTAGGCGTGATTAAATATAAGTCTGTCAATTTTTATTTCGATACGTATGCACGTATCTGAAGTCTTCTTCGCACGCGAGACTCAAGAAACAAAAGATGTAAGAGAAGTCATCCAAGGAGGAAGAAACTTCTTTTATACAGTATAGAAGATGTTAGTATAAGAGAGTGAAAATTAGATTTTCTTGCACTCGCTATAAAAAACTAATTCGTCTTTGAACTTAATGTTTATTTTTACTTTACCGTATTGCTTCTGTGTAGACGGAATTATGCATCTTCTCCACGAATTCTCGAGTCAATTATAAATTATTTATGGAGCAACGAAATATTTATCAGAGTGATTTACCCTTGTACGTTTCTCAATACTAGTCGAAACACACATTTCCTAATTAGTTTTACTTGCCACGAGATACAATAAAATCGACTTCTGGCACCCTCAAATTTGAACCCCAGTTTCACCCCTATAAAAAGTTAGAAAAAGAATTTTAATATGTAAAAATCTTTAAAAATAAGTGTTTTACCGATGTTCTATGAAATATGTACAAATAGAAAATATCTTATATGGTCACGTGACGTCGAGTGACGTGACTCGACGCGTGATGTTAGAAGTTATGTGATACGTGACGTAACAGGTGCTGTTATGTGATATCGCGTGACGTACAGTAACAGGTGACGTTAGAGGTTGTGTGACGTCGCGTGACGTGATACAGCGTGTGGATGTTTGAGATTATGTGATAAAATGTGACACGTCACGTGATGCAAGCATGCATCTTATAAGCGATTTCATTGGAATCTCGTAGGGCCACGTGACGGAACAGTAACGTGGTTTCTTAAATCCCGTCGTGAAAATAATCCAGACTAATTGTAAAACAAACGAGCGATAGACGTCAACGAGGGAAAAACCGTCGTAGAAAAGGCGGCCACGAATTGTTTTAGTAAGTCACATCACGCGTTTTAATTAAAAGACTGGATCAGTTTCATTCCGTCGCTTCTCCAGGCGCCGTTCTCGCTGGAATTCAAGATCGTTTTCTTTAACTCGCCGACAAACGCCGACGCGCTCGACATCCGTTTTTCTTCCGGTTAACGTCGGCAGACGTATAACAAAGTACCGTCAAATAACTTGGTTCGAAACGGACTGGCGTAATTGAAATGCTACGATTTCTAGAGTAGAAAAATTTATACGTTCGCAATACTTTCGCAATGACGAGGGAAACAAAGTCTGCGATTGTAAATCTTTAGATCAGTGAGCTAATAAAATTGTAGTGTGAAATATTTTGTGGAATCTTTAACGAAAAAATCACATTATTTTTATCAAGAGACAAAAATACCCTTTTAACTGCGGGTGGGTTAAACGATTTCGCCAGACTGTTTGTTCTTCCTGTTCACCCTCCCATCAAATCCTTTATTCTCCGTCCGACTGTTTTCTAAAATTCCAGCTTTCCTGGCACGCCGTTAACAACCCGGGCCACGGAACACCGGAACGAGCCGAGGGATTTGTTACGTTCGCCTGGAAAATAGCTCGAACCCTCGCAATTTCGTATCGAACCACTTTCCGACTGTCCGATGCTTTTGTTTCGCTGGGATTTCGAAGCATCCACGCGAACGAAAAATGAAGATTAACACATTCGCCATCGTGCATTACGCGACAGACGCGACTTTACGCTGTTTCCTTTATTTCAAGCAATTTTAATCTCTCTGGGCAAAAGTTATCAAAAAGTTGCAATGTTTTAGACAATTTACAGCTTTTTAGGAACGAGCGGACACTTTGGTATTTTGAAAGAGTTTCTGTTTCATTCGATGAAGCTAAAATTCAATTCATAGTTTATTAGGTACGAATATTCATTGATACGATATTGAATGATATTTCCCAGAAGCTAGAAATAAATCCGGCTTCCGCAACGGGTCTCGATGCCCGTTCGAAATATTTATTTAATATTGTGCCACGGCTGCGGTATAAAACCACGTACCGCGAATAAAATTCTGACGAAAACCGCGATGAACGCTGCCGGAGCGAGCGGCCTCGCGATTTCTCCTGAGACGTCTCGCGGATGCAGCAGACGGGGGGTGGGGACAACGAATTAAAATGTATAACGCGGGATACCGTATTTTTACGCAGAAAGAGCAGGATGGCAATTTCTTTACCGCGGTCTGCCCGTTCAAATTGTTTCGGTAACAAAATAGAACGTTGCTCTGGATAATTTATCGGCTGCCAGTGGAATTTTGTCTCGCGCCACAGATTCGCCATCGTCCATGCTTGCAAACTATGCCAACTTGCATTGCGAAAACCGAGCGTTTAGAAGTCACACGAATAATGTAAAGAAACGAAAAACTACAATTTTTCAGTGGATCGTGAAAAGTATTATATAATACTTTAGGACAAGATTTAGATAGGATAGGACAAGATTTGGAAAGTTTCTGACAGGATACCGGAGGCTAGAATACGGATGATACAGATTTTGGAAGATTATGTGGCTCCCAGAGAAGCTTATGACTGAGGAAACACGCATAGATTAGGCGAGAATATTACAACGTTTTCTGTGCACGACTTCATGTTATTAAATCACACGATATTAGATCTAGTTTCTAGGTGAATTACTCCTTTGGTCGTTTAATTAAATTATTCTTTTACTCGAAGAGGGTTGAAAACAATAATAAATGCATAAAAAGAACGCCTAACGTTTGTAGAACATAACGTGAAACGAATAATAAATCATTTAAGATTTTATGATTCTTGGGGGAGAGTGATCGCCCTTAGGCCTCGATGTCGTGTTTGCTCAATAATATTTATCCACGTCGCCGATATTTTTGGAGATGCTTGTCACTCTTTGCCCGTTCACCCCTACGTAGACTTCACCCTAAAAGAAAACAAAGTAATGTGTTCGTCGAGAAACTCCGAGGTTTCAGGAAATCGTACAAAATATGAACGCGTTTCAAGAAGGTATCGAAATACCATTAGATCCCTGGATGAAGTCGTGCGATACACCGGCGTCGAGTATGTAAGTTTAGTTTCCGGTTGAACGGCAAATAACTCGGAGAAAGTGGACCCTTCTGAGCCGTAGTTTCCGGACCAGCGAATTTCCTTCAAACGTTACGAAGAAGGGGTGCGTGATGGAAACGGTGTCTTCCAGACGCAGACGTTTCATGCAGATATAAAATATCAAAACAACGCGTAAGACTCGAAATTTCTACGTTCGATCAAAATGAGTTGTCTATTTCTTTGCACTTTTAAATTTAACGTGTTGTATATCACGTGATTTACCCTTTTTAATAAACGATACTTTATTCATACTAAATTTGCCTGCACCACATACTTTGACGTCTGTTTGCCTATTTCTTTCTCAAACACATCTCCTCGTACGTCCTCGTTGATTCCGTCTTCAATCGTCTACTTTGCAATACAAAAGATCGATCGACTGTCAGAATCGCCTTCGAGAGTTGCTGTTAAGAGACTCACGCATCCGCTATTCCGCGGAAAGAAGAGCTCGCGACGCTTTCGTAAATAATTCGATTGATTTTCGATTTTCGCGGACGAGCAACGATCGCTTTTCCGATTTGGAAACGGATACCGCGATGCCTGGAAGTGGGACAGAAAACCAGCGAGACAACCGTGCGCCGTTCAACGGTTGAAATTTATTCAGGGCAAACATCCTTAAGGACTGGATAGAACGTTTCCCGTTTCGCTGTGAAAAATACGAGAACACGCGGGGAAATCTTGAATAATCCAGAAACTCGGAAATTCAGACGCGAGACATTTCCTTCGGGCAGAATACGCGCGGCGTTTTAAATCTGGCGAAATGGGAACGCGGACGGAGGAGATAAAGCGATACAAAAGATGGCGAAAGAGTACCTTGGCGTTCTTAACGCTGATAATCTGATTTTACACAGCACGCGACGCATAGAAACGAGTAAATCAGCACCTGGGTTAGAGCGAAATGGACTGACTGCCAAGGCCATTACCCCCACCACGCCGTTCGATTGCACCCCCCACTCTTCTCGTCCAATCCTGTACGCGTGTACTCCGCAAACATGCAAAATTGAACTGGATCGAGTAATATTGATGCACACACTGGTGGACAAAATTAAAAGACACTCAACTATCACTACGTACATGATAAAAGAAAAAGTATAAAAACGTTACTCAGTAACAAGATGTCCGAAATTTATGTAGGACAGAATTATAAAACGTAATCTATCGCAGAAAGTCATTGTGTCAAGTTATTATTGCGTGTACTATCACTGAAATACTCTATTTTCGAACAAACTAACAATAAATTATGCTGATATCGTGAAACCTAATACCTAACAGTATTTCTTAATTACCAAGTAATGCAAGGTAACGACAATTTTCTTACACTGTTTATTGGAAAACGAACAGCTATCAGCTATCTTTATGTTATTATCAGCGTCCTTGGCTGTTTATCTTATAATTTGTTTCTACACAAATTTACTTCTGAGAACCGTTTCTGAGGCATCCTGTATAATAAACATCGTCCACCGTCTGACAAATCAATACCTAGAACTATCCATTCGAAGATCTTATAAAGATAACGTACCAAGACTAACAGGCCAACCAGTTCCATGAGTATTCGAGTCACTGATAAACGGTAAACGTCGAATCAGATTCTGCTCCTTTTCGAGACGGACATCGTGTCTTTATTACGACCCTCGTCCTGACGTTCGTCCGACGACGAGGAACCACCCCTAGCGATCGAAGCTCTCGATGTAAATCCTGCAGCACGTTCGAGAACTTGTACGATTAATTAAATCACCGTATAGCGTAGTGCAAATAACGGTGCGGTGTCTTGCGAGGACTTCATCCGCGAGCGAATCGGAAACTTCGAAATACACTGTTCCGTCGGAGAGCACAGGATTAATTGAATCCGAAGCAGGGAATTGTGCAGCAACACCAGTGGTTGCGGTTGAAATACCGATCGACACTTCGCGGAGAGTCCCTGAACGTTCATTAGAGGACAAGACGATTGAAGACGCCATTACCAAGATTCCCAGTTACCCGGCTCTCAAAACGTTTGTTGCGAAACAAAGTAGAATCTCAATTATACGAATGTCCAACCATCTGTTCGTTCCATTAATCGAACGTTTTATTGTCCGAACGAATTACGCTGGAACCTCTATTACATGTATTTCCATTATTCGAATGTTCAATCGTCCGAGATAATTAGCTCTGCGCGTTCGAGAGGATTATTATTTCCAATGGAGCTACGATTCGGAACACGGAACTCGTGTTCGAGAATGAATACTTTATAACTTTCCTCAGTCTTTCATGATGTACATTCAAATTAATTGATACTGTACAAAATTATTTAAGTTAGATAGAATATTAATGCAGGCTATTATAATTAGTATTTCTGGACTGTTATTGTGTACCATATAGGTAAAATTTAATATATTAAAATTTGAGAGGTGAAACTTACAATTTGTATATTGTTCGTTATATCTCTACAAAAATATTACCAACAATTTACCTGGGATTTCTCGATGAAAATGAGTACAAACACGACTTGGTTCGGCCTCACTCGCAACCTCGAGCGCCGCCATCTTAGACGCCGTGCGCCAAACAAGTATAATTACAAGTGATCCGAACATACTCGTGTTTGGACTCATTTTAATCGCGACAGACTCGCCGATCCATTCTCACCAAAATATAACGGGAAATATAAAAATTTGAATTTCCCTCCGACAAGAATCTTTTAGTAGTCGACGAGTCAGTTCGTTAAGTGGATGAACATAGTAATAGGAATGATTACAGTTTAATCTACGGGGGATGAAATTGTTAGATAGGAACTGTGTTGTACCAAAATCCACGCTAAATTTTCGCACACGCGGCGTTCAATCACGCGCGACGCGAAACGCTAACGGCTAGTCGAATAAATCCAATCGAAACACCAGTAACGGAGGATGAGACAATTCTGATTTACATTCAGAGCCCGGGGATCCGATTTAATCCGCGGGAACTCGACCGACAGAAATTACCGTGTTCTATTTCAGGCATCGGGGATTGATATTATCCGCGCGGGCCGAGAAACAAGCGCAATATTACAAGGCGCGAGTATCAATAATGTCGGAACACGTTAAATCCCCGCACAATGGTCGGGTTGGCGTGCAGATTATCATTATGCTAAATACATCGTGCTGTCAGCCTTCCGTCACATATATTGCATATACCCAGTTCCCGATGGAATTTCGTGTGCCATATAAACGTGTGCGTGTCTGCATGTATCGACATTGAGACGCCTTGTATTTGCTCTTGATAAAGAGACGAGTCAGTTGGCTGAAGATTCAGACTACGGTATAGTCCTTGCATTTAATTTGAATAGGAAATTTCCAAGACGCGTAATAAAATAGCGATTGGGAGTACTTATTTCTATGAGTGATACCCGATGTATTTTTTAGTCAAAAATTATTAATACTAAGTATTGTTATGAGTGTTTTATCTAACCTTAGCTGACCTGCCAATAAAAGAAAAAATTATTTAAAAGATTCCTACTTTGATAGACTAAAGAATGGCGTCATGTTTAGTATTTTGTTTCGCCTAATCTATTCAGTAGATTATTTTTTTATTCTTTTTTGTACAAGAGTGAATATTTTCTTACCTAAATTAGACTGAAGTTGTTTACCATTAAGTACACAAACGACACACTAACTGCAACCTTGTAATAACTTTTGATACGATTTTGGCACCAACGTTAGGCAAACATTTTCTTAACCGTGTAAATTTATATCGCATAAATTGCTACCGCAAACAGAAATAGTATCGCGTAAATAAAGTTATTACGGACTGTGTTAAATGATACTCGAGTACAAAAAATACCGTGTAAATCGAGCGGCCAAAGTACATTTTCCTTTTGTCAAAAAAAATATAAAATGTTCTTAATTACAGAAAACCAATTATATCTATATATAAAACTATGTTTTACAAGTCATGATACGTATATAATTATAATTTAAAGACATTATTTTATAATGCTTTTTTTCATTATTAACGATCACTTTTACGTGTACCTTTAATAGCCTGATCGTGATTTATCGTGTTTTTTTAATGGATGGTTAGTAGTTATTATCTTCTTTCAGAACACCTGTCCAGAGAAAGTTTTTTAAAAAGAAAAGTAAGATTATATATAAAAAAATACAGAGAAATAATTTAAATTTATAAAGCAGTAATTATTTAAAATGATACATTAAGGCGGTCATTTACGACTAAGTTTATAGAAAATGGGTTCTAATCGATAGCTAATGAAGATATTATAATTGATGTCACAAAAGACTAGTTAGGAATAAAACAGAGTACAGATTTAATTTGCAAGATTCAATGTGGGGTTGTAAAAAATGTCATACCGGACAAACACGTGGATATTTTAAATAAAATAGCGCTGAACGATAAAATAAAAAGATACTTTTAGTCTCAAACACAACTATTCTAACCAGAACGTATTTTTCGACGTTATAACTTAGCCCATTCCTCTCTTCTACTGCAACCATTTTGTAATTGCTTGGCTGAAGACACACACTAATAGGGTTCTGTCGAACTACACATGTAGGAGTGATTGAGTTTACCTTCTCTCTTGAACCTTCAAATAGAAACTAACACGCCATCGGAAGACTAACTACTGGTTAGAAGCCGTTTCCCTGTTAAATACGTTGTAGACGATCGACATACTGCATTCTGTGTAACACCGACCATTTCTTAAACTACAGTTTTAAAATAGAGACGTATTTCTTCACTTAAACTTTTTAATCAAAACTCGAAGACGTAAACGGCAGACTCTTGTCACCGTTACTATAATTAAAATTTTAATTTCGAACCCAGTTTCTGCTTTTTCAATTAATCAGAACGACGACCATCGTGGAAGAAATTTCGTCCGTAAAAAAGTTAATTAATCGAACCAGCAGTAGTTAGTTGCACATTCCACGCGAAACTGTTCGGTGCACGGCGTTAGTTTCGATACATTTTTTCAGCGAGTTTTACGATATCACGGGGTAGGAAGAAGAATTCATTATTAAGTCCGCTTGCATTCCGTGAATTCTACGCTGATAACGGTCGACCATCCGTGCTTTCTAAAGCAGAAGAGTAAAACTAAAACAGAAAAATACGGAAGAAAGTAGAAAGCACGATAGATAAAGGTTTCTCTTAATTTCTCGCAGAGAAAATACCAACAAAAAATGGAAGAAACTGTGTACACGCGTATGCAACACCTGTTTATGGAGGCAAAGAAGTTTGTTTTTCTTTCTTCGATACAAATATGAAAACTTCTATGATAAACTTCGGTAATACGAGAAGAATCGATACAATCTTTAATTATTTTTTGTGATGTATGTAAGAGAATAAAATTTAATTTCATACTTCTAATAAAAGTTTTATAGTAATTTGAAATTTAGGAAAGTTCTGTTATAAAAATTGAAGGAACAGTAATGAATATTTAAAGTTTGGTACTCTTATTTTTCTTCTTAATGGAACATAGATACACGAAAAATGTATCGCGACTTGTATGTTCAAGTTTCGTGTTCCGAGGGACAAATTACGAGTTCGTGCGATAGCTACCAGCAATTCCAGACGTTTAAGCGCGCATTAGGGCCGTTCATATAGAGAGAAGCCCGCAATTATTTCTTCTGTCTCTGTCGGCATGTTGCCTCCCTAACCTCTGTGATTTCCAAGTAAAACCGTTTGTCACGAAAACGATATTTACGTACGGCTTTATCGGACTCGTCGGCCCAGAGGACGCACGCGATTCAATTTCGGCCGGTTTCCTGGCGGTCCTTGATCGAATCCCGCCTACGGCCAGCGAAATTTCGATTTCGTTCCTAAGCGAATACGGGGCCGCCGCGAAAATAGACGAAAATTAAGGAAAACACGCAGACGGCGACAGAGGAATAATCACCGTAGGCGATGGCTCGGTTATTGGCTTGATTACTTCCTCAATATGTTTGTGAATGCATCCGCGCGTTTCAAAATACACCCTCTGCATCGTGTTAATTTGGTTCTAAGAATAGGAGAATTCTTTATTACAATCTATTTTTAACACTAGAACTACCGACACTTATGGTATGTTTATTTGTACCAAAGGAATTAAACCGATAGATACTTGAAGAAATGTTTATTCATTTTCTTATAAAAAACTACGGTAAATTTGTAAAAATTCAGTCGAGTAAATTCTTTACAATTTTTATTAGAAATCACGAATTACGACCATCTTGGTAGTTCTAGTGTTAAAGAAATTTTATAGCTCTCTCTTTAACTGTAAATTACTTGACAACACAACCTTCTGATTATAATATTGTGTTAATCATCTTGTAGCTTTTTTATTTTTTTTATATACATCCGTTATTTGTAAAAGTTCTAAAAAATATAGATCTTGAAAGTAATTTAGTTTTATGGAAAATTTATCAAATAAACGTTTCCTGTATCTTCTCTAATCAAGATAAAATTAGATGAAATCTTATTTGTTGTATGTTTGAACCAGATTGAAATGGTATGAAATGGAAGGACGAGGTTATAATCTAACTCAAACGACGAATGAAAGGATTCTGCTATCCCTAAGAGGAAGACGAAACGCGAAGCAATAAAATAACGAGCATCGCGTTTAAGGGAAGCGTAGGAATATTTGGAATGGTATGTTTATCAGGAACAGCCATCTTGTTAGGAGCTTATACAGCACACGTGAACTCGCAAGGAGCCACAAAGTAAAACGCGAAGTATTCTTGGAACACCTACGGGCCAAGGAACCGCTTCATCGTTAAGAAATATATCGTGCCACCGAGCGATGCCTTTGACAATAGGTGTACAAAATGGCGAAGCAGCGAACCGCGTATTGGTACTCCGATGACAGCCAACGCGACTAAAAAGGAAACGTAACGTAACAAGACCGTCTCGTTACTCGTCGTCTGTTACGAGAGAAGAAGTACTCGTCTACGTTTGAGTGCCTCGTTTTCCGGTCGCGGAAGGGGTCTTCCTGAAGGGCGTTACGCGAACGGAAAGAACAAAACCTGCCGCGCGAGTCGTCAAATAACGTGGAAGATTTTAACGAAATACCGACCAGCTAGATGTAATGCGGTAAAAGAGAAACTTTCCCGCTTGTTCTCGTCGACGAGATCCCGAAAAAACACGAACCGCATCGATCCAACCCAGTCTCGAACCTGGAGGACCTCTTCCTTCAGGAGCAACGAAACGGAAATATTCCCCATAGGAATAGTACACCACTCTTGTAAATTTGTATTAATAAATGTATAGGGGATGTAATTGTGCTCCCAGAGTAAAACCTCTGAAATCATATTTTTCTTCATTTTTTGAGTGATAAAAAAGGCTACACTTGTCCTGAAGAATAATACTCATAAACAAATCCCTCTATTCGAACGCTACAAGTACAAACAAATTTAAACGTAATTAAATACCACACGTTTGAAAAGTTTCTTCTAATCAATACGTTACAAGGCTCAACGATGACCTTTCCCAAAGTGCATATTCTTCCACGAGTGATATTTTCATCAACGAGGGACGTCGAGAGTCTGAGATCCGCTCGTCGAAAAGCAAGGAAGGCGATTTATCAGCGCGACTCGTCAGCGTAAACGCGTGTTGCCTATTTCTCCGGGACCGAAACGGATGCAGATCTTCGAAGTTCTCGCGAAACTCTTCGCCGGTAGCAAGTTCGAGCAATTATAAGTTTGCAAACGTTCCCCGGCCGTGGGGGTCTGTAAATTGCTCGAAAACTCGCGAGAGGAACCGAAGTATCCATCGTGGGACCGACGCGTGTGCAATTGGGAAAACAGCGGTGCACACGGTTCTCCGCCATGCGAATCTCCACGTATACATTGGCAGGGGGCCAGGATTAGTCATCCGAGACGAGCATCGTTCGCCCCCCCCCCCTCCCCCGCTACGTGTGCGCACTCGACAAGGAAGTCGAGGACCGTGTCTGTTTGGATTTCGAATTTCAGGTGTTCCCGATAGGCATCCGCCTACGTCGCGGAAGTCCTTCAAGAACGCGGGGACCGGATGTGATTGTCGCGAACGAAGCTCGGCCAAGGAGACGCTGTAAAACGTCGGGCAAACTGCAGAGACGGCCCGGGTAATAGTCGAGGATGGGATGCCCAGGCTCCCGAGTTGGATGGTTCCATAGGATATTAGTTCTTGGATCGCGAAACTTTGCTCGGATGATAGCTCGTCGCGCCACGATAGCCGGGAAACGATTTATCATTCCTCGGGCTGATTTATTGCCACGAACGGTGTAACACCTTTAATTTGGAACGAGGACCTGTGGAGAGATTGCTCGGTCTTAGAGGTCGTCCAAAACTGTGCTCTCGCCTTGATCGCCAGATCTGGATATTGGTTTGGACTCTAGATCTCGGATTGTTTGTGCTAGGTCTGGATTAAATCTCTGATAGTTTAGATTAGACACGAGTTACCCCAGAAACGGAGTATATCTGCGATCTATCAAGCTAAGGTTGGTTCGAACGCTTCAAACCTCTTCAAAGTCGTTTAGTGTTGCGACATGAGGCTGTTTCGATACGAACTGGACATGTTGAGCTTCTTCGAATTGGAGATACGCATTTTGACTCTATCCCCATATCTCTGTGAGGATCCTAAGGCTACTAGCAATATACGAAGGATATAAGGAGGTGTTTAGGATGATGCCTCCAATGAATGAACAACGACTAGTGTAGTTGTAGACTCTGGAGTAATACTCGTCGATTGACAGGTGTCAGATTTCAAGCTCAAAGTTGCAGAACGCGTAAATATTAGTTGCTATCCATTTAGAAAGCATTTGATCGACATAAATGAAAGACATAAATGTATTAAAGGAAAAACAGAATTTTGATATAACTGTCAACCTAACAGATGTCAATAAAAATATGTGTAATTGATGTATCAGTCCAGGTTTTATCGATGGGCTCGTCAATAAGGTTGACCCGGAATATTATTCACTTATATAATAACTTCAAGCTGAAATACGGTTACTGTTTCTTGGAAACATACATAAGCTTCAATAACCGTAACTTCTTCATGACTTTATTACACGCGTGTAGCAACGTAACAGTTTTAAGAGAATTTATTTTCTGTTCTAATCTTAGATTCCAGATTTATTGCTCCAGTCTTTGATACTTCGAAGGATTCAACAATTTTAGTTTATTTATTCATATATTCACCGATTAATCGGAAGAGCCTCCCAATCCATGCGAAAGCGGGCCTCGTTGCATTCAAGCGACTATTTAGGTCGCTTCTAAATTGATTCTGTAACTGAATTGTTTGAATTTCGAGCGCCTCGAAGGCTGTAATGACGTGAATTCGTTTATTTTGCTTATGTATATGATCCAAAGTAAACGATTCAATACATAAGACAAGTTTTCAGTTTTCCTAATATTTACGTAACTATTACCCTGTTATATCCAGCCTCCATTAAATTAATTCACAAAACAAATTCCTTATTCCATTGTAATAAATTTTTATTCAAACATTGCGCCACTAATTTTTGCATGGTCCAATATTTCCATAACACAATCGTGCAATTTTATAATACACCTTAAAAAGATTAAACATCAAGATTACATACAAATTTTTCTATGTTTCTGACGATGTCAAATATTTTCGTGCTAGAATGATCGCTTCTTCAATGCTTTAACCCTTAAGTGGGTTATATGTAATTTTCCATTAGTTAATTGTATTTTAAATGCTTTAAAGAAATGTTGATTTCCGTTTACCAATTTGATAAGAATCAACATTAAGTAAAATAATTCAGTTGAAATTGAGAGTCCACTTAAGGGTTAAATTTATATCGAGACGTATAATAAATTCTAAAATATTACTGTTATTGCTCGAGCGATCGGTATTGATTCTAAAGTTGGATCTGGTCCATTTATTGTTTCGATCTTGAAAACTTTGGAAGGTTTAAATCTGTTCAGTGTGTCTCTACCGGTACGTACATAGACCCGCGTAACTGCTCCTATTTGTGTGTACGTGCGCGGACTTTTCTCGGAGTTATTTATACCAGAATCTGCTCGAACCCTGGTCTGCGTTGGCCCGAACGAAAGCTTCGTCGTGCTCGCGAGCTTCGAACCTCGCGTATTTTAATGAGGATTAACCCTCTTCCGTGGGAAGACTTCTTTTCCACCTTTAAGGTTTTCTAAGTCACGTTTGTGACGGCGTTCCGTTATTGCAATCGTCGTGGTATGCATAAAATTTCAATTGAAATTTTCTGTTCGACTGTCGATTCTCGATCTCTCAAATTTTCTGAATTTTGTTTAAACGATTAACGAACTATATGCAATCACGTTTCGAAAACTATACGACTGCACGTCGACCAAAAATACTTGGCACGCATTTAACGTAGCCCAACCAGCTTCTGTCTGAAACTATTAACACAGTTCCATGCACGATATACATTCACAATTAGAAAACATCTAATTATAATAGAAACAAACGAAAGTGATCGGGTATTGTAATTGTAAAATATATTTTTGTACCGTAATGTGAGCTTTAGGAAAGTGTCAAAGTTCCTTGATAATCATGCACCATTTAAATTATTTTCATTTTGAAACAGTTCTGATGTTCGTGTCAATTTGTAAAGAATTTATCCAAAAATTAGAAATTGGAAGATCGGTTATCGCAGTGAAACAACTGTAATTTACTTCCATTCACGACGTACCCTAACGCATAACACGGGAAACGTTACGACGATTATCACCGAGTACGAGCCTCGCACCCTGCAAGCATGAATGGAAAGTTCTCTCGGTCGAAAGAACAGGAAACTCGTCCTGAATGTAAATCGATTTCACTTCCGGCGATCACCCCAATGAGCGGTAAATTTTTGTACGCGTGAACCTGAACGATTTCGTTCGACGCGGAAATTATTAATAATTACAGGTCGTTGGCACGGTATCCGAAAATTATTATTGTCCGCTTAATTTGGCGAGAACGATCCACGGTATCGTTTCAGGATAATTATTTTTACGTTCGATATCTGTTTTGAAACCCTATTTATTATTAGAAAAGTGCTACCCGATATTAAAATTAATCTACTTCTAAACGACGAGTTATATATGATTTAATTAAAAAGAAAACAGAGTTCACTTTCATATCTTTCGTGCCTCTTGAAATCATTAAATTTTTGTTTAAAACATTTTTTAGCTTACATAGTTTCGAAGACATTCGATTTAAATGGATCATCCTGTATTTTATACATACAAAATTATTGATTTTAGGATATCATATTCGCATATGTTACCATCTGGTTCAAAAGGGTTATCCGTGTTTCGATAGACGTGGTTTTTTTGTATTTCTGTAGCGAGGACCGCCGTTCGAGGAACGCCCTGTACAATAACGCAGATTGCTCGACACGAAACAATTTAACTGATTCGATTTTCTCCATGGAGAATCGTGACGTTTTCATTTCAAGAATGCACTCGTATCCGAGTATCGTCCCGGTGTTTGAAGCACGCGCGCACACGCTCACAATGTTTGAAATTATTCCGTGGGAATGTATTATCCAATCACGGAGAACATCTCAACTATCCACAGGAGGATGAATAACACCGTGGCATCTCCTAATATACAGATCTACAGCACGAGTTGTTTCCGCGACAATATTGAATTTTGCATACGGCGCGACATACGAAACGACCGAAATAGTGTCCCCGGGTGATGTTAGCTACGATAAATTCCCGTCTTCCCAAATTCCTCTCTTTAACTCAAATCGCTGACCACCACGACGGAAAATTCGGTTTCAGGGATTTCGAAGACAGTTATGGACGCGTGAAACATTTCATTCACGAATTCGAGATCGACGATTACCGGGTCTCAACGACGACCAATTCCTGTGATTTGTTCCTCGAATCTCCGATCGACGCTTTTTACGCGACCACTTCAGCTTTAGTCGTAGGATACGTCGATCAATACTTGTCTCTGCTTCCCTTTCGAATTTTACCTATTTCCAGAACCGATCCTCGAAAAGTCATCTATTTATCCAATTTATCCGGGATTTGGTAAAGACAATAGAAAATAATTCTACGTGTATGATAATATATAACCTGCAGATAGAATATAAATATATAATTTGTGAGTAGCTGTAGTAATTTTGAACATTATTATAATTTATAATTTTCATTTCTCATTTTCAAGGATTTTCTAACGAGTAGAATTTTTCATTTAGATGGGAATTTTATTCATCCCTGAAAAATAGATCTAACAATAACACTTCGTCTAAATATATAGAAAAAATTCAGTGTTGATTATTTTTATTTAGCACTATGAACTGCCCCTGTTGTTAACGTTCTAGTGTTTTTGAATATTATCAGTATTAATTCTCATTCGTTCGATACAGAATTTTCAACATTATTTTGTGTAAGAATCATCGCAGAAAGCTGCCGAGAAAGTGCTTTTATATTCAAGAACCTTCGAGTCTGCTCGTAGACAAAACCACCGCTATCTATCACAAAGCTCCCCAGTTCCTGTTTTTTCACCTTTTCCGGATATTTTCCCTTCCAGAGGTCTTTCTTCAAGAAGATAGCTCAGACCATGATTTCTTTCTACTCTGATAACTAAAAACAGAGTATTCATTCTCGACCCTCTCAATGCACGAAGAAACGCATTCTTTGTGCCGAGGCATTAGACCGATCTCCAAATGCAACTGTGATCTGACTGAAAAAACTATGGTTTGACAGTCACCTGTATGTCAAATCGAAACGAACACCTTGTCTAGTCCCAACACCAAAGTATAACTATTATAAATTTCACTATTTTCGAAAGCATACACTCGAATGTCAGTTTTTTTTTTAGCCTTTTGGTTGCAAATAAAAATGTGTGCACTTTCCTCAACGGAATCTCTGGGTCTAATAGAAGAAAAGTGAATCTCTACCGCTAAATAACATTCTCTACTTATTACTGTACTTAAGTAATTTTCACAAGTAAATAGTAATGAAATTTGCTATCCTTGGAGATTTAAAGACACAAAAGTTACTTTGGTGTATCTATTACTTAAATAATTTTCACAAATAAAGAGTAGTAAAATTTACAATCCTCAAAGATTTAGAGGCACAGAAAAATCAAACTGAACAAAAGTGCTGACTTCGGTGTATCTATTGTTTAAATAACTTTTACAAGCAAACGATACCTAGTAAAATTTATGATCCTTGGAGATTTCGGGCCGTAAAAAAATTAAAAATGATGTAACGGAGTATAATGAAAATTGACTTCTTCGGGCACTGTGCGTCGCGATGGCGTCATTGGCGTAGGAGGACGGCCTTGCTGTTCTTCGAAGCGGTTCGAAGAGGACCGTTCGGCCAATCGAGATTGTCTCATCGCAGGATGAGAAGATCGGGAAAATACGGCGAAACGCGAACGACTCCAGGCCGGATCAGAAGCGCCGCGCGAAATGGGAATTAACGAGCGCGCGATTAACCGGGTTAATGGACGAAGGCACGCGATCGCGTTGCTTCCAAGGAGTCGGGTTGTTGACCGGCTGACTGACGCTCCCTGGCACTTCGTCCAGGACACGCTGATCGCAGCCTCCCCCGACGAGGGGATCATCCTTACTCGACGCGTCTCGTCGCGAATTACTTAGCGCTACGAGGGAGAAACGAAAACGTGAATTGGCGACCATCGAGCGTGCTATTAATTCTCCAAGGGCGTCGCAAATTAGATTCATTCCGCTCGATCCGCTACGGAGGCGTCGCGCCCGAGGAATATGACACGCCGCAAGCTTTCACTCTTCATTGATGTCGCGTCTCGCGGTTCGGTTCATTAACATTGTTATTATTATTAATAGTCTCGTAGTTACATCACGCGCGCTTTAACTTCCAAAAGGGAACGGGGCTTTTCCCTTCCACTATCGATCAATGTTCTTCGAAAACCTACTGCAACTATTTGCAGTAGCGTATATTCCTTCCTAAAATCTATAATGTAAACGTTACTGTAAATTACGTTGCAGAATAATTTCCGTTGGAGGTTAAAAACTACTTTAAAATAAAATAAAAAGAACTTTCAAAGGGCCTTTTTTCAACGAAACCTTGCCATTTCATATCAAAAATGTTACGTGCATTATACAATATTGAAATAATCTGTCAGTGACTGAACTTTTAGTGGTATTACCTCGAAAAGTTGGAAAACGAAAAGAATGCGATAACTTCTTGCAGACGAACAGTAGAGATTTGTTGCTTTCGAGCGAACTTGTGTATGAATATTTTCTGTCCCTATATAAGAGGGGGTTGCGAGTTAATTTTAATATTAACGCACAGCTGGTATACTCCACGACAATATTATTTTTAACTACTGATGTAATTCGCGAACAAGAATACCTTATCAACAAACTCAGAATTCTCAATATTTATCATATGAAATACGTCATTATCGCGTTTACAGTAAGCCTGGCGAACAGAAAATATTTATTTTATTTATCCCAGCGACGAGAAAAGGACTACCGTATAACGAGACGAATGAAAGTTCCGCGAGATAACGAAAGAAAATTTCTAGTACCGCTACAAAGTAAGATACGATCGACATTGAGCATTCAACAAAAGTTTGGAAGTCTGTTGGGGTGGAACGTTCGTTCCCAACAGAGGGAGATCGGCATCAAGAGTTACAAATACTGGCTATCTGGGAACAGGATCGTGGGGTGGTGACGATCAGAGTCCAGCTGGGACGTTCTAATAGCCATTAATCAATGAATTCCTGAAGCACCGGAAGGATTAACGCAGAGCCCCGATAAAGGTTTAACGGGTCGAAATATAAAGCGTAATTACGTTTTCCACGACGGTCGTTATCGTCCCTGGAACTTTGGTTACCGGTCGCTTTATTGACACAGTCCCCAGCAGGGCATCGTTTCGGACGGTAGCGCGTTATATCTTCATAGAACCCGAGTCAAAATGGAATTTCGGGACCCGACATAAAAGAGACGAATAAAGCACATTTTCATCCCTTTCGGCACGGTCGAGCAGCAGTTTTCGGCCCGACACTATTGCGTTTTTGAAGTATTTACGACGAAAGTTAAGCCCCGGGTCTCCCACAGTTACGACTCAATTTAAACCAGCGGTGTATTAAAATTTACTCGACTTTGAAAATGGAATTAAAAGTAAATTAACACGGGGGTGTAACATATAAATTATATTTTTGAAATAATAAATAAATGGAAAGGATCGAAACTATCGACAATTATCCAGGTTACGTTTCGTAAAAATGGGGATCAACGCGTTAAAGAACGTATCGCAATGAAAAACTAACAATCGAAGGCAACCCCCATTGGGGAATTCGAGTTTTGTGTCGGTTGGAAGAGCTACAGCTTGTCCCAGTTTCTAGAATCAACCTGTACGGTCCTCTCAATTGATGGTCCCCAGGCAGATGTCTTTTTTGCTTATAGGATAACGCGCCAACGGCCCCGGCAGTGACTGCGGGCGGTTTACGAATGGCAGAAACCGCGCTTTGTTCCGCGACTTTCCGCAGCCCTCTCGCCGCCCCCGCGCCGTTACCAGTGCCCGCTGCGTTTCGAGGGTGGAAAAGTTGGAAGCGTATCGAACTGGAAAGCTTGCAGAGAGGCGCGCGTAAAGTGCAAGAGAGGTGAAAATCGTTTGAATGGCGCGCTACGCGATGCATATTCAAGCGTCGACACCGTCCATCGTCGCGTTCGTGGCTGCCCCCAGGCCGCGGATGTTTCTTAGGGCCGAAGAACGACGGACGTCGATGACAGAACGCGGACGTGCTCTGCGGATCGGCCGGGTCAAGTGTCGACGCGGAGAAAAGCCGCGTCTTATGCATGACACGCGCGCGATTAAAAGAAGGGCGACGACTGTTCTATTTAGTCGTGGAAAAATGCGCGGTGAAAAGGTTGACGCTGGTGTCGGTGACTGCAAGCGACAGCCAAGGTTCATACTCGTGTTCCACGTAGAGGTTGCACACACGTTTCAACGCCATTGTATCGGGAATATTTTGTACCTTTACTGTGTCGACGATTATAGTCAGCCAAGCTTCACAAATATTATTAAACAATTTTTTAAGTTTCATTACTCTGGTATTCATTTGTAAGTCTGGTATAATTTTTATGACACAAAGAAAATATCAAATTTCATGCTCTGTACGATAGTAGCATTATCCAGAATGTGCAACTTTGGCTGATTGACTTTATATATGGGTGACAAAGATTTTTCAGTATGGAACTAAACATTTAAATAGAATTCATGAATATATAGTTTTATGAAATTTGAATTGTCTAAAATCAAAGCTTTGGTCTGGCAATCGACAATGTTAATAAACGTGATTCAATTATTTTATTTGGTTTAAATAGACTCTAAGTTTAGGAAAATGTCACCTTTGAGAATAGCTTCTGCTCTTAACGCGAAAACACATTATGTTTCAAAAACGCTTCATATCAGAACGATTATATCCTAAATTAGCAAAAAAATGTCCAAGGGTAATATTTGGTCATTACTTGGTTATTAATGGGTTAAGTAAATATAAATTGTACCCGCTACGTTGAAGCCTCTAATTACCCAAGCTATAACTGTTAAGTTAATAAACGATGTTAAGGAATTGGGAGTGTGTTTATATTTCATGGCAATTACACTATCTGGAATCGATGTTCGCTGTACATATTGACTGGAGGAACGATCGATTATTTGGACGTAAGTAGACAGACGTCGAATCGGAACGGAAACATCAAAGACGCAACGAACGGAGTTTTCGAAGTAAACGCAATTGGAAAGGACGAAAAAACGGTACTCGATCGCCAAAGGTTCGCTACGTCGGGCAAAATACGATTTACGGACGCTGGGGATGGAAGGTTCGCATACAAGGGAACGGGGAAAGCATCTCGAAGGAACGCGGACGTTGTAATCCGGATGCATCGGGTGAAGTACCGAGTGTAAAAGGGGCACGCCATCGTTCGGTGCGCACAATTAAAAGGAGGCTGCGCCTAGTACCGATTGTTTGCCCCGCTGTTCGGTAAAACGAGCACAGAAACACGTTAACAAACAATCCGCGACGCGGTGCTATTGTTCTCTTAATGGCAGGGGCAAGAGAGATGTCCAGGATGTCAACGTCATTACGGATGCTCGAATCCAACGCACGACATTAACCCACTTTTGTTTAATCACAAAGGCGATCTGCGATTCAGCTGGGTTCAACGTCTCATTACACCTTTGGCGCCACGGATGCTAATTGCGCCGCGTAGCTTTCCTTTCCTTTCCGGTTCGCTTAACGACACTGACCTTCGCGACTTAGGGCACGATAACAGTAGAACGACGAGACGAACGTCGCGACAAAATTAAACAAATGTAATGCAATGGACGTGTTCGTAGTTGAGTGACATTTATTCTTTTATTTCCTAATTTTGATTGAAATACGTGTTCAACTTCCAAATAATGCGTGTTTTATAACAAGCGTGTCATATACACTCCTACAGAGTGGATCAAAATGTTAAAAAAATAATCCATTAAATTGTAAGAGGATCCTTGTGAAAGGAAAAAAAAATTTCCCAAATCGTACTAAAAAAATTATTTTCGGTTGCAGGGGTCGATTACAATAATTTTTGGTCATTACACATATCCCCGAAATCCTACGCATTATCGAGAAAAAAATTCCTCACCGAAAATCTAATGTGAGACCAGAAATACTTCCCTGAAATTTCGTGCGAATCTTTAAAACGTCATAACTTCTGAACGGATTGGACGATTTTAATGTTTAAAAAAGCAAACTACGCGTATTTTGATGGAGAATATGTACAAATTGCAAAAATATTCGAAAAGTTGGTCCTTGTCCCCGTAAAATGAGAAAAACCCCATAAAAATGGTCCAATATTCAAACAGCTATAACTCCTACAATTGTGAATATATTTCAATGAAACTTTTCTCTGAAGTAGAGCTCATGGGTACCTACAAAAAAGTATTAGACAACTTTTCTGTAGGGCGTCAAACAAAATTACTAAAAATAAAAAACGAATTTTTAATAAAAATCGACAGGGGGTAGGTGCCTAAATTTTTCGGTGAAAAAAAAAATTTTCAAATCGTTCTGAAAAAATTATTTTCGGTTACTGGGGCAATTGCGATCATTTTTGGTCAATAGACATACCCCCGAAATCTTAACCACTTTCGAGAAAAAAATTCCTCACCGAAAATCTAATGCGAGGCCAGAAATGTTTGTCCGAATTTTCATACGAATCTTTAAAACGTCATAACTTCTGAACGGATTGGACGATTTTAATGTTTAAAAAAGCAAACTACGCGTATTTTGGTGGAGAATATGTACAAATCACAAAAATATTCGAAAAGTTGGTCCTTGACCCAGCAAAATGAGAAAAACCCCATAAAAATGGATCAATTTTCAAACACCTATAACTCCTACAATTGTGAATATATTTCAATGAAACTTTTCTCTGAAGTAGAGCTCATGGGTACCTACAAAAAAGTATTAGACAACTTTTCTGTAGGGCGTCAAACAAAATTACTAAAAATAAAAAACGAATTTTTAATAAAAATCGACAGGGGGTAGGTGCCTAAATTTTTCGGTGAAAAAAAAAATTTTCAAATCGTTCTGAAAAAATTATTTTCGGTTACTGGGGCAATTGCGATCATTTTTGGTCAATAGACATACCCCCGAAATCTTAATCACTTTCGAGAAAAAAATTCATCACCGAAAATCTAATGTGAGGCCAGAAATGCTTCCCTGAAATTTTATGCGTATCTTTAAAATGACATAACTTCTGAACGAATTGGCCGATTTTAATGTTAAAAAAGCCAAACGACGCGTATTTTAGTGTAGAATATGTAGAAATTCTAAAAATATTTGAAAAGTTGTTCCTTGACCATTTAAAATGAGAAAAACCACATAAAAATGGTCCAATTTTCAAACAGCTATAACTCCTACAATTGTGAATATATTTCAATGAAACTTTTCTCTGAAGTAGAGCTCATGGGTACCTACAAAAAAGTGTTAGACAACTTTTCTGTAGGACGTCAAATAAAATTATCAAAAATGAAAAATTAATTTTTAAGAAAAATCGACAGGGAGTAGGTGCTTAAATTTTTCGGTGAAAAAAAAAATTTTCAAATCGTTCTGAAAAAATTATTTTCGGTTGCAAAGGTCAATTGCGATCATTTTTCGTCAATGGACATAGCCCCGAAATCCTGCACATTTTCGAGAAAAAAATTCAGTTTCTATATTATTTCATCAATTTTGATGACATCAATTAGAATAAGATTTTTATTTTTATTTCTAACATACTTTGTTTAATTCTTCAGTATCTTCACTTTTCATTTTCTTATTATTTTGTAACTTTGACCATCCTTTTAGCTAGGTAGAATGTCACCGCTGGAGTTTTACACGTAAGATTTGAGAATACATGGGTCTTTGAATACATTAAGCACATTATGAATCTTTTAAAAATTTGTTGCGATAAGGAGAGTCCACGGATCTGGAAAGGACCTCGTATCGTTCGTCAAAGTGGGCTATCCTAACATGTGGGACCCATTTTAACGATCGATCGAGGACACAAAAACAATGAAGAAAGTTTACGAACATGTGCTCTGTCTGACCTTGTTCCCAAGTTATGCCCATTTTCGTACTCCAGTAATGTGCTGTTGGTCGCCTCCGCAGGAAGTGCTCGATATAGCCACTTGATCTTAAAAAGAACTTCACTTCATAATACATTATTTTATTAATTTCCGACAAATGAGCGTCTTATATGCAGATAGAACTTCAAATAACTTCGCTATTTGCCATGGAACGAAATCCTAACGCGTCGCAAGATCAACGAATCGACCGACATTCCCCACATCGAGTATCCTCGACCATCGACTAGATTTGCAAAATCTTCTCCTGCTCATTGAGATTCGAGTAGCCTTTCCCGCTCCTCGTTTCAATTCCTAAATCGAGCCCGGATCGAGCTGCCAAATTCTATTCTATAACCAGCCGTTCCATACCGAGAAAACATGGCGATCGTAGTTTCTTTGGGCACCATAACTTCTCAGACTGTCAAGAGCTAACCGAGCGACAATTTGCATGCTAACTCGTCAACGTCGGGACTTGTCGCTGTACCGCGGCAACTACCTATTTCTATGCCGATTGTTTCCTTATAGCAATTCCACTACATCGCGTCGCGGCATCCAATCCCTTCCGGTGATTCTGGTGAGATCTCCCCTCAGCGATGGAATCACGGCGCAACGATCTGGCTGCGTGATGCGGGAAAATCTTTCCGACCTCCGGAAACTCGGTGAATTATAACCGGAGCGTGCAAAGAGAGATCCTCCTACATCGAACGCGCCCGGAGGATGGTCTGGAACAACGGACGTGCTCGATGACCGTTTCGTTTTCGGCTAGTGATCTACTTTATTGGTTCTCGGGACTCCAGACAGCTGAATTTGTTCGTATTTTATTCGGTAGAGAAATTACTGTTATTGCCGTTACTGTTCAGAGCCGTATTGGGAGCAATCTCACCCTATATTTATTATTCCTTTTACATTTCATTCTGTTAACGGTACTCGGTATGCATTTGTGTAAATAAATAATTCCTGCGAACTTGATCCCTAGTTCCATTGCACCGCAAATCCCTTTTATATCCGAACAACCTACGCGAATTATCCTCAGAACCACCGATCGTTCAGCACGATACGACTTAACTCCTTAATACTCACGAGTCTGACCCATGTAGCGATTAATATGCTTTTAGGAACGATCTCTGTTTAATCTGATTGTCTAAGGGATGGAAATAATTGGTTTCCTTCAAATTCTATCTCAGAAAAGTAATATACGACATTGGTATGTAGCCTAGAAGCAGATCCAATAAAGAAAATTGATCATTTTTGATGGGATAGATAAAACAATGTAAGGATCAAGAAGCTGATGACTCTTCCAAAAATGCTTTTAGGAACGATATCTGTTTAATCTGATCGTCTAAGGGATGGAAATAATTGGTTTCCTTCAAATTCTACATCAGAAACGTAATATACGACATTGTTATGTAGCCTAGGTTTTTCTTATGGAATAGGTCGAAAAATGTGAGTATTAAGGGGCTGACAACTCTTCCAAAACTGCTTCTAAGAACAATATCTGTGTAATCTGATCGTATAAGAGATGAAAATGATTGTTTTCCTTCAAATTCTACGTCAGAAACGTAATATACAACATTGTTACATAGCCTAGAAAGAGATCCAATAATGAAAACTGATCATTTTTGACGGGATAGGTCGAAAAATTTGAGAGTCAAGGGGTTGGTGACGTTTTCACAGGTCGAATTTCAGGCTGCTCGAGTGATTCGAGAGCCCGATCGGTTTTCAGGAGATTCGACGACCCCTTTGCAACTTCAGCACGCACGTTGAGGCCGCAGACGTGGAGAAGAAGGAACCCGACGTGACTCACGAGGCCATCCTGGTTTCCTCGCCTATTTTCAAGTGCGTTTACGAAATCAATTGCGTGTGTCGGCACATCCGGTCTTTCAGCGCGACTGTGCTGGCCTTAAATACCGATGCCTCGCCTCCTCGTCGCACTTCGCTCGTTATCCTCGATCACGCGTGCATTCCCGCTTAATAATTCGTCGAGAACGAGAGAGAGTTCACGATCCCCTTTGGAACTCCGATTCGATGCTCGGACAATATGGTAATTTTCTCCCCGAGCTTCGTAATTAGCTGGCCGGGAGCGATCCATTCATCGAACGACGATCGAACGTGTTAATTCGATGAAAACATCCGATGATCGTTTCATACGTGGGTTGCGAACGGGAACGGACGTTCCGACTCTTTACTATTGTTATTAATTGTTGGTCGCCGCCAACACGCCTCAAATAATAAACGACCATACCGAATGGTGCAACTGTTTTTCTTTCTTCGAGAAAATTTTGTAGAACCGTAAAACAATTATAAAATAACACTATTACAAACGAAGTTAGAGAAAAATGACGAAGGAGAATATTTCAGCGAATCGTCGACGTTCGTAGAATTATTTCAAAGAGCACTTTTATATAAATCAACCCCGTTGGGCGTTAGCGTAGCTCGTTCATTCGCAAATGGTCGAAATAACCTGCGTTTTATCATCTCAAACGATCCCCGCGTCGGTATTTATGCGCACATCAAAGGGATCTAATCAAAGGCGAAGAAAGAACGAGATCAAAGACCATCGATCGAGTGACGCTCGCGCTACGGACGAATCCATTTTTATGAACGGTGTAACATATATAACGGGAGAAAAATATAATGCACGCTCGCGGAGGAAACGAGATGCTGACAATACACCGCAATTGCACAACTCTGGAAATTATATTCTAATCTCGCGTCCCTGAGAGACGATGACGTGGGACGATATTCGTCGCGGTGACACAAATATCGCCACACGACGATTGCAAAACTGGCAATTAATGTCTGATACGGTCGGTAGTGGTGCTCTTACTCCCCCGCAGTATTCGGAAATCGCTTCTGCGGGACGTGGAACGATCCGTTTCGATGCAAATCGCGACGTTTAATACATTCGCGAAGATTCTACGAGGAGAATAAATTTGCAACTCGCACGCCCAGATACGTCGATGCTGGGAATTTTTTACTTCCATGTTACTGGGTGAATATAAAGCAGCCTCCGAACGTGACTATGACGTTTCGTATAAGGTTCGACGGAAAATAAAATTTCAATCGAACCCAAAATTCGATTTGGGAGCGATTCGAGAGCACTCGATTCCTAAATACGGTTGCCTCGATTACCCGTACCGTCGTTCGACTAAACGTTCTTTATCTAAATACCGTTTAACCCAATGTTTGATTAACGGAACAATGTCATAGTTAACGAAAACAAACGTACATTTCGTTTTATACCCTCGTATTTTAGAGTGGTACATTTTCCTATATCCTTTGTTAAATATCTAAACATAAATATAACATACGACTTTTCTTTTGATTAGAGTATGTACACATATCGTTATATCCATCAAATTCAACATAAATTACTAATAAACAGTCCCGCAAATCTAGCGTTAATGGAACAATTGTATCTACCTGTTCCATCGGTTAATGGAAATTCTATCGTGTTTGTTTCGAAAACAGATGTACCTATTTCGATCAAAAACGTCTAGTTTACCGGTGAAAACGCTCCGAAACGATCGAAACCATTCAGAAACGCAGTCAACTATAGTTTCGCGCGAGCACTTAACGCGTATCTCGTAAGCTATTGTTCACGAACTCGTGAGGAGATAGCATCAACTAGGTCGGCCTTTCAACTTTGTTGTCAGGTGTTTATAACCTAGGAATACCTATATACACCCGCGTAAGGCAATGAAACGTACCGATATATGTGAGTTACTATCGCGTAGAGCGATAAAAGCGACGATTTCGAACCGATTTCCCTACAATAACTACTATGCATTTCAGGTCAAATCATTGCTAAGAGAAACTTGTTGCAAAAGATTCGCGTAGCTTGTGTACTGTGACAACAAATAGAAGGAAATCCACAGTAAAATCTGCATAATTTATTTCCATCATAAACGTTTCGACCGTTGATTTACAGTCCTCCGAACGAGGCTAGATAAAGCTTCTAATTATAAACAATTTTCTTTAATTCTTAGTTTTCTATAAACGAACTTTCTACACGTGTTCAAGTTGTCATCCTTTTGCAACTCTGTACATTTTCTCGTTCAGTCAGACGTGGCTGATGCTTTCGAACAATTTTTACATTAAACTCTTACATGTCTGTTTAAAGATTAACTCGAAGATTCGGAAACTTTCCTCTCTCGGAGTCCAAATTGGACTTCTTTAGTTTGAATTATTCTGATCCCATAATAAGATTATCCCAAACTCGCTAACATCTACCGTCGTGAAATAAATATTTTCTGCAATTCTATAGCACTATTTCAATGCAATGCTAATCTACAAGAGATTGACACGTTAACATTTAAAGGTACATTTAAATGAACGTTGCTTTAAAATCAGATATATTCGTTGAAGCTTAAAAATATCACCGGTCGAGATAAAAAAAATATTCTTCCAGACTGTACCGTGAACTTGAAAAGGTTAAGAATCGTTGTTCTAGACCCTCGTGTACCCTGCAGATTATTTACGACGTATCCCGGGAGACTATAATCATGGTCGTCCAGTTCCAACGAAGCTCGGATGTGGCTCGTATTTGGTACCATCGGTCTAAAATTTTCTACGCTTAATCTCGCGGGCGTACCATCGTTCATGAAACCGAAATTGCGCAGTTACTTTTCAGCCCGAGTGCCCCGCATGACTTCCAGCGACTCCTATTGCGGCAGTGCAAATGGACGATTGCGCAAAGAGCAAGAAATTTTGGTCGACCGCAAGAGCAGCGCAAGAGGAAGTTAATCACGTTCCCGTTCCTGGAACAGCGAATAAATCAGCTGAACTTCTCTCGTTATCTCCGATTATTTGCTTAAGCAGGAAAACAGGGCTCGGATTATCTTTCAATTCGCGTTAAATTTTCGTTGCGTTGTCGAGACACACCGACAACACGCTGTTTCTTCATAAATAAGGAATATCATACCCAAAAATAAATTCGTAATTCTCGTAAAAATAAAACTCTGTCCGTGAATTGCGCTAATCAATTTGAGACATCTGTTTCCTTTAATCTTTTTATACTGAATAGAAAATCCGAAATAGAAAATTCCAAGTTTTAGGAATTTTTAATATACATAATTACACTTAAGAGAACTCCGATAGCCTCGAGCTAAATTTGTTTTTCTTTGACGTGCTATCATCAAAAATAAACACCTGCTATACTAACCAGCAAATAAACAATTTGTTATGCATCAATTTAAACCGTATTAGCAGAGAAACGGTTTTAACGATGGGAGTTTTTACGTCAATCGCCCAAACGTTGGGGCATTTGCTTGAAAAAGAAATGTTTCCATTAGCGTGTCCAATACGAAGGACGAGTTAAGTAGATCGATTTGTCGACCCTCGATCGTTATCGTGTCTTTCAACGTTATCTACCATCGACGGTCATACCATAATCGCCACTCTCTATCGTTTGCATGACAGTCGTAGAAGCCACCGCATTAGCGCGAACAACCCCTGCGCGAGGGTAGCTGACTAACCTGAGCGCGGACGAATGATGTGACGTGACGCGACATCAATTAGCGGTCAAAACGAGCCTCTGAATGAACTGAAATATTTCTGAATGAGGGAGAACCGTCTGGATTATCGATTGGACGTCGTCGTGGGAACGTATCCGGATTCAGTTTGGATTTTTGTTCAAAAGACGCAATCGATTCGAGCGATACTTCGTCTCTCCGGGGGATGATGGTTCGAAATCGGAAGTTTCCTTATGAAGTATGTTCGTCGATCAATAAACCGTGTTTCAAATGTATTAGAAGTTACTTCAAGGTATCTACTCTTTTACAGAAAATTTGTAATCTCCAATAACTGAGTTAGGTTTGTAGGAACCGTCGAAAACTTTTGTTTGGAAAACTAGTTATATACTTTCTTGAGAAGTAATGAGGCATTTGACACTAAGAAGCGTGATCCTGAATATTAATCTGTATATGGATGGGTGATAATGTGCTCTGTATATATCTTGATTCGTGCATTCCCGCGTGGAGACGAAGGGAAGATCATATATGGTGATGAACGCGTCCATTCTGTACCGTAATTGACACAATACGGCTATTAACGGTAGCTGCCTTCCCCATAGGATTATGGCGAGATGCTATGTGACTAATGACGGATGTGTACATGTGACTATTGCTGACGAGTGGTGTGAGACGCGCGTGGCGTGAATACGTAACACGGGTCACGCTACAGGCGAAGGGATCAGATATTATAGCAAGTTTCATAATAATAACAAATAAATGTTATTGAAATTCACGGTATCAGTTTTCCTGGTAACAGTTTCTACATAGTTTGCAATATATGTATACAATTTCTAGAATTAATCTCTTTTCATAAGAGAGTTAATAATAATTACGTCATTATTAAATTTAAATGTACGTTTTCTTCTATTTGGTATTCTGCTCTCAGCTGATACAGAATCCATAACAATTTGTACAGTTGATTTGACAATTCCGATTGTAATCTTTCTGTAATTTAATTTTCATCGTTCCAACAATTAAATCTTAAGACAATTTCTCATGGCATCAATTGCACAAATTATTGGGTAATTTATTAGATGCTATACATCCCATTACAGCCGAGTAACCAGACAGTTCCCGAACGAATGATTTTCCGAACAGATGGATAGGTCCAGAAGGACCTATTATCTACGCCGCTCTCTGTTTCTAAATTTGTTTGATATTTATTATTCGAATTAAAAATATTCTGCTTTTTCAGCGTCGATTGTCCGCATGGAAATTCATTAAATACGCGTTTGAGAATAACGAAGCTATTTCTAAAATGTGTACACAAATTATGGATTTACAATAATAGGATATACGAAGCTTTCATTTAGATTTTTCATTTAAAATTGTAGCTATCTTTCTGCTGTTACCAACTCTTATTTCGAACATTATATTATAAATGTCTCGCGTGTAATTTTGTGCTGTCCCCAGTCTACATTTATACTTCCGGTGATGTAATCGATATTGTCGAAGCACGTGCAACGCTACAGGTTCTGACTCTTAATTTTACTTTAAATATAATTTATGCATACATATTTTTACTGTCACTGTCGTTCAATTCTAGTAATTTGATAAGATACTTGAATCAAGGATATTCAAATGGTTATGAGTGATAGTATTTTTCATAAATAATGAGGCTTTCGAAGCCCAGGTTCTGAGAATTGATACTGGATGAGATTTTCAGGCATAAAAATATGATAAAAATGTCGGATAAAATATAACGTAAATAACGTTCCAATAAATCTAAAAAAATTTCCAACTTCGCAATTAACGCAATTTTGTTAACGATTCCCCCCCAAAAATCGTACGCGTATATCATTTCAAGTGTTGCAGAGTCCTATTTACGTGGTCCATTTCGTATATAATTATGGACGATTTGTTAAAATTACAATTAGAGTTTTGCGCGGCGAGGAACGAGGCGCGAGGGGTTGATTACGCGGATGGAAGGCGTCGTGGCGGTGACGAGGGTTCGTTCTCGGGAGGGTGCAGTGGCCCAGCGATCACGGAGCCTCGCGAAGTAGTTCAGAATTAGGAATATACCGCCTATCTATCGTTCGCCCTATTTGCGTCGGATAAGCATGCACGTGACGTTTCATTAGAAGTTGACTTCAGCCTCCCGCGGTTCCGTTCCAGTTAATCAGCCCTCGGGGATTATCGCAAATAAACGTCACGCTTGCGTTACGTTCCGAACGTTTCAACCGGGCGTGATTGACATCGATCTTCGCTTTGAACCCTTTGACTTCGCGACGCGCGATACGTTCCACTTGAAATAACAAAGCAACGCGGAGGATCGTTAGACCAACTTGACGGATCCCAGCCTCGCCTTGAATTTATTCTGGCCTAACTAACCGAAACGGTCGTTGCGTAATTCGGATGTTAGGGACAATTCGGGCTGGCCACAATGGCGGATTACGCGACACGACAAAACAAACAGCTCCAAAATCAAACTTTGCCAAATCAGAATTTCGAGATAGATGATGTAAAGTGGATCCAGAGCAACAATTTTGCCCATGTGGAGACTACAAACGTGTCTTCTTTACCCTTTTCGGGGTTATATTTTGTTTAATATGCTGTAGAATGCAAATTATGATATGAATTTCGCTGAGGCAAATATGGGAAAACGAATTAGGTTCGCTGGATTCCAGCGAGATATCGAAGTTTGTTCTATCGGTAGGCTGATATTTATACGAGATTTCTATTTTAATTCACAGGATATTAGAGGAGCTGCCAATATTCCAATAAAAGTACACTGGAATCGAATCTCCCGACAATTTCCGGCAAGAGATTTTTATTGCCAGAGTTGGCCCATTTTCCTTTCGAAAAATGGCGGGAAGTGGCGGCTTCCTGTCGAAAGAATAGGAAGGTTAATCGTTGATACGATATTCCCGGTATTTTATGCTGATCCCTCGTATTTGTTGAACGAGCTAAACAATGTACATTAGCGGTTTATCGATACGAAAAACCACGGTATCAAATTATCCCGTGTGGAATTATACAGGCGGATTAATGAACTCGTTCAATTTCCGTTTTCGTTCGACGATAAATTATTTCCCGTTTCCTGCATCGTGACGCAAACTGGAAATAGACGTTCCGCCGCGAATTGGCGAAAATCAAATTTGCATATTATTTAAGCGACGTTGCTGGCGGTTATCGAACCGTACACAATACCGTGTACACGTCGTCTACGAAGTTATAAATTTTATAGCCGCCATACGCGCCTGTAACCATTGTTTGCCGTCGCTAAAAATTATTCAAACGCGCCGGTCGTTGGTTGCGATAGCTTCTAAATTTCCATAGTATTTGCCATGACCGTAAACGAAGCTGTTTATGCGGTTAAACTGGCCGCCCTTAATTCTCCCGCTGTTGGCAAATTAACGGAAATCGCACGAACGTAGGATTAATTTTCCCATTTATGTCCAACAATGTTATAATCACGGATTTTTAATCAATATAGGCTAATATATTTCGCTAAAAATTTGTAAACCAATGGTGGTAGTTTCTATATTGTGCAAATTTGAAATTTAAGTCAGTATTAACGGATGAATTGAATGAAATATGAGAATAATAATAGTATTTTAAATGATTTTAGTTACAGTGAGATACCAAACTATCTGCAATCTTTTAAGCAGAGATCAAATATGGACTTCTGGTATTTTTATTTGAAAAAATTATTTTTTGTTAAAGAATAATCTTGAAATACAGTGCAAATACGTATGCAGCAAATCTGAAGAGGTTAATAGGAATCTATTACGCCACTATCGCTCAGGTCCACGTTCAAATTTATACAAGGATTGACGCGAGCCCATAAACCTCGAAACTGGCGTTCCAGATTTCCGAAGATGATAGAATCTTAAACTTACAAGCTCCCGAAATAACTCACTGAATCTGGAGTAACTTTGACTATGACTACCTACCCGGGATAAGCTGAAGTGTCTGAACGGTTAAAGCGGACTTCAAAGTAAGATTCACGCCTGTATGAACAATTCCTAATAAGAACCAGAAGATATATGTCCTGGATTGTAGGTCATGTCGAAATGTTTGAAAAGCTCCTCGATTCTTGTGCGTATAGCCTCTGTTTATTGAGGTAAATGGAATTAAACGTCAGAATTCTGAAATATTCGTATCGACGAAAGAACGATATTAATTTATACGTCTTTACAAAAGAAACAGAAAAAGAGTCTTATACCATCTATTTTTTAAACGAATTTTCATAGCTGATCGGAGTTGTATCGACACAGTCATCTTAGATTCGATGTCGTGGAACGTTGAAAAGAAGTACAGTGACAGCAATAAATATATATTTAAAAAAAAAAAATAATACAACTTTCTGAGACCTGTAATCTGTAATTATATTTCAGATTCTGACTTTTAACTCTTTCATAAAAGAATAATTCTTATGAAGTTTCTCAAAACCTACAATCTAAAATATGGAAATATAACAATACGGTTAAATTATCAGTACAACTAGAAATCGCAGAAATATCGATATCGCTCTTATTTTCGTGTAACCAAACGCTTCCGTGCGTTTCGACTATGATTTCCACGCCAAGAATTCGCGAAAAATCGGAAAATTTGATTCGAAATGTAACGAAGCATTTGTATCGTCCATCGCTACCGAAAATCCGTGTACCGATTGACTGACAGACTTCCCCGTTAGAGGAACAACGATCAAAGCAACCCGAGCAAATCGAGAATTCGCGGGCAACTGGCTGCCAATGATAGATAGAACGGATTGAGCACGTTTGAATGCACGTTCGACCGAATTTCTCGGCACGATCGCGTCGCGGTGCATCGTTGCACAGAGAAGCCCGAATAGCCAAACAATCCAACATGTTATTGCGATCGTCGAGGTGGCGGGGATCCCAGCCACCGGACTGCGATATTTGATTTAAGCTTTCGCGAACACGCGGAGAGGCTGCAACGCCGTACGAGAACCTGGCCGTTCACCCCGGCAGTCTCAGAATAACTGCATACCTATTTGCCCCGAGTAAGCAGTGGTGCACACGCGGAATTATCCCTCGAGGAAGCACCGCGATATCGCAAGCACAAAGACCAACGATCGAACCGACCCTTGTCCGCGCGAGGGTCCTCGAGAGGGCTCTCCGGTGAGAACCGCTGAACCGACCAAGAAAAGGGTGCTAGAGATTATTTTTACTGTTGTTTTTCTTCCCAACTACCCATCGATGAGCCGAGCTTCACCCCTCGTTGACCTCCGCCATTTTAAATACGCGCCATCCGTTCCGCGATTAAAATCACAATACGCAAAGTCGTGCCTTTGACTTTTAATTCCTGGTTATTTTCAGGCCCGTTGCAACGAAACTTGTAGAACTTTATCGATACTTCCGCTACGTGATATTCGTTCCAATGTTTCTTCAGAAAATGAAGTTTTCATGGGATAAGTCGTTCACGTAGTGCCGTGTGCTTTCAGGAAGTAAAATCCTTGACGAAGTTCTATATTGCACATCTTTCAAGTGGTATTTATTTATTGATACGATATTTATTTTGTAGAATAAATCGAATATACATAAGTTTTATATGTATTGATACAATATCTACTCATAATGAATCGAATCTTCCCATTATTTCGCATATAAAAGCATATTATGGTACAGGCATTGAAAACGTAATGCTTCCCGAGATATTTCCTGAAGTATTACGTTTTCAATGGACACACCATAATACTTTCATATGCAGTATGATAAGATGATCAGATTTATTGTAAAAAATGTGTATGGCTTCATGCTGCATTAACTTTTTTCTATCTAGGCTTTCGAAACATAATTTTTCCCAGTTCCTAAAATAATCTTACACTTCCTGAAATTTCTGAACAGCAAACAACTGTATCATTATCTTACTTCTATTTACATTTTTTTTAACCACTACGGCTCTCTAAATAAAAATTAAGAACCACCATTTCCCTTCATTTTTCAGTTCACAGATAGCAATTAAAGAAGCTTGACTCATCCTCGAGCACAAATAAATAAAACATTCTCGGTCCAGTACACTCAAACGATTTTGTTCCGCTCTACTTGATTTCATTCGTGCAACTTCGTCAGCCAACAGTCGCGTACAATCGAACGGTTGTTCCGGTTAGAAGCAAATAGTTCGATTAATTTTTAAAGAATTTAAATTAATTTTGCGGGTGAAATTTAATTTCAGCCCGAAAGGGAATATCTTTCTTTCGATTTTTCGCGAGATCCAGTCGGCGAAGTAACAATTTCTTTTCGAAGAATTAGCATTATACGATCGCGACGATATCCTGGCGAACATGCAGCTCGTTTCCGAAGAAAAAGTGCAGCTTAGAGTGGAGCTAGTCACAGGAGTTGCGAATAAATGTTACGGAAATAGAATCGCAGCGGAGGAATCGAGGAACTTCCAGCCGACGGAACGATACAAGTACCGAAGGTAATGAAACGCGGTTTCCGGTGATGCAGAGAGAAAAGTTTTGTGTAATTTACTGAGCAAACGGGTCACGTGTTTGAGAAGGAACATTCCACGAGATAGAATAACGTATTCCATTCCAGAAATCACCCAGGAGCAAGACGAAATCGCATTTGCGTAAACGAAACAACCGATGGTTAATTAAATCTAATTTTCGAATACCTTGGGACGCGTCCTACGAAACATTTCACCAAACATTTTGCAACGCGAGTACACGTATCCACGGATGTTATCTTTCTTTCGACATATTCAACTTCCCGATGCATTGTGTCTCAAACTCGCGAATTTTCAAAAGAAAAAAAGAAGCACGTATTTTTGTTTACAAGAACAGTTGTATCAGAGAAATAATAATTTCATTTTAATCTGGAGAGTCTACCAAAAGTTTTGCTTCGTAAGTCGTCCGCAAGAAGGTAAAGTTTGAAGAGTTTATACTTCGTTTAAAAGTCCTGCCAAACATAATTTATTCTACTATAGCTTTACCCAGTGTTTCCACCCTATCTTCATTGTTACTTTCTTTGTTGCATCTATTATTTAGCATTATTGCTTTATTTTTGTGGTTTTAGTTCAAAGAGTGTGTCTTGAGTTAAGTTCTATTTTATCTCATAACTATTCTGCTTCTATTTTATCTTTATAGAGAGGATGAGGTACTTAACATGCTTGCTTTGAATAATGTATAAATTATGCGTTGAATGAAACATTGATGTATACAAAATTTGCGTACTTTCAAGGGAGGTAAAATGTTTCATCAAAATCGGGAGGGGACCATTCGTCGATGTTCCTTGTTAGTTTCATGAGCTTTTTTCGCGTATTATAGCTGCATGGAATTAAACTTTTTTCTTCTACCTATTCTTATCTATATAATTCCTTTCTCTAAACGCATCAATGCTTTAAAATAGGGATCTGTAAGGCTCATGAATTATTTGCCTTTGCTTTTCCTTTTCATTAATTCGTTAAAAATTCGTTTGGAAACCAATCTTCTATTATATTTATTCATAATTTATTTTCAGCATAAAGCAACAGATAGATTGTGAATATGTTATGATATCGTTTTTAGAACCTAATACAAATATTATTATTTAGATAACAAATCTTGCTAACATTTGCCGAATACAAATCAAAACCAAAGTAGAACAATTATTTCAAAAAAATATTAAAATCTTTATCATTTTCCCAACTTTAAAATAAAACAATGATTGCTAATTTAGAAACTTCAAGAGCTCGAATAATTAGGGTACACAATTCATACTTCCATGTGTGCGTAATAAAGACTTCTAATAATAATAATCTCTGGATCGATTAAATTTTCGTCGTCGTGACGAAAAATACAAAAGTTTCCAAAGTAAAATTCGATACAGTGGTACCAATGTTTAATGGCGCGTACTCTTGCGTAAGTGGTTAAGCGCTTCAGGGGTAGATAACGCAAATTAGAGGAGAGTCGAGAGCCGGCAGGATCCGAAACGACCGTGTCAGAAACATTTGGGAGATCGGTCGAAACGATATCAGTATTATCGGGTCGGTGGCAGACTATAGATGAGAAAATAACACTGCGAGGGTGGGTAGATTGGTGAGATTCGCCGCACTGAGCATCGCTAACACCAAAACGGTTGTGTCAAGCTTGTCAGCGACATTTCTCGAAACGTATTCGAAATACAATGCATCGATGGTCTTTGAGAAGATCCAAGCTGACACGCCCCGGGAAAAACGAGATTGTCGAAGACATCTGACGCGGGCTGTGACTGGCGTTTCAGGTTTTTACTTGTTAAGGGTGTGTCGTTAGAAAAATCTCTTCGAAAATAATCGCTCTAAATTCTGAAAGGCTTCCTTCAACAGTCGATAAAGAAATTTAAGGGGTCACGAGATGGTCACAGTCTGGAATATAAAATATGTTTTGAACATTTTTTTCCAAGTCTCTGCATTCCTCATTTTGACATAGATTTAAAAATTTATTAGTGAAATGGAATGCATGGTCCTTTAGATACCATAATAGTACGATTAATAATAAAAATAAATTTCCAAACGGTCAATTGCTTTCCATAAATCGATCATTATCACTTAACACGAACGAACATACAAAGTTCTTCCCCGTAACATTTTAATAATTTGAGAACGAGAGGGTTAAAACGGTACCGTTGAAATCTTCTCTTGGTTATAACGCGACACTTCCCGGTAGTGAAATTTAAGTCGAGGCCGTCTATCGAGAAGGACCTAAATTAGATTTCCTAGATCTCCTAGCGTGAAACGTCCAATTTATTAGCAAGAACGGATGAAAATCTGCTGCCAACGCCGGCATAGTTGGAAGCTATAGTGCGGTTCCTTCATTCATCAAGGGGTAAGATCTTTGACGCGTGCTATTCCGTTTGTTTTAAGCGCACGTGGCTCCAACTTCTTCCGCGGCGAAAACTTAAATATTAGTCTTCAAAGGGAATACGAAACCGGAAATTTCAAAGCAACCAAACGGTGGAAAATTATGAGCGTATACAGTATTCGCTCGAACAGCCTTGATGAAAGACATATCTATTCGATAAATAAATAAAAGCAAGCGTATAATATGGACTGGCAGTATTTGTTCCTATTCTTGAGAAGCCTTTTGAAAATTCTAATCCGAACATTTTACGCAACTTCAAATTTTCACGAGTCCTGGATATATTAACCCCCATGTCATTTAACTTCCAAAACTTTATTCTATTATCCCCGCTTCCATATTAAACTCGTTAAACCCGAATGCAATATCACAATTGCAGCTCATCCCGGATCTATGCCTGCCTCTGCACTGGTCGAAACTTTCTACAAATTCGCATTCGATTCCAGCTGCATCGTACAGTTGGAACGTCCAAATTGTTGAGTTTAAATACAGTTTGTTACCGAATTCGTAGTTCCTTTATTGTCTTCCATTGCACACGTAACGAAATACTAAGACAGTTCAACGTACCGCTGGCCTTCATCCCTGCTCAATAACAGTTTCAGAACCACCAATGCGGTCGGAATACTTTGCGAGCAACCAGCAATTTTGGTTTTAACGATCGATGCAACGAGAATGCAATTATGTATTTTAATTCTACTTACGAATAATGAATGAAAATTTTACATTTATCGGTAAACTAGTTTTCATCGTCTCGATGAATCCTAAAATATCAACATGATATCGTATTCGTGCCTTTACCATTTCCTTTCTGGAGTCATTTATATTCTCTTTGTTGGATTGGAGAAAGACTGTCCATTGACTGTATACGAAGACCATATTAGCATCATTGGATCTAGGGGCCTGGGTCTGTTTTGTCGTTGAGGGCCAGGGAAATAAACATGATGCAGGTAATGATTTCTTTCTTTTTTAAGTGGACTCCAGATTTTCCTTTAGGGGATCTAAGTTTTACTTTTACTTATAAAAGAGTATTGCTTTTTCACCTAATTCCAATACTCTTTGTATCAATTCTTAATTTGTTTCAATTGTAAAAACAAGCCCTGCTAAGTTAAAATTTCTAACTTAAAATCTGAGTCGATATTGTAAAACAAGGAGTCAAAGCGTTAACGTATTTTATTCGTTATTCAATAATAAGATTGGTCCAGCTATAGTATACTAGCGAATTGCGTTGAGAACCAGTGCGCGGTGTGAAAATGAAATTACACCCAGAACATTATGCGCAACGCGTTTAAAAGCATTACGAGGCACGGCGACGGTCTAAAATAAGCCGCTTTGCCCGTGGCCGAGATCGTAAAGCTCCGAGTTGAAGACCGCTGATGCTTCCGCGGCGCGCGACTGGCAGCAATATTGCTCGAGGCGTATTTCAATCCAGTCAAAGCACACTACGTTCGCGGCGCGACATTTCCGGGCTGGTATCGATAACGACCGCCAAAAGCTCCGCGCTGAGAACCACTGGCGCGTCGACACCGGAATCGGTCAAATTTTATTCGCGCACGACGAATAAAAATTTCAAATTCGCTCGTAAATCAGCTTCGTTCGTAAATTACAAGCCATTAACGAATTTTTTAAATTAATATCCCGGACGAAAACGCGAGCATATGCTGATTCACGAACGAATCTACAATTCCTATTCGTTATTCGCGAATAGAATTTGCTCGACTCGGAGGAATTTTATCAGTTAGTTTAGTTTTTGTTCATTGCATTTTTCTATCACAAACTGTAGCGTAAAAAGTGACTGAATCTTTCTAATTTTGTGTTTGATTTCAGATGTGAAAAATCTATTGATTATAGTAAAAAGTATTTTTTAATTGATTTACCGTCTTCTTATCGTGAATATTTAAATATTTGTGGATGTTAGCTACGATTTCTCAAATTGTTCTCCATTTTTCATTTTTTATTCGTTTAGTAAAAAATCGAATTAATTGAAAAAATTACAAATCTATAATTTGGTCGAATTTTCTCCTATCTCTTTCGTTAGCAAATACTGTCTAACTTTCGACAATTTTATGTTGGAATTGACTATCGATAGCTTGAATAAACTAAGAAATAACATTAAATATATTGTAATATACTTCGAATAATTCTGCACCTGTCTAGAGCGATTAATTTTAATATGAATTTTAATCTGGAAGTCAGTTTCTAAAACCGTTTTTAGAGCGAAAAATGATGAAGAGTCAGCAGGACAATTTTTTATCGCGTTTTTCGGGATTCGTAGCACACTGTACGCGACGGTCTAGGACATAATTCAGGGGACAAGCTCGAAAGCTGTCTAGACGTATTGGCCCAGAGCATATAATATGCACTCACCTATTCTACGACCAGATCAATTATTTATTCTATTTTTCGAGAACCTATCGGCCGACCAAGTAATAATGATTCCGAGTCACGGACGATTTAATCTTTCAATAATTCTTCTTAGAAATTGAAACTGTTTAATTATGTGTTTCGTTTATATACCTTTCAGTCTTGTGACGACTCTGTCATATCGTTCATTTTAAATATGAATATTTACAAACTCAGTGATCGTTTCACTTAATTGTACTCAACCTCTTCAAGAACTAAATTGTTTGAAATAGATTGAAATAAATATTTATATCGACTAATAACATCTGTCACGATGATACGATTAAGAAACGATAAATATTTATTCGTAATTTTAGCAATTGGCTACCACGATCCAATGTTTTCGAAATAACTCTTCGGAGACAAGTTCGAAAACTGTCTCGTCGTATCGCGAGTGTATAATACGCACCCGTCTAGTTTATTGACGAAACAGGGGTGGAAAAAACGTGGCGGAACATCGCGAGAGGTTCTGGCAGGGAGATGAGCACCGGCGTGAGTTGGGGCGAGCTCGAGAAATGTCTGCGATATTATTCGCGACGTGTACAATACGCCGCCACTGCGTATCGGCGATCCGTGAAACGGTGAAAAATCGTGAATCGAGGCACGCACGGTTTTCACCCCCTCGTATCTTGTATCGGGGCGTTACACGGGTTACATATGCGCGAATGACGCGCTGACAAGGGAATGCGAGACCAACCAAGTCGTTGGATATTAAACACTCAACGCTTCGCGAATTGGCATTCGACGTTCTTCCTAAACTCGACAGATCAACCAACATGACGCATTCGCTTCAAATAATAACGATTGTCAATCATAGTGACCATCGAATTAATCGCCAGAGGCGCAAAATCGACTACAAAATGCTGCAATTAAAAGTAAACAGTTTTAGTCATTTGGATTTTCTTCGAGAGGAAAATAATTATTTAATTATCTATTTTAAATGTATTACAACTTTTACTTTATTCTATCCCTACTGTCTTCGACTTTTATTATATTATAATTACTAGTACGTTACTGTCCCAGTTTTTTAACCAAGGCATTTTTTTTAAATTTAGACATGACAGACTGAGTGACTCGAAATTAAAAGTCGAAGGCACTCTAAATAAATTGTTTGCGACGACCACTGTGTGACTTAGGATCATTAATATTCGCAGCTGTTTGTCGATACAGGGGTGGACCGTGACTGAAAGCAACAAGGGTGGGTAGCAACACTGAAGTTTCCAGATTTCTTACCAGATAACGCTGACAAGAAACACATAGGTTCTCCTAATCTATGTTTTTATGGTGATAACAAATCGTGTCGCTGGGCGGTCGATGCCATTATGAAAATTACGAAGCATTCGAAAAAAATCCTTTATCAATATGCGTTTCGACTATACGATAAAACTACAATTTTCTGTTATTAAGTACACACCACAATAAAAATCTTTGTCAGCTTTTTACGTTTAATAATAAGTTACAACCCCCCAATACAGAAGTCAAAGGTAATATTCTTCGCCATGATGTTATTTAAAACAAATTACTCATTTGCTTATTGAAAAATTAAATAATAATTACTTTTATCCTCGATCTCTTGTATCCATTCTCACTGTTCGATCGTCAGCGAGATTCGGAGTTACGAAACAGCACAATTTCCTTTTCTCGTTAATTCGATTTCTCGGCGCGCGATGCGTAACCGTGCAAATATTTCGCACATCCAGATCCGATCACAATGGTTGCCTCTACGTAGAACGTAACACGAAGGGAAAGAGCGACAATTTCGCCGACTGCAGCACCGCCAATGACATCAGCGCCGAGGAAATAGGCATGCCTTCTGGCGTAGTCGCGAATAACTCATCCCTAATTACGTCATTAAGCGTAGGATACGGTAGCCGCGGAGCGTCTTTCGTTTCGTGATTATTTCGATCGATTTTACGCCAACGACAAATGCACGTCTGCAACGACTATGATTTTACTACCTTTCCTTTTTTCTTTTACTACCCCTCGTGTTCTGTCATTTGCCCCTCGTGGTTTATTGCCTTCGTTTGCAATCACTCTCGTGACGGATGACGCGATATTACAGTTTCGTTTCGCACAAGTAAAGAGTCCTTACGAATTATGTAACTTCGGAACTGTTCGCATAGTACTACGTTTTTATGATTGATCTCCGTCACTTTACCTAAAGCTTGTTTTTCCATTCGCTTCCGTTTACTTTTATTACCCCTTTGTCGACTCGATTATTCAACATTTTGTAGGTCTTCGCGTGTTCCTTTCACTTTAAAGAAGATTAGACCGGTCCCCTACTTTTCCTGGCAAAGAAACTCTAATATCAATGTTGCCTGATTTTAGTTCCAGTCGTTAACGATTTCTACATATAACAGTTTCTTTCCGCTTCCGAGCATTGCGATTTATCGCTGTAGTTTTAACGTTCCGGGGCGTAGAGACTTGGAAACTACCGACGTAGTATTACGTTTTTCCAGCCTGTAAATCTCGGCAGCTGTTAAAGCAAGGTTGCGTTTTCTTATCTGTCGAATTCGTGAGTCCTTTATATTATGGGACGCCCTTTTTATCAGTGAATGTTGAAATCCATTAAGTATTTGTGAATTAATTAGTACAGTTTTCTAATTTTCAAACGTTCTATCGACGTAATACTACATCTTTTCACTCGCAGACTCTTTCTTAACAATCTTCGCGATGTGTCTGCTTTAAAAATATTTAATATTTTTTAATTATTATATTTGAATAGCAAAACTTGGAACCCAGGACTACAGTTTTTAGTGAAACTTGGAAACGATCGACACAGTGGTGGGTGTATTCACAGAATGTACATGATTTATCGAAGCAGTCGGTGAGATGAACCGAAGCCGGCGAGCGTTCGCCATCTTTTCGCTAGTCGTCAGTCACGCATGGCGAAAAGCTGGTACCCACATCGCGTCGCGTGTTTTCGTCCGTTGAAAAGTCGGCGTCGGTCTCGGTCTCCTCTCGTTTGCCGCGGGATTCTTGAACGTTTGCGTCGGTCGCGCTGAATACTAAAGATTGCCGCATCCGCCGCACTTCCCTTTAAATTCTCGCGTATTCATTTGGGGGAGCTTTGTTTAATGTCTGCACAGTGCCGTCTACGCAGACTTGGTATCCCGCGTCGCACCATCCCCGTGGACCTTGAATACGCGAGTCCTTTCATGCCGGGTCCGTGTCTAAACCCTGAAACGTTCACACACGCATTTTCCGTTTCCATACAGTCAAAATATTTTCTGTCGTGCGTATTCCGTTGGAATGCACCGCGGACCCTCCAAGAACGCGTACACCAACTACAGTTATGGTTCTGCAAATGACGAAAACTACTTGTCCAGCCCCTCCAAACAGCGAGTCTATATCTGAATACAATAAGGTCGAACACCCTTGGTTCGAGCATCAATTGCAGATTAATCTGACTAATGCCAAAAAAAAAATTCTAAAATTTGATAAAATCTACCACAATAAACTTCCAAAGTATTCCAACATCTGCTCTTTTACACTTAGCCACCTTCTATTAAGGAAACTAAGAAGATGGCTTAGAAATTTACTCTCTAACATCTGGAGAACATCGAACTGTGCAAATTAACTCAACAAACATCACCTAAAACTAAAATTATATTCTATGCACCATACTGTGTCAACACGTCACAGAAGAAATCCTAAACCTTGATAAAATCTACCACAATAAACTTTTAAAGTATTCCAACATCTGGTCTAGAGTTTTGCAAATAACCAAGGAAACCAAGAAGAAGATGGCCTAGAAATTTGCTGTTCAACATCTGGAGAATATCAAACCGTGCTGTTAGAGTAGTGTGACATCGATGGATGACTTGTTCCACTGAGAACTTAGCACCATATCCAATTTACGTCTCGCAATTATATTTCATAGATCGTAGAGTCCGGCTTACACGATAAAAAACGACAGTTCGGTGGATGCGTACGCGGTTCGCGGTCTAGACTCCATCCATTTCGAGAGTTCCAAGAAGCAGTCCGTCTCTGACAACAGACCGGTTATGAGGACTCGCGAAGTTTGCCCACTTCTGACACCGCTTCAACAATGTTGCTTGGACCGACTTGGTCTTTGAACGGATATATCCTCCTAGAATTTATTCTTGAATCAGAGACTGAGCCCGAGCAGAAGATTTCGGGGATTTGAGAACGCGAAGAATATGAAATTCAAGTGTCTGGACGTTTCGATTTCACGCGTTTAAGAGGCTCGAGGATGATATAAATTTATAGCTTAGGGAGTTTAATAAAATCCTCGAGATTCAGTGTCAAGGATGAGACTAGGCGTCTATCGTTTAAGCAAGGACGTATAAAACTCGCGATGACTAGGATCTAAAAATGTTTCTACGAATAAATGAATCGACTGGTAAGACGATGATTTAATAAAACTATTGAAATCGTGGACTTGTTGAATAAATCGTTAAGTTATTTTATACGTTTGATGAACGCTGCTTTGATGAATAACTTAACAGCTTTGGATGTAGAATGATATTATCCAAGCATCTAATACCTTTCTTGTGGAAATTTCGTCGTTTAACTTTAGCGTTTCGACAAGATAACGTGATTGCTCAACGGAGCGCATTATCCGTGAACGGTTCCAGCAACATCGCATTATTGTTACGGATTGGGCCACATGTTCTCCGAATCTGAATCCCATAGAGAACCTTGGGACAATTATGGTCCATCGCGTTTGCCACGCTAATCGGCAATATTCGACAGCAGAGGAACTTACGACGCCCATTTTGGCATAGCAAATAATTAGGTCGAACATGATTAGTAATCTAATAAGAAAAATATAGGATTGTTAAGGTTATTCATTATATTGAATGTTATCGTAAACATTAATTTTTTGTTTGCATTCGAGTAAATTTTTTAGAAAAGAAAGTAGACAAGTACAAAAAAATTAAATTATTGTTTGAAATAATTGTATAAATAAATCTTAACAAAGTTATCTCATAAGAATTGAATGGAATATAATCAGCAGTGAGAAGGTTTAATGTCTGTTATTCGTAAACATCAAAAAGGACGTCGTGGGGCCTTCGTTAAAAATAATACTCGACAATGAAAAGTTTGAAAGGTATATACGTGTCAATTCTGTGGGGAAATTGGTGTGGGGACACCTTAATCATTTCGTGGACGTGCTCGTACACACTACGTGACTCAAGACCCGCGGCTCGCCCCGTTATACGCAGTTTGCTCGATGCACCCGGTGATTCACAACGAGCCAACCGTGATACTTTTAGATTCCATACTGGCGAGGTTATATTTGAAGCCGCGAACAACGAAATCAACGCCCGTAAAACGCGCGGCAACGTGGATACGAACGAATGAAAAGACCCCGACTTCCGACCAGAAGATAACTGCGCTGTGTGCCGTACGGAATTATCTTTCGTTACTTCCACAACGGTTTCTGGTACTTGCACTTTTATGTGTCAAGGGCTGGAATCATCCCCATGATGAAACGAATCGGGGTCTCAAGGAGCTGAGCATTCGTGGTTGCACCGAGACTCTTTTGTTGTCAGAGTACTTGCTTTGTCCTTGATTGCATCTTTCTTTCGTTGGATGAAAGAGGAATCATTAAATCTACCTCTAATCGATTATACATGAGGGAACGATCATCCAGATTGGAAACCTCTAAAACCTCTACCGATCAATTACCCCAGATCGTCAGAATCCGTTGCCCGAGTAATTCGTAATCAACTGGAATTGATTGCAAGTACAAATTAAAGAAAAACACAAACGATACCGGGCAACAAAATGGATGATTCAGATAATATCGCGGATGCACGCAAGCAAGCGCAGCTTCTTTCTCCGAGGTTGGTCCGAGACGCGTCTGGCTTAGCCCGCATTATTTATGGCTTCTATAAACGCCGGCTGATTCATTAGGCAGTTCAGAGTTCACGGGAACGATCGCGTCACTGGGTGAGAATTGGTTCAACTCGACGAACTCATCTCGAGCGTTAAGTGCCACTGCACCTCTCTTATCCGCCCCTTGCGTTTCCCTACCGAGTCGCTTTTTCCCTCCGTCTAGCGTCCCGCGCTTTTCTCCCCTTTTTGTTTCTATTCGTTCCGCGTTTTACTCCCCCGGGTCTCTAGCAAAGACTCTCAACACTGATCTCCCACCGACACCTACTCGTTACTTCCCCCCTTTTCTCTCTGTTCGTATTCTTTCTACGCGTCTTCGTTCTTACTTGGTAATTCGGGTGCAGCAAAGCAATGTTTAACCATCGAGCTTGTAACATAAATACGTTCGGTTATTTTTTATTTATAAATTGTATTGCTACATTACCCTGTGTTTATTAAAAATCAAAAACAAAATAAGAAAACTCGACAGGGGGTAGGTGCAGAAATTTTTCGTCGAAATTAAGAAGTTTCAAATCATTCTGGAAAATTTATTTTCAGTTGCGAGGGTCAATTACAATCAATTTTGGTGAATACACATACTCCCGAAATCCTACGAAATTTCGAGAAAAAAATTCTTTACCGAAAATATAGTGTGGCCAGAAATGTTTCTGTAATTTCATTTTCTGTCTCACTTCTTCCTACGTTAATTTCTGTAACTTGTTCGTAGTGTTGTGAGTGAGACGAAAATGGTAATCAACCTGAGTGACAAAAATCGACAGAAAAAATACATTGGATGTGAGGTTTACTCGTATATCTCGTCTGTGATTATATTTCTCGTTTTTATCACTTCATATGTAGATATAGTCCAAATATCCGGCATATTTGATTTTCCAACATTGCCCCAGTCCCGAGTGTGCCAGGTAATCGGAATTTTACTTTACGCATACATTTTTAAAAAACGAAATTCTATCTATTATTACAATCTTCTATCTATTAAAAGCAATCGGTCAATGTAACTGTCGTTTTTTAATTTCTATTGTCAAGTCCAAGCGAATGTATGTCGTGGGATTTATCTAACATCGTCTACAGCGAAGTTTTTCGTCGGTTTCACGCTCCAAGAATGTTTACGACGACACCAGATGTCCCGGCCTGGCATCGATGCAACGTCGTTTTTGTGATCGACGATTCGGTTGACACCCAGAAAAAAGATTAGTCCCGTGAACTGCAGAATGAACGCCGTTTATCGTCGGTGCAGGACGAAACTAGGGTGGCGTCGAGGATAAAGGAGAAAGAAGCCGAAATAACCTGAACGTCGTGGGACGATTACAAGAACGAAAAACGAAGATGGATGAAAGACGACCGACCCAGTGCAACGCATAGTGCAGCTCTGGTCTTTCGGGACCAGTCGATTAATAATGACTAGAGTCAACGTTGGTGGCAATGTCAGTGATCGACGCCTGGTCATTTTTTGGTATCTTGTTTCCAGATATTCGAGGGTAGTTAAAGAGGGGCTCCATGGGAGCAGAACGTTGTTTTCAACTCAAATTTAACCTAATTAAATAGACGTTTCGACAAAAAAATTCTAAAAAAATATAGTGAAAAAAGAAAACTAAAATCATGATGCGACTGTTATATCGTACGTGTAATCGATTTATGTGTTCTACTCGACAGTTTAAAATCGCGTTTAACCAGACGTCGTTGAAATAAAATTTAATATTGTATCCAGCGCAAAACACACAGGTCGTAAACAGTGATAAATCTCTTCAGAAACGCTCCGAGTAATCGTCACTCGGCTCGTTCGACCAGATTCGTTTCATTAGTTGCTGCAAAGTGAACTAAAAAAGCTCGTTACGACGTTCGTCATCCACGCTAGGAAAGAGTCCTTTGACACACAGGCAGATCGTATTCGCAAAAAGATAAGTCGACTTTAATACTTTATCGTCCGAGTAAAATTCTAGATGGCCTCTGTAATTAAACCGGTGTCCACTTAACCTTGATCCATCGTTTTGATCCTATTTCGAAGATTAAGATACTATCCTTCTAATTGCGTCTCCGTGTCAGCAATATAGCTTTCTGTTTTCAAGTTGTCGGTCCAATTTTTCAATGTTTTTCCTTTTAATTGCTTTCAAGGCTATTTCACACCCGAAAGAAACCCGTAAATTCATTCCTTCAGTGTTTGCTCGATATTACTAACATGAAATCCAAAATCTCTGTGTTCGTGATTTTCTTATGACTACTGCTATTTTTGCCCAATCCAGATACTATATTTCTTTATATTCCTACGGAAAGGCTATACAGAGATCGACATATTGAAGATTGACGAATTTCTAGATATTTTTATCCGAGCTTCGGATACTGTAAAGTGATCAATTTGAATTATTACCTAGATTCGCTCGCAATAGAATAGACAAAGTGTTTATGATTCGACGACCAAAATAAGTTGTCCATACTCGTTCTAAATCAGTACCAGTTTGGCGATGGAATCTATGAACAGACCGTGATCAATTTTCAAAGCGAGTAAATCTATTTATCTGACCTTTTTGTACGACTGGCGAGGAACGAGAAAAGATCTCCGAACTTTCTGTGAAAACTCCAACACTCGCCAGTAGAGGGCTACATTCTCTCGCAAGTACTCGACCAAAACGCTCGTTTCCTACTTCCTACACCAGCAAACCAGCACAATACGTTTATATATGACCAATATTTGCAAGACAAATATGAATTTCAAAGCACAAACAACGTTATATGCTTCATTTGCGTTATATTTAGAAAAGTGAAATTCTGAATCGATAAACAAGGGCTATAATTGGACAAGAGCAACGAGCATCAGAATAGTCTGATGATACACAGGGACCGTCGGTAGTGAAATCCAAAAAGGGATTCGTCGACCTTCGACGACGAGAGATCTCCATTCCCACGAGAGTGTGTGGAATGCCTGAAAGCTGCACATCTATGAAACTGTCTATGCAAATAGCGATTATTCTGGGTCCGACAACACCGATTATTTCGCAGCCGGACGCAGAGAAACGCGTGTTTACGATGAACTCCGTCAGTAATGCGAACAGATGCCCGAAGGGAAAGGCCGACCGCCGTCTCCGTTGGTCCATTATGTCTGGAATTTGATTCGAGCTTGCGCTCGGGAGCTTGCAATAACATTCCATCCAGCCGCCATAAGCGTCGGTGTGCTCGACGGGCGGTGAAATACAGCCGACGATGCCCAAACAAAATAAAATCCTGCGGAACGAGGTGAACGGCGAACGCTCAACCTTTTTAGCGACTTTCGAAACTCGATAAAGCCACCACCCTCTCGACTTGCAGTAACGAGATCACCGGGAACGAGTTGTAACGATACCGACGTTAGATCTGACCCCGTGAAAGATACGGTTCAGGCCAGGGAACCGGAGTTCACGGTTTACGTTCGTCAGCTCGAACCGGGGATGAGCGCGAAGATAAGAACGCGAAAGCTGGCCCTTGAAAAGAGAGAGATAGAAAGAGACAGAAGCTGATTTCCTGATTGAGAGCGAACTCTCTGAGCAAAGCGTTTGAATTATTTCTGAAGGTTGGAAATGGAGGTGCTGCTATCGAGATAAGCCTCCACGGTTATCGATTATGCTGATTATTGACGTTATCGTTGATTTACCGATAAGTTCAACTCCGTAAGAAATTACTGAATTGAAGTACATTGAATTGGAGTACATTGTATCATCCTGGCGTAAAGTTTAGACACGAGTATAATGGTTCTCAGGCGAAGAGAGCGACAGGCTCAACTAATGATGTAGAGACGCGAAGGAGCAAAACATGAGAGTCGAAGGAGCGTGAAACGTTCTTTGGGCGTGCTCGAACAACTCGATTCCAGAACCAAATTGCGTGTTAACAACTCCTGGCCCTCTTCGGAAGTGTAACTAGAAGTTATATTAATTTAATATACGAGAAACTGATTTTTTGAAAATTGTATTCCTTACGAAATGCTGCATCGAAGGAAGAAAATTAATATGCAGAAGTAAAAATAAGTATACGTTCGATACAAAGGCAAGGCACAACTGCTGTTATTGACCCAACCTCGATATTAATTCACTATCGATTACGAGCACCCTCGTTTTTATGTTTTAATTACGTTTTGTTCTACTTGCACGATTTTTTTACTCGTAAACTTCTAGGCATTAATCATTTTTCGTCCACCTAAGGGGACTCGAATTAAATCGAGTCGAGTATGTTTTAAATAAATCATGGTTCATCGTATTTGTTACGATACTTGTTTTGAATATGATAAGCAATGTATATACACTTATAGTATTATCCCGATCCAAGGACTCAAGAACTCGAGTAGCCAAGTGTTTCGAGAAACCCGAAGTGCTCCTCGACGATGGAGATGAGAAAGCCAGCTGCGTGGGTCGCATGCAAACGCGACTATCCGCCAACGAGCCTGTGAATGCGATTTCCTTCCTCGACGAAAGTAGGTGAGCTGCTGGAAAATGAATTTTACTTTTCACCATGTCAACGTCGCGTCGTCTCGAAGATCTTGCCTTCTGAATCAGGCCTTGTCACCAGCCAGGCTGTTTCTCCTCACACTCACGAGGGTTTCAAAATACGAAGAAGATAATTAAGAAAGTATGCTCTTGTGTTTCTATTGTATAATATGCCTTATCAGAAATTCGATAAAGTCTACTGAAATTTTATAGGATCCACTCATATACTTTTCTTCGAGAGGTATCTAATTGCAGTGTGAAATATTTAATTCTAAATTTTACGTCTTATTTAAAGAGATCGAAACTTTTATCTGGGTAGGAATTTTGCTATCAACGAACTAACGAGCGATAATCGAGGCCTGGGGATCGTTGGAACGATCGGAAATGCAAAAATATTGAAATGAAAACGCGTTTTAATCGGGTCAACTATTCGGAACATTCGATATCCGATCGACAAATGCAAATATGCGACAGTCGTCGAGATGACTGTCGGATCCGACGACTAAAACTAATTAAAACGCGACTGTGTTTACGAGCAATAGATTTGCGAATCGTGAACCGTACATAAATCACCCCACTGATATCCGCGGTCGTTTCACGAACCTTTTATGCAGCGAGGAATATAAGTTATATTGCCTTCCACGTCAACGAGACGAGAACTTTAAAGCCTGTGGAAATTGGTTCAAACCTAGATCGCGCTTCCTGGTACGGAATTGAACGAAGAAGTCTGTGAACCGAGGATCTGGACCCGCTGTATGGATGCTCCCCGTATCAGCTTTTTATGAACGCAAATATCGTCTCGAGACTACAGAGACGGCATTCATTTCTCTACTATTTAGTACGATTCACCTTCGTTAACAGAACGTATTACTCGACCACCGTTCGTTTCGAAACTTGAATAATCCAGTTCTCTGCGATTTTAATCTCTCTAAATGCCATATCATGTGGTAAAAAAAATTTCTAACCTGGATGAACAATACGAGAGGTTTTGGTATCTCAATTACGACTACGTTTTAAAAGGGACTCGAAATGTTTTTTAAAAAGATATTTAATTTTTGAGAAATTAACAGATGTACCAATGATACGATTCTCTGTGATTTTAATGTCTCTAAATGTCGTATTATGCGCAAAGGAAAAAAATTATCACAATTACATTTTCTACCTTGTATTTCTAACCAGAAAAAGTAATACGAGAGGTTTCAGTATCTCAATTACGCTTACGTCTTAAAAAGGGCTCGAAATATTTTTTAAACAGAATAACACGTGTACCAATCGCATTCTACCGAATTTTTTCAATATTTTATCACAATACGATGCCTCTGAACCACCGATCGCAAATATTTTTGCAATCTACGAATATTCATCCGGTTGAGAAATCGTTCCGTCCTCGCTCGCGTACGAAAACATTGGCTCCGAAAATATGTCCGAAAGCTGGACTTGTAAACAAGTAGGTTAGTTACCAGACCACGATAATTTATCCATTTTCCCTGGTCGAGTTTGTTTTCACAGGAGTAAGTAGGTTGTATTAAGCACCGACAAAATAAATTGTACGCGTTTGCTTCACCGCAACGTTAAACAAGACCAATAACCTCTAACCACTTTCAGTCAGGGCAAAGCGGCTTTCTTGGTGTTACTCAAAGTAGATAAGAGCATTTCAGACGAATTCAACTTTCCGCGATGCATCGGAGTGAACTATTTCAGGCTCTGGGCTGCTGGGAATTAAATACTTCAACGACTACGGTAAACGATGTAATCTCCTTACCGATATTAATTACGTTGAAATTTTTCTACGGAAAAATTCTCGCGTATTTTGTTCGATTAAAATTGTTCTTCCTACCGTCGTAACCTTCGTTCGTGATTTAGATCCAAAACTGATCAATTCTCTTTCGAAGAGTATCAATAAACCTAGTCGGAAACGTTTATATCCTACGTCGTTGACACGACTGTATCGTATTAATTATTTTCTTCCGTTGCGCACCCTGTGTTTCAAAGTACCGAAGCCACAGTATCGGAATTTCTCGTCGCCCGTAACCTCGATACGACGTGACTTTATGAACCGGGTCACGATTTTACAAGCATTCGTAACAGTGGCACAATTAATCCTTTGCGCAAGGGTTTGTTGATCGTCGGATTTCGCGCTAGTGATTCGACATTGGCTCGCTCTCTGCTCCTCGAACCAGAACACAGCCGTTTGAAGATACAAAGGGTTACTTTGCTATGTGTTATCGTACCGAGTGCCACCTCTTATCGGTGCAATTTACGCAGGGAACGTGTACAGAGCTTCTGGAAGGGACACGGATAAAAAGAATCTACTTCGTGGAATATAAATGAAAAAGAAAGACGAATTTTGCATACGCCGATCTAAAAGAGTAGATAGTCGAGGAGATAAGCGAATTCATTGGAAACAGTAACTAATATAGCAAAAACACACGTTAATGCAAATAAAAATAGATTGAACTAGATGATAATTTACAATGTGTGCTGTTTAAATATACTATTATTTGTATAGTGCAAAATTTTGGAGTTCTAAAGATTCCTAACGCGTTGGCCTAGTAACCTAATCTCTTCCACCCCCTTCTACTCGATAATAATTCGTAATAAAGAATAAGAAATATTGTATCGAGCGAAGAAATAAAAGAAAATTAATGTACAGAAGTATGTATAGTATACGTTCGATACAAAGGCGTGTACACTATTATTAACCTAACCTAGATATTAATTCATCATCGATTCTAAGCATTCTCATTAGTCCCTACGCGAGTGTTTGATGATCGAAGGATGTCGCGTTAGTGGCTCGACACGGTCTCGCTCTCTGCTCCTCCAATCGAAACACAGTTGTTTGAAGACGGTAAAGGGTTACTTGGCCGTGTGTTGTTGTTCCGAGCGTAGACTCTTATCGGTGACATTTACGCGGGAAAATGCACCGCCAGGAAATAACTTCGATGAAAGAAAAAGACTCCGCGATTCGCGAGCAGAGAAGAGAAAAACGAGGAAAAAAGAGAGTGGGAGGGTGAAAGGGAGAAGGAAACAGCATGGAAATACGGGTCATTCCGATTAAGCACGCTCGTTTCTGGGGTGCGTTAAAAACTGTGCTGGCACAAGGTCTCGTTTATTGAAACCGCGCGACCGGAATTGACCTTAATCGCGGGACTCTTTCGGCCATCTTCGTCGCGATTCCGAGAAACAGCATCAGGAACAGTTTCGCGAAAGTTGCGTGTAGAAGGTTGCCTAAATTGGACCATATTCAAATACGTTTTGCTCGATTTTCCCTTTACCAATTAACGTTGCTAATAAAACGCGTTTCCAACAATTGATGGCATCAAGAAACAGGTGTTGAGGTTTTTAACGCGTTGACTGTCACACCAAATTGTCCACGAAAACGAAACTTTTGTCATATAATTTATTTTTAAAGTCTAATCTTGAGAATTAATTTTTTTAGCTTCTCAATGAAGTCATGTTACCCATTTATGTGTTAAAAGACCTTTAAAGATTTATCAAAGACAAAGTTGGGCAGAATTTAATCCGATTAATGATTTACGATTATTACCGTGCAATTACCATGTGCATACTTTATAGTCATACTCGTAACTCGTTGATCGGATTACATTTTGTCGAATTACGACCTGAAACGTAGTCGTCGAGTAACTGGAAGTCGGTTGTCGTGTTCGCCCCATCCGAGACAAAATTTAAGCTGTTCTCAGCTACTGTCGAATATCGACGGAATATTTAACGATCCGCCTTAGTCCCGGTGCGAGCGGTTCCGCATTCGAGGCACGCGCCTCCGAACATCCGGTCGTAGTTTCCTGCCAGTGTACATCTCGGCCGTGATTGGCGCCTATTTTTGTATTTCGCTCAATAGTTACCGGACTTCGTTGTATTTTAACCTCGAAGGGTGATTCCCGATTGTTTTAACGAAGAGAGCTCGCGACTACGCATTCGAATCTCGTCTTTTGAGGAACGCACGAACCAGTAGCGAACTAACCTCGAAAAGGGCCCTGTACCAGAACATTAGGTCGATTGAATCGATTGCAAAGATCGACAATTTTTTATAAATCTGATGAGCAATCTTGTTAAACAAATCAAGGGGCTTGTAATCTTAAAGTATCAAACTAGATTTTATTAATATTGACTAGTTTTGTAAATATACATTGTTTTTCTTATTTATTCAGTTTGTAACAAACAAAAAAAACAGCTAGTTTAGAAAACGTGTGAAGTTAAAAATGTAAACATAAAGCTAGTTGTATATGATTGATTGTAATTCGAATCTTCGAATATACGAAGTTTATTCGAAGCGTTATGAGCACCCTTTTAGTTCGAATTTTAAGCTTTACGCTTGTCTATTATAACCGTTCGTTTTGGGGCTGTAAGCAATTGCGAACGCATAAAAACGGAGACCAAACAAAAGGAAGTAATGCAGGTTATGCGAAAAGAGACGTGCTCAAAAGAGTCAAACGCTTGCGTGCCGTGGCCTTTGTAGTTGGAAAGCAGCTTTTTGCGTGCACTCTCAAGAATGCGTGTTGCACGTCTCGCGAAACGACGTAAAAAGCAACTTTGTCTGGAACAGGGGCGGCTCCCGGTGTGAGACGACCGTTTTCCCGCCAAGTGTTATGAAATCTCAAAGAAATAAAAATTTCTTTCTCGAATTATTTTGCATGATTTTTGCCGCGTTGCTTTATTTATAGCGTTTATCCTAGAACAGGGTCGTAAATTAGCCGATAGGAGAGATCGATAAATTTAATTTTTTCATAATAAAAAAGGCACGCCTCTGTTCATAAATCAGTCAGGAAGCAAATAAAGTCACTAAATTTTATTTTCGTTAGTTCGGATACGGCGTTTACGAACTCGCGGCGTTAATTGTTTCCGCCAGATATTCACGGGCTGTCGACTCGCTTTTCCTCCTAATCGGGATATTCGTGCCGTCGGTGAAGGGCTGTGCGAACGCTTCTTTCTGCACGGTGAAATCACCAGAGAAAATGAGAATGATACAGAGAAACGAAGATAGAGAGAACGTGATTCGAGTAAAAAATTCGCGTGTGTTGCGCGATATGGGTCGAAGGTATCCATCTTCGGAGAGATTCAGAGAAATGCCTTCCGTGTTTCATACCGAGGAAACCGACCGTGGATCGAATTTATGGAACCGCGAAAACGATTAATGAGCATGGTCGATAGAAGACTATGGAATCGTGAAAAGAGCGAAGGAAGTATAATAAATTGCGAACATCGGTCGCTATGGTTAATCGAATCGCCGATGAACGAGATACTTTCCTAAAATCCCATCAACTTGGTCTTCGAAACTTAAACCATTTGCATCGAATCATTTTACAAATGATTGCGTATCTCTTTTCAAGTGAATAGTATTCGTGGAAGAGTCGAATGATTATTACATAGGAATCCTTCAATTTATGTTCCCTCAGTGTCTGTCGTTAAAGATGCTGATTTTCAAAAAAATTGTCCCAACACCGATACGAATTCCGGGTCTACTTTTTCTTTTGGTTTGATATTTACGTAGCATACGCGAAAGTTAGCATAAAAGCGTTCTATTTCACACTTTCGATAAATTCTATCGAAAGACATCGACTCCGTTCGAGTCGTGTCACGTATTTCGAAACATCCCGTACGACTTGTTTGTTTTCCAAGTACCGAAAGTACAGCCAAGTTAAATATCGTTGGCACCGAACGTGCTAATGGTAGCATCCGTAATGTATGTATACATCCGACTTATTATTCGATTCGCCTACGTATTCGATCACAGTCACGAATAGATAATAATATTCTCTGTCGTTCTCAAGCGGAGAAACTTTCATGACTCTTTGAGCAATGCTAATTGCAATATTTATTTCGCGATACATTATAAGCTAACCGATCAATTAAATGCATACAAATTGCGCACGAATTGCATACGATTGCATATCTATTGTATCGATGTCACAGGATTTGAAATAAAACGCACGGCCGGCATAGATGCCCAAACACGGCCAAGAATCGACGAACGATCGATTACGTCGACCTGTACAGTGTGTAAAGTGTGAATTATTCTCACCTTGATTTATTTGATTATTCATTTCTACGAGTTTGCACCCTCTACGTACACATGGAAGGCTATGTATGGTAATACAAAAGTATTTGAAATTAATAGTCCTCTTTCAATAAATCTTTCCTTTTTTTGCTGTGATATACGCATTTAAAATAATGTGAGTAATTGGTGAGACGACAAACTTTTTATGAAACTAAGAAACAAAGTAGGAAAAATTTAATACAATTTAAAAAAAAATTTTGTAAACATCTAAAATAACAAGAAGATCTTGTTTTTTTATTGTCAACAATCTATAGGAAATAGAAACGTGCATCGAGTCTGAAATATTACATTGCCATCTCTCGTGAGAAATGCAATTGCATTCGACGGATCTTCTATTATCGACACGATAGAATTTCGGAAATGATGCCATTCTTTTCGAATCTGAAATTTGTGAAATATTTGCAGAAATTCGTTTTTGGAAGCGTAGTTGCGATAATGATAAATTCGAATAAACGAAACTGAAATCTGTACCCGCAGCTGGTATTATATCGACTATTGCTACATACGAGATATTTAATCACAGACCAGATATGGGGCTCTAGAGCCCCATTACCATTTTCGTGTCACTCGCAACATTACCAACAGATTTAGAAATGAATTTCAACCCCTTCCCCATAGTCAAATCGCATGTATTTACGCACACGTTACAACTGCCTGCCCATCAATACTAATTCAGTGAATAGTTTCTCAACTGACGAGGACGCTAAAATCACCTCCGAATTTTTCGCTCGGTATGGCAATTGTTCGAACTGATGTTTCAAAAGACACGTATTAACAAAAATTAACGAATAGAATAAGAGTAATACTACAGATACGGAGGTTATACATATGTGTCTTGATAAATCTAAAAATTGATTCATAACAATGTTATCAGACGGCAGACCGGTGCCCAGAGTAAGCGTACCCCTCCGTTTACGCACACCAATCTACAGCCATGTGTACGTGAGCTTAGGTGCTTTGGACAGCTTCAGGAATTCAAGAAAGAAGACGAATGTGAGTCTTTCTTTCTTGCTTTCGAAACAGCTAAAATTCGATTTGTGTCAACCTGCATACGATTTTGAGTCTCAACTGCCCAGGCATTTTTATTTTCCAACCCATGTATACCTATTACACATAAACGAGGTAAAGAATAGACCTATCGTTAGTGGGATGAACGCTATCGCTGTACCACGAGTGTCTTATAACATCAGATACACTCTTCCAAAGTGGAACAAAATGTTAAAAAGACTATGCATCAAATTGTAAGGGCATCCTCGTAAGAAGGCTTTAATCTTCGTAATGGTTTTAATGGGTCGATGATCACTAGCTTATGGTCACTGGTGGTCAACAGTGAGGTTGACATCAAGGTCAGCGGTCCAGTGAAGATCCAGAAATGGTCAAGAGGTGGGACCAATCGAAATAGTATTGTTCTCTAGACCAAGCAGTTCTTAACTCTTCACGTTGACACTGTCTCCCCACTCTTCGACTTCCCCACTCGACGACTACCGCTGAACAAATTCTTCAGTACCCCTGGAACATCCAGGGGAACCGGGTCTCGCGGGCCTAAGCCAGGCCATTCGTGGTGCGCCGACCACTGGGGACCAGGAGTGACCAGGACTGACCAGGCCTGACCAGGACTGACCAGGACTGACCAGGACTGACCAGAACTGACCACTACTGACCAGTGCAGATCCGACTACTGACCATTACTGACCACTACTGACCAGTGCCGGACCGTGATGACCACTGGTAAGAACTATTTAAAATTGCTTTCCCCACTTCTATTTTGTCGTTTGATACCAACTGAATGTTATGGAACTGTCCATCGCTTTTTCTAAATTACGAATCGTTTCTTATGTTACAGCTGGACCTCCGGTGCTTCTTTGGTGATGGTAACTAATGCTCAACAAGTAGTAAGCCCACTTTACTTATTTATATTATTATCACAAAATTGACCAGTTTATTTTATTTGTTTGGTCATAATTCAATGTTGTTTGACTGTCCGGTTTTATCTGATTATTATGTTTTCCTCCTCTATTTCTTCTGTTGCCTTATTTTTTGAATTAGCATGATTGTGTTGAATCATATACCATTTTTGTTTGCATATTATTGTATGAATTTTGTTAACCCATGTGTAATTTTTGTTTGCATACTATTTTATGAATTGTAATGTCAATAATTAGAATAAAATTTTTATTCTTGTTCCATTTCGCTAAAATCTTTTGTTTAATTCTTGGATATTTCCACTCTTCGATTTCATCGTTGGATTTTCAATTCTGCTTCATCTTTGTTTCTGTTCTCGAATTCTCGTAATAATCTGTGGAGGTACTTTGTTTGATTCTTCCATTTCGTTTGATTGTTTGGTGTTGATTCAATCTGGTGTCTCGATCCAAGTTTCTTCCATAATTACGAATGTTCGTTTTGATATCTATAACATTGTGTCGATGTATATACCATATTTGTTTCGATGACACTGATTAATATAAGATTTTTATTTTTATGTTTCAGCTTAAATTCTTGTAATATTTTGCTTAATTTCCTTTCATATCTCACTAATATAAATATTAGTTATGATTTCAGTTTAAATTTAGATTAATCGCAAGGACATCGAGGGAATACGCCACAACCGCCGGGGGACTTTTAATTCCAAGTAGATTAGTCTTAAGCTTCGTCGCGAATCTTAAAATTAACGTCGAAGATTTCTTTATTGTACATATTTTCGCGTTTTACCAAGCAATTATTCAATAAGTAGTTTCTCGTTTTCTCGTTCCCTCGTTTCTAGCTTCGGTCACCGCTGTTTCATCGATTGAAACATGTGATCGGCCGTGTATCTGGTCCGAAAGATCTAATCGCCTTCCCTTGGTAAGCTTGATTGAGGGAAAACGGCACTTCGCTGGAAGGTGTGGAGTTTCCGTATTCTGCGGAAACGCATACCTTCCAGCGGAAGTCGACACCGTCTCAGGTACTCTCTCTTTGTCAGACAACCTAAGTCGGGTCCTTCGGGCTCCCGGCGGGTTGCGTTGGAGAAATGGAGACCTCGATTCGGAGTTGCAGTTCTCTGTTTTCTTGTTGAGATCGAGTTAGCAAGGGCAGTAGGTTCGATCCTCGGATCCGCTGCACGGTTCAGCGTCGCGTCGCGTCGCGTCGCGTATCCCACGATTTAGCTTCATCCCTCTTTTTCACCACATAATTGCTTGGTAAAACATCCAAGGAACTTTGTTTCCTTCTATCATCTGAATTTTAGTTTCAACTTGACTAGACTTGAGCTTCGACGTTAATTTTAAGTCCCTATTGTATGCGTCTCCCAATGCTGCCAAGTAATTATTTAACAAGTAGCTTCTCTCGACTCGTTATCTCGTTTCTTGCTTCGGTCACCACTGTTTCGTCGAACGAAACATGTGATCGGCCGTCCAGTTTGTCCGAAAGATCTAGTCGCCTGCCAATGATAGATCGATTTCTAGAAATAGAAATCAATCTACCAAGGGCAGTATCGATTCGATCCGAAGATCTGCTGTACGGTTCAGCATCGCGACGCGTCGCGTCTCCCATAATTTAGCTTCATCCCTCTTTGAACGAAATAATTACTTGGTACAACTAAACTAGAAGATCGAAGGATCATTGCTTCCTTCTATCTCTCTAGTTTAGTAATCTAGTTTGTAAGAATGTAAAAGGAAGATCGATGGAACTTTGATTCCATCTATCTCTCTTCGGGTCTCCACTCGCAGCAACCTCCTCGTGGTGAGACCTGGTAATCGGTGTCACCCACGATAGAAAAGTTATTCTTCGTGGGTGACACCGAGCTAATGGCTGCGAATTTAGAATTGTTTCTTGATATAATAAACCGAATTTAGTTTTATAGTTAGGCAGGTGTTTATTTAACCATTATGTTAAGCAGGTTATTTTTATTTGAAGACAAATTCTTTTGAAAATTCTTTCAAGTCTCTTCGTTGGTTGTGCATCTTTCATTGGTTGCACAATGTATTTTTTCGACCCATTTTTATGGGGTCTCGAAACCCCATTACCATTTTTATGTCATTCGCAACATTACCAACAGATTCAGAAATGAATTTTAATCTCTTCCCTAGTCAACTCACATGTATTTACGTACACACTACAGCTGTTTGCCTATCAATACTAATTCAGTGAATAGTTTCTCAACTGACCGCCATCCATGAGGAGAGGACGCGAAAATCACCTCCGAATTTTCCGGTCGGTATGGCAGTCAGATTGGGTCACGAAAGTCCATAATGTGAAAAGTCTACTCGTATACGTCGTCTGTAATTTAATCACGCGTCTTATGTGTCTTATAGAAGTTCATGTCATAGACGTGATACACCAATAAGCGTTGCAACCAATGTATTTTTTCAAATCATTTCTCTGGGGCTACAAAGCCCCATTAATATTCCGATGTCACTCGCAACATTACCAACAGGCTATAGAAAACGACCATAGCGCTTACTATGGTTGGAAATGAAATTACAGGAATTCTATGGGGTTTTAACAATATGAAACCTCTACAGTACAGAATTAGGCATCAATCGATTAATTTTATTCGAATAATTAACGGATGCAACTGAAAATTGAATTGCCAGATATAAATAGCAACTAATACTTACGAAAAACTGTTTTAGACTACGGCACGTCACAGCTGATGCATCTAATTCAGCAGCTTCATAATTTCTGGATACTACTCTGAAAAGTGAACGCGAAAAAATACTCGCAACACTAAAAACAATCGCGATCTAATTTATATTATTATATTTACAACGCGAGTAATATTTATATTTCGCAACTCTACTACAAACCGCGATTAGTGTTTACACGCAACTCTACCCTGAAAAAACAAACGCGAAAAATCGTTCGTAACTCTAAATGAAACTATACAATTGATGCAAATAATTTGCAATTTTAATTAGACAAGGAAAAGCGATTAATATTCATATACCGCAACACTAATAAAATCGCGTATTAAATAATGCGCAACGCTAATTTTACTAATGCGTACAGCCGTTCCAGGCTGTTTTGTGATGCTGGAGAAGGTACCATCTGAAAAGCTACAAGTACTACAACTACAGGCGAATGTAATGACATAGTAGTAACGAGGAATGACTCTCCATCCTCATCCGAAGATGAAGATGAAGAGCCATTTGTTGTAGCCCACTCTTGAGACAATTTGTCAGGGCCTCTTCAGCACATAGCCTCTTCTTTCTTCAGCGGTCCTGCCAAAACCTGAAACTTAATATTAGGCTCGAGCACTCCGTGCAATACACAGTCCTCCAACGATTCTAAGAATCGTTATCAGAACAGGTGTGGAGAAACTCGAACGGGACGAACGTTTCGGGGAACCTACCGCGAACGAACGCGACCGCGAAGAGCGGCGACTCTAAAGTCGCGCGATTCCAAGGATCGAAAGTGAAACCAAAACAAACAGTGTACACCGTTTGGATCAGCAAACATTTCGATTCTCAAAATCGAACTACAGAAATAGGTCTGCCAGGCGAATAAAATTTGTGGCAAGCCTATCCTGACCCTACCTACTTAGGTCTAACACATACACACCAGAAATTAAGTTACCTACCTACCTAACTCTATATTTAAAAAATTGCAAAACACATTCTCGCAAACATACACTCCACGGTTCTCACGCATAATGCCCGGGCGCAAGAGCCTAATCTAGAGAGGACGCCCCGGGGCGCCTCCGACACCCGAACATTGCATACTTTCACACTCTAAAGGTACGTACCATTACCTGAAATCGGCTGACAAACGCTAATGACTCTTGCGTTTTTATATTACACACATAAAAATTTATATATATTGTTTTAATCTTACATAGTCTTGAAAAAATATATTTTATCTACGACCTTATATCGGTTATGTCGTAAGCGTTCGTGTGCATTCAACAGACATTTCTCACGAATCGTCGTCGACACTAGAGAAAGTATCGTCAATTCGTTATAAAATTTAAAAGCTAATATTACTAAACATTCAACAATTACTAGAAAGATAACAAATTTTTATTGCATTTCATAAAAATGTAATGTTACGAAATGCAATGAATTTGAGAACGACGCATTTCCACAACCTAACCACAAACACACACATGTGGAAAGTACGTCGTGCACAGTACACTAATGCAATGTCAGCCGCTAAATATTATTATAAATTGTTATAAACTAAATCATCGTGCCCATTGCCTTCGCTCACCCAAGTAGCGCCTGGGCACGTGGATGAGTTTAGGCAGCGAACACGGATAAGTATCCTGAAAATCCTGACTAGAAAAATTAATTATTAATTATATAACTAAGCGGTATCTATTTCTTATTTAGTTTTCAGTTAAACTGACTCGATTCTTGTTATATCTAATATACTAATAAAATATGTTAATATTGAAAAATATTATTATTAAACAAAAGTATTATCTTTAAAATGTAAGTATTTAGAAAAAACGACTTCAATCAAAATTTAACAATAAAATAATTTACTTTGAAAGTTTAAAATAATTCATTGAAGCAAATTTAATAACTTGTTAATTGAAATATTCAACTTGGTACGATTTCGTCATCAAAGTAAATTTTATAAAATATGAAAACAATATACAATGCACATTACCTTGATTCAGAAATTTACCCATCGCGGAATGTCTTTTTGTATATAAAATTACAATTATCAAATTATATTTTAACGGCAAATGAAAAAAATATGAATAATGATCAATATTTAATATATGAATAATAATGTTAACAGTATGATGGTTGTAAAATGAATGTAATTAAAAATGAAAATATTTTCATATTGTGTGCCTTCATTTTAACACTTAGCCAATCGAATAAAGAATTTGTGGAACGATAAGATTAAATAGAGGATTGTCACTTGATTTGAAAAATACAAAATTGAAAGAACGCGAAACAAAAATCCGAAGAAAAAGTCAAGTTATCTTACAAGCTTGGCAATCAAAGAAAAACAGACAAGTTAAAACAATTTTAACAATTTATTCTGCAGAAATGGTAAATGTCAGTATCATATTAATAGACGCGGAATACAAAAAGACCCTATCCTGAACTAAATAATAAAACAATAAAAGTTACTACTCGCGGGTATGGAAAATACCCGCGGTCATTACATTCGCCAAACAGACTACGTATACAGGGTGTTCGGCCACTCCTGGAAAAAATTTTAATGGGAGATTTTAGAGGCCAAAATAAGACGAAAATCAAGAATACCAATTTGTTGATGGTGGCTTCGTTAAGAAGTTAATAACGTTTAAACTTCCGCCAATACTGAATTTTTTTCTCGAAAGTGGGTAAGATTTCGGGAGTATGTCTATTCACCGAAAATGATTATAATTGACCCCCGCAACCGAAAATAATTTTTTCAGAACGATTTGAAACTTTTCATTTTCGCCGAAAAATTTAGGCACCTACCCCCTGTCGATTTTTCTTAAAAATTCCTTTTTCAGTTTCAGTAATTTTGTTTGACGCTCTACAGAAAAGTTGTCTAATACTTTTTTGTAGGTACCTATGGGCTCTACTTCAGAAAAAAGTTTCATTGAAATATATTCACAATTGTAGGAGTTATGGCTGTTTGAATATTGGACCATTTTTATGGGGTTTTTCTCATTTTGCTGGGTCAAGGACCAACTTTTTGAATATTTTTGCGATTTGTACATATTCTCCATCAAAATACGCGTAGTTTGCTTTTTTAAACATTAAAATCGGTCAATCCGTTCAGAAGTTATGACGTTTTAAAGATTCGCATGAAAATTCGGGCAGACATTTCTGGCCAGAAATTATATTTTCGGTAAGGAATTTTTTTCTCGAAAGTGGGTAGGATTTCTGGGGTATGTGTAATGACCAAAAATGCTTGTAATTGACCCCTGCAACTAAAAATAATTTTTCCAAGACGATTCGAAAGTCTTTTTTTTCACCCAAAACTTTCATCGCTTACTCGAATTTTTTTCTCGAAAGTGGATAGGATTCCGATAGTATGTGTATTCACCAAAAATGATTGTAATCGACCCTTGTAATCGGAAATAATTTTTTTAGAACGATTTGAAAAATTTTAACATAATTGTTAATAACTTTTTAATGAAGCCACCATCAACAAATTGGTATTCTTGATTTTTGTCTTATTTTGGCCTCTAAAATCTCCCATTAAAATTTTTCCCAGGGGTGGCCGAACACCCTGTATATACAATCAGTCACCCGTGTCGATTCGGACCCTTCGTCCTTCGACAGGATTGGGGACCGAAGGAACAAAACATTTCATGTAACTCACCAATCGTTGAGTATGATGAAATAATACTGTCATGATGAACCCGATGATGACGCTGCTATTAAGTGGATGTCATCAACGAAGTCGTCTGCATAGTCCTGCTGGATTTGTGGATGAAGTGATGAACTGTAAAGAAACTGTAAAAAAGAAGAAAACATTAGGAACTGTCGTTAAAATTATAGACATTTCATAATTTAAGATTAAAGATTCTACGTTCAAAATTAATTACAAGTTTCTGATAATTTAGACAATTTTAAATAAACAGCAAAATTTAAAAATAACATTTTTTTCTAAATTTTCTAAAAAAATGTAGGATATATATAAAATTTTCATTTATTTTTAAATATAAAATTGAAATATTATTTAATAAAATTTATTTAAAACAATTATTAATTATAAATTTTTATATAACAATTTTACTTACGTTTCTTGCTCGTGAAGCATCGCCCAATAGTCCTCCTCGGTGATACACTGACTCTAATCCCGGTAACGAGCAATTCTAATTTTCAAATTATAATTGAAAAACATAATAAAATTGTATGCTATCGCGACCGAGAATAAAAATCGGCGAACAAGGGATTCTACTGTCGCGATCTATAAAGTAAAGAGAGCCACGATGCTCTTGAGAAATTCCCTAATACGCAATAGACACTGATTCGACCATCGCGTGAGCCTAATATTAAAGTAATACACTACACAAAGCAACTGTACTTTGAAAAAAAAATACATTATTTACGAAGGAATCACTGCTTCTACCGACCGCATTCCACGCGGTCAACAAAATGTCTGAAAGAAATCCTGAAATTAGAAATAAAAAACAATTTATGCGTGTGCTTTTTTACTTCCTCCTTTTCTTCCTACTTTTCTGTTCCTCATAGGAAATACTGTGTTTTAATAAAAGCAACTGTTCAATTTGAAAATATTATATTATATTATAATAATATAATATATCTTCTCTTAACACAGTATTTCCCATGTGAAACAGAAATGTAAGAAGAAATAAGAAAGTAGAAAGGCACACTGTTGTTTATTTAATTGATTTAAGTAAGAAGAAAAAAGTGCTTACCTAACACAATTAAATAAATAAGAGTGTGCATTTCTACTTTCTGTTTTCTCCTTACTTTTCTGTTTTTGATAGAAAATACTATGTTTTAATAAAAGTAACTGTTCCATTTGAAAATATTATATTGTATTGTACTATAATGAGTTGAGAATATTTACTTTTATTAAAACACAGTATTTCATATGAGAAACAGAAAAGTAAGAAGAAAAAAGAAAGTAGGAAAGTACACTATAGTTGGGTTAAATTGTTTCAAATATATTATTACAATATAATATAATGTGATATTTTTTTATTGAGCAGTTACTTTTATTAAAAAGTATCTTTTATTAATACAGTACCTCCTATGAGAAACAGAAATGTAAGAAGAAAATGGAAACCAGGAAGGCACACTACTGCTTACTTGAAATAATTAACAAAACAATAGTATGCTTTCCTTCTTTTCTTTTCTTTTTTACTTTTCTGCTTTTCATAGGAGATATTGTGTTAATAATTGTAATTGTTCCATTTCAAAATATTTTATCATTTTAATAACATTAAATTTAATACTGAATCTATAAATGACAAAAATACACAAATATATATGTATAGGTACATACTCACTTGTTATAATAAAGCAGATTTTACGCATCATGTCGTTGATCGTGTGCCGGTAACGTTGCTTTTACACAAACTGCAGGAACCAGCTTGTAATAGAAATAAAACACACATTTCGATCAAACGCATTAAAATAAATGTAGCTATATGTTAACTGAGCATCAATTGAACCCAAAATATGGTCTATGAGTTGGTGCTTTCGTTTGGAGGTATTATAATTGACGACAATTAAACGTGGAAGAGAAGGCGGGAAGCAGATTCAACTTTTTTCGCGATTCAGATTAAATTCGTAATAGAAACAAGTTAATATTCAACGAAAGTACCAATACAGAATAACGGAGAGTAGTAGCAGCGATTAGAAACATTTAGATAAAAACAATTAAAAAGTACATACCTCATTAGACACGAAGACTTATCATCCCATCTTCCCGACAACGAATGACGAACCCAAAAAGCGGGAGACGCTAACCAATGGCGGGGAATGGGGTGAGGTGGTCACGTAGTCCATCTCGATTCTCGTTATGTATTTCCGAATGAAAGGTTAAATCTTACATATCGAATAACAGAAAATTAATAAAGTAAATAAAAAAACTAAATAAAATAAAAACAAACAGATACGAGACTACAATTAATTACTTAATTAAATCTTTATACTCCTGTGACGTCATAATGTAAAACGGCCTGTCATTGGTCGAGCTTGAAGGCTTGAACATCGAATATCGATTGGTCATATGATACATAACTAGATCGATTGAAACATATTAATTGCAACCATACGAACATATTATGTGTAATTATTAACTTTCAATCTAAATTTCAATCAATTTCTCTTTTGAATGTTCTTGTTGTGTATAGTATATTTCCTAAAGTCACTAGGTTAACATAAAAGTCTATAATCTAATAATACATGTCTGCACCTATTTTTTGCGTATTCTAGAATATTTTGTAAATGTAATTTTACTCTTATATACCATTGTTAGCATTCCTTAGTCAGGAATAGTAATTCGATACTCACGTCGGGTTTTGAAAGGTCGGCCCAGCTGTGTTTACATCCTCAGTCGCCTGCCTCTTGACTTCACCTTGATGCTCGACTCATGTATTCCTGATCTTTAGGACACGAAAAACGATTACTTTACACGTCTTCACTATTCATTGTCTGTGCCCTTAATCCATGTGTTACGAAAAAATATTGCTTGTGACACATCTACTCCATGCTACGTCTATGCCTGCACTATAGGCATCTTACCAATACTGTGATAAAACTCATGTATCGACACAAAATCAAGATAGGCATTTATGTAAATCTAGTGAGGAATAAAACAAATAATATTAGAAAATATATTATATACAAAAGGAACATTTAAATCTAGCACTAACATGTAAATCTAGTGAGAAATAAAACAAATAATTTTAGAAAATATATTATATACGAAAGGAACATTCATATGGGACACTGATTGAAATTTAGATTGAAAGTAAATAGTTACACGTAATATGTTTGTATGGTTACAATTAATAGATTTCTATCGATCTAGTTACTTATCTATCGTATGACAAATCGATATTCGATGTTCAAGCTCGACCAATGACAGGCTGTTTTACATTGTGACGTCACAGGAGTATAAAGATTTAACTAAGTAATTAATTCTTGCCTCATATCTGTTTGTATTTATTTTATTTAGTTTTTGTATTTACTTTATTTATTTTCTGTTATTCGATATGTGAGATTTAACCTTTTATTCCGAAATACATAACGAGAATCGAGATGGACTACGTGACCACCTCACCCCACTCCCTGCCATTGGTTAGCGTCTCCCGCCTTTTGGGTTCGTCATTTGTGTCGAGAAGATGGGGTGATAAGTCTTCGCGTCTAATGAGGTATGTACTTTTTAATTGTTCTTATCTAAATGCTTCTAATTGCTACTACTACTCTCCGTTATTCTGTATTGGTACTTTCGTTGAATATTAACTTGTTTCTATTACGAATTCTGACTGAATCGCGAAAAAAGTTGAACCTACTTCCCGCCTTCTCTTCCACGATTAATTGTCGTCAATTATAATACCTCCAAACGAAAGCACCAACTCATAGACCATATTTTGGGTTCAATTGATGCGCAGTTAACATATAGCTACATTTATTTTAATGCATTTGATCGAAATGTGTGTTTTATTTCTGTTACAGTCTAGTTCCTGCAGTTTGTGTAAAAGCAACGTTACCGGTACACGATCAACGACATGATGCGTAAAATCTGCTTTATTATAACAAGTGAGTATGTACCTATACATATAGATTTGTGTATTTTTGTCATTTATAGATTCAGTATTAAATTTAATATTATTAAAATGATATAATATTTTGAAATGGAACAATTACAATTATTAACACAATATCTCCTATGAGAAACAGAAAAGTAAGAAGAAAAAAGAAAGAAGGAAAGCATACTATTGTTTATTTAAGTGTTTTAAGTAAGAAGGAAAAAGAAAGTAGGAAAGCACACTATTATTTTGTTAATTATTTCAAGTAAGCAGTAGTGTGCCTTCCTGGTTTCCATTTTCTTCTTACTTTTCTGTTTCTCATAGGAGGTACTGTATTAATAAAAGTAACTGTTTAACTAAATAATATCACATTATGTTATATTGTAATAATATGATTGAAACTAACTTACTTACTTATACTTTTATTAAAATACAGTATTTCCTATGAGAAACAAAAAAGTAAGAAAAAGAAGAGAAGGAGAGAAGCACTCTAGTGCTTTTTTAAAACAATTAAGTAAACTATAGTGTGCTTTCCTACTTTTTTCTTCTTGTTACTTAAAACACTTAAACAAACAATAGAGTACTTTCCTACTTTCTTATTTCTTCTTACTTTTCTGTTTCTCATATGAAATACTGTGTTTTAATAAAAGTAAATATTCTCAACCCATTATAATACAATGCAATATAATATTTTTAAATGGAACAGTTATTTTTATTAAAACAGAGTATTTTCTATCAAAAACAGAAAAGTAAGGAGAAAACAGAAAGTAGAAATGCACACTCTTATTTATTTAATTGTGTTAGGTAAGCACTTTTTTCTTCTTACTTAAATCAATACTATAAATAATAGTGTGCCTTCCTACTTTATTTTATTATTCTTACATTTCTGTTTCTCATGGAAATACTATGTTAAGAGAAGACATATTATATTATTATAATATAATATAATATAATATTTTCAAATTGAACAGTTACTTTTATTCAAACACAGTATCTCCTATGAGGAACAGGAAAGTAGGAAGATAAGGAGGAAGTAGGAAAGTACACTAGTGCTTACTTAATTGTTTCTTGGTTCTAATCCCAGTTTTTCGTTTAGAAATTTTGACGACCGCACGCAATGCGATTGGTAAAATCAATGTTCGGTTCATAAAATAATTTGTTAATTGTCGAAACACAGTCGCTTCGAATAGGTTATCGTTTGCATTTTGTTACGTTTATATAAAAATGATATTTACAAATATTTAATCTTAGTTTGAAATTTTCAATATTATCAAAGTGCTTTGATCAGGTTCAAATGTAGAGTCTTTTGTATTAGTTTAAAAATGTGTATTTTTTCTGTAATTTCATTTCCTACCATAATAAGCGCTATAATCATTTTCTATAGTCTGTTGGTAATGCTGCGAGTGATAATGGAATATGCTAATGGGGCTCTATAGCCCCAGAGAAATAGGCCGAAAACATACATTGAATGCAACGCCTACTCGTATATCTCGTTTGTGGTTATATTAAAATTTAATTGATAAAATAGTTCAATCGCGTTGTAGAGTGCGCCACATATTGTCTTCGTAGCGCCATCCATCGAGGTTTAACGACATCGAGCGACAACACCGGGAACGAATTTAAGTTACGCGCGTTCTTTCCTTTTGACAAGTGTTCTGTGGTGTTTTGACGCGTCCCGGCGTGTTCGACTTATAAAACATTCTCGTAGACATGGGTGTCACCGTGTAAGTACTTTTATAATCCAAAACACTTGTTATAATCGTTCGTACACATGATTCGTACGAACGCGGCTGTTTCATTTTACGTACTGTACGCGCTTATCGACATTTTTGACGTTTGGAGGTTATGTAGCGCGCCTAGCACATGTTAGAGTGCAAAGAACGTTCTAGAATATTTCTATCGTTGCAATGGTCAGTGCACGCTGTAAACGATACTAATTGTCGCGTGCCTTTAAATGTAATAAAAACGAGTGCTCGTTGTCTCGCCCGTGACCGGCATTTTGTGTATTCGTCAGGTTGCAACAGTACCCGATGATAGAAAACAGAACCGGCCCGCAAACAATCGAGTTTTTAACGAAGAGAATTGTCGCCCTCGGTGCAGTGCAAACCGGTCAGTTCCTGGTAGATTGCGAAACCTACGTATCCGTGCCGCAGTTGGGTGAGTGTTTCCACATTTTGAAATTGAATATTCGGAACGTCGCGTCCCGTGTCGGGCGCGGCGTAGTGCGTTGTCTCGAACACAGATGGCCGCGAGTATACCTTTACAAAAGACGCTCGATCGAAACAATGAAATCTTTCGCTTTTATGAAACAGCGATGCATCGAATTTGAAAATAGAAATATTTAATATAAATATACGTGGAGATATCACGATGATTTTAGAAAATTATACTGTTTAGGGAGCAGTAGGTAGAGGTTAGGACGTAAATAAGAAAATTAACTATGGTTTGACGATTATATCTGCTTTCTTTTGGCATTTACGTAGGTGTATATGGATTTCTATACAAACACGCAATAGTTTGGTTCCGCCGAAGGTCGTTTAGCGATCGTATATCCAGTTCATTACTTCTAGAGAGGTACAAACGCAGACGCTAACGAATTATGACTTAAGTACATCCATACTTATGCGTAACATAAATACACGGCGCATCCGTTCCGGAAGTGCACGTCTCTTTCGCTGCGGATTTCACGCCACCGTATCGGCAGGATTGTTTTGTGCTACTCGTATTTCTTCGATCGACTTTCTTTCGACAGTTGGTTCCTCGCAAATCTGTATCGATCTCTACTTTTCGTACCGACAAAGTCCAAACAATCCAATTTCTTTTTTTTTTACCGTCTTTTTAAACGACCAAAGTTTTCAGCGCGTGGACTCGTACAGACTGACGCAGCTACGTTTAATATAATCGGAGATAATCGTTAACGTCCATAAGGTTGACTAGGAGAAGCCTAATTTCAATCGAAGAATCACGAATTTTTTTTTTTGTTTTCTCTTTTCAAAGTCGCATTTTATAGTTTCCTATCGCGTAGAATTCACGTGGTCATTCGATCGAACGTTCAACTGCTATAATCGCGAGTCAATTGCCTTGCTTCCATTCGAATTTCGCGCGTCCATCGATCGCGTCGGCGATGGCGCCCGAAATCAAACATGTTTGCTCTGTAAAGGTACAAACGAACTACGTCTAAGCGTCATTACAAAAATATTAAATCTAGCAAGCGAAGCTAGGCGCGACCCTTTCAGGCTAGGATCAGATATATTTATATATATATATATTTTTTGTCATATATGTATGTATATATTTATAGTACTGTATATAATCTTAATGTACGTAGCTTTTGGAAAATACGTTCTCGGAATATTCTCTTCTCGATTAGCGTATCTACAACGTTTGAACATCCCTCTTCGGTGACGGCCAGCGCTTCCTTCGAGTGTCCCATTATTGTCGTTAACTTGTAAATAATTCCCGATTAAATTATTGTCGATAAATAGAAGACATAATTATGCATGTGTATATAGCCTACTTGGCAGACCGTGGCGACTTTAATGCCCGAATGTGCTACCATTCTGTCTCTCAACGATCGAAACTTTCCTTTTTCCCTAACTATTTCGTTTTTTTTACATGTTCATTATTTTTTGTATGCAACACACTTAAAAGCAACTTTCAATTATCCTTATCCTTCGTACATGTACAGGATAAAAGTATTCGTACAGCAAGGACGTGGAAATAAAACGAATTATATTATGTATAAATAATTATACTTAATTATATGTAATTACATATTATACTCGAACTTTAGAGGAAACAAATATGCAGCAAGAGGAGTTATTACAATACTGTGTAGTTAATAATTAATTCAAAATTCATATAAGGATGACAGTTTCACGTTTCTTAGTTTCAGTTGAGATCTTTTTACAACAAGGAGTACGGTGAGTCGTAAATACACGGTTATATTTCTATTTATGTTCTTATATACATTTTATATGTGCATTCACATATTAAATACAGTTTTCTTCAATTTTTCTTTACATATTGGAATATCTATCTGTTAATTCAATGTAATTAACTCATGTTTCGAAACATTGCTACCTTAATATTATTTTGTAGTCAAATTTATTTTTACGACCAAAATAACAGGACATATTATTCTTAACTCTGGTCTACTCTTTCTTTCTTCTTACAATACATCGTATTTATATAATTTTATTTACGTAGGAAATTTCGAAACTACTTAACCGTGTAAACAAATCGCTTTCTGGATACTTACAAATAAAATTAGTATCGTACAAATACTTTCGTCCTGTTGAAACGTTATCCTTAAGTGAATTTTAAATTATTATCGTTTCTTATAAAGTGCAGTAACTTTCGTTCCTGCGTATTGTTACTTGATTTTATGTATAATATACAATTATATATATTAATTACACATGAATAATTTAGGAATTATAGACCTTTTTATGTCCACGTAATTAGCGTACGAATATTTCTGTCCCCCACTGTATATACAGCATAGAGATGAGCAAAATTTCATTCCAATAATAAATGACGAATACAAAAATTCTATATCAATTTATACGCAATGCTTATTCGATGGAAAAACTTTCATTCTTTAAACGTAAAATATAATTTTACTTTGCAATTCAGATTATAATTATTATCGAACTAATAAAGGATAGTAAGTTATTTATCTGTTCTCGGTTACTCGAAATTTTTACCTGAATAAGTATTTTGCTCATCCGTTATATACAAACGTACACAAACACTCATGATACACGTACACGACGCGCGTGTGATGCGGGCCACGGATTAACTTTTCATTTTCCATTCTTTGAGCGAAAAATTTTGATATTGGGCGAGATGGAATTTTCTATATACGCATAAAATTGACGAATTCTCGGTGAAATTTGGAAAGCTACTCTCACGATACAATTTCTATCGTTCTATGGGGTTTAATTTTTTTTTTCATGTGGCCATTATTTTCTTCATTATTGATGTTTCGACGAACATATATTTCTGATGGACGATCTACGTAGTTCCAAACGCGTTGATAACAAATTTCTGTATTGCACCTGGCCCGTTGTTACCCGAATTTATCGACGACTGTGAATAATTACGAGTTCCAGAATCATTGTATTTCGAATCGCGATCAAAATTTCTGCCCTTCCCAACGAACGATCGAATTCTTTTCGCCCATCGACCACGGCCTGCATCAAACAACTCACGGATCCTCGATCGATCGCATAACTACGCGTGCAGTAATAAGAATTATATCTGACTTTCGACTCGCTAATCGCTACACCTACGATTACGATAAACCTTCAATTCACGAGAGTGCGCAGTGCAGAGTTTTTGTTTCCTCGCTGGGTTAACTTAGCTACTTAATCGAAAGAAGGGCGCTCCGATTAATTGGGAGTAAGGTCGCTACGTAGGTAGAACAGGTGTTCGGTGAGATTACCGCGAACTATCGCGCCTCCCTCGACGGCAGATTTTAAAAGATACTACATATACTTTTGTTCGGCGCAGTATACTAAAGAAAACGAGATACTCGTTATGATGGTCGAAGAATCTTTCTGTACAATTTATATACAGAGTTGGGCAAAATTTTATTCCAACAGTGGATAACCGATAAGATCAACGTATAGCAATTTCCTCGAACAGCTGCATTTTTATCTGTTGCTTGTGAAATATATAATTTAAATTTTTAGAGTAATGGGTAAACAGTTATTTACCTTTGTCTCTAGATAAGAATTTTGCCCATCTCTGTTTGTATATTATAGAATACAGAAGTATTTTCTCTCTCTCACACACACACATTCTTTCTCTCTCCCTTCCACTCATTCTCACTCTTTCTCTTACTCTACGTGCACTCGTTTCACGAGCATTACACCTGCGCTAACTTAAGTGTATAATTTGTTATTCAATACTGCGTCCAAGCCCTTGAGCATCGTAAGATTCATTTAGATATGAGAGTCGAAGGTGCTGCGCTCTTTGCGTTTTGTAGACAGTGACGCGAAAATTAGATATCTATTAACTCTCAGATATGTTTTAGTTTACATTTTTTTCTTCTTTTTACATTTACGAGACCGAGATAGAACGTAGGTAGAATAATTTTTACGGGGGGGGGGGGGGGGCGAGAAAGACGCAGATTTCGTTTCTTGGACCGATCACTGTCTACAAAAGTAATCATTTTTCTTGTTTTTTTCTTTTTCAACGTTTAAGTACACGATTTTTTTATTCTATACAGTGCAGAACGAGCACCTTTCGTTAGAATATTGGATATGGCAGGGATATGACTCACGGGTGTAAATGATTATAGATGTAAGAAGTCCTGCCGTTAGACTGCACGGAAAAAAATATTATCGTCGATCTAGATGGAAAGTAAACCAACAATAATCACGCGTGTTCTTTTAATATAATATTACGATTAATCGCGCGAAATGTGTATCGTTGATACGCTAAGATCGACGTCCCTGGTCACGGGCACCCGATTCAATTACAATTCATTGAAATCGCGATTCGACGATGCGAGTAGAAAAATATCAGAACGATCAAACCGATACGACTTTCGAATTTCATTCACGATTCAACGAGTTTCTTTCGTTTTTGTTTCTTTTTCTTCACACACGCGTCTACGAAACAAGCATGACCCGTGAAAAATATTTTCGTCCGTGAAGACTAGGCGCTCGATCACAGATGCAGACATCGTTTCCGCGAAGTTTCGACGCTGACGTTCTACAAACTATATAAAAATACAAAATACAAATGCCGTTTTTTTCTCTTTTTTTTTTATACTCCGAATACCTCCCCCCTAAGAGACGCGCGACTCCTATCTCAAATTCGAGATTGGATGGTATCATTGCACGAATGGTTATTCTATACGAACGCTTATACCGACGAGAATTGTAAAAAATTGCGTGATCGTCGGCGGCAACAGTATCTCCACGTCGACGAAAGGTAACCTCGATAGATGTACAGTGTCTCGAAAATATGTACGTAACGATTACCAAATGGTAAAAAGTACAAGAATGCTCGTAGCGATTTATTTAGACTTTGATACTTTATAACCCAAATTATTTTTAGCTTCTGAAAGCAATTTCTATATTGCACAATAAACTATCACATTTTCTTTCTCGAAAAGTAAATGAAAACAGCAGGTACAAATTAATGGATGCATTATGCTGCATTCAAAACATAAATACAAACTGATTTCTTCTATTTAAATTACTATTTTAATAAGTTATTTAATTTTGTTTAATATTATTGGGTTCTTCAACGTTCATATTATAAAGAAAACTATAAATACTTCATAACATAGTCCTGTTAGTCAAATATTTTTAACTTTTAATACAAACTCACGTTAATGAATGGTATCGTAATTTTTGAATTTTGTTTCGAATTATATGTATCTTTAAAAAGATTGAGAACTTGAGACACACAAAGTAACTTTCTAGCAACAAATATTCGTAATTCCTTTAGAAAAAACAATCGTGCTCCGTTTCCAAGTATTTTTTACTTTTTCAGCAATTATTATGTTATATCAACGTTCAGACACTCCACATTTAGGTTACCAGTTCGAGACACGACTGCCCTCGACGTTACAAAAAAGACGATCCCACGCAGAAGCCGTTTTTGCCGAATTCCTACGGTTCCCACGTGTTTTGGCAATGGCTAAATAGTATTGTCGCAATGTTTGTTCGTTCTGGCGTCGCATAGTTCGACAGCCATGCGTCCACACGAACACGCGCGTGTATACAATGTACAACGATAATCGATTTACACAATAGGTACTTAGTATGAAAGATAGTACGCGTGTATATATATATGTATAGTATCTACAGTTAATATTGTCATCATTAAGTCAATGGCCCCCCGCGCTAAATCTTTAGAACGAGGCCCCGAGTGTGTTTATACTTGCAATTCGACGTAAAATATTTCATTCAGCGTGTCTAATTTCTCTCCGTTCTACGTTCTTTGTCGGTTAGGGCAGGGGTGACGAACTTCTTTTCCCTCGAGAGCACGAGAGTTCCACTATTAACAAACCGATTCTCCCACCATCAGGTTCCACACTAGTTAGGTGCTCAAGGAGCCTTCGTCTCGACTCTGTACAGTGGGCATAGTGGGGGGCAGTTCTTCTACGCTTATGCGACACAGAAAAGTAGGGGAAGACGCGAGCCATCAGTTCGTCACCCCTCAGTTAGGGTATTACGTCTCGCGCTATACAAGGGTTTCCGTAATTCGAACAAAGACTGACTTTTTGTCGAGAAATAAGTCGAAAACGCGAAATAGAATTTTTTTGTACGAGTATCCATTCTTGAGGCAAACTATATTAGACCAATTTGTAAACACGTCTTTGCAAACATTATTTTCCACTTTATACATCGTTATCACTCTGAATTACTTAATCTATTTTGTTGTTTTCTAATTTTCAATTTAAATTTGCTCTCGCGATCAAAGTGGTTTCCAAAAAATGAAAGAAATAATTGTTTACTCCGTATTTTTGTTTGGAAAAGAATTTTCATTACACGAAATGAAATATTATCATGCGCCGTGAATGTATAAAATTGGCGCATGCCCCGCGTATACTCGAATTCAATTATCTCAAAAGTATGCCTCCTACAAAAATATTTTACTCCACACTTTCGACGTATTTTTTGACAAAGAATCGCCTCACTTTCACTTGTAACACTTACTTCACAAATTACGAATCAACATTAATTATTATGCCCGCGCAGATAGCGTTTAATCGGCGAAAAAATAACTCGAGTCGCTGCATACGCGGAATAGCATTTTCAGCGTTCACAAGTTACAGCCCCGATTTTGGCCAGCGAAACTATAACCGCTAAATTTAATATACACGTATATCAGTCGTTACGCGTTTGAAAGAACGAGAATTTGATTTCTGGAAGAAGTGAAATCTGCTTTGACGCTATCATCATCTACGAGTTTTTCTTTTATTTTTCTTTCTTTTCGTATATTGTCGCGATTTGAGATACGAAGACGTTTACCATGAAAATATCACCGTGAAACTTATAACGCAAGAAACGTCGATCATCGACGAACCAGTCTATCGAGCCTATTCTAAGTATGTACTACTGTTTCCTTCCTCTTTTCGTGTATTTACATACGTCTACTGTAGTTGCGTGCTCTCTGAGAAGGCACGTTGCACGGAAGAGCGTTCTTTTGTCCCGACGAGATCCTTTCGAGTGCAAGTCCACAAGAATTTCGACAGTTACGAGAGTTACCGAAAGCAACATACGGCTAATTCATATGCGCATCTTGGTCAAAATATTGTTCGACGTTTCAAGGCAGATACGAAGATCGCTACTACAAACCGCGCGATTTAGTTCTCTCCTCTAATTCACGCTCGACTTCGCGTTTATATCGAAAACTGAGCCGTAAAACTGGTCAAAGAAACAATGAATATTAAATTTCTCGCCGCGCTCTTACGAGTATTCGTCTAAATGCTACTTCGTATAAATTGTACCATTTCGATTACGCGATACAAGTCTTTAGAATGTCAAGTATTCAAAGAACACGGTTGAGAAAAAGGGATTCGTAGATAGATTCTGACCAAACCTACACACCAGCGATTGAGTTTTTAAATATTTCGAGTGTCGTCTCTGGATAGTGGATTCTTTGCATTTGCGGTGTCTGCGAATATGAAATTTATATGCTAATCGTACACAGAAAATGAAGGGTGTTAACAAAAATGTAGGATCTTTGTCAGGGTATCGATTCCTCGTACGAATATAAATCGAAAAGTCCTTTTCCATTTTGTAATCCGAGGCTTCGTTATTGAGATACAACCAGTTAAAGTTTGAACGCGTATTTTCCGCGCCTGAATGCGCGTATGCGCGGCTACATAAATGGCGCGTATCGGGAATCCCATAAGTACACTTTAACCGTTTATATCTCGGTAACGAAGCTTCATACAGCAAAATGGTACAGGGCTTTCCGATTTCCATTCCCACAAGAATTCGATACGTACAGAAATCTTAAATTTTCGTATACTCTGTATACACACATGGAAAATGAAATATCATTATAATATTAACTTATAAAATATATTTTGCATTTCTGTATTAACAAACGCCGTAAATGCGTGAGATCCCCAGCCAGTCGTTTATGGAGTAAACTCAAACAGCGTTTCCCAAATCGCTCGAGAAGGAACTTAGTAACCTAAAGTCACCGCTAATGAGATCTCATCCTGACAGAAATTACATTCGTTTTAATACCGCAAAGAAACAGTTCGGATTCAGGACGTTACCGATGCTCCCGTGATCTCGTACGACAGATTCTAACATTTCGAAGGAACATCCGAAATTTCAAACGTATTCTAACGGTCGTGAGCCCCGTTTCCCGCACGTCGGTCGAGAGATCAATCACGAAATGCATTGGAAGAACGAGCGTCGCGATTGGGTCATTGATCGGGTTCAGCCTTCCATACAAATCACGAGTCGGTGTGGGTGGATGACGATCACCCGATAAGGGGACCCCCGACCAGTTGTCGACCCTGTCATTCCTCGTGCATCACAAGTAACACGTTTTGTAATAGATAAAGGCGACCGTGTCCTTGCCGAATGTCCTGCACTCTCTCTCGTAATGCACCTGTCCAGGCTCGTATCTTCCGCCCTGGGTGTATTTGTCCAACCTCGACAGGCTTCTGTAGAGTCTCAGATAGTCATCTTCGAGTTGGTCCTCCCGGTATCTTCGACGCCTGTAACCGTCGTCCCACCTGTCCCTCCAATCCCTGTTACCGGGGGACAGAAAAGACGAAACACCAGGACCCCTGATCCTGTCGTCCAGTTCCAAGTCCGATAGGTCTTGCAGGCTCTTCGGGTAACTACGACGCCACTCTAGCAAACCTGACTGATCCCTGAAATTGATGGTTCTGCTTCGTCTGGGCAAGGTGGAGCTGTAAAGCCTCTCGCCTCTCGCGTGGCTGATACCGTTCCTCAGGATCGGCTTGGAGACGCTCAGATCGACCAGTCCGTCTCTCCAGGCGTGCCTGTCTTCGTACGTAGCCGCGTAATCGCGCCTTCTGTCTCTTCTGGGTAGCATCTCCGCATCGCGATCGACGCGATTTGCGTCGACGATCCTCTCTTGCGGATAAACGTTCGAGTATCGTTCACGATGGCTCCTCTCGGTTCGTCCGCAACGCTGACGATTCTCCTGGCGAGTGTCGTTCCTTTCTATCGGTCGACCGGGTAACCGATAATCGGCTCTGATCACGTCACCGTTGCTCCTGTGGGTCGTCAAGTTGCTTCTGGAACTCTCGTCGGTGGAACGACGACCCGTGAAGAATCCACGGGAATGTATGAAGCTCTCGACGTTCCTCCCTATCCTGTTCGTCTTTTCCGCGAAGATGTTGCAGTAGTCCGATAACTTTCGATGACTGCATCTGTTGTCTGGCGTCTGACAGGACGTGGTTGGAACGTCGATACCTGGATTTGTATTGTACAGATCCCGTGGATCGTGTTGATTGGGATAAGCCCCCCCTGGTAGGGGCTTGTTGGTCTTCTCCAGATTCGACAGGCCTCCTGTCAGCGAGGCCTTATACTACCGAGCTTGTGCGTATTCTGGGTTCATCTCGTCCAGTTGTTTCCCTTTCGTTTCTGGGACGCAACAGACCACGAAACACAAGCCGCACACCGCCACTGCTGCGTAGAACCAAAAGGCCCCGTGCAGCCCGAACGTCTGCAATAAATTACCCGTTTACGAAAGTTTTTCATTAATTCATTCTTGTTTGAATTAACGATTTCAGATCTCGTGAAAGGTTTTTAATATCTGGACATAAACAGTGATGATTGAATATTTTTAAAACTGGTCATGGTAGAAGACAAAGTTTCTTAACTTGTTTAACTATATTTGTTCAAGTGCCAGTTGAGTATTACAACTAACTGTGTAACCAATTAAGTTCGATCATATAGAAATCTGCTTATAGCTCCGTATTTAATACTTGCAAGTTGATAAAATCTGAAGCACTTGATCAAGCACCGAACTGTTTAACAGTGTCCTGATACCTGGGGTATAGTAATGAGACATTGAAGCATTTACGTATTGAGGTACTACAGAGGCAATAGGGTACTCGAGTAGAACAATGCCAGCTAGATATTGATATTCGGTTCAATGTTTAGACCGTTCTCCAGTTTTTCCGCGATGAAAGAGTCTCACCTGCTGAAAGTCCATGAAGAGTTTAATCCCAACGAACGCGCAGAAGTAGCTAAAGCTGGTGCTGATGCTCGAGCCGAGGCCGCGATACTCCAGGGGGAAGAGCTCGCCAATCAATAACCACGAAATTGGCGATATGCCCAGAGCCAGAGCTGTCGTGAAGACGAGCACGCAGAGCAACGGTATCCAGTCGTGCTGGCCGACAACCGCGTTGTCTGGATTGCCCAGATTTTGCGTCTGTGACATATAGTAGGCATAGCTGCCGAAACCTGCCAATGCCAATGACATGAACACGGTGCTTGCTATCAGAAGCGGCAGCCGGCCCACGATATCGATCAGGAATCCTGCGCGCGATAAAAATAAATGATTCTCTCTGGCATTTCACAAATTTCAAGTTTTTAATGTGGAATTACTCTTTTTATCGTACCTGATAACAGGGAAGCCAACAATTGCACGAAGCCAATCGCAATGGTCGCTCCGTGAGGGTTCATACCGCCCAGAGTTTGTCGGAATATAATGACCGCGTAGTAATTAAACGCGTTCGCCCCGGAAAACCTTTGGAAGAACATCAGACCGCACGTTATGGCAATTGGCTTGTACAATCGCGGCGTGAACATGCTGTTCTTGAACGTCAGCTCGTACTGCTTCGCCCTCGAGGCTAGAATGTTCGTCTTTATCACCTGCCACAGAGAAGTTATTCATTCGCGACGATACTTTGGGTCGCGATTATAAAGAGGAGACAGTTCTGCTTCGTGGAAGCTTTGTTATGTTACCTGGAGTTCGTGTCGTATATCGACGTGATCGCCGCGCAGCCACTGCAGACTGTTGGCAGCCTCGTCGTCTTTGCCATTCAGAACGAGGTACGAAGGCGTCTCGGGTATAAAGAGAGTACCCAAAAAGAGCATCGACGGCGCTACTGCTACCAGCAGCGCACTTTGCCGCCAGTTCATGTACGTGCCTGCTATGTACGACAATAACACGCCGACGTGACCGAGCACCTTTAGCATCGCCGATAGGCAGCCTCTGATACCCGGCATCGAGATTTCTGATATGTACACCTGAACCGGAGAAGAAACGTAGCTTCAAAGATTCGTTGCAACAGCATTCTTCCTTTGTCGACTAGGGTTACGTAAAAAACTACTCGATAGGTGAAACGTTTATAGTACAAAACGGAACAGAAGCTATGCAAATTGGGGACAAGTTCATCTCTGATCTTACGTTTGAGTTATAAAGTCTATAAATAAATTTATGTAGTAGCATTTGATGTATCTTATAACTTAGTGGATCAAATATCATGAGCCCCTCGATTATCCCTCGATTATCCGACCTAATAGGGGCGAGGGTTGGTAGGACGAGGGTGTCGAGAAATGAGGGGATTTTGTTTCATCTTAGGTCAACAAGCAGATTGTAAATGTATCGTAATATCGTTAACAGGGGCATAATACTTAGATCATGTATTATACATTTAGACAGAAAGTCTCGTGAGTGTTTGTTGTATCTTAGTTCTGTGATGCATCTCCCTTTAGATCCTTCAATTACTCAAACGTCCTGATAGGATCAGGGTTAAGGGACGTATAATTTATCAAGATCATCAAAAATGTCTCAAACGTGGGTCTAATACACCTGTGCCTGCAGCAGTGTTTCTCAAACTATTCTGCTTGTGACCTACTTGGATAAACCACATAACTCACTTACTATGGGACCCTCGAAGTGTATAATTGTAGACTAATGGGCTTCACAATTATTGAAAGCCTACAACTGATTCCGACTGAGAATTAAATCAAATGAGAATTGGATTCGTATCGTAGTGTGGCTCATGGGGGAGGGTTGGTTAATATGACTCTTACTATAAAATACGTAGAAAAAAGTGATTCCGTAGATTTTCTCAAAAAACAAGCTAGACGAGCTTGTACTGCCTTTCAGCTAAAAATGTTTCATAAATCTCAAACAACCGACGTTTAAAACCAACGTTTACCAAGATCAGTTGCTCTCGATAGTCCCTGAAGTTTAGCCCCAGGTGTTTTCGACGCCCCGTTTGCTGGGAGGATCTGATTTTGAGGGTCGTTGTATGGTATTACCTGGGCAACCATGGTGATGACCGAGCAGCAAAGGCCTCCGATGAAGCTGGTGACGTAAACCAGTTCTACATTATGCGCGATCCCGGTGAAGATCCAAACCGCAGCCAGAGGCAACGATGTCGCGCGGAGCGCCAATCGACGCCCTCTTCTCATTATCCAGTCGCCAATCATAGCGCCGAACCACGCGCCCAGCATCGACAGAGACGCTACCCACGATGCTTCTTGTTGCGTCACCGAGAAAGCCGACCTGCGACAAATGGCAACACGATTACGGATGACAGCGACCGTGTAACGTAATGCCGGAACCTAATCGTTCCCTAATACCAGGCGGCGTTGTCTCCGACACTGGCCACGATTAACCTGGCGAGTGGGATCGATCGTCGCGCGTGCATAATCGATCTTCGTAACCGGTTCAAGGATAGCTTACGTTCGTTGTACTCCGCGGAGAATACGCGTTTATTTATGGAGAATTCAGGCTTTACTGGTCCCCTGCGCGCGACGAACTAATCGAATTATTAAGGAAAAAGGAGCAATCGGGATTATATTAATTCGGTAATTTCTCGTTGCATTATACAAGATGTTCGGTCACTTCTGAGAAAGATTCAAAATAAGACGATAATCGAGAATACCATTTTGTTGATTGAGGCTGATTTGAGGTTGATAGTAGTTCTCACTACAGACTAGGTATACGAGTAGATTTTAAAGAGAAGAAATAGATAAGATTATAGTATCCTTTTTGGAGTTTTCCAACAGAGCTCTGAGAAATTATGAATTTCTTTATTTTGATAGTGGAGATTCTACTGTACTGTAATACCCAAGACGCGATCAATAGCGATCAGAGTTTTTCGAAAACATAGAAGAACGTGATCTGGTAATAATTTTGGTTGGAATTCCAAGGCATAGTTGTATCGTGACCTTTTTAAAATTCATAAATGCGTAAAAATTAAACTGTTGTAAACAGTATTTATGAATGTCCTTTGTTCGCTTAAACAGGACATCGATATGCCCAGCGGATTGCAGACATTCTACCACGATCTGACGATTAATTTATTCCGATTCCGCAAATTCGGAAGCAAATTGCCGATCGTAAATTTCAATGTTGCGCAAAGAACCGAACGTCGGGTATTACACGCCGAGTATAACTAATGGGCACGGTTTGTTGCTACTTTATGCAGCGTGCTTCCTTTGCAACGGCCGCGATAAACCGAACCCACTATCGCGGAGAAAGTATGCAACACCGTTCGAAAGAAACGGGGTGACGTTAATGCATTTGTTAAGTAAATTATCTAAGATATTCGCCCGCGCTTTATTACACGCGGCCAGATAGCGGTGGGGATGGGAAGGGAAATATCTCGTCGAGTTTATTTAATTTGCTTATCTGCGGACCGACACTAATCGTTACCGGACACGACACGTATTGCCCACAATTACTTACGAAGTTTCACCTTTATTGCACGCGTTGCGCCTGTTACAACGCCGCGCTGTTATTTCTTAACGCGTGCCCGCCGTAGTTTACAACCTGGCGCGATGCTGAGACTTACCAGGTGTTGTTCGAAGATTGGTAATGGTGAAGGGGTTGGTTGTCCAGAATGGAGTCCAAGGCCGGCGACGTGTAACCCTTCGCCAGACCCGAGGACAGCGTCCCCATCGATAGCGCCAGGGTGGCTAACACCTAAACAAACGTATCAATTTCAAACGATAGGAATCTCGCAAAGCATACAAATAAGATGTCAGCCTTCGTTACAAGCTGATAATCTAGGTGCAATTCCCCCCAAAATTAAAAGAATCGGTTGAACAATACAGTAAGGATTCTTAAAATGATCATCGATCCTGGGTTGGCATGTTCATCTTTCGTACAGTGTAGGCACAATTCGACACCAGTAGATATTTACATACAGCGATATGGTTAAGCTCCAGAGATCCCTTCAGTTGAGAGGGGTAGAAATGCCCAATTTACGAATCATGTTCATTTTAAGAATCATTACTGTAATGGCGACACAACGTGCTAAGTGAACATCATCTCCCTTTGTTAATTTAGAACCGAAACAAAATGGAATATTTCTTTAATTTTAACTGCCAAATGGTTAAAAAAAATTGATCTACAGCAAAGTAATATATTATTCAACTGACCTAGCAGATCATATAAACAAATCGTAAAGAAATTGGGGGCGTCGAATCTCGAACCAACAGAAATATTTTCCCCTCCTTAATATTTAATAACCAATGAGAAAGTAAAGATTTTTAAGTAAATATAATTACCAGGGGTATCCAGTTATTGACAGAGGGGTAAATCGGGTAGGTGGAATCTGCAGGTGGGTACGTAGAACCGCGAATTCGTTCATTGGAGGAATATGGGAACGCTGTGTGTATATCACGCTCGCATATTGCGGCTCGCAACCGTCGGACAAATTGTTGGCCGCAAATTGAAAGCCCGAGCTCTCGACCCTTCGCGAGGAATACTAAACATCTCGCGCAGCCCGGGACTGGTGTGTGCATCTCCGCAACGATCGTTTCCAGAGCGCCGCGTGCATCGGGCGCACGTATTCCGCCGCGTGACAATGGTCGAGTGCTCGAGTTCCTCCTATGCAGAAACTGCCGATTTTACGGTGCACGGAGCCGAAATTACGGAACGACGGAATTTCGCGCGGAGGAACGCGGAACGTTGTTCCAACCAGCCACTGGCCTCGCGCATCGTCGAGCCTTTTCGATGACGGACGACGCGTTCCAACTATTCCCTTTTTCCGTTCTGGTTCCCGCGAAACACCGTCCTCGCTCTATTCCAGAATACACAAAGGAGAAAAATTGCTAATGCACCGGGGTGGGAGGGAGGGTGTATTTTGTTTCGCGTTGTTTGGATTAGACGGAGAAATGAGATTGGGGATTATGCGACGCGCGTGAAATTAGTTTCGCGTGGATTTACCCCGACGGGCGAACTTAGGTATTTTCATTATTTCGCGAAACGAGTTCCGGTTTCCTTTTCGTTTTCGAGGAATGTCGAAGCGGTCTGGGCGCGCACGAAAATGTACATGAATTATATTACTGATGCTGTCGTGCATACGTACACGGATCGTGTATTCTCGATGGGAGGAGTATAGCGAGGTACTCGAGGCACGCTCGAGCGGTATGGAAAGAGATACTCTTAAGGGTACAATTCGCCAGACGTGTTTTCGTCGCACAGGGCCGTGGAAAGTTGCAACGTCCACATCTTTGAAGTATTCCTGGGTCCTTCGTGCGTTCCATAGTGTCCCAAACAGTTCGAGTATCCTACCGTCTTCGCTCTTTTAGGTTTTCTAGGGTCTCCTTATATTTCTTTTATCAAGTACAAAGGTACAAATCAATTGACCATGGCCGCCTGCCTTCAAGATCGATACAATTCCTTGGGTCGTTTGACATGGTGTCACAACTTTCAGAGTTTATAATCTTCTGTGTGTCTTTATCAATTTCTACCATCCTTTGATAAAATGTAACAATTCTTGGAGTCGTTTGTACCGAATATTACGGCTTTTGAGGTCGTTCGCGTTAACTGTTAAGGTTTCCAGAATCGTCCGATCAGGTGTCACCACGTTTAGGGTCATCGGTATCAGGTGCTACAAGTCCTGGGGCGATTTGTATTGAATTTCCTGGATCTTGGGTAATCTGTGTTCGGTGTCAAGAGCCCGTAGATACCTGTATCGTATCTTGTTCATCCAAAATCGTCTATATTGGATTTCGATCCGACTGGTCTTGAATCGCCCATGTCGATCCGGAAACTTAGCTAAGTCTTCTCTATTTAATCTTGCTAATACAGAGTCTGTTGACTTTCACGAATCTCTCTATCGAATTTGATAAGATCAAAATCGTTTGGTGTTAGCTCTGCAAGACGCCTCTCGTTTTGCTTGCTGTAGCAGAGTGAACGCGCTTTAATGTAGTCGTGGTTGTACGATTCGCCGAATGTCGCAATGAAATCTGGTATACACGTAAATCTTACCCAGTGCTCGAACCGCGAGCTTTTTGCACGCGAAATCCAACCGTGACTACCGACATCTAGTCTGTTATCTCGATTCGCTCGAGACCGGTATCCGTGTCAGATGAACGAGAAATAGAGATGACATCAACTGCCAGAGAAAACAATCTAGGCGATAATATTCGTGTCGAGGCTCGATTTCCACAGTTCCTGCTAGCCGTGGGAAATTTTTACCGAAATATGTCGGTCAGGCGGGAGAAGAATTATTTACCGTCGTTAATAACGGATAATGCAAGGTGTGCCTGTAATTATTATGCTATTCATGAGAGCGTGTCGCGACGGGGTTGCTTCGCGTGAAGTACATTACCGCGCTTAAAGATCGCGAGATAAATGCATTAATTTCACGTGAAAGAGAGCAAAATTGAGCGGTTATTGAATTATGGCGGGGGGGGGGGGGGAATTTAATTTCGGTTCGGTGCATTATTGGCCACGGGTTGCTAAAGTAACTGGCGGCGTTACGCGAATTAGTCGCACATTTGCAGAAAGTAGTATACATTTTTAGCCCGTAATTGGTCCACTTTTACGTAGGACGTTTGAAATTGATTTGCGCTTAATTTCGTGACCTCAAGATCTCGCTTGACTATTTATAAATACATTCGATTAACGATTCAACGAGCATTTTATTTAATTATGGTTTCCCTTTAGCGAGTATTTTCAGTAATTGTAAACTGAACACAAGTAAATTGAATGTATTTCAAGAACGTTTGAATTTAAAAATTGAATAATTATTATTTTGATGTTTTAAATTGTCATTCGAGCATATAATAAATTCCGAAACTTTGTCATATAATTTCTGTGCACTGAATTCATCGTTAAAATTGTTGGATTTGGAACTTGTTGGTAAGCTGGACTAATTAGAATTTGTCTATGATACTGCTTATAATTTACATAGATGTATAGTAACACAAACTGTGTAAGTTAGGGTATGTAGAAAATTATACGAAATACTCTGTATAAAAGCTCTTGCCAGCCGTAGTCTATTCGCTTCACAGATTTCTGAAATTCTGGAACCTAATATCCCAGACACGGAGCAACGCGGTATTCTTCTAATAAATCATCCATACCGTACAGTGGCTGTAACTGGGCCGAAAAAGTCGCAGAAAAATTGCGAATGCGTCGGGTATACACCCTGCAGCTTTCCCGCGGAATCCCTAAAGCCGTGTCGCTCGCACCTGTTGTGAAATTCTGTCGATATTTCATATTAAACTCTTGCGCACGCGACACACGCACGCGGACGTCCGTTCTCTCGTCGTGCATATACAGCGTGTCTTACAATGAATTGTATATCCTAGAGAAAGATGACACGTAGTTTACGTATCAAACAAATTGTTATAGGTCTCTGTTATGTTCAAAATTGTTCTCGAAAACTAAAATCAAAAATAGTAACTGCTGCTTAAAATCAGGATCAATTTGCTCGAAACGTTCTTTGATATTTCACATTGAATAATGATCAATGGATCGACGAGATTTCCCTGATTAAAACGAGCCCAAACACGACCCCGTTCGAAGGTTTATTAACTTACACAATTTAGATAATTTGAAATTTTGGAAACACATTTATTTCATGCATAATTAAAAACACTCCGAAGTATGTCATGTTTGTACTCATTTTTATTGGAAAAGCCTCACCAATCCTTCGGTAATATATAAAACTCCAAAATTTTAATTTCGTTCGGAATACGTATTCTGTGACACACTGTATGCACGTTACAAAAAGCGTAATGACTGAACACTGTTGTCTCTGTTACAGTTTCCCTACGTTATGTCGCAGGAATTTTAAAAGGCATTCTTGGCGCCGATCCCACGTAAATTTGCATAGACTTTCAATATTTCGCTCCCACCGCGGGCAGACGCGGACGAGCTTATTATGCGCGATTAAACGTCGCCTGGCTGACCTTTCCGCCGCCTCGAGACGGTCTGGCCGCGTCGATCTACCGTTCGCGAACAATAATGTGTGGGTCGCGAGCCGCTTTCCAATCGGGAAGCTTTTTACCTGTCCCGATTTGATCGCGCGAAAACTGTAACGCTACCTGGAGAGCGATGTCGCGCGAGCAACCGATCAGCGAACAATGACGCACGATCGCCTGGCGCTCGTCGAGCTAGCCGTCCGTCTCACAATGGTCCCGATTGAGAAATTTAATGGCACTTTCATATAACTATAACAGATATTCAAGTCCAGTTCGGACAGGAAAACATTTAAAAAATAACAATTCATGTTCGTACATTTTACCTTAATTGTTTGGATTTAATGATCTTGGAAAGATATTGAAGACTATTTATTTAATTGCTTGAGTGTAGTGTTAATTGTAAATTGAACAGATTTCCCATTCTTAGATATTAGATACAAAAAAGTAAATTAAGTTGAATTAGATTTCTCCTTTTTTGTGACTGATTGTACACGTAACAGACGTGTTAGGTCAGACTGTGATGATAGAATAGCACTTCAAATCGTAAAAATCAGTTTTATTTTAATTTCTGTAGCTTGAAAAGTGTGGCTACTACAGTAAAATTTCTAAGAAAATAATTATCATTATTTAGAAATATTTCACCCAGTAAAACGATGATCTTTGTAAACTTTAAGGTCAGGAATTGCAAGTAACTTTGTTTAATTTTAAAAATATTTTTATATTTGACTTGCAGAGAACAAGTAATTTATTTTGATCATAAAGATTTGGTGATCATTTGAATATAATACTAATTTGAATATAATACGACTATAAAAAATGTCATTATAGTATTAACATAATCTCCGCTATTTCAAAAAGTGTGCCACGTAAACGTTAGTTCCTCGTAAGTGTGTCGATATGTAAATAGAGGTGGAAAACACTGCTCTATTGGAACCTCTCCAATGAATTTTCAAATCTACGCGTAATCGCAAAAGAGACATTAGTATATATACGATTCAGTTTTAACCCTTTTGAATCCTACAATAACATATGCGTACACGAATAATTTATATCCTTCGGTGGCTTTGAAATTTCAATTACTGAATTTTGATCGAGAATACAGTACCCAAAATCGAGGTCCAAAAGCGAATTTCACAAATTTCCATTCGCGTGTCGGAAACGCAACTCATCCGGATGGGCTAAATTGACCCCCGAAAATCGTTACGTACATTCCCTGTACGGTACGCGGAATTTTCGCGAATTTACCTCGCTGGATCGTTCGAACGGAAAATCCGACGCCAACGCGAGGTGGTAACGACCCGACTCGCCGATGGTTTGCATACAATATGTTACAAGAGTGCTCAAGGACACGCCAGATACACCAGACGGACGTAAATGCATTTGCTCCTCTTCGAGAGGGAAATAATTCTCGTATATTTGTCTTGCGGAGTTACTTGAATACAAACCCTGCCATCGGCATGAAGAAGTAGCGACATGAGTCACCGACGGTTTACGCCATCTGACAGCCCTGAGGTTGTTGTAAACCACCGATGGGGACTCGTTGCTTCGTAACAGCCGCAGCATTGCGTCCAACTGATGACCCAGCCCGAACGCGTTAACCCTTTTGATGCTGACTTCGAACCTAACGCGCGCGACGTTTGCGGTGTGTTTACAGTCCTGGCACGTTGCGCATGTCCGTCAAACGTTCATGCGAGTGCTCTGACACGAACTGAATAGATTCGTTCGATATACCGAATTACGGTCACGATTAAGAGGGCATACGCATCTAGGAGACTCCAAAACAGATCGTTGTTTCTGGTTCATCGGTGAGAAATGAACGGTCGATCGACGAGATACTTATTTGTTATAGAGTAATAAGATAATGAACAACATTTGAATTCGATATTTGAGGCTATCACGGTCGCAATCCCGACACTTGCATTATTGTTTATCCGAGGAATTAAAACTCTAGTCGGTGACCAACGATCCATGACACGAGCTGAGTGGTTGGTAATCAATGATCCGTGACATGAACATAGATATGAATCGACTGAATCTATACGGCGTACACTAATGCCCCAGTGTCGTTTAACTTCTGAAGAAGCTGTTTGTAACGATGACAGAACGTCTGAACCAGTATCGACTTTAGTATTCCTTTAATTGTTTTTACGTAGTCGTAAGTCATCGCAAAATAGAATACCTTCGCTATTTTAGTGTATCGTTTGTAGAAGCTTAGGTACACACGGTCTTTTTTCAACACGAGGAACCTCGATTTACAGATAGAGATCCTTCGCGAGTTTAAACTGGGTCATAACGCAGTGGAAGCTACTCCAAATATACAAAAAGCTTGGGGCGGAACTAGCGTACGTTTGTTCGAGAAATTTCATTCGGGAGATACAGGCCTCGAAGATCGAGAAATTTTAACGGAGCAGACTTTTGACAGCCAAACATTTTATCGAAAAAGAGAAAAAGTGCAAAACGAAATTGTGCTTCCATAGAAGAAAAATGATTTTATGATTCCAAATTGCCAGGCTCCATCTCCAAACGTTCGTGGGGACTTTGCTAAACGGAAAATCGAACGAAAATCAGCAACGACGCTGCAACGAAGCTATTCGGTTTCTGCTCAAAGTCCAATAACACGGATGCCTAGTTACCGTGCCGGATGCGATTATCCTCGCCGTCTAATTGGTGTATAATGGACAACGTCAAAGTTAGAAACAGCGTGAATGGATCCCGGTAATTTCTACTCGAGGCGCAACTCGAACGGGCCGCGAACCCGATTCCGTTTTGATGCACGACCTGCATTCGATAATACTGAAATCTAATTCCCACCGGGGGTCAACTAAATGGATTTGTATCGCGCGCGTACGTTCGGTTTGTTCTGCCGTGCAAATATTGATGCCGCCGTTAGGGGCTCGGAACAATAATAAAATGGCGTTATGTCGCGCTCGCGACGGGTAGCTTTTATCGCCCGCAATATCAGTTCGCCCACTGATCGAGGAAGATCCACCGTAATGGAAGTCGTTTTTAACCCGACAGCCCCTCCATTATGTCGCTTATTAATTGGCCAAGTTCGAGGCTGAGTTTCGAAACAGAATCTCCCGCTGCATCTAGTTACGTTACATTTCAGTATTTTATGTGTATTTTATTATTCTACATAAATGTACCTCGCGATGTTGCATTTTATTCTCGCGCGTGTCTCTCTCAGCACTACCTAACGAACTATACAGAGTGTTTACGATATTACTAGCCAGCGGTTTTTTCGAAAACTATTCTAATTGAATGGAAATGAAAGAGAAAAAGAATTATTGGTTTTTTATGGCCTTTGGGACAGTGTATATTTGCATTGATCGTCAATTTTTTAAATCTGAAACTTTTTCTCTTTCATCTATCCCTCTAATTAGAATAGTTTTTGAAAAAATCGCTGTAATAGCGTGAACGTTCTTTGTATAACATTAATTTAGTGATTCGAATGATTTTTGATCGCGGACTACCAATCAGGGCGTAGAAGATGTGACGCACAGTGTTCGAAAATGGTGATCTAGACGCGAAAAATTATATTTTACATTAAAAGCGTATAAATCTTTGAAAACAAGTTTGTAGACGATTATTAACACTGTTAACATTAATTTTGCTTAATAATTTTTATATTATTTCATGTTAAATAAAAATTAAATTAATGAAAAAAGGAAATATATTTATTATTAAAGTTTCACTGCTGCATAACATTTTGAATTATATAATGTATGTAAATAACGAAAAAAATAATAGAAAATAGGAACAACAAGAGTAAGTTTCACTAACTTTAAAATTTTATTATTCAAAAAGTAGCAAAAAGTAGAGAAACCAAAGAAATGAACATAAACTACAAGTCCGTGGTGGAATTTTGATCAATCTGGTAACTTTTATTGGTTGTCTGTATTTAGAATTATAATAAATTTTGATCAATTGTTTTTATTTTAAAATAAAGTGTGTGCCTTTCTATGCAAGATTCATACAGTACAAAATGAAATCATTGTAATCTCATTATTTCCTAGAAGGACATATATGAACTGCAAAAACAGATTTCCAAGAAGAATAGAAACGTCGAATCTCTCAATAAAAATTAACTTATTTAAACAATATCTAGAAATGAATGATTGAAAATGGTCAAAAATTGGACCTTTTCGCGTCTAAATCGCTGTTTTCGAACACCGTGCGACGTCTCGCGAAGCTCCGCGAAAGTTGCGACGGTGAATCGAGTGAAATGCCCCGTGCAAACAGCACCCGGTGCTGGAACACTGAAAATTCAAGCAAACGATCCTCGGTAGAGTATGAATTTCCTGGGGACGGCGGTGTGTAGGTTTCCCGTGCGTTTCTTCTGGCAGCGGCACGACGTTAAAAGCTCGTTTGCGCCAAGCCACGCCGAGAAAGGATGTGCTCGAGTTAGGTCGAAGTTAACCGAGAGAGCCATTAGCTTAAAACTGTTAGCCCGGTCCTAAGCGAAAGGAGAGCAAAGGAGAAAAAGAACCCGCGGAAAAAGAGCTTTGAAAGTCTTTAGAGTGGCGGTATTATGAAAATGGCTGGTCAGTCCGGGCTAGTAAAGTGCACGCCAAGTGTGCGCACGTCTGTATAAGCGCAGAGAGACAAGGCTAGACAGGGTTGGAACAGGGAGGTAGGGGAGGGGAAAGAGCTTATATCGAAAGACCCGCCTCGGTGCTCGATATGCATTTTAAGCCGGACCACTCAATTAAGCTCGCGGCTATCTTCGGTATTTGCATATCAATATGGACCCATGCCAAGAAGGAAAGATTTGCTCCGCTCGCTGGATTTGGATTATTCGAGAACTCGCTAGATACACGGCTGGGGAGATGTAAATCGCCGCGTTGCGGGCGAGAAAATCCCAGCCGGTTCCTAATAATCGCAATTGCATCGGATTCTATTTCGATTCCGTCGATTCGTTTAAGTCTGCTTTTTAGTGGTGGAACCGGGCTCCAGATACAATGTTTTTTCAAAGTCGGTGGCACGAGAAAAGCTTTTTAACGAATTCTCTGATACCAGGTTGAAATATGTCTCACGAAGTATCGATACTGCTCGCGATATGCTTAATCCGAATCGTGGAACGCCGCTCGAATGTATCTCTATTGCACGTTCGCGAAAAGTTACTTTTCTTGCTCCAACCATTCCCACTTTCGCCGTTTCGACCAATAGGACCGTGGGCTCTCCAAACTCTAAACTAAAGTGGGGATTTGGGGACCAGTCAGACCCGCATTCCTTTCGCTAGCCAATTTCACACCTACGCACAGTATTAGGTTGTATAATAAGTCCGTTCGCGTCTCTTTGCAAGAATATCAAATACTGCCAATTTTTTATATCAATATTATACATATCGTTTTATTCTACGATCTCGTGTCGTCATTTAGATAATTTAAATATGTCTTTATAATAGAAAATGCATCACTTTATTTATTAAAAATTCCAAATACGTGTGTATATTTATTTCTTCTGTGTTTTTTCAATAACTTTTCACTGAGAGAATTTTTATTATACGAAATAAATAGAAAAGATCATTTAAATACGCCTTTACAATAAAATGCATCGCTTTATTTATTAAAAATTCCAGATGCGTGTTTATATTCATTTCTTGTGTGTTTTTTCCATGATTTTTCACTGAGAGAATTTTTTATTATACGGAATAAATCAAAGTAAAATGAGACAGGATGAATAGAATGGTTGAGGTATTTTAGCTGCAATAGCTTTTGTCGTAGTGAAAAACAATTTCTTTTCTAAATACACAAGTGATAGCCATTTCGTCTATATGATTGCTTTTACTTTATCCAGTCGTGAACAGTATTTTTAAGAGAATATAATAAAGTAAACTGTTAAAATATCGTCTGCCATTTTGTCAAATATTAGACTCAGGAATAGTTTGTCGATGATCTGGGCAGCTGAATCATACGTTGCGTTTGGGAGACAATATAAATACCTGCGACATGTGCTGAGGTCTCGTCGCCGTCGACGTCATGTGTACCACGGAAGCCCTGGGCATTTTAAAGCTGTTTTCGCCCTCGTCCGGCACGGTCGTTACCTGGAACAGAGAAAGATACCGATGATACTCGATACGAACTCGCAACAGCACTTTCCCTGTACAGCATCCGTCCATCAAACGCTGAGAGTCGACGACAAATTCCCTTCGACCCTGCCAGGTCGAATTTGTCTCAAACAGGCCTATCGCTGAACTTCGAATTTCCACTTTCGACCAGCAACAAATCCCTACCAACCCCGTCCCGAGCTGGATTAGTCATGCCTGTCCAGCTTGGCAACTTAACCATTAGTACCGTGTTCGCGTTATCTTTCTCCTCGGAAGAACACGCCTAAGCGTCGGCCTCTCTGCATTGTTTTCGCTATTTGTACACAGATCATTGCCAGTCGAGCCGATTGTCAACCGTAGCCCGCGGCCTCGGCGAGTCGTAAACCAGAAACGTTTCGCCAAACAGCTCCGCGAACATAATTGAAAGCTGAACAGGAAGAACGGAGAGGGAGGGGTAAGAGAAGAGACATCGTGTCCCGAAGTTTACGAGCTTCCAGAAATTATAAAGGGGAGCAGTTGTAAGTAACCGCTGCTGCCCACGATAAGACAGTTTCCGAGGAACCATTGTCTAGAGACCCCGGACAGATAATTGTCCCTGGTTGTACAGGCAATTGTGACGCCCACGCCCGGTGTGTCCTGGCGCAGGAAAACGCCAACTTTTTGCGTCTGACAGGCCGTCAAGTCGGTCGCTCGGGGCTCGTTACGTCTAAATCCTCGCCAGTTGTCTCTCTTGTCCTCTCTTTCCGATGCAGATCGTTGCACGCCTCGCGGCTTGTTTATTCACATCCACCTGACGAGCGAGAGAGCGGTTTCGGGTGCAGCGCGCTTAGTAGCCGGTCGAAACTGTCACCGGGGGCGTGCATTTAGCTCTACCGACGATATTGGACACGGAGAGACCCGGAGCCGCATTCTGGACCCCTTAGATATCGAGTGAACGATGGTAACGGTTGTTCGACCTGTCCATTCCGTTCACGCCTTTCGTGATTTACAGCGGACTGGTTTCACGTGACAAAATTTCGCTCGACGGCCGTCGCCGTTACCCAACAATGGGGAAAGAGAAAGACGTTCTTGTTTAGCTACTGCAAAGTTCGCGGTGCCGATTGTTTGGCAAATGACAAATTGTATTTCCAGCGACGGTACGACTTCATTAACGGCAACAGAAGTAGAATGTCGACAGGATACGAATGTTACTGCGCGAATACAGAGTCCAGAAATACCGATAGAATTCAAGTAGATTAAATTCGTACTGTTCGAGAAATGTGTACAGTGTTTGAAATGGAAATGCAGAACGCAACTAGTTTAATACGGTCCGGAGTAGTAACCCGATCGAGGGGGATCGAGTGGTTGAGGACGAGATCGCGTCATTAAACTATCGCTTGGATCTATGGTTCAACCGATGTCACTTGATACCTTTTTGAAGAAATAAGACTATGAGAGGATGGCATGGACCACCAGGAGACTTGTATCTTGTAGGTAAAACTGCCAGAGAATTCTATTATAAATGTCCTATAAATGGGTACAGGGCGAGTAATTTAACTCTTTCACCTTAATTTTTCTTCCAAACTACATGTTATACAGGGTGTTCAGTCACACCTAGGAAAAATTGTAGTGGGGGGAAGACGAAAATCAAGAATACCAATTTGTTGATGGAGGTTCCATTAAAAAGTTACAAACGTTTAAAATTCTGACCGTACTGAATTTTTTTCTCGAAAATGCGCAGGATTTCAGGGGTAGGTCTGTTCATCAAAAATTATTGTAATTGACCGCTACAACCGAAAATAATTTTTCCAGAACGATTTGAAATTTTTTTTTCCCGTCGAAAAATTTCACACCTTCTCGAATTTTTTTCTCGAAAGTGGGTAGAAGTTCGGCGGTATGTATAATGACCAAAAATAATTGTAATTGAGCTCCGCAATCGAAAATAATTTTTCCAGAAAGATTTGAAATTTTTTTTTTTCGTCGAAAAATTTAGGCACCTACCCCCTGTCGATTTTTCTTAAAAATTAGTTTTTCATTTTTCATAATTTTATTTGACGCCCTACAGAAAAGTTGTGTAATACTTTTTTGTAGGTAGCCATGAGCTCTACTTCAGAAAAAAGTTTCATTGAAATATATTCACAATTGTAGGAGTTATGGCTGTTTGAAAATTGGACCATTTTTATGGGGTTTTTCTCATTTCTCGAGGTGAAGGACCAACTTTTCGAATATTTTTGCGATTTGTACATATTCTCCATCAAAATACGCGTAGTTTGCTTTTTTAAACATTAAAATCGTCCAATCCGTTCAGAAGTTATAACGTTTTAAAGATTCGCGTGAAAATTTGGGCAGACATTTCTGGTCAGAAATTATATTTTCGGTAAGGAATTTTTTTCTCGAAACTGAGTAGGATTTCGGGGATATGTATAATGACCAAAAATGCTTGCAATTGACCCCCGCAACCGAAAATAATTTTTTTAGAATGACTTGAAAAATTTTTTTTTCGCCGAAAAAATTAGGCACCTACCCCCTGTCGATTTTTCTTAAAAATTAGTTTTTCATTTTTTATAATTTTATTTCACGCCCTACAGAAAAGTTGTGTAATACTTTTTTGTAGGTACCTATGAGCTCTACTTCAGAAAAAAGTTTCATTGAAATATATTCACTATTGTAGGAGTTAGGGCTGTTTGAACATTGGACCATTTTTATGGGGTTTTTCTCATTTTGCGGGGTCATGGACCAACTTTTTGAATATTTTTGCAATTTGTACATATTCTCCACCAAAATACGCGTAGTTTGCTTTTTTAAACATTAAAATCGTCCAATCCGTTCAGGAGTTATGACGTTTTAAAGATTTGCATGAAATTTCGGGGAACCATTTCTGGCCTCAAATTAGATTTTCGGTAAAGAATTTTTTTCTCGAAACTGAGTAGGATTTCGGGGGTATGTATAATGACCAAAAATGAATGTAATTGCCTACTGTAACTAAATATAATTTTTTTAGTATGATTTGAATACTAAAAATTTCAGTACCTACTCGAATTTTTTTCTCGAAAGTGGGTAGGATTTCAGAGGCATGTGTATTCATAAAAAATGATTGTAATTCAGCCCCACAACCGCAAATAATTTTTCCAGAACGATTTGAAATTTTTGAATTTAATTGTTAATTATTTGAAAATTTTCGTAATCCTCCATTAGTTCATTATTTTTTAAATGCTTTAAAGGAAAGTTGATTTCCATTTACCAATTTGATAAAAATCAACATTAAGTAAATTCATTTGGGATTGAGAGTCCACTTAAGGGTTAAATGTCTTAAACAGATACGTGTTACTTGTTTAAAAGTGAAAATCAGTTTCAGCGAAATATAAAATTTTCTATGATTCATTTTGTAAAAAAGTCTACTATATCTATTAAAAAGCGTGATCAATTACTTTATTTAGTTGCTCTCGTTTACTCGATTAACTAAGGGTTAAACGGATACGCGTGTATTCCTAGCAAGTGTTTCTAAAAAATACTGGGTGCCTGTATCGCAAAGCTATCGTTCGAACGGATTTTTCGTGCGAGTCGCGCTGGTATCGCGCTACCCTCAGGCAACGTGCGCGCATGGGCACTGATAAGGAAATTTAGGAGGCGTGCACGCGGCCGCGGTATTCCCTTTTTAGATGTATCGACTCGTAGCACGGGAATGCGGCGTTTTTTACAGCGGTTTATTGCAATCGGGTTCGAGTACCTTGATCCTCCGCCGAGGTGCTCATCGAGGTTGGATAATTATAGTCGAGCCGTCGAGAAACGCGGGATAGATACTTCTTACAATTAAGATAGCAATGGGGGAACGCGTGTCTAGGCTTGCACAATAGAGGGAGTGGAATCACTGGCGTACGTCTTCTCTTCCCACGCCGCCCTCCATCCTTCGCTGAAGACTTCCTGATGGTCGAACGATCCACTAGACTCGCGATAGTCGAACGCATCAACGAAAATCGATGACGCCGTCCATCGCTACGAACCTACTCGACTCGAGAGGCTATACGGCTCTAAAAATCGAAATATTTTTATCCCTTATATATTTCCAGCCTCAGAAATAACAAACAATCAAGTACTCCGTCAGTCTCAATTTTAAATATCTGAACCAAATAAGTTAATTTTCCTTTCGGTTCTTCGTCCCTTAATACTCATTGTTGTTAATATTCAGATTTACACTTTAACTGTTCACTGTGGAACTAAAGCAATTAATTCTCAAATTGAAATGTTAGAGGAAATAAATTTAAATACAATTCTTGATATTTTGCGATATCATAAAAATAAGTACTAAGACAAATTTTACAAAATTTTGGATTCATAAAATGTACTCCATGAAACCTTAAGAGGGCCTCGAAAATGGGAACCAAAGGTTTTTAGATATCGTGCCCTGCGTGTTATTTAAAAGAATAAACACAAGCAAGGAACAAGTTTCGAAAAGCGAAATAAAATTCGTGTGATAAATGGTCGACGGCGATCTTTCGATTGTTCTGTCTGTTTTTGTGGCGGCCTGGTCTTCTTCAGCCCCTCTTTCCAACCCCATTCGACGCCACTTTGCTCCCCTTTTTCCGCGAACCACTGGAGACGTACCGCCGATTTTCAATAACCGACAAGATAGCAGATAAGCTCGACGGGTCCCCTCAGATGTGATTTCTCACGTTTTCTCCCTCGGAGCACCCCTCCCACGGGATTTATCCCCCCTCGAAGACTCGCCTCTAGGTTTTCAGAGCACCGTGGCTCCGCGTCCTGGCAAATCGCGGCTGAAATCAATATCTTCGGGGCGCCGGGACGCTCTTCGTTCTGAACGATCGCATCGAAACCGATTTGGAAGACTAATCGAACTCCTCTGCCGGCGAACGGTTCGCCACTGTTATTATCGCGGTTAGCAGAACGCGGAGAATTTCAATCGAAAAGTGTCGCGTTTCTCTCGCGGCAGTCGTGAATCGTCCAACGATTTGAAAATCGAATCGTGCCTGATTCTTATTCGTGCCAGTTAAGACACTTCGACGAACAATTTTTACGACTTTAAACAGATTCAGGAATACTCTTCTAAACAAGATCTTTACCAAATTGGGAAATGGAAATCAACTTTCCTTTAAAGCATTTTAAAAATAATGAACTAACGGAGGATTACAAAAATTTTCAAATAATTATTACCCTTTGTTTTTGGTTCTCTTCAGTGATTGCAGTTAACAGCTTATTTTTACTAGACTTTCGATAAATATTTTCCTGTCTGTGTAAATTCCTTCACAATGATGCATCGTATAAATAAAACATAAAATGAGCAGTAAAATTACGTCCAGTGACAAAGTAAAGATTTTAAATATAATTGAAGAAAGTAGTCGTGAAACGTTTCTTTGGAACAGATCTCCCGAGCGATAAAAAGTAGAAACCTGTGCTGGACATTTTCCAAAGAACCAGCCTCGGCGCGGTGATGAGGATTCCGGATAGAAGAACAATATTCTAAATGAGGAAGCACTAGAGCAAAGTACGGTATATTAAAAATTTCCAGACATTCCGAATACATTTTTCAGCTAAGAATTAATTATCGTCGATCGTCGATCGTACTTAGATTCAAAAAAATTATTTCCGAGATTAAAATCGACGATAAATAAAAATTAGTATTAACCAGAAATAGCAAAAATATTCGATTTAAATTGTTTTTAATGCCTTTCTTGGCGCTGCTCGGATATTCGAGAAACAAATCATTGGACAAAAAGTTCCCCAGCCCTTAGTCGGGGGTTGGGAACCCGCGTCGTGAAAGGTGCATCGAGAGGTTGAGGTTTGTGGACGGTTGCAGAAAATTAAAAGAGAGGACGAGATTTATACCGGGGGAAAGGAGGAGGGATTAATCTGAATAGATGAATCTGAATTCGAGGGAGTATTCCGGAGCACGGTGCGCGTGCATACAGAGCGGCTGAGTCGGATAATATTTTCCCTAGACACGTTACCCCTGTATAAACCCGAAGTATGCGCCCCGAAGGATCGCCGACGCCACGATAGTGCACGGTTAATAATAATTTCATGCCGAGATTTAATAAGAGATGCCGCGAAGAATGGCTGCCGCAAGCTAAGGGGGTTGGACGTTGTTTTGAAATCGCCCCATCGCTTGTCGTCTCGACGGAAACAAATTCATTACTGATACACGCGATAAACAAAAATACTGCTAAGAAACGGAAGGAACGGGGGGAAAAGGTTGCATCGAAGAAAGAATCGACTTGGGACGACTTGGACTAGATTTTAGCTGCTTTCAGCGATAAGTAGCGATGGGTTCGAACGTGTATGTATAGCTTTGTACAGGTTTGTCTCTCAGACAAATTATTATAAAATCTTAAAAATTGTAGCGTATATTAGAAATTGTATATGCTACTGTTGCTCATTCCAAAACCCCATTTTATTATTCTTGCAAACTATTCTAAGCGAATATTTCCACAAATTGAGGACGACCATCGAAACTTACGAAAAAGACGATGCATTAAAAAATCAGCCCACTAAGAATAATAATAATAATACTATATAACTCACCCTTTATTTTTCAAATGTTTCAATATTCAAGACTCTCGATTGAGACGATACATTCAATAACGAACAGTGATTCGAACGCTGTTAATTATCGACGGTTGCAGCCCCGAACGAAATCGTTCGTTCTGGCTCGTAGGCAGAGATGCATACTCGCATGGTACAAGCCTGGACATCGTAATTCCTAGTAATTGTCGCGTGCAAATTAGTTTGTCAGGATGAATCAGCGATCAACGAGCGGCTCGCGCAGTCCCGTTCGATTAACGGATAAGAAAACCTGCCACGGCGCGTTGCACTTTTCACGCCGTGCTTCATCGTCGACGAATATTTCGAACCGTCAACGCGATCCATCCGCGTAAATTAATCACCGAACTTATCTGGTGTTTTCATCGGAATCGGGTCCGAATTTCGCTGGAACGCTTCGTTCGTGCCAATGAGCATTCGTTTGCCCTCGGGGCTTGCACAGCAAAACGAGCTTCGATTTATTTGTTGATCTTCCTCGTAACTGTAACTCTGATTCATAATTGGTTTTTTCAAATGAACAAAATATTTAAATATTCGACGTTTCTTCTAATAGGAAAATATTTATTCCTCAATGTTTGGAGTTATCGATTCTGCGAGAAGTTTATTACTGTAAATGTTTTATTTTGTCGGCATCGATCTACTCACTAGTAGGAATTTTTCATTTTTATTCTCGCTTTAAAAGAGAGATTTTCCTGCTATGTAACGTTGCCTATTAGGTTGTCATAGGCTCTTTTACTTCTCGAACTTCTTCGTAACAATTCGCGTGTTGATTCTTTCAACTAGAAACAAAATTACGTTTATGTAATGTTCTACGCGTGTTCTCGACAATGTAAACGGTATCGCTATTTAATTTCGCGATTCAAGAAACTGATGCTCACTGTCAGGTACAGTGTTGCCTGTCAGGTTGTCACAGGCTCGGAACCGAGCTGTTATCTATCTCCGGCTCGCTGGACTTTGTATACATTGGGGACGAGAGAGATACATTTAACAGTGGTGGGGATAATTCTGTGTCAAGTTGAAACAGAAAGATAATGTTAATTAAAGAGAAGCAAATATAAAGTTACACGGCGTGGAAAAATTTTATCTTGCCGATAAAAAAGGAATGAAGCGACTTTGAGAGATTCATAGGTGACCATCTACGGTTTGTCGACACTCTTTTGAATTTTATATAGTTTTCATTTTTCACGCGAGCGAAGCAATGCGAAGAACAAAAAAGCGACTTTGAGAGTTTCATAGGTGACCATCTACGGTTTGTCGAAACTCTTACGAATTTTATATAGTTTTCATTTTTTACGCGAGCGAAGCAATAGGAAGAATCATCGAAGGGTAATTTATTAATCTTAAATCGAAGGAACGGTCTGTGTAGAATTATTAAAGAGCGACGAAACTTTTAATTTGTAAGAATGACGAGGCTTCGGGAGACTTGTAATATCGTGGATTCCAGCACGAAGCGAGCGGGAATGCGAAATCGATTAGCGCAGAGACTCGAGCGCCGCGACGGACAACTTTTAATTTCCCAAGCTCTTTTCTCTCGACGCGCTCGTTACATGCCTTTACGAGGAGTATCTTCTGAGAACGGATTTCATTAACGCGAGCGGTCTGTCTTTAACGAAAACACGAGCCGTGAAACGCAAGCGAGCGTCGTTTCTCAGCTCTTCGTGAAATTATAAGCGGGCTGCAAAAAAGAGCGTCCACCAAACGATCGTTCAATTTCCATCGAACGCCAATCGAATTTTTATCGATCCCCGTGTATATCTCTCGTCGCGTGCATCATCGATACTGGGGGATAATAATAGGTCCAATCCAATTACACACTTATTATCCCATTGACTGCAAAATCACGTAGTCCAATTTCGCATACCAAGATGAAACATGTAAATTTAAATGAATGTACCCTCTCGCTTCTTTGTGGCTCCGTTAACAAAGATTTTAACGTATTTCATAAATACTATAGTTTCTGACAACTTTATTGTCACTATTTGGTAAAACAGAATTTTATGTAAACTATTCGAATAGTTAAAATAAAAAATACCAGAATGAAAACGTACAATGGCCAATAAAATTAAATTGTGCTTGTATTTAAATTATTTTACTTTCAAATAAAATAGTAAGATAATTACACTAGTATTAGTTGGCGATAAATATAGATTCTGAGTCATAATTCCGTAGTTTTGGAGTTTTATAGATAGCTCGCTCAGGTACATCAAACATTGCTATTCAAAACAATATTTCTGTACACAATTTGTGACATAGTCGTGTGTTAAATATTCTCCATTGCTACATTCTTCGTGAACCGATTTCCTTCAACGTGATTTAGGATTCTCTCTTCGAGATTAAGAGTTCTGGTACTGAACGGTCTGCTATCGTCTGACGATCGCTTTTTTAAACGAGCCTATGTCCGAGAGGCGTTCTTGCATTCTCTGAAATGTTCTCTTGCCTGGCAGACGTCTGTTGGGGAAACGATTCGCATACAGATGTCTTCGTTCGACTGAATTACATTCAGTAAGTCCATACATCAAATGCATGCTTGCCATTTCCTGGTTTGAATACATATTCATTATTTCTTCTAACGCACAACAAACGAATGAATTATCAAGGGCTTTTCTCAAGAAAGTGGACTAATCTGACTCCTAGAACGGAATAGTCGACAAGGTTGGGCGATAACAAGGACTTATCGAACGTTGTATAAAGAAGAGTAAAGTAAAATCTGGTATCGAATTTATTTTTCTTGGATATACACACAATTTCATTTTTTCTGCTCTGAGTATAAGTTCTCTTTTTAATTTTTTCCTTTTCTTTGACCTGATATACTTACTATTTAATAGGAATTAAATAGTTCATGAGTCTTAACATTGATTGCACATATTTAATTAAAATATATAATTATACCAGTATAAGTATGGAATCTGAAATCTAGTACATCTAGTGTTGAATTTTTTTTTTCGATATGTTTCTGCTCGATCGTAATATAATTTAATGGGCATGGTATTCGCAGACTCCAACGTAAGGTGAAAGATCGATGTAAACGTCAGGATACTTTGCAAAAGCTATAGAATGCAATGCTGTTGGGGGAAGCCTGGAACTACTACTTCGCGTTGATTAGAGATCGTAACATTCATTGCGGAAAAACAGTGGTACCTGGTCTGTCCCGTCTACCCGGTTTCGTTTTACTCTCCTCTGCAAATAGTTTGGTAGAATAAGTTCTACTAGCTGAGTTTGTAATTAAGAATTACTGGAGAATGAAAATACACGTAGAGAGAACGAAGACATAATCTCGTACGAACGTTGTTTTTATGAGCCTCATCCATCAATGATGGATGATTTCTTATTAGAAGTACTTGAACAGTTGTTAACCATCGATCGTCAACGTATTACTATATTCAAATTCACGTGTATTAATATGTACAAGTGTATTCACGTTATGTTTCTACATGGAAAACGTTCGTTTGCCTCCACCCTCGGATCGCAAGACATCCCTCAAAGGGTCGCGCCCACCAATTTGGAAAACACTGTTCCGCCGTATCTGAACACGTTTCGGTCCCATCGCTACTAACGAAGCAAGGAAACACAAATATCGTAATTAATATTCACGGTTGAACTGGCGCGAAACGTATCGAAGGACCAGTTTACGGGCTACCAGTGTCCTATCTAGGCTCGCCCACGATGTTAATTAAATATTGTGAATATTATCGGCGCTGGCCGCCGGCCGTAATTCTTCGCGACAAGATAGTATCTCGTTTACCTGATCGCAGGTCGCCTTTAAACGCGCGCCAATTAATTACCGACACGGCCGCATCTGTACGTTCGATTAAACCCGCACCGATCGCGACTGATTTATTGGAAATTTTCGTTCGCCAGTTTCGTACAACTCGGTCGTTCGCCATCGATCGTTACTTCCTACCTGGAGGAAACAGTGTCCTCCCTTTCCTCCACTCTTCTCGCTGAAATTTCGAATCGTTCCAAGGCGTGGGTGTTGCCCGAATCTCGATCAAGCTGTGATTTTCAAACGATCGAAAATAACGTAGATTCAGGAATTTTGGATCCTCTGCATTCCGATATACCTACGGTTGCACCTGTTTCTCAAATATTATTTATCAAGATATAAGTTCCTTTAGACTTTCAATCATTTATGATCGAAATCCATGATTACTTTAGAAGCTTTGAACATTTGTTAGGTTACAAAAAATATATGAATTAACGAGTGAAATTGGCCCTAATTTAAAGGATAAAGTTATTAGTAGAATATTCAATAAATAGCCTTATTAAGCATTCAGTGTTTCATTTTATGAGGTTTTCTTCGATCTCTAACAGTTTTGAAATTGCAGCCTGACCCAGTTGCGTGGGACCACCCTATATACTACTGTAGCAATCGATCGAGCCGAAAGTTTAGCGAGTTTTAGCGATCGTCCTCCAAGTTTTTCCATCGAGACCGCACCGATTCCTCTTGGAACTGATCATCCGGAAAGTCTGGCTCCTGTTTTGCCCCGTTACCGATGATTGCTAACCTCCCGTGAATTTTCGGTCGTTTCCGCTGAAAGCTGAAGTTCCGGAACTATTTTGGAATCCGCTTGAAACTCGGGTCATTAATATCGTCCGTTATTTGTAGAGTTTTCCATGAGTTGCGTTTGCCGAATTTATGCACTCGGCAACGAAAGTGCTCGATGCTAAACCGAAACTGCTTCTTTCGAGTACCTTTTTTTAAATTCATTTTAACGCATTCACTGTCAAATGCAAACCGTACAATTTTCTGCAAGACTAAAGTTTTGATTTTAAACCATCTTAAACTACGTAACATAAAATTTCTTTCAATACTTATTTTTATACCCTTCCTGAAATTCACAAATTTATTTTTCTCGGCATCTCAACTTGGAAATTAATTTTTAGTAAATTTTGCTTAATTATTCCAAATTATACATGTTTCTTTTTCCTATTATACCACGATCCATGCTAGTTTTTCATAACTTTTAACACACTCGACAAAAATATCCAAATATTTATTTCGAATCGCGGATGTAGGAACGCGAATGGGGAAAACATGTTTTATTTGTTCTTTTATTGAAATTCGAGTGGCCATCGTGTTTCGAATTTCAACGATCCGAGCCGCGACGGCGTTTGTCTAAAAAGGGGAAGAAGGAAACGATCAATAGTGAGGAAAGAGTATCTCGAAGGAAGACGTATCAATTCCAAGGAAGGAAATGCACGCCGTGCAGCCCGGGGTGGAGTAATGAAATGCAGCTTACACCCCGTATTTTACGTTTTATTAGGCTGCGCCCTCCCCGCGCGCGGCTGCTTTTACCCGTGCATTCGGGTCAAGTGGCTATGAATATCTGTATCCAACTGTGGCCGTCTAAAGCAACCAACCAATTTGTCTGCCATATTTCACCGCCTTCCCCGCGCCGTTTTATTTTTTTCGTCTACCTACCTCACCGCGTTACTCCTTTTTTGTTCTTTCTATTTTTCTTTTTTTTTTTAAAATGTCCGTTTATCGTGTTCTTTCGCGAGACGCCCGTCGTCGAGGCACTCGCGAGAAATAATAGAACACGGAACAAGCTACCGTCCGGATACGGTGCAAACGTTCATGAAGCGCCAAGAAAATATTTATTTTTCGAGCAATTTGCTGCACGCGATACGCCTCGTTTATTTGTGGTCACTGTGCAACGCTTGAAACCACAAACACAAATAGAAATCTAACTTTGGATCAGATGCGCATTATAACGTCGATTAAAATTATTTTCTGATCGTGAAATATCAAGTGACGAAAAGTTTTATTGACAAATAACATTCTTACGTCAATACGCAGAAAATTTCCCACCGTTTATAGAAGATGCATAATCGTTAAGGACGGTCAAGTGTCAAACGAAATTATACATTCAGAATGGCCACCTGGGCAAAGTTTACGAAAGAAACAAAACAAGACGGGGACAAAAATTCTAAATTACGACTGAAGTTATTACCGATGGAACAAAGTCTTTGTATGCAAATCGTTTAATTAACGGCTAATGGTTTCACGCTCGGTAGCGAGCATTAATTTTCATAGTCTTTCATAACGCGGCGAGAGGGTCGCGAAAAGTTACAAGGCATTTTCTTTAAAAAAATTTTATTCGGTCTCTGGAACTAGACGCGTCTTCTCGAGCAATTAGAACACCCCTCAGCCTCGCTCGATACTCGCCGAGAACTCGAAGGGGGCGATGGGGAAGCGAAAAAGAAATAAGTACCACGAAGTTAGAAGATCTCGGCCGCGGTAATAAATTCTCGTGGAATTATGAATCGACGGCGAGAGGATGATTCGATACCGAGGATACGTCTACCCCGTAATCCCCGAGTCGCGCGATGCATTTGGCTTGGAACTCGCCGGGTAATGACCAGAACTCGATTTAAGTCACGATCCAGGGTCACGAGTTGGCCCCAGCATTACAGAGGAACGTTCATCAACCCGAAACCGCTGAAAATTTTGAAACATTCCGTGCAAACGGAGTAGTTAGAATAGCTTTAGGTGAAATATATTTAATATAATTTGAGGAGTATGGGTTCGATAATTCTTTACTCTCAATTTCATAGATTTGGGAAAAGATACAAATTTCGTTTATAATTTTTTTTGGTATTGCTCGAGGAATAATTTCACCTCTTCATCATTTCATGGAAAATATTTCTAACTCTTAAATGGTACCATAGTTCTTCGAATTCCAGTAAATAATTTTCATAGAGATTGTAAAATTGAAACCCAGAAGCATTTGACATTTATAAGTAACAAATAGTTTACGACAATGAAATATCCAAGGCCTCAAAGGGATAAGGGGAATGAAGGGAGATGGAAGAGGCTGTATTTACAAGAACGCAGAACGTCCGTACAAACATTTCACGTGTTACAACCTAATAGTTGCGACGAAGGGGGTAAAGTTACGATGATTTATGGTCGTCCCGTCCGAACGCGAGGATACTGGCTGGAAGGACACGTTGTATTATTCATAGACGCGACTGGTCGCGCGAACCCATTCAAGGCCAAAGGTTTAAATTAATAATACGCAGCGAGATAAGGATTATGCAGAGGCGACTGTATCGAGAGCCAGCACGGAACGGAGATTGTATTCTCGAGTCGCGGGACGGAAGGTGTGTCGAGAATATCCGAGGAACACGGAACGGGCCGCCCGGGAGCGTTAAAGCGTATAGTCACGGTAAAATGACGAACGCTTTGGAGCAAACTTCTCGGATCGATTACCTTAACAAATGCCGTGCACCTTGACGAACGACACTCCGAGGACGGAATACAACGAGGGTACTCGACGTACAGACGGATCAGACTCGTGGAGCAACCAGCCCGGAACACGAGAACGGGTGTTTCCGATAGTATCTTACAACGCGAAACCTATCCCTTCGCTCTTTTCTAAATCATTCTTAAGTCTGGCACGCAAAATGCTGGGTCATTTTGACCTGGTCTGGTGGTTGTTTGTCACGGCAATCGACTGTCGTCTTATGGTGGACTAGTACAGTAATGATTCGTAAAATGACCGTCGTTACAGGGTTGGCATGTTCATTTTTTGTACAATTGGAAACGAAATTCGACACAAAGCAATCTTGTTGAGTCTCGTAAAGGGATAGGCGCGTTCAATTTACGAATCACGTCTGGGAGTTCATTTTAAAAATCATTACTGTATTCTGTATAATTTTTTGAGAATGATTTGAAATTTTTTAATTTAATTTTTTAATAACTTTTTAACGAAGCCTCAATCAAGAAATTGATATTCTTGATTTTCGTCTTATTTTGGTCTCTAGAACCTTCCATTAAAATTTTTCCCAAGGGTGGTGAAACAGGTGAACAAAATAATTACAGAATACTTAATATCGAGGATAGCAACTGTGTCTGACAGAAGGAGCAGCAAAGTAGGATGCAAAAACTTAACAAAAGCAAAAGGGTATTTGGTTCCACCAAAAGAAATGGACGCGTATTAGAACCTAATATTTCAACGTGTTTGCGGATCCTCTTTGGCCGAACATCGTCGGGATTCCACCGTCGCGTGCCGGTATCCAGCATTTTCGACTTCCATCAATCGAGGAAAAATAAACGGACGTTTTCTCGCTTGTCCTTTGGATTCGCGACGAATTCGTCGAGTCGCGCGTGGCCATCAGCGCGCACAGCCTTTTGTTCTCCGCCCAAAAAGAAGCCGCGCCGTGGAAATCCACGCCGAGAATAGCTCGCGTGGTTGTGCCACGAGCCGTGTTACTTCTGCTAGTCGCCTCTAGACAGCTGAAACTTCTGGTCGCGCATTACCCCCCTCGATTTCGCGCTCTATTATTACGAGTTTCGTGAAACCCGGCTAGAACCACTTAGGTACCCCCTATCCTCCAAAACCGAACTGCTTCTCTGCGAACGAGTCCCAGAGAGTCGCTTTTCCAGACCTTTTATACCGTGTAACGGATAAACGTCCCTACAAACATTAATACACCGTGGATAATCTCAAAGATGGACGTTGTTTTGTAGCGCGAGATGACTTGAAATGCAAAGTCTGGGGGTGAAATATCACTGGGCTATTGATAGTTGCAGGAATCAACTTTAATAGATCGATAAGTTCAGGAATTAGGATTCGGAATGAAAAGATTCCTTACGTGTATAGGGGCTTGAAATATTCGTTCTGTGTAGGAACCTATTGCCAAAATATTTGAAACCGCCTCCTCAACATCTGCGACCAAACGAGATCTATAAACAGTCACCGATTGGTCACTGTACCGTCTTGTCAGACAGACATGCATCTACTTTAATTTCTTTTTGAAACGGTAGTCGTTGGGTAGTATCTAGGAATTTTTGATTAGTTGCTGAGAAGATAAGACTCACAATTCTTTCCAGAGCCAATTTTTCTTCCTCCCTTGATATACAATTTCAGTTTCAAGAGTTAATCAAAGATAAACAGATCTGTATGTACTCCTTTATGAAAAACAACTACTTCCCGAGATTACCCTTTCTCTACAGTACATATTGAGATACCGATTGGGATAGACACTCATAGGGACTTGTTTCAGGATGCGACCTTCTTATCTCGAACTCAATATATCATTTACCGAAAAGAGTGACTAGGACAACATCGAATAAATTTTGGATCGACAACCAAGGGCGATCCTCGTTGTATGTCGGTTGACCTATGCATCGATAGAAATATCAATCTTCTATTATTTCTTCTTCTAGCAGGAAAATAACAATATAAATTACCTATTAAAGAATGAAATTGAAATCTCCTATTTCATAAATCTTGCTTGTAATTACCTGTAAACAGAACAGTGTCAGAAAAAACCAAGAGTCGTTTATCGGTGGAAAAGTTGGATCATTTATCGAGGAAACCCTATATTATTCGACACCGATAAAATACAAAAGAATCGACTTCGAAACCCGTTCGATCGAAGCCCTCCAACCACCTTTCGATCGCGCTGCCGGAACGCTCTTCCGCGTTTCAAGTTCACGCACCTTCTATTTGAAATTGCCCGATAAAGCAGTTCACGAGCTTCGGCGTTTCGAGTTTTCCGGAGACGCGACAGCTCCGGGCGGGCAATATTTAACTCAACCATGGCGCGTCGCGTGCACTCGAGACTGGTTTCAAGGCAAGATACGACACAGAAGAAGTCACACGTCGGGCCGAGGTGACCGTAAGAGAGAATTATTCGTCCACGTGGCTCATGATCCATGAATAAACGGCCCGGTCTGCGGTCGTGGACGTCGCCTTAGGTACGCTGCCCGTTGATAAGTAATCGTCCCTCCCAGGGGACGGAGGTACGAGCTCGTCCGGTGCATCGATGTGCACTTTGCTGCACCGCTACTCGGCCACGCCGAGCGAGTCGACCGCGTGCTGATAGGAGGGCCGATTGGTTAATTAATTACGGCCGCGAGACAGTCCGTTTTATTGCCGCTACGTTATCGCTTCTTTTTAGCTCTCGGTCGTTTTAGTTATTGTGGAACCGTGGCTCGCGTGACGGAGCTACTCCAAGGGTATCGAGTTCCCTACCAAGGCTAATTTTCACTTCGCGTCGAGGCTAACTTCGTGCAAAAAGCATTAAAAATAACTGTTCCCCCGACAGTGATACTTTGAAAACGACTGTTGAGAATTAAATGGTCTGCGAGATTGGCAGACTCTTAGGCTTCCTTAAATGTATAGGGCGATTCGTTTGCCAGTAGACTCGAAAGGAATGCCGCTGTCTAAATACCACGGCGGTGTTCCTTTGGAGTCTACTGACTCGATAATCGCTCTATAGATTTGCAGTATTCGAATAGAGTTTGTACGATGATTGGTATTCGGATACTGCAAATGTATAGGGCGATTATCCAGTCGATAAACTCAAAATGAATGCCACCGTGGTATTTAGACAGCGGCATTCCTTTCGAGTCAACCAGCTGGATAATCACCCTATACATTTGCAGTATCCGAATATCAATCATCATACGAACTTTATTAACGATTGTATCGTTAAATAAAGTACGTAAAATATTTCTGTTCAGATTATAACGGTTACACGTTCACATAAAGTATTCTAAAGATGGTGGTGGAGGATTTTCAGTGCGAGCCACTGTACGCGAGTACCCAGAACCACTTCCTCGGATAAGTGAAAGACTCTGGGCGCGATTTCGTTTCAGTTATCCGGTGATTCCGTCGAACGGTGAGTTTGTTTCGCGTTTCGTGGACACCGTTTAATAGTGGGCTGCGTTGCACCGCTGTAGCAGCTCGTTTCGCATTCTAGCGACGCTGGCTGGGTATCGTTTACAGCGCACGTAACACGATGTAGCACGATGTAATTTCTCTGTCAGCGGGGAGGACGCGAGGCGCCTTTCGTTCCTTCCTCCCGGCTGCATTTCTAGGGTTCTACCGCGGCATTGTGTACGTACGGATTCGGGACGGAGCGTTTCTATAGCCCCGTCGTCGACCTCTCGTTTCCGTCTGGATCGGTGTTCCATTTCGACGGACCCGCGTGACGCTCGCTGTCCAAACGAAACAACGACAGTCGCCTCCAGTTCGAATTACGTCGCCCGTCCGCGAAATTGGACGGATGTTTCGTGGTCTCAACGTCCGGATCGAACGATCGCGATCGGTATTTCCGAGCACCTCAAGCCCGTCGAACGTTATCTCGTCCGAGGCTGGAAACGGTGTTACTTGGACGCTCGAAGGTTGCAACGATGCTCGAACAACTCCGGATTCTGAGATTTATTTTTACATGAAAGCTACTTCAACCGTCCCTGGTACACCTTTTTCATTTTATTTTTCGCGGCATAAATAAAGTCTCGATTAAACTAACGAGACATAAAAAAAAATGAAGTTTAGTAGAGATTTGTACTTACGTATTTTTATGAGGTAGAAAATTAAGTGTCAGGTCGCTATCTCTGATTCTATCGATTCTATTTAAATTTCCTATAGAATGAACATTCTTCCAAATAGCATTTGCAACGAATTTCGGTTTTTGCCGTGAGAACAACGATAAACGATATATCGTGCACTTCATACCACAGTGCCACTTGTGTATATGCCACTCTTCACTTATAATTCGTTCGAAGCTATTTAAAAAAAATATTACCGGTGAAAAACAAAAAGAAAAAAGAATCTTCACATCTCGCTGCTTGCTATACGAGTGATACAGTCATTTTAGATTTTCATTCAGGCTTTATAAATACGCTCCAAGTGTCGTTACAATTGCTCCAGCTGTTTTCTCGCGGTGCAGTAACAAGCAGAACTGCATTTTATTCATATTAATGTCTCAGCCGCGTTTCATTCAGCGATTTAACGCGTGTCTAGCAGATGCTGAGCGTAACTGTTCCTCGCTTTCTTTCGAAATTAGCCCATTCAAAGCAACGGGAGAGTCTTCAACTTTCCACGACTGTAATAATCCTTTATCGTTTTATTGCTTTATTGCATTAAAAGCATTCGTCGTATCGAGTTCTAAAAATCGTCTTTGATGTCTGGCAATCGAATTAAGAGTAATGTGTTTTTACGTTGATCATTCTGAGTTCAAGTAACAATAATTATTGGGGAGACTCGGACTTGTTATTAACAGTTTTCAAATTTTAATTGTATACGCGTCTATCGAAAAAAGGATAATTTTTCATAATTTCCAACGGGGTAACTCTTTCCTCGCGGAGTTTACAATTTAGATGGAACAATGAATGGGTCGTGCGTATATCGAGCGCACGCAATTGCACGGAACAAAGCGAGTTCAGCGCGAAAACGCGGCAAAGCTGTCAGTTTAGTCATGACGTCCATAGGCCAAGACGTTTAAAAATAAATTCAAGCATCCCTGCAACCCATCACAGATACGAAACCGACGACCGTCTGCTCTAAATTGAATAGCGACTTATCTAGAAGCGCGGTTTAACCTCTTTAACGTTAATTTGATGTATGCTCCACGGTCGCGGAACGAGAAATCTCCGCGATCCTGTTAGGGAGGATTAAAAACGCCTCTCGCGGATGTTTCCTTGAACGTAACGCTGTAATAAATTGCCAGAACCGTGTTTCTCGACGCGTCACTTTGTCAGCGAGATTCCTCGAGCGTCGACGAAGGAACTATTAACCTCTACCGAAATCACCTCGCTAAAAAAATAACCCGATTCCTCGAGAAAAGCAAAGGAAGAATGTTTTCTCGGCTAATTCCACGCCGAATGTCTCAGGGACGATTCTAAAGGTCTCGTACGTTGTCGTAAAAATTCGTTAAGAATTCTTATTTTGAGAAAGAACAACACTGTCATGCACGATCTCCAAATTTTATTAACGTCGAAAGATGGAGTCGTTAGGAGATGTTCTAAAAATACAAAGATTACTTTGTATAAACTTAGGAGAGGAAGAAGAAGCTAGTTATCGGTGATAAACGAAGAAAATAGTATTTAGTAGAAAGGTAGAAACGTTTAAGTTCCACGTGTCTTTCTGCGTTAAAAATATCCATTCGCGCCCCCTTTGATTGTAGAACGCTCGACCCTAGAATGTGTACCCTTCTTCCGGTTTGTAAAACACAGTTGTAAATGGTAATGTCTTTCAGAGACACGCGCGGAAGGAGATTACCGTTTCCGGTGATCCGCTCGGGCCTGGTCCGATATCGAAAAATCGCGTAGACATCGAGAGATCGCGTGGATGTCGGAAATTGGGGGATGGTTCGGCCTTTTCCCTTGTCGCGATCAAATATTTGCCGATTGCGCCGGAGCTACTCGTCTTTGCACACAGTCGCGGAGCAAGCGTTTCCAGAAGAGCACGGAAATCGTGGCCGCAAACAGCCGCGATCGGCTCTCGCGGTTTTTGGCGAACCCCGTCTCGATGGACGGTGAAATTTATTCAGAGACGCCCGCGAGTGAACGAGCTCTTCCGTCTCGCGAGTCTTAGATATTTACACACGAAATTAGACCCCTTCCGCGCCGGGGTCACGAACGCCCCTTGTTCCTGCTTGGCTTCGTTAAATTTTCATTAGACCGGCTAACAATGTGCAATTTGAAGTTTATAAATATGGAACGCGTCGACGGGACTCTGAAACAAAGTCGTTTTTAGCTTGGACAACGGGCGCCAATGAATTTGTAATAAACGATCGCGCGGGTTGAACGACTCCCAGACACGGGCGCTAATTTTTTACGAGGGTAAATGCATATTTGGGTATTTTTTTTTTAAGCACTTAAAGTTCAGAGCCCACTGCATTTAATTGGTTGTTAGCGACAGTTATCTACGGCTTTAAACGAAGTAACGTAAATTAAATACTGTTCGGCGCTTGTCAAGCCTTTTTCCCCCAAGACTTTTTTCGAAAAAAAATGAATTGTATATTTCTCGACATTTTTATTTCGAAATAAAGAAGTTTTAAATAAGGATATAAATTAAAGATCATTTACTACAGACTATGTGGAAATTAGTTTAATTGAAATTTCAGAGTAACAGTAACTCGAGTAGGAAATATTTTAATACGAAGTTCCGTTCATTTTTTAACGTCTATAAATAAGAGAAGAATCGTTTTCAGTCGACTGGAAGTTAGAAATACACAGCCTACGTCGGCAATAATTTTTTTAATAGAATTTAGTAGCTTATCCAGTGTGTATTGTATATTTTACGCGCGGTTTTGGAGGCGCTGGAACAGTCTTCAGCGTTTTCGAAAGCAAAACCGTTGCGTCGACGTCGGGTGTCACGGAGATTAAAGTGAAATGCCGTTCACGCACCAACGGAAGTCATTCACTAGCTCCGCAGACGGGATACTCTAAATGTGGAACGTCGAGTGTTCGTCGACTTGAATAAATAATCGGCTTTTATGAGAGTAGAATCGGCCGCAGTCGTTTCTCATCGACAGTCGTCGATCGATTCCTCCTCGTTTAAATAACAATCACCGAAAGGAGATCCTTAATTGGCCCCCACGCGGAACTCAATCTGTCGCTTTTCCACTCGTTTTCGCTTTATTATTATCGTCAGATGTCTTTATTACGCGAACGTAAAAGTATCCACGTGAATACACGTACGAGGTTCGATCATTAAGTTCGTATAATTTTTATTCGCTCGAAAATGTATGTCATTTTTCATTCATATTTATGTTGTCCCCTTCGAGGCAATTTCCAGCGGATACAACGCATTTGCGCCATCGTTTCCTTCCAGTCTACGAAACATTTCTGGAATAGACTTTTTGGCACTGCTCTTAGCTCCGTGATTTTCGTTTGAAAAATATCGGAACGTTTTAAATAAAATACAAACGGTCCATTTATACAGGGTGTTCGGTCACCCCTGGGAATAATTTTAATGGGAGCTTCTAGAGGCCAAAATAAGACGAAAATAAAGAATATTAATTTGTTGATGGAGGCTTTGTTAAAAAGTTATTAACGTTTAAAGTTCCGCCCGTACTGAATTTTTTTCTAGAAAGTGAGTAGGATTTCGGGGGTAGGTCTATTCACCAAAAATTATTATAATTGACCCCCGCAACCAAAAATAATTTTTTCAGAACGATTTGAAATTTTTTAATTTTGTCGAAAAGTTTCACACCTTCTCGAATTTTTTTCTCGAAAAGGCGCAGGTTTTCGAAGGTATGTCTATTCAACTAAAATGATTGTAATTGACCCTCGCAACCGAAAATAATTTTTTCAGAATGATTTGAAACACATTAAATTTTAAGGAAATCATTCATTCATGATTAGACATTAGATTTTCGGTAAGGAATTTTTTTCTCGAAACTGCGTAGTATTTCGAGGGTATGTCTATTAACCAAAAATGATTGTGATAGGCCCCCGCAACCGAAAATAATTTTTCCAGAACGAATTGAAATTTTTTTTTTTCATCGAAAAATTTCAGCACCTACCCCCTGTCGATTTTTCTTAAAAATTCCTTTTTCATTTTTAGTAATTTTGTTTGACGCCCTACAGAAAAGTTGTCTAATACTTTTTTGTAGGTACCCATGAGCTCTACTTCAGAAAAAAGTTTCATTGAAATATATTCACAATTGTAGGAGTTATGGCTGTTTGAAAATTGGACCACTTTTATGGGGTTTTTCTAATTTTGTGGGGTCAAGGATCAACTTTTCGGATATTTTTGCAATTTGTACATATTCTCCATCAAAATACGCGTAGTTTGCTTTTTTAAACATTAAAATCGTCCAATCCGTTCAAAAGTTATGACGTTTTAAAGATTCGCATGAAAATTCGGGCAAACATTTCTGGCCAGAAATTATATTTGCGGTAAGGAATTTTTTTCTCGAAACTGAGTAGGATTTCGGGGGTATGTCTGTTGACCAAAAATGCTTGTAATTGACCCCTGCAACTAAAAATAATTTTTCCAGAACGATTTGAAATTTTTTTTTTTCGCCGAAAAATTTGGGCACCTATCCAAATTTTTTTCTCGAAAGTGCGTAGGATTTCGGGGGTATGTCTATTCACCAAAAATGTTTATAATTGACCCCCGCAACCAAACATAATTTTTTGTGAATGATTTGAAATTTTTATAACTTAATTTTTTAATAACTTTTTAACGAAGCCCCAATCGAGAAATTGATATTCTTTATTTTCATCTTATTTTGACCTCTAGAATCTCCCATTAAAATTTTTCCCAGGGGTGGCCGAACACCCTGTATACTAATATTTATCCACTTAAATTATGGGTCGAAGGTTCTTCGATTTAAATTACAGTTAGTTTGTTATATTACTATGAGTGTAGAAATTTTTTATCTATAAATAATAATATCGAAAGCTCTGAGGGAAAAGAAAACTAGAGAAATATTTAAACTCAGAGATTTATTGCGCGCGTAGATAAACAAATACGCTTTCTATATTTTCGCTGGGTAAACGTCTGGAGATTTTGACAATTGGACGACAACGTCGTTCAAACGCGAATTGATTTATCGTCGATTCCGAGTGTTCTCGGCTCCCCGTCGTCGCCGTCGGCAGATAACTGCTGAGAATAACGTTTTCCGTGTCCCCGTTTGAGCGGTAATCGCACTTTTGGTTTCTTCTATTCAGCATTGTGCAGCCGTCGCTATCGCGCGCACGGGACTCGCGCATATATACTAGGCTCGCACAATCGGGACATGCAAATGGCAGTGGCACTTTTACTTCCAGGCCTGGACGCGGCCCCTATTGTCCCAACCGAGTTTTAAAGTACACCGTTCGAACTCTGACATTGGCCCCGGTCGGGAGTTTCAGTAGCCAACTATGCGCATAAACGAGGGTGCTCATATCGCTCGTCGAACCAATCCCCGTCGCGATCTCGATCCCTGGGCTACGGTCGCCCGGTGCAATTACTTGAGAAACAATTACGTAGCTTCCTTTCGCGTTCCAGCGACTGCGGGATCAACGATTCAGGATTCTCGACTGCTCGCTATTCCGAGTATTGACAATGGAAATTCAGATTCGGGCTACGTTGCTTCTGGATATCGTTCGTAAACTGCTTCGAGTAATTAATGGACTTCCCTGGATGACTCTGTCGAACCGTCGTCGCGATCGAAACGAAGAACCTAAGCGATATTGTTTCTCGAAAAATTCAGTGACATCAGATTTTTTATAAATCGTGTTATTAAATCGGTTGTCTGAACGTATCCCCATTTTAAGATTCTGAGTTTCTTCTATCAAAGAGTCCTTTGTATAAAAAAATATTTTAGGTGTAGTAAATGACTAATGACAGACGAAACACAAAAGTAAGCAACGTCTTATATAATAGAAAATCAAAAGGATAAAAGATTCATCCTACAATAATGTTTTACTCCACTTTTTCAATTTATTTTTGAATGTCTCCCTTCAGTCGCATCAGGAGTCAATAGATCCCCCTATGTCACGAGCCCTAAAGTGTAAACCCTGTAATAGTCGACCAGTATAGCCCGCGTTTGTGCCTCGATCCGATCGAAGATCTGTTACAAGAGGCAGAGATCGTCGACAAAGGGTATTCCCTCGGTTCGACGCGTCCTTGGACACGGCTAGACGCGTCTGAGCACCGCTGAACCCTAGATAGGTCCGTATATACGCGTTCGATGTATTCAAAGGTGCAACCCTTTCATTAGCGTGTGGGCCACGCGCTCTATTATCCCCAACAAAACATCCGATTCCATTGTCGCGCGACGAACAATGCCGCGCCGCGGTCACGTGTTCTACTTTCGATCATTATTCGCGAAGTGTGCATAAAATTGGCAAATTGCGCGAGATCCTCTACGGTCGAAGTCCTCGCGAAGGGTTTTGCCCCGCGTACAGCCTGATTACGATGACAGCGGTCACCTTCGTCGAGATCCTCCTGCCAAGACAAAGATCAGGAAACGACCTCACCCAGTTCCTCTTGACTCTTTATCAGTCGTAGTATCCTCGATGGGTCTCTCGAGACTCAAGAATCAATGTTTTCTATTCAGTCGAGTCGATTGCCGCGTCATGCATCCACGCCACGTAATTATAAGTCCACCTAACTCGTTGCTTCCACTTCTTGCGGTACGGATAGACAAACGTTAATTACATGACAATTAACACTCTGTCTGCGCGTTAAACGCGACTACTTGTCGATTGTTTTACGATGGCCGTTTACTACCAAAGATATTTCACTCGGATTCAGTAACGGTCATAAACGTCCCCTTAACACGTTCCAAACCTACGCGGGTGTTCGAACTTTTGCTTTTTAGACCATCGAATACTATGGAACTCATCGCTTCTCGTTCTATTTACCTTCTGCAAGCTAATAGAAATTCATGAGACTTATAATTTTTTTAACTCTATGGAGAATTAATCTGTATATGAAGTTCATTATACAACGATAAAATATTGTACAAATTGTGTCGACAATTCGCAACTTTTTCTTATTACATGAAAAATTATCAAAACGAAAATAATTCCGTATTTTAACTTATAGTATACAAATAAGAATTAATATTGCAGAAAATTTTGTTTAGGACTGCATTATTGAACACCACTAACAAATTGAACATTGAAGATCATTAAATCGAAATACTATTTTTCTAATTAACTCTGTGAAGAATTAATCGGTATATAAAGTTCATTATAAAACGATAAAATATTATATATATTGTGTCGAGAATTCGCAACTTTTTCTTTTTACATGAAAAATGACCAAAACGAAAATAATTCCGTATTTTAACTTATAGTATACAAATAAGAATTAATATTGCAGAAAATTTTGTTTAGGACTGCATTATTGAACACCACTAACAAATTGAACATTGAAGATCATTAAATCGAAATACTATTTTTCTAATTAACTCTGTGAAGAATTAATCTGTATATAAAGTTCATTATAAAACGATAAAATATTATATAAATTGTGTTGAGAATTCACAACTTTTTCTTTTTACATGAAAAATTACCAAAACGAAAATAATTCCGTATTTTAACTTATAAAACAGTATACAAATAAGAATTAATATCGCAGGAAATTTTGTTTGGGACTGTATTATTGAACACCGCTAACAAATTGAACATTGAAGATCATTAAATTGAAATACCATTTTTCAATAAATATATCAATCATAAGGCGGGCGTTTAAAGAATCTGGCGACAGCTGTGCGAATGTCAAGAGTGCCACTTATAAATTCCACCCTCGGAGTCGCGAATAACGAGCCATGTATCGAGAATTAAATGTCGGTCGTAAATGGAAAAATCGTCCAGGCGAGGAAGCGCAATTTGCCAAATATAAATTGGACGAAGCGTTTGATTGATCCGATTCCATTGGAGCACCTCGCGCGACTCTATTCGTGACAGTTTTGACAGCTGTCGGCACAGTCGTGGCTCCTGGTTAGATAAGAGCCCTGGGAAGTGATCGTTTCCTCCATTGCGATTACTGGCAGAGCCGCGGAACTTGAATCGACCGTTCAACGATTTAACCTCTTCCCGTTCGCGTCTTTGACCGAGAGTCGTTAAACGACGATTCGTATACTCGGTAACGATTCTGTTTGACGTAGGCCTTCGAGACCACGAAAGTAAGAACAAACTGTTGATCGTATCTCGAAATAGGAATTCTTTTCATAAGTTCCATGTTGATTCAGTTGCACTTAGTGATTTAGTAATCGAATCGACGATCGAACTGTCCTTTCACCCGAGTGACAAGAGAAAAAAGCTTCGTCTGTCGAATAATAATTTCCAACGTCCAGGCGACTGTCGATAAATATTTTTTTCGAGTTCCGTCACTCGAGTCCCGTCGAGCGATCATTTTTTTCGATTAGTTTAGATTGGAAGGTCGACCCTTGGTTGTCGAAGGGTTCGACCGGTTCCAAATCCCTCCCCCGGGCTCCCAAATAAAAGGAGTAGAAGAGGGTGGTGGCGTGACCGTCATCGACCGATGAATATGCAGAAATTTTCGTAGCTTTGTTCCAGTCGTAGTGCCAAAAAAAAACAAGCACGCGAATGCTTCCTAGTAAGGCTCCGGCACGTGCTGCGCGTCCACAAGGGACGAATTACGCCGAAACGATTCTTCTTTCTAAACCAGTTTGCAAACATCCTTCTGTTATAATAATTAGAGAAGAACACTCACAAAGAGGACGAACGACAAAAATATTAGGCGACAATGTAGTCCTGTTCTACGAGGGATTACGTCCAAAACTTATGACCGACATATTACAATCGTGATTTAGTTTGTTTCGCAAATATTTAAACATCGGTTCCCCCCCATTGTTATACAAATTCGTCGATGTTTCGATTGGTGCAAATTTACTTTGGTCAAATTTAATTTGTCTATTAAAATTTTATTTTCGTACCTTTCGAAAGCTCGCAGTGTCGACGATCACACAAATTTGCTGCAGCATTGTTGATTTTTCCGGGAAATTAACCAGATTCCACTTTGATAATTCTGAACGACCATTTTATTCTGCGTCGCGTTATCGTTTCTCGTCGACGTGTCCGTCAGCGTGTCGCGAGCCACCGTTTCGCGGTTCAGACGACGCGAGGATCAAGAGATACGAATCCACGGACCCGCTTTTATCACAATAGGAAGCGCCCGTCGAGTGATACTTCCGACAAGGCAATCCACTGAAATAGATGAAGATACTCCGTCCGCGTCACTCTTCTCGTCGCGCGCGCGCCTGCGAAACGGCCTCTCCTTTGACTGGTTTCGTTCTTCCTGATCGTAACCGCCAACGATCGACCGCGAACCGCCAGCAATCGACTCTCTTTAACCCTTTCGTTCCCACTGTAGCCATATGGCCACGTATTTAGGATCGCTGAACAAAATTGTTACCACAAAAAAGGAACTCTCTCACTAACCGAATGTTTGAGAAAAAATAAAATGGTCCGTTAAAATAAGTAGAAATAATTACGACGAATGGAGCAACTGCCCCATCAACTAAACGTTCAAAAAAATAAAAAGTTTTTTCTTACATTTACATTCAATCAATTAAAATAAGTAGAAATTATTGCAACTGTCCCATTAACTAGATGTTCAAGAAAAAATAAAATAATTCGTTCCCCAGAAATTAATTAAAATAATCACCAATCTTTTATTACCATTTCTACAACGTCTTACATTTAGATTCTTTTGGTTAAAATAAGTATTCTATTTGAAACAAATCAATTTAATTTGACAGTATCGAACTCTTGAAATTTATATTGCGTTCGATCGACAACGATTGCAAAACGTATTTAAAATGAATTTTAGAGTCTCTTGAAATACGAATTTAAGGTAAAAGAGGAATCCAATAGGACTGCAAATTCTGGAAATCAAACTAGGTTACTTAATCGATTACAGATAACTTAGTATCGTGATTAATGTTAAAGTGACAGTGAAATGATTCCAGTGCTATAACTGTAAGATATCTCAATTGGAGATGCAGTAAATAGATTTTAGAATCGTTTAAAAAATATATTTAAGAAATGATCTTTAAAAATATAGAATGAGAAATTAGATCAGACGTCTAAATATATCTGCAGTGAAAATAGTTCGAAGAAAAATCCTTAAACGGTTTTCGAGCGTTAAATTATTTTCATAAATAGGTTATTTGCTATTTGAGTGGCCCGAAAATTGCAAATAAATATTTTTCCCTCGTAACGTTTTATTGATTCGGGAGTGAAAGGGTTAACGACCGTGATTCCTCGTTAACGAGTCGTATGCACGAGTCGTTGATAGACGACAAGTGTTCGTGCGAATTTTTCACCTATCGCTGCTACATACATCGAGTATTCCTGGAATTCACTCGACGGAGTCCATTCACTCGTTTCATTCATTCATTGCCTTGGCGATGGAAGGATCGATATGAATGGGAAATCGTATGGAAACGATCTCCTTGATCCATCGAGCATCAAAATCTTGTTTTCTTCGAAATTGGTTCTTCATACTATTTTAAGACACTTTATCGAACTGGAAAACTAACTTTTTCATGACCAGACACATTTCTTTTATCTCTTGCTGTCTCGAATAAATTATTTTGAAATCATGAAACATATATTCTCAAAAAAAATTATTAACCCTTTGCACTTCAAGAATTTTTTTGTGGTATTACTTCTAAAAATTGAAAATGTTTTCTTTTCCTCACAAAATTTAAAAATACTTTATTGTTTCGTTAATTCTGTTTGGGTTACTATAAATTAAATTCTAATAGAGTTGTGCCCATATTGCGTGTGTTGCTGTAGCGATGTCAATGGAGTGAAAAGGATTAAAATGTAATTAAAAAGTACAAATGTTACCTGGTATTATACAAATGAAGAAAAAATATTCAGCTCACGTTAGTGATATAGCAAAAAAATACACTGGCACCGATTGTTAGCTCTTTGATACGAATTGAAATTAAAAATAAAATAAAATGCATATTTCTAAGTTTGATGTCTGTGACATCTGTTTTAAAACTGTTTTTAAAATAACAATGTAACTAACTAACCGATGTAAGCAGAAATAACTTCAGTTGCCAAATGACACTACAATTTATCATATCTTGAAACGTTAATGATACAGGTTACGTGTTCTATTTATAGGACACTGCCACCAAGAAATATGTAATAATGTTCAGTATCCAGTGCAAAACATCGAGCATACAAGATAATATTACGATAAAATAGATTATAAGAAGAGATAAATAAATTATTTCATTGTTGAATTATTAAATATCACATAAAAGCTTACAAAAGTATAACAAAACACTGTGATATTAAAAGAAATTTCAATCTGAGTAAAGAATGTTTTTCTGAGTATTCTGGTACCATCATATATTTAGTTTGCAAAAAGAAGGATTAATTACTCCAAAACTTTTAAATTTTTAATAAACTTTAGTGCACGTGTGTAGAAAGCATAAAATTTTATTTTATTTTTATAAAATCGTGTGTACATCCATGAATTAATTAACAATAAATGTATCTGTAGAATTACTGTCTCCATAAGAAATCCTCAGCGAATTAGAGATTCTTTTTCTCGGGTCCCCGATTGATTACATTATGGAATTGAGTGCTAATAAAGCTTTAAAAGCCAGGGATTGATTTTTTCAAAATGTCCAGGTACACGGAATCTCGTAATTTATTCTACCGGAGGGAAATAAAATGTTGGAAACGCGATTAATCAATGTATTCGATGGATGCTGTCGGTGAGATGTCAGATACCGGAAATTTATGGAATTGATCTGTAAAATGTTCCTTGTCAGAGAGAAGTTAGATACTGAAGATTCATGAGATTAATCTGTAAAATATATCTTGTCAGGGGGAGTAAGGATTTATGGTCCCGATGCGTTAAATATTTATTGTCGCAGATAAATTAGATACTGGAAAATGCGTGGAATTCAGTTGTTTAGTATACTTCGTTACAGAGGCGTTAAACGCTGAAAGTTCAAGAGACTCGAAATAATTTCTTACGTCGATTCGTTGTCATTATTTTATTTGTCTCGTATTGCAACCCTTTGCTGTATTTAACACCTACCAATTTTTTTATAAAATAACTCGCGCTGTTGATTTTATTCTCGAAGCGTTTTTAACCGAAGCCAGTCGCGTGCAGTTTTTCAAAATGTTCGTCGAACCCGTGCACGTGCTTTACTTTGTGTAACACGTATTTCTATTTACTTCTCTAAGCTTTAAAATTGTAAACTGTTCCAAGGAAGCGTGACCAGCTCTTGTTGATACTGGTCACAAATTTTTTTCGCCTTTGAAGAGGCACTTGGAAACATTTCTCGGAATTAGAACTCGGCCTTCGTTATCCCGCTGTGATGTATTTCCAAACGACAGATAAACTTCCCGTCCAATATACATATTTCTTTTACTCGGAGATGCAAGCTTAACGCTTCTTTGAAAATGAATACGAAAATTCGCGAGCTCAGAGACAACTTATCTCCATTCATCAGACAAATAAAATCATATTAGTAAAAAGACTTTACTAACATTAATTTATTTACGTTTCGACCCTTAGATATTTAGTTTCCTTTTAAATTTTCACAGTCGAATGATATTACGTGATATATCAACTGCTTTAAATGAAAGGTAAATGTAACTGTAAATAAATTAATAATAATTATAGGTAAATGTTTAAGAAAGTTTTGATCTGGCTCCGAAAAGTCAAGTCAACTGTATCGTTGAATCTCGATGACAGAATCGTTATCGAAAGCAATTAAAAAATTGGCAATACACGAAGATACACAAAGTAGATTTATGGATTCGGAGATATCTCTGCTTGACTCATCCTCGTGACGCTCGAGAAAGTGGAATTTCAGCTCATTAAACAGGATATTTTCGAAGGATTGCTTTCAGAAATTAGAGTGAATTGGGTGCCTCTCGCATTTCATTTCAAACAAAAGTATCCCAAAAATTGACAATGCGCGTGACTTGAGAGTTTGGAGATAAACTCGGTTTAACGTTGGATGTATATAACTATCGAGGCACCGAGATTTCCTTCGTTCTTACGATAAGTCGTAAATTTTCGCGGAATTGTTCCGGTCGAGCCAGAAAAGGTCAGGTCTAATGTTTATTCAAACTGTCTGAATCACTTTCCACGTTTCGAGTAACAACCCTACTAAAATTTACGATAAGCAAGGTATTACGAATTCGACAGTATCTTCGACTTATTCTTAAAAAAAATTATACCTATTTGCAGATTGCAAATGTTTGTGCAAACCATATTGGCTATATCGCTTCGATCGACGTTTCGAATAAAGATAATTTAGAAATTATTCGAGAAAGTAATAAACATTCCAAGAACGAAACTTTTTTTTCAAATCAGTACAAACTTGTAGAGTATAAGATACATCGAAGATTGCATTGATTATAAGAAAAGAATTTCATTCCTGAAATATCCATTAGTTTCTTGAATTTTTAATTACGGACTTTGATTTATCTGTAATAAAGAAACCTGAAATCTTTACTCGGTAAATAAATAAGAACGTTTCCGCGTAATTACTCGAAAAGTCTGCTGTCTTTTCGTCCCACGCTGTCAGAATCGGCAAATAGCAGCGAAAGTAATCATCGTCGAAGCACTTTCGGAAACGATATCCTGCCGTTTGGCGCGTTGCAATTTCCGTGGTTGGACAATACGGTGCGACAATTAAAACCGAACGGCGGTGTATAAACAGCCACGGAAACGATATAATCGCGCGACGTAAGTGGGAGTGCGTTAAATTACGCACGGCCCAGAAATTATACGACCGAGTGGACAGCTAACGAACGTCAGACCTCCGCGAGGCCATTCACACCACCGTTCTTCGACCACAAAAAGATCACCATTTTAAGACGGTCTCGCGCCTCTCGTTAGCAAGAAATTGCCAAAATACTTGCATAGTTAAAATCGTCTAACGATTAAAAGACAAATAACTACTAAATTTTTCAAAAAGGAGTTTGAATTCTATCGATAAAAGCAGCACACTTTTTCGGAGGTTCGCGTTTCTAAAAAATTCTAATACTTTGTATTACGATTGAAAATTTCTGAGAAAACGTAAGATGATTAATAGTAGGGAGAAATTTAAAGTTTTAATTGAATTTGAAGTACACATTAGGGTTTAAAAATTACAATTATTACTAATCCAACCTTCGATCTGTTATTGCTTGCAAATTAAAATTTGAATTAGAGTTGGATCCATGTTTACTTCACGCTTCAAAACAATGTTTCATTGCATACTTTTACATTTCATGCATCCGTTTGAAGTCGTTTGAAGTCTATGCAACTTCTACTATATCTACTGTTTTTGAAATAGCTCTTTCACCATATTCGTTGCAAATACTTTTATAAATTCTTGAGATCCTTCTTTTTTTCTAAGGAAGTTTTAAACTTCTGAATAACATTAATGCTATTACGAACGAGTTACTGAATATTCGCTGTTCCACGCTATAATTTAAACACGTGTCGAGGATATCTCTAGATATGGAAATTTCGCGTGGCGGTGAACGCGTTAAAGCATCCTCGGGACATTTCTAGGATCGCGCGCGAAAGATCGATCGATCGTCAGCCGTTGGAACCTATCCGGCGACACTGTCCGCGAGACAGTTTGTCTCGCGTTTCACCGCGACGTTTTAAGGACGAACCGGTTCCGCGTGCACCATTCGTTAACTCGACCGATTCCATTAACCGCGGGGGACGGTTTTACGCAATCCGCCAGCGCGCCCAGACGACGGTCGGAAATTGAAAAAAAATCCGTTTCAACCCGGGGAAGAATTATTTTCATCGACGGTGCACCCGTTATCGCGGCTGCTTTGTTCTACTCGTTTTACGATAACTCTGGTATCGAATAAGCAATTATTTATGCCTCTCTTAAATAACATTGCGTGCTTGGATGTCGCTCTTCCCGGACGACGCCAGACATTGTTCCCAGCGATCGCCATTGCGAGGTGCGACAGTACAGTTTAGAGAATAATTCTTTCTAAAAGAAATTAAAGAAACGCCTGATCACAGTCTCCAAAGTAACTTCAAATAACGAAGAAATTCAAATTTCAATTCTAGAGGAAAATAGTTTACGATGAACAGGTAGAAATTTGACTGTTCGATCGAATGAACGTCATGAATAAATTATTATCGACTTTTAATGATAAAGAAAGTTCAGGTACTATTTTAGAATCATAAATAAGGGAACAAGAAAAGAAATAACTCCGTAATCATTATGAGGATCTAAAAGTTACCCTTTTAGATAATATATGCAATACAAAACATTTGGGAATTGAAGAATATCTTTTTTCGCAAACAGTGTACAGTTTTCAAGAATAGAATAACGAATTTAATCACATGGTGAAAAGGTTAAATAAAAGTAATTAGAACCTGTCTAGAATTATTGTACTTTTTATCCTGTTTCTAACGACAACATCTTCTGGCTACCAATTTTAGATCCTGTGTAGTTGAACGCGACACTTGTGATTGAACGTTGGCCAAAACAAGCAAGCTTCTAAAGTGTTAACATCTCACGGAGCGGCACTTCCAGCATAAGATTCGACCTCGTTAGTGTATTGTCGGCAAAATCTTTCTAACTCATCAAATCTGCTAAAATGTATCTATCCGTGGCAAACAAATTTAAACTCGTGGTATATTAAGACCGCTCGAAAAAGTATCAACACGTTTCATTTCTTTTGGTAACCCTGATAACAAAGTTTATTTATAACTTATTTCTTATTTGAAATGTCCTGTCGTTTTCTCGTACTAATTTCTTCGATTACTCTTTTTCTCTTAACTGATCGGTTCTCTATCAACTCGGTCAACGATTCACACACGACTCTCGCCTCTCGATCAAAGGGCATTCTTAATGATCTCACACGCACGACACACAATCTCGTCGCGTATAGCCATGCATGTCAAATCTTCGCGTGTACTCCTCAAATCGAGAATCCAGCATGAACACTCGATCATCAATCGTTCGTCGTTTATGCTGATTCTTTCTTTCTCACAGCAGTGATAAATTAATTATAATTTATATAATACCATAAAGGTGAAGAGACAGTAAATATGTATACACATTAGCGTATGTATGCCTTGCTAATTTCACTGCTTGATAATTTGAAAAGTAAGGTCATAAATGTCAACGCAACGATCGGCAGATACCAAAGGAAATAAATCGAAAATGTGGAATAAAATTTTGTTGCATCTTCATTTTGGAGACTGAGGTTACCTACATAGAGTAGGTTGACTAGGTCGCTCTATCATGTTTAGATGCAAAGTACATCCGCAAAGTTAAAGGTTAGCATAAATCAAGAACCTATTTAACCATCAATTTTCTTATCTCGTTAATCGTTTAGCTGTCGAAAACATTGTCGAGGATACTCTTCCTCTTGCGTTATCTCGTTTCTCTAATGTTCGAACAACTTTTCTTTTAAATCTATATTCAATCTTATAGCATAAAAAATGTTTACTTCGATTCTCTGCAAGTAATGTTAAGCGTTGACTTTTGGGTATTCGACAATTTACGTAAAACAATTTTTCTTGTAAATTTCGTAAGCAACCCGGATTATTGAAAAATTAACTTTACTAAATGGAAATTTCTACGCAAACTGAGATTCTGTCAGGCCGTGCACAGCCTTTGTTTCAATTTTCCAAACATATATAGCATCAACCATAACATAGACACCCATAAACACGTTCCTGGTGGGCGTGGGTCTCCGAAACGTAACTCTCCACCGAAAGACATAAACACGAGAAAATAGACCAGGGTCCATAGGACCCTACCGTGGCATTCTTGGGTTTAATCTAGTGTACGTAACTTACGGTCGAAAAGATAGAATCCCCGGCTGTCAGAGGCCACGTGGTTTCCTTCGCGAGGCGCCGTAACACACCGCGAGCACGTGCGACTTTCCGTCTCGTGGACCCAAGGGCGGCTTTTCCTCTTCACCGGCGCGCACCGGGATTATCGAAATCTTCTCGCGATCATCGTTTTCCCCCTCGTTTCCCCCGGATCACGCGACCCCCCGAAGATTTCGTCCGCGAAAACTAGATCCCGAAATACTCGGTGGCGGCACTGGACGCGAAAGGAAACGCTCGTTGGACAAACGGCGCGGACTGTTTTCCCTTAATCAATCCCGGACCCGACGAAAATAAATTCGTATATCAACCGTGACACAATTACACCCGACATTCCGCCGGAGGGAAGCGCACGATGATTTACGAGCGACAGACCGCAGACGGTCAATGACAGTGTGTGCGCGCGCGAACAGTCCACGCCGGACGAGGAATCGTCTTAATTAGGCGCGATTAAACGAGACACGCGCTTTCCTCCCGCTTCTGCGCGACCGTGTTCGACGGATGGACCGAGCAATGGGACTGGCGTTGGAGCTGGCCGTTGCGATCGCGACTTGCCCGACCGCTGACCATCGTAGCACTGAGCTCTCTTTCGAGCGACGAGCCGTAGGGCTTCGAGTACCCGCCAGCCTCTTCGTCTCGCTCCGTCTCTCGCCGTCCTGGCTTCCCTCTTTATCCAATCAACTTACCCGCTCTGTGCTCTCTCTTTCCCTCTATGCCGGTATTTCTGCTCCACGTGTGTACGCACGTGGCCCGCGCGCACACGCGCGACAACATCGGCGAACCTGAGCTTCCGAGACGCTTCCGGGGACACTGTCCTAAGGGATGATTTTTTAGATATCGCAGGATCAAAGAAGACAATTATATTTTATAATATAATTACGCAAATGAATAATTTAAATCACGCTGGATACAAAATTTTTAACAAAAACTATTAACCCCTTCCCGTGCCATTTAGCTTGAAATCCGGGCCCAAGCGATAGTCGCGATGTTTACGTTTGGGCCGAAATCTTCATCTCGAGTCAGAATCGTTAAAATACGAGAAGAGGTTAACAACAGAAATTAATATTATATGTCAAACACATCTGTTCTTCGGTACTCCTTTTCTCATCCTGTTGTCTCGCTGTCCCTAAGTACCCAACGAAACAAAACACACCTTCGACCCTTTTACACATAAGTTAACCCATTCGTTGCCAAGCACAAGTGTTATGCATTGCCAGCACGAATATACTAGTGGTACCTTAAATATGTTATAATATAATGCCTTTTGAATTTGCAAACCTTTTGTGCCCACAGAGATAAATATAAAAGTGTTTAATTTATCATGATTTTTTAATATCATATGCTTGTTCGATGAAAGTATTAATGTTTTCAATGCCTCACCAATCCCCAAACTTTGTGAGAGGCGTTCACTGAAAAAAAAGATCATTTCTGCGCCCAAGATAAGCGAACTATCGCTTTGAGAAAGTCGCGCCCTGCCAGATTAAAAAGGTCGATTTCGAGAAAAGCGCATAAAAAGTTCCAGTATCGATTATTATACGAATAATGATGAAATTTTCCAACGTAACGCGCCTTCGTAGGAGCCATGCGATAAACCTGCTGCAGCAAATGCAGCTTCTTGGCCAAGTAATTCTCTTTTATTTTTCCAACAATCTTGCCTCGCGTGTCGATTTTCGCACTTTGAGATAGGCTCCAGCGATACGGTGGATATCTTCATTCTCGTAGCACTTTACAGCGATATGTCCAATTTTAAATTATTTATTGCACGTATAATTACTAGTATAAACGCTGCTCCATCATTAAATATGTAAGTAGCAAGATAAGTCGCGGTTTCTGCAACGAGAGCACTCTTTCCGTTGTTGTTTTCCGTGAAACCGGCTAAACAACGTTCCAGTAACTTTTTCGAGATGGATTACAAGTATTTTTTTATTAAGTATACAAGATCAGAAAAAATTTATTCGAACCCGCGATCAAATTTCACCCACTTCCTTCTCGTATTGTCACAGTTTGGTCCCGAGCTTGTGACATTACACGAGGCAGTTCTGTAATTCTATGAATTGTTACTGCCATTGATTATACTAAAATTTTTCTGTTTAATATCACACGATATCAGACGAAAATGAGATACAGTTAATAATTGTAAGAATAACTTTTTGACATCTTAAAGAAAACTTTATTATCTTAGTATACAGACTGATACTCTATATTTTCAGCGGTACTACCATAATTATTCTTTTTAATAGTCACACGATAATATCCTCTACATTTAGCCCCGTCATTTTATACAAACAATTTTCTCCTCCAATACACGCCTTTCAAGAATAATCTATAATGGATCTTTGATGAAGACTTACATTTAATTTTCATGAAACGAACCTGCAAGAAGATGGTAAACTGCATCTAAAATACTATGCAAGAACTTGGAAACTGCCATGAATAATTTCTCAAAGATCGCTAACCTAGGATATTAATTAGATATTTTCTCTAATAAAGTCCTCGTTCATGAAATCCTGTCTTAAAGGGGTCACGGTTTTCCTTGAAATAGTAAAGAACGGTCTCCCTTCGCCGCTCTGGCGCCATTTAAATTCATTCTTATCGATTAACTCTAGGATCTAACGGTGACTTAACGTTTATATTTAGCGATCATTTTTACAGACTTTAATCCGGGATTTTAATCCTGGAAAATGTCGTGAAAGTATCGAATTCCTTTAAGTTACACAGCGAGACGTGAGGGGGCGGGGCCAAACAGAAGAAACCGAGTTCGGACGCGGCGTAATTTCCCGTTCAGGCTATCATTACACGCGAACTCTCTTTTTCGTGGAAACTTTTAAGCGAGGCACTGGAAATCGTCCCTTTTCCGAAACTTCGTCGTCGGTTCCGCTCGAATCGATAGGCGACCCGCGCTCCAAAACCGAAGCGCAGAAAACTCGAGCGCGTTCGCCAGACACAGATGTATGTTTCATTAAGGCGGTCGCGGGTTTTTTGTTCGCCGGAGTTTCAATTACTCGAGCGGTAATTAAGTGTTCCAAGTATAAAATTACATTGAACGCCTGTAATTCCTGTACTCCATTTCTCGTCCCTCGATGAACTCATGCAATTAAGGCAATTCTAGATTAAAAACTCTTTTAAAAACAATTTTCATTCGTTGCTTAAAATTTTCGATTTTCAACTATTAATTAATATAAATATTTTAGTAACCCTTTTTCGAAACTTTCTGTCTGAAAGATTTTTATTAGAGGATTATTCAGAGGCTCAAAATTCGAGCGCTTCGCTTTTTGCAACTCAGTCAGCCGTGCATTATACTCTAATTAAATTTTATGACGCGCATTTGCACGCATGTGACTACGCCTGTCGATTATATGCACCTTGAATGGAAAACATAAATATACATTTTGTGCAGTCGGTATTGCTAGAGACACAAAGGTCGTCACCTTCATTACTGTAAATCATTCGACAATCTATTACTATACAGTTAAAACTTTATGGTGCGTATGTGAGCGCCAAATAGCTACGTTTATTATCTATTTATACCCCGCGGACGAAGGTCAAGTGCGCGTCGTTTCTATCCATTTTATCCGCTCGACCCCTCCGATCGTCGAGGGAAAACGCGGGAGAACAACGATCGATCCAGGGATCGTAGCGAGCAAATTTATGGGGTCCCAGTAATTAATTTAGCTGCTCCAAGCAATGATTGAGACCACCTGTTGACTTTTCCTGTATTCGAATATCGATTCAGATGTGACTCAAATATTTAATTACTCAAACTTATTTTCGCGCTGATCAACTATTTGTATATTGTTCTTATTCAACAAATAGAATGCACAAGTATTCGACAAATAAATTTGAAGCTTCAAATCAGTGGGCAAAAATGGCGGCTCCGGCGCCAGAGGGTTAATAGACTCGCGTGTCGATCGATCGAGATTACTCGACGTCGAGAAATATCGTTCTAGCCAGTCGATCGCAGCCAGGCCAGTGAATCATGCACGAAAATATGCGCGTGCGACGACGTCGGGAAAAGGAGGAGCCGAGCGTCTCAGACGGGACGGATTCCGTCTCGAGGACGATTCCGCAGCTCGAGCGGATTTTTCGCGGGAACTTTGAACCGTCTGGTATTCCGCCATTCGGCTCGTTGATCCGGAGAAACGAGCAGGGTTCTTTAAAAATACGGTGGACCTCGGTTATAACGAGCACCAGAAGACCGACGAAACTTCCTCATTATAACCCGTAAATCGCTGCATCGATGACGAATTAACCCTTTCTTACAGCGTTTTTTTAAATTTATTATGCTCTATCGGTCATACAAATCTGATTTCCATTCTAAACCACTATAGGGTGGCACGGTTTTAACGTGCACTAAACAAACACATGCAACGTATATTAAAGAATTGAAAATCCATCCATTTTATTTTACGTATACCCATTGACAAGCTGTGTTTGTATTCTGATTCGTTTACAAGGATTGTCGCCTATTGTAAACCGGTTACAGGGAATGGAATTTATCGTATTATGCATCTATCGATTAGTTCTCTTATTTTTTATACATTTCTCGCTTTAAACGATATCGATCAGTATCGATTGTAAACCTTCTTTCGGAATTAATCCTTCGTTTAAAAAGAAATCGAAATAGTCCTTTCCCATTTTGTAATCTATAGCTTGGTTACCCAGATAAGAGCAATTAAAGTTTATTGACGCGACTCCTGGCACGCGCCATTTATATTCCAGTCAGCGGATCGTGTGGCTGCACACACACACACACAATCATTCACGCACGAATAAAATCTTTAACTGCTTAAACTTAATGACGAACTTTCGAATCGCAAAATGGGCAAGAATTTTTTTTATTCGTATTTGCACAAGTAATCGATTCTGGAAAGGGGCTTCGAATGTTTGTAAACACTCTTTATAACAAGATAATTAAATCTTAACACGAGGAATTCGAGAATTAGGTTTCTCTTTATTAGGCAAAGTATAGAATAATAAAATTTTTCTTAAATGTATGGAAGGATCTTGATGAATGGTTCAATATTTTTCTAAACACTCTACTTAATGAAGTAAAATAAAACAGCATGCACATGAACGAGTAATTATAATTAAGTCGTGATGTGAATAATTGAAGAATTAGGAACCTGCGATTAAAATTAGGGTTCCCTTTATTAGGAAGAAGTACTAGAGATTGAGAATAACGTTTGACAAGTAAGGAATCGATTCTGAAAATGCCCTGCGTAATAATATTTCACCGTCTGATATCGATACAGTATTAATATTTTTATTATCGCGAGGCGGTTCGAAAAGCCTCGTTTTTTGCCGATTATGCAGGCGGTGACGCATTATGACGAGTCAAATATAAATTCAAATCGATAAATACTCGCATAATATTAAAAGGCGGAGCGCAGTTATGGATGCGTCGAGTAGTACCAAAGTAGTCGCGACTCCTTCGATCGAATCTCGAAGAGAAACGCGTCGTGTGACACTCAATGGGGTTTGTTTAACTGTTTATCACCTCGCAAAAGTGACCGAGTGCTTGAATAATTTTTGCGACGAACTGGAATCCGAAAGCAGTGGGAATAATTAGCGTTCCGGACGTTTTCGATAGTAAAATGTAAAATATAAATTTAGAAAAGTAGGTTAGCGTTAAGATTTTCTTAAAAATTTCATCCGTCTAATAATAACTCTGACATCCAAACCGAACGTTCTATGAATAATTTCTTCGTACGACATTATTTTTACGTAAAGGTATTTATATAATTTTGTGAAAAATACAGGCGTATTATTAACTCTCAATCTATTAAATTCTTTATGGGCTGAAGTTATTAATTTATACAAACGTAAAAATAGAATCGATAAAAAGTGCAGTCGATGGATAATTTCTATTTGCTTTTAATACGCGTTCAGTTATTATATTGGAAAGTATTTCGAGTAAAAGTTGTACTATTTATCGTTGCCTTTAAATTACTAGGAAATTTTTTTCAACAGAAGGTATTTATTTGGATGTTTAGAGCCGTATGTATATATTTTGTGAAATAATTGTTATTTTAGTCCTCTTGATTATACAATATTTTTTGATACATATTTCATGTTTCATTATAGTTTTCCATAGTTTTAAGAGGTATTTATAATTTAGTGTGCTTCGATTGTAAGACAATCTCATCGTTCTTTATTTTTGGCTGTTTCCAAGCCCACATGAAATTTCCTAACACGTGCATTTTTAACCCTTCTATATGAGGAATATTAAAATTTATTATGCGTTATTGGGCATACAAACCTGATTTCCGTTCTAACCCAAACCACTATCTAATAGAGGTCACGGTTTAGAGACACGTGTACATGTGATACGTGTAACGTGTATCAAGGAATTAAAAATCCAATTTCTTAATATACAACCAATTATGTATTCAGTGTAAATAAATAATTCGTAAATTTAAGAAAAATTGTAAATCTCTGTGAAATGAACTCAACGCAAAGACTTTCTGTACAACCGATCGAATCAATAGTGGAAGAGTTAATAATCGCTCGTTGAGATCGCGCGAAAAGTCGTGTATTTTGATTCAAATACGAGCGCGTCGCGGCATCCGAAAGTTAATGGAATTCGTTCGAAATCGCACTTCCAGATCCTCAAGAACGTTTTACCAACATTTCGACGAGTGCATTCGTGTAAATATTCCGGCACGAAACGTTCCAAATCGGTTCGCGAAAAAAGAAGCCCCCGCGTAAGATGGAAGGAAAACAAGCGCGGCTTCCGGTGAAAAATATTTCAGCCCCGGTGAAATCCGTTTTTTTCACGGCATCCTTGGAAAAACATCGGTCGGAAATCGCGTGTCCGTTTCGTCGCGAGGCGTTCGAGCGCAACGCGCATAAGTAAAAGGACACACGGGCTCGCATACATATCAGCCTCGACGATGACGATCATCAGTCGTCCAACGTTCTTCGAGTTAGCGTCTTTAATGGAATTTCGTTTGGCAGTTCTTTCACGGATCGTGTCAGATCGATCTTAAAGCAATCGTCGTTTCGTCTATTTTGCTTCTCGAGCCCGGAGAAAGTGACACCCGTGGATGAGTAGTTTTTTTAATTGTCGAACATAGACGCCCCGTCGAATTTACGATTGACGTTAATTGTAATGTAGAAATCGCGCGAACGTCGTTTGGGTGCATGATTCGATCCCAATCCTGCGGGGAGGCGTTCGAATCACGTTCGAAGTTCGAATAACTGTAAAGTTTGTCGGTTAATTTATACGCTGGCATGTGACTTTCAACCGTGTATCAAATTTGGTTGACCGTATTGGTACTCGCAAATTTGAATCATCCTCCGATTTTTCAAATACATAATCTTTATTAATTTTCTATTTATACAATTTTAATGCAATTTGTAGTTTCCGAAATCTGAAAGAACGTGTCGAAAACTATGCAACCCAATTATATTTCTACTGCTCTGGTAACTCATAACATCGAACTCCAATTTAGTAACGTCGAGTTCTTCGTATCGTAACGATAAGTTGCAATGAAATGTTGTTCCTTTGCCCCAAAAGTATAATATCGAAGGGAATTATAGCGGCAGCGACATTTACCACGAATGTTTTAGCCATCTATACAGTCAGAAGCTCAGAGTCCTCGTGAGAGAAGGCGACACGGCTCGGTGCCAGCAACTCCTGATTCCTCGCGCGGAAAAATAAATCGCGTTGATCCGCGCGATAAAACAGTTGGCACGTTCGAAAACGACTTCGTTTTGGCAACCGTGTGCCACGTGGCGAGCAGCTGTAACACCGTTAACCCCTGAAGTTAATTGCCTCCCGAATCAACGATAGGAATCCTCCGCAGCGTGCTCGGAACTGGAACGAAAAATCCGTAGAATGGCCCAGTCGCGTTGCAAATGGGGGAAAAAAGGTAACCGAGCGTCGCTTCGAGCATTTCGCGGAAAATGTGACACGCGTTCGTGGAAATTCCGGTACCTCGAAACCGCGCGAAAAGTAACGTTTATTTATCCCTTAACGAGTGTCCGTGCATTCACGTAGGGTTGTCGCCGTGCCAAAAGTGATCTTCGAAGGTTGTTTACGGGACGATTCTCCTGGCGGAATAATTACAACGTTCCGAGGAAACCTTGAATCTTTGAGGACTTTATTTTCAATATTTTCTGCGCTACGTTGTACAATGGTCTGGTTTTGTAGATTTAAACTAGGACGTTTTGTCGAATTACAGTTGTACCTTGATATAACGTCGCTCCCTTACCTCGATAAAACGTACATGGCTAATTCTTTTAGTGGACACGATTCTGATCGAATTTCTCTGTATCTGATTACGAGTTTAAAAATTTTAACGAGAGACTATTGTATTTTAATTATTGTTGAACAAGTAGTTCGAGTCACAGTCTAATGCTCAAATGTTCTAGTAATAATATTCGAATATTAACTTATCCTAGTCCGACTGAAATGAAGATACTGGAAACGACAACGATTTTGATAATACAAGAACTTGTCCATATAGACACTTGACTCTATTAACACTTATTGTTACGAAAGATCAATTATTCAGGGTGAGTGAAGTAATCTGTTACAATTTAATATCTCGGAAACTCTAGATCTGTATAGATGGAAGCGTGAGTGTTCTAATGAAAACTATTTATCATCGACGATGCATATAAATAGTTATTGTACGTGAAAGCAGTTTTCATTTGCCATCGTTGCTCCAGAAAAAGATTCTCGATCTATCTGAGACAGTTGCACAATCTACAGAAAATGAACCCAGTACTATTTTTAATTTCATTTGAATAATCACAATTGTGTATGGCTTAATTTAAAAAGGTCTGTCTGGATCAAAAATCGTCAGATCTGTTTATATAATGTAACTAAAAATTTCTCGTTGCCATTTCCACCATCTAACCAGCAGATTAAACTCTCGCGCGTGGTGCAACTGACCCCTGCCCTCGAATATGAAAGTCCACTAAAAAGTCAGCGCAGCGAACGTGTCAAGAATCGTTGAACCAATCCAATTAGACCTTTCTCTCGTTGTCGACGTATATCGGTAACTCGCTGCGAGAATCGCCATCAGGTATTATATTTTATTTCACTTATTTCGCTGGTTATCTGTGGTTATCTAAAAAATACCTATCGCGATGGTATCTCAGCATCGAAGTCGCGCAAAAAACGTTTTCCCCGGGTAATTGTAGACTGGGCGCACGTACGGCAGAGAATGCGATTACAAGTAACCTTTGCCGTGCGCCGTCGATTAATCTTCCGAGCCCGCGGGTTTATTATTTACCGCGTTCCCGCGCGTTTTCTATTTTAACGGAGACGCGAGCGTTCTGCTTGCCACGGTCCATAGATAAGGATTAGCCGCGCGTGCTACGCGCGGATTAAAGGTAATTGATCAAAATGATCGATGCGGTGGTAAGTGGTCCTCGGGCGTGCAGCATCTGCGCGACGTAAAAACGCGATTCTTCGTAAATGACGACTGATTCAGCGGTTCGAAGAAATTACGTCGGCCGGCGAACCGAACGTCATCGGTACGGTTAAATATACCCGTTGTAAAGAAAATAAAAGCCCGATTCCAGGCAGAAGGTGAGAGAGAATCCGAGGGACGCTTTCGTGGAACCGACTCGATTACACTTTTTTAGATTGCCCGAAAGTTTGTTTCACTTTGCGATGCGTTCCTCGTCCCGATGGAGCCTAACGTGCAGTCCAAATTATCGGTCTTCTCTTTTGATCACCGAATGCTCCGAACTTGCTTCGCGTCCCTGATGGTTCAACAGCCTCGCAAGTAAAACGTTTCCTTTCCAATGGGGCCAGTGGTTATGGATGTACTGTGCAACGATTATATTTTACGTTATGGTCGATCTTGGTAAAATGTAGCTGAAGATTTTAGATATTCAAACTATTTTACTTAGAAGAAATAACGTTTTTCATAATAGGATACAAGTGCTCATTCTTGAATCTGGTTTATATTTTATTTATATCTTGATCTAATTGGTTCTAGTGCAAATCCAATAGACATATTATACTTTTAGTATACTGCACGTCCGCGAGAAGTTGGCTAGCAAGATGAATGTGAGTCTGATTGGTGCATAGATCCTCACTCTAGTTTAGAATTTAACGCTATTGGCTGAAACTTCTCACGAACGCACGGTACGTAGTTCTTTAATGATCGAACAGCGTGACGAACAAAAGAATTGAGAATCATTGAGACAGAGTATGTCATCAAGAAATAAAAGCAGTTAAAAAAATAACAACGACCTAGAAATAAATAATAATTTCTGTTTCCAAACATCGTTCTCCGTAAAAATAATCTTCGAACAGGTACGCGTTGGCTTTCGAAGCGTTGTCCAAGCGTTTGGTATCGCCTTGATCGGTCGGACGGTTGAAAATAAAAGTCGGTCAAAAGGGTGTAGGTCCTTAAGGCGCGGTGAAACTTGCTGGTAGCTGACAGACCGTAGTTGGGAACGTCCTAAAGATAATATTTGTTCTAATAACATCTCAACCGCGTTCTTATACGCGGTTGAAGAAGCTCGAGGGCCTCTTGGAGGGACGCTTTCAGCGGCTCGAGATGATGTTTGATTTGATTTTGTGACTCGGAAGAAGCGTGACAAGGGTCTTATCGCGCGCGGCAGCTGGTCTACGCGTGCACCGCGTTCTCTCTTCTTATCGTCCCGACGAAAACGGAAGTCTCGAGAAATCCGTGACTCCGGGATTCGTTCCCGTTTTGAACCGCGCCATAGAGACGCTCGATGTCATACTCGAAGAGGCTGCCGTGTCCGCGTCGATGAGCCATTCAAGAGGAAACGTTTCACGCGAACGAAGCTTGCGACATTTCTCTGCTCTCTTTGACAGTGAAGGGGGACTTAATTTACAATTGGAGGCGGCTCGCGTAGTCCGCTGATTACCATCGGTCCTCCGAGGACGCGATTCTTCCGTTGCATCAGCGGAATTATCGACGTTGCACCATATTTATGTCGCTTCTGAATCGAGGTTCATCTTGTTATGCGATCAAACTAAATATTCACGCGCAGCTTCTTCCAATTGGAATGTTTAACCGTGTGAAAATGCAGCTTTTATTAGGCTGTACAGAATTTTAATCTTTTCTGATTTTCTTCTGTGTGAAACAGAAGTTTATATTTATCACCAAGCATCATTGAAATAATTTAACGATGTTCAGGTACAAGTACTTCGAACAATGTGCTCTTTTCACTATTTTTGGCAGCGTTTGAAAGGGGTTTGTCGATTATAAATAGGGATAGAAACAGAACCAGGAATTGCAGGATGAAAATCTGGAAACTATTAGTCAACTTTCTACAACTTCGTCGAGAAAAAATGTTAGGCAAACTTGTTAAATAACTGACCCATGACATTTATCGATCTTGTAACGATGTTGTTGCGGTCACGTTATAGGAAACTTTAATTACGAACAAGTATTCGTAATTATAGCGACTAATCGATAGATTCTTATTTAGGAAAATACATACAGTCACTGACAAGAGTTATAACAAACAAGATAGTCGTTTAATAATTACATTCTTTATCTTCTGGCGTATATAGGTTTGAACTAAAAATAGCATAAAGACTGAATATTTCATGCATCAATATGCAATAGGGTTTTTCGAATATAGTCGCATAAAGAATACTGAATCGAGAAAACGAAACACAGCTGCGTGAGAAAAGTCAAGAAACGTACAAACATCTCGTAACAAGTTAAGCCCACAATGTAAACAAACATATTTCAAGATGTTTAGTTCTCTTTCCGACTTTGATGAGTGTAGTTTATTACCTTGCTTCTTAACTTTTCTCAGTAACAGTATGTAAATTAGCTGCTGTAACCATAAATACAATGTATCAGAAATATAAAATGGCGTAAAATTGCGTCCGCAGCAACCCAGTCGTAGAGTTAAAAACGACATAATAATGCGTCAGCGGCCCTGAGCGTATTAATACACGCGCATATTATTTAACAAGAAATTGTCGTGGTCTCGACAACCGAAACTAACGCGCAGCAAGGTGCCGCGATCACAATGATAACTTCGAACGAGATAGGAATCAACGTCGAGCCAATTGATGCGCAAAAGAACAAGCGCCGCGTTATCGTTCGAATATCTATTCACGGATGCAGGTTTCATCTTCCACGAGAGCACGAACGCCGACGAGAGAAGACAGCCGCGCTACGTATCGTTGGATGCATTTTTTAATCGTGCCCGAGCATCACGGGCTATCGAAAAAACGAGACGACAGAGGTGAAGGGCCTTCCCCTCCCGTTTTAATATCCCTTCCGCGTGTAGCCGTTTTCCATGCACGTGACGGCGCCGAACCGATGTCCATACAACGCGCGTCCCATGAATATTAATTACTTTTCCGTCGCGGCTCGCTCGAGAGCCGATTCTTCGACGACTCGAACGCGTCTGCACCGAATTCTCGTTTCCCCGGAACGTACAGTAACGATTCTTAAAATGAACCACAGATATGATTCGTAAATTGAACGTTTCTGTTCCTCCCAAGTGGGAGGATCTTCCTTGGAGCCAGTTCTTGCACTTCACGATTTTTGTTTTATGATCTGCTATGTCCCAGCGGTTGAATAATACATCAGGAGATAAGTGTTACTATGGATCAATTTATTTTTAACTATTTAACATTGAAAATTAAGATATTTTTGTTTCCATTTTAAATTGTTGAAGGGAGACGTTCACGTAGAACCTTGTATCGCCATAAGTAATCATTCTTAAAATGAACCACAGATGTGATTCGTAAATTGAACGTTTCTGTTCCTCCCAAGTGGGAGAATCTTCCTTGGAGCCAGTTCTTGCACTTCACGATTTTTTTTATATGGTCTGCTATGTTCCAGCAGTTGAATAATACATCAAGAGATAAGTGTTACTATGGATCAATTTATTTTTAACTATTTAACATTGAAAATTAAGATATTTTTGTTTCCATTTTAAATTGTTGAAGGGAGACGTTCACGTAGAACGTTGTATCGCCATAACAATAATAATTCTTAAAATGAACGTGATTCGTAAGTTGAACATTTTTATTCCTCCCAACTAGGGAGATCCCTAATGCTCAACAGTATCAAATTTCGCCTCCGTTGTACGAAAGATGAACGTGACAACCCCGGAGCGATGTTCATTTTACGAATCAGTACTGTATCAGTCAATTTTTGCATGCACCTAGCTTATGATCTCGTATGCTTTGTGTTTTCATTTAAAGAACCATTATTACAGATAAGAGACCATAGACGCAGCATCGTAAAGGTCGTTTTTCGTAAACGTCGAACCTCGGCGTGCTTCCATAAATAACTTGCATTTTTCGACGACCGAATTTATCGCGTCTGTGAATCAAAGTTACGCCTGACATTTACCGTCCCCAAGTTCGCGTCCTGGCAGTAATTCATCGGCGTCGCCAAGTTGAGACTTTGCGCGTAGTAAAAGTTCATCTACATTTCGCGTTCGGGTATCCGCTCCGACGCGGAATCGAACGCAATTCGACGATGCGTGTTGGATAACAGGTTTCGAGCGTTCCGTGACTATGGACGTTAACGATTTATTCTACGATTAAATGAAGCACATCGAGCCGCGGTAATAGTCGTACGACTGCTCCGTAGCTTTCTTCGTACCTTAATATTCGGGTCAAATATGCCCCGTGCAGGACTTTCGGTGCATAGAACCTCGATTATCGCACGAAAATCTCGTTCGTTGCGTGTCGACACGGTTTTTCGGACGAGATAGAACTTTCAATTGAAACGAAATAAAACAATCTCTTGTCAAGGTAGACATAATTATATATAACTTTTGTACATATTTTTTCCAAAATTTGTTTTCGTAAATATGAATCTATCGCCTTGCCTTTTGTTAAAATTGTTAAGGGCTACGTCTGAGAATTTAATCGATACCACTACGTCCACTACGACAAAGTCTTATTCCTAAGAGTAAAACTATTCGCTGGACACCATTACGCAATGTTGCTAGCGTTTAGAAGTCGCAGGATGTCGTTTCTCTTATTCGGGTTGTCGAGAAGAACTATGCACTCGGACGGTTACATGCGCGAGTGGAAACGTTTGAAAGGAAAATTTATCGGCGTTAATTGGACGTCAATGCGAGGTAGCTGCGTACGTTCAGCGTTGGCAAATACTGGGACCAACGTGATGATTTATTGTTCTTTAATCTATTAGCGGAGAATGGTGGACAGTCTATTAGGGATACAGTACTCTCTGTTAGGCTATCACGACTTCCCTCTAAATAAAAACTAGATTTATATGATTTTGTGGGGCACGATTTCTCTCCGTCAGGCTGTCAGAGAGTTTATCCCCGTCACTTCCTGAAATTGCTGCTCGTCGTTTTTCACCCTCCTTCCTGATCTACGAAAGGACGAGCTAGTTAAAGTATCCTAGACGATTAGAGTCGCAAAATGTTCTTAAATTTCAGAATATTCTTATTCTTTATCTTCGAAATCGTTCGGTAAAACTATAGTTGAAATTACTGAAATAGGTATTTGATTATTCGATCCTGATGGAAAGTACTGTATTAGAATTTCATGTAGTAAGCACATTTTATCTATTTTACAACTTAATATTGCACAAAGTGTGATTAGTATATAAATTTACTTGCAGGCTCTACAATTATTCAAACCTGGTGCGTAAATCAATGTCATATTCCGATAGCATTAGAGTTAATTATCTACCTTCGCTTTCATTTAGCTTTGTAGCTACTTATTAGCTCTTTTCCTTTTCTATCTTTCTTCCGAGTCCCGCTATAATAGAGAATAACTCATTTTACGAATCTAAGGCCAAACGACTCTCCCTCTTTGCCAGTTAATCGTTCTGTAAGAAAATTAATGGCTATTGTCGCGTGATATCTGTCACTGTCGCTTTCGCTGGTCACGTTCCACCACTTGGTGATAGGAAGTATTGCTTTGAAAACATCACCTGCTTCGACAAACCATAAATTTCCTTTACTCACCCTAAAACAGTATTGCTATTAAAAAGAATACATTGGCAAATCGGATAGTTGAACCTGAATTTTTGCCCAACTGGTTCGTTTTCTAATCGGTATCAAGCCACCTCACACTTATATTTCTAATAAAATGTTCGTAGTAGCCTTCTTCTACAGACTTCACAGTACGCTACGTGAATTCTTGTCGTCGTTGCAATTATTATTGTCATCGATATCTAACGCGTATCTACGATTGTTGTTATGTCAAACTACTCGCTATGTTCGAGCGGATTAGAATCGTGTTCTTTTGCATTCCAATCGAGTCATGTCCTCTAATAAGAAAATTTGAAAGGCTGTAACTTTGGCAGCAATGCGTTGCCAATCTATACAGGGAGATACTAGTAACTGGGTTAGGTTAGAGCTCCGTTCTAAGCAAAGATAAACACATTTGGTATGGTTTGGTCATTCCTATTGACATAGACTTATAAAATACGATTACACTTTTTGTTAAGGAATCATATAATTTTTAGTTGAGATCGTTAAACACGAAATGTTTCAGGAAATATTTTATGTGCTTCCTGTAGAATTTTTTTTTAAATAGTCCAGTGATTATCGAGATTAAATATTAATTGTATCTCAGTCTTATTTTTGCATCGAGAGAAAGTAAGAAGATCGATTTTCTCCGCCCGCCCTTTCATCGTGTCGCTGTCCAAACTCCGATCAAGCGACACGATGAAAGAATCCACCATAATTACTCATCTTTTCTTCGTTTCGATCGGTGCAACGTACTCTTGAACGTGAACGAGACTACTTAGACAGCTTTCTAAAGGAAAAATTATAAAGCGAGTTCCGCGATAAAGACGTCAAGGACGCTCCAAGGTCGTTGGAGTCATCCAGAATAGAAAACAATAAATCCACTCGAAGATATTCGCCTACGCGACAAGGGGGAGGGGGAGGTAAAATATTCGATCTCGTTATTTACGCCTCCGTGAACGGCTCTGTTCCCGAACGAATTGATTCGTATTGTCAGATCCGAGACCGTCTACAATGGCGACGGCGACCGAGGGCCGACGAACCGTCGCGCGCTAAAAGCGCGCCTGTCAACGAAACGAATGATCCAGCCGCTAGAAAAGTTGGCGTAGCCGGCTTCAAAGGTTCACCGCGTCGACGGAACGCGTGTTCGCGTGCTCGCGGGCATAAGTTACGCGCGTTTAGAAGCGTGGCCGACCGCGCGATAACTCGCGCTGTTTATTGCGAGAGGAAAGTGCAACGGACGGCGTGCGCCGTGCCGATAATCGCACCCACCGCTCCTAAATTTCGTCGTATTAACGGGAATAGCTTGGACAAAAAACGGTTTTTCCCTCTAAAAGTAAGAGACAATAGAAAGCGTTCAGCGTTGACTCCGAAATTTAACAATGCGGATGCAAACGAAAATTCAGTCCCAGAATACGAACGGAAAGTATAAAATATTTTATAAGTATTTTAACGCTTTGATACAGTTAATCCTTTCATTATGTCACCGGAACGGGAACGGACAATGACATAACGAAAGGGAATTAATAAGTGACTTAATAACCCGTCGCGTGTCGGAGATAACGAAGAGACGAGCAGTTCGAGAAACTGGCGGAGATAACGTTGTGACACAATAAGAGGAGAAAATCGTGACACAATGGGAGGATTTACTGTATCTTTATACGCAGGATGACGGGGGTGAATCGATTCGCGTTGGAGAGGATGTTCCATTTAAAGAACAAATGGAACTGCAATACGCATCAAGAAAAATATATCATCGAAATCTCTGTTAGGGGATTCAACTTTTTCCTTTTATCGATGTTTGTAAATTTTGTATTTTGCCTTTGTTTTATTCTATATCCCTAGACTGATTTGTCCAAGAGTCATCAAAGGAATAATTTCTATAGATATAGTATTAATGCTACTAAATTTTCAAAAAAGAAAAATATTTCAACTATCAAAGACATGTATTTCTTAAATTGAAGTAATTTTTATTAGTCTATCGTCTTCAAGTTTTGCACTGTTAGCATTAAATGAAATACAAGTTAGAACAATTTTTCAATTGACTGTAAATCAACAAAATTGCCAAAAGCTCAAGAAACCCTTAAAGGTTCGTCTAAATTTCAATCAAATTCGAATCGTTACTCTGAACAAAGACCGCTTTGGCATGGAAGCACCCGTTATAGAATGACTGGTTAAGAGGGAACAGTGAACTATAGCTTTAAATGAGAATGAATTAGCAACATCGCTGAAGAATTCTCATTGATGTGGGTCGCATGAACCGGCCGTTCAAGGCCGCTGCCCCCACTCCGAATCGTGTCACGCACGACTTCTATTTTCACGCCATTCTGCTGCACTCTGTGTACCGTTATAGGACGGAATCAAACGCGCGCATGATAAAACAATGCGTGCACCGGAAAGTTATGCGATTACCCCTTCAAACGTCAGAGCATAATTTAAACGTAGCTCTCTATTAACTAAATTATTAGTAAAATACCTAGTAAAACCATTTGTTTAGTCAGTAAAAGTCGTCGAATTTGTATTTTCTTTCGAACAATGCCACGTGTTTTTAACAGTCCAACACTTTTTAATTAAAAATTAGTTCCACTCGTGCATGGAAAACTTGTATATCAGGCCATTTTAATGTCTCAGAACTTCCACACGGATTCCTTTGGATTAAAAAAAGTTAAACGACAGAGATTGTGTGGCTCGCAGCTTCGAGATTCGCGCGAACCAAGGAGACACAGGAACGGAGTGGAAAGTGGTGGGGGTGAGAGCTCTCCGACGGCCTTGAGCTGCCAATTGATTCCGCCTAGACCGTCTCTCGAGGAGATCGTAACGCGTTATCGTTCTCGCGTTTCTCTCGCGCGTTAGGCGCAGACAATCTCGACGACGCGTTGTTTGCGGGATACCTCGAGCCCGTTAAATCGTAAAGAGACCGTAAAAGGGACTCGCCGCGCAGTCTGCCGCTCGTACATGATTTTTATATCCGCCCCGCGAAGATTCAACATCTCGTTCGAAGTCGTCGCCGCAGATTTAACAGCGATACAAGGAATACGCGCGTAAAACCGAGCATCGCGCCCTGCTGTCAATATTCCCCAAGCAATAACAAAGATATGGCTCTTTGTCCAATGGAATCATCGATCAACTTGTGCACCGCGAACTAGCTCTACGCTACTTTACTGCCTGTTTAAGAGCCGCGGGTGAAACTCTCGCGACGCGAGCCCTTGACCCTCGGTGAACCGTAATTTCGAGTGGCGAGACCTTGTTCGACGACCGCCTCCACCGGGTAAAAAATTATCGATCGTCGGACGTAGGAATTGGGACTGTTTAAATGTTTCGTATTTGTGTTTTATCAAGTAATTTTAAAATTTAACTCTAAAATTGGAGTATTTAACCCTTTCGGGGTGGACATTTTAAAGCAGGAGCATTCAGGAATTGCAAGGGACTAACACGCGTTTAATAGCTACTTTATCCAATGCATAAATATTATTTTAATTGATTTATGGTTACCGGTTACTAAAGAATTTCCTGATTTACGTCCGAAATGTTAGAAGTATATTGCATCATATGCAGAGGGTCAACTATTATTCCAACCAACCGCCAATTAGGATACAGTCTGATTTATGCGCTAGATTCATCGAAGATTTATCGTATTCGTCTCAACAAAATGAAAAGACTATAGTTATATTAGACACAATGTCCGTAAATCTGTCAAGTTTCACCATCATGAGAATTCTCGTCATCAAGTCTTATGTATTAAAATCAACACATTTTGACATTCACGATGTATTCGTAAAATAAATCAGTTCTTTCTCGTGGCCATTGTACGAATAAATTTAAACAAAATTAAATAGTATGCCTTTGAATAATTATTTTGAATTAAATCGTACATCAAAGGGGTTAATAGTAAGGCTCCCGTATCTGTCTTTGCGTGAAAGTGCTGTATACGAAACGGCCGTGAAATAAAAGTAGTAAGAATGGCGGCGCCATCGCAAACGGAAACTTTTCAGCGGTTCCAGGGGCCAGGAAATGACCGATATCGTTCCCTTCCGTTCCCTACGGTACGTTCCTCATTATCGCCTCTTTCGTTCCCCTTCCCTCCTTCAGTTTCCGCGACTCTCGTTCGGCTCTCGTTAGCGCAAGGCGACCAGGACTGACATACTTTTTCTCTTGATTACCGCGATGTCGATTGATTAGTCGACGCTAAGGTCTTCCTTTCCGGAGGCCCCGGCTCCCTTCTCTTACGGCCCTGGTGGCCGCCCCCGTGCCTTCCGGCCTCCGCGGTCCATTGTCGTAAAAGTTTTAATTAAATCCGGCTGCCGAAGCCGTATCCTCGCCGATTGTACGATCGAAAATAAACTTTCCTGGCCGCAACGGGGGTAAACGACACCCGCTTTCGTCCGGAATTCACGCTTTCCAACGAGCAGGCCCCCGGGGGCTCCCCGGATGCGATCCGTTTGAACGAATCGACTCCGTCGACTCGCGGTATTTTCGGTGAAATTATTTCAGACGGGACCGAAATTGTTACGCGGAGGTTTTGTCTTGCGAGGGACTCGGGAATCCTGGAATACTTTTGTTGAAATTGTCGACGTTAAGGTTTTCGCGTACTGTAACGTAGCTCTCTTGAGCTACGGAATTTGGGAGCCGAGACTACGGAGGCTTTGTCGCAGTACTGTGTCTTTCGAAGACTTTGTATAACATAGTAATATGTCGGTGTTCATCAACCAAAGCTCCGTTTTCCAAGGTTCACCTATAGGGAGTCCTGCATCCTCTCGAAAGGGTGTTGCCTCGGTACAAAATTTTAATGGGACGTTCACAGCGTAGGTCAAACGTAATTATCGAAACGTTTAAATTTGAATTTATCAAACACATCAAAGATTATTTTTTCATTGAGAAAATATATTTTAAAGGCCAAAGAAAAATACTAGTTATCCTAGTTCGAAGTTCAAAAATAAAAAAAGAAAAAATACACAAATAATGTTAAACGCGATTGCAAAAGAATAGAGTGATGATGACTGGTGAATGTATTATACGGTGTAACAAATTAGCTTTCACTGTTTTAAAGTTGAGCAACCATACGAGAATCATGCAATTTGTAAAAGAAATTACGCGTGGAACTTTAACTTCTGAACGATTTTAGAATCTGTAGAATAAACAAGCGTTGAACATTCTTCTCTATTTCACTCACTCTCAGCGTTTCTCTCTTTCGTCTGCAATGCGATGAAACCTACCAGAGATAACAATCGATAATTCCCAAGTACCTCGAGGAGTCAGCGAGCATTAACGAGGGATCACTGAAAAATCTTGACGATAATAGTTAACAAGATATCTCTTGCTTACGTATTAACTGACAAATCATCCTATCGCTTGCAAAGTTCAGTACATTAATTTTTACCCAAGATTCGTCCACTTTCTACCACCCTCCTCCGGGAGTTATCGACGAGCTGTTGCATTCTCTGCTCTACATCTCGACGTAGACCCCGGATTCTATCGAGCATAAATTCGCAGCGACCGTCGAGAATGCGTCTCACCCGTTTGGTTCAAGGACACGTAGCTTTTCGAGTGCCCAGGACCAAAAAAAGTGGCTCTCGCGCAAAAAGGAGGCGGATTTTTACAGCGAGACGCGCGGAGAACTATCCACCGGGCCCGATTCTGTTATTACACGTCGCGAAGTTGAGGATGTCCAGGCCCCAGGACCCGAGGACCACTTTTTGTACGAGCATGTATAATCTCAAGCGTGAAATAACCTATAAGAAAGAGACGATCGTCCCGTGGCCGGGCGTTCATTTATTTGCGCGCATGTGAGGCGCGCTGGCGCCATTTTTCAGCCAGCGCGCACGCCAAAGTGAAATTTCTTAATTTATCCCTCCATTAAGCATAGACACGTACAATTGTTAATGCTGTCATATTTCAAGCGAACGCGAGACTGCTAAAACCCATGGCGTCATATTTATCAACGGATGCAAATCGTTGCAGAGGAACCTTTATATTCCGCGCGAGAAGGAAGAGAATTCACTTTGCGCGGTCATCAATAACGTTGCCCCGAGATATTGTGTCATTTCATAAGTGCTTGCTTTTTTGCGTTCGTATAAATTTTATTCGAGGAAAATGCGTACCTATACGCTGAAAATGTTAATCATCCACAGTGGCAATCCTTGCCGTGTAATTTATTTCTATCATTAAGTTAATTCATCAATGTCCCTTTCATAGAAATTAGCTGTTCAGCTTCAGCTTCAAAGCTATTTCAGCTCCGGAACATTGTTGCGAATTGTGTTGATATTTCGGAGGAATATGTGGGGCTTCCACTGTGTTATCACTTTATTGCCATATGTAGATGATAGGTCTTTTCACTGAAAGAAAGAAATTTGGATTCGTGAATTTTAGCGATATAAAAATAAGTACGGAGACAAATTTTAAGTTATTTGGTCTGATAGCCATCGTATTGAGTTTAAAAAAGCAAACTTAATATGAATTTTTCTTACATTCTTTCTCAATGGGAGAAATATCATCTACTTAAACTCTCTTGGTAGGATAGCAAACAAAATCTGAATATAAAGAATCGATCAATTTCAAGGGATTCGAACTAAAATTGGGGTGACTATTCGAGTTTATTCGGTAATAAATATCGAAAAGTTTCATAAATCTGATGGCATTGTATACATTTCCAACCACCTACATGAAATCCCTAGGGTTCGAAAAGAGAGAAAGTGGGTTCCACGTGAACTGGTAGTCATAAGTTTCATAACAATTCCAGGCCTCACGTCGTGAGATTGACAATGGACACATGTAACAACTTGATTAGAATGTTTTATGGCACCCAAAATATTCATCAGACATAGCGCCATTAAATTACCACGATCGATTCAACACGCGTCTTGTTCGACAAGTACTTCTTCACCGTCGACAAAAATAAATTAATTTATTGATAATCCAAATATAACAATAACATAGTGGTTTAAAAAATATGTACGAAGCCTTCTTCAAAATAACATGGCAATAATAAAATAAGTAGATTTAATTAAAAATATTTATGCTCGATGAGGGTTGTTTTCATCAACCGAAACGTAGCTTGTATCGTGACCAAATATGAGTAAAAATTCAAGGATAACAATAACACAATGATTTGTAAAATGTATTACGAAATCTTCTTCAATATAACATGATAATACCTTCGTAGAAAAGTAATAAAATAAATAAACAGTTTAGATTTCTCTCCATAAGGGAAGGGTTGTCCTCATCAACCGAAGCATAGCTCTTACACTATTTATTTTTTAATAAAGTCGTTCTCACGACCAAACGAGAGTAAAACTTAAAATATTTGTGAAATATTTATAACTCACGAAGTCCGGATCTATCTATATCGCAGGAAATCTTCTTCGCCGTTCGTCTCGAGGGATTCGCGCGAATCGTTTCGATAAAAAAGGCATCACGCAACGCGGAGAATCTGCTCCCCGTGGCATAAAAGGGGGTTCCCGCGTCGACGTTAACGTTTCCATTAACCTAAGTTTAAGCCCCGTGCGTGACTTTGACGAGGATATCCATCGAGCTCTTTTTTTTTCTCGCCCTGCATCTTTTTCGTGGCGCATTATTCGGGAACGCTTGGGAGGTCGCTCGTAATCGGCCCCACGGCCATCCGCCATTCCCCCGATTCCTTCTGTCGGCGCAACCATCGCCACTTGATGTGCTCGCCTCCTCTCGATAACGGCTGACAGATCGTCAAGTAACCGTGCAGCTTATTCAAAGGTCTCAGGGGCTTCCATTCAATTTCACGCCTATCCACTTGTATCCAATTTACCTGGGAATATTCCCGTCGCGAAGAATGCGTGACTTTGATAAGTGTGCACCGCTGCGCGCAGGGAAACCTGTCTCTTCATTCCGCTAGATGGACTGCGTTTTGGTCCCGACGCGGATCAATTTACTCTATGATCGAAATTCAAGATTTCTAACGGATCTTTGAATCGACGTAAAATGAGAACTAGAGAAAATAATCTGGTGTTGAAATACAGTATTTTTTAAATGACCACCACAATCTGTGTTTCACCAATAACACGATCCTCGAGATCGTTGAGAGTTTGTAGTTTGTTGGGATAAACGCGAGATTTAACATGGCAAGAACAAGAAAAATTGTAATGGCGCCGAGCCGCGAGATCTTGGTGACCGGGTGACAGCTGCAACTTCGATTTCGATAAAGCGATGGTCATAGCAGAAGCGTAACATATGGTACCATCTTGTTGAAATCATATCACAGACAAATAAAATTCATGCCATTTATAGCAAAGAAAATATAAAATCATCGAAATAACACCTTTCTTATAAAGTGCCCCTAATGATAAAAATGTTTCCTCCCGGCTTGCGGCATTACGAAACTGTTTTTACAAAATTTGAAAATGGTCCCATATTGAGGGTAGAAAATGAAAGAATGAAATGAAAATATTGTTTAATCGAATAACAGAACGAAAAAATATATTCAACGTCAGATTCCCAGATGTCTGTATCTGATCAATCCAAATACCGAGCTCTGCTGATCGAGAACGTGTCCCCGGTAATCTTGCGTCAGAATCGCGAAATGGAAAACGTTCGTCGCTCGACTAATCCGCTAATAATCCCGCGTAGTTCTCCAATAACTCGTGGCGGACACACGGACTCCTATTTAGTCCAGCTCGAAATCGCCGAAGGTGCGGTACTGGAACGAACGTCGCACGGAAAACAGGATTCGTGCGATACCGCGTCGAATCATGTATCGATCGACGCCACTATCTCTTCCTCAAATTTACAGCACCTCCCGTGATATTGGAAATAAAACCACGATCGATACGCAGAATTTGAGCATTACAATATTGTAATGCAAATATAAAAAAATGATTATAAACAAGAGATAAATGTTATTATTTTTGATAATGATAATCTCTTAAAACCTTAAATGAAAGTCTTAAGAACAGAAAATAAATGTAAGAGATGAAATGAAGGAATTCACAAAATAATATAAAATAACTAGACTTCCTCGAAAACGTTAAAAATGAAATTTAAAAATGAGGAAGAAAAATGTATAAGGATGTTGAAGGCATCAAAAATAAACTCTCCCTCGATAACGTTCACGTCGCAGAACTGAGTCAACGAACATTAGAGGATTACTATATTTGTTTCCATATACAGTAGTTTCGATTATCAGACACCCGGTTATCTGACAGCAGCGAACTGACAAATAAAGCGTAGGAATTTTATATATTTTACTACATTACCCATGGTTGTGTTTGTTTACAATGAAAAACGAATTTTTAAGAAAAATCGACAGGGGGTAGGTGGAGAAATTTTTCAGCGAAATTAAAAAATTTCAAATCGTTCTGAAAAAATTATTTTTTAGTTGCAGGGATAAATTACAATCATTTTTGGTCATTACAGATACCCCCGAAATCTTACGCACTTTCGAGAAAAAAATTCCTTACCGAAAATATAATTTCTGGCCAGAAATGTCTGCCCGAATTTTCATGCGAATCTTTAAAACGTCATAACTTCTGAACGGATTGGACGATTTTAATGTTTAAAAAAGCAAACTACGCGTATTTTAATGGAGAATATGTATATATCGCAAAAATATTCGAAAAGTTGGTCCTTGACCCCGCAAAATGAGAAAAACCCCATAAAAATGGTTCAATTTTCAAACAGCCATAACTTCTATAATAGTGAATATATTTCAATGAAATTTTTTCCTGAAGTAGAGCCCATGGGTACCTACCAAAAAGTATTAGACAACTTTTCTGTAGGGCGTCAAACAAATTTATTAAAAATAAAAAACGAATTTTTAAGAAAAATCGACAGGGGGTAGGTGCCTAAATTTTTCGGCCAAAACAAAAAATTTCGAATCATTCTGAAAAAATTATTTTTGGTTGCAGGGGTCAATTACAATCATTTTTGGTGAATAGACATACCCCCCAAATCCTACCCACTTTCTAGAAAAAAATTCGAGAAGATGTGAAATTTTTCGACAAAATTAAAACATTTCGAATCGTTCTAAAAAAATTATTTTGAGTTGCTGGGATCAATTACAATCATTTTTGATGAATACATATACCCCCAAAATCCCACGCATTTTCGAGAAAAAAATTCTTTACCGAAAATATAATGTGTGGCCAGAAATGTTTCTGTAATTTCATTTTCTGTTTCACTGAACTTTACTATATCAGGTTTTTACTGCTTACTAAATACAACTTTTTGATTTATATCTGTTATGTCTAAAAGAAAAGACTTTTAAAAATTATAAATTGCTTTCTAAGTTTAAATTTTTGTATGGTAGAAGTAGTCTTGGAACTATTTTAGCCGAAAAAGGCTATAATTTGAAACAGTGAAATATCTCTACGTCCCGGTAACAAAAACGATGGGTGTGGGCGAGTTACGTGGTTCGCTAGTCTCCTCGTCAATGACTGCGTAATCCATAATTCTGTGTGGTCAACGACGCGTTCATCCAAGGTACCACAGAAAAATGGAGAGCCGTGGTGTCGATAGCCGCGCAATTCGCCCGCGAAATGGCTCGAACAGGCGTGCCGTTCGCTCGTCCGGCCGCTAATATTGTACGTTGGCCCATTGTGGGCCGGCAACAATAATTGGTTACGACTAGCGATGGGATCAAACACCTTGCAAGCAGCTTCGAATCCAAATCAACCACTGGACATTGTATTCGAATCTCCAACGCGAATCTTAAGTATCAGAGTCAGGGATTTAACACTAGATTTATATAAAACTCATCTGTCGATGGTTACATTGAAATGCGGATTTTCTTTTAATTAAGATACATATTCGTGTTATTACGTTAACCAAATTCAACATAAATTGCTAACAAGTAATATTTTTGAGTTGTGTAATCTTAAATGTAGAATTTGAAGTCAAATTGATGAGTTCCATAAATCTGTTGATGTATATAACATTTTTGCAAAGCTATACCGAAACCAATTCAGAGACACTAGGTTAGAAGTTTCAGAAAATCGGTATAATATTGATAAGAAAGTAATAAAGAATCTTGAAAATTACAATCAAATCTAAAATCTGGAGAATATAGGTAAATACACCCATCAGTAAACTGCATTTATGCACTTAATATGCAAAAATATAAGAGATATTTTCAAGTATGTAAGTTACAAATAATTTTATTGAATTGAACAACCCTTTACGAAGCTCCCATTTCGTTGATTCTATTAATAAAAATGCAAATTTGCAAAAAGATCCGCAGTCTATACGTATATCAGTATTCCAGAATTTCGGTTTCTGCAGAGATTACGAAGGTGCAACTTTAAAATGGCGGTAGTTTCCACTTGGGTACGAGTCCCCGAGCTCTGATTCGCGAGCACGCATTGAACTTGATCCCATCGCTAGTTACAACGGCAATACGGGAAAGAAGGTTCATTCAGCGGCCCCGGGAATGGCTATTATGCTAAACGCCGCCAATTAAGTCAGCGGCTCTCCTTTTGTTCCGCGGTCGGAAACTCGACTCGCGTCCTCCGCGCGAGAACCCGCCTCGTCCATAACGCGTGTCGTTCGTCGGCGTGTCCGTGCTATTGACAGGTGTCGATGGGTCGCTTTCCAGCGAGGAAAGTGGAGAGACGACAATGGAGACGCGTCCCCGTCGGTGGAGGGACGCTGGAATCCGATAACAGAATGTGGGTGGGGGGCGACGCGCTACGTCCCGACGGTGAAACTCGGGTGCGTCGGTGGCCGTGTTTGAACAACGCTGATGTTAATTCGCTGTTTCGTAAGTCATCGACGCGTCTGAATAAACGAGTGGTTCGCCTACGTTGGAGAAAGATTGGGAAAGGGTTCGTCCACTCGTCGTGCAAAACGATCCTAGTAATTTAATCAACTCCTTCAACTTCTTCGAACTTTCGTCGCTGGACATTACCAACTTTTTGCCATTCTGCTGATGTTTGCTCCTTTCATTTTATTTTTCTTCGGTGTAATTCATTATTTTATTCCTTTATTCTATGCTTATTGATGCTCTCTATTTCACTGTTCTCAAGATTACTATTTGCATCTGTTTTTGTTTGCTGCAACTTGGTAATGATACACCATAATGGCGATTCACGATACGTGAACGGAAACTTGTGTTTCTTATGAATTCTTTCCATTTATTTTTATCAAATGTTGTTTTTATTACACTGTGCATTGTTTCTATTTACAAAATAGTTTTTCTTGTTCCTTTTTTGGTATTTATATTTTCAATTTATTTAAACACAAATCCTTAAATGTCTCAATGTATGAACAAATGGACTTATACCAGTCTCAATAACTACTCAGTTTATAAGAAACAAATTTTCTTTTCATTTAGTGAATCACCATTATAGCGTACGAATACGAGTAACTGTATATTCTTATAGTTGATGAACTTTGATAGTAAATGTATTAAATATGTAAAATGATATTCGAGCTCCCCGACTCTCGAGTTCTCCGAATATGAGAACCTCCGTCGCATAATCGACACACCGAGTGCAAAGGCTAATCGGGGCCAACTATTTCTCACGCTTAACCATTACCGTGTCACGGCTCGTGCCCAATTTTTTAAAAGCGTAAACACCACGACCGCCAACCGAGTCGCGCGAGTTTCGAGACTCTTTTAGATAACATCCAACGGACGTCTGTCCAGCGTCAGGCTCGAAATAAAAATGTCGATCGAGTCGTAAATATCGCTGAAAAAGCGAGGGTGCGGGAACAGAAGAAAAAAAAAACTGTTTCGCTAGGGCGTTTTAACGCACGAGACTTCGGGTTACCGAGAAGGGGTCTTTGTCTTCGTTCGAGACACGGCGCCTGTAATAATCTTCGCTTCGGACCACCCTGAATCTCGCCATCGTTCACGAGACCGTGTTGTTGACAAAAAACCTCCCAAAAATTGCAATTCTCCGCACGATTACGATTTTTTTTAGCTAATAGCCAATTCGAACAATTCGCGTTTCCGTTTCCTGTCCTTGTATTCGAAGAATCTTCTAGCTTATAGTCGCGTGATGTTACTGATAGATTGGTCGAGACTACGTTCTTCCTTTATGGTGATCGGTAGACTGCACTTTGCATGCATTTATGGCGAGTACTGATATGGAAAATAGATTTCACACTCTACAGCGTGTTAATCATAATTGCAACCACGTGAGATCTAAACTGACGCTCAGAATTGAGGCTCTAATAATTCTGAAAGATAATTGATCGTGCTAAAATAGATTTACAGTTGAATAATAAATTTTGTTTTCATTTGGATATAAAAACTATCTCAATGTTACAAAACGAGACTAATAGGATAGAATCCTTAGTGTTATTTTACTTCAGAGTAATTTATTTATTTATTTATCTATTTACTCGCGGTTATAATACGGAAAAGGTATTTTACTAGCTTTAGACCTCGAAATTTCTCAAAAGATACGTTAAAGAAGTCAACAGATACAGAATATTTATTAGCAGCAGTGCTGAGTAATTTAAGAAAGGCAATAAATAATCGAGCATGATCAATAGACTGTAGAGAACGAATTCTGAAATCAATGAAAGTTCAAGTCCCTCGAATCCTGGGAAGAAGAGACACCAAAGAATGTTTTCGTAATCTGTTTGTAGGTCGCTAGTGACATTAATTATTGTCTCAGTGCTTCATGGTTTATCCAAAACGTAAACAGAAGGGTTCCAAGGAGGAAAAAAATCGTAAGCCATCGTCTATGCTAGCTCGCTAGTGGTCCATAAAGCAGGCAACATCGGTAGGCCCAAAAAACTAGTCTTCGCGCGAAGGTTCTTCCAAAAGTTCAAGTGGCATGCGACGAGGAGGGAGAATGCCCGTAGAGAACACCATAGAGAGTGACTAGGGATTTATAAGATGCTTAAGGAGATTTCGTGAAGTCCCCATTCAGGACCTTTGGCGTCGTCTTACGGTTGAGGTAAAGGGACGTATCTCAAACCGTGAACGTCGCCTTGTCCCAGGCTCTCTCCTCTTCTCTGTTCCTCCATCTTTTCTTTACGAACGCCTCCTTTCGTCTTAAATTATGCACCCTTATCTGAAGGGTCGAAATAAGCTCGCGGCAGTTTCCTCGCCGAATTTATTGGCTCCCGGTCCTCGGCTAAATAAATATCAAAGATATCTCGCAATGTACGGCCTGCTAAATCTGTCGTTCCTTGAGCACCGAACGAGTTTAGGAAAACATCGGAGGATGGGAGAAACACGAGCAAACGGATCGCTGCGGTTTCGACAAGACACTTTCCAGACGTTCGACGTATGTACTACGGGTCTTTCATCCTATCTTCCGTTATGAAGACCACTCACATGATTTTTAACCATGATTTTACGAGCTACAGTGGTTCCCTCGTTAACGTTCTCTGGCTCCAGTTCGCGACGTGTACGTTATCGAGAAAGGTATTATTAAATTGTCTGTTGTCTCTGTCGAAATATTCAATGTTTGCTTATTTTATAAATTCTAAAATCGTTTAGAAATCGAAGTACATATATAACTTTCAAATAGTTCAACTTTAAAATAGTGAATCTTATTTCTTAATAATGTTGCACCTTTAAACACATTCATCAGTCTATTCTTTTGCATCACATTTTTAATTGCTTCGGTTTTTTTATATATTTCTATTCCTCACTTTTAAATTATATTCCAAATTCAAATTTAGTTACGCCTAAAATCGCGTTAAAACAATGTCAACTAAAACAGGGCTAGCTATAGTTTGAAATAGAGAAAGGTCTCCGGAGCCTACAATCGTCCTACAAGCTTCACTATTGAAAATAGACTAAAATTAAACGAATCCATACGTAGGTACTCCTTTATAGAAAGAAAACCATACTTAACTCGTAACTCGAAAACTGTATCCTCTCGCTTTCAACGCAAAGATGGAAGGCAGGAATTATTCTTCCGAAGGAACGACTTCAAGAAAATAGTTCCGTATTTTCATCGCACGAGAGGCTCGTCGGGGCGGGAAGCACGTAAATACTTCGCTCGCGATGAAAATTCCTCGATCCGTTTTTCTTCGAGGAGTTCCTTCACGGTCCGCGCGAGCCATTAAAATACAAGAAACTGGCTCCAGCGGAAAATTCAAAAGGACTCGGAGCAGTTTTTGTTCATTAGCCGAACGACTCTCTCTTTCTGTTTGGTCTTTTCCTCTCGAAAACTTGCATTTTTCGCAACCGGGGCGAGAAGAAAAAGACAGCCGCGACAGAAGGGCCAGCGACGACGTTTCGCATTCAGCTCGAGTCGCGGGCAAAGTTTTCCGCGACGGAAATTCCATCGACGCGACTGGAATCGACGAAAGAGGTTAAGCAATATCAATCCATGAGGCAGCGTTCAGAGTTCTCGATGCGACTGCACTTACCATAATGAGAAATATGTTGCGTTCCGGGGTGAGGAAACGTCAAGCACGATTGTAATTTAATAAATTCGATCGTTACAGAAAGATTTCACACCTTTGGGTCGATAGAGAACTGTTGAAAATTGGCCTTGATCAGTTCCACGAAGGTCAAATTTTTTTTTATGATTGCTGCATATTTTATCAATCGAGCAGAACAAAATTGCGAAAGGAACCTGAAAGAAGAATCATAAATAAATTTAACCTTGAGAAAACTGATCAAGGTCAATTTCCAAAGGTGTATCCCCTTCCATAGGATGAAAATTCAGAAGAATTTGTTTCTTCTAGAAACAAATATAACTATAAATTAAAAAGTAATCGTACAGGCCTTTTAGTCTCTTTTATAGAGTCGACTAACCCTGTCACTGTCGATCGAAGGTGGCCAAATCTGGTGGAAAACGTTTACACTAGCAATCGTTTAATAAATCATGATTGCATTTATCGTTTGTTTAAAATTGATTCGGTGTTTCTCGACTAAAATGGATCGGTAGACGCCTTATACGTAACCGCTTAGCTCGAGAATGTCATTTGTTGCGCGATCCCATTCGCTGGAATAGATTACATGCCCTTTTTCATGCGCTCCACTGCCAAAAAATCGCCTAAACGAGTCTGCGTTGGAACCGACAGCGCCGTTGGCGGTACCGTGCGTCTCGAGGATTCTCCGAAAAGGAGCCCGACGATTCTAATTGCAGCTATTTCGAAGCTTCTCCTTGCGGCGGTTTCCTGAGTGACGAGCAAAAGAAGCGAAAGACCAATGGGTTCCCTATTTGGACAAATTGGCCCATCGCGGCGCATCTTAGACCCCGACCACGTTGTAATTATCGAATTTACCCGATATTTACGATGCGATCTAATGCTCGTTCGTGGTCCAAGCCGCGTTTTGGCATCTTTATCGCTGTCGGGTCCACCCTCATCGCGATTACTATTCCTCAAAAACTGACGGCGATTTGTCTTAATTCGCTCGAGACGCGTTCAGTGGGCATCGTGAAGGGTGGTCGCGACTTCGAGCTCTGTTTTTTGATCGGAACTTGGGGTTAAATTTAATTTATTTATTCATATCCACGGGCAATACCTTCTTTGTACACACAGACAATATTTAATTATTTAGTGAACTAGCTATTAATCATTTCTGACGACATTTCTTTTTTTTTCTTATTGGTTCCATGTTGTGTCTGTGTACTGAAAATTTATATACAACATGAAAATTTTTATTGTAATTATTATAGAGCTTTTGGTTTGATTTTACAGCGTTCGACGAGTCATACAATATGAATAACATGAGATCGGTTGATTAATTTATTTTAATTAATTTGTAGCGAACAGAATATCTTATTTTCTCTTATCTACTCCTTTTTCTAAACGAAACAATAATTCGTACTCGTAACGCTCGTACGCGAAACGTGGAAAGTTAAAAGCAACGCGGAAAAACAACGTCTAAACGTTCAAAAGACTCGCCTTCATTAATGTCATAATTACGTTCATGGGACTGCTCAGCAAATACCCAGGAGGAGCGATTAAATACTAAATTCATAAAAATAAGAGCTCTCGTAAATTCAAACGGAAGCGGAATAGCACTTAAGGAGAAAATTAAAACAGCATAATTCTCCGGCGATACCAACAACCGAATAATAAAAAACGAAAGGGTAACAGCTACTTGGAAGATGAAAAAGCGGTCCTCCTACGCTCGGTTCGTAATTATCTCGTTCGTTAACGAAGAATTTAATTAACTCGGAATAACTGTCCAGGTTAAGTTCGGTATAGGATAAGGAAAACACTCAGGTAACCGAGGAGATCAGGATCAGGGGAATTCGGTGTATTCGAGTGTCCCTGCTTCCAAATACAGGGATCACCTAATCACTGCTCCAACTCACTAACTCCCCTTTGCAAAATCTAGTAAACAAAAATGCAAGGCATTCGTAACCAATATAGAAATATTCTCTACTTACTATTAGAAAATATAATTAGAAAATAAAAGGATTTATACTAAAACTCGTCCAGTTGCTTCTATTTAAAAAGATATTAAAAATATATACATTTAACATTTCATTAAATGTTCTCTATTTTCTAAAAGAAATATCATTTTGAGAGAATAGGTTACAAATATTTTTCTTTGATTATATCCTGGTAGAAAATTTATGTAAATAAAATTCGATAATGTTTTGTTAATTTTGAAGGATATTTGCGATCTGATCAATTATGCAAGTACACGAGAGTCGCTATAAGGGTCTGAAAGGGTTGTAGCCACCATCGTAATATAATATCTTAAGTCGTACCGATTTTCGCAACTCTCCGCGAAAATCCCCTGGAAACGCTGCAGCAGTTGGCGAGCTACGAAACCGCCGATCCGGTTACAACCGATGTTTCGATCTCACGGAATCTCTGCAGGTGCATGTCCCGATTTTACATCCCGCCCGACCACCCCCTTGGAAAACAGGGAAATTCGACGAGCCTTCGAACGCTGGTTTTCCTCCGCGTGTTCGAGTTTGATCCGACGAACGTTTCGCTAGACTTCCCAGAAGGAATCTGTTTGTCTCTCGTCGTGCTATTATTTGCGGAATCCGCCGGGTACGGAGTCAAGTGCTCGAAGCGATCGCGTGCGCTAATTGACTCGACGATTGATTCAATTAACTGTTTTTGTCGTTATTCGACTTACGAGGGGGATACGTGGAGTTTGGAAATTGGAATTTCCATTACGATATTGCGTTATTGGAATGTTAACTTTGGTATAAGTAGGAAAATCATAGACTTATATCATTCACGTTCAGTAGCACTTTAGTGGTTTATTTTTTAACGAAAGTCGTTGAAACAATAATATTTCTTTCATTTTCTTAGGGAATTATTATGCTTCTAATATACTTTCAAACTTTTTTTTTAATTTCTTTGTAGTTTAAAAATGTTACAATGATTGTATTATACCCACTGCTCAATTTCTAGGTAAATCTATCTGTCAAAAATCGAATAAATTGTGCCATCTTTTATAACAGTTTTAACAGAAGCAGAGCGTTAATTTTTCCATTTTCTCTGAAGCAGGCTCATTTTCCTGGAATTTTATACGCCTAAGTAATCGTAGATCTAATGCTACGTTGCACCGTGAGATAACTTTAAGATAACAGTAAGATAACCGACAATACATACGTCGCGTGTTTCCTAAACTAAAACTGATTTCATGTTTTCTTTATAATTCGAGATCGTCACCCCCCTCGTGTCTTGCAACGAAGATCGAAAACACCGTTGCGTCTTAATTCAGAAACCTAGTAATAAGAAGAGCCGAAGGATCCGGAACGTCGGTCGTTAAGATTTCCTATCTTTGTACGCCATTGGAATTCCTTGGCGATCGTCCACCCTCCGTGGAACGAGCTCTTAGTCAAAAGCCTTTAGAAACTAAAAAATTCTATTCCCCTCCCCTTTGCGTTTCATTCTCAAGAGAAATTCCGTCCTCTTTTCGCTTTCCGGTTACGATAGCCCGTGGTGTACAATAGGAAAACGCGAAAGAGGCATAAGAAAGTTTCGCGCTGCTCAAAGCGTCGCTCTATTTCCTGTTACCACAAAGCTCTGGGCTGCTCGCGACTCGCGACACCCACGTCACGGTTGAATGGCGCGGGCATTTACAATGTTACATGCCCACAGGGTGTTTCGCTAAGTTCGTCGCTGAATCACATGTGTCGTACAGTAATATCGTCCTGAATACGCCCGTTCACCGTAATTTTTCACCGCATTTTCTGCCTACTTACTCCCATCGGTAGCACAATCAGGTTAGGTTTTCTATCCACTTACCAGTAACATAGCATTTGTAGGGTAATGAGCTTTGGCTTTTCTGTCTATTCTATCTCATTTTAGTCTATTTTCTATTTTATTCTATATTCAGAAAGAGACTAAACAAGTTGCCATGTTGTAAACTAACCCTGTTTATTACTAGTATAAATAGTGTACTGAAGTTAATAGAATTTTTGATTGGGATTTTCTGTCTATTCTATTTTATGAGGAATGTATACAACCGAGGGATCGTTCGAGCGCTTGTGAGAGCGCGACCCCTCTAGTGGCGAGCATGGGAGGCGACGCCACAGCGTAATGAAGTTAATAGAATTTTGGATTGGAGTTTTCTGTCATTCTATTTCATTTTACTTTATTTTTTATTTTATTCTATATTCAGAAAGAGGCTAAAAAAATTGTTGTGTTGCAAATTAACCCTTGTTTGTTACTAGTGTAAATAGTGTAATGAAGTCAATAGAATTTTGGACTGGGGTTTTCTGTCTATTCTATTTCATTTTATTTTATTCTATATTCAGAAAAAGAACGACACTGAACAAATTGTTGCATTGTAATCTAACCCTGTTTATTACCAGTACAAATAATGTAATAGAATTAATAGAATTAATAGAATTTTGGGTAGGAGTTTCTATTTGAGTGCCCATATAAAATTTTATAACAATTTGCTGTGGCACAAGTTTATAGCTGATGTCAACTTCTATAAATATGGGGTATTTTGTCGGCCACAAACGAGTGCCGGACAACTGCAACGCTGTGCAGTAATGTGTTAATAGGATATATATTAGAAGTGTTAGGCGTGTAATAAGGTTAGGTCTTTCTGTCCACTTATTAGTGGTATTAGCTGTATATGTAATGAGGTTACGTTTAAATAACTGTATTTTAGCTGCACCTTCTTTCTTACACTTCTATGTACTTCCTGTTTATATACTTTCTAGTCTCTTACTTTTGTATTTATATCACGAAAAAACAAATTTCTGACGTTGAAATATCATCGTCAAGTATCTTCCTATGAAATAATTTTAATTTGGATTCGACGATGACAGGCGTACTGGTAACAAATTTCAGAAATGGTACCGACGAGAAGCCTTTCTGAACGATGTTAACCATACACCCTGTATAGAATGATGTGTGAAATCGAAGTGCACGCGTACGAGCGCGTCCAAGTGCAGAGCGCAAGGCGTTTATATCCATACTATGATTATAGCCGTGAGCTACAGCGCGTTAGAAGAGGCAGTCGGCTTTGATCTGCCACGTTGGCCAACATTATACACACTCTGTATTGATCCTGTGAACGACTGCCTGAAACGTTGTTCGTTTCACTCCGAATTAAGACGATGCCAAAGGGCGGCGGCTTTGTGACGCGTTAATACGGAATGAATAAACGCGATAATATCTTCGCGCGAACTAATAGCTTTCAAACCGCAGCCACCGACGAGAAAATTAAGACGAGGTTTTACGACAGCAATTTGTGGTAAATCGTTACGAGTAACATGGCATAGAACAAAAGTACAAATTCGATTTTGGGTCCTTTATCGTTTGTGGCAGAATATACTCGTTCTTTTCCTCTGCAAGATTATGTAAACATATATAAAAAATAATACTGTTGAATTCAAGTTTGCAGTATTTATGTAAATGAATTATTGTGTATTTTAACACAGCTTTTCGATTGGATGGAAGTATAAATTCGTGAGAAATTAATTATAATAGGAGAGATTTCTTATCGAAGTTGAATTTGGTAAAAATGAAATAAACTTATAATATAATATATGTCTTATGTAGAGTATAAGATAAAAGTGACTTTCAGTTGTGGATATAATTCTTGAAATAAACTGGAATTTTCAAAGATCGAATTTAAAGAAGTATAAAGATTTTTAAAGGGAGTTATTAAAATCTGAACTTCGCAATATTACATATTCTGATAATAGTCTTATTAACTAAGAAGTTTGGGAGCCACCTGGGAGTTCAAGGTTTGAACCATGGTACTCTGAAGCTTTAAACTTGCAAAGTCGAAATCTCTTCCACCCACATACTTCGCCTAAAAATCATCCTAATAAGTAATAACCTTCGTGGTGAATTTATAATCGATCGTGGTTAAATTTTTTAAGTCGAAAGAAACACATACTTGAATAATTCGATTTAACCTGGTTGAGTTGATCAAGTTCTCGTTAGTTTCCGATGTAAATAGGAAATATACATATGTATAGCAAAGATAAAAGGAGAGAATCTTCAGTTTCCACTGTCTTAGAATAGTCTAATAACGTATTAAAAGTATTAAAACTTTAGACGCGTGCAGTTCCGAAACTACTATTGTTTTATTAATAATTGAACCATTTTTAGTAGTGGTAAGGCCTCCCCTTTAAAATGATTTTTGGTTTAAGTCGATCCGACTTTTCGTTTTCGAGATATCGTAATTTATGTAAAGGAGTAATTTTTCAATTTCCGCTATCTCTCTGTCCCCGGCGTACTAAAGCCTACTAACGCCTATTAAAAATACTAAAAGTTTAGGCGCGCGCTGTTCCGAAACTACTAGTGTTTTATTAATAATTGAGCCACTGTTGGCAGCGGTGAAGCTTCCCCTTTAAAACGGTTTTTGGTTTTTGTCGATCGGACTTTCCGTTTTCGAGATATCGTAATTTATGTAAAAAGTAATTTTTCTTAATTCGACTATCTCCGTCTCCGTCTGACGCGTCGCGCTGGACCTCTCTGTTTCGTACGTGACTCGGGGCCGACTGACCTTGTCTCGGGCGTAGTATTTCCAAGAATTTACTACGCACTGCGTACTATCTACGCGCGCGGGGGATGAATGAACTCGCGCGAGCGCAACAAAAACGTAAACAAACCCTATCTCCGAAACTAGCCACCGCATCGACTTGAAACTAAAATCACCATATCTCCGGAACTAATAAAGCTATCGACGCTCACAAACGCTCATTTTAAAGGACATTTCATCCTCTATCTACTGATCATATCACCTATCATAATTTTTTCTATCTTCTATGTTTATTCTTAAATTTACTTTGACGCCATACACCCAAAAAAATTTCAGCAACTCCTATTAATCATACAACTGGTATGCGATAAAACTGGATTATAAATTGTTTATTTAATATTTAAACGACCAAATAAACAGCATAATTTGAATAAAATTATTTATGATTGAGGTCGTTTCAAATAAATATTTTTAAATTACTATTTGAAATAAATTTCGCCCGTGACTGCGGTATTTCGGACACGCGGGCTAACTATTTCTTTCGTACGTAAATGGATCTTCAAAGGGTTGGCGTAACGCGAGAATTAATCGGAAACAGCGATGGTCTCTTTCTGTGGTCGATGTCACGAAGAACTATTTCCTCTGCGGACTCGCAAACGAGGGAAACAACAGTATCGGTTGAAACAGGATATTTTTCAGCGGCCGAGTCAGCTTCGATCGGTACCAATGGGAAACGCGTCGGAATTCCAGGGTGTATTGTTCGTGACTTGGTACCATGCCAGTTGCAAGTTCCAAGCACAGTGGCCGCTACCACCAACCTCACCCTGCGATCTCCTTATTAATGAGCTACCCATTTTCGTCGGTGATTTACTACTTCCCTTTGTAATGCATCCCCCTTTCGTTGGCCCCGCATTCAATGCGTCTTCTCGCGGCCCGTTACCGTCACGAGTAAATTTTATTTTGTATAATCATCTGCTCGTTCAACCTTTTATGCTCAACCCCTCCAAACTTCAGATCGACATCCATAATTCAAGGGATCGTACACATCAATTTCTGTACAGTAAACTGGTAGTTATTTGAAACATTAGTCTCAAATCTAGGCCTGCATAGCTCAATATTCAATACAATTATTCATTCTCAGTGGCAGATGCAAAGGGAAGATTTCAACTTCTCTCTATTGGCCAGAAAAACCTATTATCTGAATTTTTAATTTTCATCAGGAATTTCTAAGGTTGGGATTTTTGAATTCTAGATTTGCTATTGTCTGATAGAGTAAAATTAATATTCTCATCGAATCTTCGTTTTACCTTCAACATCTCCAAGTCCACAATTTAAGGAATCTTCCAAAATAGTTTACGTAACGTAGACCGATAGTCATTTGGTATACAATTGTTCCCAGAAGGAATCTAGGTCTGGATAGCTCAATTGGTCCTATCAAGGGTTGGACAAACGAAGATTCAAAATTGAAATTCTGATCTGGTAAAGAATGTCCAAGCTTCCTTTTCTCTCCAGCGCTCTCAGGCGTAGAACTCATTCTGGAGTTTCTCATTACATACTTCGAAACCTATTTCTTCGACCATGGTGTAGAATAGAGCTAAACCCTTCGTATTGTTATTAATGTTGGTTATGTGTCCTGCTTTTATTAATTATTCTTCACGGTTGATACAGTAGCATTATCCTCGATGCAATTTTCATATACAACGATGAAACAGTCATAAAACAAATATGAATTGTTTTGCTTACAGTTTTCACTATAATTCATTATAAATATTCCAACAGTTGTACTCTTAATAATTCTATCAGATTGATCAAATTGTTTGGTTTCAAATACTATATCAGTTTGAACGAAAAAATAAAAAATTTATATATTTATACCTCTATTATTTTATTTATAAAGAAAGGTTTGAAAACCAGAAAAAATCTGGGAAGAACGTAATTGCTGCTCGTGCATCGTTCGGGAAACGTTCAATTTTCTCTGCGGGAGGATCGAGAATCGCGATGCCGTGAATTAACGCGGAGGGTGGAAGCGACGACACGCAATCGTCGCTCGAATTCACATTTATCGGCGAAACTAGGGGCGCGCAATCTCCTCGCTGTCGCTTATTGGCGAAACGGGGTAGCCACGCGACTGCGAAAATGAAACGTTTCCCATCCAACGGCGGTTAGTAACGACGGAGAATAAATTTTTATTAATTTCCAACCGACCCTGCGACATCGAGGACCCGGGATTTACACGGAATTATTAAAAATGGGGTCGCGGGAACGCGTGCTGTTATTTATCCCAACTCGGCGGAAAAAAGTACGCGATTAAAACGCGGAAATATCGTGATCCTCGAACGCGAAGCTCGGCCCAACGAATCGTCAACATTTCGCTTGAATAATAGATAATCGATACTCCTGTTAATAGATTGTACCATCGGTTTGAGATTCCATTATTTTGTAAATTCTAATCTTTTACATTTATTTATTTACTTTGTTTCTGTATGAAATATATTGTCAATATCCACATTTTTAGTGGATTTAGAATTGTAATTTTAACAAGGAAGATTCATTTATCTTAACGAAAACAATTAGAGTGTCTAACATTTTTATAAAATAAAATACACAATCAACGTATACGTACCATTACGTCTGTTGTAACTTAAAACCGATGGTTCTAGATCTACTACAACCTCGTTTCATAACCTAAAACTGCAAGCCTTTGTCGCGGTACTACGTCTTCAATCCATTGTCTTCCGTTACGCAGCTATCGATCTTCTTCTTATACTCCCTTTTTAATACATGGTTCTCAGACATACACTCCAACGAATAAGACCGGCTACGAGTGTTTGTCTTTCTTCTGTAATATACAGTTCGCGAAATAAAAGTATCTTTGAACGACAGTTTTTAAGAGACAAGGGAATCCTTTCGACTCATTCACGATTTGTTTCCCGAGAAGAAGCCCTATGGACCCACTCCTCCATTTAGAATCGGATGCAGCGCTTTCCGCTTTGACGTTCTACGCAAAATCACAGCGTTTCAAATCTGCAAACATTCAAAACAACAATCCTTTGTGTAATACGTGTATTCGTACTCTGCAAATATAATAATTCGTTCTATTTCTGTAGTCTTCTTGCTTCAAACTGAATATATTTTTTCCTGCAATTTAATACTCGAATACTTCGATATAATACAGTTGCATAATATGTGTAAAAGTTTCGTTAATTGCATTGCTAACAAGTCTTTATCAGTGTGTCTGAAATAAAGCATTTATAGAAAAATATTTCTTGCTCTTTTATGCTACATTTTAAAAGGTTATAACGAAGCTGTGTTTCCTCGATGGAACTGAAAGTATTCTAAGAGCTCGTTGGAAATATTATCACGAATTTCGAATCCCAGCACCACCATTTTCCTCGACGAGTTTCTAGTCGTTTCTAGGCCCAGGACTTTAAAAAACTTAATTCTGCCCCCCACGCACGAGCATTAAAGTCGAGCTTTCGTTCAAGTCGTGGCGTATCGAGTTCAGAAACAACGATATCCGATCCGGCGGCGAACAATGGCGGTACACGAGCGTGTCTCTGGAATTGTCTCGTGCTTCTAACACGAGTTCAACTGCACCTCGGTTTGCCGGATAATTAATTCCGTCCTGTCGTGTTTCCCGACGTCGACGCGTTCGTTCTTCTTCTCCGCGTCCCCGATCGTCCCCACTCGGTCGGCTGCCCCGTTACTAATTAATTGACTTCTCGTCGCTAGGCCCTACAGAAATTAATCCGGTTCTGTTGTCGGTCCGATGCAGCGGCACGGAACGATTCGTCTCGTCCTGTTCCTTATTTTAGATGCTCTTGCTGTCCCTGCCTCTATTTTTCACGCCTCTCGTTCACGTACCAAGGTGTCAATACAGGTAATTGATCCGCCAGCGAAATATTTATCAGCGTCGATGATCATCGAACCGATGAATTTATGGGGGATCGAATTTTTCTATTGCAATATCATAGTATCTGGGAACAGTTCTTGCATCTTACTGGATGGTTTTGGATATCTAACGAATCCTTTTCCAACTTTATAATCGTCGAATTTGTCGATGGGCCTGACGGATGATTTATAACTCGCGAATAGTAGTACCTCGATTACTGCACGAGAGTCTCCCTCGTTACGTCGATAAATAGAAGAGATCGTGGAGGTAAACGACAAGTAAACTATTTCTCCTTGAATGAATTACCTCGATTATTGCTGGAATTTTCACCCCCGATTTTCTGTATTAATGGAAGTTTTGTAGATTTTATTATTTATCAACGAAGACTTTTTCGTGTTTTCGATGAATTTATGGGGGATCGAATTTTTGTATTGCAATATCACAGTATCTGGGAACAGTTCTTGCATCTTACTGGATGGTTTTGAAATCTATCTAACGAATCCTTTTCCAACTTTATAATCGTCGAATTTGTCGATGGGCCTGACGGATGATTTGTAACTCGCGAATAGTAGTACCTCGATTATTGCACGAGAGTCTCCCTCGTTACGTCGATAAATAGAGGAGATCGTGGAGGTAAACGACAAGTAAACTATTTCTCCTTGGATGGATTACCTCGATTATTGCTGGAATTTTCACCCCCGATTTTCTGTATTAATCGAGGTTCTGTAGATTTTATTATTTATCAACGAAGACTTTTTCGTGTGTTTTGTTGTATGAGAATTTTGATATTTATCTTCAGAATTTTGACAGAATTCAATGTACGCGAAATAAGTGGTCTTAGGGAGAAATTCGCAAAATGATATGTGGCCTCCGCTACCGGAACATCCCCCAACCCTGGTCTGGTTCGTGTACCGGGCAGTCTTTTTCTTGCATCGCGATAACGCAACACCGCATTGCAGTCAGGAAACAACGGATACGTTTATCAACCCCAAGTTTAAGACTGTTTCCAAAATTAATGGAGCTGTTAAAGGTTAACGTTCTTCGTTGGACGCCAAAATTCAAGCTAACATATAGGGAGACAACATTTCTCGAAACGTCAATCATATCGTACTTGACTATTCGATTGCTTGACCATTTCAATATTTTACTATTCAACTTGTTTTAAGTATAAAAAAAGGTATTTCTATATGGAATGAGAGATGTGGATGTTGTTTGTATTGTAATGGGAGATTCTAGAGGTCAAAGACGAAAATCAAGAATATCAATTTCTTGATTGAGGCTTCATTAAAAAGTTATTAACATTTAAAGTTCCGCCCGTACTGAATTTTTTTCTCGAAAATGCGCAGGATTTCGAGGGTATGTCTATTCACCAAAAATGATTGCAATTGACCCCTCTAGCTAAAAATAATTTTTTTAGAACGATTTGAAATTTTTCTTTTTCGTCGAAACATTTAGGCACCTACCCCTGTCGATTTTCCTTAAAAATTCGTTTTTCATTTTTAGTAATTTTATTTGACGACCTACAGAAAAGTTGTCTAATACTTTTTTGTAGGTACCCATGAGCTCTACTTCAGAAAAAAGTTTCATTGAAATATATTCACTATTGTAGAAGTTATGGCTGTTCGAAAATTGGACCATTTTTATGGGGTTTTTCTCATTTTGCGTGGTCAAGGATCAGCTTTTCGGATATTTTTGCGATTTGTACATATTCTCCATCAAAATACGCGTAGTTTGCTTTTTTAAACATTAAAATCGTCCAATCCGTTCAGAAGTTATGACATTTTAAAGACTCTCATGAAATTTTGAGACAACATTTTTGGCCAGAAATTACATTATCGATTAGGAATTTTTTTCTCGAAAATGCGTAAAATTTCTTACATATGTGTAATGACCAAAAATGATTGTAATCGATCCCTGCAACCGAAAATAATTTTTTTAGATCAATTTGAAAAATTTTCTTTTCGCCGAAAAATTTCAGCATCTACCTGAATTTTTTTCTCGAAAATGCGTAGGATTTCGATGGTATGTGTATTTACCAAAAATGATTATAATTGACCCCCGCAACCGAAAATAATTTTTTCAGAATATTTTGAAGACTTTGAATACTCTAAACTCAAATGCTTCACTATTTGAATCCTGTCCTGTGAATTATAAATCGAGGCAAAGAAAAAATCTTACTGCCAACCCCCTGCTCCTTTTTGTTAATATTCAAATAATCGATGACATCATTAACCCTTTGTACGATTTAATTTTATATAATTTGTCAAACATATAGTATTCAATTTTGTTTAAATTGTTCGTACAAGGAATAACCCCAAAAAAGATAGACTTGTTCTATGAATACTTCGTAAATGTAAAAGTGTGTTTTAATATTGAGAACAAGTAAGTGGCCTCCTAATTGTGTAAATTTGCGACAAGTCTAAAATACTCAGATATTTCCGATTTATTCGTACCATTTGAATATACCTATAATGCATCCGACCGAACCCTGATTCTTGGCGGAGGAACGGATTTTTAAAGGGGCTAAAAAGAGATTATTCCGCGGAAGCGCGTGGGCAAAACACAACTAGCGAAACGGACAAAAGAAACGGAGGCAGAAGTCGGAGAAAAATGACTCGTATTCGAAGCAACGTCCCCCGACAGCGGCCCCGGTGTATCTGACACGTGTTTCAGCGCGCATCGTTCGACGGGGGGTGCATCTGGGTCACGCTATCCGAGCGTTTTCCAAAGTCCTTCGCGCTCCGCAGTGCGGCGTTTTTACGGCCACTGCGGTAAAGAGTCCCCAGGATCGCGACGGTAAGCGGTAATTCGCGTTCCGCTGTGGGGATCCGGGAAGACGAAAAGGTCGCGAAAAGCACGCGACGAGGGCGGGGGGCAAAGTGTAAAACAAACCGTCGTTGAACGCCGGGAATGCTCGCTTCCTTCTGGGTTCGCCGGTGAAAAGCTAAAAATTTCAACAGCAGTCGTCGGGACAAAGGAACGCCCGGGTACGAAACGGCTGCTGCGACGATTTATTGCGTTTTGTAAACGTATCACCGTGCTCCTGGGCGTCGAATAATTCGCGTGGATGTACTCGGTATTACGTTTTCTTGGTGGTAATAGGGTACGTCTCTAATTTCAGTCTCGAGGCGTTCTAATGAACATTTGTTGAGGACGATTGTTCGAACGGTTTATTCTTATGGAAAGTATAGAGGAATATTATCTGTAAACTTTCCAGAAAATATACAGCGATGAAGATTTAACAAGTGTACATTTTGACTTGAATTGTAGGACAAGGGAGAGTCGATAGGACGAGATTTACCAAATTTATTATTCATTTTATGTTATACTTTACAAAGGTTTGTTAGTATTCATTACTTAGTTAGTGTACTATCTGATAAAAATATTGATGAACGAATTACAAAAGATTGTAGAATAGGAGATTCAAAAGTATACATTTACACATTTCGTTCCTTCCCTAAGAATTACGAAATTTATTACACATTTTATATTATATTCTACAAACGTTTGTTAGTATTCATTAATTAGTTTACTCTACTATCCGATAAAAATATTGATGAACGAATTACAAAGAAATTTCAGATTGTGAAAAAGAAGATTCAAAAGTATACATTTACACATTTCGTTTCTTTACTGATGTGTGTATAAAGAATCTAACCATGGGTAAAATATGGCCCGTTGCAGGCTCGTTCAAGCTTCCGCCATCAGATGGTTGTAATAAGTCGTGTACTTGAAGTGATACAAGATAAATATTTTTATTAGTAGAAAGAGGCGTTTAACTTACGCACATATGTATACGTTAAAAATTTTCTTTCGTATCCGCTTAGATTGGTCCCCTCCACCCTCTCTGGAACTTATGGCTCTCACTTTGGGAAATCCTGTTCGAAAGGTTCCGACGACCGCGTAATAAGGAGAAAGACAAGTCGTCACTCGTCGGCATGTTTTTTACGTTCGAGTATATTTCTCGTCGCTGATACGAACCATGCTCTTGTGAAAATATTATCAATAGCGAGGTTCTCCCATCGAAAATGAGTTTCCATTAATTTTCGTCGGCTAAAATCTTAGAAGTTTCGTGCAACTTTGCATTTGGATGCAAATAACTGTGAAAATGATTGTTAAAATGCAATCGGATGTTAGATAAACGGTTTTTTAAATTTAAATTTGATTCCCAAATCGATTCCTTTCACGCGAATCAAGCGTGTCGAGTCCTGGTATGGCGTTCCCTGGTGTTGAAAGGCTGTTTGAAAAAGTATCGAGAACCACGTAGCGAGGACGAAGACAAATAGTGACTCGGACGACGTGCTTTTTACGTTCTTTTCGCGCGGATGATAACGATTTCACCGGGCGGCTTATCGCGGCCCAAAGGACGACGAAATGAGGCGACGGGGCAGAAGCGCCACCGGTGAAAAACGAGCCAATGCAGCGGGGGAGTCAAAGTGCTTACGCCCGGACCTCGGGATGGATTCGAAAAATTTGGAACGACGAGCAGAGAAGAGAACAAAAGGTGGACGGGTGGATGGAGACGGCGAGAAAGAACGATAAAAAGGAAACGGGAACGTTAGATGAGTTCGGAAGGGACACGTTCAGCCCGTTTGCTTTGTGATGCAGGTTTTTTCCTTTCTGGGTTAAACTCCTGCATCCGAGCAAAGGAAAAAAAAGAAACGGACACAGGACGAAGGCGGAGGAACACGGAAGAGACGGCGGAGCGATACCGGAAGCAGCAAAAAATTTTACGTGGGAAATGCAACTGAAATTCCAAGCTCGAAGATTGAGCGACATGATACGATTTATATTAGATTTACGTATCCTAGATTTCATGTTTAAGGTTACTAATTAAAAGAAAAAACGCTGTTTAATGTAACGAGTTTCGATAGAAATATATGTATAATTATTAAAAATTAGATTTTAATAGAATGAATTTATGTGGATGGCTAGAAATCTAAATTGAAACTCATATAAATAAGTATATGTAAACAAAATGTAAACTGCTGGTTGTACGTATTGGTTTTACACTGTTCGTGTATGGACACGAACTTTATTAATAAATAGAGAAGAAACGGAATCTTGAAACAGAATAGCAAGCACGGAACTAATAAGAAACTAATAATACGGTTTCTAAGTTTAAAATTTATATTTACGGCGGCGGCTGGCCTCAGTCTACTTTCGCGTTTATATAAAAACATATTAGTCTTTTTAAAAAATGGATATTAGCGGCAGGTGGAGCAATTTTTCTCTTGCACTACCGTTGCTGCGCCACTGGGAAGCACGGAGGGAGAAAAAAATTAGGGGAGAACGACAAAAACCGATAATTAATTTGGTCGCAACTCGGTGTCCCGTTCCCCCGCTGGACTTCCCTTTATTTCTCCTCTTTGTTCCTTCGTGCTCCTGGTCTTTCGTTTCAGTCGAGCAAACCTCCCTTCTTTCGCGTCCTCGAATTTCGATTAAAATGTCCAGCGCGTGTTGCTGGCGATGGGATTCCAGCAATTTCAAAAAGTCCCGAGTCGAGGAGCGTTTTGCAAAACTGTCGTCAACGAAAACAGCGAATTCCCTGACACCAGCAACCCTTGTTTATCGTTTATTCGAAACTTTGTCTAGATTAACATTTTCTCTGTCGTCTGCACATCTGCAACATCTACTATTTTTAATATCACTACCGTCAAATATGTAATTATTTTATCACGCAATTTTTAGTTAATCTGGGACACCTTTCAAAATTTTAATTATGTTTAAAATATTAACTTCGTGAACACAGACTTGTACACAGTGATCTTGATAAGAAAATCTTGCAATGTAGTTCGACTTGCAGCCTTCCGAGTTGTGGGCCAGCGGAATTGAGCAGCTACCCGATAGATGGGGACATCTGATAGAGACTTTCTTAACAACCCGGTACAAACTATTATAGAAACATTTAAGTGCTATTTATTTTTTGTTACAGATCCAGAAATATTGTCGCAGAACCTAAAATCTTATTCTTTGTTTAAAAATTTCACAACAAGAGTATCAAAAGATCTATCATTATGCATTGTTAAACAATGTCATCGCACAGAGTTCACTGACGATTCGTAATTAGCCGCGTTCACGTGCTTCCGGAAAAAGTATCGAATCATCTGTTGACACCGCGGCGATCGATTTTCGCAGGCACGGTTCCATTCTGTTTCCCCGGATTCCCTTTGATCCTCCCGTCCAATTCCGCCCCCGACGATCGTTTTTATTCATCGTCCCCCTTTAGGACGAAACGCCACGGTTCGACGAAACACTCGCGCCCGGATTACCAATCCCGTCATCCATATGTACGAGTCCAGGGAATTAAGTAAAATCGCCCAAACTGCACCTATTATTGAATATTGAAACGCGCTTAATTATTTCTGGCTAATTCTGCGTCGTCGTGAATCGTCGCCCGAAACTGGGACATTAGAGTAGAGGGCTCTAATTTTTAGCGCATTTAGTCTTAAACTCTCCAATAAACGGCTCCAATAATCCACTTAAAGCTTAAGAAGATATGTGCTACATGAAACAGAAAAATATCTTTCGAAATAAACTTTAAAATACAACTTTCTATACATATAATGCAAAAGTTGGAAGTACGTTGCCTCGTAAAAGATAAGAAGAAAGACTGGTCATTTGACCGGTCTTGGTAGGAATGGGTATACGTGAAGTGTCAGTAGGTTTAGTGTTAATCTACAAGATTTATCAACATTCTAACGATGTTGCCGTGGTAGGTTATTGGAAACTTTGATTAGAAATATTTTATTCGCCACTTTACTGGCGAAAAGATTGCCGCCTCCGAAAGAAGCGTCGCGCAAACAGTGTCAAACAGGATGAACTCATAATAATTCCGCGGCACCGCTATGCAATGCACACATGCACGCGCGTCGGCGCAGGGTCGTCGGAGCCCCGGGTACAGACAATTTCAATTTATTTCCCCGACCGGGCGGAAATTAAAATCGATCATTGCCCGACCGTATCTCCAACGGATCGTTTCTCCGCCCTTCTGTTCGTCGTCCGCCCTCTGTCTTCATCTTCCTGCCATCGGGACGCCTCGAGATTGCACGGCCGACGAGGCCCGCCTAAATAAATAATCGCGCTGAAATTCAATCGCCGGGTTATTCGGGTCACTCGACCTTCGTCGATCGATTCGACCCGTTTTACAACCGGAAGTCTACCGGAATTGCACGTCCACTTCGTTCCTCGTCCGCGGTGGACGCGTCTAATATCCTCTTTGGTTCCTTGGACGCGCGATCGGACGTCTCGTCGTCGAAATTCCGTCTACCTCGTCCCGAACCCGCTGTTTCGACGCTGATATTTCATTTTTCCTCCGAGGCGAGAAGAAGCGGGTCAGCTTTTGACGCTTGGCATCGATTTCAACTCTTACCTTCGTCGGCGATCGATGTACTCCGATCGTTTAAATAGGTCATTGTTTCTTTCACTTAGAATTTTATACACACAGATAAATCTCTATATTACTAGTGAATTGGCGTGATTTTCCCAATAAAAATGAACCCAAACACGACTATACTCCGACTACTTTTAATTACACAAATTTAGTGCACCCTGTCTGCGATAGTGTCACTCGAGGTATGCAAGTCGAACCGAATGTGGTCGTGTTTGTACTCATTTTCCTCGGGAAAGACTCAACAACCTATTAATAATACTCCCATAAAGACACACTGAAAAATAAGAATGAATATACCAGGAAAAATTTCATCACTTATCCAAGAGACAATGTATATTTCACGCTTAATGTCCCGCAAGTTCTCTTGCTCCTCGTTTATCGTAATATACCTCTTTTCGGTGCAATATTTTTCCCTGCCCTGTATACGTTGTAGAAACTTGGTTCGGACGGGTTCTGGAAGTGAATATTTTAACCGGACGTTAATGCTCGTGGCAGTTTGCTCAAAGAGACGAACGCGGTTCGCGTAGGTGGACACCGGCTTGCACGCACTTGCCGAATAAATATTTCAGCGTTACTCGCGGGGTAACCGCGAATTTAGTACGGAAGCTTTGAAGTTGCCTCGCGATGAATGCAGTTCCCCGGGTGTGTCAACAACCTCCTTCCGTACGCAGTCCTTGGTCGTTCACCAAGAACTTTCTGCGGAGTGGATGTATGCAGTCGCAAAACAAGATTTCCCCGTTCGAGCTCGTCTAAAATGCTCCGAGCGATTCGACCGAGCGAATCGACCGACTTCTCTGTTGTTCCGTTTGCGATCAGTCTTCTCTAAGACAGAAAGGAGACTCGACAAACAGATATTGTCATCGATAATTTGTGGACCGCGGGCAAACACTGGCTTTTCCTCAGCTTTTCGTCGTCTTGGCAAACGTCTGTCCCGTAATTGTACCCGATGATTATGAAAATGGCCCGTGTAAATACTATCGAATCTTTGTCTCGATACGTCAAGGTTGAAGGGTGTCGGTTTTTAGCGGGTTTAGAAAGCGTGTGTGTTGAAAGTATCTTTATTTACTTTATGATTTTGTTACAACTCGAAAGAACGTACATACGGACAAACGGCACGTAACATAGAGAGACATCAGCCCATACAAAACATCACTGATCATTTTTTAATTGTTTAAAATTCCGTTTTGCAGCCAAACAGAAACATATACGCCTTTAGGTAGATTATTTATAATTTATGTCATAATTTTTTATTCTGTACAAGAAAAGAAATGGAGCTTAAACTGTAAAATACGTGATTACTATAATAGTAGGGGTAGCGGATTAATATTTGTCAGACAAAATTTTCTTTGCAGAGCCTATCCATTGCTACATCCAAAGTTGAATTTGGGGGTGCTTTTACCAATTCGACTGTCTCGTTTAATTTACCTGTTTTTTGGAGCACCAACGTTAAATCCTGTAACGTCGCTGCCACCGAGAGAAACGCGGGACACATTCGCGGCGTTAAATTTTATTGATTTCGTTGCAAAGCATCCCCGGGCACTACGCCGTCGGAAATAATATTAGAGGGCAGAGTTTTACTAATACTGTCGCAACGCGAATAGGAGTAGACGTACGAGTTCTCTTCCAATAACTGTTTCTATTTCCAGCGTGCCGGGGCCAGAAACTTTTTCGCGGCTCCATTTATTTCTAAATCGCTCAGTGTCAAGCTATTTCCTGCGCGAAACGAAATTTACGCTGGGAAAATGGAGTTCGCAGGGACGCTGAAAATTTCAACCGACCCACCGAGTCATCCGCTGACGATTACGTTCACGTGGATCGTAAACCTCGTTTCTCGATAGTTAACAGCGTATCGCTTGTTTAACTACGGTACTGTCGCTTCTGTCGCTGGACGCCGTTTAACATTATCTAACATCACGCGAATAATAAATTGAAATTGTTAAGGAATCACAGTCTTATAAGAAACACAGAAGAATTTAACTGCAATTTGTTTCGTTATTAGGGTGGTTTAAAAACGAGAAACATATAATGTCGGTGAATACAAGCTCGTCGATTGGTAAAATCTATACAGGATGAGACGATAAGAAATATTACTGTCTATTGTATCTGTCGTTTTAGGGGTAGGAAAGCTATTTTACTTACAGTGAATTTTCACTAGTTTTAATAATAGATGCACATCTAGTCTTTACTATTGGTTTTGGTAATTACATAGATGTCGTTATCGTTACTTTGTATTCAACAGTACCAAAAAACGTTTTAAATGATTTTCGTCATATTTGAAGAGACTGCTCGGGTGTAATCAATAGACTGTGAATGTTTAAGCATTTATGGGAAATTTTAATTCTCAAAAAACTACTTCAAGTTAGATACGAATTATATTTGAGACAACCCTCTGTTCCCATTTCATTAATAAAAATATTAATTTGCATAAAGATCTGCAGTCTAGTAATCGATACGTCAATTTTGGTATAGCTTCGCTGAATATTAATACCAACATGAAAGTACTGTATGCACGTCGAGTGCTCGTAGCAGCGTAGTTCGCGATTGAAGGGTTGATAGGTGAAATGGGTGGTATTGAGAGCCACTGTTCGCTTTCGCGGCGGATGAGTTTGAAGCTAGACAGAGTCGAGCCTCTCGGGATACGGGAAATTGTTTCATAAATCACGTCTTACCTTCGCGCGGCCTAACCCCGTTCTCTGTATAGACCTCGTTACTTGGCCGATGCATCCTGGCGCATCGCAGCCCTCGGCCGGCCATCATCCCCGCCTTTTTTCCTGGACCTTTCAAAGGATTCTTATTCCTCCGTCCGACGGAGATGATAACGACCGACCCGGCCGCCTCTTGGACAATGGAGGACCTCTCGCGCCCTCGCATAATACGCGAACGTCGTCCTGGCGAGCACGCTCGCGGATATAAGGTGGGTGGATGCGACGGGATTGGAAAAATCGCCGAGTTCCGACGCCCCCGATAGTATATTGCTCGTCGAACGAATTTTTCCCCCGAGAACAGTGCTGTGCTAAGCGTTCGTACGCATCGATTGCCTTTATTTCTGTTAGCGTGACCATTACGAAGGGTGTCTCGTATATCTTTGCCACCTACGTAGTCGCCGGACTATAATGTCCGACGAGGGTACGGACGAATCTCTCTGTACAGGGTGTCCCACGCAACTGGGTCGAGACATAAAATTTCAACCCCTTTTTAAATTTACAGCACGAAATAGACGAGTTTTATTTGCTTTTGATGCCTTGTGGATGTGGTAAATTTATGAATTCAAGTCTATGGTTTTAATAGTTTATTTTGAATGTAAATAAAAATAGATACTTTTAGTCTGCTCTCTCATAACAGACGAATAAAAATTTTTAATTTCTTTGGTATTCTTGTACCTTTTACCTCTTCACACTTATGGTGTGTTTATTAGTACCAAAGAAATTAAAACGATTGGTACTCGAAAAAATGTATAATACGATAGAAATAAATGTTTATTCATTCTCTTATAGAGAACCACGGTAAATTTGCAAAAATTCAGTCGAGTAAATTTTTTACAATTTTTAGTAAAAATTAAGAATCATTTTAATCACATCAGTAACACGTTTTATAATTATACCGATAATAACGACGAGAACAAACTAAAAATTATATTAAAGAAAGATGATTACTGAAATGGAATTACTGAAAATGGTCACCCAAAGACTGGAAAGGGTTGTGAATATTATCATTATTTAAAACAATTGATTCTCAAATTTGAATAGGATTAATAAATTTTAGCAAGGTTACGGAAATAAGTACCGAGACAAATGTTACAATTTTAATCTGGCAGGCAACGTGTTAAGGGATGAAATTGATAGAAGACGAAGAAAAATTAAACGATTACGTGCGATCGTTGCGCGAGATTGTTGCGAAATTGAGAAAAATTTCTGAACTAATTACACAACAAATCGTCGATTAGTTCTCTGTAGGAGTTATCGACTCGTTTGGACGGACGTCGAAACTACACCCCCGTCAACTCGGGACATCGCGATGAGAACTCGTGGAATTTATCGGATTTTGCGTTTTTCATCGAATCGCCTCCGCTCCTCCATTATTTCATTCGCGGCCGCGCCGAGTTTTTGGAATGTTTGTCTTGCGTTCCTGGAATACCGCGGATATTCGAACGAATGAAAATCAACCAACGCGAAGGAAAACAAATCGGAATTCAAACTGTATCGACAAGAGAAAGTTCGGATAATTCTACGATACACAGAACTTTATCACCCTTTACATCCCCGTTTTACGCTGTTCCTAAAAACGCTTTATAAGAGTCTATTATTTTGTATAAAATACAGGGTGTGCGGCCACCCCTGGGAAAAATTTTAATGGGAGATTATAGAGGCCAAAGTAAGACAAAAATCAAGAATATCAATTTCTTGATTAAATTAAAATATCTCAAATCATTTACGAAAAAATTATTTTCAGTTGCGGGGGTCAATTACAATCATTTTTTATGACTAGACATACCCTTGAAATCCTACGCAATTTCGAGAAAAAAATTCCTTACCGAAAATCTAATTTGAGGCCAGAAATGGTTCCCCGAAATTTCATGCAAATCTTTAAAACGTCATAACTCCTGAACGGATTGAACGATTTTAATGTTTAAAAAAGCAAACTACGCGTATTTTGATGGAGAATATGTACAAATCGTAAAAATATTCGAAAAGTTGGACCTTAAGCCCGCAAAATGAGAAAAACCCCATAAAAATGGTTCAATATTCAAACAGCCATAACTCCTACAATAGTGAATATATTTCAATGAAACTTTTTTCGGAAGTAGAGCTCATGGGTACCTACAAAAAAGTATTAGACAACTTTTCTGTAGGGCGTCAAACAAACTTACTAGAAATCAAAAACGAATTTTTAAGAAAAATCGACAGGGGGTAGGTGCCTAAATTTTTCGACGAAAAAAAAAAATTTCAAATCGTTCTGAAAAAATTATTTTCGGCTGCAGGGGTCAATTACAATAATTTTTGGTGAGTAGACATACCCTCGAAATCCTACCCTCTTTTGAGAAAAAAATTGAAGTAGGTGAGAAATGTCTCCACAAAATTAAAACATTTTAAATCGTTTAATTTTCTTGTCTTTCTGCAAGATGAGAGTGGCTTTCAAATTTAATAAAAATGTTAGTTTATAAGCGTTCTAAACGATCGAACAAACGAATAGTGGACTAAAATCGTCGATCGGTCGTAAGGACGCATTTGGTTACTGTCGTCCATAATCGACGCTCGTACCGAAGAGGTTAATGCATCTAGTATGTACGCGCATAATATTTCACGGTCTTAATTTAGAGTCTTCGGGTCACTAATGTCTTGTGTGCTCTAAATAATAAAATTCATGAGAGCCGTTGCTTGGATGACATCCAAGTTGAATTAGTATTAAAGCAATCCTCCTTTGTGTAATTAAGTTCGAATATTTGAGTTCTGGGGAAGCTTGTTATATTTATTTCCTCGTTTACTCTGATCCTTTTTCTTTGTCGATTCGACCAATTATAATTTCTAGAAATATGTACGTTTTTCCACCGGAGGAGAACAAGAACGTTGTACGATAACTGAGCTAACAGGAGGAACAACTTGATCTCAGTTTACTATTTCTCTCGATCTCGTACATCTCTACCTAACTGCAAACAGTAGGATTACTGTAATATTCATTTAACTTGGACGCCATCCAGTCGCCAACGAGTTTCCTACTCATTCATTCTATTACTATAACGCTGGTTAACAACAAATATGTTTTCGCCATCCTCTGTTGTTGACTCTAATTACAGAAATTACATGTTTCAAAGCACAAATTAAAAGTTTTCGGCAGATGGTTGCTGGAATCAATCAGAATCAAACTTGTGTAAACATAAATGTTATTTTCAGCTCCATTATTTTAATAAATGTATAATTTAATTTTTCAAGACGCGAACGATGAAAATTCGATTGTTTTTACTTGAAAACTAAGGAGAGTCCTCAAATAAAAACCGATTTAAAAAGGAATGACAGTGTTTAAGACACATCCTCTCTATATCTGCTCTGTTCCTTAACAAAATGGAGTAACGAGTGCCCGGGGAGTAGGTAACCCCGAACATTGTCCGGATTTAATTGGACTCGAAACGATTTCGGAACTTCCACGTTCTCGCCTCGTCGCGGAAACGATAACGAGCAGCCGCCTCTATCGTTCTCCTTTAATCTAATTGATCCTCGGGCGAAAGTTTGATCGAGTCCGCAGAACGTTTCCAGCGAATCGGAGATCTCGTCGCGTGGCCTTTTTATTCCCCGAATCACTTAGTCGTCACGTTAAAACTCGACAGTGCTCGCTAATAAGCTGCTCTTCGATCGTCGATCCTTCAACCACTTAACTCCCGATGCCTGACTTACCTCGAACAAATCCAGAGTCAGACATACAATGGAACCCATGCTTAGCGTCTGAGACAATAAAACGTAAAATAATAGGAGAAACATGAAATTTAGGGTAGAAATCGAGTAAAATTAGAAGAAAAATTCTAGAAAAACAGGCTCTATCGTACTCTTCATCTTTCTCCTTCGCAGTACTTTTCCATCTTTCATCAAATTCAAGATGCAACCCGTTCTAGTGGACTCACCCTGTGAAATAAACAAGTATCGTTCTGTCGTCGGACGAATCGTAAGTTTTATGGGGGATATTCATTGCTAGAAATCAATTAGAACGTAAAGCCCCAGAGATAATGAGTTCTGGGCTAAGTTGTTGTGAAAGCAAAGGATCGTCCGCGTCTCCGTGAGTGTTTTAAGAACGCCCCGGCTGCTAATCAACCCAGTTATGTCAGAGACAATCTCAGCTCGTAAATTAAATCGGTGCTCGAACTACCCGTAATTGACGCTAAAAATCATACTTTCTCCTCCGGCGCCGATGAAAAACCGCTAGCTGCCACTTCGTCGTGTCGTCGTTATCACTCATAATCGGTCGCTTTCGCCGTGTCACCGATATCTGCTCGAATTTGTCCAACGACGAAAGAGTTATTGCGGCCAAGTTAGCGGAGATGTAACGGCTATAGTTCCCCGAAGCGTTGGTGCATAGTCGTAGCAGTCTCGTTTAACCACTGAACCACGGAATCGCGAGCGATCCGAGAGCGCCAATACTTTCTCCCTTTATCGCGAATCTGGCTGCGTCGGTGGTTTATCTTAATTAGACGCGATACTATGTATCGCTGTTCTTTTCAATTACAAAACGCGCCGGCGATAATGGCGGCGCGTTGGTCGACCGGGATCGCGCCACGCTGGTAAACAGAACAGTTTCTTTGACCTGGCTTCGCGTTTTAATCGCCGCGGCGACTAGAGGATTGAATTATGAAATCGAAGTTCCACCGAACCACGGTAATTCCCGATTAGATGTATTCTGGGTGGGCGGGAATAAACAGAGACTGAGATTGACTTAAAAGTCCCAACAAAGTGTCTATGTAATACTAATAGCAGTGATGACTGAGCACTGTGTATTCGTTTCTTAAATTAAATTGTAAATTATATACAGGGTGTTCGGCAACCACTGGGAAAAATTTTAATGGGAGATTCTAGAGGCCAAAATAAGATGAAAATCAGGAATATCAATTTCTTGATTGAGGCTCCGTAAAAAGTTATTAAAAAATTTCAAATCATTCTGAAAGAAATATTTTTGGTTGCGGGGGTCAATTACAAGCATTTTTGGTGAATACACATACTCTCGAAATCCTATGCACTTTCGAGAAAAAGATTCGAGAAGGTGTGAAATTTTTCGGCGAAATTAAAAAATTTCAGATTGTTCTAAAAAAATTATTTTTGGTTGCAGAGGTCAATTATAATCATTTTTGGTGAATACACATACCTCCGAAATCCTACGCATTTTCCAGAAAAAAATTTCTTACCGAAAATCTAATTTGAGGCCAAAAATGTCTGCCCGAATTTTCATGCGAATCTTTAAAACGTCATAACTTCTGAACGGATTGGACGATTTTAATGTTTAAAAAAGCAAACTACGCGTATTTTGATGGAGAATATGTACAAATCGCAAAAATATCCGAGAAATTGATCCTTGACCCCGCAAAATGAGAAAAACCCTATAAAAATGGTCCAATTTTCAAACAACCATAACTCCTACAATTGTGCATATATTTCAATGAAACTTTTTCTTGAGGTAGAGCCCATGGGTACCTACAAAAAAGTATTAGACAACTTTTCTGTAGGGCGTTAAACAAACTTACTAGAAATCAAAAACGAATTTTTAAGAAAAATCGACAGGGGGTAGGTGTCTAAATTTTTCGACGAAAAAGAAAAATTTCAAATCGTTCTGAAAAAATTATTTTCGGTTGCAGGGGTCAATTACAATCATTTTTGGTGAATAGATATACCCCCGAAATCCTGCACACTTTCGAGAAAAAAATTCAGTACGGTCGAAACTTTAAACGTTAATAACTTTTTAACGAAGTCTCCAACAACAAATTGGTATTCTTGATTTTCGTCTCGTTTTGGCCCCTAGATTCTCCCATTACAATTTTTCCCAGGGGTGGAAAACACCCTGTATATCTCTAGACATTTTGGATTCGTGATGAAGAACATGACACTCACGACTCGACGTGAACTATCTTTCATCGAGAGTTTATAATAGATATAGAATCAGGTAAAATGAAATTTCAGAAGTGGACCTTGTCTTAATCTACTCTCGAGTAGAGTACACTCGTATCTGAAGTTAATTTGTGGGTAATAATTTCCTTAGACCCTTCAGATTGGTCAGGAATAGTATCGCGACTCAGGTTCATCTCTGAACGAGGCGTCTATGATAAAAATAGAGTTATAAAGTTGAACGATACGTTTACGATTCGGTAAAGGTGAGCATGTAACGCGCTCATGACTCGATAGAAGCTGTCGGCTCGTATTCGTCCGGGATTCAAGTACATCTTCTGCATGATTCAGGCAGACCTCTGAACGAGATGTCTGTAATGCAAATAGAGTTGTAGAGAATGCACTCGAAAAGATGAACAGCCCACTCTTGACCCAGATAGAGCAGAGTACAGTACATCCGTGTTTGAAGTTAAGTTATGTGCGTTCCTACGCAATGGAGATTCGTCGGGAGTCAAATACAAGTGGTTCGTGACTGAAGTGTACCTCCGAGCAAAGCATCCATAATCTAGCATACCTGTGTGATAATTATACTCAGAACACAGAACATCCCCTACTCGCGACTTAACGTTGTGAATAGTTGCAAACTTAACGATTCACGTTGATACAGAAATACAGAAATAAACACGTTGGTGGCGATACACGCAGTGTTCCTTCGCCAGAAGTTGGTCGAGCCCCAAAAAATGAGACGACACAATTGATTTAGAATGGAATAACCATACTCAGAACACAGAACATCCCGTACTCGCGACTTAATATTGTGGATAGCTGCGAACTTAACGATTCACGTTGATACAGAAATACAGAAATAAATACGTTGGTAGCGATACACGCAGTGTTCCTTCGCCAGGAGTTGGTCGAGCCCCAAAGGACAAGACGATACAATTGATTTAGAATGGAATGACCATCCTCAGAACTTAGAACATCCCCTACTCGCGACTTAACGTTGTGAACAGTTGCAAACTTAACGATTCACGTTAATTCAGAAATACAGAAATAAACACGTTGGTGGCGATACACGCAGTGTTCCTTCGCGAGGAGTTGGTCGAGCCCCAAAGAATAAGACGAAGCAATTGATTTAGAATGGAAGCACGTGTCCCAACGAGCGTCCAACTTCGTGCAAGTTCGAGGCGCCAGGCGCGCCACGACATAAATCCCAAAACAGAACCGATTCGCAGCGAAATTGGAACCCGGACTGAACCCAAGAAAACTGTACGTTTGTTGTAGGTGTCCGGTAACCGATTCAAAGTTCATCGATACCGTGCCGGAATCGGGTCGAGAGCGTGCAAACAAATGTCAAAAATTCATTAACCGGGTGGCATGATCCGGTACAACGGATCGTTGCCAGATACGTTCTTGGCACGCTGGTCGTCCCCCCGGGATTCTCTTTCTCGCGGAAGCCGAACTCCGAGAAATTATGAACACATCCAAAGCACGTAGAGAACGTGGCCGAGGCTCTGTTCCGCGCACTCTGTCTCTTTATACCATCATCGAAACGTTAACGGGAGCAACCCTCTCGACGGGCTGACCCAGCTGCGCTGAATCTTGGCACCCTGGCCAATCCACGGTTTCCTTTTTCACCGCTTGATGACCCTCCAGGCCTATTATCGACAGATTGTTAAGGCGGAATAACGCCGCGAGCCTCGGCTCTACCGCCCTACGGTTTCGTTTAAAGCGTCACGTATCCGCGCGATGTCGTGCATAAGAAGCTAAATTTATAAGGCGTGCCCTAAATTTAATCCAACGCGTCGTGTGCGCGCACCCGGAAATCTGAACGCGCTCCCGCCAAACCGTCGACGATCCTGCGAAACGAAAGTCGCTGCACGTTTGACGCATTGCACGTATTGATTGGTGTTCGAAGATTGTACTCGATATGTGGGAACAAGTGGCGATTATTTTAAAGAAAAATATCTGAAACCAGTTTGACGGGTATTGTATAGACAACTTTGTTGGACACTTCAAATCACAATGACTTTGATCGACGATAGCTGATTTCAGAAGTGATAAGACGATTCGAATGTTTGAAAGTAAACGAATTCAATCAGGATTCTGTATCGTGATGAAGACACATCCCCTTAGTTTGGAAATAGAGATTTACTTTGGTTTTTACCAGTAAGATTACTGTCCATCTATTGTAAAGGGCACTGTGTTACAGATTCTTCAAACAACTTCAAACCTAAAATTATTTTGTATAGCAATGACTCGAAAAATAGATGTCTGCAACAAAATATGAAATATTCTAATGATAGGTCTATCATAGAGGACACAGTTATACAGAATCTACAAACAGCTTCAAACCTGAAATCATTTCGTATTTCAGTGCCTCAAAAAATAGAAGATTTACACAAAATATGAAATATTCTCATGGTAGGTCTATCGTAGAGGGCACAGTATTACAAACTCTACAAACAGCTTCAAACTTGACATTATTTCGAATAACAGTGACTCGAAAAATAGAAATCTCAGATAAAAATAGAGAATATTCTAGTCCTCTGACAGGTGTACCAGGTGTATGAAAAAATAGTTGTCGATAAAATCGAGGGAAGAGTCGCGAGTCTCGCGTAACGATCGGTGCTCCCGATCGCGCGGACACGCAGAATCTTGAACTTTCTCGTAACCGCATTAAATTTGACGAGATACGAAGTCGTATAACCCAGCGTCACATTTAGAACAGTAATATGCATAAACGGATTGTCCCACAAACTTGTAAGGGTTAAGTTTACCGCGACGGCTGATTAACCGCGACCGGGAGGGTGCAGCGCCGAGATTACGCGCTGCTGGACTCTGTCCAGTCAGTATGTTAAAACGACAAATTTACGACTATCATTTGGCTGCCTCCATTCAGCTACTTTAGCGTTTGATCGAGTTACTCGATTCATAAAGAAAACGCGTAACACGAATCTGACGTAATTATTGTTAAATCCTGTTACAAGTTTGTTGATCGATAATTGCACGAGTTATTGGTACTTTATCACTTGAAACAACAAATAAATTTATTAGTATACAATGCGTATCATAAATAGTATAAATAAGTAGTGTAAATAAAAATATAAGAAACCTTATTGCAAGTATGCAATAAACGTAATAAATTATTATATTTGTATTTTTGTACATACGATTTAAAATAAAATGAGTTTGATTTACAGTTGGTATATTTATGAAACAAAGGAAGTACTATTATGGAGTAATTTGTTTCCAAAAGATCAAATTCTTTACATTCTAAGGGATTGGTATATTTATGATGCACACTGTATCATTTGATCTTGAACAGTACAATTAAAAAATATATCTACTTGGTAAACATTCAGGGATACAAAAATTCTAAGAAAACTTAATTTTAGGCTAGTGTTTTGAAACTAACGAACTACGTTTCTAGAATTATATGACACTATAAAAACACGATAACATCTTGAAACTTTCAGAGAAATAAGTAAACATAGTCCAACTAGAAGTTTGAAGAAAATTAAAAAAACACAGTACTACTTAAATATAAACGAGAAATACTGTACTACTTTGGCATCCAGAAAATTGCAGAAGATCTAAGAGAGCGTAATAACCCTACACAGCCCATTCCCACTAATGTACCCAGCTTGTTGTTTAGCGACCAAACTCCCCCGCCTGTTGACACCGTGCAACAAACATGGAGGCTCTCGCGCAATAAACACGGTTTTACCGCGCCGCGTTAATAACTCCGAACTTTACGAAACGTATTTTCGTATTATTCAGTAGAAAAAAGCTGAACACGTAGAAGCAACGCGGACGCATCGATGAGTCCGTTTCAATGTCCTCCGCTGATGGCGGGGAACAGCGTAACCGCGATTCTATTCTGAGCGGAATGCGCTCACCGTTCGAAGCTTCGTCTTCGTCGAGCTTCCGCGTTTAACGCGGGAGGAAGCAGTCGCTGATGCAGCTTCGCTTTAAGTGCACTCTGTGCACCGAGTGCGGACGCATCAAGGCGGAACCGTGGCACGAGGGCGCGCGAGCCTCTCTGTCTGGGACCAAACGTCGAGAATCGCGCGTATGGCGAGTATTCGCGCGCCACGCGCCCACGCATGCGCGACAAGGCGGTCCTTATTTTTCGACTTTCGATTACTATTTGACGCACCCCTCCAGACTGTGACACTTGGTGAAAAAAAGTTATGTGCAAAATTTCAGCGAGATTGGACAACAGGAACACGTGCCCCATTTAACACTTTCACTGACACGTCACCCATATATAGGTGACAGGATTTACCATTATGATAATAGAAAAATTCTGAAGTTAAGACGTTGAGAAAAATAAATTTGGATAGGATTTATGAATTTTAACAAGGTTACGAAAATAAGTACTGAAAGAAATTTTAAGTTATGTAGCTTACAATGGTCTAAAATCAAAATTTTTGCAGAATATTATACGGGTTTGATCTGGCAGTGAGCTTGTTAAATTAGAGTTTTTAGTGAAATTACAATTCCTTATATCTAAAACAATAACGTGAATGTGATATTTAGAATCCTATATTCATAATTTAATTATGCAATAAACATAGTTTAAATAATTGTTATTACGGAGGATATTAGATCATACGATGAAGAATTTAGTTATGCATATACATGCATTGGCATGGAAAATATAGAAAATGCAATTTGGTTATAATAAATTATTTACACCTGTTAAGCTTTCGTAGTCTAGAAGAAATTATATATTAATTATTTGTATACAAAGTGTATGAGGTTTGATCAGAAATTTTATGCCACAGAAAATATAGAAAAGTGCACAGTAAAAATAGTCGATCGTTGTACGTATATACAGTATTTGTAATTATTTTGCATTGACTGAGAGTCGAGACGGACATCGAATATTTCCGGTCTGTTGTGTACCAGTAACCAGGAATGTAAAAATAAATAAACCGACGAATATACCAGGCGTTGCGTACACGGTTACGTTGGGATAATAAACGGAGTAACAAAGGGAAGGGAAAATTAAAAAGCACCGACTGCACAAAAAGACGCCGAGCAGCGAGACGAACAAGAAGGCCGGAGTATCGCGTAGAGGGGGTGGAGTATCACAAGCAAAAGTTGAAAGAAAGTCGCGAAACAATGAACGGGAGCTAACGACGTTGAAAACAGAAATACGGAAAACGGTGGAGCAACGAAGAAATTTAAATAGCCGTCGGTGGACGAGGACGGAACCTTCCCCAAGATCGCGTGGGAGTAAGAGAGAGGGAAAACGGTCCGAAACGCAGCGTACGTGGCGCAAAGGGGTGAGTTCTCCGTTCGTCTCGCACTGGGAGCATTCTGCACCCTCTCCCTCCCCCCGTCTAATGTGTGTCGGTGGGTCGATCGGTATCTGGGTCGCGGGTTTTGGCAGTGCGAGCCCAACCACCCCCACCTTTGCTCGCGATCATCCCTCCGCTCTCGGGACGCGGCGTTGTGCTATATCCGCTGCGGATTTACGCAGAGGGAGAGAGAGAAGGAGAGTTTCATTTCGCTTCTTTTCCCCTCCGCCGCGGCGGCCATTGATTAATCTCGGTAAACAATCGAGACTCGGCCGACAAAACTGTCGAGAGTCGAGATTATCGGATCTGCTCGGCACGGTTTTATTTTAATTCACCGCCGATGGCCTGACGGTTTTGATCGATCGACGTCTACGAAGTTTACGCTCCTCCCTGCTATTTATCGGCGGGATCGCTCCGGGTTTGTTGACTCGTTGAAATATAGTTGTAAATAGGCTCCGTCCGGGCGCGTCTATTTATTCGTTCTTTCACGCTAGGCTAATCTCGCGAGATGTTCGGCTGGACCGAACGAAGGGGCTGTTGATCCCGACGCGTTGCCTCGCGAACACGTGTCAGACTTCGAAACAGCTTCTTAACAAGATTAATGATTTCCACCGGGGGGGATCAGCGTGACGCGATCTCGGACGTTAACGCCGCGAACGTTTTATCTACGTGTCTTTGATTAATTCGTTACAACCGCCACTTTCGTGCCCGTCCGACTGGATTCTAATTTTTCGTTATCCCGTCGATGATCGCGAGGACTTTATTATCTTCGTAACACGTCTGGTAAATTAAACAGAAATTCAAAAGAAAACTGTATACAATATCGTCTCTGTAATTGACGGGATGTTTCCTTCTGTAACTGAACTGGGAGTCATTTGTCGAGTCAATAAATGAAACGCCAAAGAGATTTAGATTATAGACTCCAATTTATAAAATTGTTAAAGAAGAAAGTATATTTTTGGACAAATCTCAAATCTCTTCAAAAGAAAACTGTGTACAGTGTTGTCCCTATAATCGACGAGATGTTTTCTTCTGTATGTAACTGAACTGGGAGTCATTTGTTGAGTCAATAATTGAAACACCAAAGAGATTTAGATTATCGTATTATTAACAAAAAAATATATGGTTCCATTTTAAAAAATTATCTTGACCTTGAAATCTCCCCTACCACTCCACCTATGCAAAAATTATTTATACCACATAATTTACCCCTTTAAATAAAACAACTTTTCTAAGAACACTTTTTTGATACCTTCAATACTTCATGAGATCGTCCAACATTCGTACTTAAACGTGACACCCTGTAAAATCGAATTTATAAAATTGTCGTCATTCCCACCCCAATAAAGAAGAAGGTATATTTTTGGACAAATCTCTGCTTTGCATCTCGAGAAAAATGAACGTTTGACCACATTCGTTGCGATAAATTTTAAATAATTCCTTTTTCGAAAGCTAAAGTACAATTGGTGAGAGACTGTGACTTTGACAAAGTGGATACTCGGTAGAACCAGTCGGATTTTCCGAAGTAAGAGTCGTTCGATTCGACTTTCGCATTTTGGACAAATCTCTACCTTGCATCTCGAGAAAAGTGTAATCAATTTGGTCGAGAAGCTTCAGGCTTCATCAAATTTTCTCCACGTATAAATTTTGAATAGTTCCTTTTACGAAAGATAAAATACAATTCGTAAGAAACTGTGACTTTCACGAAGTGGATACTCGGTAGAACCAGTCGGATTTTCCAAAGTAAGAGTCGTTCGACTCGACTTTCGCATTTTGGATAAATCTCTACCTTGCATCACGAGAAAAGTGTAATCAATTTGGTCGAGAAGCTTCAGGCTTCATCAAATTTTCTCCACGTATAAATTTTGAATAGTTCCTTTTTCGAAAGATAAAATACAATTCGTGAGAGACTGTGACTTTGACAAAGTGGATACTAGGTAGAACCAGTCGGATTTTCCGAAGTAAGAGTCGTTCGACTCGACTTTCGCATTTTGGACAAATCTCTACCTTGCATCTCGAGAAAAGTGTAATCAATTTGGTCGAGAAGCTTCAGGCTTCATCAAATTTTCTCCACGTATAAATTTTGAATAGTTCTTTTTTCGAAAGATAAAATACAATTGGTGAGAGACTGTGACTTTGACAAAGTGGATACTAGGTAGAACCAGTCGGATTTTCCGAAGTAAGAGTCGTTCGACTCGACTTTTCCCCAGGCATCCGAGTCTCGAACCTCGACTTCAGGGAGCAACGACATTCGAGGTCGTCATCGTCGTGCATACGCTAACCTCGAAAGGCATTATGGTTGAGCGGTTAGGTTCTAACAGAATGAAGCCGTTCCGCGATAGGCTGCATTATCAATCCCGATACGTGGAGATCCATAGAACTCGGTCACAGCCGGTGAGATTCGACCGAGATTCGAGTCCCCCGAGCGATCTCGCCGATTTTCGATACAGACAGAATCCATCCAGCGCGGAGCGTCTCATCGGGATCGGAAAAACGGTGGCTCACGGTCGATCGACGGACCGACTTCCTGTCTCTGCGTGGCCGACGATCGCGTAGCTCGCGGAACTGTTTTTCACCGACTTCCACGGAACCGTTTCTCTCGATTATTCACCGGCTGAATTTATTCGCGCCATTGAGGCGGTCACGAGCCATTCACTGAAACGGTGATTTATTATTCGACGAGAGCTGAAGTTCCCTTCGTTTCGATACTCCGACTCTTCGCTGTAACGGAGTTGCAAAAGTACAACGTAGCGCAGAAATACCTGGCGAAGTGGAAGAAGAACCATTATAAAGCCATTCAGATGTTTTCATGCAGCCAACCGAATATTCATCGACAAATATTAATATTCGTTTCAAAGTCACCAAATCCTGCAAAAACTACCTAATTTTTTCCGACGTGAGGTCGAAATGTAAAATCCTAAATTTTAAATCGTTTTGGAATTTTATTAATTCGTTAGAGAAATCTAAGTCACCTGCCTCGTGGTATACTTATAAGGATAATATGTTGATGGACAATTTATCAGTGGCAAATGCCTTTGCTGAATTTTTTTAATCAGTATATACAGAGGATATTATTCATGATAATTCACTTAACCTTTCTCTTGGAATTGGTGAAATATTTACATGTATTAACGAACTCAAAAATAATTGTAGTCCAGGATATGACAATATTCCTCTCATATTTTTTAAATCATGTAATTTTATAGAAAGTCTAAAATGATTCTTGCAACGTATTGTAATTTAATTTATTTTGTTAAAATTTTGTGTTAAAATGTAAAATCAACATTTGTAGTTCCTCACATATTACATCTCCTGTACCAAAGAGTTTATTCCCGTTAATAAATGAATAATAATAATATAGATTTCATCTAAGGTACGTCACAAAATGATAAAATTGCCTTACAACATGGTAGTTCTAAAAACTAGATAAATAGCAGAAAATCATATTATAATCGTAATTATTTTCATTTGGTTTATTTATCATTCCGGGCAAAGCGATTGATCTCACGTTCGTCAGGTTGATATTCCAGGTAACTTTGTTATGTCTTCTAAAATACTTTTTGTCGACGCGCATTCGTCTTCGTGTGTTTTCGATATGTTTGCTAAGGAATTACAATTTATTGAAAGGAAAACCTTGAATACGAAGTGTGTTCGTTGTAATAATCTCTTATTTGATTGGTGACACGGGTTGCCTACACGAGTAAGTAGATGATGAAACTACTCAACTCGTTCCAGCAGTCATTAATCACAGTTGGGAGTTAGTAATAGCTTTGTGTTAACGATCAAATATTTAAACAACAGGTCGAAAGGTCAACAGCCATTCTACCGAAAGTAATAAATCATTACATTATCTGCTTAGAAAGTCCATTTGTTCGGCTACAAGGTGCTGTCATCGTTGAAAAACGCTAGCATAAAATTCAAATTGACCACACGTTGTCAGTTATTTGGTGATGTTGCCAAGATTTAATCTCAGCCTGTTACCTGCGCTTAGTCTGCTTTATTGCAACGATAAATTATAAACATTTGTCAAATATTACGTTTTATTTTATCAGGTCCCTGTCAGTCGTTATCTCGAGAAGCTCATACAACTTGAGGAATCTCAAGAAAATGCTATTATCATCATTTAGTAAAATTGTCGTTTATTTCGATATTCACTCGTTCTCGTAGAAGTAATCTCATCGAGCAGATGTTTTATAATTGCAATTCTGCATCATTTTTCATGGAAAGGTTTCTTTTCAGATAGACTTACAGGATTATTATTTAGTAGAATTGTCATTTATCTCGATATTCGTCCGTTCTCGTGCAAATAAAGAATCTCGATGTATCGAGCAGACGTCAATCAAAGGCAATCAGAGGCAAACGCGCACAGGAAACGGGAAACGCTTCCGGGTACGCGTCTTATTCGAAACGCTCTTCGCGAAAGAATCAAGGAAAGAACTGAAAAATCTCGTTAAAAGGTATTTCCCTGATACTGACTGAACGATCCTGCACACCCCCCCTTTCAGGGCCGCGAAAAGCTTCTGAAAAGTTCGCGCGTTTCCCCCGAGATCGCAATAAAACGCGCCGGTTAAAATCGTAAATTACTCGATCGCACTCTTTATCGCAAGCTGGGTTAAACGCGGTGCAATTTAACGAAAAAAAAAAAGGGAAAGATAGAACGAGAGAGAAGAGATTCGATTCGTGAAAAAGTGTTCGCGATAAAAACGACACTTCCATCGGGGCCGAAGTGAAAACGACATAAAAGAGATTGAATTTCTGCGCGAATATCGGCGACCTTTTAAAAGTTCGACGCGAGCGATGAAACCGTGGAGAGGGTATTGTGTTTGATTTCATTAAAGGGAATTGTACGTTGGCTCGCTCGTAAATTAATTCGACGTGTCCCGAGCGTCGCGGGAAAACCGGGGGATGAAAAACTTTCGCAGATTTCCGTGCAGGATTCACGCTCGGAACAGGGAAATCTCGTTAAAGGGTCATATTTTCTCGATAACGCTTGAGCGATTGGTAACCATCGTCGTCCGTCTTCCTGGGAACCTTCCTGAAACTTTCCACCGTTTGGAATTCCACTCTATCAAAGTCGAAAAACTTCGCAATAAGGGCCCCGCGACTATAATAGATTATTCGACTAACGGCGCTCGTTTTCAAGAAACTATGAGATTTTAAATTTCGTTTATCTTTGGCGACCAGCTGACTTTGCGTGTAAGAAAATTATTCGCGTCGAATGGTGAGTCCCTTGAAACCTTCATACCTTCCTTTTTATTGACCTGTTTTAAGCACTCCATAATAACAAAATATAAATTAAAAAAAGTTTCATTGAAAATGCATCGTAGGAACAAATACCTCTCTATGGATTAAATTTGTTGAAATTAATATTAACACAAAACTTGGCTCTCTGCTTGTAAGAAAATTATTCGCGTTGAATGATGGGCCCCTTGAAACCTTCATACCTTCCTTTTTATTGACCTGTTTTAAGTACTCCATAATAACAAAATATAAATTAAAAAAAGTTTCATTGAAAATGCATCGTAAGAACAAATACCTCTCTATGGATTAAATTTGTTGAAATTAATATTAACACAAAACTTGGCTCTCTGCTTGTAAGAAAATTATTCGCGTCGAATGGTGAGTCCCTTGAAACCTTCATACCTTCCTTTTTATTGACCTGTTTTAAGTACTCCATAATAACAAAATATAAATTAAAAGAAGTTTCATTGAAAATTCACCGTAGGAACAAATACTTCGCTATGGATTAAATTTGTTAAAATTGATATTAACACTAAACTTCACTCATTTCAATTTAAAATATAAATAATAACAAAACGAATATATCCTAGCAAAAACACATCGAACTATAATAGGAATTTGGAGGAACAGATCCACAGATTGGAAATATATGCGTTCCATAGAATACGACTTGGACGTCCGCGCAAGTAGAAATGACGAATAATGGTCAGACGCGCTAAGCAAATTCTATTCAATCGCACGCATGACCCACAAATTTTTAAATTCAATTATCTTAAAAACGAAATATCATGTGAACAAATTTTATTCTACAATTTTGATTCGTTTTTTCACTTAGACTCCCTTTCTAATTGTTCCTTGATTACTGGAACATCCTATACAATTCCCTTTCGAAGAGTATATTTTCACATTTTGAACTAGAGAGTTGGGTTATATTGATATTGTGACTTGAAAAAAGTATTAACTATAATAATTTATGAGTATTAAATAGGTCTTGCTTAGATATAACAGCACACTAATGTAAACATTAGACTCGTTAGTAGGTAGCACTGATTTCTCAATATTTACTCTTGTTTATCCAGAGTTTATCGATTATTCTGATATAATTACGAAATTTCATTGTATTTGACTTTATTGGCCGGAAAGAATCGACGTTCTAATTAGAACTTGTGAAACGCCACGTATTTCCTCCATAGATCGACGTGTCGCAAACTCATCAGAACTTTACACATTAAACAACACACCTCGGCGTGTCCCGTGGAAAAATGTTAATACACGTATAGATGTTGCGTGGCATTATGTAAACAAAAGTTTGTAAATATAGATTTTGTTCGCATAGCTGTGAAGATAAATATGTTACGCAAATATTGGTTCGAAAGTGCGTTGTTGAATACTGACAGCAGTTATGATAGTAGTGATACGTCTCTATGACGCTCGCGTAAAGACTGTGTAACAAAATGGGGGAATAAAGGAAATTACAGAAAGCTAACATTAAATTGTAGTGTAAAGGGATTCACCGATGAAGAGATACGCTGCTACTCAGTCTAATCTTAAATTAAATCGAACCCCGAGCATGTAATCTACCTTGGTAGTATGAAGTACAAAGGAAACTACGACGAATTTTGTAATAACCTTTTATTGCATAATCTGACCGATCGAGAACCCAGGAAAAAAGAAATTACTGTTTAGGTCGAGTATTAATTAAATCATGAATGAGTGAACATCAAAGAATCTTATTTTGTAATTTTTGGAAGGTACAATAAAATTCCTGCGATGGAAGATTAATGCAGTGGACTTTAGTCAATCTATTCGAATAGTATTTTACAATCTCAAAATCGCTGGATATTTTATTTTTGCAAGCCCACTTAGTATTAATATTATTATTGTTATCAATAGAAAACTAAAACTTCAAGACCCTGAAAGAGATCAGGAATATCAAAGACTCTTATTTTTTAATTTTTGGATACAGTGGACTTTATTCAATGCATTTGAATAGTGTTCATTTAATCTTATATTTCCAGGTATTTACCTTGCAACCTCAAGATCACTGGATCTTCCATGTCTATAATTTTGTTATCGTATTTGTAAATTCTTTATATATCGACGTTGTTAATTATACAAGCCCACTTAGTATTGATATTATTACTGTTATCAATTGAAAATCAAAGCTCCAGGACCGTGAAAGAGATAGTCATGGCCTGAAGAGGTTAAGGAAGGACCGTAAGGTCCCCTTTAACTTCTTGAACTCGGCCAGCAGGTGAACCGTAAGAGAAAGAGGGGCCCATATATCAATAATTTATTCCCCCAGAAACGGTAGTGATTTTTCCAACGCGTCAGCAATACTTTTACCGCCGTGCTCGGCGCATTCTTCATGTTACTCTCTCCCGCCGACGATCGATTTTCCATTTTAACGTTACACAGATTAAATAAATAGTTCGCCGCGCGTCAACCCTTCAAGATCGCTTCCCTTGAAGGATACACGCTGCTGTCGAAAAGTTTGGGGCATCCTTCGATCTCAATATTCAAAACGAACCTCTCTTTTATGCGTACATTAAAATTTTACTGAAATTATTATTCCTAATATGACGTCCACAAATTATAATATATAATATTTTCTTTCGATTAAAATTGAGATTATTTCCATGAAGATCGAGCAATTCTCGCTGCTGTCGAAAAGTTTGGAGCATCCTTCGATCTCAATATTCAAAACGAACCTCTCTTTTATGCGTACATTAAAATTTTACTGAAATTATTATTCCTAATATGACGTCCACAAATTATAATATAAAATATTTTCTTTCGATTAAAATTGAGATTATTTCCATGAAGATCAAAGTGTTCTCCAAATATTTATGCCGCGACACCTTGATGTATTAGTTAAATATTGATGGAGCAATTTTTGAAAATAATTTTTCACGACGAGCGAGTTTCCTGGGGGAAATTATTCCGCAAGAGGTCGGATTTCTGTGGCAGGATGGAACAAGAAGTAATGTATGATAAAACGATGCAAACGACGATGCAGCCAGCGCGGCTGGGAACCATGACGCGTTCCGCTTTAACTCCTTTATACCAGGATTCGATCCTGCGACAGGATTGTAGGAAACAATAGTGGGTTCAGATAATTTTCGATAGTTCGAATTGGCAGAAGATCGGAATTCTACGAGTTTCTATGCTTTTTAGTTCCCCTAAATCCCACTATCGTCGTTAAAAACTAAGCAATGTTATCCAGAATTATTTTTAAGTAAACAACCTTCGAAGAAGAAATATTTTATAGGCAATAGTAACAAGGAAAAAAAAATATACTAATTCTTTACCAAATTTTACTTTACGAATAACTCGTAATTGAAACAAATTAATATTATTACCAGGAATCATAAATGTAAAGATAATAAATTACAGAGCATTAATAAGAAAAAATTCACGTAAGGTAGCCACTTAATGAATAATGAAAATTTTATTGAATTCGTTTACACCACCAACTCCAGCTTATGATGGTAATTTATTGTTTCTTTCAAGTTAGTATTTGTTGAATTTTCTATGACAGTTTACTTAGATCTGGTTCGAACTGCGAGTATCGTTTCAGCGTTAGAAGGCAAAGAGTTAACGACTCGCGTCCAAAGCATCATCGGGGAAATATTTCGGTCGAGTCCGGGCGGTTTGTCTTTCCCTTTCGGAATGATTTCAACCCAGTAACCGACTTTCGCAGCGTTCTCGTTCGCGGCAGCTCCTTCGGGGCTCTTAAGACTGAAAAGTTTTGCCCACGGAAAAGAGGGAAATAACAGTGGGTCCTATCAGTCCGCGGCTCACTGAAAACATCTTAAGCACGGCTGTTCCGTGAAAAGAAATATTATTGGAAACGGAATAACGTTTATCGGACGAGATTTAACCACGGATGAGCGATCATTTTTATTCCATAGGCGCGCAGTCAGCCAGAATTCATTCGCGGCGCGGCAAAAATAAGTGTTCGATTAACACTAAAACTATCGAAGTAGTTAAAATGATCCATTCGTAATTTCTAATAAAAATACAAAATTTACTCGATTGGATTTTCGAAAATTTACCATAATTTTCTGTAAGAGAATTAATAGACATTTATTTCCATTGTACTATACAGTTCTTTAAATGTCTATTGTTTTAATTTCTTTGGTACAAATAAATACACCATAATTGTTGGTAGTTCTAGTGTTAATACAGGTTCCCTTTGATAAATTGCAGAACTGAAATATTATTTATTCGACATTAGTTCGATGGTATCGTGTTTAAAATTTTAACGAAAATAAACATCGGAATAAATATTAAATTCTGAAAGAAACGTATTACAAAACAGTTCTCTTTTTTCCAATATTAATTACCGATTTAGATCCGTGCGAAAGAAACGAACGATGAAAGGTGCGAAACGATCGTATTTGTTTAAAAATATTTGCTCGTTCTCCCTACAAATATTGTTCGTTGGCACTCGCGTGGATTTAATTTCACGCTCGTTACAACAAAAACAGGTGGGAATTAAAATATTTCATTCGATCGATTGATTTTTCGAAGCCTCTCGAGGGTTTTTAATCCGAAGGGCCGATGAAATTAAATTCACTCGTAACATTCTGGAATTATACAATTATTTAACGATCGCAGAAAAAACGAATTTTATTAAACAAGTAATCAAACACATTATTCAATGCTCAAAAATTGAATTTAAACTGATACTCGAGCTTCTTCATTTGCACAATTCTCACTGAAAAATGGATCCAACAAAAAGTTCAAGACCAACGTTCAAGTTTTATTTTCTTTTCGTAGAAAAAAATGGGATCTGTTCGAAAAATGAATGCGTAAATCAAAACCAGCTTAATCCCCTCTTCGGGAACTTTAGAAGCTCTGAAAGGGTAGGATGTCTGATACTCACGTAATATCTGTGATTCAGTGACATCTCTTCGTTTCTCTGTATTCAGCCACGCCGCCCTTTCTCGGTCAGAAAGTGTCTCAGGAGTGCTCGGTAATCTTCTCAGAGGCACTCGAACATTTTTTTCCCCCGAGCTTCTTCTTTCGCGTTCGAGCTTACGTTTGTTGGGTAGGGACGAGACGAGTCTCGTCGCGCGAAACGCGATGAAAATATACGCTCCTCCGCGTCGATGGCCCGCTACTATTTCTTCCCTTCTTATTTCTCTTCTCTTCTTTCCCCTCTGTTCGCCGCGGGCTAATCGATTCGCGTCAGTCTTACGTGATTATTGTCGAGGTTGCAGTCAATCTCTGGTCTCCTCATTATTGTCGTTTTTCCCTGGCGTTTGTGTCGCGCGCGCATCTAGGTTACTGGCTGCAGCAGCTCGTTTCCGCCATCGCGATTCGACTCAGATTTTGTTCTCCTGCCTTTCGAGGGATCCTCCTGTGAAAACGGTCCCCATTGACAAAGATTTCGTACGCGATCGGCTGACCGATCTCGTGGAATCGCGAACCGAACGATTATTCATCGACAACTATTGTTAAATCGAATGGAAATGCTTGTTAATAATAAATAATCCAAATGAGTGGTCGTTGGTATCGGTAAAATTTACACGTTGACATTTATTGTAATGTCGATCGAACGTCGAGTGTCATCGAAACCTGAACAAGATAACGATGCTATTACCGTCAGAGTGGATTGTTCAAATAAGTTTGAAAAATCTCTGCCTGGATGAGTATTTCTCGATGAAAAATAATTTTTGACGCACCGTATTTCTAACTTGTCTATGATATAAATATGAATATTGGTGAACTCGTACCGAGTCGTTTTGAGATTTGTTTGATATGGTAAATGGGGATGAAACGGGGTGGTTACAGAATAGCAATTGAAAAACACGCATCGATATTCTAGTTATAAAGTCATGTTTCTTTTGAAGTCAACATAATATGTCAGATAGAAACGTTTGAGTTGGTGTTTATGTTTTTAAGAAATTCAAGAAAGGGGAAATTAATTTTCGATGTAGCTAGAGCGGAAAAGCTTCCTGGTCTCTCATACCGCAGAATCACGAGACTCTAAGCCTTCCTGGGTTTTCCTCGAAACCCGCACAATCTCATCTCCGGCTTTCATTTTGCTCCAATGTTCGACTCCTGAGAATACGAAATCGATGTTCTAACGAAAAACTCATTTTGAGCCTGACAATAATATATATCGATGATCAAATACAACCATAACGCAACTGCAAACTTACAAATTCTTAGCTGAACACGTCGCTAGTCCCAAAAATGCCTAAGCGTTCCATTATACAACTTTCAGAATTTTCCAAACATCTTTGCACTTCTTTGTAAATTCTTACTTTGTAGCTTTATAATTTTGTTTGTGACGAAGGATAAAATAATCGATATATATTTAACATTGAACCTAGTTAATAAAACTATAACATTTACTTGTCTAATTTATAATATTTCGTGTAAAATAAACTTTACTGAAAACGATGTTTCATTCTGATGCAACTTTAATATACTTCTTTCTGTAAATGAATAATATTTTAATATTGTAATATTTTTTAAATATATTTAAAACCGGTTCTAAGAACGTTCGTAAAATTGAAATTCTATATTTTACAGAACACAACGACAAAGAATTTTCATAGGCTCTGTTTAATACTATTTAACGATAAAATAGTTTCGTTATCGAACACTATCATAAAATTCTCGTTACTTGACTTTCAGGTAAAACTATCTCGTTGCAAACGAAGAATGCAATTAAATTTCATCCGAAAAATTGGCTTAGTTATCGATTGAAAGTAATCGAAGAGCCAAAGCACTTGCTCGAAGGTTAAAGACAAAGGTAATTCGATTTAGCTTTTAATATCCTTATTTGCATTCATCGAAAGTGATGATGCGATTAAACTAATCGCTGAATTCTCGCAGTGGATAATATTACGCAGGGTGATTCTAGAAACTCTCTTTCCTGAACGTAAATACAAAAAAGGTTAAATTCTGCATCCTCCATTTTACTTTATCGTGTGTAATATATGCATTTCTACTTGTTTTGTTAATCGAATTATGCATTATTTTAACATAAATCGATTCTCCTCATCATTTTGCATACAAAATTGTTACGTACTTTGCTTAGAAAAAAGTTGCAGCTTATCCCAGTTTCTAGAATCACCCTGTATATAGTCGTATCGATGGCCCACGTAGCCTGGAAGACAAATCGCATAAAACTGGCTCGATACGGAACGTGATGAACCATTCTAACGAATCTCTATCGTCGAAGCTACAGCCAACGTGCCATCTGCTGTGACTTATTTCCGTTTAAAACTCTGTCACACTTTTTTCGTAAATATTCACTACCCTTATCTAAAGCTTCACGACTTAAATTTACATATGAACTATATTTAAGAAATTTGTTTGGTATGAATTTCTACACGAATTTTTTTCTCGAAAGTACGAAGGATTTCGGGGGTATGTGTATTCACCAAAAATGATTGTAATTGACCCCCGCAACCAAAAATAATTTTTCTAAAATGATTCGAAACTTTTCAATTTTCAGGGTAGCAGACAGTTATGGCCAGACATTATATTTTCAGTAATGAATTTTTTTCTCAAAAATGGTTAGGATTTCTGGGGTATGTCTATTCACCAAAAATGATTGTAATTGACCCCTGCAACCAAAAATAATTTTTTTAGAACGATTTGAAACTTTTCATTTTCTCCGAAAAATTTAGGCATCTACCCCCTGTCGATTTTTATTAAAAATTCGTTTTTCATTTTTGATAATTTTATTTGATGCCCTACAGAAAAGTTGTCTAATACTTTTTTGTAGGTACCCATGAGCTCTACTTCAGAAAAAAGTTTCATTGAAATATATTCACTATTGTAGAAGTTATGGCTGTTTGAAAATTGGACCATTTTTATGGGGTTTTTCTCATTTTGCGGGGTCAAGGACCAACTTTTCGAATATTTTTGCGATTTGTACATATTCTCCATCAAAATACGCGTAGTTTGCTTTTTTAAATATTAAAATCGTTCAATCCGTTCAGGAGTTATGACGTTTTAAAGATTCGCATGAAAATTCGGGCAGACATTTCTGGCCAGAAATTATATTTTCGGTAAGGAATTTTTTTCTCGAAACTGCGTAGGATTTCGAGGGTATGTGTATTGAACAAAAATGATTGTAATTGACCCCTGCAACTAAAAATAATTTTTTTAGAACGATCCAAAATTGTTTAATTTTGTCGTAAAATGCGTCCACTTATTGAATTTTTATCTCGAAACTGAGTAAGATTTCGAAGGTATGTATTCATCAAAAATTATTGTAACTGACCCCCGCAACTAAAAATAATTTTTTCAGAATATTTTGAAATTTTTTAATAACTATTTAACGAAGCCTCAATCAAGAAATTGATATCCTTGATTTTCGTCTTATTTTGGTCTTTAAAATATTCCCCAGGGGTGGTCGAACACCCTGTATAGAGTGTACGAGGGAGCAAAATTATGAAAAAATTCGCGATAAACAGTATTTGAGAGTAAAGTTTGCGCAGAAACGACTCTGTTCCGAACTAGAATACCCGTTTAAAGTCCGTGTCCGGAGAAAACGAAACGCACGCGCGGCATGCATATTCGCGTGGATTTACAAATGGCAATCACTAGTCAGTGAATAAGCTATTTTTCTTGAAAGCGGATCCGGCACGCATCTTAAGGAGAAGCCGTGTGAAATACGGAGACGAGCGAACGGTAGTCGCGATTCTTTCGCGAATATTTAATTACGAAAGCGTCAGTGTACGGTGCACTACGTACGTGTAATCGGTTATTGAGCACGGACGATTGCGCGCAAACAGAGGCAATAGTCGTTAAGAGAGCCGCGAAGTTAGCATATGAAAGGATCGGTGCTTCTACGTGCACCGGCCTCGAAAGTGTTACGAGCCTTCCAGCGAGCGCGTTTGCGCGCTAAGTACGCAGATCTTCTCTTAAATAGACTCCGTGGAAAAAATTCCTTCCTTTTTTTCTGAAGAAACGAACGCTGAAACTATACGAGCATCTGCGCAGGAAAGAATTTTCCTATAAAGATAATGAGTTCCCTCGGCGGGAGAGAATCCTCGTGCATCGACTTGTGCCAGTGGTTTCCAAACTTTTTACATTTAAAATGACACGAAATATGCTTCGAGTGGCTACGCTTTGATCGATGTATCGATAGGAAGAAATATTTCAATCATATGTTCTTGCAGGGCGAGTCCAGTATCGATAGGGAAAGCTTGTACAGGATCATTTTGCATTTTTATTCGATAAAAACAAAATTGTAGTTCTAGACTCACTAGTACTAGACTCACCCTCTACGTGATAAATTTTCTTCTGCATTCTTTCAGAAGTTATGAGTCGCCTCCCTAGGAGTCAGAACGCTGATTTATGCTTCGAAAATTGCAATGCAGATACGTGTTTTACACCTCTGTCTACTGAAGAACTACCATGTAACCCCTGAAGCCATAAAGTTTCAATTTTGTCCTATTGTTTTACCCTTTCGGTACTGTTTGGTACTTGTACAGTGGCGTTCAAAAATTTCTTCGCTTTTGTTCTAACTTTACTTGGCCCAATTGTTAAGTACACCCTGTATTCACAGAGGATATGAAAACGACAAGTAAAGTTCGTACGAACTATCGATTTTATAGTAAACTCAACTGGTACAACTAATTCCATTAAACTGTTTGTAGATACTCTATACAATGTTCAACGTCTTAGCTCTCGACCTTGCTGACTATTCCGTTCTACGTGTCAATGCAGTTCATTCGCTTTTATTAATTTTTTGTTCGCTAGAAAAGGTAACGAACAGGTATTCGAACCAGGAAACAGCAAAGATCCATTTGACGTATGCACTCGGTGAATGTAATTCAGCTCAAGTAAGACATCTGTATGCGAATCGTTTCCCCAACAGACGTCTGCCAGACGGGACACGTTCCAGAGAATACACGAACGCCTCTTAGACACAGGTTCGTTTAAAAAACGAGTGACAGACGTCGGTAAACCAATTAGTACCAGAACTGTTAACCTGAAAGACAGAATCCTGAATCACGTTGAAGGAAATGATGGCGTCGGTGCTCGAGAAAATGCCAACAGTGGATAATAATGTCGAACACGTAACACCGCGGAGGATTTTGCAAGACCGACTGCATTATTCTTACGATCCTCAAAGAGTACAAACACTCGACGGTGACGATTCTCCTTCGAGAGTTAACTTTTGTTGTGCTTGGTTGCTGTAGGTGCGTTTCTACCGGTCGCAAATCGCTCGTTTGTGCATACAAGGCTCGTCAGAATCCTTTCTTTTCGTTTCCACAACTTTCGAACCTTTATTTCACTTAAACTTTAAGTTACTCCACTGTGAAGAACTTATGAAACCAACAGGGCTGAATATTATTATACAATTTTTAGTTCAAATTATTGATAATGTAAGAGGAATAATATTAGTTTAATTGTTACGACAAACGTGAAATAAATTTCCTCCATCGACAACGAAAAAGAATTTCGATCATAATCTTCGAGAACATGAAACGAGTAAGAATAAGAATACAGAAATATCTAGCCAAAAACGCAAGAACCTTCCCATTCGAGCAAATAGATTTATCGTCTGTCTATCAAAGAATCCCTAAAACGAGTTTTCGTCGCGTATGTGCAGTAGAGTTATGAAACCAATATGGCTGACAGTCAGTACAGATGACAGAACTCTACCAAAATCCCGAAAAAGATATTTTTGTATCGAATTTTCGTTACAATTTGTTGTTTGTGTTATATTATTGTCAGTGTTACAATTTTTTACTCAAATTATAACCAATATCAATATTGTAAGACGAATGATATTAGTATAATTGTTACGAGTTCCCCCAGTGCACCTGGGCACTAGAATCATAAAACCAATATGGCTGACAACCAGTACTGATGACAGAACTGTACCACATCACGAAAAAGATATTTTTGTATCGAATTTTCGTTACAATTTATTATTTGTGTTACATTATTGTCAATGATACAATTGTTGACTGAAGTTGTAACCAATATCAATATTGTAAGACGAATGACATTAGTATAATTGTTACGAGTTCCCCCACTGCGCCTGCGCACTAGAATCATAAAACCAATATGGCTGACAATCAGTACAGATAACAGAACTCTACCACATCACGAAAAAGATATTTTTGTATCGAATTTTCGTTACAATTTATTATTTGTGTTACATTATCGTCAATGATACAACTGTTGACTCAAGTTATAACCAATATCACTAATGTAAAACGAATGATATTAGTATAATTGTTACGAGTTCTCGTGTCGCGCCTGCGTAGTAGAGTCGCGAAACCGATTCGAACGTTTCGCAGGCAAGACTTGCCGCGGTTCGAGGCGGAAATCGCGGCCTTGAGACGCGACTATTCGCGCGCTTATCGTTACTGCGAAGAGTAACAGCCGGTACGCTAACAGTGCGCGCGAATAAATAGCCTGCACGCGAAACGTCACTTTTATGGCCCGGAGCTTTTAGTCCCGCCTGTAAAAACGTCGCAGTCCATTAGTGCCCGCGACGACGCGAACGTCACCGCGGCTGGCTGCGCATGCAAAAATCCGCAGCCCCGCTTAACAACGTTTTCTCGTCTGAACGTTTCGACGAACAGACCGCGACCACGTACCGGGTGGATTGGAAACAATCCCCTATGGAAACACTTACGTCCCAAAGTGAAACGAGAGTTTAACCTGTTGAACCGTGTTATGACTAGCATATTCGTCTTGTTAAAACGGAGACTCGAATCTCTAAGGAAATATAAAAAGTGAGAAATCGATCTCCTTTTAATTAAAAATTAGGCAAACCTTTAATGGTAGGTGCTAGAGAACATTACATGCTGATGCTTGATGCAATATTTTTTAATTAACGCTATTTTTACCGCGGTTTTATGTTATCTGTTTCGACAAAAAGTTGTCTTTTGACACTTTTGTATTTGAGAAAAAATTTGAAAGCAATTTTCAGTAAAAATTTGTAAAAGGTACCTTTGACAAATATTATATTGCTTGCATGGGACAAGGAAAAAGTTATTTTGATTGATAGAAAGAAATTAATGATTTAAGGGTTAGAAATGGTAGCGCGATCGAAATCCCATTGGACTACTGTTCCACCGAGTCGTTTTGGCCAGAGGTGTATCGTAGAGTACGACGCACAGCGGGTCGGAACATAAAAAGACGCGACAAACGGTTCGAGATCCAATGAAAAAGCTTCCATTAACACGTTCACTGTCATGTCATGCATATATGCATGAAATTAATGTTGCGGTTACTGCGGCGACATTTGTTATGGCATGCCATACAAATGCGACTAATGCTATGTAGAAATCCAACGAGTGTTTGAAAGTATAAACTCTGTGCGTAGAAAGTTATGGTAAAATAGATCGGAATAAAGATATTGGGTTGAGAGTATAAATTGTGGTAAAAACTAGAACGGCAGCCAAGGGAAATTGCGCGATATCATCTTGGCTGTTAACGTATTCAAGGCTGATTGCGAGCATTAATCTCTTCGAAAATGGTCGACGATATTATAGTCGTTTATATTAATCGTTTATTTATTTTGTGTCTTCGAGAAGTTGTTGACATTAACAGGAACTAAAACATGTTCTTTGCACTAACCACAGAACAGATACCAAAGCAATAAAATCATAATTGCAAATAAAATAAACAAAACCTCCACCCTCGCGAGCGAAACAAATCGCGGATATAAATTCGTCTCCCGATATACTGCTCCGATCTTCGGGTGCGTTACGATGTTAACAAGCCCGAAGCTTTTAATGCGTGGGCGTAAACATTTACTAGAAAGAGACGAAACACGCGAGGGATCGCGAGAATCCGCGGGAATGCAAGCTGCGATCGCGGTTCACCCTCCCCGGGTTCCATCATCCATCATCGGGAAAGAATGCTAAGAGGGTCGCCTATTTTCGCGCGCGCGATGCGATCGTTTCCCGCGACGAAGGTCGCGTGGGTGGCGCGTATCGAAACGCGGCGGGGCTGCGTTGAACGCCGGCGTGGCCCCGGACGATTCTAGGGGGAAACACGACGGAAAGTTGGGCGAAAGCAAAACGGGACGCGGGCTGGCTGCAGATAGCGGGTGGCGCACACGCCGGTGCTCCTATTGTTCTTCGTTCCTGAGAGGCCGAAGTGCTGCCAATATCGGAACGTTCCGGCGCGATATCGGGTCACGAAGTCCGGCACTGTTTCTGGCAGCCGGCGATAACTCAACCGATACGACGCATCAATTCGATCGAATTTACCGTAATTACCGGCGGATTAGGCGACCGTTTCGGGACCCGACAGCCTTTGCTACGTCCCTGACGACATTTTGTTTATCGGGTTAAAGTTCGAAAGCTGCTGTAATATAGCAAAACTACCGTCAATCTATTTGTGTGTTTCGATAAGGTGGATTACGATCTATATGTACCCAGTTACTCCCACTGTTATGAACTGTTTCCATTTATTTTTACCAAATGTTACTTATTTGTACCGTATTACTTCTATTTACGAAGTAGCTTTCTTTTTATTTTAATAGTAACAGTCATGGCCCAATTACAACCGTCAATATTTTTGTATATTTCGATAAGATAGATTACAATGTATACAGGGTGTTCGGTCACTCCTGGAAAAAATTTTAATGGGAGATTCTTGAGGCCAAAATAAGACGAAAATCAAGAATACCAATTTGTTAATTGGGGCTTCGTTAGGAAGTTATTAACGTTTAAAGTTGTGGTTGTAGAACGGCAATCTGCGATCAGCAGCGTGCATCCAATAGTGGTTCTACAGACGAAACTTTGAACGTTAATAGCTTTTCAACGAAGCCTGAATCAACAAATTGGCATTCTTGATTTTCGTGTTATTTTGGTCTCTAGAATCGCCCATTAAAATTTTTCCCAGGAGTGGTCGAGCACCTTGTATATCAGTTACTCCCACTCTTATGAATTGTCTTCGTTTATTTTTATCAAATGTTGTTCTATTACACTGTATTACTTCTATTTACGAAATAGTTTTTTTTAAATTTTAATATTGACAATGAAGTAATGCCCAATTACAAAACCGATAAAGAAATATAAATGATATATAAACAGTATACAAATTAATAGCAGGTGGTGTTTTTCCAAGCGATCACCCATCCCGAAGTACTGTATTTGATCACATCTAATGTTGCTTAACTTCTTTTAACTAGTTTTACTTTTAATTTATTCAAACACAAACCCTTAAATATCTCAATGTACGAAAAAATGTATTCATACTAAAAACAATCAGTTTATAAGGAACAAGCTCTTCTTTACTTATAGTGAATCACCCTTACAGTGCACGAATACGACTGAGAATAACTGTATAAATATGTATGAGCGTTACTTGTACCACAACACTTAGTGACATCAAATGACTCTGTATACAATAGATTTAAAACTGTTTAAAGCAAGCAAGCGTATAGTACATACGTGTACTTAACATAAATATTAATTTCTGTCGCTATTATCAATCTTAAATATAGAAATGTTCTAGCATAACTCTGGAACGCCTAGAACTAAACTTGATACATGGATGACTTATTGTCTGCAAAAAAATACTGTGGGGGTAAGACACCCCTAGCATCCCTAGGGATGAGGGTGGAAAATAATCGAAAACGACCGATATTAGTATCGAATCCATAGCTTTTGGGGTTGCTAGACTGTTTGGTGACAATCTCGATGACATTTAAATCCAAATTTAATCGAATAGAACTCTATAGAACCTTTCGAAAATTTTTAGAAACGAATAGAACCTTGTAGAAGAAATTGAAGTGCAAGGAATCATTTTCCCATGCCTTTATGTTCTGAGAAATCATTCTCAGAATGATTGGAAGGATCAGAAGAAGGGCTGGATTATATAATCAGGCAGCATAGTTTATTTTTGGCCTCAAATGTTACGTAATATTGTTCTCAAAAATAAAGTTTCACTGCTTTAATCCAAAAATCTCGACATGTAGGTTCTCGAGCCGATTATGGAAAACTTTTGTTCCGAGTAACTGTTACGAGGAAAGTCTACGTGTCAAATGTTTAAACGCTCGAGTGATTTATATATTGGAGAAATTTAATTCGAATATTTACTTGTATTGAGATTTGCTGTCTCGATCGATTCCACGCCGCCCACGCTGAAGGTTAGCTATTTTTCAACGTCTCGGTGTTGATTCGTCCAGAGTTGAACGGCCGTGCCGAACACGGTAACGAACCAAGACAGTTTCACAAAACGGCACGGAAATCCTTTCCGCTCGTTAAATTTTATTCGTCGCGCAATATCGAGCGGACGGGGCAACCGAACTGCCTCTTCAGCCTAGGTGCACATTCAGCGCAGGGTGACGCAGCCCACCATAATCCCCGAGTAAAAATGCCTTGCATTCACAGTTGGACAAATTTTATTGCGAATAACGAGCGAAAAGTTTACATTCCTGCATAAAATACGTTTCGTTCGTAAACAAGAATCCATTGACGCGCTGATTGCTATGGTCACTAGAGACCAACGCTTTGAACTTACGACGTTTGCAATATTGTTCACAATAGAAGCCTCATACTTGTCAAATTTTAAATAACGAAATTTCTTAGAAAACTAGAACCATTAACGCGTTGATTGTCACTGGTGATCGACATTTGAATTTATGACGTATTACAATATTGTTTACGATTGAAGGACCCTAATGTAAAATTGTAAAAACAATTACTTGAAAAGCGTGGATTTTTTCGATAATTATTAATACACAGTTTCGTGGATATAAGAGTTCAACTTTCGTGTAAAGTTTTTTTCGATATCTTTAACTTTTCAAGGGGTGACTTTATTTTTATGCATGGACTCTTTCACAACTTAACTGAAATTTTATTCTCTGCGATATTTTTCTTTTAGTTGAAGTATCAAGCTGTCGGGTGACTATTGAACTAGATAATGAAGTGGATTTGATTCGAGCTGTCTATAGATGATCGTATTTATTTTCACCAAAGGCCAGAGAAATTTGCATAATGAAAGGTTGAAGGGTATCGCGGATAACGCGGTTGTCTTCGTAACTGCAATTGCATCGATCAGCCATCAATTACACGTGGCACGTAACCCTGTCAGAAACAACGCGTGTTTTCTGCAACGTCGACGCGGGGATTCGCCCAGCGGCGCGCTGTTAATTTAAAAAAAAAAAAGCCCTGCAAAAATCCCCGGCTCGTCTATTCCAAAGTATCTCGATCGCGTCCATTTTATCCGACGAGATTTCACTGATCAAACAATGTATTCAACATGAATTCCAAGCTTCAAAAATTCGAAATTATTTTATGCGAGCTAATCAAAATAGCATTTACAATTTCTTTTGCAAATCCAAACGCATCGATATTATTTTTTCGATATTTATTTTTTTATTTACACAAAATTCACGAGTAAAACGCGTTTAACATGAATTCCAAGCTACAAAAAATTCGAAATTATTTTATACGAGCTAATCAAAATAACATTTACAATTTCTCTTGAAAATCGAAACACGTCGATCTCATTTTAATAGGAGATTTCTATCCTTCGATAGAAATTCAGTTTGATACATGTTATTTATTTATTTTTGTTCACACAAAATTCAGGAGTAAAACGCGTTTAACGTGAATTCCAAGCTACAAAAATTCTAAATTATTTTACACAAGCTAATCAAAATAGCATTTACAATTTCTCTTGAAAATCGAAACGCATCGATATCATTTTAACATGAGATTTCAATCCTAATTTCATTTTGACGTTATTTATTTTGTTATTCACACAAAAATTCACGAGTAAATATTTTTACTTTTCACTATGCATTTTCGTAAATTTTATAGAGGCCGTAGAAGCGAGTCGCGCGACACGTCGGTAGAGTAATCCCTTCCGATGGGTAATTAGGAAAGGAAAGAGGCGAGTTGTACGTAAAAAAGGGCGAACATAATTTGTCCCGGCTCGTTTGTGGGATTTGTGGCTCGGCCGCGGCGGAACGCAAATAAAAAGAGGAGTCCCCCTCCGTCTTTATGCTGGCTGGCAGCCTCCACAAAGTGTCCCTGTCACTCGTACAGGAATAAGTTATGAAACGCCGACCGGATAAAAAGTTTTGATCCCCCTTTCCCGCAACGAGAACCTTAAGCCGCACCCACGTCGATCTCGTCCTCGAGGATCAAGGACCCACCACGATCCGCGGACTGAGGCGAGCTTCTCACCTGAATCGAACAACATCGGCTATCGAATTTGCATCGAGGACGATGCGCTCGAAATAAACTCGACTCGGTAGCGAATAAACGAAAGTGAACGACAACGAGTTTTAACGCGATCACTGCCACGTCTTATTTATCCGGACAACCATTTCTAACGGGATTTCATCCAATCAAGTACACGCTACTAGTCCAATGTCATTGTTTAATTTATTATTTTTTGATTTGTACATTGTTGTTTTGACACAGTCTATATTAGATCGTCTCATAAGTTTCTTGTGTTCGACATTCTTAAATTGACGAGGATAAAATTTAGGATAAGACGAGGATAAGATTTTCAGTAGAAAATAAACGAAATTAGTCAGTTCAGGGGGTTTTCGAAATTTTAAATCAACATCAACAATTCGTAGAAATTTGAAACAAATACTGTGTCAAAGTTCAAAGTAGGAGATCCACACTGGCTTATGGAACGAAATTTTCTGGATCATGCTGGAGATTGACTGCATGAATAATTTTATTAGCATATAATGAAATTAAACCTTCTTTGAATCACTTAATAACTGGATATACAACAATCTCTAATTAGTGGGTAAACAATTGGAAAATGTCAATGTTTTAAGGAACAGTGTTGACATACATTTTAATAAAAAGGTCAAAGAAGTGTTATATCGACGATATAATGACTTTGCCAAAGAAAGCGAAGGGAATTGTTAAACGAAAAGGAGTTTTCATAAAATTCCATAATATGTTTGAAATACTGTTTTAAGTTGTAGCACAAAATTTGACACGAACATATGGGACGATCTAATATTATGTTATAGTATTGTACTATGATGATTTCCATATTTTTCCTAAATTTAGAAACTGGGATACATTTTATAATTGTATCAGTTATTCTGCAACTTTTCCTGACTTTGAAAATAAAACAGGGGGCATTTAAAAATTGTCATATATAATTCTATTTTGACAAATAACTCTTCCTGAGACGTCCATTAGTCTAAAACGTTTCCATTTCTCTCTGCGTTGTACGATTCGAATTATCGAGGTGCTCGAATATTTCTGCCTGGATTGCTGGGTGTTAAAATCAATCGGTTATCCATAGAAATATTCTGGAGTTCTATTATGGAACAGTGCCCGGCAATCCCCGTCCGATTCGATGCAATTTTCTACATCATACTTACGCGAACTGTGATTTCCAGCGAATGAGGGAACGATTTTAACGCGTTGTACGCGAAACGAGACATTGTTTGTCTCGCGTACCTCCGAAGGAACATCAAGCTCGAGCATTCCATTAACCCAGATAACGCTGAACCTTTTCTGTTATTTAAAAAAAATATTATTTCACCAGAAATAGGTCTGGGTTAGGTGTAACGCGTTCAACTGGAAGAAAGTTTCGACTCATCTAAGAACAACCCTTCCGAAAACACGAACTTAATACACCTAATATAATAACTAAATTTTCAGAAAGCTAAAGGATGCATTTAATATGCAAAAATATAAGGAATACTTAAAGTAAGAATTATTATATTTTGAGGTTGAGACATCCCTCTACAAACACCCCAATTCATTAATTCTATTAATGAAAATATTTTTACACCTGACTCTAGCAACGAAATCGTCTCCGACACTATTTATCATTTTCTTCCCCTTTTTTTAAAACTGTAAATTATGTACGATGATAATTGTATTTAATCTTGCATGATAATAACTAGACCATGGATGTCTATGCATTTATGGGAGATTTTAATTCTCGAAAATTATTTTATTTTATTTAGGGGTTGAGACTACAAAGTTCCCCTTTCATTAATACTATTGATAAAAGTATGAATTTGTATAAAAATCCACAATCTAATAATAACAAAACTACAATATATTTAATAAATCCTTCTGAACGAATATCAGCTATGCCGATGTCAATGGTTATAATTAACTAATAAACACAGCAAATCAAATTCTTATTTCTGTAATTTTTAAAGTCAGTAATCATGAACTCAAAAAGATTAAGAATTATTTTCGAAACTTTTTCCAACCCTGACAGTATCATACATATTATCACATCGTCTCAACTTTTCCTGTCATTTAAAAAAAATATTATTTTACCAGAAATAGGCTTGAGTTAGGTGTAATCATATAACTTTAACCCATGTAAGAATGTCCCTTCTGAAGATACGAGCCTAATATACCTAATATAATAACCGAACAATATATTTACTAATTTCTTTTGAATGAATATTAGCTATATCTATACTGATATTAATAAAATTCTTATTTCTGTAATTTTTAAAGTCAGTAATCATGAATTTAAAAAAATTAAGAATTATTTTCGAAACTTTTTCCAACCCCTCACAGTATCATACATATTGTTACATTGTCTCACCGTTGTATCGTATTATACTAACCCACACAATGATACGCACTTCATCCTCAGACCAAAGCTAATTGCATGCTAGCGAAACGCCAGAACACTTTGCCAGAACGACACGGCTTTAAAGTACATCTGGGGAACCTTCGGTACAAACTGGACCGTGAAAGCCTCAAGGAACACTTTTAGCGTAATTTCGCTGTAGGCTTGCCAAATGCACGACAATTGCGCTACGCGTGCAGAGGATTCGACGGAATGGAGGCTAAGTAGCTACGGCCCAGTAAAACTTCCACCGAAAACGTGTTGAAATAACCCGAATAATCGCGAGCGGGGCGAAGGAAATCGGTCAAAGTCGAAAGCAAAGATCGACGGACGCGATCGAAGCCGATCGTAACGCGCGCGGATGTTTGCGCAAAATCGCGGGTCGTCTTTGACTCTTTGCCTCCATTGGGATCCAACGGACAACGAGAAATTTGTAATTAAAGGCTATTCACGGCAAAAGCGAACGCTTCGACGTTCAGGAAACGGCTTAATGAACCTATAACGCAGCGGTTTATTCGTCGCCGTTCGCTGGAAAAATCTGCCTCGCGCGTCTGAAATTGCTTCCTGATCGATGCTAATTGATCGCTGCGCGCCTTTCTCGCCGCAATTTTTTTTTCTCTCTTTTTCCACGGACGACCAAACAACGCGAGAACCGCGATTACAAACCGAGCAGTCGATAATTTATTGTTCGAGTTTGAAAATTGTCTAAAAAGTTGAGACGGTTAAAATTTGCAAAAACTGTTACATCCAATGACAGTTTCGTGTTTGAATAATAATCGAAGGTTGGTTCCTCGCAAACAGTTCTAATATGGTCTTTGAAATCTGCGCTGAACAAATCATGGACAAAGGGTATAGTCGAATTAGCATGGCAAAAGTTTCCCCTAACCGAATTGAACTTTGGCACATGCTGAGCGATAGGCCCCTAAAGGGAAACCCTTTCTGTCGAGTTTCAACCCCTACTGGAAGGGTAATTACAGTTTAAGCACAGTATCTTCCGTAATATTGAATAGAAATATTTGTAAAATTTTTTAAACATGGCAACGCTTATACTAGGGTAAGCCATGCTGTACTATTTTTATTTTCTTCCACAGTAATACTTCCTATATATTTCCAAGGGGTTAATTTTTAAGTTCACGTATTTTTCTACTTTTCTAACTGTACTATTTGTATTTCCTTCGCCATTAATACTTCCCATATACAGGGTGTTCGGCCACCCCTGGGAAAAATTTTAATGGGACATTCTAGGGGCCAAAATAAGACGAAAATCAAGAATATCAATTTGTTGATTGAGGCTTCATTAAAAAGTTATTAAGAAATCATTAAAAAATTACTAAGAAATTAAATTAAAAAATCTCAAATCATTCTAGAAAAATTATTTTCGTTTGCGAGGGTCAATTCCATTAATTTTTGTGAATAGACATACCCCCAAAATCCTACTCACTTTCGAGAAAAAAATTCGAATTGGTGTGAAATTTTTCGGCGACATAAAAAAATTTCAAATCGTTCTAAAAAAATTATTTTTGGTTGCAGGGATCAATTACAATCATTTTTGGTGAATACACATACCCTCGAAATCCTACGCAATTTCGAGAAAAAAATTTCTTAACGAAAATCTAATTTGAGGCCAGAAATGGTTCCCCGAAATTTCATGCAATTCTTTAAAACGTCATAACTCCTGAACGGATTGGACGATTTTAATGTTTAAAAAAGCAAACTACGCGTATTTTGGTGGAGAATATGTACAAATTGCAAAAATATCCGAAAAGTTGGTCCTTGACCCCGCAAAATGAGAAAAACCCCATAAAAATGGTCCAATTTTCAAACAGTCATAACTCCTACAATAGTGAATATATTTCAATGAAACTTTTTTCTGAAGTAGAGCTCATGGGTACCTACAAAAAAGTATTAGACAACTTTTCTATAGGGCGTCAAACAAAATTATTAAAAATGAAAAACGAATTCATAAGAAAAATCGACAGGGGGTAGGTGCCTAAATTTTCCGACGAAAAAAAAAAATTTCAAATCGTTCTGAAAAAATTATTTTCAGTGGCGTGGGTCAATTACAATCATTTTTGGTGAATACACATATCCCCGAAATCCTACGTACTTTCGAGAAAAAAAGTTTTTACCAAAAATATACTGTGTGGTCGGGAATGTTTCTAAAACTTTTTAACGAAGTCTCAATGAACAAATTAGTATCCTTGATTTTCGTCTTATTTTGGCCTCTATAATATCCCATTTAAATTTTTCCCAGGCCGGACACCCTGTATTTCCAAGGGGTGAATTTTGAAGTCGTATTTTTTTAATTGTCGATTCCTCTGTACGTCGTGTACAGTGGTGAAAAGTATGTCACAGGGGACGGAGGACGAGGAATTTTCTGACCGCGACACGATGATCTTGACCTGTCCCGTGCCAACACGTAACGAACGATACGCCTTTAGTTTCCACCCGCTGGAAAAACTGGACTTCTTATCGTCCGAACATTTTTCCCTGTCGGTGGAAAGCCACGGTGTTTTTGCGCCGACAACAGGAGGAATCGACAAGGAGCCCCGGGGATCGAGAATTTATTTCCGCGCGCACGAACGCGTCCGATCCTCATCGTAAAGACTTGCGCAGATCGACGTGCACGGACTACGATTTACGTACGCGCGCGAATTATCCCGCGTTATTGTCCCTTCGTTCGCGTCCGCTTGCACGAGTTCGCGCGTGACCCTTTTAAAGGGAATAGATCCGTAAGGGCACGCGCCAGTTTCCCCATCTACCGGGTGTGACTCGTTCGAATCCATAAATTGGTCTGACGTCGTAATCGAAACGTAATCACAGAATTAATAGGCTCCTTGTTAATTTCGTTGGGGTCCTATGTAATAAAAAATGTTATGTGGCGACTTTACCTCTACCTTTCTCACAAGTGCTTGACCTATTCCTATAATATACACTTTTCGACTGACACTCCTCGAATGTCCCTTTCCTTTTCTTTCCTCCTGCTATATCTTGCTTACTACTTCCTACATAGCAGACATAATGAATTTTGTCAACTAGTTCATTTATTAAAATAGAACGAATTAAACTATTGAACTACTGGACTATTCGTATGTTCCATATTATAACTCAATCAAATTTGTAAGATACCCTAAACTATCTGAACTAGAGGGACACGCTCAACCTCCACCTTTCTCACGAGTGCTCGACCGACCATTTAATGTCTTATGTTTATATGTACTAAAGAAACTTCAGAAAATTGTCGATACCAAAATGATTTCGGTTAAAAATTTCAAAACTGATTTTCCAACTATTCCTTAATTATGTAAAATGATAGAATTACTCTGATCCCTCGACACTTGCACTCGAACCTCGTTCGGTGCATTCTGTCAGCCAGTAGAAAGGATTTCATCTTCCAAAACACTATTAACACTACAACTACTGACAATTATGATGTATTTATCTGGACTAAAGAAATTAAAACGATAGATACTCGAAGAAATGTACAATGCAATGGAAACAAATGTTTGTTCATTCTTTTATAGAAACCCACAGTAAATTTGTAAAAATCCAGTCGAGTAAATTTTTTACAATTTTTATCAGAAATTACGAATAGCTCGTTTTAATCACTTCGTTAATACTAGATAGTTAAATGCTTGGATTTTATAAACTTTGGGTACATAATGACCGTAGAGGTACGTGTAGATATAGAATATTTTACATCTATATTAGTAGTCACCAGAGGGCTACGTTCTCTCACAAGTGGTCGACCGACGAATGACAAAATGCTTCCTTCTTTGATAGAAATTAACCACTAAAACCAACGTAAAGTCGTCTGCAAGTTCCCAGAGGATACTGAAGCTCGATCCCACGAGGATTTATCAACGAACAATTATTGAAAATACACGCAAACGACTAAAATGCAGCGTTCCTTCGAATTAAAATGCAACGCCGCGAATTCTTGCGAATGTTGCACCGAGGCACACCCTGTGCACAGCTAATCCGTAAATGTCTCCGTTGTAAATGGATCCTGTCTTGCGCGTGAATTGTCGTAACTCATCGTGAGTCGCACGCTGAACGTGTCAGCGCCTAGATTAAGCCGCGCATTAAATCAGTTGTATCTGCGCCAGTGATTAATTTAAATTATTGTTCGCGCCTGGGAATTTCGTGGTCGAGGCCAGGGGTCCTTGGGTGATGAAAACGCGACCGCGCGAGAAAGGGGGACGAACAAAACAGGGAGAAACGCGCTTGGAACGAGAGGAGACCTCTTTGGAATCCTCGAGTTCTTGCTTCCGAGTTCTTGAATCGCGGAGGATCACACGGAGCGAATTACGTTTTGTACGAGGGGACCTAATCTTTGGGAGACGTTTCGAGTTGGTGCTGGTTCATTTGACAAGGAGAAATCGTCTTTCTACTGCTCTGAATCCTAACGCGTCCGGTGTATTCTATAGCTTGGCCTCCGCTTAAGGCGGAACACATTTTCAACATTGTTTTGACCTCAAGTCTCGTTGAACTTCGAGATCAAAGAATGTTACTGCACGTCCTCGACGTTATAATTGATCAAAGAAGTATTTTAAAGTCACGCCCACGCATTTATACGGTAACGTTAATGCGCTAAACACAGGATTCATCGACCCTTCGAAGAGAAACGGAGCACGCACCTGCTCAACCAGGTTACAGTCGATCGAAGCTCTGATTAATAGTCCGATGGATGATAATCATTTGCCACTGCGCGTAATTGTTAAACAATTTAACTGTCACCGACAGACCGGGAGTGTCAATACCTCGAGCGGAGGCGTGGCGGAGACGACGGTCGGAGGATCGCGAGCTACAGTCGATTATACGTAATCGGTTAAAATTAATTCGTAGTCTGTCTCGCGTAAATTGACTTTGGAACAAAAGTTCGCCCGAAGTTGCCGGATCGCGGGAATTCGCAGAGGCTTGATAACCAGCTTCTACCTACCCTGAAGAAGACAAAGCTAATCTAAATAACCGAGTTCCGACCGGATCGCGATAGTCTGTCTGCCCCAAGAAATTCCAAGCGATTCACAGTTTTCGACTTTGAAGGACGAAGTCTTAAGCAGAAATTGAACTTGGACCATTAACGACCTACGGTAATTACCGGAGAAACGACTACCGTTGCACGAGGATCTACACGATCTTCAGCTGAAATTGAACTTGGATCGGTAAACATCGATGATTGTAATGGTGCAAGGATCTACATACGAAATCTTAAACAGAAATTGAACTTGAATAGTCTCTGGTAATTCTTAAAATCAATGGAGATGATCTACAGAATTTTAAGCAAAGGTTGAACTTATTTTTGATAAACAACTACAGTAGTATCTACTCATTGTTATCCAGAAATTAAACTTGGATTCACAACTGTCAGGGATTTACACAATATTAAGCAGACATTCAATTTGGTTTAGTCTCTGATAATAGTCAAGAACTGACTACCGTCGTACGAGGATCTACACGATCTTCAGCTGAAATTAAACTTGGATCGATAAACATGTCTATAATGGTACAAAGATCTACGAAATGTTAAACAGAAATTGAACTTGAATAACTTCTGGTAATTCTTAAAATCAATAGGGATGATCTATAGAATTTTAAGCAAAAGTTGAATTTATTTTTGATAAACAACTACTGTGATATGAGGATCTATAAATTCTTATCCAGAAATTGAACTTGGATTTACACAATATTAAGTAGACATCGAATTTGGTTTAGTCTCTGGTAATTGTCAAGAACGACTGCCATGATGCAAGGGTTTCTAAGCAGGGACGAATTCTTCAAGAGCAGAGAAAGAAGCTGTACGAAGAGCGACGTGAAACGGGTTACGAATTCCACGCAAGCAATCGTCATTTTTAGGAACAAGAGGAAAAGGAAGATCCGCAACCGCTATTGATAACACTAGACCATCCGCTATTTGCGCAGATTAAATTTATCGATCGATCGTCCAACGCGAAACGAGAGCCTCTGCACAATGTGGAAGATAGCTACGTGCTCTCGCCGCGGTTCTCACAGCCTCATCAACGTTCCAAGTTTGCGCGAATCAATAACCGTCTCATACGCCATTAAATCGTACGATAAACCCCGTTGTATCCCCTCGAACAAAACTCGAAGCCCTGAATCTGGCAGTAAAGAAGTTCGCCGCGAGAAAATCATGTACCCATATCCGGGTCCATCGATCGATCGATCTTTCCGTTCTGTGGATTATTTTCCAATTTGCGCTGGACGTTCCTGTTTCTCCTCTATTTGGGATTTTATACGAAGCAAATCCATTATTTAGAGATGTATTTATTGCACTAATGTTGTAGACTAGCATCAATTAACGCAATAATCCACTATGTATCTTCACCGACCCGTCGAATGGGGCAACGATTATTATAAACAAGTACTCGTGTATTTACGAAGTTTAGAAGCGTTTTTATGCATAATTAACCCTCAAGTGGACTCTCAATCTCAACTGAATTACTTTACATAATGTTGTTTTTTACCAAATTGGTAAATGGAAATCAACTTTCCTTTAAAGCATTCAAAAAATAATGAACTAATGGGGAATTACATAAATTTTCAAATAATTACATTGAAATATATTAAGCAATTACTAGTTTAAACTTGCGGAGGACTCCAATAATCCACTTAAAAGTTAAATATAATCGCGAAAATTTCACCGATCTGTTGATAATACTGTCACGAGTATGACGTTGCTATTTGATAGCAGGGAATTTCTGTACAAAAATGAATATGATTCAGAAACAAGGTCAAACGAAGCACACATGTTAATATGAACTTCCTCCTCTGTGATTGTGTCCCATGTATGCGGTTCAAGTAGGTGCTCTATATTACAAAATACTCTATTGTATATAGACTAGTATGTCAATTATGGTGGTAAGAGGTCAGACGTCTCTCATTTCCAACTAACTCCTCGACTCGAACGAGAAGAAAAGAAGAAATTGAAATTTTCAGCTGATCACATAGAAACGTAAACAGTGCAAAAATGGCTAACTCAAATGCGTACAGTAATACACACGAATGACTATAATTCATTTCAAAAGGTGAAATGTAACCAGATTTGTCCCTAAGTTACACTGATAAGTGCGGATGTTTATGCATTTATGGGAAACTTTAATTTTCAAAAAACTGCGGAATGCACTTGATATACAAAAATATAAGAAATACTTAAAGATACAATTTATTATATTTAGGGGTTAAGACAACTCTTTAGAAAGCTCGCTTTTCATTAATTCTAAAAACATGAATTTACATAAAGATCCGCAGTCTGTGGATAAGAGTTTCCAAAATAACTTCTCTGAATTCGCCCTTAAAAAAAAGAAAATAGGAATAAATCGATATTTTGACGTTAATTGTTTAGAAACCGGTCAGCCCTCGTTCGCGATTCCACGCGATTCCGTGATTGTTCTTGCCTTTCCACGAGCGTCATTTGCTCCGTCAGGTCTCCCCGTTCGCGGACGTACGAAGTCGACGATGAATCGCGCGAACCGGCTGCATCGACTCGTCAACGTATCCGCAGTGCCGATTAATCACCCTGGCCCGGTTTCGACAAGACGCGCCACCCCCTATCGACATCAGATTTCGCTCAAAAAGCGACACACGATTCCATTCCGCTCAGTGTGTCCCACGGGGAGAACGTACGAGCCAATTCGCGTTGTTTGTCGTCGATTTACAAGCACCTCTTACGACGTTTCCTTCCCGATCGGCCAGAAAATCGGCCGCCTCGACGTGTCCCTCGTTATACTCTTCTCAGGAAACAGAGGGGGCGAATGAATTGATAAAATGTTGTCTGCACACACACGCCTCTCCTCGATACACTTGCTGACACGAATGTTCCTCAAGTTCTGGAGTTACGAAGTTTCTTCTCTGCCCGAGATGACCTACTAAAACGATGCATGTTCGACACGCGTTTTTCCCCCCCGGAGTGCTTGCTAGGTGTATCGTCGGATTATGTTCGCCGTTGGTTAGGCCACTTTTTGCACGAGTATCGTTCTATGGTTTCTCAAACCCTTCGATAATCGAGGATCGTCGGTTACGTTGGACAGCGGAATCTCGATGAATCTGCATAAACGATTTCAATGGGATCGATGAGATTGTTTCACGGATCTATGGAAGAACGTTTTCGTATTCCGACACGGCTGCAAGTGAGATCCTGATATGTTGCATCCTATTGTAAATATTCTTGAACGTATAAAATGGAAGTTATCTCGTCTCTTCTAATTTTTTGATCGTCGTCCACTGTGTCCAGAGCAGGTTATCGATGGTTCAAAATTATTGTCGGTTCCAATAAACGCACTCGTGGCTTGCCAAGCTCTCGATAATCATTCGCATCAATCTACGATCGGGCATCGATCCAGGTCAATCGAGAACATCATCCCGCGACTTTCTCTTCTACGATCTAGTTTCGAAGGACTATCAACATTACCGGACGATTAAATACGCATCCAGGTCACTCGATAACACCACTCGCGAATTCTTTTCGAAAAGACTATCATCGTCCACCTCTAAACACCTAGGTCACTCAGAAACATCGTCGAATTTTCAAGGACTGTCCGGAATTAATCCACGATTCAACATCTATCCAGGTCACTCGGAAACATCGTTCACAATTTTCTCGTGGATTGATCCTCGGTCGGGATTAATTACCGATCGGACACCTATCCAGGTCACTGGTGAACATCATCATCTTTCGCGGAAGACCGTCTTCCGAGAGGCCCGTCAGTATTAATTGTATGGCGGTTGTGCATCGACCCGGTTCGCTCAGGAGTCACGCGTGCCTTTCATGCTCGAGACGATCAGTCGCAATCTTGAAGCACGCAGCGACCCTTTCAAGATGCATTACCGAGTAGCAGCCAGCCACTCAGTCGCGGAGGAGGCTGCTGCAGTGGCTTTAGCAATTATTGTCGAAGCTACGATCGATCGTTCGATGCAGTCAGTCCCTGGAGACGCATCCTCCGCGCCTTCCTTCTTCGTCTACGAATCCACGGGAACGGAAACCGTGTATAGTATCGAGGCTTCCGAGAAAAATCGCGACCTCGTCGAACTTGGACTTCGGAAGATGGGAGCCTTGGACACGAAGCCGACGGAGTAGAAAGGAACCTGGTGTTTATCGATTGTTTTAAACGACGAAGAAAGCTTCCGGATGACGGTGCTCGTGATCCGCGAGAGAGATTCAACCATCTCCAAAAGGGGTTCCAATAACCTTTCGAAACTTGGGAAAAGGGATCGAGAGATGTTAATTACTGTCCTCCCAACGGGCGAGGCGGTCCGTGCGTCGATTGGTCACGTAGAGAAATTGATTCGCTGGCTGGAAACACCAGCTAGTTCGACGCCCTCGAAATGCAGCTCGATCGGAACGGGAATGGGTAACGCGATCGTGCACCAGTTCCTCTTTAACGCAATCAATCTTTCGACGCCGCCACCCGGAAACGCAGTCCACTCGGTCACGATGCGGGGAACCGACCTTCTTATTTATTTCGAAACGGTGAATCGCACTGATCTAACTCGTAGAACGATTTTGTGAACGCTGTTCGTTATTGTAATCGAAGATAATCGACGCACAATCAACTTTACGAAATTCTACTCGATCCACGTAACACGCTGATCCATCGACGGGTGAGAAAATAAGACCTCTCGATCCCGTTTCCCCTCGTTCTTCGCCACTTGTCCGACTGGCCTGCTTCCAGAGCCAGTATTCGACACTGGATCGCTCGCACTCGCGAGGGTGAAAACGCGATACTGGTCGTTTCTGGCGACGCGAGATTAATCGGGATAGACGAGAACGCGCGAGATCTGGCCACCAGCTCCCGTGTTTTCGCGTCTGTCTAGCCCGCGACGAGCGGGACATACACCCGGCGCTGAATCGCGGCCAACTGAGAGGGAGAAAACAGCCCCCTAGATACTACCAGTCGGTTGGCTGTGGCATCGCGCACGGAAACCCCCTGCGCAACGCTCGCCCCGTCCCACGATCGTGCTGTCGAGCAGACCGCGGCGAAGAACCGGTGCAGTTTCGACGCCGAAACGACGAATTTCGCGTCCTGGATGGGTCCCTTTGGGGCTCGTTTACCATTACCGGACACGCGTGCCCGCTCCAACGCGTTCCATGCCCGCTGTACGCTGACCCACATGCGGGTCAGGACGATTTTCGCTCGAGACTACGTCCAACACGGAATACAGTAATGATTCTTAAAATGAACGTCGTTCCGGGGTTGATGCGTTCAGCTTTTGTACAGCGTAGCAAATCGATGCCAGGGAATGTTTATCGAATATGTAATGTTTACGACTATATCGTTGAGCCCCAGAGTCGTCTTTATCTTTTGCCGTCAGTCGACAACTGTAAAAAATAAAACATCGAGTTAGAAAAAATGAATGACAGTCGAGGAAAAGGTTTCTGTATGATTTTTCATCTGTTCTGTCAATTTACAATTAGCGATGTAATGAAACTGTTAATGTTTGTATACGAATAGAGTAATGATTCTTAAAATGAACATCGTTCAAGGGTTAGCGCGTTCATTCTTCGTAGAGCAGGAGTGAAATTTGACACCAGAAGATACATATACAGGGTGTTCGGCCACACCTGGGGAAAATTTTAATGGGAGGAGGCCAAAATAAGACGAAAATCAAGGATACTAATTTGTTGATTGAGGCTTCGTTAAACAATTATAGAAACATTTCCGGTCACACATTAGATTTTCGATAAAGAATTTTTTTCTCGAAAGTGCGTAGGATTTCGAGGGTATGCACAGTCACCAAAAATGATTTTAATTGATTCCTGAAACCAAAAATAATTTTTCCAAAACGATTTAAAATTTTTTAATTTTGTCGACTTTGTTCAGCTATTCGAATTTTTTTCTCGAAAGTGCGTAGGATTTCGAGGGTATGTCTACCCACCAAAAATGATTGTAATTAACCCCCGCAACCGAAAATAATTTTTCGGTGATTGATTTGAAATTTTTTAATTTAATTTTTACTTTTTAACGAAGCCTCAATCATCAAATTGATATTCTTGATTCTCGTCTTATTTTGGCCTCTAGAATCTCCTATTCTATCTATTTCTAATCTAGAAACGTATTCTGCTTTCATATTTTACATCTTATACCATTTTCTCCGACCATTACCTTGAATGATCTTAAATAATTATAGTTACTGAATTCCTCATTAAAGGGACTATCATTGTAGGTGTTTCAAAAAGAGTGATCCTATTTAAACAAATGAAGGTGACCTTGATTTCTTTAAAAAAAATAACAGAAATAAAAATATTTTATTACCATTAAATTTTGTCCTCGAGACATTCGACGTATCTTCAAAAATAACAAAGATATTTCAGGTGCAAACGTTAGGTGACTCACCCTGTATATCATGGCATTACATAATACACTTGACGTTCGATACAAATGAACGTACAGAGACGAAACATGCTGTTGCTGTAATTTCTTCTCCGGTGTCCGTTACAACGAGAAACTTTTCCATCATCTTTCATAAGCTGCGCTTGAAGTTCTTTCTTCTCGTTTCTGTTTACGATACGCACACGCGCGCGTTGTCGAATGACGGAAAATTACAAAGAAAGCGAAGGGAAGTTTCATAAAGAGAAGTTTTCGAATAAGGAACAAAGAGTCTCGAAAACGCGTTTCCCTCCGAATACAGTGTAATCCTGTCGCTGCCGTATGGCGCGAAGTTTCTACGAAGCAGCAATAAAATTACCGTGGAACCGGTAGAATGGACTTAACGCGGTAATTAGCGAGCAAAGCTTCACGACTGCAGGTTACTCTAATAAACCCGATTGGATTTCGTTGGTCCAAAACAATGCAAAATTGCGTCGATAGCCTGACTTTCGATTAGGTCACCCTCGAAATAGCGAACCACTCGTACGAAGGAACGTTTGAACTTGGCTTTCCCTTGGCTTGCAACTTCGTGCCTCTTGCATAAACGTTGCAACACTAACTCTGAACGTAATCGATATATTAACGCTAGATTTACGGACATTGATTGCACGTATTTTTATTGAAACTGTTTACGTTAACGATTACATTAGAATGCCAGTTTTCTTTTAATTAAAACATATATTTATATCGTTCAGTCAAATTCAACATAAATTGCTAGCAAATAATAATTACGAATTCTGTAACATTAAGTATGGAATCTGACACTCGTCAAATAAACATGTTCCGTAAATCTAGTGTTAATTATTTTAAGTAAAATAGACTGTTCATCTCGACCAACGAAGACTTCATTCTTTTTTTTAAATCAAATGGTCCGCGAAGACTATTCTTTTCATATGCAATAAATTTTGTTGTTGTTCGAATAGCTTTTTTCAAACTAAATAACATTTTATTAAGTTTTTTAAAAATTGAAATAGCTATCAAAGAGCTACAAGTGTATTTTTGTAAGAAGAATCGAAATAGCTTGGAATACTAATTCCTTATGTACTTATAAAATCGATTTCAATCGTTTGTTTCATCTCTGTAACTAAGCAGAATAAAATAGAAATTGACCATCTGAGTCGTTTATTTAAAAAAGAAACGACGTCGATATATTCGTTGGTTTCGAAGAAAATAGCTTGTAAGCCTTTATTTGGAGCTCATGTTGTATTTACCCTAAAAATCTACGCATAGATATAAATCTTCTTTTTCATAGTATCGATTACAGCTGTAAAGAACCTGTTTGTAGAACGAGGTTAGATATTATAACAGCATTTGTAGCTGCACCTCGTCCGTTTCTCACTTATCCCAGGTACATTTTATTTATACGCGATATGGAACGATAACTTTAAACACCTATATCATAACCAGTTACACGTTGCAATTATAATGAATTGTCTCGAACACTTTTTATGTAACACATATAACACATATAACACATCTAAACAGCCACTATTCTGTTAGAAACAACAAAATATAACAATAGAGACAATCTTGAAACCTGTGAGAAAATCTCCACCCACGAAACAATTACACGCGAATGGAACTGTTTCGTGTCTCTAAAAATAACGGGGATAATTAATTCAAATTTATAGACTACTCACGGTCTATTCCACAGATACTGTGTCTTTTATGTTTAAATTGTCTCGCGATCGTTTGTCGACTTTCTACATTGGGAACAAGTATCAGATACAATGGGAACAAGTAAAACAACGTTAACAGCGATGGAGATAACTGCATGACAACCTGAGAAACAGTACTGTAACTTAATTTTTCTCGACTCCGATATCGATCTTCTTATGTTCGTACAAGTTTGCCCGACTAAATTTGATTTACAATGTAGAATATGCACGTATAATGGGCTACCTTATATAACAGAACCCGTTTGCTTAATAAGTAAATATCCATGACGGAAGTGAAGCCGAGAGAAATAGAAGGAAATGGCAACGTAGACGTCGCGACTATTCACAGGATCGATCAGTTGTAGTTGATAACTTGGCTATTTGCTCGGACCAGTTGTCGACCGTTACGAGTCCGCTAATAAATGGTGATTCTATTTAATATAATACGTCAATTTGATGAATCACTGTCCAGAATGGAATTGACGTTTTCAGAGATATCTGTAACTGGATGGCTAGTGGAAAGGAGAAACTTACGATTCTCCGACCGATCGTTCGATACGTAATCTCCAAAGTACACGATAATTAACAGAAACACGACGAAGATTTGATTAACTCTGCATGAGGATCTTGGATGAAACCTTAGGGAAGGTTTATAATAATAATTAAACGTTTCTATCGCTTACAATAATTTCATGCGTCTGTTAAATCCAACTTTATAAAGTTTAAAACGATTCTCTGACCGATCGTTCGATACGTAATCTCCAAAGTACACGATAATTAACAGAAACACGACGAAGATTTGATTAACTCTGCATAAAAATCTTAGATGAAACCTTGGGGAAGGTTTACAATAATAATTAAACGTCTCTATCGCTCACAATATTTTCATGCGTCTGTTAAATTCAACTTTATAAAGTTTAAAGCACCTGGAAGTAAAACCAAGTACTTAAATTAAATTAAATTACAGTAAAAGGAAAGGTCTACCAGTGAATCAGAATGGAAGCGATGTTGGGCAAAACGTAAACGTGACTGCGTTTCTACGAAGTAATTACGAATAACAAGATAATCACACGTTGATTATGCGGTTTAGCGATTTACGAATATTATTACAGAGCAATTACACAACAATTACTGTCTAACAGGGAAGTAATTACAATTACTTCGTAGAACCGCGGCGAATGTGCTCAAGAAGAGTATAGTAATATTGTACAACTTTCTATGGTAATGTATAAACCGACTGTGAATAGAAAAAACAAAGTCACGTTTGGAATACTTTGACGACGATCGAAGACAGTTTATAAATGTACCGTGAGTGGAAGATTTATTCAAAAGGCATCGTGACTCCGCGATATCGCCTGTCAGAAAAGTAATAATGGAAAAAGGACGAAACCAGACGACACCGAGGGGTTCTCGATAGCTTCGACTAGGAACACGCCCGAGACAACGAGACTGCATTAACACATTCGATTGAGCGAAATCACGAGGCCACGAGTACAAAACCATAGCGAATTAAACGCCGCAATAAAACCTCGTCCAAGAGCCCCAGGACACGCCCCCCTCGGAAAAAGGATTCAACGTATCGGTCGCAGTCTGAATGCAGGATAAATTGCTTGACAATGAGCTCCAGTGTCCCCCCCCCCCTGTGCCCCCTACCGACTGGATTTTTCGTTTTCGACCCCGTGGAGGAATACAAAATACAATGGAATCGCGGCTCGAGGGGAAGAGAACGGGAGAATAAAGGGTGCGCGCAGGCGACTCTCTCTCTGGTTCCAACTGTTATTGTCGACGAGAGAGGATGGTCTTCGACGGCACGAATTCCGTAAGCCAGAACGAACGAGAAGAGCCTCCTATCTGCCCGGATGTTGTACTCTTCCCGATTAATCTTCGACATCGGCTCCAATTTGTCACGACTTTTAGAGCAGCGCGCTTAGCGACATAGCGAATCGTTCCGCGATCGAGTCGATGACTGATTGCAACGTCCCGCTTTCGAATTACGATTTTTACGCTGGACACTGATACGGTAGAACCTCGATTATTGGCGGAAAATTGGGGCTGAGATGGCAGCAATCGATATAATTCTTCTTATGAAGCCTCAAACAATAATAGCGTCTGTAACTTTATTTTTTGCTCAGCTATCATCACTTGTCGATGCTGTGAACGGAGTTTCTCGTGCAATTATCGAGATTCTACTGTGGCTAAATCATCCCCTCCACTGGGTAATATTTAGTCTAAATGACCAATCGCGAGAAATAAGTTATTCCTATTTATTAATTAACCCCTTACCGTACAATCACGAGTCTGATTTGTCACAAGTTCTTGATATCACTATTCATCGAGTCTTGTATATTAAAATCAACACATTTTGACATTTACGAGATATTCGTAAAACAAATCTATTCTTTTTCATAACCATTCCTTGCACAAACAAAATTAAATAGTACAATAAAAATGAAAAGGGTTTCCAGTTAAATAATTCCTACAAAGGACTCCTTAGTTTTCCTTGAGTATTCTTGCTTGTTAGTAAAGTGTGTGTTCCAGTTATCGTTTATTTAGTTAAAAGTTTCAAACAAAATGAAAAGAGTGACAAGAAAAAAGCTTGATAGCCCGAGAGGACCTGATAGAAGTAGCCCAAGAGCAATGGTTGATAAAGTTTCGCGATACGTAGCTTTAGTTAGGGACAAAAATTGCAACCAACCCCCTTTTCAAGCGAATTGGCGATGTTTCGTCGTTCGAAAGCTATATTCTAATTTAAATCTAGGCTTTCGCGAAACGATCCCGTCGAACGTCGACGCGAACCGTTTGATATCGTTTTTTTTATTCGACGAACGCGACAGAGATACTCGAAAGCCTTTCACTTGGCGGTGAAATTAAAAGGTAGAACGGATGCGCGGGCTCTTTATCGATCACCGACCCGTTTAACTTCGCCGACATCGTTCCAACTTCCTCCTTAAGCCCTAACATTATTATCAAAGTCAATAGTTCGGAGAACTATTCGAGCAAACACCCTTACGCTGTATAATCGAAGGGAACGGGAGGTTTAGAGACAGGGGGATGAAAGAGAAAGAGAAAGTCGCGTCGAGCGAGGTCGGTCTTCTCATCCTGCTCGCGTCGGCGGTCGGCGAGATTTGCGATCGCTTTATTAAAAGCTCCAGCTGCTACCGATCGACGATGCGCCCAGTGAAAGTTTATAAACTCGATATCCTTATACTTCTTGGCAGGGGGGAAAAAAAGGAAGACTCCGGGGCCCGTGGACCGTGAAAGGTTTGCATACGCGTCGTGAGATCGACGGTGTATAAACCACTGTTTCGCAAACTGTAAGTTGGAAATCTGTAATATTTGTTCAGAAAAGTAAAGTTAGTCGGGGATATCGGGGCTAGAAGTTTCGATTTTGAGAAAATGTAAAAAGTGACTAGGAAATAACGTAGTTACTTTTTTCACTCCTGACTGATTTATTGTTAAATTTATTATATTTTAAGATTTTGTCATTGATTTTCTTATTGAGCCATTGCTAGAGGTGGTAAACCTTCCCCTTTGAAATGGTTTTAGAATTATATCGATCGAACTTTCCGTTTTGGAGATATCGTAATTTATGTAAAAGGGTATTTTTCTTAATTTGACTATCTCTGTCTCCGTCTGACGCATCGCGTCGTACCTCTCTCTCGCGCGCGGTCATTGACCTCGCGTCGAAAAGTAAACAAACGCTTCGAACTTCTATATCTCCGGAGCTAATTAGGCTATTGACTGGTTTGAACGCTCATTTCATAGGGCATTTCATCCCCTATCCAATGAATATAACAACTATTATAATTTATGCTGCCTTCTATGTTTATTTTTAAATTTACTTTGACACTATGCACCCAAAAAAGTTTCAGCAATTCCTATTGATACGACCGGTGCACGATAAAATTAGATTACAAATTGTGTATTTAATTAAAAATGACTTTAAATTTGTATACAGGGTGTTTGCGTAACTACTAACCATTTTTTGTAAATAATTGTTTTCTCTGGAACTAACTGCGATATCGACTTGGAATAAACTTCAAGATACTTGTATCTCTATACTATTTAAATGGAACATCAACAATTTAACATTTTACTATAAAAATCTGAAGCGTTTCACTGTGTAAACCCTCGAACCAAAGACTCCTCGATCCTTTACTTTTTCCTGAAGAAGCAATGCCCTCTCGTACAATGCCAACCTAATCATCTTTGAGTTACAATGTCGCTGCATTACAACGTAAACAAATACTGCAACCAAGAGACTTTTTGATCGCATCGCGGGTCAGTGTAATACGTTTCCTTAATGGCCAATATCGTAATGCTCGCGCCATAAACGTCTTCATTCATCGCGAAACGCAGCGTCGTCGTATATTTTTAACGACCCTCCCTCGGATCGTTATTCCGGTATTAAAAATTGCCGCGAGTTCCGGGTTGCGTTTCGGTTCGCCTCGAAAGGCCTGACCGTTTGAAATCAAATTGATAACGGTCGTCGTAAATTCTTCGATGGGCAGAAAGAGGCGCGTGCGACGAAACACGAGCAAAAGCTTTACAGTATGTCGGCGCGCGAGGACAGGCTGAATGAGAAACGTCGGAGCATCAATTTACGTCTCCGTTTCCCGACCGTCGACCGTTGAAGAACATAAATTCGCGATCTCCGCCTGCGAAGTTAATGGAGCATCGATACACTCCAAACGTTTCAAGATTAACGATCGACCACTTCCGTCGCGTACCTCTTTGGTCCATCACTTTTATCGGTCGGTTCGAATTCCTCGAATCGATCCTTCTTCCTCCGACGAACGTCCGCGTTTTCCCGTTCGAGATCGCTCCGGAGACTAGCGAAAATTTTTGAAATACCCCCGTACGCGATTCTGCAAATATCTCTCGACTCAGCATCGAACTGTTTGGAGAAACGATTACGATAATGACACGCGAAGAGAGTGACACCGCGCGCAATTAAGCATAGAAACCATTTTTACTATATAAAGAACTCATATAGTGAAGTTCTATGGTGAAACAAAGAATCGAAATACAGTCGAGAATAATTAAATATCTTAAATTGTAGAAATTGTAATAGCGTCTGACAGTATAGTGATCGTGTATGATTCGTGTTAAACCTGTAAATATTTGTGTATTAAAACGATAAGTGATCGTGATTATTGCCACACGAAGAAATGAAAAGGGACGATGGTTGAAATTAAGTTTTATAAAGGCACTTTTACCTTTGTCTTGTTACTTCGAGGACATGTTAATTGTACAAAATGAAATTGATATCGATCCAATTTAGTATCTTCGAAACTATTAATAATATTAAAAATGTTTCAAACAGAAGTTAACATTTTTGTAGGCCTTTCTGATTCATCGTAACTCCTGCAATATTTAATATTTCTGCATGAGAAAGATTGAAAAATTGGAAAATAACGAATATATGCAGATACTCTCTCCGATATTCACGAGGCATATGAATTAATAAAATTGACGTTTGGATGTTTCCTCGGTGCTCGAACTATGCAGGGTTAATGTTTGAATATGTATAAAATGTAAAATCGAAAAATTTCGCGTGCAAAAATAGTTTGGAAACTTTCGTTATATCGAAACCTCCGGATGTCTCCAGCGCCAGGGGAATAGTTTTCGCGCGAATTAAAAATAATTTTCGCCTGAATTTAAGAATTTTAATTGTGATTTTTATATAATTAAGGATTATGATAAGTTAAATTCATTTCATTTAATACCTGACCATAAATGTTTCCCCGAAATTTCATGCAAATGTTTAAAACATCATAACTGCTGAACGGATTGGACGATTTTAATGTTTAAAAAAGCAAACTACGCGTATTTTGGTGGAGAATATGTACAAATCGTAAAAATATTCGAAAAGTTGATCCTTGACCCCGCAAAATGAGAAAAACCCCATAAAAATGGTCCAATTTTCAAACAGTCATAACTCCTACAATAGTGAATATATTTCAATGAAACTTTTTTCGGAAGTAGAGTTCATGGATACCTACAAAAAAGTATTAGACAACTTTTGTATAGGGCGCCAAACAAAATTACTAAAAATCGAAAATGAATTTTTAGGAAAAATCGACAAGGGGTAGTTGCCTAAATTTTTCGACGAAAAAGAAAAATTTCAAATCATTCTAAAAAAATTATTTTTGGTTGCAGGGGTCAATTACAATCATTTTTGGTGAATAGACATACCCCAGAAATCCTAACCATTTTTGCAAAAAAAATTCATTACTGAAAATATAATGTCTGACCATAACTGTCTGCTACCCTGAAAATTGAAAAGTTTCAAATCATTCTAGAAAAATTATTTTCGGTTGTGGGGGTCAATTACAATAATTTTTGGTGAATAGACCTACCCCCGAAATCCTACCCACTTTTTAGAAAAAAATTCAATACGCGTGAAATTTTAAACGTTAATAACTTTTTAACGGAGCCTCCATCAACAAATTAGTACTCTTGATTTTCGTCTTATTTTGGCCTCTAGAATCTCCCATTAAGATTTTTCCCAGGGATGGCTGAACACCCTGTATATAAATTTTATAAATTGATTAAAAATAAATTATTAATATACTTATTAAAGCAGAATTATTATTAATATAATTATTAAAGTAAAAAATTATTCACACAAATTATTGAAAATTTTTTTCACTAGATGTCCGAAACGTAAGAATTGGTCTCTTAAACCAAATTATAGTATGTACGATTACTTCTAATTTCTCTGATGCCAAGGGAACAGTTTTCGCGCGAAACACGCGGCTGTCATATCGTTTATAATAGCAATAATAATGATATTCTATCGTAGATGTCTCAAAATCGGAGCGACGCGACCCGACGCGCGCAAACGCGCCGGCGACGATAAATTTAATCGGGGCTCCAGTGCGTGTTAATTCGTTCCAGCGCGAGCGGCGTCCCGAAAACGCGGCTGATTTATCGGCCAAATAATTCGCCCCTTCATATAGTAACGCTTCATTAATAATTTCTCGCGGCTGCGAAACATCGCGGGCCTCGTTTTCGCCGAAATTGGATCAGCGCGGCAGATAGCGCGGACAAAGACAGGTGCAATCTCGACGGCGCGATCGTTCAATGAGAGTAATTAATGGCCGCCCCGCGGGCCTGCATCGTAATGATAAAACGTGCGGAAGGGAAAGGCCCTGACAAAGGGTGGGGGAACCACCTGCGGGGGCGGGAAACCAGAGCAACATTTGATCGTAAATTTTTATCATAAGGCACCAAAATTTTAGTATGATTTAAGGTATCATGTTTATTGAGTACCAATATTCCTCCCATATTTTTTGAATCGTGTAATTTTATTATGTCTACAGTCTTGTGGTTAATATTTCATAAATCTTTATCGTAAATTTTTATCATAAGGCACCAAAGTTTTAATATGATTTAAGGTACCATGTTTATTAAGGTACCAATATTCCTCCCATATTTTTTGAATCATGTAATTTTATTTTGTCTAGAGTCTTGTGGTTAATATTTCATAAATCTTTATCGTAAATTTTTATCATAAGGCACCAAAGTTTTAGTAATCATCTAAGGTAACATGTTTATTAAGGTACCAATATTCCTCCCATATTTTTTGAATCATGTAATTTTATTATGTCTACAGTCTTGTGGTTAATATTTCATAAATCTTTATCGTAAATTTTTATCATAAGGCACCAAAGTTTTAGTATGATTTAAGGTACCATGTTTATTAAGGTACCAATATTCTTCCCATATTTTTTGAATCATGTAATTTTATTATGTCTACAGTCTTGTGGTTAATATTTAATAAATCTTTATCGTAAATTTTTATCATAAGGCACCAAAGTTTTAGTATGATTTAAGGTACCATGTTTATTAAGGTACCAATATTCTTCCCATATTTTTTGAATCATGTAATTTTATTATGTCTACAGTCTTGTGGTTAATATTTCATAAATCTTTATCGTAAATTTTTATCATAAGGCACCAAAGTTTTAGTATGATTTAAGGTACCATGTTTATTAAGGTACCAATATTCTTCCCATATTTTTTGAATCATGTAATTTTATGATGTCTACAGTATTATGATTAATATTTAATAAATCTTTATCGTAAATTTTTATCATAGGGTACCAAAGTTTTAGTAATCATCTAAGGTACCATGTTTATTAAGGTACCAATATTCTTCCCATATTTTTTGAATCATGTAATTTTATTATGTCTACAGTCTTGTGGTTAATATTTAATAAATCTTTATCGTAAATTTTTATCATAAGGCACCAAAGTTTTAGTATGATTTAAGGTACCATGTTTATTAAGGTACCAATATTCTTCCCATATTTTTTGAATCATGTAATTTTATGATGTCTACAGTATTATGATTAATATTTAATAAATCTTTATCGTAAATTTTTATCATAGGGTACCAAAGTTTTAGTAATCATCTAAGGTACCATGTTTATTAAGGTACCAATATTCCTCCCATATTTTTTGAATCATGTAATTTTATTATGTCTACAGTCTTGTGGTTAATATTTCATAAATCTTTATCGTAAATTTTTATCATAAGGCACCAAAGTTTTAATATGATTTAAGGTACCATGTTTATTAAGGTACCAATATTCCTCCCATATTTTTTGAATCGTGTAATTTTATTATGTCTACAATATTATGATTAATATTTAATAAATCTTTATCATAAATTTTTATCATAGGGTACCAAAGTTTTAGTAATCATCTAAGGTACCATATTTATTAAGGTATCAATATTCGTCCCATATTTTTTGAATCATGTAATTTTATTATGTCTACAGTCTTGTGGTTAATATTTCATAAATCTTTATCGTAAATTTTTATCATAAGGCACCAAAGTTTTAATATGATTTAAGGTACCATGTTTATTAAGGTACCAATATTCTTCCCATATTTTTTGAATCATATAATTTTATTATGTCTACAGTCTTGTGGTTAATATTTAATAAATCTTTATCGTAAATTTTTATCATAAGGCACCAAAGTTTTAGTATGATTTAAGGTACCATGTTTATTAAGGTACCAATATTCTTCCCATATTTTTTGAATCATATAATTTTATTATGTCTACAGTCTTGTGGTTAATATTTCATAAATCTTTATCGTAAATTTTTATCATAGGGTACCAAAGTTTTAGTAATCATCTAAGGTACCATGTTTATTAAGGTACCAATATTCCTCCCATATTTTTTGAATCATGTAATTTTATTATGTCTACAGTCTTGTGGTTAATATTTAATAAATCTTTATCGTAAATTTTTATCATAGGGTACCAAAGTTTTAGTATGATTTAAGGTACTAACCCAGACCTAACTCAGGCCTATTTCTGGTACAATAATATTTTTTTTAAATGGCAGAAAAAATTGTGACGATGTAATAATATAATACTGTGATGGTTCGAAAAAGTTTCGAAAATAATTCTTAGTCTGTTTAAGTTCACGGCACAGGTCTTGATCATAAATGATTACTGATTCTATAAACTACGAAAAATAAGAATTTGCTTTGTCTATTAGTTAATTAGAACCATATAATAATAGAAATATTACATTTTTCACAAAAAATATACATTTCAGATTGTAGACAAACTGAGAGTCAAGCTTCTGTAGATAACAAAAACTCCAGAAGTTTCAATAACCGTTTACATTGTTCGGTAAAAAACCTAAAGAAGCTCATAGAACAGTATAATGAGAGAGACTACTGAACACACTGAACTGCTTAGACCGTTCGAACAACAGATTGCTTACTATTCAAGTCTACCATCGTAGTCCTCGCGTTCACAGAAGGGTTAATCAGCGACTGCTCCTTTCTTCTCTCTGCAATAGCGAGGTCGGGTAGTATTACAAGTGCGTTCGCGAGCGTTAATTCTCGTCCAGGGGAGTGGAATTCGAGACTCGTGCTTTTCCCGGAGAATTTCGATTCGTTGCAAAAGAAGAAGGTGCAAGTACGAGGCGAGGGGGCCTCGAAAATGGATGTCTCGGTACGGAAAAAAGAGAATTTAATTTCTCGGGAAAATTGCACGGCCAATAGTCACGGTGGAGGATAAGGATTGCCGCGATCGAAGGTCGAAGGTGAACTACGAGTGACCGTCGACCATTAGAAGGCGGCCCGTAATCGAGGGTATCGGGTATTCGATCGGGTGCTCGTACTCGCCGTCCGTGCAGCTTGCAATTGCGGCTCGTTATCGAACTGCACACGTCCGATAGCCGTGAAACAGGCCTCGTAAAAAAAAAAAAAAAAACGGCAGTTAGCAACGAATTACGAGATAAAGCAGGTCGCGGGATCGCGGACGCGCGGTTCGATTACCGTCCGCGATTATCCCATTTCGAATCGTTCGATCTACGGATACCGAATTCTCGACGCTTTGCTTGTTTCTTGAAATAATTGTTTTGGAACTACGTTCGTATTAGAGATGGCGTGCAAAATCACTAACAGTGATTATTATCACAGTGATCACAACATCACGATCACGCTCGTGATTAAACTCCATTCACGACCGTGATCCGAAAGATAGCGTTTTAGTAGCGATTCACGTTAACTGTGATCGCTAGTAGTATTTGATACAAATGTACAAATGATGTAAATGAATTTGAAACATACGAAGCACATAATCTTTTTACACAAATTAATATCATACAAAAATCACGTCTGGTTACCCATTCCATCACGAACAAAACTAAAAATATTCGATACAAATCCCCTACATTAGTATATGTTTTTTTTTCATGTACAATTTTTGTAAAACAATCTAAAAAAGTCGCCTCCAAAATGTTCTACGTAACGTGAAATGACTAAAAGTGAAAAATGGGGGTAAAACATTGATGAGGAAAGGAACGAGTCACGCGTGCGTGATGTGCGGCCGATGACTGGTGGGCCCTGAAATCACGGATACGCGGTTTGGGGGAAAAGTGTTGGTATCGGTGGTAATATGGGTTGTAACGCGTCTCGGTATTAATATAACGGATATTTATTTAGGGGTCGTTGCACCGATAAGATGTTATTGCTCGGTGATCCTTATGGATGCAAGGGGGTGGTGGACCACATTTGCGGCTCCTGCGGCGCCTGTGCATCCGTGTAGCGGTGCATACGCGCGATGCAGACGATGCGGAATGCGGCATGCGGCGCGTCACAGGGCCGTATACGAGCGCTGGTGCGAATTACCCCAGAAACCGGCGATAGAGGGAGGGGGACGGGGGTGGAAAGGACGCTTCTAATCAGCCTGTTCGTTAATCCCGAATCGCGTACCGTGTATTCGCATTGTTTTCGGCAAATTACGAGGGAATATAGGTCACAGCCCGAAACACGCACGTTGCGTTTATCGTTGTATCGACGAAACCGTGATTTTCAGCTGACGAAATCCCTCCGTCCAAGGATTTAAGCAACCATTTACCGGTGGATCGAAAAACCCTCGACCCATCCTCTTTCGTCGAACACACATTATATTAAAACCAGATGCAGTGCTGTAGATAATTGTAAAAATCGTATTTCTATTGTTTTAACTTTATTGAAACAGGAATTCGAAAACCATCGAACACACATTATATTAACACCGTTCACTGCCAAATCGAAACCGTATAATATTCTGTAAAAGTAAAATTTTGATTTTAGACCATTGTAGACTGGATAATCTAAAATTTGTTTCGGTACTTATTTTCGTAACCTTGTTAAAATTCACAAATTCTATCCAAATTTATTTTTCTCAACGTCTTAACTTGAGAATTCATTTTTCTAGTATCATAATGGTAAATCCTGTCACCCGTGGGTAACGTGGCAGTCAAAATGTTAAAACCAGATACAGTGCTGTAAATAATTGTAAAAATCGTGTTTTTATTGTTTTAACTTTATTGAAAATAAATTCGAGAAATCATTTCGAGTAAGAGATCTAATTAAATAAAAAATAATCGCGAAAAATACGCGAAGTAATACGCTACGTATGCAAATAAAAAGTAAGGAATAATCTGTTTGAAAAATATGGAAAATGATAGATGAAGATAGGTGTTTCACAATTTTTGAAATTTGTTCTATTTTTGCTGTAAAAAATACTAAAGAATAACGACATACATTTACTTCATTGCCATAATAAAAGGTGTGTTTCTACTCCATAAATACATCAAACCTGTAAGAAACTAAAAATTTTGACTAAATAGTGACTGACACATAACGAACCATGTACACAATGACATAATCTAATCCCGCTTTTAAAAAAAATTTATACACATATAAAAATTATAGATAATCAATTCTGCAACCCCAAGTATTGCAAAATAAATTAGAATATACCCCAAAAAAATTTTTAAACCAAATAGTCATTACTATATGTCCTGTAATTAGGCCTTTTACCTTTATTAAAGTGCCAAATGAGAAACATTTTTGTTTTCTTTTGACAAAGTTAAAAACAACATTCTTGTAGTATCGAATGACCAATCATTATCTTAACTTTGATCATCCACAGTATCGCAATAATGAAAATATATAATTCCACTTACAAAAACGTCGAGGATTTGTAAATCTTAAGGAGAAAAATCTTCTCAGTCGCAATATCTTTCGTAACAGATATATTTCGCCACAGAGATTTTCTCGCGTCATAAAATGCACCGGAGATATTTTACGTTGCAGTCCCCTGTAACTTAAACTGTATATCAATAGATTATTGCGCACTATGACTCAAAACGTGATTAGAAATCATTGCTGAACTCGAGTTGAACTCGAGTAATAGACATTCTAGTTCTGATTGAGATTGACGAATGATAACTTAGGATTATGCATTGCGACACGCGTTACAAACATACGGTCCGGCCATCAGATTTTACAGCCCGCTTGACCCTTTTACTAGGAACGTTAGTATTGGCTCGGATCACTTCCGTCACGATCCTTCAATAACGTAGAATACAGAGAAAATTTAAATTGAATCTACGTTTACTTGAATTATATTACTAGTAATATTAATATTTAGTTACCCTATGGCTATAAAAATTGTTATATTGATGCACAATTAAATGTAAAAATTGTTTCTTCCTCCATATACATCCCTACAATTTTATAACTTTTGAAGAGATTAAAATATTTAATAAATTCTCTATTCTTTAGTTTTGCAAAGAATAAGCAATTTTACTGGTATAAAAATTACTATATCAATGCACTAAAAATTATTTCTTCTTCCATCTACATCCCTACAATTTTATAATATTTGGAGGAATTGAAATATTTAGCAAAGTCTCTGTTCTTTAGTTTTGCAAAGGATAAGCAATCTTATGTGTAAAAATTGTATTATTTCACTATTTGGCTCTTCATGAATTAATATACAGTTATATTACGGGTATAAAAATTGTTATATTGATGCACAATTAAATGTAAAAATTGTTTCTTCCTCCATATACATCCCTACAATTTTATAATGTTTGAAGAAATTGAAATATTTCTTAAATTTCTATTTTTTAGTTTTGCAAATGATAAGCAATTTTACGTGTAAAAATTGCATTATTTCACCGTTTGGCGCTCAGTGGAAAAATTTTAAAAATTTGTTAAAATGATAGCAAAGGATTATACGAATTAATTCACAAATGAACACAAGTTTGAAGCGTCTACATTGCAACGTAATTAATTTGACTGATTAAAAATACTTCCTTGACTATTCGAACAAAGTACGAAATTTTATTACGTTAAATACAGCTCGCTATACTAAATAAACTCCTAAGTGGTGTATAATTAAATAGCATAAAACTGTCCGCGGCTTCCGTGATCTGCAATTAGGAGTTTTGTCGTTTGACGGGCGCAGAGAGGGTTGCGTTATAATTTGCCCCATAAATAATTCATGCGGCAGTGGTTGCACGCGGCAATACCCTGCTATTATGTGGACGAACCAGGTGAGGGGTTGTCGGATGAATTATGAATATTCAGCGTAATTCGCACATCGTATGTTTCGAACTGTCCAATATTAATCCCCTTGATGCACGCGAAATCCCACGTGCACGATGGAAATTCGTCGAAATCGAATTTCTTTCACCCCTAATCCGTATAAAATTTAATATCGTTCGACCAACGATCGTCAAACGACTCGGAATATTCCTTGGAAAATCCAAACTCGACAAAAACTGAATTTCGAAGATATAAATCGCGCCCCCGTGGATCCGTGATTCGCTTCGATCCGCGTTTTCGTTTTAATGCGTCGAGCGCGCGATACTGCGGACGATGCGATTTCTATTTGGACTGAACCGTCGAACGAGATTGCGTAATTAATGGCGACCAATGGAAACAACTTAAAAGCGCCACGTAACGTTTCCATTTATATTTGGCAAGCAAAACGCGCCGCCACGTTTTTTTTACTTCGCGACTGTAAACGGAAATTTAATATCGTTTATTTTCTGAATGTAATATGGTTATTTATCGCGTAGTATTGCGTTTACTTTGCGGTGTTACCTTTGTAACGATATGCACCGGCTCAATAATAAACCTTGTTTACGATTTCTCGGAACGTTAATATGCAATATTCGATATCTTTAGTTTAAACTTATTTTACGATCAATTAATACCTGTACATTTTTTTATAGGGAATGTATCGAACAATTTGATTTTCACAATCAAATTATTCATATATTTATTAGCGTAGAAACTGTTCGAAATCAAATTCGAGTAAAATTAATATGCACTGCTTGTAGTTGTCTCATAAATTCTATTTTTAAATTCTTTAAAAGTCAAAATATAGTCTTTAGTTTAAGCTTATTTTACGATCAATTAATACCTGTACATTTTTTTATAGGGAATGTATCGAACAATTTGATTTTCACAATCAAATTATTCATATATTTATTAGGGTAGAAATTGTTCGAAATCAAATTCGAGTAAAATTAATATGCACTGCTTGTAGTTATATCATAAATTCTATTTTTAAATTCTTTAAAAGTCAAAATATGGTTCGCTTTAAATTCTTCGATGTTTCTGTCGTTTATCGGGACGACGACAATTCGGATAACGTTTTCGATATAAACGACTCGCCAACAGATGCGTTACCATTTCACGCTTCTAAACAAAGAAACATGTCCAGGTATTCTCGCACAATATATCTTGACATCGTTCAGAATGAAAGAGACTAATAACACAAATCGACAGTAACGATGATAGTAACATTGACAGGAAATAGATAATACATTGCCCGTGTTTATAACGCAAACACTGGCAGAAACAAAAGTCCCTCAAATCGAAACCTACATTTGATACTCGATAAAAGAAACTCGATTCTCTCGAAAACAAAGCTTCGTACAAGAATGTTTTATTCTTTTTTTTCGTCTTGTATTGAAACATTATAATATCACTAATCGAATATATAAAATCTCTCAAAGTAAGGATGAAAAAATAAACAGTGAACTCAACACGTTCCCGGATATCAAAAATTTTCAGTAGCTGCAAAAATGAACGATTTACGTCAAATGTTGCAGTTCTACTTAATTTATACAATATGCTAGCTAAAATAAATTTTTAAATACACAATGTCAAAATAAAATGAAAATACTGGCGAACCACAGTTAGCCATTACATTAAAGTGCATAAGAATTTCAAAAAATAAAAATTATATAAAATTGAATGATAATGTGTCTTATAAACATGAATGTTATTCATGTCATTTTGCATTACAATGAAAATGTGAACGTGTTAAAGAACTCGATTTACAATTTAACCCCTTGCCAAACAACAACGAATCTGACTCGTTACAAGTTCTTGATAACATGTTTCACAATCATGAGGCCACTGACTCGTCATCAACTCTTGTCTATTAAAATCAACATATTTTTACATTCACGAAGTATTCGTAAAAGAAATCTGTTCTTTCTCGTATTCATTTAGGAACAAATTCAAATAAAATTAAATAGTATAAGTTTGAAAAATTATTTGAAATTAAATCGTACGTCGAGGGCTTAAGTACTCCAATAGTATTTGAATAAAAAATTAATCGAATTGAATTCGATTTATGTTGCTAGCTAAAAGAAACTTTTAAATACACAAAGTCAAAATAAAATGAAAATACTCAACGAACCTCAGTTACCCATTACATTAAAGTGCATAATAATTTCAAAAAATAAAAATTATATAAAATTGAATGATAATGTGTATTACAAACATGAACGTGTTAAAGAACTCGATTTACAATTTAAGTACTCCAATAGTATTTGAACAAAGAATTAATCGAGTTGTATCCGAGTATTCTGAAAGTGTTCGTATATTCGAGTAAAAAAATAAATTCATCGACCGTTCGGAACAACGAGGAATCGTTGTCGCGTCGCCAGCGGGACAGGAAACTGATGGAAACAGGCGAGTCGAGCAACCACGGATATTAGTTCTCGTTAACTGGCTGTCTAGGGAATTTCGAATTTATCGAGATCGGCCTTCCTACACGACCAGGCGATCCGGATAGTTTTCGCGTCCGGGGGGATTCACCGTGCGAGTTGACAACATACTACCGGGACAGAAAGTTCGATGTAGCACTGCTGAACTTCAAGTTGCGTCCAAGTTTAGCTCGCTCGTTCGCGTTACGCGCACGTGCATGCCCCGGTGTAAACAGGAGCAAGTTCGAGCATACCGAGCAGATGTGCATCGTCGTACGCGATTTTGCGCTTCTATTGTCCCTCTCCGTCGTGCATGAGATTTCTTTTCCGCGAGTTCGTGACATTACCCGTTTTCTGGAACGACGCCAGCCGAAACGCGCTATAGTTCGGATAACTGAATGAATTTTGCCCCCGATAATTGACCTGGAATCGTTCCCCCCGCTGCCTCGTTCGGCTCTCGGCACTGATTCGTGGCCCGTCAGGAGCCAATGGCTTACTTCGTGCTACCTCTCCTCCTTTTCGATAGTTTTCGCGTCCCTGAAACTCCAGTTGACATTACCATTCTTCGTTTTTTATTGCTCTGCTATATGGAACGTGTTTATTGAAGAGATATAAGCTTTTAAAGTCATTCATGGCATTCAAAATAATTGCAGTAACAAATCATAAATATCTTTAAAATCTTATATCTTCTTAATGAAGCACTTTCGGACATAAGTTTATTATGAATAAAGTTGGTCCCAACTTTTTTGGACACCCTGTATATTGCACGTATTTAAAAAATAAATATTCGAAAGTGCAAGATTTTGCATATCCTGATATACGAATCGTTGTCACTGAGTGTACAACAACCGGTGTCTGCTCAGCGACAGACGCGAATCAAATTCAGTTATCCGGGTGATACACTAATTGCAATTATCTTTTTCCCCAGGCGTTCAAAGGACCCTCCACGTTCTCCACAACTCCGAGCAGCCGGCATCGGTGTTTGCCATTCTCGAATCAGGCAACAAAGTGGTGCCATTGATAGCTGACGGCCTCTTTGATCTATTGATGTACAAGATATCCAGCATCTACACGAACAAAATGCAGAAGATGGAGTCCAAGGGACCGCGATTCGAGATCGGCGATTTCTGCGTGAAACTCGGCAGCGTCACGATCAACCAGAATTTCAAAGGCGTTCTAGTTGAAGTGAGTGAAACTAGATCAAAACAAAATGGAAGACGAATCTCTTCTCGTAGGATCGATTGCAACAGACTATCTTGATCATCATCTGATTAAATTACAACATCTAATTAAATTAACAAACTAAATAAATAAAATAGAAATGTGTGGCGACGCTTCCCGCGCTTACCAGTAGAGGGCTACGTTATCTCACAAGTACTCGATCTGTTCCTACAGATGTGCTCGCTATAGCAGGTCCATCGAGATCGAGGCACAATACTGAAGTCGCCAACAAACACGATACCCTGCAAAAAGATCGTGCAGATTCGTGGTAATGTTAAAAGTGAACTCTGTAAATAATATAAACGTTATTAATCATTAACAAAATAATTATGTATAGAGTAAGTCTAACTCTTGGATAGATAAATTAACCCCTTGCTGTACAATAACAAGACTACACTTGTCATAAAGTCTGATATACTAAAATCAACACAATTTCATATTCTCAAGGTATTCGTAAAATAAATTCTTTTTCAATTTAAACAAAATTAAATAGTATACGTTTGAAAAATAAGTACTAATATGTAAATAAAATAGGTATTGCAAATGTAACGTTGTGACTGACGGGGGAGTATATGGCGATACTTCTCGCACTCACCAGTAGAGGGCTACGCTCAACCTTTCTTTCTCACAAGTACTCGACCAAACACCTATTCGTATACGTACACTTCTCGACTGACCATTCTTAGCACAGTCCCCGCCACAAATGTATATATATTTCCTACGCTTTAACTCACTTTCATCGGAGAATTGGGATACATGGTTCTTGCAGCAAATCTTTCAATTAAGGTCAACGGTAACGCAAGATTCACGGGGAAAGCTGCATCTGTTACGTTTTAAATCTCAGTTTCGCGTTTGGAAATTTCAAAGTTTTCAAATGCTCCGGGGAAACTTTTCCTCGGGATGGACGAGTGGGAGGGGGAGGGAGTAGATAATCGGTTGAATTAATAATTGCGGCAGGCGTCTGGCCCCGGTGATTTTCGCGAAACTCGTCGCCGGAGCGTCCCCGCGGCGAAGAAACGCCGGAGGACGACGGCGGTAGCCTAATTAACTCGCGATTAAACTTCGAAACTGGCAAAATACGCCGCTTCCGGGACGCCTTGACGATCACGTGACGACGTCCGTGGCGATATCGATTGACAAGTTCAGTCTGCCCGTGTGATTCGCGATGGCACACACGAACCACGTGTATTGGTTTACGAATATACAATCAATCGTTTCACCAACAATTTTCACATATCGATGATGACTTCTAATGCGTATAAAGATCACTATTTTTATTAAACTATACATACACGTATTTTCAATAGTAGAAGTCGATATAGCTATGTAAGAATTATCAGTGATCTAAAGGTAAATAAAAAGAGAGATTTGTAAAAAAAATGTTTGTAATTTGTAATGTCAAAAAGTAGAATTATTTTAATGTTTTTATAGAGTATGCTTCAAAGAATTATTTCCAGCCATACAGTAAATTTTCGGTACAGAATTTTTCTCTCGAAAGTACATAGGATTTCGGGAATATGTGCATTCATCAAAAATGATTTTAATTGACCCCCACAACCAAAAATAATTTTTCCTGAACGATTTGAGATTTTTTAATTTTGGCGAAAAATTTCAATTACTCGAATTTTTTTCATGATAGTGGATAGGATTTCGAGGGTATGTCTAATGACCAAAAATGATTGTAATTGACCCCCACAACTGAAAATAATTTTTTTAGAACGATTTGAAACTTTTCATTTTCTCCGAAAAATTTAAGCACCTACCCCCTGTCGATTTTCCTTAAAAATTCGTTTGTGATTTTTAATAATTTTATTTGACGCCCTACAGAAAAGTTGTCTAATACTTTTTTGTAGGTACCCATGAACTCTACTTCAGAAAAAAATTTCATTGAAATATATTCACTATTCTAAGAGTTATGGCTGTTTGAAAATTGGACCATTTTTATGGGGTTTTTCTCATTTTGCGGGGTCATGGACCAACTTTTCGAATATTTTTGTGATTTGTACATATTCTCCATCAAAATACGCGTAGTTTGCTTTTTTAAACATTAAAATCGTCCAATCCGTTCAGGAGTTATGACGTTTTAAAGATTTGCATGAAATTTCGGGGAACCATTTCTGCCCTCAAATTAGATTTTCGGTAAGGAATTTTTTCTCGAAACTGCATAGGATTTCGAGGGTATGTCTAATGACCAAAAATGATTGTAATTGATCCCTGCAACCAAAAATAATTTTTTTAGAACGATTTGAAACTTTTCATTTTCTCCGAAAAATTTAGGCACCTACCCCCTATCAATTTTCCTTAAAAATTCGTTTGTGATTTTTAATAATTTTATTTGACGCCCTACAGAAAAGTTGTCTAATACTTTTTTGTAGGTACCCATGAACTCTACTTCAGAAAAAAATTTCATTGAAATATATTCACTATTCTAAGAGTTATGGCTGTTTGAAAATTGGACCATTTTTATGGGGTTTTTCTCATTTTGCGGGGTCATGGACCAACTTTTCGAATATTTTTGTGATTTGTACATATTCTCCATCAAAATACGCGTAGTTTGCTTTTTTAAACATTAAAATCGTTCAATCCGTTCAGGAGTTATGACGTTTTAAAGATTTGCATGAAATTTCGGGGAACCATTTCTGCCCTCAAATTAGATTTTCGGTAAGGAATTTTTTTCTCGAAACTGCGTAGGATTTCGAAGGTATGTCTAATGACCAAAAATGATTGTAATTGATCCCTGCAACCAAAAATAATTTTTTTAGAACGATTTGAAACTTTTCATTTTCTCCGAAAAATTTCAGCTCCTCGAATTTTTTTCTCGAAAGTGCGTAAGATTTCGGGGGCATGTCTATTCACCAAAAATGATTGTAATTAACCCTCTCAACCGAAAATAATTTTCCCGTGAATGATTTGAAATTTTTTAATATAATTTTGTAATAACTTTTTAACGAAGCCTCCATCAACAAATTGATATTCTTGATTTTTCTCTAATTTTGGCCTCCCGAATCTTCCATTACAATTTTTCCCAGGAGTGGCCGAACCACCCTGTATACAAAACCTTCGATTTATGAAATACAATTTATCTACTAGCCTATCTCACCGAAACAAGTATCGATCGTGTCTTCGTCGCTCGTTTCTCTTTTCCCCGCGATCGTTGGATCAAGATCGCTGAAACTGGGTGTGGAAATGGGTTCTGGCGCTATCGCGGCGATCGAAATCGCGCGGCTTTTGGTTGCAACGGTTGCACAACCGGAAGCAACAGCTGGAGGATTCGGCCAGAAGTGTTCGAAAGAGGATAAACGACGTCCGATCTTGCATTCTTCTTACCGGCGTGATTTACTATCCTTTTAAAATTATATATACGCCCGCGTTAATCCCTCGCGACGCTTCCATTCCGTTCGTATAAGCGGTTTACAGTCTCGAGGCCACGAAATTACTCGTATCTGCGTGTAGAATGCTCCAACGACATTTTTCTTCACGCCGCGGTAAGAAGCGACCGTAGGCCGTAAAAGTTAGTGCAAGCCGGTGGTCCGACGCCGTGATATTTCTCCTGTGAAATTAATGGTGGTACCGAGGGGTTTATCGTAACGTATTCGACGTCGTGGGAGGGTACAAACAGCGCCGTTACCGATACGAATGACCGGTGGATCGCTTAGAGCAGGGATTCTCAACGGGGGCCACACGGCCCCCCAGTGGGACACTGGTATTTTCTGGAGGCCACGAAAGATTTAACGAACGTTAAAGAAAAGTAACTTGTACCTAAATATTACTTTATCCAATGCATAAGTTTTATCTTCATTTAACGATTTGTTATGTACAACAAAGTCTCTGTATATTGTACAAAAATGTATTCGTTACAAATTAATTTAAAAATAAAAACGTTATTCACAAACGTAACATTTATAAACAGTGCGGGGAAAATGATGTTACTATGAAGGTGCTTTCTATACTCGCCGACAGAGGGCTACGCTCAACCTTTCTCTCTCACAAGTACTCGACCGACCACCTATTCCTACATATACACTTTTCGACCAAATATTGAATATCCTGGCGCCTACTAAAGTTGCATTACTGATGAATCTACTAGCAGGCCCTAAGACTTGACAAAAATGAGGTTAAAAAAGTTTCCATACACGTGTAACATCATTGTTATCCATAATTTATTATATCTTCGTGTTCAATATAATATTATAATTTCCTGCATCGTTTTAATCAAATCGTGATATTACAAGAAGATACAGATGCGCGACGTTAGTCAATAAATTCTACGTCGAGTTGGACCCAAAGATATTTCGGGAGACTAACTCTCTTTAACTTAGCTTAACTTTCGATCGCCTTAATTTCGTTGGAAATCACCGTTTTCGTCGACTAGTTCCGCCCTATTCAACCCCCACAGGCGAAATGCAAGTCCATACAGTCTGTCGGTGTTTCTCCTATCTTCTCTCATTTCCAAGCCACTGCGCACAGAAGTGGCCGAGCACTTATCGATGCAACTCATCAACACCGACTAATGCCTAGCTAATCGCTAACGAAGCTCTCGGGGAGGTATCGACGTTATCTTCTAGGTCTAAAGAAAGCCTCCTTCGAGTCGATCGAAGCAAGATAATTACCTGCCTCTGCGAATGTTTCGTTTCTCGATTCAATGAATGTGAAATATGTTAAAAGTTTAGGTTTGGGTCGCATCACCTCAACATCAGCCCAAAACTAGCGTTATTTTTGCAAATTTTTCATAGAAAGTGCGTGCATTCTGTCGAATTTACCATGTACGAAGCATTTCTTGTACTTTTGAAAAGAATTTTGTTCTAATTACGTAAAATTAGGTAAAATGTACGAAGGCAAAAATGAACTCGATGTTCCGTAGGCTGTCAAAAACGATGAAACGTTAATGGTGTATAAATAACTGGGATCTTCCCATTATTCGACGTACACGGTTTATGATTGGCTCAACCCTTTTCGAAACGGAGAATAAAATGCGCCGCTCGAGGGCACACATTCATAACACGTATCCTCATTTTTTCTCGCGTTCCATTCTGGCCGACCAATGGTCCGGCAAAAGTGCCAATTCCGTGCCCAACGCTCTATGAAGTTTTCGTTTCCATGATACCTTTCTTTGGCTATAACCGTATCCCGACCGGAAGTAACAGGGAGGAGATTTTAATGATGGAACGTTTTCCCACTTTCGTTTCGCACCGTGTCTACCGTTTAAATTACCAATCGCCTACCTCTCGATATTATAACAACAAAACATAATCGTCAATTATTATGACTCATTATCATTTTTTCTGTTATAGGTAGAATATAGGCCCTGCGTTGTTCCGGGAAGCGCGTGGGAACTGATGCGTGAATTTTTGCAAGGATTCCTCGGGCCTACCGTGTCTAATCAAGCTCCGCAATATTTGCAGGTAATAAATTATGATTGGAATGCTACTATTAGCGCATTTTGTATCCAGACACTGTCCGCGAAAGATTATTTTTCTTTTTATAGAACCGAATGAACGATATTTATCAACCCATGGACACTATACAACAATATTTGGAACACTTCGGCCAATATAGAAAAGCCACGGGTGTGATTTAAGAATGAAAATTACACCGTTCTTATTGGGATATTCTGTAAACATTTTCTCAATAAAATTTTAATCAAAAATATTTCTTGGTAACGATTCACTTCCTACACAATACCCAATTTAAACTATGATAACAAATACATTTCTCGTCGATTTATTCCAGCAAATACATTTTTCCCGACAATTGTTAGTTATTTAATCTAGCTTTGTGTTTATTTATTTAAATATTTAAACCTAGTTTATAGACAATAGATTGCACCTCCATCTACGGTAGAATGTCCAAGTTTGTCGAGAAATAATTCGTCTTCTTCGATACTAGATGGCACGTTAAGCATTTGCGATCGAAAAATAGCTATTGTTATTAATATAAAAGCATTTTACTCGTCACTTTAGTTTATTTATAAAAGCTTCGCTCTCAACGGCAAAATACCCAAGTTTGTCAAGAAATAGTTTCTATTGCTGTCATTACAAGATACCGCTAACCTCTTAATGCTTCGCACACGTTACAATGCATCGAAGGTTCAGTGCCTCTGGAATAAGTTTATTAAACAAACCTACGTATATAATCTCAAGTTAATGTATATTACGCTTAACGCGATGTAAAACTGTGTAGGTACATGCACAATGAAAAGTAGAAATTAATATCTCAAAGCGACAGCAATAGAAACTATTTCTCGACGAACATGGGCATTTTGCCGTCCAGAGCGAAGCTTTTATAAATTAATTAAAATGATGAGCAATATATTTTCACATTAATAATAGTTATAACAATGTTATTTTTTGTCACGAAACCATGCCTACGTCCCACCAGACTTCAAATGTGGAGTAACAGAACGAATAAGCGATTAAGGAGTTGGAATAAAATAACGAATGAAATTTCACTGAGATGTACTATTAATTTTGGAAATAAATGTAAGTCATTTAAGTGTTTAGAAGACAGATTTTTTTTAAGGAAGTTATTCATAAAATTGTACGATAATATCAAAATTTCACATTAGAAGATTGTATATTTTACGAAACGTTTAGGTCTGTAAAGGTAAATAACTACGCAACAATTTATCCGTAAAATTTATTTTTGCTTCAAAATATACAGAACCTGAAATAAACTGGGCTTTATGAACATCAATATTTAAATAAAAAAAAGAAAGAGTAGTTAATGAATTTGTTTTAGGCACAATTTGTTGGATAAAATTATTTTATTAATACTTTATTTAATAAAACAATGATAGAAAAATACTGTAAATGTATCTTGTCATTGTATTTTATTAAATATATATTTTTCACATATATTTCAATCAATTTCAATATTTAAATATTGAACATGTATAATACAGATTATAGATTTAAAATTCTCTGATATTCCCGTTTTTTATTCATATATATATATATTATATTAAAATCGAAAATACGAATTCAAATATGTATTCTTCTATTCTATACACATACATAAATTTTAACCAGAATAGAGATGATTTTGGTGATACGAATTATATCAGTTGCATCAGTAACGACACTCTTATAAAATTAGTACGTACTATAGCTACATTTGAACATTGCACGAGAAATACTAGATTTATATTGACAAAATATAATCTTTTTTTGTATACGTATATCATATTTATATATATATATATCGACGCTTCGCATAATAAAAACGTAACTAAACAATAATTAAAAATGTACAATATGTATTTCATTCTAAATTACTATGTTTTGGTTGTTAAGATTAGGGTACTTTAAATCTCAATATGGCAATGCATGCATTTGCAAATGCATGCATACGCGTGTAACGTAAAAAAAAAAAAAAATATGTATAAATAAATATCACATTATGTTCATCGATTCAATATATATATACTCACTCACACTCGATAAATGTTAGAATAACGATAGTAGTAGAAGTAGCAACGTAGTAAGAATAATAGTCGTGGTGGTGGCAATTAATGTCCTCCCCTTATACTTTAGCGTAACGTACACGTGTGCGTGGCAGATTTATTTGAACTTAAATCCTTATTTAGTTTAGTCATCCTCTCATTTTTCATCGACATAGAATGGAAGATTAGTTTTAAACTTCGGTAGGACCAGACGGTTTAGTTTGCGTTCTTCGGCGAGCCAGTTCAGACATAACGACAGGGCCAATGTGCGGCGATCTGGGACTACTAGACATTGCTCTGTACGTTTCCGCGACCGCTCTCTGAAAATATATTTCCCAAATCTTCGGTATAATTTCTATATACATACGTCGACATACACTAATAATTATTCTATATTAGACAAAAGCAACTTACTTTTAGGCTATGTGGATCCCTAATGCTATATGGTAATACTTTCTGTGGAAGACGGTGACGATTGGAAATCCACGGATACTTTAAAACAGCAGCTGCAGTAGGCCTCCGATTAGGATCTACGTGTAACATTCTTTTCACTAGTTCCTTAGCTTCGATCGAGATTTGACACCATATACCACTTTCAATGTCGATATAACCGGGCCCAATGCGATCTAATATATCTGTCGCGCTGTCTCCGGGACTGTTACGAAATGGAGTATATCTAGAACGCAAAAATAGAATTTGTGCTGGATAATTTTTAAGTTTTGTCTAATACAGCATTTTTCAAACTTTGTTCAACTGTAGGTTTACTTTTTCGAATAACGTTACAACACACAGTCTTTGCAAAGCTTGCCAAGAAAAGTATCCCGAGGTTTCGATTTGTTATTGAACAGTTTGTAAAACATTAATCGATTAATTGTTTAATTACCCGGCTAGCATAATGTATAATAAAACACCAAGTGACCAAATATCGCAAGCAGCATCATATCCTTGACGTTTCAATACTTCGGGTGCCACAAAATTTGCCGTATAACAAGGCGTCATCAATAAACCATTTTCTGCGCGTAACTGTTTCGCAAAACCAAGATCACAAAGACAAAGCGTGGCTGGATCAGCCCCTGGTTTTGAATATAATATATTGGATGGCTTTAAATCCCGATGAACGACCTATTGATGATAAAAAATTGGTTCATTGAGTATAAATTGACATAAAAGTCGATGAAATACAAATAAATCGTACCCCATTTTCATGCAAATAATGAACCACGCTCGCGATCGTGTACATTACTTCGGCAGCTTCTCTTTCTGTAAGACTACGTCTTTGCAACAAGCGATCGAGTAGTTCCCCGCCTCGCAACAATTCTAATACCAGATAAGCTCGTTTATCGTCTTCGTGTACAGCCCTTAACGTTACAATATGCGGATGTCTTCCATATCGAAGCAAAATTTCGATTTCTTCTGTTGGATCTCTTTTTGATTTCTCAATCATCTATTATAAATCAATTGCACTGTTCAATACGAATATTGCTTTTCAATATCCACTGGATTTATGTTCGAAATGTGAAAGTTTACGATCGTCACCCAGTGAATATTGCAAAACCGAAAAAATGTTTTTACTAGTTAGAAATGTTATCAGTCTGTAGCAAACAAACTTTAATCAACGAGCAATGTATTAAAACGTTGGTGATATTACCTTTACAGCATACTCTATCTTAGATGCCTTGTGAACAGCTAAATAAACTGTACTGTAGCTTCCTTTACCAATTTCTTGTTTAAATTCATATTCGTCCGCCACGGAAACAGGGCTCACATAAGTTGGAAATGTTGAACTGAGGCTATCACAGTTTTTATAATCTGGAGTTTTAAGGTGATCCTCCAAAAGGCACGGCGCGACAAAGCTAAATCCGCGAAACAATTCATGAGCGTTAGCACTTGGCGGTACACCGGGAGAATCTGTAATATTTTATAATCTTGAAATTGATGTATTTAATAACGGCCGGCAAATAGGTGTTAAAAAAATTATTCACCAATGTTACCTTTAGGCGTTTTACATGTAAATTCACTATCAAAATAAAATGCATCATCTTCTTGACTAACGGCTGGTTTAAAGGGAGGTTTTATTTCTTTATTATATAGAGCATCCCAATCGATTGTTGCAAAGAACACGTGACTTTTGATTTCTTCTACTCCGCCTGAAGTAACATCGAAATAAAAAATTATTTTACAACGTAGGAATTTATTTTTTTTTACTTAAGCCAGGGTCTGGTTTCTTTGAATGAAATATCGATTATTTTACTGATTACATTTTCTAAAATTTTAGGGCGCGACGAGCGGTTGAAAGCGAAAAGGAGGAAAGAAAATGAAGGAAGAGACTTCTCTTGACCTGATGTTTGACAAAATCTCAAAAAGAAATCAAACGATTGATTCGACATTTTTATCACCCAACAGTCCAGAACCTTGCCTTAAAGGTAAGTATAAACAAGTACCAGATCCGAGTCTATTTGCGGGGTTTCTCTTAAAAAGTACTCTAAGAAGCGCCTGTGCTTCTGGAGAGATGTTAAGTGGCATACTAAGTTTTGCCTTTAATATTTGTGTCATCGTTTCTTTACGATTCACACCTTGAAATGGTAGAGCTCCGGTTAGCATTTCAAACTGCAAATTAAAAATTTGTACTATAAAAATAATAAATACAGTGGATAAAGTCTCTTTCTTTATAACACGACTAACCATAAGAACACCAAAACTCCACCAATCGGCAGCGAACGAATGCCCTTTCCGATTAACAATTTCGGGCGCCATGTACTCTACGGTACCGCAAAACGAATACGCTTTACAATCGTCTAAAGGTTGTTTACTTAGACCAAAGTCGGTTAAAGATATATGACCTTCGGTATCCAGCAGAATACTATTTTAAATAAAGACACCATCAAATTTGTATTTTGCTAATGCTTATACCATTGTTATCGATAAACAATATAATACAAACTTTTCTGGTTTGAGATCTCTATAAATAATTCCAAGTTTATGTATATGATCCAGTGCAAGAGCAAGTTCAGCTAAATAAAACTTTACATCATCTTCGGTAAACATTACCTACAACAATAATTACACGAAAGCTATCTACGAAAATGTGTTGCCGCTATCGTAACGGATTAAATTTTACAGTCGAAACCCACCTCCTTAGCTAATCTTGAAAATAAATCACCGCCTCTCAAAAAGTCTAAAATTAAATAGAGTTTGCCTTCTGTTTGGAATGCATAATGTAATCTAACTATGAACGGATGCTCAACATCCACCAATATATTTCTTTCCAATTTTGTCCTGACTCTATCCCGAACTATAATAATATTGTACCATTAAACCACTTTAAACAAAAGAGAGAAATAATTTGTAAGGCTGAGAATGGCTCTGAAAAACATAAAACTTTTAAAACTTTCAGAGCTATTCCCGTACGCTTAATTTAATAAACACCTTTCAACGTAGCCTTTTTCAGAACTTTCATGGCATAAAGCGTTCCACTATCTTTACCGACAACTTTCCTCACTAAGAATACCTAAATAATCCAAGAATTTTATTTGTCAAAGAATGCTGCCAAATACATTACAGAAGATAACGATCCATTGGACTCCCAATCCTCGATGCGTAATTGCATAAGAAATTCAAATACCTTTCCGAAAGAACCTTGACCAAGAACTTTGAGAAGCTCGAATTGAGATGGGTCTGCTTTTTCATGACCGTCTCGTAATACTTCGCGTACTTCGATCTCATGAGTCTCTGAACACCCATTTGAACATGGTTCAACCACATTTCCTTGGGTGATCATTGCTTCCTCCTGAGCCTCTGCTGGAAGGATTTCTACAGCTTGCTGGAGAATCAAATTTTTTTGTAATATTAGAATTTTTAATTGTTATTTAAATTTGATGAATGAAAATCGGATCGTTTAAGATTGATCGATTGTGTTGACAACTACATAAACATTACCTTCTCGTTTACATGTTGCTCGGACCAAGGAACCGTCAAAGTAGCCAACGGCATTATACTCGATGTCGCGTTATTGTTCGCGAAACTGTAGGCGTTGTCGTAAAATATTCCCGCGTACGCGGTCGTCATAAATTAACATTTAGCTGCGTTTAGTTTACACAACCGAAACCACAGATAATGTACTAAACCGAAAGTATATGCACAGAGATTTCTGACAGAGACCGGAAGCACCTGCTTTGCGACCTTAAATAAAACCAAGCGAAATGGCTGCTTTTCAATAAACTTCCTCGAAAACGTGGAAGAATATACGAGAATACGCGTATCTTTGATCAAATATATACACGAAACACCGTATTAGGACACACAAAGTGTTCAGAAGATACTATAAATAAATATCATGTTACATTGAAATCCGCTTATATCGTAATTAAACGTAAGAAGTCACCTTTATACATACGTTATTGATTGAACTGACAACAAACAAAAACGAAAAAAAAATTAAGCATCTAGTTCGTTAATGGAATACAAACCAAAGATATGCTTTAGAACTAGTTGATATATTTGAAATAGCATGGAACAAGTATAATTATTTTAATTCTTTCTTACAGTGTTTTCGTTAATTAGAATCTGAAGTAACGACACTTAATTCGGCGAAATGATTTTTACAAGTTTTCTGACAAACATTATACACAATTTTATTTCTAATAAAATACATAAAAGAAAAATATTATACAGAAAAATCGAAAGTAAGACTATTCTGTTTGTAACAAGACACGTTCACATGGACTTCATATCCAACAAGTGATCAACTTTACGCAAAGTTGTATACTCTTTCTCAGCCGTACAGGGACGTTACAAAATTCGAAATAAGTTCGTTTCTAGGGAAAAACGCAAGATGAATTTTTAATTAATACAAGATCGATTCAAATGTAAAAATATTTACGAACCTAAATAAATTGTTATCGTGTAAACGTTTGTACCATTTGAGGGGAATACGACATGAAAAACGCGTCTTGACATTCTTGACGCATCTCCTCTTTCTTGGTAAATTTTGTAATATTAAAACCTTTTATACTAACATTGTGGACCAAAGTGGGGTATACGAAGGTTTTAAGAATATTATTATAAGGAATTATGGACGTTGGGACACGAGATTAAATTTAAACCTTACAAACGAAATGACATGGTGACTGAAACGGCAAAATCACATACACGTGACAGCGGCCGTCAAAGTGTTAAGCATAGTTAACATAAATTAAGAGGGTGTCAAATTTTAATCATCGATGATTTCTAAATCTTGACTAGTGATTTAATGGCTTCAGTGTTATTCTTTGATAAATTAATCAGTTTTTTATTCACAATATACCGGTATTTTACCCTTCTTTCTTATCATATTTAAATTTTATGTCATTATTCGTTTCATCTATCTTCTTCGAATGCAGAGTTAAAACTATAACTGCGTAAACTTTTGTACGGCGTTGTACGTGCACAGCATCGAACTGCAGTTATGTCGTGCAATGTACCTATGTTTTCGTTAAAACACAAAGGTGGCCAGTATTTGTTATCTGTAATCATAAACGAATTCATAAAAAAAAAAGATTTTAAAGTTGTTAACACTATAAACTATTAAACTATTTTTCAAGCTGTAAAATATCTGTGATACGTATAATACAAAATAGCATAAGCGAGCGAAACAAAAGTACGTTCTTCGTATTAACAATTATTTTAACCTATACAAATTCGTACAGAAGAGTATTTGCTCAGTTTACGATTCTTCTTCTTATTAATTATTAATTTCTTATTGTTCTGAGTTTCTATGCGATGAAATGAAGTTCATTTTGCAATATAATTAATAACACGTTTATGTAAACACGACTGGTTGTGTGATGTCAGTGTTTCTTTTTCAAGAATAAAAATGCCATGCTGGTATTACGAGAAGAAGGAATTGCGGAATACTCCGTCGATTCAAGATGGGATTGATTATGAAACTGAATGTAGATATAGGAAAGAAGGAGCACGATTCATAATAGACACGGGCACAAAAATGGACTTGGGTTACAATACAATGGCAACCGGTGTTGTTTACTTTCATCGATTTTATATGTTCCATTCATTTAAAAACTTTCCACGATACGTGAGTACCTTTTATTATTTGTGTACTTGTTTTGATGAGCGTGTATTTCATACGTTTGATGTCGCTTAGGTGACCGCATGCTGTTGTTTGTTCCTGGCAGGTAAAGTAGAGGAAACGCCAAAAAAGTGTAAAGACATCATTAAGACTGCAAAGACATTGTTAACAGAACAAAAATTTATGACATTCGGGGAAGATCCCAAAGTAGGTCTTTTAAATTGCACTTGTACGTACAAAAAATAATATTAATCATACAAACACTCTTGCTTTGTAGGAAGAGGTCATGACGCTAGAAAGGATTTTGTTACAAACTATTAAATTTGATTTGCAAGTAGAACATCCATATAGTTACTTGTTAAAATATGCAAAATGTTTGAAAGGTAATTAATGTAATTGCTGTGGATATTATACTGTACAATACTGAACAAAAAATAGTATATCGAACGTTTGAATCGTGTATTACAGGTGACAAAAACAAATTACAAAAAATGGTTCAAATGGCTTGGACGTTTGTTAATGACAGGTAATATTGATATAATATAATTTAACAATTAATTAGATCGATCTAAGCAACCTTTTCTTTTTTTAACAGTTTATGCACAACATTGTCATTGCAATGGGAACCCGAAATTATAGCCGTTGCTCTCATGTATTTGGCAGGAAAGCTTAGTAAATTTGAAGTGGTAGATTGGAATGGAAGACAACAGAAACATTTACGTTGGTGGGACATGTTTGTCGAAGATGTTACTATGGATCTTCTAGAAGGTTTCCAACTTTATATAATGTCGTTAAAATTGTCTTTGAGTCTTAATTATTCAGAGCTTGTACCACGGCTCAAGTCGCGAACGCTTTAGGCGCTTGGACATCAAGCTTTATATGCGTGCTTTAAAGACTATATACATATGTGTACCTGATGTTTGTATACATTTGTTTTTTATTTTTAGATATATGTCATCAAGTATTAGATTTATATTCTCAAGCTAATAACACAAAACCGCCAGATTCACCACCAATGACACCATCCAATGAACCATGTAGAGATAGAGCTGTACCAGTGCCTCCCGCCGAAGCATCGGCATCTACCACGCCAAATGGTATATAAAATGAAAATGTAATATTTCGTTAGTGTAATAAGTAAAAAATAAACCCTTTTATTTATCTAGATATTAATATTACATTGTAGTTACACCAGGAAAGTCTACTAAGGTTGAAGTAACTGCAGTCTCTGCAAATGGATGCCCGACTATCGATGGCACAGAAACGGTAAAACCAATTGATGTGGCACAACATTTCCCAACATATCCAGCTAATTTTCCCCCAAATAGTACCAACTATCCACCAGCGTTTCCTCCGACAAATGTTTCGGTGCCTCCCCCTCCCGTGAATACAATGAACCACATTGTTCCACCTATGCATCATATTGGTTCGACTAGTACCATTAGACCTGCACCGCCTGCTCCTACTACAACACAACCACCATTTCAGCCATACCCTTACCCCACAAACGCGTCATATTTTCCTCCGAGTAATCCGGTCCCTCCGACGCCCACACCGCGCACCTATTATCCACCACAATCTTAACACATGGATATAAACAACACCAAAAATATAATTCCTACCGATGTAAGTATCATTATCTTATTTAAAGTTAGCATTATCGAAGAGATACTAAACGAAGTCTTGTAAATATTGTAAATATGTAAGATTTACTATCAACGATAGTATTCAATTATAAACTTTTTATACTATCAATATCTACATATTTCAATATCTAATTTACATAAGTGAAACAAATTTTTAAAATAAAAGATTAGCAGAAGTTTTAAATGTAAAGGTTCCCTTTATTAAAAAAGTTTTTTCCGGTGAATGTAACATCGTGCATCGCGCAATTCATTGCTATAAACAATTTTAAAAGAGGTTCTGCAGACAAAGAATCCAGAACAAAATGGTCTGCATACAAAACGTACAAAACTGAAGGTAACTCCATAAATTCTGCATACGACAAAACTGAAAATAAATACATAATTTTATTATTAAAATGGTATCTTTGAGGATGTTTAACTGTATCGTTTGATTACCAACCTCCCGCGGTGACACCGTATACGATGTTCGGTTGTTCTAATAATGTCTCTTTTAAGTTGCAAACGCTCTCTCCATTTTTCGAGACTAACATTCGTAAGAAGGATGGTACATTTGGTGTATCATTGCATTTAAATTGTGATACGTGACGACATGTTATACAAATTGTTCGATTTGCACTCAATAAGATATCGGATATCTAATAAATATAATAACATTAATATAAAACGGTAATATTTTATACAAGCGTATTGGGGGAAGCACCGGTGGTGCTTTGGATATTGACCAACGTTCGGGACCGAAATTGGCGAAATTTGAAGGCAGGTAAACCTAGAAAATTTCGCGTGTCAAAAGATATCTAATATTTAAAAACAAAAATATACTTGACCGCTAAGATAAGTGGAAAAACGATTCCAAGAACTGGCAGGGATAGTAACCAATCAATTTCTAAGGCGTCACTGTACACGCAAATAAGTATGAAATGTGACGTTCTTTCGGAATTCTTTCAAGGAAATCGACATCATTTGAAAATATGAATTTTAAAGATTGTTTATAATAAATGTTGATGAAAAATATTAGAAAATGGAAACAAAATATTCATCTGGCGTATTTTGAACATAGACGCTTTGTGGTCATAATTGTAGAAAATGTCGATCTTTGACAAAATAACGATATTTGAATTTGACAATAAATTTTCATCAAAACTTCATCAGTTTTTCGGCTATAAAATAACAAAAAAATTTGCTTCTATTTGTGCGAAATAAGGATATAAAAATTTGAGTAAATCGATTTAAGTGTCTCAAAGATATTTCTGTTAAGCGTTTTAAAATTGTATTAAAATTCGTAAAAAAAATTTTATATAAATAAAAATGTTTTATTTTATATCTAAGAAACGGAAGAATTTTTTGTGAAATTTTATTCTATTATATAATTTATTATATTTCAAGACGTTTCCTGTCTGCTTCGAATAACTTTAGATAACGTTTCGCCGCCATTTTTTATTATTTCTCGAAAAAACGTTTGTAAACTAATCCTAAGGTTTCTATTTTGAAATGCTCTTTTAATTACGAAATGATACGTTTGATACATTTCCTTAACAAAATTCCAAAAAGATGATCTATTTCGTACCAACTTGTGTTTGTACGTGTGTGTGTGTGTATATAACCTGTTTAAGTTAAATGCACTTACCTTATCCACAAGCTTGCCAGAAAATTTTACGTTAAAACGTGGAGATACAATGCACAAATATACGTCATCGTTAACTTGATAAATTATGCACATTTTTTTTTTATTTTCATCTTCCACAAGGCATGTCTCTTCTGAACTTTGACACAAACATTCCTTAGTGAAATCTATAAATTTTATTATAAACATTTTACAACATAATCGAAAATATCGATGCCGGTAAAGGTAAACGTATATTACCAAGTAACATCTCGCCTTCGACTACAATTAAAGTATTAATTCGAGCTGGCTTTTCTTTCAACCATCGTACAGTAAATTCTCTGAAAACGATACGTAGAAAGTGATACTGCAAATTGTCGAATGTTTACCGTAAAGAGGTTACGTTAAATACATATACGTCTTACGGTTGATTCGTTGTACGTTCGTTTGGTGTACTTTCGTCTTCATCGTCCCAAAATGCTCGCGAAACTGGGAATACTACTTCACCAAAAAAAGACACCATTTTTATTAATAAAATTGACAAAAATCACTACGAAACAAAACCCCACAACACCGCTCCTACTGCTATGTCACGCAGTTACGATACGCGCCAACGCAATACTTAAATGACAAGTAAGTCATTTCATCAAGACAATTAACGACTGATGATTAAATTAATCGTTAATTCCTTATGACGATTGAATCAATCGTAAATCGCTTATAACAATTGGTAATTAAATCAATTATTCATTGCTTTAATACTGCATTATTTATATATAAATCATATTAATCTGATTTGAAATTATTTGGTTAATCGTTAGACGTAGTTGTATCGTGTCACTAAAAAATAACTATTAATTTAATCAGCTACGGTTACTAATGAATAATTTAATCGTCAACCGACGCGAGTAAATAGTTTCAGTAATCAACTAATGTTAATTGTAATTAATTCTGACAAATAAATGTTTCGTCGCATCGCGTGTTCGATTAATCTCGAATTAATAGTCGATTGATGCCCAACTATGATTGCTTGTTAGCAAAAAAGGTAATTAAAATAAGTATATATTTTTGAATACAACTTCATTTATTAATCCTTATAAAATATTACATGTTCTACTTAAATAAAACTATATAATTTTGTAACTATGCGTTGCTAGAAAAGTTATTTATTTGTCAATTATTAATTATACACATCTTTATAAAAGTATAAAATTTTGTATGTAATGTCTTTATCATAGAAATATATTTTACGCTAAATATATATTTTATATCAACAAATATTTTGTTCTATGGCTTTTCTAAAATCAAACGCGGGTGTTTTACCATTGCTAGGACCTATGTTAACGATCGCGTTCACTACTACCAAATGAAAAAAGAAAGATGAACAAATCGTATAAAGATACGATTTATTTAATCTTATTTCCGAGTTAGAGTTATTCATATGTAAATATGAAAGTAACTTAGTGGACATTTTTTGTCGTCTTTCAGTGTTTAAGTTATTGGTCATGTAGGTCCAACCAATAATGAAACACACTTTATACACAAATCATATCTTTCTAAAAGAACACTTTCTTCGTTACTTTAGAGATCTTTAAAAATTACTTATACACTTAAAACTAACATCAGATGTCACGATCATTCTTTTTGGTTTTTGGGTCTTTTTAATTTGGACCACCATTTCAATTATTTAATAAGTAAACATATTAATTTGTCATTCTATAAAATAATGAGCATTGCAATGTAAAGGTACAACTTCGCGACAGTGTTTGGTATTTAAAAATACCTTATATATACTGTGTATATTTATCTAAAATATACGATATAAAATCATGTACTTAACACGTGACATATATTGTTCCCATGCTAAGCCATAACGCATTTTACAACGTTCATTGTCCCTAATTGCTCTGTGCATTAACAATCCTGTGCACATAATTGCGTAATAATAAGGCAGAATATCACATGCCAAACTTAGACACGACATCGACCACCACATCATTATATCGCCCAAGTAATTTGGATGCCTCACGTGACCCCACAATCCAGATACTATAAGCTTCGTACCACGAATCGTTGGAATAGTGTCTAAATCTGTAATAAAATATAAATAAGTACTTTAAATATTTCATACCAGTACAAAAGAATAACGGTTTTATTACTTACGCGCTACTGCAGAAGATAATGGGTTCCTCCTGAATTCATTTTTCTGCGTGTTGCTTATTCTATACAGCAAATATCCAATTATAAAAACGAGTATAGGACACGCAAGCAAATAGCTGAACTGTGGTCTGAAAAGAAAATGTTTAGTTCGATTTACGTTCTCTTATATTTCTATTTATTCCTTGTTACTTACTTGTTATACAATACATATTTGGTTGTAAGAGTGGCTAAAAATGGAAATAGCATGTAACCAGTACACAGCATATAACCAGTTCCCTCATACATGACTTCGAAAGTCGTCAAAATTGTTGATTCAAAGAAGAGTGAATCCATTGAATAAATTATTTGTAATGAAGCAACTAACAGAACATTTATATTGAGGTGTTCCGTATTATAACTTTCAGCCTCTTCAATTGCTTTTGTAATAAAAATCAAGTTTATAAGAATCTGAAATTTGAATGTAAATATGTAAGGCACGTTTATAATTGCAATGCTTTTTTTAAAAATTAGTAGTAGAGTCTGTGGATATAATAAGAAAACAATTTCTCAGTTTCAACGAACGATTGTTTCAGACTAGGAAATGTTTTCTTTCTTAAGTATTACCATAGCTATCATGGCAGTCCGGAAAATGTTTATTTTAACATCCAATGAACCGATTCGTGGATTTATCTCTCTTCCTTGCCAAAAATTATAAATTACACTGTTTGTGGATCCATGTATATTGAGATTTGCTACTGGGGCTTTGCCTCCCTTCACGAATAATAATAATGACAAAATTACTCCAATAACCCAACCGCTGATTGAAAGTTGTACATAATTTTGTATAATGAAATCACTGAATTCGAATTCTTTATATATACATATGATAAATATAATTAACGATAAAAGAGCACATAAAAATCCTGAAAAATAATAAGAAAAATTTTATATAAACATTCCGTTCTCAAAATATTCAGAAGCTCAAAAATTAAAGTAGGACTACCATTTAAACGATATTGCAATCTTCCAATTCTACTCTGTGGTCCATCAACCTTTCTTCCAATTGGAGTGATCGAAACAATAGTCACGAATAAGAAGAATCCCAAATATGTAGCAAAAGCTTCTAAATTTATGTAAGAATTTAGATCCGTAGGTATATCAGGATACCCGAATTCACACTGATTTTGTGTACACATCAGTTGTGGTAATATCGTAATCAGTGGTGTTAAAAATATGAGTATAAAAGTTCCAAACCTTCCACCCCATTCTTGTGGTTCGTTGACCATACTTATTTCTTTCTCGCGTTTTTCTATTACTTGTGTATTTACTTTTACAGTTTCTTCGTAATTTATGGGTTTCAACAAATTCTGCAACCAAGTATCGATGTAGCTTACATATGCTAAGGGTGTGTGGCTAGCCCGAAACTCGGGTTTATATGTATAGTCAAGAAAGATCTCCAGTAGATGTCGGGCTCTGCTCCAATTTTCCGATACCTTAATGGCCGAAGCCCGAGTTTCGGGCTATTTACACACCGCTACGAAATACTAAATAACTTGTACTTAGAAAAGACATTACTTGATCTTTTTGTACAGAATGCCCTCTTTCTTTCATATCAAAGTTGAAATCGTGCACTAAACTCTTTCTTTCCAATGGAAGCGAGACAGCTCTATTAATATTTCTCGTTAACATAACCATCTTATCATCTGATTCAGATTTTACTGTAGCAGACAACAACCTTGTTGACCTACGTGTTACTCCTAGTTCTTTAAATCGAGGTTGCAGAGGCACTGCTTTAAAGAGATTATCTTTATCGTTTGTACTTTTCTTGTTAATATTTTCGTCATTAGACATATCTATATACGACAATCACAGATAATCACATTATTTAGTAATATCGATTTTAACAATGATATCAATTGTAAAAAAAATACATTTACCATTAGGTATTTCTATTTGTGGTATAATAACTTTTGCAATTTTACTTCGCTGTTTTCTGTGCACAGATGATGGAGATCTACCAGGCGAACGCTTGCTCGGAGATTTTCTACTGGGAGAATATCGAGGAGGGCTTCTTCTATTTCTGCTACTTGACCTTGTTGTACTTCGAGATGGCCTATTCGCCTAAAATTTAAATTCAATTCAAGATCAAGCACTTATAGTGCTCACTTTGAAGTTTATGCATTAGAAATAAATACCTTGATGTCGTTTGAATGAACATTATGTTCACTGCCTGCTTCAAATTGCACTTTATATCGTTCGCCTCTTCCACTTAATATTTTACCCACGTGATATTCGTCTGTATTCGGATGTTTAGCAAGAACAACATCTCCTTCGGAAAACTTCATTTTTCTACCTGTAAATCAATAGTGACCTTTGAAGAGCTATTATATAACATAACAGGTAAATATATCAAATATACAGAAAATTTTGTATTGTATTAAAAAAATTGTTTCGTTTATACAAAACTGTTATACTGTATTGTTTTTAAATTCACATTTAAGAACAAAATTGTATATTGTTTCGAATCCTTTCGCACTAATGCCATTGCATAAAAAGAAAATCATGAATTAAATTCTAACGTATGGAACTATTAATCAACACATTTATACAACTCACGCGTAGGTTTATTCGTACAACACCAATATCTTGTAACGAGATTCCGGCTGGTTTAAAAATAAGAGAGCTTCTAATCGCGAGGTTATAATTAACGCTTTTTTTTTGCATCATAACACGAAGACGCGTACACGCTACGAGTGTTCGGAGATGCATAAAATGCAGCCCACGCTGGATAATTGCATACTGTACGTTACGATGCATTTACAATGAAACGATCTCGCGTTCGACTGTTACTTTACATAACTATGAATAAATATTAAATTTTGATTAATAGTTGCTTTCAAAGAGTTCATTACGCTTACAAGATAAAATGTCATTTCAAGAAATATATAAAAACATATAAAGATTGTGTTTCAGGGAAAGAACTGGTTGCGACAGGTTTTCCCATCAACTTGAATACTGGTTTGGATGCATTTACATGACAAAGGATCAACTTCTACTTGAGCTTGCTAGCAAGGTGAATGAGACTTTAATTTTACTTCGTTTTTCTTTTCTTTTCGACAAATGTTTTCAATGAACAATTACAATGATTTTGTAGGATATATGAAATATACGCGAAAGAGCTGTATACGTTTCCAAACGAGCGATAAATTATTTGCGAAAAACGTCCACGTCATAAATATTGTTTTTGTTAAATTTTATATCGCGTTATTTTGATGTGTGAATAGTTCCGTAATTTTTGATTCTGTATACTGTGCAGATTCGCGTTACAGTGGATCATAGTAACACGATATAGCATGAAGTTCTAAAATGACCATCGACGCACCGATGCTGTCAGTCCGACAACTGTTGAGAACAATTCATTTACAGTGATACAAAATTCAAACGTGTAAACATGGACACGGATACGCTCCAAGATCAAACGAATTTAAAAGACGAGGAACAATTTTTGGTACGTACGTGACATTTACCGTGACGTTTAAAGTTTACTCTTTAATGCTCGACGACATTATCAATTCTGTGTTCTGCGGTTTGTGCGTCGCAAAAATAGAGCCGGAAGTAACTCTAAAGGAAATTCATTTCCGCGTAGCGTGAATGCATTGAAATTTGTTTGTTAGATTTCCGTAGAGAACACTTTGACTACCGTGGAGGACAGTATTCATAATTTTATAAAGGATGTTCCACAAGCCCTCGCTGACTCTGGATTAGATTTTGATTTGGAGAAACTAGTCATAGATGAAGATACAAACATACAACGTATTATCAGTTCGTTTCCGAAGTCATTTACCGACCAAGCGAATAAGGAAGGCATGTGCGCCATTCGATTTATTAGATAGTGTTTCGTAAATTAATTTTACAAAATCTTAAAAAAAAATTCGAACAAAAAGATAATATACAGGGTGTTCGGTCACACCTGGGAAAAATTTTAATGGGAGATTCTGGAGGCTAAAATAAGACGAAAATCAACAATACTAATTTGTCGATGGAGGCTTGGTTAAAAATTTATTAACGTTTAAAGTTCCGTTCGTACTGAATTTTTTTCTAGAAAGTGTGTAGGATTTCGAGGGTAGGTCTATTTACCAAAAATTATTGTAATGGACCCCTGCAACCAAAAATAATTTTTTTAGAACGATTTGAAATTTTTTAATTTTGTCGAAAAATTTGTCCACCTTCCTGAATTTTTTTTTCAAAAGTGGGTAGGATTTCGGGGGTATGTCTATTCACCAAATATACTTGTAATTGATCCCTGCAACTAAATATAATTTTTTTGGTATGATTTGAAAGTTTTTAATTTCGTCTAAAAATTTTAGTACCTACTCGAATTTTTTTCTCGAAACTGAGTAGGATTTGAGGGGTATGTTTATTGACCAAAAATTGTTGTAATTGTCCCCTGCAACCGAAAATAATTTCTTCAGAACGATTCGAAATTTTTTTTTTTCGTCGAAAAAATTAGGCACCTACCCCCTGTCGATTTTTCCTAAAAATTCCTTTTTCATTTTTAGTAATTTTGTTTGACACCCTACAGAAAAGTTGTGTAATACTTTTTTGTAAGTACCCATGAGATCTACTTCAGAAAAAAGTTTCATTGAAATATATTCACTATTGTGGGAGTTATAGAAGTTTGAAAATTGGACCATTTTTATGGGGTTTTTCTCATTTTGCGAGGTCAAAGACCAACTTTTCGAATATTTTTGCGATTTGTACATATTCTCCATCAAAATACGCGTAGTTTGCTTTTTTAAACATTAAAATCGTCCAATCCGTTCAGAAGTTATGACGTTTTAAAGATTCGTATGAAAATTCGAGCAGACATTTCTGGTCAGAAATTAGATTTTCGGTAAGGAATTTTTTTCTCAAAAACGCGTAGGATTTCGGAGGTACGTGTAATGACCAAAAATGATTGTAATTGACCCCCGCAACTGAAAATAATTTTTTTAGAATGATTTGAAAAATTTTAATTTTGTCGAAAAATTTGTCCACCTTCCTGAATTTTTTTCTCGAAAGTGCGTAAGATTTCGGGGGTATGTTTATTCACCAAATATGCTTGTAATTGACCCCTGCAACTAAATATAATTTTTTTAGTATGATTTCAAATTTTTTAATTTAACTTTGTTAATAACTTTTTAATGAAACCTCAATCAACAAATTGATATTCTTAATTTTCGTCTTATTTTGGCCTCTAGAATCTCGCATTAAAATTTTCCCCAGGTGTGGCGGAACACCCTGTATACGTAAGATTGTATATTTTAATTGTTCAAAATAAGACTTTTTTTTTATTACGCATAGAGGAAAAGAAAAAAGTATCTGCCCTGGAACAGGAATGTGAACGATTGTATATCCAATTGCAACAACAAATAGCGGAGAAAACAAAAGCACAAGAAGAAATAGAGTATCTAAGAGATCAAGTGATTTGTCGTTAATTTAAAATATAATTTTTACTAAAGTTCATCTCGTCATTTAACGTATTATTATTATTTATAGATTCTGAATCAAAGCACTTACTGTACAAGTTTAGGGGCAGTATTGGGTAATCTAACTTGGCGTGCTTCCAGATTTCCTGAAATCGTTGATGTATGGCTCTCGGCGGTAAACATACTTTCTTCTTTTTTACAAAATTTTGTAAACAATACATTTTCCTTCATAATTATCCTGTTGCAGTTTCAGGATAAGATTAGTGAATTTTTATCGATAACGAACGGAAGTTTCGTTGCGTTCATAAATACTTACCGGAATGCTTTCCCTCCCACCAGTAATGTTGAATATCAATTTATAATTGGATTATTGGGCATTGTGACAAACATATCCGCGAGTCCCGAGGGACGTGAATTTTTAATTACCGATCCGAATGGCAGAGATTTTGTCCAGAAAATGGTGGAGCTGATGCCCACTCTGCCTCTTTCGCAGGGTTCCCTTTCTTTAAAAAGGTGAGTTTATCGAAGATTACGCAATCAATTTTCTATATTTCGTCCAATGGGACGAAGACGCGGGTAAACAGACCAAGCGAAAGTTATACACGTTATTATTTATTTAACAATACATTAAATAAAATCTTCTTAAAAAAGGAACTTAAGTAATTATTATGCGTAATGTAATAATTGTTACAAATTTTAAAGGGCGTAGTAAAAAGATAACAAGATTTTGCAAAGATTGCGGTGATAAACCACACCTTTATTTGCTGAGTTTAAATATAATACATTGTCAATAGTCGACTGAAGTTTAAAACATTAATACTGCATCTATGGTACACTCGCATGTGATTTCGTTTACTCGAGTCTTTAGTCTTGCTGGATGAAGCAGAGATGGGCAAAGTTCTTATCTAGATAACAATTTTGGATAATGAATAAAACATATACAAAATATTGTTTCACAGTGGGTAAATATTCAATCAAATAAACATTGTGAATAAATTATTATATGTTTGATTTTATTCGAATAAAATCTTGTCCATATCTGGGATTATATTGTTTGACCAAAGACTTTAACCGAATCACGCGAAGCATAATGCTTTTATGTTAGCTTGGGTCTCTGTTTGAAAGACACGTTTTCTGGTTCTCTGACGCAACGGTGGGTGGCGCCAAGGGTTAAAGGGTGGGGTGGCGGAGTAACCAAAATGTGTGGTGGGGATGACAGCTCAATGACCTTGAACGGCCAATATCTTGTTGCCTGACTGCAGTATTGATTTCCTCTCGTTTCTAATTATGACGCATCTTTTTGCAGATTGATGCTCATGATATTGTATAACGTCAGTATGAATAAAACCGGTTTGCAGCATCTGTTCGAGTTACGAGTAGGAGACGTATTGAGCTTTTATCTGAAAAACAATTCGCTACCAGACGAAATACAGTTGCTTTGCTTGCGCGTTTTGCACTCGATTACTTACGGTATCACAAACCCGACATATATTCACGATTTGATGACGACCCTACCGATCGGTAAAATAGAAGACGTCGCGACTTCGAATAAAAACGAAATGAGTAACTGCGCCAAACAGGTTGTAAAACATTTAAGAGACGCGCAGAAGTTCTTAAACACGAATTAAAATAAGTTTTCTCAGTCAGAGCCGAGTGTTCATTTTCATGCGGGGGAGAATTGCCAAAATCGTATCACTTAAATAGTTTTTTAGTTTGTACGCAAATTAATATTGGAAATTTTATTTCAATCTTTAAGACTCCTGTCATTACGTGTCAAATATTTTACACGCGAAGAAATTAATTTGTTATAAGCTTTTTATAACATAATGTGTAAGATACGATTTAAGCAATTAATACTCTAAATCGTTTTCCAAAATTGTACATCCTCCAAGAGTAGCGCAAACGAAAACAATAAAAAATATAATTAAGAAGAGAAATTATGTATTTTATCGATAAGTAAACTTTTATAAAAACGTAAATACGTAGAATAAAGTTGTATCGTTACATTCTTGTGAGGTCGTAAGTTATATAAATGGTATTTGGTTGTTTCAAATGTTTCTAGCACGCGTAAAACGATATGCTATGAGTAAATTTTGTTCTGTACTTTTCCTTGTGCAGTTATTTCATGCACTCGCCGCTAGATGTGCTTATATTCAGTAATAACAAAGGCATTAGAGAGACACGATAAACGCAACCGGTACGCATTAGACAACTCTCCCCTATTGCACAAGTTAACGTTGTCAGTAAGGACGAAATTCCATAAATACCATCGGTTCAGGTGTGTTTCAGCAACGCATCGATGATAATATTTACATTCGTAGAATTTTTATCTCGTGTTTTCGTTCGAAGCAACACGTTACAACGGTCTGCAATTGCGGTGATGTCAAACATCAGAATATCCTTGGAACATGTTCGTGACTGGTCCGAGAATTGTCGAATATCGATCTGCTTTAGGCAGCTATGAAATGAAAGCAATTGCGTGGGATAGCGTACAGGAACGGACCAAATCGATTACGCGTATAGTTATTGTGCAGCAAGCCGTGAACGATTGCATAAATATTTTTTGAACGAATCAGCCAATATAGACGTATGTTTGTATTTAAAACTTATTTTCTAGAAAGCAAAGAATAATACTAACATTTTGTACGATGCTAAGTGTATGATCTTCCCGAGCCTAAGTGGATATATTTACAAACGTTTGGGGTGATGCAATTTGTCACCACTTTCAGGATTGAAGGTTAGAAAAGAAAGTTTAGGTTAGGAATAAAGAGGTACGTATACATAAAACAAAAAAACAACAGAGATAATTTTTCACATGGAAAATTAACGTAAATTGAATCAGATTGTGAAAAACGTTGATAAACGTGTATACATATGTATTTATATTCACTTTGCTCGACAAGTTATTCATAATTGACTATCGTCGATTTTGCATTTCGCATTCGTTTCTTTTTCTTGCATTGATTTAATCCTTTTCCAATTGTCTTAGAAAATCACCAGTGGCACATGGAATGGTATTGACAGAGAAACGAGCTAGAAATGCTCGACTCGTTACTCTAAATTTCAATGTGCATTGGTGGCCTTCAGGTTCGAAGGTTGCGGCAACGCCACAACAACGAACGCTGCGGTAACTCGTTTCCGAGTCGCAACCCCAGCGAAAACATTTGCACGTGCATACGTGCACTTTGCAGTTCCCAACGATACTGATCTCTTGTTTCGATAAACTTGCAATTACCGCTGCATTAAATTACAGCGTACCGGGCCGTAGAAAAATGACAAAATTCTCAGAATTTTTAACCTAGCAAGCTGAATCGATATGCTCGAGATCGATATATGCGCCAAGATACTGCCTGCACGTTTGCAAATAAATCACACGAGATGCCAGAATAAAGATCAATCTTTGTTCAGGTCGAATCGTTCCAATGGTTTTTTATCATACTCGATGTTAATTTGTCTAAAGTGAAAGGTTATAAGTGACCCGATTCGGTAGCTGCGACAAAACTATGGAAATCGAATGTAGAAGCTAGGGTAAGACCCAATTACTATCATCTAAACGATGAGATATGTAAACGTATATTGTAAATATTTGTTTCAAAACCTGTACAAAACCTAAAAAGTGACCGTAACCTATATGAGAGTTGATGCAAAAATTTTAACTTAAACCGATACAGTTCAACTTTTAGGTTCTTCGTAACAGTTTCAACCGGAACTTTTATGTAACAGTTTGAAACATTTATATTCGGAACCCCGTTTATAAATTACATAACAGTGTTTATAGTAATTATAATGAAAAAAATCATTGCTTTTGAAGCACCATGTTAAAAATTTAACAGCTCCTATCGATCTGTCCATTGTTCCGTAGACGAAGGGTATAAGAGAAACATGGACTAAAAAATCGTTCGCTACCGTACACAGGTTCCTCGACAGACATTAATATATATTTTGACGAATGTTCTTTTAAAAATTTGTCAAAATTGACCGTGTATGAAAATGTACGGCATTATGGGTAATCCGTGAACCGACATGCGGCCTTCCAATGCCAAAAGGTTCCCCACCCCCGTTGTAGACGCATGGTAATACCGACGCAAACCATCGCGTCGATAATCGACCTGCGCAGGCTCGTGGCTAGAGACCGCGTGGGGGCGTGCGCGACAGAAGATCGCGCATGCACCGTGCCGTCGTGTCGGCGTCCAAACGGACGAGGAACGGAGTGGGGGCGGGAGGGGCGCGCGAAGGGGAGAGGGGGTACGCGTCGCGACGTTCGGCGTCGCGCAAACGGGAGATCACGGCAGGCAGGCAGGCAGGACCTAGGGAAGGCGACGGCCGGGCGGTCGTTTTATTGATCCCGGGGCGCCGCGGCGCTACCCACCCGCGGCGGGATCGTCTGCGAGAAAATTCTCTTCGACAGGATTTTCACGTTTACCTTTCGAAACTGACATCGTGGAGAAACAAAAAATAAATAAAGAAAGAGAAGGAATCGCGAACGAAACCGAAACCGCGATCGCGTCGTAACCCGGTACGCATCGGTGGGAGAAGGTTCGAAGCGCGGATCGTCGTCCGGTTGGACTCGTCCCGTGCGGGGTGCAAGCGACGTCCTCGTCCTCGTCGTCGTCGTCGTCGGGGTTCGAACGTTTCGAAAACTGGTGCCCGTGGCGACGGTCGTGTCGCACGGTCTAGTGGGTCGTAAACGAACGGAGGAAGAGAAACTACCGGTGGACCGTATGATCGACGTCTGAGCCGCGGCTCACGGACGCGTCCTCCGACTCGGTGGAGGATCGTTTCGGATCTTCGTTGTCGCGGTGGAACACCGATGGACTGAGGGTACGCGGAACACGCCCGGAAGGAGCTGTTGTCGAGCAGCTGCGACTTCCAGGATATCATAAAACGCCGATGGAGAGTATATAGAGGTGTGGGGCGTACCGGACCGCCCGAAGGAGGTGTCATCCGGCTCGTGATCGCGTCGATCTCGCGTCGTTCCTCGTCCCCGGGGACGCGGACACCGGGATCGGTGGCTGTGGGTGCCTAGATCGGTTTAAGACAGTGATAACCGACTTCCGGGTAGGCGCCGCGGCGCTGACATGGGCCCCGCCAGCAGCCGCGAACAGATCGGGGAGCAGATCGGTGACGACGATGGCCTGCAAATCAATCCGAAATCTACGGCCAACAACATCGTAAGTTTCTCTTAAAATTTATCATCGTAAACCCCTTCTTTACAGCTATCACCTTTGTCAATAGTTATCGAACGGTTTGCCCTACGAGCTATAACAGAGTCGTTGGGAATAAAGCTTGACCGAATTCGGTCTGTGTTTCCACATGTAAAGTAGGAGTACCGAACTGCTACGATCTGGCACTCTATTTTCGTCAGAAAACACACGTATTCGCGCATCTGCGCTAAAATTCCCGTGACGAAACGCCCCCGAACGTATACTGGGTAGCTGGACAGATTGCTCCTAAACGCAGTTCAGATTCGGCGATAAAAATTTTTATGGAAAGTTATGGGTAAACGTTCCGTATCGTGCGGACTAACGACGTATAGTATTATTATCGGAAAAGCGCATTTTATGGGCGTAAAGACGTATGTATGTATTTCTGTCGCATCGTAAACATCAATTTACGCCTTCGTCAGGGTTAACCTTTACGATTCTGGGCAATATAACTTAGAAATAAACTTTTCGTAAATACATATTCGAATTGTTCGTGTCGTGCTTCTCCTCGTTCCGGCGTATCTGCGAATCGAAACGTTTACAGCCGTCTGGCCGTATCGCAACGCTTTGGCGGCGCGTTTCATCGCGCCAGTGTCGGGCAGATCTTCATCCGAGCGCGATATCTTGCGCATACTTGTAGTATCAGGGGCGCGCGCGGCTAGAACTTTGTACCTATCGATAGATCGCTTTGTTCGTCGAATCCGTGCGACAGCGTGACTAATGCCTGCGTGGAAATCTGTAGCGGAAGGAAGACGGCCCGTCGTCGCGGCGCAAAGAAAAGAGAAAAAGATAGTCGTACAGAGAGGGATATCGGTGAACAAAGAGGGAGTCTATAAAGCAAAACGAGACGATAGAACACGGAGAAGACTCGGTAAGGGAAATGGAGTGAGATGGAGATTATTCCACAGAGTGGGGAATCGGATGGACTCCACGTCCGCGATGCGATAAGTCAGCCGGTGGTTGAGCAGCGCGCATTTTCATATCGCTCGTCTCTTGTACCGTAGCTGGACGCTGTCCACTCAGGTGGCGCGAGTCCCGCCATCTTTTTCCCTCTCATTCGTTCACTCACTCACCACGAGGGTGTATTCATCTTCATTCAGATAGAACGTTACCGTCGAACGTTGCTATTGCGCGATGTCACCCAAGAACAAGGTACGTAAAAATTTCTTCAAACTTTTGTCGGCCGTAATTTCGCGCAAGGCTTTTGTATTTCTCGCGCGCGGCCGTCCTTCGACTGCGCGCACGCACGTAACTTCACGGCCGCTAAGTCGAGATCGTACGCAGATGTCGAATTTCGGTCGCGCCCGCGGCACCGACGTGTATCCGATGCTGTCCGTGACTGGCAGCGCCTATAACCCCTACGAAGCGGGTGAATCAGGCTATTAACTCCTAATAACCCCGTGGATTATTCGAGTCACATGCCCGTTATTTACATTTTCAACGTTCGATTTAGTTCCATCATCAATATGTGTCTTCTTCTTTCGTTATCATCGATACTGCGTTCTTAGAGTATTTTATTGATAAAATCAACCGTTAGATTATTTATCGACGTCCCGACCTCAATTATTGGCTTCTCTGCGGTAACTGTCTGAAAATTAGTTTTTAGGTTATACTAAAACGTGGATCTTCATTAGTGTACAATAATTTTTTAAAGATATAATATTTGTTAAAATAAAATAAAGATTAGATCTAAAATTAGAAATTCCTACGGGTTGTATAGTAAAATCGTACATTCGAACGCGTACACGTTCCACTCGACCGAACGTCAATTTTCGTTTCGATGTAACCAGTATGGTCAACGAAGAGTCTGTTTAAAACTGCTAATTACGTTTTCTTGCGCCGGCATAAATACGGTCGGGAAGGTTGCATTTATTAAAATTTAATTACCATTATATTAAAGTTCATCGATGTTCTATAATAATATTTTCAGAATTATAATTTGAGGTTATAAAAGGTTAAATTTGAAAGAGTGGCCGATGCACCGCTACCACGTGGACCCGTTGCTCGCAACGATCGTTTCGTTTAGTCAAGTTTAGCGCGAATTCGACCGTAATCGGGACTGAAACGACGACGACCGATTTAGTGGGCGTGTTTTCTCATCGTCCTACGAGAACGGAATTTTCGCTTAGCCTCGAAATTCTCGTGACACGATGCATCCTCGGCAAACTTCACGCAACGTTCGCGATATCACGCGCGGCCGGTTACCGCGGATAACGCGGAATCTCAAGGTAAATAAGAAAATACACGGCACGGGGATCGGTTTAATCACGAAACACGCGAGTGAAAGTGGCCCGCGTGTTGGCTGGCCAGCGAGAACCATTGATAATGCAACACGCTGCAGACGGCCCCCTCTGATATTAATAACGTCGATGCGGAGGGCAGATTTCGCGTATTAAAATCCTCTCGGTTGTTTGGGCGGAGTCGTGTTCCGTTGGCAGCTACATTATTCTTTATACACCTCGTAATTTCTTGGCGTAGACCGTATCACGTGCCACTTTACAACGTCGTACTCGTACCGAGTCGCGGATTAAGATGTATATACTTTATTACGTGCGAGCATCTTATCTTTAGAGTGTTTGTTGAATTCGTTATCGTTCTGTATCGATGTCGAGTACTTCCCTTATCCCCCGGGCTAGTCGGTCACCGAATATTAGATCACGCAAACACGAGTATACGTGCCCACGAATGCGATATTCAGTTACCTCGCCTTGAACACCCTACTCGTTTATATGTATTTATGACGTGAGTCGATTAACCTCGATATTCGGTACGTGAATCTTAAACGCCCTAACCTCCCGTTAACGAAATGGACGCTCGATTAACGAGATCGATGAACTTGGTCGTGATGGTTCTTTGTGATAGTGGTAAAACAAATAAGCGTCCAATCATTTCGATTGCCTTCGGTGAATTTTCATAATTCCATCGGACCGATTAAAATCGATCAAGTAGGATCGCGTTGTCGCTTGTAGTATCAGTGGGATTATCGATTCCTCGAGCTCGTAACGACCGACGAATTGCAGTTCTACCATCTGTAACTTTTCGAGTAAACATTGTTAAATCTCAAAATAACGTACGCTCTTTTGGTCCTAAGAGCAAAATACATAAAGCATACGTTTACTTTGAACCATAAACAAAGACTGACAAAATTGTTTCTTCAAGTATCTCTGCATTAAAATCAGTTCGTGTGTCTAAATAATTGCTCGTTTCGTCTCCAGAAATGTTTTGTATTTTAAATTTAATTATACAGGGTATTCGGGCACCCGTGGGAAACATTTTAATGGGAGATTCTAGAGGCAAAAATGAGACGAAAATCAAGGATACTAATTTGTTGATTGAGGCTTCGTTAAAAAGTTATAGAAACATTTCCGGCCACACAGTATATTTTCGGTAAAAAAATTTTTTTCTCGAAAATGCATAGGATTTGGGGGGTATGTCTATTGACCAAAAATTGTTGTAATTGTCCCCTGCAACCGAAAATAATTTCTTCAGAACGATTCGAAATTTTTTTTTTTCGTCGAAAAATTTAGGCACCTACCCCCTGTCAATTTTTCTTAAAAATTAGTTTTTGATTTCTAGTAAGTTTGTTTGACGCCCTACAGAAAAGTTGTCTAATACTTTTTTGTAGGTACCCATGAGCTCTACTTCCGAAAAAAGTTTCATTGAAATATATTCACAATTGTAGGAGTTATGGCTGTTTGAAAATTGGACCATTTTTATGGGGTTTTTTTCATTTTGCGGGGTCATGGACCAACTTTTCAAATATTTTTGCAATTTGTACATATTCTCCATCAAAATACGCGTAGTTTGCTTTTTTAAACATTAAAATCGTCCAATCCGTTCAGAAGTTATTACGTTTTAAAGATTCGTATGAAAATTCGAGCAGACATTTCTGGTCAGAAATTAGATTTTCGGTAAGGAATTTTTTTCTCAAAACTGAGTAGGATTTCGGGGTTATGTGTAATGATCAAAAATGCTTGCAATTGACCCCCGCAACCGAAAATAATTTTTTTAGAATGATTTGAAAAATTTTTTTTTCGCCGAAAAAATTAGGCAGCTACCCCCTGTCGATTTTTCTTAAAAATTAGTTTTTCATTTTTCATAATTTTATTTGACACCCTACAGAAAAGTTGTCTAATACTTTTTTGTAGGTACCCATGAGCTCTACTTCAGAAAAAAGTTTCATTGAAATATATTCACTATTGTGGGAGTTATAGAAGTTTGAAAATTGGACCATTTTTATGGGGTTTTTCTCATTTTGCGAGGTCAAGGACCAACTTTTCGAATATTTTTACGATTTGTACATATTCCTCATCAAAATACGCGTCGTTTGCTTTTTTAAACATTAAAATCGTCCAATCCGTTCAGAAGTTATTACGTTTTAAAGATTCGTATGAAAATTCGAGCAGACATTTCTGGTCAGAAATTAGATTTTCGGTAAGGAATTTTTTTCTCAAAAACGCGTAGGATTTTGGAGGTACGTGTAATGACCAAAAATGATTGTAATTGACCCCCGCAACTGAAAATAATTTTTTTAGAATGATTTGAACAATTTTAATTTTGTTGAAAAATTTGTCCACCTTCCTGAATTTTTTTCTCGAAAGTGCGTAAGATTTCGGGGGTATGTTTATTCATCAAAAATGATTGTAATTGATCCCCGCAACCGAATATAATTTTTCCAGAATGATTTGAAATTTTTTAATTTAATTTTGTTAATAACTTTTTAACGAAGCCTCAATCAACAAATTGATAGTCTTGATTTTCGTCTTATTTTGGCCTCTAGAATCTCGCATTAAAATTTTTCCCAGGGTTGGCCAAACACCCTGTATGTTTGTAACTAATGTGCTAAAATAGTTTGAATAATTCTTATACAACATATATTCTCAGTTTTTAAAACTTACTTTTATCGTTAACCTTCTCTATTGAAGAGTATACCAAACATAATGCCATTATGCTATAATTAACTACATCGTTTACTTCGAAATTCTTCTACCTTTCGATTATTGTATCCGACCTCAGCTTCGTTTTAACATCAGTTTTCTTACGTGACCACGCGTAGAAACATTTTTTCCCTCAGATCTATAAAATTAGAATCAGTTCGCTTCTTCTCTCGATTTCATTTTTTGTTTTAATACATTATCGCGCGAAAGCCCGATATAAAAGTAGCCTGTTTTCTAAGTTGAAGAGATGTTTACACATGTATAATATTTTATCGAAACGAACGATGTGAAACTGATTTGCGAACCCCTGGCAATCCTCGAACGCGTTGAAGAGGGCCCACGAACTTTCAGAATCTAGAAGAAAAGAATATCTAATAAAATATAAAAGAATTCTTCAAGTAATATTATATTCTATTTAAAAACACTTGATAAATAATTCCCCAGAATATTTGTCTCATTAAATTTAGATTTGTTTCATTTTACATATAGTTTTATCAACATTCTTAGTCACGTTTCATTCTGGTAGTGCTAAAATTAATACGAGATAGCAAATTTTACTGGATATTACACTTATAATGAGGTAATTTTACATGAAAGCCAACAAGAATTTTTACAGACAAAAGACGCAAATTATTTTGATATTTACCAACACGGATATACTGAAAATTAAATAGAATTCAATTCATTGTTTTTTTTCTTCAAGTCTATAGTAATGTAACAAAAGCGCGTGAAGACTGAACATGTTATCGACGAGACAATTCGTTGAGATTATGATAATGAGAACGGGTACGCAGACGATTCGAACGTGATTCATCGAAAGTGCGGGAACGATGTTCTTCCTTTCTGATTTTGCGTTTATCGCAGTTGCTGGTATCTCTCGCAGTCCTAAGCAAACTGGGGCAACACAGAAGTGGCTAACGCTGTCGTAAACAATAGCCCCATTGCGATTCGGGAAAACATCGCGAGTTGGTTCGTTTGTGTTTTCTGAGTCATTTCAAGGCGTCGCTGCTGACGTTTCCAAGAAGACGAGAACCAGATGCCCCGCCGATTATTGCAAATTGTTGATCTCGTTAGCACTTCCGTGCGTAACATCGAGGACAGACACAGCCAGCATTCCTATCTAGATACAAATTTCGAATAACAAACGAGAGATAAACAATTGTTTATCTGTTATTCGTTAAATCAAAATTGAAATTTCAAAGTAGCTATAGAAAAGTAAATTCTCTTCTAACATGGACAATATTCATTAAAAATATTTCAGATAGCGTTACATTTATTCCGCATCGCCTCTCTGACTTTATTTACTTTTTCTAGTAGAGTTTCCAACATTTTTAGTGGTTTTATCTAATAAAAGAAAAACACATTATTCGTTAAACTTTTGTAATTATGTGGGTATAAAAGTTACTTTAACTCCTCAACTTACTTGGTTGTGCATTTAAATTTAATCGGGGAAAGCTATTATAACAGCTCGCACTTTACAACCTACCTGTTGCCCTAAGGTGAACAAAATCTCTCGATTGTACGGGCAACCCTTGCCTCTATTAGGTCGAGTAATCGAGGGACCACTGTACTTTATAACGATCAGATAAGAATTTAACTGTTTGTTACATTAAATTCTTTTCTGATATTTGACTTAGTCTGGTTTTCATAATTACTGCCATACGTGTTACTTTTATCGGTTATCTATTATTCTAAAAAGAAAAACACTCGTTCATCATTAAGAATCTTCCGGTTCGTTTATTTCAAGATGACAAAGAAGATATCCAGTCCCAAGATCCGAGTCTAGAAGCAAACAATGTTTCGTCAATTATTGCGAATTGGCTCGCTCGAGCATGCCCTGCTACCATGCCTAGGCCGTTAATTTTTCCGCAGAGATGAGAAGCAGATGGTGTTTTCATACGCTCGGTGCCTTCGACTCTAATTGTCGTTGGTTATTATCTAATTAATTCATAAGCGTCGTCCGACACACGATCATCGTGGAACGCGTTTTCAACACAGTTCGTTCGCGTGATCGAGAAGGAACGCACAGCGGTTCCAGTTTCTTCCAGTGTATTTACCTATTCTTCTTTTTATCGTGTGCCGATTAATTCGAGTATTCTCGCCGCTGGCTAACTCCGGGCTCGAGTTAATCTTCAGAATGTTTACTTAACGCTCGCCTTTCCCCGGGCACCTCCCGCGTCCCTCGGCCTGACCGCCGCTGTAACTTGATCGTCGGCGATTTTCGTAGACGAATGGGAACGTAGATGGCTGCTATTGATTAACCACGATTCCATGTATCGCCGGTAATCTCGATAATACGATATTTTGGTAAGCTCTCGGGCTCGCGTGCGAGATCAATTTCATGGTGGTGTAAGCATCGACTTATGCTAGATTATTAGCGTTCGCGTCACGCTACGATATGGCCACTTCACGGTGCACGGTGTTTCTTGCACGACTATTCGGCCGTTCGATCTTGAACGTGACATCTCGAAGCCAGCTGATAATACCGTCACAGTGGGAACTGTCACTTTCATCGTGAAGTACGAGCGTTGCCAGCAAATATTTGCTCGGTGAGGCAACGTTTCGAAACGGCTAACTCTAAAAATTGCATAAACTGGTGGTGTGCTCGAGGCGGGCTCGTCTTTCCCCGGGTGTCCGGTTAAAAAGCGCCTTAGCGCAGCACGACGGGACCTAATGGCTTACGCGGAACAACGTGTCGATACATTGAACGTAAGTTCATGCTGCTGCTGCTTTCTTAGTAAATAACTTACCGATCCGTGCTACTGCACGAGTCAATGTGAATCATCTTCCGTGAACGCAGACCCCTGTGTGACACTGACCGTGTTTCGTCGATAGTTCGGTAAATGCATAATCCTTGGAATAGCAAGATTAAATTATTAGTAAAACAAGAACGAAGGGTCTTTTGGCATTGCATGGAGCCCAATGTCACGGAGCCACTTATTTTCGTGGACCTTTGCCATCAAACTTCTCGAATCAAATTTACCATACGGTCTTCTTTACCATCCATCGCGATTCAATTTTTCATTTATCGACGGTGTTACGTGTCGTTGTTTATCGTTTTAGACGCACGATTAGTGCGTTTTTTTTTTGTATTGAGAATACGCTAATCAGTGTTTCTCAAATTGTGGTTCGAACGTGTGGTCGGAAGTCTATTCATTTTCAGAACTACATTTCCATTAAATGATTTTATATATCACATTAACACAAATAGCATTGATATTTTTAAATGTCTACATAATATATGTAAAATATTTAAATATATATAAAAAATAATGAGAAACTCGAAAGTTTGGAACAGCTGAAATTTTGTATATAGTTTCATCATCATTTTTAGTAATTATTTAGGATATACTTCATTGATTTCAATAACCTTGAGCAATATTTCCGAAATATATGCAAAAGTATTTTTAATATTATGTACATTTTAAAGGTTTGACTTAGATTTAAGCTGAATTAAGGTTCGGTTTACTAAATAAGCTTACACAAATTTATTGATTTCTTCCAAACTTTTAAAATACGAAATGTAGTGTTGAAGTTATTTGTGCATATATCTCTAAAACTAAGACCAAACGATAATTATATGTACAGGAAAAAGTTACTCGAAATGTTGACCCGAATGACACATTTTCAGGTCATTAAAATCGGTGACGTGCATCCTATTTCTTATAAATATCACGTGTTGTGTTGTGTGTACTTATAATATATTACTGACAATGAATTCATCGATAGTTTTTTTAATTAAAAGATTCGTGGGTAGGTGGAGTTTGAGAAACACTGCGCTAAGCTAAACCGCTGAACGTGTGCACTGACGCTTCTTCTACGATAAAAGATAATTTAACGATTACAGTATAATGTCTTTCGTTTTAATCCATCGGGGATAAATGTAAAATCTTCGGATTATATTATATGATTAGAAAATGTCTAGATAATAGTAAAAAAAAATGGTTTATGTATTTAATTATTTTTTCTATCAATATTAAATTAAAATTTTGTTATCTTTCAACGATCTTTTAGTAAAAACTTTTGGCAAAGAAAGATACATAAAGATGTTAGAAACGTGGAATGAAGAAAGAGAGCTAAGAATGTAACTCGAACTGTTTACATCATTATCTGAGCTTAATATTCTATAGCTTTCGTTTATATAACACTTTCGTAAGGTCACAAATCATTTTAAGCGAATCGCTTCGTATCAAAACCTCTCGTGTATGTTGTGCATAACTTTCGAAACGGTCGTTAACTGCGAAATCGATAATGTCGTTCCTCTCGCGTCCGTACCGCTTTCGTTCGACTCCGCTAGAACGCGTAATTCTCGATACATTCGATTAGAACGTATTTGGAATGAAGAACGATGATCGTTTGAAAATTCAAGGCGTCTTTCGGAAGCATGGACGATGGTAGATTCGCATCGTATTGTATGTTTGTCGCGCCACGTAATTGTGACAGGGTGGGGACGCGTGTGCGACGCTTCGCATTTATAGGTTAACTTTTCGCGCACGGACGATCAGTGCCGCTTCAACGAGGGCTCCGTGCTCTCTCGTTGTCGTGAGGAGGTTCTTTTTGTCTGTCTAGTACTTAAATCCTCGTCAAGGACCGTGGCATTCAGTCGTCGTGTGCCTCGAATTCACCCAGAATCCGAGCGTCGCAAATATAGTGAATTTTTCGTCTGTACTATTCATAACCATCAACAACACGGTGATCTCGTATTATTGACACCTCGTCGCGGTGTGCTGTCTGTTAATCGATCCGTCGTTCCTGTTGCACGAAAATCACTCGAACGCGATGACAGAAGAAAGGATGTCGAATACGTGAAGGGAACAAAGTTACTTTGTTCGAGGAAGTTCGAGGAAAAACGCTATACCACGGTGTTCCGCGTATAAATAGAATCACCGTGGCGCGCAGTGGTACGCAGCAGCTATACATACGTCCACGAGCAGCCAGCAGCTTCACTGTTGGCAAAGTTGTCATGACAATTCGCGCGTGCCGTATCGTTTCACGAGGTGTGCAGTGTCGTTTCGTTCGCGTGCATCTAATGTTTCGTGGCTGGACCTTGTCGAAGACCTGAGCAGTCCGAGTCGAGACGCGTCGCCGCGCCTATGTGCATCGTGACCGGTAGTGTTGCGACACGAGGTACAACATAACGTTTCAGTCGATTCCATTCGCGAACTTGTACTTTCCACCGTATCCATTATTTTTTTTTTGCATTTAGTGACGTCGGGTCCACCTGGTTTAGTGCGAATCGACTGGCACGCGATGCCAGTACGGTAGAAGTTGATTCGGGGCGCGCGAGTGCGAGAGAGGACATGGCAGCAGATTTTGACGATTGATACTGCTAGTCCTGGCGATCGCGCAGGGGCAGTTTAAAACGTGCTAAAACGACGGACAGCGTAGGAAACCTTGCGGAATAAAGTGACGAGAAAGAAGAACGTAAAGCGCGCAGCTGCGCGCACTTCTACGAAAATAGAACTCTGCACGGTGTGTGTGGAGGCCAACACGACGGAAGGAGCGCGTAGTGTGACATTAAGGCGATCGTAGAATGTCGCGCGTGTCGCTCAACAAGTCGCAGTATAGCCAGTACGGCTCGCGTCGCGTGCGGAAGATCAGCACGGTATGTTTCTAGGATTCGTGTATATTTGGTAATCGCTTGCGTGCGTGCCTACGTCCGTGCGCGTTAGTACGCGCCCCTCGACTTTCATCTTCGGGTGATCTCATTTGCCACATCGCGTCACGAACCGCTCCGTTCGTTCGTTTAGGGCCGACACGTGACTTAGCCTTGACAGTCGGCGGTAATTTACACTTTCGTAGGAGTATGGTGATGATACGCGAAACGTGTACGGAGTTAACACGCTGTGTGCATACGTATGTTCTTACCCGTGCACCTGTCCGCCGTTGCATCGCTTGTGTGCTCGATTTGCATCCGTCGCGAATACAACGCCGACCGTCTCGAGAAACAAGGTCGAAAACAATACTCTCGTCATGGTTCCTTCGCCTTCACGTTAGGTGGCGCACGTTTTACCGATTCTAATGACAGCGGATCAGCTGATCAGGCTGACCTTCCATTCGGCCAAGTCACCATCGAGTTGTCCCTCGATGCACTTGTACAAATAGTCCTCGACTTACTGACGCAGTTCCGTTCGATAACTTTGGTCATAATTCGAATTTCACGTGAGATGCGTGAAACATACGTATGCCTAGCGAATAATAAAATAACCTAGTTTTTATGGGTTTAAATGTTATTACATAATGCATAGATTGAAATGAGTATCTACATACATAATCGTAGAATTCAAATGGAAATAATCTTCTATGGGTTCTTAAAAGTCATCGTCCGTGCTTATCATAGCTGTATAATTCATTCGCCAGACTTAGGCAAAATAGTCAATTACTAGAATTTTTTTTCATTTGCCCTTTTTTCTTTGCCGTTACTTTCTATTGTAAACTTCTATGTAATAAACAGGGTTTTCTTGTATCAAGCTGTTATATAATGTAGTTAAGTAGTTCAGTACCCGATGATATTGTAAAATGACAATAGTTTTATTTATTTTTGTACGGTCGTAAATCGACGCGGTTGTAAGTCAAGAACTACCTGTACACGTTAGCGCTACGTTTAAATTCGCGAATGTATCGTCACTCGAGGTCATTGCTCGGGGCTGCGCTGTTCAGCGAAACATGTCCGCGGATCTCTCTTATTGATACGCAGAACGCATTCGAATCAAAGAGTGAACGAAATTATCGATTCAAATAAATTTTTTATCAACAACGTCCCTTAAATTTCGAAAGATGATAACAATAAATTTATTATTCCTTTGGTTATTACCTATTATGTATTATAAGATGATTATTTATTAAATCATATAGAGCTGCTTAATTTCAGTGTTTTAATTGTCTATGGAGTTATACTAATCTTTTTAGGGAAATATTAATTTATGGGTTGTATTTTTGGAAAAATTGAAATAAAAATGGTAGAACAATTTCGTAAAGTATAGATGTTTTATTCACTTTCTCTATTAGATTCGTTGGAAATGCTACTTTATCATGGATAACTGTAGCCTTAGGGACTGATTAAGCCACAGTGGCCATACAATATCTATGCTTGCGTCGCGTTATGAGATACAATACGGCATCGCTGTTCGTTCTCATATTACACTCGGAGAGGTATCTTCCGGAACAGCGTTCGCATTAACTTATTTCACGGTGGTTTATTTCAGTTTTATGAAATTTTCGTTCTTGTTAAAGAATTCATTTGTGAATTACAGAACGAAATGTATATAGTTTCAATCACATAGGTATGTATGATTCTGTGAAGAAATCTATACAAATTCTTTGCTACGAGTATATTAATCAGTATCCTTCTGGATAATGATCTATGAAGTATCTATGTGTTTCTACACAGGCATAAAAGGATGCTTTTTCTTGCAGCATTCAAGGTGAACTGCCACTACTTTACTCAAAGCAGACACAAACATGATGCTGCGATGCAACAAGATCCTAAAAGATATTTGATAGAATTTTCATTTAATAGTAGAAATAAATTATTTTGTCCCTTTCATTTTCCTCTCTCCTGTGTATATTGAAAATTAATAATAATAATATTGATACTTTGAAACATAATCTACAGCAAGAAAGTTAATTGTATAATCAAAGTATTTTCTGTAAAGCAATATTCTTTTTACAGACGGAAAGTGAATATTCTGTAGAAGAACATGCAAGATTAACTAGTACTGATGGAGCAGGTGACGAAACATCTCCAGACGATGAAGGGGGTTCATTATGCGAGTACCATGATATACCACCACCACCAGATGGTGGTTATGGTTGGGTGGTGGTATTTGCATCATTCATGTGTAACATGATAGTGGATGGTATTGCCTACACATTTGGTGTTTTTCTGGGAGAATTTGTTACATATTTTGAAGAAGGAAAAGGCAAGACTGCATGGGTTGGCTCATTGTTATCTGGCATGTACCTCAGTGCTGGTAGGTATTCTCATTATGGTCATAGTTCATTTTGTTATAGTTCATTTAAAATTTTTCAATCTTTTTCAAGGACCTGTTGTCAGTGCTTTAACAAATAAGTATGGATGTAGGGCAGTTTGTATGGCAGGCAGTTTTTTAGGTGCAGCGGCATTTGTACTTTCAACATTTTCAACTAGTGTAAATATGCTAATGATGACTTATGGCGTTATGGGAGGTGTGTACAACATATTGGATTACTGTGTAATTCATCTCTTTGTTGTAGACATTTTGATTTAACTATATCGTTTATTTTAGGAATTGGATTTGGTCTAATATATTTACCAGCAGTAGTTTGCGTAGGTTATTATTTTGAAACCAAAAGATCTCTAGCTACAGGCATTGCTGTATGTGGTTCAGGATTTGGCACATTTGCATTTGCACCTCTTGCCACAATGTTACTAGAATCATATAGTTGGAAAGGAGCAAATTTAATTCTTGCTGGCCTTATTTTGAATTGCGCTGTAAGTATGATATTATTTACGAATGTACTATTAAAGAGCAATGTTTGTTTACATTTTTGTAGTTACAGATGATAAATTATACGTTATTAATAACGATTAATTTTAGGTGTTTGGTGCATTGATGAGGCCATTAGAATTCCCGAAACCATCTTCTGTTAAACCATTATTACAGAGAATGGCAGAGGAAAAGAGATTTCAAATGGAACGGGGGAGTATTGGGGGTTCTTATTTCATGGTGCAACTACCTGATGGATCCATGGAAAAAAGAATGAAAATGCCTATTAACATTGATCCTGGTGTTCACTCCAGTTTCAATTTAGACCAATTAGTGCCTGGTACGTAAATCTTCAATAAAGTTTATTTCATCATCATTAGAAAGACGTTTAAGAAGCGCGCTAGAAGTACATATACACATCATTCAAAACTCATAATATTAAAGGAACTCCTTTAACACCAGTTCCAACGGTGCCAACCCTCCCCACTATATCGGAAGTGAAAGTACAAGAACATTCGTCTAGTGGAGCAACTAGTAACAGTGGCAGCATGGATTTAAAGAATATTTCCACCAAGTCAAAGAGTAAAAGGAATATAGACGATACCAAAGATGCATCAGAGAAGTCTGAAAATGAATTCAAGCCAATTATGCCTAGAAATGCTTCGCAGCCTGCTTTCACGACGCACGTGCAAGGATTACCTAAGAATGGATCTGTACCTTTCTTCGATAGAATTCGCAAAACTAGTACCGGTGAGAGATATAAGCCGAGTCTTAGCGCGATTAAGAATTCCAGAACAACGTTGAATTCTAATGGCGATATTAGAAAAAGCTTGCACTTAAGACTTTCTACAAGCAGCGTTATGGGCTCTCGGAACAATAATGCAGAAGTGGATGTACGTACTGTTGTAATGCCTTTGAATACGTATTTTATGAGTTCGTTATATTTTACAATATTAATGTTTTATTTTTACAGGATAGTGAGAGTATTACTTTTACTACTAGCAAATCTAGTATTCCAAAGGAAAAGCCGCAGATTATTCGGCCTCTGTCGAGAAAGGACATTTTTTACAGCGGCAGTGTAGTTAATTTGCCGGAGTATCAGAGTCAAAAGTCGCTTGCAAATTATCGTCAAAGTGTTCTTTCTTTACCAAAATCCGTTCGCGGGGATATTAAAGATACTGACGTCGAAAAGGCACCTGAACGTAAGTAGATTCCCAAAGTGAGATATGCAGTGTTTTATGAATTTTTATTAATGTTAAAATATATTTTAGAAGCACTGTGCCCCTGTTTGGTGTTGCCTGACTCGTTCAAAGAGGCTTTGGCAACAATGATGGACGTATCTCTGTTGAAAAATCCGGTGTTTCTTTTAATTGGTATCAGTAACGTGTTTGGAATGGCTGGACTGTACGTTCCCTTTGTGTATTTAGTAGATGCTGCGGTTCAAGATGTAAGTTAAACATCGCAACCTTTTTATTTAGTGTTGCTTTCCACGCGATTAATTCTTAAATGTATATAATTTTTAGAAAATTGAAAGAAATTCTGCATCATATTTGCTATCTATAATTGGTATCACGAACACCGTGGGCCGTGTAGCCTGTGGATATATTGCAGACTTTCCACAAGTGGATTCCTTGCTGTTGAATAATATCTGTTTAATCATATCTACGGTCGCTGTAGCTGCGACTCCGTTTTGCCATTCTTTCGTTGCTTATATCATCATGAGTATCTTCTTCGGCATAGCTATATGTGAGTACCTTAATCGAAGACATGTCTTTGTATTGTGTGTTTCATTAGAATGGCAAAACAACAACTGTATTTTCATTTCTTTTTATTTTTCAGCTGGATACATCTCCTTGACATCGATTATCCTGGTAGATCTATTGGGGTTGGACAAATTGACGAATGCATTTGGCCTTCTAATTTTATTCAGAGGAGCTGCCGCTATCGTTGGATCACCTTTGGCGGGTGCCGTTTACGATGCAACGAAAAGTTACAGCATCCCATTCTTCATGGCAGGATTTTTCTTCTTCGTAAGCACCGTTACCAGTTTCATGGCTCCGGCGATGAAACGATGCACGACACCGCAGGTACGCATAGGAAGATGTTCGAAGCGTGCGATATGAATATTTACTGTCCTTTAATGTAACTCGAGGGAACCAAATCTGTTACAGACTCAACCTGTGATATTAGATACATTGACTCCGATTGATGAAGATATCGAAGAAGAAAATGAGGACGATATTCCGGAAATCGTAGAAACTGCGCCATCTCCGCAAGAACCACCCGAGAAAGAACTTAAGCAAATAGAGTCTGTTTTATAAGTCTGGTCCGCTTAAGGGGAGAGAGTCGCCTTCACCTCCGAGCCACACTGTGATAGGGCTGCTGCTTTGAGAAGGTCTGAAAAAGGTACTTCTTCGTTATACATTTTAACGGATAAAGCACAAATTAATGGGTGAAGCCTGATGGTATTTTTAACGTACTTAGAACTTTTGCGATAGTATCTAATTTTTTTTATGGAACTAATATATATACATGCGATGTAAAAATGCCATCAGGCGAGAAACTTCATTTGCCTATGTCAATAGTAGATGATAGATAGAAAAATTTATTAACTTAATCAGTATAAATTGATCAGTATAAAAAAAAACGTTGAAAAAGTGAAAAAAATGCTTTTGCACTTGCATATCGAGTAAAATTGAAAGAATATTAATCTTCATCATAAGCATATATGATGATAAAATATTATGATTTAGAATAAGGATGGTCGATCTCAAACTTCGACGACTGGCTCTCTTTTTCTCTCCTCTCCCCGTTAGTACTATTAAGAACACTTACTCGCTTATATTTTTGAGCTAAGATTTACGCGTTGAGAACAACGAAAGGCATTCAATGTTCTATGTCGAGTTACGCAAGTAATTTATGTTATTGTTACGCATCGTATTCGACGCTGTAGAGTTTTAAGCGCGGCCAATGTCTTTCACGATCGACCATTCTTAATCGAGAATTAACCCACCTATATACTTGTCACTTAAATCTATTTTTGGTCGTAATCCAAAGATACAATTCCAATTGATTACATTCAGAGAGATATTTTTCTTGCATACACGACAAATGTATATATTATATAGGCGAAAGAAAGAGGAACGGTATGTGGATTAGATTACGTACACAAGATAGATTCGCTGTTGCGGAAATCATTGTAAATAAATATATAGACAAATGTAAAATAGTGTATAACGAATTTTCAAATTAGGCACGTAGAGAATGTTTTCTGTTTCGGAATCCCGTTATCACGGGATTCTCTGTATTAATGTATTGATTAATGAACAATTAACAAGCTACTAGGTAGAGACTAATTAATATATTAACGATTCAGCTAGAATGTTCATTTCACTGAATGTATAAAAAGAAAAAGAAAAAAAAAAAAGAATATCGCGTCCAACAACACAGCTAGTTTGTGTAAATTAATCCTTTAATTAAACGGATTGTCTGTCGGCAAAATATAGAAATGATTGAAAGCAAATTAATTGACACAAACTAATTCTCAACTAATATGAGCTGTTCGACGCGAGGCACAGCGTACGTGAAAGAGTTCATCGTGTCACTTATATCGTGTAGGTAACTAATTAATTACCGATTATCGCGAAGTAGAAAGAGAACGTTATTCGATTATACAATAATTTTTATTTACAAAACGCATACACGCCTATGATCCGTATAAATTTATAAATTTATATATCTGTATATAAATTTATATATATACACCCACACATACACACATATAGATATAGATATATACATATACATATAATATAAATATTATATATATTATATGTATTATATGTGTATACTATATACATACTAAAAAGAAAAGAGTTACTTGTAAATCTTGTTAAACGGCATACGAAAAAATTGTTGTACTTGCATGTACATTGTATATACGACGGTTACTGGTAACGGTTATAAAGATCAATTATCGATACGCAGTCTTAGGACGCGGATGAAAAGAGAGATAAAAAAGAACCGTTGCTGTCGATACAAATACCAACAGTGCTATTATCATCGCTACTACCGCTATCACTATTACCACTACTATTATTATTACACTATATTACTTAGTACAACTATTACGACACTTATTTTTATTCTTATGATCGTTGTGCAGGAGACCGTGTTTCTTGTGGTTTGAATCAAATATAAAATGTATACATGCTCTACTCAGTCGGAAGTGTGTACATGTGCACGCGTGCCGCGTCGAGTCCTGCAGTTACACTATAATAGAGTATATAAAACATTATATCGACGCGCGTGTTCATGTGGCATTTCGCACGCGCATGTTTTTTCATATGTATGTATGTTGGAACAGGCGGGACATTGGCAGGAGAGATACATGAAGCGTGTGTTTGTCACATGTGTGCATAATAAGAGGCATGCATGCGTATTTGAGCGTTTTAACACACGTGCGCACGGACTCTTGATCCTGTGCATATGTTAAATGAAGAAAAAAAAAAAAAAAAAGTGAGGTATATATATGCTATGGTACAAAGAAGGACAAATGTATTAGGTGACGTTTATTGAAATTGAAGAGGAATTATGAATTTTTATTACTGAAACTTTGCGTTGACTTGTTTATTTACTTACGTGTGTAACTCCCCACGTTCCCACGACGAACTATACGCATTTTTTTTTTTTCACGGTGTATCCAACCGTGCGCGCCCTCTACGCTTTTTACGATCGTCCGTTACGTTCGCTGGCGTTCTCTCTATACATATACCGACAACTTTTTTTCGTCGTATGTAACTGACGAGTGCGCAGTAAATGATCAGCAATAAAACATTGTAATACGTCAACTAGTTTGGATTATTGCCACGTCGACTAATTGCCGATTAGTATTACGCTCGATAAATCACCGCACACACCGCTCGTAAACATGTTCCAAACTTTAATACATTCATATGTTTTCAACGTGTTTGAATAATGTTTCATTTGCGAGAGGTTCGATAACGGATTCACACCAGTGATAGTCGACTGCCGAGTATTAGTATAACCTTGAAAATTACAGTATATATACATACAAAATTGAATGACGCGCGTTGACACTATGCAAGCATATCCAAACACTTTATCTTGCCATTTTCGCTTAGAGCTCGATGGGATCATGAATCTATCGATACGATCGATAGATATTCATCACTGTCTACAGGGCGATTCTTATCGAACGATCGATACGATTATCTCTGCAATTTGAGAACGTATTAATATCTTATCATGCAAAATGTTTAATTCGAGTACTCATTGTGCTTTTTCAGATGATTTGCGTTCGAAAGAAAAACTCTAACCCAAACCATTTTTACATTTTTTAGATTTTTAATCTGTAAAATTAGAGTTATTCCATTTCACCTTAACCGTTTATGATAATTTGTTTATTTTCTATATGTATAAGTAGCGTTAATTACTTAACTTATGTTTGAATACATTTTTTACAATTTGTCAAATTCTACATTACGATTTTCTCAATGAACTGCAGAAACTTCATTTGTATAATGTATATTTTTCTTTTTGAGTTTAGATTTCCTGATGAGAACAAGATACAAATAAGTGCCCTTCATGCATAGTAATCAAAGAGTGAAGAAACACACGTTATTATGTTATTTATCATTGGATATTGAAGAGCATGTAAGGAAGAAACCCTACTCTTTCTTTTGGCTGTGGTTGACAGCTTTTGACAGTTGAATTGTTTCCAGTTTAATTGATGGTCCTCTCTCCTTTTCCAGTTCCTACCATTGGGTGGTCCAACCAAATCATTTTAATTCCATCTCACACTCATGGGGAGTCTCAAGATTACATACAAAAGATAGAAAAGAGATTTTTTTTGCATTCAGAATGAGTATATGATTTGCGTTTTGTCCTTGTTCTGCTAATTGGATTCCCTGCTTTAGATGCAACACCATTAATCATTTTAATAATCAGTTCGAACTAATTGTGTACTAATAAACACATCAAAGAGTATTTATTGAGTGCAGTATCTGCCAGATAAGTCTTATTGATGAGTTCAACTAGCAGATCCGTGACAAAACGCAATAATACTGGTCTTTGTACTAAAAATATTACACGAAACAGATTTTCTTTTAATATACATGTATCGAGGACTACTGAAAGGTAAGTGATCCGTGACTCTCTTAACCTCTGAGAGGTCCTATCGATTCATTTTCGGTATGAAGTTTCTCAATGTGTCCTCGAACTTCAGCGATAATCGCTCGCGTCAGTCGTTTTTACAAGTATCAGCCTGTATAATACGAAGCATTAAAGAGGTCAAGCGCGCCAAAAAGTCTGAAGTGTAGCGTTGTAAGCACGGAATGACCGCGCGAATAACCTTTACTCGCGTCAGTATATGTATTTCTTTTAGTGATAGAATAATAAATGCATAACAGATTAGGGGCGGATCGAGAAGACTTGCTAGGAGGGCGTGAAGTATATTTTTATCTGATAGAAGTTTAAAGAATTACGTTCACAATAATTATTTACTTACACAAATATATCAAAAAAGTCTATAAAATACAAAATGAATAATAATTATATTTTTTTCAGATTTAATAACTCGAGAAGAAGAAGGCAATCATCGTTCCCTTAGAACCTCTGTAGCTAATAACTATATTTTTTTTTTTATTTACAGGATATACACTAAAAGATATACAAGGTAATAAACAATACAATGAAAGGTAATAATATAACAAATTATACACTCATGTGGCAGTTAACGTGTTAATTATTAATAAGTGTATAATTTGTCCACTTGAGTGTGTTTTAATCTTTGTAATTGAGTTTTTTTTATATAATCTGAAAAATTATATAAGGACAATTTGTGGCAAGTAAGCAATTTGTTGAGACAGGGAAAAGGGATTGATGGCGGGTTAAGTGGAGTTATGTGACAGTTTTATAGTCATGTGTCTCCACGTTTGGTTATGGTTCTATTGTTGAAATTTTGCCGCTAATTTGATGGTAGACACGTTAGTATGGCGCCATGACAGATTTTTGCCGCCAATTTGCCACCCATCAGTATGTTAGTCTGTTGCTATCGTGTCGCGATTCTGCAATGGCATTATGATAGCAGGCCACTTCATGCTTTTTTATCAGTCTGCTAACTGATTGTAATATAACAGATTCCCATATTGAATTTCTCAACAGGTCGTGTTCGTACATAGTAATTGATCTTAATAAAATCGCGATCGAACACATTTCGAAGAGTGACTCAGAAAATGGTGGTATTGCGTGATATTTCTGTAATCGTATGATTTAGTCTGAACTAGTGTTTCATACGTTTCAATTTCCCTCGAGGATTTGAATTGAAATCATATGACTACAAAAGTCATGATTTCAAGTCTAGTCGTATTTAGTCACGCGTTCATGTGGCACCACTGCTGCCATCTTCAAGTTACTCTACGGAAGAAACATGAGCGATCAAGAATTTATTAAAATCATTGTATCATACGAGTGATATAATTGAAAGTATCCGTGACTCCATGTTCACTAAATTATTCCTATGACTATGTTTTCGGGCCTGAAACTCTTTATCGCGTTTATATTATTTACTTCTAGACTCTGTTGCATATTCCTTCAGATATTCCGGGGGCAAGATACATTTTTAAATTTCCTTGACATGAATTAATACTTCATGTAATGTTGATGGCGTCAGGCACCACGGACATTTCTGTTTAAATATACGAGTCTTCTCGAAACAAAAGGTTTGAAATTTCTCTATTATTTTTAAATTTTTTAGCAAATTAATTTCAATGTTAATTCCCATCGTTTGTGTTACAGCTATCGTTTTGCTTAGGTTTGCCAACATTTAGTAACAATCGTCCCCAAATCACACAAACTTAAAAGTAGCAAGCAGTAGCAATTTCGTTCCAAAAAGTTTCGACTTCCGCGTGAAGAAAGTCCCGTAATTTCTTTTATCTTTGTATAATTTTGTCTTTTTATAATAATGCAAAAGACGTAATATATTTGGAGTCTGAAACTCCACTAGGATACCATCTTGTAGCAAACGAAAAATCTGCGCGGTTGTTTACAGCACGTCCGGGGGATCGTTCCGTTTCCCATCCCCCTCTGTTCCGGACAAACGGGACCGAGACTTCGCCGCGCGATAGGCGTATATTCTTGGCGCGACCTACCTTAAAGTAAACTTACACTTTCGTTTAGGCGCCACCGTGCAACAGGAGGGGCGAAGCACGGGAAACCAAACGGACGTAGAGTTCAGATGAACGCCGCGACCGTTCTATCGCGCGAGAATTACAAGTGACTCGTCCTCGTGCGTTTATTGCGACCTCCTCGTGTTTCTCGTCTCTCCTCCGATCTTTCGACTTCTTTCTTTTTCCCGCGCCCGACGCTTTTTCGTTCCCCTATTCCCAGGTACTCGCTTTCTCGATCGGTTGGCTCGTTTTCTCTTCAGGCGAGGCGGACGACACCAAGCTGCGGGCGTGAAATCGAAGTTCGTCGCGGATCATGACACACACGTGAGTGCAGTTCGGTGAAGGTTCGCTGACGCGATACACGAAACACGGGGGTGCATTGTTTTTCCGTGATGCGTCGTTCGTAACGGAGATATCGCATTTTCGGATCGCGGTGGTGACCAATCATCGGTAAAAAGAACGCTGTTTGGAGGAGCGAATAGATCCCTGTAAACGATAGTTATCGCGCGGGCTATTGTCGACGGTAATCGGAAATCCACCATGAAACTTATCGCGCCAGTCGAGACGTTTTGAACGTTTGCTCGAAGGAAACACGCCGTGCCGCCGCTAGAAGGACTAGGACGTTTTCTTACGCGGAACTCGAAGCGAAAAAGAGAGCTATCCAGTGCGTATTTCTACGCGCGGCGCGAGTTCGAGCCACCAGACGGGAGGTTACGTTTCGTGCACGTGTATATTCGAGCACGCCGCCCTTTAACGCGGGAACGGTAGAGTCGAAACTCGCGAGCGGTTTATTCGAACCAGTTTTGAACGCCTGACACCTGGATCGACGAATTTTCGTTAAATCCGAAGACCAGATCCGAATGAATCGAGGTGACGTTACTATTTTACTTATTGTGCTAACATAATAAAACACTACTGCACGGGTACACATACAGTGTCGTGAGAAGTGTCCATCAAATGTCATCGATTAAAACACGTTTTGCATAATATTTTGTATTTCGAAAATCTGATGATATTTACGTTCCGTGTGAGATCTTGTGCGTAGTTGAAAGTGAATGACCGATCTTGCAATATATTTAGATAATCTTTGCGTCAGGGTATACCGTTTACTGTGCGTAAATGCTGTTGGCAGTTTTTACGTAGTGTTGATCGATGTTTTGAATGTGAAATTAATGTTTTCATAACGTTCGATTGCTGCATCCGAACGAGTGCATTCTTAACATTGCTGTTACTGAAAAAGGAAGGGACAAGGACGCCTTTAACTCTCTAATTATGTTAACGAGACGTTATCAGTTTCTACCTGTGCGCCTGGCTCGTAATGTCAATAAACATTTTTACCAACGTTACGTCACTCGGGGGCTACTATCACCGTGTCTCGCGATTGGAAACGACGAAAACGGGTTGCCATGTGGTCCGGCGGTCACGCAATCTCCCGCTGAAACGGGTTATCGGGCAGTCGCCTCCAGTGGTCTTATCGACGATCGACGGAACCTGCGCGTGACGACATTTTTTTCGCGCGACGATTCGATTTCGTCGCCATCGTGTATCGATTCTGGGGGCTTTGAAGGGTTTCGAAAATAATTATTTCGAACCGAAATTAACAAATATCATTTACAATTGCGACGATATACAAAATATTAGGTCGTTCCATATGTTCATGCCGAGTTTTGTACTGCAACTTAAAGCAATATTTTAAACATATGATGGAATTTTACTACTGGGATGTTCAACCACCTTTGGGAAAAATTGTAATGGGAGATTCTGTAGACCAAAATAAGACGAAAATCAAGGATACTGATTTGTTGATTGAGGCTTCGTTAAAAACTTATAGAAACATTTTCGGCCACACAGTATATTTTCGGTAATAAATTTTTTTCTCGAAAGCACGTAGGATTTCGAGGTTATGTATATTGGCCAAAAATGATTATAATTGACCCCTGCAACTAAAAATAATTTTTTTAGAACGATTTGAAATATTTTAATTTTGTCGAAAAATTTCACACCTTTTCGAATTTTTTTCTTGAAAGTGTGTAGGATTTCGAGGGTATGTCTATTCACCAAAAATGCTTGCAATTGACCCCTGCAACTAAAAATAATTTTTCCAAAACGATTTGGAATTTTTTTTTTCCGTCGAAAAAATTTCACACATTCTCGAATTTTTTTCTCGAAACTGAGTAGGATTTCGGCGGTATGTCTATTCACCAAAAAGGATTGTAATTGACCCCCCTAGCTAAAAATAATTTTTTTAGAAGGATTTGAAATTTTTTTTTTCGCCGAAAAATTTAGGCACCTACCCCCTGTCGATTTTTCTTAAAAATTCGTTTTTCATTTTTAGTAACTTTGTTTGACGCCCTACAGAAAAGTTGTCTAATACTTTTTTGTAGGTACCCATGGTCTCTACTTCAGAAAAAAGTTTCATTGAAATATATTCACTATTGTAGAAGTTATGGACGTTTGAAAATTGGACCATTTTTATGGGGGTTTTCTCATTTTGCGGGGTCAAGGACCAACTTTTCGAATATTTTTATAATTGCTACATATTCTACACTAAAATACGCGGCGTTTGGCTTTTTGAACATTAAAATCGTCCAATCCGTTCAGAAGTTATGGTGTTTTAAAGATTCGCATGAAAATTCGGGGCAATATTTTCGGCCACACAGTATATTTTCAGTAAAGAATTTTTTTCTCGAAAGTACGTAGGATTTCGAGGGTATGTATATTGACCAAAAATAATTGTAATTGACCCCTGCAACTAAAAATAATTTTTTTAGGACGATTTGAAAGTTTTTAATTTTGTCGAAAAATTTCAGCATCTACTCGAATTTTCGTCTTATTTTGGCCTCTAGGATCTCCTATTAAAATTTTTCTCAGGGGTGGCCGAACACCCTGTATAGTTGATATAAAACTTGTTTGACATTTTATTAAAATATAGTTCGACGCTTTCCATTAAAAGGTTGATATTTTCAAATTGTTTATTGTCGAACCGAAACTAACAAATATCTCTTGGAATTACGACGATATAAAAAATATTAGATCGTCCCATATGTTCATTTCGAGTTTTGTACTGCAACTTGGAGCAATATTTTAAACACACAATGGAATTTTATGAAAACCAGTAAACCTCTTCTCGTTTCACAACTCCCTTTCCTTTGGCAAAGCAATTATACATATAGTTGATACAAAACTTGTTTGATTTTTTATTAAATGTAGTTCGACACTTTTCATTAAAGGTTCATATTTTCAATTTGTTCATGCACTAATAAGCTTGCAGTTTTATTTCTTAAAATATTTATGCAATCGATTGCGAGCACCATTTTGGTTCCCATACTTCGAGCTTTGACTCAATATCTATTTCTATGAATCGTTGACGTTAATTTAAAATTTCAGAAATGCCCTCCACTGACAAATTTTGTTTTCTATTAAATTAGAAATTTTATCCTCCTTTTCAGAATATCGAACTGCACGAACTCATGGGACGACCTAATATTTTTTACGTAATATAAACGTTATCGAAATACGAATACGTTGCAAAGAATATTTTTTATAGCGTGAACGAAACATTTGTTTCCGTCAGGAAAGAATTTTTTTTATCTGTTCTTATCGGAACTCGCGAGGCTCTTTCTTCCAAAAAGTTCCATAGCTTACGTTTTTTGGATAGAACCTTCGTGAAAGTTCCAGAAGTTTTTCGAGTCCTGGTTATAACGATCCAAAGATTAAGAACATTTACTGTTGTGCATCAGGAATTCAGACTGACGTCGAACGATATTATTGCGTTCCGTGCACGACCAGAATTTGTCGTTCTTGCGTTCACGGCAACATTATTTATCGCGTGAAACATGCATCATTACTAAATCGCTTTCAACGGTCTTGTCCAAATGAAATCTCCTTGGATCGATCGGTGTAAGAAGGAGATTGCAAACGCCCAACGAAAGGTCGAGATTAATGATGGAGCTGAAATACGTGTCGATACTATCGATGTATTTACATTCGAAATTGATTATTTAGTATCGAATTATTCTACGGTATGTCTTTCCATCAATGTACAGGGTGTCTCGGTAATTCTGTTGCAAAACGTACTTCGATAATTCGGAGTCGATCGAAACTGTTAAAATTTTTAACGATTCTGATACGACCAACGATTTTCTGTGTTAAGAAAATAGAAAATGAGGTGTATTCCGTTAAAAGTTCCACTAATTCTTGCATAAACAGATGAATTTTACTTTCTCGGAAATGGAAAGGAGTTAAACTTTGCCATATCTGTTTCTCGGTTCTAAGAATATGCTCAACATTTGCCCTTTTAGCGTGGAATATAGAAATGTTTCATAGATTAACACTGTACTCGTTATTTTATAGTATTTCTAATGACACTATTATTTGAAAGTTTATAAGTGATAGGATTTATTTGAAAGAAAGGATGCAAGCTTGAAAGAGTCGGTCTTCAGTGAAAATTATTAATTCCAAATAATAGGTCTTCCTAATTTCACGCTGACTATATTATATTTTAATTTAATTAATATTCCTGACATCGATTGCAAAAACTTGTCGATTTGGCATGGAATTCTTCCGAGGACCTTCGAATTCCTCACGGCGGCTTTCTATGTCCGTTACATCATACTACTCGTTTTTAGAGAGAAAAAGTAACTTATTTTTTAAATAATAATTACAGGATATAAGTAAATGCAAAGTATTGCATCGTTGATTAGCTTCAAAAGGGAACTTCATAGTTCGAAGTTTTTAAAACTATAAAAATACGAAGCTTGGAATTTTTGAAAATCTTGAATGTTTTAAATTATTAAAATTTCAACGTTTTAATGAATAGCGTTAAACTACATTTTAATAAAAACTTACAGAAGTTTTGTAACGACGATACAATGGCTTTGTCAAAGGAAGGGGAGGGAGTTATGGAAAGAGAAGAGGTTTACTGTTTTTCATAAAATTTCAAAAAATTCGGCACGAACATATGGGACGACCTAATAATTTCTCATATTTGGGATATTTTTGTCTTGAAGACTTTAAGCAATGAATCGAGGAACGTAACAGGATTAAAGGGGGATTCTCGTGTAACAGTGTTAAAATTAAAGTTTCCATTTAATTTTTTTCATAAAGAATTGAAAGTCTTATTGTACTAGACTTTCAGGAACACGAACAGATACCCTCACACTATATGATGTACTATATAATATGAAAAATTTAAACAATTAGAGCATTTTGAAGACAAAATTTGTATACCAAAAAAAAACTGTTTCTTCAAAATGCAATAGTTTTATACATTTTCCATATTTTTTATTTAAAATAGGCACAGTACCAGTGGAAACCAACCAACTTTAATCCTTAACTGGACTCTCAGTCCAACAACTGAACTAGTTTACTTAAATTTCATTTTTACGAAATTGATAAATGGAAATCAACTTTCCATTAAAGCATTCAAAAAATAATAAGCTATTAGAAGATTACATTCATTTTCAAATAGTTACATTGATATATATAAAGTAATTATTGGTTTAAACTTGCGGAAGGATGCTACGCTGTACACCAACTGTAGTTACATCCTCGGATAAGATCAACTACTATTCAATAAGGGATAATGAAAAATGGATTAAAAAAATTTATTCGTACAGTTTAGGGGTCCCTCTCCATGTACCTAAAAGTCTAGTACAACAGAACTTTTAATTCTTTACGAAAAAAATTATTAATTTAAACTTGTTACACTGTACACCAACTGTAGTTACATCCTCGGATAGGATCAACTACTATTCAATAAGGGATAATAAAAAATGGATTAAAAAAATTTATTCGTACAGTTTAGGGGTCCCTCTCCATGTACCTAAAAGTCTAGTACAACAGAACTTTTAATTCTTTACGAAAAAAATTATTAATTTAAACTTGTTACGCTGTACACCAACTGTAGTTACATCGTCAGATAAGATTAACTACTATTCAATAAAGGATAATAAAAAATGGATTAAAAAAATTTATTCGTACAGTTTAGGGGTCTCTCTCCATGTACCTAAAAGTCTAGTACAATAGAACTTTTAATTCTTTACGAAAAAAATTATTAATTTAAACTTGTTACGCTGTACACCAACTGTAGTTACATCGTCAGATAAGATTAACTACTATTCAATAAAGGATAATAAAAAATGGATTAAAAAAATTTATTCGTACAGTTTAGGAGTCCCTCTCCATGTACCTAAAAGTCTAGTACAATAGAACTTTTAATTCTTTACGAAAAAAATTATTAATTTAAACTTGTTATGCTGTACACCAACTGTAGTTACATCGTTAGATAAGATTAACTACTATTCAATAAAGGATAATAAAAAATGGATTAAAAAAATTTATTCGTACAGTTTAGGGGTCCCTCTCCATGTACCTAAAAGTCTAGTACAACAGAACTTTTAATTCTTCACGAAAAAAATAAAAGATTTAAATTTTGACGGTGTTACGCGAGAATCTCCCCTTAAAAGCTTGGAACCAGACAGCTGATAGATTCGAGCGGGTCATCGTTAGCAACGGGACGATCCTCTGCGTTTGTCACGGACCAATCTGGCATTCGGTCGTTATCGGTGACCGATGGAAGCCGTGCACGGCCGACGGGACACGCTTGATCGCGCTGACTCTCGAGTACATCGCGCGCCACGTCTCAGTACACGCGCGTCACGCCGCCACGAGCACGCGCGCGTTCCGTCCCAGGCATCGTCCATGCTCGGTCCCCTGAAATTTCGGCAGTCTGTGACAGTGACCTAACCCGAGGAAAGGTAATCACCAATCGACCTTTACGTTCACGCGTTTCGACGGCCACGCGCGTGTGAATCCTTGTCCGCGCGTAGCTCATCGTCGTTTCTAGGATCCACGCAAGTGGGCGTCGAGCAGAAAGCGCTTCGTATTCTACGAACGTCGACGCGCATTTCCCGCCTTCGCGTCTGCGCACATGCGCCGCGCAGCGTCCCTTTACACGTGGTCGACCGGACACGTGCGCGATTTTCCTATTCTCAATGCACGAAGAAACTTTTATTTAAACGGTTCACGAATGGAATATTTTCTGGTACAGATTATCGACACGACCTTTTCATTCGTATCATGTGGAATGTAATTTCTGTAGTTTTTACGAACAGTGGAGTGGAAGTTGATTTCTAGAGAATTAGAGAACTTCTTTCGTATTGTGTAGAGACGAAATTTTGTTCGAATAATAGATGCATGAAAACATTCGATGGTAGCATTAACGTACCATTGGGTTGTTTATCGACACGATTATTTTTTATTCGTTAAAAGTTTCCAGAATACTCCTCGTCGCGAAAAAATGATATTTTTCGTTTCATATTGCACTTAATACGTTTGTCAATCAGAATCTTATATTACAAACGTAATGTCACGCAAAAGTGGCGTGACACGAACGTGTTAAAATTGTAATTTTTATTGAAGGTTGTTTATCACTTTCGTTCGTTGTTCTATCATTTTCGATTCGTTTCTTATCGCGAGGCTTTTCATACGTTTACGTGTTAAACGGGACAAGGTATCTGTTCTCCGTATGCAAAGCATGGAAACACGCCCGCATGACGTCGACGACGTCACGATTCCGAAATTTCCATACGGAGAGGCTCGACAGCGATTAGAATATTAATTTCGAATTGGTAATGGACCTACCGCAGAAACGACCTTGTTTCATCGGCGCACAGAACCAGTGAATGTTACGGAAATTTTCCGCGTTTGTCATTGTGATTACTTTTCCGTTTCTATTTTCGTTGCTTGTTCGTTGCAAAGTCATTAAATATTAGGTAATTAAGATCGATAGTCGATCGCGTATCCGATAGTGGTCAATATTCAGAAAAAAATGTAAAAATTACAATTACAATAGGGCCTCGATTAACTACTGTTTGATTATTCAGTTCTCCGAGGTCTCGATTATCCGGCGTATTAAGAACACGTATTTTGATTAGGAATTGCAAATTAAACGATTAATTCTTTTACCGACCAACATTTCTACCTTACGTAAACGATTTTCTGTCCTGCTTTTGTGACGAAGGTTTCCTTTCTTAAAATCGTTTTAATTTGAATTCCTTGTGGCAATACAGAGTATTGGTCCAAACTTTTATTAGAGCAGTTATGTTTCTTCTCCTATTATCGAATTTTTATAATCTATAAATTATACGCACCTCTAAATCACCTGTGTTATACTAGGATACTTTATTTGGATCTGCGTTTCAAAATTAATGACGCATTAGTTTCATTTACATAATTATCGCCGTCTGTACGAATAGAATTTTACTGTTTATATTCCTAATTCTCGCTTTGTTTTGTCGAAGGAATTTGGTATTCCGAATGTACAGCAAAAAACTGAAAAATTTAAAGTTTAAAATGATAATCCATAAACCTAATAATTTTTTATCCACTTGTAATACAAAAGCAGGAGGATCGTTTAGAATTAACTCGTTTTACTTCGATGGCTACTTAGCCACGATTACTTAAAGTATTTTCTAACCTATAACTCAAAACGTTCACCTCGAATCTTCGAGCCTCTATTATATTTAACCATGACTACTTAGGGGAGTTTTGAACGGCTCTAAGGAACGAAATAAAGGGAAGAATTCACCATTATTAATGCATACATGATAATTTTCGCAAAAGAAAAGAAACAATACATTAGTGTATCTAGGTTTAGTCGCGAGGGGATTAAAAAACAATGCAATTCTATTTTTTCGTTAACATGCACGATTTCAGAATTCGTCCTATTTTCAATTCTACCTAAGAATTTTAATTTTTGTTCACCGATCAATGGACGAACTTCGAAATTTCGATCTAAATTATAATTTCCACCGAGGCTGGTTTCGAGTCGCCAAAGCCTTGTTCGTTCTCTCTTTTTGACAGTGAAAAAACATTCGATGAAGCCGTCGGTTACGAGTCGACACGGACAAACAGAGTTCGCGGTTCTTTTGCTTTCCCCTGACCTGGGTGAAACTCCCCGCCGTGGCGAACAAAAGAGCAACGGGGGTGAAGGGGCTGGCGGAGGTCGTCGAGTGGCCCGCAACAGGGACGCCTCGGTGGTTTATTGGCCTGTTTACGGCTATTTCTGAAACTCTCGCCCGTTGACCGATCCACCGGTTTGGGACGAGATGTTGGTAAATAAATGCACAGCAAATCGTCGGAGATAAGTTCCCTCGAACTTTGGCCCCAGCACGTGGCCCCTTCACCTCGAGCTCTAGGTACGATTGCGTGTTTGTGCGTAGGGTAAAGCGCCAATTACGGATATCTGCTCAATTATGGGTTACTCTAGATCGTAGAACCGTCTCAATCGATATACATATAGTGACTAATGAAAACACTCGAACGCTTAGACTTACAATTTTTAGCACATCGAACATGTATGTTAAACTAAAGTGTTTAATACGATATGGTATCTATAGCAAGAAAGAGGTCTCAACGATACGTACATATTTATTACAAATACGAACCATCAGTGGATAACAAAAGTATTCGAATATGTTGTTACTTCGAGAATCGCTTTGTTCGCGGAAGATTTAAAAACCGATGAATTTCACGATTTTGATACGTTGTGGCGCATTTAATACGATTTAGTATAGAAAATTCTTCGTATTGTATTTGATTTCGCATTTTTATGTTTATAAATTCTCAGTTAAACGCTATACTTAAACTCACAATATTTGTACGTAACGTTTTATAGATTTTGATATTCATTTCTGAGCTTTATTTTTAATCCTGAACATTCTACTCACTGTAGCCCACAGTATTCAGGTATTTCGATGGTCGGTTGCTGAGTCTGTTCCGTTTCGAAACGTTAGAGCTGTATGAATCTCAGCAATCCGTGTTGTTGCATTTATTGAGACACGCGTTGTAAATTATTCGACGTTCCAGTATGATTTTTAGACCTGTTTGATCTATTGCACTCATGTGTATTCATGCGTACGCTGTAAATCAATCGGGGCTTGAATACTATGTGTAAGGCGCGTAGTTTAAAAAAATGTTGACAGAAACGTGGAATTTTGCGAAATCGTCGCGAAAACGCGCAAACAATACCCGCAGCATAAATTATTTTACATTTTTTTGTTATCGCTCATCCGTGTTTTGATATTCATTAAATTACTCGACATTTCGAGTACGATTGCTCGCCGGGGGAAACCGTTAATTATATTTAGATCCATGTGATAGATCCATGACTGTGTCACTGAAATTTTTATATTATCGCGGGTACTTGATAATTCAGGCGCGATGGTAAATAGATGATCCTTCATAATAATTCGTGATCAAATAATCGTAAAACTTAGATTTAAACTCTGTAAATATCTTTGACTACTCGTGTTACCTTATATCAGCAATTAAACGTTTCTTTTCAAAGCGTTTTTGAAATTACAAAAATCTTGAAATATCGTACCGCGTTATACAGGGTGTTCGGCCACCCCTGGGAAAAATTTTAATAGGGGATTCTAGAGGCCAAAATAAGACGAAAATCAAGAATACCAATTTGTTGATGGAAGCTTTGTTAAAAAGTTATTAACGTTTAAAGTTCTGGCCGTACTGAATTTTTTTCTCGAAAATGCGCAAGATTTCGGGGGTATGTGTAATGACCAAAAATGATTGTAATTAACCCCTGTAACTAAATATAATTTTTTTAGCATGATTTGAAATTTTTTAATTTCGTCTAAAAATTTCAGTATCTACTCGAATTTTTTTCTCGAAAGTGGATAGGATTTCGGAGGTATGTCTATTCACCAAAAATAATTGTAATTGACCCCTGCAAACGAAAAGAATTTTTGCAGAACGATTTGAAATTCTTTAAGTTAATTGTTAATTCTTTAATTTAATTGTCAATTCTTGATTTTCGTCTTATTTTGGCCTCTAGAATCCCACATTAAAATTTTTCCCAGAGGTGGCCGAGCACCCTGTATATTTGGCTATTTATTTTACAATTTATTCGTATTTTATCATTGTTATGTAGTCTATAATATCTGCAACTGTTAATCTTGATTATTTCTAGAATTCCCCAAATCTCGAATCGTTACTGGTCGTGATATTTCAATTTCGATATATCGAGCATCGGATAAGCAGCTATTCGTTAGTCAAAATTTTTATCTAGACATGAATTTTGTCCATCTCTGCGTGGCGTATCGTAAAATCAAGATTTCGGAGGCGACTCGTTTTTCGAAAACAGATAACGATCCCACTAATTACATTATCGTTGGGCTTGTCTGGAAAGCGATACTAGATCTCCACTCAGAGAACATTAAAGATTGGAAACGATTCGATGGATTGTACAGAATGATTCTAGTAACAAGACCAGGTTAAATTTTGAACAAGGATACATAAAAGGGTAGTTCTCTGCAGTCCACTATCAAATTTTAAACAATACGTCAAGAGATCTAAATATGATACTACGTATATTATTTAAAAAAAATTAGTTTAATTTTAAACACTTAAAACAGTTTTTTATAATTAAATAATTATTCATGTTGTTGCACATCTAATCAGATCCTGGTCGAAGAATATGGAATTTAAATATAAAAAAAGTTATTAAAATTTTCTTCTATCTTCGTTTAAAATAGAGCTATAGCCTGTTAGAGTTACTATAATCACCCTGTACACGTGAAAGGCACTCGAAGTGATATCGATTGTTGTGTCTAAAGAACTCGATGGCGAATTTGCTTATCTCGAGTCGATCGATTCTCGAAGGGTGCAAGGTCGAAAAGTTTCCTTTGCACGAATTTCGATAGATCGAGTGTTTGCTATTTCGAATGCTCGAGCGCGATTAACAAAGATAATTCGACGGTCACTCGTGTCGTTCAAGTTTTTCAAGTATTTATGAAGTTCTTGGCTGCAGATAAAGTCGGTTTTAGTGGTCGATTATGGTGGCTCGTTCGATGATTACGCTCATCATTCGAGATAAAACGAAATTTTGGGACCTCGATTAAAAAAGAGAACAAATTTCTAAATTTCATGTTATTTAGACAACAAATAAATCATAGAATAGCAGAGAAATATCTAATTTTAAACATAACTCTTAGTAAACAGGGGGTAACCATATGTTGATTAAAAAAAAAGTCTGCGACTTCATATGCTCATATTAAGTAAATATTGCTCAATAAAGATAAGAACGAATGATACAATAATTGTGCAATGGTATACTTATTAATTTGTTTAATTTCATAGTGAGAAGTCCTGACTGAAATGTTTTAATCAATTTATTTCTGTAAATATCGTTTTGCAGAAATGAATATTATCTTGGAAGGGATATGTTGGAAAGTATCGAGAATTGTTCGTATCTGTTAATTTGCTTACAGGATAACGCGCCATTGTCGACATCAAACTTTACTCTCGATCGTGCAAATATTGGCATCGTTCGACTTATCGATCTTACGCTGATTTCTCGACGTCGCGGGGTCGCGACGATCTGTATATAGTTCGTTTCAATATTTGTTTCCGACGATATAACTTTCCACTCGATTGTTGTTTCAAGTGTCCAAAGAACATGATAAAGGGGAAAGGAGATTCTTTTTTGCAGCTCACGGCCGTCCGCGGAATCGTCCAACCGCGAACGACCATACTTTATTTGGATATATTACTGAAAAATGAGTTGTATAAATAACGCGACTAATTCATTTCAATCGTGCCCTCTATAATAATTTAAATAATTGCATATTTACGCGAACGTTCGAGAGGGATAATTTTATTATAATTTAATATAATTTTATTATTATAATTTATCATAATGATTATAGGATGAGAATTGGAAAAAATATTTCTTTTTGACATATCTTATTAAAACTTTGTATTTAATATTTTATTTGGGGGACTCTGTAGTAAAAATTAATTTCAATATATCGGATCCAACATGGCGGATATAACCACTAAGCTCTAGATATATGTTTATTCATATGTTTCATGGAAACTTATTGTTAAAGGTTAATATTTCATAGATTCAAAAAATATTTCTTTTTGACGTATTTCATTAAAACTTTGTATCTAATATTTTATTTGGAGGGACTCTGTAGTAAAAATTAATTTCAATATATCGGATCCAACATGGCGGATATAACCACTAAGCACTAGATATACGTTTATTCATATGTTTCATGGAAACTTATTGTTAAAGGTTAATATTTCATAGATTCAGTGAGTCAAATACACCGTTCGAAATTATCAAAACGGATTTGGAGTCTATTTTGTTGTTTCTGGATCAGGGGAATCTCGTATTCTTGGCACCCTTCTCCCCGCTTCGTAGTTCTTTCACGTCGGGCTCGGTATCAATTAAGCGAACGTTGCATGAAAATTCAATTAAAAACTCGACAATTTTCCAATTAGGCTCAATACACCGGTTAAATCGAATTAAACGAAGTCGTCGCGTAACAAGGACTACTTTCCCGCCATCAAAACGAATAGTCTGTTTCCGCGACGTTTCCAGGAAGACGCGATGAGTAATGTCTTAGCCAGTATCAAATCGAGTTCGAACGATTCTATTGACTTCCTGGATCGAACCGTACACACTTCCTCCTCTTAACAAGATAATTGTGTTCATCGAATTATCGATTGTCCGTTCGTTTACGAGGACTGCAATTATATGTTCATTCATGGTGTCAAAGATCTAAACGATCCTTAAACGTGTTAAACGATCTTTCATAAATCGGTAGCAGGTAATTAGTAAGTCTTTAGACGAAATACGACGAAAGAGTAAATTTAGAAACATCTTTTGTCGCGTTTCAAGTTTGTTTGCAAACGGGATTCGGAATCGAACGAAAGCGTTTATCAAAAAATTTCTTTGCACAGTTTCACGAGTCGGATTTGTCACCGCAATTGTAGACAATAATTCGATACACGGTTCGAATATAGCTACCAGCTATAATTACCAGTAAGCAGTGCTCGTGCACGCGTAATAACCGTTTATCTGTATAGTAACGTTTTAATAATCGTACCATTAATGTCTTCGGTCATCTTGTGTGCCTTTTATCTGGGTTAAGCAATAAGACTTAAGAGAGAGCAACCAACAAAAGCCACATACACGCATTCATCGATTGGAAAAGTTTGAGACGAAGATTGACACTTCCTGAGAAACGGTTCTAAGAAACAACAATGATATAGAATAATAGGTAGGGTACGAGAATATTTATTTCAGTCGGAATGAGACAAGGGCAACGAGATAAACCAGGCGTTAGATTAAAATACAATGCGTTCGTCTTTTAATAAAAACTGAACTAAACGGACTAAGGGGTGTGAACTTTTTGTCGGGAATATTTTTAGTAAATAATAAAACGAGAACGCTGAAACTCGTTATCTCGTAACGGACTTCGTCGATGGTCGCTTAGCGACGATTGCTCAAAGTGTTTTCTAACCTATATATCAAAACGTCCACCTCGAATCTTCGAGACTCTATTATATTTAACCATGACTACTTAGGGGAGTTTTGAACGGCTCTGAGGAACAAAATAAAGGGAAGAATGCACCATTATTACTGCATAGACGATAATTTCTCCGCGGATCAGCGATTTAACGTCGCTGAATAGATCGTCGTTTCGCGTGAGTCGCCGTTTCTCCTCGTTTCGCTATCGTTTTCGTTATCTGCGCGCGAAAGAGGGATAAAGAGGTCCGAACGCGTTTGGTATCGAGCCAGAAATGAATTCTCGAACAAACGGGCCACTGCATTGTGTCCAGCGCAACAAGATAATGGCTATCTCGTCGTTTTCCAAAGATAATGGCTCCTTCTGGTTTCTGGAGCGCTGATTAACTTCGATGAAAGCGTTTCGATATTTCTCCCTTACGAATTTTCTCCCATGAACGCCCTTTTTTATGCAGCTATTTCAAGCGACGCTCTATTCTCGTACGAGTCATGGAACCCGAGAATTATTTCGAGATGTCTACGCTGGTGTCGTTGCGACATACTCTTAATACTGTACGACGAATCAAAACTTTGCACAATTGGACAATCATTCTGATAAATAATCTATTTTTCATTAAACGAACAACGTCGAGAAATTTCTTACGTCTTGCAGGTACACTGAATTCAGATTCGATAATCCGATTTCTCTATCGCGTTAAGCTTTGGACAGATAAAGAGATAATTTTGTAAAAGACTGATTTTAGAGCAACGTTATCGTGTATCACAACTTCGATAAGGAACTCTTTCGTCCATATCTGAAATTAGAATTTGTCTATAAAATCCAGTTTATCGAACAATTTTGTTTTTCTAGAAGTTACACTGTTTCCAGTATTATTTTATTATTTTTTTATAATTCTACTTATCGATGAATTAATTCGTTCGTGGTTTTCGAAGCAACATTGAACGAAGATTGAAACGTTCGTTTAAACGTATCGTCTCGAGTCGAGCCTCCTTCGGAAAGAAAGGAGGCTCCTTATGTTGTTTGTCTTTTATTCGTTCGAAGTTTCTATCTAGATAAGAATCTGGCCATTTCTGACTGTTACTCGACCCAGTATTACCCAAGGGAATCCTCTACGTTTGGATAATCGGATAGAAAATCTCACCATTTCGCGAAAGAAACGTTCATTGCAGTAGAATTGTGTTCACCCAACTGTTTGAAATTGCAGCTTTCGTTTCGGTGTGTTCGAATTAGAGTTAAATTTAAGGGGTTGATTCGATCTACAGTTCTGCGTACTGAGAATAAATTATTAATGATCTAGAAACACGTCGGTGGAATCTCCAGGTGTCTGGAGTCAAAAGATCATCGATTTCTCGATCGTGGGTTTTGCTTTTACTCGATATCGAAACGGGGACCCTGGCAATGATTATGCGCGATGATGAAACTTTGGACGGTGTGTCCCTCGTTGAACAAAAATAAATTCCATCGTGACGACATTTCAGTTATTTTTGGTTCACCATTCCGGAAGAAAGTTTTTTCCCATACATTGATCCAGTCGAGTTATTTTTACGATTTTGTTCGTGTGATCGTCTCGATTCATCGATTCCTTACTATAGAAACAACTTATATTCGCTGGCACGCGCTAGCAAACTTAAATTCGGAACAATTAAGTCGGTAATATAAATGCATTTAACATTTTTAAAACTTTTAGTTTATTTTTAGGAAATTTCCTTCAGACCTCACGATTACGAAACCAATTTTTTTGTTAATGATTCTTTTCGTAAAATGTTTTGGAATAACTGTTATTTCTGGCCCCTGATTTCTTTTAGGTAGCCATTTTTTTGTATGCACCTACAACCAAACGTATGTATTCTTAACCTAACATAACAGTGATATCTGCCACAGCGGACATGTCAAACCAGGGTCCCGATTGATTAGATATTGCGACCCGTTTGACCTTTTTATTATTTTCATTTTTTTTCATTATGGGTAGTTTTGTCAATCGCATACTATCTATGTTTGGGAGTGTATATTTATATGAAGAGATTCTTTTAAGAGAAAGAGCTCAGTAACTTTGTTCGAAATCCACTTTTTGGAAAACCATCTGTTTCCGTTAAATAACATTTTTGAAATCTTAAAAGATTATGCACCGTATCCAAATTAATTAATTCAACTGAGAATGACAGGACGTCTGAAAGATTAAGATTGATCAGTACCTTTCTTTAGATATTAAAATAACATCGTGACATTATATCAAATTTTGACATTTTGGTGCCTGAAAAATGGTGAAATATACTTGTCAAAAAAATTAAACAATGTTATTTCAGAAAGATTTACAATTTTTTGTAACGTGGTTATGTCTTCTCTTTCCAATCCTATAAATGTTTCTTGCGATACAACAAGTTGTAAAGATTCTTTTCGATCATTCTCTTTTTGTCGTGTCAGCAAGTACACAATTGGAGTGGAGTGACTAATTTCTCGATAGTTATCAATTAGAACGTCGATTATCGCGGTTCAAGCGGTCGTATTGACTCCTAACACTGGTGGTTCGTGTCTCAAAAGTAAAGACCACACTAGAATGTTGTCAGATAAATCGTAACACGTTAAATTAGCTTAGGTTCAGTGGTGCACAAAGTCTGAAGTTTTTCGTTATTCACTCTCAGAAATCGTCGACTCCTTCTTCCTGAATTCAATATGAAATTAGAGTGCAATTACTCGAAATGATACTTAAATGAATTTTCTTTCACGTGGTTGAAGCATAATCAATTTTCAACACCAAAATGTGGAAAAACGATATACTGACTCTTCGATCCACAGTTTTTTGATATCAGTTGCTTTTATTTTTATTCATTTATATTCGTGGAGACTTTCTAATAAAGTTACATAGCTACCTAGTATATATATATATATATATATGTTCCATAGTTCTTGTTGCAAATCTTCGATTACATAAACTTGACAACTTTGAACTTGACGAACTTGGTCTTGAACTCGTACCCATAACAGTGTATCTAATATCGTTTTCTGTATTACTTGATGTATCGTAATATAGCATAATGTTTATTATTTTCACTATTATTGCACGAAATAAATATAAGATTTAATTAGGATGGATCGTAACACAGAAAACATTGAACGTACGTTCACTGGAGACCTCGTGTATTTTTTACAAAACACAAGTTGTTACATACGTTTCTGTTCATAGAAGCTATGGAAACGTGGTGGGAGAGATCTTTATTACCTAAATTATTATTTTCCAGTACTTTCTCTGTTATTAATAAAATTAACACAAGCTGAACAAAATTAGAACTTAATTCAACTTAAGTAAATAGAAAAAATGAATGTAAAAAATATGTTAAATTTATGTACTCTGTGTTAAATTAAACACCATTCGATTTAATCGAATATATATTGTCTGTTCTAAAAGCAAATCATCAAAGGCTACTTCGAAGGGTACAAAAAATTAATTACAAAATTCGCGAAAAGTCCACCATTTCTAAACTCGTAAACGTAACGTTTATTTTCATTTACTCGGGTTGACGATGACTCGAATGCGAGTCGAAACGTTCGAATAAAATTTTAATTCAATTTTCTCCCGCCTCGTGCCAAGGCTGAAGGGTTCGATTGTTTCATTTTGCTCACTAGCAAACGAAACTTGTGCATCGTTGGTCTACTTCGACAGATACGCGTACCTACGTTCACATTTAGTTACTTTGGAACATCCCGAGGAAAACAAATGAGCAACCGTTTTCCAAAGATTAGCGCTGATTCATTCGAGGACATAAAAACCCTTAGCAGCAGGTCGTAGCCAAGTATTCGGTTTGCAACCCTCGACGCATAACTGTCGCAGCGAGACTTCTTGAAACATCTATCGAGGTAATTTAGTTCAGATATCGTGATATCTTCGAGCGAAGCGTTGCACGTCGCGAATAGTGATTTACTGTGATCGATCTGCTATAGTGAGCCGGAGAAAATGCTCCTGGATGGAATTTAGATTCCAGTGATCAGAAATTAACCTTCGTTGTTGAATGGAACGAATCGTGAATTAACCCCTTGACGTACGATTTAATTTCGAATAATTTTTCGAATGTATACTGTTTAATTTTGTTTGAATTTGTTCGTACAAGGAATGACCATGAAAAAGAATAGATTTGTTTTACGAATATCTCGTGAATGTAATCATATGTTGATTTTAATATGTAAGACTCGATGACTCATAATTGTGAAAATTGACATCAAGAATTGTAACGAATCAGAGACGTTATTGTACGGCAAGGGGTTAATTTCTCTGAATTTGTTTTGCCTTTTTTCTCGACGATGCATTTCGCTTTGCTTAGCGTTTTATTAAAACATCATGAAGTTTTTTTATTAATATACAGGGTGTTCGGTCACCTCTGGGAAAAATTTTAATGGGGGATTCTAGAGGCTAAAATAAGACGAAAATCAAGAATACCAATTTGTTGATGGAGGCTGCGTTAAAGTTATTAACAATTAAATTCAAAAATTTCAAATCGTTCTGGAAAAATTATTTTCGGTTGTGGAGGTCAATTACAAGCATTTTTAATGAATAGACATATCCCTGAAATCCTACTCAGTTTCGAGAAAAAAATTCGAGTAGGTGATGAAATGTTTCGGTGAAATTAAAAAATTTCAAATCGTTCTGAAAAAATTATTTTCGGTTGCGGGGTTCAATTGCAATCATTTCTGGTGAATAGACATATCCCCGAAATCCTGCGCATTTTCGAGAAAAAAATTCAGTACGGCCAGAACTTTAAACGTTAATAACTTTTTAACAAAGCTTCCATCAACAAATTGGTATTCTTGATTTTCGTCTTATTTTTACCTCTAGAATCTCCCATTAAAATTTTTCCCTGAGGTGGCCGAACACCCTGTATAACCGTTGGATCGAATAACTGTTACGAATATATTGTTGTACGTTGGCCTCATTTGTTGTCTATCGTTCGAATTCGATTCTCGTCGATCAGTGGCCCGCGAACAGAATGGAATTGGACTTCGGTGACTGTTTGATATCTCGCGTCGTTCTGCTGATTTAAAAATTCCAGAGTAAGCGGCGAAGGGAGGCGGAAAAACACGACTTACTAAAAATAAGCGTCGTCCACTATCAGTAAATTTACACAATTCTGTTTGCACAATGCTCCTTGGCGTCGTGGAACAATACGGCTTCGCCACTGATCGTCGCTCGAACGTGGCTGCTTATACGTGGAGGCGTCGAGCGACATTAGTCGCCCTTTAGTCCTAGAAAGTGCATTTTATTCGCGAATAACAAATAAATATTTAAGATTATTTTATGAATTAAATTTTGCTCGTCGTTTCACGCGAAATGTGAAAGTTTACGAACGAATAAAAAATTTATACTCGTTCAGGGAAAATAAAATATTGTGTTCTCTAGAAATTAATCAAAGCAATCATTTTTATTGTTAATCTTTTTACATTCGTTTCTGTAACATTTACTTTCTATATTTGGATTTTTAAAATAAACAGAATCAATATTTTTCTATTTGAAAGTATCAAGATGTGTTAAGAAATTCACTCCTTCTAGAGATCCAAAGTTTCCACTCTAGTGCCTTATACAGGGTGGTCTATTGTGCACCTCTGTAACTTCCAAAGTATGCGTTGCTCAAAAAAATTTTGTATAAAAAAGATGCATGGTTTGAGGGGATACACTATACAGTGCATTTGTCTTTTTGAAGGTGTGAAATTTTGTTTTTTTAAATGGAATACTATACTTTTTATAGTAAAATAAGAATATCAAATTCTGAATAAAAATATGTTGATCTGTATTAACCCTAAACCTAATAACTAATGAGTAATTTCACTTTATTTTTTATCACAGATTTCTGCAAAACAGTGAAAATTGTCAAGAAATAAAGTGAAATTATTAATTAGTTATTAGGTTTAGGACTAATATAAATCAACACTTTTTTACTCAGAATTAGATATTCTTTCATATTTTTGTATAAAAAGTATAGTATTTCATTTAAAAAAACAAAATTTGATACCTTCAGTTATAAAAAGACAAATGCAGTGTACCCCCTTAAATCATGCATTTTTTTTACACAAAATTTTGTTGAACAACTTTGAAAATTATAGAACCGCATAATTTGCATAGATCACTCTGTATTCTAGCAATGATTTTCAACATTAGTTAAGAAATATTAATTTCAAAAAATTAGATAGTATCTAATACAAAAAAGGGGTTAAAACCGTTAGCCTCGTTCCTTAAATTTCAGCAAAATCGTCGAGTACCTGTTCGATTCGTCGCGATAATTTCGAAATAAATATTATTTATCCAAAATGCCTAAATTTGTTGTTCTTTACGTTGGTCCCGAAAGATATCAGAGATCTACGGACGTCACGGGCCCGCGTGGCAAACAATGCAATTTTCGCGTGTTTTTGTTTTTTCCGAACAGATACGTTCGTCTCGATATGCAAATGATATTGTCTCGTTTACATAGGTCATATCTTATCGTCGATTTGTTAAATATAAGGCGTAAGTCAGGCGTTTCTCGTAATAAAAAACCTCCCTTTTCCCCGTTTGTCTGCGATCGCGGTGCGAAACGGTTGAAACTCTCGAAGAGATACGTTCGTCTCGATATGGAAATGATATTGCTCCGTTTACATAGGTCATATCTTATCGTCGATTTGCAAAATATAAGGCGTGAGTCGCGCGTTTCTCGCGAGAAAGAACCTGCCATTTCCTCTTTTCGAAACGGTTGATCAGTGTTTCGTTGACGATGAGGCCATTGTCCGAATCAGTTTTTGGCCTATCGTTTAGGCGCGTAGAAACGTTGCATATTTCTGATCGTAATCGAATTATTCATTTTCTCCGCTTCACTCGGCGTTGTTGCACCGGAAATTATTCCATTCACGCGCGTTTACGAACTCCCGTCACGGTATGTACGAATTCACGCAAGATGCTTGTCGTTTTATTGAAAAGTTGCGGTTGCACTTTCTCCCTATCGATGAAATAATTTACGTTCAACTTGCATTTACGGTTCGTTTGTGTCAGATTAACAGCAACGAATCATTCGTATCAAATTTCGAACTAAACTTCGTTTATTGAGCAGTAACTGTTTTTTTTTCTGTATTTCTGAGATTTAAAATAGATACTGTCTAGTTTGCTACGTTGATCATATAAATCAACTATGCTAACTGTGTCAATTATAGCGTGTAACGATGCTTGTTAAGCTGCCACCTGTATAGAATAAAAAAGTACCTTGACTATATTATGTAATTATACTTTCTAAATACATACCCTGTACCGTGTAACACTACTTTACAACCGTTTTACGTCAAACACTTTCAGTGGTTTTCAACCCTTTGTGAGTTTTATTCGCCGTAAGATTTTACGATCGAGTTTGATGCACCCTGTAACCATACATTTTCACATTCTCGATATATTCGTAAATTAAATTTTGTTTTTTCTACCACAAGTACATACAGTATAAATGTACTTAAAATATTTTTGAATTTTATTTATTTTAACACCGTACTCGAAGCAACCCCATCTTTCACATTTTTAAATATTTTTACATGGGGGAAAAATTATGTTTGCTTCTTAAATATAGGCCAAACGTGATGAAATTCGAAGAGTCACAGTTTTTTTTTAATTCCAAATTTTTGTCCAGACTAAAACAGCCCTTAACACTAGAATTATTGAGAATTATGGTGTGTGTATTATTGTCTTATAAATAACTAGGGTGAATTTGAAAAATCTAGCCAAGTAAATTTTTTACAATTTTTATTAGAAATTGTGACTCGAAGCAACCCCATCTTTAAGATATTTTTACATGGGAAAAAAATTATGTTTGCTTTTTAAATATAGACCAAACGTGATGAAATTCGAAGAGTCACAGTTTTTTTTATTAATCCCAAATTTTTGTCCAGACTAAACCAGCCCTTAACACTAGAATTATTGACAATTACGTATTTATTTGTACCAAAGAAATCATTGTCTTATTAAAAGGTAGAGTGAATTTTCAAAAAACTAGCCAAGCAAATTTTTCACAATTCTTATTAGAAACTACGAACGGGTCATTTTGATCACTTTGGTAGTCCCATGCGTATTCATGATCGATTTAACGAGCGAATATTGAGTTCTTTTATCCTTTTAAGGCAAATTGAAACGTCGAACATGCAATCGAAACGTTATTTTCTTCGACTCGATGTGTCCGAGATTCTGGACACTCGGTGACGTTTATCAGAACGCCGTTTTCTCCCTGATATCGCGCGCTGTTGATTTGCTAAACGTTCTCGAGGATCTACGCGGAAGTTGGTATAATATCTGTGATTCATTCGGGCATGGTACAGTTCCAAGTCGAGATTCGTCCCGTTAGGGTTTAATCTGCGCTCGCTGCGGCTGATCGGAGGAAAACATTGCCTCGACGACACTGGCGACCGCTTCGGAGCAGCTTGACGCCTCTGTGAGTCTAACAATTAGACGCGAGGTGATTGAATCTTAGAATTTTCGATATTTCTTCTTGGGTAAGGTTATCAAAGGATTAAGTATACCTAGATTGATCGTAAATGTTGAAGTGTCCACGTCGATTTCTGTTGGAATTTATTTTTTCTTTTTAAAATAAAAGCAAGTGGCTTTGCTCGAAACTCCACGTTTTGCTTATTGGATAATTTCGAACGATATCATAACAATAATAATATTAACCACGCCCCTTTATTGCGCACAGGTACGTGTAAAAAGCACAAAGGAAAGAAGTGCAAGTAAAAAATCTACCAATTATAGAGAATATTCGTTTCAGAGGAACGCTTATCTTCGAAAGCAATATTATGAGAGATTTGAGGCTTTCAAGGTCGGCAATTACAACGTATAAACAGACGATAAACTGACTAGCTTCGTCGTGAATATTAAAGGCGATCTTAAAGAATTCGAAGCCCATGCGAGGTGTAATTAACAATAAGAAAAACGTTATTTCGAATCGATTTTGAATGTCTGCGCCAAAACGGGACTCCCAATTGATATACGAACAACGAACGAATAATCAAACGAATCTAATCGAAGTGAACGTAAGAAAAAAATATGAAAAGGTTGCGTTTGTTTAACTTTTACGAAATTTTGGTTACTTTCGTACCTTGTATTTTTTCCTCCGCGTCTAATTATATTCACGACTGATAATAATACGTTTGCTTTTATTTATTACATTTTTTGTCCAATTATATATTTCGTACGTGTGCGAGCAATTGATAATCTTAAAAATGAAACAAATTTTTTTCCTCGATGTCGATGGAATATAAATACCGCTCGCGGGACCGATAACCTTTATATCTTTTCTAAAATGTGTGGAACGAGTCCTCGGGCACTATTAAAAATCATAACGGTTACGCAGTAGCCGACATATTTGTTAAATATTGCTTCGAGGTTCTGATTTTTACTATTCCTGCGACCACACCTAGCAATTTTGCTATGACATGACTCTCGTCTGACATTTTTCGAGCACGTGTCGTTCAGCTGCAACAAGCGCACGTGCATTCTTCTATTCAATAAAGTAGCTTGTGTAGCATAACTTTATGTACGACGACATAGTGGCCCGAGGACATTCTGGGTCAAATGTTCCTGCTGGATACAGGGTCCTCAGAGTTATTTGTTTCCCAAACGTGTACTTCTCACGTTCTAATTAATAATAATTATTAGAAAATACAATTCAAATAATGGACGTTGTTTTTCATACACATATCGTTAATAATATGTTAAAAATTCTGAGTGATAATTTTTGTGGAAGTTAAAATAATCGTACATAATTTATTTATTTTCTGTACGAAATATTTCATGAAATAATTGTGTTATTTCGAAATTAATAACGTAATATATATTAATCATAATTATTAGAAAATAAAATTCGAATAATAGTCGTTGTTTTTCATACACATATCCGTTAACAATATGTTAAAAATTCTGAATAATTGGTGAAAATAATCGTACATAATGTATTCATTTTCTGTACGAAATATTTCATGAAATAATTGCGTTATCTCGGGAGCAGATTATTTCTCGAATAACTTTGAAAAGTAATATTAAAATCCCTTGGTCTGGCATGTAATTTATAACTTTGTACAAAGTATCCTTCTCATTCTTTGCATAGTGATTGATCCCGATTCCTTTGGCGCTGATAGATCATTTTTAAGGATTTAAATAGGAGCCAATATCTAGGGTACGAACTAAAGTATTACGTCGAACAAAAGCAATTTTGCCAGAACAATATTTCGAAGTAATATGTCTGTTAAAAGTTGGACCGGGTCAACATGTAGTGTACGAGAGGAAGGATCAATTCTCTCGAAAATTGGAACAAACTATTTAGCAATATTTCATGGTACTTTGACCAATTCCATCCGGATTACGCGTTACTTCTACTTATTAGTAGCTGACTTTTATCACTTTCCATTTAATCGAACTAGAGCAATACAGATGTGTGTTTTTTCTCTCGATACACTACATTATAGCTAATGGTCTGGAAAAAGATCTACAAAATTCCAAGGTCTCCGTGTAATCGATTTGTGCAATATGCATTTTTATAATCAGCCACACCTGAACGATACTTCAATCGGGGCGTCGATTAAAACCGAAATCGAATCGGAGAACCGCGCTCGTTCCTTTCCCGTTTCAAAACCAGCGCACGTGTATAATTTACAAGTATGATAATACACTTATTTGCGCTGTGGCCGGCCTCCCGGCCTGAATGACGTGTCTGAACCGATTGAACACTGTGCAAACATAATACATAATTAAATCGCGCGTTACGTAGATAAAGAATGCTACTCTTTGTCGCGCGAACACAGTGGCTTCACAGAAATCATCGTCGTTTTTTGGTACTTCGACCATCCGACAATTCGACAATTTCCTTTGACTATAAAAGCCAACTTTTAGAAAAACACCGATGCAAAAACCTTAACTTAAAATGACATGAGAGTTTCGGCTATCGAGACCCATTTAACCGAGATTTCGCATCATTCGAGGTGCTTCGAACTTTCGTAGATATCCGTGAAACGTAACAATAAAAATCTATAACTCTTCATTCTTGTCAAAACATACGTGCAATATTACGTTATCAAAATGTTTTTTCGTGATTCTATTCCACGATTTATAAACACTTCCTTTATGATGTAATGAATAAATAAGTGTTAGCTTCATTTTATAATTCGTTTCAGTGTTAATTCGTTTTTATTCTACGTTCGTTAAGTGTCTGGTGACTATATTCTTGATATTCCCAAATGTGAAAATTTTTGGCCCACAAGGCACTGAGAGAAGATTTAACACGTTGATTTTAGACAATTGTAAACTACATAACTTAAAATTTGTCTCAGTACTTATTTTCGTAACTTTTCTAAAATTTCTGACTCAATATTGAAATTTATTTCTGTTAACATTTTGACTTGAGAATTAATCGTTTTAGTTCCATAGCGAAAAGTCCCGTCACGTGGCAGTCAAAGTGTTAAGAGATTATGCGATCGAGGGTTGATCGAATCGGATGGATTTGTGTTTAATTTCGGTTACAGTCAACCGTGGACGACGATGGCGTCGCTGGGGAACAAAGCGGACGAGCAAGTCGCCAAGCCGCAGCAGAATGGCCGCAGTCGCAAGAACGAGGAGCTGCAGCTCGAAGACATTCAGGACAACAATAACGAGGTAGGAGACGTTATTGATCGATGCAAATGAAAACGTGTCGGGATCGATCGGTCGATGTCGCGTCACGCGTACGCGATCACAGATCGGCGGAGTCGTGGATCGATCGTTTCGTACTTCGAGTCATCGATATCTCGAAGTCACGACACTCATCGATTTCCATCGATCCTTGACTTAAATCGATTTTTCCTTGAAATTTAAACGTGCAAACTTTCAATTTACCGAGTTTATTGCACAATGGCGGTTTTGTTGATACATATTTCGAGAGTACTCGCAATTTTTTCGATCAATCTTGTGAGTGCTATGGACTATGAATGTATACATGCATTTGTTAATTTTTTCGATCTCTCACTGCAATATAGTGTCAATATTTTTTAAATAAATTTTATCCTTGTAAATTATGATTGCATATATGCGTTTGTTAAGTTTTCTGAACTCTTACTACAACATAATTATCAGCTAATAATGAATTTTACTATTTAAGTCAGGGTGTGTTTAAAATTTTGACGTATCAGATAAAATAATTTATAATTTAGTTGCGGTTTGTATAATCAATCAACAGAGTTCTAATTAACGTACAGTATTCAGTCTCTAACGTATACTTTGGACAGGAGTATTCAGCACTCAAAGGGTTAAAAGTAACAACATTCGTAGGAGTTATTCAAGCATATGTATCAGGTGTTTTAAATAATAGGATATTAACACAATTGCGGCTCTTCTGTTTATCTAAAGTAGACTAATCAAAAAGTATTTTATAGGAATAGTTTCCCATTTTATGAATTCCACTAAATAGCTATGCATATGAATTTTCAGTGGTTCAAACATTAAGAACATGCAACGAAGAATTAATTTGTTTTTTTTTACCTTGAAAACCACTTTGTCTTGAATTTCACGAATTTCTTAATAGAAATGTGTGCGTTTAATCGAAATGACTGTCATATATGAAGCATTTTCTGAACTTTCCAATCGAAAATGTCGTTATTCTGAATCATGTACAGTACGTTAGAGTACGTGATAAATCAAAAACCCTTTAACAGAATTTAATAAAATTTTATACAAATATTTTCAACAATATTTTCATAAACATAATATAACGCAGCTGAACATCAAATGCTGTCACTTCTATTGAATCAGGAGCATCCGAATCCATTTGTTTTCATTTTATAACAGTTAGAAAAACGAGTAAATCCCCGTTATAACTGAAAAGTGGAGCATTAGAGCAATGAGACAGCCATTAGTATCCATTATTGTAATAAAAGTACGTAGAAATACGCCAATAATAACATTTAGTCGCTTAGTAAACAAAAACAAAGTTGTTTTACAGAGAAACATAATAAAACGCAGCTGAACATCAAATGTTGTCACTTCTATTGAATCAAGAGCATCTGAATGCATTTGTTTTTATTTCGAAATAGTTAGAAGAACGATTAAATCCCCGTTATAACTGAAATAGTGGAGTATTAGAGCAATGAGACAGTTCTAGTACCTAAAAATACTCATATTATATCGTTTAGAAGCTCTCTCTGTCATAAATGAACATAGACGTTTAAAAAAAAATGCCTCCAAAAGTTCAAGAAATACCTCACACACGGTGAACAGTTCATTTCGACCGTATGCACGCGTTTCCCGTAAAAAAATTCGTGAAAGTATCGCTCGTTTTGGGCCCGCCAAGGTGACGTAACCTCTCGATGCTCGGTCGGTACGGTCGAACGGGCCCAATTTTCCGTCGACGGCTTTGTCGATCTCTGAAAACCGTCTGGGTGAACTTGCGAAACAGAGGCTCGTCGTACTCGACACTCCTTCGAGAGATTACCGGGGCGAACCGTTGATATTGTTGCACGAGACGACTAAAAATACTTGCAGCTGTAATACTGTTCGCGGCCTTTTCGACGTGGATACGGTATCAGCGTCACATGGCACAGCAGTTTGATAACTCGACGGAGTTTTGGGTCACGCGCTTACCACCGAAACGCGAAAGTTGTTCGCTTTCTGCGCGGCCTTGATCTCAAGCAACTTGTGAATTTCCACGGGCGCCGATGTTGAAACGCACGTCGAACGATGTAGCACACCGACGAACACGAATCGCGCGTCTTGTTCGGAAAGCTGTACCCGCGGTGCTCTTTTAAGCTCGAAATGTCGCCAATTCGAGGATGTTGTGGATCTTCTTTCGGTGGACGCGAACGGAAAATGAAGCTTATCTTCCCGTTTGTTTGCACGAAAAATCATGGCGTTTCGTGGAGTCAACTGGCCTCTTGTTGATCAATATGGCGCTCGAAGGAAAGTTCCGATAGTTGATTCTTTTGATTCGAAGATTAAACTCAGATTGTGGAGATACTGTTGCATTAACCTTAACGAATCTCTATTTTAGGTAGTTATTTTTATTATAGTTCCAAAATTCACAATTTTACTTCGACGTTACAGTTTTCGTTCTATAGTATTTGAAAGTCCACGTTTGAGGAGTGTGAAAAATGATGAGAAAATAGACATTGGGGGTGTTTTGAACCATAAGATAGCCATAATATTTGGACGGAATTTCTATATTTGTTAAATCATATATAATACATTTGTCAATAGTCGTGCAAAGCTATCGAAGACAAAATATATTTGTAGAGATTAAATAAAATTTAATCACCATTATTAAAGGTTAATAATGGTAATGGGTCAGGACTAGTTTGTTCCCGTGAGAATTTTTTGGAAACATGTTGACAGAGCATCGAAGTCGAGATGGTGGTGCCGCCGGATGGAGGATGGGGTTGGGTGATCGTGGCTGCCTCCTTCATGTGCAATCTCTTTGTGGACGGTATCATCTTCAGCTTCGGAGTGTTCCTGAACGACATCTCCGAGGCTTTCGCTGTGTCCAAGGCGAGGGTCGCGCTGGTCGGCTCGCTGCAATCAGGATTTTATCTTATGGCTGGTCAGTGACTACGCGAATGTATTGTGCGTCCGCGAGAAGTTGGCTAACAGAAGGAATGTGGGTCTGATATTGGTTCCCCATTCTAGTTTAGAAAGTGGAGATGGATGGAGCAAGCGATGTACAGTAAAATTCCGATTATCCAGCATACTCCAGACTGGGGCAATGTCGGATAATTGGACTGTACCTGCATATGAAGTGATAAAAACGAGGAATATAATCACGATCATCGGGTACCAGATAATCGGAACTCTACTATACTCTTTCCTCCATATCGTTTCACTTGCCAACTTCTCGCGGACGCACAGTACCTATTAGTAGACTGGTGATCTTTATGCAAATTCATATTTTTATTAATAGAATTAATGGAATAGGAGTTTTGTAGAGGGTTGTCTCAACCCCTAAATATAATAATTCGTGTCTTACTTTAACTATTTCTTTTATTTTTGCATGCTAAGTGCATTCTAAAGTTTTTTGAGAATTAAAATTTCCCACAAATGCATAAACATCCTCAGTCTACTTATTACTATTCCCACTAAATGATAAATAATTGTTTGGAAATATCTTACACGCGAGGGACACCATACTTTTAAGAATTTCCAAGCTCCATAAACCTCTCTACACCATCTTAGTCTTTTTAGGCTTAATCTGACCCAGATTACATTATACATATAGTAAGGAGTTACTTTTTAATTCGTTTTAAACTCTACATTTTCTAAAAGTCTAGTACAATTGCACTTTTAATTTTATCCAAAAAAAATAAAAAAGTAAACTCTAAAATTCACCCTTGAATTAACAGGTATTGTTTCTATACTTTTCTTTATAGTATTTATATAAATTATAAAAAAGCCAAAGAATACAGATATTTCGCCAACTGATTCATATCTACACATTAAGTTTAACTAGCCACAAAATTTTGCTTATTGTTGTTTTTAACAGATTGCAAATACACTTAAAAATTAAAGGAAAAACTTTTTCTAAACTAGAAAAGATGAGAATAGAAAGCAACAAGGTTCAAAATGACTCTTTTTTGGTGCTCGAGATTTAATTCTACAATTTTCTTGCGAAGGACCATTTCCTTCAATATCGTTATTGTTCTGTCTGCAGGTCCTTTTGTGTCGGCGTTGGCCAACAGGTACGGCTTTAGGCTGGTGGCAATCCTAGGAAGCGTCATAAGTTGTGGTGCTTTTGTCCTCTCGTACTTCAGCACATCTATCGAGTTCCTTTATATCTCTTACGGTGTCCTCGGTAAGTTCTTTGCCCGATATATTTCTTCCTGTTCGTGTCGTTCCCGCCGCGATAGAAAAGTTTCCCCTTCATCCCTGTGTTCCATTTTCGCGCGCGGTGAGAATGGTTCCTCTTTTAAGGGGTTACTCCAACCCGAACATGGAAAACTGACATTCTTTAGAATTTTATAAAAGATAAACTACGTAAGATACTGGTTGGACACTTTGCTCCGTTATTTGCACATTCACTGCTAAGCTACGTGAAATTTTTTATGCAAGAGTACGTGATAGTTTTAAAGATGTAGACTTCGTACGCGATCGTTGTAAAAAGAAGGTGTTTTTGAGGTGCACTCTTTCGGTTGACTTCGAAAAACTACACATTATTAAACTATGATTATGGAAAACTTTGGAACTGACAAAATGGCGGAGTTTTGAAGCAAATGGGTCGATAATTTTGTAAAATATTTTTCAACTCACATCTTTGAAAAATAACTTACTTTTATTCGTTGGTTTTTTCTAATCGTGTCGACCATATTAAAAAACGTGTTTTTGAGAAAAATGCATTTACAGTTTTCGATACGAATATTCAAAGATTGATTTATAAGCAACTTTGGCAATAGTTAGACTTAGCTATTTAAAACTATCGTAGACGCGTGAGGAATCTTGCAAAAATTTTGAAAATTGTTGGTGAACAAGTGAAGTAGTTAAAACTCTGTTAAATATATCCTATTTCTCCGACGCACAGTGGCGAATTTTCTAAAATTTGTGGTCAAAGTATATCTTGAATTTGGACGAAACTTGGCCTTCATGGTTGCTAATGAAAAGGATAATGGAATACATTGAAAAAATATTAAATTGCGCCCAACAGAGGATATCACCCAAGTGTCAGACTTCGAGTTTGATAAAACTTGATATACCGATAGAGTATTGAAAAATATTAGTTACGTATTTTTTTTACCAGTTGCAAATGTTCATGTTTAGGGGGTGTTTCCCACCCCAACACACATTTCCTTAAGTATCTCTTAAACTAATGAAGATAGAAAAAAATGTCAAACATAAGAAATGTTTGGTTTTTCATGGGTAATAAGATGGTGTAAATGAAAATATCGCTAAATCATAGGTGGCGCTATCAGAACTCGAAAACTAGCCAATAGTAGCAGATGAATGAATGATCTCGATTGATGGACAACTATTTCATTAACAAAAGGAAACAAATGGTCTTATAAATCTTGCATTGCTATCAACCATGAAGCTTCAAAAAGTAGAATAATTATATTTTATTTTTTTCCCTAGTATCTAAGATTATTGTATATTAGGGACTTAGTATTAAAGATGACCAAAGAAATCTACGTTTAAAAAGTATCAACTTTGCACTAGTATACTTACAAGAGAACTATACACATTGGTGATCGTTTTTAAATAAGATGCAACGCATAATGAACAAAAATAGGCAAAGAAATTTGTTATATTTCGGCCACGATTTTAGAGAAATTCGTCACTGTGCGGTGTTTGATCGTTTCCCCTGATTTGACGTGGTCTTTGTGTCTTGGATTGTCAGGAGGCATCGGAGCAGGCTTGATTTACGTGCCGGCTGTGATAACTACCGGATTTTATTTTGAAAGATGGAGAGCCCTGGCCACCGGGATCGCGGTCTGCGGCTCCGGGATCGGTGCCTTCTTGCTCGCACCCATCTCTGACGTGCTCGTCAAGCAGTTTGGATGGAGAGGCGCGTTGCTCTTCCAAGCAGGTAACCAAAACTGGACGATTCCTGCCCTTAAATCCAGCTAATGGAAAAATATCCCCATTCGTTCGGGCAAAACTAACGGGAAAAACTATTGCTCGTTTGGATTGAACTTTTTGGGGACGTACGAGGACATTTTCAAGCTAGAGAAAACAATTCTCTTCGTGTTGATTCTTGTGTAGCAGAAAACAAACGTACAACTCTCGAACTATCAGTTTTAAATTACAAAAAGTATTGCACAAAATTAGATAATTGTTTGCTTTAGGGGACCTCAACTCCGATTTTGATGATTTTTAAATGTGATATAGAAAACAAGATTCTGAACAACCTGCACAGTCTTCGTTTTTCGAGATATTTTTATTTAAAGCTTGATACGTACGAAGTAAAAGAATTATTTAAATTTACAGAACAGTATGTGGTTAAGTTGGTAGAGCGATTAACTATGAAGCTTTTGTTAGTGGGTTATTTTCTTTCTTTCATTATTTTGAAATGCAAAAGTATATTTGATTTATTATGAACGTATGATATAAATATTAAAACAAAAAATCCTTCAATTTTTAATACAAAAAACAGTAGTAAGTATAGTAGTAAAACAGCATTGTATGTCATTATCAAATAAATTCTGTATTAGTCATTCGTATCGTCAGTATTGAGGCTCTTGATTTTCAGACATATTTCAAATACAGAATTTATTTGATAATGACATACAATGCTGTTTTACTACTATACTTACTACTGTTTCTTGCATTAAAAATTGAAGGATTTTTGTCTCAATATTTATGTCATATATTCATAATAAATAAAACATATTTTTGCATTTCAAAGTAACAAAAAAAAAGGTAACTTGGTGGGGATTCGAACCCACTACCAAAAGCTCCCTAGTTAATTGTTCTACCAACTTAACCACATCTTTTCCATTAAAGTAAATATAAATAATTCTCTTATTACGTGCATATTAAAATTTAAATCAAAATATCTCGAAAAAGGAATGTCCATTGAAAAAAATCCTATTAGGGTTTTTTGATACTACGCATATACTATAACTTGCTGTTGTTTCAAAATCAATTTCTACTACCGTAAGGTCCCCTTGTTAGCGACCGATTCTGTGGAAGAAACGGCAAACGAGCCCGGATCAGAAAGTCGTCGTGAATTTTCCAGGAATGCTGTTGAATTGCGCGATTTTCGGCGCGATGTTCCGACCGTTGAAACCGACGAGGATCAAGGTGAAGTCCACGCCCGAGAACGCTGGCTTACAATTAGAAACGAAGAGCAGTCTAATGGCGAGAGGAGTGTCCACTGCATCGTTGCACTGCGTACAGCCAGCCAGAAGCGGTTTCTTCGGCACCAACAACAACACGGAATACCCCACGGCTGCGGAGCTGCTGGGCAGCAACCCCAACATAGTATAGTAATAAATTTCATCTATTTTTTCTACATACACCGCGTCAGAAACACGGAAACATTCGATGATCGCGCGTATCCGATAAAACTTCCGAACTATTTTTTCAATTTAATAGTTTCCAAATATTTTCCAGATATTCGAATATTAATTCTATACTCTGAAATATTAACTCTATAATTTTATTATTAACTCCTCGTTCATCATGAGGTTACTCACTCGATATCAACTCTTATATATTAGAATTAACACATAGAGAATATTAACTCTACATAGTTCTATCAGTAACTCCTTGTCAATCATGATGTTACCCACTTGTCATCTTATACAGCGTGTTCGGTCACCCCTGGGAAAAATTTTAGTTGAGGATTTTAGAGGCCAAAATAAGACGAAAATCAAGAATACCAATTTCTTGACTGAGGCTTCGTTAAAAAGTTATTAAAAAATTAAATTAAAAAATTTCAAATCATTCTGGAAAAATTATTTTTGGTTGCGGGGATCAATTATAATCATTTTTTATTAATACACGTATCACCGAAATCTTACTCACTTTCGAGAAAAAAATTCATTACTGAAAATATAATGTCTGACCATAACTGTCTGATTACCCTGAAAAAAAAAAATTTTAAATCATTCTGAAAAAATTATTTTTGGTTCCGGTGGTCAATTACAATCATTTTTGGTGAATAGACATACCCTCAAAATCCTATTCACTTTCGAGAAAAAAATTCAAATAGGTGTGAAATTTTTCGGCGAAATAAAAAAATTTCAAATCATTCTAGAAAAATTATTTTTGGTTGCAGGGATCAATTACAATCATTTTTGGTCAATACACATACCCCCGAAATCCTACTCAGTTTCGAGAAAAAAATTCCTTACCGAAAATCTAATTTCTGGCCAGAAATGTCTGCCCGAATTTTCATGCGAATCTTTAAAACGTCATAACTTCTGAACGAATTGGACGATTTTAATGTTCAAAAAAGCAAACTACGCGTATTTTGGCGGAGAATATGTACAAATTGCAAAAATATTCGAAAAGTTGGTCCTTGACCCCGAAAAATGAGAAAAACCCCATAAAAATGGTCCAATTTTCAAACAGCCATAACTCTTACAATTGTGAATATATTTCAATGAAACTTTTTTCTGAAGTAGAGCTCATGGGTACCTACAAAAAAGTATTAGACAAGTTTTCTGTAGGGCGTCAAATAAAATTATCAAAATTAAATAACTAATTTTTAAGAAAAATCGACAGGGGGTAGGTGCCTAAATTTTTCGGCGAAAAAAAAAAATTTCAAATCCTTCTAAAACAATTATTTTTAGCTAGGGGGGTCAATTACAATCCTTTTTGGTGAATAGACATACCGTCGAAATCCTACTCAGTTTCGAGAAAAAAATTCGAGAATGTGTGAAATTTTTCGACGGAAAAAAAAAATTCCAAATCGTTTTGGAAAAATTATTTTTAGTTGCAGGGGTCAATTGCAAGCATTTTTGGTGAATAGACATACCCCCGAAATCCTGCGCATTTTCGAGAAAAAAATTCAGTACGGTCGGAACTTTAAACGTTAATAACTTTTTAACGAAGCCTCCATCAACAAATCGGTATTCTTGATTTTCGCCTTATTTTGGCCTCTAGAATCCCCCATTAAAATTTTTCCCAGGGGCGGCCAAACACCCTGTATATTAAAATCACATTTTTACATTCACGAAGTAAAACAAATTTCGAATGTTCGAATATTAACTCTACTGATAGTTTCATCATTAAGTCCTTGTCAATCATGGTGTTGCTTACTGGAGATCAACTCTTATATATTAAAATCAATACATTTTTACATTCACGAAGTATTCGTAAAACAAATCTTTATCGTGGCCGTTCCTTGTACAATTTTAAACAAAATTAAAAAGTATACGATTGAAAAATTATTTGGAATTAAATCGTATATCAAGTTAACGTATCCACGCAGTTGCAAATGTCGGAGATTTGTCTATACTTTGTCTATAGCTACAAAACTACATTTTATATGAATTCAAATCTATCAGCTAACGACTGTGTTTGAAAATGGCTTTCCAAGTCGATTGAACTAGGATACTGTATATCGTGCAGAATAATTTTAATGGGGGTAGTTTAATCAACGATCTTCCAACGTAGAAGTTGGGTCACAGCGATGCAGGATGAAATCCTTGGGACTGATTCCCAGAATCTTCTCGTTCCAGCACCTCGAAGTCCTTGCACTCTCTGCACAAGGTCCACGTGGAATTGCAGGCGGAGAGAAAGCTGAGCAGCTCGGAGAAACGGCTGTCCGTCCCGATATATCCCGAATTGGACGTCACGATGGACGACAAAATCGCGGAAGAGGAGAACAATCTTCTCGGTGGCGACGTCGAAAGACTGAACGGCAAAGTGCCCACGGTGAGTCCCACCCTATCGATTTTGAAGAACCAATCTTCCCAATAGATTCAGTTCGAAACAATTATCTTCGAAACCTTCTCGAGTCCTGAGTCGATAACGTAGAAAAATGATCCTTCGTTTCGAGTTAGATCGACAATCTATTACGCTGTGAATACATAATCTGATACTTCAAGGGTCGTTAAGCATCTTGGTTCGCAATAGAAAAATCTCGTTTCTCTGGTTCGAGTGGGAAACTCGTGACTAACGAACTCGCTAATCGATCAGCGCGCCATAATGTCCGATAAGTGATACTTTGCGGAGATAATGGATCGTTTATGGCGGTATCCCGTGCCAACTGGAATTTATTTACTAGCAGTAACAGTGTGGCCCGATTAAACGGAGGATATTGTTGGCAGATTCGCCGGCACACGATTAGCGGCAGACGCCTTCGCGCGGACTCGGAATGCAGCCAAAAGTCGCTGAAAGTGGGCAACAGGCGGAATCCGTTCAACAAGGATCCGCAACGGCCATTTTACAGGGACGACATTTTTTACGGCGGCTCTTTGAACAGGCTGCCCCATTACAAGTCCCAGGTGAGAGTTAATTAGCCAATTTACTGGTCGTTAACAAAAAACGCTCCTTGTTCATTCTATTTATAACTAAATATAGTCAACTTTTCTGATATTATGAGAAAACACGGAAAATTGGACCTTTATTCGATTAAGCAATTCTTTTCGTTAAATTCGAGTTCAAAACATAATCGTTAAAAAAACTATTGAACCGTCTTTTTATTTAAAATACATTTAAATTTATTTTAGTTTAAAATACATTTAAATTAAAAGTATCGGTATCTTAGGCTATCATCTTGGTTTTTTAGAATGCTTCTGTACGAAGTAGTAAACGATTTCTCTCTTCTATTATGTTCTGGAATTTCTCCAATCTTCTATTATAACTTTTTTACAGTGTGTAATTGGATGAGAAAAATTCACTTTAATTTATATTATACGTTAAGAAAAGCATATCCAATTTTAATTAGTATGTTTTAAAAGCACTTTTATTATCGTTAACGAAGTATCAATAAATGAGACATTTCGTCTAGTCTGGTACTGCTGATCAAGACAATAAGATTAGGGCTAGTTGCGAGTAATGTGACGTAAGTTTCCGGTAGATTAAAAAATTGCGTTAATTGGGAACGATGAAATTATCGACCACGATCCTCATAGCAATCGTCTGTGGGCTATCACATGTCGGTCACCCGGTTGCCAACGGCCACCGATGTGGCTGAGGAGGAAAGCGGAAGTTGTTACATCTGCCCCGAAAGCGTACGGCGGATCCTCACGACTATGCTTGATCTGAGCCTCCTGAAGAGCCCCTCTTTCCTCATCCTGGCGATCTCTGGTGGACTCACTATGATGGGCTTTTATACACCCTTCATGTACGTCCCAGGTACCGTATCAAAACTTATCACATCTGCAATAACCTGAAACGACGATCAGATTAGCCCTCGAACGGTGTCCGTGACTTTTCACGAGCGTAGAAGTTGCAGGATCAAAAATGGCGCCGTAGTTGAAAGCACCCAAGTCATTGCAATTTAAAAAGAATATGACCAATATTTTAATTTCTGTGCAATCAGCAATTTTAATAAATTTTAACAGAAAATATGTCACGACACACGATACGAGGGGCAATCGTTCGCGATCTATAAAGTATTATAAGTTCGAAAATAAATTTTGCGAACTGTATCACTCGAAGACAGAGTCCAATTTAAAGTTCAGAAATCTGAAAACTAGAAAACCCCTTAATAGCTGTATAATTAACTTCCTGGAGTATGTAGGGCGTCTGAAAAAATAAATAGGGAAATAGAATGTTGCGAATTAGCTATAATTAGAATAATACATTCTATAAAGAATAGAATCTTTAATCTCTTCAGGAGCAAATTATTTTCTTCCTAATAAATATTAATGCAAAATCACCCACGACATCCATCAATTTTCTGACAATGTTGCCATGTGACATTATTGGAAAATTTAGCTGTGAATATTCACAACTCTAATGGTTCCTATTATGATGTAATATTGAAACTAACTTAAATACTAGACGTACACATATGAGTCAGTATCCTTGAAGAGGTTCAAACTCTATTAAATTTCTGAAATTTGAAATCCAACTACAATAAATTCCATGATGCAAAAACGAAAGTTTTTAATAAATTTTATTTAAAGCTAGGATTAGATACCTCGTTATAAAAATTAAATGAAATGATCGACGGTCTGAAAAGAGTGAAAATTAATCGACGGTTGTTGCACGATCGTTGCAGATCGAGCAAAGCTTGCAGGGATAGATCAATCCACAGCGATGTTCCTGGTCTCCGTGATCGGTATTGGCAACACTATTGGTCGTGTTGTCTGTGGTGTAGCGAGCAGCTTACCAGGCGTTGACGCGTTGGTAGTCAACAACATATTTATCAGCGCTGGTGGACTCCTAACCGTGATATCCGGGTTGTCGCTCACCCAGAGCTACCAATTCTTCTACGCTGCCACCTTCGGTATCAGTATATGTGAGTAAACTGTCCGTTCTCTATTAAAGAACGCTTCTAAACCGACCGTCGACCCGCACTTTTCATTCTGTAACTTCTCTTCCAGCTGTTTTCGCCTCTCTGAGATCGATCCTCGTGGTAGACCTCCTGGGGTTGGAGAAATTGACCAACGCTTTTGGATTGCTTCTTCTGTTTCAAGGCGTGGCGGCGGCCATAGGCGCGCCTCTCGCAGGTGATTAGAAATTATCGATCACTTTATTTTCAGGAAACGTCGCACAGCCTACTAAGAGGAGCTATAAACAATGCCTCTGAAGGAAACTCTTCCTTTCAACAAATTCCGAAACTAAATCTTTATTAACCCTTTGCACTCCACTGGCGCCAAGTTTCATTTATGATACCACAAATTGAATTTAGAAAATTAATAAAATTTAAATTATAGGTGTTTATACATTTTCGTGCGAAAAAGAATATTTTTCTATTTTCAAATGTCATATCACGAAATTGCTAGTTCGTATTAATAAAGACTCTCGGAGTGCAAAGGGCTAAATTTAACGGGTTATTTGATTAAATTAGAAGACGGACCAGCGATTACGAAGGTACGTTGATAAAAATTATTTCATTCGGGGCCATTCTCTTCAGCTATCCAGTATACCGTGCGTGGCAATAATGCATCGTTCGATCTTAATTCTGGATTCAAGCAACGTTCGCCTATCACGGTACCCAATCGATGCAATTAATTCTCACGGCGATACTTGTCGAAAGCAATTACGCAACCGTTTCGGAGCATTGTTTTAAATACACCGTTCACGCGACGAACGACGGACCTTGAGGTACAGTACTCGGAGATAATAGTTCCCGGCAATCGTCGATCCAGATTTTAAGCATATTTGCACAACGTTCGAGCCTTACCTCAACGCATAACATTATGATTTCTGATTAAATTTATAGCGAAAGATCGTTGATACCGAACTGGTTCATACGCTGCCTAGGCTGTCAAAACTATTAGATTCGCGCAAACACGCTCGACGGTTATCTAATCTGCGGAATGACAGGAATTTCGCGACATTTAGCGTGGAGCAACAAAGTAGAAAGTTAATCTGTTCGTAAACATTCACTCTAAACCGTTTTATTATCGCTGGTCGGATACGACGTTCTATCGGCTCATTCGCGATTTACTTATTTCGTTCGTTTTCGTTTCGATAAACGACGAAGACCAACTTTGTACACAACTTTCAATAACATATAAACATTTTAATTGGACACAAAGGGAGAAGATATTTATGTAATAATCAAGTAATTTTAATATCGGAATTGCAATACCTCGTGCAATGTGAACGATTGCACTCTCCAATCAAAAAGTTCACATTTGTTTGCACGAAGTTAACAGAAAATTGGATTCCTCTTAAAGTATCTAGGTGAAGATAACGAGGCTCGATAAATAAAAGAAAGATCTAATCTATTTTGTGATCCACGAAGATTGTCGAGCATGTTTATCATTGAAGTGTAGTGACTCTCAAAAATTATTTCTATTTAACAAGTAAAACCTAGAAGGAAAATAATATCAAGCAAGACGAAGTAGTTCAAGTTGTGTTACAATATAATAGAATACATTTGCTATAATATTCCAATAGCGTGGAAATTAAAAGAAAGATTTAATCTATTTTGTGATCCACGAAGATTGTCGAGCATGTTTATCATTGAAGTGTAGTGACTCTCAAAAATTATTTCTATTTAACAAGTAAAACCTAGAAGGAAAATAATATCAAGCAAGACGAAGTAGTTCAAGTTGTGTTACAATATAATAGAATGTATACGTTTGTTATAACATCCCAATAGCGTGGAAATTCTTCGAGTCGAATGGAAAGCGTTTCGTAAAGCCTAGAATTCTTAAGAAAAAGAAGTTGACCTTCGCGTCTAATTTACACCTATACTAACGAAAGAACCTGCTGTTACCCTTGAAACCAAGCAAAATTCGTTGGAATAATTTTTAACAAACAAGACGTAGTCTTCGAATCGTCAGCGTACAGAAGGAACTTTCACAAACATCAATAGCTGCATTTGCAAACCATAATAGAGACATTAGAAAACGTTCCGTTGAAAGTGAGAAAAGCGAATGGTAACGATCAGGGGATTCACGAAGATATTTTTTGACTCGTTTAGGCGTTTTCATGGACGCCACCGGAAGCTACGACGCCTCGTTCTACCTGTCGGGGAGCCTGATCTTCGTGTCCGCCTTGATCTGCTATCCCCTGAAGAGGATCAACCAGTGGGAAACGGGGAAGAGCAACGAGCAGGTCGCGGACGATCCCTCGAAATCTTGATCGTGATCGAGTACCGTCGAGCCACCCATAGACTGAAGTCTATTCCGTTCGCTGTCGGGCGATGTGTTTGTACATACTAATGCGTAATAATTTATAGCGAGCTAGCTCGTATCGATAATTAATCCGCGTCGTACGACGGGAGAGCGTACGCGATCGACCAGCCAATCGGGGACTCCGAAACGAAAGGTCTCCGATGTCTGAAACGGTCCAGCGTTCGAGCTAGTGCAATAGGCAGATCGGCTTCGACTTAGCGACACGGAGGAAAGCGAGTCACCGTCCAAACGAGAACGTTCGCGTCGTGGACCAAAGGCCTCGATCCACGAGGAACGCCCAAACGCCTCCGTGAGATAACCCAAACGTGAGATAACGATGATAACAACGCGTCCCTATCGTACCAAACTTGTACACATGAAATTATAATCGGGTGAAAACAATGCAAAGGCGGGGAACAATTATGTCGACTCAACTCTCGAGCAGCCATTTTATTCGAACGACGGATCACGAGATCGAGAGTTTCGATTCCTTAACGCCAGATTGTCATGCTTACGGTTACGGATATATTCTAATCAAGAGAAAAACTATTTTAACGCATCAACGACGGAGCATTTTTAGCAAAACTTTTTAGTAGAATTCCTGCAACGTGTGATAAATATTTTTGTAATTTAATATATTCTATTGAAATTTTCAGGAGTTATGTGTGGATAATAGAATTTTTTTAAACGAGAATGCTCGTTTCCCGTCGGTAATGCGTTAATCATCGATGTCCGTAAATATGGTGTTACAATTGCCCATTTCTGCGCAGAGCACGCTCGAAACAGTATGAAATTCTTCTTACGACGAGCCTTCGAGGATGTTCTGCGTCGCATGTTGTCGCATAGGTGGGAACGTGGATTCTCGAACAAAGTTCTCAGTTTCCGCAGAATGTTAATCGTCGCGAAACCAGTTCCCAAACGCGTGACTTCTTTTATATTCTGAGGGGCTTGTCGCGCGCTCCTACGCCATTTGCAACAGAAGTCTGCGACAATTGGTCGAGGCGGTGGGACATTTTATTAAACGTAGTGCGTTAAGAGAGAATATATCGAATGTTAATCGTCGACGCGTCGTTTTAAGAAAATTTTATTCGAACGTTCCCTCGGTGCTACCACAATCAGGCAGCCGGTTAATATTGATCTTCGAGGGTCATAGTTTTATACATATATAGCAGAAGAGTACTAGAAATATATAAAAAACAGTTCTTCGTCGTAAAATATTACACGCGAATTATAAAAATTGTCTGGGGGCACATTAATGGTTCAGATTTTATACGTCAAGATTAATAATCCGTGAAGCTTCCTACGAAGAATTTCGTTTCTAGACAATCGACAATCATGTAATCTAAGATTTCTCGTAGTACTTATTTTTCTGAACTCGTCAAAATTCACGAATCTAATGCAGATTTATTTTCGTTAACGTCTCGTTCTCGAGGATTAATTCCTTTAATGGAGAAAAGACATCTCCAAATGTGGGGTACGTAGCAGTCAGTGAGTTAAAGAGAATTAAGAAAGGAGTTTTACACGCAACATGACCAACAGATTATATACTCTTATTGTTAGACACAAGCGTGTTTGCGAGTTAGATAAGCACCCGTGATCTTTAAACATGGATCTATTTTTGCTATAATTACGTGCTGCTGAGAGCACACTGCTATATATACGATAGCGTACTCTAGTTACCTTCTAACGGTTTCCGCGATAGCCACGCCTATTTTCATTTCTTATATAGTGGAACAATATGTTTTGTAGTTTAGTTCGAATTCAAGGTCACATTTTTTTGTTTTATTCCTGCGTATTCTACGCGAGTAGAACGTGGAAAGTGGCGAAGAAACAGTTCATCGAAAATGATCCGTCTTCCCACGAAAGTTGGTAAAGTTCTGGCTAATCAGAATGCGTGGCGTTGGTCCCACTGTGTCTCCCACTATACCAATGTTATCCGTGCACCGTGTGGTATCTGCATTAGACTTGTACGCACGATCATCAGTGTACACGTAATAACAGGAGATAAAGGGATTACGGTTTTCTTTCAGGGCCAATTTTATAGAATTTAAATACTCGAAACGTTACCAGTTTATTACGAGAAAATGCTTTTTATAGCTTTCGTAGATGAAATTGAAATTTATGTGACAAGAAGATGGAACATTTCGAAGGAATTGTTTTTAAAAAATGATTTATGCTACGCCCACTTTGTCATAAGGGTAGTTACAGTATAATATTTGTCTTGTAAATTCCCACTCTAAAGTTTAATAATTTCATCTCCAATAATACACATTGCCACTATCGTGTGGAAAGTGTGGAGACAATAGAAACGTTAAAAGTGTACTGTCCCTGCAGCCATCTTCTCCCAAACGCACAGTACAAATCGTAACGGATTCATAGAACCAAACTATAAAACAGAGATAATGTTTTATTTCTACTATCAATTTTGCACAAACTTGAATAATTTTTTGTACAAACATTCGAACTCGCGCTCTGCGAATTTGTATCCTGTATCTTGCGTAGAGTACGTAGAAGATAAAAAGAATTTGACCTCGAATTTCCATTTCGAATTGAATGTACAGGTTTCCTCAGAAGTCTTTAGCATTATGGCATACACTTTGTACGTTATCGTCTCGATAGCGCGAGGTGTTCCGGAAGCCACACATTGCTTCCGGGTTACCTCACGAGTTATATTTCTATTATGATTAAGTTCACGATCACGCGACCAGTACGTTAAAGGCGTATGTACTTGCACGAACGAGTACGCGTAATCTCGATAGATAGTGCTGTTAGGGTATCCCAGAAAATATTGCATATTTCAAAACGGTGCAATATATACTTCAACAGTTGTCAAACTTCGATGAGCAACGCATTAAAACATTTCTTCCCCCCCCCCCCCCCCTCTTTTGAAATTGCGAAACGCCCTCTAGTCATAACTGTCGAATCATCGAATCGAATGCAGAATTTTTTGTAATCGGTGTAAAAAGAATTTTAATCTGAAATAGGTTTAAAAATAACCAGAATGCATGGTACCTAAAATATGTAATATTATCGAGGGAACCGTAACGATTATAGGGTTAATTAACTATTCGATATCCGGCGCTCATGGTCCGGATGATGGCCCCCTGTGGGCGCGAGGACTTGCTCAAAAATGAAATCCGTTCCTAGTGTTCCTAATTAATTATCTACCTTAGTATTTAAAAGCTGATGCAATCCGTCTTAAAGCGCGATCGTCGCCAGTCGCGCGCCATTTTGAATCGTCGGACTGGTCCAATCTTAATTTTTATAACGCAGCGACGTTTTGTCTGTGTTTCTATACGGGGCTTGCAGTATTCGGAAACGATTCCTCGCGACAAAATAAATCGAGAATGCGAGATAACGTTTTTGAGAAGAATAAATTCGAAGATCGTTGGTTAGGGACACGGACGCCATATTGGTTCCTCGACTAGGAGAATAGATTTAATTTTCTCGACGACGAGGCCACGCGCGAGAAAAATGTATTCTGCAATTTCGATTCATTTTTGGACGAGGAATCGTTTCGTTTATGCCACGAATCCACGACGTGCCTTGTATAAAATGTATCATATCGTGTGGCGACCATCCACATTTTAAGCGATGCCCAAACGTTGCAATACATCCTGTACACAATAAAAATAGACACGTAAGAAGTAAGAAGTTTATTGGTTCACTCGTTCAAAAGCTCTGCAGTCTGGTTTATAGTTGGCATTTTTGCAAATTAAGTAGCCTATACTTTTCCATTGGATTATGAGTAACGATAAACAAAGTTTCATCCGGATTGGGCAAAAATAACGAGAGTTATAGGGAAGTCACAAACACACAGACTTTTAATTTTCTATTAATAATTCGTCGATCCAAGTTTTTATTTACGTAAACATTCTTTCAGATAGAGTTGCGAATACGATAACGAGCGATAAAATTATTAAGTCTAAAAAGTATGTTAAGAGAAAATGGATTTTCCATGCTGATCGCGCGTCGCCTTCTGCGTTTCTTTTAACCTGCCACTCCTATCCAGCATTGGAGGCGCAACGTAATTCTAGAGGCTCGCGACGTTATAAATTATTTATCGTTGGGTCGATCGTACGTCTACGCGATCGTTGAAACGCTCGACGATGTCTAATTGGCTACGCTTTCTTATCTTTCATTACCAATAACAACTACTCTGTCGTTTTAGAATTTATTAGACTATGCGACGGCTTCATTAATCTTCGTGTCTTGTATTTCTTTACGCGTCCGTGTCGGTTTGCTTCAGAATTGCGATTAGTCGAACGGTAATACTATACTTCCGGTATAAACAATTTAAAATACAATTTCTATTCTGTCGTCCAGAAATGAACTAAAATCCGCGTAAACATCCTGTATTCAAATTTAAATTCATTTTCAATTAAATAAACCATTTATAATCCAGTTTTATCGCACACCAGTCTTATAATCAATAGGAATTGCTGAAACTTCTTTGGGTGCATAGTGTCAAAGTAAATTTAAAAATAAACATAGAAGACAGCATAAATTATAACAATAATTACAGACATTGGATGGGGGATGAAATGCCCTTTAAAACGAGTGTTCATTCAAGTCGATCGCTTAGTTAGTTCCGGAGATATAAGGGTTGAAAGCGTTTGTTTACGTTTCATTATTGACATCAACGCGAGGTCAATGACCTTGCGCTTAATAGTAAAAAATTACCCCTTTACATAAATTACGGTATCTCCAAAACGGATAATCAGATCGACATAAACCAAACACTATTTCAAAAAGGAAGCTTTGTCGCTTCTAACGGTGGCTCAATTATGCAAAAAACATTGGTAGTTTCGGAACTTCAGGCGATTAAAGTTTTAATACGCTTTAATAGTCTTGTAAGACGAAGAGCGAAATTTTAAAAATTATCATTTTCATTCATTTAAATTACGATATCTCCAAAATGGAAAGTCAGACTGACATAAATCAAAAACCATTTTAAAGGGGAAGCCTTGCCGTTTCTAACATTGACTCAATTATGGAAAAAAACTAATAATTTCGAAACTACACGTAATTAAAATTTTAGTAATTTCAATACGCGTTCTTAGACTGTTCTGAGACAGTGGAAACTTCAGATACTATCTGTTTATCTTTGCTATATATTTCCTATTTACAACTAAAGCTAGCCAGAATTTGATATCAAATTTGGTCTGTTTTCTTACAAAATAATGTAAATCATTCAATCGGTAGGCAAGTGCTGATAGACAAGACAGACTACATATGTTTCTCAGAAAACAAACAATAATAAATAATAGTATATTAAAAATTCTAAACGAAATTTTAAAAACGGTTCATTTGATGAACACATATTGTGGGTTTAGTGTTAAATTCTACCAAACCATATCAAACCATTTTCTACCCTTGTTTGAGCGATTTCTAGCCCGACAAAAAAGTATAAAAATTGTAGTATGCGAATAAATATACAATAATAGAATCGTAAAAGTGCGAAAACTGAAAATAGTCTAGTTAATATTAAGAAAAAGCTTTGTCGAGGCAGTTCGATTTTCGCGGTCCTCGCGAGTCCTGCAGCGATCATAAACGTTTCCTGTTCCATGCCTGTGCTGCAAAGAAGTCAGTGCGGACCCGTTAAATACGGGAGCGATCATTATGAATTCAACAAGCACGATTCGCTTGATATTCCCCGCTCGTTCCGTTCCTCTTTTCACGCTCCTGTAAGTTCCCCGTGCAAGGTGAATCTGTATCAAGGAATTTCGTATGAAAATTCTCGCGGTGCCGCAGTATGTTCCGGTCGGGGAACGCGTCCCGACGTAAGTTCAAAGAAGAAGGTCGTCGAAAAGAGGAGCGGTGTTTAACGAACGGCAATAATTTATGCCGGGGCATGGTCGCGCGTGGAAAAAGCTCGTCGCGAAAAGACACGAAGACTTCCGAGGCGGGTGCAATGAACAAAGTCATAAATACCGAAGGGCGGCAATTCCATTTTACGGCCCGAACTTCGCCTGGGTCCGATTAAATTGCTCTTTTCCACGCTGCTATTGCTGCTCGACTCCGCGAGAGATAATTGAAAAGAATGCGGCCCCTTGTTGAGGGGTTACCACAGGTGTCGAGAAAGAAGGTAAAGTTTCTGATTCTTTTTAACAGAACAAGCGTACGTGTAATCTATTAATGTCTTAATAATACTTTTAATATTAAGTAAAGGAAAGGAACAGGGAAATTGTATCAGAGATTATTTTTTTTTCTTGTTACTAGTGGTAAGCGATCTTTGCGAGAGGATAGATTATGCTTGTAACGAATATTTTTAACGTTTGATAAATGTAACATCTTTATTTTGGGTAGGTGTATATTGTTGAGAATGTCACGTTCCAATGTATACGACGCCATATTGGAAATCATGCTGACAATAGGAAAGTAAGACTGAAAAACAGAGAATTCGGATCGTTATCATGTTTATAATTACAACCAGAAATAGAAATAAAAATAGCAGAATAAAGGATACATTTTTTGACTCGATTTGCACTATTGTATTTATGAAGTCTACAGGAAAGAGGATTTTAACCCTTGAGTGGATTTTCAATCCCAACTGAATTATTTTACTTAATGTCGATTTTTACTAAATTGGTAAATGTAAATCAACTTCCCTTTAAAGCATTTTAAAAATAACGAACTAATGGAGGATTACATGAATTTTCAAATAATTACATCGACATATATTAAATAATTATTAGTTTAAACTTAAGGGTAAAGGAATGTTAATTTTAACAAATATCGAGTTTCACATTTGAGAACGTCAAAGAACCCAAAAACCTGACGTTTCCTCCTTTTTCGTGGACTCTTCGTGCGTTGGTGTTAACCCATCGGGGCAAATTCTATAACGTATGGGAACGAACGAACTTAATGGATATTCCATAGAAGGTTACGAAGCACATTTTGCATCGGAGAGTTAGATGGATGTTAATTGCCTTGCGAGCACTGTAGAGTAATTATTGTTCTCTGGGACGGAGAGTGGGGGGGCGAATGTACTCGTAAAGTTGGGGACTGCGGCTGAGAAGCAAGTAATAGTTTAGGACACATTGTTCGCTGATTAACGAACGAATTATTTGCAAAAATACAATAAGAAGAAAATAATTATTGAAAATGATAGTGTCTCGAGTTCAAACGAGTAATTTTGTATAAAAGCGGAACGATCAGTTTCGTGAAACGCGTCGAAGAAAGTAGTCGTTGAGATAATCGAGGACCCTCGAACACCATCGATTCAAAACAAACAACACTGTGTAACCACTTGGAAGAGTTATCGAGCGCGCCAAATCTCGTACCGTATCCGCAGTAAACACTGATTCTCAGCCGTCGAAGGACCACTCGAAAAAAAGAGGGTCAGCCTGAGCACGAGGCGAAGCTCAACGGACTGAAAGTATTCGCCAAAAGAGCTCGCGTGCCTCGGAGCATCGCTTTTCACCGGTAGGTTCAGGAAGAAAAGGATCCAGGCGATCAATTTTATCCGCCGTGTCTGCAACGAAAGCCAGTTCACCCGCCAGGCGTCTAAAGAATGCATGCTCGAGGAAAGGAGGGGGAGGGACAATTAACTATCTCGCGAGATTCGCGCTGAGGAAAAATCTCTCTCGCCAGTTTCGACGTGAACTGACCTAATGGAGGCCACGGGCACGACGATCGGGGCTGGACAAAATTTTATTAGCTGCCTCGATAACCTTGCAATCACTTTAATCGTTCGAGTAGTCGCCATTGTGTTCGACAATATTTCTCAAGTTGGAGTTTGAAATTGGAAATAGATAACGTTGGGAGAGGGTGCAGGAAAAGAATTTATTTTTAAAGATATTTAACATTTAATTCTTGTTTAATCGTGGTAAAGTAAATTTTTGATCGTTCGTGAGATTCGAACCCAGAGCCTCGTGTCAGACACGTGTCTGATTATTTTTACTGTAGAATCACTAGAGAAGGTTTGGATACAATCGGTGACATCTTGTCTGTGAAAAGATATTAGTTATCGTAAAATAGGCTTGATCTCGCTAATAATTCTCCCTTTTATCCCAGTTACGATCTCAAACTTCATCATTGAGTACATTCGCCGCGAATAGCCCCCTCTATCCCCTGAGAAATAATACGTACTTCTCGGTACTCATAAAATGATTACCTCCATCTAACTCTCCAGCGTAAACCGTGCTTCAAAACCCTCCCTGAAGCATCCATTAAGTTTGCTCGAACGTCCCCCATTCACCCCCTTCTCTATAGAGTTGTCTTCGCGAAGGGTTGCGCAGTGTGATCGAAACTATGGCAGGCAACAAAGGTACGAACTAGGAAACAGTTATGTATACAGTCGTCAATTACTACTATTATGAACTAATAACACTTGGTTATCAGCTTTGCGCAAGATCAATATTATCAGCTTAGCGGAAGACTTTGTTTTGTAACGTTAGATTTTGACTAGAACATATGCTTGCACTCAAAGACTTTTCTTCGATCATCTACTACTAACTCAAGCACACTTTCTTACGAAATAGATAGTAAATACTTCAAGCAAACATATTTTTTTTTCCATTCTTTGCTTATGTATTTTGTCCTATATAATCACTTTAAAACAATAATATCGTTATGTTCCCTTGGAGAGTACATTCAAATTCTTTATTGGATATTCTTTCAAAGGGGACAACCGAGTGCAAAGGGTGAATAAGAACGAAAGAATTTGTACTGAAATATTTCTACCAGAGTCATCCGTATTTGTGAGTTGCTTGACCCCATAAATAATTAATAATAACATTCAATCCTTAATATACGACAATATAAACATTGGTCCAATTAGATTTATTCCCGGATAAGCTTGATCCCGTTAATAATTACAAATAATACGTGGCCATTGATCAGAATTTTTATTTCGTAATAATACCGCTACATCGGATTTTATTTTTATTACAATGGCTCGAGGAAACGAATACAAAAAGGGTTAATTTAGAGTGCAAAATTTTTACGACAAATTACACCCAGTTTGATCCAAAAAGCGATTTCCACACCCGTGGGCTCGTTAGCCACAATCTCTAATTTCTCCATTGAATACGTGCTCGCCCTTTGAGAAACAATGGCCACCCCCTCAATACTCATAAAGCAATTACCTCCATCTAACTCTTGAGAGTAAAATCCTCTCGGAGGCACCCATTAAGTTTGTTCAAAAGGTCCCCGTTTCGCCCCCGTCCCGCCCCATAGGATTGTTCCAGCTGCAAAGAACGCGTAGCAGGGGTCGCGAAGGGCCGTGCAAAGCGAGAAAAAACGAAGTCAGTACGCGGGACGGGGTAGTAACGGAGGGCAAGAAAGGCACGAACCGCGAGGCATAAGCCGTCTTTCGCGGCGGTGTCTCGAAGGCACCGGGTTCTCTGCTTCCGACTGCAGATACATTGCGACATGGAACCGGGGGTTAGTGTAGGGGGTTTCGTGGCGGCGCCAGAGGGGCGAAGGGACCGGCGACGCGGGTGGCGGGTCGCTCGGGGCTCGAAAGGGGGATGAAATGCGCCGCGACGCGCTGCGGCGAAGCCAGACGGAGACCGAGCGACCCCTCTTCTCTCTGCATCCGCAGCATCCTCTCTCTCTCTCTTCGTCTACTTTCTCGTCGACTCCATCTCACCTTCTCTATCTTTTCTTCCACCCTATTCACTATTTTCTTTCCTCCGCTTCCACCATTAACCCTTTCCAGCACCCCTAATCTTTTCTTCGGGCCTTCTTTCTACTTCTCCCGTTTCGTTCCCGCAATTTCATCTTTTCTTCAGTTTCTCTCCCCCCTCCTCCATTCGATGCCCTTACGTTCCTCCAGCTTTCTCCGTTTCGCCCCCCTCTACGTTTCACCCACCCTCTGTCGCGTTCCCCGTCCTTATCCCACTCGCGATCGCCCTCTCTGTCTCCCTGTTCTCGTCCCTCCTTTTCCACGGTTTCACCCTTTTCCGACTCTCGCGCTGCCTCCCCTCCCCCGCCGTTGGCCCTTCCGTTCCTCTTGCTTTCTCCGTTTCACCTCGACGCGGTCCAGTCGAGCGTCGGCCCGTGCACCGAGCAGTTCGCCTCGCGGCCCGTCCGCACGACAGGTGCGTGTGGAAACAAACCCCTAGCCACCAGTTCGATTTCCACCAAGGTGGTCGCGATTCTAACCGTTGACTAACCGTCGCAGGATCCAGAGGATCCAGACGCCTGGGGGATCGAGGACGGAGGGAGCCAGCAGCCGGTGCCACCAACTACCCGTCACCGGGGGATCCACGTGGCGTGTGGCCGACGCGGTCAAAGGTAGAAGGGTGGAAGGGTGGAAAGGGCTACGAGGTGTACTCTTATTGGACCATCGTTCGACACCGGAATAGCGGCAAGTGTGCACGAAACCGTTGCAAGGTAAATGTCCCAGTGGTTGTGCGACCGAGGAAAGGATTAACACTTTTATCCTGCTAATACTGTTTAAATTAATACGTAGCTGTGGCACGCTCATTTTGTTTTTATTTTTTGGAAATAATTTTATCGATATCGCGTCCCATCGCTATTTTAATACATTTGTACGCGTTGCTGCAATATCAAGGTTCCATGCGTGGTCGCGAGTGTGGATGTTTCTGTGATTATGTGCGATCACTGACGATTGTATACTCTCGTCAGTCTCATGCTGTTTTAAATGCTCGTGAGTTTGTAGAACATTCGCGTTTACTACTGCTCGTCTCTTTTTACTAATTTGGGGTTTAGTGAAAGTGTTTGTTTATTTTTGTTCGAGAATTTTGTATTCATTTTATTACAATATACCGTCACCTGTCTGGAAGACCAAAAATACGATAGTATAAATACTCGACCTGCTCGAAGATGGACCATTCAGTTACGATCCCTTATTCTGTTACTATTCATTCACGAGAGCAGAAGTCAACGTTCAGTCTGTTAGTCGACGAGCAGCTTGCTTAAGGAACACCCGAAACTAGGACATAATTATCTTGGAGATTATAGTAGTTCGTAAACTCGGAACTTTGAAACTTGACACGAGAGGAACATAAAATTACTGGTGGTTCTTGAAACATTCTAAACACAAAAATATCAGCCAGTGTATGTAATCATTGATAAAATAGAAACAGAAATATAATTCACTGGTGAAGGTGTACGATCACTAAAACTTCCACATTTACGAGTATACATACAGCAAATTTTTACATCACAATTACACATTAAAATTACACATTAATATATTATTCAAACCGTGAATGTTTTTCTCCGATCCTTTAAATTCGTTTCAACCTTGTTTACATTAATTTTAATACGTATTTCACATATCGATATTGTTGTGCTACAGACTTCGTCCAGACACATGAGCGAAATAAATAAACAAAGAGTCCAATGTTAATACAAATTTACATCGACGTTCAACCACCGGGACGAGTCCATCCACTGGGACATTTACCTTGTGTATGCTTGGTGGAATAAATTATTATAAACTTAGAGTTTAGACGATAGAGCTCATCATTAGTTTACAATACTTGAGAAAGTCGCTGTAATTGTTTCGTACAATGTAGAGTTTGTTTTTCCAAGGCGACGTATTCGCCAACGCGCTAAACTGGGGAAAGGAAGCTCGTGCACCCGGAAGCTCGGAAATGTTTCTACGCAATGCACGAGAGTTTGCGCCTATCCGCGTTAGAGTTCATGTTTCTGGCTCATCTGACATCCTTTTGTTTGGACTAATTAATTCCTTCGCTAAAGTTTCTCCTCTTAAAACATTGACTCGAAATTTTGTTGGCTCTAGCGTGTATGCAGCCCATGAATAATACTAAGCAAAGAAACTTTGGTGAATAGGAGTCGGAGATGGGAAATATTCTTTGCTATATTTGGAGAACTGAACGATTTTGGTCAAACATGCAAAGAACGTTTCACTCTCTTCACTATTGTTTTATTTAATTATGTACAATATTTTTTAGTTTTTTTGCCGTGTCGTTTTAAAGTCAAAGTTCAGTTTCTACACGCTTCCATTATGCTTCTACTAGTAATAAGAGCATCGTAAGGTAGAAATATAATGTTTGAAGCTAGTTGCACGAGAAATATTTAAAAATGTTAGTACGACTTTCATAAATTTATTTTAGCAAACTGTGTTATCGCACCTCCTTGAAGTCGATAAAGCGTCCTCGTCGGGGCAATTTTTTAGAGTAGGTTTTTGTATTATATCCACCGAACGATGAGAGCAAAAACGACATAAATTTCATCCCTTGTTACCGGCTTCCACTTTCTGATGCACGACCTTAGTTTCAACACGTTTGGAATGCCTTGCTCCGCACATCTGCTCGTTTCGCGTAGAATTATATTTACGACATGCTGATCTAACCAAAAAAAATACTTGAAAAGCATCGAAGATACTGTTATAATTTTTCCGAGTTTCTTGAAGGCTTATAAATAGCGTTGAGTGTTTATGATCGATAAATTCGTCAAAATGTGAATTGCATTTATGCATATTACAAAATATAAAATTCTATGTACAACACTATTGATGACCTTGAAATCTCCGTATCACTTTATACTGTTATAATTATTCTTGTTTATGCATGTGTTTCGTAAATATTAATTTTATCTTGACTGGCTTTTTAAGATAAACTCTACTTCTTTCGATCAAGGGGGACACATTGACGTGGATTCGAAAGTCTTTGATTAACCAAATGGAAATTTGTATATTGCAATAGTGTCGAGCAGTCGTTGCGCTAAAGCATGCAAATGTCAAGCATGATAAACGAATGTATTATAAGAATGATTTTACGACCTTATCCGTGTTCTTAAATATAGAACGAACAAAATCAATGGAGCTGTCCGTGATACAGGTGTACTTGACATGAATCGATGACTTTTGCTGCAATTACGCTCACTCGAATTTTGCGAAAAGTTATATTAATCGCAGTGTAGTCTACTGTGATCTATATTCGGATATAAACAAGAGCAGAATCATGCATACAGGAAAAAAGACATTTTCAACAATTTCTAATCGAATCACGCTGCGAAAAGTAAAGCAAGAGAGGCAAAATTCAAAATCTTCGAAGTTATTTTTCAAACAAAGCCTCGAATAAGAAAATTTTATTCCATACATTCGATTCGTTTCTTCGTTCAAAATGATCAATAACATCGTTCGTGCCAATTAATTACCGAACACTCTGTAGAATCCCTGTGATTTTAGCGGTATCGTGACATCAGGATGCATTCTTGTTACGGGACATCTACGCTGCGTCGAACGTAATCAAAGTGTGGCGCTGCTTTGCTGTTTTGTCCGGACCTGTTAGTGGACTTATCAGAGATATTGATTCTACAGGCCAAAATAAGACGAAAATCAAGAATATCAATTTCTTGACTGAGGCTTCGTTAAGAAGTTATTAAAAAATTAAATTAAAAAATTTCAAATCATTCTGGAAAAATTATTTTCGGTTGCGGGAATCAATTACAATCATTTTTTATTAATACACGTACCCCCGAAATCTTACACACTTTCGAGAAAAAAATTCATTACTGAAAATATAATGTCTGACCATAACTGTCTGGTTACCCTGAAAAAAAAAAATTTCCAATCATTCTAGAAAAATTATTTTTGGTTGCAGGGATCAATTACAATCATTTTTGGTCAATATACATACCCCCGAAATCCTACGCATTTTCGAGAAAAAAATTCCTTACCGAAAATATAATTTCTAGCCAGAAATGTCTGCCCGAATTTTCATGCGAATCTTTAAAATGTCATAACTTCTGAACGGATTGGACGATTTTAATGTTTAAAAAAGCAAACTACGCGTATTTTGGTGTAGAATATGTAGAAATTACAAAAATATTCGAAAAGTTGGTCCTCGACCCCGCAAAATGAGGAAAACCCCATAAAAATGGTTTAATTTTCAAACAGCCATAACTCCTATAATAGTGAATATATTTCAATGAAACTTTTTTCTGAAGTAGAGCTCATGGGTACCTACAAAAAAGTATTAAACAACTTTTCTGTAGGGTGACAAACAAAATTACTAAAAATGAAAAAGGAATTTTTAAGAAAAATCGACAGCGTGTAGGTGCTTAAATTTTTCGACGAAAAAAAAAAATTTCAAATCGTTCTGAAAAAATTATTTTCGGTTGCGGGGGTCAATTACAATCATTTTCGGTCAATAGACATACCCCCGAAATCCAGCGCATTTTCGAGAAAAAAAATTCAATACGGGTGAAACTTTAAACGTTGATATTCTTGATTTTCGTCTTATTTTTGCCTCCAGAATCTTCCATTAAAATTTTTCTCAGCGGTGGCCGAACATTCTGTATAGCAACCGAGGGGTCGGTCGAGCGCTTGTGAGAGCGCGGTCCCTCTAGTGGCGAGCATGGGAGGTGACGCCATAAAAGTAACAAACAGCAGAGTGGTGTACTCTGCTCTGGAGAAGTTACAACTGTTTTATCTTGTCAATCTGCCTTTCTAGAACACACCGTGCAACGTTTTTCTTTTTTTCAAATAGAAAGGAAAGAGGAAAGCTCGATTTGAGGGGCGAATTCAAGCACGATAACAGAATGTCCGAGTAATAAATGGAGATGCATAAAAACGGTTCGATACTTCCGAGTTCCCGCGAATGAATATTCACGAAGAAGAAAATCCGCGGAGAAGTAAAGGAGGTACAATGGTAGAGAAAAGAAACGCGTCAGGAAAAGGGGATGTACACAGCAAAAGAAGAATACTTCGAGTTTAGCGAATTACGAAAGCTTCTTTGTCCTTTTGTCCGCGTATTTACTCGACGTGTTCCTTTCTTTCGATTGTTCTGCAATTTCTGTAAAATGGAAGAGCGATTGCATAATATCTACGGAATCAAGGAGACGCCACCAGGTTATGGTGTGATTCGCGGAATCTTCGAGAAATTTAATGATACGACTTATTGTAGAAAATACTGAAGAGCGAGAAGAAAGCGGAATTTTTCACGGTTTGAGGATCTTTTAATTAATTAATATTCATTTGCGAGGGAAACGCGGATTGATTTAGATTCCTTCACTTCCTTCGTTGCAATTTTTGAAATTTTAAAATAAAATAAATTAAACCTCAATTTATAGAGATTAAACATCCTTAATCTACAGTTTCGTGTTTACCATTTTGTTAATCTTTAATATTTGAAATTTTTATTTTTGAAATTTTCAATAATTACAAGTCAAGCTTTATTTATATATTTCATACGTTTCGAACAAAGATGCAGGAAAATTTTGTACGAATAAATAATGAATTTTATTTTGTTCGTCGTAAAATATTCCATTTTAATTGGTTTCGTTTAAATGAGTCTTCTTCGGTGCTACAGAAAGTTTAACAAATAAAATTACACAGATCAGTGACATTAGTTTCACCATAAAAAGAAGGAAAATATACGAACGAATTGTGAAAAATATAAACATCGAGTATGACTCACAGAAATTAATTAAATATAGGAAAACGATTTTTCAGTGTAAAAAACATATTACTTTCGAGTAAAACTTGTGTCATATATCTTTTTGTGGAAAATGTTTCCAACATGAACTCGAGACGTATAAAATATACAAATCTTTTCTCGCAAGATTATGAATTTAAATTTCGTAAATATTGGAAACCCCTTTTGTTTTTACTTAAAACAATATTTGTAACAAACCAACTAGAATTTGCTGTAGATTCACGCGATTAAATAACCGGTTCAAGAGTCACGCAGCAACAGGTTAATCTGTATAATTTTGGTATTTCAACCTTTTGTACCATCCGCTCTACAATTCAAAATTGACAATTGCTCCGAACGGTGTGTTTTCAGTCTTTACCTCGCGTAAAGGGTTCCGAGTTACATGTTCTGCGGAAAGAATATCTCGAGACCAAAGGGACACGTTGCAAGGGCCATTTTGGGCCGGAATCACGTTGTAAATGCACACGTGAATGGCGCCTTGTCCTTCGTATTCCGGTCAGACACGATCTTCAATGGCGTGCGTGGAAATTGAAAATTGGTTTCGCGTGTCAACGTGCAGGGAATCCCAAACCACGGATTCTATTCAGATCCCTCAGTCCATTCCTTTGCTCCTTAATCTTTTCTAACTCACCACACAAATTATACGAACGTTTCCAATTTGTTTTGGTACATTTCTTCGTTTTCTTCTTTCCTAACAATTTTTTTTATCAAACCCTAAATATTTTCAACCGTTTTGCATTCTCGCTAGAAAATTTTTACGTTGAATTTTCGTAAATAAAACTATTTTTTCCCGCGAATTATACGAACAAAGTAGCTAATTAAAATTTTCTGTCGATGACTTAGTAAAATGGCGTTCAGGGGTACGTAACTTTTCCAAATCTGTTTTGTTACGGTTCTGGCAATTTGTAAGGAATCTACTGGTCTGATTTTTTTTGGCAAACCCTTTGTTGAAATCCATAAGCAGCTTACCTAGGTCAAGCTTAAAGGGACGTTAACGCGTAATGCAACTTTCGCGGACGCATGGATTCCACGTTTCCGGTGGAGGCTTCGAAATACGCCGCGACGTAAGTCCGCGAAGCTTTAGGCGTCCGTGAATTTATCGTGCTTCGCTGATACGAATGCCTTTGCGTGCTCGGTTTTACGCCTGTTTGCTCCTGTTTCGGGCAGAAAATCGCAGAGACATTGTCTCGTTCTCGATGGTGAATTATGATGTGCGTGAGACGTCGATTAAAATATGATTTCAGTTATTGGACTCACCTGAATCATCGTGAAAATACAAGTAATACGATTATACAAGAACGTTTGTACGATGTGTTAACCTCTACGATACGATTTTTCTTTCGAATGTGTCAGTGCATTTGTTGAAGTTAATTCTAATTTGTATAGGAATCGATTCCTCGAGCTATTCGAGTTATAATTTGTTATAATTTGTACACAAACGTCTCCTGAATTTTGTATCATCTTTGTCAGTTTTCTAGAATTTGTAAAATTTGTAAGATTAGTAAAACTTGTGCAGCTTCGACGAAAAAGTTTCTCGATGCTTTTTTAAAAACGTATTCATGCCCATTATTCGAACGTCTAGTACCGTGTCGATAGTATCGGAAATATTGAAACGATATCGGGAGACAAAAGGTACGCATGGCTGAATGGAAAGCTAATCCACCGATCGGATCTAAATGAAACAATATCGCGTTCGTGCTTCCGCGAGAGAATTCGATTGCCAGACCTTTCACCGACGAAACAGGAACAACAGCGTTCTGGGTTCCGTGTCTCAGCCTCCTTGCTTCGCGGGCATTAATCAAATTAAAATTTCCGTTTATGATCGGCGAATGGCCTCGAAGCACCGCGGTTCAACGTTTCCCTTTCCGTTTCTGGCAGCGGCTTAATTTAATCTCGCGAAAAAGGTCGACGATCGTCGTTTTATCTTGCGGAACGATGTCTTGTACTGTGAGTGGTACAGACGTAATTTTGTACCGAAAAAATGAATCGAAAGCGGAAGAGAAATTCTTTTTGTGCATTTATTCATTCGTTATTAAAGTACCTGATGACTAGAAAATTGTTGGAAACGTCTCTGTGAAATATAATATGGAAGCCAGTAAATATACAAAATTTAAACAAATTTGTATTTTACGAGCAACATGGTGATTCTACACGAAAAACCGAATCGAAAATGTAGAATAAAATTTTTCCATTTGAGACTTCGTTTCTAAGGAAAACAACTTTGAAAATTTATGGAGCTCCAAGTCGCGCGTACGCCATAAATTTTCAAAGTCGTTTTCCTTGGAATCAAAGCCTCGAGTGGAAAAATTTGATTCTACATTTTCGATTCACTTTTTCACGGCAGAATCACCGCCGCTTATGTGATACTTTGTTTTAAATTTTCCATTCGCACCGTTGTGGGCCAGTTATTTTATTGCGTCGTCTTCGAAAACCTGTTCCGTAACGTTTGTTTCATCGTATCGTAAATTGCTCGTTAAACCTGGACGCGTGTCCACTTTGATGACTTTTCATTGCCGGTGTAGTTTATACTTCCCATAAAATAGTCATGGTCGAGGACCGCGCGCACGTTACCCGCGTTATTTATGTTCGCGATAAACGCCACTGAATTAGAAAGTAATTGACTTCGCTTCGGATCACGCTACGCTCGTGTCGCGTCATTCCTCAGCATTCTAATTCAGCTCTCTTTATAAAGCAAATAGGTGAAAAGATATTGTACAAAGACGAGGGTCCGAAAGACAAAGGAACCTGCGACGTTCGTCACTTGAAATCCACCGTTCACACCACAATGATCCGACGAGTCCATTGTGCAGTTTGCGGCTCGCGTCCCGCGAAGTAGAATGCGCCATTAATGCTCAGCCAAGCGTGCCCCAGGAGTGCGGAGTTAATGGGTTAAACTCTTCTGTGTCTATAGAGGCTGGGTATTCGTAAGGACAACAGGGGTAATTAACATAGTTCTCGATTTAAAGAGCGTCGTTAATTACGTTTCCGTCCCGATGAGCCGCGCACGTCTGTTGCGGACACGAAATCTCGAAACGGGCATACTGGGTGCTCTGTTAGATTTCTTTCATCCACCTGTGTCACAAACTAATCTATAATTAACGCGTCGTAATTACATTGTTGGATATTAAAAATCAAAGTCGCAAGAAATAACTAAAAACTGTTTTGACGGTAGATTTATTCGTTGATAATTTGTGGTACGTGTTTATGGTTATGTATTTTTTCTTCGATTAACTGAAGTAAAAGTTTGTCGAGCAGGGCTGTGGAAAAATAGTAATTAGAATGTGTGTACTTACATATGGGAATAGTATTGTGAAATAAGTATTTAATTAAAATGTAGGAAAATAATATTTCATCACATAGTAATAGTATTGTAAATAAGAGGTTTTTGTCCTTTAACATTTTATAGTACCACGTGCTTTTGTTGATAACGTAAGACGTCTACGTTCAGAAATATTTGTAAAAAATATTTATTTGTAAAGAAGTTGTTTAGTTTTAAAATTTGTAATTTGTAAGTAGTAAATGATATTTTCTCATGATTTAAACATTTAATAGTATTTCCAAATTCACTTATGCAAATATTTCAACGTTTACTATTTTATGTCAAATTATTTCAAATTTTCCACAGCCCTACTGTCGAGTACAATTTTCAATCGCGATGTTTTGATCCTCGTTGACAGTAAATAAAAATATTACAACCTAAAACAGTATGAAAAATAGATTTCGTTTACTAATTTGTGAATATTGATGCTCCTATTGACCATACATATTAAGTTTCCATTTATTCGTCGGTGTCGCAACGATCCGAATTAGGTTATGATATAAGTTTTAATATTTCTGAATAGCGAAACATCGGATCGATTAAACTTTTTGAATAATTTGAAAAATGGATGTATTTGAGATAACGAGTATCGTATTAAACAATTAACGTGTGTTTAAAAGTCACAATTTGCGGGACAAATTGCACCGTGCCGAGAAGGAAAATGGCGTCGTGTGTGTGGAGTTAGCAGACGGTGGATCAACTTTTGGAAAAGAGATTAATGAACGCAGAGTCGTTCGTTTCCCAATTACGGTATGTCGTCATCCATCTTTTAGTAAACGACTAAGCGGATAACCGAATTCCTCGTCGAAATCTACTAGCTAATGCGTTATCCATCATTGTAAAGTAAACGGCATGATAAACATAACGCGCGCCATTAGTATGCTTAACCGCCACCGCTATTAACCTCTCAGTGGCGGTCTCCATACGTGGCACAGTACGAGAGGATTTGGTTCGCTCCCTTGAGGCTTAGAGTTATACACTGTTGGCGCAGTTTCTGTTCAAATTTAAACTTCCAAAGTATGCAATCCATCGGCCATATACGAACTATACTCCATGAAACTTATTTTCATCACAATAGTGCACGATAGGCAAAATATAACTAATTTATCGTTGAGTATTCATGCAACAAATTCTAACAGTTTATAACAAATTGGTTTCCTTCATAGAGAAACGTTGAACTCAACATTTTCGAAGATACTCGAATCACATTAAAATATGTTTCTCCAATTTTACATGTAAGAGAACATTGCGAACCACGAATACTCTTGTCGGTGACATTTTGTCTCTTTTCGTAGCTACAGGATCCACCTGTCGAGATGTTTCTGTGGTTGACACATTCCATTTCGGTAGACACGAATATCTTCTTTCCGACGCGATCCCTTCCATATTTATATCGACGACTGCTACACGCTCCCATCATCCATCACAAACTTCTGGCGCACCCTGTATGCAGTGGGGCCGCAAGAACGGCAGCAGCAATTAAACGCGGCCATTTATTGCTTCCGTTTCCGATAACGGTGTCGATACGGTGATTTCCTCGATGACCGTGCGAGTTTTATTACCTGGACGAAACTCGACCTGCCCACCCTGACGATTATCTCGGGTTATTTAGCACGAACGTGACAAACTTAGGCTGGTGTTCGATAATTGTCGCGGTTTCGTGTCACTTACGAGATTTTTTTTTTTTAAGAAAACTTTCTCTGATATAAACTTTTTTTTTAAGATACTCCCACCGTATAAGTCACGATATTTACCGGTAAAAAATAATTATTAAAAGAAAACTATGATCCCATAAATGTAGCAATCGATACATTTGCGGTGTGCGTGATTAGCCAAGAGAAGTTTAACGCTTTTGTGTAAAATTTAATTCTCCTTTAGATTTATTTGAAACATTCCTTAAAATTTATACTAATAACTATTATACACGAGAAAACATGTGTTCCATTTGACTACTTTGTACAGCGAGTTTCTTCTTGAGTACATTGTATATATCTTCACAGTAGGTGTTCAAAATTACCTATTTACATCCAAACATAAACCTGGAGACGTTTTACTAGTGGTTGTCTTACTTTTTCTGTTTGTCTAGGTATTATTTATAACAATAAGTCCATACTCAAGGATCATACACGATGATATTTTAATAATCGAACACCAAGTACTCTAATGTTTACAAGACATATTCACATATTCAATGTTAGATACTGGACTCTGTTCATAAATGATTTAGTTCAACTTTCCTCATTTTTTGAGACAATTATTCCAACGCAGAACTCGCTATAACTTGAAAACAAGGTCAAATAGGACACACATTTATATGAACTTTTGTTACTGTTTTCTTGTATAGAATCCATAAAGTCCATAAAATATAAAAACTAGCCGTCGCTATCAATGTGTACAATTTGTTTTCGATTAAACGAAAGAAGTAAGTTTGAATCTCTGTCGACTATTCGTGTCTAAGAGGCGATGAATATTTTTGCACGCCCCTTTAGGTTGTATCGAGCCCCGCGGGGACCCCCTCTCCATTTTGCAAAATGCTAGGATGGATCGTTGGGCAGGTAGACGAGTGTCTATCGAGTTGGCGACGAGCTTCCTTTGAGGACACTCGACGAAGTTCGGAGCACCTGAAACCGGAAAGCGTGACGCGGGAAACTCCCGGAGTCGCTAATAGGCCCGTAATCTGTTAACAAACTCGATCGTTAGAAACTGCTGGTAATCTCTGCGCGCTCGGGAACTACTCCTAATGGAATCAATTTAACAAACACCGTGTTTCGTGCGAGGATTTCGATTCTTCCGGATCGGTGACGATTCCATCGCGAGTCAAGTTCGAAGGGAACGGATCGAGTGCTTCTCGCCATCTTGAGCGCGTTGCGGGCTCTACGGTGTCGCCGTTCTCTCGTGGTACGGTTAAGAAATATGTTAGGCTGCGCAGAAAGTTTGGTATTGCTTATCCGAACTGTTGGAAGAGCAGTTATCTAAGTTTTCGTTTCAGTGAATTGGTGTATGCGGGTTGCGGGTAGGACATGTTTGTTATCTCTATGTTCGTTGCGCGGTGGCACTTTCGTCATTTGACATTTTAACGTTGCAAAGAATTGTGAAAAGTATTATTATTTGGAAATGTTGGAATATTAGTTTTGGAATAATAGTTTGCAAAATCGAGGGTTGTCGATGACTTTGTATTATGAAAAGGGTTCACAAACTTCTGTATCTTCTATTGCACACGAAGTACTTTTTAATTATGTAGTAAAAGTCAGAGTTTACGATCCTGAAGGGTTAGGTCCAGATAATCGTAGCTTTTATTTATTTGTTACGATTTGATTTTATTTACTACCGAATCATTTGTGTATCGTATACAGTGGCTAAGAAAAATATTCGAACGCTTAGATCTATGACATTTAGCACATTAAACATATCAAAATATGAAGAAGACCTTGAGTTTTTTTTTAACTATAATGTGAAACATTTAATCATGCCATTCGAAAGTCTATTGAATATAGAATAAAAAATTATTAAGATACATGGGGTTAGAAATGAATAGTTACAGAGATATTCTCCAGTGAAGGATGGTGAAACTTTCGTGTATGAGAATTCCACACAACACTTGCCTCAGTTTCAATGTTTACAAACATGTAAAATATTCTAATGTTATTGCCGCATGAATCAATTTTGTAGTGATAAGTTATCAGAAGACGCGAACTTGATAAATATCGCCGTCAAAATGAAATTTAGTAATATTGAAATGCAAGCTTTGAGGGAAACTCTGTCAGAGCAAACACATTTGTATGCAGAAAAAGTTGATAAAAAAGATTTAATCCAGACCTCCTTGCTATAGACACCATATTGTATTAAACACTTTAACATACATGTTTGATGTGCTAAAATTTGTACGTTTGAGACTGACCCATACATCCTACTCTGGATCGTTACTTTCGTAATGGAACGTAACATTCTCAGAAAATATCACAATTATCGTGGGTCATATATGACCCATCAATTTTTTCTTTCAAACATCAGATCGGTACACTACGTTCCTCCAATTGAGAGGGATAGAAATGGTCACTAATACTCTCATTAGCCATTGTAATGATGCGGACAATTCTCTAAAAATAAATGTAGAAAACCTAGAGAAGGCAAAGTGCCTTCTGACATGTACCTAACCGCGTGTATGTTGCGCTAAAGGTGATCCCGCGGTGGACGACAACGGAGGAAGGGAAGAGCCACGTTCCACAAAGGGAAGAAGACGGTTATTTCGGTGCTAATTAAGTGACGAGGTCCACCAGGCGATAGAGTGGCGCGGGACGCGAGCGGAGACCCCGAGGTGGCGGTGCCTAATTGGCACGGAAACAGCACGGGCCATCCTTAATTGGTTAATTTGCGAGGAGGCTCGTCAGCCGATGCGTCGCGGCGTCGTCGAGTGTTGCAGGATGCAGTCGCGCCCGATTCACTCGGGATAATCGTCCTGTCGTCCACGTTGATCGGGGATCGCGTCGAGTCCAGCGAGGCGGGGGCGTCTACGATACATCCTCAACGATAATCCGAACGACCTTTCTACTCTTTTATGACAAGTTCCTGCAGTACGTGACCAAATTCGCGACCATGACCAGCGGACAGAGAAACAAGTCCGTCGTGCATCCCGAGCAGAGGTACGCCTACATGCCCTGCCCGCTCTACGACACCGGTGAGTAAACGATTTTTCTCCATTTTTTAAAGAATGCACGCACCTTTCGCTCGCGTTGCTATTTTTCCTTCGCTCGATCGTCGTTTCTGTCCTCCCCATTTGTTGTCACGCGCATTTTAACGTCTTATAACCACCGTGATTCCTGTTGTTACCCTTCTTTTAACCAGTCAGCTGTGGCAACCTCTTTTCAGACCGCTCACTTGTTTGTTTCATTTCATTTTGACCTCCAAAGATTCTAAACATATTGAATTTTTTTTTATTAAATTACATCTACAACTAGCTTCATTGAGCTAACCAGCAAATTTGATGCACTAAAGACGTGGCTTTAGTTTACATGTAATGGCTACCGTTACTCTTTTACTTAATTCAGTAAATCGGTGGGTTTGTTCCTTTCTAGTTTTCTGTGTTGTGGTGGCTGATTTAGATCCTTGGGGTGATTAAATATTCGTTTCTTGTGTGCTGTAGTAAATTTTTTTATCCGTTTGATATTATGTATGCCTAAATCTTTATGTAGAGAATCTGAGGTGATGTATTATGGGGCGGTAGCAATAGTTCTCAGTGTTTTGTTCATATTGAAAACGAATATACTTTAGTTTTCGCTAAAATTACAATTTAAATCGCAAATGGTAACTAAATTTTACGCATGACGGATACAGTCGTCATAACACAAAATACTGCCATTTCACCATGACGGATATACATAGACGTGAAACACAGCTGACTGGTTAAGGGAGGATTCTCGTGTAACGGCGTTAAAATTAGTTTTCTTTTTAATTTTTTAATTTTTTAAACTTTAATTTTAACGCTGTTATATTAGAAACTCCCCTTGAGGTGGTCTTCCAGTGTGAAGCGCGTTTTTTCAAGCTATCTTGTGGAATTTTTTATGAATGAATTATAAGACCTTTTGCAGTTAAATTTACAAGGTTTATTTATACCTATTTCAGTGATATTTTAAAATTTTTTGGGCGAAAAGTAGTTAAAATCGGTGGCACTATATACTGCCAAATATAATCGTCTTTAAAAAAGGTCGTCTCACGGAGTCCATGATTGCAGCCATTCTATTTGTTTGAAATGAAAAAACGTGAATGATTCTTAATTAGTATGAGTTTAGTTATAGCCGTTAGCAAAATAAAAGAGAAAAGTTGATAATTTAAACAATGACAATATTTTGAAGTCAGATTAGCGATATTTTCATGTTTTGTTTTTAACTTTGAGGACATAAAAGAATAAAAAAATACAAAATTTGAGTTGATTTTGGTAGAAGATATAGTCATATATATACTAAAAGTGTATCCAAAATTTCAAGCCAATTGGTCCAGTAAGTTTTACTGTATCGTATTCGAGAAAAATACTTTTTGTATCCCTATAACAATTACGTTGATCATCCTTTAAACAGCCATTATTTCATTAATTTCAACTTATTGATTATAGTTCAGGTACAAGATTATACTGATATAGTTTTCAAACTATATTCTTTAAGAAAATGCACGAAAAATCGGTTTTTTCCAAAGTTCACACTAGAAGACCCCCTTAAGTTTGATTTAGCTCTGCTGTTCTTCTCTTTTCTGGTATTTAAACGTTTAAATACACGTATAAAAATAAAAAGTGTTACGTTAAATTCGAGAGGAATGTACGTAAAGGGAACACAGTTATAATTTAAATATTACACAGCTTCGTATTCACGTTTTTTTTTAATTTTTCTACTCCACTTTTGTAGATTACGCATGCCAATAGATCTACACTATATGTACGTATCTGTTCTCGCGAGCAATTAAAAAACTTCGTAGTTTCGAAGCGACGTGTTCGGTGGATGCACGCTAATTACTCACACAAACCGGTGAAATTCTTTCTCGAAACGGTAAAAGTAAAATGAACCTCTCGACCGTGGTTGAAAAGTGGTCGCGACGTTCAAACGTTAATAAAACGTGCGATAAAATAACTAATCCTTCTTCGTTCTATTATGCACATAGATAACGTTATTAACTGGATAATTATTTCAGTATATCACGTGTACCACCATCTGCCACACGTGCTCGACACGTATCCAGTAATCAGATTATATTGCAGGATTGTGCAGCGTTATTACAATGTTTAAAACGCTTATTAATCTCGATCTCGTATGCTGCTACATTTCAAACGAAACGTGACTCTATTAAACATTCACGAGCCATTCGTTCGAATAGAAATTTGCTCTCGAACGCAACAAATCTACTTCCACTTATAAAGTTCAATAGATGAGATCATATTTATTCGACGTTATCGAGTCACATTTTATTGCAAATCCCCTCTAATAATTATCACTTTGCGGTATTCTATTAAAAGTTGCCTCAATGGTCGTCGGTGGCGCGTTCCTCCGCGTGGAGATACAACGCGGAAACGTAAAAGGGGATTCCTGGACTTTTGCCTCGTCTCGTTCTATAGGCTTCTTATGATTGCTGTTCCACTTACTTGTTATTTGCCATCGGAATGCAAACAGTGGGGCCGCGTATTCTATAAGATCTCCCGCCGATCCGAAAGTTGGCGGTCGTACTTCGTACTAAAGGAAATTGGATTCCTATAGCGGTCGAAAGTTTTCATCGAATCGGAACGCGGGCACTTTTGTCGGCGGCCTTACTGCGGAATTTTCGAGTTACTTTGCATCCAAATATCCTTCGAGTTAATAAAGGCTGACTAATAAATAGGTTTCACTCGGAACTTTTCGATGAAACGACACTGCCTTTGTGTCCGACGCCTCCCCTCCCCGGAAATGGTCGCCATGCTGATTTCTAATTAGATCCGTAAATTAAGTTTCTATTTCTCGGCGAATTTTTTTCAAAAGTCAGAGAAAAAAACAATGCACGCGAAGAGGCTCTTTTGTATATCGGTGCTGGAAAAATAGTATTTTTTAATTGGTTCGTTATATTTATTTCTTCATAATTAGCGTTTCGATACGTTATTTTTAGAGACAACGAGAACGTGGCGCTTCTTTCGTTAATTTAAATAAATTTTATTTGATATATTACTCTATTCAAATATTATCTGTTAAATAAACAAGACCTATGCTCGATTTGATTTTAGATTTTTAATGAATATTATTTTGCTGAAAACGATTCAAAACAAACCTGAACATTTCTAAGATAACATTATTTAAAATATTATTTCTTAGTTATTTTTGTAATACCATTACTTAAAATATTATTTTATTTCGTAAGAATAATTGTGAAATTAGACGCAATATTCGGATTTTCGAAATTGTCGTTTGGTGAAAATTGTGTCCTGATTATTTCTTTGCGGAGAAAGTATTGCTTCAAACAAATTGTTAGAAAGATCACGTAAAATAAATCTATTTATTAATCATTATTTTAAGGATTATTTCTTTGGCCAATTGGAAATAAAGAAATAATGAAATAATTCATTATTTAAAGTCGCTTTATTTTCAAATAAAGGTCGAAAATAAATTATTTCAAATGAAGTTTGCTCAGGTTTGATTCGAAGCAGAGTCGAAAATATAATATGTTGTAATAAATTACTTAAATCGAGGATAATTTACGAATTCATTTTGTTTTAACAATAAAATTACATTATTTCTATTATCAGTTCGAGGTTCAGTGGTCTAGAAATGAAAATTATAATTTTTAATTGTTTCTTTATCCTTATTTCTGTGTTATTTTTTCTGTAATAAATTTTTTTGAGCGGACGGGGAAGGAATGGGGGTAAGACGGAAGACCCCAGTAAGCTGCCTAGTATTATTTATGACTGGTCATAAATTAGTCGATTATTCCACGACTTACTTTTGCCATCAATATTTATTAAATCGTTATTCCGGTTTTAAAGCGAACTTATGCAACAGCTTTTATATACGCACGACTCATCTGAATAACGAAATTGCGAAGTTTCTTAATTACGCTCGCGAGTAAAGTTGGCGGAACCATTCGCATGCATCTTCTACTGCACGATTTTTGTTAGCCTCTTCGAATTAATTTCTGATGAATTAATTTCTTCGAAATGAAAGAAAATTCAACTTTACGTCTACCCATGACGATACTGTGTTCCATCGTTTGAAAAAATTAATTATTTATACATTTTAATTATTCACAATTTTAGTGGTTATCTCTATATTAATATCAGAGTCGAGCAAAATTTTATTCAGATAATAGATAACAATAAATACAATGCATAGTAATTTATTCGTAACGTTTATCGTGAAATGTTTCATTGTATAATTAAAAGTTTTATTTTTATATAACGATTAACGAATAGAGATTCTTCTTTTATTTGTAATTTGACATTTTTATCTAAATAAGAATTTTGCCTGTCTTTGGTTGAAATGTATAAAGAAATTAAGAGAGGTTAGGAATAAATGACTATTCCTGACATCTTTTAATTTTTATAATTTAATTGACTTTTTCTATTCAAAGAAATTTAAGAATTAAATGTCTGGTGGAAGTGAGAATCTAGTAATGCAACCGACAAGATGTCAATTTAAGTCCGACTAAATACATTTGCTACATTTGTGCCAATTCTAGATTAAACTGTTGCGAAACTGCAAAGCGTAAAATCTGAAATTGGAAATGAATTCCGCGTCTCAGCACTCGGGCCAAAACTCAACTAAAGATGGAGGAAATTCTGCGAATGAACCGCGTGGCTCGTTTTGGTATCTTTCGGTTGAGGGGTTAACGCGTCGACCGCCTCGTAATTCATTCAGAAATGACACTAATTATTCCGTTTGTGCGGCGTCATCTAAATTAGGTATGCCACTGCCGTACCTACGTCCAGTATCCTTTGATCCTTGTCACATTTACATAAGTACCGTTTACTCGTTTCGGATTAACATCTGAAATACGTAACACGCACTCAAACAAATTTATCCTCTAAAAAGTTTAAATTTATTCGAGTATACAAAATCAGTTTCGTTCATATACGAATGTTCTCAAAAATAAAAAATGTTCAGAAAACTATTAATTTACTCTGGTTGGACAAAAAGTATTGCATATTTCGGACAGATATTAACGATGCGTGTTCTTCAAAGTATAAAGACTTTTAATGTTAAGAATATCAGTCAAGAGAAATTCTAGAAAACAACGACAATTTTCTTATATTTATTTTATACTTATATTAAACTATATACCAATAATATCTTATTACAGTTACAATACACATCATACCTTCGACGACTTATTTTTTCAAGAAAAATTGAGAACAAAAATTTATATACAGGGTGTTCAGCCACCTCTGGGAAAAATTTTAACGAGAGATTCCAGAGGCCAAAATAAGACGAAAATCAAGAATAGCAATTTGTTGATTGAGGCTTCGTTAAAAAGCTATTAACGTTTAAAGTTCAATCTGCGAACAGCTGCGTACGCGCGATAGTGGTTCTCACTCTTTATTAAACGTTAATAATTTGTTAACGAAGCCTCAATCAACAAATTTGCATTCTTGATTTTCGTCTTATTTTTGCTTCTAGAATCTCCCATTAAAATTTTTTCCAGAGGTGGCTGAACACTCTGTATACTATACATACGTATCCGTGTCTTTGCAAAATTTTGATGGAAAGAAATGCTTCCGTAGCTCAGAAATAAATTCATAAAAGTACACTTAAAGTGCCTTCTAAGTTCGTCGATGTGGTCCAACCCCTTGAAATGGTATTTACTATTTACGAGAGAATTTGAAAATTTAGATAAAATCGGTTTGGTAATCCGACGCGTTAACCAAGGGATCTTCACGCCCATTCAGAAATTACTACGACCAGCTTACGATTATGTTTACACGCGGAGGGACGCCGCCATCGTTGCGACGATGCTTCGCGCGCCGCATGCATGTGTCCAATTATGCTCGGAGATTAATTATAGTGACGAAACAATAACTCCCTGGTGCTCGTGATCCATCGCCGTAATTCCTGCGAGAGTCGAAGCGACGGCCGCGCATAATTGACGAAGTTTGAACATAGTTCCCGGAGCAACTTGACCGTCTATAGCGTCGAGCACGGTGACGACGTTTACGCGGAAATACGTGTATCGAACTTCGATATGATAAACGAGCCTGACAACGATCGTAAATTTATGGTGTCCGTGACGAGGCTGCGGTAGAAAATTCACCGAAATTTCGTTCAACGCAACCGTGTACTCGTTTAGGGTTCGACACCATCGCCAATTTCCATCGTTCGAGATAAAAAATGGCTCTCTGGTCTCGATAAATATCAATCGACTACCGGGGGTAGTTCGACTCGTTTCGACAGATTTTAGTTTCGTCTAATTTTATAGGTCTGAATTTCAAAATAAAATAGATAATTTTAATGGTTGGATTGTATACTTTTCTTTATACTTTGTATCAATTTTTCGTGTTCGATTAATTTTCCAATGGCGTCCTCTGCGATATATTTCGGTATTTTTCTTGGTTAATATTAGGCTTCGTGGGACTGCGATTTATTGTCGTTTCAAAGTAATGTACAAGAAAGGATAAGATTAGTCTTCATATTGACAATTGACACTGGTGTTGAGAAGTATTTTTCACTTCTAATATTAAATCCTTCCAAACAAATATTCTGACGTTTCTTTTAGTGTCATTATACATCACCGGTTTAGCCTTGACTTCCATTATTAAATCACTCTAATAAAAATACCACTAAAAAAAAATATATCTATGACCTTGAAATCTTGAAAGCACATAAATCGTACATAATTTAAGAATTAAATTTCGTTTAACTCAGTGAGCGTAGTTTAGTTTAATAATTCAGAACGAATGGGTTGGAAGTTTTACGAAAGAAATTAGTGTATCGAACGTTTCGCAACAGAGAATGCATTCGCAGGCAACATCGTTTCCGAGTACTATTGTAGACTGATTTTAGACAATGTACCAACCAGAATTTGCATAATTGAGAACTCGGTTTCTCGATTTGCTCGACAATTGGGGTGGCGCGTTCAACCAACGCGTGGCGAGCAGCGCAAACATGGCAGACCTAGCTTTCCAGACCACTCTGGACGTTAATGGATGGTTTTGATGAGCGTGGTATGGACATTGAGTCCCATTCGTCCGAATAGGGATGAATGTGGGCCTCTCACGGACTACCATAACGTCGGTTATGTCTGTAATGGGTCCTTTGCATTTAATCACAATGTTCACTATGTTGTCGTCGGGATCAAAGTCAATAGTACGGTGTTTGTGTTTGTTTATTTTCGAATAAAAGCAATAAAAAACTAGGTTTTTATCTATGTTCGAAGATATTTATTTGACTAAATATGGTTGACAGTTTTAAAATTCTAATAATTATGTTAGCCTTTACGAAGGAAATTGTTTAGGAAACTCTAACATGAGAATTAAATTCTTATTTTTGAATATAATCTAAAACTGTTTAAAAAAAATGTATTTATAATTAAAAGACTTTTACTCAATTTCGATATTAGTATATCTTTTAACTTAAACGTTTTCTAATATTGTTTATGTGGAGAAAGTATGTATGTCTTTTGTCTTGACTGTTCGAGGAAGTCTATCTATTAATTCCAGTTTTAGAAACTCTGCTCCACAGTATCTCAAGCATGTTGGAAGTCCTTATAAAGGATGTTTCAGATTTAAGGTGCAAAATATTATTAGTAAATTCTACGGGTGCAGACAAGGAAAACATGTTACATAAACATATTTATGTTTGTTTTCTATTCTTGTATATTAAGCTAAACATATTTATGTTTGTTTTGTATTGCTTGTATATTAAGCTATTGATATTAGTAATTTCTACCAGAATTGTTAGTATGTATTTGGACTCCGAATCAAACAAATGAACTAAACAAAAAATTGAGGATGTATTTACAGACTCGAAACAAAATGCAAATGAGCTTGTTACAGTGATAAATTTCATTTTCAATCGTGAATCTTGCATTACCAACGATGGTGGTAATTTTAAAATGAGATATTAGAGTTTCACATTTCTGTATGTAACTGTCTAATAAAGCGTTAAACAACCCATGTTTGTATAACATTTTTGTCTTGCTTGCACCTATAGAATCTACTGATAAAGTTTTGCGCCTGAAATCTGGGACATCCTGTATAATTGAGGCATCCACTATCTGTTGTCTTCAAGACCGAAATCAGTATTAATAATAGATTTAATTGAGGCAAGTATGGAGCTAATCAAAATCTAGACTTCGACCTAAATTCAGGTATACGCGTTTCATTAAATCTATGTGACATTTCTGACAATTGACCGTGCTTGGTCGTCGAAAATTCATCTCACAAGTGTCTGTTGTGCTGCGTATAATATTGCTGCCATATTGGTCATCCCCATACAATCCGATAATGATATCTACTAGCGCGTCTTCGAAATTGATAATATTGAATTCAACCGAAACTAGTGCAGGCCACGCTTGGATAGATATTAGTTGTTTTATTATTCCATTACTTATTTAACGAGCAACGTAAATATAGGGTAACTTTATTTCGTGCGCGAGATACGAATAAAATATTTTCGAACAATTTTTTATTCGAGTTAATTCGCTCAAATAATTTTATAGGATAGTCCGTAGGTGAGTTTATTTATTATTTTATACAAAATTACTTCTATAATTATCATTTTTCAAATGCTGCACAGAGCCAATAAAAAAAAATGTATATCTGAATATGTTTTATTAACACTAGAACTACCAAAGCAGTCAAAATAACCTGTACGTAATTTCTAACAAAACTTGTAAAAAATTTATTCGACTGAATTTTTGAAAACCATAATTTTCTATAAGAGAATGAATAAACACTTATTTCCATTGTACTATACATTTCTTCATGTATCTATCGTTTTAATTTCCTTGGTACAGATTACTACACCATAATTGTCGGTAGTTCTAGTGTTAAATATTGACAATTCTAACAATTGACTGTCTCAATGCCATTATCCATCATGTTGGCCATCTCCATTCGATCTAATTGTGGTTCTCAGTAGCTGTCGGCAACATCAAAGCCAATCCTAACATGACGCAAATATGAGATCGGAGATTATTACAGGGCCAATTAAATATTAGATTATAACGTAGATTCAGGGATGCGTTTCATTAAACGTTCGTTACATCAATTCTAGCAAATTGACTCGTTCAAAATGTTCCCCAAAGTTGTCTAATTATTGACTTAGGCACGCACGGTAGATAGGAATTAATGTCAATGTTCCAGTGAGGCCATTAATCTCACGTAATCCTATTTTCTCATAATTTCTACGCATCCCCTTTATGTATTCTACCATCGATAGCTATTAGGTAGAGCCTCTAAGTAGGATCTACTACTAATACACTATCCAATACACGTTAATCATGCACAACCACTTAGATCAATTTCGTCGATCAAAATTGAGCCAAAATTTCTTTTAAAAGATCCGAGAAAGATAAAACTGCAGTTTCACGTGGCATCTTTGATAGCAGATCTAAGATAGGGACATTTGTAATCATTTTATATTTATATCAAAATATTTACGCAGAAAATAACGGTCCAACCCAGATCCATATCAGTCGAGTCCATATGTCATAACTATATTTCCTCGTCAGAATATGTTCGCAGGAAATAATTACACAATGTCTCCTAATAACCTAATAACCCCTTTGGAGGTCAGTTTCGAATTAGGTAGACCCATTTGTCATAATCATATTTCTTTACGAAAGTGCCTATTCTCAAAGTAGGTGAATAATAAAGAATCCGCGTAATTTATTCAGGATCGAAGCGCATGAATAATTCGAAATTCTGCGAAAAACCTACAAACTTTGAGGTTCCTCGATGACTAAACGCTCTCGAGGTGCATGATTTATAATCGTTCGCCACGGAGAGCCGCGTCGTTTCATGTTTCATTCACCGTCTGTTTTATTATGCGTCGCGGTGGTTAGCGGCCCTGGATTCCACGTGTTCCCGGATTAATTGCAATTTCCGACGCCTCGCGACAGAAACGTAACCAGCACCGTGACGGATGAAAGCGTCCCGGCGCCAGCTTCTGTAAATATCGGTTTTTTCGGCCGGTTACTTAACGAGAGAAGGACAGATACGTCAATCCGCTTTATCAGTGGATTTCGCGAACGACCGACACGCAAACAAGGAGTTGCACGATGGAGCGTCGAGCGCCCAGATTAAACGACGCTGGGAAGAATTTTTGCCGTAGGATTGGAACGTACCGATCGGACAATGATTCGCCAAGCACTTTTTACTCTTATCGTTTCATTCGACAGGCAAAACTGTACGTATTCGGAATTTAACGTTAGGAACAGAGAAATTCGGAACAGCAAGGACGTGGAAATAACAGGAGCTTTATTTTCTATAAAAAACGATTACCCTCGAGAACAGGATGCCCTGGTAATCGTGGTACGATCTGGAAAGTGGACGATTTTTTGCGCAAAAAACACTTTGAAAATGCAAAGTGAAATTTTATAAAACATACATAACTATATGTATACGTTATCTGGATCTAAAATAGTATATTATTTTATTTGGCAATCTTAGTACGATCTGAAAAGTGGATGATTTATTGAAAATGCAAAATTAAATTTTATATACAGGGTGTTCGGCCACCCCTGGGAAAAATTTTAATGGGTGATTCTAGAGGTCGAAATAAGACGAAAATCAAGAATACTAATTTGTTGATGGAGGCTTCGTTAAAAAGTTATTAATAATTAAATTCAAAAATTTCAAATCGTTCTGGAAAAATTATTTTCGGTTGCGGGGGTCTATTACAATCATTTTTGGTCGTTACACATACCCCCGAAATCCTACCCACTTTCGAGAAAAAAATTCGTTACCGAAAATATAATGTCTAATCATGAATGAATGATTCCCCTGAAATTTCATGTGTTTCAAATTGTTCTGGAAAAATTATTTTCGGTTACGTGGGTCAATTACAATAATTTGTGGTCAATAGACATATGCAATGTCAATGACAATGCAGAATAAAATTGTATAAAATTGCAATTTTTCTGTCTTCTGTTTTCCATTGAATCGCGATATTCTGTTTGCAAACTTTCAGGAAAACAGTTTCGTTTGAATAACCAGCGACTAAATTTTTAGAGAAATAAAGTACCGATTCTGCAGTTGATGAATCTAAATTGTGACGATAGATCGATCGGCGGATCCACTGGGGAAGTGAGTTAATGATAAGTTGAAAGATTCAATAGCTCTTTTCAATCGTCCAGAGCTAATTGCCTGGTTGTTTTCGTTCTGACCACTGCAAATCAGCGCTTTTATTTGGCACACGTAAAGTCTGCAGCGTTTCGTCGGCTCGATAAATATCAGAAATATCAGAAAAATCCGCCCGTGCTGGCAGTGACGCGAGAACTATCTAATTAAGGAAACTATCTATTCCGCAACGGGCGGTTCCCGATATTCCGTTCGTCGAACGAACTATTTGTCGTATAGGATCCACCGAACTATCGAACGTAGATAAAACTATTTACCTTCGGGGCGAGTGACTGTCAGCAATTTTAACTTTTGAGCGACTTTGGGTCATTCATGACCCACGCCACTGAACAGGGTTACATAATACAGGCCATCACATTATTATTGCGCTTGGCGAAAGTACAAATACTAGTTTATAAATTAAAAAATTAAATTATGACATATGAAGATCATTAACGTTCTTTTTCAATGGAATAATATTTTTTATCGCATCAGTTGATATTCTCTACAAACAAGTATTAATCTATTTATGCTAAAAAATTATTAGTTTAGGAGATATTTTGATTTTAACGTTATTAGGAAATCATTACTCACTCGTCAATATTATGAATTGAGTACACATTATATGACACTTTCTGCATCGATAACATTTGCCCTCTTACTTAATGCTAGTTTTGTTTACGATTTTATTCAGTGATATTACGAAATGTCGCCAGAATAGTTCAAGTTGAAAAATAAGGCGTTCGATGAGCCTCCGATTACAAAGGCCAATATAGGAGTAATAAAATAACACTAGATATATTGCACAATGTACGTGAAACATTAATCTATCGATTCAAATTGTGATACAAATGGTCGTCACATTGAACCTTCTCTGTCATAATTTTCTAACAATGTTAAAAATAAAGTATTTCTTAAATTATTGATTTTTTAACATAGATAGGTTAATACTTTTTTGTAGAGAATATCAAGATGCATCATATGATGTAATAAAAAATGTATAATTTCGTTTGAAAAAAGACCTAACCCAGACCTTCATATGTCTTCTAAACGTTCATTTAAAGAAAACTAATATTGGAATGTGATTCCCTAAAAACAATATGTGGTGAGCCACCCTGTATACTTCAGAAATAATTTCTCTACCAAAATTCTATATTATTATATCACTGACGAATTCTTAAAACAAGTAACTTTAAAATAGACTATTTAAAAAAATGAATATAATTATTTGGATAATTGACCCAATATTATGAATTTTTACTAATATGCCCATTACAGATTTTACATTTCATTTGTAGCAGAATATTTTAACTAGGAATCTCGAAAAATAGGCGAATTTAATTTTCAGTAGTAAGAATATGATAATAGCAATCAAGATAAATGCTTGCTCGAAAGTAATGAGAAAAATTCATCGTAACCGCATGAGAGTTTTTTTATACTGTTCTCGATCGTAATTTCAACCCTCAGTAAATTATACAATCACTATAAACGATTGCAGATTATTAAAAATTATACTTTCGTAAATTGCAATGAGTTTTTGTGATTTCTTTCGGGTAAATATTTATCTTAATCAATAAACTCAAAATAAATTGTTAACAAACAGTATTTCTGTAAATGTAGCATTATTTTGGAGAATCTAAGAATTGCTATTTTCAATACATTCTTAACAATATATACGGACCACCTTTTCAATTTAATTTTTTAAAATTATTAGGTCTCATTTTGGAATTATAAATATCTTAGGCTGCAAAATATTCGTTAATTGTTAACAAACAATATTTCTGTAAATGTAGAATTATTTTGGAGAATCTAACAAATTGCTATTTTCAATACATTCTCAACGATGTATACGGAACACCTTTTCAATTTAATTTTTTTCAATTATTAGGTCACGTTGGAATTATAAATGTCTTAGGATGCAAGATATTCATTAATATTGAAATAATCGCACGGGAAACTAGAAGAAATTCTTGTCGGGTCTATTAAATAGTAATTGCATGTTTCATCAGCGGAGAGTACGTCGGAGTAAACGATTCCAACTGTGGAAACGCAACTAGCTTGCGATCTAAATGCGTCAGGAAGTCAAGGTTGTCGGTTGGGGGAGGGGGTTTGATACATGCTAGGCCGCACACAGGGAGAAAAAGAAATTTTGCATGGGCGCATCAAGGTGTGCAATCGATTCCGGTGCAGTCGACCAAGCACGCGTCTAGCTGCTCTCGTCGCTGATATCTTTACGCTGGTCGACGTTTATGCCACCTGGAACAGATAAATTTATTTACCTACGGACGTTCAACGATGGAAAATTACGCGATATAGGAAAAGCTATTATACGAATAATATGTAGCAACGAACATATTTTCATTCGCAAACAACATTTATTCGTTGGCGACGAATACATTTGCATTTCCATTTCTACGAAAATTTATTCGTCTGCAATTATTCTCTTTGCTCGCTGGACTTTAATATAGGACAATTTCCAATATAGGATATTTGTGTGTACGAGAAAATGTTTTGATAGGAAAATTTGCGAATACAGGATAAGATTTTCCATTACGACTTCTGTTGTTGTACGTTTACGTGTACGTGTTATCTGTGTGTCGGGTATGCAAGGTCGGCGCATTCCTTGATACTATCACTGCGGACTATCTACTTTCTCCCTAGATCGCGCGATGTTACAAACAAAACTTTAAACGAAGGTTTCTATCATACATATTTATGCTCGAATGAAAAATTTTAATGGTCGTGTAAGAGATCCGTACACTTGACTTAATGACACGTAATCAGAAGTTGCTGCACTTAAGATGGCGACCACAAGATAACGGTAGAAGTCCAGTTTGTATCACGTGTTGAAAATATCACTTGAAAATATCAACTTGTACGCGTTTGTAGAGGCAGGAACAAGTACCGTTCGACCAGCGGTTTATCACGATGATTTATCGTCCAAGAGTTGTTCATTTTTGCATACGAGTGGCTCGGTTCTCCAACGGTGAAAGGCAGAAAATGGCGTTCGATGCAGCGCAACGTCGATGCTTAATTTTAATCGGTGAAACAGATGATCGTTATTCGCGTGGAAACAAAAATCGTCACGGTTTTGATTTGTGAGCTGATGCATTTATTGTAATTAATCTTTTCGATCTCAAATGGCTAATGAGACGGATAATCGACACGATAAACATCGATGATTGAAAAGTCTGATACAAGTCTGGGTCAATTTGAATATAATATAGTTACTATTATATAGTGTTATTCAAATTATACAATATTATACAGGGTGTTCGGTCACCCCTGGGAAAAATATTAATGGGAGATTCTGGAGGCCAAAATAAAACGAAAAGCAAGAATACCAATTTGTTGATCGAGGTTTCATTAAAAAGTTATTAACGTTTAAAGTTCCGCCTGTAGAACGACAATCAGCTGCTAGTGATTCTCACTGAGAAAACTGTAAGGCTGTCGATACGTCACTGAGTAGAGAACACGAATTTTAAACGTTAATAACTTTTTAACGAAGCCTCAATCAACAAATTGGTATTCTTGGTTTCATTCTTATTTTGACCTCTAAAATCTCCCATTAAAATTTTATATGCCGGATAATTGGACTATATCTACATATGAAGTGATAAAAAAGGGGATGTAATTACAAATCTTTGATTATAGATTGTATTTACGGTAAAGAATTTTTTTCTCGAAAATGGGTAGGATTTCGGGGGTGTGTGTATTCACCAAAAACGATTGTAATTAACCCCCGCAACCGAAAATATTTTTTTTAGAACGATATGAAATTTTTTAATTTTGTTGAAAAGTTTCACACCTTCTCGAATTTTTTTCTAGAAAGTGAGTAGGATTTCGGAGGTATGTCTATTGATCAAAAATGATTGTAATTGACCCCCGCAATCGAAAATAATTTTTTCAGACCGATTTGAAATTTTTTTTTTTCGTCGAAAAATTTAGGCACCTACCCCCTGTCGATTTTTCTTAAAAATTAGTTTTTTAATTTTGATAATTTTATTTGACGCCCTACAGAAAAGTTGTCTAATACTTTTTTGTAGGTACCCATGAGCTCTACTTCAGAAAAAAGTTTCATTGAAATATATTCACTATTGTAGAAGTTATGGCTGTTTGAAAATTGGACCATTTTTATGAGGTTTTCATCATTTTGCGGGGTCAAGGACCAACTTTTCGAATATATTTGCGATTTGTACATATTCTCCATCAAAATACGCGTAGTTTGCTTTTTTAAACATTAAAATCGTCCAATCCGTTCAGGAGTTATGACATTTTAAAGATTCGCATGAAATTTCGGGGAACCATTTCTGGCCTCACATTAAATTTTTGTTTAGGAATTTTTTCCTCGAAAATGCGTAGGATTTCGGGGATATGTGTAATGACCAAAAAAGATTATGATTAACCCCCCTAGCTAAAAATAATTTTTTTAGAACGATTTGAAATTTTTTTTTTCGCCGTAAAATTTTAGAAGACTCCCGTCGATTTTTCTTAAAAATTCGTTTTTGATTTTTAATAAATTTGTTTGACGCTGGACGGAAATACTTCAATTATTAATTTCTGACCCCATGCACCTTAATAATTTTTTATTCTATATTCAACAGATTTTCGAATGGGATGATTAAATGTTACACATTATACTTACAAAACTCAAGGTGTCCTTCATATTTGGATAAAAGAGGAAATCAGCAAAAAATTAATTGTTGCTGTATATGCTCCTCTTTATATCAAAAATTTTTTTATGCAACGTGTAGTTTACAAGAAAAATTAAGATGAAAGAGTTAAATGACTCACTCTGTATATATATTGCATATAACATTTTATATTGCTACACTATATCATACTATATTGTATACTGCATTTCTAAAATAATCTTTGCAAAATTCGCTCAGCATCCGTTCCGAATTTCGCGAGTTACGAAAAATCATGGCGGTACAAACGCGAGTCGTCACGATGAAATAGATGTTTCTGTTTTGTGTTTCGAGATCGCGAAGTATTTTCGACGCGGTACACGATCTGAAACGTCGCTCGAGCGGGCCAATATGCTTGATTAATATCGAGGTTAACGGCTCTGGCTGCTGGTCTCTTATCGGGTTTGCATACAATGTGTTATAGGAGTCGTTTATTCCTGCCAAAAATATTACACTCTTGACCGAGAGTGCTAGAAACCCGCTTCAATCGGGAGACAAAGTAGTTGAAAAACGCTCGAAAGTTTCGAGATCCTCGTGAAGGATGAAACTTCTGCTGGTGTTTTGTCTTCGTCGTTCTACGACCTCGTTTCTTCATCCAAACTCACGGACGTACCTGCGGAATATAATTTGTTTCGCATTTACGTTAATTTTTACGACGATGCAAATTTTCTTGGACGATCGAAACGTCTTTCCAAGTGTCGAGTTGACGAGTTTCCATAGTCTCCAAATTCGATTACTACATTGTATGTAAATTGTTCATCTAGTACCATCTTCTTGTAAGTTAAAGCTCAAAACTATTTTAAAATAATCAATTTGTACGGGTGAAAATTGATCCACGTCTAAAAATAGGATAAATTCTTTTTAGAAAATATCAGAGGACAAACGGGAATTTACAAAGTTTAGACTCTGTTCCAATTCATTTTGGATCTATGTCGACCGTATTTCACCGTGTATCGTTTATCCATTTCGCGTAGACGAAGACAGAGAGCAACGAGAAACAATACGACGGAGATAATTGGTTAACGCGTAAGTTGTACGCGATTCTGGCAACGAAATGTTCAACTGCGAATTTATTCGTGACCATAAATTTCGTCGAAATCGTAAATCGACGCCACCGGTTGTATCAAGCTTACACCAGTTTTACTACTACTTGTTGAACGGGTTCCGTACTAAAACTAGCATGGATCTCGGGCTTTTACTCTTTCTCGCGAACTTCGCGTCTTCTATATTGAATTCTTGGCTGCGTTCTTGCCGGGTACCGGCTTGTCCGATTCGTAAGCTCGAATTTTAAAACATTACGAAATTATGCAAATCGTTTGTCAAACGCAACGGTTCCTCAAATCACTGATGATATTTTCTCTCTATTTTCATCAGTCCTTCCGTGCATACATCGTAGGTTATACAGATTCTTCGTAAGAAAAAATAAAAGTACTTTGTACGAGTCTTTATTTTTGAAAAAATGGAGTTTGAAAATTAACAAGGCACGCGTGAAGTAGAGTTTGGACCTCAGCGTAAGTAGAAACAGCGAGCAATGGTTGGACGCGACCATTTCTGGTCGAAATATGCGACATATTTAAAGATTAATATTACATTATTTCTATTATCAGTTCGAGGTTCAGTGGTATAGAAATAAAAATTATAATTTGTAATTATTTCTTTCTCCTTATTTCGTGAAGTAGAGTTTGGACCCCAGCGTAAGTAGAAACAGCGAGCAATGGTTGGACGCGACCATTTCTGGTCGAAATATGCGACATATTTAAAGATTAATATTACATTATTTCTATTATCAGTTCGAGATATAATTTGTAATTATTTCTTTCTCCTTATTTCTGTGTTATTTCTTCTATAATAAATTTTTTGAACGGACAGGGAAGGAATAGGGGTAGGTCGGAAGACCCAGTAAGCTGCCTAGTATTATTTATGGCCGTACATAAATTAGTCGATTATGATTAATTATTAATTCTTATTTTTATTTCAAATGAAATTTGCCCAGGTCTGCTCATATTTCGTGTTCAACGATTACTCAATTGCTACCTTTGTATGTACCATCAAGATATTTAAGAAATCACTTTCTATTTTACTCTGTAATTTAACACACAACGTTTGGATCTCAAAATTGTGTAAATAGAATGATTCACTGAGCGATAATGTTTGTGAGGCAGGCTTATGGCCGCAGGATGGCGCTTTACGTTGAAGCACTGGTCGACCGTAGGGGAACCCCCAAGTAAAGCTCGCCAGTCGGTCGCGGGGAATTCCCGTGTTTGCATATTACTATCGAAACAGTTTTGTAAAATATCTCTTCTTCGCTACCTTTCTAATTTCGCTATATGATTTATTAGATCTGAATAAATTACATTATCTATTACTATTGGACCACAGTTTGACTACGTAAAATCGACATCTGCAGTTTCTTACATATTACATCTTTGTACTAAAGGGTTTAATCACGTTAATAGATGAATAATAATAATTTATGAATTTCAGTCGAATGAAACTACCGATAATCACCGGTAAAATACCTGTAAATTAAAAAATGGCGTATTTAAAATGATTTCATTTTTTAATCGGTGAATTTAATTTATCATTCTTCGCTGTTCCTCGTCGATGGCGGACGCTTATGGCTTGGACGAAAGCTCGGAAAGTGATTTGTCGGTGCGTGCCTCGGGGCGAGCTAGATGCTAGACTGAAAATAGAATGTAATTGCGCGTAGGCATTGCGAAGCAACGGGTGGTAAGTTCGCTCGAAGGACGGCCGTGCTACGGAATGCAGATGCACGCAGGTGCAATTGCGTTGCAATTTTGTCCCCTCCGCGAGCATTTCCGCGTGACGACACGCGTCCGTTCATGCTCCGATCCGTGACTGCGGAATTGATCGAACGCCATTTTCGCAAGTCGACCGTTTACTATCGATTCGTTTCGTCCCATCCGTACTTACATCGACGTCTCGTAAAAACAAATCGAATTTTCCGTGTCGTTCGCTCGGCTCTTTTGAGCTCGATCCGACAGGGGGGCCGGATACTCCGTCGTTTGAATATTATCGATTGTCGAACGTTTACATGACTTGTTGGCGTCGAGCGCGTTAAACGTTGCCGCGCTTTCGCGCACCGGGTGACCCAGAAGACGCTGTTTCTCGAACCTTTCGATCGCGAATTTCCCATCGGGCCGACAGAACACGAGAAACGAAATTCCCACTGAAATTCTGAACAATTTCGAGATTTATTCGAGATTTTGTAGGGAAGACCGGGGCTAGAAGTTCTGATTTTGAGAAAAAATAAAAAATGACTAGGAAATAATGTAGTCACTCCTGATTATTGTTAAATTTAATATATAAGTTTTTCATAGAAACTCGGTTTTTTGTGATTAGTCGAAGTGGAACTTCTTACTTCTCTTTGGGGTAAGTTGTTACTAAGAAATGAGTGTTACTTTCTAATGAGACATTTCATTCTCTGATGTAAAAGAAAATTTTATTAATAAGGTTTGTTTATTAACTTCGGATTAACACAAATATACCGAGTGTTCAACCACCTCTGGGGAAAATTGTAATGGGAGATTCTAGAGGCCAAAATAAGACGAAAATCAAGAATACCAATTTGTTGATTGAGGCTTCTTTAAGATGTTATTAACGTTTAAAGTTCCGCCTGTAGAACGGCAACCTGCGAACAGCTGCGTACGCGTGATAGTGGTTCTCACTCAGCATGAGAGACTCTACTCACTGACGTATCGACAGCCTTACAGTTTTCTGAGTGAGAGCCGCTATCGTGCGTACGCAGCTGTTCTCAAGTTGCCGTTCTACAGGCGGAACTTCAAACTTTAATAACTTTTTAACAAAGCCTCAATCAACAAGTTGTTATTCTTGATTTTCGTCTTATTTTGGCCTCTAGAATCTCCCATTAAAATTTTCCCCCAGGGGTGGCCGAACATCCTGTATATGTCGGAGAAACAACGTCAGTTCCTAGAGTATACATTACAGTTTCAAGCTCTTTTTGAGTTTTTGTCAATTCTGTTTTCTGTAGCTCATACTATGATAAATTAAATGTTTATTTTCGTTTCCTCAATTATTTGTAATATGTCTCACTTCAAGAACTTGCTTCTTTATAAAAAAACACCAAAGCGAACATAAAAAATCGCGTTTTACAGTAGAAGACTTCCTCGAGGGTTAAACTCGCTAAAACGATGAATTATAAAATAAAAGTATCGAAGTATATCGCATAATCACTCGTCGAAGGGAAGAGTATTATCTCACAAATAATGGACGAAGCTAAAAATCATCATTAAGTAACATAATTCAGTTGTCCACTTAAGCGGAGCATATAACGAATGCTGCCAAGTTATCTTATATCGCATGTTTAGCGTGTACTAGTGTGTCATCATCTCTCATCTCTCTCTAAAATTTTCTCGAATATGCTCGAGTTCACCGAACATCGTACATTTATTTCGAAAGTCGGAGAACCGTGACACTTTTTTACGTTTCTTCTCCCTGAGGAGACGATACGAAACGTTTCTTTCCACGGTGTCGCGTTTCCGCCATTCGATTCAACGTTCTTGTTTCATTCTGGTGCTTCGACTCGTTTCTTTACTGCACGACCCTCGTAAAGAACCACGTCCTTTACGGGGCTAAAAGTTCCCCGGGACGCGCGGATTCGTTGAAATTCGTTCGGTTTACTGATCGTACGTTTCCTCTACTGGCATACGATACGCAAACGAGGCGTCACGTGCGCGCGCGTTTACTTTGCATACACCGTGGTACGCGAAGTTCGTGTCTATCGGGAAATCAATGAGTACATGAACTTCGCGGTAGTTCCGTAACATTCTCCCGCATCAATGACCGTAGAACGCAGACTGTCATTTGCTGTGACAAAGGTTGACTTCAAACGTTCGGTTTCGTATTTCTGCATGACGTGATCCAATAAAAATAACTGGATCGTGTAAATCTTCGATGGACTACAAAACCTTATCGGACCGCTGGTAGCGCTGAAACGTCTCTGCAAACAGTTTCTTTTAAAACCTTAACTCGCGAGTGCCAAAAATAATGGAAAATATTTATCGAAATTAACGCGCAATTTTAAAACTCTAATATTCAAAATTTTTAACATTTACAAGGAAACTACAATCATGAAAGAGTTGCTACTGGTCATCAGGATGAATTTTTCGTATTTAGTTTTGATTTGAAAATATTCGAAACAATATATGCGATTCTAATTGTTAGTTGTATGTTGGTGACAGACGTGTTTCTAAAGCATTTTTTGATGTTTAAATAATAATAATTACAGTTAAATTTTCCGCTTATAATTTAGTATTCGAATACAACAGAATTTTATTTTTCATTTTGAAATATTCGAACAAAAATGGTATTTTTACTATTTGAACGTTGTACAAATCTCTGTCAGACGCGACAAGTGTGCGTTAAGGATCGTTTAAAATCTGATTGGACCGGGAAGCAGGCACGATTCCAGCATGAGAATTAAGAGAATTTACATATCTGAACCGCGTTGTCGCGTGAAATAATTAGAAACCCTTACACCAGCGCGATAAGAATTCCTTTAACGAACTATTAAATCGTACAATTTTCGTGGAATTTGGCAGAAACGTGGTAAACACAGTCGAAGAACGTAGGTTGGAACTCAATTAGAGTCTCGTTTGGTCGTAAAATTCATTTGTCAGATGCAAATTGAGGCAGTGCGATTACGTTGAAAATTCTCGAACATTTTCCATTGCGTCAGAGTTTGTAGAAATACATCAAATGAAAGACTCTTTTTAATTACTTTCAATCTATATTTAAAAGGGAAACTTGATTCCATTCTAGTTTGGAGCTGTAAAAATGTTGGAAGCTGAAATTTGAGAGACACTGAACCAAATATTGGAAAGTTATTAGAAATAATAAAAATCTTTACACCGTCGTAATGTCGTCGATAGCACCGTCAAACACGAGGTTGCATCGAGGGTTCGTTGACCTCGTTAGAGCGAACAGCGTTGTTCCGCGACGAAATTAGCCACCGATAAACGGTCGAACACGCGTACTTGAACTGTAGGTTCAAGTTTAACGATCCTGTTCTACTTTTCCGCGGACGCCTTGGCGGAAACTACGGACACTCGGTACGATTGCTAGAAGTTGTTCCACGACGCGGTAAAATGCACCCTGGCTGCCATTATTGAGTCACTTTAAAGAGGGTTACACCGCTACGAAATTTCCGTGTAAGATACTATTAAATTTTCGAGCACCACGAGATAAGGGGGGAAATCGAATTTGTATGAAAATCATAAATAAAGCGTTAACAAAATGCAAGACAAATATTTTGTCAGTTGGATATTTGCATTTGAACCAATCATAGCTTTTGTAATTATAAAAAAATTTACTCGACTGGATTTTTGAAACTTTATCATAGTTTTGTATAATAAATATTTAGTTCCATTGCAATGTATATTTCTTCAAGTATCTATCGTTTTAATTTCTTTGATGCAAATAAATACACCATAATTGTCGGTAGTTCTAGTGTTAACGGATGAGGTAAAATATTTAAAAAATTGACAGAGATAAGAGAATGAATATAAATTTTGGTTTTCGATAAGTAATGTCTGAAGAAAAGAATAAAATATTTTAACATTTGTTTTTATTAATGTTTAATAATATTAGTTGGGTGGTGGTCCTTGGAAGTTTAGCTTGAACACCCGAGAGATGTCACTCTTTGTAGGTCCTTGTGGCGACATAGTAATTTAAAAAACCTTTTTTAGTTTTCCAAAGATTCTAAGGAATGAACTTTACATTATTATAAACCGTGTTGGAAATATATAATAAATAATAGTAGAAGAAATACGTTACATCCCATTTGAGTTAGAAAGGACGGGTAAAGCCCTTGGCCGATAAAAAGCCCATTCCTCCCGGAACTGGTTTTTCCAGCTCCGAATAGTACTAAAAACAAAATGTATTTTCTCTAACGTAAACTCGCGAGCCATAAAAAGCTAATGAAAAATATATAAGTATTTATAGAAGCTATTTTTAATGCTACATATTTTTACGATGTGCTCTAAATAAAAACCTTTACACAGAAAAGTTTCTTTCTAACTTTTGCGAAATATCTCCGTATTTGATCGTGGAATTAGCCATAAATATGTTTAGAAATTTTTTAAGGTTAGTCGTATCAGTAAACTTGAAATATAAAATACAACTTTTTGAATTTTCGTTTCAATTAACGTCTTCGTTGTCGAATTAAAAATTGACAACATTTTTATACTACGATATTGTTTGTTTCGCGCAATAATTATACTCGTTTCCTATAAGGAAGTAATATCGAGGAAAGACCAATTTCATCACGCCATTTTCTCTCCTCCGCCAATCAGTAGATTTGTCCCGGTCACGTGATGCGCGTGCAATCCGTGAAACAGAACGACCGAGGTTCGTGGAGGAAGATCGTTCCGCTGGAAAACGCGGAACGGCGCCCATTAAGAAGATTAACGAAGTCGTTCCGTTTCGATAAGCCTCTAGATCAAGGCCCATCGATCGCCATGACATTGCCAGATCGATGCGTTCCGTTGATTTCTGCACTGAACTCGGTGGCATGGCCGAGTCTTCCGCGGCGGCCGCCTTGAAGTATTCATAGCTTTGTCGTATCGCCAGGACGTCGTTGATACCTATAACAACTCTAGTCTCGAAACGCGCGCCAAGAATAAGTACGTTGTATCGCGTAAACACACCGCGGGACCCACCTATAGGCTACTCTATACAGGGTGGGCCACTATTGCCATTTAAATTTGTGTCATTATCTCCACGGGTAGCGAAAAATATTTCAGATGAAGTTGAACGGTTTTAAGAGGGGCATATTCTGGTGATACTAGTGTTTTAGGTCATCAACGATGGAATTATATATTTTTTATTGTATCAATTGATGCTCCTTTATATTCTTTACAAAACAGTACTAACCTACTTGTAGTAAGAAATCATTTAGGAGATATTTTAATTTTAATTTTATTAGGAAATTGTGACTCCTTTGTTAACATTTTCTGAATCGACAGATTTATGATTCACTTACACTGTGTAATGTATCTAGTGTTATTTACATTCAGTGGTGATATGAACACTCATATTAATCATGGTGGTCAGCATACAACTTATTTTTTAAATTGAACTATTCTCAAATGTTTACATTTCATAACGTTGTTGAATAAAATTCATAATATTGACGAAAGAGTCACGATTTTCTGACAACATTAAAATTAAAATATCTCCTAAACTAACGAATTTTTAACATAAATAGATTATTCCTTTTTTTTCAAAAATATCAAGGAGCATCAGTGGATGCAATAAGAAATATATGACTACATTTAAATAATCGTTGATGACCTTCATACATATGTTCTCTACACGTCCACCTACAAGAAAAGTATAATATTTTTCGCTAGAAATAATGATCCACCCTATTTTATCAAATTGACGTCTATAAAATTTCTCGAACGAAACAAATACAAAGGTAGCTTTGAAGATATTTTTTATTCAAGTGTAAGAATGTGTTTCCCTACGTTCATTTGTCCGTTTGAATCGTTTTATCCGCGATTCGAGAACATCTGAGCAAATTTTCATAAAATTTCGTAAGCGCGAGTAAAACTTTGGAACTGAAAAAATGGGTTGCTTTATATCAATACGGCTGATTTTTTTCAACGGACGTCCGGACGAGCCGAGTTGCGAGAAAAAGCTAGTTACGGATAAGGGTGTTGCTCGTTAGAGAAGTGGAATAAGCCAGCAGTCAGACTAGTAGCACGGACAGAAACTTCTCGGCCGCGGAAGACGATGCTCGTCGGCGAATGGGATTAATGAAACAGCGACTGGAATTCTATCGCGCGTATTTGTTTCTTTTATCGTATGGAATTTGTGTAAGACGGTGTATAAAACACGAAACGACTAAGAGAGTAATCGATAAAGGAAGGTTAGGTTCGTTTGTCAGGAAGAACTAGCACCGTGTAATTCGTAGACGCGTCGCGATTCGACGAAATGCTATTAGATATGTCTGTTGTAAAGGTTACTGACGTAGTTTATGACGGCAAGTAGACTGCATTAATTTTAAACGAATAGGTGGGGCCAAGCTCATGAGAAGAAAGTGCAAATGTACTTTAGTCTGAATATTAAAAGTGGACCTAAGAGTCGAATGAGAAGGTCAAAAGTGCACCTAACAGACGATAATAAAACTATATGACCTGTTGGTGGAATCGAATATACAGAATGTTCAATTTTAGTATATAAATGCAAATTGCTCACTCACTCAAAAAAATTCATTACTGAAAATATAATGTTTGACGAAGAATATTCTACTTCCGAAAAAAAAAATTGTAAGTCGTTTTAAAAAAATATTTTCGGTTGCAGGGGTCAATTACAATCATTTTTGGTGAATAGACATACCCCCAAAATCGTATGCACTTTCGAGAAAAAATTCATTACTGAAAATGCAATGTCTGACTAGGAATATTCTACTGAAATTTTTCGACAAAATTAAAAAATTTCAAATCGTTCTAAAAAAAATATTTTTAGTTGCGGGGGTCAATTACAATCATTTTTGGTCGATAGACATACCCCCGAAATCCTACGTACTTTCGAGAAAAAAATTCTTTACCGAAAATATAATATGAGGCCTGAAATGGTTTCTTGAAATTTCATTCATATCTTTAAAATGTCATAACTCCTGAACGGATTGGACGATTTTAATGTTTAAAAAAGCAAATTACGCGTATTTTAGTAGCGAATATGTAGCAATTATAAAAATATTCGAAAAGTTGGTCCTTGACCCCACAAAATGAGAAAAACCCCATAAAAATGGTCCAATTTTCAAACACTCATAACTCCTACAATAGTGAATATATTTCAATGAAACTTTTTTCTGAAGTAGTGCTTATGGGCACCTACAAAAAAGTATTAGACAACTTTTCTGTAGGGCGTCAAACAAATTTATTAAAAATGAATAACTAATTTTTAAGAAAAATCGACAGGGGGTAGGTGCCTAAATTGTTCGACGAAATTGAAAAATTTCAAATCATTCTGGAAAAATTATTTTCGGTTGCGGGGGTCAATTACAATTATTTTTGGTGAATAGACACACCCCTGAAATCCTACGCACTTTCGAGAAAAAAATTCGAGTAAGTGGACAAATTTTTCGACAAAATTAAAAAATTTCAAATCGTTCTAAAAAAAATATTTTCGGTTGCGAGGGTCAGTTACAATCATTTTTGGTGAATAGACACACCCCTGAAATCCTACGTACTTTCGAGAAAAAAATTCTTTACCGAAAATATACTGTGTTGTCAGAAATGTTTTCCCGAAATTTCGTACGTATGTTTAAAAAATCATAACTTTTGGATGGATTGAAGTATTTTAATGTTTCAAAATTCAAACAAAACGTATTAATGGAGATTACTTTTTAACGCAGTCTCAATCAAAAAATTGTTATTCTAGATCTGCGTCTAGAATTTTTAGAATCTCCCATTAAAATTTTTCCCAGGGGTGGCCGAACACCGTGTACATTGAAAACAATTGAAACCATTGCCTTGAATCTAATTTCACATCTTACAAAAATCTAATTCAATATAAAAAATGCTTCTGTTTACATTTCGTGACTTACTGTATATACAGACACATTCCTAACATAATCTTTAGAATCGATACAGAGAAATTAAAATTAACATCTTGATGATACAGCTAGTCATTACTACTGCATATAATTCTCTGTAAAGTCAAATTCTGAATCATTTCTCTCGAATGTGACGACCGTAGATTAATCAGATATGTCAAGGATAACCATCACATCGAATCCATCTTATCGAATTTGCTATTTTCACCTCCAAAATCGTGATCAGCGACCGGAAACTCGTCGCAGAATTCGTGCAACGAAAGGTCAACGGTCGAATATATCAAATATTGGTTAACCAGCAGCATGTTTAACCAGGTTCCCGTTTAGACGCAGACAAATGAATCCAGTTTCATCGTTCGTCATATTTTATCGCGAGAGAAAGTCGTGCCAACTTGGCGACCGGTCGGTCGGATTCCCCGAAGTGCAAGGATCGCGACAGAGGGAACGACGACCGATTTCTTTCGGCGTTTTCTCTCGTCGTCGCGATGCTCGGTGACCCGCGAACAAAGATCCAAGCGCGCGGGAGAGGCTGCCAAAAATTCTGTGGGCGTGATTTTTGGCCAGATCGTTGGGACGAACAGACATCGAGGGTTTTTCATTTCGAGTCGCGGGCGCAGCGCGACGTTCTGAATTACGGTGACGGTGTGTCGTCGTAAATCTCGTCGCGACGCGGTGCCATTTTTCACGGCGAACCTTTCGTGACCATTCGTGGTAATGGCGCTCGACGACGATCGTGAAACAGAGGCGAATTCGTGGGTCTCGACAGCAAAAATTCTTTTTATCGTTTGTGGGTCTCAAGATGTCGAGGTCATTGCTAGTTTTTTTTGACAGAAATTACAGTTTGGGCAACGATAAAGGGAAAGAAATTGGCTCGAAATAAATATGTATATGTTTAATACACGCAAAATGACTAGATTGTATTGTATGTATTGTCTCTTTTGGCGTTTGAGAGAGAGAGAGTGAATTAATTGTGGCACTTCACAAATTTACGGCGCCAGTAGCGTTGTACCGTTATCATAAATTAGAATCGCGATTTGAGTATAATAATTGCTACAATATGACTGCACAGGATCTTCCACGATTGCTATGTTCTAAAAAATGAGAATGAAAAATCGTGTAAAAATAATCGAATGAATGATTTATAGAAATATTGGGATAAGATTTAGAAAATTTTTCAAAGCTTTTCAAGTAGTTTATGTTTTTCGTCATGACATAACGAGCAACTAAATAATATTGTATCTTGACTAGAGAAAAATAGTAAGTATCATAAAGAAATCACAAACATACAGATTTTGAACGTGAATCTGTAGTGTAGATATACAAAATTTATTGGTGTTATCTAGAATTTAATTTGCTAGAAAACTTTAATATAATTTAAAATTGTCTTGTATTTCGTAATATAATAATAATTATGGCTAATATTTCCGCAAATAAATTAGCCCATATTTTCCGTCGGAACATAAAGAACAACCAAACAAAAATTCATCCGGATTAAACAGCAACAGTAGGGGATATAGAGGAATCACAAACACACAGATTTCTAATTTCATAGCAAGTATACCCGTTGATGCTCACTTATTATCAAACAATCTATAGTTACACCTACTTTACACTTAATCTACCGAATAATATGATTAATTTCTTAATCTTTTTAGTATTCTGAGTTGCAAGAATCTAAAATAATAAAAGATTTGACGAAGATTTGCCTAGATACCGGTGCTCTATTCGCGATGCGTGTTTACCGAACGCGTTAAATAATCTATCAAGCGATGAAGTCATAGCACCAGCCCATCCTCTAATTATTTCTAGCACTGTTATAAACCGTTCCACGAACTCCCTCGATCATTCCACCCCCCTGGCAACGAGCGAAAGAAATTCCAAAAATATTCGTGCAACAGGCCCGTCGCCTCCGTAGCTTCCCCGCGCTGCGTCAAGAACCCCCAGGTGTTCACGGTCCTTGCATGCGTCGCGACGCCTCGTGCACGTCAGCCAGTGCCAATCGGTCGGTCGAAAAGAGCATTGCGATCTGATCTCCGGTATCCCGCGGCGGGCGTAAACGAAAATCGACAGCCATCGGTGTTTAGAAACCTGTGAAAATAATCTCGCTTCATCGTTCGACCTCGTCTCGCCCATACGATAATAAACCAACCGTCACGCATTTTGCCACCCACAGAAAATATATCGAAGGTTAAGCTCGTCGATATACTGGACAGTACCATGATTATTTGTCGGCATTTTTGTTCGATTCGAATAGTAAAATTAGTAAATATATTTCACGAAATTAAACAATTATCGCTATTCGTTTCCATCGATTTTAAACTAAGGTCCTGAAAGTTTGATAAATTTTTTATGCAACTAAATCCTCGATAAATTTGAAGCTCAAGATCTTCTTAAAAAGTGACGTACACTTTTACTATATTGAAAGATGGCAAATAATAATTGTACACCTCGATAATAAATGAACTTTTTAATAGTGTGATATTTACTCTTGAATTGCGTTTAAACTATTAACGTTGTTGATAATACGAATTGAAACATTTTTATAGAGTTTTTTATATTTGTTAATGTTTGTGTAATTATTTTTTGTCCAAAATCAACGATTTACGAAATATTTGCAAAAAACTATGAAGCTGCAAGTAATGGCGACTCTTTGTCTTTCGTGGCTATTCTAACGAATTATTTATTCTACTGCAAACCTCTGAAAAAATCGATTTATTGTTATCGTCTCTCGAAGAATAAAATCCGAAAAATATATGTGCAGAATTTAATGTCCAAACTCCTCGTTTCTTTCATATTTTTTTAGTTTGCAACACGTAGAATGGAAACCACGGCGTTTCTATTTACCACGTTCTAGAACACACGTAATCAGTACTATTTCACTTGCAAACAAAAATGTATACACATTCAATAAATATTGATAAACTAGCGTGAAATATTTCGATATAAAAAAAATGATCGAAGAGGGCCTTAATTAATAGTACGCATTTTCGATTTGTACTTGGTGGGTCGGGATATTAGAACACACGAAATCAGTATTTCACACTATTTCACTTGCCAACAAAAATGTATACACCTTCCATAAATATTGATAAACACGTGTGAAATATTTCGATATAAAAAAGTTGTGTAATTCGCTGTCCAAAAAAAAAATCGAAGAGGGCCTTAATTAAAAGTACACATTTTCGATAGAGTATCCCTTGAAATATCTCCGCGAACGTCGAAAACTTTTCTAGTTATTAATTTGTAATTAATTAATTAATTATTTCACTTGCAAACAAAAATGTACACACGTTCCGTAAATATCGATAAATATGCGTGAAGTATTTCGATATAAAAAAGTTGACTAGTTCGCTGTCAAAAAAAAAAAATAATCGAAGAGGGCCTTAATTAATAGTACGTATTTTGGTAGAGTATCCACGTGAATGTCGAAAACTTTAGTTATTAATTTTATTTGTATTCGGTGGATCGGGCCAGAATTGCCAGCAGTGGTTGGCGAACGATAGCGGACCTGGTCACCGTCGCGACGCCTCGTGCACGGTCGGCGTCGAGGACGTCGCGTGGCGTAGCCAGCTACCCTCACTTTCGCCGCGTCGGCCGTCGAGGACGCGCGCGTCTAGCATTCCCCCTGGCGATCGATCGATCGTCCGTTGATCGAGCTTCCGTTCGGGAACAGTCAGTGCTCGAGGAAGGAATCGGCGGGCCTCTAGGAAAGATAACCGTAAACGGGAGGTTGTTCGAGGACCTTGGCGCGCGCACGATACACATCAAACTCGCGCTACGTGAATATTTCAAATCGTTTTATCGATCTATCGCGGAACACGTGTCCCGCGATCCGTGTGTCACAGTGATACCACGCGGGTTTTGAACTGCAGTTCCGTTTCGTCTCGCAACCACGCAACGAACGCACAAGGTACCGAGTTCAAGGACGCTGATCAGTGTCTCACTGTCGCCCGCGACTGTGTCTATTGTTCCCGTGTCAATGTTCCATGTTGGTTTATCTTTTTTTTTATTTGTGAATTGTGTGCGTGAATCCGTGGCTGTGAAAACAGGACGTACGCGTCCGGGGAACGTTCACTGTGAACCCTTATCCGTTCCACGCGCGGATCCTGTTACCCCGGAAATCGTCCTCCAAAACCCTTCGACTGTACATACACCCGGGAACCCTCTTTCGGCGATTCGCTGGTCTCTGTAACGCTATCTAGGAAGTTGATAACATCGATCGCTGAATGTGGTCGTGATCGTGGTTTCCTTTCGACACGTTGACCCGCCGTAGTCTTGCAATATGCAATTTTTGTGGCGCGAGAGGTCGATTTTCGATCGCGTCGGGATGTCCGAGGGATCGTTCGATCGATCCTGTTCGGGTAAATACATCTTTAACGCTTTGAGTGCTACCTTCATTCGTATATGACAGGATATTTACCACCATAGAGTTAGAAAAATTAATTTTCAAGTCGAGATGTTGAGGGAAATTAATTAGGATTTGCGAATTTTAGCAAGGTTACAAAAATAAGTAGCGAAACAAATTTTAGTCTAAAATAAAAATTTTTATTATATTATGTATTTTAAAAAATTATCTGATGTGGACTAATCAAAAAGCATTGTATTCTATGTAATGTAATAATGTAAAAGTATTGGAATTGTTTCCAATTTTACGAATTCCACCAAATAGCTTTGCATACGAATTTTCTAAAGTTCAATCTTGACTGGGCCTCGAATAAGCGGTATTTTCACGAATTTTTTGAAAGAAATGTGTGCTTTTAATCGAAATGAATTTGAAAACATTTCTTTTTAAATGTCCATATTTATTCATAATAAATAAATAACATTCTCTATCGCTTGACGTGCGATTTTTTAAAAATTAGTTCTCGAGATATCGATAAAAAAGGTCTCCATTTTTAATGTGTAATGAAATATGTAAGAAATACACATAAATCGTGTAGGCCAGGAATAGAATCTCACACTTAAATTATAAAGTTCTACATTACATAAGAAAGATGGTACATTACTCAGCGGATGATGGGGCAAGGCGAACACAAAAATGTCTAGAACATAAAGTTTTATAGGAAGAAAGATCAGTTTTCCATCAAAGGGAGCATGGAACTATCGATAAATCCAATGTGAACAGCGTCGAGTAATTTTTCTTAAGTCGCGGATCTTAGTCTGACCATAACGAAACAATACTACTTGCAATTTCTTCCTGGACCAATCTTTCTTCCTTCCTACAATACTTCTATACACAAGCAATGTTCAACAAAATTATTTACAAACATTTAGATTGAATTGCGTTACAATTTATATTTTGCTATACATTTTTTTCTTCTTATCATTTGGCGCAGTGTCAATAATTACTCAGTGTATTTAGAAGACAATCAGGATCTCCCATGTGATTTATATTATTCGTGAGTTCAGACACTAATTTCCAGCTTCCACTGAATTAGAAATCTCTGTCACTTTTCCATAGGTATAACATTTTGTTTAATATTGATTTCTTAGAGATGTATTTGCACGAAGAGGACCAAACAAATAGATGATCGAAAGGAAGCAATAAACTGTTTACCTCCAAAGTTGATGGATATGATCAATAATCTTGACAAACTCAATAAAAAATCTTGATATCGTATTATCTGTGATACATAAAGCAACAAATGAATTTCGAAATGTCGAATATTATTGTAATAAAAATCTTCGGCTAATAGACCTCTTCGGAGTTCACAATATACGATATAAAATCAATGGAGTGTCCTTAGTTCGTATACAAATGGCGATATAGTAAGTTCTCGAGTTACGCGGATTCGTAAATACTCGATTACGCTTCTACTTATGTCCTTGTGTAATACATATTCATGTATTTAGATATTAAACGAAATTTCCTTTTATTAATTTTACATTCTACAAAGAAACACGCGTAAATCCATTTAACATTTTTTAAGTCTGATTGGGGACACCACCTATGTCCAAGACTCAGATTTTTCGAAACATTAAAATATTTTTGTTTTAATTGAATACTACTAATAACGTCCATCGATATAATTGTTCAGAAACCAAGTACAATTTGTAATATAGAGGGATATTATATAGAAAAAGAAAGATCAGTCTTCGGAAGAAGTTCCAAGTAGTATCGAGTCGTTTCAGTCAGACGTAAGACTCCTCTACTTAAAAGTTCCAATTATTCTTTCCATCGACACAATAATTTTCTTAAAAGATGCATTTATCTGAATTTTATTTTACCTTCATCTAGAACTAATCTTTCTTTCTTCGTGCAATATGATCTGTTCGCGCAATTTTAAAAAATATTCGTAGCAAAATAACCGTGCGACTCGAGAACTTACTGTAAACGAGAAACTTTAGTATTTACAGGTGTCCAATTTCATAAAAATGGCGGTCAATGTGTGGAGCTTCGTTGTATTTTTGAGTAGACGTAGAGAACTCTAACCAGACTAATCCTCGTAGTGTCGTGAACGTCTAATCAGATCGGTCCTCTTTGTCTAGCTGTTCGTTGCTTGTTGTTTGCTTTCCGTGTGAAGGTCCAAGAGTTTGTGCATGAAGTCGAGAAAGACAAAGGAAAGCAGCGTCGCGGTGGTTCTTCGGTCGCGTCGAAATCGAAGTAACAAAAGTTCTTGCACCGAACGTTGCGAAGTACAAGTCGCTTAACGACTGTGCCGAGATGTTGGTTTTAGGTCGCAAATCGTACCTGGGGACGATTACTGTCGTGCACGTGCCTCGTAACGGAAGATAGGCGGTCTCCAGTCGACGTCAAATCGGTAGGAAAATTATCGTGGCTCGAGGGAAACTCGTTCCTTTATTCGGTCTACGGTTCAGCGTTAGCTCAAATTATTTCTCAGGTCAATTATTAGTTGCGTTCGTTACGTTTAATTCTTCACTCGCATTCGAAAAATACTACACGACTGTGGCAAGCTCGTCAGATTCTAATCTTATAATGTTGCTCGTGTTTGTCGTTCGGATCGATTGTCAAGCATTACCGTTCCTTCATTTCCTTCGAGTCGTGAATAAAATCATCATCAAACTTGGTTTAATTGGTAATCATCGATCAAATTTTTATACAAAATTATAATTTATACAAAATGTTGTTAGTTAATTGTTCTTCAAATACGACGAGACAAATTATGATACTCGTCTATGTCTTCTAGTGTATCTTCGATTCTTCGTTTATTACGCATCACGCTAATTTTATCATTATATATTAGTCATACCTTCTCTGTAGGATAAATATCACGATCTATCAGCTGTAAGTAGCATGTCATTCGATACAGAAAATTGTGATCACAAATCCGGGATAGTCGAGTTATTGTTTTGGTCATCTATAGTTCCCAATTCGGTGTACCCAGTTGTACTTTTAATTTGTAATCAGAATCGTAATAGGAGACGATAGAGATCTTCAATTTCCGCACGAACACGCTATCATTCGCTGTTTCGTCGACGAAGAGGCGCAATTATAATTGCAGACCTTGAAGTTTCCGTCGAGTTAAATCGAGCGCGGCTATATCGCCGTTTGCGCTAGAATCTAAGGGCGGAACTTAGATCGCGCGTAACTAAATTGTGAAACTTCTTTTCTTTTGTACGACAAGTTGGATCGAAACGATACAGGAAGATGAGATTAAACGTCGTTCGAAAGTAGGATCTGGGTTAGGTCTGGATTGCTCTGGGAAACTCGTCGACAGGGTCGTTTAAACAAGACCCGAGCTGTGCAAAAACAGATTGCATAATTGCAAAATGGCTTCGTTCAGCGACTAGAAAAAAAGTTTCGAATCGAGGCGCGAATTGAAATGGATTGCTGGAACCTGTAAAGATTGCTCCCGACAAGCATTTTAGTAATATTAATTTGTTCAAATATTTGTTTTGTTTATCTGTGTACCATTTCTAAGTTAGAAAAGATACTTGAAAAGTAATTAAAACGAAGCCATCTTCGAAATAAGATTAAATTTAATTTTCAAAGAAAAATATACTTTCGAATATTTTCTCTTACTAATTATTTTAAATATATTCATAATATATTTCGTAGTTTGTCAGTTGTATAGAAACAAATAAAATTGGTAGTTCTGACGATACTATTTATTAGTCATTAGTAAACGCAACGAAAAGTTTTGAAGTAATCTTCGTCGAAACTTCTGATCGGTAAATTTGAATTCCATCCAAGGACAATCTCTTCAGCTTCCAATATAGGAGGAAGGCTAGCCGCGGTATAAGTAATTTCGAAGGCCGGGGAAAATGGCGCGGAATAAAAGTTTTACGCGGCGCTGGTGATTGGCTAGATACGGGAAACGCTCGTTAAGACCCACTTGGAAACTTTTTACTGGACAGAAAGCGACTCTGACACCTCTCGCGTCGACGAATAAATCATTCCGGAATCCCCTAACGAAACCCTCGAACCTTGGCGCACGCGGAGCCACTTAATCGACGTGCACCTCTAACAAAACGAATAACTCGAGTGTGTCGAGACACATCGAACCGCTTAAAAACACTCATTAACACCGTTGGCATTCCCCTTGGCTGATGCCCCTAGCAGCGTCCATTTTTCCTCCGAAAACGAACCTTATTCCCCACGAAACACGCGATCGAGGGTTTCGATCGTAAGTGCAACAGTTCGGAGCACGACGGCTCTGACTCGTTAGACTTAAAGTCCCTACGTACGTAAAGTACCGTCTAAGCTAACGCAGTTTTTATATTTCTTCAATCTTGGGAATCAATAACAACGTTCGTCAGACTGGAAATTCTTTACAAATGAACAAAAATTAGTTTTGTCAATGCATAGATAACGATCAATTAAATTGAAATAATGCGATTATTAAATATACATTAGTTTTCTTGTGCTTTCTTAACGTTCGTGCTCTAAAATGTCCGTTATGGGTTGATATAGGGTAGTTACGACGAAGTTAAATGTTTTGACATTTTAGGATACTTCGTCGTATCGCTCTAGTAACCTTATATACCAGTCGCATAATTAGGTCGCGTTAAAGGGGGAAAGGTGGGTAGCACTAGGAACTCCCTCACGGTACGGAAATTATAATATAAAATATCGTGAATACACAAACTCGATTCGTTACGAGGTGGCAGCTACGATGACGGTACTTTACGTATCTAGTGACTTTGGTTGGCACGCCTGAACGGCGCCACCGCGCGGTACGATCGTGAACTAAACTCGGTGTAGGCTCCCGCCAAACGAAACGCTCTGGTGAATTAGTTGCTGATCGAATCGAAAACGAGAAACGGAAACACATAGTCGCGGACTGGACACAAACACACACATAGGGAAGCTTTCGTGATCGTCGAGCACCACCACCACCGCCGCCGCTGCTTGTTTAAAAACCAAAACTCGACACCGTGTCACGAAACACACGGTGATACATTTTGGACGTGGTTCGGTTCGTCATTGTCAGTCATGAATCTTATGTTCCGCAAGAACTTCAGCGGCGAGAAGGGCTTCGGTGGTGGTGGAGGAGGTGGAGGCGGATTGGAGGGTCGCACGACCCTAGGAGGCGCGTACACGTCGGGTACCTTGGGGTACTCGGGGCCACGTTTCGGCGTCGTGCGTGGCGCCACTCAGGCGGCCGTAGGGGCGCGAGGACCGATCAGACGGAGCAGAGAATTCGGCTACTTCCCGTCGATGGCTGATCACGAGCACCAGGGCTACGGGTATAGGACTCACCTGTTCCTTACGCCACCGTCAGGCGGCGCCCTTGGATCCCCGCCCGATGAACCGACCGAGCGATTGGGACCACCCCCCAGAAGGAACTCCGGGCCTCATGTTATCAAGTGGGGCGGTGGTGGGGGCAGCGGGTCCGCGCAAGCGTCAGGAGCTGCGAGCCAGGCGAGGAGGAAGACCCAATCCACGCTGCAGAAGGATCCTTCCGAACCTCCGACACCGACTGCCTCCAGACAGGTGAGCTACCTTCATAGAGCTGGGAAGATCACTGGGGTAAAGGAAATTTGGGCAGTATTTAGTATTATTAACCCTCAAGCACACACGCTCGAATATTTACGTAGAGACACAACTAGGTCTCTGAGACTCACCGCATCTTCAATCGCTTATATTTTGATTTGTTCTGCATGGATTCAAGTGTCTTTTTTTTTAATTGATACGTCAAAGATTTAAGAATAACACTGTGCAGGTTAAATTGTCAAATGAGTTTGTACAGTAAAGATTCACATTACAAATAATTAATTTAAATTATATTTACTTAATCTTTATTTGAGAGTTAAAGACTGAGTAAAATTTCTCCTATTGAAATAATTTTTCTGTTCGAAAAATTTACAATTCCTCCCAGAACTGATCTTTTAAGGTCTCAACAAAGTACAGGCACCGAGAATGATCTGAGAGGTATCATGGATTAGATTAACCAGGGTGAACGCGTTAAATATTCATGATTTTTGAAAAATTTATTGCAGTGGATGTACACGTTCGTGGAGTCTGTGGCCCGTACTATATGAATATACATTATTTATAAAGGACAAGAATATTTGTATTTTAACCCGGAGTTGATTTTTTATTCAAAATGGAGGCTTCATCCGGATAGATGTTCTCTCGTGGTATGCTAACAAATTTTAACCGCTGCCATTTGAATACCTTTTAACAGAGAATATCTTTAAGTACTAATAATATTTATTCAGACTTAAAATCCACATCTATGAATGACATAATATTATCTGTTTAAACGTAGATGTTCAATTTGTCGATTTATTTCTCGTCTTCATCGGAGGATTAGAGCAGTGGAAAGTGTGACCAATAGTCTGACAATTTGTGTGCGCCCTTAACTGTAGATGTACTCCGTTGAACAAATATAGCGATATTTTGTGAGGACAGTCTTTGGTAGAAAAGTCTTGCAGACTTTTACATTACACGTTTAACGATAAAATGCTTTCGTTCAAGAAATTGAAGTTATAGAAGATACAAGTACTAGGTTTTGTACTCCGAAGCGTCACTTTAGATATCTTTTAAGTGTGTCTCGAGCAGATTGAGCACACTCGAGGCAACGTTGTTCGAAAGACTATTTAACATAGCAGGTTATCCTCCTTCACGGTTATTTCATTTTTTAAGTACACTTACGTTATGTTATTTCGTAAAATAACTTTCGAAACTGATGATAAAAATTCACTGGGAGTTCTTTGTAAGATGATTTAAAAATGTTTGAAAAGATCGTTGCTCAAAACAGAGTCAAATTAAATTCAGTCAAATAATTCTTCTCGACTTCGACATTTGAAAGGAAGGAATTCCAAACATAAACTTGGCCCGTGTAACGTCGAGAAGGAACCTGCTTAGAGCCTCTGGCGATTCCAGGATGGTTCGCAGGTCCTATTTGCCAACCCCAAAAGGGCTAGAATTAATCTTCAATCATGGCGTCGGGTCGATCTAAGAGACGAACGATCTTGATGCACCCGATTGCACGCGAGAATCGTTCTCTCGTATCTAACCAGAGATTAGGATTCAAGTGTTGCCAGTTAGTAGAATGTGGGTTGAATTTAATCAGTCAGGAGCCACCTCAGCCACCGAGCTGGTTACAAAGCTTAAAAGTCGACATCCAAACCAGGCGTTGTCACTCGTGACTCGTTTGCGGTGAGACAATATCGTGTATCTCGATGTGTCGTCGACTTAACTCGTTCAATTTATCAAGGAGAAGTGCTCCGGCTCAGAAAACACAGCATTCAACGTGACTCTCGACGAGAATCTTCAATCTTTGTAAAATGCACGCTAAAAAGTGATTATGGCAACGATGAGGTCATAGTAAAGAATATTAACTGCATTAGGGCTTTTTTCGTCAAACAATATTACCCTCAATAAATTTCTACTTAAGGAAAACGAAAATAAGTCGAGTTTATTGAGTTTACACAGCAATTATTATTAAATATTTTTCGACTCGTAAAAAATTACTAAATATATAGGAAAAATTTATTTTTATTTAAGGGGGTCTTCTACTGTAAAACACGTTTTTTATGTTCTCTTTAATATTTTTTTATAGAAAAACTATACAACTTCTTGCATATTTTACATATATATTTATTACTCTTTCAGTAATATTTACAAATTTTTACAACGAGAAATAGTAGAAATTACAGTAGAAGACCCCCTTAATTATTTTGACTGAGAATATTTAATTTTGAATAAATTATGTATTATGTGTCTGGTCGAAGAATACTTGTACTTAAGGGATAAAATAACAAACGTAAGGGGGATTAGAATTTTATTAAAATCATGTTAATTAAATGATTATGAAATGCTTCTTTTACGAGAAGATCGAATAGTAAAAAAAATCGTACATTGACGCGAGACCAGAAACGAAATACCCTAGATCGACGAATGTAGGACCACAAAAGCCCAAGTCACGAAACGAGGGGTAGAAAGAGTTTCGAAGTACAGTTTTTTTTCCAATGGTCGACCGAACAAGACCGAGTAATCGTGCAAATTGTACGCTGTAACCCATCCCTCGAACAAGACTGGTCATCGACGAGTGGTTGGCTACCTGAAACACGGCTAGTCGGACACTCGTGACGATATTTCAGCGGGGAAGTGGATGCCTTGGGCCAGGATGCACGTACTGGGAGAACGACGAGTGCCCTCGAACACGGGATAGTTTCGCGGGACGGAATTATGGCGGAAACGAGTGGCCGTGCACGGAACCGGCCGCACGAAGTTACACCTACGCCGCGGCACGCAAACTCGCTATCTTATTGCACGCCAAGGCGGATCTCGCGACGTGCCATAAATTTTCTGGGAGCCGGCCGGACTATGCTCGATATCCGCCGCTCATTGTGCCCATTCCGGACCACCGATTGATCCCGAATTCCTGGCTAGATCGTTGCGCTGACTCGTTGTCTGAGGACCAGCAGGACTCCTGGTACATCGCCATTCCGACACGAAAAATCCAACTACGAGGCACGAATACTCCGTCGACGAGTCTACGATGCTTCTCGATGATTTCACGATCTCTCAAAATGGCGTCAAAACGCTTTACAAAAGACCTTTGTCGTTAAATGTTTTGGAAATTTTGTAAAGTTTACGGAGCCCTCAAAGATCTTAAATATTATAGTTTACAAGTAGCAATTTTCAAAATAAAATTAATTTATTAATTAATTTAGATGCTCCTCGATGATTTTACGATCTTTCGAAATGGCGTTCTTTTCTTGAAATGGTATGGTTTTCGATGTTTATAGAATTCAACAGAAATTTACTAAGAACCGACACCAAACAGGGATCAACTGTGTCAAATTGAAAAAATAATGCTTTATTATATGTAATGTCTGAAATTAACAATATAATTTTATGTATTATTTAATTTTTAATTTAATTCTTCTTTAAAAATTATTTCACGTGCTATGATTTTGACAATGCAGCCCTGACCTACAATCGCACCTAACTTCCACCTTACGATTCTCTGATGTACAGATTGAGGTTAGGTTGATCTATTATAACACGTACGATTTTTCTAATTATTTATATCAACTTTTCTTTTCCATATAAATATTTGTATACATTATATTTCTTATTTAATAATGCGTTTTCTTTGTTTTAATACTATCGTAGTGGAATCAGAATGTTCTTAGTGGTTTTGTAATAGCACGAATGGAGGTGTCGACTTATAAATTTCTTAACAATTGTCATTAATACTAATAACACAAGCGTAGGTTGGAAAGTTTGAAGGCCACTGTCATTGGACATTGGTTCAGCCATGTTGGTTGCTGGGGTTATAGTTGTTCCGAGAAGTGGATACAAACTGTCTTCCGATATTGGAACGAATTGAACGCGAGTGACCATGCAATGATTGTTTATGTGACGCTTATTTCTATTTTATCCTCAGGATTTACCCCTCAGTAGTGTTCAAGAGGAATAAAATGGCCTCTTCTACTGTGCATAGAACGTGTTTTATTTTAATATCGTCCAAAATAACAGTCATATTAAATAATATAATATTTCTAACGAAATTTGGAATATTCTAAGTTTAATAATTTCCATTATATTTCGTCGATTAAAATCTCATACCTTTGACCCAAATTTTAAGGGGTAGTTTTTGAAAAGATTTCAAGGAAGAAAAAACATTATCATTGCAGTATTCTAATTCTAATAATTTCAATTGTATTTTATCAATTAAAGTCTCCTACCTTTGCCCTAAATTTTAAGGGCAGTCAGAGAAGATTTCGAGAAAGAAAAAATTAAATACCCATATCGTTAGGATAAATTACAAAAGTAAGTGCACAGTAGATACTATATTACAAAAGTTCATTCGAAATTCAAGCTATTTTTACAAATTGTGTGTAGACTCGTGTCTGCATGGTATATTTATGCGAGACTTAAAGGTGGAGCCCTTTTCTTAGACCACCGCCCTGTTCGATGGAGGAAAAGAGCTTCATAAAGCCCAATAAAAAAATTCTCCACTTAAAAACAATTTACGAACGGTCTCGTGGCAGGCAGAATGGCGGAGCAAAAATTAACCTTCGTCCACTGTTAATCGGATACCGCGAATCCTGAACTCTATACTTTATTTCCACTCGAAAAAACGCGCCATGCTCGGCTGCATCGACGCGGAATAATATATCGCTGCGGAAGCAACATCGTTAAAGTTTTACGGGGTCAGCACTCGAGCAAATTAAAAAAATTGTCGGACGGAAATCCACTTTCGTGGAACGTGAAGCGACCCCCCATCTGTCAGTCGGACATTCGCAGCGTCTTCGGGAGCCGCTGGTTTTGTATTTCGCAGTTGACTTTACTCGGTTTCCCGCCGAATGTAAATATATCCGGAACGTTGTCGTTTCTGTTCGCCAAACGTGAAACCGGAGACGAGAAAACATCCTTTGGGACGATATGAAAAGAGGACAGGAAAATGGAATGGAAATTACGCGAGTCCTCTCAGCGAAAGACGCATTAGAACATTTCGTGCAAAATGAAACACTCGGGAGTCTCTTATGACTTCTAAATTTTACACGAATCGATCTTTGAAAAACTATTTGTACCAAGATATTTCTCGTTAAAGACACTTCACTGTGATCAATTAAAAGATACCCTATACGTGTCCTAATAAAAATTGATCTATTCGAGTATTTCATCTCGTTCTGAGATCTACGATAAATTATTCTAATGCTTCGAGGGAGCATTCGTGCAATGAAAATGGCGGTTGCAACGTAAGGTGTCCAAGGTTACGATCAGGGCTTGAACGAGCCTGTAAACTTTTATAAGTAGAAATTGAAGAGTAAAATTTGTAACTTATAAATTGTATGTTTTTCTATTTCAAAAGTCTGTAGCAGCATTTACTACTTAACAGATAAAATATAAAAGTTTTAACAATCTTTTACTCGCTTAACGTCATTTTACAAATAGGAGGTAGATGAGCGAACAACTCGTGATTTCTGTGCAATTGTTTAAAAAAATAACCGTTGTATCGGAACTGATTGATAATTTCAAGTGTCCTTCGTGCCTCGGTTACGAACTATCGAGCCTCCGCAGTCTTCGTCGCCACCCAAAAGTCTCCAACGTCGAGAATGTCACGCCCTGTCGTGCAAACTGTCCCAAAATGTCAGGAACAGTCAGAGGCGTTCGCGTGTCGCCATAAATCACGGCTGGTCTCCGGGTACTTCGTGCACCGCAACGAACAACGAAAGGAATCGCGTTAACCTACATCCTGGGACGACGCTATCGACTTCGAAATTCACTTGTTACTCCGAGGAGCAATTCGGCGGACGCGGGCGTTAAAAATGCAACGGAACCGGGCCTAGAAGGAAACTGTGGTAAACACGGGGCAACGGACGTCCTGTTTACGATCGACAGTAAACGAGTGCATCGGGAGAATGTATACGTGATCGGGCACGAAACGGCTCGTCGTTCGAACGGATTAATGGCCGCCCGGTGCAGGACCACGAGGTTTGGATAATTGAATAGCGGATGCTTCGTTAGCGGAGGATCGCTGGCACGATGGGTATTCTTGAGAATACGGCCACGACAGGGAGGGAAACGCCGAGACAAGCTTGCAAGTCATGCGAATAATGACATCAGACTCGTGGGAGGGATGTTTGAATATACAGTGGCGGGCAGATATTTAAAAAACATTTACATAATTACATATACCTTATACAGGGTTAGGCATATTTGAATTTGTCTTGATAACTGCTTTCATGCTGAGTAAAAGAATGTACATCATTCAATTTAAAAAATTGAAGGTTTCGTTTGTTTCTCGAAAAATATTGCACGTATAAAAAATTAGTATCATTCATCTTGTTGTGCATAAAATATATTAAAACTTTTTCCTCTTTCGGGCTTTTCATATACTTAACGTTTACGAGAAAAATGGTGGTCAAATTTAACACGAACACTCTGTATCAGATTTACTGTAATTTTATATCATAAAGCTGCATTTTATTTAACATTTTGTATTTTATTTATTATAATTGTACATTTTTGAGATAAATAACAATATACAATAGTAGTTTAGTTTGACGTATAAATTCCTATTGATATTAATAACAAACTTTGTGTTATAAATAACTGATATTTCTCTATGAAATAAATCTAGGTTCACTCTACATATTTTCAATAAATAATGGACAATATTTGAGAAGGTAACGAATGAATAACGCCAATGCACAAAAACAAACAGAACTTAATATTTAGTAGATCCTCCCTTATTTTGTATCACTTGAAATATCGTTTTAATAAATCAGCTTGTCGAATGCCATTTTTCAGCTCATTCGCGTTCGAAAACTGTTTTCCATTGGCATAAATCTTTCCAGCTACGATTCCCCAAAGATTTTCAATTGGGCTCCTTGAAAGCCAAAATGAAACTTCGATACTTATTCTTTGAAACCACTCTTTAATGAACTTCGCATGATGAATTGTAGAATTATCGTGTTGAAAAATAAAATTTTGTCCTCAAATGTCGTCGCCATATTCATCTAACACCAAGTCTAATATTTCGTGATATTTTTTAAAAATTATTTTTAAATTATTGGAGTTTTATTTTCCACTGTACTCATTTTTGTTTCCAAGTTAAACTTTTTTTCATCGGAGAAAATCACTGTTCTCCATTTTTAAACCCACTTCCACTTTACGAAGTTTTCTTAAGGGAGGCTTTTTCTCTCGTTTTTCATAACAAATAGTTCCACTTGAGTTTAAAACCTGTCGAACACGTCGAGTATTTACTTTCAAGCCTAATTTAGTTTTTATTTGACTTGCATTGAGTTTATTTTTTCGAGTTTCTTGAAAGATTTCTCCTCGATCTCTCCTAGAAAGTCTTCCTGAAGAACTCGTAGACTCTTTACTGCCATATTTGTCGCCTAATTTCACGAAATTATTCATAATTTTTCAGTTTGATAGACTCATATCCTTTAAAAAAATAACTTGACCTTTTTCAAAATCAGTTGAATGTTTTCCGCAGTTCATTATGCTATGAAGGTTCAATTTAATATAAAATTGAATACAAAGTATTTAAGAATTATAGTTCTACATTGACTTCGAGAAAAAAACTCCAGAATTTACATCATTCTTTGCAAAGAATATCTTGAACCTACAATTATTTCGTTCTATTAATATTATGATCTTATTACAAATTTTTGAAGAATTTGCGTTTTAACGTTTAGGCTGTTCCAACTCAACTAAGTGGTGCAACAAGAATATTGATAGAGAATAGCGAACCTATAATTATCTCAGCCACTACATTCGATACACATCGCCTAAAACTTATTAATTGCTGTGTAAAAATGTTCCTCAAATTGTAATGCGTGGAATGATCTATTGATGGTTTAGAAGATCGTTGAATTTGTTTTCGTGTGTTCTATTGGAACGAAAGAAAAAATATATAGGATTCTATTTAAACAAATTTCGAGGACCTCGACATCTCGTATAAGAAAGTATCTAAGATAAAAGTCTTTCCAGGGCTGTATATGTCTCTTAAAGCTGTGCAACTTTGAGAAGAACTAAGAAATTCTTTCGTACAATTATTTCCACCTGTATAATTTACATGATTTTATCGTTCTAAGCAGTAAATAACATTTTGTCGAAAATCTATTGCGAATTCGTGGGAATTAATTGATTTAAACGGTGCTCATAGGTTTCCTTCAGCGGCAACCGGACATCCGGCGCGTACACGCCACTCGTGGTTTCCGGGAACAGTCCACCCCGTGGGGAACCAATCTCTTTGGCTACGTTGGACCGAGACTGTTTTATCATCCCCCTTGCGTCTCTCGAACGCTTTTTGCCAGCAGGTGTTCCGGTACGTCTAACTTATTTCACACTAATTTGCATTTAAGCTTCTACTTAACTATTGTTTAAGCGTTCGAAGACATCTTGAATCGTGTATAAGAACTCAAAGAGTCTCGTAACCCTTTGCAAAAGACCTTTGTCGTTGCATGTCTTGAAAATTTTGTAAAGGCCCTCAAAGATCTTAAATACTTTTTAAAGTAAAATTAATTTAGTGCTGCCACGTTCGTAAAAATCAGATTATTTTAAAAGAACTCGTTCGATATTAATTTCAATATGCGTAATTGCACGAGGCTTGACACTAGAATTTCGAAAATAATTTACTAAAAAGTTTTGTGTTTGCTTGAATGTTAATTTGAGAATGAATTAGTATCTAGTAAGAAGTGTCTATAAATTGGGCTAGGATATTATAATAAAATGTTGTGTTGTTAAATAATCACTATTATTCTATAATCTGACCTTTCCCAAGTGCAATTGAATTTTTCTCTTCAAACGAAGGCACCTCGTTTTCTTCGCATAAATCGATTCCTTGGGTCATTACTGGTAAGCAAAAACTCAATATTTTATGAGATACTTCATTTTATCTTTAATATTGCAAGTGCTCGAACTCCGATTGCATTCTAAACAGTTCCTTACACTGTTCTCGATACTTTTTCATTGTTCGGTTGTTCAGTCCTTTTTAAAAGTTCATCCTAATCCTTTATATTTAATTATTTATCGAAACAAAACTGCACGAATACATTTTAGTTTTTAATTTTATAATATTCTTTAATTTTAATATACTTTTCTATCCAAGAAAATCTGACGTATCTTCTATAATATTGATTTTATGCTATTATACAGGGTGTTCGGCCACCCCTGGGGAAAATTGTAATATGAGATTCCAGAGGCTAAAATAGAACGAAAATCAAGAATACCAATTTGTTGATGGAGGCTTTGTTAAATAGTTATTAACGTTTAAAGTTCCGCTCGTACTGAATTTTTTTCTCAAGAATGCGCAGGATTTCGGGGGTATGTCTATTGATCAAAAATTGTTGTAATTAACCCCTACAACCGAAAATAATTTTTTCAGAACGATTTGAAATTTTTTTTTTTCGTCGAAAAATTTAGGCACCTACCCCCTGTCGATTTTTCTTAAAAATTAGTTTTTCATTTTTTATAGTTTTATTTGACGCCCTACAGAAAAGTTGTCTAACACTTTTTTGTAGGTACCCATGAGCTCTACTTCAGAAAAAAGTTTCATTGAAATATATTCACAATTGCAGGAGTTATGGCTGTTTGAAGATTGGGCCATTTTTATGGGTTTTTTTTAACTTTACGGGGTCAAGGATCAACTTTTCGGATATTTTTGCTATTTGTACATATTCTTCACTAAAATACGCGTAATTTGGTTTTTTAAACATTAAAATTGTCCAATCCGTTCAGGAGTTATGACGTTTTAAAGATTTACATGAAAATTCGGGCAGATATTTCTGGCCAGAAATTAGATTTTCGGTTAGGAATTTTTTTCTCGAAACTGAATAGGATTTCGGGGGTATATCTATTGACCAAAAATGATTATAATTGACCCCCGCAACCGAAAATAATTTTTTTAGATCGATTTGAAAAAATTGTTTTTTGCCGAAAAATTTCAGCACCTACCCCCTTGTCGATTTTTCTTAAAAATTCGTTTTTGATTTTTAGTAATTTTGTTTGACGCCTTACAGAAAAGTTGTCTAATACTTTTTTGTAGGTACCCATGAGCTCTACTTCAGAAAAAAGTTTCATTGAAATATATTCACAATTGTAGGAGTTATGGCTGTTTGAAAATTGGACCATTTTTATGGGGTTTTTCTCGTTTTGCGGGGTCAAGAATCAACTTTTCGGATATTTTTGCGATTTGTACATATTCTTCATCAAAATACGCGTAGTTTGCTTTTTTAAACATTAAAATCGTCCAATCCATTCAGGAGTTATGACGTTTTAAATATTTGCATGAAATTTCGGGGAACCATTTCTGGCCTCAAATTAGATTTTCGTTAAGAAATTTTTTTCTCGAAATTGCGTAGGATTTCGAGGGTATGTGTATTCACCAAAAATGATTGTAATTGACCCCCGCAACCGAAAATAATTTTTCCAGAATGATTTGAAATTTTTCAATTTCGTCGAACAATTTAGGCACCTACCCCCTGTCGATTTTTCTTAAAAATTCGTTTTTGATTTCTAGTAAGTTTGTTTGACGCCCTACAGAAAAGTTGTCTAATACTTTTTTGTAGGTACCCATGAGCTCTACTTCAGAAAAAAGTTTCACTGAAATATATTCACTATTGTAGGAGTTATGACTGTTTGAAAATTGGTCCATTTTTATGGGGTTTTTCTCGTTTTGCGAGGTCAAGAATCAACTTTTCGGATATTTTTGCTATTTGTACATATTCTTCACTAAAATACGCGTAATTTGGTTTTTTAAACATTAAAATCGTCCAATCCGTTCAGGAGTTATGACGTTTTAAAGATTTACATGAAAATTCGGGCAGATATTTCTGACCAGATATTAGATTTTCAGTAAGGAATTTTTTTCTCGAAAATGCGTAGGATTTCGGGGGTATGTGTAATGATCAAAAGTGATTGTAATTGATCCCTGCAACCAAAAATAATTTTTCTAGAATGATTTGAAATTTTTTTATTTCGCCGAAAAATTTCACACCTTCTCGAATTTTTTTCTCGAAAGTGAATAGGATTTTGGGGGTATGTCTATTCACCAAAAATGATTGTAATTGACCTCCAGAAGCAAAAATAATTTTTTCAGAATGATTAAAAATTTTTTTTTTTCAGGGTAACCAGACAGTTATGCTCAGACATTATATGTTCAGTAATGAATTTTTTTCTCGAAAGTGAGTAAGATTTCGGGGATACGTGTATTAATAAAAAATGATTGTAATTGATCCCCGCAACCGAAAACAATTTTTACAGAATAATTTGAAATTTTTTAATAACTTTTTAACGAAGCCTCAGTCACGAAATTGATATTCTTGGTTTTTCGTCTTATTTTGGCCTCTAGAATCTCCCATTAAAATTTTTCCCAGGCGTGGACGAACACCCTGTATAAGTATTATAGAATAATAAGGTTCACGAAATCACACAAAATTTTTTTCCGGCCCAGTGACTAGAGTCACCCGGTACAAAACGAAGCGTTCGAAGCGCTACGATTTTGGCAACTCACCCTGTTCGTTGGACAGAATTTTCCAGCGCACGGAGAATGATCTGCATAAAACTACGTTAATCGAGAATACACCTGCTGAAACCAGAATGCTCGAGTTATTGGCCTTAGAATCGCGATTAACCGAGACCAGCGGTGACCTTGCTGGACGGTCTCAGACGCTTAAAAATAGACAAAAGTGTGGCCACCGAGGCGAAGAACAACAAACGCATGTCCAACGAGTGACGTACTAACGTAACGGAAATAACGCATTTACCGCGACTAATGAGTAAAAATATCTTTTTCCCCCTATTATTTCATTCTATCAGATCTGTCCATGCAACCTTGCCGGAGGGAGGGCCTTTGGATGAAATTAAAATTCAGTTTTATTGAAAAGAATCGCATCGTTTTTCTATTACAAAAATAGAAAACCAATTAATTTCGCTAAATTAAATATATAGAACTTGGAAAGAAACTTGTAACGAGTGACTAGTCACGGTTGACACATTTCCTCCCTTATAAGAGTTAACTGTCAAGGAACATCCACGAAACGTCCTCCATTTTGACTTTCGCAAGTTCGTAGAGCGAATAAGTATTGCTACCCTCTAAAGTTTCAATCTCCCGATCTTTAAAACTGTTGGACGTACAAGGAAGTTCTTTAAACGGTTTTTGTGGTTTTTTGACGGGAAATAACACGATGCGTCGGTGGAAAGGAAATTACCAAGAAAATTGCATCGCAGTAGTCGTTTCTATTAAGGGGGGAAACCATTGTGACGGCTGAGAATAAAAGCAATCTTCAGGAATTTTTTGGGGGTAACTTTGAAACTTTTTCTGTTAAATGTTTAATGTTTTCGGAAGTACATTTCTTGAACTACTTCCTGTAAAAATTTCGTATAAAAATATCAATTATTATAGACATAATAGGATGCGGCGTGAGAGGCCACCAAAAAATTTGTTGGAAACGAGCAGACGTGTAATTTTTCACTGCAAATTCTAAAACAAGAAATCATGCAATTCTCTTAAACTATAAAACAGTAGCTTCAATTTCACGTAGGGATTGATACAAATAATAATTTATTATAAAATGGTGGAATTTTGAAGAAAAGATGTCGAAAACCTGTGAAAAAGTTTATATTTCTTTTAACACCACGTCGAAACTAATTATTCGATCAAAAATTCCGTAGGCGCAACTAAAGAGAATAGTATTAGGAATCGCTATACAAAATTTTAAGTAAATCGAATGAAAATTGACTGAGTTATCGAATCGCCCAGTTTGAAAAAGTTTCATCCCCTTGATACAAACACTCTTCATTCACGTTCATTTTTGCGAATTCTACTTTAATATTCTAGGTAGTCATTCTTAAACCCCCTAAACATTAAAACAAGATAAAAAAAAAGTTTCAATTTATTCAATTCGTCACAGTGGTTTAAAATAAGTTCTTGGAGCGAGATTAATAAAGAATTCTTTTGCATAGCCCTAATGCCTCGAGTATATAGCCAGCCCTTTGACTTTTACGACGAAAGAGTAGGAATTATTGGACTGTCCTGATGAATGAACGATAATAGCCAAGGCTGGCAGTCAAACGGAGGAGTGAATTAATTTGTCTTTTTCCAATCACAGCTTTATTCCAACTCGTTCCAGCACGCCCCGATCGCGGATAAAAAGAGACCAGGCAGCCCGCTGTCAGTCCTGGAGGTCGAAGACCCGAAGCAATGTGTTCTGGCGCATTTCATGACGCCCCTGGAGCCGCTGGATCCTTTAATCGAGACTCCCGTTTCCCGTCCGTTGGTTCTGCAACGGGACACTGCGGCCGAGTTGGTCGCCGAAATAGCACCCTCCGCCTCCCAGAGCATTCTGCTCACGAACATGGAGAAAAATGGTAATTCGACGTCGCCTTGTAATAGATTAGAACCGACCACGCCTCGTTCGTAACGCGATCCAACGCGCCTCGTCGGTTGTCGAAACCGCGGACAGGGATCTCGGCGGACGCGAAGCTAAATTGGACGCTTCGTCATCCCTTAACGAGATGTCTTTCATTGTTTCTTGTCGTTAATCCGATACGATATTCGAATATTTTCAGCGGATTTTCCGTTCATCACCTACTACCTAATCAACAAACAGAACACGGATCCCGTGGACTTTTATAACGAGGTTCAATGCGCCGCTCTGAGGAAGTTCGATCCACGCGATCTGCGATATGCGGCCAGCCACACGCTGGACCTGTTCAACGAGGTGGCGACCATCGCGAGACCGCCATTGGAGCCACCTGGTGTAAGACCACCGATTCCGTCCACTGGCTACATTGTCTCGATTTTTAAAGTGTTCGAGGGCGACGACGGCCTCAAGTTCGAACAGAACTGGCTCTACTGGACCGGTAACTATTTCTCTATCTCTAACGACACTGTCCCAACTTGGAGTTTGAAGAATGCTTTCTCATCTATAGATCGACCGCTGTTTGAGAATTTCTGAATATGAGACTCCAACGATATCGTTTTGATTGCAATTTACCTCTACTGACTGGGAAACTAACAATAAGTCGACCTTTGTGACTCGGGATGGTCAAGAATAAAAAATAAGTAGTGGCCCCTTGTAGCTGACTTAAAGTTGTGGCGTCCATCGCTTTCCATAGTCGCCGCCAGAGGGACTGTTCCCCTCGCAAGCACTCGACCGACCTTCCGTCTGCATATACTATACGATCCTCGACCAACGCTCTCCCTATCCTTTCTTTTTCATCTAATCGAGAGGATCCCCAAAAATTTATGTAAATATCTCTCGTTGAACTTTTGTATGACTTGAACCGTTTACGAGATATTGATATGGGGCGAGGAGCGTCAAGATGGAGAGAGCAATATGTTAACGAAGGGACCTTACGATAGTAGAAATCGCTTTTGAAACGGTAGTAGGTTATACTACATACCTAGTATCAAAAAACCTTAATATGCTTCCGTTTTAAAAGCGATTTCCACTACCCTAAAGTCTCTTTGTAAGATACATAACCTGAAACTACAACATGGAAATTTGATTTGTTGCAGGCGCCCGTATGATGTACCGATATTTACCGAAGTCGGTGGGCCTGAGACGCATCACGCTGCACAAATCCATGTCACAGGGCGACAAGATGTACCTACTGATCTGCGAGTGCTCGCAGCTGCAAGACAATCTTTCCGCGGCAGCGATACTGTTGCCAGCGTTGCGCGCCCGACTTTGCGGATACACAGGTCTCTACAGGCCCTCGGTGTGTTTCTGATTCGTCAAGAAACGTCGACGACGCGCCAACGACGCCAGGATGCAATTAGGCAGGGCAACCCTGTGAGATTCGTGGCCGGAGAACGAATTTCGAATTGCGCGCCAAAGGACCGTTCGCGATGCGCGCGCAGCGCCAGCACGGGTTGTTGACTAACGTAGTCTCCGACACTCTAGTCCAGGGATTCCCAAACTTTTTCGATCATGTGCCACACTGTGCTTTTGACTCGCTTGATTTGTCATTCGTTGTGAGTACTTTGGGAAATCCTGCTCTAGTCGATAAGATATAGCACGTTCTATGAGACGATATCGAATGTGAACAGAGAATATGTCCTTGGATGGACAAAAATGTGTTTATTTTATACCTTCTCTTTTTGTTAATACGATGTACATAGAATTTAGAAATGGTTCGTTGCTATTTATATAAAAGCGGTTCTGTTACAGTCACGTTGTTTCGTTTTGATCCACTTGGTCGTCTCATGGAAACAAAAGTTGTCGCATAAGGGAAGTTGGGGAAATTTAATTTTCGAACGACGAATAAAACTTTTAAATTCGTTGGCTAGCTTTCGTTTACGTTTCAGTCGTAAATAAGAATTCATTCGCGGGCTGTAAGCCAGCGAAGCATCGAGTAAAAGTTAGGTTACGAACGAATTTAAAGTTAATGTCCGTCGTGCGGAAATAAAGGCTGCCCAACAATGTACTACATAGCGATCTCCAGGCGAGACGAGGCAGAATCGTTCGAAGGCTCGTTTCGTGCAATCGTAAAGCCTGCCCGCGACACCGGTAGCCCGCCAATCAGTGCGATACGATCTTCTCGTTTCCGGTTTTATAAAGTCACTTATTTTCTTACATCACCGTCGCGCCACCATCGCGGCGCCACGAGGTTCGCGTGTCATAACACGCCGCTTGCATCTTTATCGGCGGAGTCGCCAGACACCGAGGCAAAATGGCTGACAGTAATGAAATAGAAGAAGAGTGTAGGAACCACGATGCACTGCAAGTTATTTTTATTTCGTACCGTGTATTATTCGCACGTACCAAGTAGTACCAGGCGCTTTACATACTTTTCCCAAATCTTTTCGATCGTAACATATTGATGCCTCCTAGAATAATATGTAGTCAATTAAGTCCTGAAAAAGCATAAAAAAAATTAATGCAATATTATCTTCTAATTAAAGATCCGTATCTAAAACTATCTGAATTAAGGTTAGATTCATTCTTACGTTAAATAAACATATTTTTCCACGTCCATTTCCATACGACTTTGATAAAACTTGAAGCATAAAATTCGTCATGTAATCCTGCACTTCGCTAGATATTGTAAAGGCCATCGAACTAAATACTTATACCAAAGATAAATACGAATAATGTCGCTTGTTTTAAAACTGATACTTGAGTAAATTGTGTTACAAACAGATTCTACTACTAATAATAAATTGTATCACAAACGACATTATTCAAACGTCGATGTCAAGTCGTTGGACATATTCTTCTACGTTTTGTCGGCCATTTTGTCCCGGTTGCCGGTAAGTCTGGTCGACGTTGTCGTACGAATCTAGCAAATCTCGCGAAACGAGTGCCCTGGTCGATGAATCGGAGACCCAGCTGTGATCTCTGTCGAAGAAACGAAATCGTAACGGAGGCAGCTTCGTATACGCTTTAGGGAAATCTCAACGAGAATCTTGTACGCTTACGGGCTGCACACCCGTCTAGTTACGCCTCTGGCCAGTTTGTATTTTTCGACTTTACATATATTTCATCCGACGTTCAGCGAAACGTTATTATATATCGCGTCCGCTCGACCAACGAGAAACGGAACGAACATTTGCATGTAAATAGACACACCGCGAGACAATTTTTATTACTATCGAACGACTTATCGATCGAATCGCTGACTACATATCATATATACTCGATAAACTGTGATATTCGAACGATTGCCGTATTATATCACAAGGACGAAGCGAACGCGTTCGCGAATACTTCTCGATAGACACTTCTTTGAAAATGCTGCTCTTTGAAATAAATTTAGGCGAGACCGGAACTCGACGGTAGAGGCTACTGTAACGTAATCTCCAAGTCTTTTATCAATTACAATTCACACGTTTGATAATTACATATCCTTGCCTGGATTGTCCGTGTCGTGTGCGTAAACGGATGAATTATGACTTTGAAACTTAAATGGCGACGAGGTTTTTCGTTTTGCTCCGCTCGGAGAAGCGCGATCGAACTTGTTCTTTCTCTTTCTCTTCAGAATTCAGATGTCGCACAATAATGATTACAAAAACGTTTGCAAAGTGAATCGACAGGATCGCTGTTTAAATTTTGAATTTATATTCTATTCGTTGTTAAGTTGGATGGATCTCCGAATATTTTGGGGATAGGGAGAGGAATATTCGTCGGAATACGCGGGGAAAGCTTAATCAAATCTTTCTTAGGTGCCCGTAGAAGTTTTTAGAACGAGGACGAGTAGCGTGAATTGGCATTGTAGTACAAATAAATAAAAAAAACTTAACGAAAATATCAAATAAAAAAACGTATAGTCAATATACGCTTGTTGCATACAGACAATAGCTAGGACGATTGCGCAGGCGCGATCGGTAACGTAGATTTTTAAGGACCCGGACGGCGTATACTTACAATACGTCCCTTCGTACTCGCTGAAACAAAAAAAATGTGGAACAAGATGATCTTAACTATAAGGCGGCGACGAGTAATAAGAATAAAAAAAAAAAAAAAAAAAACAGAAAAGAAACAAAAAAATTTTCGCGATTTTACTGTGATCCCACGTGTATCGCGACGAAAAACGATACACGTATTCGTGTGCGATTGGTCGCGGCGTGGACCGCGTGACTGCGTGACTCGATACGTGAGGTGTGATTGGTTTCTGTCCATTGTGGAGAATACGCCGTTGAATAACGATTCTTTGTCTGCACAAGTTTGTTTACGAAAATACTTTTGCTCCACGTGGGAGTACGCCTGTTCAGGGTAACTTTACGATCGGGTTTGTAAAACGCCCTTGGATCCGAATCGCGGATTCTAAAAAATTGTTTCGTCGGACGGGATGAGATTGTACGATACATTGATACTTTGCGATTACGATAGGTTTATTATATCATGTACAACGAATACGACGAGGTAATAATAAATCACTTCTACTATCACGTCACGCTAGCTGTGTGCTTTTTCTCTCATCGTACGCCTAGGGGTTCGAGTGAACATTTTACCAGCTATTACCTCTCTATTTGAAAATCTAACTTGTATATCGAAGGCTAAAGTCACATCTAGTCGATTAAATACTTTGAACACACCGAACGTTTACTTTCTGTCACGAATTTGTCAAGTCGATTAGAAACCTATCCCCTCCTCTTTAAGTGCTCTTGTATACGATCTATCGATAATTATTTATATTAGAGTGTGATTTCATTCTCCTATTCCCGTCAACCATTCCTTCCAGTCAGATTTATGGCAAATTAAGTAATGTCATAAAACTGTTTTACCCAGTTATACCCCTTCTTACCTGAAGTATAATTTAAAAAGTACGATGTACAAGGTACGACTACATGTACTTTTGAATTTTTCTATAGGCCTCCGCCGACCTCTGCTAACCGCAGCTGACCACTCCTGATGCTTCTGACAACGTATAACAATTACTACTGGCTTCTGTTAGCCTCTGCTGGCCCCTGCTGACCACTGCTGACAACGTATAAGGATTATTACTTGTTACTGCTTGCCCCTGCCGGCCTCTGTCAGCGTGTGCTTGTTTCTGCGTGCCTCTGCTGGCCACTGCTGACCACTGCTGAACACTGCTGATATTTCTGACAACGCATAACAATTACTACATGCTACTGCTTGCCCCTGCTGGCCTATGCTTGTCATTGCTTGCCACTGCTACCCACTGCTGGCCTCCGCTGGCCTCCACTGGCCTCTGCTGGCCTCTGCTGGACTCTGCTGACTACTGTTGACCACCCCTGATGCTTCTGACAACGTACAACGATTACTACTGGCTACTGTTAGTCTCTCCCAGCCTCTGCTGACCGCTGATGACCACTCCTGATACTTGTGACAACGTATAACGATTACTACTTGCTACTGGCAGCCTCTGCTGACCTCTGCCAGCATCTCCTGGCCTAAGCTGGCCTCTGCGAACATCTTCCGACGTCAGCTGACCATTGCTGACCACTGCTGACCGTTGCAGACAACGTGTGACATGATGTAATATAATATAATATGTTTATATGTATTAAAGTTTTATATAATGTAAATTTATGTCAATAAACGATATAATTTAAAAGATTTCTATCTGTTCTCATCATTTTTTACCGTTCTTTCCCTCTCCAAATCATTCCTTTAGTTATAAGACTCGATCGACACTCCGTATCTTTAAAAATTTTCTAAGTTCTTCGGAAAGATTTCAAATCTCCCGCCGCCAGAAAATTTCTGCGAATTCCTGGAAATGACGTCATTTCTAAGAATTCCTGGGAATTCTCGGAATCCCTGAAACTTCTCGGAATCCCTGAAACTTCTCGGAAACCCTGAAACTTCTCGGAATCCCTGAAATTTCTCGGAAGTTTCAGGCAGCGGCAAAAATTCCGGCCTGAATTTTTCGGCAAAAATTTTAAAGAGCCCCCCCCCCTGTGAAATCTTTCCCGGGAACTTTGGCTAGCTGTGGGACTTTGAAATTTTTCCGCCAAGTGTTTGTTGTCTCCTGTCAGCCGTGGGACTTTGAAATTTTTCTGCCAAGTGTTTGTTGTCTCCTGTCAGCCGCGGGACTTTGAAATTTTTCTGGAAGATCGTCGCTGGCCCCTTCTCCTCTCTCCTGGTAGTCGCCATCCGCCATTGTTGTTGTCTCCTGCCAGCTGTGGAACTTAGAAAATTTTCGGGAAGGAACATCCCGAAAATTTTGCAGCGACCCCCCCCCCCCCCCCCCCCCCCCCCACTGGGTGGGAGACCGCCAGAGCCAGACCTGGCCGGACTCCCACCCCCCTCCCCTCCAGGGGAGGACCAGCTCCTGCCGGCTCCGCTGCTGCTGGGAGGATGTTGCTGCTAGGAAGGCATGTCATGAAATGGCCCATTTAGAGTTGGGTTAACGAGTGTATATATAGAAACGAAGGCCCGAGCGAGCGCTTGTGAGAAAGCCCAGGCGGCGGCAGATTCGAAATATTTTCTGCGGAACTTTGAAAATTTTTGCCTCTGGCAGCTAATACGCGGAGCTGCCGTTTACCTATCGACCATAGCTATGGCGCTGACGGTTTCAGGTCCATTTTAGACTTGAAAATTTTTATCTCTGGCAGCTACTATGGGAGCTGACGTTTACTGAATGAATGAATAAGTATCTCTAATCGACCATAGGTCAGGTGCTGACGGTTTTATGTCCATTTTAGACTTTGTTATCAGGAGGGGATGGTAGAGGAAGAGATGGCAGGTATCTTATAACTAAGGGAATGGTTTCGAGAGGAAAGGAAAGGTAGAAATGATGAGAACACATAGCATTCTTTGAAATTATATCATTTATTGCCATAGATTTACATTATACAAAACTTTGATACAGAAAAAATTTATTATATTATATTACATCATGTCACAAGTTGTCAGCAACGGTCAGCAGTGGTCAGCGATGGTGAGCTGACGTCGGGAGATGTTGGCAGAGGCCAGCTTAGGTCGGGAGATGCTGGCAGAGGTCAGCAGAGGCTGGCAGTAACCAGTAGTAATCGTTATATGTTGTCACAAGTATCAGGAGTGGTCAGTAGCGGTCAGCAGAGTCCAACGGAGGCAGGCAGAAGTCAGTAGTAATCGTTATACGTTGTCAGAAATATAAGCGGTGGTCAGCAGCGGTCAGCAGAGGCTGGGAGAGGCTAACAGTAGCCAGTCGTAATCGTTATACGTTGTCAGAAGTAACAGGAGTGGTCAGCAGCGGTCAGCAGAGACCAGCGGAGATCTGTATGAAAATTCAGAAGTACATGTAGTCGTATCTTGTACTTTATGAAAGAGGGTGTATCTTGGTAAAACAGTTTTATGACATTACCTGTTAATTCAAGTTAGCAATCAGTAGAGGCATGTAGCGATCAGCAGCGGTCAGTAGAGGCCAGTGAAGGGTGGCAGAAGTCAGTAGTAACCGTTATACGTTGCCAGAAATATAAGCGGTAGTCAGCAGCGGTCAGCAGAGGCTGGGAGAGACTAACAGTAGTCAGTAGTAATCGTTGTACGTTGTCAGAAGCATCAGGGGTGGTCATCAGCGGTCAGCAGAGGCCAGCGAAGATCTGTATGAAAATTCAGAAGTACATGTAGTCGTATCTTGTATTTTATGAAAGAGGGTGTATCTTGGTAAAACAGTTTTATGACATTACCTGTTAATTCAAGTTAGCAATCAGTAGAGGCATGTAGAGATCAGCAGCGGTCAGTAGAGGCCAGCGAAGGGTGGCAGAAGTCAGTAGTAATCGTTATACGTTGTCAGAAATATAAGCGGTGGTTAGCAGCGGTCAGCAGAGGCTGGGAGAGACTAACAGTAGTCAGTGGTAATCGTTGTACGTTGTCAGAAGCATCAGGGGTGGTCAGCAGCGGTCAGCAGAGGCCAGCGGAGATCTGTATGAAAATTCAGAAGTACATGTAGTCGTATCTTGTACTTTATGAAAGAGGGTGTATCTTGGTAAAACAGTTTTATGACATTACCTGTTAATTCAAGTTAGCAATCAGTAGAGGTATGTAGAGATCAGCAGCGGCCAGTAGAGGCCAGCGAAGGGTGGCAGAAGTCAGCAGTAATCGTTATACGTTGTCAGAAATATAAACGGTGGTCAGCAGCGGTCAGCAGAGGCTGGGGGAGACTAACAGTAGCCAGTCGTAATCGTTATACGTTGTCAGAAATTCCAGGAGTGGTCAGCAGCGGTCAGCAGAGGCCAGCGAAGGTTGGCAGAAGTCAGTAGTAATCGTTATAAGTTGTCAGAAATATAAGCGGTGGTCAGCAGAGGCCAGCAAAAGTCAGCAGAGGCTGGGAGACGCTGGCTCCAACTGCGATTACGTCTTTACCGACGGTCTTTAGCGATGAAATTAAAAAATTACAAATCATTCTGAAAAAAAATTATTTTTAGATGCGGGGGTTGTTTGCAATCATTTTTGGTAAATACACATACCCTCGAAATCCTACGCATTTTCGAGAAAAAAATTCTTTTCCCAAAAATAAAATGTAAAAAAACCTGGTGGGAAAACGTCCAAGTTTGTCGTGAAATAGTTACCTTCGACGCTAGATGGCAGCTATTTCTCTACCTTTTATGCGTTTGCTTACTTATAAACGCGGATCTTAGAAAATATGGAAGAACTCAACTTGTGGCTCGAGAAGCTTTTATTATTCTGATTCGATGTTTAAACAATTTCCTATTTACGCGCAAACTACACCTGTTTGCCCATCGATACTAATTCAGTGAATAGTTTCTCAACTGACCGCCATCCATGAGAAGAGGGCGCTAGAAGTCATTTCCGAATTTGCAGGTCGGTATGGCAGTCAGATGGGGCCACGGAAGTTCATAAGGTAAAAGGTCTTCTCGTATAACTCGTCTGTGATATAAGTTGGTACCTACGTATGGAAAGAGAGTGTTAATAGGAACACATGTAATCGTATATCTCGTCTGTGATAGGAATGTGTACCTGTGATGTTGATATACAGAAATTAGTGGCGGCATCTGTCGACGTTTTGCTTGCAGTCTAAGAATAAGTAGTTTAGTCCGTTCACAGTCAGACATCTATTACATTTCACTGTCAGTTTCCTTCGAAAATTATTTATGGAATTGGGATTGGGATTCGATGACTTTGCCTCCTCTCGTGTCACTGGACGTATAGAAAGCTTTTTAATCCATTAACAGACCTGATTGATTTCATTGTCAATTTTATTGAAACACTCTTTAGGGTACACAAGCTATCCTAGATAAGCATTAAGGGAAGTATAAAAAAAAAAACACTGAACAACTGCTTACGGAATCACAAAGTGGATGTCTGCCCTCGTTACAATCGTTAAACATATCAACGTGCGCATTCGAAGGCACAACGATCCTCGACCCTTACGCATTCGAGCATTTCGCCATTAAAAAAAAAAACACGAACCCATCGTTGGAGAATCGACGCGCCACCTCGATGAAATGCAACGCAAAGATGCGGGACAATGTTGCATCCAATGCCCAATGCGAATAACTAGACTTAACGAGGATGAACTTGGGAAGGACATAAAATCGTGATAACAATGGCGGTAAGAAAACGGATGGCGAGATGGATTGGTGGGACGGTGTGTGGGGGATTTTTCAGACGATACAGTGAAAAACACTGGCAGCACTGCAATACGTTCTCTTGGCAAAATGTCGGCGAACCTCGGCATACGGGATACTCGTCCTCGACTCGCGAACGATTATAGCGCACGGAGTTCCGTCGTAAAGGGGACCGAGTGCCTTCTTTCTCAGTTTCATTACGCAAAATAGAATGTTTATCATGAGAATCAGAAATCTACACCTTCTTGACGTTACGGCTAGAAACTTATGTTACAGAGCTTGTAAGAGCTAGTACGTCGTACGGATTAAACGTGTTCCTATCGTGATACTGGTTCGATGAACAGCGTGTCACCTCGGACTCCAAGGTGGAGGGGGGTAAAATCGTCCTCCGGAATCTTGGTCGATTTGTAAATATATAAATGCACGGCTCTTTTCTCGCTTGGGTTCCGTGAAACTCCGCGCCCATCTGTCGGGCGTTCGATGTATTATCCGTTCGTAGAGGATACACGTGCGATTTGTTCTCGGCGAGAAAAGAAGGACAACGAAAATTTCTCAAGAACATAAAGGAAATATTGTAAAAAGCCTAACCTAGCCTAACATACGCTTAACATGTACTTAAATAATAATCACAAAAGTGAGACCAAGGTCCAGAGCGCGTCGTGTGGCCAGGACCATTAACCGACAGGCGGTCTCGATACCTGACTTCCGATAAAGAGTTCGTTAAGCGGTTCTTTCGGGTGTCACAGGCCTTCGTCGACGTTCCTGGAATCGCCGGGACGGATGTAAATGCACCGATTAGCGGAAATCGCTGCATCGACTCGCTGGATCCTCGACCGGCGCTAGGGAATTACTCGTTACGCGATTGTTGGCGCGGAGGGAGTCATAAAAATCGATGCAAGGAGTTCCTAGCGGACGACACGTTTCAAGATTAGGGTACGCGTAGCTACAAAGGCACAGTGTGGGTTGTTTCGCCGGTCGAGGATAAAAATCAATTCTCACGCAAAGATACATCAATCTCGTAGCGTTCTCCAAAAGGCACAATATCTCTTCTCGTCGAATTTCCAACCAGCGAGTCGACGAGCGCTCCGCGGGATTTCCCGGGACCGTCGATGCAAACGACGACAAAAAAAAAAACAAAAAAAAAAGGAAACAGAGGCCTAACATTAACTCGATACAAGACACTCCGTCAATGGAATATTATGCAACTTACGTACTTAATTAGCCCTTAATAATGTAAACAGTAAAGTGTAAAAGTATGACTTAAGTACAACCACAGAACTTGGTCATTATTATGGCATTCGTATCTTTAACTTACGCTCCCTAGTAGATTAAACTAACGGCGCGTTTCAGCGTGGAATATCGCTCTGCTAAGTTAGCGTGCCTTGGCGATTCTGTGATCACTGCGTCACGAGATCTACGCCCCCCGAAGTCGACGGCTACACGTCTACGTTCGTTCAAATTCTCCCGTCGATTTTCCCCCTTCCTGAGAAGCAGTCTCGTGATCCGTAAAGTCCTCTCTACGCTCGCGTGCAATCTCGCCGGATCGAGATGGACCCTCTTCGCTTTCCACGTCAGCGTTATCCTGTCCGCTGTTACAATCGTTTCGATCGCTAAATTCGTCGAGCTTGCTCCCAACCCCCGTCAAAGAATCGAACCTGGGGTTGAACACCGATCGCAAGAGGCGCTCTGCAGTTACAAAGTTTATTTTGAACAAATTTCTTATATTTTTAACGCGAAGGCAACCGTTCTCTAAAGCCTTCGTAGAAGGATCTGAAGGAACAATTGCTTTTTTCCGTTTCCTCTTGTTGCATCATCGACAGTTCATTCCATCTTCGAGAACAGAACCAGGACTTAGCATCTACAGAGGCCTCTTGTTTCTGATCGTAACCTTCTTCTTCCGTCTAGATACAGTAATTCCCGCTTTCAGGCAACAATTTTACCCCCGGATTCGAGCAACGGAATCTCCTCGGACAAAAATTGCTACCTCGCTTTCGTATCTTGAAAGAGGGAACTACCGTAGGTCTTCGTCACCCCGCGCGACGAGCGTTTCGCAAATTTTCTTTCTCTGTTCATTCAGATAATTCGCTCAGACAATCGCGAAAAGCACGCAGCATCTCTATCTCTCTCTTCTCTAGCTCGTTCACGCGTGCGCATGCTTTAATTTCTCGCAGAAAAGTGCGACCACGTCGGAATGGTTCGCCCCGTTGTTCGAAAGCTACGATTCGAATGGCTGCCGCGGTGAATTAATTAAAGGGACAAATGGTGGGATCGTCGACGGACCATGGTCCGTCTCCGCGTCGTTGCTTGAGCTCTGGCTACGAGTTTTGATTAGTCGAAGACATCGGAGATCCATGGCGCCCCATCCGGGCCGCTCTTTGCCTTCTTCAGCCCTTCGTCGGTTCGAATCTGAAAACAGACATTTACTTTCTTAATTCGACGTTCTTGTTACGCCTTGATCCACATAGCGGATTCTATTTATTTATTTATACGGGCACCAGTGCATGTATATAATACTCAATATAGCGAGAAATAATTTACAGTTTGGGAGGAAAGCCAGGTCGAATACATATTTTGAATATTCTTAGGATTTCGACATATTCCTCACAAAAATTACACGTTGTTTGCATTTCGAAACATTGAAATCTTCCATTCCGTTCATGAGTTATGATGTTATAAACACACGCATGAAATTTCAGGGGAATCAGTGCAGTCATGGTCAGACATTGTATCTTCGGTAAAGAATTTTTTTCTCGAAAAAGCGTAGGATTTCGGGAATATGTCTATTGACCAAAAATTATTGTAATTGACCCCTGTGACGAAAAATAATTTTTTTAGAACGATTCGAAATATTTTAATTTTGTCGAAAAAATTCACACCTCGAATTTTTATCTCGAAAGTGCGTAGGATTTCAGGGGTATGTCTATTCATCAAAAATGATTATAATTGACCCTTGCAACTAAAAAGAATTTTTCCAGAATGATTTGGAATTTTTTAATTTCGCCGAAAAATTTGTCCACCTTTAGATATAGTTATTCGGATAACCGAGTTCAGTTTTTCTGAACAATTTTTGTTGGAAACATTTTTTCATCGAATCGGCGTAAACGCAGGAAAAGTATATTGACCAATGGGTGATTCGGTTAATGGATCTCGTGCAATCGCATACATGGTGGCGTCAAGTATTTTAACCAATAACGTCCGGGACGAGGGGGCTCCGCCCACCCAGAACGTACCTTTCGAGCTCCCGTCTTTACCAACGCTACGAGGGACCCGTAACAATCGGGAAAAGTAGAAGACGACCGGGACCTTCGTGTTCGAACTACCATGCGTGCATGATCCTAGGGCATTCTTGATAATCAGCCCTCGCAGCGTACCAATAATTTGACGTAATTTAATAAACGCGACCCAGGCTCCGCGTACGCGCGCCAGATCGCGCGACTATCATTACCGACAGTTTGATCGTATCTGGCCAGTGCGTAATGACGATGCACCTAGTCACTGTGCTGCACCACTGCTCGATCATCGGTCATGCAAATTACCGATGCAGAACGCCGGGCGGCCACCGTGATACCGATGGTTACATACCTCACGTGGGAAACAATGCGTCCAGGCAAACCGATTGGTTGTCCGAGGATTCACATGGTGGTTACGAATGGTGGAACTCGTCGATATTTTTGTGCTTGTGTGTTTCGTTGAAACCACAGAAGACGACGGAATTAAAGATTTGTTTTATTCATGATTAGTATTTTGAGCGTACGGTTACGCCAATGTCCCTCTATCTTGTCCTATCCTAGTCTGTCGCTATACGTTTCATTTGTGTCCTTTGCCACGCGATGGAATGGTAGTTAGCCAATAATGACTGTGGCGTCACCTTCCATGCTCGCCGCCAGAGGGATCGCGCTCTCACAAGCGTTCGATCGACCTCTCGGTTGGTATATATACACTCCTTGACCAACTTCCCGATATCCAGTCGTTTAAGACATTGACTGTCAGTCTAGAATCCTAAAATTATTTACGAGACCCCAGACCTTTGATTTTAGGCTATTGTAAACTACGCAACTTAAAATTTGTCGTAGTAGTTACATTTGTAATCCCATTAAAATTTCTTTTCTTTAACGTTTCAACTTGAGAATTAATTGTAGTTCCACTGTTGAAAGTTCTGTCATCCATATAGGGGTGACGTTGATAGTCAAAGTGTTAAGGGGAGGGCCTGCTAGAAAGCCTTACTGATGAGTCCACTAGCAGACCTGAACGAAACGCTGCCCTCTCTCTTTTTATATTCTACCCTCCAACAAATTCTACGAGATCCTACCTGCAGCGAAGCAACGTCACAATTGACGACAATTAGTATAATTGAGAGCACATCTCTCTATTATACTTTGGGAGTTCGAGGAAATTTGAAATTGTCGATACCTGGACGTTCGAATGTTTTTCAGATTTACAATAAAAAATGGTTTTCAGTATCATATGTTTGTTTACGTCTGTTTCGTTTTTCGTGATGTTTCGATACAGACGTCGAGAGGCAGAGATTAAGATCGTAAGCGATACCAAAGTTTTTGTTCCCCATCCCCGTTGAACTGTTACGATTTCTCGTTTTACAACGACTCAATTTCTACCGCGGCCGCGTACTTGAATTCATAATCTCCCCGGCGCCGTAATAAACGGCCCCCAGACATACAGCCGTGCTCCCGGATGAGGCATCGGGCTAGGCGAGCGGCGCTTTACGCTCCGTTTGAAATTCAATTGAAACATCAAGAATTTCAGTGGCCGCCGCGGCGTTAAAGCGTCCCCTAGCCGTACTCGAACGCGTAATATATGAAAGACCGCATAAAATAAATAATGAAATATTACGATTCCGTGGCAGAATTGGATCGTTATCGGTATGATTTATGGGACGGTGGATTCTGCCCGTTCATGGCAATTCGAGTCCCATGGCGTCGCTGGCCCGACGCGAGGAGCAGCTCGACAAGCCAGAACGTCTTCATCGGAGGATGTTTTTATCGAAGGGGCAATTAAAATCCCTCGTTTACGATTGCCGTCGGTACGTAATACCGTCGGCGTAATAACTTCTAATAACAGCCAACTGCGTCCAGCGGCTCTGCCCCTTTCAGTCGAGAGACCTGGGACTCGCGCGCCATTTTAATTCGGACGCTTCGAATTTCGGATGAAAATCGGGCTAGAGTCGTGAGAGAAATTGGAAAGTTCCGTAAAAATTAGAAAATTGTTACCTTAATTATGTACAATTAAGATATAGAAAATTCTTTTTCACTGTTTAATCGGAACAGTGTCGTAAAAACGACAGGAAAATTCACCGATCCACTAGGCCCATAATCCGTTGGGAATTAAGTGGTATAATATTTTAAGTCAGACTACATTTCTTAACGTTTTAAATAATGAATTATAGCTGAGGGATAAATTACATGTTTACAGACGAGAGTACTTCGGAGAAATCTTTAATGTAATATTTTTCCGAATGGAGGCGAACTTCACTTGTTTAAATGGAACAAATTGGCAGAAGCAGAGGAACAGGAGACCCGTTTCGAAATCATGTTCTCCTGGTCTTCCTGGCTCGAGCAACGCAACGACACGCCTTCCTACGGCATTTCACCTTCCCCGTTACACCTTTAGCATCCCCTGCTTCCACCCGGGGATTCCCGGTTAAGAATTACGAGCGCACAGACTGATTATTAAGTTCCAATGATTTAAAGCGGTGTTTTATACACTCGACTAAATTCGTTTGTCGATAAAAAGAACCGAAGCGCTCGAGGTTATTGTCAACCTAACTTATCGATAGCTTTCCTCCTCAAGAATCGACCTTTTTTTTTATGTTTTATCCCTTTCACTAATTTATTTCTTGCCGATCTCCTTCCTTCGCCTTTTCGAGAAGGATCCTCGCGAAGATACGAAAATTAGTTACGAGAAATGGCGGGAATGCAAGTGGTTTTAAAGTTCAACTCGACGATTGGATATTTCAAAATTATCGTTTAATAACAATAGAATTATTCTGCCTCTAGCTGAAGCAAACTATTTAGTTAAAATTGTGGATCAATCGAAGAAACACAATATATCTGTAGAATTGTGGTGTAACCCAACCTAACGAGTCAACGACCACAGGAATCTCATCAATTTCAATTTTCAATTTTTTTTCATTTATACGATATTTACCAAGTTCGTTCAAACACGTCGAACGTTCGAACAACAATTCTATTTAACAAATCTGTTTGCAGATGTAACACGAACGAAAAAAGACCCGAGGCCAGCAGCTTTTCAATCTCGATGTTTGATCTTTAATTGCTATAGCCTTAAACGGATTCGCTCGTCGAAAGTTTCGACGAGAAATTCTGTCGACAAATTGAATCGATAAATCTCGTCGCGAGGAAACACCATCGATCCGATCGGAACGTATGATTCCCCGTCAACGATAGAACGAGACAGGGGAGTTAATAGAGCGATGCTTGTCGACGTTCAGGTTATTTTGTTCGTTAAAAAGATGAACCGAGACAAAGACGCGGGCTCGAGGTCGACTTTGGCAACGGCAATCGAACGCATCGATAAATCTCATGGCGACTATCGACGCCGCGATCCGCCCCTGTGCACAATGTTGTCGTTGTACGTGGCATATTTGCAAATTATTTATCACTAACTCGTACGTGGTAATTACGCGCGGCTCGCGACGGAATAATTCATTCGGTGATCATTTTGTAAAATTTCCACTCGCGGACAATCGCGGCGCCTCCCTTGCGTTATTAATAATTACCAGTTGGCTTACAATTTTTCCCGAACATCGAACAAAGAGCCAAACAGTCTCGAACTTCACTCTATAGTCTAACGTTTTCTATTTTGTTGCGTAAATTATTTTCAGGTTAAAATTATCAACTTTACGCGTTATAATAATAATGAAAGAAACATGCGAATAATATTCGTGATTTAAAATACTTTTATACAAATTAACTAATTTTTAATAAAATTATAAAAACGTGCATAATTATTTATACATGTAGATGTTAACTTCTATTTTATTCGAAGAAATGTCGATCCACTTTATTTTTCCTGCAGAATTATTATAATATGCCTAATAAAAACATTATTTGTTAAAGTATATAATCTCCATTTTGTGAAAATGTTACCAAAGAATGTCTGAAGAATATAAAAGTGTTGTTCCAGTATAGAAAAATAATTCACTAAACATATATCGTTATTTGCAGTCCACCGTAGTTCATTAACATATTTTGACAGTTACGATAACGAAAGAAGAATAACAAACGAGTAACACGACTTTAAAATAATATTCTGAAAGAAGTTGTCACCGATCGTGGCTTTCTAACATCTCTGGACGGTAGCGCGAATTTTCTTGTTATCGTGGAGGATGAAAGGACTGGAATATTTTCTCGCCGGCAACGAAAAGCGACAGTTACGACGGTCGTGCTTTCTTTAGGATGTTTTCGTCGAGAGTAAAAAGGGTTTGGCATTTTTACCGAAGTCACGTGTTCCTTTTCGTTGCAACGACAAAGGCGAGGAGGACCGTCGCGTCGCTGGTCTGCGCATATGTTCCGCCATACGTCGGAACAAAAACCCTTCTGGTGGTGTTCTGTCGGTCGTATTCGCACAATGGGCGTGCATACGTTTATTTTTTCCGGAAACAATGTTGCCGCCAGACTTGTCGTAATTTTTCGTGCCATCGCCGACCAACATCCTTCCATCGACCACGATATAACCTCAATTTCTCAATAATAAACGTTGGGCTCGATGATCACGGCCATATTTTTATTTCTTTCCTTTAAGATCTTGTGCGTACAGTAACGCACACAATAAACCGCACAAACTCTACATCTTATTCACAGTAGCGTAACTGTAAAAATGTCTTCGTTACACCATAGAAAAGAATGTACATAGACAAATACGTGATGCAAGAGGCGAGGCTGTGCCTAACCTAAACGCATCGTAAATTTATGTTCGATCAAGCACGAGTCGAGTTTTACTGCATTCCAACGCGTGGGGCAACCGCGACAGGTTAAAAAGGATAAACAAAAGCGAAATTTTTAAACCGATTAACAAACGAAATGCAGAAAATATTCCGATGCGATTTTTTATTCTTCGACTTTCTCGTGCGACACTAGCGACATCGAGCAACGATACACCAAATATCAAAGGCGCGCGAGTTTCTGGCGAGTCTTACGCCACTGCGGGGTGAGACAGACCGACGAGGAGGAACAAAGCGTCCCACACGCTCCGGGTATCATCATAGTCATATTCATACGGGAACGTAAGGGCATCGTCTCGGCACTGGGACAATAGTGAGAGTGTATTTTTACGTTGCTCGATCGCAACGTGTACGAGTACCTTTGCGGCCACGCGACGACATTAACAGCCAATAAAGGACTTCCTTTACGAATTGTGACGCGCCATCTGCCGGCCCTGGAAACCGAAACGGGCCACAAAAACACGAGTCTTCTTCAAGTTTGCAAGAAAAAAAGTTGCGGATCTTTATGCTGCCTCTTTAAAGAGCAAGATGGTTCCCTTAAGCCCACGGATCTGGACTCGACTCTGTAAAAGACGGGGATCGAAGCTTCGGCTCCGAGTTAAAATGGCACGCGCGGCAGTTGGTCAAAATCGGCGAGCACACAATGGAGGGAAGCCACTTTGCTCGCCAACCGCGTCACGCTCGTTTGCGCTAGTTTACGCTAGTTTACGCCAGTTTGCCCAAGTAATATTGCGTTAAGACCCATCTTTACGACGACGGACGTTTCAGCGTCATTGGCAAACATAGAACTGAAAGAGGGACGAGAACAGCGAATCCCAAAGCGAAGCGTTTTCTCTGAGACGATCGCGGCTAAGATATGACGTCCGACTGGCTGCCAGGCTTGAAGGGCTTCGCAAACGATCGGTCGTTGAACCGCGAATCGTTCTTGAAATGATATTCCTCGCCGCGAGGAATAGAACCGGGCGAGACGAGCACAGTCAACCGGCGCGATCGCCTTTTCTTCTGCAAGAACAACCAGTCGGTACAGCGTTTCGGGATTTCCCGAATCTCCCGTCGAGCGGACGCTCGAACAGCGTTTCGTGGCGTCCAGTCTCTTCACCGAGATGACTTTCAACTTTGGCTCTTATTTTATTGCCATTCTTACTTTCCCTTTCAAACGTCTGGTTTCGCAGAAACTTTGCTGTTGTAAATTATTTTTTGATTATGCTGTACTTTCTGTTTATTGCAACGATTGCAACAAGGTCTACTAGCCTAGATTCCAAGACTACGAGTTTATTCATGAAACATTATGGTAGAATTTTTAAGACTTGTAGGTAAGGTAATTTTAGGATCACTTTTAGGTGAGGTTGCTAATAGTATAAGTATTTCTTGGAAATTTCTTGCGTTGATTGATCCTGCATTGCAAACTCTTCTGTTTCTGGGTCATTATTATTATTTATTCTCAGGTTTTTCTATCGAAACCACTGTGAAGATCGAGATACGTAACTTTTTGAATATTTTCCATAAAACGAATAGACTTTATAGGATTTGTTTTCATATTATCGAGAGCTTCGGTGCATTGGTGTCCCGGTGCACGTGTACTTTTCGCAAAGGCTGTTACAGCGAGCTGGGCATTCGTGTCCAGAGGCCAGTGACCCGGGACCCCTTCGCCGGGCCCAGGATTCGCCAAGAGGGCCCAAGCTGGGCCAAACTTTTGGTAATGAACCCATTGTTATACCTGCCGCCGTTTATCATGTCGGTGGCTGTGCTAACAAAACATTCTCGAGCGCAAGCTCTTCACTGAACCGTGGATTCCTGTTCGACGTGAAAATTACCCGAACGTGTTTGGTAAAACGGCGAGCAAACGCGTTCGAAAGACGTTGGTTACGGAAATGAATATTTGAATCGCCGTTGCTCCCACATGCTCGTACACCGCAGCTTCGACAGATTGGGCATTGTGATTCCATATGCTTCTCACACTCCACGATTAATATTTTTCGCGGTCTTTTATAAAGAGACGAAAATATTTATTACCGCGTTGAGTTTATTACACCTTTCATTCTACTTCTTTGTGACGTTCTAAGACTCTATTCTACTTCTAGAAATACGGTCTGTAATTTTGTATTAAAATTTGAAACAATATATGTATTATACACTTATTTTTTCGACGATTATATTTTTATATGTTATAAAAGTTCTTTGATTTTCTATTGAGGTGTTAGTCAATACTGTTTTCAGTACACTGGTATTTTAAAATTCCTTATTCACCAAAAAGTGTTAGAACAAAATAAGTGATAATCGGGTGGAAGCATTATCTGTCGAAGAAAATGTATTAATTCAATAATATTGTATCTATAATGTGTAATATTACATTAATATAGCGTCCTTCTTTGGAGTAGCGTTGATGAGACTGACTGGTGTGCTTCGTCCAAACAGCCGCGAGGGTTTGAGAAACATTTGTCCGGCATTTTGACATGAGATATCAAGGGAAAGGACCCAATAACGAATACTATGAGAATATTTTACGCTAACCGCCCGGTTCGTGCAACGACCCAGCTCGCGGCCACGGCCTTGTTTCCCGATCAGAGGTCATGCAGGAAGTCCTTTTGCAGAGTTCATACCCATAAGTTACCTCCGGCGGGCTTTGTCGCGGTCCCGTGTACCGTTTTCTACCATGTTATGCTAGTCGGGCATACTAATACGCGGATCTTAGTTAAATCTCGGCTGGCTGAGCGCCGTGTGCTGGCCGCTCTTATCGGGAATTGAATTCGTGGGAAGAACACAGCCCCGGAGAACTTTGACGCCGCGATCGCTGACGTCCCGAGGGAAAAGTCAGGCTGTAAATCTTCCGATTCCCATTGAACGTTGCGTTCCGTGCATCCGTTCTTGCAAACATCGAAACGTTCCAGCGGAGTCAACGTACTCGTTACCGAATGAAATCTTCGAACAAGATTGCAACGGGATAGGGGAATCGTTCCGAGACCGTGGAATATGGAGAAATATAAATTTTTATGTGCGAACGAACTGGCATTTAGCACCGGAGTGTTCACTGTCAAATGGCCTCGTGTTGTTACAAAGTCGGCGATCGCGTTAATCGTCGAGTATCAGTTTCCAATATCGCAGATTTAAACTATCTCAATTGCAAACTAGTCAGAACAAAATTTGGGTGGTCCTAACGAACGTAGTTTCGTTTTAAACAATATCATTATTTACCATTGGTGAAAAATTACGAATCTATAGTACAATGAGTGTACGTTTCCTCGAAGTTGCTTGCAAAGTTGCAGATTTTATTACAAGCTACGGACATGTTCAGTTCTGTAGAAAGGGCTGATTCGAATGTTCGTTTTTCAATGACCCAATATACTCCTTCGACAGAACTTATGGCAGGAGTAGGCAGGCAGAGTACGGTCGGTGAATATTTTAGTCGATTATTGAAATCAAAGTAGAGACTGTGCAGAATTTTTCAAGAAGACCTGTCCGGATGATAAACGGCCCAGGAGAGCACCGAGTCTCAAAGGGGCTTTCGAAAGCACGATCGAAGGAGGAAAACGCAGCAACAAATGGCACGGAACGAGAACCGGAGAGCTAACTGCGCGGCACGTGCACGTAGGCGAGCGACCAGCTAACCCGGTGCATATGTCGACTGTGCCTTCCTCCCTTGGTGCACGCTGCACAAAGCGCATTGTTGCAATCGGCCGACCCAGATCGCGTGCGGTCGAGTCGAGTCACCTCGCTCGCTGGCCTTTTTCTCGCTCCGATTATCCTATCGCGGCAGTCGCTCGTGATGCACGCTCCGCTGCCCTTCGATTTCCAAGTTCGGATCAGAATTTTCAGAGAACGGGCACCAGCCCTTCGCCAAGGACCAAACGCTTATAATCTTCGCGCGACTTAAGACGCTCGAGAAATTCCCTTTGTCATTACCGCAGGAATCTAAATTTTTGCTGCCCCAGGTACCCTTTCCGTCTCAAAATCAAAGAAAAAAAAACGGGGAAGAGGACATTTATAAATATTTACTATTTACTTAATATTGTTTCCCTTGAAATTCAGCTGATGCACAAACTGAATGTGATTTTATTAATTTTGCATGCATCGATGCATCTAAAATATGCAAGTTTTTATTATGCGTGTATGCTTCCAACAGAATGATTATTCCCACTTTAAAACAATCGAGACAGGTAGACATGTTCTTTCGACTAACATGAAAAAGAAGAGATCAATTCTTGTCGTTTGACAACATGTGAAACGCAGAGAAAAGACAAGAAGTTAAGAAAATAAATCTATAAGAGTAGATAACTACTTATGTAGTTTCCAACTGACTAATGATACAATTTTATTATTAATTTAGACTTACATTGACTGACGAGAACCTCCAACGTTTCGAGAAGAAATGACTGATTGGATTGGAAGATAGTCACGTGTCGGTTGCGCAGTCGCAGTCGCACGACTCACAGGTTAGGATTTTCGCGCGTGCGCCGCGAGAGTAATTATTATCGAAGGGGATCGCGGTATCGATCGGTATTAATTGGCCGCGTACTTTCACTCGATGACCTTTATAATCGAAGCGTTGCTCGCTATAGACGCCCCGTTACGATTTATCATTGTCGCCGGGGAAAACGTAATTGGAGCTGGCGCAATCTATCTTTCTAATTGATTTCGCATCGATTGCCTCGTTTCCCTGGTATCGTTGCGTCGATCGCGGAACGGTGCCAAGATGTTCCCTTCTACTCTTTTCAGATTCTTGGACCAGCATTAAACAACGAAGATCTTGTATATTTAAACACTTATAGTTATTTGTCAACCCTTTACAAGCAAAGTTATTTTTTCAAATTGTTTTATTATCGTGAGATTAGAACTTCGATAATTAATCTAGTCTATCTTTCTTTCTGTCTCTTTTTGAGTCAATTTATTTTTATTATAACACACTCTTTGTTGTAAATAATTCTAGAAAAGTATCTATTTTCTTGAAGTGAACTACTTTTCTGTAAAATTAGTTTCGAACTAGTACGAATTTACGTAGATACAAAGTACCAGTAGCGACACCTGCGGAGTCTTTATAGAACAAGAAAGTCCGTAACAAGCAAAACGAAAAACACTTGTCTCAGAATATTTTATGTAATATCAATTCTTATACTCTTTGGACAAGTAACTATAATTACATATCAATCATAAAATATCTTTCTTTAATAACTTAACCTCGAATTCGAACTTAACCATGAATTCGGGCCTGAAAAGTCGAGCAACACGATCTCGCGGGTTACAGATTGTTACGGATTGTTATAGATTATATATCGCGTCCAGCTCGGACAAATTCTAACCTCGAATTCAGCGGCGAAAAATCGAGTAACATAACCTCCCAGAGCGTTCCGTTGGCCGTGACTCGCACGGTAATTCGACATCCGTAATTCGTAACAGCGATAGTAATTTTATTACCATAAACGTAGTCCGCGCAGCGAAACGTTGGAACTTGTCGTTAACCATTCCGACTGGAGGCATCTATCCGCGGTTGTAAGTCGCCTTCCCAGCGATCGCGGGTAAGACTCGGTGAACGGAGGCCCGTTTTTAAACGATCCGCGAACGGTGCAGTATTAATTGCACCGATTAAGGAATCACCGTAATAATCCCATCCGCTATCGGTGCCCGCATTCAGATCGGGGGTCTTAAAAACCCCGTGCATCCGACGCGCACGGAACAAGTGTAATTATATTTGCAAATACGCGAGCGCGTCCGATACCGCGACCATGATCTCGCATGCTCGCCCATGCAAATCAACGGAAACCTTTGCCTCTCGACTTATGGGAAGGAGAATAAACCGCGCCTTGCCGTTGATTCGAAAAACAAACTATCAATTAGTATATGCGGATTGGTTACCGAACCAGCGAATGATAGTCCCCTTCGAACCGAAAATGAAAATCGTTGCTCGATCGATCCGTGGAATCTAATCGCGTCGATAGACATGCTCGTTCTCCGATATGGCTCCTAAGTTTTATGGGAGCAGCATCGATCGATGAGAAACGCCTTGATTGTCAATTTGTTTGAACGCGGGGTAGGTGACGATTTTTGTCTCCAGCTGGGGACAATAACTCTTTGACTATGGCGCGCTCTAAACCATAAGCATAACTTTTGCGTTCAGACTTTGTGGTCCATTACCTCCAGTACTCACCACCAGAGGGCTACGGTCTTGTCTCTCTCGCAAGCGCTCGATCGACTTTCTGTTTGTTTATATACGCTCCTCAACCGACTACCCAATATCGTTCAAGAGGTTTATGAAAGTTTTTCCTCTAACTCTAACCATGAAATTTAACGAGATAAAACACCACGCACCATAATTACATACAGACTGACACTAACTCAACATGCCAAATGAAAGTTATAGGGAGTAAAAGTAAAGTAAAAAGAAAAAATCTACCCTATATTCCGGCGTCTAAGGCAGGGTCTGCTAGGATACGCTATTGATGAGTCCACTAGCTTATTTTCCATCTCTCTTTCAATAGGACTCCACAAATCGATGATCAAATTGAGCATCGGTATAACTACTATACTATTGACACGTAACCTTAACTCCCCAATGCTATATCGTCTAGAACCTTTACGGCTGCCTCGAACAGCTTCTCATTACTGTTGAAAATAACAAAGACGCTAAAATGGCCCGTTTCTAGCAAGCCACCTTGTATGAATAGAAGGAGCTCGGTTCATGAACATATTCGTCCACGTTTCTACGTTCGCCGGAGCGGCGAAGGTCACAGTTAATCGACTGCACGGATACATAGTCACTCTGGTTACAAGCGGGAAAAGTAACGACCGCTATAATTGCAGCCCTTCGCTTCCGTTTCAGGAACGAAGAACGGCGAGCGCGCGCGTTCGAGCCGTGCAGAAACCCTGACGCGGTTTATCGGCTCGAACTTATCGTTTCGAGGGCCAGGGGGACGAGAACAGACGGTGGAAAAAGAAAAGAAACCCGGCGGAGCGTCCGATCGCTGAAATTTCGACGGGAAAACTATCCCCGAAGTGGAACGAATCGAAAGTGGAAACGTGCGGACGGTGGATCGAACGCGCATGCGCGGAGAGGAAATCCGCGGACGCAAACAGGAAGAAGAAGAGACGAGGGGAAACTACACCGTTATCGATACTCGTTTCTTTGTCCGACGATGAAGAAAAAAGCTCGTCCGTTCCGATACCGAGATTTTTATCGAACACGCGGTATCGTAAACACCTTGGGAACGAGAAGAGTCATTTCCGGTCTCGCGCGTTTAGTCGCGAGTATACAGTCGATGGAAAAAGTCTCTCGGTACACGACTGGGCGATAAATATCATTTACTTGCCACTTTTTGTTCAACGATTATAATTAATGGCATTTTCTAAAAGCAGGGTATTAGGGTTCGTTCAGCGTAAGCGTTTTGTTCTTAAAATAAATTGGCTTTCAGTACAACTGTTTAATTTGTCATGTAGTCGCTTTATAAAATAGTCAAACGAGTCAAAAGACAAAGAAAATTATCACCAGAAGTTTTCTAACCTAAAACCGAATGTTCATCGTTACAATAAAATGTTTACTGCATTTAACACGTTCACTGACAAATCAAAATCGTATAATATTCTGCAAAAGTATAATTTCGATTTTAGACCATTGTAAGCTACATAACCTAAAATTTATTACTTATTTTTGCAACCTTGCTAAAATTTACAAATTCTATGCAAATTTATTCCTCCCAAGGTCTCAAAGGAGAATTAATTTTTTTAGTATCACAGTAGTAAATCTTGTCATCGATAGGTGACGTGGCAATCAAAGTGTTAAGTCGATTTTTATATCTCAAACATTGGGAATCGTGATAGTTGCAGCTTTCGATTCACCCTTTTCTCGACAACGAAAGAGAACAAAAATGGCGAGTCGTAGATGGATGGGAATCCCCGATGGATCCGGGTATCGTTGATTTTCCGTGTCGCTGTCGCGATCGGAAAATCGATCACCGTTACGGCGTAACGCGGCATTTCGAAGCGGATCGCGGCCCGGGGATCGGCGTTCACCGATCCGCCATTCGTACCACGAGAGAGGATAACGATAACGGGAGTGCAACGCCTGGGAAAACGATCCGCGCGTTCGTCCGTCTTCCGTGAGATGTGGAACCCGCTCGACGGCCGCGCAGACGACGGTGTAATACAATGTTATTTATTTACCGCGCGGAGAGTTACCGGCGAACCGATTAAACGATCTTAGCTCGCGGCTCCAGGCTCGATGACGAGCGCCTGTGTAATCGCTCGCCAGTTTCTACCGCTCGGATTCGCTTTTTACACGCCTCGTCGACGGAAGCTTGATCTTCCTTACGACGGTGCTTTTCAAAATGGGGGGAGGGGGCGACACTTAGTAATATAGGGGGAACGAGATTTTTATTGCAAACAAATGTGGATCGTTACTTGTACCGAGAAATAAATTTAATCTGCTTCTCTGGCACACCACGTAATTTGTTTCTATCAGGGTGGTTCTTCACTTATTCACCACGATGGTTTTAATTCATTCATAAATAATATTCCAAATCTTGATGTTATTTAGATTTGTTGTGTATAAGACATGGATCAATAGTTGTCGCGGACTTAACCCTTTGTACTCCTATGTCGAGTGTAATTCGACATCAGATTTTATCTCAGGACTTCCTTTGTCGAGTCCAAACCAATAGAATTCAATTTCATTTTCGTACATCTCGAAGGAAAACACAAGGATTGTGCAGTTTGCTCAAATAGAAAAATAGTTTAGTATTTAGTATTTAGTACCCCCTTTAGTTGCACGTGATCGAATCGACATCCACGTATGGTAATAATTTACAGTCTTCCAGCGTTAAGAGCGAAACGATATTTATCAAAACGCGTCGTTGGAAATGGAAACGGTATTGCACGACTCACGATTCGTCGATAGGAGATCGGGAAACGATCGGAGAGCAGGTCGTTACGTATCGACGCGGCTCGATTGACGAAAGGTTTCGTTGCTTCTCACAGTGTCACTGGGTTACTGGATAATTTTCCAGGCGAGTAAGCGCGCCGCGTGAGAGCGAATTCAGCCAAGTGCATTACTGCAACGAGCGCGATTCGCTCGAACGTGCCTCGATAGCTGTGCGCGGGCACGAGAGCCTCGTAAACCATTGCGTGACCATAAAAATCGAACGGAACATTAGCAACGCGCTCGCAGAGATATGGGCCGCGTCACGCGCGGTTAATTACAACGCGAAACTTGCCGCGCTACTCAAAATCGACGGTTGCAACGACGTTGTTGTCTTTCGACGGTCGTTAAACATCACCAGTGTCGGACGTTTCGTTGGCCATTTTCTCAGAACCTTTCGCGGGAATATTTGAATGCAAGGAACTCGGTTAAAGAAAAAAAGTGTCGATGTTTATAAATTTTTTTCGACTATAACGAACGTCCAGTTGCATGGCCAGATTAATTTATTGAATATGAATTTTTAGATGGACTTTAATTGCTTAAGAACGACCAGCCTTACACGAAAACAATTTTGCAAAGAAGAATCGACATTTTTTTAACTTCCCTCAAAAAGTACCAGAAGACTATAGAAGAATATCATTGTGAATGCACAATTTGAATTTTAAATCAGAGAATTTCCCATAAATTGTTTCCTTCTAACCAATGAAGATTAAACTATGTACTTTTAATTTCTTTTCACGTTTTCCTTCACACATCCATAGCGATACCTTTCTCTGAACAAATAGTACACAAAATTCCACTTCCTACTCTAAAAACAAAGTCGAAAATAGTTCTGAAATGCTTGTAAACGATGTTATTGTTTAAGAATAACGTTGTAAGTGGTACTATTGTTTAAGAATAACGTTGTATATGAAAGTAAGTTGTTCTCCTAATTTTGCTTTCCATCCCAGCGTCGAAAGAATTTTTATTCGCGTCGAAAATATCGAAGGGAACCGCAGGGAACGACGACGAGTAACGGGGAAGTCCCTCGTTTCTCTGTAAGCCGCTTTCGTACGCGATCGCGATTCAATTAATGCCGACAAAGTTTCAATCCTGAATGGAATGCCGCTGGTCGAGCCGCCTCCTGTCGCGATTGCTGGCCTGGAAAATTTTCCAGTAACCCAGTGACACCGTGCGCGAAACCCTCGTCGGGTTGCTCCCATCCTCCGCGACCGATACGATCTCGAGGGTACAAACTTAATCTACTGGGAATGTCAACTCCGTTTCCGTCGCGGGGGTTCGAGCGAGACCGAAGCAGTAAATAGACAACACGATCCTAATTTACCCGGCTGTAGAAATTCAATGATATATACAAGCCGCGCTTACACGTGTCGAACACCACAGAAAATTGTACCGCTCGTTTCCACCTTGTTGCAGCAACAAGCAACTCGCCATTTATCGTGCAACTACACGTAGCGAGATTCCTGTTCGCCTTGATCCTCGGATAATCGACCACTCGATCGGAATAAGAAACGAAATTACACTCGTTACGAATTAAACGAGACATTAGACGGCAGATCTTTGTCGGTGCTCGATTTGGTTCAATGGTTACTCTTGTCAAAGAGGAAAACGCCATCATTTTTATTGGAACCTCATTACCCTTTGTTTGGATTAAACAGCATCGAAAGAAATTAAATTTCTGGAATTGTATAATAAAGTTTTTAATTCTCTAAAAGAAAATAGTTATTCCTGATAGCAAAGGTGGGCTAATTGTTTCCTGTATTCGCCACTGGATGTTGATTCGTTTGGATGAAAATCGATGTAATTAATTAATTCTTTAGTAAACGAAGCCTCGATTGCAATTTTATGGAGAGGAGTAGACGTCATTGAACATTCTTTTTTCTCGAATACGAGTCATAGGATCATGCATCCAGGTGCTGGAGGTGAAAAAGGAGGTGGAGAGGTGGCTTGTCGATATATTAGTTATGCCCGAGGCTAGGTGAGCCGAAGAAGCGGAGGCGAACGCGAACTCTCCACTGCCAAGGCGGCTCAAGGCGTGGTCTCTCCCTTTACTTTGCCTTTCTTCTCTTCTGGCGCTAAGCTCATTTCCACTCCACACGCGTGCACGGGTGTTCCTTTTCGAACGATTTCCTTTCATTCGTTTTCTTTCAAAGTGCTTTTCCGGAGTCGGTCGAACGATTGTCCTCGTATCACTGTCAGGCTAAAATCCTTTTTATTCCCTTGGGTACATTAGCAGTTCTCAAGTTGGCACTAAACAAGATGGAGCATGTTGGGGGTTTCCCGTTGTTTCTGCCGTGTTGCAAAAAGTTTGAGATACATTCATTTATATAAATATAATCCTGCAAATTATAGGTTTCTAGTCTTGTTACACAATAACATTATCTACACGAAGGAAAATTATTTTGGTAATAAAACATGTTAGTTTGAACAGTTTACACCAATAGTTACTTGCTTGAAATAAGTTGTTAACCGTTTAACCCTTTTGAATATTATATGAATTAATATTAAATGTACTATGAACACTATTTGTCTAATTTGCATCAACAAATTTAGTAAACTACTTGGTATGTATCGAGTATGTGAAAGTGCATTTCTTAAAGTATTTCTCGGATTTCTCGCATACAGGAGTGAAACTTTCCTTTCTTTAATTTTCGTCTAATCAGAATAGATCTCGAAAAAATCGCTGGCCAGTAATCGCATGAACACCCTGTATATTCAGTCTCAATTTCTCGAAGAGACTCGGTCTAATTAACCCATTAACCGCAACATCATTCTTTCGCGAATGGTATTTAAATATGAATTTCTGCTGGCACTAAATTTCCAAGTATAGAAATTTAATCCACGATAATGTTAGTCAAAGGGAAGTGTGAAGGACATTTTTATAACGTTGACTGGTGGGTTAACAAGATATCAACGACTACGGAGACGTTCAGAGACAGAAAATGAATGGATAATTATTAGTCGTGTGATTGCGTGGAAATGGTGAAAATCGTTTCGAAGGGAATCACCCAGTATAGGAGTAGGTTCGACTGGTTCACCTCCGTGGCTGGCAACAACTAACGAGCAGCTGTCGGTAAGGGTCCCGGCGACAATAACCCGTGCATTTTATATGTTCCCCGGTCGTGGCTGTGCGCATCGATGCATCGATCTTGCCTGGCTTTTTCTTCGGCTCGGGGACCAGAGATAAGCACAGACCGCGTCTAACTGCCTGTCATTAACGTTATCGATGTTTGCCACTTTACACAATCGCCGATATTTCAACGCTCACACGCTTTTCCGTTTCTACGGCCGCCCCTCGATCTTCGTCCTCCGCAGAAACGGAATATCACAATGGCTTCGGATCGGGGAAGGCAAGGCAAGAAACCTTGATAATTGCAGGCAAACGGGGCTGCAAATTCCTGCAAATATCAAGACTCGCGCAATTGTCGATGCGACCAATTAAACGGAGCCTCGCTTTTACGGTGCACTTCCGCCAGTTATGGTTATTGCTACCCGATAGTTCCAACTTCAACTTCGGTCGTTGCCAACCGATCCCTTCCACTTTTCAATGTGGTGCAATGAATATTAAGTTTCCATTTATAGAGACGCTAATGCATAATAATAATTTTATATGGTTGCGTCCTCGGTAGCGTTTGTTCGAATAGGAAAGTATTAAGTGGACGCAATTTTATACAGGATGTTTCATAAATGTATTGGAAACACCTTGTACGTAACATGATTTATTTAATCCTACAATTGTAACTCATTGTTGGAGCGCTCTTCCTTCCATTTTTACACGACGAATTTTATTTAATCGTTGAATTCGTTATAAATTAAGTATATATGGATTTATTTACGATGAATGCTAAGAATTCTAAAATAGTAGTCATGTTTCGTTAAACCCATCGATTCAAAGTATACACAACTCTGGTTCTATTAAAAACGTTTTTACGAGCAGGGGACCTATAAGTTAAGACTTTGAGTACTCGAGTACCTTGAATAACTCCGACATTTTAAAGAACGTTCGAAGAAAAATGTTTACTTTAAGGTCAGTTTTTCCAATACGACCTTCAAATAAGCTTTAATATTCAAAACAGTCAAAGTTATGGAAGAACAACTTATCGAGAAGCGCTTGATAAAGAAAACATGGCGTCCGTTGACTGAATTTTGGCGGGAAAAGTAACTATCACTGCTCACAGTATGCATATATAGAGTCAGCTATGGACGAAAATAATTGTTTCAAACTGTATATATCAGTTATAAACTGAAACAGATATGAGAACAGAAAAAATGTTATAAATGTTATGGGTATATCGGTTTTAATTTGTATAGGTTATGTAACAGCTATTTTCAGTTCTATTTCGATTATGTTCGATTCCATGTGTAGTATTGCGTCGATTTCGTTGCGGTTCTTAGTTCTTATGAAGTTTATGAAAATATTAACATTTCAATGAATAATGCACGCAGAAGTGAAAAATAACAATTAGAGAACCGATGTACCCACAACAGTTGTAACATTTTTGTGGTTCTCGTAACTGTTTCAAGAACTTATAACTGTTTTCAACCCCTGCTTTCGAGGCAAGCTTCCAATAGGAACGCTGGAATAAGTTCAAGGAAAGGCACCGTACGATAGGGTATATTTAGCGATACCGGTTTTGTGCCACCCTGTATCGACAACGAACACAGACATTAGAGGATCGAGCGTGGCGAGGAAGGTGTGCATCGATTCCCGAGAGAAGCCAGACGGAAGCTGTCGAAATTCCGAAGGGCTGCTACCGGATTGCGCCGACGACACGAGTCCGCTTCGCGTTCCCCGGAGGTATTCCAACGATACGTGGAAGAGTCTCCTCGACTGGCGGCTACGCATTCCGCAAAACTAACGGCACCGAGCTCTTCTTGCGCTCGTCGCGACCGATCGACGCCCGCGAGAGTGAAATTCGACTGGTCCCGAACCAGTAATTCTTAAACCCTTGCATTACCATAACTTGTGACACTCACGGTGGAGGAAGAAATAGAAATATCATCGAGGGTTGGAGTACCAAGGATGGGGAATTTCTTTTCTGCCCGGTGAAAACACACTATTAAAACTAATAAACTCTTTCTAACTTGGATTCGTGTTATTTGATTTCAATGAAATTTTTACATGTTATTCTCACATATTCCCCATATGTTAATACACGACAATTTCAAAATATTTACTATACTACACGGTTTGTGTCAATTTTAATTAGGAATACGTCATCGTTCCAATACTTTCGTGAGTCTGTGTATACTCGGTTCAACGAGAACTGGCAGGAAATATAAACAAAGAGAGATGATCGACGCTACAGACACAGATGATTGGATGAAGTCGCTTTTTAGTGGCCCCTGAGAAGGGCCCCCGCATGATGCATTAGATCCAATAAAGATGATTTAATCGCAAGTTACAAATTATATTGCAGCAAATAATACAACGTTCAGATTTTGATGGAAGTAAAAATGGATGTAAAAAATTTGTAAAAAAATTCGTTGAACATGTTGTTAACATTATTGAACACAAATTTTGGCAATTGGACCATTATATTATCATTCACTGAATCAATTAGGAATAATAACAATTAGTAATATACTTTCGTGAGCCTGTGTATATTCAAACGATGGAAACTTTCGTATATGCGCCCTTAACGTTACTTCCGAAGGCTATTGCCAGTGAAATCATCGTGATCTCAGTTTCTTTCGTCCCTCATTTACCTGTTCCAGTCACGAGATCACGATACCAATACGTTTCTACGGTTAGGGTTACTGGATGATGTTTTTACCACCAGTTTCTGTTAAAACATCGCTGCCTCCGGGCATAATTTCTTTTCAAGATCGAGATCTTCGAGTCGATGACACAGTGTAATAATTGCAGATCGAATCGATGGTTAGATACTGTTTCTGTAACAATTTTCAAGTATAATAAAAGGTATCGAAGGGAAGCTTTACAGCTAGCAACAGCTGCCACTTGAAACTTTCGTCACGGTCAAAGTTAACACCCGAGACCTTGAGGCCCTAACATCCGGTCGAACCTGAGATCGCCGAATCGCGATAGCTCCGTTCATCCTTCGGAGGTTGCCGTGTTTAACCGCTGGTGAAATTCGCGTACCGATTGTTCTCGCGCGGAACATTTCTGAAAGGAAGCAGGTCGCCGTGCGAGGTCGTCGCTGCTAACCGTGAAACCTCGTAATTTCGTGTCGTAAGAGGGGATTATACAACCTCACGTTCGCCTTAACCCCCTTCATTCACGAATCATCAAAAAGTCAGAGGGAAAAGAATCTCTACATTTATGGAAATATTTGTCAAATTAATTTTACAATTCCCATTTCTTTTAACCCCTTTTGAGTCCCTTGATTCACTTTAACTTCTCGTAATGAAAACGTTTTTATTATTTATTCTACGTTACTCTCATCACCCACTTCCACAAAATTCACGAACATTTAATGTTTTTAAAATAATTCAGTATCCCTTTATAAAAGAGAGGAGTACTAAATTTTGAAGCTTTTACTTTTTGCACGAGCGATTATTTTCTTTTTTGAGGATTGGATCGAGTCGTTTCGTACGGGGGCACCGTGTACGCGATAATATTATATCGATATGCATCTATATCTACGTTTTGGATTTCCATATAGGGAGTCCGAGGAATTCCAACGAAGCGAGGGGGAATTCAGAACGCACCTGCCAGCAGCGGTTCAACCAGGCGGTAAGAGTAAAAATTCCCCATGAATCCGCGAGAGCGAAGCGCGTTTTTACGGGGAAATAATGCGGATTTGCTGGAACGGAAGCGAAAGTCTGAATAATTCATGATCGTCTCCCGCGAGTGTGACGAAAGAAGCGGAAGGGCGTAAATGATTTCCAGCCACTAAACCGCGGATTCCGCGAACCCTTGCAAGAACCATCGATAAAATTCGAATAACGCGTCCGACGTTCAACGTTTCTCTCGACCGTGGAGGTTTGTTTCAGCCTTGCCTCGCATTTGCATCGACCTTCGACGAACGAATTCCTTCGCGGGGTATTCGAAACCCTCGCGATCGACTTCGAAGCCAACGGAGCGGAGAAACTTTTCCCGCCAAAAGTTTCACCGCCTTTCTGGGAGATCAACGCTTCTGCATCGAGCAAATAATTCATTTAACGCGTTCATTGCCTGACCAAAACTTTGATTTTAGGCAATTGTAAATTACACAACCTAAAGTCTCAGTATTTTCAAATCAATATACTTAAAAATACCAACCAGAAATTGGAAAGTTTCTTTTAGAAAAATTCACAAGATATCCTACTATTCGATATTGATATTATTTTGTGGTAAGAACTATTAAGTCTTTCTTGAAGCCTTTCATCGGAACACTTCGGACATAAGGCTATTATGGTACTTCTCTTCGGTATCGAGGATTTCCACTCCGATTTCATAGTTGTTGAATATGATATGCTTTTTTTCTAACACATCCTTTAGCTCTATTAATACTACGTAAATGTTCCTGTAACCTAATACTCAATTTTTCTTTTGTTAGACCGATAAACGATGTCTTGGAATCTGTACAATTCAATCTATAAACCACATTATACCTATCGCTTTTAGTAAGTTTATTTTTTCTTAAACTTTTAAACTTTTGAAGAGACAATTTGTACGAGGCAGAACTTTTTAAAAAATAAAGGTAGCTGAACGAAAGGAACGATTTTTTCATTTTTATGTTGTAAAATATTCTGCTTTTTATTAGATTTGTTAATGCGAATTCAAATTTACGCGGTACAAGACGCACACATCTAAAATAATGTATCAACGCGGGTATACCATTCGTAATATTATATGCAGTTGATATACTAATCAGCTGAATAATATAAACATGAACATATCAGTGAAAGTCAGATGTGAAATCAGACAGTTCTCGTTCTAACATAAGAAAAGAGGATAAAACAAAATAAAACATTGTTTTATCCTCTTCTCTTATGTTATAACAAGAACTGCACGATTACACATGATGTAACTTTTGCTGACATGTTTACTTGTATTAATATTCAGATAAAATGTATTATCAGAAAAGATGGTTTTAATAATTCAATATTTTCGTTTTCCACGCTGGAATTTAATTAAACGTCGACTTTCGTGAACACTAACAACAGATACGGTGGTCATCGAGGCGAGATTCTATGAGAATAACAAGGGACATTGTTGCTCAAAGATATTATTTAGCTTGCGAGCATATAGAATTAATTCCCAGGTCGATGTCTGTTGAAATCAATTCCCAGAGGAAACAAACACCGCGGAAGCAAACGATCGTCGCGCGTCCGGACATGGATGCTCCAGCTGGGGCCCCACGGTCGACGTGTCGTGAACCCATCGATGGTTATCTTGGTCGAAGGGGCACAAGTGGCCCGTTATGAGCGGATATTACGTTCGAAGACGCTCGCGGCATCGATTCACCGATTAGAATATCGATTAATATCGGCACCGCGACGTTATCATCGGTCGATCGGCCGCACCTGGCCTCCTATGGGAGGCCATAGGAGGGCCCTGCGGACGCAACCGGCTCGAACAACACGGTAGGAGGAAGTACAACGCTATTATTGTATGCTAAACAATATGCCATATACGAAAAAGCAATTCACCCGCGGCGATCGTGGAAAGTAGGCTCGTTCGCGCGTACGGAGACTTTTCTTCGAATTATTCACTCGTCCAGTAATATGTGTATGTCTAACTTTTGCAATACTTAACTATATTTCATTCACTTTGCGAATTTTGTACGCAAAAGGTCCCCAAGAATTGATCTACGATTTTTACTTTTCGATTTTACATTGCCATTTTGTATCTTTCGTCGAGTTGTACTTGTATGCCTAACTTTTTCAATACTTAATTATATTTCATTCACTTTGTGAATTTTGTAAGCAAAATGTCCCCAGGAATTGATCTATGATCTCCATTCTTCGATTTTATATTCCCATTTTGTATCATTTTGCGTGAATTTATTTTGACCCCGAACGTTTGTTCAAAAGAACGTTTGAAACAAATAATAAAAAAATAACGATAGCAACTTCCATTTAAAATAATCTAGAGATCTGCCCTCTTTCTTCATCCCGAGAACCGTTCCAAAAGACTTTCTCGCACGTAAAACGATTAGTCTGGACCATTTAATTCAGTTACCATGAAATTACCGTACCGTGTGTAGTCAATTAATATAATAACATATGGAGCTTCTATAGCAGCTCTATGATAGTCTTTACTGTTTAACAGAATTACTGCAAAATGTCCACTATAAATAACGCTGGTGCAGCGATCGGAGGAGGTCTACGACTCAAGGAGCAGCCAATTTCTCATAAGGAAGTATCGAGCGCGGACGAGTCGTGATCGGTGGAGGTCTCGGCGTGGCAAATAGAGGGAAGCGTTTAAACTAATTGGACGAGAAGTTGGAAATACGGAGAAAAATTTGAATTTCTTGCAAAAAAAAAAGAGAAAAAACAGTAAATAAAAATAAAAAAATCGAAGAGGGTGGCAGTCGAGAGCAGGAAATTAAAAGGGATGCGCGAGTGGATGGAAAGAACTGGTTCGGCCGGGTGTGCAGAAGGAAATAGAAGCAGGCAGACGCGAATTAGTTGAAGAAGCGGAGGATGCAGGAGATTGGGATTCGTTTAAGGTCTTGGAATCACTTTGTACGTTAATCATCCGCTGAGACTCGCCTCGGAGCATCTGAATGTCTGGTTAAGTAACTGCTACGAGTACTTGAACCGCCTCGACGTTGAACCGCGTTCTCGAGAAAACGCATTTCCACCCAACTGCTATCGGTTTAAAACAAAAACGACCTTGCACGTGTCTCCAATTGCTGATTATATCTAGGTCGACGAGTCTCGATCAATTTGAGTCATCTACACCTTTTACACGGTCTGGTTAACGTCGATGTTACAACTACCGGAGTTGAATGTTATATAAACGCTATTTTCGGACGATCTTATTACACCGGTACGGAGCAGTGTTTCCCAACCTGTTACAAAAATGTTGGTGACATGAAGAAATGCATTTTTTTCAATTGCATTTTAAGGGGGGAAATCACTCTGATGGCTGAAAATAGAAGGCAATTTTCAAGAATTTTTTGGGAGTAACTATGAAACTTTTTCTGATAAATGTCTAACGTTTTCCAAAGTAGGTTTCCTGAACTACTTCTTGTAAAAATTTCGTATGAAAATATTAATTATTATAATAGGCACCAGAGTGAGAGGCCTCCAAAAATTTGTTAGAAACGAGTGAACATGTAATTTTTCACTGCAAGTTGTGAAACAAGAAATCATGCAATTTTCTTAAACTATAAGACAGTAGCATCGATTGCACTTACGGATTTTGAAAAACAATTATTTATTATAAAATGATCGTACTTGGAAGAAAAGATCTCAAGAAACTATGACAAACTCAATAATTTGAATACAGGGTGTTCGGCCGCCACTGGAAAAAATTTTAATGGGGGATTTTAGAGGCCAAAATAAGACGAAAATCAAGAACACCAATTTGTTGATGAAGGCTTCGTTACACAGTTATTAACGTTTAAAGTTCCGACCATACTGAATTTTTTTTCTCGAAAATGTGCAAGGTTTCGGGGGTATGTCTATTCACCAAAAATGATTGTAATTGACCCCCGCAATCGAAAATAATTTTTTTAGAACGATTTGAAATTTTTTTTTTTCGTCGAAAAATTTAAGCAGCTACCCCCTGTCGATTTTCCTTAAAAATTAGTTTTTCATTTTTGATAATTTTGTTTGACGCCCTACAGAAAAGTTGTCTAGTACTTTTTTGTAGGTACCCATGAGCTCTACTTCAGAAAAAAGTTTCATTGAAATATATTCACAATTGTAGGAGTTATGGCTGTTTGAAAATTGGACCATTTTTAGGGGGTTTTTCTCATTTTGCGGGGTCAAGGACCAACTGTTCGAACATTTTTATAATTGCTACATATTCTACACTAAAATACGCGGCGTTTGGCTTTTTGAACATTAAAATCGTCCAATCCGTTCAGAAGTTATGACGTTTTAAAGATTCGCATGAAAATTCGGGCAAATATTTCTGGCCAGAAATTAGATTTTCGGTAAGGAATTTTTTTCTCGAAAGTGCGTAGGATTTCGGGGGTATGTGTAATGACCAAAAATGATTGCAATCGACCCCTGCAACCGAGAATAATTTTTTTAGAACGATTTGAAAAATGTTTTTTTCGCCGAAAAATTTCAGCACCTACCCGATTTTTTTTCTCGAAAGTGGATAGGATTTTGGAGGTATGTGTATTCACCAAAAATTAATGTAATTGTCTCCCGGATCTGAAAATAATTTTTTTAGAACGATTTGAAAAATTTTTTTTTCGTCAAAAAATTTAGGCACCTACCCCCTGTCGATTTTTCTTAAAAATTAGTTTTTCATTTTTGATAATTTTATTTGACACCCTACAGAAAAGTTGTCTAATACTTTTTTGTAGGTACCCATAAGCTCTACTTCAGAAAAAAGTTTCATTGAAATATATTCACTATTGTAGTAGTTATGGCTGTTTGAAAATTGGTCCATTTTTATGGGGTTTTTCTGATTTTACAGGGTCAAGGACCAACTTTTTGAATATTTTTAGTATTTGTACATATTCTCCACCAAAATACGCGTAGTTTGCTTTTTTAAACATTAAAATCGTCCAATCCGTTTAGAAGTTATGACGTTTTAAAGATTTGCATGAAAATTCGGGCAGATATTTCTGGCTAGAAATTAGATTTTCAGTATGGAATTTTTTTCTCGAAAGTACGTAGGATTTCGGGGGTATGTGTAATGACCAAAAATGATTGCAATCGACCCCTGCAACCGAAAATAATTTTTTTAGAACGATTTGAAAAATTTTTTTTTCGCCGAAAAATTTCAACACCTACCCTATTTTTTTTCTCGAAAGTGGATAGGATTTTGGAGATATGTGTATTCACCAAAAATGATTATAATTGACCCCTGCAACCGAAAATAATTTTTCCAGAACGAATTGAAATGTTTGAATTTAATTGTTAATAACTTTTTAACGAAGCCTCCATCAACAAATTGGTATTCTTGATTTTCGTCTTATTTTGGCCTCTAGAATCCTCTATTAAAATTTTTCCCAGGGGTGGTCGAATACCCTCAATACAGTAAACGATCGAATATTTGTAATACCTTTTCTTTCTTTTAACCAGTCCACTTTAAGGTGATGCATGCATAACAATGGACAAAGAAGCATCGATTAGACTCGAAGGGAGGTCGAATTGGGGTTCGAAAAACAAAGATGACGGCGCAAATTTTGAAAAACACACGTTGCTCAAGCGTCGTAAATCGCCGACACGGTTGGTCGCGACGGTGAAAGTAGTCCAAACGGTTAATACATCATTTAAAAGCGGACAGCGAACGCGTTGTTCGATTTAAATTGGCGTTCCGCGGCGGGCTGGAAATCTAACGATGATAATTACGATATGAAAATTTCTCTATCGAAGCCGATACGATACGGATCAGGGGAATTAATGATTCCGACTTGCGATTGCCCGGGCGGCTATGTCGCCCCTTTAATTTGAAAGGTTAAAACGCGGCTTAACGAGACGAATAGATCGTCGTGCTGTTCGTTCGAACACTCGATCGGTCTTTCTGAACATTGTATCGACGCCGATCGAGTGCTTTACCTTCGATCCTGATTGAAAACCATTTATCTGGGTACAGCTGTGATACTCAAAGCGTTTTAATAATCCGTATCGCCTTTATTAATTTCTGTATTTTTGTTACTTTTCTTAAAGATGACTGATTTATCAGTCTGTCAAATTTACGATCGATGAGAGCTATATTTTTACATTTTCATCGATAAAAATTAAACCTGTAGTACAGAAGCTTAGAAATTTTATATTTCTATCCAGAAACATTAACTGATAAGATACATAAAAAGTAAATATATTACTGTATTCGATTATGAGAATGGAACGTTCGAGTAAAATTACTTAAATTTTCAAGGTTTTTCCCTAGTTTTATTTTAAAATTATGTTCAAAAATGCACGCGTTCCTGCTGCCCCCCCCCCCCCCCCACGAAAACGAAGCCGATTAAAACGGGGCCATATAAGAGGTAGCTTTCTGTAATTAGAACCTGGAAATTAAACTTGTCGTTCTAGAAATTGGTTCTTTAGAAATTGGACGTTGAAGACTCCTCGAACTCGATGTTCTATTTTCGTTGGTGCGAGCTCAGAACTCATCAGTCCCTATTCCTTGAGACCTCCCTCATCAATCCTTATTCCTTAAGAGCTCCCTCATCAATCCCCTTTCGCTAAGCATTTTCTCATCAATGCCTATTCACGTGTGCTATCGACTGGCAACCGATCTAACTTCGAACTGCCTTTGTATTCTTACCAAAAATTTGGAAATTCAGTTATACGATATAATTGCAATAATATCCAAGCGTTTTGGAATCTCGAATCTCAAACACGAAGAATAAAACAGAACTCAACGACGTTTCCAAAAGCCATTATTTTTTAATATCTTCATAGTGGCTAGACTATTTTTAAAAATTATACTTGGGAAACGATTTAGTAGGTCTCGAATAAAAAATTGTTTTTACCCGATCGATCGAACCCGATTAAGTAACATTTTACTTCGAATCTCAGCACGTAATTATAGAGGTCGCAAATCGGTTTTTATCGATTTTTTTCGGTAAACTAATGGACTGGCTGAACACTGGAGGCACTTAAACGGTCGTATCCACTCGTTTTAAGGCGCGTGACGATCTTCGTGCTCTCGAGAGCAATCTCTACGAGCGCGAGCGCTTTCACTTAAACGCGGGAAATCCACTTTGAGGCTAGATGAACACGTGGTCTGATGAACGTGCCGATCACGATTCGCGACCACGCCTCGGAAGCTTTATTCCTGGTCGGCAGTGATGGATATCGAGGTTGCGCAACTAGAGCTTGGAATCTGACCATTTCTAATAGCATATCGTAGGTCACAAAAGTATTCGAACTGTATATTTAACATTAGTAATAGCAATATCAATTAGACTAATCACATGTTCAGTATGAATCTAACCTGTCTTTTCTCCTCTCTCTGTCAACTTTTTTGGTCGACACTTTTTTAAGAATATAGTGAACCGTGGACTTACTTCTGTCTATAAGTTTTGCAAATTCATAGATTTTCCTTCCTTGTACCATTTTACTATCAATTCCCTTTCTAACTTTGTCCTATTCATTTTGCAGAAATTCGATTTCAAATAAATTGCGATGCGAGTTTTGAACAAAGTTTTTCTTAGACCAACTGTGTATGAACTGAGCAATGTTTGTTTACATTCGCCTTTAACTAGAAATATTATTAATACGACGGTTGCTCTTACAGTTCAAATACTTTTGTGATCTACGATGTGCTATTAAAACTAATTGTGGGGAACTTTCTGAGCCTGTGTAGTTTTGGAGATATTCGGTTATGTAAGCAGAGGGTGAGATTAACATAAAGAAAACGTTTAATAATGTGAATTTCCAAGCTCGACGTCTCATAAAGGCTCTTCGTAAGCTTCTGACTCGGGAAGGGAGATCTTCCTCGCTTCAGTCTCACGATTTTGGGGTTTTTCTTTGTACCCTCAAGTAGGTACCGTCTCCCTATGCAGGCCACACACATTAAGGTGTCTGTAAATAGTTATTGTATCTATTTGCTACATAAATCGGCTCCACGAACTTTGTGGGAGCCAACATTTACAGTTGTATCGATTCAAAAATGGAATACCCCCGTATAATCACAGTTATCGTCCAAAGTATATCGTTTATTTGATTACGAATCATCCTCCCAAGGTTTTTTCCCTCGATCCGTGTAGTAGGTTCCCCGAATCGAGTATCGCCATCCCGATTCGAGGTGGAAAAATTGCACCGTGGCGTAAGTCAGCGGAATTCGCTCTCGTATCGGGGCGTTTCGTTAACGATTCCGATCGGGACGCTTCGATTCCCGGTAACCGTCGCCGGGTATCGTCGTAACACTTCCACCGTGGAAGGCGAGGCTGCTTTATGATCCGATCCTTCCTTCTTACTCTCGCCTTCTATCCGCAGAAGGAGGCCTCTCGCGCCGTTTCGATAGAGCAGAGGTGATCCGCGTCGACCGCTTTTTCATCGGACGCGCGCGGCCGCGTATAAAATCCGCAGGAACACCTTCTGCGAGCCCGAAAGCACCTGCATAACCGAGCAACTCTCTCCTTCGGGTCCGCGGGATCGGCCGGAGCGCCGTGTTTTACGACTAACCGTGAAATCAAACTCGCCGGTGTTTGCAGTATGCTCGCGCTCGGCCCCGGTATCCGCAACATTGTTTCCTTTCTACCGGTCACTTTTTCCCTTTTTCGCCCCCTATCTGCCTCCGACGTGCGTTTTCTTGCTTACGAGGGGCATCCCCGGTGCGTGCTTTCGTCGCCCGAGTCTTTCGATTCGCGACCAGGGAGGCGAAGCTTCGAAAAATGGAAGACGAGATCGACGTTTGCGCCCGCGATGACAAATAAACGATTCGCGACACTGCTCCGGGACTCGAAGGAGAAGAGGAGCGGTACGATGTTGGCAGAACTGGCTCACGTGACGCGGGGAGAGAAAGATGGCGGCCGCGAAGCCGAGAGATCTCTATTTTGGGCATTAAATTGAAAATTATTAGCGATATTGTGATTACAACAACGAATATATCTAATAAAATGAGAAAGAGAGTTTTTGGACAAGTAATAGTTAAGATACAGGATTAGCTATCTATGTATTGTTTACAGTGGTAGATATAAGTATTGGCACAGTACGCAATTTGGTATAAAAACGTTGAGAACTATTGAAAAAATTGTTTACATCACTTCTTTTTTGTATGTATCTTTATATAGAATATCTCATTTACCTATACACAAAGGCAGAACAAAATTAATAAAATAAAGAATATGTAATTAAGTAAAACTCTGTTTTATTATCATCTGATACCTGGTTAAAAGTATATTGCCTTTTATATAATACCGTATTAAATTATAATTTTATACTTTGTAACATGTTCCTCTCTTTTAATCTATTTGGCATAGAATGGACCAACATCTTTGTTAAATCACTGCTGAATTTAGACCATTCTGCTAAAATTATTTGTTTTTGAATTTCGATTTATTCGAAATATGGTGTTTACGGACATTTTTTCCAACTAATACCAAATATTTTCAATTAGATTAAGATCCGGACTTTGGAAAAATGTTTTTAAAGTGTGAGCTGTGTTCTAAACAATCCATTGTCGAACTGTATATGCCATATGTGGAGGTGCATTATCTTACTAAAAATAAACTGCTGGTAATTTTAATTTTTCTGTACTTTTCTTTAAATTTTCTTTTAAAACATTCACTGTTCAATATAATAAAATTATAACAAAAATAATAACCAATCGCAACTGGTTTCGAGGTTTGCGTTCGAGCAAATTTTCAATTACACGCATTTACAAATTTCTTTAGGAAAGAAGGACAATTTCAATTTTCTGAAATGGAAAAAGTAGCTAGTCGCTTTTGTTAAAACAAATTCTTGGAACGCCTTCTTCGAACATATCAGCTTGATATCTCATTATTTACCAGTTTCGTTCAATGGATTTTTGCCATCTCCAGGAGAAAGTCACCAGCTCGGCCGACTAATCTCCCGTCTTCTTTGGGTTGCTGCCGGAGGTGGTGACTTTCTCTTGGAAATTCTAACCCATTGTATTTGATACGCGTAACAAACGCTCGGTGCAAGCTAAGATCTTTCTTTTACATAACCGCGAACAGTGTTTTTCTTCAAAACTCACATTTAATATACACGATCGAAAGAAGAATATCTTTTAACGAGAGATTTATTTCCCTCAAAAGTAAGATTCCTCGGATATCAGCGTCCAACTCTCGCCATTCCTGAGAATCGGTTTGCTCAGACTATCGATACATCGAGGGGGGAGGGAGAAAAAATCGATAACCGCGAGGTTTCTCGGCGCGCTATTCAATGCGAAACGGCCGCCAAGGTTTTTCGAGTACGAATGGCGGAGAGCCACGCAAAAGTGGAAGCGGAGTGCCTCGCCGGTGAGCGCCTTTGGTGTTCTTGTGAAATGCGCGAGTGCAGTTCCGAGAAGTGTGCAGGCTGGTGGGTGGTCTCCATTCAGAGATGTTTATGGCTGTGTCGTGGCAAAGTGGCTGCACGCCATAGCCCGTGCGAGAGAGCCGTACACCTCCGTGGCGCCCGCAGGGTCGAAGACCTAGGTTCGTCAGGTTCGCCCGGCAGCTTGAAAGACGTTCTATCGACGAGGAACGAAAGTTACCGACCTCGAGCTTCCTTGGGTAACCCGCGGACAGAGTATTTCGAACCCGTTCCCTTTAAACTTTTCTTCTCCCATCCCTCTATTTTATAGGAACACGATTTTTAGGAAACTTTTGTCACAAAGGGCGCATATACTATACGAAACGAGAGAAAAATGGTGAACGAACGTGATATTTGATTTAACACTTGAGTTCTTGCGAATAAATTGATGGCGTGAGTTAAGCGAATGTTAATATCGAAGAATTAATATTTCATAGTTTGGTCATCGAGCAAATATCTGCTTTTGAGGACAGAAGACGAACAGATCCGATTTTACGTCGATTTTATATTGAAGAAACGTAATAAGTCGAATGGATCATGGCGACTGGAACAGTAAAATCACGTACACGTGACAGTGGCCGGCAAAACGTGTAACATGAATTTCCGGATTCGTTCGAACTTTTGTATTATTACAGGACGATCTTCGATTTTTGATTTGGGGGGGGGGGGGGGGAATATAAAGGGTGTTTGGCCAACTATGGGAAAAATTTGAATGGGACATTCTAGAGGCCAAAATAAGACGAAAATCAAGGATACTAATTTGTTGATTGAAGCTTCGCTAAAAAGAATTTTTTTCTCGAAAGTACGTAGGATTTTGGAGGTATGTGTATTCACTAAAAATGATTGTAATTGACCCGCGCAACCAAAAATAATTTTTCCAGAACGATTTGAAATTTTTTAATTTAATTTTTTAATAACTTTTTAACAAAGCCTCAATCAAGAAATTGATATTTTTGATTTTTATCTTATTTTGGTCTTTAAAATCTCCCATTCAAATTTTTCCCAGGGGTGGCCGAACACCCTATATGCAAACATAGAACTTTATACGAACGTGGGTATTTCAGTAATTTTTCGAGTTACTAATTTCTCTGTTCTAATTTCAACATTCTCCATTTCATTTCCCATTTCTATAATATGTTTTACTTGGCCTCATAGAATACATGCACTGATAAAGTTTGCCCATTATAATTTGTGACAACTTAAATGGAATAAATCTCCCATTTAAGAATGCATCAGATTCAAGTCGCGTCGCTATTAGTTTATTAAAAAATGATGTCATCGATTGAAAGAGGATAGAGAGGAATCTGAATTCTCGTAGACGTATAATTGGCGATTAAACAGCGATGGTTGGTAGGTTTTCAAGTAGATTCGCGGCGTCTGGCGCGAAAACGAAGCCGTTCGCGAGCTCCTCGAGCCTCATCAATTCCTCCGGGTCCGTCCGATCTTTTCTCGCGGCGAGTCCCGATGCTCATCTTCGCGGCGCGATTAGAACACAGCTAGCTCCGTGGCGCAGTCCGTGAAACGGCGGTAATCTAGCCAACGAGCATTGCGTAACACGAGATATACGAGCATCATGTGTATTACGCGATGGCCGGCCAGTCTTCGAGCAACGTATCTTGCAAGTCCGGTTAGGTGGCCGCCAGTGGTTCGAACAAGGTAGATTCGTAACGGAACCCGTGCGTACAATTTCAACGTTGCAGGATTGTATTAGGTCGTCCCATATGTTCGTACAAATTCAAGCAATATTTCAAACGTATCGCAGAATTTTATGAAAAATTCCCTTACTTTGGTAAAGCCATTATACAGGGTGTTCGGCCACCTTTGGAAAAATTTTAATGGGAGATTCTAGAGGTCAAAATAAGACGGAAATCAAGAATATCAATTTCTTGACTGAGGCTTCATTAAAAAGTTATTAAAAAAATAAATTAAAAAATTCCAAACCATTCTAAAAAAATTATTTTTGGTTGCGGAGATCAATTACAATCATTTTTGGTGAATACACATACTCCCGAAATCTTATCCACTTCTGAGAAAAAAAATCGAGTAGGTGCTGAAATTTTTCGGCGAAAAGAAAATTTTTCAAATCGTTCTAAAAAAATTATTTTTGGTTGCGTGGGTCAATTACAATCATTTTTGGTCATTAGACATACCGTCGAAATCCTACCTACTTTCGAGAAAAAAATTCGAGAAGGTGTGAAATTTTTCGACAATATTAAAACGTCGACAGTTTCAAATTGTTTACCCACTAATGAGTCTGGAGATTATTGTATATGCTCCATTTTTCATTACCATTTAGTAGGATGTTTAGGAAAAGTTTGATTTGATTATACGTTAACAGAAGTAACATAAGTATAATAACAAGAAAATTTCGTTTCGAATGCTGGTGTAGATCTCAAATTTTTCTGAATCGTTGATGTTGATATGTTTAAAATTTCAGAAATCCCTTGACCGGACAAATTTTGTTTATTTTCTACTAAATTACAAATTCTATCCCCGTCAATTTGAGAATATCTAACGGCACGAACTCATGGAACGACCTAATAAATTCGCCCGTAGACTCTGCTCCGTGAAATACCATAATTTACAAATGTATGCACCGCGTCCTCCCCCAGTTAGAGCCGTAAATTTATTATTTGTAGTAATAAATACAAGAAATCGTGAAGCTTGTTTAGTTACTGGAGCTCACGGTGATTTGTGTCGATTAATTTTGTCTTTGGTCGAATTTATAGGGATGAGGCATTCTGTCGTGTTTTAATATTTCATAATTACGAGATCCAGTCGCTGTGTTTGAATTTATTTATTTCAAGTTTGTTTAAATTTGCACGTCTAAACCGAACAACGATAGTAAAAGTGGAGAAACTAGAATCTTCGAATAGTTTTAACCTAGAGACTATACGAATACGAAAGCTAGCCGAGTATTCTAATATCTTTTGTGTGAAATTAACTCTTATCTTTTCCAGTAAAGAAACGGTTTCACTGGACGCAACGTCTTATCTCGGGTGATTCTCAAAATGTTACAATCCTCGTATTTTCAGATTTTCCACCTAACCTGACAATCTACCTTTCGAGTATCTAAAGTGCCGTAAATATTCAAGACTATAAACAGAGATAAGAAAGCTACCGAAGGATCCTGTGGAATTATGGAAGCGAATATCACCTTTCCCAACTAATAAATAGGCATACAGGACCTGCTAAACTACGTAATTCATTTTTCATAATGTTATCGTTCTACTTTACTATTAGAAATTCCTTTGGTACCTTCTACATTCCCATGGTCACCGTTGGGAAAATTGAAACTAAGATTCTGGAGGATACTTTTGCAGTCAGAGTTTTGTTATTGAATACGATGGCTCTATCGTAATGGTTCTATATATAATAATAATTCCTATAATAATAATATAGATAGGTCCTATAATAATTCGTATTTTAACTTAAGTATTTGAGTGCATTTTGTAGTTTTTTGAGAATTAAAATTTCCCATAAATGCATAAACAACCGCGGTTTAGTAATAATAATTTTGTTAACGCACCAACACTTTTATTGTTTTAGTCATCATATCAGTGTGTTTAGTAACCTTTGGCAATAATTTATTTCAGTTGTAATTTTGCTTGAAAATATAATCCATGACTACAGTCTATTATTTTAAGATCTATTTTTTAATTTTCGAAGATTTTCTATATTACATGTTTATACTTGGTTAATTCAACGTTTGCAACATATTCTAACTCGCAAGTATCGCAAAATAAATTAAGAAATACCTAAAAAGAATTCAAAAACAAAATAGTCACTGGTAGGTGTCCGGTATTTGGGTCTCACAGCCTATCCCAGGAAATATTCAAAGTTATCGTTCGCCAGTGCCCGAGCGTAAGCACTCTCGGCTGTCACAGCGAGCAACCGCCATTACCGTAGCGAAGGATCCCACCCAGGCTTGGCTACGGAGGAGCTTCGAGCATCAGGGAGCGGGATCGAGTCCCTCGAAAGCACCTTCATGAGCACCCTAACCACCCTCAACGATCGTCCGGAGGATCGCAAGCCCGACGAGCGAAGACAACCGACATATCCGCATTGCGAGCGGCAGGCGCGCGGTCCGCGTTCCTCCGCGTTCCCCGTCGATCCGCAAGACAGATGCGTACCGTGGCGTACGCTTCGTCGGGGCAAGTGTAATAAACCCTGGCCGGGTCCGGACACACGCAAACCAGCGTACGTGCACGCCACGAGAAGGAAAGCGGCCGCGGAGGAACACGGTGCCCGAGAGTAATGCGCGGCAGTGCATAGTAGTAATAATAAAGTGGTAGTGGTTGGCACGTCACGGTCCAACAGGCCGATCAACCGTCCGTGTGGCGAGCCGGCTACTGGTCTCCGCCCACGCACAAATATGCATGTACACATACACACACAGAGAGAGAGAGAGAGAGAGAGAGAGAGAGACAGCCACGACATCGAGTCCACGGGCACGACCGAACGAATCGCTTTCAGACGAAGGAGAGGACGTCGAAGGGCAGGATGCTCTGTATGCAGGGAACACCGTGATGATGTAAACGCTAACGAGCGGGGTGGCTGGCTAGACAATGGCGGTCGAAGCGATGAGCGACGAGTGCTTTGCTCCGAAGAGGAACTGACTACTTCTGTTCGCGTTTGTATAGGACGGAAAGGTTCTGGAAAAATTGAGAGGGTGATTGATTTATGGAGGGGTGCACCCGATGCTTCTGGAGGTCTCCGTGGCCTCTGGCTCCGTTCTTGCCTTTATGGCCTGCTGAGTGAGTCGGAACTACGGGACCAGGTAGCTCCGGACTCGTCGAAATTTCTCCTTATTTTCTACTCGACTTCCTATTCGACTCGAATTTCGTTTAAGTACACCTATTCTGCGCGCGATGTTATCGACGCCATCTTGGAACTTTGTTCCACGTTCGATTCCAGACGCGAAAAGTTATATTTCGCCTTAAAAGTGCATAAATCCTTGAAAACAAGTTTATGAACGACTATTAAAACTGTGAACATTAATTTTGCTTAATAATTGTTATATTATTTTATGTTAAATGAAAATTGTATGTAAATAATGAAGAAAATAATAGAAAATAGAAATAATAAGAATAAGATTCACTAACTTTAAAGTTATATTATTAAGAAAGTAGCAAAATATAGCAGGTGATTTTCAGAGAAACCAAAGAAATGAACAAACTACAAGCCCGTGGTAGAATTTTGACCAATACGTACTAATCTGATAACTTCTATTCCAAAAACTTACGATAACTGCATACTAAAATTGGTTCTCTTTGATTACTTGTATTTAAAATTATAATAAATTTTGATCAATTGTTTTTATTCTAAAATAAAGTGTGTACCTTCAATATTGGGTCCTTGTGTATTTCTACTTCCTTATTTTTAAACTTAATTTACACGTTTTCGAGAAAGTATGGTCACTCTTATGTAGTCGTGAGAATGTCTCCGCGATCGATATCGAGGGAAGAGGTGGCGAACGTTAACGAGGGACTACTGTAGACACCCAGTATAATAAGACTGTATCGGGAAAAACCAACCCGGTAATAAAGCATCGTGATTATACGTTTCCTGTTGGCTCAAACGGTTATACTAACAAATTTACTCAGACCATTATTTGACTCGATTTCCGATTATACTCTTAGCTCTCCATTTACGATTCTCAGCGTTGTACTCGATTCCCCATTCCCGATCATCTTTCAATTTCTGACTCTCCTGCCTACTTAACTTCGCTTTCCAGCATTCGATTCTCCATTCGGGCGGCTCCTCGACTTTAGGCTGCTCCGCCGTTGGAATCGCTAACCCAGTTCGCGATTCGTTTCGCGTTTCCGGTTCGGCGTTTAGCGCCGTCGTTCGTCGTGCTTCGACGGAAAAGGGAAAAAATTCGAGCAACGAGCGAAGAAAAAGCGATAGGCTTCGATTAACCGCGATTCCCACGGACGCCAATTACGTTCGACGCCGAGGGATACTGGATAATTTTGCTATAAACGCTCGTCGTGTTCAGGGTCGTGTCTAGGAACATATTTATAAATAAAAACTTTACGTTATTATAATAAAAAAGATTCATGTTGAATTTAAAAAACAAAAACCACTAAATTGCGAATATAATAGCTCGAAAATGAAACGATAGAAATTTACATACGAATTAAGAATTGATTTAACGAGAAATAGTTCCTTATAATATTTTATTATTATTTTACTAATAAAATAAAATGTTAATATAGTTAATTCAATTGTTTTACTTCTAACACTAGAACTATCAAAGCAGTCAAAATGACCCATTTGTAATTTCTAATAAAACTTTTTGATAAACCGTAATTTTCTATAAGAAAATGAATAAATCCTTATTTCCATTGCATTATATTCCTTCACGTATCTGTTAACTTATTTGGTACAAATAAATACACTATAATTGTCGGTAGTTCTAGTGTTAAGAGCTTGTGACTGCACCTTTATAAAATGGAGTCCTTTCTGCCCCTGCCTCGTCACGGCCCTGGTTGTCCTATTCCTCGCCAAGCGATCGTCGCGGATGCATGTTACACGTACGGTGCGGGCATTGGCGCAACATGTTCAAGGAACGTTCCTCGAGCTCGTAGAACGAACCATGATCATGGCTGACAACGCAATGGGGCCATAATAGCGAAAAATAGCGATATACAGGATGATTCTAGAAATTGGGACTAGCTTAGGTCGCAGAAAACCGGTACAGGAAAAAGTTGAATCATCCAATGGAGATTATCTATCGACAGTTTAATTTCTTTGCAACGTTGGAAATAGAATATTCATTACTTATATCAATATTATAATTTTTCATTAACGACCATAAACTGACACCTATGATAAAATTATTTTCAAAAATTGATTTTACGAGTATGTACGAAAACAAAGATGACTATTTTTTCTTATTAAATTCCACTTGTTCTGGCAAACGTAATGTCTGATGGATTATTTTGACAGACACTAGTGTCGCGTCGTGACAACAATAAGATAGAAAGTTAGGAGTCGCCTCGATGGCATAACGGCGGACCATGCACCGGGATTTCTACTTGCCTTTCTTCTCTTATTTTCCGTGTGTCGATGCAGTGTGACTGTCCACGCTGACGATTACTTGCAACAATAACGCACGAACGAACGCATTTATCCTCTTCCCGTGACATTTAGCTCGACGAAATCCGGGCCTAAACGGTAGGCGTCAACGCGCGGTAAACAGACCAGACTGACGCTAAACTGCTTTGTAACAGAGATTATAAGAATCGTGACCAACTCTTGCGGCGTACTGATAGGAACTAAAACTCAATCACGATCGTGATTTGCTGTCTGCGAGCCTGACTCGTGATGTTTACGTTTGGGTCGACTTTCCGTTCGCGAGTCTGGCTCGTAATATTCATGTTTGGGCCAAAATCTTCATCACGAGTTAGACTCGTTAAAATACGGGAATGGGTTAACGAACACCTTCCACAGACATTCCCTCTAATAATTTCCAAGAAACTCAGAAACGAATGCAACGAATTGCAATCGATCGTTCGCTTTAACAACTATCCTATAAATTTTATTTTATCGTTCGAAAAATAAACGATTGCAAAAAGATCACGATTCAAATGGTTTTATTCCTCTACACTGAAATACTCTGATTTTATAATAAGCTTACACAATGTTGCCATGTATCCATATAATTTTCCACGGATGTAACGATAATTAATTCGAAGAATTATGGACCCTCCGCTTTTCAAACGTGAAGTATCTCCGGATCAGATAATCTATTTATCCGATGACAAGGTTATACAAAGTTGCAGCGTCCATTCGTGGAAAAAACGTTCGCAACCAGTCCAAAATAAATAAAATAAAAATAAATTTTCTACAGATGTAACGATAATAACACCGATACGTCCACTCGCGTATCGCCAGGCCTGTTTGGCTTATCATCGCGAAATTATTATTAGCCCGCAGTGTGATATCGATAAATAAATGGATCCCGTATGACGTTCTCCGGTAACATCGACTTCTACAGGTTCCACTTCTCAAGCGTTTTTTCCACGGCCGAGCGTCGAGCGTAGCCAGGCGTCTGACCATGCACCGACGTTTCCACTGGCTCGTCTTTTTCCATTTTTCCCGCGTCCGTTACCGGGTCCCGACTACCGTCGTAAACCGATTATAAATCGCGCGAGCAACAGGGGCGAGGCGTGTCCACTCGTCCCGCGCTCTCTGGGTATTTACCTCCCGAGAAGGGAGAGACGCGTGGGCGTGAAGGCCGATACGTGTACCATCGAGGCACCGATTTGCATTCGACTCGACCGCAAACGAAACCTGGAATCACAATTGCGCAACGCTGGTTTGTCCCGCCATTTTTACCGCCCCTGGAACGTACAAGCTGCACGGAAACCGTGTATCTACTTTAGTTTAAAACACTTTGCGTAAAAATAGTGCCCTGGGATTCGAAAGTTTGCTCGCGGATGGAATTCCAAAACATTGGAATAGAATATTAAACGCTATCTTTTGGATAACTCCTGGGATTATTTAAGGGTAATTTTGGGGAGTACTTATTTGACAATGATAGAGATTTGGTACAAAATTGTGCAAAGCACTTCTAGGATATTAAATATATATAGGAAATTTATTTCAACTATTTTATTTTGGAAAAGTTTAGAGAAGAATATAGTCTATGGAATGGAAAGTTTGTTGGGTGAGAGAACTGAATCTTCAAACATTATAGGATAATATAAAAACCAACTTTTCGACAAATACTGGATCTTGTTCAAGGGTAGCATTTTAATATATGTTAAATATTCATAGAAAAATTTCAACTATTTTATTTTGGGACAGTTTGTAGAAGAATATGGTCTATGGAATGGAAAGTTTGCGAGGAACTAAATTAAAGGAAGATTTGAAACTTTCATTACGTAATTTTTTCCCGCGCTGCATTTAGATGCAGTCGTCCATCAGCAACGAGCTGACGAACGGAGCAGAAAGAAGGAAAGACTCGCAGAAGTTACTTCCTGTTGGCGGTTAATGAAGAAGAAGCCTGTACCAAAAAAGGATAAAACACGAGTTCAAACCGGACTTGTTAATGCACAGTACACATGAAGCCGTTCGTCGGTTAATTATTGTCTAACAACTCACGATTCCTGTCGTTTCATTCAATATTTACAGGAGAGTCAAAATTAATGAACTATGGAAATTTTACTCTTCTCGTAGAATTAGAGCTCCGTTCTCCAGATCTATTCAGTAATAGCATTTTTTAAAATATTTGGGTTTTACTATCTTTTGTTAATATCTTTTGCTAAGGGCAAAAGAAAGATTAAAAAATAGAAATTCGAAACTTGAAGTGCCGCCATTCCTTTATCTATCGAGATTTTGACTTTGCCCTAGTTTCTGCTATAACTACACCCTTCCTAATGAAGATACTTTAAAGAGCCAGTGGAGCACCTTTTTCAGAACAGCCATTAAGTTATAATTCCCACAATATTTAATATTCTTCGACGAAAAAGAAACTGTACATGCTTATAATATGAATACATATATCTGCAAAATCTCAGTACAAAACAGCCTATCTACCATTGAAAAGAAAATCACAAGAAAGTCTAGACAGCAATACCCTTTAAAGGAGTTAAGAATCAGCGTTCTGGTCGACGAATAAAGGTAGATCGAACGTTTCTTCCGGCGTGCAAGGTATTTCGTGTCCGCGCACAATCGCGAATTAAATCGTAAGTCGAGGGGTTAACGACAAATAATAAATCGTGACATCGGATGGCTTATCCCCGGCGACGCGGAGCTCGGAGGAGAACAATTAATTAACCGCGTCCTTCTAGCGGCGTCTGAACGGTACTGTCGTCCCAAACGAGACCTATCGGCGCACCCACGTCTCTAAACGCGAAAAATCGCGTCTAAAATCGTGGGTGGCGGCGCGTTCCCTGAAAAGAGGTCCTCCTCTGCCTAGGTGGCATCCTCCTCCTCCGCTTTTACGTCCGCGTCGTCTCGCTTCCTATTATTCTCGATTCTTCTTCCTGCATCCCAGCCGCGGCTCGTGTGCTCGTAAATGGGTGAAAAAGTCGCGTGACTCAAAAGGGAAGCGCGTCTCTGAGACAGCAGACGGTGAACTATGCCGCGACGGCATCATCTGGCTTCCAGCCAGAAAATATGTAGGCAGACAATGGGACGGAGATGCCCACCGGGTAACGAGCCGAGGACTCTCTCGTCCCGTAATTTGCATGCAATGCACACCCGGTAATGCGATAAATATGCATGAATTCGGGCACAAGAGTGAAAACCAGCTGCAACGGACGCTGGATCCGCGACCGCGTTGCGACATCCCCGTCGATCGTTGTTCCACGTTTGTCGCTCTCACGTTACACGGGTTTCGCGTCGTTATCCATCGTATAAGGGCAGTTGTCCCGACATTGGCTAGAATATTGCAATGAGGGTGGCTGGAAGCCGCGGAAGGGTCAGGTTTAAACGGAATCGTGACAAGGCTGAGCCACAAGGGACACGTTTCTACGAACGCCGTGTTTCAACTGCAACTTTCCTTTAAAGCATTTAAAAACTAATGAACTAATGGAGGATTACATAAATTTTCAAATAATTACATTGACATATATTAACCAGTCAACTATGTTTGACGACTATATTCGTCATAGAGAAATGGCAGTATTTTGTGTCAGGACGACTATATTCGTCATTCATAAAATTAGTTACCATTTGCTATTTAAATTGTAATTTTAGCGAAAACTAAAATATATTCGTACGATATGTTCAGAATCTGTGGAGGTCAAAACGAAATAAAACAAACAAGTGCGTGCTCTGAAAAGAGGTCGCCATAGTTAACTGGTTAAACAATTATTAGTTTAAACTTGCGGAGGGCTGCAGTGGTCCCAATAATCCACTTAAGGGTTAAGGAAGCGTTCTACTGTAAATCTTGATGAATGATGACGTTTTTCTACATTTTCTTGGTCTTCGATAGTCAATGTCTCGTTTCTTTCACTTCGAAATCGTAATCAATATTCGAAAAATTGTATATATTGTATGATAGAAGAGTTCCAGCACCAGGAATCACAGTTTCTCAACATAACAATTTTTAAGAAAACATACACTTTTTACTTATAAAACCTGTTATCAGTTTTTAGAGATACACCGTATGTTTCATCGTCCCAACATCGACTTGTTTCAAAGTTCTTTGTCCAAGATCGATTCGACGCACCCAAGTAGAAAGAAGTACGTAAAGCCAAGTGTTCGCCGCCATGACAGTTCCATTAATTCGCTAAACCTATAGTGTCGCCCATAAAACGTTTTGCACGTAAATACTCGCACTAGCTTCGACGGAACATCGAACGTCTGCCAGTTAATTACTTAATCAATCGATTAGGAACTATCGAACGGCGCTCGTGCACGGGTAACGTTCCGCTCGGCGAGCATGGGATCCCATAAGAAGCCTCCATCGTCCGTATGACACCGCGGAATCGATGTCTTAACTCCGCGGGAGGAAATTGCTATCCACGTATAAGCAAGAAGAAACATCGCGAGTGATTGGTTGGTCGGCAACCAGGGTTTCCTGCACAGTCCAGTCTAACAGTTGTAAGGTGTCGAGGATGGATAGCTGGCGTGTGCCAGGATTCAAATTTCAGACGAGTTTAACTTTCCTATGCGTCTATATGTATGTATTATTTAACACTGTGACAAGTATTAACTCTGCATAAAGGAACATAAAATGTAAAACCATAAAACGAGTTCGATGAAGGGTGTCCCTATCTCGACTTAAGGAAAATGAAGGCAATTTTCAGCCGTTACAGTGGTTTTCTCCCTCAAATCTAAACAAAGAGGTCAACGATACAGAGGACCACTCTAAAACCTAAGTAATTCTGTCATGGATACAAGACACTAGCGATAATGTTTTTCTCCTCCTGTCAACGATCCCCAGAGTCATACTCTTCTTACACAGTATACCAACTTCCTGTCCATGAGAGGAAGGAGTAATTTTTCATTTATACGATTTTCTAGAAGTTCATTTTGTAGTCAAAGTCGAAGCAATTATTTTAATTCGTTTGGACAGACACGATCGATTTAACATCAACGTGTGAAAGAAGCTGTCAAAGGATTCCCAGAGTTGGAAGGCACGAGTGCTTCTGTTCAGCAAAGTCAACTGTGTTCCCCTATGCAGACTACACGAATCGACAGTAAACTATCCGTTCGTGAGATTGAAATAACATCGTACGTTTATAAGGCCATCGATAGTATTACAGGAATCATCCTGCCGTTACATAGTTACCTTCTATCGACCGTGTTGTAGGCGATGAATGGTCGATGATCGGGTTATTAGACCATCAGGCCCACGGGTAGGATGCCGAGGCCCAAGTTTTGAACTTCTAGATCCGGTCAACGGCACGCGAGGCAGCGATCGTCGTTCCGACGGAACGAGAATCGTCTGTAAACACCGATCGTGACCAATAGGATCGAGCGTCTCGGGGCTAGAAAAGAGGAAGCCGAGAGATTTCCATCCGTAATGCCACGTTTCAGAAATCCAGGGAATACCCCGGGCGCGAGGTAATCGCACGAACGTGTCGTAGAATTTGTCGATATCAATCAACGTCGTTGCCAGGCGACGCCTTGGGTAACAGCATCCCACAATCTGTGAGGTTATGACCGCAGGCATAGATCCTTTTCTAATTGTCAGAGAACCAGTGGTGCTTAAACGACGATCCTCTTGGAATACGCGATAAATGGCCTTGTACTCAACTATTTTCTAGACTCAGAAAAGATCCTAGAGGAAACGTTCTTATTTATTTCAAAACGACTGCAATTATGCATGAAATTATAATGAAAATATTAGTAAATTTCCTTTCCTCGACAAGATATGTTTATTTATAAATCATTTCTGTAACAAAGATAGTAAAAGAGAGCATCGCCTGAGGGTTAAATGTAATATGGGGTCCATCGCCTCCCGTATTTGACACCAGAGGGCTATGCTCTTACTTCTCTCACAAGCGATCGATCGATTACCCAATATCCCTGGGTCTACTAGCAGAATCCCACAGTAATAATACTTGCAGTCAAGATGACGGATGTGACATAGAATTTACAGGCCCATTCGGACCCAAAAGGCTATAGAAGTTATAGGTTAGGTACTTCCTAGTGTCCAAGGGTCAACTAGATAGTTTAATCGACGAGTCCATTACACTGACAACTAGCAAATACACTATCCATCTCGTTGATTTATCATTTCCACTAACGACTTCCTCCCATGTCCTCGCGGAGGTCCAAAACAATATCCACTTAACAGGCATCTACTTCCATTACTACCTAATTACAGCAAAGTTAATACGAAATTACCTAGTCAACCAAGTGAATCGACCCAATATCTAACTTCGAATTTGCGTTTAGCCGAATCTCGACACGCGCACATCGAATAAGACTTCTCCATCGGAACCGACACGAGTTCCCTCCCATAAACTCACCAAGTTTTCCCATCCATCACGAGACACTAACACCCTGACGAGGCGCGAGAACAACTCCATCGAGGGTAGCCCAAATAGCCCCGCGAATCTCATTAGCCCCGCGTACGCAAATTCGTTAACGCCCCCCGTAGGAACGTCCGGCTCGAGCGTTTCATTCGAAATTACTTCGCGTCGAGGTTGCTGGGTTGCGGCTAGCCGCAGGCCCTTTCGTGCTTGGGTCCTCTGCGTGCTCACGCATCGTGGTACCACCAGGGAACGCGACAGTTGAAGATTACGAGGTGTCGGTCTCGGTCAAAATGCAGGGGATACGGCGAGCTACGCACCGACGTCGGTCGGCGGTTAATTAATTAAGCAGGAAACGGTGTCCTTGAGCATCCTTCACGGGGAGAGGCGTGTCTCGGGTGCGTTCAACTGGTTAAAGGGGATCGGGTGACTGTTGATGGAGGAAAAAGCTGCCGGCCTTCCCCCCACCATTCCTTCCAGCGAGTAACAGAGATTCTAGATTTGGCGCGTTTTAGAAGACGCTCGACGCGTTTACTGCTACGTCACCCACATACGCGAAATTTTTACCGTTTTCAGGGATATCGAAAAAGTGGACACTTTCGGATTATGAGCATTCTTTTACTCGAATCGTGAATAAGTGAAACTTACGAGGAAAGGACCTCAATTGTTCAACTTCGATTTCAATGGGTCTTCGCAAGGTGATAGTATACAAGGTGTTCGACCACTTCTGAGAAAAATTATTAGGAGAGATTCTAGAGGCCAAAATAAAACGAAAATCAAGAATACCAATTTGTTTATCGAGGCTTCGTTAAACAGTTATTAACAAAATCATTGATAAAAATTATTAATAAAATTTGTCCACATATACGAATTTTTTTCTCGAAAGTGGATAGGATTTCGAGGGTATGTCTAATGACCAAAAATGATTGTAATTGACCCCTGCAATCGAAAATAATTTTTCTAGAACAATTTAAAATTTTTCAATTTTGTCAGTTTCACACCTTCTCGAATTTTTTTCTCGAAAGTGGGTAGGATTTCGGGGGTATGTTTATTGACCAAAAATTATTATAATTGACTCCTGGAACTGAAAATAATTTTTTTAGAACGATTTGAAATTTTTTTTTTTCGTCAAAAAATTTAGGCACCTACCCCCTGTCGATTTTTCTTAAAAATTAGTTTTTCATTTTTGATAATTTTGTTTGACGCCCTACAGAAAAGTTGTCTAATACTTTTTTGTAGGTATCCATGAGCTCTACTTCAGAAAAAAGTTTCACTGAAATATATTCACTATTATAGAAGTTATGGCTGTTTGAAAATTGGACCATTTTTATGGGGTTTTTCTCATTTTAGGGGGTCAAGGAACAACTTTTCGAATAGTTTTGCGATTTGTACATATTCTCCGCTAAAATACGCGTAGTTTGCTTTTTTAAACATTAAAATCGTCCAATCCGTTCAGAAGTTATGACGTTTTAAAGATCCGCATGAAAATTCGGGCAGACATTTCTGACCAGAAATTATATTTTCGATAAGTAATTTTTTTCTCGAAAATGCGTAGGAATTCGGGGGTATATGTAATGACCAAAAATGATTGTAATTGACCCCCGTAATCGAAAATAATTTTTCCAGAACGATTTAAAATTTTTCAATTTTGTCGAGAAATTTTTCGATCGGTATGGAACTTTAAACGTTAATAACTTTTTAACGAAGCCTCAATCAAGAAATTGCTATTCTTGATTTTCGTCTTATTGTGACCTCTAAAATCTCCCATTCAAATTTTTCCCAGGGGTGTCCGAACACCCTGTATTTGTTTCTGATGGTATTTGCAAAATATTAGAGATATACAATAATTTTAGAGATATAAATAATTAAAGTTATGAACCTGCAATATACAGGATGGTCCATGCAATTGTTTTAGGTCATAACTCCGTTATTAATGCATTTACGAAAAAAATGCTAAAGAAGAAAGCTAATTAACTCGAAGGGCACTATGTACATCTGTAGGATCTTAGATTTTTTTTCAAATTGAACAGTGCATGTGCAATTAAGAATTGCATCCATTCTTTAAATGGAAATGTATATTTTTTGTTGCACAGATCTATTCTCCCGTCCATTCTACGTAAAAAAATTATTAAGGTATCGTGGCAAAAAAATTATTAGTTCTCCAGATATTTTCAAGAAATCACCTTGCAAAGACTCGTTAAAATCGAAATCGGACAATTGGGGTCTTTCCCTTCTCTAACCGTTTGTTCCATCAATATTGAACCTTTTCTCACCCAAAAAAATTACTTGCAAAGGGAATCATCCTATGCTCAAGCTAATCCCCTCCACTGTTTAGGTTCTTAGGGGCTTGGCTCGACTTACCCAATAAAAACCAAGAACCTAAGAAACGTAGGGGATTAGGTGGATCGTGTGCCATCATTTCGTTTCCCAATAGTACGTGTTTCGTTAATGTCGGTTTCGACATCTTTACAACCCGCTCCCAAGCGTTTACTATCGCGTAAAATTTGTTGAACGCGTCTGTTAGCAACGAGAAGTCGAGGATCATTCTGCACTCGACAAAAACATAAAGTGGAAGTATCAATTTGGAACACTGCGTTAAAGTCAGGTTAAATTTTAATCGAAACGTATTTCGAAATACCTGTTATCGTAAGTACGCGGTCCTAAAGTTGGCTGGCGAGCGACAGCCGTTTAAACGCTGGGATTAAGGGGCTCGATAGACTGAGCCAGTCAAGATTAAGGCTCCTGGATCCAGAACAGTAAACCTAATAGCTGGATTACGTTTGCTCCCGCTGCATCGCCGACGTTAACTACGATATCGAGCAACGAATGTCACGCGGTGCACGGAGGCTCCAGCGTCTGGATTATTTATCTCGAGCTACGTCAACAAAGTTACCTATTACCGCGTAACAAGTGTCGGACGTTGCTCTAGGAAAATAATAGTGATTCTCTGTATCTTCGGAGCTACCCGTGACCAATCACTTTTCCCCTCGAGACGGCGACTTGCGTTTGCTCCTCGTCGTCGGCGACTACCGTCCGGGGATCCCGAGGAGGAAGACGCTGTGCATCCACGTCGGATTCCCGGGACGGTTAATCGGTGCACGAGGGGCCTGGTTTCCCCCCCGAGTAATCGTAATTTTCGTAATACGCGATCGAGTTCCTGGCGGGCGGGTAGGGGAACCGGTGACCGGAAGCCACGGTTTGTTCAGCCGTTGAACCTGCTCTCGTTTAATTCCGCTCACGGAGCGGCTCCGAGGCAAACCAGGGCTATTATATCGCTGCACCGAGCGAGGATGACGTTACGTATCCCGAGGCTGTCCAGCTCCGCGATCCGCCCGTTCAGGCTATCTCCCGTTCCGTCCGTCTTTCTCTCGTTTTCTGATTCTCTCATTATCTCCTGCCCCTCCCTGTTCCCTGGTCACGGGTTTCTCTCTTTCACCGCGGCGTTTCTCTCTCCGGTTAAAGGAGCAGGAGTCAGGATCAACCAGATCTCGCTAATTTCCACAGTCGGGGAAACTGTCCGTCCATCGATCGACCAAGGATTTTAGGAGGTTCTTTGCAAAAAACGACGCGAGAGGCCAAGGAGATCCGTTCACTTCTTAGGTTCTTGGTTATTATTAGGGATGGGGTCAAGCATACAGTTAAGGCGGTCTTCTACTATAAAACGCGTTTTTTATGTTCTCTTTGGTATTTTTTTTATAAAGAAACCATGCAAGTTCTTGCATGACCGTTTCACGTATATATTTATTACTCTTTCAGTAATATTCACAGATTTTTGCAATGAGAAATAGTCAAAATTAGGGGTAGTACAGAGCTTCGTACGCAATTGTTGCATACACAAGTTTGTTCGACGAATTAACGATATCTGAATAAACTATGTCTTCTGTTTCCATCATTGTCAATATTTATAAACAGTATCTTGGACGGAAACAACAGCGACAGAAGAATGGACGATGACTAAATCGCTCACAAAGATAAACAAACATAATAATAAAAAAATACAGTAAAAATTAATGAAAAGGTTTGAGGAGTATTTTAAAATTATTCTTCTAAAAAAGAATCAAAACAATGACCAACTAAATAAAACATAATCCAAATACATACTTCTCGCAGCAGATTCCATTTCTAACAACAAATTATCATACAATAAAAAAGCAACTATCTTTCACTAACGACAAATGTCAACTAACCTCTTGATTCTCTCACTTATTTGTCTAATAATAGAATTTCCAACTTTGTAGGGGTTGTAATGGGTCGTAAAACGTGTCTATAAATTCTGTGTTTATCGACAGAAGGGACGAGTGTTCAATTTTTGTCGATGGGACAACGCACTGTGCGTCGCCGTAAAGAACGTATGCAAAGTCTACCTGTGTACAGTAGAGTTCCAGCTAATGAAAAGTAATTAAACGCACCCGGACATCGCGATACGTTCTCCCAGCGGTCGCTATAATTACGAAAATTCACATTTCGCTAAAACGAATAGGAGAACTGGAGTTGTTTCTATTTCCGCGGTCGGACCCTCGGAAGCCAACCAACAATAATTCGCAATAAGACCAAGCGCTTCCTGCGTGGCACAGGTGCGTTTCCTAGATGCGGTTATGACGATCAGGGGCCTGAGCAGGAACGATTAAACGAATAAGGACTCGCCAGCAATAGGGAAACACCTGCCCGCCTTTTATAACGGCCAGTAAAATGCTTCGTTAAAAGATCGCCCCAGGTTGGGTCCTGTAAATTTAACGATTCCTGGACAAAGTACTCTCTAACTGCGCCGTAACCGGTAAGCCTTCCTGGACGATCGCGTCCGCGGATTGTCTTGGCGTCTCGACGTATCCTCCCCGTCGATAAAACAGCGACCGGGAAACGGATCTCGCGACGAGATCGCGTTAAAAGTGGATTTCAGCAATCGCCTCTTTTTACGCGACGTTTACGAGGCGACAAAGTGCTCGACCGGGACAAAAAACGCCAGCTTAACGACGGGATTCGTAGCACCGGTGTTTGCGCGGTTGTAACCGATTAGGAGAACAAACGACTCGAGGGTACTATTCATTCTCCAGTCGTGAAACTAAATCGTTAATTCAATTTCGTTCCGATCCTGATTGCGATTTAATGGGAGACTTATCGAACTGGAATTAAGTTCTACCCGTGTACTTATTGACGCTGATATGCAATGGTGGATGGCTTAGGAGGATTACACTTGAATTTCCAATTTATGCAGACTTCCAAATTGTATTATTGAATTTGTAAAGAATCTTATACGTTTGTCGATATCCTAACCTCTGACTGGGGTACTTTTAACCCTTAAGTGGGCTCTCGATCTCAACTGAATTATTTTACGTAATGTTGATTTTGGTAAATGGGAATCAACTTTCCTTTAAAGCATTTAAAAATTAATGAACTAATAACATTGCACTTAAGGGTTAAACGACTGATTCGAAATAGCCTAGCTCCGTAGTTCAGCTAGCTCATTCGATATTGTTTGAAACGAGTGTTTCTATGGAAAGACGAGAAATACCGACTCTAAACCTGGAGAAGAGGATGAAAGGTCCGAGGAAAGATATGTAAGGTGGTACTTACGAGTTAGAGGTAGAGCGTGCCGACACGTCGGGGTGCCACCACGGTGACAGCCAGACGTGGTCCGCATTTAGTCGGAGGCAATGGTGCTGCTGTGGCAGGTGGAGGGGTTTCCGGTCTCGTGCAGCCAAGACCACTTCCGCCGCGGAGCTCCCACACTAAATTCGTCAGCGAACGCGGTCTGCTCAAACGCCGCGATCTGCGTGGACGACGAACAATTTCATCATGGATTAGCTACGTGTCGTTATAATACCGTTCGAGGCCCGCCATTGTGAATCGAGAACGATGGGGTACTCGATTTCCACGCTGATCGACACTTCGAACGGTATTTGCTGGAAGAATCCTGGTCTGCTTAGCGCAAAATTCAACGTGTTACTTCTGTGACAAATTTTTCGTGATACTATAACAAATGCATTTTAAGTTCCCATATAAAGTAACTTGTAATTCGTTAGTTTGGAACAAAATATCATCTAACAGAATATTCACCACGAATACAATAAAGTGTATCTTTTACGGATATGGAAAGTTGTGTTTTGAAGTTTATTCGTAAGATATCTTTCTCTTTTATGTCGCATATTTTTTCTCTTATAGGCGGTCAGTCAATCAGCTGACTGTGTGCGTTAAACGCCTATGAGCGTTCAACCTGTATGTTGTTCAACTTGTGTTTGCGTCAAAATCAACCGTAGTCAAAGGGTTAAACACTCTAAATATATAAAGCATAATAAAATAATCTTTTCAAATTAAACAACTAGTATATTTTCAGGGTGTGCTATCATTTTGTTCCATACTATACGTAACGTGACTGGTAAGAATGTAAGAATGGGGTTTTTTGGTGGGTATTATACGGACCAAACAATCTACTCGTCAGAGTCATCTCTCTATGATACATACACCCAAACCACAAAACTACCCAATGTTTTTTAACCTCTGGTCGATGCATCAAGTCGTTGACTGAACCTTATACCTTTTTTCCGGCAGCTTAGCACCAGCACCGGAGTCCCCCGAAGTTCTACCCCCGGAATGGCTGGAATCCAGCGTCCCGTCGAGCTCCATGGCCTGTTGGAGGTTCGTCAGGCTCTTGTATCGGATGTTGAAAAGTGGTGAGCCACCCTTGTAACCCGGGGGCGTTTCCTTCAACGGCGACGCGCTCTTTTGCCTCATCAACGGGCGTCCCCTCTGAGTGCCGCTGTTCTTCACGTACAGCTTGGCTAACGGCGGCTTCTCGACTCTGGGCTGCGGGGCCTCTTTGACGGCGCGCCTCGTCCTCTTCTCCGCCTGGATCTTCTTGGTCGGTATCGTCTCTATGGGCGGCGGTTCCGGTCTGTCGTCCAGCAGGGGCGCGATCGTGACGGTGACGGGCGTCAACGGCGGGCTGGAGCCCTGTGTCCCGGGCAACGGGCTCTCGTAGGGTGACCTGACGCTCTTGGGTAGAGGCGCGAACCCGCGTACGTAGTCGTAGATCTGATCGATCTCGTCGTACTCTTCGGTGCAGGCCGAGGGCGGTACGCGGTTCTCGTCCCGGTATCCCGCGTGGCCCGAGGACGCCTGGTGCCCATTGCTGTGATAGTGATGGTGATGATGATGGTGGCTCGCGTTGTTCCTGTGGTGGCTGAGCGGACCGTTGTCCGAGTTAGTCGACGACCGCCTGAGAAATCCTGATCCGCTTCTGGTCTGCCTGGAGGGCTTGCTCTCGCCCAGACGGCCGTCGAGGACGTGCGCGCGGTCGGCCACGTCAGCGACGAGACGCGAGGCGCGCTCCACGAGCCTCGTGAACTCCTGCATGGACCTGAGCGCCTCCTCGTTCCTCGCCTTGACCAGCTTCAGCGGAGCGGCGAGCGGCAACGCGACCGCGGCGCCCTCTCTCTGCAGGGGCAACGCGAACACGTGCTCCTCCTCGAACGTTGACAGCAGCCTGAGCTCCGGGACGAACTGCGAGGACGACTTCAATCCCCTGGGCGGCTGACCGTGCACCAGTCTGACGGTTAAAGGCAGACGCTTGCTCAGCAGTGCTCTGGCCGTGTGGACGCCGCTGATGTTGTCCTCGCGCGCGAGAGCGCTGAAGCGTCCCCGTTGGTCCATCGCGAGCAGCACGCTGTCGCCCCGACAGTCGACGCACCGCAGAAATCTACCGCGGCCCGGCAAGCTGACCTCGCCCGCCGTCACGATGGTCTCACCCGCTGCAAGGGTCCTCGTGCCCTCGGGGACCACTATCCCCGAATCATCGTCCACTCTGCAGGCGATTCCGCGCACCGTCTCCCGCACCAGGGCCCCCTCGTCCGGGCAGCGTCGACACAGCTCGTTCACCGATTCGATGCCCCTGACCGCTCTACCCTCCTCGCTCAGGATCTCGAAGTAGCCCGCGTACGAGTCCGGAATCGCCAGTCTGGGACCCACGCCCACCACCCTGCGCCCCTCCTTGATCTTCACCGCTTGGGCCACGATCTTTCGTCGACGTCCCGCGGACACCAGCAGCGCCGTACTCTGCAGACTGGGCGCGGGCAGGGTCGGCACACCCAGCCCCCCATACTGGCCCTTCGTGATCTTGATCACCGCCGGCAGACGATACTTGGAAACGAATTCGCGCAGGTACGTCGCTTCCTCGGCCCATCGTGCCGCCGCAACCACGATCTGACCGTCGGTCGCGGCCATCACGGCGCTACAACGCCGCCCACCCTCGCGAGCACGGGCCCCGGCGACGACGTCCCCGTCGAGTGGGCCCACTCAGGGCCCCGACGATCGCTGATCGCTACTGATGCTCCTGCTGGTCGGACGCCGCGCCTCTATGCTCCATCTGCAAATCAAACACCGTCGTTCGTTAGCTTCGTCCATCTTATAAACGTTCGCGTTATGTCATCAACCCCATGTTTTTTTCATAAGCGGTAATTTTATTCAAGCAACGAAGGGAGAAAGAAAAATAATAAATGTTTTAGTATACCAATATTAAATTATTGGAATGGTCGAGACAAAGTCTTTAGGGTTATTATTTAAAGGGTTGAATCGTTGACGAGGAATTCGGCCTTGGACCTTCCGGTCGTCCAATGGAAGTTCTTCGCTTATACGTAGATGTTCCTGGACTGCCGATTATCGTGGATTTCGGTTTCGCGGAACGAACGCGCGCATGAAATTCACCTCGGATGAAAACGAAGGAGGGCCCGTTTCCCGTTACTTCCTCGTGGCGTTCGCATCATCATCAGCGTAACCGACGATTAAAGCCGACGATCCGGGTATCTCGAAGCCTGGTTACCTAACGAGCGTACACCCGGCCGAAGTGTACGTAAATGGGCGGTGCCGCCGATTGTTTCGGATTTCTCCAAAGCGTGTATCTCGACGGAGGAAAGTAACCGATCGTGACTCGGCCCGTCGAGCCATCGCGCGGTCCGCATTAAACGATTCCCCCGGACGAATTGCTTCACGGTTATGCCGATCTGCACGGAAATTCCGCGGTGCCGTGCAACGCTTGGGAACGGGGTGTGCTCCAGAAGCGATCTACCGGCTCGATGCTTCCGTGTTACCTGATGTTTCGACGTATCGGATATCGTAGACGCGATTATATAAATCGCGGTCGCCACGACTGCAATTGAAACGTACCGCGGTGGCAATTATCGCTTTCCTTCCACGCGGAATGGAACACCGTGACGATTGTTTTGCGATTGCGGCTGGATGTTTCGTGGCAACGCTCTCGGTAATCCGGATCGTAGCTTGGCCAGGGATATCGACTCGGTAATATTTTTGTTGGAATTTCAATCGCGATTTCCAGCTTTTTGGATCGGGGGCGTGTTATCCCCTGCACACTCAGGAGATGATGCTGAGCATGCCCCAAAAAGAATAGTATCGTTTATTGTGCAATCACATGTTTCATTATGTCTTTTTCAAGTTTACTGAGTAAGTTTAGTTTGTGTGTAAGTCATTCAGTTTCATTACCTTAAGCCAACAATTTTCAACGCGTTGAGTTGTTAGTGGATGTTGATTGTTAGGTTTTGGACCACTCACGAGAGAAGGACTCGAACTGTGACTCACCGATTTCAATGATTTGTAGGATGATAGAGTACATATTGTTAAGTTTGTCTGCTAAATATTAGCTGTAGTTATCTGGTAGTTTTAAAGATATGATTAATTAAAGTTACACACTTCTACATGTATTATGATTATAAACTCGTGTTGTATAGAAGCAATGGCAAATGGTTTATCGAATCCCTGACCTAACCCAGACCTCCCTAGATCAGAATTTCAAGTCAATAATTGGTTAGAAATCTTATCGAAGAATCTCACCGATGATGTACATTTCTCCTCGCTGGCAAGTTTTAACTCAATCAATACAAATTCCACTAATATTGATGCTGCTCCACGTTAATAAAAATTAGCAAAATCTCACTGCACAAGACTCTTATTTACAAGTCGGTAGACATCAGGTGTCACCAGATCTAACTACTGAACTACTGTCCTAGTCCCCGCGTTCAGCCCGACCAAGATCAAAGCGATGACTGGATGAAAGATCGCGCACTGCCTCCGCGATGACATTAGGCCCCCGGTTCCCTTAGATTCAAGAGTCACCGTGACAGGGACTACTCGAACCAACGGATAAAAAATCCCGCTACTTTCGAAGTTGCGTCACTCCGGTCGAGATTACACCATACACCCTGGTACTCCAGCGTGAGTCCCGAAAAACCCCCATTGCCAGGCGTTCACGGTCCACCGTACGACGGAAAACACGCGCGTCACTGGTCAGATGAATCATCGAGACGCGAGACCTTCGGTTTGGGACTCACGCGGAAGCGCGTCCGAGGCTCCCTGGGCCCCCGCGCGTTCTAACGATCCCCCGGGCGCAATTTATCGCCCGGCCGTGTGAAAGGACCATTCAGTGGGGCCTTACGTAGCGGGGCTATCGGGGGGATAATGAAATCGCACGGTGAAAATCGAGCCGTCTGAAAGGGGCCTTCAAGATGGCCCGCACAGCCGGCCGCAGATAAGGACGGGGTGACCAATGACCCGGGGCGTCGTGACAGGCGCGCCTCTAGGAAGTTATTCGACACACTCCTCTGTCCTGCATTCTCCTACACGGCCGGCGAATCCCCCTCTTCCCCCGGTGTTCCCGTAGCCGGTGCGCGGCTGAATCTCGTCGCTACACACATAAGCTTTCACGGCGGATTCTAGCGGCGCGCCGCTCGATGCAAATTTGTATTGGAATTTTTCCCTGGGAACGGTGCTTTGATCGAACGCAGGAAACCGTTACGTTCCTTCGCGGCGTGCGTGTTCCCCCCCGTGATAAGGCGATTACGCGATACGGGAACAGACGGATCGCATTGTATCTGATACACGCCGGCCACGGCCGTTTCGAATCGATGGGAGTGCGAGCGATCGCGCCAGGGAATCCTCTTTCAAGGTTCACCGGAGACATCTCTCTCTCGGGGATGAAGCGAACGTGCGATTTCTGGCATCCCTGGAATCGGTTGTTTCGTTTTTAGGATTCTCGAAACGCCTGGTTAAGGTAAACGATCTGTCTCGGAGACTGTTTAATTTCGAAGCTTTGCAAGGAGAGTGCAAATACTTCGGGACATTGGTTTAGTTGAAATTTTGCACGTTTGTAGATTTAGTCATCCGGTTCAAGAAAATGTAGCATTATAAGGACAACTGCTAGATAGTTTCTGAAGTATTTATGATTAGAGCTTTATTATTGCCTTGTTGTGACTTATTGTGTTTCGTCTAATGGGCAAAAATAACTAATGGTTTATTATAGCTTAAAATATTCACGAAGATACATGCATTGTAATACTATCTTCGTTTTTGACTGAATTTATTATGTTGTAATTAAAAATGGTGCTTCAAAATTGATGGCAATTTTTTATACATTTTCTGGAAAATGTGCCATTTGCCAAATTTTCATCCGAGTGACTTGATTTTTATAAGTTATGCTCAGTATTATAAAACCTTTCAAACTGCTGATTAACTTTTTTGCAATGCTGACAATCTGTCTCAATTTTTTGTATTCAATGTTTTTCAACTTTGATTTGAGTTTAAAAAATATTCGTTTTAGAACGAGTTTGAAGGGAGAAGCCTCCCCTTTCAACGACCCCTTAAAAGTTTACGTACAATTCTTTGTTGCCGAATTATACTCTGAATAAAAAATGTGGCGTTTCGATAGGAGATACGATTTCCAAATATTTCTAATAAGCAATAGTAATTATAAAAAGGTTGGACCAGAAATATATTACATAAGAGTCCATTGACTCTCACAATTTCCGGAGAAAGCAGCTTGCACCAATTCGCTTAGTACACTCGGTATCGTCCAAATGGGACTTCTCACCGAATCGATTACCTCAATAATCGTACGAATTTCGATAATTGCACCTTACGGTCCTATTATCATTCAACCACGGTTGTTTCACCGTATTTTCGACAGATCTAGCGTCCCGATAATTCCATTCCTACTACTCCACGTCCACCGTGTGTCTCGAATGTACAGGAATATCCACTTATCATATCGCTCCAACAATTGCACTTTCCAGTTCCATTTTCGTGGAACTACAGAGCCTCTAGTACGTTTCTGAGAATCCCAGCGACCCACAGTGTTCGAAAACGGCGATTTACCGCCATTTGACCATTTCCAATAATTTTACTTTAGGTGTCATTAAGTAAATCCTTATAAATCCTTGAAGATCTTCATTTGAAACGTTATTTAATTTTTTAATTTTTACTTAGAAACTCGACGTTTCTATTCTACTTGGAAATCTGTTTTTGCAGTCCATATTGCTCCTTCTAAGAAATAATGATATTACAATGCTTTCACTTTGTACTGTATGAATCTTGCACAGGAAATTATTAAGCAAAATCAATGTTCACAGCTTTAATAATCATCCATAAACTTGTTTTTAAGGATTTATGCACTTTTAAGGTGAAATATAATTTGTAAGACATTTTTCCTTTAATATTTGAATACAATGGCTCGTACAAAAGGCTAACTTGGACGTGATTAACGAAATTATTATTAACAAGCGACTAACTAAATGAATAACTTTGAAATTTACACTTCACGCGAAACACACACACATACTCTACAATATCTTCAATCGATAATCTCACATAATGTAACTGTACTCATTCATTACAAACCTAATGGCCGCTTACAAATTTTTCGTATCTAAATCGTCGTTTTCGAACACTGTGCGACCCCAACGGTCCGTTTCCACGTTTCAACCGTCGGGCCCCGTCCATCGGGTGTTGCTTAAGAATTGTAATGTCCGGATCGACCGAGCATCGTTCGCGTAAATCACCGGTTGACCCACCCTCGGTCGATTTTTGCAGACGCGACGCATTCCCGGGGCAAAGTGGCGTTCCGGTCGCGATAAAGTCGACGCAACGGGCCCAGCGCGCGCGTGGGGTCAGAGGCCCCGGGTTGTCGTTACACGTATCGATACGCGGGCGCGATTACGACGACGGGGACGCAAGGACAATCGGTCGGTGTCGAAATCGGCTCGAACGAAACAAAAGGATCGCGGAGACGTCGGCGTCGTGGTAGCCGTGCACGCGGAGCCACGGTGAAAGCTGCCCGGAGCCGCAGCATATAATTCGAGGGCATGTCGATAAATCAGCCGCAGCCGCGGAGAGAACGAGTAGACCGAGTGTTCTCTCGCTAGGGAGAAACAGAGATACTCGGTGCGTTGCGACACACGTTCGTCTATGAGTGGGCGGCTAGCTGTGTGCAGCGTCGCTCGGGCATATGTCGTCCGGATCGGACGGCGTCGATAGTTGCTCCTCCAGCTATCGAGACTACGTCCAACGAATCCACGGGTAAAGATTCTCTAGGCTCGACGCACACCGCGATAAAACACGAGACCTATTCCGGAATATAGCGGTAGAATTTGGCCCCCTTCGCACTTAACACTAGGTTCACGAAGTGCATCAATTTTACGCATTCAGATTCTAAACCTAATGCTATGGAACTCATAAAATTTATTTGTTGGCAATTTATGTCGAAGTTAATTGATGTAACGATATGAATATGTGGGGTCAGTTGCCCTAATTTAGAATACTTTTCTTTATATACAGTGCATTCAAATTCTAAACCTAACGTTAAAGAACTCATAAAATTTATATGTTAATAATTTATGTCGAATTTAATTGATCTAATGATACGAATATGTAGGGTCAGTTGCACTAATATAGAATACCTTTCTTTATATACAGTGCATTCAAATTCTAAACCTAACGTTAAAGAACTCATAAAATTTATTTGTTAGTGATTTATGTCGAAATTAATTGATGTAATGATACGAATCAAGTGAAGATTCTCTATGCTCGATGCACACCGCGATAAAACACGAGACCTATTCCGGAATATGGCGGTAGAATTTAGTCTCCTTACTTTAACACTTGGTTCATGGACTGCATCAATTTTACGCATTCAGATTCTAAACCTAATGTTATGGAACTCATAAAATTTATTTGTTTACAATTTATATTGAAGTTAATTGATGGTAATGATATGAATATGTAGGGTCAGTTGCCCTAATATAGAATACTTTTCTTTATATACAGTGCATTCAAATTCTAAACCTAACGTTAAAGAACTCATAAAATTTATATGTTAATAATTTATGTCGAATTTAATTGATCTAATGATACGAATCGAGTAAAGATTCTCTAGGCTCGACGCATACTGCGATAAAACACGAGATCTATTCCGGAATATGGCGGTAGAATTTAGTCTCCTTACTTTAACACTTGGTTCACGGACTGCATCAATTTTACGCATTCAGATTCTAAACCTAATGTTATGGAACTCATAAAATTTATTTGTTGGCAATTTATGTTGAAGTTAATTGATGTAACGATATGAATATGTAGGGTCAGTTGCTCTAATATGGAATACTTCCTTTTATATACATGTTTCACTTGCTTGCAGAACTTTTAGAAAAACTTAAATATTATGAATTTATAGGAAATTTCATGCTGTTTTGACTGGTGACAGTCAAATTTAAAATATAATAACGGTTTAGGAAATGTTTCCTTTTTTTATTGAGGTCCTCATTTTCCATATTAGACTCATAGTGTTCGTAATATGGAATATTATATTTATATATATTTATATTTTAAGAAATAATCGAGCTAACACAAAGCTGATACACTTGTTTTATTATGTATAATATTAAGCCAAAGATCACCTTGCAAAAACTCTGACTGCAATATTTTTTATCACAGCAGAGCAATTCTACGTCCGTCACTCGTGACACAGTAAGAAAGTTCAAATTGGCCCTCAGGCAGAAATAAATTTAACATGACATAAACCAGCTTGGAGGCGTGAAACATTCATGGTTCTTCAAAAATGAATTCCATTCGAGGCAGATATTTCATAACTTTATAAATTTAATACACGACTATACAGCATTACAGAGTACAAAAATATAGAGTACAAAATATTATTACTTATTTTCATACCTTTCGCCCGAAATGAATATATCGATAATGCGTTGGTTCATTGTCGAATGGAACTCGTATCTTATGTAAATATGGCACGGTAATTTCGCGTGTTTTACGAAACTTTTTCTACTAAAAATTCTGGAATAACTGTTTCGATCGAGCTGCTATAATTCTTGCTGGTTTTAATCGGTCGACCTCCAAAAATACACGGAATGCCGTTCCACGCGCGCGCGCGAGCTAATTCCTGGCCACGCGTAGAAAGCCGTGTAACAATAAAACATTACGATTAGATGCCGTGTTTCCGAGTTTGCGACACCGTCTGTCCGCTCGTAGGCGTCCGCTGTGCTATATATCGTCATTGAGTCTGATAAGTATCGTACAGGCTATCGAGAACACCACGATCCTCGGTTACGGGAGAGCCTACCTCCGAATCTTTAATCGTATTTCAAAGAAACGATTCGTATCTATCGAACGAAATCTCGGCCTTCTATCGACTCCAAGTATTTTCTGACCACTGTTTCTACCATTACTAGTCGAGCTTTCTAAAGATTTCGATCCAAACAGGAACGATATTCTCAAGCTTCCTTTGTACGTACACATTATTTTACGACTATGCATCAAAACGCGGGAAATTTCGTTTAATTCCGTATCGATTTGTTTAGAAATAATTCTTTTATTCTAGAATCCCCTTGAGAATTTCTCGTCACTGTTCACGATTCGAAATACCCAATTTGCGTGTTATAACGATCTTGCCCGCGACTGGATAAAACTGATCAGTGTAACGGGCGATTTGCATATTCGAGCAAAGACGTTAAACGCCAAGTCCAGTTCGCGCTGGTGGCCGACTCTGTCAGCTCTGCTCCGATAACAGGCTGAAAATTCCCAAGGCCAACGGACATTAGTCTTCGTTCTAGTAATCACATTTCGTGCCACGCCCGTAACGAATTAGCATAATCGGTATCTTCACCCCCCTCGTGCTGTTCTAATCCCCGGATCTTTTTCGAGCAAACCAGCTCGCGCGAGCTTGTATCCATTTTCGAAATGATTTACACGTTCGCCGGGAGTGGAACGACCAGTAGGTTGGACGGAAAGGATGAAACCAACGAGGAGATTGGAGAACGAGAGGGTAGAAATGGCGATAATGAGAAGCCGAGGAACTGGAGAAGCGAGAAAAGTTGAGGGAATGGAGGAGAAACTGTTCGAAGATTTCGCTTATCGAACGTAATATTTCTGATCTTAAGCTTTCGAGTCTCGAAACATTTTCATATGTATCTATTTTGTACGTATCTTCGAATATTTTTCATTTTCGAACAAAATAATTCAACAGCGTCGCCATTTTGGTATCACGCAATCGTTAAAAAAGATCCGAGACACGACAGATATTAAGGTTATGTTTGATAGTTGCTTTTAGTACTGAACTAGGTCTATTAATCATTGTCTAGGCTGCTTGACTTTCGACATTACTACCGCATAATTAGCATTCCTGCTGTAATGAAGTTAGTATTGTTATTATTATTATCATGTCTTTCTTACGCAAATTAAAAGAAAGTGTACCCGTCACGTCAGACTAATTATACGTAATTGCGTAAGGACGAGCAACGGTCAACGGTTACTTTTGAAACGTAACCTCGATTACAAGCAGTAGCTTAGTCAATTATTATTCATATATTGTGTTAATTTATTATCAAACAATTTTTATAATGTCACTATGCCACTTATTAACCTCCAGCTGCCAAAAAACACTCGGCATTGGTATCGTTAAACAGCAACTAATGAAATTGTTCGGTCGTGTTTGCCATTCTCTTTCACTCTCGCAATTTACTTTTCCACTCATTTCCCACGATGTTCCTTTCATTGACCCGATATCCCGGCATTTTTCTCAGTCAATTTAAAGCAACTCGTGGCATCAGAGAAAACTTAAACGCTATAACAGGGGGCAATTAACAGTCACCTCGAGCGGTTAAAATATCTGACGCATACCTTAGCACCGTGTCTCGATAAACTCTACTATTACACGTTAACGCGTGAGTCTCTAACGTCGATCGTTCAACCTTTTGCATTTACTTTCTCGCTCTTCTTCCGCGATGATCATCCTATTAAGCCCCCGCCATCTTTCTTGGGCCATTTAACTCTTCGTAACCTGATATATTTTGTCTACGATTTTATGTAATGAAACTCCATGCTATTTATTTTTCGACAGTATTATATATTTTGATATTTTGCCAGACTAAGAAACTTTGTTTATAGATAATTGGAAACTAGTATACCCACAAGTTGTTATAAAATTTATTTTTAAAGCCTCGTTAAAATTCAAGAGTCCCTTTATTTTCTTTAACACCTAAACTTGTCATCCATGTATAGCAATCAATAGTAAAGAAATATAATAATAATGATAATCATTATCAATATCATCATCTTCAGTCGAATCTGTACCGTCATCGTCGAATTTTCTCTTCACTTAATTCTTTATTCTGATTATAAAACAAGATGCTTCCTTAAATTCCCCGAAAAATTTTATCCTAAAAATGCCATAGTACTATGAAATTATATCTGAATCTTTTAGACTCTTGTATACGTTTGTGTTATTTTTATACTTTTTTCTAAATATTTTTTATTTGAGAAATAGCAAATTATTTTAAAATTTATTTTTAAACACCTTATCGTTGGTCTTCGAAAGCTGCAAAAAGAACAATTCTGCTGAACTATATTTTCGACTACTTTTATTGCAATAAAAACAAAAATGAGTCAAAAAGTCTCTACTATACCGTTAAAGGTTAATGAAATAGTATTTATTTTTGCAAATATTTCAATGATTACTATTTTATATCAAATTATTTCCAACCCTGCAGTCTATATGTTGATGATTAAAACGCAGTCTACTAGACTAAAACGCGTAGCCAAGATCGGTATTAGTCGTTGTAAATGCACGATACAATGGTACGTTGACCTCGAGCGGCCATAATATTCGGCGCGAGCGTTGTTACCACGTCTCAGCGAACACGCCACGCAGGTATTATTAAACGTCGAGCTGGTAAAACTGTATCGTCGATCACTTTCTCCCGATAAGAGTGTCTTTTCTAGCCGGTCGTCGGTACGCGCGAGCGAGCCTCGAGTCTAGTTCCGCGCAGTGTCAATATCGACCTACATTCGATCGGCCTTGAATCATTAGCGGCACGCAGGCCGCCGTATCGGTCGCGCAGCATCGCGAGATATCGATCTGGATCCCCGTGGAACAAGGGGAGCAGAGTTTCTCGCCGGTCAAAGCTCCGCCGCCGAGCTGTTCCCGCGTCGAGCATTGCGAAATCGCGGGCCCCGGCATAGTTGCACGTCACTATTGCGGCCATACGTGCGCGGAACGTAATTAGATTAATACGCCCGCGAAATTGGATTAAGAAACCGACGGGGAGGCGGCGGCAACGCGGAGAGATACGACAACTTTTTCGTGAGAACGCCACGAGGGTTAATTAAGCCGCCGACAGGATGGGCGCGAACTACTTGTCACGTATGCTGGAAAAGATACGCCACCCTAAGGCCGTGCTGAATGCTAATTCCACGCCAGTGCGGGCCAAAACTCGCCAAAGCGGTTTTCGACAATTTTTATCGACGATGAAGCTAAAAAGCTTTTGATGAGATAGATCTTTCTGAGAGGGGAAATTTTATTGTATCAGATAATTTGATATGCAATTTTAGCAGACTATTGCTGAAACATTGCAAAATAGGCTCCAAAAGTTTCTGAAAATGAGAAGTTAATACTTTGTCAGGATGTCCATATGCAGTGAGGAGCATAACTGGAACTAATAATCACAAGTTTTTAAGAATGTAGGAGAATATTAAAAAACAAACTTTATAGCTATCTTTATCACAGTTAAAGGTCACATTGAGCACACTGCTAAAGTGTGAAAGTTGGCTCAGTGGTAACAAATTTTCTGTTATGAAAAAGACGAATGCGGGATTCATATGATTTCTAACCAATGTCAATCACACATTTGTATAGCAGAATTCAAGAACAGTGGAAACAAATATCTCTAGATTATTGCAGAGAATGAATAGAAAGTACGTTCAAGCGAATTAGTGTAGTTTTGCAAGCAAACGGGTTATGGATAAAATATCAGAAATAAATAACACTTTAAATACTGCCAAGTGTTGGTGCAAAACACTTGCAGTCAATCTATTCTTTTTTTCATTGCCAAACGAGAAGACATGAACTACTGAAAAAATTTCTTATGCTACTTCTAAGCGTAATAAAAGTAACTATAATGTTTATTTTTTAATATTCTCTTATATCGATAGTAATAAATAATGATTTATACAAAACTTGTGGTTATTGATTCAGTTATGCTCCTTACTATATGTATAGGTGACAGGACTGTGGATTGAAATTAATTTTCAAATTAAAGATTACAAAAATAAGTACCGAGACAAATTTTAAGTCATGCAATACGTACTAAACGTGAACATTAAGCAAACTTAAACGTATTTAGTTGTAGCATTTTTAGCTCCAATATTTTACTAAATTTTTATTAAATATCAATTTAAACAAAATATATGTTGCGTTTTAACATCGATCTATTGAACTTGAATTAAATAAATTTCTTGTTACATCCTAGACAGAAAAGGAATGGAAAAAAGGGTAATCCCTAGACTCCGGCGTCTAGCATACTCTGATCCAAAACAACCAACATCCAGGCACTGTACCGTCGAGGGACGCAATCCATCCAGTAATGCACTCTAATCAATATTCCATTTCTATCATTTCTCTGCGGACTGTCATCCCCGCAGGCTATCAAGAAATCTCGAAAAAAGAGGATACGCGGTTCGCAATGCGCACATATCTCATTCGAGTCACGCGACACGCCATCGCGATTCGCATCGACGAGGTGTCAGGTGCTATTCCCGTTTAGCAATCAACGGCCGTAAACAAGCATTTATAAATCATTCCAAACGACACGAAATTCCAGCTCCGCGAGTTCGCGCGACGCGCCAGGCTTGTTCATTAATTCAACCAGTTTATCGCTACAAAGTGCTGATCGGTACGCATTGTAAGAAGGCGTTAGGTGGAATCGGACCTTCTTTTAGATTCATCTATCTTGCTCCATTCCCGTGCTATTATTTCCATCAGACGATGCACGCCTTCCGTTCGTCGAACGTCCAGTTAATTATTTCATCGTTTCGCGTGCAACCAACGGAGAAACGTCGTTTCCGTATCCAGATTATTTTACATACGGGCGGTTAATAACATACAATTAGTCGCGTCCCGGCTTTTTAGCGTACGTGGGCCCTCGATTTTCCCACATCGAGAAAAGCGTACCCGCCGTTAGTCGTCCTGATACATCCTGTCATTTCTGCTAATGAAACACGCACGAAAAGATTTGTGGAACGCGTGGGTCGACGCCTCCGAACTGGTTTCGCAATCGCTGTTCGTCGACACCCCGTGGGAATGAAATAATTTACAAAAACGGATTTAATCGTCAATTATTTCCTCAGTTCCGTCGATTTTACAGCCAAAAATAAAATTAAACATTTTGATTCGTCGCATTGGATCCACCATTTTCAATTTAAAAACTCTTTTCAACGGATCGAACTTTTCTCTAACAAAGATGGTACTTAAGTTGAACGACTTTGTAAAGAATAAAAATATCAATGTAAATTCTTTTTATGTATTTTGCCAAGTAGTTTAGTTTAGTTTTTTTATCACTGTTTATATTTTTTCTTATGTTGTATAACATTATAGATCTTTTAACATTTACGTAAATTTGTGTATAAAAAACTTTTCCTATTCCTACTTACTGCTAAATTTATTTCTACCCCTATAATTTATTTGCTTATTGCACTATCTAATATATGTTTTCTTACTTAAATAAAATGTTCGCTCCTCGTCCTCTTATTCTACTTTTTATTCTAATTTGTATGTTCTTCTAGAATATACTCTTCTTTTTTGTATCAATACTTTTCCATGTGATTTTAGGGGCTTGTCACTGGTTTTGATTGCTTTTATCCTCTATTTTTCTGCTCTATCTATTGTATTGTTTTTCCAAGTAGATTAAAATCAAACGAGGATAAGTCGTTGCGAACTCCACGCCGTCACAGAATGATTAGGATTTTAGTACAGAATAGGTGTCCATTTGGAGCAGTGAATTATTACAGTGGATCCTCGCTGGTTTCGTTTCTTCCTTGAGTCTCGTTATTTCGAAACCCTCTGGCGAACGAGATTAAACCCGAGGATCAATTCCGTTCTGGATAAGAAACTCCTTTCGATGGGACGAAGGAAAAAGGCGTTCGCCGATCGGACGCGAGATTGCCGGGAGCTCATTAACCAATTACTTTCGTCCAGAGGAGAAGGAAGACGAGGAGGCAGCTTTCGAGGGAGCTTCGGGGACCGCGTGCTCGACATTCTGTCTTTTTTCCCGCTTTTGACTAGCTTTGCCTCGCCGTCACCTCTCGCGAACCGTAATAACTTCCTCACGAACGAGCAAGAACATCGTCATCCATCATACCTGGACCAGGGTTCTCAACCTTCTTCGATGTATCCTGTTCCTGGTTCCACGATCGCTGTTCAGGGCAAATCGTGCAGAGACCAGGTTACTCTAGTAAAAATTGCTCGATTTTGGACCTGACTGGCAAAGAAAGGTCTGCATCTGTTACTGCAATCCGAATTTCTTCAGATTTCTATTATTAGCTTTGGTATTTTCCAATTAAAATAATTTCATCCAAACAGGAAGATATCCGATCTATTTATTTCGACCAATTAAACGTGGAAACGAAACGTTACGGAAACGAAAGGTAAAGAATCCCAAGATAAAAACACGTGTTTTAATTCACTATCGGAGGCAGAACACTTAATTCTTCCTTCACTGTCCGATTATTGGGACTGTTACCATACTTTAATGGGCAGTAACGCTGACCGCGGGAGTAGAATGGCTCTAAGTGCTCGAGCGGTATAGCTGGCCTCAGGATTGCAAACAGTTAATACGGAGAACGTATTCGTCGTTGCAAACCCATTCTTTGCAATCTTTTTCTCCGGTTCTAATATATAACAACCCCTGCGAGCATACGACACATATTTATGCGGACTTGAAACGAACTGTGCATCGTGGAACATTTTGTAATTTATTTGGGCATTCGAAAAATAAATTTCTTCGAACACCTTTTTAGGAATTAATGCATTTTCCTGTATCTTCTTTATCGTAACCCAGAATTAGAGAGTCCTGTCGATTTCTCAGTTTTCAAAACAAAGATATTGAATTTGCCACGGAAACGGTTCTTCTGAAACCTGTAATTTTGGAATGGATCCTTAGATTTCTCGTTTTGGGGGACGAAATAAGAAAATAGCAGGCATTGGATCGAGTCGCTAAATTGCAGGATCACCGAGAATAATATTCGGCCGGATGAGACGACCAAAAAATGTCGGGAACCAGTAATTTCAAGCGAGGCATACGGTAGCGAGCAATTAAAAGGCCCGAACGTTCGGTGAGGTTTTTCGCGATGGCGATCATCGAGGCACTGGCTGTCCGTACGCGGGGACGTGTCCTTTTTAAGATTCCGCGCCGATCGCCGAAACGTCTCAATAATTGCTAATTGGTAGGTGGCACGAGTTTAAAAAGTGGTCACACGTTGTCCATCACGGATCAGCCTCTTTGCGGCACCTGCCTTACTTTCTACCCCTCTTCTTTTCGCGAGTAATCTTCTTCGCCGTGTTCCTCGCGGCGAATGCCCGACCCTGAAAAATTCGCCCGACGACCGCCTGGAACCGGAATCCTTTTGCGGCTCCTCAAAATTCGATAGTAATTACACTCGACGCGAACTTTCTCAGTATTTGTCTCTGATCGTTCAAATCTTCCTTGATCCACGGTAGCAACTGAAAATATCGAGAAAAACGTTTCACGGATCGAGTCGACAAAATAAGAATAATTTTATTCGTAACGTGAAAATAGTTTGAGCCTAAAATGCTGTCTTGTTAATGCTACGTCGAGTGTACCTCGACTACGAAATGAAGTAAGAGTAAAAAACAGTTGGATTTCCTTCTGTTTACAAGTGCAATTCAGAAACTAATGTGAAAATATATTTATATTCCGCGAAATTTTAACGACAGTCGTTAAAACACAATTCCGCGATGTTTGCAGTTTAGAATCGTCCAACTTTGGCTTCATGTTTATTTCACGGTAATATGGGAGAATTACCTTAATTGGACAGTCGCTTATGTTGGTTCAGTGTCGTAATTTGAGATTCAGAAAAATTTATCTTGTTTCATTAGCATCATAGATTGCCTACGCTCGTAAACAGATGATGAAATTACTATATTTGCAGTTAGAAGTTAGAAATAGCGTTGCGTTAGGGAACGGTCGAAAAATATTTGCGCAAGAGGTCGAAGAGTCAACAGATATTCTGCCGTAAGTAATAAATCATTAGATTGTCGTCTTAGAAAGTCCATTTGTTCGTCTACAAGATGCTGTTATCGTTTTGAAATTATAGTCTAGAATTAAAGCTAATTAAGGTAAAATTGCCTAGTTTAAACCGCAACCTGTTGGCTGCTTTTAGACCGGTTTATTGCACACAGTAGTAACACGCGTAAAAATTCAATTAAATTCATTAGCAACTGTGTTTCCACGTTCCGCTAACTACAAACAAATTAAATACCAAATAACTGAAATATTCTAGATAAGTGGTCAAAGTTAATATCATCGCTGGTGAAATTTTAAGTTTCTGAATCACTATTTTGCTAACTGTACAAATATTTAATTTTTGAAAATATGAAAACCATTTGCTGATCAGTCTATAATTTTTCACAGTTCTGTGTTTTGGAAAAATGAATCACGTTGCTCGAAGACATACACGATTACTAATTTTCTTTTTCACGATTCAAAAAGCGTATTTAATTTTCCAAATACGATTGAAATTGTGCGAACGATCCAAGTTCGACAACTTTACATTGATAATTCTCAAAATATTTCTTGTTTCTCCTCCAGCTGAGCACCGCTGGGTTCCAGACCGAAAACGAATTAATATTAAATTGAATTATAATGACAGTGTTTACCGACAGGCAACGCGCCATCGCGGCACTGTTCGCGGCGCGAATCGTGCAACTCTTCTCGCCTTTTGCACAACGCACGGACTTCGGCACGCATGATTCCTCGATTTCTTCTTTTTGCGACTACAAGACGAAACAACGGGGCTGTCGCGATAACTCGACGACGGTTGAAAAGCCGCACGGTTTCACGGCAATTCCCAAAAGTACACGTAATTTTACTTCCATGCGTTAATTTGATCTTTTCCTTCTTTTCTCGTTCGATACATCATTTCTTGGAACAATGGAGATGTAGTATTCCTCCTGTTTCGTATACAGTAGAGTTCCGGATAACTGGTATATTTACCCCGACTATTCTTCGGTAAAGGTTACGAATTATATTTTACACAAATAAAAAGATCACAGCTGCATGCATCCAGCAGTGACGTCGATACTAAACAGTTGACGAATAAACCGTAGAAATTTTGTATATTCTATTCTTTATTAATAAATTGGATTACTACATTACCAATGGTTGTGTTTATTAAAAATCAAAAACGAATTCTCAAGAAAAATCGACAAGGGGTAGGTGCAGAAATTCTTCGACGAAATTAAAAAATTTCGAATCATTCTAAAAAAATTAGTTTAGTTTGCGGGAGTCAATTACAAGCATTTTTGGTCATTACACATACCCCCGAAATCCTACGCACTTTCGAGAAAAAAATTCCTAACCGAAAATCTAATTTCTGGCCAGAAATGTCTGCCTGAATTTTCAGGCGAATCTTTAAAACGTCATAACTTCTGAACGGATTGGACGATTTTAATGTTTAAAAAAGCAGACTACGCGTATTTTAGTGGAAAATATGTACAAATCGCAAAAATATTCGAAAAGTTGGTCCTTGACCCTGCAAAATGAGAAAAACCCCATAAAAATGGATCAATTTTCAAACAGCCATAATTCCTACAATAGTGAATATATTTCAATGAAACTTTTTTCTGAAGTAGAGCTCATGGGTACCTACAAAAAAGTATTAGACAACTTTTCTGTAGGGCGTCAAACAAAATTACTAAAAATGAAAAAGGAATTTTTAAGAAAAATCGACAGGGGGTAGGTGCCTAAATTTTTCGGTGAAAAAAAAAATTTTTAATCGTTATGGAAAAATTATTTTCGACTCCGAAGATCAATTACAATCATTTTTCGTGAATAGATATACCCCCGAAATCTTACGCACTTTCAAGAAAAAAATTCTTTACCGAAAACTGGCTTACAAACGAGTTTACCAGCAATACCCAAATTGAACACCATTTTATTGCTGTAGCAATATGCCCTTAGTGATTGATTCATTTTCTTTCCTATAAATCCCATTTAGTGAGACCTATTTTGCCGAGATCGCGTCTTTAACAAACTTTCATCAAAAATGTCTTCGTTTTTTCGCTTCTAAAGACTGAAACTTTGAAAGAAAAATATCTGAAACGTTGTTTCGAAGGGGTTGGAAGTCCCCCAGTCGAATTCTTTGGCAAAACGCAATACAGGGTCCTTTCTCCCAATTAATTCCGTCACGTACGCGGCCGGGAGAGCGTGATCGTCCAGTTGCTCGGTGCATCATCCGCGAGATGCGCGAGTAAAAGGTCTCCTGTGGCCTCTCCGTTGCTCCAGCATCCACTCTCGGGTTCTCCTTTCCTCCGTTCGGTCTTCTTCTCCCCTTTCCCTTTCGTCCTGCGCCGTCACTGTCAATAAGTTATGTAGCGGCGCACGTGCGCGCCCGCTAATAGAAGTACAAAGCCCGCTGGAAAGCCTAGTAGGAAAGCGGCTACCGTGCCAGCGGCGAGGCCCCCGACGAGTGACCGCAGAATCATCGTTCCCCGGTACACGGACGCTGACAGCCTTTCCAATTGTGCAAGCCAACCAGATGCAACCGTGGATCGATCGATCGGCCGGGAATTTAATGCCGCCGATTGTTAACGTCTGGTTAACACTCGTCCCGGACCAGCGTCAACCGTTCTCGATTTACCAACCATTTTTTTCATTGCTCCCAAAAATCCCGCAGGATTGCTCGCAGGATGTGAATCTGAATTTGAAATACTGCTATTTCAAATGTCTACACAATTATTCGATATCCTAGATTCACAACGAGTCCGAAAACATTAGCGAATTTTTTTATTTTCAATTTTATACATTTTACGTTAAAATTGGTTCTTAATGTAGGCCTAACCGGAATTTTATAAAATGCAGACTTATACCCAAAATAAACGATTGTTTTACGCTGTCATAATATTACGAGTTTGTAGACAGAACTAACTAGAACTGGTCAACAAATGAACGAAAAAAAGTAACTGGTTCCTAACTACTATAATATTATATTACGAGTTTCTAGCTACAGTTATAATTAAACTGGAGAGGTAAAATATTTGACGACTATGTCTTGCGACATTTTTGTTAATAAATAATTAATTATACGCTCTTGGTGTTACACGATGTAGTTGATAATATCGACAACATAGATACGTAGATATGTTGAATATCTTGAAAGAAATAGAGAAGATTAAGTTTATACTCTCAATAAAGATGCTACGATAAGCCACCTCTAATATTGTTATACATTTATTACTGGTTTTCCCCTCTTTACAAATATAGCTCATGTTCAGAATAATTACGTCCGCAGGTGCTGATGTATAAAAAAAGGACGGAACTAATAAATCGTGTTGCACCTTACATATACATTTTTTATCGTTTGCTTGGTTAGTTAAAATGTTCAGGAATACCGCGCGATATCAATATTTACTCATAAATTGCGAAATATTAATGGCCAATATTAAGATAATAATATCCTACTTTCAGAAAAATTCATCATTTCGTATGTATTCTTTTGCAGGTGGTAGAGAGAAATTTAATCTTCTACCTTCTCGGATAGAAGATGATATAAACATACGCACACCAATTATTTGTCATACTATTTCACCTGTACGGGTAATAAAGTATTAAACGTTTTAATAATGGGTAATATAAAAATTGAATTTGCTCTTCTAGGTATTCAGTATGCCTGTATATTATCGTTAAGTAAATAGTGCTAGTTGTATAGTACAGTTACTTATTTATTAACTCGAAAGTCGTAATGCATGGCTATTAAATGTTTTATCTCGATAGTTTAATTATAACGATACTTAAATAAATTGAGTAAGATCGAGAGCAAGAAATCCTGCGGCGTGTTTCGTAATTTTTAATTTCCTCAGGATTTTTCATCGACTGACAATCTAAAGAAAACATGACGATATAGTTGCTAAACAAATATGTATAATAGCTGCAAATTTGGAGCCTTGAAACGCATGGGTCAGGCGGGGGCAGTAAGCAAAATCATTCGAAAACAATTCTGTAAGGCTGGAAATAATAAATTCTATGCACGTTTCCCTATTTTTAGAATTGTTGCGAGCTTATAACGTTGTTGGCACATTATCACAGCTTGTACTTATTGAAAATTAAAAGAAAACCAACGCGAAATAGCGACTGAAACGCGTCGAGCGACGCGGAGACTTCAATACCTGGTCAGGAGGTGTCGATGCCGGAGACTTCGACGCCTGGTCAGGCGATACGCTTTAGCGTTCGCTCGCGCAAACCTGGAGACTTCGACGCTTGGTCAGACGATGCACTTTAACGTACGCTCGCGCAAACCTGGAGACTTCAACGCCTGGTCAGGCGATACACTTTAGCGACGCTGGAGATTCGAATGCTAGATTAGACGACGCGTGATTCATCTCGATAGCTTCCTTTTTCATGCCTACGCGGCGTAAATAATTAAGCAGCCCCCGCGGAATTAATCTGCCGCCTGAAACCAAAGTGCCGGTTCACCTTGATCCCGAAATTTATTAATGGTCGACCACACCATGGAAGACGAGCACGCGCGCGCCCGTATCCCGACCCCGGAGCGATCAGAGTTATCGCCGGAACGGTTTTATCGGTGTCGTGGGCGCATTAAGGATGCAACGAAGACCGCCAACCCCTAACCGCTCCCCCTTGTCACGCGTCAGGCCCTCGTTAAGCCGGCATTGATTTATCCCAGCGCTTATTTCGAATGACACTGCATTAATATCCGGCGTTATTTTACGCGGTAATTGCGCTTACAAAGTCCGACCAACAAATGGCCGGCTTCCATTTGCTCGACAGGGTGTATTTTACTGTCGGGGGCGCGCGAGATTCGACCACTGCGCGAAACGCTTTTGAATTACTGGCTCGTCGTTTCCACCCTTCACGGTTTCCCAAGTTGGATTATTTTCCGTACCGATTATTCTCTTTTCGAAGCAACGTGGGAATCGAAAAACATTTCCGGCTTCCTTTCAACAATAGTAGTACTGATAAAATCAATTTCTGTCTTCATCTTTCTTTCCTTTTATACTTAAATATTTCTTTATGCGCGTAGATATTAATTCATATTAAAACGAACGTAACTGGCATTTATAGCAATTTTACTACTTCGCTATGAGGAATATTTCCCTTTGGAATCTCGAATTAACGGTAGTTCGTGGTTACGCAATTTTCATATATTTGGACGCGATTCGATCTTCGTTTATATTATCTCGGATTGCATAACTCCGTGGAAAAATTATGCAAGCGTCTAAGAACGTATCCAGCGTGTTCTTTGCGAAGGACCTCGCACCACCGATCGATCGAGAGACACGTTTCCGCTCAAACGATCGTCGAAATTGAAAAACATCGAACGCGATATCACGTGCGGTCGCGGTTCTAAAACCCGGCGCGCTTATAAACGACGCACCGGGACCGACGAAATCATTCAATCGATCGATCGATCGCCGGTTTATCGAGTCGCAACGCGCAATATTGTCTCGGATACATGTGGTACGCGACGGTCCTGCGACGAACAACTGAGGGAAACGGAACAGGGACGACGGAGACGGAGCGAGTATTTCGCTTTCGCGTCTATTTCATAACAAAAGCCGCAGCTTCGACCGTAGCGTTCGGACTCTGCGGTCGACCGAGGGTCCGAGGGAAAAAACGCGGACGAAGAAGTGGGGACAACGAGAAAAAAAGAACAGGGAACGCGGTTTCGCAGCGACGTCCTGCGACCTCGCACCTTCCCGCCATTTTTCAACGGTTCTTACGTTTACGTAATAATTTTCGTCCTTTTACGACCAAACCGTGCCACGGAGGTTAACGTATCCCAGTTTTTGCGTAGAATACGCGGTCAAGCCGCGTTTTTGCACGAGTCTGCTTACGCAGAACTGCTCGCGACTACTAGGTTAATAAAGATTTGTCAACGTTTCTAGGTTAGTAAAGATTTGTCGACATTTCGCGTAGTCTCTGCTCTCTGGGACTTATTCATACAGTTTTCGAATTCTTTAGCAAAACTAATAAAATTCTATATTGTGCTTTGACAAGACCTACTCGGAAATATGGCAGTATAATTTGATGTCCTTATTGCAGAACATAGCATAGTAATTGTCCTATGCCTCTTGAATTATGTAATGATGATTTATCAATACTAATCTTCAAACATTGCATAATAGAAAAAAAATCACCGATATCACGTTTGTAAGTAAGCTAATCAAAGGTCATATTTCATGTCCAACGATTATTCAATCGTTTCCTTTGTATGTGCCATCAAGATACTTGAGATTTTACTTTCTATTCTTTTCTGAAAGGCACCGCACAATATTTGGATCTCAGAATTGCATAAAGAGTACACACAAAAACAGATGCAATGGAACAATCATTAGAAAGTCTAAAATTATCCTTGCAGTATTTTGTAAATTAATTATTTGGTTAAAATTTTATAATATCTACTATAATACACATTTATCGTTCCTTACATATTATATCTTTCACACTAAAGGGTTTCACACTAAGGGGTTTCACACTCTTCATTTAAAATAGCTTTCCCGAGATTGAGAAGTGATTCCACGTTCCCGATCTGTAAATTAATTGCACGATAAACTTATTTCCGCGTAAAGCAAGCATCGATAATTCTCTTTCGCGTGGTATTCTAAGGTATATTCTAAGACAGCCTAACATGATTCTGTTTCAGCAAGATTTATGAATCGCTCCGTACTCGGAAGTTTCGATCTCGTTGGACGCATTCTGGACTCGAGCGTCGACATTTTTTCCAACGGTTTAACACGAAACTGAGCATAAAGCGAACAAGCCGTGGAACAGGGACTTTCGTCGTAAATCGGCTTGTCCGGGACGATCGACAAGAAGGCTCTTGGCCCGTTCCTCTCGAGTTGAGATCTAAACGGCGCGACGACGCGGACTGGCGTCCAAGTGTCTCGGTCGAATGGTCGGAAGTAAACAAGATTACGTCCCGAAGAGAATCGGAGCCAAGTGTTTACCGATTGTCGCCTAACGAGCACGCGGTCGACAAGAAATCGAATTACGGGAAATTGGTCGACGATCGTTTTTGCTGGAAAAAATCCAATGGACGGTGACACGACTTATCCTCGCGTAGTATGGAATTTAAAAGCAAAACATGAACACTCTGAACTCGCGTTTAACTTTGGAAATTATTTATTTATTTGGGAAAATAAAAATTTTGTGTCGTAAATTCTTTCGTTCTTTCTAAGATCGTTAAAGTAAGAACGAAAGGGACACGTTTTATGTGAAATTTATTAAATATTAGCGGGTTAACAAGAAGATGCTCTTACAAGTTTTTCTACGTACAATGCAATCGTCTTTTTCTAATTTTCATATTTAAATTGATATCGGTGTACTTTGATGATTAAACGCTACCACGATATTTAGTACTGTTTATAAATATATCATCAATCAGTGTAATGTACCGAAGTAATTTTTTCTAAGGGTCCTTATCTCGAATGTATCCGCCCCTACGTCTCAATCGTTCTTTAATGACACGCGGAGAAAGATCGGTGGAGATCATGGGCTGGAACTCTAATAGTCGTGGCGTGACAGGTTCTCGCGACCGATCTAATGGCGTATTAATGTTAATGCCGATGAAATAAGTAAGAAGATGCAAATGACAGGCATCGAGCATTCATTTTCCTGGAATCTTGTGCAGTAATACGCACTTGGCGTCGCGTCGACCGGATTAGCTACTTTTCCTTGTGCCGGGGGTGGTGCATTATCGAGAGTGAAAATAATGAATAGACTACGGCCGCGCTTTTGCTGACGGCTACGAGTAATTCCTTCTGGACGAGACTCAACTGTGGGAGCCGATGGGTTTTAAACAATGTACAAGACGCGTCACACGATTCTGCTTGTATATTTCGAATTTAATACAAAGTTGTTTCGAGAACCGCCGACGAGGCGTAAAAACAGGTATCTTCAACTCTTGTTTCCAAGAATAGCTAATAATTTTCTATACTAGAATATTCGGAATGTTTCTTGTTATTTATTAAGGAATTATTGAAATACATTCAATTAATTGCGATTGGTTAATACCGTTCAAATAGAATATGTTTGTACTTGCAATTGAATTTATTTATGTCATAACCTAACAATTATATTCTGACGCAGATATCTCGAGATTAAAAGATCGAAACGATATGATTATTCCAGTCATTGAATTTAGCCTTTCATGGCTAGTGCAAAACAGCAAAAACAGCGTATCTTTATCCTAAGAAATTTTTTCATACAACAATAAAAAAGATATTGAGGACCTTTTGTACCCGAGACACCCTGTGTATAAATAAACTTCAAATAAGAAAAAAACTGTATGAAAAATGGGGTACATCAATTAGTAATTATGACAAATTAACGCAGAGAGCACTGTTTACATTCTATTACGTGCTTACTTCGTTCGTATAACTTCATTTATAAAGAGGACCACCAAAGTTGCAACATTTCTTTAACACATTAACATTTATACAAATTGAGACATAAGTTAATCTAAAGAGAAACAACAGGGAATAATTTTCTGGAAACTTGGTTTGCAGACGTTTATTTTCGATGCCGGGAAAAACTGGAGACTGGAAGACACGTAAGGAGACTTTAATTTGCAACATTAACGTCCAGGTTTTTCAAACGTTCGCTATTAATCTTCTTCGTAATAAGATAGAAGGCAATCACCTGTCAGCAATGTTGCCGAGTTTCGAATTACGATTTGAACCAGTTCGGTCCAGAAACGCGACAAAGCCATGTACGATGTCAAGATTGAAAAGGAGAAGAATCCGAAGGATGCGAGTTGATAAATCTTTTCGACGCGGTGGGAAACTTGAAAACCGAGAACGAGAAAGAAATCTCTATTTCCTGCTACCGGAGGACTCGTTTCTGCTTCCTTTTATCGGGGATCGAGTCTATATTAAGAACAGTGTATGAAGAAGGCTTCTGCAACTAAGTGGATTGCATCTACATTGCAGATGTTTTCTTGTACGTCCCGCCTCTTAATTGCAGACACTCATCGGCATTTTTTCTGCAGGGAAATAGCCGCAGGCGAACACCATCGTACAGCGGTGTCGAGTTGCCGGCCCTACAATTTAATTTTCCCAACTCTATTATCCATTCCAGATAATGGCGTTAATTGAAAATAATTCTCGGCGAGCAGGACGAAAGCGACAGAAAGGAAACAATCGACCGTCTTCACGGACAATTTCAGAATTTTAATAAAAATCTTTTCTCCTTTCGAGATCTCAAGGTTACCAACATCGTCGTTAATATTTATATTTTTATTTTCACCTGCACGGCTGCAAAAATAACTTCCCTGCGTCTTATACGCGGTCTTCATTAGTCAGGTTTTTTTGAACACCGAACAGACTAATTACAAGTATAGGAAAATTATGTTCTTCTGTTCGACGTTCCAAAGAGATTATTAATGTAATGATTCGCGCGCGAAGAGCACTAAGGGTAAATTACCAAGAAAAACGAACGAGTGGAAAAGGTTGGAAGAGTTCTTCGATACTTCGCGGTGTCGAACTTCGTAAAAGCAACAAAATTAATTGTTTACTTGGTAAGGACTTTTGTACTTTTTGTAAGAGAAAGTAACTGAATTGAATAAAGAGAACATTTTTTCCTTATACTTGTTTCAGAATATAATTTTTTGCCTTTTTTTCGGATCAATGGGATGACTATGACTCTTCTTTAATTGGACTTTCTTCGATAATTTGTGTTATTGTTGTTCGTAAAAAACACTGTGAGCATTTGAAATATATTCAAGTATAAAGCAGTCTTCGATTAACACTAAACCTACCACGACTGATCAAACAACTGTTTTTAAAACTTCGTTTAGAATTTCTAACGTACAATATTATTTTAGCGTCTCAATGAATTTTTCAATATTCACTTTTATTCTTATTGTTTGTTTTCTGAGAAAAATATGTAGTCTGTCTTGCCTACCATGACCGGTTGAATGATTTCTATTTTTCAGTCGAGACAGTCGTGACGAGGAAATCGTAGCATATCCAAGAATTTACTACGCACTGTTTACTATATATGCGCGCGAGTTCATTGATCTCAATGAAACGTAAACAAACGCTTCGGACCCTTCTATCCCCGGAATTAGCTAGGCGATCGACTTGAAACTAAAATTGCTATATCTCCGGGATTAATAAAGCTATCGACTTGTTCGAACGCTCGTTTTAAAAGGCGTTTCATCCTCCATCCGATAACTATACCAGCTACTATAATTTATGCTGTCTTCTATGTTTATTTTCACATTTACTTTGACTCTATGCCCTCAAAGAAGTTTCAGCAATTCTCGTCGATCATATGACTGGTGTGCGATGAAACTGGATTATAAATTGTTTATTTAATTGAAAATGAATTTAAATTTATACATAGGATGTTTGCATAATCACTATGCTATTTTTTTCGTAAATAATTATTTTCTCCGGAATTAACTACGGTATCGACTTGAAAGAAAATTCGTTTCCAAGTAGCTTCTAAATTTTCTGCACGAAGTTGAAGTATTAAGTATGCACTTTTAGAGTAAAAGTATTGAATATTTTTGTACAGATTTTTAAAATGCATAGTTTAAACACAAACTTTTCAAAACACAACTTTCTATAGATATAATGCAAAAATTAGAAGTACATTGCCTCGTGAAAGAGACTGGTCATTTGATCGGTCATGGTAGGAATGGGTATAAGTGTCGGTAGGTTTAGTGTTAAAAAACGAAATTCGACATCCGTTTAAATGCAGTTTTTTCGAAATCGAAGCCTCCGACGCAATTTCGTTGCCCTTGGTTTTCGTCGCGGTTCAAGCCACGGAATCTCCCTGATCCAATTTGCACCGCGAATTACGGGCCACCCTGTGTACCGAGGAACACTCGCGTATTAAACTCATGAATAAATTTTAACGTTCGATTTTCTCAGAATTCCTGGTCACGGCAACGTGCACGTTCCACAAAATCTTCCATTCTAAATATCGTCGTTCTCACACTGCATTCTTCCAGCCCTCATGAAAATGTTATTAACATCGCGAGACCTTTTGGGCCGATCGTCGAGGCACGGCCACGCAGGGGGAGGTCTCGTCGTTTCTTTCTCTCGCGGCGGCATTCTTCCACGGCAACGAAGATTCCACGGGAGATCGTACCCGTTTAGACGACCGAACGTCTCGGCCAGACCCGATATCATCGCTCGTTCGGCTACATCCGATCCGCGGAGATGGATTCTTTACCCTCTTTCCCACGAGCGGGAGGAAGGAAGAACCAGACAAGCTGGCTTCGTTTCGCCCGACATTGTTACCTGGACACGGCTCCGTGCATAGTACAATCGTCATTGTGAAGGCCCATCGGCAACAAATTAACAGTCCTTCCGGACGTTGCGTGCTCCACCGTTGCTATCGCTTTGGAAAATCGTGTTCCGCGTTCGGTGAAACACTGAAATCGATTCGCTGTTGGTTTGTCTCTTTCAAAAAAGGAAAATTTTCTTTCATTTACAAAACCATCCACGCGCGTGTTGCGTTTCATTTCTCGAGACACAAGTCAAGAGGATGCAACCGTGTCTCTTCCTTGGCTTATTTAGACAATGAATAGGACCGATTGGGTCTGTGGGTATGTATTTAATGTACGTAATTTTTCGACACTGACCTTTCTTCTTTCTGGCAGTTTCTGAACAGACATACCCTTCCAAGTGTTTCAAATAAAGACAAAGTTTAGTTTAAAAAGTATTTGACCTGTATATTTTATTTTATTCTACACCCTATTTTAATACAATTTTTTCTATCTCCAGAGCCAGGCAAGTTATTCGAATTATAAAAGTTTGCTTCCATTAAAATTCACCCTTTAACTTCTATTGTCAATAGGTATCTAGTTATAGAATTTGTTTCGAAAGCTAAAAATAATTTCAAACAAATGCATAATTCAGTTCGAGAATTAATTTATGAAAGCTAAAACTTGAAGAATGAAATAAAATTTTTTGTATTTGAAAAACATCGGAGATTATCATAACGCCGACAACAGGTGGAACTCGGTAGTCTCGAATATTTTGACGCCATAAAAATTGAATGTCAAGCAGCCCGACAACGGGGATTCAATTTGCAATGAACTTGAGCGCTGAAAATTAAATCGATGACCGCCGATATATATCGTTATTACGTACAGCGACGTTAATCGTCTGGACATCGTTCGGTGCTCTGATTACGGTGCTCAGGATTCATACCACCGACAGACGATCGAAATTCTCGAAAAAAATTCCACGAAATTGCGAGCAGTGGGCAGCTTTTGCCACTTATCTTCGATCGGCTGACTCTCATCTTGATTAAGAAGGCCCAATTGAATAAGATCGCCCGATCACGGAGAATCCATGAGAGAGCCACGCAAAAAACGAGGAACTTCTTTGATGCCTTGATCAGCCAATTAAGAGCCAAACTGGTGGGCCCCGAGATGCGTGACTGTTCCGTTCTTGTACGTCGTTCGATAAAATACTTTATACGAGGGCATTTTATATTCGAATCGTTTACATTTCCGATCCGCGAGTCGAATGGCTTCTGTTCCTGATACTCGAGCGACGAAACTCTTGTAAGGGTAAAACGTATACCCGGTCGCGAACCCAGACCGTCGAATTGCAAGCAAGTTTATATCTTCCGCCGCGTTCGTGGATGGTAATTTCCCGAAGAAGAAACGAAAAACGAGAATAACGATTTCGAATAAAAATGAACATTGCGCTTGGAAATTGAGGACTCACCGATGATTTAAGACCCGTCGTTATATTTGACGTTTAGAGACCTATAACATTTTGAGGTTAGGGACTCGTAACTAATAATACTCGTAAGATTTAGGAACCCATAACACCTCGGGGTTAGAGACTCGTAACACGTAGCCCAATATTATGCGCAAGGATTAAGGACCTACAACACTTTCAGCTTTGGAATCCATTTGCTGTACTTGAAATTTAGGGGCCCGTAACCTGCAACGTTTGGAAATTACGGTTCCATAGCTGTACTTAAGGTTTAAGGACCGATAACACGGTCGTTGGATCACCGTGATCATTTTCAAAATTTAAGGATATTGCTTTCGATTTCGGTGAAGCACCTACAATTTGTAACGCGTGTTATGAAGATTTAGAGACCTATTTTGTTGGATGATTGTGTTAATTCATGGTTACGTCTAACGTCGCAGAATTCATAAATATTACTTGTTAGCAATTTATGTTGAATTTAATTAATGTAATTATATGAATGTGTACCGTAATTAAATGAAACACAGCGAATTATAATAAAAATATGCGTAACGGGTGTCCGTAAACCTAGCGTTAAAGTAATTTGAAGGGTATTAATCCCTCATACAATCGAACAGTTTTAATCCTTTGCATTCGTATTCATATTTGAGAAGGCTACCAATCACCTCAGAATACTTTTTCATTTGTGATCAAAATGAAAACATTTTTATGAGAATATATTACAATTTAACTTGTTGGTTCAGTAAAAAAAATTAGAAAAATGCACAAATTTAATTTATATCTCACCCCCTATTGAACAGTGAAAATCTATATAATATATGTATATAAATTTTAAATACTAACTTTTAAATTGGAAGGAACACATAGGACATGCAGGAATACTAAGGGCTGAAATAATGCTGTAATACATAAAATATGAGGCTTTAGTATATTTTTTATTACCAGCCTTTATGAATGTATGAAATATAGTTCCAATAATCCCTTCGAAAACACAATCTTGTATTATAATTGTACTTTCTATTTTTCTTTGATGATTTTTTACAAACAAATGACCTCGGGAAGGAAACCAATTAGCCAGAACAAAAAAGGAAAAGTTTTTTATTAGTCAGAAACTAAAAAAAAAGATTGTAATAAGGGTCCCTAATGTAAATATGTGTATAATAATGGCGACATACGAATGCAAAGGGTTTAATAAAGAAACGCCTACTAGTCCTACAATAAACCCATGCCCGGAATTCCAACCATAAAGATTTAGAGACCCACGTTGGTGGATGATCGTGTAAATTCATGATTGCATCTAAGGCTTCGGCCATTGATCGTAGTCACAATTTATGGGACGATCTAATATGAAGGTGCATTCGCGAAAAACTATAAGAATTTCGAGAATCCTCACATTTTTTGACAATTATTGTCGATCTGGGATATTATATTGGATTTGGTCAAATTTTATTTGCGAATCGACAAATAAAAATTTTCAACTCCTGAACTATTAGGTCTGGGTTATATCGTAGATGATTAAATTAGGTAACCAGCAAAGTATTTTCCAAAGAAGGTTGTTTCGAGCAAGCCTACCGGGGGCCTAAGCAAAGAGTACCATGGAAAGAAGTTGGCAGCCATTCAAAGGTACTCCATTAGAGAGGGTACACTGGTATTGACGCTGAAGCGAGTTGGTTCGTCGCGTTTACGACGGTGTAGCGAACCCGAGGATCATATCGGTCCACGGGACGAGACGTTCGGCGGTCTAAACGGGTACGATCTCCCGCAGGATCTCTCCCGCTGTGGAATCGCGGGGAGGAGACGGCCAGGCTGGTAGTGGAGAGGCAGCGACGAAGCCGGTGCCGGTGAGTGTGATGCCCGACTAAATGTAAAACAAGAAGCACGAAGCCGGTCAGCGCGAATCTAAATATAACTACGACGCGGAGGCGCCCACCGCTCCTCCTATAAGAGCCTGCTGGCGATCTTCCGCTGGCGCATAGCTGCGATCTCGTGCACTCGAGCCACCTCTGCCCTCCGAACGAGGGACGAGGAGACGGGCCACGCCACCGAGAGACGAAGACAAAGAGACGGGAGGCGGGATACCACGGAGAGAGACGAGAGGATCGATGAACCAGCCGATCAACGGAGATACCAGCCCGGAGGGAGCCGACGCGGATGGATTTTTCGACGACAACCGTCTCTCAAGGATTTTAGCCCTCTCCTGGCGAAAACGCGACGTTACTCCGGTTCGTTCGGTGATTTCGGTACGTGGGTGGAGGCCTCCGGGGGCTGGCTACATTGAAAGATGGATCAAGGATCTGCATTCTTTGCTCGGTCTTGAAGGATGATAGCCCTTCGCTAGGTAAAATATGAGCTACGGCTGGGACGATCGTTTGGAACCGTGGGTGTGGACTTCGTGGCAGGTTTTGTCGAGGGATGCCTCAAGTTTGCGCGGTTGGTCCGTTTTCCACAACAAATGATTAGACTTTTGTTAGACTATGAGTGGGATTTGGGTTTAGGGGAAGATGGACGAAGTCTGCGAACGGTAACTGTCTACTGGGCTCGATTGCTATTATATCGGTAGGTTTTTGAGTACCTATGTACAATCATTATGTGGCTACGAGATTTCTAAAGATTCCACTTCTATCAGATACACAACTAGAACAAGCTTTTGGGTTTTAAGTGTATGTACTGTCAATAGACTTTTGTCACATTGTAAATGGGTGTGGAACTTTAGATTTGCTTTCATGGGGAAGATAGACAAAGTCTGTGAATGGTAACTGTTCTTCATATAGAATTCTACTGGGTTCAATTGCTATTATATCGATAGGTTTTTGAGTACCTATGTACAATAATTAAGTAGCTACGAGACTTCTAAGGATTCAACTTCTATTAGATACATAACTACAATAAGGTTTTGGATTTCAAGTAAATGTCGAGTCAGTTTTGTGGAAGGATGGATGAAACTAGGTGGATGGATTCATAGCACTGACAAGTGAGTGTAAAAGTTGGAGTCAGGTCTTCCAAAGAATAGGTGATGTTTACGAAAGTTGTCCAATCTGTCTTCTATACTGAATTCTAAAGGATTTGATTTCTAGAAAGTGGGTAGGATTTCGGGGGTATGTCTATTCACCAAAAATGATTGTAATTGACCCCCGCAACCGAAAAGAATTTTTTTAGAACGATTTGAAATTTTTTTTTTTCACCGAAAAATTTAGGCACCTACCCCCTGTCGATTTTTCTTAAAAATTCCTTTTTCATTTTTAGTAATTTTGTTTGACGCCCTACAGAAAAGTTGTCTAATACTTTTTTGTAGGTACCCATGAGCTCTACTTCAGAAAAAAGTTTCATTGAAATATATTCACTATTGTAGGAGTTATGGCTGTTTGAAAATTGATCCATTTTTATGGGGTTTTTCTCATTTTGCAGGGTCAAGGACCAACTTTTCGAATATTTTTGCGATTTGTACATATTCTCCACCAAAATACGCGTAGTTTGCTTTTTTAAACATTAAAATCGTCCAATTCGTTCAAAAGTTATGACGTTTTAAAGATTCGCATGAAAATTCGGGCAGACATTTCTGGCCAGAAATTAGATTTTCGATAAGGAATTTTTTGCTTGAAAGTGCGTAGGATTTCGGGGGTATGTGTAATGACCAAAAATGCTTGTAATTGATCCCCGCAAACTAAAATAATTTTTTTAGAATGATTTGAAAAATTTCTTTTTCGCCGAAAAATTTCAGCACCTACCCGATTTTTTTTCTCGAAAGTGGATAGGATTTTGGAGGTATGTGTATTCACCAAAAATGATTGTAATTGACCTCCGCAACCGAAAAGAATTTTTTTAGAACGATTTGAAATTTTTTTTTTTCACCGAAAAATTTAGGCACCTACCCCCTGTCGATTTTTCTTAAAAATTCGTTTTTGCTTTTTGGTAATTTTGTTTGACGCCCTACAGAAAAGTTGTCTAATACTTTTTTGTAGGTACCCATGAGCTCTACTTCAGAAAAAAGTTTCATTGAAATATATTCACTATTGTAGGAATTATGGCTGTTTGAAAATTGATCCATTTTTATGGGGTTTTTCTCATTTTGCAGGGTCAAGGACCAACTTTTTGAATATTTTTGCGATTTGTACATATTCTCCACCAAAATACGCGTAGTTTGCTTTTTTAAACATTAAAATCGTCCAATTCGTTCAAAAGTTATGACGTTTTAAAGATTCGCATGAAAATTCGGGCAGACATTTCTGGCCAGAAATTAGATTTTCGGTAAGGAATTTTTTTTTTGAAAGTGAGTAGGATTTCGGGGGTATGTGTAATGACCAAAAATTATTGCAATCGACCCCTGCAGCCAAAAATAATTTTTTTGGAACGATTCGAAATGTTTTAATTTTGTCGAAAAATTTCACATCTTCCTGAATTTTTTTCTCGAAAGTGCGTAGGATTCCGGAGGTATGTCTAATGACCAAAAATGATTGTAATTGACCCACGCAACCGAAAATAATTTTTCCAGAACGAATTGAAATTTTGGAATTTAATTGTTAATAACTTTTTAACGAAGCCTCCATCAACAAATTGGTATTCTTGATTGTCGTCTTATTTTGGCCTCTAGAATCCTCTAATAAAATTTTTCCCAGGGGTGGCCGAACGCCCTGTATATTTATAGCATCGACAAGTGGTAAATTAAATTCAGGTAAAGTTTGCAATGTTGATCCCTTGATTCTGTCTTTTATACTGAACTCTCAAGGATTAAATTCCTATCAGATACACTATGAGGGCTGATTCTTATGTTCTCGATTTCGTCAGTTCTTTTTAAGTTTGCAAACATGGTCTATCTCCTACCTTGAACTTCCAAGTATTTATATATTTATAGCATCGACCAGTGGTGAATTCAATTTAGGTGAAACTTCCAAAGTTGATCCTTTGATCCTGTCTTCTATACTGAATGATACACTACGAGGGCAAACGTGATCTCTCTCGTATCTTGAATGGCGAATTAAATTTAGGCAAAGTTTGCAAAGTTGATCTGTCATCTGCACCGAAGTCTTAAGGATTCGTCTTGCATCGAACGCAGTAACAGGATCTCGGTTCGCAGGATTGAGCTTGATCGGATACAGTGCGTGAATAAGTTAGACGTTTCGAATACTGATCGGTTCTCGTCGGAGGAGTCTGTTCGAGTCACGTAAAGATTGTTTATCTCGGTTAAACGCGAGTGGAAAGCGATACACTTGCGCCGCCAGTAGCAATATATCTCGATGAAATAAATAATCGCGCTCCAACCGATATTTCCTTATTACCCCCGTACATCCTGCAACCGCCTAACGGGTTATTAGCTTCGATCGGGGGGCCTATTAATTTTGTTGCGCTATAATTGTTTCCAGGGCCTGGATAGACATTCGCGGTGATTCCTGACCTTCCCACCAGATTGAATTAACGCTTAACACGTTTTTCTCCGGTGGAAACGAGTCGAATGAGGATGCGATTCTTCTAGTGTAACTTTGTTGTAGATTGATGACGGCCTCGGAGTTCTTTGGCGAACCGACTGATTGCGTCCGACGTCGGTAAGAATAACAATGATCCGCAATTTGACGTAAAATTAACCGAACGATGTAACTCGAGTGAAATAAAGGGAACTCGCAATCGAGGATAGTTAACCCAGTGGGATGCCAATTTTCCACGGCAAATGGTTTTCATATTCTCATCGTGCTCCTTTTCAGGAACTATTGCGCCGGCTACTGTTCTCGGGTCGCGCGAATCCGCTACTTTCAGACCCTTCTTTCACGTTTCGACTAACGAACGCTTCACCAGCGATGTTTAATCGGCGATTCGAAAAATTCCACGCCCTCCCCCCGGTCCGGTCTTCGAAGCGCGATCTTGCAACATCTTCGCGTTCGTAATTTACCGTGACAGACAACGTGATAATTACCCAAACTCTTTGGTGGCCAGGGGATTCGTTTGCCACGTCGGTACGAAAAGAGCAAGGAGATCGAAAGTGCAAGGTAAGGGGGCAGGGAGCCTAAGGAGTGTATTTTACGATCGAATCGATTATCCACGGCTCTACACGTGGGTAACTTCGCCGACGAACGTGTGTCGGACGAGCAGTGTCAAGGCCTTCCACGGGGCTTGAAACTGCTCGCGGATTTAGTTACGGCCCGTTGTTGCTTCTCCTCGCGGCACTTACCAGCGGGAGGATGCGCGCAAACCTTAATCCTTTAACGCGGGAACTGTCGGACATTTGTCGGATGTGAAATTGCCGCTTGGAACTGGACGCTGACAAGGGATGGAGATTTTTTGTCGTCGTCACCTTGGCCCTGAACTTTCAATTAGACGCGAAACTCAATTTTCATTCGCCGTTTCGCCTTCCATTCTCACAAATACAACTCAGATGCTCCGAGTTTGCAAACTCGTACTTTCGAATTTTATTCCGATAGATTCTTTAACTGTTCGCGAGACCGATTTTCTCTGGCACAACGGAAGGCATATTGATCGGCGCGGAGGTGAGCAAACGCAAGAGTGAACGAACTGTATAGATTGTTAGGCGTGAATGATGAATGTGTGGGAACGGAACCGAAGATAGCCAGTGGCTGATTTAGATGCAAACCGTGTAAGTTGCAACGGTGCAAAAGCATACTAAGCCCATCTTTTGCTTGAAGCAGCGTAAATAAAGAGTTTAGAGATTTCTTTTTTTGTTAGACGTTAAATTAATTCCACAAAAATTTTCCAAATATGGTTACCACGAAGATAATTTGTACTTTGGTCGTGCCTAATGCGTCTAAAATAGAGAAGTCTGGTCGAGTTCCCTTGCAACGCTGCAAAAGCATACTGAGCCCATCTTTTGCTTGAAAATAAAGAAATTGTTGGCATACTTATACCGAGTTTAAAGCTTTCATTTCGTTAGACTTTAAATTAATTCCACAAATATTTGGTTTATAGAAATAATCCAATTTTCCAAAAATGGTTACCACGAATATGATTTGTACTTTGGCCGTGCCTAATGCGTCTAAAATAGAGAAGTCTGGTCGAGTTCCCTTGCAACGATGCAAAAGCATACTGAGCCCATCTTTTGCTTGAAAATAAAGAAATTGTTGGCATACTTATACCGAGTTTAAAGCTTTCATTTCGTTAGACTTTAAATTAATTCCACAAATATTTGGTTTATAGAAATAATCCAATTTTCCAAAAATGGTTACCACGAATATGATTTGTACTTTGGCCGTGCCTAATGCGTCTAAAATAGAGAAGTCTGGTCGAGTTCCCTTGCAACGCTGCAAAAGCATACTGAGCCCATCTTTTGCTTGAAAATAAAGAAATTGTTGGCATACTTATACCGAGTTTAAAGCTTTCATTTCGTTAGACTTTAAATTAATTCCACATATATTTGGTTTATAGAAATAATCCAATTTTCCAAAAACGGTTACCACGAAGATAGTTTGTGCTTTCGTCGCGCTTAATGCGTCTAAAATAGAGAAGTCGAGTTCCCCTGTAATCCTGCTCTCGTAAAATCCGAGTGAAAAAATGTCGATCAAACCAGAACACCATTCCCCGGTTCGCAATGCGCCGAGTTCCCGATCGTAGCACAGTTTTTCGCGCGCCGGGCCTAAGGAGGGCATTTTACGATCGAATCGATTATCCACGGGCATGCACGAGGCGAAGATTCAGCGGGGAACGTGTGTCGGACGCGCACGGTTCTCCAAGGACTTCCACGGATGGAACTGACGGCAGATTTAGTTACGGCCCGTTGTTGTTGTTGCCTACAATGCGGCTACATTCTCGTCGTGCAACACTGGAACCGTAGCATCGAGCACCGGTGAACCCTCGGGGGTGGAGGGAGTAGCGAACGAGGGAGGGAGAGAGGGGCAGAGGGCAGAAACAAAGGGCCTCGGACCCCGATCGCGGAGTTCACCGACACGAATAAACAACAACCTCGAAGTTCGCCGCGCCGGAAACCCGCATTCGCATTAATTTGCAACCGGCGCGTCGAAAAGCTCGATTATTAATCTCACGGTTCGTTCGAGGCCAGGAACGGCCGTGAACGGACGTTCAAAGTTCGCTTAAAACGACCACTGCGCTGTGAAATGTGAATTTTTTCGAACGATCCAGGCATTCGTGGATAGCTGTCTTTAATTATATTAAAAGAAAAAATTGTAAGTGTATGCACAGTTGTGGACAAAATTAAGTGGACAAGTAGAGGAAATACCAAAAAATTGATAAATGTTTTGGTAAGAAGTTTTGACAAAAATATGAAATTTGATGTAAACGCTGTTAAATATACCTGTTTCCATTTTGAAGTGACGCTCGCCTTTATAAAGACTCTTTTGATATCGACGTACTATTGAATTTATTGTTGACTTTAGTTGGTTACAATTTTGTCGAATTTCTTCAGATACGATATAGATCTTTGCAATTAAATCATCTCTTGTACGTATTTCTGTATTGTAACCTTTCTCTTTCGTTCGTAGTACAGTGTACGACTTGCCATCATAGAGACTCAGCATTATAAAAATAGTAAACATATCCTAATTTACATGTTTATGTTATTTAACATCGACACTAGATACGTATCTCGTCTTGTCCTGTATTAAACTGATAGAAACAGCGTTATCGTATCTTTCACAGCTCATATTTTTGAACTTCTTAGCAAAGCATTTATGGATTTTTTAGTCTTACTTTTACTTGTAGAACACATTGCTCAAGTGTGTACGAAAAAATGCGGAACACCCTGTATATCTTTATGGTACACAGATTATTTAGCAAACAATTCAAGTTGATATTTGCATTTGTGTTGAAATAAATTATACTCAACGAAAACGTTGGTTGATTGTCGAGGGGACAAAAATAAATGGACACTCGTTCAAGAAAAATGTAAACAAGCGCGAAGTAACCTTTTCACTCTCACGCGGTAGTCTCGAATGAGCTATTTGATGTGTAAGCTTTGCATAAAACAGATTATTTGTAAAGAAACAGCAGAATGTCGATAGGAAAAGAATATTCAAAATCAAATTCGTGATTTGATTATAAAGAACTGTCAACTCGACAAGTGGGTCCGAAGTTTCGAAAATTATATTAAAGTGATAAATGACACTTCGATTAGTAGTTGCAACAAACGTACTCACGTTTCCAACGTTTCCAAATCCCATGGGAAATATTTCCATGACACTGTTAATATTTTTCCATCACTCGTAGCACTGGGATATCACGAAAGAATATTACGCGACAGTTCGATCGTGCCAGCGTAAACTTTCGCAGCAGGAGCCGGCACGTGCGCGCGTTTCGACCGTAATCACAATACTGACAAACAGAAACTAAGAGACCGAGAAACTCCCACCCCTGGTAAGGCTGAATATGCCTACGAACCAATGAAAGAAGTGGATCGGTGACTTGGAACGCAGGTAGTGACAGAGAAATGTTCCATTGACAAAGACTGAGTTCTCCATACCTTTCGACCGTATTATAAAGAATATTTATTGCCAATGGTTACCATTTATTCTTGTAACGGTCGCGCACACCGTATAACAATAGCAGATATAGCCTGGCCCCTAATACCCAACGTCCAACTCGCTTTCCATCGTTTTTAGTGTCGATCTTTTAAAAACATTTCCAGTAAAGAGGATAAACAGGATTTCTGGAAGCTTCCCCTCATCCATGGATCTTCATTTTAGTGGGTACGTTAAAAATATCAAACGATACGTGTGTGTTATTTAAGACCTTTTCAAACCTGCAACATGCCCAATATTTATAAATCTATTATATTTTGGAGTTAGACATTCACAGTAATGCACTGTCTGAGACGTCAGAGTGACAGTTTTAGATTAGGTAAGAATAAGTTGATATATTTTTGTTTCTTAATATATAAACGATATGTGTGTTTCATTTGAGTCCTTTTCAAACCTGTAACACGCCCCAGTATTCATGAATTTATTACATTTTGGAGTTAGATATTCAAAGTAATATCGTAAACGTTGGAGTGACAGTTTCAAATTAGGTACGAATAAGTCGATACATTTTTGCTTCTCAAAAGCAAGAATTACTAGAATCGCATAAGAAATAGTCTCAAAACTCGCCGTTACGCAAACATGAATTGAGACACTTAGAAACGATGACATCCTCAGAGACCAGTTGTTTTCGAAAGCTAGCACAATTATTATGTCAAACGATTTTACGCGGCAAAACGAGCAGCACGGCGAGTCCCCTCGCGCTTCTTTACATAATTACGCGAATTAATTGCGACCCGGCGGGGGGAAGGGACGCGGTTAGGGCAGTCGATAATTTTGTGCAAACCGCTTATCAAACGACGGAACGAAGCGTTTATTCGTCCCCACCCGAGCGTCTTCGTATCGTTTCTTCTTTTTCGTTTTTCCGGGCGCGGGGAATATTATTTCGCGCGGCGCCAGCTCGCTAGCAAATTGCAGCCACGGTAAAAAACCGCGAGGACAAGTTAAATAACGAGTTAAATAACCGAGATAGCCGAGCATCGGCCGGCGATACCAGTTAAAATCGTACGATCAGCGTAAATTGGAAAGGGACAGCTATATACGCGCGGCTCGCGTACATAAATATAAATCGTTGTAAATTCTGGGTCTCCCCACCCCTGCTTTCCCAAAAAGAAGCGATAATTGCCTCACTCGTACCAGCCAATTACGAAGCTTAAAAATCGACGGGTTAATAGTCGGTATCTTAGAATCGGATACGTGCTGCCGGCGCGCGACTTTCACGTGGGGATGTATCGTGTTTTATGCGCGTCTGATAAATTATTTAAATCGTATATCATCCCTAACGATGTACCCGTACGCCTACGGAAGAGACAACTGGATGGATTATGGCATTTTTTCCGTATTTTACTGGAACGATCCGTTTTGAGATGTACAAGGCGTCCCCCACTTCAGAGGTGGATTCGTGTGTTTTATTTGATCCTATTTTTAAGTTATAGCGAGTCCTGTGTTTTGGAATAATTCTTTCGAAAGATGAGGATAGTTCAATCTCTGTATTTTAATTTTCTAAGTACTTTCTATAAATATTAGAGTGTTAAGTGTCAGATTATTGGCATACGTTGTGTGCGAAAATGGGAATAAATGACAGATACGAACCTTGAATATGGGTTTATTATTATAGATAATACTTTGACAAGTAGAGAGGATATGACGTCTCCTTATATTTGGATGCAAAGAGGCCATTTTGAACACTCTTTGTGCAGGTAAATAGGTACTATGAAGAAATAGATACTCATGAAGAAACTCTCTATAACTTGAAAATAGTATCAAATAGGACAAATGTTTATATGAATTCACATGCTACGGAGTACCCTGTATTTCACCCTTAGCTTCTGTGAGTTGCAGAATTCGAATTCTGTAATATGGGGTTGGATCGAATGATCTGAATTTGGGACTTCATATTTGAGAATTGTTATATTTTAATAACATTCTGAGGTCAGAGACTGCTACTTCCGTTCACGAGAAACGCAATAAGATGAAACATGTTTCTTTGACCGGGTGTTATCTATGGAATTCATTTGAAAATATCCCACAAAATAAAAGATAATATTGAAAAACATGGCGTAACATTTAGAGGTTATGGACGAACTCAAATTAAATCCTGATGGATACTGCTAGGTTTCAGTTTAGATACCCGTGAAATAACATTTTTTGGACCACCCGAAACGTACAGTGTTAACTGAAAACCTAACTTGGAACATTCGCTCCGGGAAAACGACCGAGTTCACGGACTCGGTTTGCACTCGCTGGCTCCTCAGGTTCTTCTTCCTAGTTTTTTTCCCTTATTCAATGGAAAGTTGCCCCGAGAAGAAGCTTCAGCGGGTACAGTTAGACGCATATTTAAGCAACAATATTTTTACCCGCGTTCTTAGTCTTCTTGCCTTTAACGGTGATGCATTCGTTACGGTACCGCGGTGTTCTGTGCATTATTATACGACTGCTAAGTATACGGTTCATGTGTAACGTTCAAGCGGCCCGTTGACGCCCTTGAACAATAAACCGCACACTTTTGCTCTCCGTCACTCTTTTTCTCCCGTTCGACGCTTTCGTTCGCACTCTCTTCGTTCATCACCTTTCACGTCCATCCAGTATTACCATTGCTGAAAGAAATTTTGCACCTGCTTTGGCAGGAAACATACCCCTTAGCAGCAGGACAGGATAGGTAACATTAGCAAAGGAATAAATCGACTTTTAACGTAAAAATTAATAGGGCGCTGCTTATCGTCGCCATTTTGTCGCTTTCGAGCACAACCCTTCAGCTTATGGATGTGCATGGTTTTATGTCTAATAAACTTTTCTGTTTCAAATAATAATAAGGTCCTTTAAAGAATATTGTTTTGCTATATTTATATTTATATTTTACTATATTTATCTAAATAAATTTAAGTGTATTTTTTTCTCTGTCTCAGAGTTGTCAAATACTCTTTTGTATGATCCATAATTTACGACTAAAGTATAAGTATCGAACGTATTCCAAATTTTTTTTTTTAATTCATGTTTTACGTCGCATCGACCTAATGCCACTAGCAACTCTCTCTCTCTCTCTATTATTTCTCCTTTTCTGTTATTTTACGTTCTTTTGTGATTTACGCGTGACTGTATGCAACAAAGATGTATCACTATTATTAAATTTCTAGCGCACCGCGATACTTTTTTCTCCTTCCTTCGTTTTTATGACACGCCCCGGGGAAAAGAAAACGATAATTATCTCGAGACAAATGTTCCTACCGGAAGTGAGCTTTCGAACAAGTAGCAGGTACCCGTTCGCATCGGACTATAAATACTTAAAGACCTGCTAAAGTTGACGTTTTAAAGAGAAAGCCACGGCTACGCGCGGTAGTCTGTTTCTCTCCGCGAATTTCTAATACAAAATAACTCCTGGCAAATGCCGAGGTTGCCTCGAACGTTCGTTCGTAACGCGTGTGCTTATGTAAATTACGATCTAACTGTTAAAGACGGTTTGCGGCGAGAATTCTACAAGCTATACTCTTCGAGCCACGTTTGATTGTAAATAACTCTCTATAATGAGGAGGAGTTCTTTGCTCACGGTGTACGAAGTTAACAATCGCTTCTAAGCTAAGTCAATAATTAACGATGCTTCGAGGATTTGAAATGTTTGAAAGTTTGTTTCGAGTGTCGGCTCTACGCAAAGATAACAATTCGCGTTATTGCTTCAAACTGTTTAGCATTCCTTTGCTTCGAGAAGTTTGTACACCAACTGTGCTTAAGTTCGTCTCTGATCCAGTTATTTTATAAATATGACTAGGACTAATAGTTCGATAGAAGTATTTAACAAATAAATTTGAAATAACTATAACTATCCTGGTATAAAAAGTTGTAAAATAATTATTTTAAACAGATGATTCGCGAACCAAACTCAACAAATTTAATTAATACGAAGAAAAGTTCAAGATACCCCAATTTTCTGCAGTTCTGCAGCGAGTGTCTTGGATTGTAAAACGCTTCTGGTTTGGAAAATGCTTCAGCAGGGGTAAAAGAAAACCTCTTGGCGGGCAGAGACTGCGAGAAACAGGCGTTTTCCAGCGTTTTTACGGTGCAGCAGCCTTATGGTCCCCCCGCGGAAAGGTGCATCGACCGAGCTGGTCTCAACCGCCGTAGGATTTTAATTGCAGGTTGCGCGGTTTTTCTAACGCCGGTAGGAAGCGAATTACAATCGCAAAAAGGTACGCGGGGACTGCCGGGGGCTGCGAGGAATCAGCAATTAATTCATCGAGCGCGGGAAATATCAGGAAATTCCCGGAGCCTCAGTGACGAGAAGGACTCCTCCCCTCTCCCAACATCCACAAACGCTTCTTAATTAATAGCTGAAAGAGAATCGCTTCTTACCGCGAGACTTAACGTCGGTCCGATCCAATCAACGAGATTTCCCCGTTTCTACGGAACGAGAAACATTTTTTATCTGCTCGTGGTGACCCAACTACAACCACTACTGGATCGTTTTAACTAAGAACGGTTACAATCGGATGAGCTAGACGCACAAACCACCAAAGAAAACCGACATGTAGATTGTTACAAACTAGTTTTTGCCAACGGCTTCCCTTCCATTATTGTCTTAACTCCCCCTTGTGGGACGTGTTGGTTAGGTAGTAGGATTACATGTATTACAAGAATACTTTTGAATTCAATATTCTATGAATACTCAAATATTAGCTGTATACAGGGTGTTCGACCATCCCCGGGAAAAATTGTAATGGGAGATTCTGGAGGCCAAAATAGGACGAAAATCAAGAATACCAATTTGTTGATGGAGGCTTCGTTAAAAAGTTATTAACGTTTAAAGTTCCGCTCGTACTGAATTTTTTTCTCGAAAGTGGGTAGGACTTCGGGGGTATGTCTATTCACCAAAAATGATTGTAATCGACCCCTGCAACTAAAAATAATTTTTTTAGAACGATTTGAAACACATGAAATTTCAGGGGAATCATTCATTCATGATCAGACGTTATATTTTCGGTAACGAATTTTTTTCTCGAAAGTGGGTAGGATTTCGGGGGCATGTGTATTCACCAAAAATTATTGTAATTGACTCCCGCAACCAAAAATAATTTTTTCAGAATGATTTGAAATTTTTCAATTTAATTTTTTAATAACTTTTTAACGAAGCCTTAGTCAAGAAACTGATATTTTTGATTTTCGTTATATTTTGGCCTCTAGAATTTTCTATTAAAATTTTTCACAGGGGTGGTCGAACCCCCTGCATAGCTTCATCATTGGTTTCTGAGTTAGATCAAAATTGCTACCTACCCTCCTTTCAAAGAAATAAATAGAGCTTGAGAACGCAACTCAGAGACAAAACTATTCTGCCTTATTCTACTTACCTCATGATACGTCCCGAGATAGTTGCTTTCGACTCTTAACCCTTTGCACTAGACTTTTCTTCGATCACCTAATACTAACTCAAACACACTTTCTTACGAACTAGATAGTAAATACCCCAAGCAAACATATCTGTTTTTACATTCTTTGCTTATGTATTCTGTCCTATATGATCACTTTAAAACAATAAAATTCTTTGCTGGATGTCCTTTTAGAGGAAATAGCCGAGTGCAAAGGGTTAACAGGAAGCATCTCTGCGTTCTGTTGTTCTGTTCTTCTGCTCAGAGACACGAAACCAACACCGTCACTGTGCCATTTTTCGAACAAAAATATGAATTTACAACCGACCAACTATGGAATACCACCGCCACGAAAGCAAGACTGTTTCTGTCCGCTTAACCACGAGAAGATGCGCGCATGGTTCGGGGTCACGTTCACACGAAACCCACTTGGGAACACTTATTAATTCGCTAATTCTAATTAATATTAATGCCAGACCGGGACCATTCGAGGGCTGCGCGCTCACGGCGTTTCTGTATTGAAATCCTACGAGTGTCCCTGTGTTTCCGGGCGAATATGTGTATCGATACGAAACGTGAATAAGAAATCGAACGACGAACGGGCACACTTTCCCGTCATCGGTGTCCGTTGAATTTCAATTCATCGATTTTTGACAATGTTCTCGTTCCCAATTTAAAGTTTCAATGGAGAAACGAGACCATTAAAATAATTTATACTCATCCACGTCTGTAAATATCTTAAATATCTCGATTCTATTTTTTTAAGGATGGAACAAAATTATTTTTTTAAACGAAACGGAAATGTTGGAACAACTTTTTTAAGATCGTAGTTTTTAAGATTTCAGAGGTTTCGAGGTTGATATTTTTTCTACGAGACGACATCTTTCCATTACTTTGCTAATTCTGCCATGTATGATGGGTTGACCTTGAAATGGCCTTGAACAAGAAACGGCACTTGTGTTTTTCAATGTAAATATATACCTATTGTATTACCGAAGGAGGACGAAACGATTATCGTTATCTTCCATACATTCGCTTAACGGGAACCATCGTGAACACTTTAAATGAAATGAGTTGAAATACATTATTTCATTTAAAAAAATATGGATGATCTTGAAATTTAAAAACCACTTTTATGGTACGGATTATTTATTTCAGTTATTAGTAGAATTGTTTTATAACTAAATGAAGAGGATCTGTATCGAGGCTGGAACATATAATTCGAATATTTTCTTTTCCACGATATTTATTACTGCTGTTAATGTCAACGAATTTCCATGTATGAATATTTATTATTTTGTGAAGTAATTAAAAGGCAAAACAGAAAACACAGAATTTCTGTTTGGCTTATTAATTTAGATATAATTGATAATTTGACAGTGCAGAGATTCATTCTAATTTATTCTCTCTGCTAAGAAAAACTACTTCAATCATCAATTCGTTATATGACTAAAAAATACTACGTCGAATAAGGTGAGTTAACTCCTTTCTATTTGTTTTTCATTACACGCACTGGCGGTGTCTTTGGTCGATGACTGAGCCAGTTAATGGATCAATCAATTGGGAATTGGATCAGATATAAATGTATTACGGTCAACTTTCATTCCATTTCAAAGCAATTGAAATAATCGAAGAATAAAGTACAGTATTTCTCTTCAGTCTATTAATATAAATTTAATTAGTGGTTCGACCGTTTAAAGACTCATATCAATGTACGGAACAAAATTTTCGATGTCTTATAACCATTAAATTGAAACATTTTAGACGATGCTAATTATCCTGTAACATATTTTTTCAATTTGGTTACGACAAGGTTCCTGTTCGAAAATACTTGTGCTTTGGGTAAGGCGGGTTAACCTGTATTTATTTATTTTAAATTACACGTAAAGGGGTGCTCTTAATCGACAAACGATCCAATTAACGGGCCAATCAATTACGGACTCCGATCAGATATAAATGCATCACACTCAACTTTCATTCAGTTTGAAAATAATAACCGGCGTACTTGCGCATAAAGCAATATCCTTGCTCCTCTTATTTTCTTCCCTCCATTCTTATCGAACGCGAGCAATCCGGTCCGGGCTGCTTTTATTTCTATTCAAAGCCGACGCTGCGAACCAATTACCAGCGTAACGTTATCTCCCGTGGCCAGTGGACGCTGGACGAAATTAAAGCGACCACCGAAAATATCCCTTTCGCTCGACCCGACTCATCTCCCAATTACCATAATTGCCTTTTTACGGTTGTCGCTGGGAAAAAAGGTGGAAGACCCGTACCGGGTCCTCTTTCAACGTCACAAAGGCAACATTATCGAGAACGGAGGTCCTCAATGGTATCGACGCGAACGTTCGAAAGGAAAAAGAAAAAAATATGGCGGTCGTCGCTTTGGGAGACTTTATCGACGCGACGTTCTTTGATTCTCGCTGGAATCTTAACGGGCTCGTTGAAACAGGACCGTCGATCCTACTTCTTCTGGGAAGTTATGAACGTGTATTGTTTAATTTCAGTAATAAATTTCGATGCTCTCGCGAACTTAAATTGCTTGATTTTATAAGCGTGTTTTGGAATTCGTTGACGTTAAAAGTCATTTTAGGAAACACCTCGGTAATCTGGAATATTATTCTAAATATAAATTCCAACAAATTATAATGATTATGTGTTAAAATTTATTAGTTATATTAGAAGATAAACTTTTCAAGGATACTTCGAACACATTTATTGTAACATTAATTTATTTTTGGAGCAATGTTGCAATTTATTAATCACATTCGAAAATCAACTGCTCGAAGAGAGATTCAACAACAACAAATTGGATCTTATAATCATATAAGATTGTATCGATCTATTAGTGTTGAAAATTTTGGTCTTGTAGTAACGTAACAATTAAAATTTTAGAAGCGATAATGATGTTTGACTATGTAAAATCCATATTTGTAGTTCCTTACATATTACATCTTTTGTACTAAAGGGTTTATTCCCGTTAATAAATGAATAATAAAATAATAATATAATATTGTATCGGTCTATTGGTGTTGAAAGTTCCTTCGAGCAGTTTTTTAAATCTGACTAATAGCAACGTCGCTCCAAAAATAAATTACTTGATATTATAATAAGTATGTTTGAAAAGTTTATTTTTTAATTTAACAAGTAAATTTTAAAACACAATCTAAATTGATTTTAAATGGAAAATATACAGGAGTAATTCATATAATAATCAAATATTTCAATATCCCAAAGCGAACGGACCCAACTCGCCGCGGACCGATGCGTCTGACGCGAAAGCGACTGGAATTGAGCCGATTTAATCTCAAGCTATACGTTGCAATCAAATGCAAACTGAAATCTCGCGTACGACGATAATAAACCTTTATTTCCGTCAAATTGCTCGCAATTCCTGCGCCGAGCCCGTTCGAACGGTCACGCTACGTTCAATCAAACTTCCACGTTTCGAAGTGCAATCGATTAAACTATTCCCTCGGTCGGAATGCCTCGAATCCAGTCCCGTTCCAAGGCCCATTTCCCCTGAAAGGTCCCCGTCGCGAGAATCCTAACGACGCGCCTCGTTACGAGAACAAACGTTTCCATCCAGAACGATCAGCGATGGAATATGGATCGACGTCCGACTCGAAACGGCCAGCGTTATCGATCCTGCGGGGCCCCGTCGCGATGGGACTCGGAGCAGGCCTATTTGGCCAGGTGGCCCGTTATCTTGAACGACGTGACAGCGTCGCTCATTGTCAGGCCTGTCGACGCGCGACAAGTCGCGTGTTCCGGCTCGCGATTTACTTTGCATTAACGACGCGCCATCGACGCTCGCCAGTCGGCCGATCGACGACCGCGCGCGAACCGGAAGGACGCCCCGCGTGAAAATCGGAGACCACGTCGCGTCAATGGGGGGGCCGATTTAACGGAACTCCCGTGCAATGGCCGCGCGTACCGAGTTTAGCCCTTTTATGGCGCCCAGTTCCAGCGACCCCGACGCACGACGGATCAACCGTTTTTCCAACATCAATATTTTAGCAACGACCAATCACCACTCTCGTTACGGTCAACGGTCGTTATTTTCTCGACTGAAACGGTTTTCGTTACGAATAACGATTACGATCTTAGACTGTCCAAGGGTTTTTGATTCTATCTTTTATATTTGTACCAAAAACGCTATTATTAATGTTTATATCGGTGTTTGCTTTGGATATTATTTTATGAAACCCTGAAACGGACACTATTAGTTACGTTATTCGAAATAGTTCAATGATTATAAATATCAGATTTTAGGAAATTAATGCAAGATTTTTCTTATAGTTTTGTTTCGTATAATATGAGTTTGCAAACATACTCGTCCACGGAAATAAGATACCAACTGTTTTAACACTGGAACTACCGACAATTTTAGTGTATTTATTTGTATCGAAGACATTGAAACTAGATTATTATAGTCATAATAGGAACCAGCGTGAGAGGCCTCAAAAAATTTGTTGCACGTACGGATTTTTAACAATTTATTATAAAATGGTGGAACTTTAAAGGAAAAATCTCAAAAAACTGTGACAAAATCAATATTTCTTTTAACACCACGTCAAAACTAATTATTCGAACGAAAATTCCGTAAGTGCAACTGAAGAGAATAGTATTAGGAACCACCATACAAAATGTTAAGTAAATTGGATTAAAATTGACTGAGTTATTGAATCACTCAGGTTGAAATATGTGGTTTTAGCAGAAAATTATCTATGAAATAACGTTGGAATTTTTAAACTTTCTAAATGGCATCCACTTCAGGACCTTAAAACGTATTCTCTGTAGAAAGATCATCGTCATCTCCTTTGTTTATATCTCTTTTTTCCTTCAACCAAACGTCATTGTTTTGTATTTTGTGCATGTGGTCCAATTTTAATATCAAGGACCTTCATTATTTGTAATAATCCTGAATAGCCATCGTTAAATTGGATTACGACTAAATAAGTTGCCAGTTGGACCATTCTAGACTAAATACTCTTGATTCACATAGTTTTCTCGACCAAAACACTTCCCATTCATGTAAAACCTTTACAACAACAGAAATAATAAAAGAGTTTCAAATGAATCTCCCAAAATAAAAAGCAGTTAGTTTCAAGCGTTACGCATATTACATTTTCTACATCTACTAAATCTTTTGTAACTTTGTCATCTGTGCAAATTCTACTTTAATATTTTAGTCATTTTTAAACCCCCAAGCATTGAAAAGAGATAAAAAAACAAATTTCGATTTTTTCAATCCGTCACAGTGATATTCCCCCTTAAAATACTTCAAACGTTAAAAGAAAGATATAATACGGGAAACCTCCGATAATATAAACGCAGGAAATGCAAAATAGTTCCTGCCGTTTCCTCACTGTTCGATCGATCGGCATCGCATGCCGTTAAGTGCTCCCCCGTTGGTTCTTCTGTTATTAAATAACCTTAAAATCCAGTGTTTGCTTCCCCGTGGATCGTTGGTACGGTCGGACGAAACCTGTTACATCAGACGATCACGAACACACCGATCCACGCAGAAAGAGAGATCGCTGAAATCGGTCGGCGGCTCTGCCGTAATCCTTGGCCAAGGAAGGTCGTATCTCGAACGCCGGTTACGTCCGACAGCGATCCCTGAAATTGCTGGCTCCGAGGAACCGGCCGCTATAAATCCAGGAATTACCAAAAGGTCCAACCCGAACGCAGCCGCTCGAAGCCTGGATTTAACTGTAAACCCTACCTCCAGATATCCCAGAGCTTTTCCACGGAATAATGTCTCTGCGACCAGGAAATCGAGTAGTTGCGGGGCACTGATCAGCGGTTATTGGTTCGAGCAACTCGATAGGGCAGCATTCGTGCCCAACTTCGAGAAATAGTTTCTTAAGAGCACGTTAGTTTAGGATCGACGGAAGTTTGCTGGATATTGGAATTCAATATTAGCCACGAGCGGTCTAACAAGTGTGTTTTTAAGAACATACGAAAATTAATTCCCAAGGTTTACTGCGTAACTTCCATTTAAAATTAAAACGCGTGAAAACCCAAAAGATCAAGATTCGTTAATTTCTAATAAAAATACAGATCGTCGACCGGAGTGTTGCCGCGTCGATGAAATCGTCTCGAGCCCTGGCCCGGAGTCGTCGACCCCGAATCCCCGCTGCAGCGTATACCGATCGATCACGTTCCACGAGGATTTCGTATCTGGGGATCCGTTTAATTCGTCGCCCGTCAGGGATCACTGCGAAAACCTCGGTTCTCGGTGCGTCCCGACAGGCCCGGCCTTAGGGGCAACAAGAGCCCCGAAAGATCGAAAAACGAGCAACGAGCGCGGTCGAGCCATCGAAAGAAGACGAGGCGGCGGAAGGACAGGGTTGGCGGGGATAGGGGCCGACCAACGGAGGAAAAAACGACAGAAGGCGAACAGAGAGGATGAAAAAACGAGCGGAGAAAGAAACGAAAACCGCGGCGAAGGCGGGTGTCGTCTTAGTGTATACGGAGAGCGTGTATTAATGTGCGTTAAGACGCTGCGAAACGACGTGGCAGGCACACGGGTATAGGATGACACTTGGCTGAGGGCCCCTCGATCGGCTCACCCGGCCGCCTCTCCCTCCCCATCACGCCCCGTTCGTCGAGGCGAGACTCGAGCGAGCTCGGCCGCGCTCGGCTCGGGCCGCTCGTGCGTCGTCGTCGACGCTCGGCCCGCCTCGGTTCGACCTTGAACGGGCCCTGTATGGTCTATGCCACTGACACGGACCAAGGACGGGGGGCCCCCACGTTGGTTGGGTACCGGCGTGCTGTTGTCCCGAAACGCGGTCGTGGAACTCCGCGCGCTCGCCGCGCTGGAAAGTGTTCGCCCGATGGCAAACTCTTTTTCGTGCTTCGTGCCTCTTCTCTTCGCGCGCGCGCTCGCATTGGCGTAGGGCCCGACGATTCGCGAAAAACGCGAGTCAAAGGCAGGGGTGGTGCTCGTCGGAGGGACTCGAGGCTCGACGCGAGTGGAAATTGTCGAAAACCCTTTTTGTAAACGTTTTGGAGATTAGACTGAGATGTACCGGATATAATAACGTTTGAATGAAGGTTAGTTGGGTCAGTTAGTGGTCCTATTAGGAGCAACAGTTATTGTGTACTGTAGCCTATCTACTGATCTCGTTTGAATAATATTCTACATGGATAGAATAGGATTCGGTTGTCTCACAGAATTATCATACGAGTCTATATAGGTACACATACGTAATATTTGAGTTAGGTTAGTGATCGATAGATACACTTCCAACTGGATAGATTCTACTGTGTATTGGGTTGCCATTTGCAATATTCGGTTGTTTCATAGAATTATTATACGAGTCTATATAAGTACACATATGTAATATTTGAGTTAGGTTAGTGATCGATACGCTTCCAACTGGATAGATCCTACCGTGTACTTCTAGAAGATGGGACTGATTTATATAATATACAGATAGTCACAAAATTCTATGTAAGTACATATAATGTCAGGATTTGATATGTACAAAGGAAAACAATACAGAAAAATCACAAACTTATTTTAAATTTGATGTTGGTAATGAGTTCGTGAACTCGGTGTCACATTAATTTTCAAAATAAGATAAAAGTATCCTATAAAATTCAAACAGCTCGATAGTCCCGATCACTCGCCTAATTGCTAGACACGCTGCACGTCACAACCTTGACGGTTTGCTGCACCGTCATGTTTGCGAGTGCGTTTCAGGCCAAGCTCTTGCACCGACCTGACCGATGAGGGTCAGAGATCGTGTCGATGGGGCACCAGGGTCGACAATAGCCCTTGGATCAAGCTTTTGATGGAATTCTGTTTGCAGATCGACCAGTGCAACGTGGGAACTCCTTCGAATCTTATAGAGGAATTAATTGCAACCGGAATTCTAATATTGTTGTCTCATGTTATTTGCAAATAATTCTGTACCAAGGATTATGGATGACATTATTGAATTTTGGGATTCGAAACATCGATGTTTTCAGTCCGAATTTTTTGGTCACGCCTATGGCCCAGCATCGTCTGGGCCTAAACCGCTGGAGCTACTCAGCGGACCTCAGTGGGCCCCGTCTCGTGTCCACGTGTGTAAAAAAAGGGCAACAGAAAAGGTGGGGTCTGGGCGTTGGCCCTAAATCTAACCAAGTATCCGTCCACGATGGCGAGTCCTCCACGATCATAACGTATCTCGCGTAAAAGCTGCATTTCTTTATTACGGTGTTCGATTCGGTATGTCAAAAAAAAACATCAGAACGGAATTTATACGCATAAAAAAAACAAATTCAATATAAATCTTGCGAGCAGACGTGTATTCGTTGACGATAAAATTAAAATTAAACTTTTGTCAAACTCGTTTGCTCTTGATCATTTCTGACAGTATTTAATCCCTATTGGCAAGTAAAATTTATTTGAAAATCCGAGTAAATGTTTTCATGCACAGTTTAATTAATAAATAATCGACAGTGTTTAGAAGGTATTAAAAAACTTTGAATTTTAATAATGCAACAAATATTGAGTTTCTGGCCCTATATATATTTTTGTAAAGAGAGTATCGAAATCTATCAGCGTACAGAGTTTTAGTCAACTGCAGTGACTCGTAGATCTCTCGCTCTCCCCGTAAGAAAAATCAGTTTCTGCTAGGCAGGCGGCCGGAAACAAATTAATTGCCGGTACTTCGACACGCTAATTACTCTCCGTTGCTTCAAAAGCCTGATGAATGAGAGCAATCGATAAACGGACAGCAAACGACTTGTAAATTGATGGCTATGGTGGCAAATAAACGACTAGAAGCTCGCGGATGAATTCCTGTCCTAAGAGGGGACGGCTGAGTGATACAGAAAATTAGGATTGGCGGATTTCTTATTCCGTTATCTATGATCATCGATTCGTATTTAATTGCAGCGCTTCTTTCCACGACGCACCGACCTCGATCGCGGCCAACCACGCTGTTTCTTTTCCTTTCTAGCGGAATTTCGCTCGCATGATCGCGCCTGACAGATTTCTCTGTTGGAAAAACGAGTTTTCGTCAAAGAACACCTCTTGCACCAACGTCCTTTGAATTGTCGCAGATTTTGTTTTACAAGTTTACAATTTACAAGTTTAATGTATTTAATCGCAAGAAGAAAGGCAGGACTCTATAAAGACTCTATAAAAGCGATTTAATATCATTCGTCTGTCCTTCAGGCTGCAAGTGTTCGAGTGTCGTCCAAGTCTGAACTTGGGGGACATTATTGCACCCTGATTACCGGAATATTAACTTGTAACCGTGTAATAAGAGCAAACCGACCCTAGTCGAGGGATAGAGATTAATTTCCGTATTTGCATAACTCGACGGTTCAATCGGGGTGTTCGCCCCGTTCCATTAGCCCATGACGAGGGTACGAAACCACGCAGCCTCGTAGATTTTATCCCAAGGACAATCTGCGAACATGATTGCAGGAGTTCCAGTTAGCCACCGGTTAACCGAGGCTTCATTTTCGCTGACAGGATCGTGGATCGATGGTGGACGTGCAACCGACGGCTCGCGGCCTTGGGAAGGCTTTATTGACACAAAAGTCAATAATCTACGCAAAAGTCTCGAGTAATTAACGAAAGAATAGAGAATTTGAATTGTAGAATAAAATGCTGTCCGATCGAACAAAAATCGTAAATAATTCGCTATACGTTCGTCTTTTTTGTCGTCTACGAGCTCTGTTTGAAGACATTGGCGCGACGAAGATGATAGATGCGATTGTGGTTCCATGACAAGATAAGCGAAGTGCGGAGAAGCGAGATACATGTACGAAGAGTTCGATTAAAGTAGAACTATTGTAGTAGAATTACGTGGAAAAGACAGGAGAAAGTATTCGAGAACAGTAGAAGCACAGTGGGGTTGCAATATGGGAGTAAAGAAGCATGTGGATAGGACATACATGGATGGCACAGGAGTGATATAAAGACTATGGAGCACTGGAATTATACAATAGTGGTATGAAGACTCTACGAGAACAATACCGGGGCAGTATGAGAACGATACAAGTGGAATAGATGGCGAGTACGCGAATAACATGAAGACACTGTGTAGATTGCAAATAATACGTACACAATGTGAAGATACTTCAAGAAGAGTACCAGAACGGTATGACGAGGTAAGAGTACAATAGCATGAATAGTATGCATGCTGTATACAAAATGTTACGAAGATGGTACTGAAATCGTATTAAAACAGTGTGGGGACTATTCGAGACTGAAAAATAAATATAATAATCAGAAGTGAACTAGTCTAGGGGTATTCGCGACATTTTTTCGAATTATAGCGTAACGAATAGAAATAGTTCAATGGAGTGTAATTTTGTAGTTTTCTCAACGTCAGTGAAATTATTCAAAAATTTATTGTAAACGTTTCAAAGTTGTAGATTTCACGTGCCGGTCACCAGTGACCACCGTGACAGTCAACGTGCAAATAAGTGTATTTAGATGTGAATTTGATGTACTTCTTTTAGCACGAACAAATTCGAAACATAAAGATACTAGCTGATCAGATCTACTGCCTTGTCTTTTTTTATTATCTTTCTACAAAATGAGAGCTTGTACAATTTTTATAATATATAGCATCAGAGATACTAGGGTTTCAAAATTTGACTAAAGTGATTTTTGCGCGTGCTTAGACAAAGGGAAACAATGCACGTAGAAAATATTTAACTTTGAAACATTATGTCTCCGGTCCTATTTATTCCAGAATTTTACCAAGTCTCATTTCTTCGCTGAAAAAGTAATAAACAAAAATTGTTTATATTTATATCTGTAGTCACTTTAAATATATGTTTCTTCCCCTGGTTGCGTGGAACACACTGTATGATTGATTAGAAATTCTGTATAAATCGGTAAAAAAACAATTGATTTTATTTCGTAAAAGGAACCATTTCGTTGGATTGCAATTAAATTCTGGATGTTCCCATTATTTTCTCGGAGAAAAAATGGTACGATGCGAAAACAGTATGAAGAGGCTGCAAGAACAATACCAGGATAGCATGAGGACGGTACAAGCATGAGGCAGGAACGATACGTGGTTGAGATACAAACACTATGCATACGGTACTGATCTAAGTACCGTCATAACTACGGGACTAATCTAAGATACTAAGCTAAAGCGATACTCAAGTAGTATAAAGGCGTTATAAGAAAAGTAAGGCGGCGCAAAACAATAGCAGAACAGCACTAGGATAGTAGACCACCGATACAAAGACACCATAGAGAATGGTACACATACAAGAACAGTGTCTGAACTAGGCTAGGAAAGCAATAAGACAATACTATTGTAATCAGTAGAGGAGAAGTATAAGAACAGTACCAGGGCAGTATGAGCACGATACGAGAGTCATATAAGGATGCTATAAGATCAACGTATGAAGACAAAGTGAGTACGATATCAGGGGAGCATGAGCATAACACCGATAATAACGGTAAAACAAATGTACAAAGAGACTTTCTTCCTAAACAAGAAGAAAAATACGCGTATCAATTTTTGTTTTAGATTCAATTTACTTTCTACAAGAATAAAAAGAGAATTTCTTTCGGTTTTTTTCAGTTAGTATTCGTATTCGAAGCACCGTGCATCGAATCGATCGAAGCATACAATGTTGGTGCATCCAATTTTTTCTTTCTCTCGTTTCATCCACCACGTCGTCGTCCCAGACTCCCCCTCCACCTCTCCAATTTCATCGCGGGATTCCTGCGGTTCCATGGTGAACCGCGCAGAAAAACCCCGTACAAGATACGCTGGGCTTGTACGACTGCTGTACGCTCGGTATACCGCTTTTTAACGCTCATCCGCCCGACCTGAAACGTTCGCGCAAGAACGCCGAGACTCGCGAAAAAATCGGTCGCGAAGGCACGAGCGATCGATCGTGTCCGATCACTCGGATATTACGGGAATCGACGATTTTTTTCACCAACGATCGACGCAAACTTCGATAATCCGTAAGCGTTCGTTGATGGATGTTTTATCAGAAAGTGTCTTACTCTAAATCTGACGACACGATAAAGGATTATATTACCTCTAGGTTTAAATTTTTAATAAATCCTCGACTTCATCAAAAATTGATTTAGCTAAAAAAAATTAGCAACCTCCATTTAAAAAAGAGTGTATTACGAAGTGTGTTGATCAGTGTAAAATTTTCTTGTTTGATTTTCTTCTAACTTCTCTTGGAACAGAGTTATGAAATTAGTAAATTCCAGCTCACGTTATTGTTTTAGACATAAGGAATTATAATTCTACTAAAAAATATCAGTCGACAACTTCGGTATAAGATGGTACAAGTTTAATTAAAATGTGGCACGTGTTCCTGTTGTCTAGTCTTACTGAAATTTCGCGCAGAACTTTTTTTCACCAAGTGTCACAATCTGAGGGGATGCGTCGAAAAATAAAGGCTACCCTAATACAGAATCACGGAATCCCGCGACTCGCGTGCATCGCGTTTCAGAATATTTCTTCAGGATTACTCAATAGATTACCAACGACAGTGCCAATGACGCCAGGGTACGTTATTACCGTTGATTTTAGCCGTGGCCTTGCCGAGACCGCGTCGATCTTCCAAACTCGCGAAACATCAGTACTCGTGCACGATGTTAATGCAACTAGCCATTACAGAGGCAGTACTCATTACGACGGCAACGAACAGACAAAAACGGGACAGTCGATCGATCTTGCCACGAGAAACGAACGGTTTCGGCGCTGTGATTGCGTGCTGGATTCGCGAAACACCTTCCTGGATCGTATTAATGGACCCACGACCGCTTCTCTTCGTGGAAATGTATTAATTATTTTCGTCGAATCGCCCCGGAACGAGAACGAATTCCTATTTTTTCACTAATAAGAGTCTAGCTAAACGTCTTACAATTATCTTGCATGTAATTGATACCTAAAATGGAGATATGCCTTTCTAACGAGCCATACTTCGAATCGTAGGTATTGACCAATGCGTTTGAGAAACGAAATAATTATGCGAGCGTGTAGGTCTCGATAAAAGGAGCAGAAAAGTCTGATATAGTTTTTCTCTAAAACGAATATTCACAACGGAAAGTTCCCTTTTCGTTTTGGGAGTCGTACGATTTGAAATACATCGAAGTGGCAAGAAAAACTGCATTTTTACAGGTAAATATTAGTTTTAGAAGAATATAATGTAAGACATTATTCCTTCTTTTATGAAAATTTGAAAGACCGTCTCGTTATGTAGATAAATTTCAACAGAAAGGATCCTCGAAGATAATACGACGTGCGCCTGTCCGTCAGTCCTAGTTTATGATGGATCTTTTAATCCGGATGATTGACGTTTTCAGAACGCAAGAGTGTTACACTAACACGTAATTATCATGCACGGAACAGTTAATTTACCTTCGGTAACCGGTGGCCCACACGACAAAGGTGAAAACTGACGTAGGAATCATCGATCATACGCGATGAACGTTCTAAACAGGCGGCGCGACGCGCACGGAGTCTGGCGAAACGGTGAAGCATAATATTTTACGGTTCAACCAGGTTGCAGATGCCCGATACGTGCGGCTCGGTTAATTCATTATAGATCGTCGGTGACCCACGCAGCACAAGTTTAAAGCAACGTATATATTATGAGCTACGGTCTATAATAGACTTTCTAAACAGATGGTTTGACGTATTCACTCCGGAGTAACGTTATCGCGCAACGTTTCGCGATATCACAGAGTTGTCAGTAATTACTACGTGTTGTGTGCTGGTATCGCCGTGGGTCATTTCTGTTCCGTGCATCACCGATGACCACGGTGAACTTTCCGATCGGCCGAACTGATACTTTCACTGTTAGAGGCAACGTAATCGCGTCATATTTCAAGGTACCGTCGAGCTGCATGTAATTACGACGTCTGTTGCGGTTAGTTTGGCGCGGGTCATCGATGGCCCACGCAACTTAAGTGGAAACCGATGTAGAATCGATCGTCGGGGATATGGAACAAGACGAGAGCTATTGTTCGGGACGTCTAATTGTTTCTTGGAACGCGTTGTTCGGGTGAAAATGGGAGAATTGCTGCGAGCGTGCGTCATCGAGGTCTTAGCGGTGACCTCGAGTGGCAATTGTTTCGGTATACAGTGGAGTTCCGATTATCCGGAATGTCCGAATATTTACCCCGACTATTCTTCGATAAATGTTACCGATTATATTTCACACAAACGAAGAAGTCACAACTGTATGCACTCAGCAGTAACGTCGATACTAAACAGTTGACGAATGAGGCGTAGGAGTTCGATATATTTTATTTTTTACTAATAAATTGTATTACTACATTACTCATAGTTGTGCCTACTAAAAATCAACAGGGATAGGTACAGAAAGTCGATGAAATTAAAAAATTTCAAATCGTTTTAAAAAAAATTATTTTTAGCTAGGGGAGGTCAATTACAATCATTTTTTATGAATAGACGAACTTTCGAGAAAAAAATTCCCTACCGAAAATACAATGTCTGACCATAAAGGATTCCCCTGAAATTTCATGCGTACGCTTAAAAAATCATAACTCCTGAACGGATTGGAGGATTTTAATGTTTCAAAATGCAAATAACGCGTATTTTGGTAAAGAATATTTAAAAATTCTAAGAACATTCGAAAAGTTGTTCCTTAGCACCGTAGAGTGGGGAACCCCCCATAAAAATGGTCTAATTCCTCGTTTTTATCACTTCATATGCAAGTATAGTCCAATTATCTGTCATTGCTCCCGTCCCAAGTATTCCGTATAATCGGAATTTTACTGTAACCTGAGTCCATATGCACATTTTAATACTCACTTGTTGCCTTGTTGTCCTGTGTGCCTCAACTCTGAAACAGAAATCAGAAACAGAATTATTTTCTCGAATTTTAAAAGATAATGTGATTACAGATTTATAAAATTAGAGTAATCACGTGTTCCATTACCACATCGGTATCGGTGTGTACTCACAAAAAGCTGACATTGCAAACTACTTGGCGGTTTATCTACTTCCTACAACTTCCACCGCAAACGGACAGCTCTCGACGCAATCTTATCCACGACGTCCATGTCTTTATCTTTTCTAGTATAATCTCTCCGTCACAAAACAAATTTTTATCGCCACGAATAGACACGCAAGTTCCATCTTCCCGTCGCTTGGACACTTAAGATCGGTACACGACACGAGTTAAACGATCTACGGTATTTAATGCTCCTCCGTTGGAGACGGAAGAGTCGCAGGATGACGGCGTTCGCGCACGGAACGACCTCGGGAGACGACCGGCCGTGCCTCAGCACCGAAAATCACCGTGTGTGGAAGTGTGAACGAACGCTGAAAAACGAGCAACGCCGTGACGACTCACTTCCCTCCACGGCTGGTCCGCGATAAAGTGGCTGGTTTTCATCGTGCGCGCAGCTCACGTGCAACGTCCCCGACAACGACATTTCCTGTTTCCTTCCTCGTCACCTCGCCGCCGGTTCAAACCGGAAAATCCACGAAACCCATACGTTATCTGGCGGTCAGGGTTCGCGATGCCCGTCAGCCAGATATCACCGCGGTACCGCGTGTTGCATCCGTGGAAACCACCGATGAATTATTTCGCATCTGTGCACGCTCGCCGGAATAAATCGTTTTGTAGACGACGTCGATGATGGAGAGATAAATGTATGATAGATAACGGGCCGTCCGGGACAGCGGTTCTCAAACTAGCCACTCGCGAAAAATGGATTTTGCCGTCGTAAACGAAGAGGCACCTTTCTTACCAAGCATCGAGATCACCGAAACGAATATCGATATTCGCAATTTTTTTAGACGAAAATCGGATGGATCTTAAAATTTTTATGCACTACGTATCAGCTCATTTATTTGTAAATGTTGAAATTTTAAACGTTCTATCGTGAAAATTAACAAAGCTGAGATAGAATTTTCGATCTCACCGCGCATTGAAATCACTGCAAGTCCTGAATGCAAGTGCATCTTCTTACCAGGCATTGAAATCACCGAAACGAACGAATATATTCATGATTTTTTTTACACAAAAGTCAGATGGATCGTTGATTTGAAATTTTTATGCAGTATGTATCAGTTTGTTTATTTGTAAATGTTGAAATTTTAAACATTCCATCGTGAAAATTAACAAAGCTGGGACGGAACTTTCGATCTCGCCGTGCATTGAGATCACTGCAAGTCCTGAATGCTAGTGCATCTTCCTACCAGGCATTGAAATCACCAGAATGATGTTCGTATTAATGCTGCATTCGCTATTTTATTACTTGAAAACTAGAATTTTAGACTTTCAATATTAAATATTCACAGAGTTAATTCTTTTTCTTTCGAACTGGAAGTATTTAATCCTTTCTAATACTTCTAAAATATACTAGCAAGTTACACACACTCCACAAATTTATAAATTTGTACATATTTAATATTTAATTATACAAGTACTTATTATAAAATCTTAAGATAGTTTTACCGTTAAACGATGTGTTTCCTTATCGAGAGTCTCTCTTTCGTCATCGTGTCTCCTCTTTTAGGCCTCGCATTAATGATCTTGTTTCGACATAATATTTTGAAGAACTTTTTTCTACTTTTTTTTGCCCGAATTTCTGTTCGAATGACCTCACCTACGTTTCCGTATAGTTGTTTTTATCATAAATCGAAGACGTTAATTCGACGAGTGACGCATCGAGAACCGTTGAATCGGCGACACAAAAACGCGACGAAACATCTTGTAACAGAATCGTAGGCGACGCCGAGTGTCGTGTCAACACAAACGGAAAAGGAATGCCACTTTCCGAGTGTCTGGCAAGACAATGAACTACCCGAGGGATCGTGCTTCCCCTGCAAACTAGGAAATTATTCAAAATTTCCGAGGCCGGACATACAACGGTGTTTAATGGTCGTCTGACAACTTTTTCGGTGATTTACGCCCTTGTAAAACCATTAAGGACACGAATGCTACACTGCTTACTGAAACGAGGAAATTAGTTCGAGAATAATCGTGCTTGCAACAAGAGAATATCACAATTTTATATGTAGGAAATACTAACAGATGATAATTCACGTAATCTATCACTGTCTAATCTAAAAATTTGCATGTTAATAATTGTTATTATTAGAGAAGAATATGATAAAGGTTACGTTTTAAATTTTCTCGCTTGATAATGAACGACCGACTGTCAAAATTTATAAACTTTTTTAAATATGATGTAACATATTTCAAAAATAAATTCAGTGACATTTTGGCTGTGTGACAGCTCTGATCGCACTCTTTAAGAATTTAAAAATTAACGATCAACAAATTTAGATTTCGATTGCGTAAACGTTAACATTTACTTGTAAATTGCTTGAGAACGACAAGCTTAAGAAACTACGGTCACGTCTGCAAAATGGTGAGTTTCGACAAGAAAAATCCTTGATTAATAAACAAAAACGAAAAGAAAAACATTGTAGATGAATACACATTTCATTTGGTCAGATATATTAATAATAATGGTAATAACGTGTAACTATCACAGTACAGAAGAAGCATACGAACAGAATGATGTAATAGGTAACCCTAAGCTGCGCTGCTATTAAACTCAGCCTATAATGGTACAGAGAGAAAGAGAAAAAGAAGAAAAAGAAAGTTATGGGTATTGGAGATTCGCGAATAGATGTAAGCAAGAAACATTTTATTAAAATAAAAAGGGATAGTTCAGACGAAGGTTTAGGCCGTTCTTTTAACACGTTGATTACCACGTCATGCATATACATACAACGTTGATCGATATCGGTCGGGGATGGCAACTGAAAAACAGGTATCGATCAAAACTTGTTACGCACGAACAGGTTTTCCTTCTTAATGAGTCGAATATTTCTTTTCGAATAATTCCGTTTCGAAAATATCGAGGCAATTTTTATTTTCCACGATTATTAGTACTCGAACCTATCGAGTCTTTTTGAATTAATATATAAGGCAGCACAAACGGGCAAAGAATTTCAATAATTCCTAGTAATATTTCTACCCACATTTTAAAATGAACAGTGGAGTCAGTGTTTCAGCCATGATTAAGAACGTTTTCCTGAAAGCTAAGAAACCCTTTAAAAAATATATTCCACGTTTCTCAAAATTATTAATAGACAAATTCAATGTACAAATTTATACAAAACTGACTTTTGAGTGTCTCCTGATTTCCAGCTATGGCTCGTTTCAAATTTCCATTTTCCAAATGTTGATGTTCGATAATATTCGTCCGAAAAGCCCTCGACGAGTTCGTATCCGAAACGAACGAACTGTTCGATGTCCTGTCACGAGGACAAAAAGGACTCGAGTTCCGTGGCCGTGAAGATGAAGAACCTTGCGGTTTCAATATACAATTATTAGTCGGCGAGCGTCAATGAAATATCGAGGGGCGTTGAAATTACGAGACGTTCAGGAACCGATTCATCGTGGCCCGAGCGCGGATCTAGCAACAGTTACTAAGCGTCACACGCGACAGCGGATTATCATGAGCGTCGTGTTTGCCCTATAAACTAGAAAATTATTCAAATGAACCGTCGGAGGGCGATACGCGACCAGCCCAAGGATAACACCAGATTTTTCTACGATCCTAGCGGATTTTTCGCCGGTTAATTAACGCGACCCGACGAACCATATTTTACAACAGATTATGATCGTTATTAAACATTTCCGTGTGAGCGTCCACCGCCATCATCGGGCGTCTCGCGACCCGCGGACCGTCGTAAAAACACCGCGATCGTTTTAACGCGGAATCGCACGTGATTATTATCTATATACGCCGTAAAGGCGACGCCGTGTAATGGTTCGACCCGAAACGATTTACTGGGTGTAATTACAAAGCAGTGGCGCTTTCAGGCGCGTTTAACAGCGTCATACGCCGTTGGCTGTTTTTCAATACGTCGCGCTTCTGCAAGAAGGGCGAACGAGGCGACGATAAAACCAACAAACCGCTGGGCGCTGGCTAAACGACAGAGTTCGATATGAAATGATCGTTAAAATATTTATTTGAATAAAATTTTATTCGTAGAAATCGAAGAAAAGTAAACATGACATTCGTCGATGAGGAAGGCAGATTCATTTTCAACCGTTTATTAGGGACTTGCTTCAAACGAGTTTAGATTTTATATATTGTCTAAAGTTAATAATAAAATCGGTATTTTTCATGGAAAACAAATTATTTTTCGAAAGATTTCCAAACTTTTACAACCACTTCATCCATTTGTTATGGGCGTATAAAATATAAGAATTTTCAAATTTATACAATTTATACAATCTGTATATTATAGGTCTATCTCGGGCCTAACTTAAAAGAAACTGAAATATTCGATGAAAAAGACAGTGGATAGAAATTTATTTTAAAAAAAAAAGTAAATTCTTACCGTTTTCCCCAAGCTCTGGAAATATGGTTATTTGTTGCCACGGTTTCGCAACGTTCGCGAGGAACGGGGTTCGATAATGACGCGGATCGTCGTAAAAATGGCGGTCGTTCGGCCGCCGTTGGGGCGAAATTTCACGCGAACCGGTGACGTAACTGGCGTGTAACAGGCTCGTAAACGTCGCCGGACAATGTGTCCGGGAATGTTGTCGCTGGACGCGACACTTTCCAGCCAGAAAACCAGACTACCGACGCGCACCGTGTTCCTGTTGCAAACTAGCGAATTATTCAAACGAGGCTAGGCGAGGAACGTGACCGTTCGCCGGAATGGAAATGGCTCTTCTCTCTTTCCGACCGTGAACGTTGCGTTTCTGTTCGTTCAGTTTTCCCTCCTCTGATCAAAAAACAAGCACGCACGACATATCACCACGCGAACCCAAGACTTTCTCGCACTCGTAAACCTTCCGCGGGTTGTTCCTGACATTAAAACCATCTCGAGGCTGAGCAACATCGAATAAAAACGATCGGCTAAAAATACTCGACGGTATTTTGTACTAGCTTTCCCTTTACGAGCCTTTTGCGTATGCACAAAATTTTTGAAGTATCGAAAGTTCGGAAAGAAAATAAAATTACGAAAGTACCTAATCTTGTTTGTAATGGATTAATCGTTGTCACAACCGTTTAAATTTTTCATTCGAGGTTGAACGAAGAAAATTTGGGTTTTCACAGTTTTTGCTATCTTTCTAGCAGTAGAAAGTACGCGAGGGAAATGCAAAGTCCTCGAGCTTTCACGAACTGTTCGCGAGCTGGAGTAGCTGGGATTCGAAAGTGAAAGATTTGTCTGGGCGTGTCCGCGGGAGATTAATTATGCAGAGCACGGCGGTAATTAGGTGTAGTCGTTTCTAGGAACACACCAGATTACGTTTAACCGTGGTCGTAGCACGGAAATGGATTACGTTTCGGAGCGTTTATTGCGCAGGTGGATCGTGCCAAGTTGCATGTTTGGCGACTGTTTTAAGCGAGCTTTGTTATGCGTGTAGCACTGTGTCGACGACGTTGCTTATTCCGAATACGATGCCAGAGCGTGATAGGTTATGTCGAGGTAACATTGAAGTATGCAGATTCGGTTACTCTGGATGCGATAGTACGCATCGCATCGTTGATATTTACATTGAGTTCTCGTTCGTATTTATTGCTTGTCACGGCTATTTTTATTTTCGTTTCTATAAGCAGAAAGACTAATTTATTCTCTGCCACTGCTTTGGTAAAGAAAGGGTGGTGATAGCTCGAAGCATGGTGGAAGGGTCAGTCGTTCGGTGACCTTGAACGATCAAACTTTACTGCGTCCACGCAAAAGCTCTTTTTCTGAGAAAAGAATGCTTAATAGAAAAATGGTTTTGATCGACAGCGACATTCTATTTAAACGTTTTGACGTTAATTTGGGTTCTCATTGGTGGTAATAAATTTATAAAATTTCTTTAACGAACATTACGAGGATTATGCAACGGAGGATTAAATAAATTTTTAATTTCACCGAGGAATCTACTTTCTTCCTCGTGCTTTACTCGCAAGATTAAACGTGTTTTAAGAAGCATCAACCGGTCTTGAAAAATATAACGTTTAGAAAGAGTTACAAGCACTTCTGTCGAGTACTGCATACCAGCAACAACAACAGATGTTGGTAACGTGTAGTAGAACCAGGTTCTGAATACGTATATCTAATTGACCACTGGATTATGTGTAATTACATTCGTTACGGCACCAGTTGTGCCTTAATATAACTACCGTAGCAATGGATGCACATAATTATTCCTACCTGAACATATCACAATGGAGCATTATCTATACATATGCCTAACGTCTCAGTAGATTGCGTGCAGTTATGCTCGCTATAGCAGCACGTTGCACACGAGCGTGTTTACTGTAGCGACAGAGCATCGATACCTGTACCTATCGCAAAGATGCCTAGACACGCCTACTAGAGCAACGGATCAATGATACCTATACTTGTTGCAGCAACAGGTTATGTTCGCAATACCTCGATAATGTCAAGTATACGTGACTCCGGTTGACGATTATTCGGATAGTTCGACTTACAGGCAATAAATCTTTACATAGATACTGCTCTAATAATCTTTGAAGGTGTCAAACTTCATCCTTCGACTTTCCAACGACCATTGTGAACGACTATAAATCAATCTAATAACATGACAAGAAATAGAGTAAGGTGGAAATATATTACGACACTCTCCGACGGCGTAAAACTTGATCCTTTGACTTTAAAGCGGGTATCATGAACTATTACCATCTATTGTTTATATGATAAGTATTCATAGAATCTCTGAAAAATCTTGGTGCCAAGTTTACGAACTACTTCTGTTATTTATATATCAGTTAAATATTCTGGCATGGATACACTAATTTAAAAGTGATCAAATTTATATTATAGCAATGTCTGAAGGTGTTACATTTGATCATTTGACTTCAGACACAATGTCAGTCTGATACTCTGATATGAATGCAGAAAGGAAGTATATTTTAATAATTTCTAGAAGAAACGAAATTGATGCTAGGAAGCAATATAGAATAAAATCAGTCTATTCGAGGTTTCGTTGAGAAAATTGACTTCGAATGTTTTCCGTATACTCGTGCACTTAATTATGTTGTGGTTGAACGAATCTCGACGCGGACCATATGTCGTTTACAAATAGCATTAATGTCGGACGTAATGTTGATTCCCTCGATATCGTTCAGCGTACAAGCGAGCTACGGCAGAAGCATTACCATCACATGCATCCAATACAAGAAGCATATCCACGTATTCTCGATTACAGTATCTTATCAGTACGACAGATTGATGGAAACTGGCCGTCGAAGGCGAAAGATAATACCACAGTAAGACAGCGGATTATGACATTGTATCAAACGCACGCAAATGAAAGGGTAAATAATGGTCCGTAATGGCAGGCCTGGAAACCCCCAAGAAAAGAATTCGAAAGCAAGGAATTTTAAATAGAAATAGAAATAATAAAATTTCAATGATCAGTAAACGAATAAAAAAATAATTTAAAGTAACTGAGAATTGGATAATAAATTTCTTTTATGGGGGTACAAGCCTTCACATCCGCCACTAATTAAGTGCAAATTTATGAAATTTAACAGGCTATTTTTCCTAGAAATTCTAAATAGAAATAGAAATAATAAAATTTCAATGATCAGTAAACGAATAAAAAAATAATTTAAAGTGACTGAGAGTTGGATAATAAATTTCTTTTATGGGGGTACAAGCCTTCACATCCGCCACTAATTAAGTGCAAATTTATGAAATTTAACAGGCGCCATTTTTCCTAGAAATTCTAAATATGAATAGACATAATAAAATTTCAATGATCAGTAAACGAATAAAAAAATAATTTAAAGCAACTGAGAGTTGGATAATAAATTTCCTTTGTAGGGGTACAAGCCTCCACATCCGCTGCTAATTAAGTGTAAAATGAAATTTAACAGCCACCATTTTTTCTTGGGAACTATTCATTTAAGATCATATCAGGTATTTAAACGAATAATCCCAATTATTTAATTTGTAAAAGTTGTGTTCTACGACACTTTCGCGCGGAGTATTATCGCTCGATGGCGTTTCGTGGTGCAACCGTAGTTCCTGAGCGGCGAAAATGATTAATACCAGCGACGAATAATCGTCGCGCGTGGATTACTGACACTCGGTGGCGAGATGAGATCCCGCCACGCCGGCGGAGCAACGCGTTGACGTCTCACTCGCGAAATGGAATTGATAGCGGCGCAATTACACGCGTAAATCGTGGCCGTCGTCTCGTTCGTCGTACAGCAAGGCCCGTCTGTCCATAAAATGACAATGTACTCTGTGCCAGAAGCGTGCTGGTACACGCTAAAACGTTTAGATCCGCGTCCGGAGATAACCTAACCTTCGTCATAGCTTACCAAGCACGACGCCGGTTCCCTCCTCGTGAGTTTTCCTCCCGTGCATCCGCCTGCCACCGCTCCGAACCGAGTCTATTCCTTTGGGATGGAAACGACGTAACGGTAGGTCCAGGTTTTTTTCTCGACTCACACACCGCCACTTAGGCGTCTTGTCGGCTTACTTGGAAAACAATTTATTCCTGAGTACGTTACTCCGTCAAAATTGTCGTCCTATCTGGAATCCTGTGCTGGATAGAATATCTACTGCAAAGTCGAGTCAACTATGTCCCAGGATATTCGTCTATGTTCGGGAGGTAGCAAAAACTCCGCAATCGAACGATCAAAGACACTTTTAACCCGCAAGGGGACTCTCAATCTCAAATTATTTTACTTAATGTTGATTTTTGCCAAATTGGTAAATCGAAATCAACTTTCTCTTAAAGCATTTAAAAAATGATGAACTAACGAACCCCAATAATCCAATTAAGAGTTAAAGACTTTTCAAATCGTATACAGGGTGTTCGGTCGCCCTATCGTAAATTCTAGAGGCCAAAATAAGACGAAAATCAAGGATACTAATTTATTGATTAAGGCTCCGTTAAAAAGTTATAGAAACATTTCCGGCCGCACAGCACATTTTCGGTAAAAAATTTTTTTCCCGAAAGTGCGTAGGATTTCGGGAACATGTCTATTCACCAAAAATAATTGTAATTGACCCCCACAGCCAAAAATAATTTTTTTGGAACGATTCGAAATGTTTTAATTTTGTCGAAAAATTTCACATCTTCCTGAATTTTTTTCTCGAAAGTGCGTAGGATTTCGGAGGTATATGTAATGACCAAAAATGATTGTAATTGACCCCCGTAACCGAAAATAATTTTTTTAGAATGATTTGAAATTTTTTTTTTTCGTCGAAAAATTTAGGCACCTACCCCCTGTCGATTTTCCTTAAAAATTCATTTTTCATTTTTAGTAATTTTGTTTGACGCCCTACAGAAAAGTTGTCTAATACTTTTTTGTAGGTACCCATGAGCTCTACTTCAGAAAAAAGTTTCATTGAAATATATTCACTATTGTAGGAGTTATGGCCGTTCGAAAATTGGACCATTTTTATGGGGTTTTTCTCATTTTTCAGGGTCAACGACCAACTTTTCGAATATTTTTGCGATTTGTGCATATTCTCCACCAAAATACGCGTAGTTTGCTTTTTTAAACATTAAAATCGTCCAATCCGTTCAGAAGTTATGACGTTTTAAAAATTCGCATGAAAATTCGGGCAGACATTTCTGGCCAGAAATTATATTTTCGGTAAGGAATTTTTTTCTCGAAACTAAGTAGGATTTCGGGGGTATGTGTAATGACCAAAAATGATTATAATTGACCCCCGCAACCAAAAATAATTTTTTCATAATGGTTTGAAATTTTTTAATAACTTTTTAACGAAGCGTCAATCAACAAATTGATATTCTTGATTTTCGTCTTATTTTGGCCTCTAGAAACTGCCATTAAATTTTTTCCCAGGTGTGGCCGAACACCCTGTATATTTGATGATGTTTCAAATGCAATATGTCTTAATCAGAATATTCTGTCAATGTGTAAACTCTAAGTGGACACAAATTCTGATAATCGAAAAGCTAATCAGACAAAACTGAACAGTAAGGAGCAAACCATGCTATTATTGCAAATAGAAACAGAGCAGTTAAATACAAAGAATTTTCACGAAACCAAAGTCTCGTAAAAAAAACACTGTAATTTTATATTTTCTATTCACTTTATCGCGAGAAGTCACCCCCTTTTGTACGTCGATTTCTGCGGGGCCATCGAACGCGTTCGAAAGTTCCCGCGCTTCGTTCGCGAGATATATCGATCGACATTCGCTGGAGAACTGGCGAGGAACGAAAGCGAGCTCGTAAACGGCAAACAAACGTTAATCGCCGGATTTAATTACATCGTTGCGAGGAAGAGTAATCGCTGGAACTAGCAGTGTCACGGCTTTTAATCCGCGGACACCTTCTCGGTTATTACTCCTCTAGGGTTTTTAACGTTGTCACCGTAGCGCGTAAATAATACGGCTGCCTCCCTTCGCCCGTTAAGTCGGATTTATTGCGCGGCTCCCTGAAACCGCGGGGCTTATTATTTAATCGCTCATTAGCGATTCGTTGTACGCGCGTTCGTTGTAAATTTCCTGACCCGCTAATCGCAACGTTAGCTTTTATTTTCCACGGCGCCGTGTCCCATTGTTCGCGTCGATTATGTCGCTACGTACGACCGACCATCAAACCAGCCTTCCGCCGTTGGTTCCGGAAACCGTAACTGGTTTGTTTCCTTGCTGAATAATTTTCTAACGTTCCAAGGGGCTCAGCTTGCTAATGGTATTTACGTAGAATTAGCGGTACGATTTGATTAACGATATTTCTTTATTACTATTATCGATAGGGGAATTTATTTTGAAAATTATTATCGTCGGATAATGGGATCAGCAATTATATTACTTTCCTTTTTTAATTGCAGTAGTTTATCCAACTTAAGCGTAGATTATAAAATGATCGTAATGTTTCCTAAAACGATAATAATATTATCTTTATGGAAACGTATATAATACATCGTAGAACCATTTTTAGATATACCACATTATATAACACATATTTAGATAATAACCATCATTTAGGAGGTGTTAAAAAGTTTACAACACGTTGCACGAGCATAGATAATTTCATATGTTTTAAAACAAACTGAAAAGTAATTGAACGTTTTTTCTACGAAAAAAAAGAGGTACCCAGTGGTCAAGAACTTGTTAGTAATCGGCGGTACAATTTGCGAGACACGTAGGGAAAGCCAATGCTTCTAAATAACACTAACTGCTTCAGAAATCATCCGAGACCCGCTATCAATGTTTCGTAGAAACGAAAGTAACTTTTCCTTTCGAGAATCGTGCCAGTAGGATCTATCCAGAGTGAACTTCTTCTCGTCGTTAAATGTGATCGAAATTGGTGAAACCAATAGATACAAAGTTTAATTCTTCGGAATACTTTGGGCTCTTTCACAACGCTAATGGTAAGCATATTGCAGCTTTCTAATCCTGGAACGCGTTTAGCTCAAACGAATTAAAACTTTGTTTGCTCGTGTTACGCTTTTAAGAAAGGAATGCACGCTAACTTTGCTCGCGCGATTCGCGGTGAGCGATTTGAATACTCTCCAAACGATCGTTCGGTCGACATTAAGCCTAAGTTCACACTTAATTTGTGCAGAATCGAGAAAGTTAACCCTCTATGGGCCCGTGTAACTTTCAGGTCACATGTTAATATATCGACATTTTACTAAATAATTTTAGTTTTCTCACAAGATTATTTAATGTTTCTAAGATAACTAATAACTAGACTGCGGATGTTTATGCATTTATGGGAAATTTAAATTTTCAAAAAACTACAGAATGCACTTAATATGCCAAAATATAAGAAATGTTTCAAGTTAGATACAAATTATTGTATTTAGGGGTTGAGACAACCCTCTATAAAGTTCCCATTTCATTAATTCTATTAATAAAAATACGAATTTGCATAAAGATCCGCAGTCTACTAATAACAATATTGATAACGGTTGGCAGCACCAAATATCAAAGTAAGTGGCTCGTAAGTTTATATTCAAGAAACAAATTCGGCCCATAGAGGGTTAAAGTCCCCCGCACGATTCCCTCTTTCGTCATGTTTTGTAATTACTTTTTAAGGATCACGAATGTTTGTAGCGTTATTATTTTCTGGAATTTTAATACAGAGGATAGAAACGATAACGGAGGAACAAATCAACGAGTGGAAAATGACTTTCTTCCTGTATCTTAATCCATAGCGGTTAATTTCTCAAAATAATTTACACGCAAGTCTTATTTGGGATTACAAGATAATCATTATACGATAATCACTTTAGGTGCTTTTATCTTTATGCAACAGAATGTATTTGTAAATTATAAGACTTGTCTTATAAAATGTGCTTATTCGCAATATTTCCTTTATTTTTGGAGAAAAGTGTCATTTTAGTAGAAATCCTAATTAGTAACACAGGAAACATATCAAGACATTCGGTATAAATATTCTCACGGTACTCGTGATTATTTTCAGAGAATACATCGAGAAAACGATGCAATTAACGGCCTAGAGGAACGAACAACATCGCCTCGTGCAATTAAGCTTCTCGGTGAAAGTGACATTAAACGGAGTGCCCTGCCAGCGTTTAGTTCGCTACTAAAAAAATTACTATCAATCTCTGGGAAGCGAGGCGAGAGAATTTTAATTGGAACGATTAATAAAATTTCACACGTCCGCTATTACTTGAAAATATATGTAGATTTCAGAATTTCCTTTCAATTACGTATTCCTCCAATATCGAAGAATCGATCGATGCACTTGAAACGCTAAACATTTATTAACTCGATGCTCGAATCCTTCACTTATCGACGTTCTCAAGACATTCGAGACTTTCTTCGCATCGATTCGAATCCGTGTTGCAACACACAATAAAATTCGTAGCGATGCAAATCATTTCCATATTACATAATTTTATATTTAATATAATAATATATATGTTTATATTAATATATGTGTCAGAGAAACTACTTCATTAGAAATTACTCTTGGGCTATTTCTTTCAGGTTCTCTCTTTGTCTCGTTCCTCTTTACACGTTTAAAATTTTTAACTAATTTAACGATTAACTATTAACTAAAACACACATTTTATTAACAAGAAAGAATATTCAACGAGAACGGATGAGTTCTTTGGTAGGAATTATTTGAACTTTTCTAACACACATTTGTTCACACGAATTGTGAACGAGTTTATAATTAGTCTCAAGAAGTATTCTTAAATTATTAACGTAGAAACGATGACATTCTTAGGGATCAGTTGTCTTCGAAAGCTAGTATCTTAATTTTGTTGGCTACGTTGGAAATATCAAATGATACGTGTGTCTTATTTAAAGCCTTTTCAAACCTGTAACATGCCCCAGTATTCATGAATTTATTACATTTTGGAGTTAGACATTCAAAGTAATATCTTAGACGTCAGAGTGACAGTTTTAGATTAGCCACGAATAAGTTGATACATTATTGCTTCTCGAAAGCTAGAATTACTAGTCACTAATAATATTTATTAGTGATTCATAATATTTAAGTTTTTATAAAAGTTCTGCAAGCAAGTGAAACGTGTGTATTAAAAAAAGTGTACCATATTAGGACAATATACCTTATAACTTTTAATCTAAATCCCGTTGCAAAATAAAATCTCAGAGAACGAAGATAATCGAGATTATACGGAGGGCGATGGAGCGGCGTTGAACGCATGCGCGGCAATCGCCAACGTTCGCGTCCCGAAATCCCTAGATCTCGTGAAAAGAACGTCCGCGTCGCGGCCCGATACCGATCGGAGCAACTTTTTCTCGCGGATCAGGGACGACCGAAAGGAAGGACCGAGTCGAAAGCCGACACGGGAGCCGGTACCCTCGTTTCGTTCTGCTTCACGCACTCCCGCGTGGAGGCAGAAAGGAAAAAGGAGTCGGAGGAAGCCAGCAGGGCGAACGACGACGACGAGGACGACGAGCAGGAGCAAAAGCAACGACGGTAGCAGAGCCCAGCGCCCAGAAGAAGAAGACAACGACGAAGAAGACAACGACGACGACGACGACGACGCAGAAGAAGAAGAAGAAAAGTAGAGGCAGCGACAGAAAGTAAGGGAGGCGGACGTGGAGAGGGGGAGAGGTGGAAGGACGCGAGAGGGACGCAGTCGAGTACTCGACCTCCACCTTGGTCGCCACGCATCGTGGAATTCGTTCGGGGAACAGGGACTCCTGCCTCGCCACGCTCTTGCTTCTCTCGCGTCCGCTGCTTTGCATTTTACACTGCTGCTGAGATTTGGTCGTTAGATTCGCCGAGCCGCCTCCTGCCGTGGCGAGAACCCCCCTTCCTTTCCCCGCCCTTCGATTCCACCGGCGTTTTCTTAGCCCGGGGCAAGGATACCGGTACCCTAACCACCCGTCGCGCTCTCATGTACTCGGTGGCCCTTTCTTCCGAGCCTCGGCTCGATAATAATGTTATCTCGGGCCAGCCGCCGACTTTGTTTTCCGCGCCGACGAGCCCCGATATCGCGCTTCTGCCACTCACCGAGCCGCCATCGCCCTCCCAAGCGGGGCCCGCCTGCGCCGGGATCGCGAATTTCCGGCCGCGTTCGACCACCGCGTTTCCGGGCCCTCCGGCGCTGCGCCTCCGCATCGCTTTAACCCCTTAACGCACCTGGGTTTTTTCCACCTTGCCAAGAAAAGATTAGCAATTTCCTTTTTTTCGCGCTACAGAGATAGCACAGCGGTTCTTGACCCCTTTTTATCGAGCAGGATCAAAGTTTTCATCGCTATATAAAACGAGAATAAGTTTACGGGGAACGATATCGAATTATCCAAGATTTTTTTAATCGACATTCTTGCAAAATTTTGGTTCTAAGAGTCGAGGATCTATGTTCATTTGTTATGTAATCGAAATAATTGTTAAAATTGTTCTTAACACATTAACGACAGGGCATTTTTATTAAAACTTTCCTATACGACGAGTGATGTATTTAGAACAAAAATAAGCTTTTAAATTAACTACTGTGATGTATTCAACTGTCAGAAAAACACTAATAAATATATGGTACAATGCGTAGGATAAATGTAGAAATGTACCACTGTCATAAATAATACTGTCGTCGGAGAAATTAGTAAAAAAACAATTTGTCGTAAAACGAGAATATTCCTTTCCCGTCGATAATGTGTTAAGGAAAATAGGAATAAGACAATGTTACAGGTTCCGATCGATTAAGAAATTTCAGGAGACAATTTACCGTAGTTGAACTTGCATATTTTTTAACTATAGCGAATGAAAATAATAACGAAAGGTACAAGATAATTTTTTATTACAAACTTGCTAGGAATCGTAAATTTTCGAACGTGAAGCAAACAAAACTCGACGAGAAAATATCGAATCCGAATAATTTCGAAATGTGCGTTCCCCCGTGAGGCAATCCTCGACGATCCGACGACAGTACGAGAATCAATTTAGCAAAGGCCACACGGCCAGCGATCCAACGAGTTTTTCCTGCGGTCAATATTACTCAAGTTTCGTCCACATTATCTCTTTGCGTGACTACGGTAAGAAGACGAAGGTTTCAGGTGACAGTCGTTTTCCCGCGTCGCGAAATGTCCGCGAATCGCGAGCCTCGGGGCTCTTGGGGAATCACCGGGCGTTTAGCGCATGCGCGATTAACCTTCGAACGGTTGCACGACCTGCGCTGCTCCTTATAACTAGAAACCCCCACATGATTTTTTTATTTAAATGTAACAACGCGGCTCACTGGCTCCAAAATTATTTTTGCGTTTCAAAAATTATGAAAAGAATTATAATTATTGTACATGTAAAAAAAAACAGAAGAGTCAGGCACTATGGACAGATAATAAAACCTTATTTGGAGAACGAATGAAGTTTGTTGAGGATGGTTTTCTTCAAAATTATCTATACTTAATATATTGCTCGTATCGTTATAGTATTAAATATAGTACAATTTATAACGTAGAAGAATCTGGTTAACTTACAAATCTTTTTCTATTACTATATTAATCATTGAAACTTAATAAGTGCTGGAGTAAAGTTTTCTACTAATACTTCATGGAGCCCCTCCTAAGAAGTTTGACAACTAGTGTTTTACACAGACGTTTGCAAATCTTAGAAAGAATAGAAATATCTAGGCACAAAGAATCGTATCGAAGGCATGGAAAAAATGTTGAATTCCTTCGTGCAGGCAAAGCAACGCGAAACGATTGTTTTTCAACGATAACGCAATTCCTCGCGGGGCCGGATTTTACAAACGTTTATCTCTTCAAACTTTCGCGGTGCTCTGAACGCGAAAGTTACATAAAGACTCGTTGTACTCCATAATTTGATCGAGCAAACAATGCCCCAACTGCCGTGTATTTAAGCTCGGTGGTGAAAGGCGTTCACGCGAAAATGGGGTAAAAAGAACCAACGACGTTAGATTTGTCAGGACACGATACCGTGCGACCAAAATTGATACATTTATTCATGCTTCGCGAAACGCCAGCTCCTATCCATACCTTAATCTTTACTTTGCATAATTAAATTCACAGACTATGAAAAGTATCGATCACAGACGGAAACGAAAATTATTCTAAAACATTAAAACATCGCTTTATAGGTCCTGAAGAATTATAAAAGTACAATTATTTACACATATATGATGGTAAAGTATTAAAAGAAAATTAAATGTAAGAATTCAGATACTTTTAGGAAGAGAGTATAATCAAAAACATATTCCATGGTTGTTAATTAACATTTCTGGCAATATTTTATTATGTGCAATACATGTATCGATCTTTTATCAATAAAGTAGCATTTTTGTTCGTTTCTTCATCTGTTTTTAATTTATAATTTTTACGATTCCCTTAGTTCCACAGAATGATGATTTATTTGGAGTTAAATTATCTAAAAGTTGGTCATTTTCAACCACCTTTCTTTTTATTATACATTCTCCACGAAATCTTTAAGCGAAAGTAAGGTCGCAGAAAAAATTGAAAATCAGCACGATGAAATTGTAATTTTATATGATTCCCTTGGACCCACAGAATGACGATTTATTTGGAGTTAAACTATCTAAAATTTGGTCATTTTCAACCTTTCTTTTTATTATACATTCTCCACGAAATCTTTAAGCGAAAGTAAGGTCGCATTTAGGCAGAAAAAATTGAAAATTAGCACGATGAAATTGTAATTTTATATGATTCCCTTGGACCCACAAAATGACGATTTATTTGGAGTTAAACTATCTAAAAGTTGATCATTTTCAACCACCTTTCTTTTTATTATACATTCTCCACGAAATCTTTAAGCGAAAGTAAGGTCGTATTTCGACAGAAAAAGTTGGAAATGATGGGAAAAGATTTCTAGCGATCGTCGGAGAGAAATGGGTGGAAGAGAGGAATACAGTTAAAATAGATATCGAGATTTTTTTTTAATCCGAGTAATTTCCCGGGCTTTTTACCGAGGCCGTCCCGTCCGTAGCATTTCCTGGTTGCGATCGATCAATTCCTAGCAAGATATCGATAAACCCCGCGCAGTAGAAACGATCCTTGTAAAGAGTAATCAGACGAGATCTGGGATCGAGATCCTCGCTTACATAACGTCCAGTCCATCCAGAGGAGAAGAGAGATCTTTGTCGTTTGGTTAAACATCCCGCTCTAACGACCGACCGCCCGTCCTCTCTCGCTTCTATCCTGTCGGACTCGAGACCGTAGGACGAATCGACGATTTCAGAAATGATTACCCGGCGTATATCCGCGATTCGATGCGTCCGAGATCGAAGATCGGTCGCTCGATCGATTTTGAGGGAAACGGTTTGTTACAACAGCAAACAAATAAATTGCGCTTCGAACGCAACGCTATCGTAGAGATTATTCTCGTCGGTGGAATTTTGGGAAATGTAAACAGGAAACTGCGAAAACGGGGGTAATAGAATTCCATAACTGCTATAAATAAAAATACGTTAACCCTTTACACTCAAACAATTCATTTTAATAAAAGTAATTGGCTATTTAAAATTGTCCTTTTCCTCCAGAAAGATTTATAAATATTTTTAATTAAAAAGTCCATTTGTTTCGGTTAAATTTTGCTCCGTTGCTCGTGATTTCTGTCCCCCAAATAGAACCGAACAAAAAAAAAAATAGAAGGAATAGAATTCTATAAATAAAATATAGAGCAGACGTGGATAATTTCGAAGGGACTGATGCAAGTACCACCGTAAATAAAATTACGAGCATCGCGGGAGACCGTAAACCAGCGTGTCATTGGTAGAAATGGCGGAAGCTCCGCGAGCAAAGCTGTTCACGTTTCCACGGCCTTCGATTACCGTGCGAAACAATGGAATACGAACTTTCCTCGCTTTCAACGACGGTCGGCCGCTGTTTCAGCGGTTGTGACGCGAGCATTATCTAACTGGCTCGGCTACGCTGGAGGAAATCTCTCTCGCTCCGCGCCTAAGTAACCCACTAAACTACAAGAGCGTCGGGGAACGAGGACAATGGATCCCCGAGAGTCGCGAGCGTCGTTGCAGCAGCCTCGACGTGGAACTGCGCGTGCAACCAATTGCATTATGGAGAAAGCTAGCCCAGGTCTTTGCGTCTTTCTCCTCTCCTCGCCTCGCCGCGAGCCACTCAACTTATTTCGTTCTTTCGTTGCGTCCCTGGCGCTTATTATCTCTGGAAGGGTTGAAACGAGCCTCGCGATCAAGATTGCGCCCAAGAAGAGATCGTTCGATTGGATTCGGAGGAACCTTTTCAACTATCGAAACAGGCTCAAAAATATATTAGAAGACTTCATATAATAGCGTCAGAGACATTATTCGAAGGATGTCCAAAAGGTGGGGACCAGACATACGTGTTAGTAAGGTCAAATAAAAAAGAGTTCATATAAACTTATGGCCAAAAATGCTTCATTGAAAAGATATGAGCTTTTAAGAGTATTCAAAAATTTCTCCTGACTTCCACTCGTCGAATCAAATATTCTATCTGTATTGGAAATAATAATAAATGCATTCTAAATCAGCTTTTTCGCGTGATCCATAAACAAAGGCGAATTTTCCACGTAAATCTTCGAACGCTTATAACTTTTCAACGAAGCATTTTCAGTCATAAGTTTATATGAACTTTTTGCACGTATTTGACCTGAGTAGTGAATAGTATAAGTTTGGACCTTTTTGGACGTCCTGTATATTTACAAACAATTTACAAAATGTACACCTTGATATTGTTTCGCAACAGATGGCTGGAAATAAGTATCGTTCGATCGAAACTGGAATGTTTGAAATATAACTGTAAAAAGCCCGGGACAGGCTCGAGCGTAGAATTCTATTCAAGTTGGATCGACTCAAGCACCTGATCGTTTAAAGGAGAATCAAACGGTGCTCGAATCGAGCATTCTGATACCTTTCGAGGCATCGATTCACCTTTCTCCTTTCCTGGAGTGGATCGCGGACAGAAATATGTCGTGTAAATGGCAAGTAAGGTCCATGTAAACGGTCCCATGCGGAAGGTGATATAGGAGATCGGTCACTCGCCACTTAACCCCGCGGATCAGGAAGTCGTTTTCTATCTCCCCGACGAGCTCTGCGTGAAAGGGAATATCGAGAGTGAACGCGGATCGTGGACGAAGGGAGAGTAACAGCGCCGAGGAGATAAAAACATTAATTGCGCTCAGGAACTGTATATCCCTGACTCGCGTTCCTCGAGAAATCGAAGAAACAAATGGAATTGCGTACAATTTCTCTTATTAAATTAATCCCAGGCAAATCGCTTAACTCCTCGCAATCTTATTTCAAGCTGGGCTTCGTTTTCAGTCGAATTTAGCCCAAAATACAATTTTTTAAATAACTGTTTATAAGGTGATTGTACTTATAATTAAATACTAAGATAGTTTGTAACTGGTCGTATTGCTGGAGAACGACGTCTAGAAAAAATTGGTTGTAGCTTGTAGTTAAATATGAATTTATGTGACTTCACGTTTGGAGATCTGTTTAAGTTGTATTTACATCCGCAACTATCGCAATATAGATCGATTAAATGCGTATATTTTGGCAAACTATATAAAATTTAAAAGTAAACACGCAATGCCTATTATCTGGCTAGATAGTGTGAGATAAATCGAATTTATTTGGAAATTTGAAAATACAGTCATCCTCATCATTTTCTAGAACTGCTTCGATGAGGCGATTATCTATAACTCACGATTAGTAATCTACGAATGAATCATTGAAAAAAGAAAAAGAAAATTTATAAGTGTGAAATTATTTTAATCACAATGATTGAGTTTCTTCCAATGAAAATGATACCAAACGAGGCCATATTTGTTCTCATTGGTAAGAATTAGAAAAGGAATGCAAAATAAATACTTTTTATGATAATAATCTTAGTAAGGTGAGAAATATCAATAAAAAAGAAGTAATATTATAATGCAAATATAAGAAAATGATTATACAATAGTACCGCGTAAATAAAAGTATTAACATAACACATACTATTTTTAGGGTATAATACATGCCTTATTTAGTGCATATTTAAATAACAAATTTCGTGAATAATTGTCTGGAATTTATTATATCTCTCTGAATATATTAATGTTTTAGAAACCTTTATTCTTATTTTCATTTATTTTGTATAACTTTTACTAGTTTCTTATCGTTAAAAAAATTTTTTTACTGTTCAGTTTACTAACAGTTGTTTCACAAAGTAAATTGGGAAATAGTTTAAGATTGCAAACTGTGCCTTTTTGAGTTGTATCACTGTTGCAGCAAATGAGCAATTTATTTTATGAACAAAGGTCGAATAATCGAGGTACTACACATAATATAAGATACATAACATTATTTTTGATAATAATAAACTATCGAAACCTTGAAAGAAACAGTTTCCGGAATAAACCCTCCCTCAATAACGTTCGCGTCGCGGAACCGTGTCAAAGAACATTAGCATCGCTGCAAATATTTAGTCTCGTAGAGGAGCAGTGTAAAAAAAAATAGCCAATCGTTAATAATTCGGGAAGGATAGAAAGGACGTCGAAAAAGGATCGACGAATTCCGTTGGTAGCGGACGCCAGGACACGAACACCCCATTAGCCCGGTAGAAATTCCATCAAACCGCCGGCGCGGCCCGTTTCGTGCCACCTTTCCACACGCTTCCAGGTAACAGCGTTACGAGCAGCGCGGATTATGTTTCATGTAAATAGCATTACACGAGATCAGTCACTCGGCGAGCGCACCGGTCGATTCAATGCAAACGTCTGCATTATTTGACTGGAGTGGCTCGATAGAGGGATCGCACGCCGCATCCGTCGCGACGCTTGTCGGCTACACGCCGCGGTTGCGTTCGTGAGCTCTTCCATGACGGCTCGCGGAGATATAGACACGTGAGACAATTCCTGTCGCGCACGTCCAGGGACTCGCGTGTACAGGGTATTCCCCGGATAAGCGTCCACGCGAATCGTATTGAGTTTGCAATTCAAACCTCAAACAAGTAAAAGTCTAACTTCGGTTACTGCACGATTTTTAGAAATCAAGATTCAAAGCACAGAATTTTATTTAATATACAGAGTGTTTGGCCACCCCTTTCAAATTTTATTGAAATGTATTCACTATTGTACGAGTTATGGTCATTTGAAAATTGGACCACGTTTACGAGGGTTTTCTAACTTTCCAGTGTTAAGAAACAACTTTTCCAATATTCTTAGAATTTCTACATATTCTTGAATAAAATACGCGTTGTATGCATTTCGAAACATTAAAATCGTCCAATCCGTTCAGGAGTTATGATTTTTTAAACATACGCATGAAATTTCAGGGAATTCAGGTATTCATGATCAGACATCGTATTTTCGGTAAAGAATTTTTTTCTCGAAAGTGCGTAGGATTTCGGAGGTATGTCTATTCACCAAAAATGATTACAATGGGTCCCCGCAACTGAAAATAATTTTTTTAGAACGATTTGAAATTTTTTAATTTCGCGTAAAGGGAAAGTATTTTTTAAATTATTTTCATCTGGTTTCATATAAGATATTTAAACTTGTAACTTATTGTTTATTCATACATTAAATAGCAGAGTTTTACTTGCACTTGCTTTCACAATAAAATTTGTTAAAAATGGAAAACAGCTATTTTATTCCATAAAAATTTCTATGAATATAAACATATAGACACGGGTCGTTCGAAGGTTGTAATTACGTACATTGCCAAATACTTTTCATCCCTACTCGTCGCTGGAACAAAGTTACTTTTCATGGAGGGTAACTCAAGGTGACCTTGAAATCTTGATACCTGAGAGGAGCATAATAGAACCGCGGAGAACTATAAAAAGACCATAAATGGCGCGTCGCATGACATTTCAGCCGCTTTGAATGCCGTGTGGTTCGTGCTCGGAGAAAAACAGTATTTACAAAGTTATGGTTCCAGCTACGCGCGCCATCCTGTGCGGCAGAAACGTGTAATTTCTTTGTCGCTGACGTAATAAAGTTTTCCTCGCTCCGTTGTTTCCCCTAGGTGTATCTTTTTCCTGCCCCCCGCGCGCGCGGTATCGCAGTTATTACCACGGCGAGTCCTGTTTCGCTCGTTGCTTGGGTAAAGCCCTCGCGCAATTTGAATGTCTATGCCAGCGTGAAAATCATGCAGGATAAAGAGCCTTCCAGGGCAATAATTATCCGTGGGGGGTTTCTTTATTCTCGGTCGGAATATATTTTTTTTTCTTCGCCGTTCCTAGCTTTCCTGTTTTTTTTTTCAAAGGAATCCTGTCCGTCTCGTTGAAGAAACAGGGGAAAGATCTATTTATGGCGCGAGTTGTCCATTGTTTCGTTAACCCGCAATTAATCTGCACGCCGAATGGAAATTCAGGTTTGCTGGATTAGGATCTGAACTTGGAATCTTTCGTTTACCCAACAATTATGCCGAGCGAGCGTTTCGACGACCTCAGAATTAATTCAATTACCGACGCTCCCCTTACAAAGTAATCATGCTTCGAAAGCGTTTACTCGATGAATTTTTATGAGACTGAAAACCCCACAGTTAGCGTTAAATATTTCGATAGACATATGTTGCATCGTGTAGTATATCGTGTTACATATTACTTAATTTTTTAAAATAAATAAATCTAACTGCATCAACTAATATATATGTATTCCTTCAGTCCTTGTTACTTCGTAAGTAAGAAGTTGTGTTGGATTTATTTGCCCTAAAAAGCCAAGTAATATGTAATTCGATTACTGTTGCACATCTTTCAGAGAAATTCATTTCGGAAATATCAAAGCACTATATTATGCATTGAATTTAATTGACTTCCGTACGAGTAACTACAGTCCCATCTCTGTCAGAGGAAGTTCCAGAGTTGATTCTGCCTGAATTGCCAAGCTCGCCCCTTTACGTTCAGTTTAATCAAATTCCAGAAATTCCAACTTCAGACGCAACCCTTTTAGAGAAATGATTCGACCAAAAGTGTCCTCTAATTCCTACGGGGCCGGCAGCTTCAGAGTCGCTACTGCCTGAATTAACAAACGTACTCTTCTTCAATTTAATCAGACTTAAGAAATCCCCAACCCCTGTTCCATGAATTACAGTTTCACCTCTGTCGGAGAAAATCATCTGCTAATAATTTCTATGAAACCAGAAAATCCAGAATCGAATAATTAGAATCCCATTTTGCAATAACTACATTCCCACCCTTTTTGAGAAAAATAATTCGTCCAAAAGGGGTCTTTATATTTGTCATGAAAACTAACGATATTTCTATAGAACTAGAAATACCAAAATTACCATTAACTGATTGCACAAACTCAGTATCAATTTAATTAGGTTTCAAGAGTTCTAGTTCCACTTTCAATAATTATTCCACCCCATTGTCAGAGAAGTTATGATTAGTCTAAAAGGGATTATCACCAATTCCCATAGCATTAGAGACATCAAAGACACTATTAGTCATTTTAGCTGTCCTGATACTCCTCCATATAATTAGATTCTAGAAATCCAAACTTTGCTTCTACCAACTATAGTCTCATATCTATTAAAGGAACGTCCCCTAATCCCACGATACCAGAAAGTTCCACAGTCGTCGTCTGAATTACTACACACACATCCCTTTGACTAAATTTAATCAAATTCTAGAAATCCTCAACTTCCAACAACTACGGCCACATCCCTTTCAAAAAAACGATACGTCAAAATTCGAAATCATTATTAATTGATTTTACACACTGTTCCAGGACCTTTTAATTTAATTAGGCGTCAGAAATCCTGATTTTGTATCCTTTTGTGAAAACTTACGAGTAGTCTAACGGTCAGTTTCCAATTCTCATGATATTAGAGACATCAAAGACAATATAATTAGATTTAAAAAATCTCAACTCCTTTTTAATTAATCTAAACCCCTTCGTAGACATGTTTTGCTCTAAAAATCCTCTAATTTTGAAGCCATAAAAAGTTCCACAGTCGTTACCTAAATCGACAAACACACCCCCATTAGATAAATTTAATCAGATTCTAGAAATCCTCAACTTCCAACAACTACGGTCATATACCTTTAACAAAAAACGATACGTCAAAATTCGAAATCATTAGTAGTTGATTCTACACAATGTTCCAAGACCTTTTAATTCAACTAGGTGTCAGGAATTCTGGCTTCATGGAAAAGTTACGATTAGTCTGTCAGAGTCAATTTCCAATTCTCACGATATTAAAGACATCAAAGACACTATTATTAAAATTAATTTCCAATATAATTAGATTTAAAAAATCTCAACTTCTTTTTACCCAATCCCAACGAAAACCAAACCAAAAGAATCCTCTAATTCTCAAGCCATCAAGAGTTCCACAACCCCATTAGATAAAAATCAGATTCCACGAGCGTGAAACTTTCCTTGAAAGAATTACGATTCTAGCTCGGGGAAACGGAGATTCGTCCGAAAAGCAACCGCGTTCGATTCCCACGAAACCAGAAACTCCGGTCACCAGTGTCTCATTCAAGTTTACCAGGTTCCAGGGACCGATCCTCACTGAATCACGCCCTCAGCTCTCGTTAATAGCCCCGACGAAGGTCCGGCAGAAATTTGCTAGCCAGCAGGGGACCCGGTGACGAAGGTGTCGTTGATTCCACGCACTTCCGCGAAACGAGATATCCTAGACGATTCTGCTTCTTTTTGCGATCCACCGGGATCGGGGAAGCCGACGACACGGCTGAATTTACGCACGCGCCTCGGATTGTGCACGCCGGGAATTCTCACTTTCCGAGCGAGGGACACCGCTCCTTCGTCTGACTTCTTATTTCCACGGGTGCTTGTCTACGAGCTAGGAAGTTCACTGCTCCGTGGAACATCGCGTGTTTTCCGCTCTGAATTTATCGACGCGGTAGCCTGCACTTTAAACAGGCGATCGCCAGTTTTTCCCGACTCGACTCTCGGGTTTTCCGCCTCGAATCTGGATTAGGCGCGCATCGTATCTGGTTGGGACTGTCCTAGGTCTGTATTTGGTTTCTATCGGTAATATGAACTTTATTTGACGTTTATTTTGTATACACAAGTGACGATGTAATAAGAATAGCCTCAAAAGTGTTTTATCCGTTTGGTCTATTCTTTCGAATCTGAATTAAGTCTAGATTAAATCTGTCACTTGGTTCTGTCAGTTTAGATCTGCATTTGATCTGATTTAAATCGAGGTCTGCTTCGGAGCAGTGCTAGGTTTGGGTTAAATCCGTAACTTTAACTTGGTTCTGTTTGTTTGATTCGTCTTGAATTTGTATTCGGATTGGGTTAAATCTAAATCTGCACTGTGTCTGTTTTATGTCAATTGAGTGGATCTGCGATCTAGTTCTGTTGACTAGATCTGTTCTATTACCGGGGGTCTGGATTAAATCTAGCTAGATTTGTTTTACGTTGGTATTAAGTTTAGGTTAAATCTGTAACTGTGTCATAGCTTTGTTTGTTGGATCAGGTTTGTCCAACTTGGATCTGAGTTAGATGTGTTTCAATTCCAATTTCATATAGTACACTAGCGATAATGAGAAGATTAATCTCTCTTTTAAGGCTGTTCATATCAGTGATAGAACTTTAATTAGCTAAGTAAAGGTATAATCTGTACAAAATGGAGGATGAGCATCCTTTTGCGCAACGTTTCACATGGGACGAGCGTGCATTTAATTTTCTGAATCACGTGGCTTTGACCCAGTTCAGGCTTATCTGTTCGGACCAGTCAACCCGGCAGTCAATATTAGTTCGTGGATAGGAATGTGCACTATGCACATTATGCGGAGGAATGAGGCTGCTGTAACAGTATACGTTACGTCGTCTTGCCTTATGTGGAGCACTCTTACTACGCGACTTCAATTTCTAGGGTACATGAAAGTCTCGCGGACGTAACGTATGACGCGTACGCTGTACATACGACTTCAGTTTCATCTTAATTGCTGGTCGTCGCGGCTCGTTTCGCTAACGTCGATCCATCTTCGACGCGATCTATTCGACGACCAAACGATCCGGATGATAAATATCGACGTATCGACCCAGAAATTGTTATCGTTCTTCTAGAAAAATTGTACAAAGTTTCAAAGGTAGTGAAAATACTGATTAACAGGAATATATAAGGGGGTGATTCTACATGAAAACAACAAATTGAAAATAAAGAATAAAATATTTTGTTATAAGTTATAATTTGAATGAATCGAATGGAAAATTTTAATAACGAGTAGGACTTTGTTTCTTCTCTATTAATTCGATCGAAATTCATCATTTACAATACTTTTTCATGTTGTGCAATAACTTTCTTTGAATTTTTCTTTTAAATTTTAAAAATGTCAGTAATACTATACTTATGCACCGCAGTGTAGAAACGAATCGAAAATTAGTATTCGTCGTTCGCGAATAAAATTTGCCCCGAGTCGAAGGTGGACCAGCCGAAGCGTGGTATCAAAACTGACGGTTAAATCGTAAAGATGGTCGGAAAAGCAACGTTTCCGTAGCGAGTACACTCTTAATCCGATAAGCGTCATCCTGTTTATCGATGAAACAACGCGTCAGATCCGCCGCGTTGCCCTCGGCCCCGAAGAATCGGCCGGCAGGTTTATCTCGGCGATCTTCACGCTGACGGCGCCACGAGCAGACCCGTAAAAGGAAAAGAGGAGGGAGGGTTGGGGTGGAGAGAGAAGAAAAAAATTGAACTAATTGCTGCCCTCCCGGAGCCAGATTCCCGGAACGAGGCTGAAGCGCTGGCCTTCTGATTAATTAAATTACTCGGCGTGAAATCAGAAGAGCGAGCCGCGTTACGCCGACGATGGAGCACGCTATGTGTACAGTTTGCCTACTCGGGGGCTCGTGTTCACCGGTAAATCGTCGAATTAACGTCCGTATCTTGCCACCGCGGCAATTTCACGCGGCTCACGCGCCATTTTTTTCCCTTTCGGATCTGGTTTGCGCGCGTGCGCGTTCCACGATAACGATCCGCGGATGTATAGACTGGGGAAAGAAAGATCGATCTCAGGAGGTGTCGCCTCGACCTCTAATTAAGTCAGCGGGATCGAAAATTTTTCAAATCCGCGCACAAAAATAATTTCTCTGCCGAGAGAGTATTTTAATTTATTAGATATTTCATCTGGGATTTAGAGAGGAAAATAAATTTAAAATTATGATTACGATGATCGATATAAAGAAACGTTTGGGGTATTCACATACTTCTATATTAACAGCTTTCTTCTGTCCCCTGTCTACGATGCAATATAATTAATATGTCCATTTTCAATTTCTTAAATTCGAAATTTATTTACTTCCGAGATACAGACGTGTGTAAACCTTTCTTTGAAGGGATCTACTGGGGCGTAAATTAAAAAATCTACGCAATAGGACATAGCAGATTATTTGGTCCAACAATTGCATCTGTCAGAACCAACCGAACCGCGAACCTTTTGTTACGTGTTATTAAACGAGTTGATTGAGTTCTAATAAATTCTATTTAACGCGAAAACCTGAAAATGTCACGCGTGTCTCTGTCCAGATGCAATTCTCAATGGACGAAGGATCCTCTTTCCACGGGGCCATCGAGGTGTTCCGTTAGTCTCGGGTAATGAATTCGCCGACTAACAATAATTAACAGAGCCAATCAAATGCTCATTAGGTAAAGTAAATAGGGGATGTAATTACGAGCGATACCGCGCTCGATGCGGTACACCGTGGCGCGCGACGCAACGTAATCGTGCATGCGAGTAATAAGCGGAGTTTACATAGTAGCATTAGATGTATGCAAGTATCGAGGAAGCCATTGCAGTATTTCTGTGGGATCGAGAAAAACTACGAGCACGAAGCTGGCTGCTGTAACCGAAGGATTATAATAACGACTGGACCGCGGATGTTTAAGCAAATGCTGAAGCGTAAATGATCGGAACAAATCCCAATACCTAGCCATTAACGCAAATATTAATTATTATTAAACCCGTGTCGGAAATCGAAACAGTATTTTGAATAATTCATATTATTTAATCGTGCAACTTTGTTTAGTTGTATTTAAAATTATATTGGCTAATGCTTCTTTAAAAACGATTCAAAAATCGTTTGTATTGCCGAAGTTGTATGTATTTTTTGGCGAGTTTTATTGAGATACACTCCGCGACAAAAATATAGCAGACTAAGTAAATTTGATACTTTTCGTAAATGTAGTTAAATAATAGCTGTTTTTATATTATATTACACGTGTAAACAAATGAACGTAAACATTACAAATGCTGTATTAATAAAGTAACATTTATTCAACTTCAGAACTTAATACACAGAATAAAAGAAAAATTTATAAAAAATCAAACTGAGAACATGCATGTAATTAGTAATTAAATTAAATGTTCGAACTGCATTCCACCTTCTGCAGCGCAAAGTTTTACTCTTTGTAATAAAGTCTTGTGTGTAGGTTCAATTGGAGAACTTCTTTCTACATTTTTACATATTTTATATAAATTTTCTTTTTAGTTTGTGTGTTAAGTTTTGAAGTTGAATAAATGAGCATTCGTAATATTTACGTCCATTTGTTTACGACTAAATGCGACGCCTCAGTGTTACGTATCGCCGAATAATTTCAAATATTGTGGTAATCGATTCGCTGAAATTAAAAATACCCAGTCGTATTTAAAAACATAACATTGACCTTAAATTTGTATTGAAAATCAATTTCTTTTTAAATTTAAGCAACTGCAATTTCTTGTCGGTTACTGATTAAACATTTTTTTGTCAGACCATCGAAAGGGGCTAAAAAATCGTGGGAACTAATTCGTGCCTCGCTCCGTATAAAATCCGTCGTACGTATAATGATCTCCACAAATCAGCCAACATCCAACATCCACGCGAAACAAGCATCAGACGAAGGCAACGGAGGCAGTGGAAAAAAAAGGAACAACGATCAGCCACGCGTATACGTGGAATATCGACGCGAGTCGTCGGTTCTTCGCGGCCCTTTTAAGGTGCCGAAGGGTACCACCTTCCCCCTGTCGCGACGCTGGTCGAAGGCATTCCGCGCGATAAGAGGGATTCCCTGGGCCTATGGCGTAACAATGCTGCCAAGCCTGCAGAAACGCCGGCTTCTAATGGAAGGGACTCCGTTTCCTGTCTGGGGCTACAGATCGCGCATACTAAAAACTTCATCCACGGCTACCGTTACCATCCGCGAGGCTCTGGCCTTTTGCTACCGGCGGCCACCGTCGTTCCGTCATGCTGCACAGGCGAAACGACGCGAGATGAAGTTGCATCTAGCTTCCTGCCGCATGCGTGGCGTGCGCAACGCGAGATTTTCAACATCGATCACCCGCCGCCGAGGGTCGACGTTCCCTGACCCCGAATTTCCTGACCTCGACGCCGACCCTACGAGCGCGGGAATTTTTTTCCGCCGCTCTTTTTCGCGCGGGAGGTTTCTTCTTCCCAGCGCGGCTAACGATCGCGCCACGCGACTTCAGGAAAAGTTTTTCACGACCACGCGTAACGGGCTACTTCGCGTGGTTTGCGTTTCCTTTGTACCTGTGTGCTCCCAGCAAATTTCTAAATTACTTTGCTGGATTATACCGATTTTCAAACTTTAAATTTCTATTAGGAAAACATAATCGTATAGGAATCGAACCTTTGCAGTTCACTGGCGCCGCCATGGCGGCAAACATAATACGTTATAATACATTATAATAGGATTTATATGTTTTTGTGGGGAAAAGAATATTTTCTTATTTTTAAAAATCGCGTCACAAAATTGAATTCGTATTGCTAGTTGTTTATGTACGCTCGATTTAAGTTTCATTTGTGATAACACAAATTGGAATTTAGGAAATGTATGAATAAAATTTGAATTATAGGTATTTATACGTTTTTGTGGGGAAAAGAATATTTTCTTATTTTAAAAATCGTGTCACAAAAGTGAATTGGTATTACTAGTTGTTAAAATTGGAATTTAGGAAATATATGAATAAAATTTGAATTATAGATATTGCTAGTTGTTTATATTAATAATAACTGTCGAAGTGGAAAGTGTTAATATAGTTTGTTGGGTAGTGCAACTGGCAGCTCGAAGAGTGCAAAGAGTTTAATCTAATCTTACTGTTGTTGGTTGTTAGATACAAGATTAATAATTGACTCTATTTATATACAGGTATATAAGAATTAGTAAAACAACAAAATACAGAAAATAAAATTAAAATTTGTGTTGTATAAAAATGAGGGAAATAACAAAATTAGAAACGGATGACTATATAGACCAAACATTAAAATAACAATTGTCAATGAACATTGATCTGTTTATTATAAACCCAGCATAAAGGCTTGCAAAATTATTTTCTCCTTCCTTAAAAAATGTAAACTACAAATTTAAGAACTTATACGAGAAAACATCGTATAAGAACGAATACGTATAACGTATTATACCGGTATTGACACATCGATGTTCTTTGTGTTTCAGAACTCTGAAAACAATTCAATAAACAGTGTATCCTTGTAAGATACAATTAAAATTAATTGAAGATTTTTACAATTAAAATAAATTGAATATTTGTAAACCTACACAATTTGTTTTAACACAAATACTTAATAAAAAAAAATCCGACATTTCACAAGCATCAATCTAATATTTTTTACTTTCATACATTTCAGTGTAATGCTCGCCTAAAGTTCCTCTTGATAAATTGACGCCATGCCACCCACATATGGAAGACACGATTTTCCACTAATGAGCTAAGAAAATAAATTCTTAAAATTAGATCTTGAAGCAAATAAATCTAAATAAGACTCTCGAATTTTCAATCGAGGCTATAAAAATAAGTTCCACGACAAATTGTGAGTATGCTACTTTCCGAATTGTCTGAACACAAAGTTTCGTTTTCATAGACAGTTCTAAAGGTTTGGTCTGGCAATCAACGTGTTAGTGGACCGAAACAACGGATACACGTAAAATGAACGCAATTTTTCAACTTTCTGGGGTTAAAAAATTGCTCGGTTGCAAGTAAGAAGTAATCGAAGCGTAGGTTCGAAGACTTTGGGGTTCCAAAAATCACGGAGCCCGTTCACGGAGGATCCTGATCAGTCCTCCGACCCGCGAAGTTTCCCCATATATGGGACCCGCGTACGAAACCCTCTCTCGACTTCCACCTTTACCGTCGTCGTTTTCTTTTTCCCTGCCTCCTCGCGGCGTCTTTTACTTCCTGCTCGGTTCTACGGTTCGCGAAGCCGCGCTTAACTTTCCTCCACAAATTGCGCTGCCTATGCAGCGTTTAACCCCGCTAATTGCGGACCGAAATGTAACTCCGACGAATCCGGCACCGCGCTCCTATCGGCCGGCGATATCACGCTTGGATTACGGAATGGCGCTTGTAAAGGGAATTTCCCCCACCGCCCGTCCTCCTCCCTTGTGGCAGGTCGAAAAACGAATTAAATCACTGACCTAATATGCGCGGGAGAAGGAAGCCGGCCGCAGCTGCGAACTTCGAGATCGTCGAGGATGCTGTTAAATAATCCACGCTCGAATTGCTACGTGGGAATACGGAGACCTTCCTATTAGCTTCCAACGTTACTTTCCTACTTGCTTTTGGTGAATTTTTAATAATCAAACTGCATGTGATTTTATGTAATCATTAAATCTCTGTTCGAACGTACCCTGAATTTAATACGTAATCTTCTTTGTATTCGGTTTGAAAGTGGTCTCGACTTTTCAAATATCCGTACCTCCATTTTTCCTCGACATATCTTCGATGCACCGCTCTCTATTCTCTGATGAAAAACTGACGACGCAAGAAAAATATTTTTTGTTAAAGCTGGACAAAATTTGGTATCAAATTCTGGTGAATTTCCGATGTTAATATGGAAGGATGAAAGGAGAGTATCTTTAGTTTCCACTGTCTTAAAAAGGTCTAATAATGCGCAGTAAAAAATTTTAATTGATTCAAGTAGCTTGCCCGGGGAATTTCAATATTTAATTTCCCATTGATTCCTCGACCCTCGGTGGTTTCCCATTTTCCGTTGCCTCGTCGCGTGCAAGAAAAACTTGGCTTGGCTGCAAGACTCCGCGGAGCTTATAATTCAAACGAGATTCCACGGGTTTCGCGTGACTGCGTGGCCCAGCCGCGAAAAGTGCATCTGCGTATGCAACGAGCGTGCATCGGTGCGGGTGCAACGCGGCGCTGGCTGCTGCTCATTGACATTTAACTTTCGAAATTGAACAGAGAACGGCGGGATGCGGCCTCTCAGACCGCGGCAAAATACCACCGGGCAGATAGAGCTAACATTTAAATGCCATTGCTGCCCCGCAAGACGCATGGCTTGCGTCGAGATGCGCCTGAAAGGGCTATGTTCCGACGCCTCTTGTGTCCCTGTTCCTCCTCTTAGACCGAACAGGAACATCCAGTCGTAAAATGGTCCGTAACGCTTTCACGCTTTTCGCCACGAATCGCTTGCAAATTACGACGAAATCGTGACAAGATTAAAAAACGTGTCTGCGACAAGATCGATAACGCGTGTAATAGCGACGCAATGTTGAGACTAGCTTAGCGTTATAACCTTATATAACCTTTAATAAGCAATTAATGGACCCGCGTAAATTTGAGATTAACGAAAACATTCTATGAGTAGAAATGTTTTCATCGATCCTAATCCTCTGCGAGTTCAAAAACTAGTTTTTAAGGGTTGTGCACATGTAGTTTCGCTCTGCAATTGTTCGAAAATTATTATTAGTTTCAGTTTAAAATATCGAAGGAAAAGTATTTTTGCTAACAACATTAAGCGCTTAATTCTGTCGAATGGTAACCTCTATTATCGTGTATAAGTAACCTTCGATACTGTTTGTATATATTCTAAAATGCAAGTCTGAAACAATCTAGACGGAAGAAAGGACAAAGTTTAGGAGATTTTTCACTTTTGAGACGAGTATTCGAAAGAAGGAAGAGAAATTGGCTTATCTCTAGCATTATTTCCAACATAGACGTCTCGTGTTTTCGCGCGCAGAACGCTTTCTAAGGCTCGCGTGACCGTGCAAACGATTTCTGACCAGGAAGCAGGAACAAAGTGGCCAGAAACGGCGAAGATCTTCTGTTCGTGAACTTCTAGTAATCTATTTTAAGAGTACGGAAACCGGCTGCTTTCCTTTTCGAAACATGCCCAGCTCGCTTCACGAATAAGATCAACACGACGCGATAAGGTTCACTAATTGATGAATCGGGCACTTTCGTTGAACACTTAGTAAATTCTGGATGAGAAACTTCAAATACCATTTCTAAGTACGCGAATACAATTAAACGATCAATATACCTAAATATCTTTATAGCTGCTCGAGATTCATATATCGATCAGTGTAGATGAAATAGTTTTGCAATAGGAGACATCAATTCGAGCATCTACATTCAATGTTGAAGTGAGATGCAGAAATGATGACAAGAAATTAATGATAAAAAGAGTTGTTTGACTTAGTGAAGAAGAAGAAATATATTGTTTCAAAAGTAAAAAAATTTTATACTCATACAATAGTGTACTATGTTTTTGTCGCGACAAGAAAAAACGACAGAAGAAAGCCATTTTTAGGGATCTACTTAGATTCAAACTGTTTAGATCGTCTTTGAACTACATCGTTCGAAGACTGATCCAACATCGGTCGAGAAACAAAGTTGAAAGATGGATGATGGAGCAGGAGGCGACCCTTCCCGACGATCCCAAGCCCTTAATCCGTCGACACGTAATGGGACATAATGCGAAATTAGCCGGTCGCTATGTACAGTTACGCATTACGCTAACAAGACTTACTTCCGATTATAGTCGAGTCCCCCCATTGTTCGAGGGAGCCAAGCATCGTGCTCTTTAGTGGTCCCGGGCTGCTCTCTCTTCGGTTATTCCCCGTGCGTTGCCCATTTATCTATCTATTCAGTCGGCCTGTACAATGCGCGATAGATTCCGTGTAATCCGGCCGACACAATGCCTTCAAAAGCCGCCTTGTATCACCAGAGAATCTGACACCGCGATCTTTTCTGATTTACACTCGCGTCAGACTCTTCTACCCGATGTCACGTGGCTATCAGGCCACCCCGAAACCAGGACCTCAGGAAGATGACTCGAATTAACCCCTTGCCCTACGATTTAAAGTCTAACAGCGTGAGCCCAAAATTTACACAAAACTGTCCAGCCTTCGAGCCATTCCACGGTGGCATATGGTGTTTACATTTGGTCCAAATACCTGACCACGAGTCTCACACGTGGTTGTAAGGTAAAGGGTTAACGAAACATTCAAGAAATCCCGAAGTTCGCGCAAGACTTGTGAATCGAAGCATCCAGGAATGAATTAATACTTTCTCATAAATCTTAGTGTACTTTACAATGACATGTTACGCAAAGGGTAAGATACCATGGTCACCTGACAAGGTCGATGAGATTTCCAAGAATCCTTAAGGTTCTAATTACCGACGTGACTTCTACTTCTACTTGACGCGTGTTAAATTTACAATTATAAATTTACAAGTGTTCCGAGAATTCTAGACCCTCTATAGAAGAATTGTTAAAACCATACTAGACAGGTAACTGATGTCGCTTCTATCGGAGAATAGCGGCCGCGTGTTTACTGACTTCAGATTAGATCTACGATTCCGAATCTTCTTGGATAACCATTTTGGGTGTCGGATGTAGTCTTATAGAGACCTACCCACTCTCGTGTTACCCTTCAAACGGCGAGATATCTGAATTTCGAGTGCCATCGAATCCTCCGAGACTCTTCATTATACGCGAAATTTATTCGAACCTGCCAGTCTGTAGATTTAGTACAGTTCCAGTTATCGGTTTATCGCGTGATTGGCACATAATAAGTTACTATTTGCATTGTTTCACCGCTCACGTTCGAACGTAAAGCCATTTACATCGAATTTTGTACGACCAACGAGGAAGTGAATTACGCCGGCGCAATTGAATTAAATGTTTGTATTTTCAGGCGGAACGCGAGGTCGTGTTGACGTCAATCTTGTCGAGTGAATTGAAAGCTATGGGAGAACCTCGAACGGGATCTAATATAATGGCGCCGGGACTAGCGACAGCTCGCGCGATTATAATATAATCGTGATTGAACGTATACAGTTGTCAATCAATGTTCCTTGATACCGAACTCGCCTATTCTCAAAATTAAATCTACGCACGACCACGCCGTATCCTTGCGCCTTCGACGACCATCTATCGAAGTTCTAAATTTTAATTATTCGGTAAAAAGTTGAAGTCTCAGGTGTTATATTACTGTATAGTAAATACTCAGCAAATTCGATGAAGAAAAACAGAACAACGATCATTGGTAACGTTGCAACTCGTAATAGTGGACGAACTCCGTTTCAAATTTTCAAAATTCTGGTCTCGAAGGACCATGTCGCGAGAATTAATTCATACAAGGGATTCGAGATTTCGAGGAATTCGGAGCATAATTGCAAAACGGCTGGAACGACGGTATTCGGCGTAGAAAAATGACGTTCCGCGCGAATCGCCGCGTCATCCACATTCTGCCGGGACTGTTCTTTCATTCTTGGTGCAATAGCTGGCACGAGAGGTCGCGTCCTCGTGGTAGCAGAGCGCGTGGTACGCGATTAGCCGCGACGTGGATTGTCAAAAGCTTGGGCAGGCACGTGATGTACCGTTAAGCATGCGTTCGCCTATCAAATATTCGACCTACGACCTGGCGACGCTCGGCAGCGTGAACGCGGAAATGCAGGTACGCGCGCACCGTCGGCCCTCGAATGACCTTACGCGGAGTCCGTTTGTCTCTTTGCCGGGAGACTCACCGACGGAGGCTCGCTTTCGATGGGATAATCGCGGATTCCTCGGATACAGTGATTTACGATCCCGCCTGCTCGTCGATGCAAGACGAATTTCGAGGCGACGAGAACCTGCGCGTCGCGAGATTCTAATCGTCCCCTCCTCTTTTTAACATTCTTCTAACCTCTCTACGCGTTTTAACTTTCAACGAATATTTTCCCATCTTTCTTCCAGATACTTTCAACTTACGAAAAAAGAAGACCCTACATTCGATTAGATTGCAAGACTCGATGAACCTCACCCTTTCGCCTTACTTCCTCCAAAATATTTGATTTATTTACCGGGATGTGGATTAATGTACGCTAAGATTTTTTGTATGTTCTTTGAAATTAACACTTTTGTATCAGACTTCGTCGCAGAAGTATACGAACCAGAAACTATTTTGTTCGGTACAATCGAGGCTAAAAATACTGAAAAATTATATATTTCAATGATGGAGTTTGAGAAAATAAAATTTGTTTTAAATCCACCAATGTGAAAATATGGTTACGATCGAAAACATACGTTAATTTGATTTCGTCCTGGAGATGTACAGTCGTAAATGAACAAACTAGAAACTATTTTGTTCGGTACGAACGAGGCTAAAAATACTAAAAAATTATATATTTGAATGATGGAGTTTGAGAAAATAAAATTTATTCTGAATCCACCCATGCAAAAATTGTTAATTGACTCAAGTAATTCGGAACGCTGAACTATGAACTCATTTTTCGTCTCGCTATGATGAGATAAGTCGTTAAATAAATAAATAAAATCGAAACTATCGTTCGAGAAGTTGATACCTAATTGTAACTCACAGAAAATTGATTCAATGTTAATCACAGCTCGGGCAAGTTCAATAGCCACGCGAGACCATTACTCGACAAATGTATAATTTAGTGTATAATCGTGTTACAAATATTCCACGCGATCGTTTCCGTTGCTTTCGAGTCTACGAATCATGCGAACGATTAGCAGCCAATTAATTGCATCGAACTGAAAAATGTTGTCGTGCCATTTTGGGTATTTCGAATAACTTCTTGGCTCCTAATGGGTACCATGATCGTTCGACCGTTGAGAACGGTGATTATTCTTGCGGACTGTTCGTCGATCCGCGATTACGGCGCCGCGGATATTATACGTATTGTAAATGTCTGAAATGGTTGTTTAATTGTTACAGAAGGCCATTATTTGCGTAAATCGTAGTCGTCGAGGAAATTGTTTAGGCTTCGTAAGCATTTTGAGCGTTCGTACGACCGTTACGTCGGCTCGTTATTCGCATGAATTGTTAAGCGACTCGTAATTACGCCGCGACGATGGGGAAAAATCGTTTGATTTATAAATATCCCGGGATGACATTTTATTGCCGCGAATATTGAACGGTACTTTCAATTTCTCTTATTGGTACTTTTCATTATATTCATTTCAGCAATCTTGGTTGCGATTGCAATAACGGTTCATAAAATGAGAACCCATGACGATTTCTCGAGCTTTCGCAACGATACGAATTACTTCCATCTAATTTCACATCACAGTTTCATCGAACAGAAGATTCATTAAAATACGCGATCCAATCTTTACGATCACCTAATGCACAATTTCTCGAACGCGGGTTTCCCATGCAAGATTCTAACCCAATTCGATCAGCCAACCCGGAGCTCGATATCCCTGGGGATACCGGGGTTCAACAAATCTGTAGTTCCTGGAGTTTTCTCGGAACCTTCTTCTAAGAACAGCGCGTATCTCGGTGTTCAATGTTCGCAAAAACGTTCCTTTATCGCGTCCTCACTTCCACCTCGCGTTCCTTGATAATCATCCTTCGTAAAATTCCCTCTCGACTACAGGAAGAAGACTCGGGGCGAGCTCGAAGAAAGAGGATCAGCAGTCGGTCAACGTCGTCGCTTCAGCGGCGCAATAGAGAATTCAAATAAATCGCTAATCGCGAGCATTTATCCTTTCGCGCCGGTGACGTACGGAGTGGCGAGTATGCGGTAAGCCATCTTACCTCTTTCTTCCTCCGTTGCACTCGACCTGTTCCTTCTGTGCGTCTTCATCGGTTTTATACGCGAGCACCTTTGACCACTGGCGCCGTTCGTAGCCATCGCGGGGCAAAAACCGCTCGCGAGAGCACTCTTCTCCACGGTTCGTACCGTTACCGTTATTTTTCGGGTCGATGTCGTCTTAGTAATGCGATCAGTGGCTACGTGACATTTAAAGGGCAAACGCGTACGTCGATCCGGGGATCCTCTTCGATCGCTTTAATATTTTTCTCGAGAGCTCCAAACTCCCAAATGTTCCTATTTCTTAGTTTCGTTAATCCCTCAACGTACGATTTAATTCCAAATAATTTTTCAAACCTACACTATTTAATTTTGTTTAAGTTTGTTCGTACAAGGAATGGCCACGAAAAATAATATCTCGTGAATGTTAAAATGTGTTGATTTTAATATGTAAGACTTAACGACGAATCAGTAGCCTCATGATTGTAAAACTTGTCATGAGTCAGACTCGTCATTGTACGGTAAGGGGTTAATGTAGCCCGAAATAAAGAAAAAGTTCCTTTGCTTTTTATTTAATCGCATGTTTGTTGTCGTTATTTGATTTTTCTTGCTTTTAATAAGGTTTAAGTTTTACAACGTCTAAGAAAAATTGACGATGTGATCTGGAATCCTCCCAACCTTAAAATAACGTAGAATTTTGATACGTCGCGATTATCAAATTTTCAAATCGTTTTCCAACGAACAATTTTCTGCAATTAAGATAGCCCTTCCACCAAAGGGTATTACGACTTTCATAATTGTACATTCCTACCTAACGACCTATTTCTCTCTGCCCCTATCTTCCCTAATGGCTTCCAAGGCATTAAGAGTCGAAAGTTTGAAAAATCAGGTGAAATGGGTCGACACACATTTTGCACTCGATATTTTCGCTCTACCTGAAGATAATACCTCGTGTGCACATGACTCAATGCGAGATATTATCTTGGAATAGAGTGTAAATATAGACCTCACCTAACACAAGATATTATCTTGCGGTTGAGCTAAATATCGAGTGCGAAATGGTGATGCGTCGATTCGTTTTGCTCGATTTTTCAAGCCATTAACGTTTAACATCTTGATCATCGTTAAAGCTGGCAACTAAAATACTTTGCATGTATTAGCTACCTTGGACTGGGTATTTAGACGCCATTTTCGGTTAGAGTACGCTAACTAATAATTTTCTGAAAACGTTCCCACGTCTAATTTGAATTATTTGCAAGATAAGACAAATATATATGTAATTACTATGCTAGATCGAATATATTAATAACAATTTTTGTCCTGACACGCATTCAAGATATTGTGAATAATAGCAAACAAAAAGCAACACTGTTTCTTTTCCAAAAGAAAGTTTAACGCCAGACGTATTACTCGTATACTTTCATCATTTTAATAATATCTTTCTAAAGAAGTTTCAGAAAATTGTAAACGTACAGTATAAATATGTCACAAACTTGTCGACTTTAAAATATCATGTCAGTGTCGGTTTCTCGAGACTGTTGACACGTAGGTCGAAAACACTTAGCGAGAACGGTGTTGAATCTTGATCAATTTGACGCGGAATGGTTGTTACGGGATCACACGGATACTGTGCCGAGTCAGGGTTAAAAGGAACCCTGCAAAAGGCTGCGCCTATGCGTTCAAACCACTCCTTTAAACGAGGCAGCATCGAGCACGGACCCCTTGGCTATCGAGAAGAGAGAGACAGGGGAAGGAGGGGGGTGGGGTCGGGAGAGGGAGGTAGAAAAATGAAAAAGTCACCGATGCCATGCGAGCGACGTGACCTCTCGTCGGTGACCCCGGACGAACCGGCCGACGACGACGAGGAAAGGGGGAATGCCAGACCTCAGGCTACGTTCACAGTTCGCCGAAAAAGGCATGCTACACAACCGGCACGCCGATTGTGTTGACCGGTCAACGTGCCTCCTTTGACAGTCGGCGTCTCTCTTTTCCTGGTCGCGTTAATTTATGGCCGATACAAATGGAAATATTCACCCGTACGACTTCTTCGCGAGGGACTCTTGTAATTCGAAGTCGCCAGCCAGCGTGCATCTTCACTAACCCACCGAGCCCACCATTTTATACTAGATTATTTCGTGGCGCCATTTTACTCGCTGCAACGTGATCCCCAGAATTTTTGTCGGAGTTTATTTTAAATATAGAGCACTTTACTCCTTGACCTACAATCGTGACGTACGACTCAATAATAGCGCTAAAAATACGACCGTTTGCAAACGTGAAACACTTTAAACTGAGAATATCGTCTGAAATTTTAGCGGCCATACGATAATCCTAACCTCTAAATACCAGTAAAAGAAAATGTCCTCATTCCTTATGAGACGATTCCTTCGGAGAAATTATCTATCTTAAAAATTATTTCTTTCCAAATTGTTGAATTTGTGTTTAAATGAAATTATCAATATCGTTACGAAAAGTATTAATAGAAAAATATCGATCGATGTCTTCCATTTGTGTGAAGCCAGGACAATAGGAGCGTAGGTCGCAACGATCAATTATATTTTACATGAGCAATCTGGATGTGGGTCATGGCGATCGCTTTCATATTATTATCGGTTAAAGAATGTGAAATGTTTTTTTTTGCAAATTATGTAACATTCGTTACCTTAATAGCAGAAAGGAAGCAGAAATCTGTTTTGTATTAGTAATACAAATAATTATAATTTCCGAAAAAAAACGAATATCTGGAGCATTTTATTTCTGGACTTGTAACCGCGGCACAGGGTAAACCTAATTTCGAAGCGAACCGAAATGTGCATCGTACGATATTAAATCGCAGAATGAAATGCTTGTCTATTCTCGACCCCGCTTTTATATTTTGAAGATGACCTTGTTTCGAGAACAATAGTCGCCCTATGCTGTAAGCTAATGTTAGTTATTCGGTATGAACGAATAGAACAACGGGTGAGCCTAAGTTGGAAACGAACTGGAACGAGATTAAACCGTAGAGTGAAACTAGTCTGTTCCAGGCACCCCCTTTATACTTGGAAATTGACCTTCTTTTGGTACAAAATGACACGGTGACAATAGCATTCCCATGCTGAAGACTAATGATAGTCGTTAAGTACGAACGAACAGGACTCTCGAATAAACCTAACCTCAAAGTGAAGTGGAACGTTAAGGAAATGAAACTAAATCATTAATAATAAAAACATATCAGCCTTATACACACAATATACACTAGAATTTTTATATTACAATATAATTCCATTTTTTATTTAGTTTCAATATAGTTTCATTTGCATTCTAATACCGTTTGAGGTTAAGATTATCGCAGTTCGTTTATATACGAGACATATGCTTCTATAAAATTTTATATATTAAACTATTAAAGTGATATATATATAATCTTAACGCAATGGAGATTATTATTAATCCCCGGAATAAGTATTTTATATCGCGATTTAATCTCGATTCATTTGCGTACCAGTTCGGTTTGAGGTTAGATTCACCGCAGTCGTCCGCGTTCATAAGGTTATATACGGTTCATATTAAGGATATAATTAAAGTTAATACATCACCGTGATGCAATTAGAACGCATTATAAGTTATATAAATTATACAAGTTGCATCACGGTTGTACGTGGGATTGTACATGTGAAATTAGAAATAAAATACGATACGGAGAAATAGAAATAAATATACAGTAATGGTGCAACGGCACACCTATAACCTGTTATTAATCTAACCTAGAACGTCGGCGGTCGACCTTGCGTCGATCGTAGCGCCATCGCGGTAACAGTCGTTCAGTCTCCTGCCGAGTTTCGTTTATCCCCGACGACGGAGCAGCGTCTTTAACGCAAACAGCTACCCAACGATGCCAGGCGAGCTCGCACGGCGGTAAACTCGCCACTCCGCGGACAGAAAGGAAAAAGTCTCCCGGGACGGCTGCCTATTTATCCATTCCTAGTACGACTCGTTAGTCTCCTTCGACTTTCTTAACTTCCTGATTGCCTTCCTAGTCCGCCGCATCGTGTACCTGCCTGGCCAGACAAATTCCGGTCGTTAAAGCTCAAGTGTCCCGGCATTTCCGCGCGTGTGTGAACCGCGTGAACCCTACCGGCTAAAACTCGAACCCTCTTTGGGGTCCGCGTGGACTCGATGGCTTCCGTTTGCCTCGCCAAAAATGGAAAGCTCCCACTCGCGACACGAGAAACGCTTACAGTAGTCCCGTACGCTTTGACTTCTTATTCGCGAACCTCCGGTCCGTTAACCCGTCGTTGTTTCACGCACGAATACGCCACAACCTAACTTTCGGACGTCACGGATGACGTACTAGTACGCGGAGGATAGACGTGTCGCGAACGTGGTTACTGAAATTTCAGACGATATTAACTTACGCGCCAGATGTTTGGCTGTCGAGAGTTCTGAGTTGATTACTTTTGCAGTATATTAGGTTTTGCTACAAGAAAAGGAAGATGATTCCAGAGAAAACAATTATTTACGAGAAAATGCTGGGATAGTAATTACGCAAACATCCTGTATACAAATTTAAATTCATTCTCAATTATATAAACAATTATAACCCAGTTTCATCACATATCAGTCATATAATCAATAGGAATTGCTGAAACTTCATTGAGTATATAGCGTCAAAGTAAATGTGAAAATAAACATAGAAGACAGCATAAATAGTAATAGTTGATATAGTCATTCGATAGAGGATGAAATGCCCTTTAAAACGAGCGTTTGTGAGAGCCGATAGCTTTATTAGTTCCGGAGATATAGCGATTTTAGTTTCAAGTCGATGCGGTGGCTAGTTTCGGAGATAGAAGCGTCCGAAGCGTTTGTTTACGTTTCATTGATATAAATGAACTCGCGCGCGCGACAATAGTAAACAGTGCGTAGTAAATTCTTGGAAATACTACGACTTCCTGGTCACGTGACTGTCTCGACTCACGCGCGACGAAGAGGTCCAGCGCGACGCGTCAGACGGAGACAGAGATAGTCAAATTAAGAAAAATACACTTTTACATAAATTGCGATATCTCGAAAACGGAAAGTCCGATCGACAAAAACAAAAAACCGTTTTAAAGGGGAGGCTTCACCGCCGCCAACAGTGGCCCAATAATTAATAAAACACTAGTAGTTTTGGAACTGCACGCATCTAAAGTTTTTAGTATTTTTAATACGCGTTAATAGGCTTTCGTTAGGCGGAGAGTCAGACGTAGCGGAATTTACAAAATTACGATTGTCTTTACACGATGATATCTCCTAAACGGAAAGTCAGATCAAGGAAAACCAAAAGCCATTTTAAAGGGGAGGCTTTGCCGCTTCTAACAGTGGTTCAATTATTAACAAAACACTAGTAGTTTCGGAGCTGCACACATCTAAAATTTTACTATTTTTAATACGCATTGCTACTGTTCTAAGACAGTAGAAACTGAAGATTCTCTCCTTTCATCTTTGCTATGTATTTCCTACTTACGTCTGAAGCTAACCAGAATTTGATACTAAATTTTGTCCAGTTTCTATACAAAAATATAAATCGTTCAACTGGTCAAATGACCGGTCGTGGTAGGCAAGACAATCTACATATTTTTCCCAGAAAACAAACAATAAGAATAGAAGTGAATATTGAAAAATTCATTGCACGTACACTATAAGAATAGTCGTAAAGTTAAATGGCGCTAAAATAACATCGTATATAATAAATTCTAAACGAAAATTTAAAAACGGTCATTTAACCCGGTAGTGGAAGTCACAGTTCGTTGAGTAGCCTCGATTGGCCAAAATATTCGAATAGCTGGTAAAAATGATCAATTTCGTATGTTATTCCTACACGGCGAAGAGAAATCGTGCTCAACGAATCAATTCGTTGACGCGTGACAGCTATTACCGCGCGAACTTCTCACGTCGATCACAAGGATCGGTTTAATGGTTCGGTCATGGATCGGGCCAATAATGGACTGTCGAGCGGTACAAGCGAACTCGAGGCTGTTACAGGATCTGACTCCGGGTAAATAGAGGCTGCTCGTGCATTCACGACAATGTGAGAAGATATTCTTCTCTAATTCAGGTCGCGATGTCAGACAGGATTGTTAACGAACAAGAAATTGCCTGTCCTGCGGTTTTGCCGTTCTACGAGGCGTGTCTTTGACCTTCGAGGGTGGATCGTTTCCCATCGGCGAGAAAGATATCCACGGATGGAAGAAATGACTTCTGGCCGTAATTAAACCATTGACGTTCGAGGTACCGTAAGGGTCAATCCGCGGTGTCTCGACCGAACGAGGAACGCAACCAACGGCTTTCGCATAACTGCAACAACGCAATTAATGGATGATATTCGTACGAACGGCAGCGAACACTGACGACTGTTCAGAGTGGAAGGAGGCGGACGAACGGCCGAGGTATTCAGAGGATTCCTCGTAATCCGTGACTAGACCCGGTCACCGATTAATCTCACGACGATCGCTCGATTCAATTCGCGTTCCTGCCGCCGTGCTACGACCAGCGCGCTTATGGTGTTCCTCTCGAAAGTTATTTCCAGCATCGGGGTGGAATCGAGGTGAAAGGTGACTCTTGAGATCCTAGCGGCGTTTATCCAAAGAAATTTTTCTACGGTAGCCGCGTTTAGATCTGCGTCAGGAGACAAGAACAAACCGTCAGAAACGAAGGAAATATCATATAATGGGCTCCATATCGCGCGTTTTTAGAATCATCGGATAGTTTGATGAAAGGTAGACGTTTCAGAGGGTGATCGTTTATGGAACTCATCGGACAAGGCACTTAGAGGATTCTACCAGGGACGTGTTCACAGATTTAAGATACAACATCTGTTTCCAGTTTGTCATTGCAAACATGGGGGATGCATAAATACGACTCATACATTAGTCACCAGTCGCTGAGCGTCCTGGCTGAAAGAACCCAATTGCTTCGTACGGTGTATAACAACTGCATTAACTCTTCTAGTATAAGAAATATTCACACGAGTACTTGATACTTCGGAGTCGCGAAACGCGCCGTTCAATCTCTTCTGCCATCAAGATCCCATCTCTGATCGTTCCTTCGCGTCTTGTGTTAACTTTGAAGACGGATGCGCGTCGATTACGCAAATGCTTCGATAAATATAATAATGTACGTTTCGTTTCAGCTGTACGGCCTTACCCCACCTTTGAACGTTCAGATCCCATCTTTAATTACTCTCCAGGGGGCAACGTAGCAGACACTGTCTTCCTGATTCGCGAAAGCCATCAACCAGGTTCAAGCAGGATTCAACTGGCCATCCAATCTCTGTCAACGTACCGTCTCTAATCATCCGGCCCAAAAGGAGGCATACCTTGGTCTCGCCAAAGTGGGAAGATCACCGGAATCAATCTCGCGATTGAACCGAAACGAGGCTCTCGCGGCCGTGTTCCACGGTCAGGATCCCACCTCCAATCATCGTTGAACACGGCAGCCGGGGCACGGCGTATGTCCATAAATTTCCGCCGTGGTTGCGGCGTAAAAATCAATCGACGCTTCCCGCGAAATTGTCCTACATCCCAGGCCTGCCTTGGATTCTTGGTCTCGGTCGCTCCGTCATCGGGCATCCTCGCGGCGTCTCTGTTGCTACGGGCAAACAGGCACGGCCGCCAGCTCTACCGACTGGCTGTCAGTGTACCTGCCGGCCAGACAAATTCCGGCCATTAAGCGTTCGAACGTCGTCGTGGCGGCTGTGAACCCGCTCTCCTAAGGCCCCCGTGTGCCGTGGAATATAATGGTGGACCGTGGATTGACCCTTGCGGTACTCCCACCATCACCATCACCGGGATCACCTACACACGCGGCCGACCACAATCGCGGCCGTGCGCCGTGGCCAACGACGCACGACCACCATCATGTGTCCCGGGGCCTGTCGGGCCCCGAGACGCGCCACGACGCCTATACGCTTCGCCTCGCGACCGAGCCGTACGTGCCGGGGTCATATTCTCATCGTCGATGCATGGCCGCCGCCGTGCGTCGTTGTCGTTGGGTACAGTCGACCGAAACAGTTCGTCCTAGGCTCACTTAGGGCCACCAGGAGTGGGAGGGAGGGGACGAAAAAAAAGGTAACCAAGCGGAGAGGAACTGCTGGCTGCCCGATAGAAATCTGATCGCTCGTTACTCGTTCCCTCTCCTGTGCGCCGCGTCAGAGATATCGTGACCGTTTTTGCGCCGGGTCATCGGGGTTCAGCCAAACGATGCATCCGCGGGGCTTTTTGTTCGCGTCACCGTGGGGGGAACGTTGATACGACGAGCAAATGGAACCGGGGGCCCGATCGCGCAATCGATTGATGGGTGGCACTCCGGGGACTTCCAAGGAAGTGTACCTAATGGGGACACTAACAGATTAGGTTCGTTGAAATACTAGTACGGATAGTTAATAAACGTTGCTCGAAGGACATCCGTGCACGGTCATCCGACCGGTTTAAACATGACAAGTCTACTGTAAATGATTCGATCGATGCTGTAACTGACCTTGCGTGACCTTGAACGACCTTCGGTTGCAGGTCATTGTCATTACGTAGGTAGAAGATGGATACGAAAATGTTCGATTTTAAAATACGGAAGTACGGACGAAGGTCGATAATTGAAAAATAAGTTGAGAACGTAGAATAACGTTTTTTCTCTTAACGTTTCTTTTTTTGGATGTTGGTGTTTGAAAATTTCTCGGTTAAATGTCAATCATATACGATTTCGCTGAGATGTCTGTTCGTTACTCGCTGTTTCTACTTATACCTTTGTCTAACTCAAACTACTATTTTATTCTATTTCGATTTGTTTTTTCACGAAGGAGCTGTGTACGTATTCTTATTAATTTCTCACTTTTCTTACACTATGTGAGACGTACTGGAACGACCTCGCTTTTAGAAATTACGGATCATGAATTTTTCCTATTATTTAGTAATTTTTTTTATGAATACAAACCCATGTACTAATAATTGAACTATACAAATAAACCAATATTAATTTACAACAGAAAACTTAATCAAAATTAAATATTTTCAACCATTTAGTATGTACGGACTAGGTGCACCATATTTGCAGAATTTATTTTAGTTTTTCATAATTCTGCCATCCTTATGATTATATGAAGAAATGAAAGATATTTAAAGCGTGTCGTTAGTATCATAGCGGCCTGAAGCGAATAGATTAATAAGAGCCACGACACTGAAATGCTGAAAGTACACAGCTCAATCATAGTAACTAACCTATTTGACCCTTCTAACTGTGGAGGCATCTCTCGTACTCGTCACTACAGGACTGTACAACCAATTTCTTTCCTGAAAATCTTCTGCTCACTGATTCCTACATATAATAATACGAGCGTTAAAAAATTAGAATCGCGTAAAAAGAAGAAATTATAAATAAAAGTATACAATTGAGTACAAAGACGAAGTACAGCTATTATACTGTTATTAACCTAACCTTGATTATACAAATACACGTTCCACAACCTGGCATTAAAAGTCCCCGCGTCTAATGTCTGTTATTAAACCTCATCAACGAGTCCACTGATTAGTTTTTCTTCCAATTTCAAAGATTTCAACCACCCACGAATAAATAATAAGTCCAAATATTACTTTCCCTCGAGCAATTTTGTAAATTATACACACGGAACAAAGAATTTTTGCGTTCCTTATCGACTAATCTGACATGGACGATTCAGCGTTTAATACGATTACGTTGTTGGTTTGAAGAACATGAGCTTCCCTCGCGAAAAAACGCTGAGAAAACACGTCGATCGATCGAGCACTTTTCACGACCTATTAACTCTAGATGTAACAGACCATTCTTCTTAACGCGATAATACGTTCACGGTATCGCGTTCTGAAACAACCGGATGCTAGCGATACGCAAGCCCCCTAGTTTGGTAAGACGATACAAAATGGATCGTGGTATGCATTTCCTTCGATCGAAAATCATGCAACAAAAGCCCGATCGATTTTACCGTTCGAAAATAAAATACAAAATGACGAAAATTCTATCGGAGTCGTAACGAAGAAGTTCATAACGTGCGATCGAATCAATCGTAAAACAAACTTGTCCCGAGTTCTTGCATAATCGAAGCCAAACAAGAAAGTCATCGACCTAAGACGCTCGACGTCGTGACGGGAGAAAAAAGTCTCGTTAAAAACGCGTTAATTGATCGCCGATGACTCGATGAAACGCGAGCTACGAGTGACTCGACTCACCGACAATGTTGGTGCTCTCTCCACGTTGCTCCGTCTTTTCGATTCCGTTCTGCCCCTGAAACAAGCAAAAAAAATTATGAAGAATTTACGAACATACGGTTCTGTATTGTCAGTTGAAAATTTAAAATGTTAGAGCAAGAGGGTTAAGTAATTCGACCTTGATACAGGTACTTTGTCGGCTCAGAGATCTCCGCTAACTTTCAACGAACAGTTTCAATTAGTTTTGGCTGTGAATTAACAAACAAACGAAACGTAGCGGTATAGGTGGGACACAAAGACAGTGGGAGTCGAGAATCGGCGTTAACGAGCCATTTACCCGTTGCGCCTTAATTTGTCCAACCGTGCATGCTCGCCTAACGACGATCAATCGTCAGAATTAACTTTTTGCTTCATTTGCGGCCTCGGTGGATCGTTAAACCGACGAGTCTCTGCTCTTGAGCTAGCGAAACTTACGATTAGATCCACCGTGAAGTTTAACGTTCCTCTCGCGTTACCTCGCTGAATCCTCCGAATATTAATCTCCTGTTCGGCTTCATTATTGGAACACCTGCGATCATTAGATCATAGTCCCTGGCGCACATTGATCCGCAATCAAGTTAACTTTAACTTAGTTGAATTTACAATTTATTCGGAGAGAAAAATTTTCAAGAATCCTCTAGGGAACTTTTTCCAAACCGATGCTTCTGGAAACTGGAGGTCAGGTTAGTTGCCGGAAAAATAAATAAAAATGTGTTTATTGTACTCTCTATTTCAGAAATAATAAAAATTTTTCATTCTCTATCGTTCCGTTAGGAAATAAGACGAATAGAATTACTAACTGTATACTTATTGTTTACTTTTTGGAGAAGTCAAAAATTCGATTATGTACCCCAATTTTTAAAAATTTATTAATTCACGTTTAGTATACAGGGTGTTCGGCCACCCCTGGGAAAAATTTTAATGGGGGATTCTAGAGGCCAAAATAAGACGAAAATCAAGAATACCAATTTGTTGATGAAGCCTTCGTTAAACAGTTATTATCGTTTAAAGTTCCGACCGTACTGAATTTTTTTCTCGAAAATGCGCAAGATTTCGACGGTATGTCTAATGACCAAAAATGATTGTAATTGACTCCCACAACAGAAAATAATTTTTCCAGAACGATTTGAAATTTTTTTTTTCCGTCGAAAAATTTCACACCTTCTCGAATTTTTTTCTAGAAAGTAGGTAGGATTTCCGGGGTATGTCTATTCACCAAAAATGATTGTAATTGACCCCCGCAACCGAAAATAATTTTTCCAGAACGATTTGAAATTTTTCTTTTTCGTCGAAAAATTTAGGCAGCTACCCCCTGTCGATTCTTCTTAAAAATTCCTTTTTGATTTTTAGTAATTTTGTTTGAAGCCCTACAGAAAAGTTGTCTAATACTTTTCTGTAGGTACCCATGAGCTCTACTTCAGGAAAAAGTTTCATTGAAATATATTCACTATTATAGAAGTTATGGCTGTTTGAAAATTGGACCATGTTTATGGAGTTTTTCTCATTTTGCGGGTTCAAGGACCAACTTTTCGAATATTTTTAGACTTTCTACATATTCTACACTAAAATACGCGTCGTTTGCTTTTTTAAACATTAAAATCGTCCAATCCGTTCAGAAGTTATGACGTTTTAAAGATTCGCATGAAAATTCGGGCACACATTTCTGGCCAGAAATTAGATTTTCGGTAAGGAATTTTTTTCTCGAAACTGAGTAGGATTTCGGGGGTATGTCTAATGACCAAAAATGATTCTAATTGACCCCCGCAACCAAGAATAATTTTTCCAGAACGATTTGAAATTTTTTCTTTCGTCGAAAAATTTAGGCACCTACCCCCTTGTCGATTTTTCTTAAAAATTCCTTTTTCATTTTTAGCAATTTTGTTTGACACCCTATAGAAAAGTTGTCTAATACTTTTCTGTAGGTACCCATGAGCTCTACTTCAGGAAAAAGTTTCGTTGAAATATATTCACTATTGTAGGAGTTATGGCCATTCGAAAATAGGACCATTTTTATGGGGTTTTTCTCATTTTTCAGGGTCAAGGACCAACTTTTCGAATATTTTTACGATTTGTACATATTCTCCGCCAAAATACGCGTAGTTTGCTTTTTTAAACATTAAAATCGTCCAATCCGTTCAGAAGTTATGACATTTTAAAGATTCGCATGAAAATTCGGATAGACATTTCTGGCCAGAAATTAGATTTTCGGTTAGGAATTTTTTTCTCGAAACTGAGTAGGATTTCGGGGGTATGTGTAATGACCAAAGATGATTCTAATTGACCCCCGCAACCGAAAATAATTTTTCCAGAACGATTTGAAATTTTTGTATTTAATTGTTAATAACTTTTTAACGAAGCCTCCATCAACAAATTGGTATTCTTGATTTTCGTCTTATTTTGGCCTCTAGAATCCTCTATTAAAATTTTTCCCAGGGGTGGCCGAACACCCTGTATAAGGTATACAAGGTTCACGTTATTATGATTTTTAAAAACTGTTGTGGAAAGGAAATCATATTGAACATCTTTTGTAATCTTACTAATGCAGAGTTCTAATAAACACAATGTTATGAAATATTCGAACTTATCATATAATACACGAATGAACTCGTTTTGATATATACTTTCATATGACATCAAAAAACATGTAGCATTGCATTTAAACAATTGAAGGTCACCTTCGTTTCTCGCAAAATAATGTAAATATGCAAAATTGATATCTATATATAATCACAATAATTTTCGAAAAAATCGCCGGCTGGTAATAACGTGAACACCCTGGTACACTTTCCTCCCAACTTCATAAGAGGTGTATTCCTCCATTTTTGGAAACACAAGTTTAGAAAGTATATTTAGTGCACTATTGCTCGACGATTACAAAAAATGGCGACTACAAACATTAGAAACGAAATATATACGACGATCGTTGCGTTTGGAAATCAGTATTCCGAGTACGTAGGATATTCGTGGACGTAAATTCGAAATCCTCATCATCGTTCCCAATAAGTCCGAGTACCCGGGACCGAGACCAGTCCAGGAACGTGACACCGCGTGTCGGCAACAGGCTCGAGCTGCACCGGATTATCCAAGTAGAAAATGTAATGGAACGAGTAAAGTTTGCGTTCACGCGTCGTTGAACCTGGCTAGAACCGGCAGCGGAGAGGAGAGACGGCACGGAGGAAGGAAAAGAGAGACAATGCCGTCGACGATAGAGCACCGCCGCGATTAGGTAACCGAGAACCGTATCGACGTGCTCGGACCTGGCTATGTGTGGGTGTACGACACACGTGCAAGAGGAACAGATAGGGCGAACACATTGGCCAGATAACGCGTTGCATGGACCCGTTCCAGATTCCGGGGACCAGCCTAGTTTCCGCAGGAATTTCCATAAAACGTCTTCGACTGGTCTCGGGGAAAAGTCTGAGGATGCGTAGGTTGACGATACTTGAACGATCTTCGATTAGAAGAGATTACGAGCTGCTGACGACACGGTGACTATGTATGGTGCTTTTTTGATTATCTTTTGTAATGGGAGAATGTATAGGGAGTTGAACATTTCTATTCCTCACGATTGGGGGGATTCCCTTTGAACCAACCAGGATTCAAGGGTACTGATGACGATTCGTATAAAAGACAATTCTTTCTTTAACGTTCATTTTAAGAATCATTACTATATTGGGATCTAGAAGAAGAAGAACTTAAGAAATTTCTTTAGTAATCCCTTGATAATGATGTGTCAGGGGGTGGACATGTTCATTATCTTCAGATTAGAGAGGTTATAGGCTTTAAAGTATGAAAATACTTTAATATTATGGTATTGACACTAGGTAGTAAAGTACTAAAGGAATCTGGATAGGGTTAATTTTATGTGATACTAACACGGTTTGTTCCTAAATACCTTGTAGATTATGAGAGACGAATTACGGACCAGGCGATCAGAAGCCTGTAATAACTATCTGGGGGCTATGGAGTCTGAAACAGTTGGATACTTCTAACGATGAATCCTCTAATAGAGCTTGCAAAAAAGGGCATGATCTCTTTCTTAGCTGCTTAGGACGAGATCAGTTTGATACTTGACCCTCTAATACAATTTATGCCAGAAATGCCTATCTTTCCCAACACGTTGACCATCATTAAACTTAGAACGTGTTGCAAAACTGTATCTCTATCATCGTTAGGAACGATGAAGAATACATCGTTGAATTATAAAATATAACAATTTTTCGCGTTATAATTCGAACAAACCTCGAGAAAATCTCTAGACACGAAAAACAGACACGTCCAGTCAACTTGTTAATTCTTCGATAAATAATTATAGAATTTTCATTACCATCCCGGAAGTTAGGACTCTTTCCTGATTAGTTTGCAACTGATTATCACCTAACCCGCATATAATTTAGTCTTCATTACACGAGCCTATCAATATTCCTCTTAACAAAGCATGCTCCAAGATGATTACTTCGTATGGTCTCATTAGATGGTCTCCATCACCATCATGGAATTCCTGTTTCTCCTGTGTTTCAAACTTAACCAACAATTTCGCATGATTCATGTCATCAGTTCCTTACCAATAAATTCTCTATCACCGTGGACTCTAACAGGTCTCGTGCCATTACTTGCTGGCAAAGAGAAGGGAATTGGCCTGGCAGACGCCAATAGAGTTGCTCCACAATTTATTGACTCCTGTCATCCATTGAAATTTGTACTCGATTGTCGCGGAACAATCGGTACACGGATCGACTCGTTGCTCAACTACCTATCGATACTCCGCTAAACAAAGCATGGCACCAAGACGATTCTTCGGTCAATCGTTAGAGCTTCTAACGATCCATCCAAAGAGATCATCGGTTCCAACGTCGATTCCTCGAGACGCGATTCAACTATTTTGAAAACGTTAGCTACGTTCAACGAGTCGATCAACAACCGAATCGTAAGAAACGGTTCGAGTCTCCAATTCTAAAGGTTAAAACGTTAAGAACTCCAGCCATTAAAATCGAAGGTTATCACCTCGAGCGTCGCCGGGTGTTCACGGTTCGAGCTCATTTTAGCAACACTGCGTTTAACAGCGCTTCCAAGGACAAAGCAGTCCTCGTTGGAGTTTCTATCGTTCGCAGCCGGATCGCCTGGATTTTCAGCGCGCCAGGTCCGCGAGAAACCGGAGAGGGTGGCTCGGGACACCGCGAGGCAAAAGAATAGGAGTCACTCGGCGATACAGGGGCGCGGGTCGTTAAATTCTCTCATAGGTGATTATCGGGCACGGGTAACCTTCCTCCGTTTTCCGTTTTATCTGCTCGCGGGATCCCCGTGTTCTCCGGCGAGCGTTCGCGTTTCGCCTCTCTCGAGATCGTCGCCAATAGATACGGCCGGTTGGAAACTCCGCGGCGCGCTCGCGAGAACGCCACCAGAGATAGAAACGCGCGAAACGCGCGTTTAAAGACTCGGACAAATTGAGGCCGGGCAGCGTGTGTCCGCCTTCGAGCCGGCGCGGCGCATTCTACTGCCGCGACGGAACGCGCGTATAAATATGCGAGTACGCGGGCCGTGTGGGCCGTGTCTCTGCACGCGACCGAGCCGGTTTCCTTTTTTCGGGGCCCCAACGGTTAACTGTATGTCACGGGGCCTTCGTCGCGGTGGGGGCAACGCGCAGACCGCTCCGGGAATTTAGAAGGTTCGCGCGGACACGTTCCGTTCGAGCAAACGTTGCTCGCCTTCGGCAGTTTTCGATCGTCTCGTCGCCATGGAGGCATGGAACACATACGGAAACACATAATTTTAGGAACTGATCGATAGAAAACATTCGTACTGTAGGAATTAATTGTAGAAAATTTCTCGTTGATGGGAATCGAGGTACGAATGTATGATTTAGAGGCTTTTTTAAAACAATAACGTTTATTAAATGATAAAAACAAGTTAAATCTAACTTACGGCAATTCTCGCGACCCACAACTAACAAAAACACACAAATATTTATGAAAACTCTCTCACAACTCGCTAAAGCCTCTCTACACGCTCTTTTTCTTTTTTTTTTAGTCCTTTTTTCTTGGGTAGCTGCAGTACTTTGGGCTGAGCCCTAAAACCTGCATTTAGAATGAGTATTAGTGTCTGATTATGTTAGGGTGAAGTGATTTTTTGTGTCAACTTCATGTATTAGTGCTCAAGGGAAAAGTTTCAAAAACCTCGTTGTCTATGCTAGAAATTTATTCATAATATGCAAGAAATATGCAATTCGTGTAGAATACGTATTACATAAAACACATGTAATATGCATCATATGCAAAATAAAATATATATTTTTCCATTCCTCTAATGACAAAATAAATTTCTGTGCAGGTCCCAATGTTTATATATTTTTTATTAAAATATGTATTTGCATAAACATCCGCTGTCTAAGGATTAGTCGTGGATTAAAAATAACGTAACTGGCGCTGAGAAGGTTAGGAAATACAGAATTATAAAACGTTAACATAGATACTGACAACGTGCAGGTTTTTATCTATTTCGTTTGACGATGTTTGAAAGAGTTTAATGTGTTTCGTTTGACTTAACATGGTATCCATCGACAAATGAAAAATTAAATTGAATGGTTCTAACGAAGTATTCGAAACTACAGAACTTGAAGTTTACGTGCGAGATTGATTTACATGTTCGATGTTGATTTATGTTAGCACACAATTTCAATGAAAAGTAAATAGATAATATCTGGAATTCCTTTCCGTTTGATCGAGTCTAATAAGGTTTATGGAAACGTACGGAATTCTGATTAGAGATCGGAGGATCTAGAATTATCGAGAATTATGGCGCCAAAGAGACAATGTTAGTGGCGCGCGGAACCGCGCGAAACGGATACAAAGAAAAGGAAGAAACGTTGGTCTGCTTGCAAATACTTATCTGATCGAAATTTTCTGAGCAGCGTCAGGGAACGCTATCGTTTTCAACGCGGCGAAGGTGTCTAATGGCGGTATAATAGCGCACGGATTTGACTCGAGAAGGGAACGTTGGCAGGCGACCACGCGGCAATAAACGTCAGGGGAAACGGCTGAAGATTAGCCGAGATAAATCTAATTGACCGCGGCGAAATAAGATAATAACTGCATAAATATCTATCGGGCGTCATTGTTGTCAGCGAGCCGGTCTCGAATAAAAGCAACGGAACAATGCGTCTCTGACTGCGCGTCGGTAGTCGGTTGAACGCTGGACGATGAGCTACCGAGAGATCGTTGCCAGATAGATACAAAGATATGTTGGACAACGAGCAATAATAATCTTATTTGCTGTCAATCCCGAGGCCCGTATCTCGTTCCATTGAAAACCTAACCGTCGCAGCTTTATCGATCCCCTTTGTCCGGAATAAAATCCCCCATTCGAAGGGACTTTCATCCACTCTGGCCTGCGCTATTACCGCATCAGTCTGTCGAAAGAATCCCCTCTTCTCCTGAAACAGTTATCGGGAACATCTATTGGAAATTGTAACGACCGGTGTATCTCTAAATACCGAGACTCGTTTCCATGGAACTCTCGTAAGAAATAGTACCTGACTCCTAAAGATTTCTCGAAACGCTAACAGGCCTACGTGGAGCCTCGTTCGTCATCCGCGAAACGAACCGTTCACTTTCACTCGCGAACAAAAAAAAAATATAAACGAACATTCTCATTGAATGGAAAAAGAAAATCAGAAGGGATGAAATAAATTTCCCGAGCGAGATGGCGAGCAGAAGAGGAGCGCAGACACCGCGAAACGAAATACGAGGCGCGCCATGATATAGTGGAGGGAAAGGTTAAGTCTCGAACTCCGTGGACGATACGTTATATCAGACTCCGTACGAAAACTAGTAGGGCAACATGACTCGGAACGTAGTTGCCTGGAGGGTTCCCATTATAAGACCAGAGTATCCGAGTCGTTCCAATGGCAGGATTAAACGTATTTCGAATGAAATTGGTAGTACTTGCAACATTGAGCCTCGCCGTCGCGCACCGTGTCTGCGTTCGTGTATGATTCTTTCCCTCTCCCTTTCCCTCTTTCTCTCTTTCTCCATCCCTCTGGCCGGCTGACTAGCAGCAATAAATATGCTGATTAAGCGGCAACATACCGCCGGTTAATTTGCAGTATATCAGTATCCAACAGTGTATTTTAATTGGTCGTGAAGCATTATTGCAACGTATAATCAATGATGCTACACATCAACGACGATCCCTATTAACGCTTAGAACACGGACAAACGGGAATCCGGGAAAAATCGGCCGAGCCGCGCGGTATTGAAACCAAAGCGGCCGTCCCACAGGCGCGACTTTGATCGAGAGCGCAATACTTTAGCTTATTTCCAGCGAGCCGCGAGCCTCGCTGTGAATGGGAGGCTTCCTCGCGGACGTGATAAATTTCGACCTAGGTGCGATACCCGTACGAACCAACTGGGCATTTCGGGACTTTCCGATCCTCTGCTCGCGATATTCTGGGACCCTTAGATTGGAAATTCTGGGACAGACTATATCTCGAATTTAGTGGGAAACGGAACATGGTGTCCTCTATTTTCATCTTAAAATGTACATAATTTTTCACCTAGAATCACGAATCATTGACAAATTGAAGAAACAGGGCTCTTCCCTTCCACTATCGATTAATGATATGATATACCGCACTCGCCAGCAGAGGGCGATGCTCTCTCGCAAGTACTCGACCGATCACCTATTCCTATATACAGACTGTTCGGCTACCCTTGAGAAAAATTTTAATGGGAGATTCTAGAGACCAAAATAAGATGAAAATCAAGAATACCAATTTGTTGAGTGAGGCTTTGTTAAAAAGTTATTAACGTTTAAAGTTCCACCTGTAAAACGACAATTTGCAAACAGCTGTATAAATTATGTATTTTTTAGGCCCATTTTTCTGGGGCTCTAAAGCCCCATTAATACGTATTGTTTGCATTTTGAAACATTAAAATTCTCCAATCCGTTCAGGAGTTATGATTTTTTAAACATACGCATGAAATTTCAGGGGAATCAGGGCAGTCATGGTCAGACATTGTATTTTCCGTAAAGAATTTTTTTCTCGAAAATGCGTAGGATTTCGGTGGTATGTCTATTGACCAAAAATGATTGTAATTGACCCCTGCAACCGAAAATAATTTTTTTAGAACGATTTCTAATGTTAAAAAGAAACTCTCTAAATAGTTATAAACGTTATTAAACACTAGCAAAATAATTATGTATATAATAGTAGTGCACCTCTTGGATAGGTAATTTAAGTAGAAATTTTCTAATACAAGATAATTTATTTTTGCTAGTGCCTCAATAACTATTAATTTCAGACTCTATTTAATACAATACTTTTTTATGTAGAATTTAATGTTTCGTCTAAATTCAGAGAAAACTATCAACCATTCTATTTAAAAAATTAAGTGTTCCTCATATCCGGATAAAATAGCAAAATAATAAATATATGTCCCTTTAAGAACCATGCAACTTTTATCTGCAACAAATAATTTACGAGTTATTTGAAATCGTCGTGTTACAAGACTCACACTGTATAGTATAGAGATTACTACAAATTACGTCACAGAATAATCTTCTATTGGAGATGTTGAAACTACATAAAAAAAGAAATCTTGCAGTTCTTTTGAATTCATCTTTCTCTTCTAACATTGTTCTCTAACTTCGCTCGAAACAAACTTAAGATTCGCTTGCGCGAATCGCCCTTGTAAACGTTGGTAGTCGAAAAGAGTAAAGTTCCAAGCGGAGATTTCTGGAAATTCCCCGAAGCTTCTCGAAATTACAGAGTGTACGGTGCTCGCGCAAGAAGCGATTTCGCTCAGCTAATTACGATTAACTATTAGACAGCCAGTTGTGTCAGATTAACTCCGTAATGCCGAAGTCGATGCTACGTACAATGCCTGGCGTTGCGAAACTGTCGTTGCGGAGTCGCAGATTTCGTTGCAAAATCGCTAAAAGGTCTGCAGCTGACAAGAGCGCGACACCAATCCTCGTTGCAACCTTGAAGCGTCGAAGCCTAGATGCACTGGCGAGCGTGAGACTCCGGCCTATTTAGCTGCATCGGTGCACTTTACCGCGAGGGGGGAATCGAGATCGCGATACTTTTCATCGTTTCACAATTGAATAGATCATTCTCGCCCGGGGAATTTCATTCGAACCGATCCAGGACTAACGCTAATCGCGATCATTTTTAATTACGCTGGACTGGCGGCCGCGGAACAGAACGATAGTTCGTTTGACTACTTCGAACACGGTACGATTGCACGACAGACTTTCCATTGTTCTCGGCTTGATCGAAAGCATCAGTCTCGCGAGCGAAACTAGTTTCTCTCGATCGGTGTCGACAGATGTTTACATTTCCACTCGAGTATCCCGTCTGTTTTATCAGACTTGCAGACCTGTCGAATTCGTTCTAGTTCCAGGGTCCAATTAATACCTTACTTACACATCGTGGAACGTACGATTATTTTACACTAGTCATAATCATGTTTCAGACGTGTCAGCAACTTACGTAGGGGTACGAAAGACGTAGACAAATTGGAATAAAAATTTTCTGAAATAATATCGTTTCGTTATTTTTCACTATATTAATTGAATACAAAGTTTACTACGAAGTTTGTAGTTTCACTGTCTACGTTTAAAAAAGGAATTTAAAACAACAAAAATGAGTTTAGCACATCGTGGAATACTTTTAGGAAGCTCCTAATTCCAATAAACCGATGATGTCAGACTTAATCGCCGCCATCATCGAATAGAATCGTTACTTTTATCGCGCAGACCTTAATCCTCTAATAATTCTCGTCAAGTCAAGACATCAAACTGTCGTTAGTCGGTTAAGAGAATAACCTGCAAAAAGTGGATACTCTCTGTTGGAATACATTGTGAAAGCACTCTGACCTTCTGCAGCGTCGCCAGTGATCGTCGAAGATCGTTATAAAGGCCGTTCCGGAATCGGTTCCATTAACTCTAAGTGCCGTCAATTATTGCTCATCACGGAATTAATCTTGCGCGCCGACGAAATTTCACGGCAATAATAAACGTCTCCGTGGATAATCCGGTGACTCTTTGTTTTCTGTCTCCCGAGGGCGACGTGACCCGAGTTTACATGGATCGGTCGCTGTACAAGGTGGACTTGTTTAAATCGACCCACTCGAACACTCGAAACAGTTTTTATATTTAATAAAAAAAATTCAGTAAAAATATATTACTAGCAGTAAAGTTGCATCGTACAGAAATAATTTATTTAGTATTTCTCGCTGGTATCGACTTTCGAGAAGAATGCACCGATCGAAAATGAGTGTCGAATTCTAGATCGAATGCTAGTCGAAAGAAAACGAATAGAACTGGTCTGCAGCAATACATATCCATTCCCAGGTCACGTATCGGTTGTCAACGTGCTGACAGGGTGTCAGTCACCGTACAGTACGACTAATCGCGCAAGAAGCTACTGGCTTACCAACTACAGAATAAAAAAATTCTGCAACGATTAGCTAATAAAGTACCTCTTTGACGGATCAACGTAAAAATCCCAAAGGGGTAATTTCTTTGGTCACAACAACTTCCTGGGTTACCCCATTTTTACGAAACCTAATAGACGCCGTTAATCTGTTGCTTATCTTTTAAAATAGGATGCAACTCTTCCTGCTTTTCCAGTTAAACGTTCCCTTAGTCACCTTCTCGTAACCTGTTCCCGATATACCTTTCGCGATTAGTATCTTCTACTCTTAAATGAATTACTTAAAATAATCTCGTTCACCGTTTCTAAATTAATATCGCGACTCTTAACTATCGTTTCAAATTAAATATGCTCTTTTTCATTATCCTCGACACGCTAACCATATCCCGAGAAACACTGTCGCCTAGTAGCTTCTAGAAATCAATCCGCGACAGTGTCAGGATATTGTAATTATTATTTAAAGCGCTAAAACGACAGTTTCAAAACAGCCGATTCGTAATGTTCCTATTGTTGTTCGTTGCTTTACTAAACTTGTAGATTGACTGCTCAGGCCTTTAACCTATCCCCCTTTTTATCTGCTGCTAAACCCGGTCATTGCCTCGATCTATTCTTCCTTTCTCGTATCTAACCCAACTGTCCTTACTCGTTTAAACCATTAGTCTAATGCTTCTCTGTTTTAATGTTACCAAAGATCGTATCTCTGGGGGAGTTGTGTCAGGTCCTGGCAGCAAGAATAACCCAAGAAAAAAATTTCTTGCATCAACTAGAGCCTGACAGGTCTTCCATAACCGTTCATTTATGACTCGGATAATGACGGGCAGGCCAGTTAATTCGAGTCCAGAATCCTTCATTAGCGATGCAACAGGGGGTATACATGTTCATGATCTTCGCATCAGAAAGATTATATGCTCCTAGTCTCGATACTCCTGAATGCTAGCAGGCTGGACTAAGACTTAGTGGCTATTTGGTACAAGGGATTGTCGAATACGAGTCTAGATAGTCTTACTGATAAGGCTAGTAATAGAACTTGGACTAAGGAGAGACATTCTTGGTTAGTAATAGTTACACAGTCCTTTTCTAAGTATTTCATACGAGGGATTATGGAAGATTTTGGGAATTTTAATGACCAATCTACTATTAGAACCTGAAGCGATCACTGACTTTTCATCTGTATATACAGGGTATTAGAGCTGAGTTAGGCTATTTGTGTGAAGAAACTACATCAATAGAATCTGGACGAAGGACCTTTGGTTACTAGCATACTCCTTTTCTAGATATTTGGTAAAAGAGATTGCGAAAAAGAGTCTGTTAGGTAGTTTTAGTGACATGTCACTGTTAGAACCTGGACCAACTAATCATGAATCTTCCAGTAGATGACAATGGCAATATGGTTTACTAGTAGCTGTTTGTATCGAAGAACTATACGAGTATGAATGATTTGTATAGTCTTATCGATGAGAACACCAACAGAATCTGGACGAAGGATGCATCTTTGGCCGATGATAGTAACATAATCCTTTCCTGAATATCTGGTTCACGAGACTATAGAAAATAAATCAGTTAAGTAATCTTAATGACCAATCTACTATTAAAACCTGAACCAAGCGATCATGAACTTTCCGATAGATTGCAATGCTAGTAAAGTCTCCTAGTAGCTATTTATGCTAAGGAACTAAGGAGTACGAGCAAACTAGATAGCCTTATTAATGAGTTTCCTGATAGGGCCTAAAGTAATGGAAACCGTGTTTTTCTTAACCATTTAGTGAGAGATTAATTTATCACCTAAGTCTCTTTTATCCAGTTTACGTTACACATGCCTATCGATATCCCCTTAACAAACTATCTTCCAAGTTGATTTCCCAGTGTATCGTTGTAGAGTTTTCATTACCATGATAGAATTTCTGTTTCTCGCGTGTCTGGAATCTAATCAACGATCTATTCGAAAAGATACAACATTAAATCGTTGTTTAAGACTTGTTTCTGACCATTTAGTTTGAGGTTAATTGTTTCCTAGTCTTGGGCTTAGCCTTAAATTGTACATGAAGTTAAGGCTCGACCAGTTTTTATTATTAACCATGCTACTCGCGGAAGCGTCCCGACGAGCTACCTAATAAAGAGTTAAAGAACCATCTGGCCACTGTTAGAGCTAACCTTAACGTATATTAAATCCCTAAAAGCTTCCTAGTTCCAGAAGTATCTTCAACCCCCCCCCCCCCCCCCCCGGAACCTAATTCAATTTACATAACGCGTGCCTATCGATAATCGTCCGGAACAGAGCATGTTCCAAGACGATTAACTCAGCGAATCGTTATGGGGTTTCGATCGACATCACGAAATTCTTGTTTTCCCGTGGCTCGGACCCAATCGACAATTTCGTGCGATCCTTGTCATCGGTTCCTTGCCATTAAATTCTCTATCGCCGTGGCCGTAACAGGTCTCGGTCTCGTGCCGTTAGTTGGTAGCGAAGAGAAGGGAAACATCGGCACCGGTGAACACCGATAGAGTTGCTCCGCGTTTTATTGACTCCTGTCGTCCGTTGAAATTTGTATCCCGTCCGCGCGGGACACCCGGTACGCGGACCGACTCGTTGCTCAACTTGTCTCGCAAGAGCATAACCTTTGGAGAGACGGACCGACGACGCCGCGGACAGAAAGAGAAAGGCGGAGGGAAAAAGCCAAAGGGAAAGAGGGTAGACACCGCGTGCATAGGCAACGAACTCGCAATCATCGTCGCCGGGGATAAACCGGGGCCCAGGCGTTATTGCGACCCCGGTCCCGGCCGGTAACTTTGTAATTTAGCGACCGCTTTTGCCGGCCGCCACCGCGAATTACGACGCGGTCCGCGTTTCGACTAATCACGGCCGATAACGCGACTCCGTCCCGTGAACTATCGCCGTTTGAAATCGCGGGACCGCGAGCCGCCAGCAATCCGGTTGCCGGAGTTGCGTGACCGCGAAAATCTATTCCTTCGTAATGCTATCTGTTATTACGAGCGTATTTACTTAAGAGTATTAACGAGCCCGCGGCTACCGTGGCTAACGACTCTGGAATTGATTTAGATTGTTAATCGTTTCGAGTTAGGGTCGGCTCGTTCCCCGATGCCCGACGACTAATGGTTTCAGGGATTCGAGAATGCGTCGAGGAAACTTTCCTTGGCGCCATCGCGGCCAACGGGAACGAATTTATCAAATTCAGATACCTGTGGCGGATGTCGACGTTCGTCTTGAAGAGCTGACTTTTGTATTGAGAGTTTAGGACTCAGAGGCTAGCTTTAAAGCTTTGAGAACACGAGGTTTGGAGAATCCTGCTTTTAAGAGACACATATCTATCTTAGACGTGAATGAGAGCCAAATTGTCGAAGTTTGTCGGATTGTGGCCACCAGGGTACTACGCTCTTGACTCTTTCGCAAGCGCTTGCCTTACCCTCCGTTTCTATGTCCAGGGTGTTCGACCATCTCTGAGAAAGATTCTAATGGGAGATTCTAGAAGCTAAAATAAGGCGAAAATCAAGAATACCAATTTGCTGATTCAGGCTTCGTGAAAAAGTTATTAACGTTTCAAATTCCGCCTGTAGTAGTGGTTCTCACTCAGCATCAAAAACTCTACTTATTAAACTCTGAGTGAAAACCATTAGCAGCTGTTGGTAGATTGCCGTTCTTGATTTTCGTCTTATTTTGGCCTCTAAAAAATTTCTAAAATTTTTCCCAGGGGTGGCCGAACATCCTGTATACGCTCCTCGACCGACTACCCAATACCTCGTCGTCTAAGGCCTGCTAGGAAGCCTTAAGACGACTCTATCCTTTCCTTTCCTGCCTTCCTACGATCTCTCTCCTTTCCTTCGCCTAGAGAAGCAGCGCCACAGGATTATCAGTTCGAGGGTGAGCAGTCGAACGACCCAAGGCCTCACTTTCGCGTTACGTCTCCTCCTTCAACAGGAAAACGAATCTCTCTCCGAGAGCGTCCTCCATAAATCTAGGCTCTCGTATCGCATTAACGACCCCATAACTCGACGAGGACTCGCCGATCGGTCGCGAACCCCGCCAGGGTAGATACGAGAACCCGACGGTCAAACTTCCGTTTCTAAAACTGGCCAGCGATCGAAGATCCAGCCGCGCAGATAAGCCCAGGCAGTTTCAACGTTCATTCAATTAGCACGTTATTCACGCGAGGCGCGGTCGTAACTTGGCGAACGGTGGCTACGCCGGCCGCGAGTTATGACGTTTCCCTTGCGTGGCCGTAAAGATTGCGCGGCCTCTCTCGGGGGGTTAGGTTATCTGGCAGCAAAATCGGCCGACTATCCGTGAAACTATCCTCCCTGTTTACGAGTCGGCTGCGCGGCGCGCGACGTAACCGCTGATAGTGGCCCGGTAATTGCGTCGGGACTGCCACCACCTTCGACTCCATCCCCGGGGACCCTCCATCTCGGATGCCCGCTCTTAAGTACGGCGTGGCTGCTCTTAACGCAACCGGACGCCCACGCTCCCGAGCCTCGCGTCGCTAACAAGGGACTGCTTTTCCACCTCGAACCGCTGTTTCTGTTGGTTATTGGAAATTCACCGGTCGAAACCTGTTGTACGCGGAGCGCAACAACTAAAGAAACCTCGCGGGGAAACGCGAAGCCGCCGAGAATCAAACCATTAAGGAGGTATCCTAGCGTGAGATGCGTTTTTCTAAAATCTAGAAACTAACACCTTTCGCGCTCGAATTTACAAGGTTCGTTTGCACGCGTTTGAGTAATATTCTACAATTCTTTTGGGGCGTCGAAGACAGTTAAAATTTGGTGGCACTGAATCCTCTCAAATATAGTCGGTGTTCATGATCACGGCCATTTTGTTTATTTGAAACGAGGAAACGAGTTGACTGTCATCGTGGACATTTATACTTGTTTTTCGAATAATTTCATTGACATTAGGAGTACTACAAAGTAAGGAGTACTCTAGATACTGAATATTCTTTGTTACGCTATAATATCGAGAATACCTTTGTACAAGGCAGTCAATGTATTAATTAGTATGAATTTAGTAGAACAGTACCAAAGAATCAGCAGAACCAAAATGTGGTAAAACAAAATTTTGGTATCAAGGTCAGTCGAATGTTAAGCCACGAATATCAAACGTTAAAAACACGCGATAAAACTTCTTTCGAACGAGCCCTAGCATACGGAAAAACTTGGGGGGATATAAATTGTGCCAAGTTCATTTGTAGGCCAAGCAGTTATGAAACATCGATCGTTACCGTACGTTGGTTAAGCATACATCAATGTCCAAACCTATCTTGCTGAACCAGACAACGAGAGAAGTTTAACAACGAGCGATAACGCGACCTTTGGCGCGAGCCTCGAGTGCAAGAATTCGTGTAAACGAAAATTCTGCTGTCAAGGTCATCGAAAGGTCAAGCCACAAGCGCGAAACGTCAGCGTACGTTGGATACAAAATCGCGCGAACGAGACCGCGCTGAGCCCCACTTCAGAAAACTATCGACGATCTCGAAGGCAGGATCAGCGATCGACGACCTTCGAATAACCTGTTCCAAGAAGAGTATCCTCCAAGACGCATTTCGCGTATTAAATAAGTTACACATTTCTGACCATCGGGACTGGCTTGTTCGGCCGTTAGAGTCTTTTAAATCCTGCTATTTATTAATAATGGTACCGATATCGGATCCTCCCGATGAATATTCCCCAATGGATGCTTCGAAAGTTCGATTCTTGGTAGCGGATCGACGCGCGAATTCCGAGCGGCTAATCGCGCTCTACCTCCCCCCGCCCCCCATCTGCCTCGAAACCGGCAGAAATCTGAGAGGACGTCCGTTTTTCTGGATGCTCCCCTTACCTCCATATTTTCTCGGTAAGGATAATCGTTCAGTGGAACGCGCCCGAAATAAAATTTCGCCGAAGCACGTACGAAGAAACTGGTTCCAGCGACGAGAGGCGTCGTCCACCACTCTCTCTCTCTCCTAATAAACGAAATTAACTTTCCGCGGGACGAGCGGCCCGAAAAAGCGGTCGCGTTCGTCGGAATGCTCGTCCTTTCCGAGTGTATCTCCGCGGGCAGAATAAGGATTCTTCTTCTAAGGAGGAGGATCTCGCTCGCTCAGCACTCCTCCGCGGCTAACAGTTTGGATTTAACGAAACGAAGACGTCCTGTACTCTCGATATTAGGTCGTCCCATATTTTCGAGTTTTGTACTACAACTTAGAGCAATATTTTAAACATATAATGGAGTTTTATGAAAAACAGTAAACCTCTTCTCTCAAAAATTTCTATGTTTTCTGTTTATATTTTCCAATAGATTAAGATTTAAAAAAAAATAGCTACGTTTCATAATACCAATAAAAAAAGATATATATATTTTATTTCAGGAGGTGTTTATAAACGATTAATTATGTAAACGCTTCGAATAAACTTGCAAAGAATTGTATTTATTTTTTCTCTATTATTTGCTTAATATTATTCCCAAGGAGCGATAGGATTCTAATAGATCGGGATTTTATCTTGATTTCTCATGAAATATTCATAATCGACGTCTAACCTAAAAATCTTTGTATCTCGCAAAGGTTAGAAAACGTTTTAAATATTCCCAGCTAAAAGACTACAAATAAGATCTATTTCGCTATAGTAAGTTTCACCGTGGAGTTCGGAAGAAACAGAACCTAATAAAATTGCTAAACGCGTCTTACGTTAGATCTATAGACAAAGTCTTTTCGACGAGTCTAGGTATCCAAAATAAACTTAGAATATCATTTCAGCAAAAATAATCAAAATTCACCCTGTTAACATAATACTGGTTGCTTTATGACAACGTATAAGATGATTGGAAAATGCTCCAACAGATGAGCTGGTTAGAATTACCATATTTAACTTTTTTTACTTTTAAAGTGCTATTAAGGGTATCCGTTAAGCGGCGATTTTCCAACAAAAAGTGAATGGAAAATATCGAATAAAATTTTTTCATTCGAGGATTTGTTTTCAAGGAAAACGACTTTAAAAATTTATGGGGCACGCGCCGGATTACCTCGATAAAACGGACTTTGTCGTAGCATTCCGGTTCCTTGAATTTTGAAAAAAGAATAATATAAAGCAATGTCCTTTGTTTTGGACAGTTAAGGCAATTTATTATAACAGTTGAAGGACTAAAAATATAAACTGTTACATTAAACAAGGTTCGTTAAAACTTACTAAGAAGAATACGATTATGTGTATACCAAAATGGGCAACATTTTGAGGAATATCTTGGGTGATAACGTTATAACAAGTAAATTAATAAAAGAATCTGTTTCAAAATTTGTTGTGTAACCTTAAATACCGATTAAAATTAAACTAGATAGAGATGCATGTAATACACAAAGAAATCTGGTAAACCGAGGCATCCTGGTACGCCATAAATTTTCAAAGTCACTTTTCTTTAAAACAAAGTGTTGCATGAAAAAATTTTGTTCCACATTTGCGATTCATTTTTTCACATAGAATCGCCATATTGCTGTTTGTACCGCCGATTATCCCCCTGTACATTTATAGCAATCATAAGGCTAAGATTTTTTACAGAACTGAAATGGGACGAAATTTTGCAAATTAAAAGTAATATTGCATTCACTTTTTCACCGTTCAAAGTACCTAGCTATATTATTAATGTTTCAGATCTTGGCTATTACGACGAAAATCTTTGAAATGTCGAGGCGAGACACGATCCAAAGGGGATTGAGGAACACTGGCTCGGAGTAGCACTAAATAAAGTAATCGTCGCGGTTAATGCAAGTTTGTTCAACGACGGGTGTAACCGAGGCGGCTGGTAAGTAATGCGTACTCGGGTTCACTGATGGACAATTTGAAAACCGGTCGACGAATTTTCTCGGGCGCATCGTCTGAATGCTAGGCGCGCTGAATCGGCACGCCGCACGGCTGATTACACGCGTTTATTGCAACGGCGTTCGATTAGCGCGTTTAATTTATCGGCTGGTTTACGCCGCTGAATACGGCGCGGACCTTTATTGCTGCGGAGATATGCTAATGCAGCGCCGATAGTTGGCCAATATTCTCTTGCTCGACTATCGACGCCGATCGCGACCGAGTATCGCGCTTACTCGCGCAACCGAACCCGCTCTTGTTCGATTTAGTCACAGTTTCGCGAATTACGGTCACCTTGTGCGTTATCGTTCCAGCCTCTTCGCCTTTATTAATGATTCGAGGCACGAGAATCTCCGCGCAACGATTGCCAATACCAGCGCTGCTCGCTCTTTTCATTCGCGTTAACCGTCTTCTTATTCGTATTCGAAATTCGAAGAGAACACCGGAAAAATAGGCTAAAATATAGGCTAGATGACGGTTGTAACATTGTAAATATCTTGAAATGTATAATAAATATTAACACAAGTTTCGGATATAAATGTAAAATCACGTTTGGAACACGCTCATCTATCATGCTGAGTGAAAGAAATAATTTTTCTTACTATTTTAAAATTGTTATTAAATTCTCTTTTAAACAATGTAATCCTTCTTTCTTGTTTTAAATCTTCAATTTGGTGTTTCATAAAGAAATGTTGATACAAAACATTCATAAGCGTACCATTAATGGAAACTTATAATAATTAAAATTTAAAAGTGCTGTCGGGGTATAAAGATATCAAAGTATCATAAAAAGGACGAAGAAGATCAAGAATATTATTGCATTGTGTGTAAAGAATCCTATAGCACAAGCGAACCTAATGAAAAATGGGTTGTAATTATCAAGATTGGGCACGTGAGAAATGCACTGACCAAAATGATTTGCATATTTGTCATATTTGTAACGTCTAATAAAAATTTCACTTTTCTATGTATCAAAACATTAATTTTGTCTTTTTTCTTCTAATAAATATCTTCCGTTTCTCAAATTAAACTTGCGTTACTATCATCTCCATGATGTGTTACAACCGTTCCAGTTTTATTTAATAACTCAGATGTTCGTTAACATATAACAAAATAGCTGCAATTCAGTAATCTCAGATAAATCCATTTAACGTGTACGTACAAAGCACTGTCGTGTAAGTGCAATCTTATGCTAAAGTTCAAGCGTTTCAACCGTAATCGGTTTACACTACGAATACACCGAAAGGAACGTAATTAATATCAAATTTGATAACAGAGTTCGAACGTAGAAATATTATTGAGATTTTGCTGATTACCGAAACTATATTTCACGTTCCCTCGCATTTTCCAAACGAATTAAAATTCTACCGCGTTCTGCGTAACTACTGAAATAAACATTGTACATAATTGCAACTATAACTCATCCGGTTAATAGTCTATGACTTTGGTCAACTTTCACGAGCGATGGCGCACTTTTTCTGCGGGAGGTGATTCACCAGCGATGACGACATTAAACGTAAGTGTGTTTAGGTTTTTATTTTGCATTCAAAGAACCAGCATGGCATTGCAGAGACACGCAATTGCTTTCAGAACGATGACAGGAACCATAGATTGTCATCCAAGAAATTACGTTTCGCTACGCTTATCGCTTAATGAGTTGAGACGTTGAAATGTGCAATACTTTCTGGTACACTCTAATAAGTTCGAGCAAAAATTTACGACGTCAATGCACATGCATAAATCAAACGTTTTTCGCTATATAATTAGGAAAGAAATATATCATTTTTAATTTAGACAACGTATAAAAATGTTGTACGGTGCAAAATAATAATTGAAAGAGGAAGTTGTTACTGCCTCATATTATAGAATGGATTATCGTAAAAAATTTTTTCGTCGATTAGTTTTTTGCACTTCACGCTCTACAATATTTTTATACCTAGTCTAGATTTGAAATAAAGTCGTTAAAAAAAATTCTCCCGCTGGAATAACTGTTACTACGATAAATTATATTTGTAATATAAAAATAGTTCTGTATCGTAACGAGTTATCAGCTTTCTATTTGCGAAGATCCGACGAGGTCTCAGACACAGAGTCGATACTTAATGTCTCCAACAATGATAAATGTATCCTATATTTAGCCACGATTAATTTTCTAGGATTCATATTGTCATGGACAATAATCCTGTCCAGCGTGTCACTCGCGTGAGTTCCTCGTAAAACCGAGCTCCATGAATTCCCGTTTGCCGCGTGAAAAGAGAATAACCTCGGCGTTAACATCACGTGCATCACACTCTTTTCCAGCCAGGATTGATAAAACGAGTCTCCTTCACCTGGATAGAGAACGAGTTTGCTAGATTCCTGTTCAGTTTCCAGCCCGCTTTCACAATTTCCTCGTCGTTTCCCCAGGAAACATCTTGGCGATCGCTCGATTCCAGTTTCGTGGAAAGTACTCGGAATTCTCTTTCGACTCGAATCGTTTCACCGCGTTGCTCTGCTCGTCTAATTTCCCACAATTTCGACGGAATAATTTTGTGCTCAGACTACGATCGTTTGTATTAATATTTTGTATAAAAATCATAGAATCTACGATTTACTTAACAGCATCCTTTAGGAGTACTTAGGAGTTCAAAAATTGAATTTCCACGAAGTTTAATTTCAATTATAGAAATGGCATTACGAAAAAAGAATTTCCTGTACACACCACAGGATTATTGTGATGTCATAAAAAAATGTAGACGACGTAATAAATTCATTTTGTATGAAATGAAACGAGACGATTTCGTTTCAACGCAAAATCTACAGAACGCAATCAAAAAACAGATAAGCAGAAACACTAATGGAGAAAAAGTCAAGTGGTTGCAAATATGTTGGATGAGATTTCTCAAAAGTGCACCATATACTATTTTATATAAAACATCGATGGAGGACAAAGAATTTATGACTTTAAGTTTATTATCAACACGTCCGAAAAGATCGCTAAAATTTGAAAAAATCGACCTTATGCCTTTATATTACAATGCTAGACCCATTACTTACGAAAAATATAAGGATATGGAGCAGTTATTATCCTACATACCTCCTGTGCATCATGAATATTTTAAAACACTGCCACATAAAGAACATAAGTAAATACTACCAATATGTTATTGTTATTATTAACGTTCAAAATTAAAAATACTACTTCTATTTTATGTCTTGTTATTATTTGTAAACAAAATTGAATTAACATAAAATATTTTAAGTGATATTCGATTTTTAAAAATTGATATTAAACGATTTTTACAATTGACTAATTATGAAAGTGATGTAAGTCCCTATGCAGCTCGTAAATATACACTATTTTAGTTAAATTCGTCTAAAACAAATTTCTATAATCAATTTACATATCAATAAATCAGTAAAAACATTGCCAGACTTGATATATTTAACCTATATCTTTTCATTGACAGATATGCTATGCTTTCATTTTCTCGAAACAAGAGAAAATGGACTTACACCACTTTCAAAATAAACGGACCAATTACGTTACGATAAATTTGCTACAGTAAATCTTTAAATTATTTCAGCTAAAAAATAGTGAGTTTTAAGTTTCTAATAATAATCTGTACCGTTCGGATTGCAATTTCTATCGACCAAATAATTATTTATCTCATCGTTAACCTGATTTTGTATCCAGAGAATCGTTTCTATCACTGTTTGTGGGTCAGTATCCGTCTTGTGGAACAAACAACGTTCTCATTAACGAGCGCTAACGTCTCGAGTCGATTTCCAACGAGTCGATCGAGCCAATCGATTCGTTTCCTCCATTCTCGAGCCGCCACAACGATTCTAACACCCCCTTCGTCCCTTAGCATTCCATCGATCGGGTCGAAGCGCATAAAAATCGTCGCAATTAAGAGATCCTTGTAACCAATCGTCTGGCAATCATTCGTTGCTTAATGGTAGCCGTTGAAATTACGCTTGAAAAGTAACTGAAACGACCGCGGGGTCGTGCGTCATCGCGCGATTTGCGCAAGCGGCTCCAATCGACGCGCGAGCATCTTTAATCGCTCAATTGTCGCGCACGCGACCCCCGCGAAACTCCTCGTTAAAAGCTTTCGACCACGATTACTTGTGATGCGTTTGCGTTCTATCGTCACCTTTCATCGTGGATTACGCGATCGAACCGAGAAAATACTATGTTGATCAGAAACGTTGCGACAAAGCAAGGATTCGACGACCTCGAACGAAAACGAAAAGAATTTTATCTCTGAAGACCATTAATATACATATGTATATGAAAGGTAAAAGAGTGTATAAAATACTAAAATTATGTAGTTTATAAAGAAAGGAAAGGTGATGTTATAGAACCCTTGGCGTGGTTTTTCGCACCCTTAATTAAAATAATCTGAAATCTAAATCTTCTTCGTGTCTGTCTTTCTGTAAATAGAATAAGTAATAGGTATTTTATTTTTTTATTCTTTCTCTCTACATTATTTCGTTTTATTTTGTTTTACTATTCTATTTATAAAATATAGAGTATGTATTCTATGAAAATATACTACTTACAAAATAGTGAAAAGAAATAATGTAAAAATAAGATGTAGTACGTAAAAAAAAATAATAAAAAGAATAAAATACCTAGTACAGACACAAAAAAGTATAGAAATTGCAAGAAGCGTAGAAATAGGATAATACGGGTGCACCAAGGTACAGGAGTACAGAGGTACAACAGAGTTGAACTACAAAAGTACGTATGTAAATACAGATATTCTAAAATATGGGACTATAGAAATTCAAGAGATGAAAGATATAAGAGCACCGAAATTCAGAAATGCTGAAATACAGAAGTACGTGAGTATAACTTTCTAGAATACAGGCGTATAGGGAGACAGAAGTAGAGAAGTACAGGAGTTCAGAATTATAGGAGTACAGAAATACAGCAGCGCTGAAATATAGGGGTATGCAAATATAGATATCTAGAATATAGAAGCATAGAAACGTAGGAGTAGAGAAGTACAGGGGTCCAGAAATATAGGAGTACAGAAATACAGTGACTTTGAAATACAGAAGCATGTGAATATAGATATTCTGAAACGTAGGAATAGAAAAGTACAGGAGCTCAGAACTGTAGGAGTACCGGAGACACAATAGTGGTGAAATACAGAGCTATGTAAATGTGGACAGTCTGGAATACAGGAGAGCATAAATACAGGAGCTCGAAAGTATGTGTATACAGAAATATAATCGGGAATATAGAAATATTGAAACATAGGCGTACAAATATATAGAAATATAGGAAAATAGGTGTATGGAAATATAGATGACCAGGAATATAGAAATTTCAGGAATACAAAACTACTGAAAATAGGGGTGCAAATGTATATAGTGAACGATGCAACAGAGGAAACGTTAACAAAGATAAATATAAAAATGTACAAAAATATTCAAGACTATAGAAATATAAGAACGCAGTAATTTATGGATACCAAAGGTTTGGTACATGGTAAAATCGGTGTTTTTGCATGCAGAATTATTTTTCGGAATACAAAAGTATGCAAACGTAAGAATACTAAAATATTAAAATACGAATACACGTTTCGTCTTGCTTCCAACATTCTTAAGACCTCGCCCTTTTTTATTCCAACGTACAAAGACGTTAATCACCAGCCTCTCGACAATGACTATCAGCACGTATTCGTCGAGATACTTTGCACGAGGAATGCCAAACGTTCGTTGCATTTTCATTTGTTTTAATACCGAGTCCGTGTATCGGTTCTTAAACAATTTCGTTTCGGTACGCTGCAGTGGGACGCGGTGGAATTTCACGGTTAAATTCCTGGCGCGTCGAACGTGGCCCGCTTCCACGTAAAGTTTCGTCCTACCCGTCTCGAACCTGCCGAACCGGTGACCCAGTGACGTACTAAACAAAGCCTGCCCCATCCTTCGATCCGCGTGCTTTTTGACGAAAGGTATGCCGGGAATTAAAAGGGGAACTTCCCCGTGTGGCTGCCGCAGCCCGAACAAGTTTCTAATATTATCTCAATTGCAAACGAGCAAATCGAATCGACCCCACATTTTTCTGACTTTTCATATTGCCACTTGTTCTTAATTCACCGCCATTTTATGCATACAATACCCGACGAAAAGATAGCACGCTAAGTAATTTTGATTCTTTTCGTAAACATATATTAATAATATATTGCACGTGTTCAGGGTCAACACGTTTCTTCTACTTAGTATGTTAAAGGTGATATGAATGATAGCACGCAACAAATTATTAAAATAACACATTTACACGGATAATAAGTCATTTAAGAGATATGCACTTCATTTTTACGCTCCGATTTTTCATTGTTTTTCAATATTGTAAAATGAAATTTAATTTTTTCGCAAAAAATATTTTGAAATATACTTCTATAATTCGTTATTATTATCAAACATTACAAACATCAAAAACAATGCAATATATTATTTCAAAAATAAAAAATTCTTATACGCACAGTGTGTTACCTTTTTGTCGTAGAGTGTATTTCGATTAAATTCTAGAGAGTTGGAAAACCCAGAAAAAGATAATTAATTTAACAATCGCCGTAAGAAACGTCGATCGTGTCTTTATCAAAGTTCAGAATGACCGTATTAATTTCTACATCGGCCAGAAACTTTCCTTACGAAAGAAACAAACAAAGAGCAGCTTTATCCAGGAATATTCATGGAGTAAAATTTGCAATCCAGCCGGAATAAAATCGTGAAAGATCAGAACTTTCCAATCGAGAGTCCGACGAGCTCGTATCCTCGAACGCTGATTGCCAACCCTTTGAAAACGAGTACGCAGTTAATAGGTCAAGGGGCAGGCGATAAGCTGGAATCACCGAGACCCGTTCGCTTTGTTCGTTAGGGGTTAACAGTATTATAAATAACCTTCGCGACGACCTGTTCTTGAAATAAATAAACGAACGTGTTTGAACGACAAGGCGAGCCGGTGGTAACTGGGACGAAGATATTAAATAAAGTAACGTACAGTTTCCTTCGGAAACAGTGTCACCAGGCAATTAAAAAAATCTCCATCGTCAGGATCGAATGGATAATATCGTTAGCATTGTTCTTGACAGGTAATTAATCTGACTCGATAAAACATGCTTAACAGGTAATGGCATTCGAGATATACTGGCTTATAAAATATACTCGTGCCAACATGGACTCGACTTCTACACAATTGCATAGTCTCTAATTAATCAAAATGAAATATTTACTTTCTAATTGCGTACTGAGGATTCGCAAACTTTTAAAATGTTATTAAGTATGTAAGTAAACTTTGCAAGTTCGAGTGTAACGAGTTCCTCTTGCGTGTCTGTCCATTACCCACTGATTGTACTTATCCTGATATCCAAATCTCTATCGCACGCATTCTTATTTTCGTTTGTTTTTTTCACGCAAAATCACATTACCCATTGACGTACGATTTCATTACTAGCAATTTTTCTAGAATTAGTAGGGGATTCTAGAGGCCAAAATAAGACGAAAATCAAGAATACCAATTTGTTGATGGAGGCTTCGTTAAAAAGTTATTAACAATTAAATTCAAAAACTCCAAATCGTTCTGGAAAAATTATTTTCGGTTGCGGGGCTGAATTACAATCATTTTTGGTGAATACACATACCCCTGAAATCCTACCCACTTTCGAGAAAAAAATTCGAGTAAGTGCTGAAAGTTTTGAGTGAAAAAAAAGATTTTCGAATCGTCTTGGAAAAATTATTTTTAGTTGCAGGGGTTAATTGGAAGCATTTTTGGTCAACAGACATACCCCCGAAATCCTACTCAGTTTCGAGAAAAAAATTCCTTACCGAAAATCTAATTTCTAGCCAGAAATGTGTGCCCGAATTTTCATGCGTATCTTTAAAACGTCATAACTTCTGAACGGATTGGACGATTTTAATGTTTAAAAAAGCAAACTACGCGTATTTTGGTGGAGAATATGTACAAATCGTAAAAATATTGGAAAAATTGGTCCTTGACCCTGAAAAATGAGACAAACCCCATAAAAATGGTCCAATTTTCGAACGGCCATACCTCCTACAATAGTGAATATATTTCAATGAAACTTTCTTCTGAAGTAGAGCTCATGGGTACCTACAAAAAAGTATTAGACAACTTTTCTGTAGGGCGTTAGACAAAATTACCAAAAATCAAAAACGAATTTTTAGGAAAAATCGACAGGGGGTAGGTGCCTAAATTTTTCGGTGAAAAAAAAAATTTCAAATCGTTCTGGAAAAATTATTTTCAGTTGCAGGGGTCAATTACAATCATTTTTGATCATTACACATACCCCCGAAATCCTACTCAGTTTCGAGAAAAAAATTCCTTACCGAAAATCTAATTTCTGGCCAGAAATGTGTGCCCGAATTTTCATGCGTATCTTTAAAACGTCATAACTTCTGAACGGATTGGACGATTTTAATGTTTAAAAAAGCAAACTACGCGTATTTTGGTGGAGAATATGTACAAATCGTAAAAATATTGGAAAAGTTGGTCCTTGACCCTGAAAAATGAGAAAAACCCTATAAAAATGGACCAATTTTCAAACTGCCATAACTCCTACAATAGTGAATATATTTCAATGAAACTTTTTTCTGAAGTAGAGCTCATGGGTACCTACAAAAAAGTATTAGACAACTTTTCTGTAGGGCGTCAAACAAAATTACCAAAAATCAAAAACGAATTTTTAAGAAAAATCGACAGGGGGTAGGTGCCTAAATTTTTCGGTGAAAAAAAAAAATTTCAAATCGTTCTGGAAAAATTATTTTCGGTTGCGGGGGTCAATTAGAATCATTTTTGGTCATTAGACATACCCCCGGAATCCTACCTACTTTCGAGAAAAAAATTCGAGAAGGTGTGAAATTTTTCGACGGAAAAAAAAAATTTCAAATCGTTCTGGAAAAATTATTTTCGGTTGCAGAGATCGATTACAATAATTTTTGGTGAATAGACCTACCCCCGAAATCCTACTCCCTTTATAGAAAAAAATTCAGTACGGGCGGAACTTTAAACGTTAATAACCTTTTAACGAAGCCTCTATCAACAAATTAGTATACTTGATTTTCGTCTTATTTTGACCTCTAGAATCACCCATTAAAATTTTTCCCAGGTGTAGCCGAACACCCTGTTTATAAGATGATCACGCTATTATTAGCCAGCGATATTTTTGAAAATTATTGTGATTAGAAAAAAATGGGAAAGGAAAAAGTTTTATAGTTTTTTATGATCAATAGAACAGTGTATATCAATTTGACATATTTACATTATTTTGCAAGAAATGAAGGTGATTTTCAATTTTGTTAAATAGTATGTGTAAAGACAAGTTCATTCATGTACTATATAATAACTAGACTGTGGATCTTTATGCAAATTCACATTTTTATTAATAGAATTAATGAAATGGGAGCTCTGTAAAGGATCTCTTTGTTTTTTAATCACAATAGTTTTCGAAAAAATCGCTGGCTAATAATAACGTGAATACCTTATATAAACGTTCCCCATATTTTGATCGAATCCAAGTTTGTTCGCTGCTTTCTTCGCGAAGATCTTTGTTTTTGCCAAAATTCCCCGAATTCGTTTAATTTCGTCTGAAAATTTCCTCGTCGCGCCATCGAGACTTCCCAGCCAACAGCAAACACAGATTCTTTTTAGGAAAGATCGTTTACAGCGTCGACGAAGTCTGCAAAACTGTATGAATCACCAAGGAAATTCAATTTAAACTCTAAACAAACCAATCGGTCGATCGATAATTAAAATTGCGCCCGTGCGCGAGCATTAAGCAAATACAATGGTTGGCGGCGCGATCGTTGCAACAGTCGTTGTCATTCCAGACACATTTTCTCCTTTGTTCTATCCATCTGGCAGCTATCTGTCCTCCGCGATTCGATTTCCCAATGTGCAAGCCGGCCCAACCCTCGATTCTTTTCCTTCGCGTCGTTTCGTTCCTCTTCCACGCTTTTTATTTTTCTTTTCTGTTTCCCCCTTTGGCTACGTCGGGCGCGTCAGGGTGTCGGGCGCACCCTGTTGGCCGCACCCTGTTGTCATCGGAACAGAGAACCCGATTAGGCGAACCGGCCGCTCCGCGTAATTAAACGCAAGAATTTTAATCGAGCCACCTCTACCACGCGTTTCGGATTAATTAAGAGAGTGTTACGATAATCGAGACTGCCTCGATTCCAGGTTTCTTGGAAACCATCCCCTAAAAGGGTTGGAAATTTACGCGCCCCAAATACGAGAGAAATAAAGTTCGGTATAAATTTTGGTAAATTTTCACGATCGATCAGAAAAATATTTCTTTTTTCTTTACTTTACATCGACGAACAAATTATTTCTTCGAATCGTATTTTATTTAAGTCGAAATGTTATCGAAATTTCTGAAATGGATTTTAAGCGAAAGTCGAAACGTAAAATTTTCGTTTGTTCGATCTGCATCTAGATTTCTCGGGATATTTTCTTGTGTACTCTATATATGGTTTACAATGGCCAATGGGTAAATTGATTGGTCTTGGTTCAATATATCTGAACCACTTAACTGCCACGCCCGAGTTAACTCAAACAACACCAGATAAACACGTGAAACCGTGCTTAGTGAAAGATCGCAAAGATTTGTTCGTAATTTTGACGTGATATATACAAATTACTGTCAATTCTCTGCAGAATATTCGCGTAATTGTTTTACAAGGCGCACGATATAAATGTTAAACTCTCGCGTCTCGTGTGTCTGAAATACATAAACGAGATCTTCTAGTCTAACTTGTAGCGATAATGGAAAGAAAGAAGAAAAACGACATCAGAAACAATATTACCTCGATTAAATCAGTGATCTTCCTCGCTTTTTCATTTATACGAATAAAGAAAATTATAATATAATGATGAATCGTTCATTGATAATAAAGTAATTGTAGAGTTGATACTCTATTTACATAATAATCGTGATTAACCCCTTGACATACGAGTTAATTCCAAATAATTTTTCAAATGTATACTATTTAATTTCGTTTAAATTAGTTCGTACAAAGAATGGTTACAAAAAAAAATAGATTTGCTTTACGAATACCTCGTAAATGTAAATATGTGTTGATTTTAATATACATAAGACTTGATGACGAGTGAGGAGCCTAAAATTTGATTACAATAACTTGTAACGAGTCGGACTCGTCGTTGTTTAGCAAAAGGTTAACATACGAAGTAGAGGATGAATCCTACCAGTAATAAATTTTGCAGTATTCTCTTTTGATTAAAAAAATTTTGCAAAATTCTCTACGTTTCGAACAAAAAAGAAAATCGAAAGCTATTTCGAATCTACATCGCGCGGAGCTGCGCTTCTACATCAACCTTTGAAGTCACAATAAAGCGTTAAAGTGCATCGCGTAAATTGATTATGCTATTTCGGAGCTCGCGAGCACTCGGTGCGAGAGAGCCTTCCCGTGTTCGTACCGAAATGGTTAATAAAATTATTTTTCGAAAAAGGACAAAACCACGGTCGACGATTTGACGCGTAGAACAATCCGCGGACGATCCAAAATCCCGCGAAAGTCGTAACGACAGTCGGAAAGCCTATTAAAAATACAATCGCCGCTGAAAGTAGTTTCGCTATCGGCGCGCCAAGACACACAAAGAAACACTCGCCGACTCGGGACGATAAAACGAAAACGAGCCGCGATAAACTGGCTAAAAGTTCGAGCGACCGGCCGAATGGCGCAAGATAACGGAATTACGATCGTTCGTTACGAAAAGCGGGGAAAATGGGGTAGTAAACTAAACGCACTAGCAACCACCGTACGTATGTAGATTCGACAGGAATTTTTCCAACGACCGATCGTAACGAATGTAAAACCGACGAGCAGAGGTGTTCCAAGGAGTTCCACTCGTCGGAATATAATAATAATCGACGAGCTTTCTAGAAAAAAAGGCTTAGGAGACCGAAGCGACGAGTCGAGAAATTTACGTAGGAAATTTTAGTTTCAAGTTTTTAAATATACGGAACGTGTCGCGTAATTGGGACCAGGTGTATCTCAAACTCGGTAAAATTCGAAAATTGCCAGAAGAAATTAATAAAACTGTACAATATTTGTCGATGAAGCGATCGAAATTTAAATAATAGACTTTTCTGATTTTTATGAATGATAAGAATAAATGTATCTTATTTAATATTTAAAGTAATGATTCACAAAAACATACAATTAATATAGTACTAAAGCGTATCAAAATTGCCCATATTATGAGAAAATTTTAGCACTATATTAATTCTATATTTTTGTGAATCATTACTTTAAATATTGTATAAGATATATTTATTGCTATCATTTGTATCTTTATTGCATACATGGGCAATTATCATCCAGCATCATATACACTGTAAACGTAATAATCTTTTGCAATAAAAAAGAAATCAAAGTCGAACAATTGGGGTCCTCCACTTGTTCAATATTTGTTAAAATAATACGAATGATGAATTCAAATAAATGAGGACTAAAAGTGACACGCGTTTAATTCGTACACGACAGAAATTTCAACAAGTGAACTGCTCGAGAAAGATAAATAGTTAAAAGGGACAGTGTAAAACATTATTATTTCGCGTACCAGTGACATTTCGATAGAATTCAACGATTGAGACGTTCGCTTGAATTCGACGAATAATACGGTCCACTTGTTCGTTTAAATATTGATATTTTATTGCTCCGGTATAATGACACGGCAGTTTTCAGCGTGCATAAAGGCAAGTTACGTCGCGCAACGAAGCGTATTTCTCGGTCAGCGTCCGCGTGCGTATCGACGCGTTCGTTTCGTGATCGTCGCAATTTCTCTGAATCGCTGGCGTACTTTCTAACATGCATCACGACTAAAGAGGTTACCAATCACCGTTTCAACTAATTGCACGTGTCTGCTTAACCAGCCGATAAAAACTTTTTGACGCTCGTCCACCGACCGATATCAAAAGTTACGTGAAAATTTCGAAATTTCGTTTCTATACTTTGTAAAAAATCGATCGAAACCTTTCTCTTTTCTCTTATATGCAGCGAACCAGGAAATAGGAAATTGTGGATCTTGAACTTAATCATTTGAAATTTGTCTTGATTCGAAATCTACGATAAGCTAATCTTATTTATAAATTGTGATCTGTCCAGAGATATTTCGTTGTTATCTCTGGCCTGTTTCTAATTAAATTTTGTACATTTAAAAAGTGATCGAAATCTTCAAGAATCTCTAATATCATCGAAGATGTACTAAAATAAAAGAAACATGCAATTTGTATTTATAATAGAAAGTACAAACATTTAAAAATCTTACTACTTCTTCGACGATATTAAAGACTTCCGTGCTTAAATAGCCGTCACTTCGACGTTTCGAAACACATGATAAATCGTAAAATATGTGTCGAATCGTTCGAGTCGTTCATTGGCGTGCAAATAATCGGGACGAAGGATGATTCGTGGCGTGCGAGCTCGCGGAATGGTAAAAATTCTACGTCGATTGCCAAAAGTTCGGGTGCTCGCGTGCTCGTTTATGGACGACGCGGCCAGAAACTGCTAAGGTTATTTCTAGAGAGCCGAGGCAATTCAACCTAATCCCTTAAATCGTCCAGGATGATGTACCTAGACGTTTCGTCGCGAATACTTACGACCGGTGGTCACGAACGCGCGCGAAGTCGGTGACTCTGTCGGAATTTCTGCTCGTGGCTCGGAAAAGAAGAAAAACTCCCATAAATTTCATTCCATGATCTCGATCGTCCAACCCATTTGTTCGACATTGCAAAACGTTTCTCCCAAACTGTTAGCCCCTTGTCGTACAACAACGAGTTTGACTCGTCACAAGTTCTTGATGTCAAGTTTCACAATCATGAGGCTTCTTACTCGTTATCGAGTCTTATATGTATATTAAAATCAACACAAATCAAATCGACGTTCACGATTCAAATCTATTCCTTTTCGTGGCCATTTCTTGTAAGATAAATTTAAATAGTATATATTTGAAAAATTATTTGGAATTAAATCGTACGTCAAAGGGTTAATCACGATTATTATTCAGTATTACGTATTATGTAAATAGAGTATAAACTCTACAATTGCTTTATTATCAATAAACGATTCACTATTATATTCTTTTATTCGTATAAATGAAAATATGAAGATCGCTGATTTAATCGAGGCAATATTGTTTCTTGGAATCTGAAATATTAGGTCGTCCAACGCGTTTGTGTATTTTTCATTTCGTATTAAACAATCGACTATTGATACTCGACTCGATAGCTATCGCTGTTGACGTGGTCGTTATTAACGGTAGAGTTGTAGGTTAAAAACAATGGAGTCTCGAACGAATGAAAATAAAATTCTCGATGCGCGTTGATTTTGCAACAGGATAACGCGTGAACTTAGCGCGGCAAATTTAGCAAAAATGACTTCGTTCGAGATCCTAGAATGGAGAAGAGAGATGCAAAGTACTGCGATTCTCCGAGGAGCTGTTACGTAATTGCTCTCCGTCGTTGCGAAAAATATGAAATTTCTGCAACGAGAAACTCCATCATTGCCTCGTTCACGGAAACGTCAGAAATATTATTACGGCAATAGGAATGGGAGATTTAGAGCGAGAGCGGACGCGTTTTCTCCAGATATTGGCCGAACGCTCCATGTGCATAATTATATCGTAAAGCGAGCGTTCAATTGGTTTTAGAGGCCCGTGGAAGGAGGTGATTTTAATATCGTACAGATTGCGACTCGTGCAAATGCGATCTACGCGATGGAGTTTAGCGCATTACACGCGATACGAGTCACTATACAGGATGCTAACAAAAATTCTTCGGGACTTCCAAGGCCTCTCGCAAAGGTCAGCAACCCAATGCAAATTGCACGTGTTTATTTACATTGCAGAGCATAACTATAGCATCACTGACATTTTTAAGATCTTTATGATTTAAATGGAAAATTCAAAGAAAGTGATTGTATAACGTGAAGAAGTAAATAATGAACTTTGGTCGAAACATACTGATGTACAACTGGTGCAAAACTGCAGCATCATTTTCATTCTAATTACACTTCAAGGGTTTTGAGTTAATAGAGAAGAAACAAGGTTCTGCTTCTTATTAAAATTTTCCATTTTATTCGTTCAAATTAGAATTTAATTATTTCATTGTAATTTAATATTGATATTACGTTATAATTGTATTGGTGCTATAGTTTTGCACCTGTAAAATACTTGTGTTATTGTTATAAATGTTATGTTTGCCCTTTCGTTACTATAACTTCATTTTAGCCTGACTTACGCACTACTATTAGTATTTAGAAATCATTAATTAATACTTTGAAACTATCGAAAATTGTAGTGGTGCTATAGTTATCCTTCGTAGTGTAGCTACATCATTGTGGCTCTCGATTGTTTAAATCGCGTTTCCAATCGATCTTTCGCGGTATAAATAAATGCATATTTTGTAAAAGGGGGTAATGAAACATGTTCTGAAATATACGAGACTTCGAGATTTCGAATATGTAAACACCACCTCTATAAATTACAAAATAGAAATAGAAATATTAAAGTTTGACAATTCAACGTTTGCCAATAGACAAAGAAATATCTTATGAGAATTAAGATTCAGATAATGTATTTTTCTGTCAATGGGAGAGGGCTAGAGCCTCTATAGTCACCCTCTTGTATTCCTAATACTTTTTAAGATTATTTTCTGTAATTATGTATGGAGGAATATAAAACCAAGATGGTGCCTGTGTGTGCGTGTTTTTGTCCAAAATTTAAATTTTCGAAAGATATTCGTGTCACCAGTTTTGAGAGAATTACTAACACAGTAAACGGAAAATTAAAATCGAAATTAACTACCCCATAATGCTCGTTCGTAGAATCGCATTTTCTCCGATTCCCGGGGATTGATATTCCAATTTCGTCTATGGAAATTGAACAGTAACGTATAGCGTAACGCGACACGTCACCCACCGGAGAGGACAGAAAATTGAAAAAGTCCAGGGTTGAATCAGTTTGCATACCGACGTCCTGGCTCATCCCGACTGTTTCCCATTTGCAGCGTCGCGCAACGAATGCCAATCCCACACGGGCCCGCAAAAGGAGGGGTTCGCTTTCTCGTCACGTATCAATAACGTCTGTCATTCCCTGCCACGGCTTCCTTATCCCCCGTGTAAATGTGCATTCTCCTCGGGAACCAACCGCGTAAAAAAAGAATAAAAACGCCACGCACCGTTCCTTTTGTCAGCGTAGACAATAGAACGCGCTAGAGAGTACCGCTTGCGAAATCGTACATCGCCACTTTTTAAGTCGCCTGCTCCGACACCGGTCATTTGTATGGTCTGACGCTTGGACGTCTCCGACCATGGAACTATCGACACCAAGCCTCGTCTCACGGATTATTAATTTGCCACTCGTTGATCTGCATCGTCGTTCTATTTATCAATCTTCGATAAACCAGCGGTTCTTAACCTTTCCGAGTTCAACGCGTATTTTCGAACAGCGATGAAACATTAATGGCGCGTATTCTAATTCGGCAGACGATTCAATTTTACTAGATAATTAGATTTACTAGCACATCGTACCAATTTTCCAATTTTGTCGTTTAACGCGTTCACAGTTTTTTGGACAAATTTATTCCCACCGCGACTTTGAGCTACCAAAAAAGCTTGTTAGTTTTTTTATGAATAAATATACATTTTTGTAACGAATCGTTATTTACGAGTCGTAATGTGGATCAAAGTACAGTTTTTTTATTTTTTTATAATTAAAAATGCGTGGTAAATTTCTTTCATTCTACCATCGAGTGACAAACAGGAAGAGAACTCGAATGCCGAGTTTACGAAAGCGAATCAGGCTCGAACTTTCTATCAGCGAAGACTCGGAATATCAACGTCAAACGCAATTTAAATTTCGAATGCAGTTTCTGGTAGTCATTTTTGGCAAGAGTCACTCTTGTTGCAGCTCGCATCGTTTTGGGGTTACCTTTGTTAGTGCACTGCCTTTCTGACTCCCAATGAACGACGTGTACCCTATAAATCACGACTAACTTTCTGCTCTTTTTCTCCCGTTCTTCGTCGCTCTGAAAAATAAGTATTTTGGGGGAATTTATTTCAAATGAACGGTATTATCAACCAGGTCGAGATTTCTACATTTTTAGCTCGTTTTTGTCATTTAACAAATACTTGGGAAAATGGCAACACCTCCATAGCGGATAAAATACTTTTTAAAAAAAAGAGTTTTATATTCGTCAGATGAACTAGGATAATTTAAATTCTCAAATTTGACCAAATAGTGTTTTAAAGAAAGCATAACAAAACTAAATTATGATAAAATTACTATAGTAAAATTTGTTACGAAACCAAAACTTTGATTTTAGAGAGTTGTAAACTACATAAATTAAAATTTGTCTCAATACTTATTTTCGTAAGCTCGCTAAAATTTATGAATTAATTTTAGTTCCAAAGTGAAACGTCTTATCATCCAAATATGGCTGGCGAGGGAGTCAAAGAATTAAGGGAAAAATGCTACCACAAGTAGAACGTGCTCAACAACGAATATGCCTCACGAAGGCTGACTAGAACGTTTAACCCAATACTACTAGCACAAAATCTTCTTTCTCTGCAGAAGGCGAACGTTGCTTTCGCGGACGATTTTTACGGGAACGCGTAATTTCGTACACGTTTACTTTTATTTTAGAGACGACAGGATGTTTGAAAGGGGTCGAGGGCCGTGTTCGAACATTCTGCCTCGCGGTGCAGTACCACGAAAATCGAGCGAGTGTTCTTCGTGCAGCGAATGGCAATCCCACGCGCGTGCAATGTAACAAAGGCTCGACTTTCTCGTCACGTATCGATAATACTTTGTCAAATCGTGTGTCGGTGCCGCGGCACTTCCTGTTCCTTCCTTCGTGCACACGCTCCTCGTAATTTATGCGTCACAGCCGGTATAGAAATATTAAGCCGTTCGGCGCTTCGGAGGTCGTTCACCTTTTTATCTGGTCCCTCTTTCGTTCACGTTTTCGTGTCTCGATTCTTCTCCGTTTCTTCGCGAGTTCGATGGGAATGTACCCCGAAAGCAGCCTCGCCAATGTTCGCAAATACTAACCCATTAACTTCGGTCGTTGTCGATTTTTTCAATTTTCCGTGCAAAAATACCGACCAACTTCACTGGTTACTTTAATTCGTTATGAACTCTACAGAGTGTCCCAGCATCAGTTGTACAAGCAGGAAGGGGGTGATTTTATATGAAAAAACAAATCGAAAATAAAAAATAAAATTTTTTCATTTGAGGTCTTGTTGAAAAAATCAATATGTAATGTTACTTAACTCTGTGTATGGATTTAGAGTAGATTTAAATGAAAATACGGCATGTAATACATTTATTAGACTAACTTAATTAATAAAAAAGTTGTTAAAATTTGCTCATTGTAATGTACACACTACTGTACTCTCTGAATTATAGCTCTATGAATGCATTCTAATGTATTTTGTATCTTTAATTCTTCAAATGCCAAATTTTATTCTTTAATTTTGATTTGTTTTTTCATGTACAATAATCCCCTACCTGGTTGTATCATTGATGCTGGAAAATTTTGTATCTTTTGTACAAAAAAAATCTAGTAAATCTAGTAGATTAGACAGAATCGAGTCAGACGCAACGTCGCTGTCTGTGCCCGCCATTCTCCACTAGAAAATTCATTACCATACTCCACGTTCGACACTGAAACATGCCAAGACTCGAGGCTAGTCTGTGAACTCGAAGGAATTCCAGTCACCAAAATCCAGGTATGCAAATTTCTTCCACGAGAACGGCTTCAACAACCGAAAATCCTAATCGTTACGTCAGGAGAACGGATCGCGGTCAAGATGACTGTAATTTTTGAGATTTATTTTTAGATTTCATTCGAATCAGAAAAAAATGAGAACATTACTTAAGAAATTGTCTTTGATCCTTGTCGAATTTCTATTTAATTTATTTGTTAAATATTTAGAAGCAGTTAAGAAGAAATAATTCGATACCATCGAACCCAATGCACAGACAAATCATCTTGAATTGCCCGATTTAACACTAGAACTACCGACAATTATAATATATTTATTTGTACCAGAGAAATTAAAATGATAGATACTTGAAGAAATATAATGCAATGAAAATAAATGTTTATTCTCTTATAGAATGACCATGGTAAATTTGCAAAAATCCAGTTGAGTAAATTTGTAACAATTTTTATTAAAAATTACGAATCATTTTGACCATTTTGGTACTTCTAGTGCTAATTCGTAACACAAAAAAAGTGGTTTAAATAGTAAAAATACACTAAATTGGTCATACAAGATAGATAAATATGACAAAATACGAACAAACGACATGGAGTGTGATAGATGAATTTCGCGGGGAATATGACACGCGTTTAAGTAGATAATCCCGGTCCTTAGTCAGACATTATCGAGTTGAGTATTGAAGTAACAGTCGACACAGTTATATCTTCTATATTTATCATTGCACATCGTATAATACATTGGATATTGTTATTACCTCATTACTACTATTGTTATTGTTTAAAAATTATGCAGATCATTTATGGGTTAGGCTTAATATAAATCTGAGCCTCGTCTTTTAGAGATCTTTTATAAAGGATCTTTAATCAAGATCCTATTATTGCTATGTTACACAATATTTATTGTTCCGAAAAAAAATAATTCTGCTTTCTATTGAATGTTCTATTGTATCGATACTTCTCTTCAGGCGCTATGAAACGCAACTAACTTCGGTTCAAATCTTAAAAGCATTATTTGTTAGTCAACATTTAGTTGTATATTTTCACGAAAAAGCTTGAGGATTGGACTTTTTTTATAATTTTAGTATAATTTTAAAAATGAACATCCAAATGGAACATTTTCGACTGTTATATTTTGAAAAAAGAAACAAACGAAGCGCAAACCTGTACAAAATGTAAAACTTACGGAAAGAATGTCACCAAAAAACGAATCAAAAGTAGTTTTCTAAACATTTTTGATTTCATTTAAAATACGCTCTCCTAAGAAATTATTAAATAGTGCTTGTTTAGCTTTTTATGGGAATTATAGAGCTATCTAAAAGATGGGAATAGATTATAAGATAGAACCCAAAATTTATTATTGAACAAAGATATTACCATAAAAGAATTGCCTATTTGCACGTTTAGAACCGTACTAATACTCGTGGTACCAGTTCCTCTTAACACTTTCAGTATTTTCCACTAAAATAAATTCTCGAAACTGGCCATACCATTTATCAAAATTATACCTATTTCTAACTCATATTGTTTCCGAACGCAAAGAGAAGTAGCGGTATTTGGTCGGATTGCGTGAACAACTCGAGGGCAACAACTGGTCGAAACAATTTGGCATGCGTGTACGAACGCGCGGGTTTATTTATCCCACGTAAAGCCGGAGTAATTTAGCTAGTTACAAAGGGAAATTTAACCAAGTTAGAGTCCGGGGGTCCTACTGCGAGATCGCGCGTGGTTTCCGTGTAACTCGGAGGGACGCGTTCCGCGAAATCGAAGGCGATGGAGGAAGCACACGGGGCAAACGGCCTCGAGCCGTCGATCGAGACCGCTAAGAAGGTCTCGGCTGGCCGGCTCGCAGTTGCACGAAGACACGAACGTCGTCGTACAAGCTTTTGCGCAAGAGGCATAATTACGGGCCGAAGAGGAAGCGAGCCGAGTGCGTTAGCACACGTAGGACGAGCGTTGAACGATGAACTTGACACTGCGCGCCAGGGAAACCGGGAACTGGTGAGATCGAGAGCGAACGCGAGAGAGAAAAGGAGAGGGAGTGAGAGAACCAGCACACAGGTTACGCCAACCAACCTAAGGATGGCGAACCTACAGCTTTTTCGATATTTCGTCCATCGTTTCATCCTTCGACGCTCCTCCAAGCGTATTGCCCTAAAAAACTGGTCAAAACGTATCGCTTCGCGATTCAGAACGAAAACTCTTGTGTGTTAGTTTAGATTAGGTCATCGTGGGATCTGAGTTAGGTCTATGTTCGGATGCTAAAAAGAGTTGGGTGTGAAGCATGGAAGATTATGCCCCTGGCGATTCCCAGTGCTCCGTTCAATTCCGGAGGTAGGTCACCGGGGACGTTTCAGCAGGTATAAATCCTACATTCCTCGAGAGGTCATCTTTTCAAGACTTTTGAAAAAAAAGCTCTATGTTTATCCGGGTTAAATCTTGGCTGAATCTAGGCTATGTTTCAGAGCAAACGATGTCCCTCGAGATCAATGTAGATAGACCGTGATACTGTTGCAATGGCTTCTTCAAATATTAACAAATATTTACATTTAATACCGAATAGTTTGAACGATAAAAATTACTGAATATGCTCCTCTAACGATTTGTCTAAGTATAAAAGTTTGATCATCGAACTCGTATCGATTACGATCATCCTAAAGTTTAAGATATCATCTTCACATTTTCACGTTTTATACTCGTAAAAGAGACCTGTTATTTTCTATGGTCGCTACATGTACGAATATACAAGGTGTTCACGCTATTACTAGCAAACGATTTTTTCGAAAACTATTGTGATTAGAAAAAAAATTAAGGAGGAATATGTTTTATTATTTTTTATAATCAATACGACAGTGTATATGCATATTTACATTATTTTGTGAGAAATAAAGGCGACCTTCAATTTTTTAAATAGAATGCCATATATTTTTTTATATCATACGAAAGTATGTGTCAAGACGAGTTCATTCCTGTACTATATGAGAATAAAAGAAGCTTGAATATTTCATAACATTGTGTTTATTAGAACTCTGTATTAGTAAGATAACAAAAGGTATTCAATATGATTTCCTTGCACACGAATATGCATTTCACTTCTACGGATTACGTTTTCACAATATTATAGTTTTCGAAAAAATCGCTAGCTAGAACATCCTACATAAAAAATAAAATTAAACAGTGTATATTCGAGAAATTAAATTAAGTCGTACGTCAATGGATGATAAATATATTTCTAATCGCCTTGAAAGTTTCGCTAATGGAAACTTGCGTTCGTTTTCACGTCGCCTAAGTTTGAAATATTAAAGTGGAACGCGGGAACGCTTATCGATATCGCTGCAACTTTTAGGTAAAAGGAGGTTTCAGAAGCCAAGGCCGCTATTTTTCTGTCCCACATTGCGTTCGATCGAGATAGCGACGGACTCGTTCGAGAACTCTCGAGTCATCCGTGAAATAAACTTCGCACCTGCAGCGAGAGAAATTGTAGTAGAATTCTGTCGACGACGGTGGACTCGCCTTTCACTGTGGCTCTAGAAACCGAACGATGAGGAGTCGCCATCGTTCGGCTGAATGGCCACCCTTCCACCGCGAGTTACGAAACTGGGACAGCTACGGAAAACGTACAATTATAGATATTAAACGAGAGAGCGGGAACGGGAACGAAACGATACGTTTACGCGACAAAAAGTTCGTCTTCGAGTTCGAGGCAGGTGGACGAAGACGAATTTACCCGTCAGCGACACGTGACGCTGACGCGTCGGACGATCACGATCCCCATGACGTATTAAGATCGCGAATTAAGATAGACGCCGGATTCAAGGCAAGCCATAAAGGATATCATACGCAGCTCGTTTGTGTTGGATTTGAAGAACGTGCAGAGAAATCAGTCTTCCTTCTTTGCTCGGACGTTTAACAACCCGACTGCTAACGACCATTTTAGAATCATGATGTATTACAATGTTTCGAACTCCGATCGAGATAAGCTAACGAACGTTCGATCGTGCAAAAATCTACTGAATACGCACTGCCCAACGGTCAGACAGATACTCCGAAACGTGGTCAAAATTCGAACGGTCGATTTATCACCACCCCGAACACGAATGTAATCAATCATCTCGAAAAGTAATACATTACGAACGTGAGATAATGGAAGAATTAACAGAGACGAATACATCAAAATATTTCCCGATATTTTGATACTGGTAATTTGAACGAAACATATGTTGCAAATGTGTAACAATGTGGTATACCTGTGCAACGAATATCTCTTTATTAGATAAGATAGAGGAATTCTTCTTTGCCTTTGTGGGAAAATTTTATTGTGTATAAATTTAAAATAGCCTTAAATATTTTTACTTTCTTTCTTTTCATTCGACTTTCAATTTAAATACAATGTCTCAGGCTTCACAGAGGCTCGTCGAATCAAACAAAAATAAAGATTAAAAGTCATTTGCATCTCCCATATTCTTCTACTCGTGACTTTGTAAAATTTCGCAAATTAAATCTGTAGAATTTAATACCTACAAACCCAAATATTTATTACTAGACAGCGGGTGTTTATACATTTATGTGAAATTTTAATTCTCAACAAACTACAGAATGCACTTAATATGTAAAAATATATTGAGACAGCCCTCTGAAAAGCTCCCATTTCGTTAATTCTATTAATAAAAATATGAATTTTTATAAAGCTCCGCAGTCTGTTTATTGCAATTTCATGATGGATTGTACTACTAAAAAAAATTTCATAATTGCACATATTGGTCGTGCTTTAGGGATTTATTCGAGTGTGGATTCGACGAGCCTTCCTCCTCTCACGGATCTTTTCCCAAGAGATTATTAATGGTTTTCCTTGCTGGCTGCTACCACGAGCCAACGAAGCTCGCCGTCAGACGGTCGCTAAAAAATAATTAACCCAATATCGGAGATCGCTCCACGGATAGCGGCGCAGTCGATCATACCAGACTTCCAGGTTTCGCAAAGGTCGAGCTACTCGAGATGAAGAGGTTCGATACTGCCGCGTTCCGCTGCTCGTAAGAGAGATATACAGGGTTCGTTCTAGATTCACCGGGTCCGGGATCACCAGCTTCCTTCTTTCTCCCGTTTGTGTAACAAAGTAAACGTGCCCAGCCAATTTTACCAACACCGTGGTCGACTGTTACTCAACAGCGGGGGCGTCGCGCCGATAATTTATATCGTCGTTTCTGAACTATGAGCCGCTATACGTTATGTCAGGAGTAATACCAATCCGATGTTAAAAGTCGACTTCGAGCAATAAACGATTTTATACGTAATAATTAAAAGCTTTGCTACCGAAAACACTAGCTTCGAAATCATTTTTAAATGATCTAATATCAACGACAAGTCTAAAGCAATTTTGAAGGTGTTGAGAGGAATTGCAGTGATAAATTTTGATACTGTTGCTTGCAAATTTTTCAGAAAATCAAGGTTGAAACAGATGTCGAAATATTGAAAATAGTAAATGTTCTTATAGTCTTGGATATTTTGAAAATCTTGAATGCCATGAAATTGAAAAGCTTAAATGCTTTGAAACTCTTCTACAAATCTTGTCTTTTTGAGAATCTTCAACGTGGTCTTGAACGTTTCAAGTGTCTTAAACATCTTGAAAGTATAGAATGTCACGAAATACTTCAATGTCTTGGGAGTTATGAATGGTCTTCAAACTTGTAAATATCTTGAAAATTTTGATACATTATTTACTCGATGAGGGTGAGGAAAAAAGGTTATTTATCCATAATTCAAAAAAGAAACGAAGTGGTATTTTGACAGTCTACCAGGTGAATGCACCTACATAAGAGTTAAATGTCTCAAAATATGAAATGTAACAAAGGCTTTAAAAATGTTGAAAGTCTAAAATGTCACGAAAGACTGGAATCTCGTGACTGCTTTCATACTTTCTGAAGTCTCGAGTGTACTGAATATATTCGAAGCCCGAGAGTCCCGTAAGTCTTGAATGCCTTTGCAATCTTGAATATCTTGACCGTTTCAAAAATCTTAAAGGCCATAAAAAGCTCGAACGTCTTGAATACTTAAATCTGTTGAAAGTATTCAGACATCTTGAAAATCTTAAAAGTCTTGAACATCTTCGAAACGATGAATTCATCCGCGGTTCGAAAGCCTCTAACATTGTAGCGGATCGATGAAGCTCGAATCGTCGGTTCTACACCGCGTCTCACGAGCCACGAAAATTGCTGCTAATAATCGCTAATGATCGTGTACGAACAAAGAAAGACCGTTAGCTTTCGGTGGTAACGATAGAACCAAAGGTAACGTTAGAGGTGGCGTTTATATGCAAATTCGCGACTCGAACCTTCTCACGTCGAACGGGTCAGCGACGCGACTATCCTACGGTGAAAAAGCCAAATTATTATTCAGATAGCAAGAGAAGCCGATCTATCCTTCCCCGATCGCCGCGCCATTAGTTATGCAACGCAGTACGTACGCGTACGTCCTGACTTTTCGTCCTTTCTGTTGTACATCGGGTGTCGAATGAGTTTCGTATCAGACTCTCGACACCTTCGAGTCGTGTGCATAAAGAATTCAACACGAACGAGAATATCAAATTTATGGAAATTAAAATCAAATGCTACAGCTTTAATTGAATGATTCGATCAATAATGATTCTTCAAGGTAAGTTCATACATAATAAAGAAATAAGAAATGAATAGGATTTATATTTGAAATGGAAATTAAAATCCAATGATTTAATAGTTCCATCAAGAATGATTCTTCGATGGCATAGCCAAGTTCATAGATAGCAATAAAATAAGAAATGAATAGGATTTATATTTAAATAAGTTTCCCAGGGGCACGAGAACTGCAACGGTATGCGAAGTTTGTAGACTTTGAAAAATTAGTGTACAATGGTTACGTGTGTACAGGCAGAGTATACTACGCGGTATCTTTCAATCTTGTTTGAAGAATGTGAAAAGCGACAGCCTACAATGCTAGTATCGCCGTATACAATAACAGTCGATGCAACTATGAGTTTCTCATGCCTGCTAATGGGCGTCTAACAGTTCAAGGACATCAATCAAGATCTCGCAGTCCCAAGAAGCCGAGGAACGTGTAAACTTGAGGTTTCCGGGTACGAGACACGTCCGTTTGGAAAGCAGTCGCGACCAGCAACGGCGAAGACATTTCACCAGAACTGCTCCATCGGGCGTTCTACGTGTTCTGTTCTACTATTCGAGCAATTTCACTTTCGTAGAGGAAGACTGCATCCTCGCCAATGGGTATACAAAACAGAAATCTGATCGACTGTCACCCGGTAGTCATTAACCTCGTATTCTCGCGAATCCACGAACCTAGACACGTACTAAGCAACGAGAAAACACGTTCCAGATAATGATAAAGAGACGTACAACATACACGATCCGGAAATAATTGGAGGGATCTGATACTTGATCGACTGGCACTCGATATCGAGAAGTTTTAATGAGTGATCTTTATAATAGTCGATCGATGTATTTGACAATTTCATCCCAATGATATCGGATAAAATTCTAGTGATAGGACCGTAGCTGGTCGATGGGAACGGAAATATTGCTAACGAGTCTGCAAAACGGAAAAACTGGCGGCTTAATTAGCAACGAGTTACATGAATCGATACACCCACGCGTGCACTGTGCAACATAAAAGCTTGCTCCAGATGAAGGTAAACAGATATAAGGATACTTGGAGAGATCTGATTCTAGGAACAAATGATTTATAGTAGCTAATCTAGCCTTTCAGAGTGGCGTCTAAACAATATCAGTCTGAATCCAACCACGTTCGAAGTCCTGACATTGTAACAGATCAGAGACACAGACAATGGTTATCCAAAATTGAAATCTAATCGACTGTCATTAGCATCGTATTCTCATGCATACATAAACGTATTCAGGCAACGTGCAACGCAAAATTATGTCCAGGGTAGTAATAAACACGTGTCGATGCATAATTCAGGGATAATTTATGAGACCTGACTTTTGATCAATCGAAACTGAATACCGAGGAGTCAGACTCTAGGGGCAAAAACAAGTATGTTATAAATTTATAAAGCATCGATGAAAAATCTTAAAATATCTGTTGCAGAAATATTCTTAACAAAATCGTCTAAAAAACAGAAATGCAATTCTAATGCTCCAAGTTTAAACATTGTAACAAATCTGTCAATATCAGAAACTGAAAATCCTATCGATTGTGCCTTGGCGACTGGTTAGTATCGTATTTTGATGATTCGACAAACCTGGCCAGGAAACGTGCAATACGAATGCACGTTCTTCCAGGTGATAATGAACACGTGTCCAAGGTGATTAAGCAGTCCACGCCAGGCCTTTTATATCCACGTGGATAATCTCACTTAGCTAGAGCGCGTTTAGGAACAAAAACATAATGAAAAGCACAACACCGGTGGAGAGGAGAGGGGAAACGCAAGAGAACGCACGCGTGACTGCGTGCTGCACGCCTGCACCGGATGCGTTTCCTCGGCTGTTACTTTGAAGGGGAGCGATCCGGCATACGAAAGCAAGGACAACCAGCATTCCCGCACGAAAATCTAACAAACCGCGACTGCGATGAAAAACTTGTGACTAAACACTTCGCGAACGTAGAAACCCGAAATGAACACGAGATATTAAAATCAGACGTTGAAACTAAACTCGCGAATACGTACTAATCTTGTTCCCCGTAACAGAAAAATCATTATTCATTGGTACTAGAATCGTATTTGTTGCAGATAGAAAAGATACGTGTGGATCATGGAATATGTAAATGACTGAGAATAATATAATTGGAATATTCCTACTTTGATTATAAATGTTGTATGAATATATACAGAGCGTCCAAAAAGATTGGAACCAAAATTACTTTATGCCTGAAAATGCTTTATTGAAAAGATATAAGCATTCAAAGATGTACAGGCAAACTTCGTTTTGCGATATGATAGAAACAGAAGATCAATTTTGAAAATGTATTCAAAATGTATTTAATTATTATTTCCAATATAGATGGAATATTTGAAAGAGTTCGATCACTAATTCGACGAATGGAAACCTGCCATGATAAATCATAAATATCTTTAACACTAAACCTACCGCGACCGGTCAAATGACCGTTTTCAAAATTTCGTTGAGAATTTCCAACACACAATATTATTTTAGCGCGATTTAACTTCACGACTTTTCTTATAGCATACGTACAATGAATTTTACAATATCCACTTCTATTCTTATGGTTTGTTTTCTGAGAAAAATATGTAGTCTGTCTTGCCTACCACGACCGGTCATCTGACCGGTTGAATGATTTATGGTTTTTTGTAAAAACTAGGACAAAATTTGGTACCAAATTCTGGTTAATTTCCGATGTAAATAGGAACTATATGTATAGCAAAGACGAAAGGAGAGCATTTTTAGTTTCCACTGTCTTAAAACAGTCCAACAACGCATATTAAAAATAGTTAAACTTTAGACGCGTGCAGTTCCGAAACTACTAGTGTTTTTTAATAATTGAGCCACTGTTGGCAGCGGCAAAGCTTCCTCTTTGAAATGGTTTTTGGTTTTTGGCGATCCGACTTTTCGTTTTCGAGATATCGTAATTTATGTAAAAGGTAATTTTTAAAATTCCGCTCTCCGCCTTAGAAAAGGCTATTAACGCACATTAAAAATACTAAAACTTTAATTACGTGTAGTTCCGAAACTACTAGTGTTTTATTAATTATTGAGCCACCGTTGGCAGCGGCAAAGCTTCCTCTTTGAAATGGTTTTTGGTTTTTGGCGATCCGACTTTTCGTTTTCGAGATATCGTAATTTATGTAAAGGGGTATTTTTCTTAATTTGACTATCTCTGTCTCCGTTTGACGCGTCGCGCTGGACCTCTTTGTCGCGCGTGAGTCGAGACAGTCTCGTGACTAGGAAGTCGTAGTATTTCCAAGAATTTACTACGTACTGTTTACTATTTTCACGCGCGCGTGTTCATTGATATCAATGAAACGTAAACAAACGCTTCGGACGCTTCTATCTCCGAAACTAGCCACCGCATCGACTTGAAACTAAAATCGCTATATCTCCGGAACTAATAAAGCTATCGACTTGTTCGAACGCTCGTTTAAAAGGGCATTTCATCCTCTACCTAATGATCATATCACCTACTATAATTTTTGCTATCTTCTATGTTTATTTTGAAATTTACTTTGACGCTACATACCCAAAGAAATTTCAGCAATTCCTACTGATCGTACGACTAGTGTACAATAAAACTAGATTATAAATTATTTAGTTAATTGAAAATTAATTTAAATTTAAATACAAGATGTTTGCGTAATTACTAGCCAATACTTTTTCTTAAATAAGTGTTTTCTCTAGAACTAACTACGGTATCGACTTGGAACGAAATTCGTTTTCAAGGGCGTTTTATCTTCTATCTGATGAAAATTAAAAATTTTGTTAACATAAATGAGAAGGATATCTTACGAATAAACATCAAAACACAAGTTTCTAAACATATAATGCACAAATTATAAGTACGTTGCCTCGTAAAAGAGAGAAAGAAAGACTGGTCATTTGATCGATCATGGTAGGAATGGGTATACATGAAGTGCCGGTAGGTTTAGTGTTAAATGTTTATGTCTTGTCAATAAAGGATTTTCGGGCACAAGTTTATATGAACTTTTATTATCTATTATTGACTTTGGTAACAGGTAGAGTAAGTTTGGTCCCAAATATTAGCTAAAGTGGTGGACAATACTTAGTTTGTATAAACAAGTGTATGAAAATCTAGCTGCAAAAGATCGAATAAATAGATCTTGGAAAAAAGTAAACAGCGAAAGTCGTTGTAAGAATAGACAAAATTAAGTAGAGCATAGAGTCTCTATATGTGGTCCAATTATAATTTAATTCTGTTCAAGTATACAGTATTTTAACTTAAAATGATCTTTCTTCGCTCGAATCTATGGTTTCTCTCGACTTCTTATATCGTCGATGCTCGAAAAAGTTCAAAGCGTGGTTCGACGTGTCCCGCGGCTTCTTTGCGAAGTAAATGTTTCCCCGGCGATGAAGAACCGGCGTGAATACTGTTTAGATACAGTATGAAAATATTTGACGCTGACAAACTAGCGTGCACGTTCGGTTCGACGGAAATACTTTCGCCGCCTGTGCTTCCACGAATAATAAACGTTGGATAACCGACCGACATTGAACCGAATATCGCCATTGAGAGTCATTGATTCACGACGGAGGCAAACAGTAATTAGATTATGGGTTACCAGTAGTGAATCTTGCATTAAAATTTTCAAGCAAGTCAGAAATATAAGATTTTTAATCACTGGAAAATAACGAATGTGTGGAATCTTATAAATTACTTGCAAGCATTGAAAGTTGTAGAAGTCTTGAAGTCTTGAATGCCTAGGAAGTCTACATTGTAAATCTCAAATAGCTTGAATTTCTTGAATGCCTAGAATGTCTACAATGTCTGGAAAGATGTTCAAGATCTTGAGAGATTTTAAAGTCTTGAATGCTTTGAACATTTTAAAAGACTACGAAGTTTTGTTAGTCATGGAAATATAGAATGTCTTAATATCTTGCGAGTCTTGAATATCCTAGAAATCTTTGAAAATTTCAATTGTTTTTAGAATCATGAATGTCTTGATAATGTAATAAATGTCTTAAAAGACTCGAAAATCTCGAATGTTTCGAAAGCGTTGAAATTCTTGAATAATCTTCGATATCTTAAAAATCGTAATACCCACACGAACAACCCAGATGGGCGAGCAAAACGTGTACAAATAAAAATAAGAAAAAACGAAATCAAGAGAGGAATATAAAATGCAAAGCAGAAATTTCAAACAAATTGTCGCAATTATCTACAATTATATAAAAAGTGATATAAGAAAACGTTGCGTTTTCAGGCTACGAGACAAAATTAATCGCGAAAGCGTTTGAAGGATGATATCTACGAGGGTCTGGAGCGTTTCTATCTAAAAAACACGATGATGATAATTCGTCCATAGTGATTTCGCGCGTGCAGAACACGAATAACTTGCGACTAGGGTAGGTCGATTTTATAATTTGTTTACCGCGCGTGTAGTTGAGCACCAATCCGGTTGGACACCGCAATGAAAAGAGCAAGGTCTTTCGAACAGGATTATTTATACACCGTGCATTACCATTACGATATTATTCACTTACCGGAGTTGATAGGTGTTATGGAAGTCAATTATGCGACTACCGGAAAGGGGGCGCTGTGTAATAACGTACCGTGCAATTTTCGATACGTACCGATGTGCCTGTAAATTGGCCGCAAGCATCTCGTAATAGAGTTCAATTATTGCTTTTCAATGAATAAAAGGGATTCTCCGATCGTTGCTACGAAACTACGCCATCGCTATTAAAACGCTAATATTTTAGTGGAGTTTTCTCGGTTGTAAGACCAATATTATATATTATTCATCAACTTCTCAGTAGCTGTAATAAATACCTGTGACCAGAAATTTCTTTGGAAATTAGTTGGGAATTCGACTACGTTTCAACTCGAACGACTTACCTGAAACAAAAAGAGAAAACCGAGTTAGTAAGGAAGAACAACAATTTTGATTTTGATTAAATCAGGAGTGGGGGATATTTTTGAGGTCCTAAATTCCTATTTCAAGTTTGTATATTAACACTAGGTTTACGGACTGAGCCAATTAGACTTACTTAAAATTTTATCGCTATATATATATATAAAACTTAAATATTATTTTTTAAATAGAAATGTTGGTTTTTAGTTATGTAATGAAATACACATATGTAAATATTAATTCCTACCCAATTTGACTCATAAAATGATTTAACAATTAATCGCCTTAAATACTTGGAATTTATGGCTTACGTTTATCAGAATTTCAAAAAACTTCAATTTCGATTCAAAAAGTATATTTCGAATCTTTGAAGGAATGAAATTTCACACGAAAAAATTAAACAATAAACGAATAAATGAAATCTTATTTGTCTACGTAGATCATCCTAATAAGTACACCTAAAATATTTCAACTACCGAATTTGTGGAAATATTGTTTCGTTCGTGTCGACGAGGAAGCACCGTTTCCATTCGCGACGACCAAGGTATCGCATCGACGGTCCTAAAGGTACCAGTCTTCATTAAATACCAATAGCATGTAGCGCAAACAATGAATTCCAAGTTGAGGGGAGGGATAAGGAGAAGCAGATCCAAGGTAAAGGGAGAAAGGCAGATGATCTCACGCGGCAAAAAGCGAGACGCCAGCCGCAAAGATCACGAGCGCAATTACGCCAGGCGTTACATGGCCGATCGAATTTAACGATCGCGCGCGCCGGATTGACTAAATAAGAAAACGAATCGCCCCTCTTTTCTAGTTGACTCCGAGCGCCGAGGAAATTCGCCGCGAGTTCGGTGCCCAAGGTTCGACGAAATTCAATTAACCTAGCCTGATTACGATTGAAATTCTCCGATCACGTGTAATGATTCTACGGCTGTTAATCGTGAAGGATCGAACTGGTTATCGACCGAGCAGATAATTGAATTACCGTGAAACTCCGGTTGGAACTTGTTGGGATTGGGATAAACGAAGGTCTAGAGCGTCGATGCTCTAAGAAATTGGAGAAGTAGGACAACGCATGGTGGCCAAACTTCGTTCGTAAAACAATGAAAATAATCGGCTCGTTTCGATAAATAATTTTCTGTTACTGTTTCTCTGAATTCCAATGAAGCTTCGATCTAGTAGGATTGAATGCACTTCTAAAGGATTGTAAAAAATAGAAGATTTACATATAGAACGAAACCTTTGTACCAAAACTTATACAAATCATACAATAAAAGATAGTGCACGAACACACCGCTTTCAGGCACACAATTTTCTCAATTTCCACATTGCAATGACAAATTGAAGAATAAAATGTACGCTTGTCAAGCACAAAAGAAAGATAGAATTTAATAAAACAGAAAGAACTAAACTTATAAATCTAAATTTTTTATTCGTTCTTGAAACAAGCATATTAATTTGAGTTATCTCCAGCCTATTGAAATAGAACAAGTTTGTATAGTGTAAAAAACGTTTTAGCAAAAAAAAGGCGATTTTTCCTGAAAGAAACGTGTGATTTCCTTCGAGAAAAAATGCAATTGCATCTCGCAGATGCGTCGTTGCTGTTACGGGAGTAAACCTCGTTAAACTACTCAACTTTCTTCTCTACGGTTTCTTTCTTCGATGGAACAGACGAGACGAACCGTCCCAATTGCACGAAGCGTACTATATATTTCTATAAAAGACTTGTCAGTCCTCGGAAAATTGCATTAAACTGAACGCAGCGCGTTAAGAGCCACAGGAACGGGTCATCCGTGTAAATCATCCAGTTCCGGCCCCCGATGTAATGGCGCAATGATAATATCGAGTTACACGGAGACACGAATTAGTAATGTGCAATTTACATGCGCGACAAAGTAATTTTCAGGAAAGGGGACGCTCCGATACTTAGCATTTAATGGCTATTAGACGACCTCGAGCCTCCTCGCGCACTCGTGCGATACAAAATGACCCCTACTGTAACAAAGAGTTACACATCGTGTTTCGAGTATCGACACGCTAGATATTCATATTTTAAGATTCGACGCTCCGAGGACTTGTCATCTACTCGATATACCGTCGTATTCGCGATCGCGGTGTACTAGATTCGTGCTTTGATTTTGTGTTTCTCGTTAAATTAGCGAACAATTGGAATAACTAAATAAGAGTACAATAACTTTGTCACTCAAACTATATTCTTAGAAGCAAAAGAACCACAGTGAATACTAGAACGCTTACAGAGGAATGAAACTTCCTGAAGTTAGGGGTGCATTCGTGCCCTAAAGCGATATTATTAATGGACGAATCACAATGTTTTCTTCGACTATAAAAATCCTACCAAGTCAAATTTCTAATAAAACGTAAACATTTGCTTTCCCCGAATATCCGTTATAATTCGTGGAACTTTCCATCGATGTTACGATGCACAGTTCGAATCGACTACGGGTAAAAGGTTTTACTCTTTCCACTTCAAATAGAACGTATAAACGATGTCCGATGAAACAAGAATATGAAAACACGAAAACATCGGTTTTTCCAATATGTCTGCTCATCTGCCTGGAACGAAGCACGAAGTAGAAACCTCTCGTCCTGGATAAAACGACTCGCAAAAGGAACAAAATCCCGCGCGGCTCGCGTGCGATATTTACATAGAAAGCCCGTAACAGAGACCTGTTCCCCGTGTCATAGTGGAAACCACGACGTCCGCAACCAGCGGGAGGCGTAGTTCGTTGAACTTTTTCACGACGTAACCGTCTAATTAGCGTCGGCGTACAAAGTGGAGTCGCGCGAGCACGCCGGGAACGTGACGTCACGTATTTATAAATAATTGTCAGTACGGGAAAGCGTGTATCGTCACGTTCAATGCCGCACGGTCGTTCTCGTTCGCCGTCTTGTAATTTTATTCGCGTCGGAATGGTATTCCTGATGACGCCAACGATGAACCGTCCTTCAAGAACACGCACCCCTCACGTTCCTCCCTTCGCTACGTTTCATTTTATTAAATCCTTTTCACTTTTCTTCCACGGTCGCGACCGTAGGAAAATTTCAACGCCACCTCCTCCATTTTTCATCGTCGTATTTAATACCTCGATTACACTTATCTATTCGTTTACTAACGTATAATATATTATGTATAGTATTGTATAATAATTAGACTGCGGATCTTTAGGCAGATTCATATTTTTATTAATAGTTCGTATTTGTACATTCGTATCTCACTTGAAGATATTTTTTATATTTTTATATAGGGTGTTCGGCCACCCCTGGGAGAAATTTTAATGGGAAATTCTAGACGCCAAAATAAGACGAAAATTAAGAATACTAATTTGTTGTTTGAGGCTTCGTTAAAAAGTTATTACCGTTTAATTTTCCGCCTGCAGAACGGCAATCTGCGAATAGGCTTTTGTTTAAATTTTGAATCATTAAAATCCTCCCATCCGTACAGGAGTTATGATGTTTTAAACATACGCACGAAATTTCAGTAGAATAAGTTTTGGTCAGACATTATAGTTTTGGTAAAAAATTTTTTTCTCGAAAGTGCGTAGGATTTCAAGGGTATGTCTATTGACCAAAAATTATTGTAATTGACCCTCGCAACCGAAAATAATTTTTTTACAATGATTTGAAATTTTTTAATTTCACCGAAAAATTTGTCCACTTACTGAATTTTTTTTTCGAAAGTGGATAAGATTGCGAGGGTATGTCTATTGACCAAAAATGATTGTAATTAACCCCTGCAGCCAAAAATAATTTTTTCAAAACGATTCAAAATTTTTTTTCTTTACCGAAAACTTTAGGCACCTACCCCCTGTCGATTTCCCTTAAAAATTCGTTTTTTATTTTTAATAATTTTGTTTGACGCCCTACAGAAAAGTTGTCTAATACTTTTTTGTAGGTACCCATGAGCTCTACTTCAGAAAAAAGTTTCATTGAAATATATTCACAATTGCAGGAGTTATGGCTGTTTAAAAATTGGACCATTTTTATGGGGTTTTTCTCATTTTGCGGGGTCATGGACCAACTTTTCGAATATTTTTGCGATTTGTACATATTCTATACTAAAATACGCATTGTTTGCTTTTTTAAACATTAAAATCGTCCAATCCGTTCAGAAGTTATGACGTTTTAAAGATTCGCATGATAATTCGGGCAGACATTTCTGGCCAGAAATTATATTTTCGGTAAGGAATTTTTTTCTCGAAACTGAGTAGAATTTCGGGGGTATGTCTATTAACCAAAAATGTTTGTAATTGACCCCCGCAACCGAAAATAATTTTTTTACAATGATTTGAAATTTTTTAATTTCGCCGAAAAATTTGTCCACTTACTGAATTTTTTTCTCAAAAGTAGGTCGAATTTCGAGGGTATGTCTATTCACCAAAAATTATTGTAATTGACCCCCGCAACCGAAAATAATTTTTCCAAAATGATTTGAAGTTTTTTAATTTAATTTTTTAATAACTTTTCAACGAAGCCTCAATCAAGAAATTGATATTCTTGCCGAACACCCTGTATATCAAGTGCATTCTGTAGTTTTTTGAAAATAAAAATTTCCAAAGTCTAATAACAATGCCAAATATACGTTAAAAATAACGATGAATTAATCCATAGATACAGAAATTTGTGATTTTGTAGTTTGCATTTTTTGGAGATAAAAACTTCGCGAAGCAGGTTTTGCGAAATTATAATACAAAGAATTACCAAAAAAACAATGATCGATTGAAAACATTTATCGCGGATAACGAACGTGTTACAGTGATTTACGATAGCTGTTATCAGAGAGCACGGTATCGAGGGGATCGAACCAAATAAAGAACGCGGCGAATGAATTTGATAAATTAAGAGAGACTAGGCGAACAATCAAGGCAACGCTCGGTAACAGTGAATCATCTAACGAGGATGTAAGTACGCGTCACTTTGACGTACACCGACGGTGTAGAATTATCGTAATCTTAGAACGTATCTTCGTATGGGAAGAGGATTTAACCGTTTCAATGCTACCAGGACGCGCGGCGCGCGTAATTTAATGAGGCCACGAACGAAGAGGCTTTTATTTCTCGAGACGGCCGCGTCCGCGGCGAATAGAATGCATTTTTCAACGGTTATGACATTGCGTCTTCGCGCTATCGTGGGATTTTTATACGACCAGCGAAAGAGAATTTCGAATCGCGTATAATACTTCGTTCAATTCCGATGTCGAGGATTCTGTTAGAGTATCTTTGTCGATCGTTCAAAGAAAAAGCTGACGAAACTGGTTTCAGAATTTTCTTGGTATCGATGATCTGTAATTTCTACCCTATTCTTTGTAAATAGTGAAACACCAGATTGATTATTTTCTTCTGTTGTTTTCATAATACTATTAAATAGTTAACAGTTAATAGTTGCGCTCGAGAAATCAGTTTTGATGACTTCCTTTAAGTTATGTACCGAAAGAAACGATCACTGTTTGAAAATTCTCTACCACAAGAATTTCTAAAGAAAAAAGCAAATTAAAACGCCTGGAATCGAGAATAAACTTGACGAATCGTAATTTCCATGATATAAATTAATTAACGCTCTGCACGTTCTTTATTATCTAATAAAACATCCATCAAGGGATTTTGTAGTTTAGAAGAGGATATTTAGAAACTCTCGAAGCTTCATAAAACACCTATAGCAAGTCTTTTTTGTTCAAACGATAGACTGGAATCTATTAGACAGGAATTGACAATAAATCAGATCAGAAGTGATTGTCTATCGCCAAGCTATTGCTACAGGTTAACTATCGCTATACATCCTTTTATTATCTAATAAAACATCCCTCAGGGATTTTGTAGACCAATAATGTGTATTCGCAAACTCCTGGCGCCTTGTTTCGTATTAAAAGTACTTTTTGCTTGAAAAATACTTAAACGAGAATCCACGACAAACAAGACACACTCTTTACTATCTAATAAATTACGAATCAGAAACGATTTTGTGGTTCGACGAGAATTGTTCACAAACGAGTACTTTTTGTTCAAAGGATAGACTGGAACCAACAATAAACCGGATCAGGAGTAATTGTCGACTATCACGCTATTGGCACATACAAACACTATAGCCCCTATTTATTATATAGTGAAGCACCCATTATTAAAAGTCCTTTTTATTTTATGGATGACTAAACATAAGTCAATAGTGAACCAGACCAGAAATAATTGAACACGACCACGCTGTTGATAATAAATACTGACTAATAACAAGGCTATACTATATACCCTAGTTATCGTCTAATAAATATTTAACCCCACACATATTAGATAAACGCCACAATATCTTTTCTATCGACAAAAATATTTGATTTCAATTCCTAGTCTTTACGAACGTTCCTTTGTTATTTAAAAATGACCAATAATAGGTAGAAAACACTTATAAATAAACTTGTCGTTTGGTTTGTCAAAGAATAAATAAATAAATAAATTGTCGTTCCTTTTGAAGAAAGAAAATACCATAATACACGTATAATGCTTGTTAAAATCTCCAAACAAACCGATAATTATTATCGAACCAACGAGTTATCAGTTATTCACTGACAGAAACAAACGTTTATTTACGAACGTTTTAATCCTATTGTCAGTTATATTCCAATAACAAAGTTCATCGATAATTAACAACGTAAAGATAAAAAACTTTTTTCGATGAGAAAGATATTGTAACGTTTATTCGATAGTCAACGAGGAACAAAACAATTGCAACACTGTGCCACATTATCAGATGATAAATAGGATATATAACCTTAATTAATCTGCCAACAACGTGGTCGTGTTCAATTATTCCTGGTCTGGTTTACTGTCAATTTATATCTAAGTATCCATCAAGCAAAAAGAACTTTTAATGCAAGAAGTGTTTATGAAATTTTAAGAGTTTCTGAATAACCCTTATCGAGCTAAAAAAATCCTGATGGGTACTTTAGTAGATAATAAAGAGGGTGCACAGCTTTATTTAATGGTACCAATAGCGTGGTAGACGACAATTATTCCTGGTCTGGTTTATTGATCATTCGTGTCTAGATATTTATCAAGAAAGAAAAACTTTTAATACAAGAAGTGTTTATTAAGCATTAAGAGTTTCTAACCAACCTAACTAATTTGTTGGACTACACAATCCCTGATAGATGCTTTAGTAGATAATAAACAGTGGCTATTATTTACTATATTTAACTATTTTTGTCAACTAATTTTCTTGCGATCGTGTGGGAAATTATATATCGAAGGAGACTCACCCTTCTGGATTTTAATAAATGTTTAGTGGCTATTCCGCACGAGTTTATGGTTTGAACAAAATAATATGTGCCCATAATTATAAAAATGATCCGAGTTATATATTTCTTGTTTCGAGCTATTTAAAGGAATACATTTGAATAAATTAAAACATATTTCTATATATTACGTAATATTTTAATTTAGAATTTTATTAGTATGTATACGAGGCATTTATTTTTATTTTCGATTACTAATTTAACAACCGAGCTTCTGAAAGATTATTTTGCTTATGGATCGAAGAAGTTTTACTAACTCCTATTTCTTGTGACATTCCCATTGTCTCCAGAGTAAATAATTATTTAAACCAATGTTGAATTTCATACGCAGTAAGCTCGATACAAAAATCAATCTTCTAATTATAAATTTTCACTTCCTGTATGCGTAGACATAAGTTCTAGAAACTACTTGTATTGAGATAAAATTGAGACTAGTTAGTCAGCACAGAGAAGAAGAGATATACCTTCCATACATGATAAAAAGACAATATATATAATAGATTAACGAATAGAATTATTCTCCCTTATAATTCCCAATATAGGAGATATACAAAATTGCTAAACGTCTGCCAGTGTCTTTTCAAATAATAAATAAATAATTAAATAGGAAAAAGGGGGATGTGTTGTTTGTAAACACAGCTAACGTCCGCGATACCGGGACGTGAGTGGACGATACGGCGTCGCGCTGATTACTGCTAATTGTAACGACGATAATAGTGATCAGGGATACCGCGGCACGTGCTTTCGGTGAAACGTAAACGTTGCACGGTTGTCGAAATCGCGGCTAGCAGCCCATCAATTACGGGACGTACATAAATCCAACCGGCGCGACCAAGCTTCCACACGATGCGCGAGTCGGGACGACGACTGAAATAGGCGTCCCGTGAAACTAGTTTTTACCGTAAATCCGCGGACGAAGCGGAGTCGGAAGAGTCCGGGGATAGGACTGACCACGAGCGCGACCTTCCGCGACAAAGGGACTCTCCGTCGTCGTTGGCGCAAAAATAAATCCTACCCGCTTATAGAGCACCGCAGCCCCGACTCCCTCTCTCGAAATAGTCCTCGAGAAACGTAGTGCCGAGTTTGGATTACGATCGTATCATAGAATCCGGCTTTTTTACTTCGTCCGCTCGAGAGTGCATCCTTGATCGCGATCGGCAAAAATAAGATGGTTTTTACAGAATGTTTTTCCCCTGGAAAACTATCAGAACGATTTGATGTTTCAGTGGAAGACCGTAGGAGCATCTTTGCTATATCTTGACATTTTTTGAAAGATACTTTATTAGGCTAAACCGATGACGGTTGTAACATCGTGAATATCTCAAAATTATATTTATATAAATAGCATGATATTAAACAACTGTACAATGAAGGAAATAACTTTTTCATACCTGAAAGTTAACCCTTCTTGCTACTTTAAAATCATAATTAAATGCTCTTTTTAGCACTAGTTGCAATAGTAAGTGCAATAGTTTTTATGCAATCTTCTAAATTTCAAGTTTTACAACCATCATTGGTCTAACCCATTGTTCATATGTTTAAAGTAATACGAGTAATCGTCAATGTCAAACTATTTATAGAAGTAAAAAGTAGTTTCGATATGATTTGTTTAATCAATATCAACGTTTCAGCGAATTTCGTAGCTCTCTGCAGATCAATGAACTTTAAATAGCAAGTTTGATTGTGAAAAAGTAGATTAAAGTGGCATTAATGGTATCGTACGATAAGAATCGAAAATAGCGACAAGAATGGATCAAAGATACTGATAAATCATACTTGAAGAAATTGAATTTACATAAATACTTATGTAACTTACATTAGTTACTTATAGTCTGCGACAAAAGGATCGGTTCGCTGGGTTTTATTGTACTTTCTATTACACAACCATATGAGATCCAATAACTTTGTATTCTTAGCTATATCCAAGGACATAGTCGAGATAATACTCGACAGGAATTACTTACAGTCACTTTCTATGGTGTGAATGTAATATTACGCAAAAGTGAGTCCTTTTTGGTGTTTCAAAAGGGATTGTTGCAATAAACAAAGAGTCAATATATCAAAAATTTATAATTTAATCTTTACTCTTGTTTGAGACTTATTTACAGGAAAGGGTTACAGCATAGTAGCCGAAACGTTGATATCAATTAAACTAATACAGACGGTGGATTTTCGATACGAGTCAATTTTATGAATATATTAGGTCATTCTATAAGTTCGTCTGAAATTGACAAGGATACAATTTGTAATTTAATAGAAAACAAACATAATTTGTCAGTTCAGGAGATTTCTGAAATTTTAAACATATTAACATCAACAATTCATACAAACTTGAAACAAATAGACATTATGTCAAAGCTCGAAGTTTGATCGTACTTGGGCCCGATTGCACGAATATTTTTGTTAACATACAATAAAACCAAGCCTAATAAGAAATAAAATATAACAATCTTCATTAGTGAAGAGCGTTGAGCTATATTTTTAAATAAAATATCAAAGAAGTAGCAAGGATACTTCTGTCAAAGGAAAGAGAGTGTAAAATATTGTTGTAGTAAAAAACGAACGTATACGACCTAACATTTAAAAATAAAAAATGAAATCAATCTTCCCATCAATGTGTAAGAAACGGAAAGTTCCGTCGAGAGAATATTGGTATTTCTAGAGTGAAGGTTTACGTCGGATTCGACTCGTCCAAGCACACCCTCCGAATTGAATCGTATTAACCGATCGATTATACCTTCGAGATATCGCGCGGTGCACTGGCCAGGCTCGCGTCGTGCTCACCGAGACCGTTCGTATACTCTCCTCAAGGTCACGGTCTTCAAGCAGGGGCTGGATGCACAGCGTTGTCAGTGAAAACTAGCCTTCAGACCGCAGACATTCGCGCATTTAAGGCAACAGGCAACGATCTTGCTCGCGCGTACGATCGCGTCCCTTCTCCGTTGCACGCGTACGCGGGTCTGGTCGCGTTTAAGTAATTAATTCGACGTGGCCGATTCGCGTTCGTCGATACCACGAGCGGAACGTGAAATCGATCCGGTTCGTTGAACCTCGCCGGATGAAGGAAAGAACCGTCCGCGATATAAATAATTCCGGACGAAATTATTGGCAGTCAGATCGGACGGGAGAACGACAAAGGCGTGCTCCGCAGCTGGTCCGTCTGAAAAATTAACCGAGTCGTTCTCGAACATGGCGGGGAGAGGGTAGATCTCTCGAGAGAGAGCCGCTTTTCAAGTTATCGGAATCGAAAAAGAGTAACGAAAGAGAGGAGGCGACCGCGCCGTTGTCCGAGCCATTGATCTCTCGACGGAGAGAGGGATCGCCGCTTTTTCACCGACGTTTCCACTACTCCGGTACGTCTACCCGGCGTCGACTGGAAGAACCGAAGTCGATTAACCGAACATAAATACGTCTTGCTATGGACAACCTAAGCTAAGGACAACATCGCGATAAACGCGCAAACCGACAGTCAGAGTTACAATAGTTTTATTTAGTCTTTACCGAGCGATACAAAGCTACTACTTCGACGTTTCCATCTCCTTTCTTGGTACTCTTCTTTTACGGTGGACCTCGAGGAACTACTACGCAATTTCGATCCTGCTTTTAAAATGCTCAAACGCTGCGCATTCCCTGCCCTTAAATACGAGTGGCCACGTCGTCAGCCAACTTCTAGCATACCCCAAGTTATCAGCTACAAAATTCTTTATATTCTACGATACAATATATATTTTTATATTCTACTATACACGTTTTATACGTTGCAATTATTTAACATGGAAATTTAAATTTAACTAATGTCCCGTGCCCGAAAAACGCTGATCTCATAGTTCTTATAAAATGTTGAAACGCTGTGCATTCCCTGCCCTAAAATACGAGTGGTCAGCCATCTTCTAATAAACAGCAAGTTATTAGCTACTAAAGTGTTTATCTTTTTATATTCTATAATACACGTTGCAATTACTCAACATAGCAATTTAAGTTTAATGTCCCATGTCCGAAAAACACAGATCTGATTTGCAATTTCGTTTTATAATTTCGTAAAGTCTTTGAATCTAGGCAACATATACAAAAGCGTTTTATAGATGTCCAAATAATTAAGAAATTATTTTCTCCTGCACAAATAAGTTCACTCTCGTATAACAGTTCGCGACTAAAGAAGACGTATTCTGCGTCGATCAAAATTACAAGGATAATCGGGAGCAACAAACGGCTACTTTTTATTCGTTCTAAATACGTAAAAGCGGTCGGCCCGTTGGACTTGCATCCTACTCGGTGGCGTCCGTCCGTCGTTTTAATATTCGCCTTACATTTCCCGTGCTCGGAGGATACGCGCGCTTACGAAAACAGCGCAAAAACCCGCTAATCCTGTTTCGTTCGGGACGTCGTTACACGGTTGCAAGAATTATTATCATTATTGATTTTTATCGATGAGACCGCGGCGAGGACTCGTTACCCGTACCGTGGACGAGGCCGACACCCTCCGAGCAATGTCTATCGTTTTTCCCGGTTTCAACATCCGCGTCAAATGAGTACTGTACCGAACGCGTCATTATCGGCACAAAGTTGCAACGCTTGTTTCTTTTCACGTACAGGATGTTTATCTGCAGTCAGACGATTCTCCGTAACAAAATAAGGAGCATCGTTTCGATCTCGATTTGAAATCTGCCTATAATTAGTTGCAGTATTTTACAAAGGCAACAAAATGGTCTTACAAGTCCAGATGTATATGAAAGGATTAACGAAATACGAAGTGTCTGTACCCTAAGAATCAAATTTCAATTTTAAGTAAAAATGATTAAACGTTATCATTATTTATAAATTAAACTACAGAGCTCCTGTGTTTACAGAGACAATTGAAGCCATTGCTGGTACTATATTTGCCGCCAATTTATAAAATATTAAAGTTATTAAAAATACGCGTATCGTAACTGTTTTTGATACATTTAATCTCTTATCATTTTTTCACGTATAAATCAAATTTAAATTTTAAGTAAAAATGCTTAAATGTTATCAAGACATTAGAAGACCTTATAACGGTATCTCTACTTTGGAACAACGAAAGAAATAGCTCGAAACTAAATGAAAGAAAATAATCACTGTTACGTACATCGACTTCAAACGTCCCATTATTATGCAACGTGATATTAATAATTAGAAAAACAGCGACGAATAAAAGTCAGCGTCGACTCATTGGGCTCGTTTCCGAAGCCACGAACGAGATCGAAAGTGTGACGAGAACCGTGGACGGTACAGTTTCGGATCGAGGCCCACTCTCGCTTTTTCGCGACGAAACAAAACGATAATAAGAGTGCCCGTGAAAAGAGCGACGCGCATTCGCGTGCACGTATACAGAGACAGGAAGCTGGCGCGCAAAAAAGCAGAAAGCAATCACGATCAGGCCCGAATATGGGCGAGTAAGGTCAGGGTGCGAACGCAGCTGAGAACGAGGAATGCCATTACGCGCGTTTCGAAGTCGCCGCTCGCGCGGTTCGCCCCCTCTTCGCCTCTCTTCACGCTCGCGATCTTTCTTTTGTCAAACGTTTTCTAAATGTTAACGGCCAGAGACAACACTCCGGTGGAAATCCCCCCACGGAGTAATTTAACTCGGCCGTGAAGATCAGTTTCGTCCACGTCGAGTCCGGAGTAGATCTCGCGCGTCGTCGATCAGCCGTGTCTGGTTAGGTTCGGGTATAATCTACTTAAGTCTCGATTGGCTAACTTTCGAGCTAGATCACACTTTCTACGACCGATATACGGTATTGCACAATTCAAGAACTCGTATCGAAAGAATCAGACAATGTTTATATCGAATTGTTTATTAAAAAGGTATATTGTTATTATTTAAAGTCTATTTCTCTCTTGCGAGTATTTATTAAATGGTTGTAGTGTTTTGAAGAATTTTGACTTCAACTTGAGAGATTAGATTAAATGTAAACTGTATTTATTACGTTGATTGAAAAAAATGTTTAAATATTGTTAGGGTGCAAGAAGGCACTATATGTTTGGCAAACAGATTTCAAAATTGTCACTGCAATTTAATAAAGGGAAAATTTAGGTTGAAATACAAATTTTATTTTATCTTTTCAAATAGAAATTACTCTGAATCTGTAAATACGACGATCAACTTCTTTTTAAATGAACATGCCAGTTCTTTCATCGAAGAATTTAATAGAATAACGCAGGAAAAGAGATTCTACTATTCAATTTATAATAGAAGAATTAACAAACAACGTAACTGAAATATTAAATAATATAGGAACGTGAAACTACAAATAAATTGAATTTACGAAAGAACAAATTTAGAAAATTAAAAAGGGTTTTATTTACTCGTGAAAAGAAATTCAAAGTTTTCGGTTCCGATCATGGATATTAATTTTATACTGTATTCATAAACAAATAAATTCTTCGAAAAGAGCCAAATTAAATATTCCAAGGCGAAAAACGTTAAGAGTAATTATATCCCTGAAGGTTGAAGTTTATTTAATGGTAGCCATTTGAAACTCGTATTATTATTTACGAATTAAACTGCAGAACTCTTGTGTGCACAGAGACAATTCCTTGAGAGTCAATTAGAGTAAATTTATAAAATATTAAAGTTAGTAAAAATACACATATTAATCTCTCGTCATTTCCTTATGTACTTCTATTATTGTTTCAAACGAATACAATAACGGTCTGTATAACTGAAGAGGACCAGTGGAAACGCGATTGTTGCTAAATAAAATTTGACACGTTGCTTACATCCTAGCAGCATCTTACCAATCGATATATTGCTCCCTAGATTTCCCCCTATAAATGCTATTTATTTTCAATTGTTCGAGTGGTGTAAACCTCGCGGACCCAGTGGCGCCTCTCGTCCAACGATGGGAATTTCGCGTGATTTCGGGCCCAGCCGAACGGAAAGGCAGGACGACAGGGTCCCGCCACCGTGTTACGTGCGGACGCGCGTTTAAAAGCGGCCAGCGATGCGCGCTGGATATATATCGCGTGTTTCGAGCCGAGTGCAACGCGGGCCGAACCGTGAGCGCGCACGGCGCGGCGTGCATCGCAATGCAGCGCAGCCAGCATAAAACAAGCTGCCATACATGGGGCGACCGTCAGCCGACTCCGGGTTATAGCAGGACCAGCTAGCTCCGAGCTTCGGAGCGAGACGGACCTGGAAAACGGACGCAGGGGGACGGAGAAAGAGAAACGAGGTTGGCGAAGGGGGGACCGAGGTTCCGAGGATCGAACGAGAGGAAGATTACGAGGATGGTAGAGAGGGAAAAAGAGGGAATCCGGATGGAAGGAGGAAGGGACGGAGGATAAAGGTACGAGAGAGGGCAAGTGGAAGAGGAGGCCAGACCGAGGGAGAGACTGCGGTAAGAAGCGGAAAGAGAAGAGTGGTTCAGGGGAGAAGAGACAGACACGAAGGGTGGAAGGACGAGGAGAGACAGAGACTCGGTGTACCGTGTTATCCGCGGGTACATGCGCACTCTGGGGCCGTGTTCATGAAACCGGGCCTCTCCTCGAGATAAGCCCGACTCGCTGCTCGCGCACGGGAAGCACGTGAAAAGGTCTCGAAGGTCCTCGACACCCTCGGCTGGACGTCGATTTTCGACGAACAATTCTGACGAGGACCAGCTTATCGTGTTCGCGATCGCGAGTAATTGGATAGCCGAGCGTGGTGGTTTATTATCGAAGGAAGTTGACCGATCAGCGATAAGCCAGAGCACGACACCCGCTGATGACGGAGATCGTTTGTCAAAGTCTGACCCAATTCTGGCGCTGACTACTTGACCGATTTACGAAATTCTAACGACCGACGTCCGCTCGCGAGTTTTCCGCTCGAAAGTCGATATCGAGAAGGAGTGCTCGTTTGCACGAGCAAGCGGAAGTTGCGTCGTACCATGCAAGGTCGGCTACCAGGTGTCCGTGTGGAGGAACCCTTACTCTCAATGTTGTGTCCACCGAAGATTCTTACTCTCGATAGCGACTCTCGAGGTCAAAACTCTTCGGTGAACATCGGGTACGGTAAAACCCTGATTATCCGAACAAATCGAAACACCGTTCGAATAATCGAATGTAACTTCGTTTTCTTACGAAGATCGATTTTGAAGTATTGAAATTACGACACGAAAAACTCGTTTAGCTAAGTTTCACCGAGGAGGATTCCAAGGACAAAAACGGTTAAAACAATTGTTAAATATATGCCTTAAGGGCTATTACTGCTATAGAATTTTATTTAATGACAACCATTTTGAGAACCATATACTCCTATAATTATTAACACGCTACCGTCGTTCAGATAAAAAGCCGTTCGCCACTAACCACGCTATATTTATGATATTCTTATTAGATGCACGATTCTAATTATAAATACAAATTAAATATAGTAAGTGTTTTCAATACGGTATCTCTTTTGGATCATAGCGCTATCTGTTCTTAGGGGTCGCTACTTTTAAAAAACAGTGGCGTAGAAAAAAACGCAATGGATAGATTCATGGGAATGAATTTACAGTACATTTGTCGCATTAACCCATCAAATTTAAATAAAGAGAAAACAGCTGTCGGGCAATCCATTTATCATTCGAAGCGAGAGCACGATTATCCTTCGAAACGTTCTATACTTACGATAGACCAATGGATTCTAAAGAACGGTATATTTAACACTAGTCGCGGATAAAAGACAATCCCCTCGGTCATTAGCCCTTTCCCTGACCAGACCTCTCTAACTTGGATCTCAATTCCGTGCTCGCGTGCGCGCTAGAACGCCGATTATTCACGCCCACACGATGCACCGTGCGTACACGCTGCCCTCTCTCTCTCTATCTAACAATTAATCTGCCATTAAAGGGAACGCAAAAAATGCCTTCGCTGAATATAACGACGCGTCTCCCTGGAGCAGTAAACGCCCGCTAGTTTACAAGCATCGCGCGTGCGAGCACACTTCCGCCATTCGGGAATCGATACTTAACTCATTTGCATCGTTAGTGCGTACTTTTCCACGATCATTATCATCACACCGTACATTAAAAATTATTCTTCAATTCACCGATAACGGTACAGTTTTTATTGCTGCATATTATGCAAATTTGAGCTCTGCCTACTAGTTGTCGCAATATAATTTAAAATTTCTTTCTTTCTTTATGAAACTATTGCACATAAAAGTTTCAAACCTTGTGCTGTGCGTCTGTGAGAAGTTGACTTGCTCCGCCCATCCCCACCCCCATTGTACGACCCATGCGTCATTGGACTCGCCAAGCTCTAAACTAAAGTGGGGATGGATGTAAGTGCCAATCAGACCCGCATTCCTTCCGCTAGCCAACTTCTTGCTAACGCACAGTACATACCGTTATGTTAATTTAATAATATTGTAAGAATATCAGTTAATACATCAGCGAAAATAAAAGGCGAAAGAAAGTTTGAGCGAAGCAAAGTGTATCGAGTGTCTTTTTCTATTCGAACCAGTAGCGTTATAGAAATTTCTATCGGTGTGGTATCGGATCGAATAAGCTCGACGGTCAAGGTGTCGATCCGCAATTAATTAGACAAGAAAATCGCGCATTTTATCACGATGACTGGTGGGTCGCGACGTCGTCGGCGCGCGTCGCAACGCGTGTGCCGCGCGTGCATGTCCCTCTAGCGGGCGGCGTTCGCGCGCGACGGCGAATCGCCGAACGCGAGCGAGCGCGAGCGAGTGATTAATTCGACGCGTACAACGCCGTCGACTGTACGGTTCCGCGCGGCGTTTCTTCGCCGAGATCGAATTCCCCGTAACCTTGTAAAGCGGCGGTTACACGGCGTTATACATATCGGCGAAGGTGTCGAAGCCGCGCGACTACACGCCCACGCGCCAAACGGACAGATGGATTGGACAGATACATACGCTTATTGGCTTTGGGAGCGCGTTGCCTCGACTATCTCCTTAGCACCGGGGGGATTAATTCACGCTCGAAGAACGGAAGTGCTCGAAGACGGCGAGAATTTCATCGACCGCGGCGACAACTTCCCACACTCTCGAATTAATGAAAACGGAGACACCTCTCGTTCGCGTTGCGGTTCACGGAGTTGTCATTGACGAGGCAACGTGCTCTGTTTTATTAGGTCAGCTACTACCGATGGAAGTAATTTAGCTCTTTGCGGTTCCGAGACTCTTTTCTTTATATAACGTTTCGCAATTCAGCTATTTCCACTCGCAACCGACGACTCGTGTGTATTTCCTCATCGCCAGAGACATTATCGGAGACATTTTTTCTGTAATATTACGCGATTCAGCTATTTCTACTTGCAATCGACAGCTTACGATTTGGGTTTGCTCTGTTTCTCTCTCGCAAAGAGTCGGAAAACCCGATTTATCGGGTTCGTGGATTTCAGACCGATGGCGTATTCATGGAGAAGTCTTCCTAGCGGCTCGTCCCGTCCCGATCCTCTCAACGTGACAAATCGAATCGAGGCCAAAGGAACGGTCGACGAGCAAGACCGATGAATAGAGGAGAGGATCTGTCGCGTTTAGGTCGATCTGTACTTTTTCTGCGACCTGTCTGGACGTCTTCGTCGTTCGCGGATCCAGATCTCACCGGATCTAGAGAGTCACCGGTTCACCGAGACGCGCTCGATCGAGTTATTTTAGACACGGTTCCACGCGAAACGATCGATCGCGGTTCACCGTTAGCTCTTTTTGTCGTTCCTCCGATCGACATTCGACGAGTTCGCGCTGCAAATTCAGAATCGATGACTCGTGTAAACACGAGAAACGAAGCGAGATCGTGCATCCTGGAATTGCTTTTTAGTTAAGTGCAATAGAAACGTGTAAAAACTTTACGACGGCGTTAATGCGAGACAAACGGTTTATTGTTCGGGGAATTTATCCAGTGGGACCGTTTCTGTTCGAGAGTAGAAGTTCAAGACGACAGTTTTGGTAGGGTTGGAATTACGCGTCGAGAGTAATATATTGCTTATCGCTCGTATCCACCGGAGAAATGTCAAGGTTGCTGTAACATTCTCGTTAATAATGCGATATAAATAGCGGTCGGGCTGGTTCTGATGTTAACCGCAAATGACGGAGAAAGGGAAGAGACGGAGATGATTTTTTTTTATTCCTTAAGTGCAACCGACAGGTCGCTTTTCAAGGAATACCACCGGTGATATTACTCCGTCGGTGTTTAATAATTTTCACGAAAAAACCTCGATACATATACAGGGTGTCCCAGCATCAGTGGTACAACCAGGGAGGGGATTATTTTAAATAAAAAAAGAAATCAAAATTAAAGAATAAAATGTTTTCATTTCAGGCTTTGTTGTTGAAAAAATTGATTTTAAATATTCACTGGGTACATGTGCATTTAACTATGTCTTAGATGGATAGATCTCGCTACAGACTTTTATTATATTTTCTGCACTTCTGCACACTCACGTTGACAAAACCTCCTGAACACGTATTACAATTTTCTTTATTGTCTTGGTATGTTATTGTCTTTGATTTTGGACTATGGTCCCCCCAGATTTGATACGTATATTCGTACAAAAAGAACATAAAAATTCAAGGAGCTATCTTTTTTAATATTTACATTTTCTGATTGTCCAATAACTGATAATTCAAGCAAAAATATAATCATTACGTTAAAAAGAATTCAAAGTATAAAATAAACATTTTCCGTGCAAGTCGTTGTTTTTTAAATAAGTGACGTTGATATGACTTTTCAAATATGTCTGTTCAATACTAGTTACTTCTACTTATTACTTTTTAACTAATTCCAACTATTATAATTAGACTGATGTTTATGCATTTATGGGAAATCTTAATTCTCAAACAACTATAGAATACACTTAACGTACTAAAATATAAAAAACACTTAAAGTAAGATACGAATAATTATATTTAGGGGCTGTAACAACCCTCTACAAAGGTCCAATTTCATTAATACTATTAATAAAAATATGAATTTGTATAAAGATCCAGTCTAATTATAATGGTTAACGAAAGACAGACAATGCCATTCAATGTTTGAGAGCATCGATACAAGTAGAAACAACGAATAATGGACAGACAAGTAGATCGACTCGCTTACCACGCGTACCAGACGAATTTTCAGAACCCATTTTTCTTTTTTAACAATACTTCTGTACGTAGATATAACCGAACCATTGATGCAATTTCAGAATTACTGAATCCTTGTTAGATGAAAAATCTCAAAAGCAACAATCAAAAAGCACCGGCTGACGCAAAGATTTCCACTGTCGAGAAAAAGTAAAAAATTTGTGCGCTTACATGACGTGAAATTCTATCAGTGAGTGAATGGAAGTACGTCACGGCATTTTCGCAAAAGGAAAGACCTCGTGCTTCCGTTCCCGACCGGAATTTCGAATTCGGGGACGCGAAAAGGCCCCCTAAAGGCTTGATCGCATACTCTTCTCCTGTCGGTACGCATCCCCGCGTGCTTTTTTTTCGTCAACGACCTTAGAGGACAGGGGAGAAGAGGCTCAGGCGAGACTATGATCGGTCGTAGCCTTGAAACCTGTCCCCTCGGGCCCGACGAGCGCAGCGCGGGTTCCTCGATTTACACGGCGCCAGCGCCGAGGTTCGTCGTGGAAATGCGTGCCGCAGCGCATTCTTTTTATTAATGAGCCATCGCGACGAAGGTCGTGCCTCCTGATGATCCTGATTAAACGACGATCGTCCGCCGGCCGAGCAACGCGTCTACCAGAAAGAAATTAATTATTTTACTGGAACTTAATCTCGTTTCTTCTTTCCACGGGCGGCCCATTAATCAACGACCTCGCTACTTTGTTACAAGCGATGAGGCCTTTGTGCAACTGCAGGGTCTGCGTCCGCGGCTAGATTGACGTCACAGTGACATTTACCAGACATTCTACCGTCTTTGCCTGACGCAGAGTTTCTTGGGCATTAAAATAGCTCGTAACTGTAACTTCTAACGAATAACGAACGCGCATGCTTCATATTAATAATTTCTAAATAACCTTCGGACGTAAAAGTGGTTACACGGTTGAAATAGAATTAGAAAATGCTCTCTTTCGAATAGTCGCGGACCGTGGTTTGGTTTGCTGTTCCTTTCTGCGTGTCGCCTCGCTCGCGAGACCAATATGGCCGCCACGATGTTTCTCAACCCTCTCCCGAGCGATCAGAAAGCGCAGACCGTGGCGTTCAAGGCGCATCGAGATATCTGATTATACAAGTCTCGGTTTATAACCGATCCTATTTAGGAAACACCGTCGCCCGGCGTGCTTGTCCGTAAAAAGGAGAGTCTTCCGCGAAAGGGCAAAGGGTCGCGAACGTGTTCGCGTGTTCGTCACCCAACCACAATTTGTCTCTTCGACTTTCGTTGTCCCGCAAGAGTCTCGGTTTTCGTTAGCCACGCCAGTTCCTGTAACGCGCAGCCTTAAACGTACCACCGGAACGACAAAAGTCGGCCGGCGACCATTGGTGCACGCGGTCTTTGTTATTTACGAGCAGCGATACCGAGTATTAAGTAACGCTGCTTTCACTGTCGCCTACACGCCCGTTTGAATTCCTGCCGGTTACTCCCAAATCCGATCGCAACGCGACAGAGTTGTATCGTTCACCTGACGTGCATTGTTCGGTGCTGCTTTGCCAAATCGGTCCTCCACCCACGAGAATCGCGCCGTGAAAATCTTTCTTGCCGTGACTGGCACACCGGGATACCAACCGCTGACCATACCGAAACGGTGCTACCAGTTCGCCAGTTGCTGGCGTTAATAATTCTATTGTGCAACGCGTTAAAGCACGCATCAGGATCCCTGAATGTTACTCGACAAAAATACTTTTCCACCGCGGAAGTGATATTTTAGGTTAAAAGATATTGTGCAATTATCTATGCGTCGAACACTGTCACTGAACTCTGAATAATAATTCCTGAAGACCATCTAGTTCTTAAAAAAACCTACAAACACTTGAATTGCGAATTTTTATTTAAAACTGATAGTTCAACCCGTAGCCTCAACTACTCTGGATTCAAAATGTAATTACTATTAAATGCAAAAAGGGCATCGCTAAAATGTTGTTGACTCCTAACCTCGATAGTTGCTCCCAATGTATAACCGAGAAGGTGCTGGGATGGAATTCCTAGCTGGACAACACTTTCATTATTTCCTTTTTCTCGTTTAATTTCGCAGTTTCTCGCCTGGTTACATCGAAACGCTCTCGTCCAGGTCGCGACCTCGCCCTATAAGGAGCGCTCGCGTTTCCGACACGAGCACGCTGCACCGCCACGACTCGATCTCCCTGCATTTTCATAAATATTTTCACGACTACATTTTCTGCTACTTATGCTAAAAAGGAACGCTAAAATAAGATTTTTCTTAGAAATGCACGTGTTCTTAATTTTTACATCGTAAAAAGTAAACGTTTGTGGAAGAACATCGTTGCAAAGATATTTCTGATTTCGACTACAAGGTAACGCTGGCGCAGCGGGTGTGGTTTTCGCGAACGCAGCCAATCGAGGCGACCGCAGAGGCGCAGTAATACTGTTTCCTCGAGCAGGAATCCCAACGTTACTTTTTCGAACGTTTCACAATTTCACGACCGCTCAACGAGAAAAACTGCACCGCGGGAGACATCCGCGGAACGACGGAGGAATGCGAGCAGATCGAGCCAGAACGAGAGAGGATGCGCGTGCGCGAACACACCGGGATCCCCACAATGGGTAACCTTGAATTTAGCAGAGCGGAAACGACGGCCGCATCTCACCCGGCGATCTCTCTTTCTCTCTAATTACTTTCTCCGAGCCGGTCTATCGCCGTGATCTGGTCTAATATGAGCGAGAAACCACCTTGGCTCCGCGCATGTTGCCGCGCATGACGTAACAGTAACCTACTTCCGCCCCGCGTGTGGTTCATTCATGTACCCATGAAAGAAACGGAACGACGAGAGTAAAACGAGGGAAATAGAACGCGGCCACACAGAGACCGGCCAACGCCGCTCTCATCCTTTTCTTCTCAGACACGCACTTGTGCGTCGGTCGCCGCGGTTATCGCTGCATCTGTTGCACGATACCCAGCCGACTCCGGCTAGGCTCGTTGCATTAGACCAAAAGTGGCGTTCAACGCGTTGGGAACGTGCTCGTATGCCGACACCTTTACGATCGTCCAGCGAAATCGTTAACTTCGTCGCATCTGATCGGTGCCCCGATGCCCTGGTGCGAACCCTCGTCGTGTTCGATCTTCTTACACTTTTAGGAAAAATTTTATTACGAACGGATGCACCCTACGACCCCTAGATATGAAATTTAACAAACGCTATTTTGATCAGAATTACCGCGACTTGTGGTGTATGTATTTGTACCAAAGAAATTAAATTGATAAATACCTGAAAGAACCTATAATACAATGGAAATAAATGTTTATTCATTTTCTTATAGAAAACTACTGTAAATTTTTATTAGAAATTACGAATGGATCATTTTGATCCTTTGGTTTAGCGTTAGACTATCCAGCGGAAGAACACCGAGAAAAGACAAGACAAAAAAAATGTTTAAAGGATAATCCGAGTCTTAAATTGCTATACAGATAAGTACGACTAAACGCCTAAATAAAAATTAAATCCTAGCATGTTCCGACTAAGTTCTACTCCTAATTCCGCGAATCGGTCCGGCACGAAAACACGTGGATTTGCATAAACGTACACGGCCCGGTAATGAGGATCGTTACGCTTGTAAAAATAATCGCCACTGACAATTTCGAGGTCGTACGCAATACAAATTAGGAGCGCGCGGCAAAACGGACGTCGCGAGAGCGTTCATGCGTGCGCATATCCGTCCGTAAAAATGGCCGCGGACGCGCACGCACGCACCTCTGGAAACCCTCGGTCGGACGTGCAACGGCCGTGCTTGCTTCTGGCGGGAATCGTGCGGAGGATCATTTGCGTTCCGCGCGTGAAATAACGCCGGCCTAACGATCGACGCTAATAGCGAGGAGGAAAGGATATTAAGCGTCCCTCCGTTTCGCGCGTGGGAGTATAACTCTTGCTTTTGCTGGAAACGAAGACGAGCCTCGAGAAGTTCGACCACCGTCCTGGGGTCACGCGAGAACGATCCTCTCCGGCTGAACCCTAACCTCCGGAGAAACACGAGAAGCGGAGGAACTCCAATTGTAGTTCACGGACGGTACCAATGATTATCGAGTGGATAAGTATTTAAGTAGACGGACTCTCGACTAGTGAACAGAGAACCATTCCAAAGACGAGACACGCGAGTAAAAGGCACGGGGTAGCTCTAACCTCCAATCTCAATAAGTGTTTTAATATTGGGAATTAAAATATCCGTCTCACTAATGCATCCTTGAAAATTTTTTTATTTATTCTCCTCTAGAAAACTACTAACGTTTTAGAGTGTTCGCGTCGTTGCCAGTAAGTATATTAAAGAAACGAAAGAAAGAAAAGTTTTGTTGTCTTTTATAGCCATCGTAATTCGCAATAATTCTCACGACGAGTGCAGCCTCGCTAAACTCGACGTAAACAACTTATGCGGAGTCAGACTCGTCATTGTACGACAAGGGGTTAGAAAGTGAAAGTCATGGTTGGAGTGTCGCGCTTGGAGACTCTCGCTATTAGATTCGTCAAGCTTCCTGAAGCGTCCGAAAAAAGCTATCGCGGATACTCGACAGCCAGACCAAAGCATCCAGGGAACGAAAAGGAAAAAATGATACGCTGCCCACGAATTCGCGTCGGATACCACTTTCGCTAGTCTCGCGTCCGTCTAGTCGGCCAAGAGGTGTGCGGTCGCGGCTGTTAACTCGCTCGACTCTTCGGGTTCCGCGAGTTGCAACTAAATATGCATATTGTTCGCGCGCGGTCGGTGTCTCGCCGTGCACGGTGCTGGAAACACGTTTCAGGATATCATCCGAGGCGAACAATGGGGAATCAAACGAGGAACGTAGGCGCTCAGAAAACGTTAGGTCGGGCGAATGTTCTGGCTGGCCGGTCGGCGTTGCAGAATGCGGTTGACATTTCTCGGCAAGTAGAGCGTTACCCCGAGGAACCGATCGCCGATACTCGCCATGCCGTCGATTCGCTATCGTCGCAGCTGCTGCGTGTCGATCTTTCTCCGAGGAGAAACGCTTTCATGTTTCCTTCCTGTTCCTAATTCCAGCGGGGCGGAAATATTCCAAACTAGCGACCGTTGGACCGTAAACTCCGACGATACTCGAAGCGTTCGCTCAAATCGAAAGACTTAATAGAGGTTGGTAGAAGGGACGACAAAGTTGAGTATAGCCTAGTTTCTTCCAACTGATAGGATACTTAGACCCCGGTTGCCTAAGATGACCGGTTAAATAATCTCGACGACAGTTCTATTTCGCAAAGTAGAGTTAAGGGTTTGATATGCAAATGCAAATTTAAATGTGTCAGCTTGCACACTGCCCGACAGAGACGGTAGAAGTTTAGAAAGGCCGTCCATCAATACGTGAGACTTGCAACCCGGCATCGTATTGGTAGTTCGTGTTGCTACAACGTGTAAATGTGTTGATTGGGTATACTACATTCCCGATACTCACGGGGGTGTATGCTAATACAAGCAGCAGACTCGGGTGCAGCGCAACTACCTTATAACTCAATCACTCTCACTATTCCGTAAGACAGTTCTAGCTGACCATATTGGAAACTAGTTGTTGAACTATAGGCCCTAATGGCACCTAAAGCGTTAAGTGATCAATACTATTGCATAGTAATTTGAGTGGTAATGTTATGGATTGAATGATATCGCTGGCATTGATAAAAGTGATGGCAGATTTAAGTGTTATCTAGTCACTTTCAAGCTTTGCAGTGATAAGGTACTTAGACCTTGATCGTCTAACATAGTCTTCTATCATATAGTTAAGGGCTTGCTACACTAACTTGAAGTTTAAATAGATTATGCTGCAAACACTAGATAATCTGGACATATCAGATTTGCAATCTAGAATCGTAATCCGTGTTACAATGTAGAGATGTGCTAATGGGATGTATGTTACCATTCGAGTAAGGTATATGACGATACAAGCAAAGAGCCTGGATGCAGAACAGAATCGTTACTACTGAATCGCACCCGTAAAAATTTCCTCTGGTCGGTCGTATTGAAAACTCGTTGGATGTTGGGGTGTAGTGTCCCTACGCTTCCGGGAAACTGGTCGTCCAGTACTGAGAACTACTGGACAACTTGACGGGAAGTGATGCTGATGGTACCTCGGGGATTGAATGGTATCACAGGGATCGGCCAAAGGCACGACAGGATTGAGTATTCTCCAGTCACCCTACGGCTCTAGGGTGGCAAGGTGCTTAGATCCCAATTTCTTAAGACGATCGACGAGGTTAGTTTAGATACGTCGAGTCACGAACCGTCCTAGTGAAACAGTAGAGGCGTACCAGAAGACGCTTAGCGCTGAGCACTGCAAGACACCTTGACTGAAAGTGATGCTGATGATGCCACGAAGGTCTCACCATGACTTAAACGATACCCCAGGGGTTGGCAACGGTATTGACAGGATATACTATATATTCCCTTGTCCCTCCCAAACTCCAGAAGTTGAATTATCGTTATGGCAGCGATACCCCCATATAGAGCCAAGGCTTGTCGTGACAGTTGCAATTTATATATATCAACTCGGGCACTCTCCTGCTGAGACAGTAGATGTTTAGAAGACGTATGAACCTTGCAACCCAGTACCATACTCGTGGTTCGTGCTACAACGTGTGGATACACTGATCGAGTGCATCCCCAATCCCAAGAGGAAGTATTTGGTCCGTTATAAACAACCTGGATAGCACGTAGCTAGCTTTTGGCTCGATTCGAAGCTGCTGTTTCGCGACCCGACAAGATCGAGACACACGATGCAAGGTCGTTCTTTTGCTAGAAAGATTGTTGGAAATTTTTGTTTTCCAAGCGCGTACGTGACTTTACCTACTTGTCCCTCAATTTTGTTACGCCAATATCGTTTGGTCGGAGGTTCTGATTACTAGCTCCTCGGTTGCACCGCCGTTCCGTTGTTAATCATGCGACGCGACAAGACCGCATTACGAGACACTTTTTTCCAAGCGCGAACGCGGCTTTAATTTCGCTCGAGTAAGCTTTGTTGCGTTAATCCCGAGCAACGCCTCTCGGGGCCGGGTCGCGGACCGAGCTTCGCCTGGCTGGCCTGTATTTATCATTACGACGGCGGATTGTACTTTCTACGGGGCACAGAGAGCGGTTGTTCTGAAATTCAGCGATCTGGCTTGGCATCCGACGCGAGATACCTCTTTCGCGAGAGCGCGCGCGCCCGCGATTAATAATTCTTTATCGAACAGATGTTTCGACACGTCAGACATGCAACCGGACTATCCATCACCTGGTTGCCGACATAACAGGAAGTTGACCTGAAAAGCCACGGTCCCGCCGTTACATACTATCTTCATTATGTCACGATCGCCACGAGTCTGGCGTTACACTCCAAGAAATATGTCCCGGCTGATTTGATTCGCCTACAAATTACTGTCGCCTCGTTGCGACACGCCGGAATTGATCGACGTATCCCGAAACGTGATCTCCGTTTAAGTCAAAATAATTTATTAAAAAAATAATACCACGAACACTTCAGGATATAAATGCTTGTACGAGAAAGATATATGTAAATTCTTATCTGTTCCACGAGTAAGCGACTAAAAACATACGCGTATCGACTCAATTTATCGTCTGAGAATATAAGTCATGACTTTGTTCGTGACGATATAATGTGTGAAATATGTAAATTAATCAATTTCAGTTAATTCAAGATAATGTGGAAACACGATGCAGGATTAAAAAGATTAAAAGGCAGGATTACCTAAAATGGTAAGTAGATTACGGATCTTGATGCAAAATCATATTTTTATTAATGAAATGGGGGCTTTGTAGAGGGTTGTCTCAACCCCTAAAAGTATTTCTTATATTCTTATAGTCTAATATTAAGTATCGACTGCATTTAACGAAATAATAAAGTCTTTAGTGGGTTCTGTTTGGTCGCGTAAGGATTCCAGAAATCGTAACGCGATAATTAGACAAATCTGATCATAATTTGGAATAATACACTGAGTTGTACGTGTCGTATGTCATTCGACAAAGGTCTCGCCGGTAAAATTGTCTCTGTGGTCGACGATCCGTGAAAGCGGAGAGAATCGTAGCATCTCATTGGGACAAGCGACAAACGTCTGGGCTGAAAGTGATTACATAAATGACGACCATTCGTGCCGTTCAAGTAATTTGCCTGCTGCGTCTGGGGACCGTATTTTGCAAGCATTTAATAGCCTATGCAAAACAGAAGTCATAGTTCTTACTTTACTTTCTTACGCGGAAGATTTACAACAAAGTTCACGGAACGTGCTAATTAATAAGGTGGCACAACGCACAAGGGCGCAGGAACGATCGTAGATTGATCAATCGATCTTAAAAATAAAACAATGGTGATCGATATTGATCGACGTTAATTCCTATTATTATTATTTTTACTATTGAACATCTTTATTACTCGTGTATGGAAATATACAGATGAATATATTGGGTGCGTAAAATCTAACATACGAATAAAGCAGATGTGCAGGCGATTAAATGATAAGCGAATTGCAGAGTTTCACAGAATGTGTTATAGAGGCATATACAATATACCTAGAAAGTTTCTAAAATATTGATCATTCGCCAACATTCGGTAAAGACGTTAAATAAATATTTGCAAAACTAATGAAGATACAGAGTCCTAATTAACGCGTTGCAAACGTTCTGCCTGCTCAGTCGACTATCATATATGTGTAATAATTTCCAATTTAGATAAACTAACAGTTAACTCGACGCGTCTCTACTCTAAACCAGTCAGCTTATTTATAATAAGACTGCGGATATTTATACATTTATTGGAAATTTAAATTTTCAAAACACTACAGAATGCACTTAATATGCAAAAATATAATAACTTCAAATAAGATACGAATAATTATATTTAATTTGCATAAATAACTAAGAGAACAATCTTTATTACTTTGTTTACGTTAATAGTAATTTGTTTTTATAAAATAAACTAATATTTATATGTTGAAGAGGCAATTGCAACTAGTAAGTTCCAAATACATATGCTTCGTTTGACTAAAATAAACACTCGTCATAGAAAAATTAATCATTTCAAGGTGACAGAAATTTTTCATTAAATCATTCGAGTATTTATTCACAGTCACGATTTTTGCATAAAGATCTGCAATCTATCTATAATTAAGCAAAATCTTGATCTTATACACGAAATCGTTTAATTGGAAAAAATTACAAACCCCAGTTTGTCTTTGACATTTCTAGGCATACGTATCCCCTAATACCGATCCACGAGAAACTCGCAAACCATTAATTTCAGACAGCAACACGAGCCGCCATTTTTGCGTGACGCTTTGCGTTTTCCAACGAAACGAAAGTAAGCCCAAACGGTCGATTCGAGTGCTTGCAACGCGAGTATCGTACAATTTTCGAGCCACGTTCGAATCCTTAAAGGCCACGATATCGTTAGTCCGCGCGATCATCAATTTTCCCCGCTATAAAGTCGATGTTATCGACGCGTATGATCGATCGATGGAATCCGAGAGAGCACGTTTGTACGAGAGTTTCGATGTCAAGCGATTCCCGCGTTGAAAACGGTTTTTCCGTGATCCCGCGCGTGGTAACACACGCGATAGGTCAGCAGCACGATAGCGCTATGCTCGGGATTCTATCGCGGGCGCAGGAAAGTGTGTCACACTGGTCAGAATGTGAGAGAGACCACGGCAGGCCGATTGCGCAAAACGCTTAAATCTTTGGAACGGGTATAACGGGTATTCGTTCAGTATGCCACGAAGAGGCATACAATGTGCACCGAGGTATACTTGTAACACTTACCGCCTGGCGTTACCATCTTACGTCTTATTGTTAGATCGTTACATATGTATGTATGTATGGTACGTGTGACGCGCGCCTTCAAACAGAATCGCCGATTTCCAACGACCCATTCTCACCAACACTGACAACTGCTCGTCGAATTTGTCTGTACTCGGAAATTTCAACGCTTCGTTTTGGGTTGATTTAATTTTAGAAAATAAATATGGAAACGAAAGAAACAGTGATTTATGGATAGATAATTTGAAACGATTACCGGAGACACGTGAAGAATCAACAGTATTAGCATAATTGCACAATTCAGTAGCAGGATAGCCGTAAGAAAGATTAATTTTCAAATTATGTGCATGGAAAAGAATTTGAATAATCAAGTTCTTTCGGTTCGTCGATCTTTTCAACTATATTTTCGTCCAAGATATTCTATCAACAATATTTTATATAAGATTTCTATTTTGATTAAAGAAGAGCGATACAAACAAAATTCTGCGATATATTCCCCAATAACCCTTAACGACCCAAGCTATTTTTCATACCAGAAGAAATTACGTACTAAATTTGATATATTTTCAGAGTAATAAGATAGTGAATTTATAATAATAAACATTGGACCGTTAAGGGTTAATATTCAAAGTTTGTTCGCAGTATTCGACTAGCTATAAAGCATTTGACTACTCTCAACCCTAATTTTCACCGCATCGTTTCGAGTTCCGTATACGATGGACAAATCTGTGAACCACCGCTGTCGATGCTCTATGATTAACGTCGAATTAGCGACCCATAGAACGCAACTAAAAAGAAGAGAAAATCCTCAAAGTATTATGCTTCCAGACTTAATAACAGTCGTATTCCAGCGTCTGCGAGTAGAAAAAGGATAGAAGAGATATATTGCATATTTCTTGCCGGATTCGCGCCTAATGGAGGCCAATGCGACGGGGGTCTGGCCACCCACACCAACCCATAGATCAAAGAATATTCCCCCAAACGCTTTCGATCCCAATCCCGCGTAACATCCTTCTTTTCTGCATCTTTCGGACTCTGGTGTTTCTGTCAGCTCGCTTTTGTGCGGCCTATAACTTTCTTAAAGGACCACCTAGACGCGATCAAACGGCCATTCCAAAGGGCCATTCCAAGATGGATCGTTTCGTTTCTCGATACCGGGGCCGCCTCTCAGGTTCACCAACTGCTCGATCCTTTTCGATTTCCAGGAAGCAGATTGCTTTCAAAGGTGACCTGTTTGGGTCTGCCAGACACGGCAGACTCATGGTCAATTTTTGGGAATTCTACTAGATACCTTCCAGAGAATGGTATTTACTGTGCCATTTTAAGGGAATGTTAGATGCTTAAATATGTAAATGAACAACGAGGACAGACAGAAGTGGATAAACCTGGATACCATTGATTTCTTGGCTGCCAATAATTTATGATATTCTAAGCATAGCAAAAAATCCGCTATGTAGACTGTTGTATACAGGGTGTTCGGCCACTCCTGGTAAAAATTTTAATAGTAAATTCTAGCAAACAAAATAAAACGAAAATCAAGCATACTAATTTGTTGATTGAGGCTTCGTTAAAAAGTTTTAGAAACATTTCCAACCACACAGTATATTTTCAGTAAAAAATTTTTTTCTCGAAAGTGCGTAGGATTTCGGGAATATGTTTATTCACCAAAAATGATTGTAATTGATCCCTGCAGCCAAAAATAATTTTTTTAGAACGATTTGAAATTTTTTAATTATCTCGAAAAATTTCAAACCTGCTCAAATTTTTTTCTAGAAAATGGATAGGATTTCGGGGGTATGTCTATTCACCAAAAATGATTGTAATTAACCCCTGCAACCGAAAATAATTTTTTTACAACGATTTAAAATTTTTTTTTTTCATCAAAAAATTGAGGCACCTACCCCCTTGTCAATTTTTCTTAAAAATTCCTTTTTCATTTTTAGTAATTTTGTTTGACGCCCTACAGAAAAGTTGTCTAATACTTTTTTGTAGGTACCCATGAGCTCTACTTCAGAAAAAAGTTTCATTGAAATATATTCACAATTGTAAGAGTTATGGCTGTTTGAAAATTGGACCATTTTTATGGAGTTTTTCTCATTTTGCGGTGTCAAGGAGCAACTTTACGAATATTTTTGCGATTTCTACATATTCTACACTAAAATACGCGTCGTTTGCTTTTTTAAACATTAAAATCGTTCAATCCGTTCAGAAGTTATGACGTTTTAAAGATTCGCATGAAAATTCGGGCAGATATTTCTGACTAGAAATTATATTTTCGATAAGGAATTTTTTTCTCGAAATTGCGTAGGATTTCGGGAGTATGTGTAATGACCAAAAATGATTGTAATTGACCCCTGCAACCGAAAATAATTTTTTTAGAACGATTTGAAAATTTTTTTTTTGTCGGAAAATTTCACATCTGCTCGAATATTTTTCTAGAAAGTGGATAGGATTTTGGGGGTATGTCTATTCACCAAAAATGATTGTAATTGACCCTCGTAATTGAAAATAATTTTTCGTTTGATTAAAAATTTTTTAATTTAATTTTTTAATAACTTTTTAACGAAGCCTCAATCAACAAATTGATATTCATAATATTCGTGTTATTTTGGCTTCAAGAATCTCCCATTAAAATTTTTCCAAGGGTGACCGAACACCCTGTATAAAATTGTAACACTTATTTCGGAGTTGAGACAACTGTTTGAAACTGATAATCTTTGGCCACTTAAACGTATATATAAAAAATTAGCATAATTCCCTCGTTTCTCCCAGACATGCTACTCATAACTATAATTTACTACTTTCACGATTTTCCGCGACGTCTCTTTTTGAAAACCGGATAGAAATTCAGCCGACGACCGGAGTCCAGCGACGTCCCAGAACATCTAACGCTAAAATTAGCGCGCAATACCGTTTTTTAACCTAGTCACAAAAACCGGTACAGAAACGTACCACAACGAAGGTGCTCTCCTCGAAATGCTCGCTCGAACGACCATGTTAGGATTTCTAACCATATTAACGGGAATTTCGATGGCGGTGAGCGACGTCTTTCGATCTTCCGTCTTTAGAAACGACACACTCCAGTTTACGCTCGCGAATGTACGGTAACACGACGCTTTCGCCTGAAACGAGGCAATAAACGTTGTCCTGGAGAGACCGAGGATTCGTCGGACGAATTTAATAACAATAATTTATAACGATTCGTTCCTGAAAGCGCAACGAAACGAGAAACGCGCAGTATTCGCGGCAAAGAGGCGTTCGTTCCCATTTAAAATGGAGCAACGAGAATTGCCCAGGCCTCTGTCTCGAATCGGACGCGAGCTAGACAAGCGAGTCCGAGGTGCTGCGCGCATTATCCGCGAAGGTCGTTACGCGAGCGCTGCGCGCTATGTCAAACGGCTAGAATTGCCATAGTCGAGCAACGCGAAAACGAAACGGGGGCAACGAGAGCCAGCTCGGACGCGAACGCGCGCTCCGCTACGCTCTGGAAGAAAGAACCGCCTCCATTGTGCGCCGTGAAATCTCAGAATGCTTGCTTGGAACGTGTCCTCAGGGCGCGTTCGAGAATTACCGTCTGGCTAAATGACAAAGATTTAGGTTGGGTTTGTCTTAAGTCTGCGTTAGATCTTTGTCAGATCTCTCTCGAACCTCTGCTAACCTTCCATTAGTCGCGCGAGTGAGAGTATGTTATTTAATCGCACGAGGGATGGTTGGAATTGTCACCAATTTCCTGTTTCTTTTTTAGAAAACGTAATTGTAATAGTGTGTCTAACCCTTTGAGTGATATGGGCGTATATACAGTTCGTCCGAAAAATATCAAGCCACATTACGTATCAAACGAGTTGTTCGTAAAATTATAGGTTTACAAGAAAACCATTCATTAATGAGCAAAATAGACGAAAGAGATCGCTAAATTACAAAAGTAATTTTCAGTGATGAATGTAAATTTGAAATTTTTAATACCAAAAGACGACAAATTGTCTGGAGAAAATCTGGTCAAGGAGTTAATAAAAGGTGTTTAGCCCAACTGTAAAACATGGCGATGGTTCCCTGAGTGGTATGGGTATGGATGGTATGGAGGTGTCATCTACTAGTGTTGGAAAATTGAACTTTATCGAAGGGAAAATGGAGCAATATGTATATACAAGTATTTTAAAAAATAACTTAAAAGTAAGACTTTATTTTTTAAGAATCTGAAATTCTTTGCACGAACGAATGTTTACAACAATTTATGCACGTTTTTTCTAAAAGACGTATCCACGTTTGGAAAAGAATTTCCTCGTCGCCATGTTCTAAACGACTTCAAGTAAGTATGTAAATTTATTAAGAACAAAGAGAGTTGTCATTCGTAGAAACTTTTGTTTAAATGTTGGAAAACTAAACAAGTTTACGGAAAGGTATAAAGGAAACGGTATAACATGTTTTTCTGTACACTGTTAGGTGCTGAAGGTGACGCATTGTCAATTCAACCCACTTTAGAAGTATAAAGAGAATATAGACGTAGGTGACTAACAAAAACTTTTAAGTATATGTTAAGTATGTGGTAAGTAAGTAGTAAGTTAAACCTACGTTTAGTGTATGTTAAATCTATGTTTTGCCTTTGTTACATCTATGTTACAACTCTATTAGCACGTAGGCCGTGTACAGATTGCTACTACTACTGCTAAATCAATCAGTCTAAAGTCTACATTAGGACCCTTGGTATATATGGAGTTAATGATCTGAGTTAAATTTATATTAAATCTACGTTACATTAAATGTGTCAAGTCTGCGTAAACTATTCGTTAAGCTTGAGTTACGTGTGGGTTAAATTAAACTCATCCCATTTCATATTATCTCCAGACACTTTTGCTATCAACTACTCTAGGATGACATTATCACTAATTAAATTTTTCCACTCTCTTTTATCTTCAGCCCATCGCGAACAGAACAACAATCTATGTTCTGCATTATTGCACGAGTTCCCACACTCGAAGTAAGCGCTGTTTTCACTTTTATTATACTTATTTTTCCCCCTCAACGTATTATAAAACAGCTTACGTGCATTTCCCACCCACACCTCCCCATTTAAGATCAACCTTCCGATCCGTACACTGTTTTTATTTTTTTTCAAATCTCTCGTCATTCAATAGCTATACCAGTCCTTATCTTTTCAGGGGTTTCCTTCTTCCCCTCCTTATAAAGTCTTGTCAGGGCTTCCCTGAACATTCTTCGTCTCTTTTTCATCGTTAACTCTATGTCTTTGTTGGTGCACAAAGCGCATTACATACCGCCGGGCTCTAAACTACGGCCACTCTCAAAGGTGCCATTTTCTGAAAGCTTCTGTGATCAGATTGAACTTAAACTGCGTATAGTCTATCGTTACTATTTAAATTACTATAAGGTCTGTAAAAAGTATCAAAATTGTTGAAGTGGAATATTTGTTGTATTCTTGTTGCTTTTTTCGTTAACATATAGTATTTTACTCGGATAAACCAAGCGTTTGATCGAATAACTTTAACGGAAAGGGAATAATAAAGTCGTCAAAAGTAATGGCGATTATTTCCAAGAATACAAGACGTACAAATAAATGGTAAACTTTTTGAAGAAAGGCATCGAATTAACTTTCAGACGTTCGTCTGTTCCAACGTTCTTCTTATCCTGCAACTCGAAGTCCTTAAATATCTAAAAACGTCAAGTCCAACAGTCTATGTGCAATCTCCCTTCGACAAAAACTCATTTCCATGAAAAGAAGCAAGGTACCGGGCATCTGATATTCCGTGCCGGACGAAGAGCAGCCCGAACAACGAAACCGCCGTGCAGTTTCTACGCCAATGCACGAGGGTTGCGCCAAAGAAACTCAAGCTAGGGGATCAAAGACGCGTAAAGACGCGCATGCAATCAAACGAGGGAGTAGAGCCACCGGTCGGCAACGTGCATTTAAACTGCACGCGGTGTTTCTTGGTAACAAACGGAGGGAAAAATACGCGCAGGAACTGTTTCTCGGGCATATAACCGACCATAATGGGAAGGCGGAGTGCAGCCTTATCCCACAAGCGGGTTACGTTCGGCCGCTGTTGTTGCCCCGACGCTTGCACCCACCGTGTCTGGGTGACGTTCCCGTGTATCTGGGTGAGACTACATGGAAACGGATAATGAGAGAACATAGGGAAAGAAGAGTCGTGAGCTTTACCGCTCTTGACCCTGCTCCCCAGGTTGGAACTGCCATGCTAGCCGAACCGAATGCTCCACTAGAACCGTCCGACGATTTTAATTTATTACGGGATAGTTCTCTTCTGTTTTATGGGATATAATAAACGAGAAATATTCTACATGTGGAGATTTATAACGAAAGAAGATACACGAATCGAACGATGCTCTGATTTAAGAACTCTAAAGTCAGGGGAAATTGTAGTTGCGTCTAATGCAACGTTCTCTAGATCAATTTTACTTTACGAATATTCGATCAACTAACTTGTACTTGTGCGAGAATATTAATTTTTGAACATTGAAGTTCCAATTTCTCAATTCCAAAATTTTTTCCTATTTTTCTCAAACGTTCAGTAAAATATATGGAACATATTCGATTATATGCTTTTAAAAAAATTTCCAAATATGATTTTTGAAAGAACATCGAAGCAGTTGAATTAAACAAACGTCTACGAAATATAAGTGTGATCGAACGAATACGCGTTTAACGAGACAGATAAGAAAGGCAAACATTCGATCGCAAGAAGAAAAAGAGAGCATATTTTACGCTCGGTTCTCACATCTCGAGGTCTGATATTTCGCGCCCCTTTACGGAGGGAAATGTCTGATCCGCAATTAACGACGGCCGAGTTTCGCACGGTTAAGGAGCACTAAACGGTTCTTGACCCGGTTATTAAGCCTCATATCCTTCGACCAACGATTTCTCTCGTTAGAGAAAAGACATCCACCTCCTCCTTCTCACGCGAAATCGAGCATTGCCGTAACAAAACGATATTACGCCGCTCTCAAAGCGATTTGAATGCAAGAACAACCGGCCAATTACATGGCTAGGCTGGCTCCGATCGTTCCGCACGGGTACTACGGGTGGTGAGCATCCGCGAGCTCGACGTCGAAATACCCAGAGACCCAATTTACCCAGTACCGACCGACGGTTATTATTAATTTGCCCCATAATCGTGCGCATCTTATGGCTGTAAAAATGCACGTACCGTCGCTTCCTGAGCTCGTTTCATAGCTCTGCGGCATGGTAATTATCGTCTCTTGGAACTTAGGCGTTGCGTGGAACGGAGATCCGAAAAGGTGCTGCGAGGCAAGAGTTAAATCATGGAGCCAATGACTGTGGCTAATGACTGATCATTAGTTGACAATACTTAACTGAGACGAATCATTCCTTGGGAACTCGTGAAGTATACCCAAGCATTGAATAACCTTGACTGTATGTAACTACCGCAAGCGGCTATAAAACACGGTTGACCGGTTTTTATTTAAATGAAAATCAAATGAATCAAATGAAAATTCATCCGGAACACTATCTCATTTTAACCGCTCGAATAATGGTAATTCGAAAATAACTAATTATTTATGAAACATGTAATCTTACGGTTGCTCGTCTTTAATCTTTTCGACTAAAATCCCCATCGATAATAAACTTTCAAAAATTCTAATCGCTAAATCGAAATTCCATCCGAGAATATTTCTCTCCAGTATGCTCAATGACTAACTCGTTCGATAAGATTCTCTCTCACGGTTTCATTTTCTTCGCCAATAATAAATCTTAACTAATCCGACCATCACAGGTCCCGTTCGCGTTACACCATTAGTTTATTCGACGAAGTACCGTTCAGCGTACGACGGTTAACCCACACAACGTTAACGCGTTAATTGCCATATCTGTTTTTCACATCTACGAACATCCTCGACGTTTACTGAAATTTTCGTGCGAAACAGAAATATTTAAGAATTTAACGATACAGTTACCGTCTTAAAGGTTTATAAATATTGCGATTTATTAATTATACGTGTTTGAAAGGAACGTCGTAAATTCAAAACGTTGGTCACCGTAACAGTCAACGCGTTAAAGTTACTTCCGCGCGACCTCGACGTTTTTCGCCGTTACTATTGAGTCTCACGACGTTACGGATACGCCGTTTATCAGAACATGTACTAACTGGACCTGGGCACGCCCGGTCAGCTAATCGTTACCCTCGATACACCCCAGAATATTAATTAAGCGCGTGATTAATAAAGAAACCAAGACTGGACCCGGGCAGAAGTTAGCGGCGATCATTGCGACCGACCAGGCGCCACAGTTATCGTAATTATTGTAATTGGCGTTTACGAGGGCCATGAAGAGTCGCTAGCTGGTCCGTTTCTTGGAAGCATCGAAGCGGAGAAGCGACTCGATCTTCCGGTTCTTCGACGATCGAAGGTCGGTCAGAGCCTCGTGGATTAGAGCACAAGAGAGGGAAAGAACCCCTTGATATTTTAACAACGTTATTCCGTTCGATGAAACTTATTAGACGAAGTAAAACGGTTACTTGGATGTGAAAAATGGGAAATTGTCGGAGGCACGTCGCGACGTTTAAGTTCCTCGGATAACGAACGATCGTCGAAGTTGCACGACAAAATATCACCGTATGAAAATAATATAAAAATCACACCCTAAATGTGCGATAATATCATTTGTAACTAATTAAATATCTGTGTTAGAAGCAATTACCAAAATGTATTGCAAATTTTGTGTTTTAAATTTTACATTCGCCCTTTTATTTTGCTATTTACTCCTTCGGTTACCGAGCATGATTTCTTTTGTTTGACCGGTGGCTACGTTGCCCGAGTTAACTCGGGCGCGGCCGTTAAGTGGTTAATACGAGCGTCGCTCTGGTGATTTCAATGCACGGTAAGAGTACAATCACTGGACTCGAAGCATCGAAGCATTCGTAGAGTTTGCTGAGCGATGGAGTCGTAATTACAAGCAGTTAATCTATCGCCTATTTTGAACGGTGTACCTCAAAATGTCAGCTACCGATACACGAACCAATGATATAACAATAACTTGTTATTTCTCTTTTGTTCTCAAATCAATTACTTCGCTTGAAACGAGCAATCTTTTCCTATTTCTCCTAGGAGAATATTTGCACTATAATGTTTTATTTTATTTCGAACTAAATTTGAACAACGACGTTCGATTAATCTATTCCATTCGTTTTAACCGAAAAGAAATAATGATCAAGATGTCGCGTTTCTTAGCTTTAATTATCCCAAAAATTTGATTCGTTCGACATTGCGAAGTTAGAGGAACTTTAATGACTCGGAGATTTCCTGGATACTCCATCGAAACGGAAAACGATCAAATCGAAAGCTTATTGCAGCTTATTATCGGGCAAAAACTCTTTCCATGCTTGAGGAACCCTCATGCTCAACGATCTACGATTCGTACCTCCAATAATTGCGACCGATAAAACGTTCCATCGCAACGATTACTTTCCGTGGCGGTTTTTTACGCGAATTCGTTATCTCGTTCGGGGGAAAAATAAAATGGAGCAAGACTCGCGTGGCGAGGATGCATTAATGCACTTTGTCTAAAAATCCCGCGGAGCGTAACGCGTTTAGCGCGATATAATCTGACACGGTGATGCAACAGCGCCGGTAATATATTAGCAAGTCAAAGTTGCAAGAACGCCAAACCGGTTCATAAAGCGTTAACAAACTATTTCGAGCGGGCGACCGTAAATTATCGTCAAGCCGCTCGATGCTGAATCGGGGCTCGAGCGTCGCTGTCGGGAACCGCAACAATGTTCGCGGCTTGGTCTACGGGCAAAAACGAATTCCAGAAGAAACTCGTTGCGACGACCGAGAGTTCGACTCACGCCCTCGAAAACGAGAGTCTCGATTTATTCGCCGCGGACTACTCTAGCGTAGAAAGTCGATAAACGTCGAAAGCGTTGGTCACAGCTCGATGGATCGCGAGGCATCTTCGAATTCCGCGAAACGAAATCGAATTAGTATCCCAATCGACGAAGTTCGAATAAAAAGAATAAACAGAAACAACATCCCTTAACTTTGAAATAGCAAAACTTTGCATTGCAACGAAATTCAAACGGTATAAAGAAGATCGAGAGCTCTATTTGTCACGTACGAAAACTGAAATTTCACGAATAATTTTTGATCGTAATGGTTCTGGGGTTGTGGGCATCCAGAGGAAACCGGCGAACCCCTCCTAATTGAAACAAGAAACTGTTTTCCATCGTGGTGTTATCCGCGACCAGGAGCGAGAAAGAGAGAGTCAACCGTTCGCGAGATACGTCGCGCGATGACAAATTTACGATTCAGATCTAATCGCGTTAACCGGCAATGAATGTGATTAAGGGAGCCCCGGCGCGACCAACGACGAAGCGCGAACCGCAAATCAGCCACGGTCCGGACGTTCGTTACCATAAACCAAACGAAATCTGTATCCCAATTAGCATGCAATTAGCATAATTACCGGCGACTCGATGCAGGGCATAAATATGTCTTAATGACGGTTAAAATCGCGGATCGAGGAGACAGGCGTCCCGGAACACGAAAAGAAGTCGCGAGAGAATTTAACTTCCTGATGCGCTCAACGCGTGGATCGGCTTCGATGTGTGCACATTCTGAATGCTAAGATAGGGAAGTGTACTTCAAGGGACTTTGACTCGAGCGTATAAACTGGTTGAAGTCATCCCCGAGACTTCTCTACTGGTTTGCAGTACACAGAACATTAATTCGCAACGACGTTTAATTTTGTTGAATAACCAGCCTTCTTTCGATCGTTACCATCGGATCTATTCCACCCGATAAATTTATGCGTGCAGTTCATTTCGAAATGATTATGCATCGCTGTCTCTGCTTTTTATTTTCGAGCAGGGTTGGAAATTCTTCGAATAATTTGATATTGGAATAGTTTATAGAGAATACTTGTTCTATAATCTACATCATACACTGTTGAAGTACTACGCGAATTCAAATTCTGAAACCAATATTAAAGTATCAATTAATCGAAATAATATAATTGTTAATCACATTTTAGCAATACTGTACGATAATGTTGTTAGAATTTGTACGAGAAGGCGAAACTGATTGAAATTCAGAAGATACGTTACTGCGACCGACCCCTCGCCGGAATCGTTCCTAAAACAGGAATTGAGAATTACCCATCCCGTATCTCTTCTAAACTCGTCCGATTTCCCATTGAAAGGGGCGTGCAGCTAATTAATCGCTCGCTTGGCTGGCAATTATTCAGCATCGGTAACCGTGAGAGCCGTGGAAGCAGGGAATATCTAAACGCGCGTGATTTTCCGGAGAAACGATCGACGATCTACGCGCGAGTCTCGCTCGCGTAGCGACCGATATCGCGACGAGAAGCTGTTCACCTTCGCGAAATCGATACTGCTAGGTACCGATTGATAAATGAGACCGGCACGGAGCCCGTCGGTAGCGGACTTCCTCGCCCCGCGGCGATCGATCCCGCGCTTTATCTATCCACGTAAACTAATTCAATTGGATTTCACTCGGAACATCTCGAAACGAGAACTCCCCCGACACCGGTGATCGAATACCGGCCGGTCGATAAGAATCGCGGAAAATAAACGACGCTGCCCCCGGCAGCCATTTCAACTGCCGCCGCGGCAATGTCCTTGCGCGCATTCAAATCACCGGTGTTAACCACCGCTCCGCGGCTATTGAGACATTTATCACCACTCGTATAAAATTGAGAAAAACAATGCACGGTTTCGGAACGGTAAAAGGAAAGCCATGTTCGGGATAAAGAAATACCAAGTAAAGGATCGCTAAGAGTTTACGAAATATTGATTAAATCATCGAGCTTCGTATTAGTACTTATAACATTAGGTCGTCTCAAAAATTTGATATTCTGAAGTTGATCAGGATACATTATATTATAAATTTGTAATTTAATAGAATGGAAACAAAATTTGTCAGTTCAAAGGATTTCTGAAATTTTAAATATACTAACATCAACAATTCATACAAATTTTAAACAAATAGATATTGTGCCAAAGCTCGAAGTTTGATCGTGCTTGAGCCTGACTGCACGAATGTGTTTGTTAGCATATAATAAAACCGAACCTTGTAAAAAAATAAAATATTATAATCTTCAGGCTTAGTAGTGAGTAAACAATTTGAAAATGTCAACGTTTTACTGAAAAACGTGAAAACTATATTTCAATGAAAAAATGTTCTGTTTTTCATAAACTTCCATTATATGTCTAAAATATTGCTTTAAGTTGCAGTACAAAATTCAAACATATGGTTCGACTTAATATCAATTAGAAACGGGTCCGGAGTATATTTCGAATCTTATTCGAACCAAAAGTGTTACGAACGTCTCGACAAGTCTTGTGTGTCTTAAGTGGATTAAAACGTTCGATACTTGTCAGGTCTTCTAAGAGCCACCACGTGTTTCAAGACACTAGGACTTTGAAGATTGATTGAGACTCGAGACTCGTTAAGTCTTTGAAGACTCATTAAGATTTTGACAACTTATTAAATCTTTAAAAACTCATTAAGATTTTGACAATTCATTAAGACTTTGAAAACTCATTAAAACTTTGAAGTCTCATTAAGACATTTACGACTCGTCAAGACATTTACGACTCATTAAAACTTTGAAAACTCATTAAGACTTCGACGACTCATTATGACTTTGACGACTTATTAAGATTTTGACAAGCCATTAAGGCCTTAAACACTCGTTAAGACTTGGAAGACTCGGTAAGTCTTTGGAAACTCACTGAGACTCGAAAGACTCATTCAAACTTTAATGACTCAGAGTGACTCGTTCGAGAATTATTAAAACTTGTTGAGACTTTTAACGTTGGCCAAAATCGTCAACGTTCGATAATACTTCAAAGATCCAAAGACGTAAAGACATTTCAAAGTCATCGAAGCTCGTTAAGACTTTTAGTTTAAACGCTACTAACTTAATTACTTCAAGATAAATATCCAAATGCCTTTCACTGCCCGTACTCTTCTTACTTTCCTCGACTATTCAAGTACTTGCTTGCCTACCTATCGGTCGGTACGCCAGTAAATTCATTTACTGCTTAAGTTTCTGTTTATAATAGACGAAGTTGTTCGACAATTTTGACTCGAAGTTAACGACAGAGTCGAAACGCAAACAACAACAATTAATTGGTATTAAATACTCCGCGATTATTCTGTATCATCTCGTTGCATTCCCGCGTCGAAGCGGACTGCCGACGTCGTGCCTCCCAGTATTCACTGTTGTTTTCAACCGAACACCACATATAAATAGCTAATAATTACTCGGTTGAATGCAGGAAGACGGAACCCGCGTTTCGTGTAGGTGTTTAATCTCGAGGAATGTTTCCTGTTTAATTTTGCTCGTTAGAGGTAACCTTACTGATTTTACGCGCATGAGATAGAGACCTGACGCAGGTATGAAACCGTAAGAGCATTCCGCCATTTTTTAGGGGACGCAGTTAAGATTGCATAAATAGGAAAAACTCGATCTGTAAGTCAGAGTACGCCTAGCAACGTTTGTATAAGGGAAAACAAGCTTCGCTCGGAAGGGATTATCCCATAGACCTCTCGCTGCTTTTTTCGACAAAAAGTAGTCGAGATTACGTATCATTGATTTTCAAAACTAGCACTGGGTCGATAATTTACGTACGTAACTGTTCGCCGATAAACATTCGAATCGAAATTCCAATTAATGAAAATTCTTCGCGTCTCGCGGCTCCTACCCGCGCTGAGTCGTTCCGCGCGGAATTGTGATCATCGTGTTCGCGATAATTCGCCATATCGGGGATAGCAAAACAAACGGGGACCAGTTCTAATTAGTATTCCGTGATATAGTTCCCTCGGCGCTCGTCTTATCTTATCGCGTAATACGCCAACAATGTTCTCGTTATCGTCGGCTCGCGGACAAAACCGACTCGCGTAATTCGGTTTTAACGCGTATCCCTGTAATCACCGAGCTGTTATCGAACGACAAGCTGGCCGAAGGATACGCAGGTATTTCAGCATAAAACCGTCGAGAGCGAGCGGAATTGCACCACAGTCCACGGGAACAGGAAAACGTCGCGCATTAACGATGCACCTCTCGCTGAATTCATGTTTCCTGGTTTGTATAACGAGACAGGGATTCCCTTTGTTCAATAAATTAGCGACGAAACTTGTCTTCGGCCACTTTGAGAAACCTAATCAGGGAATAAGTTGTCCATCGGGGGCAATGAAAGACTGTACTTTCGTCGCCGCGAGAAAGGCAATGCAACTGCAATCGATGAGAGTCGAACGCCAATCTGTTTATTTCTCTATGAGTCTAGTATTCTAAGTAACTATCACCAATGATTGTCTGTATTTAATTGTCTTGTATTTAATCTATACTTGGCTCGTTTCTAAACATTGCGTCACTTATTCCTGTAAATGGTGAACGTGAGACTGAACATGACTACGTATCTGATATACCCAAGCAATTCGTATTCATTTTATTCTAATTACTAATAATTAGAATTCGTTACGATGAATATCATAGTGTCTTTTATTATGATGAATATAGTTATTAAATAAAAAGAAAATAATAAAAGATGTCAAGTGTGTACTGAAATTGAACAACGATATTCAGAATGTTTCTTAGAATAGGATTAAAGTAATGAAGTGTTCAGGTAATTCAGGTAATAATGTATCTTGAAACACGAATAAATAATTTATGCTACTGTATCAGTATATTGCTGTTTCCTTTAAAAGGATTGATCTACAGTCTGAAACTGCTCCAATGACTGAGCTTTCTGTAACTAGTTTAATGAACTCTATAAATGATACTTTATATACATAACTATAGCACCACTGACATTTTTAAGATTTTTATAATTTAAAAAAAAAATTTAAACAATGTAGTTGAAATATACTAAAGTGGTTTGCGTATGTATCGAGATAAAGATAATGCTCTCATAGATAAAAGTCGAAGAAGAATAAAGTGGTTTGAAACATTTAATATGAAATTAGTGAAGTGGCCAACATGATACTGTGTCTTTATGCACACAATCGACAGTTTTTAAGCATTTCACAGTTAAAGGAAGCTATAATTGAATCGTGGAATGCAATTAACGAAAAAACTTTGAGAAAACTAGTGACGAGCATGCCCAGTTGCATTTTTGAGTTAATAGAAAAGAAACAAACTCCTACTCATTATTAACATTTTCCATTCTATTCATTCAAATTATAACTTAATCATTTCATTGTAATTTAATATTGTTATTACATTATAATTACATTGGTGCTATAGTTGTTTACTTATAAAATACTCATGTAATTGTTATATTTTATCTTAAATAAATGTTATGTTCGCCCTTCTTTCGTTACTATAATTTCATTTTAGCCTGATTTGCATAATACTACATAATATTTAGAAATCATTAATTAATACTTTGAAACTTTCGAAAATTGTAGTGATGCTATAGTTATGATCCGCAATGTACTAATGTTTTACTTTACAATGTTACTTAATTATCGTCCATTAATGTTGTACATCAACCTTGTTAAATGATATTTAGCAATGTAAATATTCTGCCCCGTGTTTAAGTTTACGCAACCGTTCGATCGAGCCAAATTAAACAGTATTTTCGAAGCGCATCGAATTACGAATTTTATCGAAGTATACGACACAAGAAAATATCATCTTGGTTCGTTCAGAGTTCCCATAGTATCATCTACCTGTGGATCCTGTTCGTCGGACCAATACGACCATTGCAAAGGGCCCTTCGGGGAATTAAGGCGAACCTATGGCTATTTTCAAATACAAACGATTTCCCCGGCGCGTTATTTTCCCATTCCTCGATCTCCGCAGCATCACCCTCGCCGAAAGAAGAGGACTCGAAAGCACGGCCATGGAATCGCTATCCCGTGCACCGTGAATTAGAGATCATCCCGGGTGCCTCCTAACCGCGGCGTCCTTTCTTCCAACTCGGGTATTACGACAGGATCGTATCATCAAGGGGGCCTTTCGAGGAATCACGAAGATGGACCAGGGAGCCCTTTTACGGCCTAGGGACGCCTGGCCAGCATCCCCGGGACTAACAATGTTTGTTATGGCGGAGACGTACGGCGCAGAATGTACGCATTATATCATTACGCATTATTACCCATTACATACCTCGTTACACCGTACATATCGTATATTACGCCAGCTAACGTCTGCAGAAAAAAACTGAGGGATTTCCCTTCCTTCCCTTCGCGCGCCGTTGATGAGACTCGCGGGACCATTATCATGCGCGTCCGCGTGTACCTGCGCGCGCATCCCGTCCCGCGTAATACGTGGCGCGGAATCTCTAATTGTATAGTAAATAACCTTCGTGAATTACGCATATAATGCTTAATGCCGACGTCGAGAGGCACACATTGTGTGGCATCTATCGCGCCATGACATTCAGGCCCCGACGCTTCGACAGATCTCCGGGCCCAATGGTACCTCTCTCTCTCTCTTTCTTTCCGAAGATTCTCATCCCTTTCTCCCACTCTTTCTTTTTCTGTCTCTTTTTCTCACCGACAGACGCAACGTCAATAGGAATCACTCGGTGCCTAGAATATCGATAATGCAAAACGTCCCCCTTTGGAGAAGTTGCGCCGAGAATGGCGAATGGCCTGTCCGTAATGACGTTTATTGGCTCGATTTCAGAACCAGCCGGTCTAAGGCCATTGAACAGAATATTGGCGTCTTTAGAAGGAACTTTTCCCGCCGACAGACCTGTTGAACCCGAGACGAACGCGCGTGCGCTTGTACGGCCGATAAAAGTCACGTTGCGAACATTACAGTGTGCGACGTTTAAATCCACGGGAATATGCGACTGTAGGTTATATTGAAAAATCTGTGGTACGAAAATCGAATATCGGTACGAGTATAAGTTGCAAATAAATTTTTTATAAACGAAGACGCAACAATCTTGAAACCATGTTCGTTATTTTTAAATGATGCCAGTTTCGTTTGCGATAAACGAGTATAAGAACAAAACTCGCGTTTGCGTAATGTCAAGTTTTACATTTCCCGTGAATATAAAGTAAGAAATGACAGTCACTGATAGCGTCTATTATTCTGTAATACGCATCGATAACGAATGCACAAATCGTATAAAATTATCGATAAGAAACGATAAAGCAACAGTAATAATAATACAAGATTCCATCGATAATATCATCAAGAGATTGGTATGGTATCCGAATGAAAAACAATCTATAAAAGAACATAGTATCTTGTAGATATAGTAGACGTTTATTTAAGTCACTGGCAGTATTTCAGAAAAGAAACTAAAAAGTGTGATCGATAAGATCTTCTGCGACAGTACTTGATAAAAATTTTAGCTTGTCTTGTAACAAACGAACAAAACGAATATCCTATATTATTACGAGTCGGAAGATTGAATATATAAATATTGCGATAGATAACATACGGGCCTAAAGAGACCCATCGACCGTCGTTCGCGTAACTATTTTAGCGATAGCACGAGTGTTAAGAGGTTCACGGAACCGCGAAACAACGAAGAGGACGCAACCCGGAACACGCGTGGTTGCACAACCCGTACGAAACCTTCCAGCGTAACATTGACTTTTTCAAGTGTAATTGCCGCTCGCGCTCCGATTACTAATCGACGCCACGGTGAACGTGACACACATTCGATTTTAACCTCGACGGCCGGCACTCGTGCGCGCCGCGTTCACGTATTCACGGGCCATTGTCCGTTCAGGACGCAGAAAAAAGCTGCGGGAAAATCGTGATCGTCGCACAAAGCCGCAAGAATTACCGTGATTCGAGGAAATCGTCAGCGAACACGCTTTTTGTCAAAACCTTTGATGCCAGTAAATGGTACTCGTGCCACACTTGGGTGCATTACGTATAAAAAACAATTTTAAAATAATGTATAGAGCAACCAATTATTTGAAGCAAACTCTGATTTAAATATTAAAGAATAATTCGTCGGAAATGATGTTATATTTTTTTATTGGGAACATCGATGCTAGTAAATGGTACGCGTATCGGAGTTGGACGCAATTTAAGTAAGAATCGATAATTATTTTTAATTAATTGACATTTTATGCATCAAATAATTAATTTTTTTATAGATGACCATACCATACATGAATGCATTTTAGATAAAAAACAATTTATAAATAATGAATGGAATAGTTCATAATTTGAAATAAGCTGTTATTTTTCAAATACCCCGTCTGAAATATTATTTTATTATAAAAACTAGAATAATAACTCGTCTAAAATAACCAAGCATTTACCGTACATATAATTAAGGAAATGAAATAATTTGTCCATTTAATATCTCTGCCGATGCTGGAGATAATGGAACTATATCATATTTTAGAAATAACTTTTTTATTTCTGAAAAGTCATGATTTTAATTTCCAATAAAGTTTTTATTTTGAATCTAAAAATTCATGTATTTTTAAATATTTCGCTTTGATATTTCTAAAACTTCCCCAACTTTTTACGATATATTCATATAGTATAATTGTTATAAAACCAAACAACAATATGGAAATACGCGTAAATCAAAATTATTATGACTTTTTGACCATTACAGCTACACTATCTTGTTATATTTGTTTTTGCGATAACCAAAAAAATTTTTTGTAAAGTCTAAAATCAAATAGGATTATAATTTTTATCTCGAATTATATTTAAGCAGTGGCCAATTAATGTATGAGACAATATGTTGGTTTATTTTAAATATCGAAAGATACTCCAAAATTCGGAGCAGTTATTTATTTGTGCACGACTTGCTGTATCCACATTTATTATCCATTTTTATAAGTATTTATTTTTCTTTCTACATTTTTATAGACGTGCACGTATCGCTCCTTATAAAAATAAAATTCCCATGGGAAACGATCGAAACCTAAACGAAAACAAAATTTGTATTTATTATAAGCTATTTCGAGCACGATGCAATTCTACTCGTTCCCAAGGCAATATCCTGACCACTGCTAAGCAAAGAAGTCAACGTTACGAGAATCCGGATTTGCAAACCAGTCCGGTTCAAGCCGAGCATTAACAGTTAATAATAGTAACACATAATTACGATGTTTTAATATCGGAAGGGATCGCAAAAAATCCAGCCGCGCGCATTACACGTCTGCATGTAACCTATTATACTGTGATGTGACTAAAAAATACGTCTGCTGAGAAACACCTATAACAATCCTTTTTTCCAATTGATACGTTCGAAGGATCGTTATACCGACAAACGGAACATTATCTTAGTCCGGTGGGTCGATAATAGCGTACTTGATCGATTCTAAGCGCTAAATAGTTTCCTTATTCTGTGCACATACTCAAGGCTACAGATATTCGAAAGTACAGATACTTCGGAGTACATATATACAAGGTGTCCCCTCTAAAGTCTGTGACTGCTCCCTTGGAAAGTGACGGGGGATGAAAAAATAATTTGTTTTCCCCACTAAAATACGGAGAGTCCTTTGATATCCTCTTTAAGCCCTTGATTTTAATGAAATGCTTAAAAAAACAAATTAAAATATTCTAACGGTGAAAAACATAAAAAAAAGATTTCGAGGAACTTATACTATAATTGCAAAGATGCCAACAGCTGCTCTAAACTAATATCTAAAGAAAATAAATGCAATTCATTTTGATAAGAGTTGCTCAAAATTGCAAATATTTTATAACGTATAGGTAATCGGGACTACAAATATTCATGAATCTCGGTATGTGAGAGTCCAGACTTTCGGTAGCCAGTATAACCATTGCTGAATTCTATGTAACCAGTGTTCTACTGTACTCATAGTTAGACTAGATTGTACGACTTCAAATCACTGAGCCGTCGGAGAAAGGTCGTCGTAAAAACGGGCCTAAGTGTTTCGAGGAGCGAATGAAAAGCCAGTAAGGAGTAAAGCTGATCAACGTGATCCTCGACGGTAGGACGGGCCACTAACGGTAAGGGACCAAGAAAAACGGGGAAAAAGGTAGAAGACGAAGAAGAGAGGAGCGACGGCCTACCAGTCTTGGTTTTATCGATCACCCTGTGAGAGAAATCGCTCCCTCCTTGACCGCCATTTTTTGGGCGACGCTAACAAATGGAGCGGATAGAATCTTTCGGAGCCCATCGACGCGGAGAACAGAACGCTCGAGAAGGGAATCGATCAAACTTTAAAATGTAGATGGAACGAACTAAACAAAGTGACCGGGTGAACGAACGTTTTGTTTTATTCAGAAAAGGAAAGGAGAAATAATATTTGACGAGATGTGGAGCACGTTCGGAAATGTTTTTCCGTCGTAAAACAGTGAATCGTCGTTCCAGGTAATGGAACGTGTCGCGTCAATGTGTACATAGTCGAAAAATAAATTGCTCTGTTTCATGCGAGATTAAGATAACGTGAAAGTAATAGCTACACTAACGAAGAGTATGAAGAAAGTACTCTAATATCAAATGAAATTATTTTTTCCGTGCTCCAAATAACTACCTTTCATGCGCTTGATATCGAAATGAACAATTATAGCGCAGTTATAGATCTGTGCAACGCAACATTCCTTACGATAAACTAGATTACGAAAAAGCTGTCGGTGTTCAGTATATACGATCGCTCAGGCTCCGAGTGGATACGAAGTGTGTTCGGCCGATCTAACGCGGCAGACGCTCGCTCCGTCTATTTAATCGTCCGAAAAGTTCCGCGAAACACCTTGAAGTAACTCGGACCCTGAGGGACGGAAGGTCCAGCCGACAGGTCGCTACGAAACGATACCCTACAAAACTTTCCACTCACCTGCTGCCGCTGTACGATCCAGAACGTGGTAGACGACGGTCGCCGTGAGGCACGTCCGCTTGCAAACTAATTTTTGTTTTCCCCACTGGTAACTCCACTGTGGCACTGTATTACTGTATATGTTACTATACGTACGTATGTATATCTGACTATCTGTACGCCGTACGCGGATAACCGGCCGCGGAGCGTGCGTTCGCGTCAACAAGGGACGCGGGTCGAACCGACGAAAAATGAAACAAAGTCAGACCATCGGGTACGTGGACGGGGGGTTCGAGGGAAAACGTCGATCAGGGGACGGAAAATCATGCGAGAGACGGAGAGTGACGACTGGCCCTGCTCTGACACAGATCACTGACCAATTCCGCTGGAGGACTGACGCGATACTGACTCGCCGTTGCATCTGGCGAGGAGCGCGACAACCGGCTTCGCGGCGTTCGTTCGCGTTCGGAAACCTTCGGCCACGCTCGGCCCGCGAACCTGTAGCCGCAGACGCGCTCGCGTACCGACTGAGCGCGCGTCCGTGCACGCAACGTACGTGCGTATGCGTGCAGATACATACTGGGTATAGTACATCAAGGCAAGTAACGTGTACGAACGTATAGGTACGCCCACGCAATTTAGGCCCCTGACGATAATGAAGAACTCGGCTGTACCTTACGTGAGCGTGCATTATGGCCGCGTTCGCGCGTTGATACCGCGTCTCGTGAACCGTTTCCCGTGACCGGGTAATATTTATTCTTTCCTTTTTCTTTTTGTTATATATATTTATAGAATCTACCAATGTTAATTAGCGATCTTTGGAACTGCATTCTTTTAGAATTACGAATAATATAGAAAAAAAAGTATTGACACTCTGGAACGTTCTCATCAATGAGAAGAAAGTTAACATTTTTTATTCCAACGAAGAAAAGTTTATCTAGAGAAAGCGTGACACCGAGTTGGAAAAATAGAATATTCGACCAATTATGAGACACAATGACGGGCGTGTCATGGTTCGAGATTGTACGTAATGTAATGGGGTAGGAAATGTAGCATTAGTCGATGGGATCACGAACGCTGAGATGAATATCAACGTGTTGCGAGATAATTTACCACGGAGTACAATTATATTAGACGTACACGAAACAATTTGGTTCTAGCGAGATAACGATCCGTAGCGTAAAGCCAGAAAAACAAGAAAGTGGCTTCTTTACAACGTAGCTAAACAGCTTCTTGCTCCGCTGTAATTACCGGAAGTAAACTCCATAGGAAAACCTTTAGCATATATTGGGCTTGAAAATTCGATAAGAAAAATAAGCATTTCAGGTTAGATCCTTTCCTCGTCGAACGATTTTATGCAGTAAGCTCCGACGCGTGTTTTTCGCCACTACGGTCGCGTTGCTTTTACTCTCGTTGCTCGCAACTTTCATGAACTCTCGAAACAAGCGAACTATTCGACCCGGAGCTATGAAGCTGTAGCACGACACTGAAGAAAAGTTACCGTTTGCATCGTTACTTATACCAGATCCTCGAGGAGACCTACAGGTGGGACGACCTAATATCACGGAAGCGATCCAGGGAAAAGGATTCCAGCGTTCAGCAGATAAATCGAGCGATCCGACGAGGTGGCGTTTAGCGATGTTAACGAAACAATTTACTGCTGCGCGCGTTCGCGGCGCATTTGCATCGGCCCGTGCCCGTGTAACGCAAGCAAATTTATGGATTTGATAATAATGACCTCGCGGCCGCATTACGTTGCGCATATTACGGAATTACACGGCATTACACGACGTTCTGACGTTAAGTGCAATATTCAAAGATATAATAGAGTGCGGTAGATCATAGGAGGCCCTAGCTATGCCCGTAAAAGCGAAATAAGGAGTTGACGCGGAACGAGAAGGAAAAACGCCCCGACCGCGGAAAAGTTATTACCGCGTGTGCCTGTAATATTTTCGAAATATTCGGAGCCATAAATGCGTTAGGCCTACCTAAGTGGTATGAAACGATGTTTGCACAGCGCGATATTCTTCTCGTTAACTGGCTTCACCGGCTAGTAATATAATATCCCTTCGATCCTTACCGAATATCGTGTAACGGTGCCGTTTAACAGACGGTCTATAAATGATGAGATAAAATAAGAATCCCCGGGTCTGGACAATCTTAATGGCCGATAAATAACAGCAAAGTAATTTTCGCGGTACGTCGACGGTTCGACCTATCGCATGTCCCACCGTAAACCTACGATTCTCATCTTCCTTCCTTTGCTACTTACGATAACGTCGATATTGGGGTACTAATCTTCCTGGAACGTTCGATCGTCGAAAACGGCGGGGATCGATAACACGGGGAAAAAGAATTCGCGATCGGTGAAAACTTTCGTAGCTACAATGATTTTATCTATGATGTAGATTACGTTAACGTGCTACTTTTGTATAGTCATCGCGAAAAGACCGACTGTGCAAATACTCGTTCGACGAAAGAAAAATTTGTTAGGTACACTTTTATTTACCGTACGTTTTTAATATTGCTTCTCGACGTTAATTCATGAAGGAGTAACAAGTACGCACTGGAGTGGCAAATTAACGCGCGTACCGTGCTGAGTTGAGATGTTTGCCTCTGCGAGATAGGTTCCATTCGTCAGAACAGTAACACCGTCTTCATTGAAGCCTACGGTTAAGTCAGATTTACATATAGAAACTGTCATCTGTTGGTCAGTGCACCGCCTAGTCTCGCAAACGCGTACTACAGAAATGTCCTTCGGGTTGAGACTCGGTGGGGTTCGGACTGCCTCACTCTAAAGAACAGGTAGGTGAAATTTAATCGATCTTGCCTCCCCTTGGAGCGAGTACGAAACTACAGAGCGAGCGAGAAGCGGATAGAGTGATTAGGGAACGCACAGATCAAGCGAGAAACAGCGAGAGCGAGCGAGATACGGTTACGCTTAATCGTCGAGAGCCTTCCTTGTCCCTCGTTAATTACATATTCCTCGACTAATTTAAAATCACTCAAATGTGCTCGTGTGTTTGGTATTATTTTCTTTCTAAAAGCCTCGTGAATTTCACTCGAGCAATTTTGTAAAAGTTAAAGCAAAGGAATGTAAAACTTTTACTTTTTTAAAGGTAATTGAGGGCCGTTGTTGCGTCTCGAGGCGAAAATCTGTAATTTTTGTAACTCGTCGGAATTCGTCCGTTGCAGCGCGATGGTTACAACGCTGGGTTCCGCGTTGGCCCATGCAGGGTCATAAAACGCTGTTTTGTGCCCATATATGGGTATGGTCGAAGGACTTTCTACAATGGAATTTTCAAAACAATGGAAGTTAAACAAACCAGTTACTCCGACACCACATCACATCATAATAAACATTTTTCCAATCACAACTAAGCCTCGTCTATCAATTATTGTTTCCACGCGACTCCATAGCATTAATTTGTTCTTGGAGATTGTTAAATTTCCAAACAGTCTTCAAACTACTTGTCTTGTATGCGTGAAATCCAATTATGAAACATTAAGCGTCTACAACTCTTTGATTTAGACATTTCGTACGCTGATTCGCATAGAACATACAACATTGCTGCGATCTAGTAACGAAATATCTTACTGCAAGAAGAGAAACAAAAACCGCGACAGAAATAAGCATACATAAAAAACAAAAATTACAGTTTTAAACATATTGTCTGTTATATTCCAGTACGATCTACATTCTCTTGAATAGTATACACGAAATATGCTAGAAACATGTTCATAACATGCAATATGCATAGAACATGTATTATATAAAACACATGCAATATGCAAAATAAAATATATATTTCTCAATTCCGCTAATAACAAAATACATTTCTGTTCAGCTTCTAATGGTTTAAATATTTTCTATTAAAATATGCATAAACATCCGCTGTCTAGTAATAAGAGTTTAGTAGACATCGATAGTAGCAAGATGATTTTTTAATGTCGCTTGATTTTTGGATTCGAACCACTGTGCAGCGTCGTTGCATTCTCCGGCACCGCGACCATTTCCAATGGAGTAGAGAAAAATCGACCGACGACGATTTCGCGGGACTTTGGACACGCATACAGCGCGCGTTACCCGGGAGGTTTAATTATAAGTAATCTCGCGTCCTCGCTGAATTTAATGCGCATACGAGAGATCGAAGAAACGAGGATTTAAGACCGTGTCGCCGGCCCGTTATGAAAAAGCGACATTATGGCTGATGATACGGACACCGCGCGTGCTCCGAGTTCGCCGATCGTCTGTATAGGGGATCGCGGCGAGAAAAAGAGAGGGATCCACGCGGCACGGCAACACGCTAAACAGTACATTCGCAATCATGAGGGTTGGCGGACATGTGAATGTACGTGGGACACTGATCACGCATACACACCGGGTACCACCATACGCCGGTTCATGAAACCATACGGTGTTCGCGTAAATCCTCGCTGTTTTTCCACCCGGGAATAACGAATGGCTTCGAAGATTCCGGCGGGTTCGGCTCTCACAATTAAAACGAGAAATCAGCCACGAAGTGGAAAAGCCTCGCGGTGTAAAACACGTTTTGCGAATATACGATGGGAAGCATAATTGAACCAATAAAAAAGTTTCCATGAAAAATGATAATTCGCTTATCTATGTATGTGCATAGAATATCGTTAATCTACATTTATTGTACTTTAATCAATATTTAATAGTTTTATTATATCTTATTTAATTTACAAATGATATGCATCACTTTTTAGTGCACACGACACAACAGTGTCGATGACTGTTTGCATTCATCGTAAAAAGACCACGTACAATAAACTTTTACACGATTTTTTAAAGTTATGACACATGTTCTGTACTTTATCATAAGCGATACATCCGTTTTTATACGATGTTCTTTAGTCATTTTCCACCCAACATCCCCCAGCAATTAATTCCAATAGAAAATAACGTCAATAGTTCCAAAACCTCTAAGCTGAGGAATCCCTGGTTCCACTAACTGCTAGGAGCCATGATCAAGAATTATCAGTCCTCTCAAGGTTTCCCATATCATTGAGGATGGGTACTCGTCGACCTATCTTGACTCCAAGTTAACTTAATGAGTTGTACTCTTGGGTCTGCTTTAAATTCTGGTCAATCCAGATTCACAACGACACTTGACCCATTTCTTCTCTGTACTGTGCATTATACAGAGTCCTAGGCGAGTGATCTTTACCCAAAATGATCCCACCAACTTCGTCGAAGTTAAAAACATCAACTAACTTGGGGTTTTCAATCTGTCCAAGATCAGGAAGACCCTCTCTAACCTCTTGCTCCCATAAAAGGATCTACAATCAGCTCCGTGGGTATCTTGAAAGCAGACTGAATAACTCGTGAATCCGCTCGAATGCGGTCAATGATCGAAAAGTAGCATAGTCGCGGGCGCATAATTTGCCTAATAACGAGTCCATTAAGAAATACCTTTCGCCTTATTAACGAGCACGATAATGAGACCGTAGACCCCTGAAGAATTTAACCTCGAACTTCCGTCCGCGGTTCACACGAATAAGGCATGTCCCCGAACGAATCAGGCCGAACGTTTCCCTGCGGTACACAGGCGATCCGCAGCGGTCGTGAGATAATTATGTAAATGAATTTCGATCGTTAGGGGGGCGTGGACGAGCGCTCCTCCGTGACACGACCTGACCTCAGCTGGCCGGCCCCCGCCTACCGCCGTCATTTTCCCCACAATTTTCGTGCCTGCGTGTAAATACATCGAACGGTATATTACCTGCCACTAGCGGCGCACCGTACTCTTCCGCGACACCGAACGACCTTTCGTAGACAATGTGTACACCCGTTAACTTTTAATCGTACGAAAAAACCACCCCTCGAAATTACACGACTCGTAAAAGATTTTTCTTCCGTGGCATTGACACGATGGAAGAATGAAATATGCGTCCTGAATAGGCGAAGCTTTTTCTTTACAACGTCTCCGAATAAACAAAAATTATAAACGGTGTTTTGTTTCTTTTCCGAACACACAATTACCGAGTTAGATACGTCAGTGGACGTGTCGCCGAAGGCGGAGTCAAGAAACGTCCCCTTACGCCACGGTATCTCCCGGGTCAGAACACTCGTGCTTCTATCTATACAAAAACTTAATTACATAGGATTACTTTAGGTTGAGCTGTAAGAGCACTGATTCGTGCTATGCACCGTCCTTTGCTATTTACGTTAATATTCTTTTCTAAGGCGTCAAAACGACCATCAACTTCATTGCAACGACGAATATTATTGGAAGTTACTGATATTACGGTACCACTCATACCGTAGAAAAAGTGGCGGAATATGACGTTGATACATTGACCCGCTGCGAAGAAAATTTTATAGATTAATTTCCCAAGAAATGCTTTATTTTCATTTGACGGCTGGAAGTATAATTCTACAATATCTCAAGTATACAAATTTTTACTTCAAAAATTTCTGCTGGCAGTTCAAGTGAATTTAAACTAAAAACAATATTTGAATTTTTGTATGTTCCAACTACAAAATAAGTTAACTAATAAACCAAAAAGAAAAATATTGATAGTAGATTCAGAAAAATTTTACTTTTTGCTTATCCACTTTGAAAAAATTTCAATTCTTTTTTATCTCTTTTTAGTGTTTGAGGTTTTAAGAATAACCCCCTAAAGTATTAAAATAAAATTCGCAAAAATGACAAAGTTGCAAAAGTTTTAGTAGATGTAAAAAATATAATATGCGTAAACTATTCTCTTCAGTTGCATGAGTAATTAATTCCTACGTGGTGTTAAAGAAATATTGACTTATTCAGAGATTTTTGAGATCTTTCAAGATATGTAACAATGCGTAACTATTTATTCGGAATAATAACGTTCCTTAAAATGATTTTAGAAACCCATCGCAGAAGTTTACTCGAGGTATTTTGCTAAAAAATTATATAACTGTTCTCTTTGCGTGAATTGTTTATCTTATTTAATACGTTCGTGAATGTACACCTTACGTGCTCTTCGTTTCTTATTGACTCGCTATCGTCACGAATAAGACGATGAATAGTGACCTCGGAATCCAGGAAGTCACGTTAATTTTCATTTTAGCTCGCGAGTGCATTTTTAGGTTGAGGCATATCGTTCGACTTTTTCCTTAATTATACTGGCAGCAAATATCATTAGGATATCGCCGGAGAATTAATATGTGGTTGCCGTGACGATCGGAAGGTCGAGGCGTCCTGGGAAGACCTGATTATAGCCGCGACATTAAGCAATCTCGCTGTATCGCGGGACATTTCGTAAAATTGTGCCTCATGTAAATTCAGAAACACCTCTGGACCATTACGGGAATTGCACGACACTTGCCGAGTGCATTAGCGTGAATCGGCCTGCTGGCTTTCGAGTCGTTAAAACCATTCGCGAATAAATTACGCGTGCCATATCCTATCTGTCGCGAATAAAGTAATTACAAACCTCCTTCTTCCACGAATCGGGTAAATATGTCTCTTACTTAGGAGGAGATAGAAGGTGGACGTGCGCGTCAGCCCCCTGTGGATTTTTGCCCGAGTTCTCGGTTAGAATCACCGATCGTCCAACTACTGGATCCGACGTGCCAAAAATAATTCAAACAGGTTTCCCTCCGGGAACGCGTTCGTTACCTAAAAGGAATTAAACACGGTCGTATCGTTCTGTTTCTACTGAAACCCTTCGAACCAAGAAAAATAACCTACTTCTTTTCACGACAGAATAAGAAATAAACGAAAGCAATCTCAGCAGTCTCTATCGCGAGTAACCTGGGAAAGAATGTACAACGTGACCTAAGTAGAAATGTTTCATCGGGGGATGATAGACCCGCTTGATCCACTTTCTTAGAAACTGTCTATCGTAGCAGAAAGCTAGCCTCTATTCGTTTAGCTTGGATTATCTCACAGAATTTTTATAACAAAGAAAGTATTAACTTGTACTTGTGTGAGAATATTGATTTTTAAACATTCAGATCCTGATTCCCCAATTATAATTGGATCGACTACATCGTTAACAAAACTTTTTCCTGTTTTTCTCAAACGTTCAGTAAAATACCCTGTATGTATTAAATTATATATTTTTAAAAAAATTTACAAATATCATTTTTTAAAAAACATCGATCGCTACGATCATGGATTAAGGTAACGAAACAGTTCAAATGTTAAAAAAATGTTATGCTCGTACAGTGTGTTACTTTTTTGTCGCGGAGTGTAAGAAAGCACCGTCTTACTTCCAGGAGAAAAAAATAGTTTTTCAGAAGAGAAAAAGTTAAATCGAGGAACAAACTTCCCGAACCTGCCTTTGAAACCCGAGTCCTTCGTATCTGGTGTGACCTGTAGAAGGAATTCTCGAGATACGTCACGATGACAAAAAGAACGGCCCAAGAACGGAAACCAAAAGAAGAAGGAAAGAAGCGAGAAATTGGTCGACGACGTGGCCAGACCACCAAGGCTGCCCTAGCGCGAGGCACATATCCGCTCCGACTCGTAGGGGCTCGTATTTAACGGCATTACGGTCACGAATCATGCATAATTTATCTGAAAGCACGGTGAAAAATAGTTTTGACCCGTAGGGCCAGTGGCGAGAATGGCGTTCGTACGACGCGCTAGGCCTGCTGATGCTGTCTGCATAGAAAGTGGTTGCTCTCGCGTTAAGTGCGAGGGTGCCCGGACTGGTCCCAACAGCGATGTGCCACTTTAGGCCGTTGTTAGAACCGTCCATTGATTTCGATATCCCGTTACGGTCGGCGTGGTTCCGAGCACCGTGTGTCAGCCTCCCGTCCCGGCTATCTTGATCTTTAGCATCGTCATTACCGTAATTACGGTTAATCGTGTTCACAATTTCCTTTCGTACACGCGTTTCGTGCGGGCTCCGCCTTCGTCCGTCCCTGTCCTCTTCGAGTTAATCGGGGAATCGATATTCATGCTAGTAATCGGAGTTGTAAGACCGTATTATCTTCGAGCGGTTTGCGGAGAACGGAATGATCCTTGGTTTGATACAACGTGACCTTGGCATTGTGATTTGCAAATTGAGCGAAAATTAGTTTCGAGGAACACGTTAGGTCGTTCCTACGACTCGTAGCGATCTTCACTTCTTGATAATCGATTCGTTCGTCGATATAAATTAAAAAGTCATTGTCTATAGGGTCTATCAACGTGTCTAAGATGGAACAACCTTGGAATTGTAATTCACAAGTGCATTTTCGAAGCTAAGAAACCAATTGCAACACCGAACAACAAAGACAACTTTTAAATCCGAAATGATCATAGGATCTAGCAACGTGCAATTTTACGTAGATTATGCGTACAAAGGAGAGTGTCGGAAGATCCGAAATCGCGAGACGAGCCGAAATTCGCGATGGCTCCGATAAAATCTTCGTCCTCGCGTTATCACCTGCCAGAGGAACTTGGCACCGCTCGCTTCAATGGCTTCCTAACAGTGTACAACGCCACGGAGAAACCTGTTTGTCATGTACCTCGTTCTCTGGATATATTAACAGCGCTCTGTTGCTCGCGAGCAATGCCTCGCACTTAAAGGAAATCGTGTTTCTCGCTGGTTGTATGGCAATATTACGTACAGACAATAAAACTTCCCGTTCCGATGCGTGCGCCGTAATCGTTGTTCCTTTCAAATTTAATAGAGTTTACGGCCAGGCGCGACCAGCTACGTGCTTTCATGTAAATTAATTACGTCAACTTTCTCTGATTGCCTGTGTCGTCGACCGCGAGAACGTATATCTTCGGCCGTCGATGGATTTTTAGGCGAATGAACAACATTCTGACAACGGTCACCGTTCCGTAATTGATCGGCTCAAGATACGTGCACAGGTTTCGACGATTGTTTTGCGCGCAACCTTCCATCCGAGTAAAAAATGTTTATCCAAGTAAGCAACGTTTATTCAAGATCAATACAAACAGACGCCTTTTCTCCGTTCGTTAGCAGCGGAATAATTTTAGAGAGTTTCGACGCGTTCGTCTGTTTGGTATTTAATACTCCGACGGTAGATGGCGAGCCTGGGTAATTTCTGAATTTTGGAACAAAATGTGTATTTTTCATTAGTTCGAAAAATCTAAACGAGACTGCCAAAGTCTGATCAACATAAGAAAAGCGACCCAGGTTCGCCATACGCGGGTCGAGGTTCATTTTCCTTCGATCGAACAATACGTGCAACGCTGAAAACTCGAGAGTTGAAACGAAACGGACGTGTACACGCAACTTGTTTCATACGCGACCTTCGCCAGCGAAAAGGGATTAATCAAAGAACCCGAGGACTCATCTACCCTGAACGACGACACCAATGGTTATCTATAGCATCGCAGGGGGAAACAAAACCACCGCTGAAAGCGATATCCCCGCTCCGTTCGATCAAACGCTCGATCCACGGCGCAACATCGTTTGTCATGCTGTATCGAGCGTTTTTCTCGAGTTTTTCAAACGTCATCGCTTCCAAGCCTGTTACCGCTGACACTCCCGCTGACCGGCCGCGCCAGCAGCCACGAGATCCAGTCTCGCATAATTTTCCACCTGAAGATGTATGAATGTTACCGGCGATGTCCGTCGGGTCAAAGTACGGCGCTCTGTTGGAGCCTGCGCCAGGACAGGACACCGGAGGTCAGCTAGTCTCTAACAAATGTACCTGATATACAATCTTCGAGTTTCGAAAATATTACTGATTCGAACCAAATAGAAAAGATAAAATAGTCTTTACATACGACAGTTCTTGGAATCAAGAACGAGTCGTTCGAGTACCCTTTTCTTCGATGACACGGAGATTGTTGAGAGGACTAGTAATTCTCGGTCTATAACCCTTGGTATGAAGCGTCTAAAGGATAGATCAGTGGTGATATAGGCCAAATTATGGGTTTTCAAACTTTTTAAGATCTTGCATACTATAAAATCTCTACTACTGTCGAGATTCTTGAAAATGGAGGAATTTCTGGAAAGCTTTGCAATATCAGGAATTCTTGGAAACCATTGGATCTCTAGAGATCTTTGAAACTTATAAAACCATAAATGCTTTGATCAGCATTTCTTTATGGAACACCAAATTGAAAATTTAAAGCAGTAAAGAAGGATTAAATTTGCTAAACAAGCATGTAATTACGATTTTAAAGTAGTAAGAAAAGTTAAACTTCGGGTGTCGAAAAGTTATTTCATTATACAGATGTTTAATATCATGCTATCCAAGTATTATATACCTGAAACTTATGTTAATTTTATTAGTATTGCTTCTAACTTTAATAATTTGTTTCTTAGTACGTGAAGACAATTTCCATATATCAAGGAACTGAGTAAAAAATTCAATACAACTTTCTGAGATCGCCCAAACTTTCATACCATTTCACGAATTCCCATTTCTTTTTTCTAGCAAGGTATTTACTACATAAAATTATGTAAATTAACTATAAAAATCTGCGTCAAGTGAAAATTTTATGACAAACTCTCCTAAAGTGTAATTAAAATGAAAAGGCTTTGCATCAATTGCACAATGTTTTTCGACTTTATCACCGAAGTTCATTATTTGCTTCTTCGTGTTATACAATTACTTCGAATTTTTCTTTTAAATTATAAAAACCTTTAAAATGTCAGTGGTGCTATAGTTATGCTCCGCAGTGTATAACCAATACGAGTCTCGAGCTATTGAATCTTAGAGCATCTTCAAAGGTAAGTGTCTAAACCAACAAGTCCAGGGTCGTTCGTATAGAATCTCGTGACTCTCCAGGACTATTCCTGTCCAACGAAACCAAAGTACGGAGAAACGTGTCAAACATCGCGTTGCAGGAGTATAAATGTACCTTCTGTTCCGCAGAAAGTAACCAAGATCATTAGTATTGGCCGCACGTTCTAACAGCGGGTCGTCGGGCAGCAAACAAAATTATTCTGTCGATTCGAGGTTCCGCGCGCAGTCTACACGTGGATATGATAAATGACGATCTCGTCGTTTTGCACGACCCTTCAGAACGACTCTATCCGCTGTCACTAACGAGCTGTCACACGCTGAATTCCACGCCGCTGGTGACGCACGCAACGCTCTGGACATATGCCGGCAGATCTGTATCTGATATTTATTTATGCGAATAGCAATGCCCCGTACAAATTAAACGGATGCGCGCCGCGCGAGCTTCCAGCATCCATCACACGCGTTCTTGCTCGCCTCTTTGCCGGTTCAGTTTATTTCCCTATGACGCGTGTCTCGCGTTTCGAATCTAATCGCGTCTACTCCGTTACGAGATCCTATCACCCCGTGTCTTATAATATATTTATAATGATCGCTCGGTATCATCAAAAACCGAAGTAATTACGAAATAAAACGGACCCTTCATATGCTCTGCGTGACTTCAAGATCGCACAAACGTTGCTTGAAATCGTACACGCATCGATTATATACAGTTTAACGTTTCGAAATACGAAAATATGTTTTGCTATTTCTTATCGAATCACTGATCGTAGACTCGTACGATAAGAAGTACCTTGTTCCAATAAAAGAGCGAAAAGAGCGTCGAGAAAATCTGTGTTGGTAATTTCAATAACGCTAAAAATTTTTTGCAACTTTAATTCGCGAAACGTTTTAGACCCTAGCATTCGCTTCTTACGCCGGCAGCAAAGCTGCTATACTCTTCGGAAGTATAATATAAACATTACACGCGTTGTTTTGCACGTTTTCTCGAGATGCACCGTAATTTCGTCGACATCCTGCGTTTAATTAAACAAAAAGTCTCTTTCCTTAGCGCGCACGACGCTCCCGATGAAATCTTCCCACCACTCGGTGTTGTGATTCGATAACGTAAACACCGGCACCAGCTTTGTTTAACTTTTTCCTGCGTGTAAATTGTAACGCGCTACCATTCAATCGAGCTGAATTACACCTTTTGCATCTCAGGGCAGACCGGCGCGGACGGAAAAGTTAAGTAATGACCCGCGTGTCCGTCTGCTGCCGTGTATACTTTCGCGGTATGGACGAGATCTAACGAGTATTGATAAAGCTATTCCAATCAGTCAATCGTCACCGATAACCGTGCACGTTGAAAGAGATGCGGATGGTTCGAAACATTTATCGCGGATCATCTTTTTCCTTTTCGAACGCCAGTTTTAGCAAAAGAACGCTGTGTAATGATAACTGTTTAATTTATTGCCTATTAACTTTTACCCACGATTTCATTCATTATGCCAACAGTAGTACTTAAGCCTATAATTAATACTTGCACACTGGACTACCAACGGTTTGTGACCTATACCACAGACGAGGTATACGAGTAGACCTTACATCCAATCTATTTTTTTGACCCATTTTTCTGGGACTCTAGAGCCCCATTACTATTTTGGTGCCACTCGAAACATTACCAATAAGTTACACAAATGAACACAAGAGGAAATAAAACAAAAAATAAAATTAGAGAAATTTTATTATTTTTTAACGGAATGTTTATATGTGAAATTTTGGGGAACCATTTCTGGCCATTCCTTATATTTTCGGTAAAGAATTTTTTTCTCGAAAGTGTATACCTCGTCTGCGCCTATACTTATATAATATGTATGTTATCGTTGATAAATTATCGACGATGTAGAATCTCGCAAAATGAATCTATGGACGTAGACCCCACTTCTGAGCCTCTAAAAAGTATCCCTACACGTCTTTAAAAATAATTACGTCATCCGTTTCAGACCAACAGGACAAAATGTTTATTGTATAGAGGGAAACTCGGTCATAGCGACTCCATTAATAGATTGTAGAATGTAGCAAATGGTTTCAGTTGTAACGTTGACTTTCTCCCATATTCAATGCGTTCGTTTAAACGCTACATTGGCAGAACACTGATTGATATACAGTTGAACGTATCAATTGTAACGTACTGTATATCAATGTTTCTTAGCCATTCTTGGCTAGTGACCTACTTCTAACTATTATTTATCTCTCTACTCTCCCCTGTGGTTGCTGTTAGTTGATAAAAATAATACTATACCAATTGTTTGTTTATAACGCGCGATATTATAGAAAAAAATACACCGTTGCTTGCGAATTAATTTCCACGATTTCATAACCGATGCAAGCAAATGAATAACAATTCGTGACAAACTATGAAAGAATTTTACAAAATGCGTCACGTGGAACCAATCGGTTCCCGCTAACAAACTGTCGAGCACGGTTTTTGCGCTCGGAAATCGCATTGCATTATCTCAGCCACGATCGACGTAGCTGCAAAAATCGCCAGCCATTCGAATTAATCGTTATCCCCTATAGATCATCCTGTCTCGTAGAGTCGCGGGAGATACGAGAGGCGTGCGCAAGAAACACCCTGTGTATACACGGGGTAATTACTTAAAAACCCTTTAGCAAGTGTTAATTTCACGTCCAGCTGGGGGCAATATGCCGAGTAACCGCGTCTAAGTAACTCCGCGGCCGAGAACTTAGGCCCAATGGTATTTCGATATCTCATGGAGCGGTCGCGGCGTTAAAAATCGGCGTCGTTAGGTCATCGACGTCCCATCAATTTCTCCTCGTTCCCTCCTCGCAAAGCAGACACCATATTGTTGCTGTGTTCCCGGTTCGCCTGTAATTACTAATTACAGGCCCCCGACAGAAGTCACGGCTCCGGAAGCGACCGGACCGCCATGACTCTCCGTACGCCCCTCCGCCTCCTCCCCGTTGCCCCCGCCGTTGCGTCCACCTCTAACATTTAATATCCTCGGCAGAATTGTCTAATACAGCCGAGTCATTGATTGGCAGAAGGTAGAAGCCGGTTACCTGGCTGCGCCAGAAGCTCCTCGTTCCGAACGCCAACGACGAAGATTAAATTTCCTGTGTGATACGACCATTCATGAATATAAGCTCATGGAAAAAGAAACGGCGACGAAATAGCCCCGCGTGACGCGATTTCACGCTGCCGACAGACCGTTAGTAATTCCGTCTAAGATGAATTTCCGTTGAGATCGAACTTCCTCGTGAAAAACTGATGCGAGAAGAGGCGGATTCTAAAAGTCTCTGAGTATCGCAAAGCGACGAGCATTGAAGTCTCCGCGTCTTAGAACGGTGGATAATGGAGAACAAAAATAAACATCTTTCGCGTTCGTTGGGAAAGAAAACTTTTCAATACAACGTTTATCCGTACGTCCTGAAGAGTCAGGAAACAATAGTTGCTTACTGGACGTGTAACGAAAAAGTTGTAGCAAAGACACCTAGAAATTAATGTGCTCGTCTGTTATTCGATTTTTGTCCGGGGACTTTCAAAATTCCATGACTTTTTAACTTCAAACAAAGGATTATCTCGCAGACTTCATCGAGGAAATTTTTCAGCGTATATACTTTTAGTGTATCCAAAATAGTAGACGTAGATATACGATACTTTTTAAAATAAAATAATTCAAGTGGGACAATTATAAGTTCTATATAAACGCCTATTCACAGGATGTCTCGTATTTAATATTAATTCAGTTCGTAAGATTTTGTATATATTATGCAATAGATTGAATTGTTTGTAGATTCACTGTAAATCTACAACTGTTTGATTTAGGCATTTCGAACCATATGCATGAATTGCAGTTTTTAACATATTATCTATTACATTTCAATACGATCTATATTCTCGCGAATAGTATACTCGAAATATGCTAGAAATATGCTCATAATATACAAGAAATATGCAATATGCAAAATAAAATATATATTTTTCGATTCCTCTAATGACAAAATAAGTTTCTGTCCAGGTCCCAATGCTTTATATATCTTCTATCAAAATATGCATTTGCATAAACATACCCTATCTATTAATGAATTAATGGACGCATAAATATCTAAGAAACGATTGCTTCGTATAATTTTAGAAAAATAACATTCGCTTCACAGCGGGTTGAATTTTCTAAAATCCTACTTTCGATCAACGTTCGATTCAAAATGGAGGGCATAACTAATCACGCGTAACTTCAGACCCCACACTCGGACGGCAAACTTTTGCCTCGTAGAATTATTGCTACCTAGGATTACCCTCCCTCTGCTGGAGTTTCATCACGCGTCGCTGAATCGATCGTTACACGGCTAAAATCGTCTCGATCGCAGAAAGATTAATCGCGTAAAAACGGTCGTACAATGTACTCCGAGAGGCTGGGTATCGTTTCGAATGGTCCCGTAATTACTTTCAGCAGATTCGTGGACAAAAAGCGTGCAAAACTGTACGAATAAAATGTTTTGCCGGGGTTATTCTTTTCTTCTTGCACTTTTTCGAATTTTGCAACAAGAGCGGTCCCGTGCTACCTTATCGATACAGCGTTGCGAACACATCCAGAGCAAGAAGATCGATCGCTGAATAGCCGAGCAAAATGACTGAATGAATAACGGAGCAACGAGGAGCGTGAAGAAGATAATTGAATGAGAAACGCGGATTTTTACCGGGCGTTCACAGCGCGGATGTTGCGCGTCGATCAGCCGAGATGAAAGCACCACGAGCCTGTCGACGGCGAGCGTTCATCGCTTCTTTTTTTCTCTCTTCCAGCAGCCGCGGACCCCGTGCACCACGATACGCTTCTGATACGGTACAGAAGGCTTTCCTGACACCTTCCGCTCGATTTATATAATATCGCTGCTCTGCATAGAGCGGTTTTACTTTCCGTTTTATCCCTGCCTCGTTACGCGCGTTGTTACGATCGAACCGAGCGAACGCTTTCGCCTTCGACGGCTCGAAAGCATCGAACACCCTCGGAGATCGGCGTGTAACCGTTGCAAAGGTTATGGACGCGACCCAACCTATACGTATTCTAATATTAAAAAATTATTAGACGGTAATACGAATAGAGTAGACTCGTATAACGCGGTTGAGGGGGGATTCTCGCGTAACAACGTTCAAATTAAAGTTTTTAATTTTTTTTACATGAAGAAAGACTTTAAACTATACGAAAATATTTTTTTAGTCTATTTTTTTATTATCTTTTATTAAATCGTAGTTAAGTCTTTTAATCCATAGTTGGGGTACAGCGTATCATCCATCAGAGATCAGAACACGTTTCTACTGATGCTAAACCTATAATATTTTAAACAAAAGGTATGAAAAAATTTTTTCGTATAATTTGAGTCTCTCTTCAAATCAATCGACAATTTAATAGTACCGTACTCAGCGGCAACACTCTGCGAGCACACGACTTCCAACGGTACCGCGAATCGCGAAATTCAACGTCGAAGGAAGATTTACAGAACGCAAGGTGTAATCTTGCATTAACGAAATAAGTAGAACAAATAGATAATAAAAGGGCGGCGTTTCGATTTCCCCGACGGTCGAAATACAGAAATCGACGGCAGCCGTGACATCGATCTGAAATCTGTGCACATGCGCGTCGATTAAAGCCTGATTCACGCTTGTTTCGCACTAGGAATGTTCGAATATTTTTTAACTAACATCGCAAGGTTCAAAAAGAACTTTCAGATGACTATAAGTACATTTTTTTGCACTGATTTCAAGGTTTTCAACGCTTTGATAAATGGGATTATATATTCTTGTCAACTGATGTCAATAAAAGAGTAGTCTAATACTCGAGCATTTTAAATATCTTCATTGCTTTTGGCAATATAAAGAAATGTCAGGGGTGGAAAATGTTTGGTTCGAGAGGGTATATGTATAATGATAGAAAAAAAAATATTTGTTGTATTGTCATTGATGTCGAGGCAAAAACAATAATGTATAAGAACATAACCTACTATCTTGATTTTATGTACTGTCATGAACATACATCCAAACATCATCCGATACAGAATGTTATTGAGTATATGTATACGAAATTTCATTACATCCGGTTAAACGATTTTTGAGTTTTTACGTACACCAACGTACCGTATGTGTTTCGGAGTAACGCCATTTTCTCCATTATAAATAAACATAGACATTTAAAAAATGTTTAAGAAATTACTTATACATGGAAAACAAGCCATTTCGACCGAACGCACATATTTCCTGTAAAAAATTCTTGAAAATACCGTTCGTTTTGAATTCATCAAGATGGTATGACCTTTTAAGTAAAATAGTTAATTGTTTGGACACCCCGCGTTACTCGTAACCGAGCAAATACCGCGGACATAATATCGTCCAATATCGCACGGTAGAACCACGAAACATTGAAGTTAATAGTTTCTGCCATTACACAGTAACTAGTAATTATCGGGAAAACCGATGGGCCGCGGTGACTATTAAGTGGCGGCAAATGATACGTAGAAGCGTGGATGCCCGTTAACCTACAAATTAGAATCGAATGAAATACGGATCGTTAAAGTTTGAGCAAAACTACCCTCATCATCTCTGCGGACTTATTTAATTAAGTCTGCTTACGTGATGGCGACTCGAGGCGTAGATTTTGCATCATTTCGACGGAAAGCACGCAACTGCTTTCTTCCTGGACGAGTAAAACGCCCGCGATTAAAGCATGGCTCGCGTGGAGATTTAATCGATGTTTTTGAGTTTAAAACGATTCACGCTAAATGAGGTTTATGAAGTTATTTATCGGTCACCGGCGATTACTAGCTATAAATTAGAATTCAAAAGATAACGAAATTGATTACCGATCGAACGTTCGAACGTCAAAGTTAAATTAAACTATTCGATTCTTAGATGGATATCTAGGAACAATCGCTTACAGATGTTCGAAAATTTAAGGAGTGATTTTACGTGCAAAAGGATGACGAAAATCGAAAACGTCGAAATTGCTTTTGAGACTTTGAATTCGAGATATTAATTGCTAGAAATACGAGAAAAACTAAGATTCTGTTTAATTTCTTTTCTGTAGCCAAACATACTACTAACCAACACGCCCCAAACCTCACTTGTCTAGACCAAACACCATTAATTCACAGGCAGGTTCAGCCCTAACGCCCCTAATCCTCGCGAATGATAGGTTAAATCCAATTCATCGAGTTTAGGGTCTAGACTCTGTATGAATTAATGATGTTTAATTTGAGTTAGGTGAATTATCTGTAGAACCGGTTAGAAGTTTTCTATAATAGTAATATCTAGTTTATTAATATTATCAACAGTCTCTGTGTAGTTTAAGGGTGTTACGACTGTGTTAGAGTTATTATCTTCAGACTGAAATGTGTATATCTGGGTTACGAGTACTGGATTTGAATTAGAACAGTTATTTTCTAGTTCTGTGTAGGTCAAGGTGTTAAATCTGCCGCACGTATGTCAGGACTAACCCATAATAATTACAATGCATTGAAAACACAAAGGGCGTTAGGTCCATCCATCGATCGTTCCTAGAAACATTCTTCGATGGTTATTACGTAGAAGTATTCACACTCTCCATTGCTGTATTGTGAGGCGGTCCCTTTGAAGAATGTTTCAACTAACAGTCGACGAACGAATAATGTAAATACAGCTTGGAGCTACGGTCGGCTCTCGGCTCTGATAATCAATATTGACCGATGCCAGTTAAGAAGAATGATTACCAATTTGTGTGTTCAATCACATACCAGTGACCACTACCACTAAACCAGGGATTCTTATCTTGACCATCGTGGGCCCTCGGGAGACGATATATTAATTTGTAACATAATTCATTATTAATATAGTTATGATTTTTAAATTATAATCTCTATTAATATTTACGACGATAGAAAAACTCTCGTGATAATTTTTCTAACAAGATTTCAATTTTTAAGAATGTTTAATCATCGTTGAGTTCGTCCTTGCTTCTTCAAAAGCCTTGATTGTAATTGTAATCGCTAGGAATTTTGTAATTGTGATCGTAGCCAATCACAATTACAATTCACAATTACGTTTGCAGTGCAATTGCATACTATAACTGTGATTATTATCCCTGTAATTACAACTATACTAATTGATTACGTAATCGATTACGTAATTCTGATGGCTGGGTGCCCAAGTCTGGTACCAGTTATTAGGTTGTCTCATATGTTCGAGCTGAATTTTGTATCACAAAACTAAAAGAATTTTATGAAAAACAACAAACCTCTTTTCGTTCGACAAAACTTCTTTGATTTTTTATTAATAAAACGTTTACATTTTCAAACTGTTTATCCACTAATAAGTCTGAAAATTGTTGTATTTTATTTCTTACAAGGTTTGATTTAAACTAATAATCAAGAAAATTTCGTTCCATAAGCCAGTGTGGATTCCAAACTTCGAGCTTTGACACAATATCTATTTCTTTCAAATTTCTATGAATTGTTGATGTTAACTTAAAATTTCAAAAATGCCCTATACTGACAAATTTTGATTGTTTTCTCTTAAATTACAAATTTTATCCTCGTCAATTTCAGAATATCGAAAGCCACGAACTTAGGAGACAACCTAATATTACTTTATATTATATAATAATGGGCAGAACAAGCTTGTAAAACCAAATAGACACCGAGAAAGATACGCATGGGTCAGAGTGGCCTTGCATTCCTTTTAGATAGACATAGAAACCCCTGACCTTCTGGTATTAAATTCAATCTATACCTATCAAACGCGTAGTCAGTGTTAAACTAAGATTAGTATAACTATCTGCGAGGTCGGATCGGGATAGAGGCTGCACAATGCAATAACGTCATCTTTCGAAGAAATCGTCTTTCGCTTCGGATCGCCTTGGCTCTTCCCGGGTCAATGCCGACGTATCATCCAAAATGTTTGACGAGCCCTCGCCATGACAGCTACGATTATTTGCATACTAATGCCCCCGAGGAACATTCCTCTTAGCTCGTCCGAAATTTGGAAAACATCGAACATTCTATTGATAAACGCTTTAATACTCATAGGCCGAAGAAAAAACTCCATTACAATAATGAGATTTAAGTCTTTACTATAATGTTACCTAATATTTGCTAAATATCGTTGAGCAAACTTGTCGAAGACTCTTGACAACCGTGTAACGCGTACCATCGAACGAGGTTAACGTACACGCTTTTTCAAAGAGAAAAAGACCACACAAATTACGTTTTAAAATGATTTATATTTGTCACATTTGTGACTCTTAATAATGAAGAAAAAAAATATAATTTTTTATTTTCCACCTTTCTATACAGGGTGCTCGGCCACAAAAAAAAAATTTTAATGGGGGATTCTAGAGGCCAAAATAAGACGAAAATCAAGAACACCAATTTGCTGAGGCTTCGTTAAAAAGTTATTAACAATTAAATTCAAAAATTTCAAATGGTTCTAGAAAAATTATTTTCGGTTGCGGGGCTGAATTACAATCATTTTTGGTGAATACACATACCCCTGAAATCCTACCCACTTTCCAGAAAAGAATTCGAGTAGGTATTGAAATTTTTAGACGAAATTAAAAAATTTGAAATCATACTAAAAAAATTATATTTAGTTATAGTGGGCAATTACAATCATTTTTGGTCATTATACATACCCCTGAAATCCTATGTATTTTCGAAAAAAAAATTCCTTACCGAAAATCTAATGTGAGGCCAAAAATACTTTCCTGAAATTTCATGTGAATCTTTAAAATGTCATAACTCCTGAACGGATTGGACGATTTTAATGTTTAAAAAAGCAAACTACGCGTATTTTGATGGAGAATATGTATAAATCGCAAAAATATTCGAAAAGTTGGTCTTTGACTCCGCAAAATGAGAAAAACCTCATAAAAATGGTCCAATTTTCAAACAGCCGTAACTCCTACAATTGTGAATGTATTTCAATGAAACTTTTTTTTGAAGTAGAGCTCATGAGTACCTACAAAAAAGTATTACACAACTTTTCTGTGTGGTGTCAAATAAAATTACTAGAAATCAAAATGTAATTTTTAAGAAAAATCGACAGGGGGTAGGTGCCTAAATTTTTCGGCAAAAAAAAAAAATTTCAAATCGTTCTAAAAAAATTATATTCAGTTACAGCGGTTAATTACAATCATTTTTGGTGAATAGACATAACCCCGAAATCCTACCCACTTTCAAGAAAAAAATTCGTATAGGTAGTGAAATTTTTCGACGAAATTAAAAAATTGCAAATCGTTCTAAAAAAATTATTTTCGGTTGCAGGGGTCGATTATAATAATTTTTGGTGAATAGACCTACCCCCGAAATCCTACTCCCTTTATAGGAAAAAATTCAGTACGGGCGGAACTTTAAACGTTAATAACCTTTTAACGAAGCCTCCATCAACAAATTAGTATTCTTGATTTTCGTCTTATTTTGACCTCTAGAATCTCCCATTAAATTTTTTTCCAGGCGTGGCCGAACACCCTGTATATTAGAACATTAATTTTATCTGTTTCCATTATAGTCTCTAAAATTAAAGCGTTACTATCATCTCCATTGTGTGTTACAACCATCCCATTTTTATTTAATAACTCAGATATTTATTAACATATAAGAAAACAGCTGTAATTCAATAATCCCAGAGAAATCCTATTTAACATGTTCGTACATTGTTGTGTAAGTGCATTAGTTTTTATGTAATCTTATTCTAAAGTACAAACGTTACAACCGTCATCGGTCTACCCTATAGCGAGAAAAGAATTGAATAGAGGATTTGTTTTTTATCGCACGCATCTGGAACTTGATCGACTAATTTCAAGGTTCGATTGGTCGACGATGCGAACGATCACGCTTTTAAAACCGACTTGAATAGATTGATCATCGTTCGATTAAATGCCAATTGTGAGTAACGAGTGGTTATCGAAACGTACTGATGTACGCACGTCTGTTACGTTCATTTCAGAAGCACGGAAGTCCGTCGGATTCCGTGTGGATAATAACATATTCTCCGGTTTCTAGATACTGCTCGGTCTATCCGCAGCTCGGAGATAATCAATTTATTGCTTACGTTACGAGAACACCGCGTAAATATCATCGATCCGTTACATCCTTTGGTTAAACTTCTTCGATATCCCCCGAGACATGTACACACGATTGCATAAACGTTCCTCGAGATCGCTTCAAACACGTTGCAGATAATTCAGCAGGGTACAAATTATTCTGTCGTTTTCGGATGTTTATTGAGGAGGGCTTGTCAGCGTTGGGAGTCAAACCACGTAAAACAGATAAATGGAAAACCTGTTGGAAGCAGAGTTTTCCTTCTATTTGTCTGAGGAAACGTTTGCTCGATACACCAAGACAAAATGATTCGCTGGAAACCGAATACTTAACGATCCTAGCGATCCTGGTCGTCTAAGTTTATACAGTAGATGATTGTAGGGTGATTTGTCAATAACTAGACACCTAATTATCCTTTTTCATCCAGTATTTTAAGTCGAGGTTTGCATAGTAATTTGACACTATAGGTCTATAAGAATTTAAACATCCGGTAATTCCAATCGATTATATACCAGAAACAACGTCTTTACAACGTCTAAATGCGCGACGATCTACCAGAAACGAAACACTTACTGTCCTACTCTATTTTGTGTTTTTAGTTTTGGGATGCAGGGATGGTGGAAGCAAAATTATCCATCCGTAACACCAAACGATCTAATAGTTTTTAAGCTACCTACACTTCGCGACAAAAAGATAGCACACTGTACGAGCATAAGAATTTTTAACTTTTGAAACAATATATTTTGATGTTTGTAATGTTAATTGTTTCACAAGATTTTAAAACTAAAACTCTCACAGTATTAAATATTTGCTCATGTGAACGGTTTAAAGACCTTGTGTTAACTGGGAGACAAAACTTTTAACATACTAAGCAGAAAAAAACGTATTTACCCTGAACGCATGTAATATATTATTAACCGAAGAAAAATTGCTATTATTTAACTACATTCACGAAAAGTATCAGAATTACTTAGTGTGGTATCTTTTTGTAGCGGATTGTAGTTGCTAATTAGGTACTCGGTTATCGTTAGCTTCCGTACAGGCTGTTCGTTGGAGAAAAGAAGGAAGAAAATCGGAGCAACGTTTCTGATTGATTTTCTATTAATTTCCAAAGGATTCGATTAATTTCCCTCTAATTACGACAGGCTTGTTTGTAATTGGTAAACAATTCGCAATTACGCTTCACGATCGTCGATAATAAAATGAACTGAGCCAAACGAGGGACGCCACGGATGAAAAGTAACGCCGGAGAACACCGGGGGAGGGGCTGGCAACAAATTATCGACGTTACAAGAAATCTAATTATGATTGGCTCCCCTCGGTATAAAATATAATAATGCCGACCGACAGATACAGTAAACATAATTTCACGCTCGCGCGGAGAAAGTAATTTGGCGCTCAATGAAAGATGAAATTTCAATTGCGGCTAATTGCACAACCGAGCCACGAACGAGACGCTCCTTCCTGTTCGCGTGAATAGAGAAGTGATGACGATGACGGATTCGAGTTATGATACAGTGGATTGCTAATTACTACCCGGAATATTACTTATCGCCCCGCGTGAATCATCGCTGTCGATGATATATTGCAGTCGAAAGAGAAAAAAAAAAAAAACAATGAAAGAAATAAATAGAGGTGGCTAGACACGGTCGGTTCGTGTAAAAAATAACTGGTAACGACGCTTTGTTGGTAGACAAGCGATGACTACGATTTGCATTCAGTCGAGACAGAAGTAATGAAAACGCTTCGGAGAATACGTTTCTGCGCCCGTGCTCGCGTCTACGAGAAAGCAATACAAGAAGTTCGCGTGCGGAATAATCCTTCGCGCATTGTCTACGGATAATGTTATTGCCGTGTGCAAATAAACGTAATTAATTATTAAATTAGGGAGCACAAAGGAGTCGTAGATACACGCTGTCGTATATAAATCGTGTGTGGAAAATAACGGAAAAACGCTTCTCCTTTTTATGATTTATAGTGGTGCAAGAAAACCCCCATATCGACCAAAATAATCTATTATCCAAATTTTAATTGCTTCGAGAGATTTTTACTTCTATTTACAATCTCTGGGGGTGGGATTTTCGAATTTTTTTCGCGACAAGACCCTTTTCCTCTTTGAGGAAAACGTGGCTACGCGAAGCTATCGTGGCGATATCTTCTGGATTCACCGACAGAGGACTACGCTCTCTCGCAAGTAACTCAACTGACCACCTATTCATCATTGAAGTGTAAATCTAAGACCAAAAGCTCCCCTCTTCTTTCCTTTTCTCTCCCCCTGCTATTTCCCTTACTCATTTCCTCGTTAAACAATAATTATAAGAATAAGAATTTGTAATAGAAGATCACTGACGGTGAATTCGAAAAACTTTTACCAATCATTTGAAATTGAGGATTTTCTTTGAATTTAGACGAGGGAAGAATTTTAAGACCCCCATTCCTAAATTATGATACGAAGAAAAACAGCATTTTGAACTCTCCAAGAGATGTTTGATCGTTTCTGTATTAGAACAGTTTAGTAAATTGCTACAGTAGCTGTGTCTCTGAAAGTCTTCTTAATCTCTGAAATGTTCCCAGTTCCATTTGTTCTCACATCAAGCTGTGAAAATGAATAGCTATTCCCCTTAATTCCTACCATTAGAAGCGCGACGATCCTATTCGATTCTGAATCGATAACATTGTATCTCCCTCTGGTCGTGAGATAGAAAATTTTATCGAATACCCAGCTCTATCCTATACATTCTCTGTGAACGGGCGAAAGATTTACATAAATCTGTCGTTGATCGCGCAAGAACTTGCGGGAATAGACTCTGGTAGGGAAAAACCTCTAGTGGCAAATACTGAAGTACCAACGGACAAAAACAAAAATTCGTCTAACTTTCGAGTACATTGTGAGTTTACTTATTTCTTATACATCTAATACGACGCACAAAACGATTTGAGTATCCAAAGCCAGTGTTCCGATCGAATAGTTTCCTTGATTACTTTGAGCAGGGTGTAACGAGGGGCTCGTTAAACGAGATTGAACGATTTCTACGGAATAAAACAACGAGATCGAAACGGTAGCGGAAAATCTTTCGATTGCGGTTACTCGTTCACCGCTACCCGTGGAAGTGACTAAGGTGTAGTCGAAGAACGAAAGCGTGACAATATGCAGAGAACTCAAAGAAAGACTGCATTTCCAATCGTTTCCCACAATGGTAAACGATGTGTAACGCGATAATGGAAATACGAGTCCGCAGTTCTGATTTCCAGGTCCCCTTTTCCTGGTAGCCTTAATAAGCTAACGTAACATAGTCACAAAAATAACTTTGTATGCAGTATTATCGTGAGGATAAGTTGAGAAATACATCCCCTAAAACATATGTACATTCGTACCTACAGGGACAAGAATTTATTTAATTTATCAATAATATACTATGACTCAAGTTTGCTGCTTCGTAACTAGACTACGGATGTTTATGCATTTATGGGAAATTTAAATTTTCAAAAAACTACAGAATGCACTAAATATGCAAAAATATAAGAAATGCTTAAAGTAAGATAGGAATTATTGTATTTAGGGGTTGAGAGTACCCTCTTCAAAGCTCTGATTTCCTTAATTCTATTAATACAAATATTAATTTGCATAAATAACTAAGAGAACAATCTTTATTACTCTGTTTACGTTAATAGTAATTTGTGTTTATAAAATAAACTAATATTTATACGTTGAAGAGGTAACTGCAACTACTAAGTTCCAAATACATAATGCTTCGTTTGACTAAAATAAACACTTGTCACAGAAAAATTAATCATTTCAAGGTGACAGCCATTGAATCATTCGAGCATTTATTCAGAGTCACGATTTTTGACGATTCAAGGTTATCTACTTCTCTATAACATGACTATAACATTTCATTGACATAATGTTATAGCTGACGAAATGATGAATGCAGTAACATGATACAATAAGACCTTTAAGTAACCTTTCACTAAATTACCATCCGGAACCAATTTCAACGAATCTTCGAAGAAGAAATACGAAGTCTAATCTATTACTCTTTTATAAATGACCATTTCACATACACACAATCGAAGCTCTACTATATCAACACGATCACGCATCATTCGAAGTACATAAATAATTTCGAAATTTTTACTTTCCCTATAAGTTATGAATGCACGTTGAAATTAGAATTACAAAAATTACTAAATTCGTTGAACAAAAATTAGAAAATTGGAAATAATTTCTTTTAACCATTTATACAAATTTATTTTAGTACTTGAAAAACTCAGGCTCCTTGAAGAGTGAAACCTACTTACAGCCTTCCCTTAACAGAATCATTCTCTTCTTGATCGATCAGGTAATATCCTACATTTTTTTACTATCTTCTGACCAGCTGAATCATCTACTCTCGGTACATGACTTTAAACCTTCCTTACCGATAATTGTTGTAACGGTTCTTGTAACCTCTGCATCCCTCTAATCACTCGATTTGACTCGACAATTAGATGATCGCGATATTAGCAAAATGTGGACCGGCCATGAGCGATGTATTCGCGATCCTCGATAACGCGCGGCGCGATCATCGCAACCCACACAGTGTAATAAGATTCGACGAGCTTCTAACGAGAAAATACGTCGAATGTAGTTACGTGGAATTTTAACGCGGTCCGATTACATCTGAGGAAGATCCTCGTTAGGAACAGTTACCGACCTGTATATACGTACCTACATATATATACATATATGTATATATGTATACGTACATACTTTACAACCAAATATCGCAGGACTTTACAGATCCTGGAAGTAATTAAATCGCCACAGAAAACATCGAGGGCATCTTTGACTCGTTCTCGCTTGTTAATACAACAATAATTGCTCAGTAATTGGCTCGAAGAATCTTGTATCATTTAATGTGGAAAAAAACAAACGAAGAAAACGACACCGTTGTGTTTCAAACAACATAGTGCATATTCATTAAGTAAAATCTCGATTGAATTTCGCGTATTCGAAACATTTTTATTCAGAGATAGTTGCGTCTATTTTGCTTCACTCGTTTTTTACGAACGGGGCGATGCTGCCATCTCGCGGAGTGAAATTTAACTCGTTCAATACTTGTGATCCTATAAAAGCACAGACGGGGCATAGGATACCTCGTATTTTCTGGTCTAGTATCCCATGGCTCGGAGAGCAATGTAGCTCCCTTATATGATCCTGCCACATGTGACGTTACCGATCAAGAAAAGAATAAAACTGTAGCGCTAACAGAACAACAGGAATTATAATTGAATTTACCAGTCGTCGATTACTTTAATCACAGTGGCAAATAAAAATCAGGAAATCGAAAACCAAAAAAAATTTCAGAAACACTACTCTAGACTCATGTTACTATTTGGATGTAAAATCAAACATCTTTCATTCAGAATTAAATTATAACCCTATCAACTGTAAGAATTAAAACTAAATGTGACAAGAGTTACGATTTGATGAACGATCGAAGTATTAATCGCTTTGGATCTGATGAAGAAGCTATATTTATACTAAACTATACGCGGAAGATCGCAGCCATTAGCTCATATTATTTGCTATGTAATTAATTATTCTATTAAACAGTTCCAAGTAATTAATAATTATATTATATAGTTCCAAGTGATTCAATTAATTACATACTAAATAATAGTCACCCAGGTCTCACCACGTGGAGGTTGCTGCGAATGGAGACCCACCCTAGCCTCGCCCCAACCACCCTCCTTTGGCGAGGAATCCTAACAAATACCTTTGGAAATTTTCTCCTAAGAGAAAAGCGATCGAAATTCGACCGTTGATAGAAACTAACAACAAACTAATAGTTCACAGAAGAAAAACTTGATAAACAGACCAACAATCTAATAAAATGTGAATACATGTGAGATGACATGTTTTCTAAAAACGAAATAAGAATGTGCAACTGCACGTACGAACTTCGACTATCACTTGGTATTAGAATACCAATATGTGATTTAATATCAATTGTTTCCACTCCAATCAATGTTTTATTTTGATAGTGTCTAATAAGACACTGAAGAACGAAGTAATGTGCAACTGCACGTATGAACCTTGTCTTGTGAAATACTTATATCTATCTTAATATTAACCATTTTTATTTAAATGTGGATTTGGGATTTTGGATTGGTTACTTAACATAGGCGCCCCAATTCGCTTGTTTATCTTATAATCTATATACATTTATACTTAATTCTAACGCAATTTGTAGAAACATGAAGAAATGTGATATTTTCTTCTTGGTGTCTTTGTTAATCCCACGATGTTTTCCTAAAATATACACTCATATACAATAAATATAATTCACATAAAACAAAAAACATGGGAGAATATTTTCTTCTTGGTGTTTTTATTAATCCCACGATGTTTTCCTGAAACATAAATTCAGACAATAAATAGAACTGTCTGAGATAGGTACTTTCCTAAGACCAATGAAATTCGAATCTTGTATCTTGAAGTAACTTTTAACATATCGAGTCTCCATTTACTCTTTTCAATTCCCTTCTTCTATGTTTATATACTCTGTAAAAAAAACTTATTCAAAGGATCAGTTGCTGAAATGAAAATGTATTAGTGGACACAAAAAGGAACAATTATGTACTGTCAAGACTCATGTTCATCGATCATTGCAAAATTGATATTATAAAATTTAGAAACATAAATATTACGTGATCGAAGTTGAATGAAAAGTTAAATTCGTCTCAGTATTAAGATGAATACTGAATAAATTGAAAATTTTATTTATTCGTTCCCGTAGATTTTATTTACCATTTCGTTTCTCAAATAAAATTGACGATTGTAAAATTGAGCAATCAAAGTATTTTCTTTTTATTATATACGCGAATTAAATATCATTCTTGATATATAGCAATAAATATTTATAAGAGTATGTACTTTAAATATTACACGATGAAGAAAACTATGTTGAAGAAACTTGAAAAAAATTGCAATAATTATATTTTACTGTATTGAATACTAAGTTAGATTCGTACAGAAAAAGCAATAACGAACACAGATATCGATTCTACGCAGAAATTAACTTTCAATATGAAATATTAAATTACAATTTGCATACCCTTTTGATGCAAGTATTTTATTTTTCATCGATTGAAACAATGATCGCGGACAAACTTTGATTTTTGCAAAGAATTCCAAATATTTACAAAAAAATATTACAGTTGGAAAAGTCACTACATCCCGTAAAAATTAACAACTCTAACAATGAATAATTAGTGATATACTTTGATAGCGAATTCCATTTACGATCAATTTGATAAAGAATATAGCATTTTTAAATATATCACAAATCTGTGATAAAAATGTATGAATACAGGAAAATTATGAGTTCATAAAAATTTTTACACGTTATGATGGATGAAACATTTGATCCATATACAACAGTACTTTCGAGCAGTATTTCTATTGACGAATATATAAAAAAAAGATATATTTTACATAGAATAAATTGTCCACTTGTAAATTCAAATAACAACCCGTGAGTGAACCATTCTTTCTTTCGCAACGCTAATTTATAAAATGCAAAAGTCGCGAGGGGTGCTTATTATTCGAAAAATGAACCACACGGGGTTGCTTTATTAATCAAATCGCGTGCACCCATTTTAAATAATACGCAACACTAATTTTAATAAGAAGGTTGAGCCATTCGACGCTTTATTTAAGTATAGCTGCGTCGTGATGATCTTCAAGCAGTGGCCAGCGTCATATTTTGGGCATTGAATCGCAACACTACTTATAAAAAACACGATATATCAAAATCGCAACGCTAATTTATAATATAAAAATTCCAAACGCGATTTATAACCATAAAAGCAACCGCGAATGGTGATTGTTCGCAACACTACCCTGAAAAGCAAACGCGAAAAATAATAATTCGCAACGCTAAGAGCAAACCGATCAGTGCATTCGCAACGCTATTCTTAAATAACAACAAAAGCAATCGCGTATGGAATTCGTAACACTACCCTGAAAAGGAAACGCGAAAAATTGTAATTCATAACTCTATAAGCAAACGCGATTATTGTATATTCGCAACTCTATCTTTAATGGAAATATTACATTTATGTTTCGCAACGCTAATGCAAATCGCGTTTTGCCTCAAAATGCTGGATCAGGTGCTGGCAGCGTTGGTAGTAGATGCAAATATGCATGCATGAAATAAACTAACTACTGCAAACTACTATTAACTAGAGTGGCACATGTTGGGATGAAGTGAGACATTTTATTTATCGCAACACTACGGGGCAAACAACGCGATATATCAACAATCGCAACGCTAATTTATAATATAAAAATATCAAACGCGATTTATAGCAATAAAAGCAATCGCGAATGGTAATTATTCGCAACACTACCCTGAAAAGCAAACGCGAAAAATAGTAATTCGCTACTCTAATAGCAATCGCGTTTACTAATAATTCAAAACGCTATTTTTAAAGCAAACGTCCGATTCCTAAGTTTGCACAAAGACAATCGCGAATCATGTTTAGTCGCAACACTGACATATCAACGCGATAAATATTTATTCGCAACTCTACGAGCAAACGCGAACATTGTATTATTCGCAACTCTAACTTTAATCAGGGTGTGATAGTACATGTAAATTCACATGTACTGGCCACAAACTAACTACTTCTATTACTACAGTTAGGGTAGAATTTGGGCATTGAAAGTATCGCAACGCTAAAGAAAAAATCGCACGATAAATCAAGATCGCAACGCTAATTTATAATATGAAAATTGCAAACGCGGTTGACATCCATTATATACATAAAAGAGTAAAAAAGTAATCGCGAATCATGATTGTTCGCAATGCTACCCTGAAAAACAATCGCGAACAATAGTAATTCGCAACTCTACGTGCAATCGCGTTTATGAATTGTTCGCAACGCTATTTTTAAAGCAAACTCCCGGTACCTAGATTTGCATAAAAACAATCGGGAGACGGTAATTATTCGCAACACTACTCTGAAAAGGAAACGCGAAAAATAACAATTCGCAACTCTAAAAACAAACGCGATTATTGGATATTCGCAACTCTATGTACATCATAACCGCGAGTTGCCCTGATGGCTGGCATGTATGGTGCAATCATGTACAAAGTACATGCATACGTAAGCCAGCCAAAAATACAAACTAACTACAACTACAGACGAGTTAAGTAACAAAGTAATAACAGGAATGACTTTCCATCCTCATCCAAAGATGAAGATGAAAAGCCATTTGTTGCAGCCCTTTCTTGTGACAGTTTGTCAGGGTCTCTTCAGCTCATTGAGAGCCTTTTCTTTCTTCGGCGGTCCTGCCGAAACCTGAAACTTACTTAAGACTGGGCTCGAGATTTTGTGCAATACGTAGTCTTCCAACAATACACGAATTGTTGGTCGAGCATACGTGGTGAATCTCGAAGGGAACGAGCGTTTCGTAAGGGACCTAATCACGATCGCGAGCGCGAGAGAGCGACTTTAAGAGTCGCGCGATTCGAGAAGTCAAAAATAAAGCTAAAACAAACAGCATACACCGTTTGAATCAGCAAAATTTCTGCTCTCGAAATCGTAACTACAGGAACAGAACTGTCACGCGAAAACACGCCTACCCGAATAACTAATGTGACAGCCCTGCCCTGACCCTACCTGCTTACAATTAGCACATACACACCAGAAAGTTACCTACCTACCTAACCCTATATTTAAAAAATTGTAAAACTCATTCTCGCAAACAAACACTCCACGGTTCTCATTCTCAATGTCCGGGCGCGACCTAAACTAGAGAGGACTCCCCGGGGTTCCTCCGACACCCGGACATAACTGACTTCAATTACACTCTAATTGTGTACGTACCATTTCCTGAAATCGACTGACAAAGACTAGTGCCCATTGCGTACTTCTATTATTTATGTAAAACATTTTAATATATCTAATATAGTCTTTACTAAAATATACTCTATATGTATATGATTGAAAAGCTAATTCATTATGCATTTTATAATATTATTTGAAGTGTATGCAATATGAACAATTGCCAAGTAAATAATAACTATAAGTTTAATATTATTACTATGATTGTTAGGAATGTAATGTTAAAAAATTCTGTATCTAAATTGTAATAAATTTTTAAAACGATGCACTTCCACAACCTAACCACAACATACATATGTGGACAGTACATCGTGCACGATACACTAGCATTGTCAGTCGCACAGATAAATTATTATTATAAATGTTACAAACTAAGCCATCGTGCCCCGTTGCCTTCGCTCGTGCAAATAACACCTGGGCATGTGCATAAACTTAGGCAACGAATACGGAAAAATATCCTGAAAATCCTGACTAAACAAAGTAGTTATTAATAATTAACTAAACGGTATCTATTCTCAATTAAAATGACTCGACTTGTTATATGTAATATATCAACAACACAGTACGTTAATATTGAAAAATATTATTATTCAAGAAAAATTTGTGATTGAAATTTAATTGTTTAAAATGAAAGACTTTAAGTAAGATTTCATGATAAAATAATTTACTTTGCAAATTGTAATAAATCTATTAAATTATTATTTAAAATATTCAATTATTCTTGGTCGATTCTGTCGTCAAAGTAAATTTTTTAAAAGATGAAACTAATATGCTTGTTCCTTTGAGTTGAAAATCGACCAGTCGCGAAATGCCTTCTTGCACGTGGAACACATCATATGATGTATTAATTATTGAAACGAATATTTAATAATTATATGAATGTTGTAAGATATTCTACTCAATCATATGATTAATATAATGTTTTCACATTATGTTAATTTATATTCTACTCAATTATATAATTCATATAAAGTTAATAAAAATATCTTATATTTTATAAAAATTGTATAATAATAATATTGTGTAATGTTTATTGGTAACATTTAAAAACACGAGTGCAAGAAGATCCTAGCCTGCACTAAAAAAAATATAACAATTGATGCTCACGGGTATTTTTCATACCCGCGGTCACTTAACTCGTCAAAAATACTAAGTATACAACTGGTCACCCGTGTTGATTCGGATCTTTCATCCTACAACATGGTTGGGGACCAGAGGAACACAAACAACATGCGACTCACCAATGATGAACTTCATGAGATGTGCCTTTGGGATGATGCAGCCTAGTAGAAGTCATCGAGGAAGTCATCATCAGTCATCAGTCAGCCTGGTCCTGCTGGTCTTCAGGATCAAGTCCAGGAACTGTAAGAAGCCAGCAAAAAAACAATTATAATCTATAGTTAAAATTATAGAGATTTTTAATTAAAAATTTTAAAGTATTTTATACTTACGTTGTCGACTTGTGGTCCACCGCACGATACCCCCCGGGTACTGCTGCTGGTTTTAAGAATCACGTTCAGAGACTGTAAGAAAACTGTAAGAAAACAATTAGAATCTATTGTTAAAACTATAGAGATTTTTCATTAAAAATTTGAAGGTTTTAGATTTATACTTACATTGTTTGCTTATAGAGCACCGCCTAATTGTACTCCTCTTCAGTGATGCACTGACTCTAATCCCGGTAACGAAGAATTTTAATTTCAAATTAAACAAATAATCAAGTTTGTTAGATATTAAATTACATTACCGCAACCGAAGATTGAAATCGGCGAACAAATGACTCTATTCTCGCGATTTGTAAAACAAGAAGAGCCACGATGCTCTGGAAGTAATTTAAAATTGCGTAGGAAACACTGATTCTATTCTCACGTTTCCCTAACGCGTAAACGAGAATTTAGTCAGGGTCACTTTGCCCCGAAAAACAATCTACTACTACGCAGCAAACACTGAAGCTACCGGCCGCATTGCGCGCGGCCAACAAATTTCCTGGAAAAAAAGGAGCTGAAAAGAAAAGGACAGGAGACAAGAAATACAACAAGCACACGTGTGCTTTTCCTATCAGGTTTCTTTTTATCTCTCCTTATTCAATGTTCGTCAACAGAAATATTGCTTTAGTTAGAACTGTTATATGTATAGTTCGTTACTACTAACCGTAAAAGGTCAATGCCACGAAGGCGAAATATTCTCAAACGATGTGATTTTCAACGATAAAATATTGTCCACGAAAATAATTACTTTACAGTAATTATTCAATTTATAAATATTATATCACCAACTTTCACAATTAGAGTTGTAGAAATGATTATATTTATCTTATCGAATGTTTGAATATATCGTAATTTTTATAAATATTCCGAAATTTGCAAAAATTAAAGTTCGTTAATTATTTATGCTTTAATAGCATATTCCAACTACGTAGTTTTTACATGTTCTTACACTTGCATCGAAAATGTATGCAAATTAGAATTACAACAATTCATAAAAACAGATTTATAAACAATCAATTTAATAAATAATACTCGCGGCCAAAATACAATTAAATATAAACCATTCCAATTTACTCTCAATGCCTACCGTTAGCCATTCCTCGTTTACGCGCCAATATTATATTAGGTTAAACGTTACCAATAGAACCTTCGAAAGTCGAGTTGTCTGCCATCTATGGTGTCATTTGCGCGCCAATATTCCATGGCGTCGTATTCCAATCAGAGACTGACACAGAAACAAAATACAAATTAAAATCAAATGCATTGCAGTAAACATATCTAATCATAATTAAACAATAATTGATATACAAGATACACAATTTCGTTTAGGAAAATATAATGAATCGACGCCGGTTAGATATCGAAGAAAACGCGCGAAACCCGATTCAGTTTTTGCCACAATTCCGACTCAATTTATAGTAGAAACGTATTAATATCACACGAAAGCATCGTTAGAAAGTAAACGCGAGTAATAATAATGATGAGATATCAAAAAGTTCAAAATACATACCTCGTTGGTCGTGGATCGTCAACAGGTCTGAACACGTTCCGACACGTCTTACCCCACTAATTTTTAGAATAGTAATGGCGACCCCTCGTTGTACCCAGCATCGCTCGCGAATTAGGTGGGAGGGTGGGGGCGCCTCCGATGTTTCCCGAAGCTTCTATTTCGAAAAGGAATCCTTTGACTTCGAATTCCAATCAGAATCTGTAACAGAAATAAAATACAAATTAAAGTCAAATGTAATACAGAAAACATATCTAATAATAATTAAACAATAGTTGAACTTGAAATAATATTTACAAGATACATAATTTCGTTTAGAGAGATACAATGAATCGATGCCGGTTAGATATCAAAGAAGACGTGTGAAATACGATACAGATTTTGTCACAATTTCGATTGAATTTATAGTAGAAATGTATTAATTTTAAACGAAAACATCGTTAGAAAGTAAACGCAAGTAGTAATAATGAGGAAATAACAGGTTAGAAATACCTCAGTCGCGAAACGCCGACACGTATCGATACGTCTTACTTCGTTAATTGTCAGAGTACGAATGACGCCCCCTCGCGGTACCCAGTAACGCTCGCGAATTAGGTAGAGAAGGGGGGAAGACTCCGATGTCTCGCGAAGCTTGTATTTCGGAAAGAAAGATTGAACCTCGTTTTCGAAACTTTGTTAATTCGCGAAACTAAAGATGCCTCGGGTAGATAGTTGAGGGTACAATGTATAACTTAAATATTTTTGTCGATTTATGATAGCAAATGATAAGATTCTTGAATTTATTAACATTATTCACTTCGATAATAACATGTAATTATGATGCACGAAGTCACATTTCTACGTATAGAAGTGCACGCGAGACGATGAACATTTCCATTCGATTATCGATCAAAGAACTTTAATTCTAACCAATTCAAATAAACTGCAATTCTAACAAAAATATCGTAGATTCATCGACACTTCCTATTTCGTAGCACTCACCGTATCTAGATTACACGTTTTAAAATAAATACATCTTCTATAAACACTAGTTTAATCGCCAATTAGGTATTGTTTACAAATGAACCGAAATACTAACCACGTAAAAATCAGTAGTTTAGAGCGCACTCTGTGTTTAAAGACAATGACTCTGAGTCAAAGTCGGTAACATCAGCAAATTTGCTTCTGATGCAATATCGAAAAAAGTTTTTATCAAAAATTATTACGCATTATGCGGTCGTATATCACATGCGACATTATCAATCAAGAAAATATTAATAAAAAACCAATTGTTTAATTGAAACCAATTAAATTTTGTTTGTGCTGTCAATTGAATTTATGATCAAAAATATATTAATATTAGAATAGAAATAGCGATAAAATATCAACAGATAAATATATAATCAAAAGATAAAAATAGTATTCAATAATGTAATATTACATTCAGTCACAAAAATTTAGTATTTGCAAACATTCAAGTTTTTAAAGGTTGCATTGACTAAAATTAATTGATTATATTGTTTGAAATGGGAGATCATAAGAAAAACATGAAAATTATTTTCACAATGATATACACAGAATCATTCATTTATAAATACCGCCTAAATGATATTTTGTCGCTTCACATTGGCTGTGCTGCAGATTCGATGCACAGAATGACGTTGGCTATCTTTCCGGTTTTGATCATTCTTTTACTAAAGCAAGATGGCTGATCAGGTACGTGTTTAACGCTAACAATGCCAATATGTACAATTTTTTATGTTTAATTAAGTTATTTTCTATATATCACTATCAGTACGAACATTCTTAACGAAATAATTAATAATGGAATGAAAAATTCCTTTACTTCGGAATGTTTTAATAACATTATGACTCGTAGTGCAAAGATTGCACGTGGTTAGACTAGACGTATTTTCACGTAGTCAATACTTGAATTTAACGATAGGGCACCGTGTCCCATTATCGTGTATAAAAATGAAAAGTATACAAATACGTTACTGTTTTTACAGACTGAACGTGCGTTTCAAAAACAACCCACGATCTTTCTTAATCGCAAGAAAGGTCTGGGTCCTAAGAGAAGGAAGCCCATGAGATACAGCCGAAATGTTGGGCTTGGATTCAAAACACCTCGTGAAGTAAGTTCCCTTTTATTTATTTAAAAAATAATATTTACGGAAGGAAAGTACCTACAGTAGAATGTCCATTATTGAAACACAAGCACTGTGTACATTTTAAAGCTATAATTCTATTATCCTAGTTCATTGTTTCGCGCATATCAAATATAAACATATAGTTAAAATTATACATTTTATCTACATTGTTACTAACAAAAAAGAGTGGTGATAGAATTTAAACAGAAATAAAAGAATCTCTAGTTTGGTCATGAAATGTTGAAAAGCCAATGATTATTAGAATTAAATTTAATTATGAATCAAAATTATAAATGATATAATTATGGATATTGCATTAAGATGAGCAAAGCTTAAAAGGAATCAAATATCCTTTCTAAAAAAATACAAAAATAAGCTATGTCCAGGAATTATTAATTCCATCTTTATAGTACATTTAACATATGTTCTTTTATACAATGATCATACATTTTTTTTAATTATTTTATTTTTTATTATATTGTGTAGCTGCAACTTTGGTTTTCTTAGATTGATTATTTGAAAAATAAATTATCAAAATAAATTTATTTCCCTACTAGTTTTGATAATCAACGTTCTACTGTAATTTCCATTTTACTATAATATTTCAGGCTCTTGAGGGAACATACATTGACAAAAAATGTCCATTTACTGGCAATATTTCCATTAGGGGACGTATTCTCACTGGTGTGGTACAAAAAATGAAAATGCAACGGACCATTGTTATACGTAGGGATTATCTACATTACATCAGAAAATACAATCGTTTTGAGAAACGTCATCGTAATATGAGTGTACATCTAAGTCCTTGCTTCAGGTTAGTATTATATGATCATTTTATGTAACTTTTAAACTCTTTAGATTAATGAATATTGAATTGTATGATGATATTAGACGACGGTCTTCTGAAGAACAAATTGAAGTATTATATATACGTCTCCTGAATAAAAATGTGTACATAATACATTTGCAATAAGCAAACATGTTTCTTTATATTTATTATTACTGTTATTTATTACAGGGATGTAGAAATTGGTGACGTAGTCACTATTGGAGAATGCAGACCACTCAGTAAAACAGTAAGATTTAATGTCTTGAAGGTCTCTAAAGGTACAGGATCAAAGAAGAGTTTTAAAAAGTTCTAAAATCGTGGAAACTCAACCTATGGTGAGTACAACTTCAAATTTCTAATAAACATGCTTAAAAATATTAAATGATGAAAATTACGACGGTCTTCTGAAATGATTAGAGTGAAGGATATATCGTATTCTGAATGTAATCATTATTCTTTAAAAATATATTTATGATATAAAAACCCAATACTTTATTTGGATATTATTTATTACAGAAGAATTTGATGTAAATTGGGAAAGGAAGGTACGAAACATTGGATTGACGGAAATCATAAGTTATATGAATTACCATCTTAATCTGTAACTAATGATATTTAAAATAAATAAAGACATAAAGAACATTTGTACATGAAATTCTTTCAGTTGAACGTGTAAAACCTTACACTCATGCTGGTGTATAAATAATATATAAGTATTAGAGGGTACATTAAGCGAGGCATAACTTAATGTTAAAAAATATATTTTTATAGATTTCAACAAGAAAAAATCACTATTAAAGAATATTCTACATAAACTCAAAAAATGATCTATAAGAAGCTTATTGTCAGATTTACATAATTATAAAATATAACCACAAAAGATGATAGTTAATTCAATTTGTATACTTTGTTGAAGTAATAACAATATTATGGCTATAAAACATAAATTTATCACAAATAGTACATAATATCAATGTTTATGCTCAGTGCTGTTAGAAGAAAACAAAACGTAATTAATGTCACGTAAGACTGAAATCTTATTTTCGAAGTTTAAAAAAGAATAAATATAGTACAAACTTTGGGTACATAAATATAATACTCGTCCAAATGAAAAAAGTGTTAATAAAAGTGACTTTAAAAGTTAATAATGTCCGAGTTGCAAAGGCAAATTTGATTTTATCAGTGCCTGAAGTGTCTTTCTTTCATTTTGATTCGAGACATCATCTGTTTGCGATTTGCACGCGTTTAAAAATGTGTAAATAACTTATCAAAATAAGTACAAAACTATTAGTAAACTTTGGTCTAGAATTCACTAGTTTACAAATTAAAAGACATACCTATTACAAAATTGTTGACTCAAATGTCCTCTGTTTGCGATTGCTATGCCAATTTCTCGTCGAGAAATAAGAGTGAAACCTGACATTCTTGAGCGAACTTTACTGAGGATACGTGACGAGACATGCATTGAAATAGGCGTAAAACACTTCGAACACCTGTGGTGATATAAAATTTTCCTTATGATTTGAAAATTTGATTCCTACAACTATATTCACTAACACACTTTTATTTATTTTGATGAACACTGCGTACCCAAAGTTTGCACCGTCAATATTAGTATATCCTATATTAAGCCTGATAAACTAGAGGCCCGCGGGCCATGATTGGTCCTTTCCCCCCACTTGCTTAACCTCCCACTCGATCGCCGAAAAGTCGCGGACCGCGGTATAGAGATAGCGAGCAGTATAGCCAAAAAATAAGCTAAATGTTATTTTTGAGGAGTGGGGGAAGGCAGAATAACGCGAGACCTTCAGTACCTGGCATCGAGTAAAATGGTGGGAGAATTAACGAGTGTTCCTATTGCGCTTGTTATTTTTCTGTTTACGCTGGGTACGAGAGTCTATTCGCACGCATACCGTAATTCTCGTCGCTTGCATTTTTGGTAGTGGAGAAATCAGTTAGCTGAAGGGAAAGTCGTGTGGCCCGCGGAAAAGTTCATCAGGCTTGCTTCATATATTTTTTAATTCTTCTGTACAAGATCCTTACAGGTAGCTCAACTGCCAATGAGCATATCTTTGGCAATCCCTGTTTTCGGTATATCATATTCACATAATATTCAGTACAAATACATCAAAGTTTAATAAGATGTATTCACACACGCAATAGCATAAACATTCGCATCTCTCCTATAATGCTAATGTGTTAAATAGATAATCACAAAGGCACTTTAACTTACATATTATACTATTTAACATTAGTATTGTTTTGATAAAAATGTACCTTATTTTTACATTCTTCTAGTATAAGAAAATAGTATCTTCAGATCTTTCAGTAAATATCATTTTATGCCAATACTAACAATGTAATGGCAAGTACTGTGCTCAGCTGACAAGAAATCCTCTGATTGTAATGCGGGTCTGCTTGTCCCAGGAAACTTCTAGTCAGCAGAGCACTGTAGATAGACATTTTCAGTTTATATTTAAAAGTAATCTCACTTATTCGAAAAACATAGTTTTCTACAGGGACAGGCAAAATGAATTTTAAAAAGTATTCAAATGATGAATTTAATAATACCTTACTAATTCGTTTAGTATTTATTTTGAATTTATTCAATTGTTTATAAAAAATTTGAGGAGCAAACACCAGAGAAATACCATGTACACATGATCTGAAGTAGTGATTTTTTATTCATTAATGAAACTGGATGTTTTCTTTAGATGTATTTCAATTATAAAATCATTCAAATGTGCCCATCCCTGGTCTCCAATGTTACACTACTGTTGCAAACTTTGTGAACCTAATAACTTATTCATCATAATAACAATTAATATATTTTTTAACTAAAGCATTACTAGTGATTAGCAAGTGTGTGATTTTTAGATGAGAATTGAGTTATGTAAAGTATGTATATAATAGGCCCTGCAAAACCTAATAATAGGGAAAATCCAAGGAGCTGGGTCCAAGATAATCCACAATCGTCACCAGAACATTTAAATGTGTCTGTTAAATGAGAGTTATTTGAATTACTCTCCGTTAAAGTAAGCAGTGTATCACATTCTGAACTAGTAATTTCTAACAAATTATTACTGTTAAACGATGACAAAGGCTCACACACAGAATTTAATATAATTGTATTAATCTCTGCCTCTGGCAATTCAGTTACTACTGGAATTTTTATTAAATCTATCAATGAATCATTGGTGGCTGCATTTGCTGTCTCTTCTTCGGGTGATAGTATACTTACTTCGTTTTGGTCTGCCTGTCCACTTCGAGACTGCTCCAAAGTTTCACTTAATATGGAAAATGGTTGAATAGGTACTTTTATAAAGCGTTTTGCAAAAATTTCATTTTCTTTATGAATTTTGTTGATCCTTTTCAATTCAGATATCTGAAAGCATAATTTTTTTATTTGATTTTTATTGCAATTTATGATAATTGATAATTAGTAGGGATGTACAAGAACCCGATGGAATCTCGATTATTTCTAAATTCTTTCGAGAATCCCGACTTTGTCGGGAATCCCGAAAATTTGAGAATCTCGAAACTTTCGGGTATCCGTACCGAACCCGAAAAAATTTCGTGTTCCCGACCGACCCGATATTTCGAGATGTATTATATATAATAATTATATACTTTGGCAACATCACCAATTTTAACAACTCGGATCATTACAAGCAAAATGTAATGATCTGGTTCTGTTTTCAAGATAATAAAAGGTTTCTAATAATTACATATTAAAAATCGAGAGCCAGCAACAATTATTTTTTGCTCTGGAAAATATTTAATTATCCAGTTTATTCTAAATCTTGTTTATCTTTTTGTCATTACCGTGCATCTATACCGCAGTGCTAAAGCTTGCAAGGTATCCTCAGACTTTAATTGAACATTTATCACTTCCACCTTACGTGGTAATGATGTAGGCTTAGTACGTGGCTGCAAGGGAATGTTGTCTTCATTTTCACTGTTCTCATCATCTGAATATAAAAACACATAATGTGGGGAACCTTCCCTTTGATTTCCACGTTGATAAACCATTTGTCTGGAACAAATAACACATTTTAAGTCATCTTTAATATTAGACAAATATAATGTCCTTAAACAGAACATAAAATAATAAATCAACGCGAAGAACGTCAGCTTTATATAAATAATTTTATGGATGACGTTTAAATATTTGATCTGTCAAATGTCGTTTTACGAATAATTACAGCTGTCAATTACCTTGCACTTTTCGGCCGTTCGTAAATTTCCTCTGTTATTTCTTGTCACTCGTCATACGTATTATTTGAACGTAAATTACATTTATACTGGGTACAGCATCGGTCTCGAGTAGAGTGCAAGTTCCTTTCACTGTCCATATGTATTGGGATCAGATATTCGTGATAAAGGAAGGTTAGGTTTCCTTCTATGAAATCAGTGAAACATAATATACACTGCGTCTGCTTGCGTTTGATGCAAGAAATCTTCGTGATAAATTTGCATATTAGTTATTTTACAAGATGATGCGTTACTCAGAAGAAGGCGAGCAATTGAAGGATAAATCTAGATGTGCCCACATTCGAGCAAACTTAAAAATGTGTTTGTTACAGAGTGATTGTTGTAAAATTGTGAGTGGTTATACTACACTTTCGTACCTATCGTACTCTTTATTCGCAGTAATACAATGTTTGTAAATTTCACATGAATTATGTATGCAATGCTTTATCGGTGTATATATAAAGATACGACTTTCAATGGGTCCCTTTGATACAATATATTTCGTCAACATAACAGTGCTTTATTTCAGCATAAACATACTCCAAGAGAATGTCTTTTGAGAAAAGATGGAACTGTTCCAGATGATTGTTTTATGCTGAAACAAACATTTTTTGAATGTAAACATTCAATTGTAAGTTTCACTAAATGTAAATGTATGAACATGAATGTATTCATCTTTATTTCAATCTTTTAGATTGATGGAAGACGAAGATTTAGAGGACCCAAAGGTTATTAGCGTTATTTCATAGTTTCAGTATATTTTGTATATTCTAAGTTTGTATGATATGATAAATCTATAACCACAGTTGTATATTATACGCTAATCTCTATTTTAGATGCTTTGTAAATATAATTACCTTTAAAATATCGAACATACAAATTTTGTTATTTTTTTAATTAAATTTTTACAATAATTGTATACGTGAATATAAAAATCTAATAATTTTGTTATGTTTGAGAAAAGTATGGCATATTAAACCTATCCTCTTTTCTTTCTTAACAAGCTTTTATTTTTTGATGAAATAATTGGGATTTATTATCAAAGTAAAATAACATATATTTAATAAAAATGTATTCATTAGATAGATAATCTGTTAGAAAATAAAGATATAGAGTTGCTGATAGTTTCAATTGTATAGTAATCATATGTCTAGATTACATATTTCACAAATAATAGTTTAATTACAGACAAGGTATAGGATGGATTTTACATTTAATGGGAGTTATGTCACATAATTGAATATCGTAAAAAGTCAGTGATTTTGAAAACTTTAAAATAAAAGAAGTAAAGATAACAAATTAAAATTATATCAAAATGAAAAATCTTTTAATCCTTACAAAAATAGAAGAAGGGGTTTAAATTATTTTACTATTTTTTAAATTATTTAAAAAATATAGATTAACAAAATATAATTTCTATTGATTTTTATTTTACTTTTGAAAATGCGCCTTAATTCGAGTATCGAATCTCGTATTCCATAGATCGAGATATATGTCCACCATCTTGTGGCAGGGCGTCACATGGTGACTTGAAAATGGTGATTGTGCGCGATATGAATTGCCGCTTAACTGCATTTTTCGTTCGTTTTTCCTATTTAAATTTATGAACAAATAGCATCGGTATTATGCAGATCGAAATTTTTGAAAGCTAATAGACAAACGATTCCATTGTATACGCACGTCTTCATTAAAATGTAAATTTCATTTCACGCGATTATCAATATTCGAAGGGGCGGTGTTATCTGATATTTAGCGCGCATGATGACGGTAAAATTCGCGAATATGGCACCGCGTTACGAAAGAGTGGTATTATGTCGCGGTTTATCAGAAAAGAATGATTCGCAAGAGATTTACGTGAAAACATTAAAATCTGCCGGTTATACGTGTGACTATTTGCCCACTTTATGTTTCGAGTTCATAAATACACCGGAACTGCGAACATGTCTCCTTTCGCCGAACTCGTATGATGGTAGTAATATTTCTAACGTTCTTGTTCGTTGCAGTTCTGAATTATGTGCATTCCAATATCACCCTGATCCACCGTATATTAATGTTATGTTAATAGGACTCGTCTTGACAAGTCGACATGCAGTAGAAGCGATTGTACTTTCATCCAAAGAGGACGACAGCATTCTACTCCCATGGAGCAAGTTGCCAGTATATTGTGTAGGGCCAGCAACTGAATCTTTTGCTAAAACTCATTTGGGTACTGAAAACTGCTTTGGTAGGGAGACTGGTAATGCTAAAGAACTAGCAGAAAAATTAGTTGCCAATGTTGCAAAAGGATCAAAACCTTTGTTATACCCTTGCAGTGAAATTAGTCGAGAGACAATTGAAAAAACTCTTAATGAAAATGATATACGAGTTTGCAAAATAGTTGCTTATAAAACTTTACCTATTAAGACCTTAGAACAAGATTTGTTGAAATTCATGGATAACTTGCCTAGAATATTTGTTTTCTTTAGTCCTTCTACTGTAGAGCATATAGTAACTTTATTGAAGAAAAAATCTTATGATATAAATAATATAAAAGCAGTTGCTATCGGACCTGTGACTAAGCAAGCATTATTCGATGCTGGTTTAGATACTTTTGCTACTGCTGTCAAACCTGATCCAATATCTTTATTGAAAGCTATTAGTGATGCTGAAAAAAATGAAGTTAACGAAAACTCTGTATGAAGAAATTCAAGAAATGATGTGATATTGGTTTATTGTTGTAAGTATATGAATCTTGTTAACTCGTTAAGATTACTTAATCCATTGACATCATGATTGAAAAGAACATTCTTGTTAACACAATACATAGTTGTTACATTTTGATTTAAAATTAGGTATCACAAGTTTGATTCATTATGGTCTCGATGGATTAAGACAATTCTTTGTTAATGTTTTATCATGTTGTTTATGTAATTTATTTTGATAGCTTTTTAAAACAGATCGTTAATCTCAACCACTCACTGGGTGGATATTTTCAAATCTTATTTTTGTTACAACAATAAATATATTGTGTCTTTTTAAACATACCGATTTAAAAAATAGCATTAACGTGTATTTACAATACAGCACTACATGAATATAACATAAAGTATAACATTGTTTGCAATGTTAAAGAACAATTAAGATACGTTTTTTACAACGTACTAAAATATTGCCCTTTGAAAATAGTACATTTAGACACTGATAAGGTAGAATGGAGAACAATGTGTAGAGTTGTGCGTGTCAGTCTTTGCTATTAATATCCACAGGATTTCCTATTACTTCTTAAGAAAGTGTGTGTGAATGATTGTTGGAGAATACTGCATATTGAAAGCATTTATAATACTTGATATGTCTGTGCCTTTTTTTTGTTTGATATAACCTCTTCCAGTAGTATTTATAATTTATTAGAAATTTAATATCTACTTCGATTAACAACATTACTGAGAAGGCACGAAATATCTGCTCCAACGATTGTCGATTGATTAGCATAGTAAGGCTGCGGAGGGTTCCCCCCGTTGTTGTATTTCATTTGAACGGCAGTTTCATAATCAGGTGCGGGTCTGTACGATGGAAGTAAGGCACGTAAGTTATTTATGTCTGTAGATGACACGGACACTACAGGGGGATATGGCGATGTAGAAAGGTCATTGTAACTCGTCCACGGCGTGTGTCCTTCCGCGTTTCGGTTATCCAAGTTTACAGACACTGCATGATCTCCTGAATCGTTTGTGTCGCTATCCTAAAACATAACATAAACATTTTATTTTACCGTGTCTTGCAACAATCGCGAAACGGTGAAACTATCTTCAAAACAAATCTTAAGAGGTTTGTCAAATAAATTCTGTATAGTTTTTAACGAAACAAAATGCATTTCGCGGATGTTCTTTATTAGATAATAAAATAATACTTACGAAATATCCGTTAGCCGATCGTTCCAATGGACGAAATTCTTGATGTTGCATGTAAAATGTGTGCTGTGCTATGCACAGACGCCATACATACTTCGCATTACGCGATTCGTTGAAAATAAATTGCTTTGCATCTTCACTCTCAGCTTGACATTCTATTCTAAACGTCTTTTTGTGATTAATGACATTACTTATGTCTTTCCATCTAGGATACAAATAGTTTTACATTATATTTATTGATACAAGATTCTGATATATTATGTGAAATAATTACCTGCAAAACTGTGTTGTCTGTGTGCTTGGATAAACAACCATAATCCCATTGATGGAAATGCCAAGTATTACCTCATTATTGCCATTGTCCTGCAAGTCAATTGTTCCGTTTGGTCAACTCGGGGGTTTCCGCTCTTTCATGTTGCCAGACGCGGAACCGTGACTTAGTCGAAAAAGTCTTCGAATATTCCGCATCTGGCAAATTTCGTCGTAAATTTATCAAGCGCTTTGTCAAACCAATAACAAAGTTGTTCAAATAATTTTGAAGGGCTATATTGTTTCGCGGGTGGCACGGCCTTCGAGGCCAACGTCGGCCGACCGACAACGACGATCGCTAACTCGTGGAACAATACAGCTATAAAACAGCTGCAAATCACGTGCAGCTACTCGACTACTTCGACTTGGGGAGGAATCGGTTGACTCCCCCAAAATCGCGTGTCGGAGAGGGGTTTGAGCTGAGGAAGAAACGAGTTCTAGAAATATCGAACTCTCTTAGTTCGATCATCAAAGCAATCGTGCTTTACTCTTTGTTCAATCTTCTCGCAGAAAACTACTACTCGTTCAATAGTCGAAGTTAGACGTATCGACTTATTCGATAAATCGTTCAATCGTATTTTACTTGTGAACTCGTTGTTCAATCGCCAAGTCCAACGTTTCGTAAAAAGGACTTCGTAAAATCGTTAATGTATCATAGAAAACCACAGCTGCCGAAAATAGGCAAACGCGACATCGTTTTGATCGCGACTTAATTTGAACTAGTTATTCAATATTAATTTGGCGAGTGTCGGTTAAGGGACATGCGCACTACGACGGTTACTGGGTCTTACAACACCAGGAGAATTTAAAAGTAGTCGACGTGACGGTATGTTTTTCATCACTTGTTGTAAATCATTAATATTGTTATGTTAAGATGTTAATGTTTTACCTTAGTGGAAAATGTTTCATTGCCATAACCCTCTAACTGCATAACAATAGAAATATATAATTCCTCTGATGCAGCTTGAGTAACACCAATTAGATTCTTATATTGGCATACAGCAGTATGCAAAAGAGAATCTAAACCCCCAGGATCTGCCTGAATAACATCCTAATGGAAAAAAATAAAATAAAAAATGAATCAAATAAATCTAATTAAGATTTTCTTAATAATTCCTTAACTACCTTAGGAAATAGTGTACACTGTTGTAAGCATTCCATTGTGTGCCTTTCAGCATCATAATTACCAAATTCTGCTTGCATCGAATAACTTGCTAAAAGGGTAGCTTGTCTAGAATTGCAATGAAATCTGCCTTCCAGTACATCGCTTTTCAACTGAAGGTAGTAATGATACCTAAAAATAGGATACTTGAAAATTAATTAAAAATAATAAGATACAAAATGCTCAAATGAAATTTCAAAATATCTACCTTGTCATTTCATCCTGAATAAGTTGCACATCTGTTACATAGTACATAACTCTCAAATAGAGACTGAAATTTTTTGCCTCTTTCTCGAGTTGTTTTTTTAATGGTTTGTCTACATCCACCCATCTTGGAGATGGAGAATCGTGTCTAGATATATAACGTAGGCCAAAGAATTCTGGTTGTCCCAGTCCTAAACGTTGAGTGACATTGTCCAAGCATTCTTGTCCAAGACTGTCAATACTAAGTGTACACTCTATGGTAGTTGTGTCTAATAGCTCAACACAAATCACATACTGGTTTTTTGAAACCACATTATACTGCCGACTTTTTTTTAAATGAAATTTAAACGGCATTTTACCTACGCGGTTGACTGAAAATTAATATGAAATTACACAAAATTGTTTAACAAAGTCAACTTGTTTTATATTTTTGTCACTGGTACGTCATATCAAAGTACAGTAGTCCAAATATCTTAAAATAAACAATTTCACAGAGTACGGTAGTCTAACAATGATGGAATAATAGTGAAATAATTAAAACACTGTTATAATAAAGGAGTAAAGCAGGAATAATAATCGTCTGAAAAATTTAAATATCGTATCGCTACGAACAAAAACCAAAATATTTCACATTCCATGATACTTTTACTTTTAATTGAAATATATGTGCATACAGGTACTATGTACATTCCACTCTGTTAAGCATGAAAAATGTATTATTTTTCCCGATTAACAAATCGAAAGCATTTCTAACCTCGTTTTTCACGTCATTAAATCTAGTTACAATTTTGCGGGACACAGTTCTTCCACTAACCGTCGTAAAAAATTAAAACTAAAATGAAATGAAAAATAACTGTAGAGAAACTATAGAAAAACTAGATTAATTATTTGATATGCATAAGAACATATTAATACGATTATAAATACAATTAAAGTTTGCTTCACTGGAATTCCAGTGTTTTTTTAAAAGCTTTTTTGCAACATACAATATATCTTTCTTTCAATTGTATAAAATTAATTATTGATATGTACATTCTGATAAAGACGATGACAACAATCGTGTTCATATTCCTGTATTATTGAGGAATTAAAAGTGCCAAATATAATTAAATGAATTATTAGACACAGTTATTGAAAAAATTCCCTAGACGTATTTTTATCGATGTTATTTAAATTTTTTGGGCGTATTATGTAGGATGACTAACACTCTTATCAAGATTGATTGCATGCCATTTAACGTAAATTCTGTTATCGTGTTTTATCGAAAACATAACAAATTTCGGGATAACTTGATGTGTACGAAATCTAAATTGCTAGATATTTTGCGTCTTCCCTATGTTATACATATACTTGGCAGCAAACTTTAAAGCCTCTGATCGTAAAAGAGCAATTTTCATACTCTAAGTTTCACGAATAAAACTAACAAGATAAATAACTGAATACCTGATATTCAATATAATAAATATATTTCGTAACAATAAATAAATTACGATTTTAGTACACGCACTAATACAACATACGTTTTAAACAATGCAACATTTAACATCTTATTAATTAAACGAATCTTTGTGTGTTCATTCTAAATCGAGTAAAATTGTGTGGCTGTAGAAGACTGCATTTCTATTTGGCCCATCTTAAACTGCAGTCGATGCAACCATCGTAAAAGCGTAGCATTAGATTCACGACGGGACGAGGCGAAATGCTCCGCCATCTTGTTTGGTGGAAAGTCTCGACAATTTTGCAAACGCACTTGCAGATGCCCTGGTAACTGAACACAAAAAAGTCTTTCGTTAAAACTAGTTTTATTCGGATAGTTATCTTAAATAAATATTTAAAGAAATTATATCAGAACCTGAACATGACGTGAATACAAAATGGGGCTCCAGAGTGGTAGCAATTTGCTCAACAAAATGGACCCGCACTCGAGAAGTGCTTCCAATAAACTTAAGAAATGCAAGTTAACCATCTCAGCCAGCTACAAATACAAATGTTTCATTTATAATCGTTATAAAATATATATTTTTTTTAAGTAAATACTTAGTATGAACTTAGTGTGAAGGTTCAAAAATATACTTTTATGCCCTCTGCCTTAGTAAGGTTTCTGGTATCGCCTTTATTTATGTAGCAAATTACTTACGACTCTCGAACACCCAACCAGTTGCAGTATGCAAGGCGTTATCTTGCCCCAGAACTCTAGCAATATGTTCATTGTAATATTATGTCCCTCGCTGTTCGATGGATTATTTTTCGATAGCTCTTCCAGATACATAGTCCACAACTGAACAAATAATTATGATACTCTTCATGTAAAAAAAGCTAACATGGAGTAAAAGTCATTGTTTTCTGTTACTTTCGTAATAGCGATGTGGACTTACCTGGCAAAGTATAAACGCATGGAATAACGAGGACATGTGCAGAACTGATGCCTTGGATTGTTCAGGGAACCCAGAAAATATCACTTGCACGTGATCTGCAACATGACAGGACACTTCCTGGGGTATTGGTTGTGCCGTCGGGATCGATGGCCCGTGGCTCTGTGTGTTGTTGTTGCCAGCATACATTGCCGTATGTGTAAGAGAGCCCAACAGAAGCCAGGATAGTAGTCTGATGTGCCCTATGCAGTCGACGTACTCGCGAGCACTAAACAGAGGCATCAATTGCTGCAGTGTGGCTATAAACTGAAGCACATTTGAGTCTCAGGCATCAAGACACCAAGAATGACCTTTGAACACTTTTTGTACCTAATCCAGACCTATTCAAGTAAGTACACATTTCATTTTTACCCTTAATGGTATGATTTTTCATATCAATTGAGTGTGCCCATAATACTTCGATCATATACTACAAGAACCATAAAACCGACACGGTACCACGACCGAAACTTAATATAGGATTAGAATTTAATTCTATTTGCAGTTATACTTATCTAATATGTTATGAAGAATCAAAATGAAGTGTAAAAGTATTTTACTATAATAGTTTATTTACCCTTGGGGTATCATAGAAGGAGCGCTGTTGAGCCACGGGAGATAACGGAGCACTGCTCTGTTCTCCCTGTTATTGCCCCTCGTAATTTCCAATGCCACGTATTGTGCGAGACCACACTTTAATATACCACCCAACGTGTCCTCGTTCAGTCCTGCTTGCATGCCTTTGCTGTAACTCTAAGCAATCAAAGAAGTTCGTATAATTTCATAATGAATTTCTTCATCGTTTCCGTATCAATAGACAGGACGTGTATTGATTTGTTGAGCGTAGTATGGCGAAGAGATTTTGAAATCGATGTGGTACGAATGGTATAGAATAAGATATAAAAAAATATAATAGTATTTCTGATACCACAGGACATACATAATACAAGTATTTGGTTTTCTCAATTTCGGTTGAGAAACAGAAAGGCATAGACTGCCGTAATCGTTACCTTCACTTTGCTCAGGGTATGAAAATCAGCCAAGAAGTCTAGAACATCTGCCAGCTGGTTTTTCAGGGACTCTGAGGCGTTAGTATTGTAGATCGGCGACATATCCGTGTGAATGTTCTCCAGGGCGATTGTGTTAGGCAACGATCCTCCAATGTCCTAAGGATTTAACGTTTTGGGAGTCAAATTATTGTTCGAACTTTTACCGTGCGTTGATACTATTAATTTACCTGAAGTACGAAGTGTAGAAGCAAAAGGAAATTGGAGTCTGGAATGGTGGTCTTGAATTTCATGGCTTGAATCAGTTCGAACACAATCGTCCTGCCGAAGAAGTGTTTGTCCCTGTCGCGGATAAATCCTCTGTGACAGAGATAGCATAAGTCCGTCAGGTAGCTGTATCGTATTGTGGAGTTTTGTATGGCGTAGCTCAATACTTTGGCGAACGGATCCAGCATTCCCTGTAAACATGCCCTCGTACTTTAATGTTACGATAACTGATGCTTAGACTGAGAAATTGAAAAGATCTTTAAGGTAGTCGACGAATTTTCGTAACGAAACGAACTGTGACCATAAACTTAAAACTCGTCGTAGAACCACGTCGTAAATCTTTTGCAAACGATGTTCAAATGGCTTTTCGTCATTGAAAATGCCTGACTGTTATTGTTATTACACCGTATCGGAGCTACGAATAAATCTTGCAGCATTTAACGTCTTTTCAAAAGCGGCAACGATTGGCGTTATGATGATAATGATCATGAACAATAATGATGTGCAATTTACGACCTGGTAGGCTGGATAAATACCTTTGATTGTTGGATTCCTGGAACCTTTAACAAAGAAATCATAATTCTTAACAACGGCGTGGTATCCTCGATAGAAGAAAGCATTAACACGAGTCTTCGGAAGAGGCTGTCAAATTGCGCCAACAGTCCGTTCCAGGTTGTTGCACCTGGACCCAGACCTGCTTCCAACGGGAGGCAATCTAAGTAGCACGCTATATTATATAGTATCACTGGCAGTCTTTCCGTTGGCAAAGATTTCTTTGCGTTTAAAGCCTGAAACGAACATGATTACACCTTAGTTGTTTCATAAAGTTCCTCTGTGTCCAGCAAATGTGCTATATTACCTCAAGTACTAGCTGCAAAGGCGCAATTGGATTTAGTTCGTTGAAATCGACCAGAGCTTGAGCAACGCTTTTAAAGAACTGCATCCTCGTAGACTCTGAACGATAAATAATACAAACGGATTAGTGTCATTGAATGCTTGTCATATAGTTTTGACAGATAAATTGAAGTCCATAGAATGTACCGTTCAAGTGCGTTTGGAACATCTGCATAAATACACCGTTAGGCGCCAATTGGTGAAGAACGCAACGGAGGAACTGATGCGCCACACTAATCGCGCCACCTGGAAGGTGCATGTTGGTCTCGCTTTGCCAAGGATACATCGCGTTTAAGGCCACTCTGCAGATATCCCAAAAAGTGATATTAAAAAGAAAAAGTCTGGACATCGTATCATTTATATAATAAAAAGTATGCCTGAATGAATTGTTCAACCGACTTTGTGATGACCCTTAGAATCTCTGGTAGAAGAGGTGCTGCTAAGGACGGCTCGCGATGAACAAATGTACCCAAGTTGATGATGCAAAGACCGAGTTCTTCGTCAGAGTATTCTTCCTTTATCGTCCCACATTCTGAACACCTGCAACGAATCCAAGTTACATTTACATACGGAAATCAAACTCCTAGCATTACAATCGCAACGTGAATACCTTTCGTAAATGCAGTCGTCTCCAATACGAAACAAGCTTTGCTTCAGGTTGAAATCGGCATGATAGGCCTGCTGTGAGGCAGTGTCGAAATTGGGTTGCAATTGAGGACCCGGCCTGGAAATTAGTGAAAATAGTAACAGATACTTTACTCGAATTTTTCACAAAATTGTTGACCGTGCTATAAAATCTCGTACCAAGATTCTGTGCGCCTCGTAATCGGTGGATCCTGTGCTTTGATAGCACCTTTTCGAGGCCTATCGCGCTGAATGCGTACGTGATCCTGTATCTTCGTCTTTCGATCATGGTCGAAGGATCGACAGGGATAATCTAAGGGATCCTGCATCGGAGGTGGTGATTCTAAAGCTACTTGCTTGATCAGTCTTCTTGGACTTGCCGACCTACTAGAGTGTACCTCGTTCGATGTTGGCACTAGCGATGCTGACTGAAACATCAAGTTATATAACAATTTTGATTGAATCATTTCAGAATAGAAGTCTTTTGTTGTAGTCCAACACGTAAAAAAGCTTAATTTTATTTCCATTAAGTTAGAAAGTGATTATTCTGTAGATATGAAAATCCAATGGAGTACCATGTTCTCGGAAGTTGTACTATCCTGCTTCACTGGCGCCATTCCGTCGCCTTTGTTTCCATTACCATTCCCATTGATGAATTTATTAGAATCTGAAACGTCGAATGAGACGTCAACTATCGCCAAAAAGTTATAATTTTGTTGACGATGAAATAGCAAGCTTGGTACCTTCGATTTCTTGGACACCAAGAGCTTGACGAACGTGTTCGACCAAGCCACTGAAGTCTCTATGCGGGCCAACGGGTAGAAGGCGTTCAGGCGTGGGGAATTCCAATTGAGACGTACTTCTGGGACTCGTGATGTCACTAGACATGCAGGTCTCGCTGTCCTGATCGAACGAGGAACCTAATAAATATGATCCTACTTAAATCGGGTCAAATCATTTATTTATTTACTAATCTCTTTGATTTTACTTATCACTCACTGACTGTCAAGACGTTCATCTTTGATAAAGGTGACTCTGGCGATCCACATGTGTCTTCGCAACGCAGGATACGTTGAGTGGGACGTGGTCCTACGAAGTCAACATATTTGTATAGTCTGTCACGAATGATTGTATAATTCTTAGAAGGAATATAGTGCGTAGAACTGACTATACCCTTGATAAACTCACTATATTCCTTTCACGGAATATAACATTCCAAAGTGTTTACCCGCAGGACGAGTCGTAGTGCCAATTGGTAGTAAACGCTCAACCGTTGGCGTTGTTAAGGGATGAGGGATGTCGTTCCAGCCGGTATGTTGGCCATTTTCCGTGCTGGTGACTTGAGACGAGATCGGACTGACCGCTGACGAACTAGACTGATCACTACTGGTAACCGTGACCACTTGACTCGGTGACACCGGGGACGGCACAGTCACAGGTTGATCTATCCGTTTCTGTCTACCCAAGTGTTTGGAACTCGGCGAGTCTGAATTACTGGAGGTCGCGGTCGTTGGTTTCTCTTTTGGTGGCTCGTGTCTGTAACGTGGATACTTTTCACTCACATATTCCACTCCTTCAAGATTTTAATTTAATTTTCGAGGCGTTACTTTTGAACTTGAGACGTTCCAGTAGCAATAACAAGAGCAGACTCGGTCAGTCCGTAAGGTTTGGATGACACTGCGTCTCCATTGAAAGCTACTTGCACAGTGACGCTCTTCTCCTGAATCGTTTTCTCCAACACTGGCTTCTCTGTTACCGCTTTCTCCAGAATCCCTTTTTCCGGGCCTCCTTTCTCCGGTACTATCTCAGAGAGAGCCTTTGCCACAGGGCTGTATTTTTGGAAATCTGGCTGTCCACCTAGAAACGTGCTCGTCACCATCATTTTTACTCCCTCGTGTACGCTCCATTTCTTTTGGGGCCCAGCTTTTGTACTCTGCTTAATAAATGGCACCGATAAGCGTCGGATTATTGCAAAATAGTAGTAGTACAGTAATGCTCGGTTGAATGGCGTGAGATTTTTGGAGAATCTTATCAGTGAATCACAAAAGTACTTGATAATCGTTTAAAAATTTGAATCACAAATATCTCGACTCTTAATTAGAAATTCAATCGCGCACTACTGTATGGACAACAATAAAATTAAACAGGTACTTGATGAGAATCGTCTTCGCTTCCTAAGAACCAAGTAGGTCTGGAAACTATGTCCGTTTTCTTATTAGCGTTCTGGCTACTCCACTCCGATTTAGTCACTATGTCGATCGCGGCCGAAGTTCTCGGACCATGAAGAGACACGCTTCTAGTGACCGCAGCTGGGCTGTCCTCCAGTTCTCCGAGTGACCCACCACTGCTGCCATGTAACGTGCTGTCAGATTTTGGGCTCTCGGGTATTGCAGCCAGCTCGGACTCCGTATCATCCGTATTGCTCGAGTAGCTTTGCAGAGCATTCACAATAGCGGAAATTATAACAAGCAGCTACTAATGTAAGCACAGGCACATGTGATGTACTCTCTGGGTCCTGGGTACTATCGATAAGATACTCTAAGATGATCTAACCTTGAACTATTTCGTGAATGCAACATTTAAAGGTACAGGATGGATCCGTTAGTCCATTATTTTCTTATTTTCGTTTATTGGTGTATGATACACTACTTCGTGACGACAGACTATCAACATTCTTGCTCTTTGGATCTGGGGTAGTGTTGTTGCAAACGTCTAAAAAGTTCTGGGGACTACCAGTCTAACTGTTGTACTATATGTTCTGTTAGATTATGATCTCAGGAAATCTAAATCTGCTAGTATTGTTATTTCAGTATTGTTTTTTCTCAATATATTCTCAATGAGATTCTTCAGAAGTAGATTAATGAAATGTTCATGACAGTGCAGAATCCACAAATGTGTTGATGAGAAAAAACATTCCAAACTAAAGTAGCCTAATGCTCTACCGTCTCCAAGAGAATCTATATGGTATCATCTAAGATGCAGTGGTATAAGACACAAGTATAAATAAAATGACCTGGAATGCTTGTTTGTGTAACGACACGACGGTGTACTTTCTTCCCAGTGAGTCGCCATTTGACTGTGCGTAGCTCCCGGGCTACGTTGGTGCACTGAGACCATGGGTGTCCTTATTGGAGGACTCTCAGCGTTCATTTCTCCCATAGTGCTGGCCGCTAAGTCATGGTCCACGCCCAGGGACGGTTGAGATACATCTGTCAGTGACAATAGTCGTTTTTTAAACAGTGTTACTCGTTAAAAGTTCTTAATTTAATAGTTATCGTGAAATTACCACGTGATCTGGAAGGTGGAGCACCCATGACCACCGTAGCCGGGATTCTCTTGCATTGATGATGCTGCATGTCGAGCGTGTTTAACACGATCTTGATCAAAACTTGTAGCTGATTGCACCACGGCTGCTGACCATACTGGCACTGAATAAAGCATTGTGTTTATGCTCACAATTCGAGTACGATGAGGATCGTTTTAGAAGACATCCATCTTACCTTGTACAGTATCACGAGAAGAGACATCAACCAAGAACGCCTGTTCTGGGGTTCGAGGTACCAGAGGCTATATGTTGGAGCTTGATGATCCGAAGAAGGTACACCTTGTGGTGGACAAGGGCAGTGTTGCAAGATGGCCAGAACTGGAGGCGTCATCACCCATCCCATTACGTGATTTTGGTCCAGGAGTTGAGGAAGGTTCGCGATGAACACATTAAAAACCGGCGACACTCTGAAACGAATCGTGGAATAATTTCAATTACAAATTAGAAGCGTCTGACTCGACAAACGATCATCGATGAAGTTCTGTACCGTAGACGTTGCGGAAAAGTGTGAAAAGTGCGTTCAGTTTGGTTGTACCCTAACAAAAGGTACAAATGGCGCAGCACGATCCCTTGCGTCTTTGAGAGTGGCTTCTCGTCCGTTGGAAAAGCCTGAGTGTTCGACATTTATGGTCAATATTGGTTTCTATTAATTTGATCGAACTTGATCGACCTACCTGATCCTGCCTGGAAAGAAACTGCATCAAAAGGAAAACCAATAAATGCATCGTTTCTTTATCTAGCTCTTCGAAATCTACGATTTTGTGGGTGCATCCTGGTAATGCGCTAGCCTCGTCGACCATGTTGAGCGAATGGATATGTCCATCTGTAATAGTTACTGGCATTAAAGTGCATTCTCATCCCATGGGAATTCGATCAAATGCAAAATTCGTTCTACAAAATATTGTTGGAAAAAATTTGATAAAAGTTTTAATACGACTATGCGATAAAAAGATGAATTGTTAGTCGTGTTAAAAGAAGAATTTTCTATTTCCCTTGCATTCATATTTCATTTAATTCATCGTTCATTGTCAACGACCATGCTCAAGCATAGTGTGTAATCACTGACATCAAAATAATGATTGTGATCATTCATGATACCTGACAATAACAATCGAACTTATCTTACTACGTGCATTTACATTATAGTCGGATGAAAATCAACTGGTCGATTAAAATCACTCCATAAATTAATGTTTACTCTGTTAGATAGAATTTTATATATATCCACATAGTATTATTGCGATAACATTATCTTTGAACGACCAATTTCTTTTCATCGGATTATAACAATGTTTACAATATTTGCAACGCATAACTATGATGAAATCTACATATAAATTTACATACATTATGTGTTATTTAAACATGTTCATGCTACAATCAACGCCAAGGTCTAGACTAGGTAGCAATAAATGATATTGAAAAGAGGAGAATTAAAATTGATTCTAGCGTAGCAAATTTACTTTGTCCTGAAATAAAACTTACTCGGTCATCAACAAATACTTATAGCGATACTCTAGTTCCAAACATTCTTCCGACTATGAGAGATCAACAATCTTTCGAATTACTCAATAGGTATAGAATGGTCAAAGTAAAAGCTGTCTCGAAAGGCTGATCAACGATCAGACTTACCACATGTTCCACACCGAACACACACGTATCCTTTGACATCCTCAAAAATATGATCACAGATCGCGTATACAGAGGAGAGGAGGGAAACATTTACGTGTAACACATATGGAATGCGACGTCTAAGGCTACGGCAAACACTACTCTACCTGGTATACTGTTATTAGGTGGGGTGGACCCCAGCAACTGACCCAGTCCGAATCTGGAGCTCTTGCGCTTCAGCATAGGCGCCGAGTATTGCCGGCTGTACACCTTTTCCTTTTCTGCACGATGCAGGAAGTGGAACAAGTCAGAAACACGTCTACGATCAGGGTGTGAAGTAGTTTGATCATCGGTTTCGGACGACTGATTAGCGTTCATTGACTCTATAGCTACGTGGGTCAGGCGTGAAAGTGTACGGGAACCATTAAAGAATCAGAATGCCTTGCGGGATACCACAATTTAGATATTTTTCGAAATTGTGAACTTTTTTAGCTCGACCAATACATCGAGGTACCCAGAATTTAAGAAATCTAGGAGTCAAGTGTCGAATTTAAAATAAAATAACGTCGTGTATCGCCTGATTCTTTTATGGATCAAACTGTTACTAACAGTGCCTTCAGGGCTTGGTAGATCTACGATCTAGCCTGATATTACTTCTAGCTTAGGAATATAGCCTGTTTGTGATCTAATTGTAATTAGTTCTTCGATTAACCGGACGAGTTAACTTTTCCTTTAAACTGCTATGGTTCGTGTGACCACATAATGATGGATATACCTGAGCACCTAGCGTGGAATGGATTACGTTACACTTTCCGTAGCTGTTATGTTTCTTCTACCTGGCTTGGTGTCCTGTCGAGAAATCATGGACGTGGGTGCAGGCATAGTGCGCTTATAGGGCCACTTGGCACCGAAACTCGCGCTCAGCGTCTTTATCGGGTTGGTTCCGTTACCATCCGATTGCGACAAGGCTTCTTGCGCTCTGTGTAGCTTCTTCATAAAGATCTCGCTGCTCGTGTCTGTATTTCGAAGGTCTACGGAACAGTTTGTCCATTAGTGCCTTAGAAGTATCGATCGACGGTTATTCTTTAAGATTCTCTTTCTGAAGATAGTTTCGATCTCAATCGATATCAGAACTGACCGCGCAGGTAGGGTATATCTCCAGACCTTTCCAATTTGATCTGAGCTTCGAGGAAGAGGGCGTCGAAGCGATTCAAGAAAAACTCCCAGGTGAGAATGTGTCTGTCGCTGAGACTATTGTGAAGTTGGTACAGCGATTGCAACACTATAGGCCGGTCCTCTATCTCCGTGTCGAATTGAGTCTCCAAGCAAAGGATCAGTGACTAAAAAATGTTCGAACTTAGTGGAGGACGTTGACACGATTTCTTAAGAAATGCAAGGATCCGTGCGAATCTTACCCTCATAGCTGTATCGTGGATGGTACCAAGATACAGGGTTGCTCTTTGAGCGACGTACACGTTACTGTCGTCCATGCTGGCGATCAGATAACAGAACGCGTTCGCCAGTGCAGCTTGCAAGGTCATCACGTTTCGCAGCGGAGTGGAATCCATGAATCTCGCGATCAGTGTGACCCTTTCGACTGTTGAGTATCAATAAATATAAAAATTCATCTTAAAGATGCTGTTTAATGGACCTGCTATAGTCTGAATAAAATTACTTGGACAGATCACTATCCCTACTACTTGGTTTCTACCATCATAGCACAAGAAAACTATCAGTGTCTGCAATCTATTAACATTTCATCCTTAATCTGCTAGGCAGACACGTCGCCAAATTATTCTGCGAATCAGTTGAATAAATTCAAGTGGAATAAAATGTCAGCTTCGTACAAATATAGCGCTGATGTAAACGTAGATGTCTCCTGGCATAATTCGTAGAAGAGGAAGTGGCCTTAATTTGGCGCATAGACATTCGATGTCACGAATGTGATTTAATGAGCTTGTTTCTCTTTGCAACGACTAAGTGAATTGCATTGCCTCTTCGTACCTGCCACGAATCGAACGCGCCAATCAGTATTATGGAATTCTTCCTGAATCAGACACCAGAATGTACGGGTTCCGGATGGTAACGTTATACAATGGAGCAACAATGGCACGGTAACTTGCGCAATATGCGAATGTTCGGCATTGAGGAGTTCCCACAGACTACAAGCACAAGGAAAATATCTCAAATAAATTGTCGTGCATAATTTATCAAAGTTTGCAGACCGAAGATTCAAGATTTTACTTCTTTATGAGTAGATTCTCCTGCCACCATATGAAGAATCCTTTATAATCCTTCACCGCTATATTGAAGGCGTCGCCATAGAGGCACATCACGTTCAAACATTGAAGCATGTAATAGAGTATGTCGGGCTTCTCGATCGTCATTATTTCCTGCACGAGAAAAGGGAAAAGATAAATTACATCGTTTCGGAAAGAGACCCGTACCCCACCTTTAGGAGTTTGTGTATGTACTGCAATTGTTCAGGAAGATCCTCGATGTTGAACCTGAACTTCCCAACGGAGGTGTACAAGAAATCGTCCGTTTCGTTTTCCGGGCTCAGGTTCACTGGCTGATCGTTCTCTCCGATTAGCCGCGGTTTCGCCACATTCACCGTGGCGGTTGCTGAAACAAAGATTCGGTATAATGAGTTGAACCGCGGCGCTAAACTCGTTAGAGGCTGTTCTCTAATGCCTCGAAGTAGAACGAGTCCCTGCGTGGCCAGACGGCGGACGCGCGGTCTCACGCCGATCGATGGGCTTCTTTTATTCAAAGGTAGCAATTAATTCACCGAAGTAGAATAACTCCCTGTATGGCCAGACACTGGACATAAAGGTTCGGGCGATCGATAAGCTTCTTTCGTTTGAAATGCTACGAATAGGCTCTGATTAAGGGTTCTGCAATATTTGTCTCTCGAAAGTTCAACGTTTATAATTTAAAAGAATATGAGCGCGATGTCAAATATTCTTATTTGATTTTATCAGATGTTAGATGTAGGAGTATTTAATAGGAAAATAAGTGTTCTTACCAACGTCGGTCTCTGACAAAGTGACGGCTCTGGCGACGGCCGACGTGACCTTTTCCGTAGGCATGATCGCAGCGAGGTCCAGTTGCTCCGAAACTGTCTCTACAGTGGCTGTCATGATCTGTCCGAAGAACTGATATAAACGATCAAAATAGCTAACACTGGTCACATAGATTAGCCTACCGTGTCAGTGGTCACGCAACGCCATTTCGCAGTGGAAGAAGAAGAGACAGAGATAGGCACACACAGTTTAGACGAAGAGCATGCTACAGTTTGTTGTTGCATAGAAGTGTTTCGCACAGAAGTAGGGAGACAGACGAGTGTGTCATTTCTTTTAGGCGGTGTAACATATCGCGTATACAGATTCTGATCATGTCAAGGACGACGTTCTAGGGACATACCTGCGGCATGTGGACGAGCACACCACCCACTGAGTGCATTTCCGTAGGCGGCATACTGATCACCACATCAGATTTCGAGTCGCCTTTCCTCGAAGCCTCCGGGCTCTTCCGACCGTGATCCTCCGCGGTTTCGTCCACGATTTTCTGATAATCATCCACAAATGTTAGAGTCGAAGCAGAGCGCAATCGATAGATAAATAAACGTTTGTTAACGCTTTGTACTACGAGAGTCTCTATTAATATGAATAATGTAATGTGACTTCTAAAAACAAACAAATTTATAAATACCTATAATTTTAATTTTATTCATATATTACCTACACTCAATTTCTGTTATCATAATGAAACTTGAATCGAGTCTACGTATTACGTTTGTCGCCATAGCCAGTGGAGTGAAAAGGGTTAAGTTTATCGAATATGATTATTTCAAAAATCAATGGTGGTGTTTCCGAAATAGTTCGAGACCTATGATTTGAGACGTGACTCATTAAAAAAGGCGCGTCTCTACTTTTGGTTCTGTCCTCATTTAGACGCAAGATGTCACGGAGCTGAAAGTGCCAGAAACATCGCGTGAGCGTCGAACGCTGATTCAGTGATCTACTTGTTCGAACGCGCCGCGATCATGGTTATTTCAGGCCCGTGGCCTAACGAACTCACGTCAGGCGGGTAAGCTGGATTTTCCGGCGCCATGTACGTGACCAACTGCAGGCACAGTTGATGCCAGATCACTCTGGACTCGCAGTAAGTGCACTCGGCATCGTAACTGTCCGCGTTGCACACGTGACAGCTGTTCCAGTTCGAGGCGACGATGGACTTCATCAGGTGGCACGCGTCCCTGCACACCCACGTGTTGATCCCCGTGTGCTTGTCCACGTTTTGAAGCTCCATCTTCAACATTTCACGCGACTTGGTGTCAATCTTTTGCGATGAGAATATCTTTCGTTGATCCAGTTTCAATTTTGGTAAAGGGACTACTCGAACCCGAAAATTATGATTTAAAGAAGAGATCTTCTTATAAATCCTTTCTATAGTGAAAATCTCTCAAGTTTTCTCAGGAACGATAAATATAACATTTTTATCCGGTTCTTGGTTATTCGAGCTAGCTAACATGCTTCTTCTTTTACGTAATTTTACCTGCTTCAGTAGTATGTCCAGCATGAGTATGCAACAGGATAGGTTCAGTTCAGCATTGGTCGTGAACTCCATGTGTCTAGGTGTCGGGACCATGTCGTCGGACAGTGGCGTTGATTTCCCCGACTCGTTTTCTACAACTGAACGCACGCGTTTTTCGAAACTTCAGAATAACTGTAAATCAATTATTTATTTCGTGCGTACATATAGCGTTTCCCTCCTCGTCCTCCTTCTTCGACCCCTTGCTGGGCTTCTGCTCGGACTCGGTGGTATTCATGGCACCCATGACAGCGACACCGTCGCTGAACATCGAGAACAGTTGACAGAGAGGAATGCTGATCTCCAGCATGGTTAGCGTTTGCAACCAGTTCAACGCTTGCTCTTGCACCTTCGCGCAGGTGTTGACGAACCGCTTCGCCACGAAGTTGTACATCTTTTTCGCGTCGAATCCTAGAGGGCTCATGTCTCTATCCAGGATTTTGCTAGAATTAGTAGTTGAAAATTGAAGCTCTCTTCGATCTCTATTTTTATTTAGTCCAGTTAAAATTTTGTTCAGTTTAATTTATTCAATGCTTGAAAATAATCAACAAGAGTACTCCTACCATAAAATCATCTTCAATTCGTGGAGCTCGTGTTCCGGGACATCGTTCACCATGGCTTCCATCCAATGTGGCATCACGTAGTCCCACACATCCGGCGTGATCACTTCATAGGGCACCAAACAGAATAGTCGATTCAGCCCATCTTTAAGATGCGACGTTCTCGAAGCCAGTGTTTCCCTAAATTACAATTAAGAATTTTCACGTTTTTAACATCAAAATTTCGAGCTGTCGTTTTATCCGCGCATTAAAGTCACTCTGATCGACATTATGAGCGATATTAACGTTCGTCGAAAACTATTCTCATCGTCTATCCAAATTTTTTATTCTCTAGTGAATATCGAGCTTTCAAATTTAGAAAATTTTAATCATGATTCGTACCAATGGCCACCGACGCGTACATAGTCCGCCGGATGAGGCAGAAGACAGGAGATGAAGACCTCGTAGTGCGTCTTCATCACTTCCGCCAGCCAACCGCAAACGTATTCGGTTTTCAACTTCTCCAGTGCACTCTCTGCTTGCCCTGCAAAGTCCCCAGTCGAATCAGACCTTGTTCCCGTGAAGATTTTTGTTGGGAAGAACCGCGAATCCATTGACGCGCGTTCGAAATGAGCGGTGAGATTGAAATTCGTTGAAATGTTACGAGCGAATCGCGCGTTAAAGTAGATGAATTCGAAAACGCAATACAGTAGCGAATTTCGGGACACATCGAAAACAGAGGAACAATTTAACAATGTAAAAGCTGATTAAATCTGTGTTGGCTGTGTCACGTGGCATGCGAGAAGGTTCGTTAAAACTCGATTCGACGCAAGTGAAACGCGTTCGAACGGATTTTGGTATAATTCATCGATCCGAGGATTCTTCGTAAGGTCGTGTTGTTTAATTTTTCTATTCCCATTACGGGATCACTACTTCGATGCATAGAAACTTCGTGGATCATCAGCGTGGAAATAGAATTATTTTGTCGCGAGATAAAATTTGTCGTCGGATAATGAAAGATCCACAGATTCTATGCATCGATGACTAGAGACTCGATCAGCCGCGACGCAGACGCACTCTTGTCCCTTCTCACTTGAGGTTCCAGTGACCAAAAAGAGCATTCAATTAAATACACAAACGCATATCGTTCCAGCGGTACTCGTGTGTATGTGGCATGCACACACAGAGGCAACAGTTTTCTCCAAAATGTGTACGCGAGAACGCACAGGCGCCAACTAAGCAGACAAGGAAAGTCTTACTGTTCTATCATTGAATCGTATCTACGTTTACTCGAAAACTTACGGAAATCGAATCTCTAATATTACATGATCGCTAAGAAATCGTTACTAAGTACTCGATACCGTAGAAAATTGAAATAATCATGACAGAATCTCTACTCACAAGAGAAGAATATTTCTAGATACTTGCAACAACTACAACGATAGAAAGTTAAAGAACAAAAGTAGAATAAAAACGATAAAGAAGGAGCAGCGAAATAGATCAAAGAAAAATTCAGTATCTCCAGAGCTGACGCCTCTGCGAAAAGAGTTGGGTACAGCGTGCCACGAGATGGGAGACATCGAATACACTTATTTACTGGTACGATTTACAGGGACACCAAAAACGGGGTCACAGAATTTTCAGAGACGAAAGGTCGGGCAACACAGAAGCTATTCAGTCGAAACGTGTCGAACAGCAAAGGGTTAACAGTTAAGCTTGGAAAAACACCGACGTTACGAAAGCACGAACACGTATACATGAATGTTTACCCACGAGTCGTACAGAGAAGATTCGTTTTTTGTTTCTTTCGAAACCGCCACTTTGCCTTAAATCTGCGACCGATTAACAATCCACTTTAGCTGCTTGTATCTTTCCCGTTAGAGTTTTCGAAAATAATTAACTTAACGGTTAAGTTGCGTGAAAATATATAGAACATGGAACGAGATAAGGCAAAGTGACGAAAGAACAAAAACAATCAGCGTCTGCAAGGTGGCGTAAGAGTTGTTGGTCCACTCGAATGTGCCTACGATCGCGGCCAGAGACTACCTACGTCTAGTGATGGGCTCGAGAGGCTTCGAATCACTTTGAGCACAAGGCCCAACCGCCACATATTAAAAACGATCAAGATCATTATCATCGTTTATTATTTTATATAGATGTTTTTTAAATGCCAAGACCTCTTTAGACTCGAAACGCAATTTGCAGCACCGTTGTGCTCAAAAGTGTCCAAGAGAAACGCAGAGTATCGGTTGCCCATCACTACCTACGTCTTCTACGTCTACGTCATAAGTGTATATATGCGAAGTGTTAAATTACCAACAGAAAAGATAAGGTGCATAAGGCTTTTTTTAGTACCATCGAAAGAGTAGGCAGTAACATGAAACCAATGAAATAGCATTGACAATAAACGCCCGAGAATTTCGACCGAGGTATCCTGGTTCGGGCTGCAAAGCCCCACCAGCAGCCAGACACCGTATCTTCCAAGAAGCTGCCTCTCCTCCAACGTCGACGGATCGTACTGTCCCCCACCACCGCTACCGGCGCCGCCCCCGCCACTAGCGCCACCTCCGCTGCTGGCTCCGCCTCCTGGGAATCCTGTGCTGCCCTTATTAGTATTTATTTCCGAGATGTCTCGATTACTATCCATACTTAGCGGTTCAGCTTCCTTAAGCAGGCTGCAAGTAAAGAGGAACGCTTATGCGGATGATGCATGACACGATCTGCGGTCACGTCTGGCTGTGGTCGGTTCGGTGATGTGCAATTTTCGGTAGGCTAGTTTTTGAAAAATTTGATGGACTCTTGAGTTTCGATGGAATCGACATTCTCTGTGGCACTTTCGCTTAAAATTGTCAGACGTTGGGAAAGTTCGCGTTCGTTCGACTCAAGTTGCACGCGGAACATTTTATGGATAAAGAGAATAGATCGAAGAAATAAAGAGACGAAGGATAAGAGTTGCGTTTGGACAGAAAATATTGTCCGCTGGAGGTCACTTGGAAGCTATTCCCACCATCTGCTGTCCCATTGCTCCGCCTCTCGACTCTTAGCTCCGCCTCTCGGTGCTTTGCTCCGCCTCTGAATCACTTATTTGCAAATTTTAATGATATAACACTGGATATCGTATTTAATACAATACGTACAAGTAGGGAGTGACCTCGAGCGACCAATATTTTCAATATTTAACGAGCAATTGTTGCAACAGGGATAAATGAACTAGATTTCTTGTTATTTCATGCGTTTGCTAACAATTTTAAGCGATTCAAAAGATAAAAGGGCATCAAACGTCGAAGAGTCACAGCTTCCACGTTCAATAGTGATTTGAATTCCTTCAGGATCGAGTTCATCCTTCGTGAAACTTTAGAGATTCGTGGTGAATCGAGTAACGATGAGAATCAATTGAGTATTTTGATCGTGAAAAAATTCATGAAAAATTACTTCCTGCGACAATGTCGATCAATGATTCAGGCATGTTTCTGGAAAAGATGATGGAGAACTGATCGATCTAGTTCGACCACAACGTCTATCGGAGCAGACGCGACGTCAGATCGCGATCTTCTGGGATTTATATCGATAAATTTACAATGGTGAAGATGAGATCTTTGAAAGTTGACGATAGACTAATAACCAATTAGTATTCCGAGTAACAGTAACTACAATTTATCAGGTTTTGTGTTCTAACTATTAAGGGGGTTCATGCCAATTACAATATTAAAACTACGTGAATGCAAATCGAAAATTATCTTGCAAAAGTATGGCTAAGAACAGGTAATATTTTATGATGTAAAAATCTTGCAGAAAATTGAATTTGGTCCTTTGTCTAAATCGAGAAAACAAAATTGTACTATCGAAGTGTTTTGAAACTCGACGTTTACTGTTCTTTGTGATTTCGAAATTATGTACAGAAGATAGAAGAAATTCGCGACAAGTTGATCACTGTTAACCAATTATCGATCGCGACAACAACAGTAAATAATAAAAATAGGTTCGAACGTTCCATTAAAATCGTGTTCATGTGCATGCAGCATACCAGTGTGTCTCAGGTAATGGGTATCTATTCAAGCCTGCACCAGTAGGTCTGTTTTTATTTGTGGAACGGTACCAGGAGCTGGTGTGTAGTATCCAGGACGTGCACGGTGTCCTCGGTAAGGCGCAATGCAACTTTTAAGGTGCACTTTTCCTATGCTCTACTGTGGGCGAATGCTTCAAAGTCACGTGTCTTACGCGGCCACTTGGACAGTCAGAGAAAAACTTGTCCGCGCTAGAACGACCAGCTTCGAGCGTCTGAGACTTCTTTGAACCGATTTTATTGTTCCACTCTCCAGACTTGTATCCTGACCAGTTTATAGGCATTGCAAATACATCCGCAGTACTAACCTATGGATCTCCTTCAGTTAAACTTACATTCACTATTCTTTTCACAAATCCCAGTCCCTATTTCCTGATAAGTTTATTATTCTACTTTTCAAAATGTTCTATTGTTCACCTCATTGGTAGCATAAGTATCACCTTGCAATAAGAATGTACTTGCAGCTTATTAGAATTTGAATCACAAGTCTCGTTCATAAGCTAACCAATTCGTCAACAATTTTTTATTTGATCGACTGTAGTTTTACTTAAATTTAAGATAAGCTTAAGGTTTATCTGTAAAACGAGCTTCTAATTTTGTATTTGCAATGTCTTTGCTAACTTTTTCACACTACTGTCTCAGAATCTTTAGAAGCATGGCGGCCCTAGCGGTAACAGTTGATCGAGATACGCGTGCAGGATATATTAATTACAACGAAAAAACGACTCAGTAAAGTAGAAACATCGACGCTTAAATTACTTGTAGCTGTAAAATCCTGCATGCGATATCTCGTCCATTTTCGTGAGTATTCAAAAGACAAAATACCGAGCATTTGGTAACCACGTTTAGTGGAAGACGATCAACACTTACTGATGCTATCGCGAACACAGTTCTAGACTCTCTCAGACGTTTTCTGGACCCCCAATAAACGTGACTACAATGTCTTACCAAGCAGGATGGACCAGCACGAACAAACACGCAAAGCAACAATGATCCTGCGATCATTCGTTAGTACGCGTCATCGTGTTTCTTTCGAACAAATCGAGGGTTAAACATATCGTAGTTAGTGATTAACAACCATCGTTAGCGACCTGTGCCCGTGACGAATTGTTCCAATAGTTTCGTTAATCGATGAATACTTTAAGTGATGGGCATAATAATAAACTTCGCGTTAAAAAATTATTAATTCGCTCTTTGATTCGCGCTTGTAAACATTCGATGGTCGCGATCTGCGGGTTGGTAAACACGAGCAGAACCAATCGAACTGCATCAACGTGCGTCACATTCGTTCGAGTCATCAAAAAACTATCCTCTCGCAAAACGTACTTCGACATGGACGAAACGTCGGAGGGAAGAGACAAAACACTGATTCCAATGATTCGTTGTAGCATATTCCATTAACAATATGATCTGGTAATAGCAATGGAACGTCTACACCGTACCTAGAGATCTTGGATAAGAAAATATCAGCAAAATCTTTTGTTCGTCACTTTTTTAGCTCTGCATAGTATTTATTACTTTTAATATACACTGCCAAACTATCGGGCAAAATAAGAAGAGGTGGAAGGTTTTTCCTGAACTGTGTCTCGAGTTGATCCTTTCATAGACTAGTTTCCACCGAGTTCTCTTCCCTCCGCGTATGACATCGTCTCGTCAAACTCGTGCAAATCAGAACAACTGAGTGTTTCTTATCCAGTTTCCATTCTCCGTTCCCATTTCGCTCGAACGGTAAGCGGTACACGATTTCTCAGCAGACACAACAGAGGATCAAAAGCAACCGACGTCTCTCACCTGACGATCGCCTGGACCATGTAGGTCTGAGTTTGAGAGTCCAGCTGTGAGATGTGTGGCAACGCCATGTGATACACGTGATCACCGCCACGACGATTGTTGTGCCTGATGTTGTGACACTGCTGACAATAGCGTATGGGGTGGTTGCCATTGTAGCTGGCGCATTCGGTCGAGAAGCAGACGCTGATCGCTGACTTGTCGGTGGCTCTGCAGTTCTACAATGTGGTCGAAGCTTGTTTAAAAATCGAACGAACCGTAGCAAATGCCAGTGTTTCTAATTTCAAACCTATTTGACCCCTCAAATTAGCTTCACTCTAGTTTTATAGAAATATTTCTCGATTCTTTGAGTCATTCTTGTTAAGACTCTTCCAACTCGCCTTGTTCTCGCATATCATGGACACCTGTTGCATGGGGTGTAAAATATCGTAGAACATTTGATTCGGATGCTCCCTGTGGATCTCATTCGCGCACTCGATGCAAAGATAGATCGGAGGCGGTGTTTCCGTCGCGAATGTGATGGATATTCGATGATCGTAGCAAACTTTTCCGGCTTCAGCGTTGCCAGCGTTAGGGCAGGAGTCTCTTTGACAGACGAAAGGCGTAAGATCGTCTGAAATTATATTCGAAGCGATCGGTGAGTCTCGTTCTTGCATTATGGTGAAGAGTCGAGCGATCTTTGGAATACACGTACTCGCGAATTTCATTAAAACCGCTCTACGGTCGAAGAGATTCGGATTGAAAGATGGCCAGTAGTAGAAGAGCAATTTAGCAGCGGATGCTCTTGCTGGCGCAGTACCGTAAGCAACCACGCAGAGGATGTCTTTCACCACGCCAGGTTTCAGCGCCATCAGACACTCTAGCAGTTGGCAATGGTGCGCTGAAAAAGCATTCTATGAACTATCTAAACCTGGTTGACCTGATCAGATTGCAAAAAGAGAAGCAACACTGTGATTCTCAGTTGAGAAGTTGTTTATTTAAATTTTGCCAAAGTGAATGTGATACCTGGATTGCTGGAATACTGAAAGATCATCATGATCACGGCGGCTATGGACTGGCTAGCAGCGTTTTCCGTCCCATCTTCGGTTTTCCTTGCTACAATATGAGGAAAGGGATATATTGAATTTAAGATCGTGTCAGAATTACTTCACGAATCAAGGAAACGGAACACTCACTGATACTGAACGGCAGGATGTAAAAACAGAGATAGTTGACGATCTCTTGGTGAAGCTCCACCGGAAGTACCGAGATCGCACTGGCTGTCAAGTATGGCACGTTGTCGATCAGATCATGATCGAGGAAAGGCAGTAGACACGCAAGACATTGCAGAAGTGCCTGGCCAAATGCTGAAAAATCAGTGTTTTAAATATTTTGTGATCGTTTAAAAAAGAGGTAATGCTTGGAAAATAAAATAAATAAATAGTAAGAATATAATTCTTGCGAAAGAAAATAGGAGTGAACGAAGTAGAAGCAGCGATCTACGTGGTCAGACCTTGCAAACCAATGTGAATGGAGGGAACGACGTCCATCAATTGAGTCAAAGCGTTGTACAACTGCTTGTAATCCAAAGTGGGGTAAAGTGCCATTCGTTCTACGTCGAATTTCTGTGCTCTGACCATTTCGAGGGGGGCTTCGCGAACTTCTTTCAGTAGAGCTGAGAATAAAAGACAAATCAAGTATCGATTCAACGTAGCGGAATTAAAGTTCTTACACAGTAATGTTTGGGATAAAAATTTCAATGTGTTTGCCATGTCGAAGCCAGAGGGTACGGGTTGACTGCCGTGAAGAAGTCGTTGATAATAGTCGTGGAGACTGGTCAACTTTAGCGAATCTGATGGAAGAATACACGTGTAAAAATCGAAGATCCTGATCATTCTACAATTTAATTAAATTAAATAAAACTGGTACATATTTTATCGCATACTTAGAACTTAAATGTTTTTAAGATCTTAAAGTTAAAAGTCTTAATCTTACAAGCACCTACAGGACAGATACTAATCAAAATACTCGGTTGCTATTCAATTACAATTTTTTTTTCTCCATATGACAATTAAAAAAAGTAAGGAAACATACTCACACCCTGCAAATCGGGTCCCCATCTTGCATAACTTTTATAAACTATAAACAGTAAAATTATTCTCTAAGTGTCACGATATTTGTCTCATAGCTTTGCTTAATCTTTATGATTACAATAACAATGTATTTGCACAGATGATAACAAAAACAAGCAAGTCACGTAACACCACTAATTTTCCAAAATGAAAATTAAAAAGAGCAAACCTGATACACTAAAAATCAAGTCCCCATCTTGTATAACTTTTATAAAGTACTAACAATAAAATTATTCTCGAAGTGTCACAATGTTTGTCTCATAATTTTGCTCAGTCTTTGCCATTACAATAATGTACCTGCACAAATGGTAACGAAAAATAAGTGAATCACTCAACACTAACAACCCTCTGTGTTTGGTTTATAATTTTGTCGACTTTTTGGTGACACTGTCGCGTCGATCGACGACACTGAACACGAGACTCTGCTTCTTGACATGTTTCGTCAAGTTGCAGAATCAGCACGGGTCCATCCCAGAAGACATGTAGGTGGTGAATGAGCGCGGGCGCCGTATCGACCTGTTTGGCAGCACTGTGCGTTCTCTCATCTTTTCATCCCCTTCCAGGATGAAACTCCGTTCCCGGGAAAATCCAAGAAACGTTTTGCGTGAATTTCACCCACAAAAATGTTTTAAATCTTTGAACGAATTCTTCATAAAACGATTTGCTTGAATACACACTGAAGAAGCCATTTACGATATCGTAATCCAGATTAACCCTCCGTGACTTTAGAAGTTACATACCCCTTATCTACACTTCTGAAGTCTGAAAAAATTACATCAAGAAATTTTATATTATAACTTGTATTATAATTATGCTTTTTCCTATTTCTTTTTTGTGTATTGAAATTGGATATAACATTGGAATTATTTGGATGTAGTTTTACGAATATAATTTTAAGATAGGATACATTTTTTTTTAAATTTGTTATGTGTAGTATTAAGTAGAATTTAAGTAGAATTAATGGAGTTATTTGGATTTTGGTGTCCTTATTAATCAATTATAAATAATAATATCTAAAAGGGTTGATTTTCCAATCTGTGTGTATGTCACTTATCGATTGTCTGTTGTAAAATCGTGTACTAAATGTGTTTCGTGGTGAAAGAAAAAGCAGTTCTGAAGAAAGTTGTGTGTCATGTTGGGTTAGACATTTTAATCGATCGATTAAATTGGATACGATTATCGGTGCTGTTCAGAGAAGTAACATCGTTCGTCCAACGACGGAAAACCGTCTCAAGACACGTTACGCAAGAAGCTTCTTTCCAATTACGTAAGTTCGATCGCATGAGGTTCGACAATTATACGGTAACATCGTTATCCCTGATCCAATAAGTCGTAATTACGGTTTTAAGAGATTACCGTTCAGCGAAGAATTTATGATGGCGTCGCATTAGCGAATGAAAACCTTTTTATCAGTCGTAATGATTTTGGATGGTGTTTCGGCGATGTTGATAAGATAAAGTTGCAGCGTGCAGGTTTATTCTATGCAAATACAGGGCATGCGTATGTTTTCACACTTTGTCGGTAAAATTTTGCGAGTTTTTTAATTCTTTAGGTATTTTGAAACTCTTATTTTTGGTGAAAAATTGATTTTTATTCCTCGAATTTTAATGATTTATATGCCTTTTAATTTCGAGGTTTGAAAATTTATTCTTCCTTTATTTTTAATATCTTTAATTTTTCCTCTGTAATAAAATTAAAAAAAGTGTGTAAAGAAGAAAGAGAAAGAAGTCTTGTTTTATATCAAGAGAAACAAGAATAGAATACTCATGAATTTTTCAACTACGTCGAGGCAATCGTAGTTAGACTCAAAGTAAAGTCGATGACCAATCGAAATAGATCAATAAATGTAAAGAAAATTGTATACAGAAGTATGCACAAAGACACAATCTACTATAAATACTTTTTGTTGATACAAATCTAGAAATATAAGATTGCGTTGGTCTCAGTTTGTTTCAAGGTCCGAGAATTTATTGTTTTCGTTTTAAAGATTAGAGAATTTATTTTTCCATTGTTTTCAAGGCCTGACAATTTATTTTTCCTCGATATTCAGAATTTTTTAATCGCCATCGTGGTATTCTTCGATCTTCGTTGGCGTACGTCCAAGGGGTGTGCAAATTGTGTTACAGATTTCGACCGGGCTTTCGTGCTAAACCACTGTCCACGGTGGGCAAAGTGTGTCACGTGGGGTCGATTCTAGGTCGACCTATGACGTGCAAAAGCAATCGATATTATCTAAATACGATGTACACCTGCAAACGGTGAAGTCACTCTCTGGAATACGTGCACCTTAAGTGAACGCGGATGCAGTTTCGATCGCGTCGAATCACCGTATTAAAATAATCCAGAACGAAACGGGAAGTCTCCTTTAAATAGACCTCGTGTTTCTTTCGTAAGGGCAAATTATCGATACGATTAAACGAATTGTACGTTTCTTACAAGGAAATATGCTTAGTCATAATTTCATTCAAACACGAAACCATTTGTGGAGGATTAGAAAATATCAAGTATTTCTTTATTCTCGTATCGAATGGTTTAAGGGGTTGAAACGTTTTTTCAAAATTTGACTCCAAAATATTTATATATATGTTGAATACTGATACAGAAAAATTACAGATTTAATAATTTTCAAAAAATTCATCTACCTTTTCTCTGTTTTATTAAAGTGGGAAATGTAGACAGCAGTATGAGTATTACTATGCATTAAATTGCTTTGTACTTTGTAATATTTATCGTACGCGTAGTTAGGGGCACGATAAAAATTCCTGAAACGTTCCCAAGCGAATGGTCGGAGTACACAAAGGGATTGGAGTACAGGACTGCGTCTTCTCCTTGATAAAGGGGTAGGAATCGCGAGGGGTGTGAAGAGCCCCGGTCCGAAGGCAGGTGACCGGATCGATTCTTGTATCTCGCGCGCGCGCGTGCACACGTGTTCGTACACGAGATGCGTGACTGTGTGAACGATTACAGCATTGACGTAGACGCGTGTTCATGCGAAATCGCGTGTCGAAGACCAACTCGGGAAAGCTGAACAGGGAAGCGTAAAATAAAAAAAAAACGAGCTAGAAAAAGAGGGATACAAAAGTAGAAACAATGGGGTAAAACATGGGAAGGGATGAGGACGATCGGGACGAAGAAATAAGTGATAATTATCGAAGCGAACGAAAAACATACATATAACGTAAAAATAAACAATTTGGGAAGCAATGTACGGAGAGCTGACAAAAGTGTTCTAAGAATTACAAACTGAGCAGAGGGTGGCAAAATATGGAAGAGAGAAAGAGAAGAGGAGATACATACTAACCTGACAAGGATAAATTAATAATTTAATATAAAAGAATGAGAGTAGAATGTAGAAACACAAGGAACGAAGATGATCAAGACGAGGAGAAGAATGGTAGCTGAGGGTAGATAAGCAAAGAAAAGAAAAATAAAAAGATACGAAGGCGGTAAAGGCCAACATATTTACAAAGATGGGTGAAAGATGAGCCGGAAGAATTCGAAACTAGGGGTTGGAAGAGAGAAACACGAGAGGGAAAGGAAGAAGAAAGTAATAGTACAACGGCGAGAGGGTAGCAAAAGTGAGTGAGGGTGAGGGATGAAAGAGGGTAGAGGGTGAAGAGAGAGGGAGGAGGACTGAGTGAGTCGACGGATATACATGGAAAGCGGGGTTGCCTAGGACACCACATGGACGCCACGTTCGACTGCGACGTCACGGGGCTCGAAGGGGGGTTAAAGTCTCGCAACCCTCCGGGCATCGAGGTGTCTTAGAAAACAGTACTCGCGGGGCAGGCCACGTTGGAAGTCATGCCGTGAACCTCGCGTCGCTCCGCGTCGATTTCTGCACCCCTTCGACCCCTGCACGGAAGGTACAGGAAACAGATCATCCCTTAAGTTAAACACGTAGATCGTAGTTCGCGCGACCAGTTCAAAGAGTGATTAAATTGTCCAAGATAACAATTCCGAGGCCTTCGAAAGTAAAGACTGCTACTTCTTGAAAGTTCAGAGCAGGTAACTACGAAACTTGGAGATTGTAAATTTACGACCGATGCTTCTCTGAGCAAATCTTTCGACTATGTAATTGGGTGTAATTTAATTGTTAACAGAACATCGAAATAAATTAGTTTATGAAGGTTTCGAGTTTGTGAAAGTAATTGTAGCTTTACTGTCGCGGTAGAAAGGTATTGGAGATAAATAATTTTGATTTTGGATGTTGAATGTAATATCGTTTCAGTATTTTCGTGACATTTATATTTTCCCTGCGCTGGTTTCGTTGAATCTAATACAAATAAGAAGGTACGAAATTGCTCGAGGTGCTTTGATTTTACCCTAATGCGTCACCCATCGAGTCAGAAGTTATTTAGGGTTTCGATTTCAATACGATTTGAAGTTAGAGGGATTCTTATAGTCGGTATCCTTTCTATTGTTAAACCCACTCACTGTGGGGGTCACGAAACCTCAATTACTTTTTCCTGGTAGCCAATTCCTCTTTGTGAAAGTTTCCAGTCATCTTGATTCGTCGCTTCTTTGAAGTCCTTTCCACCAAGTGGAAATGTTTTTCTCGACTCAAGCTATTCTCCAACTATCCAATAGATTATATAATTCTACGATACCAAATTTTCCATATACAAGTCAGTGAAATTGGGGAGTCAGCGTAAGTTATATAATTATAGCTAATATCAATATATGGAAATATTTTTTAATGTAAGTGTTGCGATTGGTTAAGTTGTTCAAGAATTGTGACATTATTCGAAGCAAAGGCTTGAGGGTCTAGTTCATTTTAATTTTCATGGCCATAAGAGGCAGATGGAAAGAAAGTTTCCATGATACTTTTCCTTTTATAGACAGTTGTTGAATACTTTCTGATTTGAAATTCTTTCTGACATGAGATTTTTACAAATTCTACATAATTTTACAATGCAAGCAAAGAAGTATTCCTTGATAAATTTTAGTAAATTTAAGAAAGTTTCGCACCATATACGTATTATTTAATTTATATTTGTTCCATTTGACTGGAAGTAAAGATTCCATAATTCTTTACGGTCGATGGAAAATCGTTTAAGACAGAAGGGGGGTAACCGAATGATTCTTTATGCGCGCGTTCGTCGTCTCCGCGACTGATCTCGTAAATTGATTAACACCACCCTCGACGGCATAGCCACGGTGCCTTTCGGTGGTCGGTGAGATAATAAAAAGCAAACAGATGAATCAACCTAGCGTACAAGGCCAATAGGCAGCGACCGGAGATCCTGGGGGGCTCGTGAGGGTGGCCATCCCCCTTTGTAGCCTTGTCAACGGGCATGACGAAGCTGCAAGGGTCCATGTGATTTGATTATGTTGGTAATATGGTCCGTATGCCACCCTAATTGCTGCGGTATACCCCCCACGATGCGATCTTTTCGCAACGATGACGTAGGAACTCGAGATTAAGATGGCGCGACAGTCACGGGGTCGAGAAAACTCTCTTTATTTATCATTCTGACACACAAATCGTTCAACGAACTAGTGAAACTATTAATATTGACGGACTCTTCCATTTGAAATATTTAGTATCATATGTAATGGACTGTATAGGAAAAAATGGAAAAAGATTAGTGGGTTGGAAAGTGGTATTGTTTATTTGCAATATTACTATTAATAACAAGAGATGTTTAACTCATCCACTTTACTCTACTCTACATTGAAAATGGTTTTCACGTCCTCCCCTCCTCTAGGGGAACTTGCCTCTTCTAGGGGTCACGCTCCCTACTTTGGAAAATACTGGTCTATTTTCCAAGACAACCCTCTTGTTTACTGTAGGAGTTGTGTGTATACTAACACTTGAGGGTACAATGATTTGTGGATCAAGGTCGTCTGAAGGTTATATAGTACATTGAGATCACCTTGACATCAGTTATAATACCTTATAACTAATAATATATAATTTATTTTAATCAATTAAGTATCAAATTAGTTTCGTAAAATTAATGTTTATTAAATAGGACATTAGTACACAATGCATTAAAAAATAGGCTTCTTGATTTGCCTAGACAAGATTGCTCAAGTCGATCGATTCGTAGATCAGACGCTGCGCAATTAATTAAATCGCATGCAGAACATTTTCTGCATGTTTCGATACATTCCATTTGCATCAACGTGCGCAGTCCAATAGTAAACGATATGGTCACCGCGGAACTAGAACGATTTAATTATTATGTTGCCTTCGGAGGGATAAACGAAGATGATGTCAGAATTATTGTTGGAACTGTGACGTCGGACTATTATGGTTAGAAGTTTCGAAGGCGATTGAAGGTCTTCCGTGACTGCCTGGTCATTAATATATTTAGCACTGTAGGTCAGTAACGATTTGAAAAATTCCTTTATCGTTCCAGTTTCAAACTGAACTGCTTTAATAATCTTAAAAACGATCATTTGCTTCAAATCCTCTCCAGGAATTTACCGTTAACTTAGTTAACTACTCTTTTACAAGCTTTTATACCAAATTGAATATATTTGGAAGTTTGTGTTTTATAAAATTTATTATTAGTGTTTATCTATACTCCAAATATAATCTAAGTTATAGAAGGTTCATCAACCGAACAGAATCAGTTACTAATCAGTTCGTTTCAGTGTATAAGATACTTTGGACATTTGAACTAAAGCTCCATACACGAACCGATGCAGTTTTCAAACTTTGGTCAAACTTTTAATACAAGGTTGAGAACTAACGACCGAGGTTCACGAACTCCATTTTGATCCCGAGAAACCGGGAATCCCAGGCTCGTGGTCAAAGCACAAGTGCCAGAAATTCGCTCGGTTGAGTTCGAATCCCCATTTTCAGGGCGGTAACAGTTCCTCCGCAAAAGCTTTTTGCCTAATCGAGCGCGAACGGGGGAAACCGTCCACGTATCGACGAGCACGCCACGCCACTCAATCAACCAGCCATCGCTGCATAATTCATCGACTGGGTTCGTTTGCGAATGGAAATTAGCGCGCGTTTCGTTCGCCGAGAGACGCCTTTCAATACGCCAACAGGAATAGATTCCTCGCAGTGTGTTGGTGAATGCGTGTCGTGGGCCCAGATGCGGGCCACAGATACGCGGAACACCTTAACCCATTAATCGTGGAATTCCACCCCTCGAAAAGAGCTATACAGCGGCTTACTGCTTGTAAACAGACAGATTTATCGAGGCTGTAGCTCGTAACTGCATTCGCTACTGCCTTGCTTTGGTTACAAATTTGGCTATTAAAAGCGAGAAAATTTAATACGTTCTAAACCAGTGCACCAAAATCGAACTTGCTACTCTTAGGGGAGGAGTTTTATAATCCCAGGGGAGAGCACGAAATTTTTAACATAGAGAAACGTGGGTAATTCAAAGGGGAATTTCATTAAGGACACGATTATATAGGTAATCGTTAGAATTTTGGAATTCTTGTAATCATATTTTTAAGAAGTCTTCTGTCGGATTTGTTTTACTTGTCCACTTATCTAGATACAGATTTATTCGTATAACGCCTGACTTTGCTAGGCAACAGTCCAAATCGTTATTGTACACAGTTGTTGTATTAAATTATTAGATAGGAAGCGATAGGTCAAGTTTTTTGGGACGTTTCCAATTGTCTCTGGCAGTCGCCTCGAGTCGAGGTTTCCGTTGTTCATTAAGACGGTAAATCAAACGCGAGGCAAGAAGTTCGCGTCGGTGACGCGGTAATAACAGTATTGGTAAATAATAGCCTGGTTGAACTGGCTGCGGCAATGTAGATAGCTAGTAATGCGGTAGTGGCACCGTTCCGTTGTAAAGTAGCCTTAAGGTGTGCTCACAGCGTTTGGTTACGTGAGCGTTCTCGCTCGATAGCGGGCAACAGTTTTGTCTTCGGTGCTCGCGGGAAACAACGCGTATTGATTCGTCTGGAATTATGCCCGACGTCGTTCGATATCGTTGTGCGACGATAAAAATATGCATCCCGATGGTAATCGCGATCACGGCTACGACGGAATCGTTGATAGTAAAATAAGATGGAAATGTGAGTCACTAACGCGTATTTCGTGCTCCAATTTCCCGTTGGAAAATCTATCGACCAGCACTATCGCGATCTTCTTTTCGAAACATCATTACGAAGTTAAAAATAACAAAAGTATATTTAAAACTAGCCTACTGAAAATATGGATATCAAACATATGGCTATTAAATTGGAATTAAAAGTCAAAATTTTGAAGTTTCAATATCGTCGAAGTAACGATACTGGCTTATAGAGTTTCATAAAAAGAGCAAATAAGTTTCACATCGCTATTTTCCAAAACGTATATTTACATCTGTAAATGAAGTTTTGCTCGCACGTTTCTATCTTCAGCGGCCATTGCTCTACGCGCATGGCCATCTTGCCAATTCCGTGCGTTCGATATCGTCTGACGTTCGAAAAAAGCTTCAAAAGACTTTCCTGTCCTTATTACAGAGACTTCTAAGTCAATATTAACATTTCTCCTTACAAAATTCTTCCTTAACCTTTCTTAAAGATTTCTGAAACTGAACTTTTATTCGGGCCAAATGGAATTTAAATAAATGGAGTACTACCGAACTCAAACTATTTCCAAGGGTGGATATTTATTTAGAACGGTAAATCGAGGAAGCAAAAAGACGCAAAACGGTGAAAAGACCGCCTGGGGAACCAAATTAATTATGCACGAGCTACTTTCGCGGCTGAAACGGGCGTTTAGACGGCCGCCTTCGAGCCTGTTCTGGTAGGCTGGTAGTGACAGTGATCCGGCGCGAGGCATGAAACAGTCTGAGTCCTTGCCGCAGCCTTGCGTTTTCTCCTTGAAGCTTGAATTCTATTTAAATACGCGGCATACTACGGAGCATAGTGGTGGGGGGACCGTAGAAGTCACGGTATTTCTATGTTCTTTCTGCGTTGCTCCCTCGCCGTGGACAATATTTGCTCGCAGTGTCTTTTTCTCTCGATTCAACGACACCGTCACGGTGGCCAACAGGAAGCTCCGAAAGGTCTTCCGTGATTATCTTCGTGACTCGACACGATTTCAATCTTGATAACGAGTTTTATTATCGGACTGTTCCTTCCTGATTACTCCTTGTCCATTTTTGCGTCCGATTTACAATATGTTTGCCGCGAGATTAGGAAACAATTATGCAGTATAATAATTTGGGTCGTTGCTCGGTAGAAAATTAATTTTAATAATATCTACGTATTAAAAAGATTTAGAAACCACTGATTTAATCTTTATCACGCGAGTAATGGGACACGTTTACATAAAAGCAAATAATATGAGAAATATCGAAGTGCATAATTGACGGGACGCAGCAAAAACGCTGTTATAAAACTGGCGCGATCTTATTAACTATTTATGAACCAGTTTTTCATATCTTGCAATGACTCATTATAATTCGTTATTTTGATAAGAGTACTATATTTCAAATATTTTTAATGTGCCTGTGAGGTGGTCAGTTCCATAATTAAAATGGCTGTAACTTGAAAATCAGGTTCTCTCTTTTTTGTATAAAATAGGTTTAATTCTCGTAAATAAATAAATAAATAAACCGTGTTACTTTTGTGTACTAAGCACATATACGAAGTAGAGGTTGCCGCAACAGTGATTAAGGGTTAGTGTCCTTTGTATTTGCAAGCTGAGTTCTCCTCGCACGCGCAATGATAATGACGATAATAGCACGTTGTTATTGCGTCACGAAAGTATATACACAGTACGAAAGAATGTAAGTCAACGGAGAAAACGAGAGAACAAGTATAATTATGTTGCGAGGTATAGTTATCTTCTGCGTGGTTGTGTAAAATTTTCCAAACTTTCTACACTTTCATCTCTTGTAATTCTATACGCGAATATTTGAATCATCAAAGTGTCGAAATAAACAACGTAAGATCGATTGAAATATATTATTTGCGAAGTAACGTTGTTCGAAATAATTATTTTTAAATTACTATTTGAAACAAAATTCGCCCAATGTCTCAAACACGTACGTTCAACCAGAATCTTAAAGGAGGATTCTCGTGCTCCTTTTTTATTTTTTTTGTAAAGAATTAAAAGTTCTATCGTACAAGACTTTTAGGGGCATGAAGGGAGATGCTTAAACTATACGAAAATATTTTTTTAGTCCACCTTTATTATCTTTGATTAAATAGTAGTTACGTCTTTTAATCCTATCCAACGATGTTAACCGTAGTTGGTGGCAGCTAACAAACGAAAAATTGTCTTAAAGCTGATTGGTTTCCACCGGTACTGAACCTATTTTAAACAAAAAATATGGACAATTTAGAAAACTGTAGCATTTTGAAGAAAAATTTTTCAAAGTAAAAAAAAAACTAACTACTATTTAATAAAAGATAATAAAAAATGGACTAAAAAAATATTTTCCTATAGTTTAAGGGTCTCTCTTCGTATCCTTGAAAGTCTAGTACAATAGAACTTTTAATTCCTTACGAAAAAAATAAATAAGGACACTTTAAGGATGTTGGATGTTTAGCAACAATCGCGATAGGTTTGCGAGAACGTTGTTAATACGGCAGGAAAATTAGGGACAAAGAGACGTATCGTTCTGGTTCACCTTGGCGCGGAGCCCATGGAGTTCCTGTTCCCTCTTCAAGGTCCTTCGGTGCCCGGTCGCCGTCGTCGTGAGTCAAAGGAGTCAACGCGCTCCCGGCAGCTGTCCCTCGTGTTTTTCCGTCGTCGATGTTATTCTTGCGCAAAATTGTCCGCCCGGGACATTGTTCGCGATGACCCGCCGCACTCTCATGGCCACGCGGGACTCGACGATCGAAAGATTAACTGCTTGGCTCGTTTCTTCAGGGTGACCGGAGGTTAAAGGGGTAGAGAAGGTTTTCTTTCTTCTTCTTCGGCTTCCCTTGGGACTTCGAGTCAGGGAAATTGCTTTACGAACCACTGGCAAGTCGCATACCTCTCTCAGTGAGCCATCGACCATTTCAAGTTTCTTGCAAATACATGAAAAGACAAATCGAAAATCAAAGATAAATTTTGTTCATTTTAATTTGTCTCGTCTGTCCAATACCCGCTAATTCTATTTACACTAAAATCTAAATCGCACACCATTGCATACTTAATGAACTCTTCAAGTCGATTTCTTGATGAACGAATTCTCGAACGAGACAATTTTATTCTTCGTTTTCTGCCCATTTTTCTTTCGATCTAAAATTATACAGGGTGTTCAGCCACCTTTCGAAAAAATTTGAATGGGAGATTCTAGAGACCAAAATAAGACGAAAATCAAGAATACTAATTTGTTGATTGAGGCTTCGTTAAAAAGTTATTAACGTTTAAAGTTCCATAATGACCGGAAAATTTTTCGACGAAATTAAAAAATTTCACATCATTTTGAAAAAATTATTTTTAGCTAGGGGGGTCAATTACAATCATTTTTGGTCAATAGATATACCCTCGAAATCCTAACCGTTTTCGAGAAAAAAATTCCTTACCGAAAATAGAATGTCTGACCAAAAATATTTCCCGAAAATTTCATGTGAATCTTTAAAATGCCATAACTTCTGAACGGATTGGCCGATTTTAATGTTTAAAAACGCAAACGACGCGTATTTTAGTGTAGAATATATAGAAATTCTAAAAATATTCGAAAAGTTGTTCCTTGACCCCGTAAAGTTAGAAAAACCCCATAAAAATGGTCCAATTTTCAAACAGCCATAACTCCTACAATAGTGAATATATTTCAATGAAATTTTTTTCTGAAGTAGAGCTCATAGGTACCTACAAAAAAGTATTAGACAACTTTTCTATACGGCGTCAAACAAAATTACTAAAAATCAAAAACGAATTTTTAATAAAAATCGATAGGGGGTGGTAGGTGCCTAAATTTTTCGGCAAAAATAAAAAGTTTTAAATCGTTCTGAAAAAATTATTTTTGGTTTCAGGGGTCAATTACAACCATTTTTGGTGAAGAGATATACCCCCGAAATCCTACGCACTTTCATGAAAAAAATTCGTGTAGGTGGACAAATTTTATTAATAATTTTTAACAATAATTTTTGTTAATAACTCTTTAACGAAGCTTCAATCAAGAAATTGGTATTCTTGATTTTCGTCTTATTGTAGCCTCTAGAATCCTTCATTGAAATTTTTCCCAGAGGTGTCCGAACGCCCTGTAAACGTACGTAGTTGTGTTTTCCCTTCTACGATGAAGCCGATCATCTGAAGCGATTGCTCGCAGCATTTCGAAAAGGATAATATTATCGCAACGTGTATAATATCATGTGCAACGACATTCTCAAAAATCGCAGCTGAGAAAATATTTCCATAATGAAAACAGCCAACGCGAAAACGTTCTTGGAAGTGGCGGAAGTCGGTAGGTTCGGGATACTACGTGTCGGGTACGCAAAAAACGAGCTGCTGGAAGCCTGGTCCAGGGTTAATCCGTCGAGTATGGTGATTCTGGCGGACGATCGTTAATGGAAGGTCCGTCGTGATTTTAAAGACGCCTCGTCGCGGGCTCGACCTCCGGATTTTCCACTTCCCGGTACATACGTGATTCAGGCTCCGCGCGACGTAGCGTTCGCGAATCGGTAAACATCAACAAGCGCTGCGCGCCGTGACGATCACGATTCGAGGAATACGTCGAACCGCCGCATGATTCGCGATCGTGATTTCGAACGACACGTCGCTGGTGCCGTGAATAACAAGGATCCGTTTTCGTTTCAGATCGGGCTGACGAGATTTCAGCGCCACGAGCACCGTCGAGCTGGAATCATGTAGCTCCTACTGTTCGAAGCTGAACGGCGACTAGGACAGCCAAACTGGAGACTAACAAAATACCTGGAAAATGACCGATCTCGACCTCCTGGTTAGAATTCAGGTTTGAGTAGAGTAATAATAAGTTTCAGTGATCGAAATTGATAAAATTTATTTGTTCTTGGTTAAAATCGTACCATCCGAATACAATATTCGCCTCTTGCGTTCTATACGAAGCTCGTGGCTCGATTACCGCAGATCTTACTATAGATCGTTTCAGGGCATCGACAGGCGCCAGTGAAAGGGCACAAAGCGAACGCTCTGAACTCGCATTAAAGTTAAAGTCACCGCGAGACGTGCCTACCTAAAATGGATTTCCCTCTGAAATACGTTCTCATGGTTGCCTTTTACAGATCCTCGATCAGCAGACTCGAGACCGACGGAGGTACAACGGACGTATCGGCCGGTTCCATCGAATAATAGTGGCGAGAAGGTCTGGCGTGATTTAACGAGGAGGTATGCCAGCGCGACCTCCGTGCTCGACTTCCCGGTACGTGAGTCAGGATCGCAGGAATCGGTAGCTACCACAAGGATGAGCGCTAAGATATCCCTGGCTGGCCCGTGCACGGCGCAGTCAGCGGTGAACCATCGTGGTAAACCATCGTCGGGGCTGTTGCTCGCCGGGACATCCGTGAAGAGACCGTCGTCGATGAGTAAGTTCGCTCGCGAGAATCTTCTCGATCGAATCTTCCGTTCTTCGCGTGGACTCTGCGTGTGTCATTAAATCGACGATCGGGGAAAACCGCGTCAGCAGAATATTCATTTGGTCTGCGTGGCTTTGTCGAGGATCCCACGGGTGGACGAAGAGTGATAGTGATAAATAGGGTGACGCTTCGTCCACGTTGGATGATTTATGATCGTTCGTATCGACACATTCTCAGACAACACAAGTGGCGAACATCAGTATTTTATAATTGGCTTGCCCTCTTATATTAAATCACATCGGGACCTTTCACTCTTGGAATTAATTTAAACGTAAAATCCTGTTTTCTTAGTGGTATTCTTTTAACCTCTTCAGGAGGTTAGTTATTTTGTTCCTAATAAACAAAAATGCAAATTGACATTCATCCACAACGTCCATCAATTTTCTGACAATGCTGCCATGTGATATTATTGGAAAATTTAATTATAAACATTCATTCATAACTCTAGTAGTTACTATTATAATGTAGTATTCAAAATAACTTAAATACTAAATATACACATATGAGTTAGTATCCTTGAAGAGGTTAAACTATCATAACTGATGAACATGTTGATGGAAATTAAGATAATGTCTTTTAGTGGAATCATTCCAAACTTACTCGATGTTACATGTCTATAGTGTCATAGTTCAGGTCACTGAAGGATGTGTGGGAATGCAACAAAGGGTCTGTTTAAAAAAAACGTTTGTCTTTATACATTTCGTAATTTATACCACAGATACTGTACAAGTTAGTGGCTATTTAACCTCGAGCAGAATCTTGCTCCTCGTTGCATGAAGCGATGAAGATTATCAGTATCAGACCTTTGCAATTTATAACGACCCGCCGATCGCGTTGAAATGATTTGTCGATTACCTCACGAGACACTCTGTATGCATTGCTGTTAAAGTATTTAGTATTGGCGAGCTTACATTACGGTCATCATAGCACGTCATCGTTTTATAATGCGTATCTCTCAACCGAGTCACTGATATTTAAAACAAACCAAGTGCTACAAAGTCTAGAAAATAGAGTCCAGGTTCAAAGGGTAATCAGAAGATCGCGAAACTAGGACGTCAGGCGTTATCACCGGAGGCAGAAGCGCGTGCAAACACCGACGTCCCCGTATCGCTGATTTCCATCGCGGTTAACGCTGACAGTGAACAGCAGGACAATGAATAATCAATCGACACGGACCGCGTGACCAACCATTGTGTCATAACACCCGAATAGGAATTCCAAATCGCAGAAACGTTTATGCAACTGCGCTCTGGAATAATTTCCGATCGTCTCATTGTTCGGCAACGGAACATCTGCTTCTCACGTGCAACGTAGCCTCAATGTCGATCCAACTTCGCGTCGTGTGGATCTCGTCTCGAGGTCGTTACTTCGCCGAAAATACGCGAAACCGTTCGTTTCACGGGTTTCGGTTCAACGGAGTCGTGCCCGATTGTCGAATAAGCAACTGCTGACTTTGAAACGGAAGTTGGGCCACTGCATTCCTTCGCATTTGCAGCGTAAGCAACGTTAAAATTTTTACGAACTATCGTTCGAGTTATGAAACGAAGTCGAAGAAAAAATATCGAGGAGTAAGATAGAAATAAACAGGAGAATCGTTCTGTGTTCGGGTAGTAAAAGCATTTCGACGAATGTCACATTCCAAGGAACAATGGCGACAGGAGATATTCCATCAATCCCTTTTCCCATGTTTCCTCGCGAAGATGATTCCTTGGCAAGCGAGACAAATTCGAGGAAAGGAAGACCTCGCGTTTTCGAGATCATTTTGGGATTCTCGGACAGCCTCGCGCCACGTGCATCTGACAATGGTTTGTTACAATAATCTGTGGCAGGCTGATATCCAAGAATCTTGAGACTTGAGAATTGGAAACTTGCCCTACAGACGCATTCAAATCTCTTTCAACGTATCTACCATTCACTCTAAATTGATACAACAAATGTTCATTTATTTGTAATACTTTTATTCTCAAGCTACACCAAAGCTGTGTATTCCTTCCAAAGTCTACAGACCTCATAGATAGATTTCTTCTTAACATTAAAACTACTGAATCTGGTCAAAATAACCCATTCCTAATTTCTAATCAAAATTTTTGCAAATATACCGTGGTTTTCTATAAGAGATATATGGCCACCTTTCTAAAAACCGTCGCGGCGTCACGTTATCGCGCAAAATTTTGCAATTCGTTGAGCAAATGACACACGATGAACCACGGTTTAATGACACACCGTACACGTCACGAGATTACAGGCGTCAACGAAGGATACGTTCATTAGCCGTAGAGGTGACTGGCACCGAGGAAAGAGCAGTCAAACGAGCCGCTGTTCCAGAACTGGAAGCATCGTCCAACTCGTCGCGACCGAACACGTTGTTGGAGAGAGACAGCGCAATGCCAGCCTTAGCGCGTGCCTGCACTACTGCCACTCTGCCAAGGATCAAGAGATTCAAATTCGCGTCGATCGGTGAGTGCGTTATCTTCCTGTGCCCCCCTTCCGTTGCTGGATCCCGTCTCTAGAGAATTTTCCGTCGCGGTGCATTCTCGTTTGCGTTTCGATAAAGTTATTTGCTGCAGTAAGATTCTGTCGGGGATTACCGTTGTTTATACAGATACGGGCTCACGCAAACGCCGGGAGACGGATCTGCGTGCAATAATACTGCAAAAAAAATAATACTACGAGACCTCGTTTTCGGGAAAATTGAATTTGAATATCACGAAAGAAAAGTTTGTTTTCGATTTATTAAACTCCGCGTATATTAGTAAAATAACGAACGCCAGTTCTTCGAACGTTGCGATCACGATGTCGTGTGTTTCTTTTTCCTAACGATGACAATTCATACGCTTGATCGTAGATCACGCCGCTTGCGTCAACGAGCGATTATCAATTTATCGATGATGTTGTTCAAGGAGACGACGTATCACATATGGAGTATGCGTACATTTGTCTTCCATGAAAGTAGCACATCAATATTTACGCTCAGAGAAGTCGACGTTTCGTCATTTCTATTGATCTTTTTTTCGCGTCGAGTGTGTTTTCGTTCCTATTAATTTCAATAACACTATCTGCGTTTCGTGTATCGATAAGTCGATAAAGAACGTAGAGCGATATCGAAGAGGCTGATTATTAAATCAGATTAACGCCCGAATATTTTGTAGGTTACTACGGATGGACTTTTGAGTGTTCCCAAAGTGAAAGATTGAATTTTAATATTTAAATAATAACGCATCCTGTACACAGACATTGCAATACATTGCTCAACTGTTACGAATATCTAGATCAAGGAATCGAACAGATTCGTTGATTATTCGAATGCATAAAAGTTGATGAGCTATCGCGCTCTAACTTTAACACTAGGTTCACCTGTTGCGCGTATTTTTATAGTAATTCAGTGTGTTGACAGTTACATCAAAATACAGTTTTTCTTTTAGTTAGAGAAAACGAAAATCAGAAATACCAATTTGTTGATTGAGGCTTCGTTAAAAAGTTATTAATGTTTAAAGTTCCGCCTGTAGTAGTGGTTCTCTATCAGTGACGTATCGACAGTCTTACAGTTTTCTGAGTGAGAACCACTAGCAGCTGTTCGCAGATTGCCGTTCTACAGGCGGAACTTTAAACGTTAATAACTTTTTAACGAAGCCTCGATCAACAAATTGGTATTCTTCGTTTTCGTCTTATTTTGGTCTCTAAAATCTCCCATTCAAATTTTTCCTAGGAGTGGCCGAACACCATGTATAGTCATATCAATTAAATTTAACATAAATTGCCAAAAAATAACATTTATGAGTTCTGTAACGATAGGTTTAGAATCTGAATGCGTCAAATTGTTAGTGTTAACATCGTATCGTATCGGTACGGTGCGTCGATCGGTATCGGGTCCGCCATCGGTCGTATTCGCGAACCATCGATCGGACGCTTGTCGTAATGAAACTCGGACGCGGCTCGAATACGTAATTACCGCGGAAATAGTATTACGAGCGGGTCTGGTCAACGGCATAAATATAAATACCGGCGGTCGACGGTTGGGTAAGTAAGCCGAGCCACCGTCGCGCGACACGCAGAATCGGTGAGTCAAGTTGTGTGTGACGCCACTCCAGTTCGAGAACCACTTTCTATCTGCCCAGGCGCTCGCAGACACGGCATTCCGCTGTCTTTCGTATCGGTGGCTCCCGCCCGTCACTTTCCGCTGGAAAAAAGAAGCGATTCTTGCGGAAAAAGTACGATCGCACCGGACAGATTTCGCGACATCGTCCGGCGAACGATCAGTTGGCTCGATGATTTTTCAGAGCGATCGTATCGCGATTAAGCAACCTGGGCTCGAAGAGTCGAGCGTGTAACTTTGGACTCTTATTGCTGCAATAATTTGTAACACCTTGCAGGAACTCGAGCGATTATTACATTAATTAACTGGGAGAATCGAGTGTTCCAAAATGGCAGGTACTTGGTATCACTGTCAACGCAAATACTGGTGGATACTAGTTAGGCTTTGGATTACTTGAATATCGTTATAGCTGTTCTATAGTTAGGCACTATAGAAATGCAGACATTAGTTTTTCTGTGTCAAGTGAATTGTACATATTTATTTGTTTCGGTGTTTCATTGACCCTCTTTCAGAGTCTATAAACTGCAATTATAACTGAATCGTATAATATAGATTTCTTTAACTTCTTACCGTACAATAATGGGTTTGAGTCGTTAGAAGTTCTTGATGTCAAGTTTCACATTCATAAATCTACTCACTCGTCATCAAGTCTTAAAGAGGGTGCTCGTCCACTACTGGGGAAAATTTTAATGGATGATTCTAGAAGCCAAAATAAGAAAAAATTTAAGAGTATCAATTTCTTGATTGAGGCTTCCTTAAAAAGTTATTAAAAAATTTCAAATCATTCTGAAAAAATTATTTTTAGTTGCGGGGGTCAATTACAAGCATTTTTGGTGAATAAACATATCCCCGAAATCCTACGCACTTTCGAGAAAAAAATTTGGATAGGGCCCAAATTTTTCGGCGAAAAAAAAAATTTCAAATCGTTCTAGAAAAAATATTTTTAGTTGCAGGAGTCGATTGTAAGCATTTTTGGTGAATAGACATACCCCCGAAATCCTGCGCATTTTCGAGAAAAAAATTCCTAAACAAAACTCTAATGTGAGGTCTGAAATGTTTCCCTAAAATTTCATGCGAATCTTTAAAATGTCATAACTTCTGAACGGATTGGCCGATTTTAATGTTTAAAAACGCAAACGACGCGTATTTTAGTGTAGAATATATAGAAATTCTAAAAATATTCGAAAAGTTGTTCCTTGACCCCGTAAAGTTAGAAAAACCCCATAAAAATGGTCCAATTTTCAAACAGCCATAACTCCTACAATAGTGAATATATTTCAATGAAACTTTTTTCTGAAGTAGAGCTCATGGGTACCTACAAAAAAGTATTAGACAACTTTTCTATAGGGCGTCAAACAAAATTACTAAAAATCAAAAACGAATTTTTAAGAAAAATCGACAGGGGGTAGCTGCCTAAATTTTTCGACAAGAATGAAAAATTTCAAATCGTTCTAAAAAAAATATTTTTGTCTAGGGGGGTCAATTTCAATCATTTTTGGTCAATAGACATACCCCCGAAATCCTACCCATTTTCTAGAAAAAAATTTGAGAAGGTGTGAAACTTTTCAACAAAATTGAAAAATTTTAAATCTTTCTAAAAAAATTATTTTCAGTTTTGGGGGACCATTACAATAATTTTTGGCCAATAGACATACTCCCGAAATCCTGTGCATTTTCAAAAAAAAAAATTCAGTACGGGCGGAACTGTAAACGTTAATAAGTTTTTAACGAAGCCTGTATCAAGAAATTGCTATTCTCGATTTTCGTCTTATTTTGGCCTCTAGAATCTCTCATTAAAATTTTTCCCAGAGGTGGCAGAACACCCTGTATATTAAAATCGATTTTTATATTCACGAGATATTCGTAAAACAAATCGATTCTTTTTCGTGGCCATGCCTTGTACGAACAAATTTAAACAAAATTAAAATACGTTTGAAAAATTATTTGGAATTAAATCGTACGTCAAGGGGTTAAAAATAATAATCTCTATTAGTAGAATTATGGCGATTGTTCGTCGTGATTTTGCGAATCTGCCTTTTATCTGCCACACTTCGTGGCGTCAGATTGATAGCACAAAGACATATGTTTACACGCAAGCGCGGCTGTGTACCGCGCGTTATCAATATAGCAGCAAGTGTTACGAACTACCATAAGCCTTGAGCATCTGAGCCTGTGTAAATCGCAATCGCTTGATATACGCGACAAACAAGAAGAGAACTCGAGGCTGTCGTGAAATTGAGAAAATCACACCGTTCCTCTCGCCTCGGAGTTAATTTTATTCGTGATAAAGTGTCACTTTCGTCGAATACGGCGCCATAATATTTATAGGATCAAGGGCGATGGAAAGAAAATTGCTCTCTACGATAGAAGTTGATTGGCTATCCTTGGCCAAGTTTACTTTGACTCGACACTTTCGACGTCTCAATTAATTCACAAGCGATCAGTAGAGAAGATTTCTTGTTTTTGTAGAATCGAGATCGAAGAGAAGATTCTGTTAGATGTAGGCTAAAAGAAAAGTTCTTATACTTTGATGCGCCATTCGACTATAATTGCAGTTAACTCTATAGGAAACTAATCAATTCTTTAAGAAAGTATAACATCGTTGATGCTTTATTCGATTCCGATGTAGGTAACGTTTCATTCGGAGCCAATCAATGTTTAAATTAAACTTGGTACCCTTCACATAATGGCAAACTCAGTAATAACTAATTTACTCCATTCAAAAGTAATTTGTAACAGTATGATTGTAATTTTCTTCCTGTTCACATAGTTTATCAAATTGTGATCAATTTATATACCTTTCGATTTCTTCTTTTTCATTACAGTCGCCATTTTAGAACATAACTATTCAATGGCGTCTGCTCACCTTTTATTATCCAACTGAAAAGTAACTTCACTTAGTCATAACAAAGTTCAACACAACATCACATGATTCTGATTATCCATCAATTCGCGTGTTTTCTCGAAAAATGCCTATCTCGCGACATAACCTTTCGACCACCTCTGCCTCCGCCGCCATTTTCGCTGGAAGTATTTCCACAGTACCTCATCCAGACGAAAAACAACCTAACTCGGGTATAATCAAATTGGAAACAACATTGTAAGGTTGTGATTATCCTTCAATTAACATTCTTTCCACAGAGATTGATTTTTAACTAACAATATAATAAACTAATTTCTCTTTGCGTTTTGGACAAAAGCTGGTACACTAATAAATCTAAAACTTTTATTCATTTCCAATCTTGTCTATCGTTCGTGTCTCCGTTCGCCATTTTCGCCATTTTGGCAGCCCTTCGCGAATCATTCTCATTTCTCATCCGACTTGAAAATAACATAACTCAGACGTAACAATGTGCGAAACTGCGCCACAAAATTTCGATTATCATTCGACGCGCGTATTTTCTCGAAACCACGCCTGTCTCGCGACAAAATCGTTCGACCGTCTCTGCCTCTGACCGCCATTTTCGCTATTTTGGCGGAGATTACGCGCGCGCGATCGTCGACGCGTTGGCCGGGTGCATTGGAAGATGTCAATTGAGACAGTTCTAACAGGCAACGTAAACCTTCCGTGTGCAGAGGCATCGTGCAAGCATGTTTATCGCTCGTTCGACCCGAGTGATGCTTCTGTGTATGATGTCAGAGTCTATCTTTGGCGTGGAGTGGATGACCACGCGCTAGCGAGTTCCGCGCATCTGCGCACACGCGTGGAAATCTTTAGTGAAATTTGACTTGTACAATTTGATTTGGGCAACGCACCAAACAGGGAAAAAAGAAAACGCGTTTTAAACGCTATTTGTCTCATTTCCAATTATATAAACGGTTACAATTATGAAAGTTTAAAACAAACAAAAGTGACGACGAGAAGGTTTTTAAAAGCGGGAGTTTCGAATCGATAGAATTTTCTTTTTATTTTATTTTCAAAGTAACATACGTTTAAGCATTTTTATATATTTTTTATTTTAAAATACAAATGAACGAATATAAATGTTCCATGAATATATTGTGAGATGCTTCGCTTTCTGTCACAAGCTGAAAAGCACTTTTGGCTTATGACACATTGAAATCGTCCGTTAGTCTCGAGTCAGAGCTTCCTCATACCGTCCTTCCGGGCCTATAATTTCACTTTTACGTTCGCGTGCCCTTTTTTCGTGGTATCGAAATAGAACGGCCGTCGACGCACGATTTTATATTCTGAATCGGTAATGGTGACCTGCGATTCGAGTCGAGCATTATCGGCAGCGGGGCGATAAATCGTTCGCCACGGTGTCACCGTGTACATTCATATTTATTTAACGAGCGGACGAAAATAGACGCCTCTAGGTTGCGAGCATCCAGATTGGTCGTCTACGACAGCGTTTCCTAAACAGTGTTCCGTGGAACACCGATCTTCCATTCGATCTGAACAGGTGTTCCGCGGAGAATCGCAATTACTAAATCAACTAACCTCAACAACCGAAATTGCTTTTGTCGTGTGGAAAAAATTATACATCGATATATAAAGAAACATCGATATGAGTTGAAAGGTGATTTTTCATAAAAACAACCTTCGTTTTCGTAATAAATTCAGAACCTTCCTGGTAACTGACCTCGCGATAATACCAGTAAATATAATACTTTAACGTGGAAGGAATGAAAGAAAATGTACGTGGCTGATTTGTTTCAGTTCGTTTTGAAATTCTATTTGCTAGTTCCTTGGTGTTTCCTGTATGAAAATGAATGGCAAACGGCGACGTAAGATGGAAATCTAAGCAAAGAAACTGAAATAGACGCGACTCGGGCGTGTAAGGAGAACCATCGATGAATCAGGGGTATGATTTTTGTACATGTTCACCTGAAAAAACAGTTTACGTCTGCACAACATTGGCTCGCGATTCAACGGAACACCTTTTCGCGTTCGATGAAATTGGTTTTCGAGGGAAATGCGTTAAGCTTGCTGAGCAAACGAATTTTCCAGGATCAAAGACTCGGAGCAAAATTAACACTATCGCTATTTAATACTATAGTTCGCATATTGAGAATGTTTACGGTCCAATCAGCATGACGCAGCATGCAAGAATGTAGCAAAATTAACAGACGCGAGGCGATTTTAAAAAGCGCAACGTACACACTAATTACACGAACGCGCAAGAAACTTCTAGTCGCAAAATATCGTTCGGTAATCGAGCGTATGATGAATTATTTATGATTGCGCGTTCGTGAAAATTGCTTACGGGTAAAGAAAAATGAAAAAAAGAGGAAAAGAAGACACGATAAACGATAATAACGGAGTATGGATGGCGCCATATTGATACATCGCGCAAATAGACGATGGTGAGATACGACAAAAATAAAATATCATCGGAAATACAATGACGACTCTCAAGAATACGTATAAATAACCATCACGTGAACTTTCACCGTGTCGTAAAACCAGACGAGACCGAGAGACAGGTGACGCCATTATTGCTTATTCTGTCGACGCGAATTTCACGGAATTTGATTGACGATAATACTTTATATAGAAGCAATTGTTCTATTTTATTAATGTAATTTATATGAAAGACGTTACAGAAATAACTTTGTATATCTTTATAGAACAATGTAATAGTAACAATGTTTATTAATCCAACTTACATCGACTCTACAATTTTTTATACAAAAACAATTATTCTAATTCTTTATTAATCTAATCTAATCTAAATTGGCAATGTTACAGAACATTGACTTTAGAACTCTTTATATCTATAGGAGCAATTGTTCCAACATTTTATTATCCTAATCTAAAATAATGATGTCACAATAACGACTTCAGATATGTGTACGAACAAACAATTGCAATAGTATTTTATTAACTCTACCTATACCGGCGCTCTTACAAAGTGATGATTCTAAAATTGTTTGTATAGAAGCAAACGTTAGAGTGTTTCATTAGATTAACCTAAATTGAGGATGTTACGATAGATTGACTCTGAAACCTTTTATATGGAATCAATTGTTACAACATTTTATTAGCGATATTGCAATCACTAGACATCTGATGTTACGTAACAGTGACCCTAGAGTTCTTCACACAGAAGCAATTATTATAGCGCCTTATGCGTTGCGGACTACGTTTTCTTGAGCCTTAAAAAAACTCATATTTACTACCGTGAGCCTCTTAAAAGCGAGATATACACTTATCGTGCACGTCTGCAAGAAAAATTTAATTCCCTAGACATCTGTTCACCAGCCACGAACGTTTCTCTGCAGACAGTAGGCGACTCTTCCGAGAGTCGGCCTCTGTCGCGTGGCGAATCGTACCATATTTTCATTAAACTTGTCTGAATCGATCAGGTTTACGACCATAAGTACACGTTTCTTTAATTAACAATAGGTCATAAACTTGGAGCGTCGAACGCGGCATCTTCGACGATCTCTTTGTGACCGTAACGGACCCACGTGTTCGGTGTCATGGCGTACAGTGGAACGAAATGTATTAATTTCTATACATTCAATTACCTTGGTAGCGAACGGAAAAAGTTAAAATTTGCTACCATTACTTCTACACAAGGTGGTTCAGAAGTGCATTAAAATTTTTAAGAATTTAGGAAAGAGTTTAAAGAAAACTATACATTTATAATATGTTTTTTCTGGACTGTTTATAACAGATATAGTTAAATTTGATCACTTTGAGTCACTTTTAAAATCATACCTTTTATTAAGTAACGAAAGGGTTAATATCCTGCCAGGAACAGCGACCATTACACGGTCAGCCACCTGACGCCTTTCTTTTCGCGATATCGTCCTTATCAATGGAAAACTCGTCATCGATCCTCCCGAAAAAGTGGAAGCCCTCTGCCAATGAGTACTCGTGTACTCGCGTGTGTACGTGTGTGTGTTGCGCGCGCGCGCGTTGAGTGGCGAGAGGTGACTCATTGGCTGGCTTTCAGTCACGTGTACGTGTCTCCACATGTACGTGAATGCATTCGTGCGCCTATGTGATGTACACTCAGCTCTCCATTTTACAGTGCCGTACATCGAGCGTTCGGATTCGAGTGAAAAAAAAAGAAATACGAACTTCCTCGTATCGTTGATAAACCTAAGTGTTTAGTCACCTGACGTAATGAACAACCAAAGCTTTTCCTTATCGCGCGCGATGCGCACTGAGTCATGCGTGATTTCAAACCGTTGGTGTTGCTTTCGAAATATCGCGACGAGTATTGAAATTTTCTGGACGAACGTGTTTCAAAATTACTCGTTTTTCGTTGCACAATTCCAAGAGGACGTATTTTGTTTGCGTATTTTTTTTAAAGCCACTTCCAATTGCTCAAACACAATAATTAAGATACAATTTTATCCAGGCTTGAGTTCTAAAACAACTGCTTGTTTGATGTAAATTTTCCTGTTTTGTTTTGATCTTGACAAACGCGATCCTGAAATAAACGATAAACACAAAGTTTACTCCGACTGTCGAGCTACGAGGGAAAAGTGAAACGTGACGGAGTCGGAAATAAATTTGCAAAAAGTAAACGACGAGACCGTTGAAGTACTGAAAAACGTGCTGTATAGTTGACTCGACGAAATTAGCCGAATTAACACCGTCACTCCTCGTATACAATTCTTTTTTATCGCGGGTAGAGTATACACAATATTATTAAAGGATTTGTAGGATAGACTTGCTAAACAGGTACTAATTCTTGCTCCACGTGCGCGAGGAAATGTGCCAACAGTCGAATGCTTAACGTGTGGATTATGGTTGGACTGGTATAATACTGGTCTCGTGACCGGCTCTTCGGCACTCGCCAGCGCAAGGATAACTTTGGTAATTTCTTTCGCACATTCGTGAAAATTGGTAGTTAAGGTTCCGTGACACTATTCAGTTTTTGTACTTTGGTATAAGGAATAAAAATGGACGAGGTTTCGATCTTAGCAAGTTTGGAATCGGTGATATTCAGGGTCTTCGACACTAGTGCTCTTTTGGCGCAGAGTTAAGTAGATATTTCTCAAAGACTAGTTAATTTGATTAGGTTATCTCCTAGATACTCCAAAGTATTCGCACACAGCTAATTTTAATCTAATTCTTTGTCTGAATCGTATTGTTAAATTTCAGTATCTTATTATTGTTGTTATATTCGACTTTACCAGTGTTATACGGATTATTGTCAAGCATCATGCAATGTTTTCTCTGTCGTGCCAAGAAACGTCTTGTTATGTGACATGTATCCAGTATAACAGATCCCTCCATTTGTTCAGTTAATCCATTGTTGTGGTACGTTTGTAGTCGTTGTCGTAAAACCGAGATATAAATAAATAAAATTTGCGGCTTCGATCGCGAAATAGTGGTACGATTCATAAAGCGTTGAAATTTTTTCACGAATCGTCTCGATTTCAATGAACGAGAATCGTAATTTAAGGCGACGTATTTTTTCTTTTCGAAAATAAAAATAATCATAAAAAAAGCATAAATATCGTACATTATGATCCAACCATAAATTTTAGGGGAACAGAAGAGAAATATAGAGTGTCCAGAAAGGTTGGGGTCAAACTTATACGACATGTTATCGAGGCCGAGTTGATGAAAAAAGTTTATATAACTTATGTTCGTAAATGCTTTATTGAAAAATTACATAACCTGTTATATGGAATCACAGACAGACATAAATAAATAATAATAATAGCCATAGATTACAAAGTAGACTAGTAGATCAATCTTGTATGGAATTTTTGCAAAACAGATGACACAATTCATAGTTTAATGGAGAAATTTAGAGCCTCTGGTTCGCAGTTGTTGATCAATATATTGTAATATATTAACAAAGTGTACGAAGGGAAGAGAATATCGTCTTCGTTTTTAGAAGATCCAGTTAATTCAAGGATCGAAGTATGCTAATTGGACTTTGTGATCCTGATTCTGTAGGATCTAGCACTCCATAAAAATTAATGTGTGTTTTTTAGCTGGTGGAGTCATTAGCTCTTATTTTTTAAAAAAATAAAGAAGATATGATTGTTGTGAGCGTTACCGTTCGATGATCTCATCTTTACTTCGGCGTGAATTGTCTGAAAATTATCGTTTCATCGAGATCGAAGTTCAATGATAAAATTATTTCGAGTAATATAGCTGTCAACTGGCCATCAAGTTCTCGTGACTCGACGCCATTAGACTTTTTCTCGTGGGACCACGTTAAGTCTTTTATTTCTTCCGAACAAACTACAAACTGTTGACGATCTCAAAGTAAATATCGTTATTGTAGCGATACAGTCTGATTTACATATGTTCCCCTAATCATAGTGGTCACTTAAGTGATACTGCGTTTCACATATATGATGTCATCGAATATACATAAAAATAGAATAACAAGTCCTAGATTATCTTTCGTAGCTTTTATTTTGTGTCAGTTCAGAATTCTATATAAATCTCATTTGGAAAACTCGGGTGTTTCGACTGAACCCCTTCATAGAAACACAAAATAGAATAAGGAGTTCCAAATTATCTTTCGTAGCTTTCATTCTGTTTTGAGTCAAAGTTCTATATCAATCTTATTGGAGAACCCTGAAAAGAAAATAGAATAACAGGTCCCAGACTATCTTTCGTAGCTTTCATTTTGTTTCAATTCAAAGTTCTATATAAATCTCATTGAAAAACTCGGGTATTTCGACTGAACCCCTTCATGGAAAGACAAAATAGAATAACGAGTCCCAGATTATCTTTTGTAGCTTTTATTTTGTTTTAAGTCAAAGTTCTATATCGATCTCATTGGAAAACTCAGTGATTTGACTGAACGCGAACACAAAGGAGTGAAAAATTGGAGCACGATATCGTCCGAGAAGAACAATTCGTCGCGATATCAGCGTACGTACCTGCGTTGGTTCGCGCTCGCGCGCTCGTACCTCACAAAAGTCCCTCCCGATGGCTCGCATGCACACAAGTTTCCCCTCCGGGCCGTGGCCTCGCGTTGCTAGCACTCGTGGATCGCGATCGGTCGTACCGCGGGGACGAGTGCCGCTCAGTCTCAGCTCGTCGGCCGCCGTGAACGGATCTATCGAGCACGCTCGGTCGATCGCACGGCACAGCATCGTGTTTACTTCCGGCCTCTATCGTGATACAGACCGACACCGGAAATGTTGACGAAACGAGCCAGGCACGGGGGACGTCGTACCCGCGTGCCAACGCTCTCCTGAACGACCGACCTCAAGCACTTCCTCGTTCTCGTAACTCGTCGAGGATCTAACCCTTTTTCTCAGCCCTATTGTCTCTCACTCTCTCTTCCCTTCACCAGATATTCTTGTCTTTGTCTGTCACACTGGCACACACTGTCTTCTTCTTCTTGTAACCCCTGGTCCTTCCGGCTCGGTTCAGTTCCCCGCGTACCCCGAGGACAGTGCACCTCGAACCGTAATTCGGACGGAGAGGACAGTGGTGGTTCCATGCGGTCGCACGTGGATTATCGTCGACACTTATCCGGGATACGCAGTGCACAGGCTCGTGAACAGGCATCGAACGACAACGACGGTGCGTCACCGGCACGGCTCGTGAGGCGGCTGTTGGTTTCGTCGTAAAGGCGAACCGGTTCGACCGATCGGGAAAGGTAGGTGCCTCTGACGAACTACGGCTCCGTTCGGCCCTATTTTTTTTTCTCGATCCCTCCTCGACGTTAACTCTCGGCTCCCCGCGTGTCCTGCCGATCCTCGGACGCGATCAATGAACGCCGAGGACCGACTTCGGGGCACCTGTCTTCGCCAGGCGGACCTGGCAGAACAGATGCCTATCTCTCATAATTGGAACCGTAATCGGTAGTGTGGATGACTCTGAGATCATTCTTCGCTAGACTGAGGTCACACCTGAGCAGGAGTTACGCGGTGCACTGGGTCACTTCAGGTGGCTTCGGTTCTTCCGCGACGGAAGACTCGATGATGCGCGCTCGGCGATGGTTACGAAACGTTGTTTGGTCCTCTGTTTTTCTTCGTGACGGGTGCAACGTGCAGTTTTCGTGATTGAGAATGGACAATGAGAGATCATTGGCAATTGTAGGACTAAACGATAATTATAGAAATTTGAAATTGTTGTTGGTAAATATTTTAATTAAAGTGTTCTTCTTTGTGGCTCGAAATAGCTGGTTCTATAGATCTCTGTTTAAATCTCAAAGCTGTGTCCGGGGAATTCCCTTATATTCTAATCGTTCATAGACGTTCCCCGAAATATTCAATTAATTGAAGCTTACTGTGTACGTATTTATGATCGAGCGTTTTGGAGCACTAGCGTTCGATAGATGAGAGAAGTTTTGGAGCAGATCGTAAAAAAATAACACCTAAAAATTATTTCATTCCACGTACACTTCGACTGATTCGTAGCAACTGGTTTGTAGAGAGCTTCTCGTTGCGCATCTTCAAATAATTAAAATACGATAAATAAGAGAATCCTGAATTGATTAAAGAATCAGCTAATAATCGATGACTTCATAGTTACGTTCAGTGAATGAATTAAGTATCGATTTACATGATACTTAGTGGGATTGTTAAGGAATGAAATCTTTCGACGATTACTATTCATGAACAATGACTTAGCAATACTCAGTAGCAATCACAAGACTAACGATCCTTGCAAATCCTTTCTACCAAAGTGTCAACATCTGTATAGTCTAAGGACGGGCAGTAGTGATGGGAATAACATCGATACCAGAGAATAAAGTATCATTCTCCATGATACCGTTTTAATTATAGGTATCAAGTAGCATCGACACTTACTTATTATAGTACCACTCATTAGCTACTTATATCCTCATTTTTATAGTTATTTACGTTCACAAAATTTCAGATTTCCATGCAGTTTTATGTTTTGTTTCTATTTAATAATCATTCGTCGTAGTGAAGAAGTAAACGCAAAAGAATATATAAGTTTAAATACATGAAAATATGAAATATATTTTAAAAACTAAGATAGAAGGTTTAAGTGAATTCTGACATAAATAAAAAATAATAAGAAGCTGCTGAAATTAAAATAATTAATTTTACACCTTGACAGTTACAAGTACCTTTTCTATCGGTAAAAGCCTTTTGTCTTTCATTTTTAATCTTCGGTTGAATAGTATTTTCCATTTAGCAATAAGTAATAACCGCGACTCATTCTGACTCATGTATCTATGTTGCTCCTCTTTACAGACGAATTATTTTGTTTACAACAAAAAAAATTCATTTATCACTCTTTTGACGAAACATAATCATAAATATCTATTTTCAATTTTAATATCATAGTTTTATTTTATCTTTCGAAAAAGAAATTATATTTTGATCGTTTATATATTCAAAACATCCTGCACGAGTCCTATAAAATTTCTTCGTTGAGTTTAAAAAGGGCCGTCTTCATCCTTGCTACCAAGTATGTACTTCAGACTTTGATACTCTTCTATTCTACCCGTGAAGTGTTCCGGTATCGAATTGCTCAAACATCGTCGACAAAAAGACAACAGATGAAAATAGAGTTTAGAGAAGCTACTATCAAATTATTGAGATAATTATTATTGGAATATTTATATTAAATATTACTCGAATAAATAAATCATCGATGAAAACTTTTAAGCGAAAACAAATTGTTCCTAAAATCATTCTGAAACCGATCCGGATTTACGGAATTCAACTCTGAGCCAAGTAAATCAGCATAAATTGCAGATTGTAATCTCAATGAATGCTATGACATCAAGAATCTCCGCAGATTTGCTACAATTTCTTAAACTTCACAACACTCTAATACTCTAGTAAAGTATTTTATAAACAACCATCCCGTGGTACGAAGACTTGGGCGAAAATGACCTACAGATCCACTACCAACGCCTGAAGTATGTTACACTGCATAGCTCCGCTAATAGAAGGGAGTGACATCGATGGATGACTTCTCCCTCCAAGCCATAACCTATCATCCAATTTGCTCGTTGCAATTATAGTTTGCAAATTGCAAAGACCAACATATGGTGACTGTAACAGTAGTTGATAGTTTAACAGAATATTGTCACAAAAGCTACGCATAATTAAGTTCTTATGGAACGATCGCATCAAGTTCGAACCACTGCTCCTTTATCATCTTACGAGACTAAAGCTTATCAGATACGCAATTGTGTCCAATATTTGTAAATGAATAAATCTTAATAGCATTAAAAAAGAAACTGTGTATTTCAACGAAAGAAGCTATAAACAACAAGTTTAATAAGAGGTAATGCTTTGTGGATGGGCAGGGATAAAACTGCGTAATTGGACTATCATCTGGGCCTCTAACCTAGGGTCATTAGATCCTTAGACTTTTCCGGAGTATCAAGAACAAAATAAGAAAGCAACTCTGCCCAAAAAAAAAAAAAGGAAAAATATTTTGAGTAGGATGACAACGAAACGTCGCGATTCGTCGACGCAAGGACGATGGAAGGCAGAATGCTCTGGAGAGGAATGGATCTGGAAGTAGCCGCGGAACGGAGGCAGCAGGTGCTGGCGCTACACCTGTCCGCAGGCTGAAAGCCCGGGCCCAGGTTGTGCGCGTCGTTCGCCGCTCGAAGCGTCGAATTCCACGGCGTTTACTCATTCCAAACAACGAACCCGAAGACTCGCCGTGGCCGAGGAGAAACTCCGTGGCGGCGCTGCGAACACAACACACCGCTGACCCGACTAACAGAGGAACAAAGAGAGAGAGACAGCGACAGAGACAGAGAAGGGGGAAGAAAGAGAGAGAGAGATAGAGAGAGAGAAATGAGCGAGCACAGCACACCAGGGAGAGAGACCGGGCCAGAGCAGCCTCCTCACCTTCTAATATTAGTTGGCTGAGTCACTCCGATTCGATATTGCGGCGTCGCTGCGACGAATAGCGTTGTTAAGTCCGTTGGCACGGCATTGACACAAAAGAGCCGCCTTGCACGCGCGGGTCACCGCCGTTGGCTGCTCGAGTTCGCGAGAACAATCGCGACGATTCGTTCTGTCCTTGCGAGGGACACTGACCAAGTCTTTCGCGTGGATTCCGTTCTCGAAATACACTCACCCGCGTTACTGAAACGGTTCCTTCCCGGATAACTGAAACGCAGTTGTACCCCGCGTGATTTCCCTTCGGTACGGGTGACTCATCGACTCGAGTTCGCGAGAACGTTCGCGACGGTTCGTTCTGTCCTTGCGCGAGACATCCTCGAGTTACCGAAACGGTTCTTTCCCGGATAATTGAAACGCAGTTATACCCCCGCATTATTTTCTTTCGGTACGAGTGACTCATCGACTCGCTTTCGCGAGAACAGTTCGTTATGTCCTTGCGGGGGACGCTGATCGAGTCTTTTGGATCTATTTCGTCCTTGAAATATATTGACTGATTCGTGTATCGACGCCTTGGTGTACTCTTTTAGCCTGCACTACTATGATCCGGAAATCACAATCGTGTAATTTATGCCCTAGCCACTTCACATTACAGGTAAAGACACAGAATTGTGTACTGGACTCAACATTCTCTGTATTACCGAGGAAGGTAGAATGACCCAGTCTCGACTTCAAGTACTATTTTCTCGCCATTACTACTACTGCAAACGACTCTATTTGTAAGAAAGAAACAGAACAAATTGCCGCGAATTCTTAAAAAATGCAATTTATATAAGTTTCAGAAATGACAGTTGTTTCGAAGAATATGGAGTCAGTGGTTCATTTATTATTTTGTAACCCTTTCAAGGGTCGAAATAGCAAGGATTTAATATAGTTTGATTCTAATGGGACCATTCTGTTCGTCGTTTGTCGAACAAAAGAGTCGGTTGTTCGCGATCCTGTTGAGCCTCGTAATTTCGCGAACGGCGTCGAAACGTCAGCTCGAAGGGCCACTGAAAAATCCCCGACGCATCACGTAATTTCTAAGTTGGGCCACCATCGCTCTTGCACCAGGTCTTTCGTAACGTTTCGGGACCACTGGTCGTCGTCCAACTTCCAAATTAGAACCGCTCTCTCCCTGTCGGTGCTCGTAACAATGGCATAATCGCGTTGATGAATTTTCCGGCGATAAATCGAGTTGAAGATTTGGCAGTATTCGTTCCACGAGATCAGTTTAGCGTACAATACGTATTGTGTCTGTCTAAGCCTGAGATGGAGCAACATTTTATTCGAGTAACGAATTTATGATGAAAGATATCACGCGGCATAGGTCGAGAAGAAATACTAATTTTGGGTTAGGTCTGTATTATTTTCAGCGATAAAAAATTCCCTAGGCCTCACTAAATAATTCTTCGATCCAAACTAAATCGGTTGAAATGTTCGATAACGTAATGCTCGGTCATTTTTGTTTAACGAAATGAGGCGCACGTCCACCTTGGTTCGTTCACCTCTTTTATCGGCCGTTCTGCACCTGAAACACCGGAACAGCCTAGGAAAAGTGTCTCGACGATTGCATTTAGTCGTTATCTCGCCGCGTTGTGTACAGGAGATACAACCGGTAACGGTGTTGCACACGAACGATTCTAATGCAGCCGACGAACGTGCTTTCACTCTCGACCGAACGGACTGTCGATTGTTATGCAACGCGAGTCGTGGCCATTATTTCAGGTTCGCTTATGAACGACATCCTCCAAGGTTAATAAAATCAATCGTTCGCCTCGATGCTAGTTACTCGGGCCTGATAAAGGATTATGTGTCGCTTAAACAGCCACGCCGAGGTGGTTACACCGATGGCGAAGCACGTGTCACGGTGGGACGCTCGTTTCGTGGCGTCGCGGCGCACTCTGGGATTATCGCATTTGCATCATACAGATGGCTGAATCTATTTTCGTGCTCTAATTGCACAGGTTCTGCTCTCCGAATTAACCCTTTTCTCAATTGTTATACCTAACAATTCTCTTTCTATATGAAATATTTTATAAAGCATACTGTTTTCAGTGGTCACGTTTTAGCACTTTCGTAAACAGTAAGATCAGAAAAATATTGTAAAAATTTAAAGCAATATTCACTGTTCCCAAAATGAATTTACTCACCAAGAACGTTTGAATTACGTGCCATTCTTTGGACCAGCCATACCTAGGGAGCACCCCTTCATCAAATGTAAAAGTCTTTTATCTAACTTTCAACCCCTTTAAGGGATTTTTCCATTCGTTGATTGATCGCCAAAACATTAATATTTCTAGTTTCTAATTTTCTTTTAGCCCAGATGGGAAGTATTTAATCTTTCCTAGATCCGCCATTGTACCTAGAGAATCGTTTTGAATCTCCGCGGGAGATTGTTCTATGAAAACGCGTTTCTTGGCGGTAAAAAACAACGAGTCGACGTCGAACATAAAACGAGTTGGCTGACATAATGGCTCGGGATCACAGCCATTACCATTCATCCGCGAGACGTCCAATTCTCCGCTTTCGGCCGAGATAATGACTCCCGTAGCACCTGTGCAAGCCGTGGAATATTTTAGTCGTCGAGATCCGCGCGAAGCGACCGCAAACACAAGGAGCGTATTTCGGTAGGCTGACTCATCGCGTCTGTATTGCTATTTAAAAGCACGGAACGTCGGTAACGAGTGTATCGAGTTCAGTATTTACCTTAACATCACGATGATTCCTCGAACGGTTGAACGGTTGTCGGGGGGATCTATTTCTTGCGCCACCGAATGTTTACTAAACACGATCTTTGAGTGATTCGATCGTGTTTGAAATTTATTAGTATTTTACTTCGCTTTAAAATCACCAAAAGATCTTGTTGAAATTCTACCAGGTCTCTTTTTAACTCCATATATAAATTTAATTTGAGATTGTTGAATTTCATACGGAATAAGATACAAAATCAAACGTCGAAGTATATATTTTCACTTCCTATTTAATCATATGTTCTAAGAATGAAGTGTTTATTAGGGATTCAGATAAGAATTGGTCATTAAGGGTGTATCATCGAGGTTAATTAGTCAGTGTATATACATATACAAACATACAATAGAAGACAGTGTACTATAATAGATTAATTATATTAAAATTATTCTCCAGTAATCTTATAATTCCAATAAAGATAATAGTTTGATTAATAGTAGATAATTCTTTAGATCATTAGTAAAAAATTCTGTCATTCATATAAAATGTTATAATAATACGATTAATAGGTAATGCGTGTCGGAACTAGAGTTATGAGTAAGAAAGTGAAACATTGATAATTAATTATCTGATACATTTGGATAGCGCGTGCAGAATAATGGGCTCCAACAGGATGGTTTAATTTATTATTGGCGATCTTCAACAAAAAGGATAGGCCAGTATCTATTCTGCTTTCCATTGTATGTTAAGAAATAACAATTGAAATGACTCGAAAATTGTCACTTTTAATTAATAACCGAAGCAACGAATTAATAAGTATATTGTTCAAAATAATTGAAATGATTGGTTTCTTGAAAAGAAATATAACTTTGATTAAGAGTAGTTTTTAAATATTTATGTAAATACAAATTATGTATGTAGAATTCACGTTTAAAAAGTCTCAGAAATTTGCACTGAACCTTTTCTATAAGCATACTTTTATTGCCCTGTGTAATTTCATTGTAACAGTCATTGTGTTGTGATCTCCAAACCACAACATAATTTCTAATCTTATCAATAGTGTTGTTGTTCTCGAGAAACGAGCTACTATCGCTTTTCCTGGTATTTTCCTTTCAATGTGTAATTAATTATCGTGGCCTTGGCCATTTTTACGTTATTTAAATGTATTATACTTCCGGAATAAGATACAATTCTGCGAATCGCGTGTGCATATTTGTCTATAAATATTGCAACGACATCATAGAAAGTTCCTCGTGGAATACAATTGATTTTTTAACTTTTAAGGGTGTCTGCCTATTGCCACCACTCTGATTCGAATACTGATATTTGATATTCGGTTTTCGTTTGGAGCTTTCGACTGTTCGTCAAGTATCGAAATATTAAACCGCTGGAACAGTTCCAGCCCTAGTTGTTACCCGTCTAGCCTGTCCCTCGAGAAATCGTTCTCGCATCGGTCTCGCTCAGAAATCGACAGAGTTAACGACCAGATAGCCGGTACAGCATATGTGCACTGATGTTTTATCGTAGTTCATGAAAGCCTAGCAATAAGGAAGCGCGAGATTCCATAAGCCGCGAAATGATCGAGTGACTCACCGATTAAACGTCTCTGAAACGTAGTATCGAGTGTTCGAGATTCGAGTTGTCACTTCGCGACGATAGATTAAAAGGTCGCTGCCACTCTGTTGACGATCGTCTTCTGTCCTCGGGATATCATTGACCCACGCACACGCATCTATTTGTCGCGGTTCGAGATAATAACGCGGACGAAGACACTCGGTGTCGTTGGCTACGGCTGTTACTCTAAAGTTTCTAGGCCTAAGCAAACTAATTGTGAAGTTCTGGTTCTTCTTAAATCTCGTACGTACATATTCATTATATACATTAATAAAAAAAGGATTTACGAGTACGATAACGCAAACATTCGATCCGAAATAATAAAATTCAGATTCAGGTCAAAATGGACCCAGAACCATCCGAGGATCAAAGATCATCCAGGTCTTCTCTAAATTTATTTTCGTTACAATACCTTCTTAATAAATCGAGTAAACAGTTTGGAAACCCAGTTTCGTCTTATTTTGGTGCTCAGAGCATCCAGCCCTAAAATATTACCCACCTGTGGGTAGCAGCTCTACAGACTGTATAATTCTGTTGTAACGATACCCCCGTCTAACTCTCGGCCATATTTCCTGGTAACGTCAAACCCGAGTTATTAAGGTACTCAGGTGGTCCGACATAATTTTAATTGGAGAATCCGCTCCCCTCCATCCGCGAAAGATTCCGCGGAGGAGCCAACGTCCCGCGCGCGGCCCAGTACTCACGCCACGTCTGACGATCTTCCTTCTTTTACAGCGTCGACGTCGAGGCCGCGTCTCGATATAACCGCGACTGACGTCAAGACAACGCATCTCCAACATCAACACCACCACCAACAGCAGCAGCAGCAGGCGTCATCACCGATGTCGACTCTGGTGTGCTGCGAGCCGGTCTCGGCCGGACGTTCTCGGGACAACCTCAAGCTGGTTCTGAATCGTAGTCTGAGCGAGCCAGGTCCGCCCGCTGGCGCGTCCAGCTTTCTATCCTCCCCTACGTCTACCGTTTCGCCGAGCTCGTCCACCAGCAGCGGCGTGGACATCGTCGACGCCAGCGACAGCACCAACTGCAGCCTGAACGCCAGCGGCAGCAGCATCAGCACCACCAGCAGCAGCGGTACCGACTGCGACCACCCTCTGACCGACGTCCACCGTCACTACCATCATCTCCATCACCACCATCATTTCCATCAGCACCAGCTGTCGGCCTCAAAGCGTTGCAAACTGGAGACCGTGAGCCTCCCAGCAAGCCCCTGTTCCGAGAACAACACGCTGCAGAGGCAGCTGGTGCTGCAAAGGACCGGCACGATCACCGCCGACGAACTGGCCCAACGTCTGCTCGGCCAGAAACCGGACAGCAGTCCCGTCCTTCTCGACTGTCGACCTTTCATCCTCTACAATGTGAACCATGTGAGAGGCGCCATCAACGTGAACTGCTCCGATCGGTTCAATCGAAGGAGGCTGCAGTTGGGCAAGGCGACGCTCGCCGACCTAGCCACCACCAGGGAGGGAAAGGAACTGTTACGGAAGAGACACTACAGGGAGGTGGTCGTCTACGACGACTGCACCGACGACCCGGATCGTCTGCCCGTGCAACATCCATTGTTCCTCGTGTTGGTTGCCCTGTTGGAGGACAATAGGGAGCCTGCTCTTCTGATCGGTGAGTGACAACTTTTTTTTCTGTACTGTTGTGGAGGTTTTGGGAGGTAGAATCCGATGCCCTATTAGCGTGCGTTGCGGTTAATTGCTTGTAGAAGCTTGGGTAGGTGGGATTTGTTGCCCTATCATCGTGAATTAATTGTTATCTGTATATAAATAAGTGACGAAGTAAGGAAAAATCAGAAGTCCTGTCATCCTTAATTTAAGTATTTATCTACACATAAATAAATGAAGATTTACGGTCAAAATTCGTCTTACAATTCCTTGCATTGTGGCTAAGAATATTTAATTTTGAATACATTTCCTGTTGTAAATTATTTTCGAATGAATTTTTTTTTAATAAGTCTCTTTATCGTAATAGACTTTTCATCGTACAATACACACAAATGAGTTGGTTTATAAAAATACGGTAGAAACTGAAGATCAATTTTGGGAATGTTTTCAAGAGGGAAAACGCATAAAGATTATTATAAGAAGCATAAAACTTTAGGAGAATGTTGTGCCACGATTAAGTAGAATGAGTACAGTGTCGAGTAAGACATAGTCGTAGGCTTCACGAAGGCTGACTAGCTGTCTGACTCAAAATTGGACGCGATTCCTTTGAGGATTGATTTTTCTTTTCACATAAATTCATTTCTTTCTTTTTTTATACAAAAAATGTTTCGTTTATGTTTCACTCAGACTAAACGTTTTTGACTCAATTTATATTTAACACTAGGTTTATACTCGCGAATATTTTTATTGTAATTCACTGTGTTGACAGTTACATTAAAATGTAGTTTTTCTTTTAATTAGAGCATATATCCATACCATTACATCAATTAAATTCAACATAAATTGCTAACAAATAATATTTATTTCTATGACGTTAAGTTTAGAATCTGAATATTTAAACTAATGTTTAATTCGAACTAAATGTTTGCCATCGTTGGATCGAAGTATGACTTTTTTAATAAAAGTAAATTTATGTTTCCTCCTCTTTTTACATCATTTTTCCAACGTCACTTATGTATATATAGAAACAATTACACGATCATTTAAACATTTATTCGTCTTCGATAATACAGTATGATATTCATGAGAGATTGAGTAAAGCAAAGGCTCCAGTATTTGAAAAGGGCAAGTGATGGGTTCAGGACGGTTTAATAATTTTTTTTTATTTCGTGTGAGTTTTACTGGCGAAAAAGCACACGACGTAACGTTATATTTGTTGTTTGTTGTTTACGTAAGATCACGTGGGAGCGCCTGACTTTCGGAAATAACGATGATGCAGACCGCCTCGAAAGTTGCGTCTGCGCTTTTTCTTTCCACGACGTCGAATCTCCGTTCGATCGTGAAACGACAAATGTTGCGGAACAGTCCTTACTATTTACCATAAACAACAACGATAGTTTCAACAAAGGCAATTTTGTGAAAGTTTCCGCGCGAAACGCGAACCATGTTTTCTCACAGTTTTCATAATGTGTATTGTGACTATCGCGCGGTGTCTTAGATCGAACATCGATATGCATTAAAATTTAAAATTACGAAAAATTAAAATGTAGATGTCATTCACACGCGTGTAACGTGACTTCCAATGCAAATTAAAATTTAAATGTCATTCATAAACGAAGCGTGGCAGTCGGTGCATGATAATTTGCCATTTTTTTTCCTCTCCCTCTTCTGTGAGTTATTGCACGTGTTTTTTTACAAATTGTTTCGAACATGTAAGATTGTATAATTACCATATATTTCCTGACAAATTGCCCGTATGTATTTACGATTTCTAAACTTCTACGTTTTAAACATCTTCTTAGACCTTCGACACGACCATCTTTTTACTAAAAACCACAGGTAGCCTGCACGATTTTCAAAAATTTGTATCGTTATTGCTCGAAGATCTTGTAAATTGCCTATAAAAATTTGCGGTTTCTCTATGCGAATTAAATTCTTCCAATTTACCATTTTATTATCTCGAATGACTGTAAGATAATTCTCGTCGCGTAACGCTCGCGGTAATCGTTCTCCAAGTACCATTTTTACCATTCGTTTTCGCGAAGGCCTCGAGAGGAAATATTCCAAGCTAAAGTGGGAAACGGCAAAAAAGGTGCACGTTTTTCCTAACTCGCGCGGTCTCCATGCTCGTTTCGCTCTGCTAAATTAGGTGGGCGATGAATTAAACGGGAAACTGAATGGAAAATGTCGAGGAAACGTGGGTGGAAAGATTGCGTATCGCCGGTGGCTCGTGCTCCTCTCTATCAGGACTGGAGTAACAGTACTCTCGATACGTACTCCACTAAACGCGTTTTCTCGCGCTCGTTCCGTCGAAACGCGCGCGTACGTGCTCGTTTTACGGAATGCGACTCGTCTGCAACGTCCGCGCGCCAAACCAGACGACCACGATCCATTGACGAGACTTCGAACGAGTTCTTCGCTTTTCCGTGACGATCCGCGCGCTGCACCTGGCGCCATTCCTATCATTGAACCTTGTTTCATCCATCGTCAGGATCTTTAAACGTTCTCGATCGTCAATGCCGATAAAGATCACATGTTCTCTTATCTCCGTCAATTTTTACCATTCCATTAGACGACTGGAATATAAGCATTCTGATTCCTATCGAATCCCATTAGTTGCATTAATCTACTCGATCTCGATTTTTCTTTCCTTTCGGTAAAAACAATATTCTCGCGTGCCACAAGTTATTTAGAGTGTAATAAATGTAGTTGAATTTTTATAATTGCAGCGATATTTTTGGACACTGACTCAATGGTATTTATAGAGTTACTGTTTCTTTATTTCTTCCGTTATGCGGAATCTTTAAACGTTTCTTGATCGTCGATGCGAATAAGGATTATACATTTTCTTATTTTAATCTTTTTTATTTTATTGGACGACTGGAATATAAGCATACCGATTCCTATCGAGCTCCATTAGTTGCATTAATCCATTCGATCTCGATTTGTTTAAAAATAATATTCGCGTGCCCCAAGTTATTTAGTGTTTAATAAATGTAGTTGAACTTTTAGACAGTGATTGAATGATATTTGTATAGGATCTTCAAATGTCTCTATCTCGTAAATTTTTCGCAATTCCAATATTCCAGGTGAATTCAGCGAGTGTTCGAATTCAGCAAGAAAAGATTTCGAAGAGGCGATAGATTTCGCGCTGGTGGCAAAAATAAACTCCAGTTCCGTTAATCGGTGTAAATCATACGTTTCCAAAGATAATTGCAAAAAGCGCGTCGCTCGATGTTCGCCGACCCCGCGACCCGCGGTCGTAATTTGTCAATCGTCCGTAAGATTGATAACCTTTTCTTTTACAGCGCCAGCGTATCTTTCCGTTACAACGTCCGCGCGCGATCGTGCGTGTATTGTTTCGATCGGCGAGGATCTAGCGATCCCGATAACGCGACGCGCGAAGTCATCGTAACGACGACGCAGAAAACGCTGCTGAATGTAGTAAACAGGGTCCCCGACTAAACGACAGGCAGTGAATTAGACGCGAGAAGGCTTGTGCAAGAGCAACGAGCCGCGTGCTGAATGAAACGTTGAAAATGTAACGCGACGCTTGCAGCTTGCGTGCGCAAAAAATTTTCCACGGCCTCGCGAATCGAGCGACTCGCTCGCGCTCAAAGAGTTTTCTAGGATGACGCGATCGCGACGGAAAGTTTTCGACCGTACGGAGGCAAAACATCTCGCAAAAAAGACGATATTACCACAGGGGCGGATCCAGAACACTTGCTCAAAGAGGAGGGGGACGAAAACTGCCGGGTGGGGATCTTTCTTGTTTGTAGGAAGATTTCTTGTTTGGAGAGAACTACTCCAAAATTGGCATGTCTGAGTGGATATTTTGCCCAGATAATTTTTTCAAATTTTAGTGCTTGTCTTGCAATCAAACTGGCACTAACAGCATTTCCAAACTATTCCAAGGTTTATTCCACAGATCTGTTGAAAATTGCTACTAATAAAAGAACTTTCCACAACCTGGTATTTTGAAAATTGAAAAATCGTGTTAACAGCACTGTTTAGCGTTTCACGAGTGAAATTTACGAATTTTTGCTCAATTTCTTTCCCAGTTTGCACCGCAACGAATCGAAAGGTAAGGGCAAATGCCAAAAATGTAACAACGTGAAAGTGGACACTGATTACGACGAAATATTGCAACTTCGTCGCGAGGGGAGTGGGGAGGAGAACGTGTAGGTGGACTTGCACGTCCAGTTTTGAAAAACAATGGCGCGAAAAAGGCAATGGAGCGATGGCGAGGCGCGAACTGTTGACGATCGCGAATCGTATCGCGATGTTCGACGTTTGGCAAACGGAATCAGGGACGGGAGCAACCCGGTGGCATAGTGTAGTGCGCAAATTCTGGCCGACTATTCGCGGTGTCATCTCCGACATGAGTCATTCCTATGAATAGATCCCCCACCTTTGGTCGCCGCGGCGCGCGTATATCGCCGGTGACTTCGGCCCCTGCGACGTCTTTCTGTTCTCTCCCTCCATCGCCATTTTCCACCTATCGTGCTAACCGATGGTTCGCGCGCACGATCTCGTAACGTTTCCGACGATACGCCAGCGAAAAATTAGGTTTTCTTCCGGTATCCGCATCGTTCGAATCTTGGATCGTTGCGTTACGAGATCTAGTTTCTTCGATCCACTTTTGAATCGAATCGTCCATTTTATCGTATTTTCGGCGGGGAGTTTAAAAGCATACAAGTATCCGCTGGATAAGATGATAGTTAGGTTGAAAAGAAATATGTTTATTAAGGAGGTATTCTAGTGTGAAATGCACTTTTTTAGACTTTCCTGGGGAATTTTATGCTAATAAACTATAATACTTTTTGCAGTCAAATTCACAAGGTTTATTTCTACAAGTCAGTTATTTTGTAAAAATTATGGGGCGAGAAAAAATTAAAATTGGTGGCAATGCATACTCTCAAACATAGTCGCTTTTAAAAAAGGTCGTCTCACGGTATCCATGATTCCCCATGAATGAAAAAATCTGAAAGATTCTGAATTAGTATGAGTTTAGCTACACCTGGTACTAGAACGAAAGAAAACAGTCGATAATTTAAAAAATGGCAACATTTTGAAGTTTGATTATCAGTTTTTTCATGTTTTTTATTTCTAATTTTGGAGCCTAAAGAAATATAAAATAACAATTTTGCGTTGATTCAAGTACGAGCTGCACATTATAATTATACACGTACTGAATGTGCATCTAAAATTTTAAGTCAATTGGGCAAGTAGACTTTGAGATATCCATGGACACCGTTCTGGTAAACATACTTTCGAGAAAAATGCGAGAAAAATTCCCCCTTAAAACGATAAAGTTGGAGGATCCAGTGTACCTACAAAGGGTTAATATTGTTACATTAATTTCCGCTCGTGAACCGTGGCAGAATGCCATTATCTAAACTACGTTGTGTTAAAAAGATTAAGAATCAGTGTTTCAGGTATTGCTTAACGCGAGACTTTATTTTTCTTGTTTATAATAACGAATGATCTCATCCTCGGTCCTCTATTTTTCTTTTTGGGTCACGAACGATTTAGCGTCCCATTTTTTTATTTACAAGCAATGGTTTCGAAGTTCCTCTTTATTACGCATAGGCGATATTTTTGGAGGTGTCGCTATTTTTTTTAAGATTTGACGATCGTCGGCTTCGTCGAATCGCGACAGAGGCGTTCGCGAAACCAGTCGATCGTGAGCACAGTCGCTTGCACGTTACACGGTCGTGCAAATCGTCGGGAATGACTATCCTGACAGGGGAAATTGTTGTCAGTAGTTCAGCAGGTAACGCAAATCGGGTCGCTTATCTGCAGCCGCTCTAACTCGCGTTCGAAACGTTATTTATCAGCGCTGAAACGTACGGCCTTCTCGAATGCACGTGTAAACGCCAACTTTTTCCAGACGATTCGAGCAAGTCGACTGTTCGAATAATTGCATGCTCGAACGCCGCGAATTAACTTGGATTTTTCGAGTATTCGAATGTCACGGATCTTCGAATAAATGAATAATGTATGGCTACGAATAAATTTCGAACGTTCGAGCATTCCCAGCTTCGACGCATAGAATCGATTAGAGAGAAAAGTTTCCCGATAAACGACAAATATCTGTGCATGACTGTGCTAGGTAAATAATACTCGACAATGCATATGCATAACCCTCGAGTAGAAAAAACAGTGTCAGCCTTAGAATTATGAAAAACTGTATGACTCATTGCATTGGATGGCCTTCTGGCTTCGACTTGCGTGAAAATCGATCGTAGAAATTACCTTTTTATGTGTGAGCAAATAAATATTAGCTGCTGATTCAGAAATATGAAATTTCTTTTTATTCTGCCCGATAAATGGATATTATTATAATATCTGACTTTTTGTAGTAGACTTTGTGCGTTCTACATTTCACAAATTCGGGAGCCATCGATAATATATTTAATTTACAAAAATGTTAGCTCGATCTTACCACTGAAAAATGCCTTCATTTTTTTAAATATAGGTGATCTAATCATTTAATTTTTCCTATCTCGTACCGTTTTAACGTTCGATGAATTCGCGAGATATAATCTGGGTATATAAAAGTGTTCACCTCTCGTTCTCGCCACCAGAGGGGTCACTCTCTCGCAAGAGCTTGGCTGGTACATGCAGACCAAACCCAATGTCGCAGCGTCTAAGATAGAATCTGTTAGAAAACCTTATTGATGAGTAAGCAGACCCGGGAAACGCTTCCCTTCCCTTTTCTTACTGTTAAATATTTATTTGTTAAATAAATACGACGGAGTTTCGACCAAAGTATGTATTTAATCAATGTAGTTTTACAAAACGAAAATGCTGTTTCTAGGTTTTCTGCTAACTGAGTTTGAGGCTCAGAAAAAAAAAACGAGACGAGGGTGCAATAAACGAGTGCCCTCCTCAGGTAGTACTGACCTTTGCAAAGGAGGGGACTGCACCAATGGATACAAATTTTCATTAAAAATACATGCATGCAATGCCTATTCTCAACACTTACTTCCTATCATCTCGCTTAGAAATTCGTCCATCTAGCAAAGTACGCCACAAATGCATAAAAATCTATTCTGAAAAGGGGGAAAGGAATCGGCAGGTGAAAGAGGATTCCCAGACAACCGGAAAGAGAACGTGCCGGCGCCAAGGAACGATCATCGTGCCACGATTCTTTGGACACTTCGGAATCCGCTGGATTTCAGCCAAAGAGGAGCGACGACCGTTGCCGATTATCGGTCCTCCCACTATCCGCGTGACCTCGTCCTTTCCCGAGTCGATCGCGGACACCGTGTCGCGAAACGACACCGATACTCGATCGTTCGACGTCAACAACGTTCGACGATCGCTCGGATATCGATTATTTATCGAACCGGGCTACCGGGACCGTTGGGCGATGTCGAAAACAGCGCCGCGATAACCGATTGCTGGCAAGGTGAACATTGACGGATGCCATTAGATATCGTGCAGTCATTAATTAATCGCTATCCGCCGGTAATCGAAGCGTTGGCGTATCTCTGGAACACGGCTCGTTATCTTCTAATCGATTTTACCTGTTCGAAATATTGTTTCCGATCGACTTTCGGCCCGATCGATACTCGTCATCGACATTACGCTCGAAACGTTGGAATTTGGAAACCTTGACACTCTTACAACGCGTTACGCTTTCTCTGTTTCCGCTGCTAATTGAGTCTTTGGAGCACAACAGGTGCGGCAGGTGTCAATCGTCTAGTTTAAAATAATAATATTGAGAAAAATGAAACTCAACGTACTTTGATCGTCGTTTTGTTCGATATGTAAATGTGAATGTAATTATTTCCATTATACGTCAGCACGTATGTACTTTTTACAAACTGCTTGTCTTGATTGTTTCTAATCGATATTATAATAGTTTGACGTGTACTCGATACTACGAACATCAGGGAATATCAGATAAATTCCTACAATAGAAATCTATGATCAGATGGCAAAACTTGATACGTCAGTTTTTTGTCAAAATAGTGATACGAGCTTTTCTCGTGTGTATCTAGATAAAATGTATTAGTTTGCAAAATATGACGCTGTTTATCACGTGGTTAAAGGAAGCAAGCAGTTCATGACATAACAAATCTTTTCTTATTCTAAAATGACATACTGCCAGTTTTTGTTATTAGAATAAGGAAATATTGAAAGGAAATATCAAAAATGTATCAAACCATGGAGAGTAATAGACACGTGTTTCTCGTCAATCTATATTTACAATTTCGACACTCTTCCTCAGACTGTTTATGTCATGAAAGAGAGTAACCATATTGCGAGAGCTGAAAGTCTCGTTTAACATAATCCTGATATCTGACGTCAATAGATCATCGGTTCGTATCGTTATCGATCGATTACGAAATATTAAAATTATACACGTTTCTTCGAATAAAAACTAGGAATAACTTCTTACAACTATCTTTAATTGATCTAAATGCTGAATTACTAATCTCATAAAAAGGTCTAGATATTCGTAGCTAATAAAATAAACATTTTTAGCTTGTCTTAATCACCTATTTTATATCCGTCGTAATTTTGTAATGTTTAAAAATATGCACATTTGATAATTCCTATTCATGTATTCCTAATACCAGCTTACAACCCAAAGAAATGACCTAATTATACCTAGTGCCTTTTTGCTATTTTCATACAACATAACTTCGTTATTACAAACAATCTATTTCAATATTTTCCAGAAATACCTGGCTTAAACATATTCTATTTTGTTCTGTTTGATAATTTCTTCTTCTTTTCGTCCGAAAACAAAATATTGTTTACAAGTTGTTTAACCCCAGGAAGGATGTAGAATATATACTAACATAACATAACAAATACCTATTCTATCGAACAAATTTTCTTTATTTAAAGATAAACATATATTTTATTGTTATTCACAGTTAAAATAAAATATATCAGTGGATAAAGGAAACTGCAACTAGTTCAACTTTCTTTTTTCTTTATTAACAGACGTTCAAAAAATTTAACATAGTGTATCGATCATAACTTCAATTGAGATTAATATAGGAAATTTATTGAGACATTTTTAATTGATTAGAATTTTTCAGTATGCCTGTATCTCTATTAAGGTTAACGGTGCAAACGATTTTTCTAATTGCTTATCTTCATTGCAACGTTTCATCGATATAAATTTCAACTTAAACAGTAACTTTCCTGAATGATAATGCTAATTCTGACGAATCTGTAGATGAACTTTGACAATTAAAATGCTCACAAAGAATCAGCATGTCTCGAGTGGACAGATAATTTTCATACGATTTTTACTAAACCATAAGTCGTGATAGAAATCGTTTCGCGTTAGTATTTTATGGATTCTGTTTTTATTATCTCCCGGAGTAAAATTGTCACATTAACAGAAACTCGTGCACGAGAAGAATAATAAAATCTTTTCGTGTACCGATTGAAAACTGTTTTCCATCAAAATTCTCGAACAGACTAGCCCGTGAAACAGTCTACTTTATTTCTTCGCATCGAGGAACGAAATTTATCGTTCGATCGTTCTCTGAAAATACCAATCCCACGTGCCCACGGTCGTTTTCGCCGTCGACTTCGTCAGAACTCCAATAGGGAATAATTCTTGCCTCGCGTCAGAGCGACCCGTTTAAATTTATCTTCGATTTGCGTCACTGAGTTCGGTTTATTGCCAGTAAAAGCTCAAAAGCTTCCAGTCTGCCGCCAGTCCCGACGATTGTTGTTGCAAGATCCCAGTTACGCGGCGTTTTCGAGTAGCTTCCATCGCTCTCGTCTGTGATTCAAAAGTTTCTCCCGCCGGAAACGGCCAAAATTTCATTCTAATCGATCTATCCCATAACCAGACTGCGGAAATTTTAATTTTTAAAAAACTACAGAATGGACTTAAAGTGCAAAAATATAAGAAATACTTCAAATAAGATACGAATTATTATATTTAGGGGTTGAGTTAACCCTCTACAAAGCTCTCTATCCGCAGTTTATTCATAACTGTTTCAAGAATGAAAGCCGGTATTAACTTTTTCAACCCTTGACGAGCTAATATACAGGGTGTTCAGCAACCCCTGGGAAAAATTTTAATGAGCAATTCTAGAGGCCAAAATAAGACGAAAATCAAGGATACCAATTTGTTGAATGAGGCTTCGTTAAAAAGTTATTAACAAAATTATTAATATAATTTGTCCACCTACACGAATTTTTTTCTCGAAACCGCGTAGGAATTCGAGAGTATGTCTTTTGATCAAAAATGCTTGTAATTGACCCCTGCAACTAAAAATAATTTTTTCAAGACGATTCGAAATTCTTTTTTTTCACCTAAAATTTTCATCACTTACTCGAATTTTTTTCTCGAAAATGCATAGGATTTGGGGGGTATGTCTATTGACCAAAAATTGTTGTAATTGTCCCCTGCAACCGAAAATAATTTCTTCAGAACGATTCGAAATTTTTTTTTTCGTCGAAAAATTTAGGCACCTACCCCCTGTCGATTTTTCTTAAAAATTCGTTTGTGATTTTTAATAATTTTATTTGACGCCCTACAGAAAAGTTGTCTAATACTTTTTTGTAGGTACCCATGAGCTCTACTTCGGAAAAAAGTTTCATTGAAATATATTCACTATTGTAGGAGTTATGGCTGTTTGAAAATTGGACCATTTTTATGGGGTTTTTCTCATTTTGCAGGGTCAAGGATCAACTTTTCGAATATTTTTACGATTTCTACATATTCCTCATCAAAATACGCGTAGTTTGCTTTTTTAAACATTAAAATCGTCCAATCCGTTCAGAAGTTATGACGTTTTAAAGATTCGCATGAAAATTCGGGCAGACATTTCTGGCCAGAAATTAGATTTTCGGTAAGGAATTTTTTTCTCGAAATTGAGTTGGATTTCGGGGGTATTTCTGTTGACCAAAAATACTTGCAATTGACCCCTACAACTAAAAATAATTTTTTCAAGACGATTCGAAATTCTTTTTTTTCACCTAAAATTTTCAGCACTTACTCGAATTTTTTTCTCGAAACTGCGTAGGATTTCGGGGGTATGTCTATTCACCAAAAATGATTGTAATTGACCTACGCAACTGAAAATAATTTTTTCAGAATGATTTGAAATTTTTTAATGTCGCCGAAAAAATTTCTGGTCGGTATAAAACTTTAAACGTTAATAAGTTATTAAGGAAGCTCCAATCAAAAACTTGGTGTTCTTGATTTTCGTCTTATTTTGGCCTCTAGAATCTTCCATTCATATTTTTTCCAGGTGTGGCCGAACACCCTGTATATTTTGTAGACGTAGAATTCTGTGCAGATTTCTCGCGTTTTAATCTAGATACGATTTTTTACATGCTCTGCCACGAGGTCCGCGCGAGCACCTGGTCCGATTATAAATACATCTACGTCGAATCTTCTCGAGGCCGAGTCGAGGAGGTTATCGACTGTCCACGGTCGAAGGATATTGCTTTTTCGTACGATGACGACCGCGCAGGGCGGTTAACTTAGCGATGAACTAAGCGACGACGTCCCGCGACGACGCAGAAACGCCTCGAAAGCACAACAAACAGAGAACGACACTCGTACGCGCGGTTCTTCCGCGTTCCTAATCACGCCGAATCATGCACTTTCCCAAGGAATTCTATTCCAGCCATTAATCAAAGAAATCAGGCCCCTAGAAAATTTTCTTTCTTCAAGTTTGTACTTATTTTTGCGGGAATCCCAACCGATCCATTATAATACTTTCATCGATAACACTGACAGTTCGACAATAAAATTCGATTCAACGTATTTTATCGACAGCTTAATCCTTTATCAAATGGATTCTTTATTTGTTTCTTTCTCATTATTCAACGACTTTATTCGTTAAATAATGTAAGGAAATGTGTATGTTCAGACAACTGTAAATTGGTATCATACTGATCTAATATATCGATAGTATCAGTATATAGGCATGAGTGTGTGTGTATGTATGTGAGGATGAACGTATAATTATATCTAATTATTATAAATTTTATTACAAAGTGTAGAGTAAAACCAGTGAATATATAAAACCCCAACATCTAAAGCGAAATTCTTATCAAATAAAAGCAAAGAATGTTAAACATTTTTTTTAAATCTTACCCAAAGTTTAAATGAAAGTCACAGAGTCGACTAACCAGAAGCAATGTTTTGGAGTTTAAAGAAGAGTAAAACAAATATTTTTTGAATATAAAAGTCGTAAAATAGACTTTTGGTACCAAAATGGCGCCCATTGTACCAAATTACTCGTCGCAGAATTAACTAATAGAAGTAATATTTTGGTGTACAAAGAAGAGTGAAACAAATATTCTGGCAATATAAAAGTTGTAAAATAGACTATTGGTCCCAAAATGGCGGCCATCGTAGGAAATTGGTCTAAATCGGTAGCAGGAGCGACGGTTTCTTTCCTCTTTCGCAAGACGAGGAAAGATTAGAGCGTCTGTCGTAACGACTCTCTCGCGGAGATCGAGCAATTCTCGAAGAGCTGCTAAAAAAAGTGCGCCGCCGTCGAGTCGAGCGACGCATTCTTCGAGCGAGAAAAGCCAGTTTAAATTCACCGATGAACTAAGCGCCACCCGGCTCGCTCGGGCGATATCGCTCTCGGGGAGATAAAGACGAAGCGATTCGAATCGCGTTCGCACGGTGCACGCGCGGTCGCATGTGCGTCTTCGCCGGTTGTGAATTATGCAAGCGGCTCTTCTGTGTTACATGCGACGTCGCGAATGCGATTAGGCCGCCTGTTATGATACCGATTGCTGCCTCGACTCTCCCGGTGAACCGGAGACGGTCACGCGAGCGGTCATCGAGCAAATTCTTCCGAAATAGAATTTTCTGGAGACTTCCAGTGCCTTCTACAGACTTTCCGTTGACGTCTTTCATTTTTTACTCGAACATTCAATCGATGAAACGTTCAAATACGAAAAAAAGATGGCTACTTCGAATAAGCAATCAGAATTCTTCGACTTAGTTCAATCGATCAAATTGTCTTCCGAAGAAGAATTTTCTGGGGACTTCCAGTGCCTTCTACGGACTTTCCGTTGACGTCTTTCATATTTTACTCGAACATTCAATCGATGAAACGTTCAAATACGAAAGAGAAGATGGCTACTTCGAATAAGCAATCAGAATTCTTCGATTTAGTTCAAACGATCAAATTTTATACATTTTAACCCCCTAGTCGCTTTTACTAAATAGTGGTAAACCTGTCTCTTAATTTAATATAATATTAACTCAATGATCACATTTCTTCAGTCGGTCTCGCCAAGAATGAGTAATTGAACTGCCGATCTTTATTCAAATTCATATATTTATTAATAGAATTAATGATATGGGAGCCTTGTAGAGGGTTGTCTCAACCCCTAAATATAATAATTTTTACTTTAAGTATTTCTTATATTTTTGCGTATTAAGTGCATTCTGTAGTTTTTTGAGAATTAAAATATCTCATAAATGCATAAGCATCACAATGTTGACATCGTCAACAGACTCGAACGTGAACGATAAAGGGTTGGTCATCCCCTAAGTCTGCCATCTAAATTACTCGAAACCCGTTTGTTATATGAAAAAATGTTCACAATAAAAATGATAGAATGCAAAATGGAGTATACGTTTCTATAATAGGACCAACCTGCACACACCTATACATGTGTGCATTACGTTTATTCTGGAACGAATTAGTGCGTGAGTGGGGGATACTAGTGTACCGATAGAGTCGTTGCAATCCGATTTACGACTTTTTCCACCGCATTCGCTATTTTCGATCTATTCCGACCAGCTCGAGCATCGCGCGCTTCCCGCCACGCCGGTGGCTACACATTAAGGTCAAAGTGGTAGCCAAGTCTCGTAATCCACGACTGAGTCACCTCTAAATATCCGAAAGGGGGCGAGACCAAGAGTCTCTGAAGGGGGTCCAAGGGGACTTGATGTCTGTCGTTGGTACGCTCGCTGGCGCGTTATGTAACCGTGATTTTGACATACGGGCCTCCCGTTCGTGCGCTTTAGCCGGCGTAAACATGCCGCGGGGTTAATATACACGGTGAGTCATGCTTTAGACGGAGGAAAGTGCGATTGGACCGACCGGGGACGTTGCACGGTCTGCCTCCGTTTGCCAGAACGACGATAAACTTTTCTTTCTGGCTCCTCGCTTGCGTACCCTACCTCCTCCTTTCGTCGATTATGCTAATCGGGATGGGAGTACGTTGTGGTCGGTATCGTCAAAATAATAACCCTTTCTAATCTGGAATTTTAACCTTTCAACGAATAATATTATACTTTGCGTTAAAGAAAACATCAGTTGCACAAACCTTTCACCTTTCGCGGATAATTCTATGTGATTCTTTTTATCTTTTTATTTTTTTGTCGCCCAACGCGTCGATGATGGTAAATACTTAAAAGAAAAAATACAGTGGATGAGGAAGAAATACTTCGAATAGTATAATATTTACTGTTATTTGAAAAATATTTGTTCTTGTCAATAACGAAAGAACATCCTGCACTTAATTTCTGAGAAGCATCGTTCAATTTTATCAACGTTCGTTCGTCATTTATCGTCAGGGTTAATATCGACTTCGTCGACGAAGTTTTTTAAGTTTCTGACAATGAGTTGTTTACGAGACAGAAGCTGGGTCTCCCGAAGCTAAAATGGACGAACTTTATCGCTTCTGAAGTTTGTTTTTGGCTGAACACGTTTGTGAATGAAGCAATGGTCGGATTAGATCACGGAAGGGATTTTATTTTTAGCTCGCTGTGGTAGTAAAATATTTTACAATGTATAAAGCTTGTGAATCGATAGTGTCTGGTTAGAGACAGATGGAATTTTGTATGTTCTTACTCGTATAATTACTAAAACGATGACCTGAGATTATTTGGATACGGGAGAACAGAGTTTGTTGCAGAGTATGCTTAGAGAATACAGTACTTTTGTATCATCGCTTGGAAAAGATCCGTATCCTTACCCAGTTTACCAAATCACCTTCCATACTGACTCTAAAAGTATTCGAACGTCCCAAGTTCCAGCACAGATTCGTTTCAGAAGCGAATCAGATAAGCTACGGTTCTCTTTGATTATGCATTCGATGTTTCTTATACTCCTATCTACATTTTTCGAAGGTGTAGTAAGGTGCTTGCATACATTTACATTTTGAGAACGTGATAGTTTGTCCGTGAAGGATAAATCATGGTCAGTCATCGCACGAAGACGTAAAAGTATTATCGCATAATCATCAATTTAGATTCGATTCGTAAAATGCAGTAACGATTGCTTCTCTATAAAGAATTTTTAAGTCATACTGTAACGTAGCCAATTCAGATTAGATTAATAAAATACCGCAACAATTACGTCTCTATACACAATTTTAAATTCGTACAAAATAGAGGTTTTAAAAATTCTTTAAGGAACTAAAAAAATTATCGAAACCTTTTGGCATACGATACGTCCATATTTGTCCATGTACGAAGAATATTAAAGCGTGTAAATAAAAATTTAACGTCGAGTGAAAGTCACGAATTGTTATATGTTGGTTTTGTTGGTTATCTGTCGTGGAATAAAATGTTGCACATTTCTGATCGTAACCGAGGGACATCGTTCACTTTCATTCAGACTCCGTAATCGTGTTCATTGTTGCGAGTCCGCACTATCTGCCGCTTCGTCATTTTATCGTGACTTCCGCTACGTTAACGTTGAATTACGTCCTCGCAGAGCCACCCACGGAAGAGGTCGCGCGACCAAACCACGAGGAGACTCGATTAGCCCAATGATTCTCGATCGCGCACACCCTCGGTTCAGGGATTATCGTCTGTGAACTATTGATAAACGGTGCCCGTTATCGCGATGATTACGGCCATTCCGATTCCGTCGGAACCAAATTCTTCGACACGAGGCACCGACGAGAACGTCAAAACCGAAATAAAAGAAATCGAATTCTACTTGACTTTCGACCCCGTTTTTAACTTCATTCTCTGCGGCGACGATAATTTGCTCTCTTATACAAATTCATTTTGTGCCACGATATATAAATATATTCAAGGAATACCGAATTATCGGAGGGCATTATTTTACTCCGTGACATAAATAATTTAATACGAATCACGATACGTTTTGTGTTCCTTTTTTATGTTCGTAAGAATATATTTTATAAGAAATATTACAATTTTTTGAGAAAATTTTAAGAACAAAGATGCTTCATAAAATATAATTAAATTAAAAATTACCATATTAGCGTACCAATAATGTCTTTATTTTCTATTTAAAATCATTTTACATATAGAAACAAGTGGAAAATTCGTCTCAGGTTGAAGTGTGAAATCATCGATCTGGTGATTGAACTTATCGGCAGACAGTGGCAATTCACAGTTGTATCTATATATCGATCCTCCTCTAATCTTTCGCGATTTGTAAACGATACATTCGGTCGCCGAAGAGCGTGTTTGATTCGTCGAATTTTGATGAAATTTTCGGTAGGATGTTCACCAGATCTGTTCGATAAGATTACAGAGAATCGAACCGAGAGTTCTGTCTTCTTTGAATTATTTTTTCTTTTCAATTAAAATTTTGCGTCGACTGCAAATAGTAAATGTAGGCTAGAAAAGGGAAAAATTTTATACTATTAATATATTACTAATATAATCAAAATATAGCGATTTATCTATTTAGTTTTTGTTCGTTCTACAACATTTGCTACATAATTTTGCTCGTCTCTGCTATGATAAATCTTAGAGTAATTTTGTTTTTGTTTCAAAAATTAGAACGTCTGAAATTCTGTTGAAATTATCGAAATTGTCGTTTAAATTCGAGTAAGTTCGAGATTCATCCAAGAAATTCAACTTGAATTTTGAAAACAATGGAACATTGTCACGCCTCATTTCGAACTTGCCTGGCGATTATCATTATAGATGCTAATTTTAGAATTTTATTAAAGCACTCGTGCATCGTGAAATAGAGAATTTCGATTGGCGGTGATATCGTTATCTGAATCACGATTGGCAATGTGTGCTTTTATCTGTACACGATCGTTCGCATAACCGCGACTGGAGAAATTTGTTTACTCAGGAATTTCGACTTGTTAATCAACTCGATTACCGTAATCGCGGTTTAAATGTAACACTCGTCAAAGACTCGCACGGTTGCTGTATTTTCTCCTCTCAGCAAGATAAAAAGGTGCTCCCAGGGGATAAATATTTTTCAAATCGCACACGAAAGAAGACAAACACGCTCATGATCGCGATATGGCAACCCGCGACAGCGCAAAACGAGGATAATAATTTTATCAACGATAATGATATGTGTAAATGCTTGTTCGCTGAACAAAAAGATCGTCAGACACATTATTAACTGAAACAGTTTTAATTTTCCTCTATGAAAGTCGATAACAATTCATATCAATTAATTTCGACCACTACTATATTTACTTCAAAATAACTACACAATCTGTAAGTACTCTAGTGCGTTTTCTAATAAAAAATAATAATTTTACATTTTCCTGCTTAACTCGACGTAATTTTTGTCAATAATTTTGTTGCATAATACTCGTAAAAATTTATTTTAGTATTCAAAGAAACAAGGCCCGAAGCTAGAGCTTCCCTTGTATTAGGGGAGCGAAAATTGGTCGATCGAGAGATTTAAAATGAAGAAATACTCGGTTGTTTCGATTAATAATATGTTTAATGAAGTTTATCGATGGCCCCGAGCCTTCTGCGCGCATGAATCACTCGATCGATCCAATAGACGCAGTGTAGATGCACGTGTTACGTTCGAGTATCTTATTTGCCGGAGCGTTCGTCCTTCTGTCGCGATAAGAGGAAGGACGATGCGTACGTCACGCGAACGAGCGCGTAAATATGCATCATTCCTTAACGATAATAATTTATGGAAATTGCATTAGCGAAATCGGTAGATCCACGAGTCGCCTGGAGGCTCTGTTGGTTCTTCGAGTATCGGGACGAGTTTGTTTCTGTAATACGAGTAAGTAATTGCAACGGGGAAACTGGTTGACAAGTGTCCACCGTTTAAGTTAACTGCATAAATCTCTTCCCGTGGCAGGAACAAACTTCATTATGCAAAAAGAAACAAGTATTCCGCAAGTATTCCGAGAAAAATTCTTGGGAAACTATTTCTTTTGCATGTGAGGTACTCGTTGAACGTCAATAAGGAAATTACGATGGTCAATATTATTAGTCATAGCATTAGGCAGATGAGACGTTGAGAATGATTATACAAAAATAAATGTTTAATTAATAATATGGGTATATATAAAAGGTAAAAATTGAGTTAAATGGTAAAAATGATGAAAAACAAAAAATACAGGAATACAGTTTTTATTTAAATTCATTTCTACATATTAGGAATAACATTTATTGCTTCACGTTTTACGACATAAAGGCCGCAAATTCGTGTTCGCATTTTCTGAGGCGACCGCGACGTGGCACGTGACCGCGCGCCGCGTCACGTGACAGAAACGTGTTCCCGCCATTAATCATCGACATCTTGGATCCCGAAGCGTGCATCGACGATCGACGAACGCGTTTAAACGCGGCAGGAAATTCGCGTTGCGCCACGGCCCTCGTAAAGATACGAAATCGCCGCGAAAGAGGCGGTTGCCCGTTTCGAAAAGAAATGGAAAACGAGGGTAATGAATACCTCGAGCGTCGATTCAAAGCGCCAGGGCATTGTGGACTGGACACACGATCTCGCTAATTCTCACGATCTCGTTCTCTCCCGGTCGATGGAACAAAGAGAATAACGCGGTTTTGCGTGTATTGCGCGCGTAACACACCGAACGACGCTCGGTAATTCATGCAAATTGCATTTACGTCCAGCTAGCCGGCCTGACCGACGACGGTTCACCGAAACCTTTCATTCAGAGGCTCCGCCATTCAGTCGTTTGGCACCGCGATTCACGCTAATTTCGCGGAAAATCGCTCGGTACTCGTTCCCTTTGGCCGTCGTTCGTTCCTCGCGACCAGCGTTGGGCAAAATTTTATTCGAGTAATTCTTTATTATTGAACTGTCATTGCAATTAAATACTAAAATACATTTTAATGTCTATATGATAGATAAAGACCTAGTTATTGTATGTACATTACTGTCATAATATTAATTTTTAAAAGAAGGGAATTCTACTTTGAAGAAAAAAAGATACTACAAAATAATGGTTTAAACGAACCACGAATGCAAAAATGAGATTTCATCCCAGGAAAATATTAGTGTTGTAACCCATGTACTACCTTGCCATCGAGTTATATTCCACTTATGAAAGCTTAAACAGTAATGTCATCAATGAAATTGAATACCTTCTTGTAGGTATTGTAATACTTTCGACCAGCAGTGTATATTGTTCCAAGGAAAAATCATGACGCCCCTAGAAAATAAAATTCCATCTGTTCCGGGGATTCGCTCGACAGAATCCATCGAGCAAAGGATCAAATATTAAATATACACATCGGTTGAACGATCCGCGCACAAAGGACAGTGCCGAATCGTCAATGGCGGGTTGAATCATCATCACAGATGAAAAAAGAAGGAACGCACGAGGGGTGGGTGCTCCTTATTACCTAGATCGGGGCCCGTGGGAGTCGCCCCTCCATGATCGTGGACAGGCTGCGGGCCAAATTGAAAATCGGAAAAGCGTGGAAGCGTGAAGGCTGAGCGCGCCGCGTTGGCCCGCGCGACTAGAAGCCTTAATGAATTAGTCATCGCTTTTTGAGGACGCTGCCCGACCAACGGTGGGGATCAAGGGTCCGAGGGATTGGAGGGGGGGACACAGAATGGCTATATTTTGCTTTTGTACGCTTTTCTCGATCCCTCGCAGCATCCTGAGAGGCCGTGTCCGGAGGGGGGTGAGCCACCCTCGAGCCACGGCGTCCGGGATCGAGGGAGAGACACGGCCCGCCGCGTCATGGAACGCATCTGGATCAGCTGTCGATGACGATTATTATATATGAGTCACCCGCTAGAAGCTCGGTTTAAAGTGTATCAATGACTAACGTGTGTCCAGCGCACACGTTGCCCCGTTCGTCGTCCACCCCACGAGCGGAACAACCGTTCCCTTTGATTCTCGTGGCACCTTCTCTTGCTTGCGCGTCAACCCCCCTGTCCCCCAACTGTTTCACCCCCCCTTCGAACTGTCCCTAATTCGTGGGCTTATTCATCGAATGCGTATGACGTGTACGCTTTGTTTCTCCTCTTTTAACCACCGCCACCCCTTTCGAACTAAGCCCCCCCCCCTCTGTCATCAGGAATCTCGGATAGGAAGAGGGATGGGGATTTCGAATTTGGTTGAGTCATTTTTTGCAGTAGCATCACTGGGATTACAAAGTTGCGAAATGTAATTGGTTCCTAGAATTATTTTTGAACTTGTATATACAAAATTTCCAGTTATCTATTTTCCTGCAAATTTATTGCAAGCGTAGGACTATGGTACACGCCATAATCCATCACCGAGCGTGACCTAGCACGAGCTGGCGTGATCTGCTATGATCTAGCGTGAATTATCGCGATCTCTGTCGATGTGGGTATACCTCGGACCACAGGATGAACGTCCCCACACACCATTCACGCGTGAATTCGAGCCAGGAATCTCACAGTTGGACACATATGGTCGGTGGATGATGCATGGTCCACGCTGATATCTCCTTCTCTGTCCATCTTCTTCGTCGTTCCTCCGCAACGTACGGTTGGATAATCTCGAAGAATCTTCGTCTGCGTGCACATCCTCGCGAGGACATTTGAATCGGGTTCTTTTTCCTCGTGATGGACTTTCGCCATGCTGAGTCCGAGTCTCGGTATTCTTAATCCTCGAACTCCACGACGGAGTCGAGAGGATTCACGTCGCGAGGTGGATTCTAGCCTGACGAGGTTCTTTGCATGAAAAAGATACCGGGGATTTCTTTGGGGGATGAAATTGAAAGGAAACGTTGAGGGATTAGGTCATTTCTTCTTGGAATCCTCGTAACATTCTAGTCTTTCGTTCTTTCCATGTCGTTTGCGCGGTACAGTCATACCACGATTTACGTCCACCCGACTTGCGTCATTTCGCAATTACGTAGTTTCTTTTAACCATGCAATCGGCATTTGTTTTAGATATGTGAATATTATCTGGTGCTGTTTATTCCAACAAAACTGTTTTCTCAAAACAACTGAATAGTTGCCTTGATATTATCGATATTACCACCGAGGAAAATGAGACACAAAACTATTTATTATTTGTCAAGAATTTATAAAACAAAACTGTTATCAACCTTGATAGTTCATACGATATTACGATCGAAGAAAATAAGACACAAAACTAAATTTATTAAAAATTTACAGAACGAAAATATTATCAACCTGATAGTTTATACTGCTATAAAATGAATTAAGATTTTGAGTCTTGAAATATATTAATCGAGGTGCAGTTCGGTTCGAAAGCGAGTGCCGTTTATAGCCAGTGAAGTTCACATTACCATTTAGGTTTTTAACATTTTTAAGTCTTGTAACCAATCGGTTTAGTCTTCGGCATTCCCAGATCGAAGTTCCCGTTATCGTTGAGTCGTTTTCGTTGTTCTCTCGCGGTTCCGCGAATCGTCGGGTGAAACTCCGGTGACGCATAACCCCTTCGTTTGTTCGCCATTCATCCTTCACGGAATTTGTTATCTCGATCTGCTGATAAACAACCAGCGTCAGTAATCATACAGACGTCCGAGCAAAATATTGTTCTATGGAATGCACCATGACGCGCTCGTCGATGGAAAAAATCGACGTCGATCGTTGAACTTCAATGGACGATTCTCGCGCAACAGGTTCAAAAATCCAATTCTACGTCTTCCTTGTTAATTAACAATGTAATGTTTCTTAAATAAGCTCTCGAAATTTCAAAGTCGAATTCACAGAATAATTTATCTACCAAAAAAGGTGATTTTTCTGACAAAAACACTGTGAACTTTTCAATTTTTCATTCTTGTACTTTCAAAACAAACTCGATACCAGCTATCTGACATTAAGGAAATTGTTTTTTACAATAGGAAAATAAAACGTTGATCGAGTTATGGTTTAGGAAATCGTGGTTTAGAGTATGAATCATTGCATTTTAGACGTCATTACTCGATCTTTTCTTCAGTAGGAAAATATACTTCAGATATTTAAACACGAATGACGATATTTTGATATAATATGGAAAAATATAAAGTTTGACAATATATTGAAAAATAAATTTTTGTCTTGTGCTAAAACTTGACACATCAAGATAGCTATATATTCTTTACGGTTGTTGGTCGTTCAGGACTTTATCGACCCGCGAAATCTTCAACATCCTCCGTATAGCTGGGTTTCGAAAGCGAGTTTATTCATCGTCACAGATTTCAGCGTGTATCCTTCTGCATCATCCTTATCCCTTTCGTTTCATAAAAAGCGAAAGTGTACAGAAGTGGTACGATTCATGAATTTTTATATTTGTGAATTATCGATCGAGGGTCATCGTGAGTTTGGATATTGCTGATATTTCGAACGTGCCGATACCTTTGAGAAATGAGTCGAATCGTTGGGAGTTCGTCCCGTGGGAAGAATAGGCGACGTGAAAAGCAGAAGCCCCGTGTGACGCATCATTCGGTAATTCGTGGCGTGTCGGGATGCGAACGCGTGGCGCCGTCGAATTGTTTTCTGGCTGTCAACTCGGGGGATTCGATACTCTCGACTCTCGACTCGAGGAGAACGAGGATGACGCGCGCGTCTCGTCGCGTGCCTGCGACGTGGATCGAGTTCTCCAATCGACTCCTGCTTGGATTCATTTAAAGTCCGTTCCCGGTAACGAGGTCACTTTTAAAGCCTTTCTCAATGCCTTGTTTACTTTTCGACGCTTCCCTGTTGCTCCATTAGGCTCCAGATGACTCGTAGTCGCTTCAGTTCCATCAACTCTTTCATTTTGTTTTTATTATACATGTGGTCCAAACAGGGCATCACAAGCTATTTTCCCAAAAAATTTTCTTCTTTTTTTTTTCATTGCAGAACGTGCTCCATAGATTTGTATAACACATTGACTACCAGACCAAAACTGGCCAATTTTTTAAGGGAACCAAACTTCGATTTTAGACAATTGTAAACTACATAACTTAAAATTTGTCTTAGCACTTATTTTCGTAACCTCACTAATATTCATGAATCCTATTCACAATTTTAACATTTCAACCTAAGAATTAATTGTTCTAGTTCCATAGTAAAAAATCCTGTCACCCATATATGGATGACGTGGTAGTCAAAGTGTTAAATGGTATAAATTCTGTGTAATCGAATTTTTATCTATTCCAAATTCAAATATCGTTCGAATCATTTTCGATTCTTGGAACGTATTGTTTAACCAAATTTAATGTATCCTGAAAAGTGAAAAAGCAATAAGTGCACCGCGATATCTACAACGTATTTTTGAAACGTCTGAGTCAACATACGATAACCTTATACCATAGGTGCCTTAGTCATTTGTTTGACTTTTTTTTTTACTCAAACAAAATATGACTGTGCAGCTTTAGTATTCCATTTAGTCTTTCACTTTATCCTGGAATTGTAAAGTCTATTCTCGGATCGACATAATTATTCGCGAGAGATTAGCAATCACCTTTATTGCCGTTTAGATATTACGCGCGAAGAGTTTGCTCGATTATTTTCCGCACGTTCTCATTTCTCTCGCGACTGGATATGGGGGAAAAATATAGCAAAGCGTGACGCATCGTTCGATTATTTGTGCGTAATGCGATACGCAATTACTCATCGAATATCCGTAACGTTTTCAGAGTAGCCATCGAAAGAGGATAAATCGTTCGAGGATTCTGCGTAGTTCGTTGCGAATAAGGTATTTTTGTCCAACAGTAGATCCAAAAGAACTCAAGGGAGACTTACGAAAAAGAGAATGTCACCCCTGGAAATTATAAATAGAAATATTGAAGTTTCAATAATTTATCAACGAATAAAGTCCTTTAAATAAATTTCTTGAAACGACTCCCCTGAATTCGCCATTACTTTCGACAGAAGACTTGTATAATGGATGATACTGATAACTGTAATATATAATTTCGCATATTCGCGATTTTCAGTTGAAATTACTGTTTCCGACTTTCCGTTCATCTTTCCCTTCCAGTGTCATATATTCTACTTTTTCCAACAGTGTTTTTCCGCGTCCTTTCACTCAGCACGCGGTATTTAAACTATTTGCAGTTTCATTTTCCTGTCGCTTGCTCTAACGCAACTCTTCTATCGATCCGCATAAAATTATTATTATACCGGAAAATCTACCGAGAAATTCTGACCGTCCATAATTACTTCAGTTATGCAGAGAAACGTAGTCTTTCTTCGTTAGATAGAAATAAATTAATAAATTAATAAAAGTAAATTAACCGGAAAATCTACCGAGAAATTCTGACCGGCTATAACTATTTCAGGTACGCAGAAAAATGTTGTCTTTCTCTCCATTAAGATAAAAATAAATTAATAACGTTAATTATAAATTGCATATTAAGAAACGGTTTAAAAGTTATCATTATCCATCATAAATTTCATTTTAATCTCTCGAATTATAATATACGGGTTAAAGAAATTTTCTGTTTCAATTTACACGTTTACAGAATTTCGTTACGTACATGGAAGACGATAAAAGAATCTCGTTTAGTGTTTGCAGACAAAGTTGAGGGACTCGAATTTGCGTCATACAGAAATGGATATTTAGGGTCGTTGCAATGCGCGTTTAGTCGAATATATTAGGTGCACCGGGCGCAGATGACTCACGACGAAGCTGTTGGCCGCGTCTCGTAACGTTTCCTCCGTTTTCGCGGCGCGAACCGCGCGGAACAATACGACGCCGCGGCTAGCGGACGATGGCCCCGTGGAATCGCGTTTTCTAATCCGCGAGCTCTGTTCTCCTGTCGTGCCAGGGCCCGTCAAACCGTCGAATCACGGAGGTGCCTCGTCGCTTACTTTCTCTCTGAGTCACCCGGAGCACACGACTCGATCCACTTGTTCCAGACGGCCCAGGAACGATCGTTTCGATTCCTGGACCGGGACCGTGAGGCCCAAAAGCCACCACCACCACCAAGAAATCGAATCGAAACTTATTTCAAGCTAAATACGCAAGGATTTAATATCGTGGTGTGAAGCAAGAATGTCAGGAGCACGCATTTTTTAATGTCTTTTTTCCAAAGGTATTAACAAGAAAGGAATAGCCAGCTTTGTCTAGGACTATGTATGGTAGTGGAAAAGATAAGCAGAATGTGGTGTACCGTGCGTAAGGGGAATGTGTCGAGTAATTTTTGCGCAGTCGAAGGCCTTTGAAGGCTGACTACAATGTCTGACCCAGTACGATTCGCAATTCCTTCCAGTGATTAATTTCTTTGCCCCGCGCCCGTGGAACTGTCCGAGCAACTAAGGCTGGAACTACTTGTCGAATTTATCTCTATTGAAGTATTGAAACGCTACGGTGATTCGAGTATTCAAATATAATTAGAATACTATTCAATTACGTGTTTACGTTTTGGGATATTCTTACAGACTAAAGTTACACATTTGTGTCAAAATATTAGACCGAGATGTTAGTGATTTATAGTTGTTTGTACCTACACATTTCTTTGCAGAATACTTGAGAATTTAATCAAGTACCTCAATTTTTATTTCTCTTAATATTGAAAATGTTGTAATACTCCAATATTCGAAGCTCATTTGTAACTATACGAATGCCTATGAAAGTATTCGAACAGTCTCAGTCCCGATCCGAACTAAAAATTGTTCGTGCGCGACGTTCCAGAATGTGAATAAACTTTTATACACGCCGACTCAATAATTACGTCTGGAAATTTAAAAACGCACCGTATTTACGAAGCAAAAACTCTTAATAAACGTGTCTACGTGAATCATTCATTTTCTCAGCTACAGCCAGTTTAAGTTACGACAATGGTTGTTTGGCAATATCGAAGTAGACGCGGTAATTCTTAGAACGAATATCAGGAAATCGTGTCAGCGAGTTCCTGCGACCTTCTGTCAGTACAGACTCTTCAGGAATTGCAGAAACGCGTGGCCAATGTATGCAACACGATTAGAAATCAACCGCGAGCGTTGATTGCTGTGGAGTATCGCAATAACTTAGGTCGTATCTCAGAAATAAACCGTTTGTGAGTCCATTACGACTTCTTTCCTCGATCTGAATGCATAGAATACTCGAATGAACTGTCGGATAGGACTGTTGGGTCGCTTAGGAAAGCTCGCGGCCATCTTGGTACGCTACATTTATGGAATTGCACACAAAGCTGAACTCTAGAGGAATTATTTTTAATAAAAAAAAAGTTGTAAAACAATCAATCACTTTGAAAAATTCCGGAATAGTGACTTCAATTAAATTAAATTTATAAATCTAAAATTAGGTCGAACTTAGATATTCATCGTCTTATCTTTAAATCAGGCGTGTAATTATGTTTGTGACTTAAAACTGGTCGATAAATAAATGAACAAATTAACGAAAGTGGTGGTTCGAAAGCGAACGAAATCCAGCCGGTTCGAGGGAAGTGGATTTTCGTTTTTGCGAATCGCGCGCGAGTGGCTTGTCGACAGCGTTTCTCGGATCTGTCGCGATTTCTGTCGCATCGATCTCACGCCTAGGACAACCGGCGAGCCACCGTTGCGAGTTTTTAATCGATGTCAGGTGAAAGTAACGGAATTAGAGCAGAACGGAAATGTTTCTGTCGAGCGGCGGAGAAGCGGAGTCCATTCCGGTGCAACGCGTTCGATCGGGCTGTTCCGCCCGAGAAATTGCAAAAGACCGGCCTCAAGTATTCCCAGGACGCGGGGGGGAGACGCTTTCCAAACGGCTGTCGAAGAATGGTCCTTCAGAAACGTCGTAAATATTCCTGTCAACGACGCGCGTAGTATGTGTCGTCGCGCGTCGAGGAGAGTTGCCAAAATCGTGACATTTCGGATATTTTGTCTTATATCTTTCTATTTTATTGGAACCTGTACGCGAATTAATATTGAGAATCTCGATCCCTAAGAGTCAAGTTAAACGCAGAAATGTGAAATAAATTTCGATCAATAGCTCAACGATTTCATTTTTACTAACTCGCATTGGTACCTTCTATGCAAAATCGAAAGAAAGGAGGACCTTTAGGGTTCCTTGGAATGTTAAATAAATTATCTAAGAGCAGTTTCATTCAATCGTTGTACGCGAACAAGTCGGGACGAGGATCGAGGGATCAACAGACGAACGGAGATAATTTATCGCGACGAGCTCCACGGCGATTCAGTGCCCCACCCCGCGGAAGCTGGCCACCTTCGGGTCTAATTCCGGCGAATCGGTGACCGGCGACGTCGAAGCACGAATATCTAAACCGGCCGCGAATAACGAGGGGCACATTTTTCACAAGGTGTCCGAGCGTGGACGTCGTGCCAGATTCGTCAGCGAGGCCCGATTTAGCCGGCTTGGCGGGCATTAATGAGCAGTGAGGTCATCGTCTCGGTGCTGCCAAATAAAACGGAGAGACCGCCGACACCGGTCGACTCGACGCTCGACCTTCCCTCGAATGTCGTTTCCGTGGATTAAAGAGCTACACCCAGGCGCGGTATTGAAAAGTTTTAAATTTTCACACAATTTTTTGAAAGAATTACAATTTTTTCACTGTCAATTTAGCGTCTATTAACGTTCCTCCGGTTGTGGACCATCTTTTAAAATAGAAAAACAAACCTATTTTTAGCAAAACAGACATCAAACCTTATATGACCAGTTCTGGACCATTTATTAAAATAGAACAACAAACCTATTTTCAACAAAAAAGACATCAAACCTTATGTGACCAATCGAAATGTTGGACAACCTTGTGTGATGTGTAATGTGAATTATATCTGTGGAAGAACATAGCACAAGCTGAGTTAAGCCGTTTGGCCTATGACAAGACCATACGTCAGAAGACTCAATGACTATTATACATGGACCAATTTTTTTACCGAAATTTGTATCGCAATACTTTCTGAAAAAACATATTTTCCACCCCAGAATACTTGTTAAAAGAGCCCCAAGAATGAGTGGACCATCGAATGCACCTACCCCGTCGGTGATTAGAGTGGCGAACGGCGAAAGGGAGAGTGAGATAGATTGGGTTTGGGGGGGAGGGGAGTATAAAGAAGCGTGGCGAACGCTGCACACGCGTCCTCATCGTTCGTCCTTCGTCTCCCATTCGGCCACTTTGGGAACGGGGAGTGAATCATTCGGGCCGGGATGAAGCGGATGAAAGGAGCCGTCGCTCGAAACGCCCGTCAGCTGGTGCACGGGGTCGACGAACGCCGTTTTATTTCGCGACGCTGCCCCGGAGACTCGAGACGCTCCCGGACACCTTTGTCTCGAGCGAGGTTGCGCGATATTTTTGGGAAAGTCGATTTTCTTCTTGGAAAAATGACGCGACCGTCGCGAGAAAACATTGATTTTAGACGTTTAGACGAACGGTTGGAAGGTGATATTTTCAGGGCCCCGACGGTTCCGTTCCTAGTGACCTATTAGGGCAGATATGGCTAGAGATGTCATCGACACTACTTAAAATTGGAGTCTTTAGGAAATGATGCATTGCCTTCATATCACCTAAAAAATGGTTGGAACTCCCATTGGTATCTATTCTACCCTTTGAGTGCTCATAAAGATCAAATTTTGAACTGTTTAAATTATTTCCAAGTTAATTGAAATTTCCATCTAAGAATATATATCTCAGAACTAGTAAAAATCAATGTATTGCTTGCAAACTGCAAATTTTATGCATTTATGGAGTAGCATATGTAGAATGCATCTCGAAACAATATTAATATTTCATGCATTCTAAACTGTAAAACACGTATAGTTCGTACTCACGACAATCTATAAATGCAGTCTACTTGCGACAGAAGGTTTATCGCAAGTATGCCGATCCGTCTGTAAATTGATGTTTCTGAATTACTATTATCCGGTAAATAGCTGTATGCCTGTAGAAGGTTACGTTCAATATTAACGTCTAACTAGAGGAATATCGAGAGTTCGTAAACATCGATCCATGAGTCAACTCGCGGCTCGCGTATAACTCGACCGCGATTGTTATGCGTCGAGCGTCTTTGTCATCGCGATGTTGACGATTTTGGAAAGATGATATCATTGCAGAAACAATTTTTCTCACCGCGAACGGGTCTTTTTAGCAACAGAAAGCAACGGACGTTCTCTGTGTCAATAAACGAGTACAGTCAACGTGAGTCATCAGTCCAACCGTTCTTTCTTCGTGAAGTCACTCGGCTTGCAAACAATTTCTCCTGATCGTGAACCGTGAACAATGAGCGCCACGATGACTCGAGGCGTCGATAGACAATGCTCGGGACCTTAAAGCTTTTAACGACAGACAATAGTAGTCCCATTAGAAATACCAATTGCGTTTCGGCAGAGATTCAATCGTCAAATATCAAATTAAGCACACATACTATTTACATAATAGAATAGAAGTAGTAGAAACATTATGTTTTACATCTCAATAGTGTCTAGTAGAGATAATGATTTAGTTTATGGTGATGTCTATATTTAAAAGCATTATGTTTCGTCTATCTCTTCAGACCCTCGTCGGACGTTGTACATACATTTCAATTTACATTTTGTCTTTCTTTCTTACGATATATTATAATTTGTATTGATAATACTTGAAGAGAATCATGCTATTCTTAAGTTAATAATACGTAAACTCCTGTATGGGAAATGGTTAAAAAACTAGTGGAGTAGTTACTTGTTGAGGAGTGTTGCATGGCATAGTGGCTAGAGCTCTCGACTATGATCGCGAAAGTCCCGAGTTCAAATCCCCGAACCCCCTAGAATTAGGTTTTTTTCATTCAGTTTTTCCTTAATTCTACGCTTGTACTTTGTATGAAGTTATACAAAATAAAAATAAAAAGATGAAAACAAAATAATAGCGGCTATTTCAATTGTTCTGTGGCTTTGTTGTTGTTTGTGTAAGGTTTTCTTTCACCCCATATAAGTAAGGAAAGTTGTACTCTACTATAATATTGTATGAATTTTCCAATTCCACCCCTTGGGAATTCCATCAAACATTGTCATCCAAAATAAGCCTGCAAAGAACATGTGTTGACACCTTCGAGGAAGAAAAACAAAAACACAACACAACACACAATAATAAAACTCCCTTCATTCACTAATAAGTGCCCATTACAAAGTAAAACCTAATTTCCACGAACAATCCCCAAACAAACGTCCCCCACGATACCGTTGTATCCGCACACAAAGGGCAAACAAAAACACCATGGAGAAAAATGGCGAATTGAAGTCGCAGGCCTTTCAAGGAGGTCGGGTTTCGATTGTGTTCAGGTGCGGAGGTGACGACAGGTAGCGGCGATTGCGTTTAGGAAGACCGGATTGATCGAAAGTCTGGGAACGGAGGTGGAAGGGGGAGGAGAGGGATATACACGTTGTTCGACAATGAACGGAGGCCCGAGATGCCGTTGGAATGCCGTTCATTGGCAGACCTGCACGAGAAACGACGACGAGGGCAGGAGGGAAAGGGCGGTCACAATGCGGGTTGCTTTCCTCGCGTGGCCTTCACACCTTCACCTCGTCTCACCTCTCGCTCGGCCACGCCAGTACACGGCGCCCGATTTCCACATCGTAACACGCATTAGAAGCTTGTCTACGTCTAGCAGGGACTCTCTTAGCGAATCGAGTATTCCTTTTCCTCTTTCTTGAACAAAGCCTCGATGTTGGTATCTCCAACGAGTATTAATAACCAATAGATTAACGCGAGTTGTATACATTTTCACGCTATACGAACTCTATTTCAACAATCTACCTTGCACGTTAGTAGAAACATTTTTGTGTTGGTATATGTTGAGAATAAGCATGTATTTTTAATGATAATTTGTGTCCATTGGTGCAGTCCCCTCCCTTGCAAAGGTCAGTACTACCTGAGGTGGACACTCGTTTATTGCACCCCCTGAGCGTTTCATTTTCGTTTTGTAAAACTACATTAATTAGATACATACTTAGGTCGAAACTCTGTCGTATTTATTTAGTAAATAAATATTCAACAGTATAATTATAAATATTCTTTACACGATATGAAGGGGAATGCAGGATCAGATTCTTCTTTTTAACGATTTAATCTAAATTCAATCTAAAGTCTTTTGTGAAATCCTGATACGTTATCGATCATACATTCTCACTATTTTATTGACAATAGAGTTCAGTCGGACGTGAAAAGTCTAGATAACGGGTACATGACTTCAAAGTCTCGTGTAGGGGGGGTGTTATAACGAAAGTTCAGAGTAGCGTGGAAAAGTTTGCACAGGGAAAAGTATCCAGGATTAATATTAGCATATCTGTGCCGCGCGTCAATTACCTCAGTCTCTAAAATTAGACACTTTCAGCCCGAGATGAGAATGACGGTTCTGTGCTCGCTATTCGTTGTGTAACAGAAGTCTCGTTTAGATTTTCACATCGCCGGGCGTAACGAGCCCCGACCCCTGCCGACCGTGGGCAGAGATTTTACGACGGAATCATCGAGATTCCCGACGATCGTTGCTTCTCGTTCGAGCAATCAGGCTTCACAACGCCCGGAGGTTACTTAACCATTAGTCGTAAATTACTTCTTCGGTTTTCACTTTGGGCGTAGCTTCGCGCCTCGCTCCGACACCCTGATTTCTAGTCTTTAACGACTGCTTTATTTTCTTCGCGGCTAAATACACGTGATCGTCGTCCACGCGCGTCCGCTCGTATCGGTAACGCCGTTTAACGACTTCTAAACTTAACGTTTACCAGCGGAGAATCTTGCATTAAACTTAATAAAACATCGTAACGTTGATTTAAAAGGACGTACGTTTTATGGCACGCCAAGTCGTTAGGCACATTGTACGATAAATCTTTCTCTTTATATTATAGTCGTTGGTGTTATTAACACGTTGACTGCCAGACCAAATCAGGCCTTTTTCCTGCGAATTACTCTTATTTGAATCTCAATTACGACTCGATCCTTCAATTTTTATCGATGAGAATTCGAGCGTCTGACGAATTTGCTACGAAGAAATCGTCCTTTTCGGAGTCGCGTTTGATTTTCTGCGGAGGCACACGATCGTTAGAACTGAAGACATTGTGTAAATTAAACGCGCGTTAACCGGTCTCGTAAAAGCGTCGCGAGACTGGGAATTTTTTCGGGAAAAGCCGCGCCGTCGCCGCCACGTTACATAAACTAGCGGTTTACGATCGATTACGGTGCATATCCCGTTTCCGCGACTTTTCCGAGCGAAGTGAGGCTATAGTCGTACAATCGGCTAGGAGGAATCAAGCATAGTCAAAGGAACGATCGTGGAGGCGTCGAAATTATAAATTATTGACAAAAATTGACTTTCACTAGACTGACTATAAAATGTTTTTTTAGATACTGCAGTCGTGTAATTAATTAGTCTAAAATATAGAGATGAATGGAAACTTGTAATCAGTATCATTTTCATTTGGAAGATTCGCTTCTTCTAATTATAGTTCGAATTTAAAGGCTACAAATTTATTTAAAATTGACTTATTTCTTGTTCTAGGTAAGTCACGAAATTACATAGACGAATCCACGGCTAATTCCCGAAGAAACTCACCTCAGGTATTTCTCATACTTACTAGTTGTTAAAAAACAGTATTAGATTATTTCATAAATATTCGACCTTTTCATAACCAAGAATTTCAATTAACGATTAATCAAATATAGAATCTCTTTTGATTTTTTCGCTCTTATGGATCTAATCGTTATAACAAAAAGATCGATCGTTGGTTTATGAATATTTAAAAAGATATTCGTTCATATTTAAGTAAGTATCCCTGTATAATTTTGGCAAATTGACAAGTATGCTGTCTTATGAGGAATCCGTGGAATGACATGCGGCCTTCTGCTGTCAAAAGGTTCCCTAACTCTTGGTCTAAACTCTAAGCATCAATCAACTGTAATTTATTTCGGTTTCCTTTACATTGTATTGCCTTATGCCATATTTCATTTCGGTGGTTCTTGTGGTAAGCATTTAGTTTCCTAATCATGTTCCTGTCAATACTCTGCTGTAATATTAATTTATAATGCCATCGACAAAGTCGAACGTGCTTCGAAGAGAGATAAAGACGATTAAATTTCACCTACTTCCCTCTCTAAGAGGCATCATACAACTTAGGAAGGATTCAGAATTTGTTTTAGACGCTTTTGCTACTCTAAACGATAGTGTTTCGTTAAACAATTTTAAATAAAATTACAGTTTACATAGATACTTAACTTATAGTTACAAAACTCAAATAATACAAATATTTAGATACTTGGTTGACACAAAATATTTAAATATTCAAGTATTCGCTAAATATTTGAGTCAGCAAAAAAAAATTTGACAAATAGTTCTAGCCCTAGATCTAACTCCTTTCCTGGCGATTGGTCGCCATTTCCGTGTGGTTGGCGCCATAATAGGATTAGTCGAACGTAAGCAGAGGTTTTACGAGGGAATCGAACCGATCTCGAGACTTTCGCGTTTGCATCACGCAGGGTAGCTGGCGACAATGGTTGCATTACCAAGGACAGGTGAAAGGAATAGATAAATGTGCACTTTGATCTTTGCAAAATCGCGGATGTCGGCCTAAGAAGCATAGAATCTTTCATTTTTTAGCTCTATTCATTCGCGAGTTCTTTACTCTATTACCGCGCTGTTGTCTCAACACCGGGAATAAAATTTCAGTTTTATGGTTCGTTCATCGCGATATGTTTTTAACTTTTACAATTACCTATTCGTCAGACTTCAACTAATAGTTTAAATTAAATAAATATCCAAAAATATTGAGTTTGACACTTAAGTTCGATGGCTAAATAAAATAACATTGTAATATGATTTTCAACGTTTGTATCTCTTTTATTCAGCTGCTTCGAGACTTTCTAGATTCGAGAATTTCAAGACTTCTAAGAATTCTAAGCATCGAATCTTCGTAGCCTTACAAACCCACGTAACCATTGCAAAGCTGAAATTTGGACAAGCCATCACTAGTGATGGGTGACGGGATGTTAGTCCTTGTCTTTTATAAGTAACGACAGTGACAGGAAACAGACCTAGCTTTGAATTTAACACGTTCACTGCCAAATCAAAATCGTATAGTATTCTGCAAAAGTAAAATTTTAATTTCAGATCATTGTAGGCTACATAATTTAAAATTTGTTTCAGTATTTATTTGCATAATCTTGTTAAAATTCACAAATTCTATTCAAATTTATTTCCCTCAACGTCTTAACTTGAGAATTCATTTTTCTAGTATCATAATTATAAATCTTGTCAATCGTATATGGGTGACGTGGCAAAGTGTTAAATGGTGGATGTGGTGCATGAAAGTTTGTTGGCACTCGGCAACATACGATCTGTACACAGTACATTCGACGTTAGCACTCCTTAGAACGTGGATCGTAATAAATATTCTGGATGCGTCGATCGCGAAATTGAACGCCGGTTTCGATTTCACGGCCGACAAATAAGTCAGCCGAGCGAGCGGCGCAGCCACCTTAAATTTCATCGATCGCGCTCGCACGCTGGTAGTTTTCACGCGCCGCGTGCAATCGCGTAGATCGTACTTAGTCACGCCGTTTTACGACGCATTGTGCGAAACTGCGCCAAACGATAAACCGTTTAGCGTGTAAATAAACGCAGGACGTTCTGACGGCTGTCTAAAGCGAACCTTAAACTTAATTACGATAACGTGTGCTCGCTCTGGACACAGATCGCGCCTAAATACAAACCGTTTCTAGCAATTAGGTCAGCCTACAGTTTTAAGCAACCGAAATACATGAAAAACTAATTTTATTCGAAACAAAAAAAATAAAATTTTTACATGAACACCAAACGAAAATCAAACTTTATCTTTTCGTAGGACAGAGCTATAGCTTGACCCAATTACTATAATCGCCCTGTAGCGTCGCGATGCAGCAATCGCGATGGTTCTGCCCGCGCTAAATTACTGCAGGCATTTTTACGAGCTGTTTATGTACTTTCTACGAATAGTTACTTTCGCCCGGACAGTGAAAATGGAGTAACAGATCTGTGTGAATCACTCGTGAATCATAGGTTTCGTTAACCGCTGGATAACGTTGTACTTTATTTCGTTTCGTACCTGTATTCTTTGTAATGAAAAAGCACTGGTTCAAGTTCATAAAAACACGATGCAGGGTAAGAGCAAGGGCGAAATCGAATGGATTACCCTTTTACTACCTGACCTGAATGCGGGTCATAACCTAAGTTATGGCTTCAGGACAATGGCTACCCATTAGGTGGATGCCTTCGTAATATTCTAAATATGCAAATCTAACTGAAAGACTTTGAAAGTATACAATACCATGTAAAAAGGAAAATTCAATAAGAGTTTACTATTTAGCAGCAACGCTACGGCGCGTTTATCGCATGCAAGCCGTGTCTCTTTAGCTCATCAAATTTGCTGGTTAGCTCAATGAAGCTAGTTGAAGATGTAATTTAATATTAAAAAAAAAGAAAAAAAACAAGTTTACTACAATTTTTTTTCATTGTACATTTCTTTCTAGTAATATTACATTCAGATCAGTCTAGTGACTCTTTAAAATCTATTATAATTTCTTTCTGCAGGAAAAAACGTAAATCTAGGGGGGTGAGGGTTATCTGTGACACTCGTTCGTAGGTATAAACGTTTCCATGAGAAACGTATGCTGCGTGGAACGCATTAACTTCCTCGTATTCCACTTCACCGTATCGATTGTTTCGAACATGCGGGTACATGGTCGAGCCGATCCGTAAACAAGCTACTGCAGGTACCAATCAGTGGCGCGGGTGCGAGCGCACATAAATCGTACCGTTGGGGGACTTCCGCGAAGTCCCTGTCGCAGGGGAACGCTTGTAGCTCCTTCGTTTTTCACTAGGGAATTTCAGGCGTAATTGGGACCGTCTCACAACGATAAGAGGGAGTAGGTTCTCTTGCAACGGCGGTATTAATAAGAATTTGAACCCGAGATAAAGTTTTACAAGCCCGTTTTAAGGGCCATCGGAAAAGGATAGCTGGGGATTCTTGAAATTGCTGGGGATATTGGAATTCCTACTTCTTGGCTCGAGTGACAGATATAAAACGTTTCAGAAGGCTCTGTGAAAGATGGATCTCGAAATTTGTAACGAAAGTAGGAATTTCTAAACACCTTCATCGCACTTATCTTCCCTCGTAGCTGTCATCCAAAATCCCTAATCGTCCCAGAGATGGGCTAGATTCGTATCTAGAGTAGGCGATTTAGTGTCTCGATTGGCCATCACTCTTATATGGTGCCATTATTGAATCATAAGAAAGCCATGACTCACTATTCGCATTCTAAAAGCTAATTGAAAATGCAAATAATGCACTCTGCAAATGGCGCTCGAGGATAACGTAGTTAAAATTACTACTTTACGCGATTAGTTTGCTCTGTAAAGTATTTCGAAAAACATTGTTTGCGTCTTTTTGAACACGCAACGCGAATAAAATTGAATAAATTAAGAGGCGTTTTAAAGAGGCGATCGTTGTCGTAATTACATTTACATACAAAGCAAACTTCTTATCTAAATAATTTTCAATAACGAAAATTAAATATACATACGTCTGTCTAAAGTGCATTTAATTTAAAAAATAGTCAATTTATACGAATCAGTATCAACATAATGTTTCTCAAATGGGGGTTTGCCGTATCCCCAGGCGTGTACTTAAGGGTTAATTCGTTTGCATAATCGTCCGTTATCGTCGATGGGGGCACAAAGCGACAGTCGCAGCTGATAAAACCGAGTGAAAATTTTGCTGGGTGAGTCATCCATTGGATTTTCACGCGCAACGTCCGTGTTTCCTTTGATCGATGACATTTGCTCTTAGTTCAAACAAAAGCCACGATGACTCCTTCGGTGTGCACACGTCCGACATCGACACCGAATCAATTATGCAACTGAGATTCAGCCAGAGTCGCATTAGTGACTCAAATACCGCCATAAATAGTGTCGTAATTGACAGTCGCGCGTGGCAGAGAAACGTATTTCAACCGGGAAAGAATGCAAAAGCTGTCAATGCAAATTCCAGGTGACCGCGATCGCGCTTTATTTCCTTTAAATATTTGTCGAATTACTCATTCGCGGACGCAAGCTTGGCGTTCGATGAAGTGGCAGTTACGCGAGCAAATAAAGGCAGATGGAACTTTATGGCTGAAAGTGTTCGAATATTTTCTGAGGTGCTCGAATAAACTTCAAATGTTGCGAATAAACTTCGTACATTGGAGTATTCGAATATCTTTATCGAAACATTTGAATATTCTAATATCATTATTGGAAATTTGTGACATTTGAAGTTCTTAAAACTAGAACTATATCGAAGCGGTCAAAATGACTCATTTGTAATTTCTAATAAAAGCTGTAAAAAATTTACTCGCTTGGATTTTTGCAAATTTATAAAGAGAACGGATATATATTTATTTTCATTGCATTATACATTTCTTCAAGTTCCAATCGTTTTAATTTCTTTGGTACAAATAAATACACCATAGCTGTCAGTAGTTCTAGTAGTTGCACTGTTAAAAATGAAGGGCAGAATAAGTGTTAGTAATACGATTGTGCATTTGCTACGATTATTCCCATATATTATTCAATCATTTGGAGACAAAAGAATTTTCAAATAAGCAGTACTGCAATTTACTATTACTTGACCAAAACAAAGAACCTAAAATCGATCGAAATACAGTAGAGTTCTATTCAGCACCCGGTTATCTGAAATGTCCGAATAACCAGCGTATTTACCCCGACTATTCTTTGGTAAATGTTATTCTTTGATAAATGCTGTTCTTTGGATTATGTTTCACAGAAATATTTTATTTTTTATTAATAAATTGTATTACTACATTATCCATAGTTGTGCTTACTAAAAATCAAAAACGAATTTTAAAGAATAATCAACAGGAAATAGGTACAGAAAGTCGATTGAAATTAAAAAATTTCAAATGGTTCTAAAAAAATTATTTTCGGTTGCAGGGGTTAATTACAATCATTTTTTGTCATTAAACATACCGTCGAAATCCTACCTACTTTCGAGAAAAAAATTCGAGAAGGTGTGAAATTTTTCGACAAAATTAAAAAATTTCAAATCATACTGGAAAAATTATTTTCGGTTGCAGGGGTCAATTACAATCATTTTTGGTCATTACACATACCCCCGAAATCCTACCCACTTTCGAGAAAAAAATTCCTTACCGAAAATCTAACGTAAGGCCAGAAATGCTTCCCCGAATTTTCATGCGAATCTTTAAAACGTCATAACTCCTGAACGGATTGGCCGATTTTAAAGTTTAAAAAAGCAAACAACGCGTATTTTGATGTAGAATATATAGAAATTCTAAGAAATTCCGAAAAGTTGTTCCTTGACCACGTAAAATGAGAAAAACCTCATAAAAATGGTCCCATTTTCAAACGGCCACAACTCCACCAATAGTGAATATATTTCAATGAAACTTTTTTCTGAAAAAGAGCTGATAGGTACCTACAAAAAAGTATTAGACAACTTTTCTGTAGGGCGTCAAACAAAATTACTAAAAATGAAAAAGGAATTTTTAAGGAAAATCGACAGGGGGTAGGTGCCTAAATTTTTCGACGAAAAAAAAAAATTTCAAATGGTTCTAAAAAAATTATTTTCGGTTGTGCGAGTTAATTACAATCATTTTTTGTCATTAAACATACCGTCAAAATCCTACCTACTTTCGAGAAAAAAATTCGAGAAGGTGTGAAATTTTTCGACAAAATTAAAAAATTTCAAATCATACTGGAAAAATTATTTTCGGTTGCAGGGGTCAATTACAATCATTTTTGGTGAATAGGCATACCCCCGAAATCCTACCCACTTTCGAGAAAAAAATTCCTTACCGAAAATCTAACGTGAGGCCAGAAATGCTTCCCCGAATTTTTATGCGAATCTTTAAAACGTCATAACTTCTGAACGGATTGGACGATTTTAATGTTTAAAAAAGCAAACTACGCATATTTTGATGGAGAATATGTAGCAATTGTAAAAATATTCGAAAAGTTGGTCCTTGACCCCGCAAAATGAGAAAAACCCCATAAAAATGGTCCAATTTTCAAACAGCCATAACTTCTACAATAGTGAATATATTTCAATGAAACTTTTTTCTGAAGTAGAGCTTATGGGTACCTACAGAAAAGTATTAAACAACTTTTCTGTAGGGCGTCAAATAAAATTACTAAAAATGAAAAAGGAATTTTTAAGGAAAATCGACAGGGGGGTAGCTGCCTAAATTTTTCGGAGAAAATGAAAAGTTTCAAATCGTTCTAAAAAAATTATTTTTAGTTGCAGGGGTCAATTACAATAATTTTTGGTCAATAGACATAATCTCAAAATCCTACCCATTTTCGAGAAAAAAATTCTTTACTGGTAGTAAAATGTGTGGCTAGAAACATTTTCTCGAAATTTCATGCGTATGTTTAAAAAATCATAACTTCTGAGCGGAATGGTCGATTTTAATGTTTCAAAATGCAAACAATGCGTATGTTGATGAAGAATATTGCCAAATCCTAAGAATGTTCGAGAAGTTGTTCCTCAACCCCGTAAAGTAAAGAAAACCACATAAAAATGGTCCAAATCCTCGTTTTTATCACTGCATATTTAGATACTCGGAATTTTACTATAATTATTTTGGTCGTTATTTCAAGCAGCCCAAATTGCCGATTAAAATGAAATTTGTAAGGAAGAGAAAAAGGGGGGAAGTAAAATCCATTTTAAATAACTATTCGAATTTCGTCCAGGTCCGATTTCCACGACATCGATTCGAAGCTCAGGTTCGTTCGACGTCGTAGAATTCTCAGGAACGAGCGCGGCTAGTCCCGTGCAAATAAAATCAGGGTCGCGGGGTTATTAGCGCGAAATGAATCAGAGTCGTGCGTGCACGCGGAAAGAATGCGGGAACGACGCGGCGCGGGTTAAAGCGTCGTGCCGCGCGTCCTTCGAGACTAGTCGGTTTCCTACTACGATCCCTGCTGACTCAGACTGCCGGCATGATTCCGTAGGTTATTCGTGGCACGAGCACAGACAGCATGGACCGCTCGAATAAATCACGAAATCCGTCTCCACCTTATTCCAATATCGGTTCGCAGCTTCCGAATCTTGTCATTGGTACGCGAGACGCGGTCTGGGTTTAACTTTATCTCTAGACGGAATCTTTCGTCTGCTTAATTCATGAACGTGTTTATTTATTCGTTAAAGGATCGAATATCCATCGTATTATCGCTAGTTACACGGTCGATGCAAATTATGAAAATGTAAATTGACAAACAACGAAGTTTGAGGTTATCGTCGCCATCTTGAATGTTGTGAATGGATTCGTTCGATCGCATAGAATTAAGTTAATTTTAAAAATTGCTAGAACAAGGTTTAGGAAATATTTTCAAATTAATTTGCACACGATTCACTGACGAATGGTGTCTATTTTTATGTAAACAACCTTCGACAACCCTCGGTTTCGTACAATCCACAATGCATGGTATCGGTTTTACTATATGCACTTTCACGTGTTACGTAAACTTCGCTGTTAGAGTTATCTCTTTTCGATAATAAATCGTTCGTAGCCGATGTACTCTCGACCAAAAAACCGTAGGAATGCTTTCGTCGAATAGCAAGAAATCGTTGCATTATCGATCGTGTTCCCGCGTTATCGGGCCTTACATGCACCGGTGTTCTCGAAAATTTAGCAAGATTTTCCCGCGAGAAAGGAGCGCACGTTATCACCTGGCGTTATCGGTTTTTTTTTTATCGGAACAGTTTGTCGACGTGTTCGACCTATTCTTATCGGGCTGCGCGTCCGTTCTTTTTTCATTCTCAATCGGGGTGACTAAACAGTTGCGTATCGAGCGTGGCACTTGAATGATAAGTGTCCGCGATAAATAGTCCGATAAGTCGGCCGGTCGACTAACCGATGAATAGCCCAAAACCGTGTCCGCTCGGGGGAATACTAATTTTTCTGCTCATACACCTGCCCCCCCGACTATCTCTGCACTTCCACCGTCGGCGTTACAAACGCTCCATTATACCAATAGCTTATGTTTATATTTATGTAGGGCGGGTGATCTTCGTTGTCCTCGATTCGAGATAAACATCCCTCTCTCACGTGTTTCATTTGTTTACCGCTGAGAAAAATTACGGTATCCATTAAACAAAAATAACTCTTCCTAACTTGGAAAATGACGAGTAAAAAAAATTTTTAATATCGTCGCGAATTAATTTCAAGTACCTCGATCGATATCTTATCTACGAGTTTATAATCTTTGCAATTCATACCGATGGTTGGATGTCGTTGAAGTTTGCGTCTCGAGCGAACGATCGACGAACGGAAAACTGGAAAAGGGTTTCCTAAAGAAAAGAACACGTGAAAGGAGGGGGAGTAGTAGATTATCAGAAAATTTGTAGACTGACTCACTGTCGATGCTCGCTGCCAGCTCATACGGTTCCATTCTCTTCCGGCTCCCTCGTTATTTCTCGTCATTTTCACCCCTCTCGGAGTTCTTTATACCGAGCATCATCGCGTCACGACGCTCGCCATTGTGCAATCGGTCCGAAACAAATTAAACGTCGTATCCCGTGTCCACTTACGGCTGGAATAATAAGAGAAGCGTCGGAAAATAGCCGGAAGGGTGGAATCGATAGCCGCGGAAAGCGTCGAACCCCTCGCCGAACGTTAATTGCAACGATAATTCCGTTTGATCGACGAGCTGCGAGTAATACGATTAACAGCGATCTCTAATTCCCCTGTGGACTCAAAGGACTCGAAGCTGAAAACGATCGTTCTCGGTAAAGGATTGGCTGTGAATTTACTGGACACTGTTCGTATCGTTCCGACGATTCGTCACGTTTCGACGGCTGTTCGAGTAATTTTTCTCGATGATCGATGGGCTCGATGCGACGAAAATACTCCCCTTTTTACAAGGGTGTGTTTCCTACGATGATTTATTCGTATCGAGTTATTAAAAAGGTATTAAAACGGTCTTGTTACTTGGGTTTTAAGTAATGTTATTTTATTACGAACAAAATGTGCAATTAAATTTCCTATCTTTTATCAATTTCAACGGAAGTTAGATTGAAGAACGATGAATATGTACAAAGCATGAAACAGTCCTAATGAAACTGTATAAAATGTTGCAGCAGTCTCAGACTTCCAGCGCAAGTGGAAACAGTGGGTAGTGGACAGACACTCCAGAGTGACTCGTATTCAGTCGCAAGCGTTTTTCAAAATCGATTATTTCAAAAACAAAGCCTCGAACGAACAAATTCTATTCTTTACTTTTGATTTGTATTTTCGTGTAGAATCGCCCAAATTATTATCGACTAAGTACTAAATAATACAAACACAAAATTTGGTGTTTCATAGTTTATTGACAATAGTAAACACAGCTTATGTCAAACACAATTTCAGAGTTAGCGTAAAACAACTTATCGATTTGCTTTTCAACTAATCATTGTATTTTTTTATTTTGAATTTATTCTTTAATTTGTCAACGATACTGCGTTGTCGGATCGTTGATCGAGGGATCGCACGGTTGCTCGTTGTCCGGTACAGAGGGATCGTTGTTCGAGAGAAACGCTGGCCGTGTTTGCGCGATCGCATGAGTCACGATTGCGTTAAGGCTTTGCGAGACGTCGATCGAACTTTCGAGTAGACTTTGCGAATGACTTCGTGATCTTCCTCGATACTGGGAGCTTTCGTCTCGCTCTTGTCTTCTTATTGTGAAACGACGTCTCGATGTTTACGAATTTAAATCCCCCCGACAGGACAGATATGAATCAGGGGAAAAGAATTTCCTGCAATGCAACGTTTAATTCCTAGGAAGCTCGAAAGACACCCTGTACGACACAGATTATAAAAACGGATCTTCCTCTTAATCTAAAACCTGGAACGGTCAATTTTTTGTATTTAAAAAGTACACTATTCTAATGAAATCTAAATCGAAAAATATAAAATTACTTCTTCCTTCTACGCTAAGAGATTAGAACACACCTCTTCCTCCTAATCCGCTAGATTCGAACTAATCTTTTCAAATTTCTTCGTGGAGAGTAAGATTAGGTGTTGAGGTAGGTGTAAAATACAGTAAGATAGTATAAGTAAACATAAATAAATGTATACTTAACATATCTTCTCTTCCTCCCACGCCAATAAATTCAAGCAGACCTGTTTCTACTATTTCAAATGATTCAGATATCTCTTCCTCTTCCTAGAGATTAAAATATACCTCTTCATTTTATCTCGAGAGATTCAAATACACCTATTCCTACTATCTCGAGAGATTCAAACATATTTATTCTACCTCCAACTCTAGTAGATTCGATCAGACTTGCTTTTCTCATTTCAAACGATTAAGATTCACATTCTGGAGATCCAAACACATCCGTGCCTATCTCAAGAGATCCAAATCCTTTCTTCTGCCCCAATAATCTTGAAATCTTTTTGTTCCTATTTGCTCTTATCTTTCTCCTACCCTAAAAAATTAAAACACATCCATTTTGTCGCCTTAAAGAAGATTTCTCCAAGTACCTCGTTACTCGTTTCGAGATCTCATGAAATACTGGCGACTAGTCCGAGCCCCCAATCCAATTTTGAACGTCAAATCGATCCGTTGGTCGATCGCGTTGACCATAAATCGAACCGATGACTCGTAAAGCGCTACCGAATACAAATGTCGCGCGGCTCGAATAAACGAATAACAAATATGGCGGCTGTGACAATCGAAAGTTCGATTGTTGTTATTGGAAACGAAACGGGAGAAGGAATATTACGCATGCCCGACGCGTGTTTCTCGTTAAGTGATTCATTCATGCCGGAATCCTTCGTGACGCGTTCCACGCGTGTGTCCGGGACGCTGTTACACGAATTCCCGTCAGCCGGAGGACGCATCATCGGTCGAACTGCATGGCAGGTGGCCGCTATCGTCTTCCTCGTTGGCGTGCCTCTCTCATCCGTCGCGTTTCCCTTCAGGAAACGACGGTACATTAACCAGGGGGATTACGTGTGCCCGTCGCTTCTGTTTTCCTGCTTTGTAAACATCGCTTAAACGGTCACTGGGGTGAGCCCCGGGGACGATGGCGGTCGGGCGCGTGTCGGCATCCTCGCGAACCGCCGTCAGACGCCAACCCCTTTCGACAGGAGACTCCCGCCGCCAATCTGATGGAATTAATCAGAAATATTTCGTAGACACCGGTGTAAAACGACACCTGCGACTAGGGGGGATCGCGACCCTTGGACTTGCACGGCCCTATAGAGGCGGGGGAGCGATACGTTTCGAACGGGGCACTCGGGGAATTTGAGCGATTTATTTGAGTAGCAATGTGCAGATGTTTGGAAATCCTTGAGCCCCTTGTCATTTGGAGTCGATGATTTGATTTGGATCGATGGCTACCAACCTTTTTTCAATCGTGCACCCTTCTCGATTCTACTAATGGTGGTAAAATATTTAAAATTACACCTCACGTTTGAAAACACTGACTTGGAGTTTCTTGGAGCATTATTACATTTCGTACCTTTTTCTAGATTAATATAAATACAACAGTTACATTTATCTACCCCTATTCTCATTGGAATAAGAGTTTGAATTGCACAACAAATTTTAGTAATTATAGGATCTGCAAGTCAATTTATACAGGGTGAGCCACGAATTAGTTCCCACGATTATTCAGCCCTTTTTGATGGTCTGACAAAAAAATGTTTCGTATCGAAGTTAATCAGTATTTAACTGAGTAGAAATTGCAGTTACTTAAATTTAAGAACAAATTGGCTTTCGATAAAAAATTAAGGTCACTGTTATATTTTTAAATGGGACTAGGTATTTTTAATTTCATAGTATTGTAGGCAGTATCGAAACAAATTCAATGATTTGCTACACGATGACTTTCAGATGAGATTCAAGGAAAAATTGCCATGAATCGATTGTCACAATATTTGAAATAACACTCAGACTTCGCATTTAGACGTAAACAAATGAACGCAAACATTACGAATGCTTTATTAATAGCATAACATTTATTTAATCTCAGAACTTAACATACAAAATATAATAAAAGAAAAATTTATACAAAACCAAACTGAAAACACGCATGTTAGAAAGGTGTCAAATCTTCGAACTGCATTCCACCTTCTACAACGTAAAGTTCTACTCTTTATAATAATAAACATTTTTTTGTCAGACCATCGAAAGGGGCCTCATCCTGTATATTAATGATACTTTATTTATCACTAAATTATAAAATACATGCACTAGTTTTATGATACGAATACTACTAATCATACATTTTGACGACAGACTCTACAGTTACTCGGATTCGATGCAACCTCAAAGTCACATTTTGCTAAGACGAAGGTTAAAGAAAGATAACGCCTTTTAATATAGACTCGTCACCGTGCACAGCAGGGAGATTAAAGTGAAAATAGATCAGGAACAATCGCAAAGATCGATGAGTCACATTGTTTAAGGACATGCTGGTTTCCCCATTTTCCATCGCGTCGCTGAGTCACCATATGTCGAACAAAGATTAATCGAAGATCAATGGAAAATCCGTATTATCGAAGGCGTCAGCGTATAAATAATTTTTATCGCTAAATAATGGGTCGCCCGTCCGACCGACGCTATTATTGCAACCGCGAGAAAGAGCAAAATAGCATGACTAACTCCAGAGATAAACGCCGGGAATATTGCGCGGCGCTTAGAAAACGCGTATCGATAACAATGTTTTATTAAAAATTACGACGACGCTCTATCGGCAATTTCGATCGATTCGTAATAAGTATAAAACAATAAAATTTTCGCTGAATTTACCAGGGACGAACACGTCACGATACTTTCCAAGACATCGCTATAATACTAGTTTAATTCTATTAACTCTCGACATTTTGAATTTAATATTTTTGTTATATTTTGGTCCTGCTTTTTACCAGGAAAATGGCGAAGTTTCCATAGGAAATTCCGGATAATTCCTGTGCGGTAGCTACAATTGAATGACTTACGCGAATCTCGCATAGCTTTGATCTCGAGTGACGCGTGTCATCCGTCAAAGAAACCGACTCGAAAGCTATATTGAACAATTCAGCTTCGAAGCTTGCCAGAACCACGCGACGAGCAATGAAACGTTGGGATCGCCGGAGTCTGTGCTGGTAGACTTGCACGAATCTCGCATAAATTTCAGTCTGAATCATGCGCGTCGTCCGTCAAAGGAGTCCCGGCTCGAAAGCTAGTAAACAAAAGCGCGCGTGGATCGCGCGCGAACACGCGGTTACTAGTATAATTCAGGGTCGCGTAGAGCTCCGACAGTGAGTCATACCTAACCGCATCGAACATCGATATCAACTTTTACGTCTCGATGTCCCCCTCAGTCTTTCTACGCAGCGAACGAAACTTGCATTTCCGGCTGATATCAAACGCGGAGCCGGCGAAACGTAAAAAGGATAATTTAATCGAGAGGAAGCATCTCTAGATCCGGAGTTGGGCAAACTTCGTTCTCGAACGACGATTAAAAATGTTAGATTCGCTTGTAAACTAGCTTATGCTGGTCTTAAGTGTTGTCTTGAAAAATTCGACGGTTCTAATTTGTAAATTAATTTATGAATCGAGCGCATAAATATTTTGCCAAGGTCAATATTATGAGTCACTTTCTCTTATACATATAACCGCCGTTCGACTTTAATTTCGAAGATACACACAATAATATTTTCAATATTATACAGCGTACTTGTAAGATTCGGAGTATATTTGGGTTGGGTTAAGGTTATAAACTATCAGCGAGCAAGAGGAAAGCTTGTTCATTGAAGTATGTTCTTTCTGGATTATGGTTTCACAATCTGACACGTAAACGTCATTAATTTCTAAAATTTCCTGGAATCTCGATTCTAATGTGCTTGCCCCCATTCAATCAACTTATGCTAACTATCTTCGTCCATCTTAGTTCCACCATAACTATCATTCATTATACAATCGAACATTTCAATTTTTATCTATTTTTTATAGAATGTTTCATTCTCTTTAACAGTCTTTTATATTCGATATTTTAATTTCTGGTTCAAGGCAACGATCGTTTCCCCGCCATTTTCAATTTTTTCATGTTTCCCGTGCTTTCGCCGTGTATCAACATCCGCGAAAAGATTCCCATGGACGTTTACCAAACGTGTATCATCCCTGTGTCCAGCTGGATCGCGATATTATCGATGAACTTTATTCCCAAGAACTTTATTCCGACGTCCAGCGCCAGAATGAATCATGGCGGCTGTCGTAACGAGAGACTCGGAGCAAAGTCGTATCTTGCGGTCTGTTTACAATTTGATTCACGTCGATTTCGCGGCGAACTCTCGATCTCTTCGCTCCGGGCGATCGACCGATCGCTTATTCGCCTCTCGATTCACGATTCGCTCTCGTTCGGTCGTAGTCGAGCTTGGAATGCGCGCAATAAGGCATGATTAATCCGTCATTAAGGATTCACAGTACGTGCTACTGTGTTTTCGTTCCATTCTGTGCGTCCATTGCTAGAATTCTTTGAATAGATTGAAACTGTTCACAAGCAGAGTCATAAATGCGGCGCTTAATATAATGAGGTAATAAATATTTTGAAAGCTGCTGGTGTTACGTGTCATCCTCTTTTATTAAATACACGCGACATTGATTCTCGTATCTCATATTTTCTTCGTTCACGAGATAATTAGTCCCGGCGATGTAAAAGTTCTTTCTGAATGCATTTGTCCCTATTTACAACTTTTGCCAAAATTATCGATATAGTGACTGTGTGTGTTCTCATTTTGTGAATTATACTTTATTTTCGTGTTTTGCATTTAGCTGGTACACGAGATAATAGAAATTCTTTGGTTTCAATTTTAACCAAAACATCCATTATCTCATTGAAAACTTTCATAATTTGTATCGTTATCAAAGTATCAACCGTGTATTTTCATTGTATGAATTATTGTTTAAGGTTGATACGTTCCTCGTAATCGTTTCGAAATAACAATAAGACAGTCGTGGAATCAATCTGCACTGCACAACGTGTCCTACAAGACGAGATTTTAGCTGTTCAACTGTATTAAGGCAGGGTTTCAGTTAGTCGAGCAATAAAATATTATCGTTTAAACTATACCAACTCTATCATGGATAAAAATACATCAATTTTTCATCGAAATAAACTAGAATTATAGTTTAGACGACCTTCGGTCGCACTCACATCTTTCAAATGCGTGAATGTAAATGACTGATCTGTATGATCGCGAAGATCATCCGCAATCATAGTCCGTGGAATTATAAGAGGCGTATAATACAAAGTATCCTCCCCTCCTCCCTAAGTTGATCTAGTCCGTTTCCAAAGATGATCTCGACGCGTCAAGTGACTAAGCTCGACTTTTAGCCCTGTTGGCTGACTAATTCCACGATTTAACAAGCCACCATGACATCTTAGTGCAAACACGAAGCCAGGAAACGTTGTTTCATACGTTCTCCAGAATTTTTGATCCTCGCTGGACAATGACGTCACGGCTGGGAATAATCCAGAGATGGATCACCTGCCCCGCGCGCGATGACTCCTTTTTCTCGCCCTGAGATCGCACGCCGATGACATTATTGTATCGCGTTCGAGAAGCCTTGAGGGATCTCGGAACACCCGGGAGGAGAGTGACGCTCGATAGTGGTCGTCAATAAGCGTTTCTTCTAAACGTTAGTCATTGGCCTTGAAGGGATTTCCATCCAGCGTGTCCAATTGAATCACTCGCGATGTTCTGCGATCGACAAAACGATCAACGAGTGCCCCGAGATGCGTTTATCTGATTTCGATCGCGATTTGGCGTCTTAAGCCACGTCAGTTTCGGTGTAAAGTTGTGTCCAGTCAGGAACTTGGGTTAAAATGATCGCTTTTGTCATCGGAATTCTTGACTATGGAAAATAAGAATAATAATAAGTCTTTATTATTACACGTAGTAATAAATTTTATGAACTTTACGAACTCCGATATAATTGTTCTTGGCAATTTCGAACAATAAATGTGGAGAGATCTGCACAAAATATAGTGACTTGTTTATTATAATTGCATTATTTCTGATCTATCCAAGGGCGAATCCTTGGAACCGGATGAAATTCAGAAATAATCCAATTGTAATAAACAAGTCACCATATTTTGTGCAAGGATCGAATATCATCAAAAGCAGAGATGATTGCTCGAAGGTCTTCGATATCACAAATCTGTCACTCTAAATATCTTATCACGCGAGTTAGATGTCATACAAATTCGAAACTTGGCTCCGAATATTGGACACTTCGGTTTAGCAGAGCTAAGTTCAAAGATCCGACACGATAGAAACCTCCAAACTTAACAATTCTACTACCTTTGTATTCCTTGTTGCTCAATTTAGGATGATGAAACTGTCGGTTCTGCCTAATGAAATCCTTCAAGCTATACCAAGAAATCGTCACGCTGTTTGAGAGAAGCATCAACAGTCGATGACGAACGTTTCTTCTTAACGTGACCGCATAAGATCCAAACTCTCGATAAAAAAAACAATCGTAACCCTGTGATTGCTATTGGGGATTTTCCAAAATCTTTTGCTTATGAGGATATACCTCGGAAATAGAAATTCTTGCATTATTGCGGACCATAGACGCTTGCACCAGGAACAAGGAAGTCGAAGCCACGCACGAGATGCAAACATGAGATTAGGAATACGGCTACGACCATTCGAATAATTTAATCGTTTTCCATTTCATGGACTATGGAATGCTAGAATAATTAATAGCCATCAAATAAAAACCTATAATGTCGCTTAACGATTGTACGAAAATTTTTAAAATGTATTACAAGTAAACAGTTTTATTAAGTTAACACATATCATTTCGCCTTTACTAAAATAAATATGTATCGAATATTTTAACTGAAAAGTGAACTGAAAGAACTTTAAAATTCTAGTAGTGTATGTAGTGTAGTGAGCCTTTTAAATTCACGAGCTAGTGTTTGTCCAACGGAGAAAGGAAATATTCTTCCGAGAACGGGACGCGGAAGATCGGAGCTCAATGGCGCCCGTTCGCAGCGTGGATTTCTCCGCGTTTTCACGACTCGGAAGCTGTCGCATCGTAAAAACTTTTGTCTCGTGCAACAGTTCCGCGAGTACTAGGACAGCGCGATAAGTCGTAAAATTAGACGCAGGTTTGTAGGCAAATTGCGTAACCGTCTTCGGCAGGTTCTCTGCTTTACGAATGCAGATGCGTGAATCATTGCGTTCGAGAGACGCATAATGCCTCGGATTTATTTTCGTGCCCAGCAAAAGTCAACCTTTGATCTTTTCGAGTCGAGAGCTTTCGGCGAGAACATTTTTCCTCCGATCCAGGTTCTCGAGAGTTCTCTGCGATAGAAAGTGAATCGAAGACGTAGACATTTTGTGTGCAACCAGAAAGTAGGTCTTTCAAATATTTCGAATGTAAATGAGAAGTTTGTCCATCTTTAAGAAATTCTGAGTAAATCGAAAAAATTGTAATCTAGGAATTATTCATAATTCCACCACCGTCGATATCAACCTGTTGAACGAAGCATATTCCTAAAAGAGAATCGTCACGATCGTGGGTCACTGTTGACCCACGCATGTGTGACGGAGGTCACCGGTCCTAGCGGCTCGAGCCGGGCCGTGTGAACTTTCAAACTTTTCGTTCGCGATCGCACGAAAAGGTCGATTTATCGACGGTTCGACAATTAAGTAGCGTTACGTTATGTATTTACGAACAACTCGCGCGACAAGGTCGTCATAGGACGTTGCAGAGCGTTGCGTGCCGCTACGAACAAAATGCACGAAGCCCCGCGAAAACTAGGAAGGAACGGGAGACAGAGAGAGAGAGAGCAAGAAGGCCGATTGTCAGCGACTCTGGAGGAAAGGAGACGCAAGGTAGCGTGGTACACAGACAGCGCGTGTACCCGAGTACGTTCGTGTGCTTTCGTCTCGCCGCGCGAATCGCGTACGTCACAGCGGGGCCGACCAATCGGCGTCGAGCCGGATGACTCATCCAGTCGAGCCTCATGTAAACTCTCTCGTGCCGCTTAGCTAGCAGTCTCCCGCCAACAAGCAAAAGGGCGAGCGCCGCTTTTGCCACGTATCTTTCCCTAACAGTTCTCGTTTTGCCGTGAACGCGTAAACACGCCTCGTCGAGAGGTTGTCGTTGCATCGTCAGTCTGGCCGAAAACACGCCGGATCGTTGATAGAAGATCGAAACGGTACGTCGACGATCAACGAGAGACCCCGTTCTCCCGTGATCCCAGTTTGCGTAACCGCGAACCCGAACGCCAAGTGATCGTTTTGTGATTCGCGAGTGACCGAGGACAGGGATTCGTTTATTCGCTCCGTAACCGTGCGTGTCAAATGGTGAGGTGAGAGTCTACGAAAATCGTGGAGCAAATCTCGCGAAGATCGAACATGAGGATGAAGAAGCAAGCACCGTGCCTCGTGCTGAGGCTCGTCCCTCTGGAGAATCTCGAACCGTGGGGTAAGGGTCCCAAAAGTTTTGTGTATTTTACGTTTCATCGAATGTGAGTCATTCCGGCGTGTGTATGTTCCTGTGGCTCCTCCGGAGACCGGGAGTCTCGTTAGCGGCGTTGCTGGACCGAGATACGATTTGCGTTTTTGTCGCCCCCGAAGTGTGGCGATCCTCTCTTTTTCGCCTACGTTTTGGTTCGAACGATGATCCTGTTTCTCGAAAAATGTACCCTGAATGACACGACGAACAATGCGAATGGTTTCTGGTATCTTCGAGCGTTTCTTGTTACTCGATAGCGATGGGGGTTTAGATACTTCTATGTGGTGTTGAGTTCGAGATAAAAATAGTCCACTCAGCCTTCGTCATAAGATCCGAAAAAGTTGATCTCTGTTAGACGTCCAGCGTTCGGTATTCTAACGTATGTTTCGTTCTGTTGACTGTTCGTGTCGGTTTCTTAATGTTGACGTATCTTTGAAAACAAAACACGAACGTATCGCGAATTGGGTCGTTTGATAAGAGGAGGGTCAGTAGTGGAAAACACCGATTTCAATACAATTTATGGTTTAGTAGGTTTTATATCCATGAAAGCTAAATTAATTTAAGAAAAGAGGGGTTAAAGTTTGAAAAATTCCATTTGGACCGTGTGTGTTAGTAACCATATTGTTCTAACAAGAGTGATCTACTTTCGGGAAATTCTATTGTATGCAAAGGCACAGGATAGAATTATATTACTCACAGTTAAAAATATATTTGTTAATTTCTAACATTAGATAATCAATTATTTGTTGAAGGTAAAGTAAAATGAAGTTTGTTCTAGTGGGATTTAAACGCGAGTCAGAAAGTTAGGATGCAGCCTACGCTCTCCCTACAGCACGACCTCTTGTTGAAACAGTACGGTTAACACATTCCGTCTCGGCGGAATTTTCCAAACTGTAACTTGTCTTTTCTCGATAGTTTATAGCCATTGTTCGGCTGATATATGTACTTACAGTTTTCATACGTATATTCTTATATTTAGCGACTATATTTACCAAATGAAAACAAAAAAGTGTCTAGTAGGATTACAATTTAATATAATTCATAACCTAGCTAACTAAATAAACCTATCTCATCAAATGTTTATGCAGTACCAAAATTGCGTTAAATTTTATATATTCTCGAATAAGATCGTTTAAAATACTATTGAAAGACCTGTACTTCTATATTCTGTTACTTCATTATAACACAAATTAACATTTAATGACAAAAATATTTGTTTTATCAGAAATATAAAATTAATATAAAAATTGCTTAGAACGCGTAATAATCTGGCACCAACCCTGTTTATATTAAAATTTGCGTGTGCCATTACCGACCCTCCTTTCGCGAGTTGTGCGACATTTTGTTTATCTTCATCTTTATTTACATCCCCTTTGGCTGGATGCCACTTGGTGGCGCGGTTAATCACACCTCGCGGCTGGTTACCTGTTCCATTTGGCCGCCTAATTTCCGACGTCAGCCGACAACTATTATGGTCAAAGGTATTTCTGAAACGTCTGGACGCGGCGACGGGAGAATACGAAGTTGGACGAGGCGCGCGGGTAAATACAATCTCCGCGCGATGACTCAGGCTTTGGTATCTCGGATTTTAGGCGTAACGCATGCTCGATGACTCGTTTCGTGTTAATCTCCGGAATGGTGGAATTTACGGATGCCTTATCCACGGGTGGTTGCGCTTAAATGTTTCTCCGCGCCGTTAATCGGACTCTCGTTTGTGCATTAAATCACACCGTAGATAACCTCTTATCCGCCGCAAGCACGAAGAATTCTTTCCATGCGTTCCGTAGTTTGATTAAAGGTTCCCCCGTGAAGTGCCAACAAAGAGATAGGACACGTCGTAAGAACTAAAGGATTTCCATTTCATTCGTGTGGGGAATTTTTCTTATGACGTTCATTTTCGACAATTTACGATCTGGTTTTTTTTTGTAGTTTGAAAATCATGACCTATTTTAAGTTTAATTGTGCAACGAGGATTATCTTAATATGAACATAATAATAATAAATTAAAAACAAACATGCACTAGATACAATAAGATGAAATTGAATTTACGGAAAACTTATCGACCATAGATACGATCTATTCTTTTTAGATTCAGGTAATTTGCGGATAATAATGTTAACAAGTGGTATCGATGTTAGTATCTCAAATCGATAAGTACTATCTTCGGTTTCGACCTTTAAGGATTTCTGATACTCAGCCTTTTAATTAATTGTAACGTTTAATTGGAATCGGTTAATTTATCGATGATTAAGTGCTGAATTACGATGTATCTGTGGAAAGATCTGTGTCCGGCCAAATGCATATGGCGGGCAGCAGTTGTGCACGGTCGCTGTGTAGCGGAATGTGGGTCGCTTCATTTGGGTCATTATAACAATCAAGTTGTTCGAGGTTCGTTGCTCTGGTTTCGCAGGTGCCATGAAAATGTCTCCTCTCATTACCATATTAACCCAAACTGTCGTCATTTTATTGTAAATTGTCAGTTATCGAACGGAACAAATGTTACAATTTCTTCATTATCGACATTCCACGATAATTTGAGTTACCAACTGCTCTATTAGTAACTAGCTTCAATGGCGCGTGGTATTTATTTTCTAGAATCTAGAAATATAATCGCACTTAAATTTCTAAACCAATAATTTTGAAAACTTGAAACACACACTTCAGTGTTAATTAAAAGAAGTGTACATAATTCTATATTTCAGATAGATACGTGTTTGTTTTATACATCGCGTTCTCGAATTAAAACGAGACGCACGCGTCACTGCGTACTTAACCCTTCGAGCCCGATACAAGACAATGTACCGACTAATAAACCTTCGTTAACGGTCGACAGTTTGGCAGTAGATTTCTGTAATTTTTGATCAAATTTTATCGATTGAAAACGTTGTGATAGATATCACACGTATCTTTGGTATATTTTCTGTCAAAGATGGGCAAAATTAACGATATAAACATTTTCAATAACGAATAAAATATGAACAATTTTATACGTGTTATTTCTAGTCATTTATTATTGCGTTAAATTTCATCGATCTCTATTTTCTATGACATAGCTCTTAAAATTTACTAACTATAAATAACTAGCTGAGTCATTTGAGATTGGAAGTCAGGTCATGTTCGAGGGGTTAAGAAGTACAAGGCAGTAGCGTTGGAAATCAGGCCAATGCCCTGCGAAGAAACACGCGTACCCCTTTTCTTAATAATTGCGACCTATTAAGCATAATTACGGTTTGCCGGTCGACAGGAGTACGCATCGGGTATCGCGATGGTTAAACATGAACTTGTGACGTCATAATGTATCATATATCATAGCGTCACGTATTTCGGCATAGCGTGACGGTGCTACCATAGAACGCCTACAATAAAGTTGCAATTTCCCTTGGAACCGGTCTCTCCAGCGTAAGATGTCGTTTCCATCGATAGGTGGCACGGTTGTGCCACTTTGTTAGAGGTATCTAGATCGTAATACCAACTAACCTAACTACGTTAACGAATTTGTTTTGCAGGAAATTGAAAATTGTTACACTAGGGGTCTCACTATCTATTCTAACGGCTAGTAATATTAGTGATTTTGTATATAAGTTACTAAAAGGTTAATATTCGACATAGTTTAAGAAGAAAATACATTTTCCAATGTTTATCAAACTTTATCGACAGGCAGTTGCACTGCATGCTAAACGAAGGGCCATCTGTGCAGACGAGAGGTTATGTGAGGCCCCCGTCGATATGTTGCTACTCGTTCGATGCGTTTAGTATGAAATTTACGATTTCCGGCAAAACCTCGGAAGTAGGTTACGGAGTTGCATTACTTATACAAAACCGTCGATAACAGTTAATCACTCGTTTAAATCCGAATACTTGCTGTGCAGTGTTGACATTCACCGATCAGTGACTTGAATTTTTAACGGTACATATATATTTTCTAGTTCTAGTTCTTGTATGTTACAAAAAACATATAAATTGTGTAAGCTCATATTATCATGATTATCGAAAGGTTAAGTTACCAGTTTAAACACTTGGGCAATTTACTTCTTTACAAATCATTGCTGAAAAAATACGTATTTTTAACGAAACCAATAGTTGTCTTACCAACTTTCTCAATTGCATCCGTGTCACTAACAAGTTAGGTTATATGGATTTATGCTATGTGGACAGTTTTCAATATAAATGTAAGTGCCCCAGTTTAGATTACCGGGTTGCATTTAACCTAAAATTCGGAGGTATTTGGATTTAGTTGCGATTTGTGAACAATAAATCGTATCGTTAGGTGGAATAAGGACGCGTGTCTCCGTTGATTATATTAAATAGAAGTAACGCGGCGGATCGAATTGAATCCGGAAGGAGGAGGGCCTGCCCTCTCCCCTATCCGAAAGGAAGTTTCGTTGCGGCGACTGCGGAATAATCATCGGCCGCGACAGCAGCCACGGGGTTGGCGGCCGTGCGGCGCGACGGCAGGGGGCGAAAAGAGTGACTCATCGTTGAGCCAGGCCAGGCCTCACGAGCTGCAGGTCAGGAGAGGAAGACACTTTTAGCCCACATTTCTTCCTTGCCCCCCTACCCCCTCGCTCATAACGTTCCTTTATTTTTACTCCGGCCGTTTATTCGCGGGATCCCCGTTTCCTCTCTCGCTTCCTCTTTCGTTAAGCTTTTCCTCGTGGCTTTCCTGCTTCGTTCGCTTCAATGATTCCGATCAGACGTTACTAAAAAGCATCCGTTTGCATTCAGTTTCGAAAGAATTTGAAAGAGAATTTCTTTACCATTGTTATGGGCATTCGAAGGAAGAATTCTAGTTACTCGTAACACTAGACTTTCAAACCTTCCACCGGCTTTCTACGTTACTTCTTCGCTCGCGTACCTTAAGGCTGGAAGACTTTCAAGGAACAAGATTCGTAAAGTAGCATCGGTAGGGCTTCGAAAACCGCAAAGAACGCACCTAGAGTGTAAGATTCTAAATTCTTTCGAAGCTTAAGGGCGTGCCAAACGTATTAAATATCCATAGGGCGAGAGGGTTTAAAGATTCTCTTATTTCCACTGCCAACGCCAAACAGTACAGGTTTGAACATTGCACGCGGAAATATGGCGGACCTGCTACGCCGATAGGTTAGGTTTATTAGCTAGTCGTTTTACGAGAAATCGCTGTGTACACAATTCCAGACCGCGATTCCGCTCGGTGGGGAGTCAATCGGTGCATTGTATTCCACAGAGAACACGGAAAGGAAACGGAATGCCTATCCGTCTCGGTCTTCGTTTCCCGTCGTCAACTATATTTGCGGAGCATTTCTTGCGGTCGTCTTTCAAGTTTCGCAAAATCGTGTAAACAGAGAGTTTCTACGAGTGTTTTCGATGAGTCTCGAGCAAAGCAAACAATGGAATTACGGTGGAATACCGCTAACAACAGGTTCGCCGCCATGTTGGTCATCGGTTACCGACATCGAATCTCTCGATGCCTGGTCGGTCACTGCTAACCGACTATAACGTGGATAACAGTCTACGTTTGTTTGATGACGAGTATGACTAATAATTAAACAAGGCATTATTTTTTCACCTGTGTTCAATTTTAGTCTTTATCTAACCTCATTGAATCCCCATCTAGATGCAGTAAATCATTAAAAATTATCGAAAAAATTGATGCTTGAGTTTCGAGCTTAAAGGGTATGTTTACACCGGAAGTTAGATGTTTAGTTTGCATTGTTAACAAGTTACGAAGGAGTTAACACTTGTAACGTGTCCAGTCGACCGGATTTTTCCACAGTCCAGGCAAAAGTTAGGTTAGCAATCAGTAAACAGCACCTGCGCGGTCAGGGTATCGGTGCTTTACCAGTAATTTGATACTTCACGCGACCGGTTCCCACGACCAAAGCGGTTCGAACCGGCCTCGTTAGTCGCCCGGCGTACCTCTAGCTCCCGAAACCGAACCGTTTCTCGTTCTAACGGACACGATCGTCTGTTTGTTTTCCAGGTGGACACAAAGAGTTCCACAGGCGGCACAGGGACCTCTGCGAGGACACGCTTCTCCCAGCGGGCGGAGCTGGCCCGTCGACGGTAGGCGGTTGTCCGAGCCCGGGACCAGGTTGTCCAGTGTTGAGTCTGTCAGGACCGCCGACACCCCAACCCGCGGACATCGACAGTCACCCCGCGTCCCGGGTTTTACCTTTCCTGTACCTTGGCAATGGCAGAGACGCGGCTGATCTGCAACTCCTTCGCGCGTTAGGCGCCACCAGGGTCCTTAACGTTACTTCACAGCTGCCCGGATATCACGAGGAGAGGGGTATTACCTACAGGCAGATCCCTGCCTCGGATTCCGGGCACCAGAACCTCAAACAGTACTTCGAGGAAGCCTTCGACTTCATCGGTGAGTTGTTTGTTCGCGATAGCGACCCTCGACACGTTCGTTGTCCCCAAGATTCGCATACATATTGGTTAAAACAGCTTCGACTCGGTGGCTCTATTGCTTTCCTAGGGATAATAATTCCTGCTTATGGCGACAGTGAACGTGTTATAACTATACTTCGAGAGTATGAAGTTCTCGAGCGGCGGATTCGGGCTCATTCGTTCTCGTTACGATAGAAAACTAACGTATGTGCGAGGGATTGTTCCTCTCGCAAGCGCTTGACCAACTTTCCATTAGTATATATACGTTTCTCGACAGATTCCCAATATACCAGTGTCTAAGGCAGGCTTAGGTTCCTTTTCCTTTTCCATCACTCATCAACAGAACTCCACATATGTAAAAAGTGTATGTCATTAGACATATTACTAATCGTCACTATCAAGTAATTATCTTAACGACAAACATTCCTTATTCCAGATTTCACGAATACCCAAACGAGTACAACTGATTTTCCTGTACTTACACGTGTCGTTCCTGAAAAATAGAATAGTTTCTCGAGAAATGAGTTTTGAGATCTCAGCGTTAACCGGACGGGCTGTAGAGCAGGTTACCGTTAGTCAACCGAGTAGTTGATGAATCGGATGATGAGAGAAGCGTCTGAATAGTTGGCGAGAGGAAACGCGAGACGCGTTTATAATGTACACTGACATTGAACGAACAAGCGTGGTCGATCCATTGACGCTTGCAAACCTGTTGCGCGCGTGATTCGACGAAAATAGGAGGACATATACAGCCATTGGGGTAAATTGGTTTAATTGCATTGACGGTGCGAAGCGTTAGGAGGTTACGGAGGACATTCGCGGAGGCTGCGTTTTTAATTCACCGTGAGAGAGATCGGGAAGAGCGAGCGTGCTCACAAAGAGACACGCGTTGGCCTCTGTCGATGAGTAATTCTTTCGGCTGACTGGGTGTGTCCTCGGGCAATGATCGTCATTGCCGTTTGCGTCTGCGGACGCTCGAAGCTCCTGCGACTCGTTCACGGTTCGTAGTTCGAAGGTATCGTTGGTGGAACAAATATAGCAATCCACTTAAGCTAGTTTCAAAGTGGTCTATTGTGGACACAAATCGTAGTTTATTGACTATTCTTTACTGACTATGAGGATCTTCTAAAAGATTTTGTATAAACAAAATTTCGGGGCGGTTTTTAATAATCCCTTGCAATTAAGGACACTAACATCTTAACTGTACTTTTTACAAGATCGATATATTCGTTCTATCAAGTGTATAGAAATGGTTGTCTAGCAGACGAGATCTAGGTAGCGGTCTTCGTCTAGGCTGTACCAAACGCAACAACTTCCTAACGGCCCCGATTTAAGGCGTCCCTTTTATTTCCCCTCATGGAAACCAAGGACTCGATCCTTTGTGACTCGCGGCGGTTAAACTTTCCATCCCGTCTGGAGCTTGTTGCGAGGTATAAAAAGAGTTCCCATGTGTGGCGATGGTGTGTTCACTTGTTATCAAGAAGATTACCTGGGGTACACATCGATGGATGTAGACTGGGAACTTAAGATTAAATATTGTTTAATCTCAAAATAGTAGCGAGGCGCAGTCTAAGATTCTTCGATTCAATTGCTCCTTGACACAGGAACTAGGATTTTTTGTACCCTATCTTAGACAAAAACGTTACAACTTCTGAAATATGTTAGCTCGTTCTAGTTTCTTGACATCAAGTATATCCTATTTGCAAGAGGAGGAATTCAATAAAACATGGGATTACAGGTCTTGTTCAAACGTATATTCATCCTGACCATAGGTCGTCTTTGTAAATTCTTATTAAAATTGGGTCCTACCCTAAAACTGGCATCTTGGTCGCCTGTTTTGCATACATGCCAAAACGTTGGCTACCAGTTTCCTGCGCAGAACAGCTGAACGCAAGACCTTGAGGGGTGAAGTCAGCGTTGCTTTGTTTGGCCACAAGAGACGTCTTAACGGTCAACGCTCCAAGGTGCCCTTCGTTTCACGCAACAGTCCCTACGGTGTTGGGACGGTTGGCCAGGTACAGCATTCCACCAGTTGCACATTCGGTAGGGCTCTCCCCGGTCGCGCGTAGCCGTGCATGCACGCATGAGCACACACGTAAACGATGCTCGTTCGCGTTACGCACACGTCCCCGCGTGGGTACAGAATGCGGTGCAATAAACACACGACTGACACGGACGAAGAGAGGCAGACCCAGGCACTGGGGCAACGCGAAGAAGGGGATTCACGGGTGTGCATTCGCTGGTTCGCTCGCGCGCGTGACTCATGGTTTCATGAATGGAAGCCTTTCGTCTTCTAGTCCTCGCGCGGTGAATGGTCCACCGGAAACGGCTGGTTACACCCTGTTTCCGTTACACCAAACTGCGTCGTGCAACGCCACCGACGAGGGAAAAAACGGGCGAACGTTGCGTCGACGCGCGGCATCCGTGGATCTGCGCAGGAACACCGGGCAGCTGTGCCCCGAACCCCATTAGCCTACTGTCTTCGACGAGCTTTCACTGAGACAGGGAAATGTGCAATTATGTTGTGTGGTAGAGAGTATTCCTAAGATATTCTTGTAGAAGGTATACAGTGCTGTGAATAATTATTAGCTCAATATTTTCCATAACATTGAAACAAAAATTTACCAGTTGCTCTTATGAGTCGTTTTTTAATCCTTATTGACCTACTGTTTTGGGACGAATAGCTTGCACTAAGGCAAAGGAATATTCATTGCACTTGTATGCTATATTAAGGAGTAATCAGGAGATACTTTTATAGCAGTTACTAAATATTATGTAAATATTCAATTGAATTTATAAGTATTAGGCTTGCTGGCTTAAATGAGAAAGTTTTGTATGCACAGGGGAAACATTCGTTGCAATTATGTACCTTATGTTAGGGAGTATTCAGAGAATACCTTTGCCTAGTTACTAAATGAAGTAGTCTTAGAGAATATGTATGTTTGTTTCGTACGTACAAATGCCTTTGTTCGTGGCGACTCGTTATGAGAGTCGTTTACGAACCCCGGGGTTAAAAGCTCAGCTTGACCAACCCGTTTGATAAATATCAGTCCAATTCCAACGTTTGATCGTACACAATTGCGCAGCGAGTCGTAATAGCTTCACGTGTTCCGAGAACATGAATCTCCCGCTTTAATTTTAACTTTCCAAAGAACCACGGAGCCTCCGGGGGAGAAAACAAACAGCGTCGAGGCAACAAGTATGCCCGATTTCCCGGAACTCGATATCATTTTCAGGATCGCGACAGGTGTCGCAGCTTTTCGTCATTGTGTACACATGTGCCTTCTGTTACCAAAATATATCACTGCGGCACCCTGCCCAGCCACTTCTCGTTACTCTCTCCCACTATGAGTCACACCCTCTCCCACTTTTTTTCGATAGTATCATTTTTTCACTTTTTCTCCCTAAATAGTAATTTTCTATTTTAGACTTTTATTTCTATCACAGATTTATGGGTATGTACCTACTTCTACCAGAGGAATCAAAATGATTTATAACGTATAAGTTCTTAAATTTACTTTTAAAGTTTACCTAAATTCTGTGGTGTATCTAGCCACACTAGTTACATAGCGTTAATCCGTTTTCTCGTGTTTTCCTCGTTCGTTTCGTCTTTAATGATCTCCGTATCCCCTCCCTGCATTTTCCCTCACCCTTTCGTTCTCCCCTTTTGGTTTCTCTCTCCCCAATTTTTCCCGTTTCTTCCTGGCCATTCGTCAGTCATGACTCATAGCAGATGCCGGCTCGCAAAGTCTATACGAGCAATCCTCGCACGCACGACGCTCAGCTAGTGCGTTACGGGTGTCATTTAGGGGCTAATGTACCACCCCATATCGCTTCGGCCAACGCTTACCTAAACTACTTCGATTACGCGACCCTCGATACATGGGTTAGATAAGATTCGTCTCGCTTCCAATCTCCGTTTAGCGATTTATTAACGATTAATCGACACTTCGGGCAATGGGTCAGGAATACTTTCCAATGTCAAAGGTCGTTCTCCCCATTCAAACTCAGGGTACATTTTCCATTCTGGCAATCGCTGTCGTTGGAACTAAAATATTATTTGTTTTATCGTCGTGGCGTAATGGTTGAACTCAAGATCGATCTAATAGCATGACCCCATCAATTTTAATACATTTATTATATATATTGTGTGGGAGGATTTCATCATATTATCACTCTGCGTCATTGTGGCCTAATTATAGAGAATATAAATAATTATTAGAATGAAAACAGTCAGAAAGCTGTCTTTATCAAAATTTTGTTGGGATGTCAACAATAAAAAACAATGCAATTAAGCCTTTTAACTTACTCAACTAATTCATGATTTCATTTGGAATCAAGCTTCATTCCTATTCCATTATATTTGCCTTATAAAAACTAATTTTTATCGGAATTGCGTACGTAACGTTGAAAGATAGTTGGCGAGAATTAGGGACCAAAATTGCTCACGAACCCTATGTTGTTCTTTCGAAACCTAACCTCGCAGGAATTCTTCCGCAAAAAACAGCGATTGGAGAATTTTTTCGCGCGGACAGTCGTCGTCGCCGCGTGTGTGTGCACGTGCACTTGCAGCGGCTCTCATGCTCTCTTCAGCACGTAGTAGGACGTTACATAGGATACGGGCGCGCGTCGCCGTGACTCATTGGCGATACGATAGCGTCCCCCATGTTACGTAACCGAATCGCCTGTTTGGGTTACCACGACTGGTTTGTTTGACCGTTTATAACGCGATCTCGGCGTCATCCGAGCGGGTTGCACGGCCGGTCAGAGCGTTGTGTTCGCTCATTCCCGTAAATCGCCTCCTAGAAATTCCGGATGACGTAGACTCTAGACACGCGTCGATGACCCTCATCCCTGAGCCCGTTTCACTCTAACCTATGCGGCTCGAATTTCTTCGAACGGAACGGGTTCCTTCGAGCTCGATCCCAACTTCGCGGAATTCTATTTTGCACTCTTCTTTCGCTCCTAATTTTTTAACGAGTACGATTCTCTGAATTCGTTTCAGCAGATGATACTTAATCTCTTCGGTACCCAATTAATAAGTGAGAAAGCCTGTTGATCAAACCACAACATAACCTCTATTATGTAATTTATAAGATACAGAAACGTGCATCTATAAGTTTTCACATTTTATCGTCTCAGACACCATCTTGTAGTGCGAAGGGATGCGAGACGGACTAACGGGGTAGCCAAACGTTATGTAGTAGCTACGCACTGACCTTGACCAAACAATATTTTCCGCCTCGAGAACTCCCGTTACCCTCGTGTAATAATTCTTTTGCTTTGTTCCTCGTAATAACAAAGAAACTTGTTTGCTTTGCAGAGGAAGCTCGAAAAGCCGGAAGCAGCGTGTTGGTGCACTGTCAGGCGGGAGTGTCGCGCAGCGCGACGATCGCAATTGCGTACATAATGCGGCACAAGGGTCTGTCCATGGTGGAGGCGTACAAGCTGGTGAAAAACGCGCGACCGATCATCAGTCCGAACCTAAACTTCATGGGCCAGCTACTGGAGCTAGAACAGGGCCTGAGGGCGTCGGGCGGCGTGGCTCCGGGGCCCGAGGAGCCTAAAAGTTGTCATCAGTGTCGCTGGTCGCATCAACAGAACAGCGAAGAAGTCACGTCCGGGTGCAGCGTGTGAGGACAGCATCCGGATACGTTGGGCCCCGGTTGTCGTCGTGCCCTGGGCCCGCCAGGAGAAAACTACTCTACACATATCCTGCATATCCGCGCGGATCGAACTCGTTCTCCCTGTTTCTCCCGCGGAAGAAGAACTCGGATTACCTTGCTACACGTGCCTTGGCGATCGCCCCCAGATACGGGAAAGGCTGATTTCACAGAGACAGTTTATTTCTTATTCACCGGATAACTTATTTGAGTGGAAGGGAAGATGAGAGAGAGAGAGAGAGCACATCGTTGACCGGCGGGACAGCTCGAAGGATTGGGGGGATAAATGGCGCGCGACGTCCATCTTGCGGAGGAAAGGTGAAGCTACCTAGCGCGCCACCATGCTGTTCCCGTGCAGGCAATGCGTACGCGCCACACGTCGCGAATTATTTATTTCGTCGGAGAGAGAGAGACTTGGTGCAATCGTCGTAAAATGGTGTACTTACGCGACAGTGTTCCGCAGGATCTTGGTACGAAAGACCGAGACACGCGTATTTTTCCTTCTCGAAAAAAGTAACCTCTAATTCATTCTCGTCGGGGGTTAGCGAGAACAATCGAATTCACGATGCGTTCGTTGTCTTCTCTTTCGGAAAGGTTACCACGCGCGAAAACGTTTCGAAAGACAATTTTATTCGTTTCAAACCCCGTTTCGTTTTGCTTTTATTCGTATATTTTTTTATTCACCCACGATCGAAAAAGATCTAACCCCGTTACGAAGAATCTTAGATGTACCTTGTCAGGGACACTGCTTGGAAACGCTGTTGCGCACGAAGATGACACGAGTCCTTTGTGTATGTTCGAAATGACTGCACCCCGGGTATAGCCAGTTTGCCATCAGAAGACGCGTGTACGTGGAATGGAAAACGGTTGAATGTATGTCAATTGAGATCAATAATACCTATGTTTGCGTTTTTTGCCTTTGCCTATTTGTATCTGTATTCGTATATTATATTACTTGATAGCGAAGTGGTTTATATTTGATAAATAATATATCGTTAACCGGAATTTAACTTAACCACGAACGCTCCGTAGCATTTAAGGATCTGGTTGAGATCCAACCATCGTGATCTAGTCGTTTGTTGGGATGTAATGTTTACTGTAAGGTGCGAAAGAGAGAGTAAATGCCCCCGCCAATTTAATTTAGACTATACAACGTCGTCGACAACTCGAGGGACAACGGTTACGATTTTAAACGAATACACGATGCCAAAACAACAATTTTTAGTTTCGAATTCGACGAGTCTCGGGGCTTCGGGCGAAGTTCGACACAACGACCAAATTATTATCTATCGCCGATTTTGAAACGTGCGCGGGAAATTAATTAGATCGTCCCGATCAATGTACGTGCATCGAAGTCAAACAATTCCACGTGAGAGATCCAAGGCGCCTTCGTGCTGCTTGTTTTAAGTGCTCGGTCACGTGTTGCGCGATACAGATGCGCGAACGAGATATCTAACCTCGTTGTTACGTTTATCTCAAGTTTTATTTACTCTGCAAATTGCTTTGTACCATTCTATTGCAATCTTACGTTGTAAATCTGAACGATTATAAAACTAAAACGAATGTAACATATTTTATCTATGTTGCACATCACGCGATCGACGAAGGAGAAACTTTCTTTTGTCACCAAAGTCTTCGCGCTTGCGAATTGTTTGAGATGTTTGCACAAACGATTCAACGGGATTGTGCCACGCGCAGGAAGATTTTCTCGGCTTAGAACTTGGCCTGCGTTGGATGTTACGTCAAATAGAATTAAAAAACAAACGCTTTTTAACCAAGTAAATATAATTTTTTTCTCGCTTAATTTCGTATATAAGATGTGTTTGAATTTGGACCAAAGACCTTTTTCCTCGTGTGGCACGATTCCACCCGAGTATTTATATTCGAACGCGTTGCAATGCAGTTTCCGATCGTCTTTAAAAATAAATACGCAGCATTGTAATCGCTTTTATTTTAATCGACAAGTTAACCTCGTTAATTCACGCGAACGACGGCCACGAAATAGAGTCGATCGTGGCGCGCGGAAAGAGAAAAACAAAATGGAGAATCCAATTCGATCGTTGAAATACCTCGAGCAACGGCTTGTACACAGGGGATGTTGATTGAAAAAAAAAAATGTAACACGTGCGAATACTGTTATGACACGACAATCGCCGCTGTTAATCAAACCGAGCAGCTGTTCAAAAAAAAAAAATGTCGCTTTTAACCGATATGCCTTTCTACATTAGAGACTCAACTGTTGACAATAAAAGCTCGACAAGCGAGGAAGAGAGAGCTGTTGTGCGTGAAGATAAAACGAGTAATAATAGCATACGAGACAGAGCAAGTTCCTTTAAATTCTCTAATTCTCTCGAGAAACAAAAAGAAAACGGTACATATCAAAGAGACATCGCCTTTATTTTCCCTCTTTTATGGATCGCGGAGAAGTCGCGTTCGCGGATAGATGGAAGCGAGGCTCGAAGTATCCTGCTCGCCGCCCGCGGCGTCGCGACGTCTCCGTAGACATTGTAAAAAGTGTAGTGAATAGCGTTGTAAATATATATAATGTCGCAGATCGAAGACACTGGCGATCACGAATAGTATCGCGGAAAAGAAGAGACCGATTGGTAGCACCATAATTAAAAACAAAGAGAGAGAGAACGAGAGAGCCACACGAGCGCGTAGTACCTGTTGCGTCGTGAGAATGTATATGACGTGTATGTAGCGTTTACTGGATTGTGGGAGATCTTTAACAATAAAATTATACATGTGGACCTGCGATAAATAGTCGTTGCAGTAGCGATAACTGGCTGTTATGACGTGATTTTGTGACTAGAGCTGACAAAGTAAAGCCTTAAAACGGGTAAACAGCGAAGGAGTTGTATATTATCGCACGTTGAGAGTTGCCTGAAAAAGATTTACTGTCGAGACGGATTCGACTTGCCGTTCAAGGCCACCGAGGCCTTTCCTCCATCGTGACGTTTAATCACCACGCCCCCTATCGTTGCTCCGATTCGAACATTGCGAAGTCGAACGAAATTTCTACGGATGATATACAATTTTGCGAGGCTGCATTTTGTCTGGTTCTGTTTTGTATCGACTCCTGGATCTTCGCGATTACGATTTGTCGTAAATTGACGTAATCCTTTACTGCTGGTGTCTTTCTGCGTCGGTATGCACATGTTAAGGTTAGTGTACTCTGTAACGGTCGTCGTTTGAAACAGTGCCGTACGATCCAGTGGCGCGCGCACACTAGTTTGGGAGGGAAACTAGAACCAAGCTGACCAACCCGTAGAAACGCTCCTGTACGATCGGATCCTATCGATTTTCATTTTAAATGTACAGTTAAATGTAACGTAACGTATGCATACGCGCGAGGACAAGTATTGTATCATATCAAAATTTATTTAGTTATTTTATGAATAAAAATGTAAATCGCACGCTTTTTGCGGTCGATTCCTTGCGTTTCATGAACTATGGTTTCCCGTTTATCTTTTTTATTTCGTTAAGGGGGTTTCCTTATAACTCGGGTCGAAAAATATTTGGGATTTTATTTTTGAGAAAAATACGCGTTACATGCGACTGAAACTTTCCACGCTAATCTAATATTTTTACAAAGATATTGGCTGAATTTTTTCGTGCAATTTAATATCCCAACACTGCACCGACAATTGACGAACATGATTGCGCTTCATTCAGTAATTAGAAGCGAAAGATATATATTATTTTTTTGCACGAATGTAGAAGAAACTCAGGACCTCAAAAATTTAAAAAATGACTGCACATAGGATGGATAAAACGGGCTTTATTACAAGTTTTTTACCTTATTTTTACATTGTAAGAAAAGTTTTTAACATACTGAGATAGTCCTAATACAAATGAAAACTGTAACAAAAATTTCGAATTAATCGACTACATTCTGAAATTATAATGTTTTTGCTAGTTAAAATTTTGTTTACGATTAGGTTTTGCTACGCATTTGAATTTTAGTAGAATGCAAGAAAAAAAAATAGGCATGAAGAAAATCCCTAAGACACCGGGACAATTATTTCAGCAGTAACGGGTATCGCATAAATTTTAATACACGTAGGAAAAGAAAAGAATCTTTGCGTAGCAGGCAGATTTTGTAACATAAAAGATACGATTGTTAAGAAAATGTTTATTTAGACAGAAAATATCGAATTTCGAATATAATAAAATTTCCAAATTCTCGCGATGTAATCGGGTAAATCTTAGACCGAACAATCCCTTTTATCGATTCGCTTTTTTCATTCCAAAGGAATTGAAATTGATGTAGGAAACCAAGTTCGTAGACAGATGGCGGCTGTAAAATCGTGCACACAGTTAAATAATAAACGGAAACGTGTTCGCAGACTTTTTTTTTCAACTTAATTCATTATTTTCGACCTTATTACTGGAGTAATAAAAACATGATTGTGCATACGATGAAGTACGTAAATACAAATTCGATCTGTTTGCTTTCTCTCGACTCTGCTCGCTTACATGCATAATGCACTTGCACACCTCAGTCTCCTGCTTTCTAAATGTATATGTATGTATGCATCGCTGGAAGTAAATATTAGGTTGCAGCGGTATGTATATATATATTTATATATATAACTAATAGTAGATAGGGGTCAATGCCGAGATTCTGCTTTCTCTTCGTGACGCACCCCTTCGTTACGTTTCGCTCCGTTCACGACTCGAAACGCGAAAAGATGTTCGTTTCTTCTTGATCAAATTAAATGCATCGTGGTACGGAATTGCTTCGTTTGTGCTTTTCTATTTACACAAATCGCATTAAATTTGTGGTCACTGCGCAACAATGCAGTTTGCTTAACCTTACACCAATGCGATGCACGCGGCGAAGCGAAGAACTCCGCGGGTAAAAAACTTACGCAGAACATTTTATAGTCGAGCATTACCGATAGATCCGTTAAAGAGTATAAAACAGACGTTGTTCGATTCGCGTGGATACTCGCCGGCATTCAGAGGGTTTACAATCGCGTCAAGCATAGATTCGCCAATGTTTACACATCTCGTTCGCGCGTCTAATCAACAATGACATAACAAACTGGAGCACCTCTTCTACCGTTAAGTTGTTACATATATGGCGAAAAAACATATTTGCCTCGATTTATCGCACCGAGATTAGATACCCAACAATACGAAGACGCAAAACAATATTTTGTCCTTACCACTGCCAGAGTTGAGCATCGATGAACTAATTTCGTTCGATTAATTGATCGATCAAGCTATGCATTCGAAAAATTTAGTCGACAGAAGTAATCGCGATCACTACTAATCGATTAATGCAGTTAATCGAATCATGACGGGTAGCACACATCGTTAATCGAATTGATAGCTATTATTTCTCAAAAATACTACTTCAAGTGACGTTATTTAAACTGAGAGTAAGTTCTGTCAAATATCACTATTTTCGTATTTTCTAGTTATTATTATTCGCGTATTTCTCTATTAGAAACAATATTATAGAGCATAATTTATCTCAAACGAATTAAATAATTAATATCTACGTCATTTTCCAATGAAGGTTAATCGTTGATACAATCAACGATGAGCCTTAACGAATGATTACTTCGATAAATCGTCTTGAACGATTAACCATTAATTCATTTGTCAATTGCCAGTTATCTGTGACGACTAACGATTGCTTCGATCCTCAATCGTCGCGAACAAATGATCACTAATTCCTTTATAAATCGTGTATGTAAACGATTAACTATAATTGTAGTCAACAAGCATTACTTCGATTAAAATCTGCCCAACACTGGCCCGCTACGTAATAAAATTCGTACAACTAAAGCCCTATAGGTGAAGCGGATAAATTATGATTACCTGTACGCTCGTACGAGATCTATTGCTTGTTACAAAAACATGATACAGAGGAATCGAGAGCGGACTGTAGTATTATTGTGTAACTTACCCTGATTCTCTTGTTGAGTGACTTATCAATTAATCATTTTTCTTCTGTGTGTGTATGTGTTCCTTCTTGTCTTCAAAGTCGCTTCGCTATTTCTCTCTCGACTATTATTAACAAGTAAATTCACGATAAATATAAACTATTGGTATATATATAGCTTCTTAACCCGCTGATTCAATGATTTCTAAAATCGATCGTAGGATTGACACGTAGCGTCGGGTGGTGTCCTCGCAAAAAGGAAAGCTAATTACTGGCCAGAGCCGCCATTGCGCGAATCAACGCTGCATTCTCCTCCCGCAGTCGTTCACGTTCTATAGTCATTTCGTGCTGTTGTTGCAACAGACGAGCCTCGAGTGCCATGATCTTGTGATCTCGATCCTCGAGCAGCGACAATAGCCTCCTGTTCTCTTCTTGCGCTCGTTCGATCAACTAAAATATTAACAAGAATTGCACTCACGGGTAGAGGCGCTTAACTCTTTGGGGCACGCTGGAATTAAAAGTGTCCCACTTTTTTGATGCACCGTAATGCATGGTGGGGCATTTTTAGTCCCACCTCGAAATATTGCAATAACTGCATGCGTATAGGTTTATATTTCGTCTTATTTACGTAAAGCAGTTGGTAATATCTTCAACAAATGTTACAAATCTATTCACTTGTGTTGGCAACATTCAACATGCCAATATAGGTTCATCGATTGTTGCAAGCGGAAGGTTTATTCCGACAATTATTACTATTTTTTTTTTATGTTTTTACATTATGTGATACCTTTCTTAATAAAAATTCTATGCAACATGGGTATATTTTATTATCTGAAATCCTGTGCCGCAAAGAGTTAACGTCATTTTCTTTCTCGTCGATTAAACATTCTAAATTATTAGAGATGAATCTTGTAATATTAAGCTCATGAACGTTCAATGTAGTCGTAACAAGTCTATTCGCAAACAGTCTGTGATTATTTTATATACGTAGAGATAATGTTAATAATACTTCGTTATGACTACATCAAACGTCTGCGATTAAATATTTCATTGAGAACATACTTCGTGCGGATTGTCTCCCGTGGGCGTAGGCAGTCTTGGTCTATTGCCAGTATTCACAGACGTCTGCGGCTCGTGATTTCCGTGGTCAGATTGATTGACGCTATCTGATTGATTCAGAGAATCAAACTCCTCGTCGTCTGCCTCCAAGTCTGAATGACTAAAATGAAATCGGTATTTTTCGTATATTAGTGAACGTGTGTCGATCCGTCAATCTGGACTGCCTATAAGATCATATTAGGCACGACCCTTAATGTAAACGATCCTAATGTCCGATGACGTCTACGATCTTTTTATTCGTTCCTCGAATGAACTATTCTGTGCTTTAGCGCAATATGAGGCAGTACATGTTACTATGATCGAACGAGAATTACGATTCTTATCGATTCGAGATCGTAGAGTATAAAAGATATAACAAAAGACTTACGTACTTGTTACAATACGCAGGCTCGTATTTAAAAGAATCTACTAGCTCTACCGTACTTCGTACAGGTCGTGCCTAATTGTACTTTATCACGTACAGTAGCACTTACCAACTGTGCCTATTTATACATGACCTGTAGGAAGTACGGTAATGCCTAAAAAGCAGTAGCAGTTTATTACAAATAACTACGAAATTTCACTAATGCTCTATATATATAATATGTATGTAAATTTACTACCGTAGTCAATATTACAGTGTTTTATACCTTTTGTTTCGCCTTTGTGTAAACATTTTTGCTGTCCGTTCCTGAAACACGCGTAGTTTGACATACATACATAATTTCTGTTAGAGAATGATTGACTTTTTGACCGTGTGGACGGTAATAACGAATATAATTATTATATATATATGTATATACGTATATATATATATATAGCACACGAACTTACTTCTAGGAGTTCATGATCAAGGAACTCATTGTGATGTGTGTTGTGTTTAGTTTCAAGACAAGTGCCACTAAGCTCTTCCTCATCTTCTCCTGTACTACCTCCTGTACTCTGCAGAATTAAGTGGCTAACGAAATTACATTGCGGAGTAACCAACGGCGTTGCACACAAAACTTTTTACCAATATCCATAACACTCGTGTAAGAACGCGTTTATCGTTAACGATCGCGAAAAAGCATTTCTAAGTGCAACTCTACTACTTTGTTAGACATTCCGTGTGTGTTGCGATTCTAACATGACTTTCTATAAAAATACATTCGCTCAAGACATTTTTTGTACAGATCGAGAACACCAAAATACATTTGACACGAATTCCACCACTGAAATGTTCATTTCAAATTGACCAGAGTAATCGTTTAAATTATTATTACAATGAATATAAAAAGGAAAAAAAACCTCTAAGTTCCTCATGCAAGATACAAAGTTGACTAAGATTTTCATATCAAACGAGCATTAATGCAAAAAAAAAAGATCCTTTCTTTAGAATCTGAGAAAGTGCTGCGAAGAGTCGTTAAGATATTGGGACCTTAAGGTGACTGCAAACAGTGACAAACCTCCGTTGATGGCAAATGTACCACTCCCGTACTTCGTCTCTTTTCCCTAAGCTTTCGTCTATCACGTTGCTGCTTCCCCTTGTTTATATGTGTTGGCCTGTGCAAACAGGATACGACACTAAAGACACTAGAACCAGATCCAGAAAGTGTTAGCAAAATATGCAAACTCTATACTGGTTCTACTTAGTAGTGCGAGATACTCGAATTTCGGAAGCGTCATCTTTGGTTACCATGCAACGACAAATGGTTTACTTACCGACCAGTCACTCGTTTGTCCTGCTTTCTCATTATCGGTTTGATTTGCTGGTTCTCATGCTCGGGTGCATTGTTTGAACTTGTATCGCACACTCCTTGAGATTCCTCTACGTTCGGTGCATTCTCTGCAAGCAGAGCAATTTGAATTCCAAGTAACACGTAAAATAAACTATCGAAATAAGAAATAAAAAGGCATGGAATTACTTTGAAAGCCTATGGAAGAGCCATCCCCTGTTCTGGGTGGGCCAATGCGTGCTCGAGCCATTCTGATTCTGGACCTCCTGGATGATAGCTCAAAATCATTGTCAAAGTCCTCTTGGCTGACGGAGCTTGACGCCATGCCGGTTATATCGCTGCAAAACGAAGCTTCCACAGTGAATCGCGTTCGATAGTTACCAAAAATTGTACAAATTGGAGCAAAACAAAGTAAAAAAAGGCTCTTACAAAAAATACCTGGACATCTGAACAAAAGGGTGGGTGATGACGTGCGATACCTGTAGCGGACCAGTACAAAACTTGGAGGCCAAAAAGCGAGTGCTTGATTAGGTATGTCTAAAGGAAAGTAACAAAGCATAAACCGCTTTTAGCTACGAGCAAGTGCGTGCGCAACAGATGATAACACAACTTCGAGAGAAAAGAGAGTAGCAGCAATTCCTAGGCTCTTAGTCACCTGTCGAGGTGAACGGTCTTCACCCAGTTCCACTGCCAATACCGTGACTCACAACCAACCTATGTGCGACTGACAGCTGTCAACCATTGAACATCCATAAACACGTATGGTCCGCAACGATTACATAGTTTAGAGATAGATGGGCATATCGATCGTCCATGAACCTCAGCTAAAGTGCAATACACAATGCATGGTTTTGATGGCGTCGCATCAGAATTTGAAATGCACTGAAAATAACTAGAACGCGTGAAAGTTACTATTGTGACGAATGTCGTTCGAAATAAGAATTTTTTTTAAAACGTGGAGTTGAGCGATACATACTTAATAAATAATAGTTTGATCTTTGGATCGGTGCTTTCTACACATGTGCAACTAAATAAGATTGGTTTAGTATGTCTGCCAACTACCTACTGTTTCTACTTGCGTTGAATTCTAAGTTGTACTCTATTGCACGCGTATACAATGAATTTTCTAAGTTGATTTTCTCGAAAATGAAGTCATTTTTATTAAATGTCATTTATATTTTATTAATAAATATGAGTTACATTTACGAATTGTGAAGTACGTTTAATGGATGCGGTGAAACCATAGGCGAGGTACAACATAGATTGGACGTTCAATGGAACTTCATATCCCATGGTCAGAGATGCCAGATTCAGCACCCGGTGCCCTACTCACACATACCAGATCATGCGTACGTGAGCTCGTAGAGTTTCGGAAAGTCGACAAAGGCAAACTGACGCATGCCCTCTTTCTCGATTATTCCGAAGCTGCCCGAAGCAATTTCGGACCGTCTCGTGAGAGTCGAGACAGAAAGGCTCACACTTCCCTCCTCGCTCTTGGACAACTAATATTCGACCTCCCGTCAACAAGACACCATACAGTGACTGTTATTGACTGCTCCTGATTACTGCTTGCCTCTGCTGGACTTTGCTGACCATCGCTTATATTTCTGACAACCTACAACGATTACTACTGACTTCTGCTAACCTCTGTTGGTCTTCGCTGATCTATGTCAGCATGTGCTTGTCTCTGCTGAACTTTTCTGGCCTCTGCCGAACGCTACTGACCACTGCAGGTATTTCTGATAATGTATAACGATTAATACTTACTACTGCATGCCCCTACAAGTCTCTGCTTGCCTTTGCATGCCTTTGCTAACCTCTGCTGAACACTTCTGACCACCCCTGATGCTTCTGGCATCGTATATAACAATTACTACATGCTACTGTTCGCTCCTGCTGATCTCTGCTTGCCACTGCATACCTCTGCTCGTCTCTGCTGACCGCTGCTGACCACCTCTGATACTTCTGACAACATATAACGCTTACTATTTGCTACTATTCGCCCCTGGTGATCTCTGCTTGCCACTGCTGGCCTTTGCTGACCACCGTATATATTTCTGGCAACGTACAATGATTACTACGACTCCTGCCTTCCTCTGTTGACCTCTGCCAGCGCCTCCTGGCCTAAGCTGGCCTCTGCCAACATCTCCCGACATCAGCTGATCATTGCTGATCACTGCTGACCGTTGCTGACAACTTGTAACATGATATAATATAATATAAAATGTTTATATGTATTAAAGTTTTGTATAATGTAAATCTATGGCAATAAATGATATAATTTCAAAGAATGCTGTGTTCTCATCATTTCTACCTTTCCTTTCCTCTCGAAACCATTCCCTTAGTTATAAGATACCTGCCATCTCTTCCCCTACCATCCCCTCCTGATAACAAAGTCTAAAATGGACATAAAACCGTCAGCACCTGACCTATGGTCAATTAGAGATACTTATTCATTCATTCAGTAAACGTCAGCTCCCATACTAGCTGTCAGAGATAAAAATTTTCAAGTCTAAAATGGACCTGAAACCGTCAGCGCCATAGCTACGGTCGATAGGCAAACGCCAGCTCCGCGTACTAGCTGCCAGAGGCAAAAATTTTCAAAGTTCCCTGGAAAGATTTCAAATATTGCGCCGCTTGCCAGAGGCAGAAATTTTCAAAGTCCCGCGGAAAGATTTCGAATTTGCCGCCGCCTGGGCTTTCTCACAAGTGCTCGCTCGGGCCTTCGTTTCTATATATACACTCGTTAACCCAACTCTAAATGGGCCATTTCATGACATGCCTTCCTAGCAGCAACATCTCCCAGCAGCAGCGGAGCCGGCAGGAGCTGGTCCTCCCCTGGAGGGGAGGGGGGTGGGATTCCGGCCAGGTCTGGCTGGCGGTCTCCCACCCAGTGGGGGGGGGGGGGGTGTCGCTGCAAAATTTTCGAGATGTTCCTTCCCGAAAATTTTCCAAGTTCCACAGCTGGCAGGAGACAACAACAATGGCGGATGGCGACTACCAGGAGAGAGGAGAAGGGGCCAGCGACGATCTTCCAGAAAAATTCTAAGTTCCACGGCTGGCAGGAGACAACAAATACTTGGCAGAAAAATTTCAAAGTCCCACGGCTGACAGGAGACAACAAACACTTGGCGGAAAAATTTCAAAGTCCCACAGCTAGCCAAAGTTCCCGGGAAAGATTTCACAGGGGGGGGCTCTTTAAAATTTTTGCCGAAAAATTCAGGCCGGAATTTTTGCCGCTGCCTGAAACTTCCGAGAAATTTCAGGGATTCCGAGAAGTTTCAGGGTTTCCGAGAAGTTTCAGGGATTCCGAGAATTTCCAGGAATTCTTAGAAATGACGTCATTTCCAGGAATTCGCAGAAATTTTCTGGCGGCGGGAGATTTGAAATCTTTCCGGGGAACTTAGAAAATTTTTAAAGATACAGAGAGTCGATCGAGCGTTTGTGAAGGTCTTATAATTAAGGGAATGATTTGGAGAGGGATTGAAAGGTAAAAAATGATGAAAACACATCGAATTCTTTAAATTTATATCATTTATTGCCACAGATTTACATTATACAAAACTTTAATACATATAAACATATTATATTATATTATATCATGTCACAAGTTGTCAGCAACGGTCAGCAGTGGTCAGCAATGGTCAGCTGACGTCGGAAGATGTTCGCAGAGGCCAGCTTAGGCCAGGAGATGCTGGCAGAGGTCAGCAGAGGCTGCTAGTAGCAAGTAGTAATCGTTATACGTTGTCACAAGTATCAGGAGTGGTCAGCAGCGGTCAGCAGAGACGAGCAGAGGCCAACGGAGGTCAGTAGCGGTCAGCAGAGTCCAGCGGAGGCAGGCAGAAGTCAGTAGTAATTGTTATACGTTGTCAGAAATATAAGCGGTGGTCAGCAGAGGCCAGCAGAGACTGGGAGAGGCTAACAGTAGCCAGTCGTAATCGTTATACGTTGTCAGAAGTAACAGGAGTGGTCAGCAGCGGTCAGCAGAGTCCAGCGGAGGCAGGCAGAAGTCAGTAGTAATCGTTATACGTTGTCAGAAATTCCAGGAGTGGTCAGCAGCGATTAGCAGAGGCTGGGTGAGACTAACAGTAGCCAGTCGTAATCGTTATACGTTGTCAGAAATTCCAGGAGTAGTTAGCAGCGGTCAGCAGAGGCCAGTGGGGATCTGTTGACGGGAGGTCGGATATTAGTTGTTCAAGAGCGAGAAGAGAAGTGTAAGCCTTTCTCTCTCGATTCCCACGAGACGGTCCGAAATTACTTCGGGCAACTTCGGAGAATCGAGAAAGAGGGCATACGTCAGTTTGCCTTTGTCGACTTTCCGAAACTCCACGAGCTCACGTACGCGTGATCTGATATAGTGTGAGAGAGCACCTTCGGTGCCTTTCTGGCATCTCTGAGTAGGCAGTAAAAAAAAAACAAACGATTGTTAACGGTTTGTTGTTTGTTCGAACGAATCTGTATAAATTTATCGTATCAATCAGTATTAGTGAATCTCCAATGCTACATGGTAATAAAGCTATTGGAATTTATTCGTTGTTCACGATTATATTTGTACGAGCGTAATGATTTTGCTATCTTGAAATCACACTGTGCACTATGTACAACTGCAGAATATTATTCGTGCCGCGCGAGGGGAAAGTCACCATCATTGGCTACCCATTCTCCTTCACAGTACATTTCTATTAAACGATGGCAAGTTAAGCATTTCGAAAGTTTATGCTAGATACACAAGTGGTACATCGCTCGTCGTTTCGTCATGCAATCAAAATTATAATAATCACTTTACACACTATGTCGCGTAGCTGTCAAACTGTGGAAGAGTTGGTAAACTTGGTGCTGGTGAATTTCTCCTCGTTCGAATTTGAAGAGACTTGTACATATATGGTGGTTTGTGTAGGTACAAAAATCAATTTGTGAACTAAACAGTGTTTGAGTATTTAATTTTTACAAGTGAAAAACTCCGGTGAATCGTTAGAAGAAATAGACAACTTTTGTGCAAGGTAATTTTTGTGACGATATCATATTTTGGATGTTATATTGTAGCATAGTATAATATTATACTATTTGTCTCTATTATACGATAGAAACATCGTAATATACTCATAACATCGACAAATACTACTTTAAATTACTTGACTACTTTATAAAAGTTAAGAATTATATCTATAATTTGTACATTATTTTTTTGTTGCAGAATGTATGACGTCTAAAAAACATATCGGAGAGGGTTTGCCTAAAATGGATGGTGGCGTAACCTGAACCATAATTGATTAATTAATTTATTGTCTGTGTTTGAAATCGCGGACTGTATTGTTGAGAGCGCCAGCCGGATGAAAGGTTCGCGAAAAATGAATATGGTGCAAACATTTTAGACAGGGTCTTAAAGTCATTTATTATAAAACGCAATGCCGTGGTTACAAGAGAGTCGATATTTTAGTTAGAATCGAGCGCGTGAGATCTAAAGGGAATGACGATATTGATCGCCATTTACAGCAGAGATTGAGTTTTGACAAATGATCGTTACTATGCGTTATTCAAACACATAATACCTTTACAATTATATTAATTGGAGACAAAGAACTGAAAGAGTACACTCGATCGAACTTACACGTTAGAACTGACGAGGTCCTGAATCGGCAGGCAGAAAGATCGGTGCGCGCGCATGTCACCTATGTGCAAATCCCCAAATTCAGTTTGAAGCGCATCGCACTGCGAGCTAGCCTGTTCGAGTCGTGGTGCCCAGAGAATGAGCTAATTCTCGAACAGTCTGCAATTTTTGTTTGTGGAATAACCTGAAGTAATTAAAAAGTAATAAAAACATTGTCATAAATATGATACGTTTTTATTCCTAATTATATTTTTCAGAAGACAAACAAAAATTTGTTAACCACTTGCGCTAACATACAAACCGTAGATATGCACATAAGTTCTGTATAGATATATTTTATACGAACGTTTACAATAAAACTCTTTACTTATAATTTTTTATAGTATGATATACTTCAAAACAATGTGGAATACGTAATGTAATAAGACATTTTTTTACATTTCCGGGTAGTTTCGTTGCGTTCTTTATTTACCGTGCAAACTTCGCACATTCTTTCTGGTCTTTCAGGAAAATGTCCTCAATTATAGTTGAATGGTATTATTAACTTCGCTTTTCATTTTGGAACATGGATACACATATTACGTACTAAGAATTAATGAAATTATTTTATTATTCATACTGCCTTGTAAATTAGATTAAATATAACAAATAGAGAAAACTGAGAGCACTTTGCAATAAATACACATGCAAAGCTGCAAAGTATTGTTTACGAACAACAAAGTCACTCGATATACGTCATATTCTCACTTTTGAAACATATGACGCGTGCAACACGTCGTTCCAGCGCAAGGGGTTAAATTAAATTCGCACTTTTCCTAGTTTACTTTCTTTTAAGCACGATGCATTGTATGCATATGTGCATGCGTTCGTTCACACATTTACACATTTTTAGTTAGCATAAATTTGGTAGGAGGCGTTGCAAACTTGGCTTGAACTTATAACACGTGAGATTAAGCCTCCTGCTGCGGAACTGCAGCACCAACGTGAAATTTCTTATCCGACTGTATATCGTGACAGACGCCTGCGAATAAGGCAGTGTACTATGTCGGTCTGAGAGCTCCTCGAGAGGAGCAAATTGCAGTCGGATTGAGCGAGTAATTGTCATTCGTTAAATAATCGTCGTGTAACCATACGAGCCCTTGATATCGTCACGTCAACGCGTTTGAGTGTTGATTCTTATTTCTATCGAAGAATTACATAATGTATGTGCATGAGTCACAGAGTGTATAAGGGGGGGACGTATAAACGTCAAAATCGTGCTGTTACGATTTTCTTGCAGTCTAGGTACGATAAACAAATACTGATCCGTCCAGTTCTTTGTTCGATCTTAATTAGATCTTCCGCGAACGATATCAATCGCAGTTGAATGACATCAGATCGCTTAAACGTATATAATACAATCATCAAGATTCTGCGCTCAATGTCGGTCGTGCAATGTGCTGCCATTAGAACTTTTCCAACGAGTACGTTCTCGTGTTAAACCTCGTAAGATTTATTAAAGAACTTTGGGAACGGTACAAAAATATCACTGTTGCTTGTTCCATTGAGCAATTGGTTTTACAGTAACGATTGCGTTCGATGGTATTGTTTGAAATTTTTGCAATTCATGACTATAAAAGGAATGACAAATTTGGTAAAGCAAATTTCTCAAGGTTAAATGACTAAGAAAAATGCAATAGTGACAAATGTTTGCCCACGTAATCCTGAGTAGTTTTTCCCCTTTTGTGTTGTACGTTTCTCGCAATAAATTGACACCGAGTAAAACGTTTTATCGTCGATACCGGAAACCAACATTTTGGTAACGTTCAAAGTACACGATCGAAGTATCATAACTTTTAAGTACCTTATTTTCCCTGTCTGTTTATAATTATAATTTATTATTTCGGTAGTGTATTGCATATTGCACAGCCTCTTTTTCCTGTCATTTCAGCTTGGATCCATACAAGGGATTGCAAACTGTAGTTGCAATGAGCAGGGATCGCTATGTTATTTTACGGTGAATAGAGAAAGTACCTCTGAGAAATGGCAATTTTCAGACTGAAAATACTGAAGCACAGGTGCACAATTTTATAGTTGTGGAAGCATCATCATTGTATTTTAGTGTTCAAACCAGGTATTTGTTACTCGAACAAAGTAGTTGTTCGTATATTGCACTTATTTGCAAGAAATGCCAGCACCTCCACCTATCACAAGTTTGCCAGAGGCACCTATGTGTGAAAAAACAGAAGTAAGCGATGCGGATTCTCTGCCTCCATGGGCCAAAATTACCCTTACATCCGCAGAGGCAGAAATTGAGAAGCTGATATCACGAAACGAGTTGAAGGATGCCGAAGTAACATATTTTTGTCAAGTTGAACCAATTTTGCAAGATGGACCGCAGTGAGTTTAATTTCATATTAATACCGGATGCGAAGCCGTACATAGAAAGAATATGTTGCTATATATCTTTTGACAGGTGTGGTTTGGTAGCACTTGCTATGGCATCCCAGGAATACACAAAGCCAGTTTCAGTGGGTCAACTCCTAGCAGAGGCACGTGTAAGAGGTTTCACGCAACATGGAGAAGTATACAGTGTCGACTTCATGGGCACGCTGGCGGCTGAATATTTACCTGACCATAGACCAGATATTTTAGTAGATTTGCAACAATGCCCAGACACACTGACACATGCTTTAGCTCATGGAGCAATGGTACTAATTCCATACGATTCTGATTTCAACCACGCTCCATGCTTAAAAAGAGGCCATAAAGCCCATTGGGCATTACTTGTTGGTCTAATTTCATCCAGGTATATTGAATTTTCAACTGTTTTTATTTCAATTTGAAAAATGATATAACGATTGAGAAAAATACGTTACGTATGTTTCAGACAAGGATATCACGTGCTAGCGCGTCATGGAAAATCGTGTCATTTGGCTTGCTGGCCACTGCGTGATTTAATCGAAAGTAATGGTAATTTGGAAGAAGAAGGGACAGCTAGACATGCAGGGGGGTATGTCATACCAAAGGGAGGAGTCGGTGGTCAGAGAGGTTTACGTGGTAGAGCATTGGCATTACATCCATACATATAAAATCATGTACAACAGTTGTAGGTAATTAATATCACAGTGAAAGACAGAAATTATTACTATGATATTACTGTATCCACATTATGGTATATGGAAATATTCAAGGCGTCACAGTCGCGCATCTGCTACAGAATTTGATTATTTGTAAAATGTGATGCTTCAGGTACCACCTGTTTAAACTGCCGATGCAAATTTAGTCATCGTTCAATGAAGGCTGTCGATCTTTTTCAAAATTTGTTATTAGATGTAATAACAGGCAATATTTCGTTTTTTTCACTCCGATATGCAAATGTAAATAATTATTTCGTATGTTTCACTTACGTGCACGCGAACTGTTTGAAAATCGTTTTTCCGTGTATCGGTTATTAAACTCTTCCTGTGATGCGATACGTGCTAACCGTACGCGTAAATTAGTCCGAAAAATGGGCATATACACGTGCATGAAGAGATAAACGTGAAAAAAAAAAATCTAAAAATATGTGCATAAATACGTATCTAAGTGTACTAGCTAGGAGTTATCGAAATCGTAATTAGCCGGAACAAAAAGATCTAAGTATATTTATTTAGCAAAAAGACCATAAGTTTTCAATATAATTGTAAATCTTGCTTTCCGTTGGCACTATGAAATAAAGACTAAATCTTCTGCAAGTCTCACAATTGCATTTGAGGCGGTATAACTTAATGTTCGAATGCTGTATTAAATTAAGCACATTGCTTTTAAGATGCCTAGAGTGTTAATGGTTATAAAAATTTTAATGATTACCTTATACTATCATGTGGTAGCTATGTTAGTCTTTTTACCGAATATAATGTACAGGTATATAAAAGTAAAAATGATAGATGTTACTATATACTATCAAAGACATTACTAATTTCTTTTTCTTTATAATACGTATTATTACGATATTCTGTCGAATGTCTTGAAAGCAATGTGCTCTCAAAGAAGAAATCTTATCATGTAGATTATGCCTGTTTTACAATTTATTTACTGATATATAAAATACGAGCATAGACATCATTGATATATATTAAAATACGAAACTTGGAGATATCTTATGACTGGCTGGTCTCTCCAGTTATGTGGTATCTTAAGCGTTTTGTATCGAATTCGTCGATAAGACGCATACGGCAAATTCAAAAGAGACGTTATAAATTTGTAGACTTCATTAATGGTTTTGGATCGAATAGGAGAAACCTTTAAAAATAAACTGTACCCAAGTGCCGCAAAGTATGAAGTTCATTTATTAACAAAAAGTCTGAGAAGTATTGTACGCTGTGCCTATTTTTACAAGCTTCTTTGATTTATTGTCGCGCCATAATTAAAATAATTATACTTTATAAGAATATTTATTGGTGCACGTACGTTTTCTTTTTAACTATTTATAAAGATAATCAAAATACATATTTTCTCTGTTGTAATTCTTAAACGTAATGTACGTAGGAATTATATAATGTCTTCTGTTACTTACCACAATACAGTCTTTCCATATAAAAAAAAAGAACATGCACGTAGAAATCAAATGTTTAAGTTTCATTTTGTATTTATACTTCAATTACTATGTTGCTGGAAAAGTTTAAAGGTTTTGTAAGAGTTTTATTGCATTTAATATATGTGTACGTATACATATAGTGATATACAATAATTCTGTTACACCACCTGTGTTTTAAAGTGCAACAGTAGCTAACTGGTACGTGTACCGCGTTACGTTATAAGAGATCGATATGTGATTATTGTTAATTCTTGTTTCTTTATGTACATGCATTTTACTTATTTGTTATCGGTTTTTAGCTTTAAACGTGGCAAATATAAAGAATGTTATAATTTATACATATGTTTGATTATGATTACTTTGTACTACGTATTCTCAATTAGGCCAAATATTCTGTGCAAATAGACTGTATTAGGTGTGGTTGGTGCTATGTTCTGAACTAGTGAGAGAATTGTGCCAATTTTAAAATCGTACATTTTACGATTGAAAGCTCTACAACATTGTTCCCTACTTGTGAATTTAAAAACAGCAAGATTTAAGAGTAATAAAAGAAAAAAATATGTTCTCCGGAGGGACGTCGATATAGATACATCGGGATGCAATAGAATTCTGAAAACTGCGTTACATTTATATTTCAAGCTTACAAACATTAACAACACAGTTCCGTTGTATTTTTTAAATCTTAGCTTCTTCTTATTGTTGCTTTCTTCTCTAAACATACAGTTACCACAGTCTTACTATTTTCTAATTAAAGTATATACTTGTGTCCTGAGATGAATTAACTATTCGTATTAGAGCTCTCGATGTACCCGGTTATCCAAATATATACTATTTACATGAAAGTATATATTATTTTGTCCCAATTACATTACGATTGTTTTATATTTACCCTATGCAAATATACAAGAAATATCATTTCTGTTTTAAATGTATCTAGTAAAATAGTTTTTACAGAGTAAATAGAAGATAATCGTAGCGTTTATTATAATCAAGTTGAAATTACGTGTAATCTCGCATAAAAGGAATAAATCTGAATAATCGTAACAGTACTAGCCGGGTACCAAGAGCTTTAATTCGTATCTGTAAATATAAATCTCATAAAACAACGATTCACGCTTCCTTAGATCCTATTACATCGCGAAAAAACGTTCAAAGTCAAATCATTATACTAACGAGTATTACGAATATATTTCTATGGAATGAAACTACAAAACTTATTTTGCCGTCTTACGTATTGTATTCTGCACGACAAAAAAAAACATTGTACAACGATATCGCGTATAGTATAAAACTATTATATACGCCCAGGACACAAGACGTCTATTCTATAGATTAATAACAATGATATCCTGTATTCGAATATTATGTTTAATAATATGTATCACATATAGGTATTTCGTATTTATTATATCAACAATAGGGGAGTTGAATTAAAAAAGGCTAGCTAGTTCACTTATTAGAAATTTATTTCCAGCGTCTTCTCTCTTTCTTTCTCTTTCTCTCTTTTTGCTGAATCGTACGTTCCTGGCCGAAAAAAGAATTATTTAAATTGTTTAAATAATGCGTCATTCGAGACGGTAAATTTATCTTTATGTTTCGGGACGATCAATAAAAGGACCTCGCGATAAACGCCGTCGAACATTTCAAGTTCGAAAACGTCGAATGATTATTTTGAGAAATTCGTTTGGCAAAATATAAGATAAATTATATAAGTTCGTGGAAACTTATTGCCATTAGCCGCGAATTAACATTCGTTGCGAAGTAACGAGGTCCATGATACGTGTTTGCATGTATATAAAATCTTGTATAGTCGGCGACGCGGATTCGTGCCGCGCGAGTAAAAGTCACTAACCGTGATACCAACCAAGCCACATTTCCTTCGATACCAAAGCTGGTGATTTTTCTTTAAGCGACACGAATCCATATCACACGGCCTGCATAGTGTTCCACGTTTCGAGGGAAAATATAAATATATATTGTAAATATTTCAAGATATTTGAAACCGTCAACAATATGTACTCATCGTTTTACGTACATATCAAATTATTTTAATAAATTACATATCTCTTGTGTTTTGTTTCATTTTCACGTGTGTCGATAATACAAGTTGCACCTTTAAACGGAAACACCTAAATACTTCCATCGCTTGTGAATCTATGAAAACTTTGGATTTTAAAAACTTAGGACAACATAAAATTGTTTGAAAAGGCAAACATACAAATAGAATAAAATATCAACGCTTACATAAAAGCTTGTGTATCTTCTTGAATAAAGTATATACGTTAGTAGAATTGAGTAGTCAATTGAGATTAATTGTAATCATTTAGTTTACTTTTTGATTACTAACTTGTTGATTTGATTTTAATAATTAGTGAGTTAATCGGAATTAAAGTTTCAAAACCTCGATAATTTTATATTTAGAATGACAAGAAGAATCGATCCCTAAACATTCTTTTCAAGTATCTATAAATTATTTAAACATTTAGGTGTTACCATTTGAATAGTACATCCTGCATATTCACACAGCAGATATTTGCGAACAAAACGAGCACATTTTATTTTTGATGCTTCAAGGAAGGGGGAGCAACAAAGAAAAGGATTTGAGCTACAAGGGGTGCACCGGAAGTCCTGTTTGTTTTGGTCGTTTTTCTCGTCTGTCGTCAATTTTCGAAGCAGGGACACACTTTACAGCCCTTTTAATTGAACTCTCTAATATTATTGATAACAAGTTTAATAATATGTACATTTACGGTTAGACGTCGCCGTTTGTAAAGCAGTACAATAAAGACGTCTAAAAACTCGTGAAAATTAAACGCCATCTAATAATCCTTTAGTCGCTGTACCAAAAACACGCGTTCGATATATTAATTACTTCTTTTAATTATTGTAAGCTTTGAGCTTGAGCTTTGTCTGCCCACACGTGTGTTAAAACTTACTATACACTGACGAACAATAGCAAATATTTTTTTTTTTTTTTGTTTTTTCTGTTTTGTTTTGAATACTTGTTCTGTTAAACGTGCTGACGGTCTTTGCGCTGTCTAAAGAAATCTTATGCACGGTGTATCGTGGTATTTGCGATTGAAATACTATCAAGATTCACATTTCGTGTTCCGAGAAAGATATCACAACGAATCGTGATATACGATAATGTTCTTGCTAGCCCGATGTTTGCGGTTAACCTGTTCGTCACCGTGTCGATCGAACCTCGTTCGAATTACAATGCGATCTCATATTTTGACTAGAATCGAGAATCGTTAAATTAAGTCTAAAACGCGCATGGATGGGAGAAGAAATTTCGCGTCGATCAAAGGATGAATACGTTTTGACGTATTAAAAAAAATGTCCTTCCGAGCATTTTATTACTGAACGTTTCGATCAACTTACTTTGGTCTTTCTCGGTAATAAAATGTAATCTTAACCTAGAATACAGTGATGTATCCCAAATTGATATATTTCATTGCCGAGGACCAGAATAAATTGGTCGGAACGTTCCACAACGAAATGCTTGAAATCACATTTTTTCTAACAATTCTTTTATACCAAGCAACAGTTCGAATTGTTAATAAGTTTCGACGATCGACGGGACCGCGAGCACGTGTTACAGATGTCGCTTCTTAATATCCCTTACGTTACTAAGGAAAGTTCTTCGTGTCGTCTTACAAAGCTTATACGCAACTCGACGATGGACAAGTTGACAGATTACACCGCTAACGTTTTTAATCAGCGAACGGAAGAAAAAAAAAACAAGAACAAAAAAGAACGGAATAAATGACCAAGGAACATTACGACATTGTAAAATTGCTTACAGGCTATCGCGCTACCGTGGAAAAAGAAACCAGTTCCGTCAAGTTCAGCTCCGTTGCTGAACGTTCACGAGTCTACGAAACGCTAATTATAGTCATTCGCACATTTTCGGGCGACGGCGCTTACAAATTTGAAAATGTGCTTCACGCGTGAATTATACAGATTCGCGATCGCATCTTCCACTTAAGAAACACCGAAGAGACGTCGTTCCGGTTCATTTTTATCGTGATAGCATGTTTTCCTTATATTTGATTTGGACCAACAAGGCCTGATGTGACCATAAGTGGGAGACGTTATCATCGACGTGAACGGTGACGGAAAAACAACGATATTGTGCAAAACCGCGAAGCAACGCGCGAACACTGTCAGATGCTTCGTTCAAACTGTGGGAGCATGTAATATAAAGGGTGTTGGACCACTTCTAAGAAAAATTTTAATGGGAGATTCTAGGAGCCAAAATAATACGAAAATCAAGAATACCAATTTGTTGATTGAAGCTTCGTTAAAAAGTTATTAACGTTTAAAGTTTCGCCTATAGAACCACTATTGCGCGTGCGCAGCTGTTCGCAGATCGCCATTCTACAGGCGGAACTTTAAACGTTAATAACTTTTTAACGAAGCCTCGATCAACAAATTGGTATTCTCGATTTTCGTCTTATTTTGGCCCCTAGAATCTCCCATTAAAATTTTTCCCGGAGGTGGCCGAACACCCTGTATATGTATATATATACGTATAGAAATATATACATTGTATGGCAGGTTCGATTACTGAAAACGATTCAGCATGCTCGACGAAACAGGTAAATATCGCATGTGCGCTCGTAAGAACGCTCTTTGTTGGCTATCGATGACTCACAAAGCTCGCTATGTTGAAACGCAATCAATTGACTTCAGGGTCACTGGGGGACTCTCATCCCTTCTCGCTAACCTACAGCGCACGTCGTTCGTCTTTCAAACTGGCAAGGAGAGGTTTCCGAGCATAACGACACTTTTTAACTCTTTGGGGCACGCTGGGATTAAAAGTGTCCCGCCATTTTGATGCACCGTAATGCATGGCTGGACATTTTTAGTCCCACCTCGAAATATTGCAATAGTTGCATGTGCATAGGTTTATATTTCGTCTTATTTATGTAAAGCAGTTGGTAATGTCTTCAACAAATGTTGCAAATGTATTCACTTGTGTTGGCAACATTCAACTTGCCAATACAATTAATAAAAATATACCAATTTTGTTTAATTTAAAACGCAATGAAATTTCTATGCAACATGGGTCTATTTTATTATCTGAAATCCTGTGCTGCAAAGAGTTAACACACTGACTGCCAAGTCAATTTCAATAAAGTTTCTTTCTAATTTATATCTTTAATCTAATACCTCTGTTTTGACCAATTTGATCAAAATTTCTGGCATGAGTGGGTGCCTGTCACAAATTGATGTTCCTTTTGCGCCCAGGTTTGAATTTCGGTAGAATTATGCTCAACCGCTTCAGGGACGCATCATTTTATTCGAAACGAACACAAATTCAAACCAATACCGACCCACATTTGTCTGTCATTGAGAAACTTAATTGTGATTTATGGTGTATGGTAATATGCAAAACATATATAGTATATATTTCATAAATTACTATAATAATATTAATATTTCATTTCGTATAAATGAATAAATTTTTTTGTACACATTTAGCATATATGTTAAAAAGCCACAGTTCTATTTAATTGTTTATTCACATTTGTAGTGGTTTTTATTATGTTACAATATTTAGAATAATTTAGAAGCTAAATGTACACATATGTGCCTGTATCCCTGAAGAGATTAAGTCTATATTATAGCACTTTTATTTTATTATACATATCTTACAATTTCCATTTAAACTTTATACAATGAATTTTATGAAAGCTTGAATTATAGTTTAGTAAGACTTTAACTGTCAAGCCATTTTCATAAAAACTGTCTCTGGGAACAGCTTCAGAGTTTTTCGTAATTTATATTTTTATTTTGATCAACTTGACCAAAAGTTCTTGCACTTCTGTATAATTTATATTTACATATATCATTAGTTTTAGTGTTTTTAATCCTATCACTGTACAAACGCTCGTTCAAAAGTGATCATAACACTTGGGAAGCTCTCCTTCTGAAATGTAAGTTGACATGACTTAAAAAGTAGGTGTAATTGACGTGATTCACGATGAGAGGAGTGACCTTGAGCGATCAATCGAGTTCGATTCAAGCCTAGCACCATGTATCCTATTTTAGTTCATTCAAGAATCAACAGCTCCTAAAATATTAAATCACATTGGGGATAGTTAGTCGAGTTTGCAAACAGTCTATGATACTTTTTGTCTTTGTCGGTAAAAATAATCGATATACACATATTTGGAATTTATACATAATAATTTCCTGAACCATATAATACATTATTTTTATCTAAACAACTACTTTTATTTTATTTCATAGAAAACTTGCATAAAACTTTATTTTACTTTATTCGATAAATCTAATATATTTACGATGCAGTCGTTCGAACAGTTTTTCACAAACATATTTTTACAAGTAATGGATATTTGTTTATAAATTTTCTAATATTCGAGACGTCAAAATAAACATTATTCGAATACGAGAATTTTTAATATCGAAGACGTACGATAATTTAAAATGTTTTCGACCATATAATCGATCATCATGTTTTTTAAAATTTTCGTACGTCTTTGACGATGATATTGAAGATTCTCGTGCTTGAATAATCATTACTTTTATGTTTTAAAATTTCACTCATTTATTAAATATTCTTTGTAACTTTTCCGACTACACACTTTTGTTATAAGTGTATTCTTATTAACATTGTAATTATAATTTTAAATTCGTATCATTTTTGCTTATAAAGACCCACAAGTTACGATCAAAAACTATTATAAATTGTTTGAAAATTCGAATAACCGTGCAATGCAATTTAATTATAACGCAAAAAACGACTCCTCTAATTTTTATTTTTAAAAGTATTACGTAGATCGTTTAAAGTGAAGTCATTTAAGTGGATCTACGAATCGTTTTTGTATGTTTCATCGTTTGAATGATTGTTCATCTTTAACGCAATCTTACAGGCCAACAAAATAAATTTACGAGCGTTAATGCGATCGGACGCCACGACGTCGCGCTGCCTTTTGCTAGCTTTAAGTCTCAGCTGTTAAAAATGTAAAATGTAGGACTATGATTGCAGTTCAATACTCGTTAAGAACTAATTGCGGACTAGCAAAGAATGGGGGGAGTGTGTGTGTATATATATATAATATGTGTACTTGTGTAGAGGGGATTTACAAGGAAAGATTTCACTGCTGGTTTTACTTTGGCAAAAAGCAATCGCCACCAATGGATTGGGCGTTATTATCGCACTTCGTTACAGAATGCCGTCCTAAAGTCTTTTCTCAGAATTTGTCCGAACAAATCGAGTAGGCATTTTGCTTTTCTTTTCTTTTTCTTTTGTTTCTCTCTTTCAATTTGGCATTAGGCAGTCAATGCGACAGCTATGTCGCTGAAAACAGTAAAGCCACTGTTCTAATATATATATATTTTTTTTCATTTTTAAGTTTCTCTTCGCTGGGCTAGATCAAAAAAAGGAAGAAGTCAAAAAGTGCGTTACTGCGTCTAAGCTTAGACAAACAGTACGCGTCTCTTGGAGGAATATACATCGACTTGCTCTCGTTCTTTCACTCTTTTTCTAAGCTAAGGACAACATTAACGTTAGTTTCTATTAATTATCATTTTCACATGATATGGTTATCGAGGGACAATGGGGCGAGGGGGGGGGGGGGGGGCGGAGGTTACGCTAACCGAACTGTGACGCGCGGTACGTCGTAGATATTTTTTTGTTTTAACAACAAAAGAGAGAAGTAAAAATAGGAACGCATGTTGAGTGCGCAATGTTTGTCTTTTCATAATCTTACGACGTGTATCCGTTTGACCGATATCGCGTGCATATCGCTTTAAAAACGTACTATACAATCGCTTGGCGTTTCAACATCCGCGTCTTCTCGACGTGTGTTTCCGCGCTTCTTTTTCTAACGACTTAACAATAATCGCGAATGAGTATAGTCTATTGAATGTCCGGGAATAGAATATCGCGTAGTAGGAATAAAGTATTAAATAATAAAATCTGAAAATAGAGTATTTAAACTACAGCAGCCTGGGGGGGCTAAAAGTCTATAAAATGGAATACAAAAAATATGTCGAAATCTTAAACGAGAAAAGGAGTATAATAACTAATGAGCTACGCTTCTTTTTCATCTTTTTTTTTTTCTCTCGGAGATTTGCGTCTTTAACGAAGCTGTGTTTTCAACGTTTCTTTCGAACATCGACAATCCTGCTCGTGCTACTCGGTTATGTTCTGAGCATGGTTTGTGCGCTAAGAGAAATGTTTGCCTGTATCACAGACTCCTTTGACAACGTCGCTCGCGCGCTCCGTGTATGATTAATTACATTAATTAAATAAATACATAATTTAATTAAAAACCTTTCTTCACTCTTGCGATTTAGACAAAGATCTATCTTAGCATATCAGTTCCTGCTATAAAACCATTTTTATGCTTGTCGTTTAAAAAATCCTATATGTACATCGAAGGGCCTTCCGATTCGAGCAATAATTTCATTATCCCTTTTTTTTTTTATAAAATCTTGCGTGACCATTCTTTCGAACAATATGGCTTCGGATGGTGGCATTCCCATAACCAACGAAATCCATTATCGTCGTCTATGTTAATTGTAATACGATATGTTAACCGCCTCTCTACTTTGCAACACGCGCGATGTAACGATTTTGCTACTCGCGTACGTTCGTTAATTTTCCACGCGAGATGATTTCACGTACAATACTGTATACTTGAAAACAGAAATAATAGGCTCGAACAAGGGATCGGAAAAAATGTAATAATAAACAAACTGGCAGCAGTCAGATTACTTGCCTGATTAGCCTCCACTATCGTCCAGTTCGAAGCAGCAAACTGAATCTTGACTGTTTAAATTTGCTCTATGCTGGGTAGTTTCTTTTTTCTTTCTTTTGGATTTGATGGTTATCGGGTTTGCGCATAAGCTAAGCTGATGATCCTAATTGGCAATATCGATGAACACAAATAAACGGCAAAAAATGTAGCCTTTGACGGAAACGAAAGACGTTTACGTTGGGTTGAATGCTTGCTGTTGAGAACTGTACTCCAACAGGGCTATTGGAAACGTCTTGATGTGCGTTTGCCACTGCGCCGACAGTTGGAAGAACTTTACACCGTACCACTCCGTACCGTCGATGCTCACTAAACCAAAAAGTTAAAGTTAGTTCTATAAATGTACGGTACAAGTCGACTAATTATCTGCTTAATGCTTTTAGTCGAGGCGGAAGGTTCACTTAGCGGGCGAAGATTGTGAAATTCATTTCCATGAATCATGTTATGAGATGTAGTCAATAAACTTTGAAAATTTTGATTAAATCGATATACTTAGCGAATTATCGAATATCTTATTTACCTCTTAATGGAATGTTGTGAGTTTTCGCAGAACATATAAGTCGCGTTACACCGTCGACTGTTTGACTCTTTGGCTCGTTTTCCTTTTCTTTTTCTTTCTTCTTGCCCAATCGCATTACTGCAAAGGTAGCAATGTTATGCGAATTACTTGAAAGGCTAACTAAAAAGGAAGTGATACAAGAACATTCGTAAGTTTCGTTCGGTTAAATGGCGACAACAATGTAACGTGCACGCACTTTTCTGTTTCTTTTCTTTAGTGGTATAGTTCATGGACAGGTGATGACCAGGGGTTTCCCCGAATGGCGGAAGTCTTTGAACGTGCAGGGCCCTGAAGGCTTGCCTCAACGTGTTTTTCCCTTTTTCCCCTTGCGTTTGCTTGCTCCAGTAATCGAGCTGCAGCTCGACCGGTTCCCAGCCCTCCCTTGTAGGCTGGCCAACGTTGGGACTGCTGGGTGGTGTTAACCTACCGGGGGGTGGAATAGGTAATCCAGGTGGTGGCAGGGAAGGTGGAGAACCAGACATGGTGATATTGCTTTCCTCCAGATCGACCGAAGCGGACGAACTGCTGTCTGGACACCCTACGCGAACGTCGTTTATGAACGGGATGAATATTTGACTGCTGTCGTCCGTTTCTCTGTAAAAGAAGACGAATATTTTATTAATAATGACTGCAATTCTGCGTAAATAAATAAAAGAATGTGAAGTTTTTGTGTTGCAAGTGGAGAAATGAATGAGGCAGTTAGGTCCATTTATCAACAGTATCCTAGTCAATCCTCGTTATACTACAGATATGTGTGGGGACCGTTCCTCTCGCAAATGCTCGATCGACCTTGCGTTTGCATATACAAGGTGTTCGGCCAACCCTGGGAAAAATTTTAATGGGAGATTCTAGAGGCCAAAATAAGATGAAAATCAAGAATATCAATTTCTTGACTGAGGCTTTGTTGAAAAGTTACTAAAACATTAAATTAAAAAATTTTAAATCATACTGAAAAAATTATTTATGGTTGCAGGGGTCAATTACAATCATTTTTGATGAATACACATACCTCCGAATTCCTACCCACTTTCGAGAAAAAAATTTAAGAAGGTGGACAAATTTTTAGACGAAAAAAAACTTTTTCAAATCGTTCTAAAAAAAATATTTTCGGTTGCAGGGGTCGAATACAATCATTTTTGGTCATTATATATACACCCGAAATCCTACGCATTTTCGAGAAAAAAATTCCTCACCGAAAATCTAATGTGAAGCCAGAAATGCTACCCTGAAATTTCATGCAAATCTTTAAAACGTCATAACTCCCGAACGGATTGGACGATTTTAATGTTTAAAAAAGCAAACTACGCGTATTTTGATGGAGAATATGTACAAATCGCAAAAAGATTCGAAAATTTGGTCCTTGACCCCGCAAAATGAGAAAAACCCTATAAAAATGGTTCAATTTTCTAACAGCCATAACTCCTACAATAGTGAATATATTTCAATGAAACTTTTTTCTGAAGTAGAGCTCATAGATATCTACAAAAAAGTATTAGACAACTTTTCTATGGGGCGTCAAACAAAATTACTAAAAATCAAAAACGAATATTTAAGAAAAATCGACAAGGGGGTAGGTGCCTAAATTTTTCGATCAAAAAAAAAAATTTCAAATCGTTCTGGAAAAATTATTTTCAGTTGCGGGGCTTAATTACAACAATTTTTGGTCAATAGACATACCCCAGAAATCCTACGCACTTTCGAGAAAAAAATTCGAGTAGGTACTGAAATTTTTAGACGAAATTAAAAACTTTAAAGTCATACTAAAAAAATTATATTTAGTTGCAGGGGTCAATTGCAAGCATATTTGGTGAGTAGACATACCCCCGAAATCCTACCCACTTTTGCGAAAAAAATTCAGGAAGGTGGACAAATTTTTCGACAAAATTAAAATTTTTCAAATCATTCTAAAAAAATTATTTTCGGTTGTGGGGGTCAATTACAATCATTTTTGGTCATTACACATACCCCCGAAATCCTACTCAGTTTCGAGAAAAAAATTCCTTACCGAAAATCTAATTTCTGGCCAGAAATGTCTGCCCGAATTTTCATGCGAATCTTTAAAACATCATAACTCCCGAACGGATTGGACGATTTTAATGTTTAAAAAAGCAAACTACGCGTATTTTGATGGAGAATATGTACAAATCGCAAAAATATTCGAAAAGTTGGTCCTTGACCCTGCAAAATGAAAAAAACCCCATAAAAATGGTCCAATTTTCAAATGTCCATAACTCCTACAATAGTGAATATATTTCATTGAAATTTTTTTCTGAAGTAGAGCCCATGGGTACCTACAAAAAAGTATTAGACAACTTTTCTGTAGAGCGTCAATCAAAATTACTAAAAATCAAAAACGAATATTTAAGAAAAATCGACAGGGGGTAGGTGCCTAAATTTTTTGACGGAAAAAAAAATTTCAAATCCTTCTAAAAAAATTATTTTTAGCTAGAGGGGTCAATTACAATCACTTTTTGTCAATACATGTACCCTCGAAATCCTACTCACTTTCTAGATAAAAAATTCGAGAAGGTGTGAAATTTTTCGACGGGAAAAAAAATTTCAAATCGTTTTGGAAAAATTATTTTCGGTTGCGGGGGTCAATTACAAGCATTATTGGTGAATAGACATACCCCCGAAATCCTGCGCATTTTCCAGAAAAAAATTCAGTACGAGCGGAACTTTAAACGTTAATAACTTTTTAACGAAGTCTCCATCAACAAATTGGTATTCTTGATTTTTGTTCTATTGTGATCTCTAGAATCTCCCATTACAATTTTTCCCAGGGGTCGAGCACCCTATATACTGCAAACAGGTGCCTTGTTTATGCCTGCTAGGATGCCTTCTCTTCCATAAGACCCCACAAAATTCACCATTTTGATTTTGGGGTAATAATTCAGTCAATCTCATAATAACTCGACTCATTTTAGGTTTCATAACAGATTAGTACTGTAATAGCAGAAAAGTATTGGACGTTCAAGGCTACTGGAGCTCAATCATCGCCACCATACCGTTTGGTCATCCCCCTCTGCTTCATTTCGTCCTTTCACTCGTCTAGAGGATCAAATTTAAACATACAATATTTCCCAAGTAGAACACGAAAAAGCGTATTGACTTGGAATATAAAAAAAAACAAATGCAGGTGATCTTGAAATCTTCGAAATATCTTCGAATACCTTGAAATTACCAAAACCATTTAATCCTCTACTGTTTCAACGTTATAGCTCGACCCACTTGTGTGGAACACCCCATCACGGGCGGACCTGTTATCTTCACAAAGAAGCATAATCGGACAGGGTGGCGAGGTTTTCTAGGCGAAAATGATTCCAAACACGGCCTCCCCTTTTACTTTGACGAGGGTCAAATTGATTCCGCTTTATCAGTTATATACCGACTGAACACCCTCTTAAGTTTGGCTAAATATAATTCTGAGGAATTCGTTCGACCCTCGATATACCGCGAAGAAAAGGAAACGAGCATGACTGACAGCATCGTTGATTACCTGTACGTAACCATAGCTTCTGCGATTGGCAGCAGCAAGGTAGTGCTAGCGACAGCTAAATACTCCGTGACCCTCGCGGCGCACTCGGTCGAACCGCCTTCTCTTTCCAGCAGCTCTTTCCACTCCTCGCCGAACAGGATCGAGTACTTGGAGTCTATCGAACAGAGATACTTCGACAACGTATTGGAACCCAGAGGCACCGCCAAGAACTTCAGATAATTCTGCCAGTCGGGCGGCCGAAAACTCAACAGGTCCACGTAATGGCGTAGCACCGCGTTTACAAAACTATCGCCACCGGCGATCACCACTTTTATTGGTGCTGGTGGCTTTGCGGAACTGTTGCAACTGGAATTAAAAAGAGTTACACTTATTGGCATGACTCTAGTTAGCATGACCAGTAAGTTGCGTTTTATCTTCTTCGAAAACTTATGCTTAAGTTTAATATAGTTTATATTACTTTATTATTATACTATTGTAGCTTGTGTTATATTAACTTTTTCTGTTTTTTTATTGTTATCTTTGGTCCCTGAAATTTATAGACTTGGTCATAAAAGAGCATATATTTACACCCCCTGTATCTCGCGATCGGAAGGGCGCAATCACGACCATCGCTAGCGTAGTTTAATACAGTTTATATTAGTTATTATAATTTATATTATACTATGCTGGTGGTGGTCATGATTGAGCCTTTCCGATCTCGAGATATGGGGGGAATATAATCACCACCAGCATAGTTTAATAAAATTATATTAACTAATATAAACTATATTAAACTACGCTAGCGATGGTCATGATCGTGCCCTTTTGATTACGAGATTTGTGGGGTGCAAGGAAGGTGTATTTTGGTAGGACTTCCATCGAAAATATGTCCTTTTATAAACAAATCTATACATTTCAGGGACCAAAAATAACAGTTATCACAAAAAATTGCTAAAAAACAACGCGAGTAAAAAATATCTGTGGCGTCGCCTCCCATGTTCGCCACCAGAGGGATTGCGTTCTCACAAGCGCTCGACCGACTCCTCGATTGGCGAGCATGGATTTTTAAACTTGATAATTACACGATAATCGCTACTCACGAGCAGAACTTTCTTTTTATCACTATTAACGGTAGAATTTTTATACTAATAACCAGTCTCGATAACGTGAAACGAATCACAGTGGGGAAAATAGAGTAAAATGGATAACGTTAACATAACTGTTATAATTAAAATGAATTTCCAGAACACACAGAACACAATTTCCGTGGCTTATAATCATTACTTTTTTTTATTTTAATGGTTGAGGCCTCTGATATAAAATCATATTACTCGTATTGTCACATCTATTTTTAGATTGTGGTGGAATATATTTGATGATCTTGTCAAAGGGACCAAAATTTTGCCGCTCGACTATTTTATCTCTTTAGTATGGTAGTCGTTACAGAGACCGAAACGAGACCAAGCGTACCGTTCCTCGTGGACTTTAATAAAATGTATAGATTTGTCTATAAAGGGATATATTTCACAATGGAAATCCTATTCAGATACGACCTTCTTCAATTCCCTATACCCCGTGAAGGGTTCCAGCCACCCAAACCATCCTCATTGTGATCTTTGAGGCACAAGCTTTCAAAGAAAATACGACACGCTTCGCTGGTCATTGACTCAATAACTAAAGCGGTGTCCAATTATTGTAGTCTGTAACGTTATTCAGTATTAAATCACGTCGTCTTTTAACGACGTGTGAAATACAGTAGGAGCCTCGATTAATCGGAGTATGACTTCTCGAGTAGGGAATTATTTGATGTATTAAGGATGCACCTAGTAAATCATTCTATGCGAGCGCTTAATTAATCTCACGTAATTTTATATTTTATTTTTAGAAAGAAAATCCTCAGTAAAATGGATAATGTTCTTGGTAGTGATATCGCCAAAGAAAAAAGTTTTCCATAATCTATAATAACTAAAAGTTTCCTTAAAAATACCTAATCATGTATGTGTTGATGATTGTAAAAGTGATCCGAATAAATAATCTATAAAAATTGAATTTATCAATTGACCAATATTATACTAATATAAAATTTTTAATACAATAAAAATTATTTAATTTACCAAGTATCTCAAAAACCAAGGTTCAATTTGAAGAATTCTTTTATTCTGGAAATTCACGAGCACTATACAGTTTATTTTAAAATTTTAAAATAAATAAATATAACAAAATGAGGTAATAAGATTGATTTAGAAAGTTGTATGTGCTACTTAATTTATATTTTTTAAGCTAGACAAATAAGTATCCCATGATTTGTGATGGGTGACAGTGCAGATGCAGTGAACATTATTTTTTGTTATACACATCGGTATATAATACGGCTGTGGAAACAAAAAATAAAATAGGGATTTGTTTGCAATTGGGAAATTGTATACCAATTTCAAAAAATGGTCCATAAAAAGTAAACCACAGTTGATAATGTAATAGCAATATAGATTGTCTGAAAGTGGTGTGCATCGAAAACGATACGGTGGGCATAAAGGGGTTAAGAGTATCGCTTATCATACCACTTGATTGTGTCTCGAGTATCTCATTACATGCCTCCCATTATTCAGCGTCGACACACACGTATACCTAAGTCAAAGTAGGGGAAAACGCTTGGCACGGGGGAACAACACCAAACGATCTAATTGGCTGAAATTTTAACAGATTTTGCTGAAAAACGGTGCATTTACTACATACATTCTGAACTTTTTATCCTTTTGTAAAACAGGACAGAATAACAAAATCGCGAGATTTTCGCGACGAGAAGATTATTGCAAGATTAATCAAAATATCTAAGAAATCACTGCACGACGTATGGATCTCGAAATTGTATAAATGGAACTCATGCTAACTCCGTACAAACACAAAGAGATATAATTGAACAATCCGTAGGAAGTCTAAAACTATCAGTGTACGTTATTTTATAAAATTTTATAAGCGATAATATTTTCTTCGTGTAATCTTCATTTTGTTATCCCTTTTGTATTACTGCTTTTTGTATTAAAGGGGTTTTCTCGTTGTTAAATGAATAATGATATATTAAGTCCAATTAATCGAGGCTTAACGAGTACGATTTTTAGCAAGACAGAAGAATAATTACAATTTTTGTATTCGCGTGACCAAGCACGTGAACGTGGCACGAACGTCCGCTGGAGAAGCAGTGGTCAGGACTCTCTGGTTCCTTTCTTGAAGTCTTGTGGCGAGCACCGCTCCGCCAGGATCAGATAACGAGACCAACGACACTGCGTCTGGCAAACTGTCATCTGGTAAAACGCGGCTTAATTGCTCGACTAACGCTTTCCTCGGCTGAAACAATGCACCTATTTGTTAATAACACGTCACCGCTGCTGTAAAAGATATACGGGCGAAGCGCTCAAAGAAGAAATCATCTGTTTGCACGCTGAAATTAGAAATTGATATCCTGTAAATTACAGTGCAACAGGTCGATTCGGCGAGAGAATAGGTAAAAATTGAAAATACGATACTACGAAGCGTCGCAAAAATAAAGATTTAATCTATGGGCGATTCTATACGCCTAACACCAGTACACCTTTAAATTTTCAATGTTTCTTTTTATCAATTAGGTCATTCGTGCTCTTTTCGAGGACTTCAAACACCTTCGAAATAGAATGTATCCTGTATTCAGCGATGCTTGGATAACTGCGAGTCATTCTCGATTGGATAAGTGAACGATAGTCATCCCTACTATGAGAGGGGACTCCCTTTGACACGGCACACGAAGCTCAACGTTGAATGGACCGCGTAGTGTAATCTGATCTGGGCTTGAATGTCGGCGAGACAATAGTACACAATGCAAAGATGAAACTTTTTTATTTTTGTTTTTATTTAAATAAAACTTTTACTAATGTATTCGCGAGAGTTTTCTCATTAAAATAAGACCAAATACGATATAATTTGTTTTTAACCTACCTCTACTAGAGTATAAAATCAAGTTAAATACGATTAAATATGCACTCATTAAATACGCAAATATGATGCAAGTTATATCGTGTTTGGTCTTATTTTAATCGAAGAAACTTCACAAATATATTAGTAAAGGTCCCATTAACAAAAAATAAATAAGTTTCATATCGCGTTATTCTTAATTATCCTTCGTTTCAACCATACTTTTATTCTCGCAGTTATCCAGAACTTGCTGTATTCTTTAACTTTCATTTATACAGGATCTTTGACAAGTTTCAGTACAAACTATATTCAATTTGATTAAAAAAAATAAAGTTTCGGTTTGTATTTTAATCAGCCTCGTATTGTACGAGCGATCGGTAACTACCTCAGAGCTATTCAAGTCGGCTGGAGGCTTTAAGTCTACGCTGAGGCTGTGCTTTTTAGACTTATTACTACCCGGTATGCCTCTGTCGCGGGTAAAAAGTCTGCTCCGTCTGTCCGAGCTCTCGGTTTTATTGTGCTGCTCCGATTTCGGCGGGGAGCCCGGCATATAATTCGGGGGATCGTTCGCCTCGTGATCCGTCCAATTTTCTGGATGCGAATCGCTGTCCGCTCTCCGGGAGCTATCGTCGCTTTGTCTATCCACGCCGCGCTCTGCAATGAAATTTCATTACTCTTCGTCGTGGTGCACCATCGATTGCTCGCGCTAACGATCACAAGCTCGAGACCACCATTCTCGTTGTTTGTTTTCAGATATTCGCGTCATTATCAGCGACTTCCTCGCGAATTACCAACGCGAGTAAACGACGGAAGAGAAATGAATTCTAGGCGGGCGGACATTTTGGAGAACATACGTCAGGGACCCATGGGAAGATATACATCTGAAAATTACTCGATGTGTAACATTTATTTCATTTATTGAATTTTATAGTAATGTGTTGGGTAATTTCCTTTTGTATCGTTCACACAGGGTTAAATTAATTAAATTAATAGCTAAGATAGAAAATAAATTAATTTTTTTATTCGTCAATTTTTGAATAGCTTAGTTTTTAAATTTAATATACAAATTTTATTTTTTTTTTAAACACATTGAAACAATAACTGAAAATACAATTTATAATGAGTACAAATATAAATTTAATCAATTTAAAGGTATTATTTGTGGAATAAACAAAATTTTATTGACTGTAGGTCACCAGTGATCACCGTGACAATCAACGCATTAAAGATAAATATTGTGTTGATGCGACATTATTCTATTTGCCATGTTTTGTCAATATTTACTACAAATAAACTATTATTATTTTTTCCACTGAAATTCTACAATTTTAATATTTATAGAGATCTCGAAGTTGTGTAAATGTAATATTTTGCTACAAATAAACTGTTGCTCCAAGATAATTTGTTATGATAAATTTTCTGTTTCTTTTCCTCCCTATGTAATGCTGTACAACCAAAGTAATTTTATGTATAAAAATTATGATCTTTAGAAAGAATGTATTCTATTGAATTTTTCAAATTCCATCGAACAGTTCAGTATGCTAGAGGTGGTCTCGAACTTATGACAGGCGATGCACGCGATAACGGTGTAGTCGATTAAAGGTGGAAACACATTATAATCACGTCGTGAGTTTGTGTGAACGCATGTAGCATTCGAAAATTTGTACATTTGCCGAATACGCGTACGATCGAATGATTTCGCTGGCGCGTCTGTTCATTACTCACTGTTTCTACTTATGTTCAACTCGAAGCCTATTGGACACGAGCTTATACAGTAATGATTCTTAAAATGAACATATAGCATGTTTCGTACAGCGATATTGTTTTTTAAATATCGTCTTTCACGCTTCTCTGGTTCCAAAGAGGATCCCTCCACTTGGAAGGAACAGAAACGTTCAATTTACGAATCACGTCTTCATTTTAAGAATCATTACCATATTTTCAAACTCGATTTTCTTGAAAACGAAGCTTCGTACGAACAAACTTTATTCTTTCTCTTCGACTTATTTTTTCACGAATCATTTTAACATTTACAGAATTTTTAAAAATTTTTTAAAATTGCACGAATCAGAGTCGGGCAAATTTTATTCGCGAATAACGAATAAAAATGTTAAATTTATTCGCAAACTAATTTCCTTTTAAGTTTTATTTGTACACTAACGGGTGTTTCTTAAACATCCAGGCGAAGGAAAACGCGGGCAAGATCGAGTTTACGAACGAATTTAAAAATTCGATTCGATACTTCTCGAATAAAATTTTCCACAGGTTCGAAAGTTCCGTGACACCGTATGCGTTTTAAGAGACGTGACAGGAATGTGCTTCCGCCTTGATACGCAGGACAAGTAAGAACAGTGATAGAAACGCGTCTAACGCGTTCAATCGTACAAATTACTAAGAACACTACACTCTTAATCGACGTAAGGACTCGTTAGATAGAATAGAGAATGTGAACTTACTAAATGTATCACACATCAAGGATACCACGAATCTGCGCGCGAAATACATGGCAAAGGCATTCGTGATCGACAGTCAAGTATATCTTTTATCGGAAGCCTCCCAAACTTGCAATCAATCGTGTCGCATTAATCGTACAGAACGAAAAGTTAGTAACAAAGTAGAGTAGGTATATAAAAGTTTATAGTAAAAAAGAGATACGTACGTACGAGCAGATAGATAGAGACGGAAATAGAGAGGCCAGTGGACAGGTGCGAAGTTCGATTAAATGCTACATACGGAAAGGCGCAAAATAAAGGCAGACAACGGTCCCGTTGGAGCGTTCGAGGGCATTAATCGAAGAGGAAAGAGCGTCCTAACGGATCGACGAAACGTTTAGTTAAGGGAAAAAAAAAATCTTAATTGCGAACGGTTCTCTGTTCGCTGTCGCAGAAACAATGAGAAACAAATGACTACAAGAGATTGGATATGCCATGTGAGAATTTATTTCCACTGTTTGCTAGTTACATTCAGTATTGTTGCGCGCGTTACATCCATCGATCGACCGTATTACTTTAAAAGAGCGATGCAAAAACAACAGAAGCACATCCGACGGATAAAAAGCGACTTAAAAAATGCGAGAAGCGAAAAAATGCCGTGCTTCGATTATCCTTGCACGCGTACGCGTGTCTCTGTCATCGAAGCGTACTTACAACGAAACGGACATCGAATCATAATCGAAAGATCATTGCAAAGAACGGTTCGATCTAGATCTATCGTGAAAACTATTAAGGAATCTGATTACCCGGATTTTTTTCATCGCGAAACACCAAGATTCTGTTGATTAGTCATTCATGCGCTGGAGTTTCCTTTCTCAATCTACAAAATTATATTGGAATGTATCGTTCTTTCGCCTGACTAAACTATTTATAATTAAAGTACCAAAGTGAAGCTTCTAAACGCGAAAGAAGGAATAGCTCGTTTCAAGTATATTTTGGGAAAGCAGTGCTTGAAAATGGCTTTATAGAATCAATTTTACAACTTAATACGTCATATTCTATTTATCTACTCTATATCGTGATTTAGGTATTTTTTAATTTACTACATCTCAGAACTAATATATATCAAGATTATTGACGATGTAAGGGGAATTTTACAGGAGGTTATCACGTTTTTTTTATATTTATTGCTTATGACGTCTTTGAAGAAAGAATTCAAGTTTTGACGATTGTTCATTATTTATCAACGAATAAAAAAATTTTCACGTATACAGGGTGTTCGGCCACCCCTGGGAAAAATTTTAATGGGGGATTCCAGAGGCCAAAATGAGACGAAAAATCAAGAATACCAATTTGTTGATGGAGGCTTCGTTAAAAAGTTATTAACAATTAAATTCAAAAATTTCAAATCGTTCTGGAAAAATTATTTTCGGATGCGGGGGTCAATTACAATCATTTTTTATGAATACACATATCCCCGAAATTCTATCCACTTTCGAGAAAAAAAATCGGGTAGGTGCTGAAATTTTTCGGAGAAAAAAAAATTTTTCAAATCGTTCTGGAAAAATTATTTTCTGTTGCAGAGGTCAATTACAACCATTTTTGGTCATTACACATACCCCCGAAATCCTACGCACTTATGAGAAAAAAATTCCTTATCACAAATATAATTTCTGGCCAGAAATGTTTGCCCGAAATTTCATGCAAATCTTTAAAACATCATAACTCCTGAACGGATTGGACGATTTTAATGTTTAAAAAAGCAAACTACGCGTATTTTGATGGAGAATATATACAAATCGCAAAAATATTCAAAAAGTTGGTCCTTGACCCCGCAAAATGAGAAAAACCCCATAAAAATGGTCCAATTTTCAAACAGCCATAACTCCTACAATAGTGAATATATTTCAATGAAACTTTTTTCTGAAGTAGAGCTCATGGGTACCTACAAAAAAGTATTAGACAACTTTTCTGTAGGGCGTCTATCAAAATTACTAAAAATGAAAAACGAATTTTTAAGTAAAATCGACAGGGGGTAGGTGCCTAAATTTTTCGGCAAAAAAAAAAATTTCAAATCGTTCTAAAAAAATTATATTCAGTTACAGGGGTCAATTGCAATCATTTTTGGTGAATAGACATAACCCCGAAATCCTACCCACTTTCAAGAAAAAAATTCGGGAAGGTGTGAAATTTTTCGAGAAAATTAAAAAATTACAAATCGTTCTAAAAAAATTATTTTCGGTTGCAGGGGTCGATTACAATCATTTTTGGTCATTACACATACCCCCGAAATCTTGCTCTTTTTCGAGAAAAAAATTCAGTACGAGCGGAACTTTAAACGTTAATAACTGTTTAACGAAGCCTTCATCAACAAATTGGTATTCTTGATTTTCGTCTTATGTTGACCTCTAGAATCCCCCATTAAAATTTTTCCCAAGGATGGCCGAACACCCTGTATAACTTAAAATGGCTGTATTCTAGGCATACAAGCTTTTCTGCCCTTCGTTATAATTTTTTTCTTAGTTCTGAGGAGCAGAATATGTTTGTGAATAATTACAGGCGTCAGCTTTTTACTTAATAATAATGATGAACTAATGTTTTAACTACTACATCTATCGATAACTCAGAACACGAACTGCTAAAAATAATAAGCTACATCGTTTCTTTCTTAATAGTTGCAAATTAAAATAAAAAGGACGTACACTTTCAATTCAACGGGTCGACTTCCAAGCACTACTTAAAGACATAATAATAATTTAAAGAGTCGTTTCTTTCGTCCTGCAATTGTTTCCTCGACAACTATTTCAATCATTTCGTTTCAATATAAGCAAATACAGCTGCGTAAATGGAGACTCGATCGAAATAAAAACGTTCTAAGGATAAGTAATCGGCGCGTCATGCTAGATTCACGCAGCCATGCTTGCTCGATGGAAAGCAGAGGGTCCACAAAATCCAGCATATTTATCCTTAAATTCTGATACGATTTCGAGTGTCTTTATTTTCACATACCTGGTGTGGTGTGTCCGACACGGTGTTTCTCTTTAGGTGGCTGACCTGCGCTCTGTTGACCTACGGCTGTCGCGGGAGTGCTTCCGGTCTCCTCGTTGGTTACTACTACCGAATCGTAACATGCAACAATGCAAAGCCAACCCACCAGACTTTCACTTAGTTAAAAAGATCTGAACCCGTATGGGCAACGAAACTTGTTTTATGTTCCTATTTTACTTAGGCGACTAACTTCGTTTCCATTTGATACGATACAACGTGGGCTCTAATGGACGTTACTCGTACGGTGAGAATTACAATAATCGAAACGGAACAACGGGTGATTCGGTTTATTACACGAATATTCAAATTAAAATGCAATCGCTACTTTTGGGATTACGCTTCAACGCACGAAGATCATTCTGAAAGTTTCGATCGCGGTGACTGTTTTACCGATCGTGTTCGAAACTAATATTTTATTCTTTTAAATTACTAAAAAACTGCAGATTTATCTTCGCGACCACAGAATTGTATAAAAATGAAATCTAACATTTCTAATTTTAATTACGAAAATATTTCTTCGAAATGTGTGCGATTGGTAACATCCAGAAAATTGCAAGAAAATTATATTCCAAAGTTTCAGACCGATCCTCGTGACAATCATCAGTTTGAAGGAGAGGCGGCGTGAGGGGGAAACAATATGTAATATTACGTTTTAATAAATAATTGCCTAAGGATGTAGATTCCCAATACGTTGTCGACAGAATTATTTCGTCAACGAAACGGCGGACAAGAGTGCGAAATATGGGTAAAACATAGCATAAGCCAGGGTACATGAGAACAAACATTACTCGTAACAAACAAACGCGATATGGTAGGGACATTCGTTAAGGAAACTGTAATTAAATTGTTTCAATTAATCCTAGAATCGTTCGATTACATTTACTTGTGCAGTGCAAACAACCAAGAACTCATTTATAGTTTCAATAGTTATCCTTAACGTACAGCGTCCGGTTGCGAGACTTTCATCAAATGAAATAAATTCAAATCAAATATGTGTAGATATCAGGCCAAGTAACAAGCTCGTTTATACTCTTCTTACACACACCTTGTGTGCAGATTTATATTTATATACTTAACTAATACAGAAACATTCATTTTAGTACGTGTAATAGCAAAACTACTCAAAACACGAGTAGAATATTATTTGAATCTTATAAGTACAATCTTATTGTACCTAGCCAAACATGTATGGACTCTGGATGAAAAGATCTTGTAATATTAATAATACATCTTTGCATCAAGATTAGATAAAAAAGAGGAAATGAATTTCCAAAATTACAAAAGTAAAACTACACGAGAAATATTAATAAATAATGTTTAAACATTCAAACGAACTTATTACTTGACCTGCTGGAAGGTATCGAAAATTGCAACAGCCATATCATGCTGCATCGCCAAGACGTCAACAGTATGGCCGAATCGTGAACGAAAAACGATGAGTACACTTTCTACAAACGTCGATGAACCCTCTAGTCTCTAATGTTACGTATCTGCTTTATAAAACAGTCGTTATCCAGAGCAAAACTCGATTAGATACAATAATGAGAAAAAAAGTTCTTTCAGATGTGAATTAGCTCTTAAAAATTTGTTGTGACTCACCCACAATCGCCATATTGTGTTTTGCTTCTGCCACAAACTAGTTAACACACTTGTTAATAAGTACGATTTTAGTTAATATTCGTTAATACTGATTTAAATACGAAACATGTACCATAGAATATTATTTTTTAAAAAGATTTAAAATATGTTATCCAGTGGAAAGAAATACTTTCTAAGTAGAAGACGAATGCAATAGAATTTTCTAATTGTCCCTCTGTGAAATACTACTCTACACAATACCATTGGATGGCTTGAGTGCTTAACTCGTTTCTCGTAAATTTTATTAAGCAATCGACTCCGTACAGAAGACAATTGCGACAAGCACAAAGGTTATTCGACTAACCTTACCGAGTTCTCCGGTAATCTACTAAGAATCGCATCGTTTGGAGAACTATCCATTCATTAAATAATATCTTTCGACTCTTTGTAAAAATTGCAATCAATTACTGTGTGGTATTAACCTCTTTATGCCTAAATTAAATGTTGGAGATCTCGTAAAGCATAAAAATTTCAAATTATAGAATAGAACGATCTCCTTTAGGACATAAAAGTGGAATCGAAAATCCCCATACTCGTAAAGAAGGAAACTTCAAGAACGGAATAGCAGAGATACAGCGATGGCGTCAATAGTAGGGTGGTTGGTCAATAATCTGAGGATCGTAACCTCCTGTCTCCCTTTTTCTCGATTCCTACATAAACAATACTGATTACTTTATCTCCAAGGACTCTCTGTGGCATTGTCTATGGAAGACAATCAAATATTTGAAAATCCCATCGAACATAATTAAATCGATTTCATCGGACAATCGGATTGCAGATAATATTAGCCATTTACGAAAATTTAATCCGCTCCAAATCAGACTACGAAAGCCCATATAGCGAGCAGCTTAAGTTCTGTTCGCTCAACAGGATTAACAGTTGCATTAGGAGTGTACGGAACTAGAACTATTACGAGTGTCCTCGCTGAAGAGAACGAAGGACCTTCGGTGTCCCGTACTGCAAAACAAATACGGCAAAAAGCGTTTATCTAAATCCCAAGTTTCTCGTAACAAATAAAGATAATCAACAGCTATATCTCAAAAAGTTCTCAGTCGTTTAAGAACCGTTAGTTGACTCATGAATATTCAATACAAAAAACCTAAGACGTGTACCCACTCTGTAAATTTCGTCATGGTTAAACACATTTTGTTCGAATATCTTACCGAGGCAAACTCAAAATACCAGGAAATCTATAAATCTTGTAAATTAAGCAAATCAAATACGATTGTAGGTTTGCTAGGATAACAAGTAGGCAGTAGAAATGTAAATGTAAAGCGATATAAGGAGGACCAAGTGCTGTCCCTCTGCTAGCAGATTGCTATCGAGTGTGTGGCGTTGCTTCCCATGCTCACCACCAGAGGGATTCGCGTTCTCACAAGCGCTCGACCGACCCCTCGGTTGCTATATGTATATCGTCTTTCCACAAGAAGAAGGCACAGCGTGTTTACATCCCTACTCTTGCTGCAGCCTACTGATTGGTTATCACCGATCTTCGTCACCGTTTTCGATCAATACCTGTGAGTCAGCGGACTGCAACAGGAGTGAGGATGTAAACACGCTGTGCCTTCTTCTCGTGGAAGAATGGTACATTTCTCGATCGACTTCTGAATATCCCAGTCGTGTAAGATAAGGTCTGCTAGAAAACCTTACTGATGAGTCCACTAGCAAGCCCCCCTCCTTTCCTTTTCTGTTCTACGATTCTCTCGACTTCCTACCCGCCGCAAAGTAGCGTCACAAGTGTTTGCCTCCTCACTCTAGTCTACTAACTCCTTATAGAGTAGAAAAATTTCTTCTCGTGATCCATATCGTCCATTCTTGTGACCCAAAACGTGGCCACTAATTAATAACTAAAGCAGATACGTAGCATTTTTGCAATGTAAAATCACAGGTAACTAAAAACGCGTGTGAATTTGTAGAAAATGTGATTTAAACTGCAAATGTACTCTTTACTCTCTAGCAGAAGCGAGTCACGATACCAATACTCTTTGAATACTTAATATACCTGGTGTTCCTTACCGTGTAACTATATAACAGAAGCGATAATTAAACTGATTTTAGGGTCGTGCATCGTTACACTTTTATCACTCGACGTTACACCGTTCACGCGCGTAACTTGTTGCACGAAGCGTTGCGGATACTGTTGTGTATCGCCAACCGAGGACCACGTGTTACAAAGTTCTACGGATACCTAAAACACGTTGACGCTGGCATCGACTTACCGGAATGAGGTGGCGCGAGAAGGGATCGACTAGAGCTGAAAAAAGGTCGCAGAGACGGTTTCGGTGTGCTGCTGATGGACATAGTGTCCAATTCAGGACCGCTGTCCGACAAGTCCTCCAGTTCGTCGAACAACTCCTCGATCTCCATGTCTCCGCCTTCAACAAACCCCAACGTGTACCGTTAACGATTTAATGAAATCGACTGTCGCCTGTTCGAGAAGCGACGGTCAATTACCTGAAAGCTTCTGCCCGATCTCCTCTTGATCCTGATCCAGATCCTCGGAGACCCTAAATCGCCGCTTCAGGAGGGCTATGAACTTTTGCTTTAAGTTTCTTTGCTGTAACATCCAAAACGTTTCTGGTCAATAGACATACCCCCAACATCCTACCCATTTTCTGGAAAAAAATTCGAGGTGTGAAATTTTTCGACGAAAAAAAAATCTCAAATCGTTCTTGAAAAATTATTTTTGGTTGCGAGGGTCAATTACAATCATTTTTGGTCATTAGACATACCCTCGAAATCTTACGCACTTTCGAGAAAAAAATTCGAGTAGGTGTCTACATTTTTCGGTGAAAAAAAAATATTTTAAATCGTTCTGAAAAAATTATTTTTAGCTTTTTGGATCAATTACAATTATTTTTAGTGAATATACATACCCCCGAATTCCTACACACTTTCAAGAAAAAAATTCGTTACCGAAAATCTAATGTGAGGCCAGAAATGTCACGTTGTAAATATTGTACCCATCGTTAAATTATTTTCTAATTTTGGTAACACAATCCTGAGACTTTCCCTTTGCTACAGATACTATATTGTGTTAAACACCTTAGTTTAATATACATGTTTAATGTGCTAAAGGTTGTAAATCTAAGCGTTCGAATACTTTAATTAGTCATTTTATCAAGCATAAAGTATGGTATAATATTTTAATAAATTTGGTTAAGGGTTTTAAGCCGACATGATGCGTTGCGTTTTCAAAGGACCTTATTCAAAAATGGCATGTTATTACGCGTACAGCTTCTAATAAGGTGCTAACATAGCACGTACAGTTGCTAAAGTGTTAATATCCACGGTCGTAAACTGTCGTAGACGAAGTATAATCGCTTCTAGCAGTCACTTGTTTCAGATGATCGCGTTGTAAATGATCATAAATGAGCTCCCGTGTAGTTGGTTCCATTATAAACGGGTTTATTTAAAGACTGTCATAATTACACACATAATTACACACGTTATTTGCAACTAAATACAAAGGTATCGAAAGACACCTTTTGGTAAAAATATTAGGTCAGAATATTTATAAAAATTTGAAAAAATAAATGTCAAAGCTCGAAGTTTGGAATCCACACTGACTTAACACATAATAAAACCGAACCTTACAAGAAATAAAATTACAATCTCTAGGCTTATTAGTGGGTAAACAATTTGAAAATCTCGACGTTTTAACGAAAAGCGTTGAACTGCATTTTAATAAAAAATCAAACAAAAATTGACTATACAATTTGTCAAAGGAAGGGGGGAGAGTCGTCGAAAACGTTTTTCAGAAAATCCCATTATACGTTTAAAATATTGCTTTAAATTCTAGTATAAAACGAACATATGGGACGATCTAATAGCAGATTATGGGACTGATCAGCCAAATACGACTGTGCGCCGCCATTACACAAAGAAAAGCACCATCAAGCAAAGCAGAGAAACGCGCTGGTCCACAGGGTTCGATACATACGTCTAATTCTATGAGTAAAAGAAATGTCTGAAATGTCTTCCACGATCGAATCGAGCCATTCGATACGATGGGGTAGTTTAACAAAGCAGAACTGATTCGTTTCACGCACCCTGGCGTTGGCCGGAATCTTTCCCCGATTCTTCCGCCTGTGCATCTCGAGCGTTGGCTCGCTGTCGCTGCCCTCCGCCTCGCCCTCTGAACTGAATTCCTCCTCTTCGTCGCTGTATTCAGGGCAGAGCCTCTCGTTTGGATCGTTCATCAGTCTTTTGTCCTGGTCTACCGGTTGCGAGCTCAACGCTACAACGCTCACGCGGGCCAACGCGACAGAATGGCCGCCATATTTCTCGGCCTTGTCCGACACCAGCTCGAGTTCCAAGTCCATTTGCTTCTGTAGTACCTGCAAACCGAGAAACGCGAATGACAATGATTAGTAGACTGAGATTTCTGATGACACCGTTGCATTAGGATCATTTTATGCATAGCAGAGACAACGAGCTCGCGATCTTTTCGCATATTCTGCTGTTAACCCTTCGACGAGTGCTCTGAGTCTAACAATTATTTTTATTTTCTCTGTGCCTTTATGTAGAACAAAGGATGCATTTTATCAGATCGATTCGTAAATTAACTTCTGTATACGTTTCATTCATAAATACATTTATAAATTGGAATCTATTAGTCAATTTTTTAAACCACTGGACGAGCAAAGGACAAAAACTAGTTTTTTTATTCGTTATTCGAAAATAAAATTTGCCCGACTTTGACACAGTGACCAAGCTGAGGCCACCTAAATACCTCCTTATATTCTAATTATTAGAAGTTTATTTGCACTCCGTATTGAATTTTTATTAATCATACTTAATTCGATGGTGAAACATCATGCCCCTTTTTTTATTTCCGTAAAAGTTACACTATGTGACATTAAAGCATTATTTAAGTAATTAATGGTGGCTTTTCCCAAACTATAACACAATTGTCTAAAAATAAAGTTTCATTTTCACGAATAATTTAAGAGATTTGGTCTGGTGATTTTTGCGACAGTTCCAATCTGATGAAAGGTCCCTAACTGTTTTTCGACTCAATATTTTTAAACTTAAAATTTGAATATTTTATAAACACTCTGTATAGTTTCATTATTAAGCAAACATACAAACATTAATTATCTTAAATCACACAGCTCCTTGATATCGTTGTAAATATCAAAGGTATTTTCATGTATTTCTTCACCCACAGAAACTTTCATTACATTTTTAATTTATGGGAATTTAAGTTTCTAGTTAATTTGTTTGAACTTCAACGAACTATCAATATAGTGCCAACAGATAAATCATCAACATTTCTATTCCTCGTAAATCTCTACCTTTCAACATAGTTTGGACTTTCGAGTAACAATGTTTGATACTGAACTTGATATACAACCTGTAAATTGCCTGTCTACGCAACGTGTTGATTTTGGGATAAACATAATTCTTTATGTAAGACATATGGAATCTGTTTCGTTAACTTTGCACGCTATTGTTGCCAAGAGATTGTTGAAACAACCATCCTGGCGTGAAGCGTATGAGTATAAACGAAAGATAAGCGTTAAAACATTGGAAGATATAGTGCCTTCGTGATGGGAAAATATATGATGCATGGACTTTTTCTATACGAGTGTAATTTAAAAATTTTCATGATTAAATTCATTTTAGATTTAATACGATTCTAATTATAAGATTCTAATTTGTCAAGCACAGTGCTAAAAAGTTAACGATTCTTATCGATAATGATGAGATCTCGAATCTGTAAAATGGCGGAAAATTCGAAGTCTAAAACTATGGACAGTCGATTAAATAATACTCGTAAGCTATAAATTTATTTTTTTATAAATTTGGTTTAAATCACTAATAATCCTAGTCTATACCATATTTTCTTTTTCACGTTTACAAAATATCAAAATTCAAAGGCGATCAAGACTTTCAAAACTTCCAAAACCATCGAGACAGCCATTTTACACATTTGGAGCGATTCGAAATCCCATACTTATCGATCTATTCTCTGTTTTACTCGTCTTTTTTCTTATTGTCTGATAATAATTCAATTATCTCGAAAGCAAAGGATAATAAGGAATAATTTTATTTTACATTTTCGACTTACTTTTGCACGTTTGTACCCTGTATATTATAGAAAAAACCATATTGGAGCGATTCGAAATCCCATACTTATCGATCTATTCTCTGTGTTACTCGTGTTTTTTCTTATTGTTTGATAATAATTCAACTATCTCGAAAGCAAAGGATAATATGGAATAATTTTATTTTACATTTTCAACTTACTTTTGCACGTTTGTATCCTGTACATTATAGAAAAAACCGTATTCGAGACCGTTTAACAAGGCTCTGTTAAAGGTTAAGATGTTACGTTTCAATGTTCATTCATAAATTGCAAATCTAATTAAAGTTCGTGTATATACAAACTGTGTATAGAATAAATCATAGAATATTAACAGTACCGTCCTGGTTATCGACGAGATAGGCTGTGTTTAATAATACTGCGTACCGTCTGCGTGTTGCTGTCTAGACTGTCAATTTCACGGCCCTTTTTATGATTTTTTTTCTAATGATAGGTAGGCTGTTTTATACTGAGACTTTGTAGATATATTTATTCATCTTATAAGCATGTATAATATTTTTTTCATGGAAAAATATTAAAAATCGTGGGAATTACAACTTCTTATTTAATGGCTCTTTTGGCAAAGGTGCTCCAATGGCTTCCAGGATTCTAGATAATTTGAAACAGAGGGGGTTAAAGTATCTTCATAAGGAAGGTTGTAGCTATAGCAGGAACTAGGGAGAAGTCAAAATCCTGATAAATAAAGAAATGGCGACGCTTCAAGTTTCGAATTTCTATTTGTTAATCGTTCTTTTGTCTTTAGCGTATCAAAAAAAAATAGTAAAACTCAATATTTGTTTAAATCTCTAGCTCCAGCTATAAAGGCGTGTCCGCTGAATATTCTCTCCAAATTTGAAGTCAATCGGTCTGCTAGATCTTGAAATATCATGTAAGTCAGTTTAAATGCGTTTTTTTAAACAAGAAGCTATAATTCTCACAATTTTTAATATTTTTTGATGAAAAAAATACTGTACATAACTATAAGACGAATAAATATATCTGCAAAATGTCACTGCAAAACAACCTATCTGTCGTTAAAAAAAAAATCACAAAAAAAGACAGCAATACTCCCTTAAGAAGTGACGATATCGAGTGTTGTGTTAATGGCTTCAATCCTATCACCAGGCCACACAACAAACACTGAAACAGTACAGTAATCAGACTTCTGAACGCAGAAATCCTTCCCAAATGAAAATAAACTAAATTATTCATCGAAGAAAAATTGATTCAAAAGTTTCACAGGACTTACAGCTATAAAATTAATTTCGAGAATTTAAAACGGAAGAATTTGCATGTATGCACTTAGAAAGAAACGGCTAACATCGAAATTCAAATTAGTAGCGATAAATAACGAAAACACAGAAGTCTGCCCACACACGAATATCTGACTAAAAGAAACAAAACTACCTTTTTGCAACATCTGCAACCAAATTATATCGACCAACCACGTTCGAATGCAGAAAATTTGAAATTCCAAGAGAAAGATACGAGGTAGACGGTGGAATAACAACCCACCCACTTTTTAAAAAAAAAAAAAAAAGAATATTAACTGGAACCATTAACAGTCAGCTATTTTTATGCGAAGCAGCTTCGAATATTTACGGTTCTTTAACTTCGATGGAATTTAGTTCTCAAGTATCGAACGGAATTTTAATTCCGCAGAAGAGAGTCCGATGCAAATAAATTAACGAACTGCGTTTCGAGCAAACGAGAAAACTTTCATCGGTGAACAGGTAAAAATACGATTCAAATTTGTTGTGAATAATTTTAAAGACCTCACAAAAAATAACAATTCATTAAAATTGGCGCAAATACGTTCGTGGTCTAGTCAATCCTCGAAAACAATATTTCTTTAGTGAATTTACATCTACTCGAGCTGATAGAGATTTCTACAAATCAAGCAGAGTTTATCTGGATGATTCAAATCGATGAGAACGCGAACAATTCATTATCTTAAAACAAACGAAAATGGACTTACAACGCTTTCAAAATAAACGGAGCGTTTATCGAGATTCAATCAACAAATCCTTAAATGCCCAATGAAGCTAAAGTTAAATCAACATCGACTAATCAGAGTATTCTGACCTGATTGTAGCTGCAATACTGGCGAAACATTGAAATGCTTTTCCAAAGGATTACGGTCTAAAATACTCTGGATGTGCTAATATGACGTCCCTGGGCATAGTCGAACGTCAAATCAAATAAATGATATTGCTGTGTTATCTATAATGTAATCTATAATTCTCGCGAGGCTTCGTTTGTTTCATCGTTGCGTTTCACTGATCCCCTATAATTAATACGTTCGCGGTAATGGATAGAAAGGGGTAGGTTTCTTGCAAAAATACTCGATGAACTAATTTAGCACAACTACGTTGCTATATTCCTCTCCCATTATCAGCATCTAAAATTTCACTATCTTCCAAAAATATATTTATAGTTTAAGGATTTCTATTTTATTCAGACAAGTTTATATCTTATATTTATTATATTAGAAATATTACATATTTGAATTTGAACTTTGTACAGTTTCCTCGCTAAAGGAATGCACAAAAATAATTATGAAAATTATTGAGATTAATTTAATACTATACAGGGTGTACTCTAGAGGCTAAAATAAGACGAAGAACAAGAATACTAATTTGTTGACGGAGATTTCCTTAAAAAGTTATTAACGTTTAAAGATCCACCTGTACTGAATTTTTTCCTAGAAAGTGGGTAGGATTTCGGGGGTAGGTCTATTCATCAAAAATGATTATAATTGACCCCCTTAACCAAAAATAATTTTTCCAGAACGATTTGAAATTTTTTAATTTTGTCGAAAAATTTCACACATTCACGAATTTTTTTCTAGGAAGTGGATAATATTTCAGAGGTATGTCTATTCACCAAAAATGATTATAATTGACCCCTGCAACCGAAAATAATTTTTTCAGAACGATTTGAAATTTTTTTTTTTCGTCGAAAAATTTAGGCACCTACCCCCTGTCGATTTTTCTTCAAAATTCGTTTTTCATTTTTAATAATTTCGCTTGACGTCCTACAGAAAAGTTGTTTAATACTTTTTTGTAGGTACCCACGAGCTCTACTTCAGAAAAAAGTTTCATTGAAATATATTCACAATTGTAGGAGTTATAACTGTTTGAAAATTGGACCATTTTTATGGGGTTTTTCTCATTTTGCGGGGTCAAGGACCAACTTTTCGAATATTTTTGCGATTTGTACATATTCTCCATCCAAATACGCGTAGTTTGCTTTTTTAAACATTAAAATCGTCCAATCCGTTCAGGAGTTATGACGTTTTAAAGATTCGCAAGAAAATTCGGTCAGACATTTCTGGTCAGAAATTATATTTTCAGTAAGGAATTTTTTTCTCGAAACTGAGTAGGATTTCGGGGGTATATGTAATGACCAAAAATGATTGTAATCGACTCTTGCAACCGAAGATAATTTTTTTAGAACGATTTGAAAAATTTTTTTTTGCTAAAATATTTTAGCATCTACCCGAATTTTTTTCTCGAAAGTGGGTAGGATTTCAGGGATATGTCTATTCACCAAAAATGCTTATAATTGACCGCTGCAACCAAAAATAATTTTTCCAGAACTATTTGAAATTTTTTAATTTAATTTGGTAATAACTTTTTAACAAAACCTCAGTCAAGAAATTGATATTCTTGATTTTCGCCTTATTTTGGCCTCTAGAATCTCCCATTAAAATTTTTCCCAGGGGTAGCCGAACACTCTGTATAATAATCAATTAAATCCTTTCATTTCTAGCATTCAACCGTACTGAAAACTACTATTTGGTTCTTAATTAAAATTTTACTACCAAACAATGTCGACGAACCTGTAATAACTTAACAAAAATAAATTTTATTAACTGCAACAAAAACATGAAGAACAGTATTAAAATTGCAAGTAAAAAAGAAAAAATTGGATTTGTGGTTTAATATATTATATGTAAAGTAGATTTAACTAATAAAAAATTTCTCTCCCTCGCGAAAACTTTCCTGTATTCTCTTTTGTACTCGTAACAGAAACGTTACTTTCATCACCACCGTTAATGTAACGTATTCAAAATGTATTTTCGTTTCTTGTCAGTGAGGAAAGATACCCAAACAATTTCAAACGTTTGCAAAACATTGATTTTTCAACGTCGGAGGCAGAAGCAACCAGCCAGGCCGGAAATTCGACCAAACCACAGAGCGCTGCGGGACGTTTTCTTTTTCCATTATCGCCTCCGGTACGATCTAGAAAACCGGAATCCAATACACGTATCTCGAAGGGTTAACGTTAACTCTGGTGCAGAGTCCCTGCTACAACGGTGCGGCTTTCGATGCCTTTAACGGCCGTTTGTCAAAGGGCGAAGCTTTTTCCCCATCGACAGAGGAGCCACGTTGGCTCGTTCGATCGACTTACTTGAGCCATGTTGATGATTCCCTCGGCTAGGGTCTTGTATCCGAGCATCGTGCGATTTTTATAGCGTTTCCTTCTCTGCAGCAGTATCAGAAGCTTGTTGCCGTCCCTCTTGAGGTAATGGGGATACTGGAGGGCGAACTGCAACTCCAAGTCGGTCTCCAGCATACCATTCGCCGGAATGGCCATCTCGTTCGAGCGCAGCGTCCGTTTCGAGCTCTGCATCTTCACGGCGATGCTGATGGAGGTTAGATCGGAGCCTAACGGACGTAGAATTACCAATCGGCTCAGGGTCAACGAGCACAGCCTGAAACACACGCAGACCTACGACTTAACACCCTTGTAACATCGATTGTTAACGAGATATTACTCTCTTCTTCTCATTATGTACTGGTTCATTAATTTTTTCCAACGTCTTATTATATTTATTCCATAGATTACGTCTATTATGGTACATACCATTATGTAGTGCAATGATTAAATAAAATGCTAAGCGAATGTATTTCTATGGTTTCAATTACTTTCTGTACAGTTTGTGCCCCTCAAAACGAGTTTCATATATTTCTGTTAATTTGCTTTGCTCTTTTTTACACGGCATTTTATTGTAATTGACCCCTGTAACTTAACATAATTCTTTCAGTATGATTTGAAATTTTTTAATTTCGTTGAAAAATGACAGTACCACTCGAATTTTTTTCTCGAAAGTGGATAGGATTTCGGAGGTATGTGTAACGACTAAAAATGATTGTAATTAACCCCCACAACCGAAAATAATTTTTCCAAAACGGTTTGAAATTTTTTAATTGAATTGTTAATAACTATTTAACGAAGCTTCTATCAAGAAATTGGTATTCTTGATTTTCGTCTTATTTTGGCCTCTGGAATCCCCTATTAAAATTTTTCCCAGGGGTGGCCGAACACCCTGTATAATATTCTCCATTTTAATAATTGAACAAATTTGCAAGAATAAATATTTTTCATTTACAATTCACGAATATATTTTCGTCCCCCCGTAAATGATTTCGTGTTTTATCATAGTTAATAAGGAATATCATACCATAGAAAAAAAATAAATAATATTCTCACGTAGAAATTTGTTTTAGCGTTCGTCTTCCGGGGGTTAAAAATGAACAAAGTCGTAGCATTCGAAACTAAAGCAACGATTGCATTATTAGCCATGACTCAGTCAACTTAAAATTAACATAAATAAATGGTGATTCAGCTCGTGCTGTGTATTATGCATTATGTAACTCTCACCAAATATGAAAAATGATAAACACTCTTACACGGATGCCAAAAATATCAGGAACTTGATATTTCGCTTACAAAGATGGTCTCTTCGTGATCGTAAATCTCATTTTTTCAAACGCATGAAATTTTTTTTATAAGAGATGTTACAGTATTTTCATCAAGATGAAGATGCGTTCCTCATTTCGGATCGTTAATTAAAAATTGAAGGATATTAAACGCGTACGCTTGGTAGCGAAAACAAATACGAAGAGTTAATCGAAACTGCAAAGGCTGCTTACTTTTTCGAGGGAATCGAGGACGCTCGTTCCTGAAACGAGGCCAAATTGAAGCTCAAAGCAAAAACGCCTGGCACAATGGTATCGATCAGGCAGTACGTAGACAACGATAACAATCGTGTCCGTTTAAAGACGTCACTATGATGCCGTGCCGTATGAAATATATATTCACTCTACGTGTGATGGGTATATAACACATCCTTGTTTTATCTCCGTCATCGAAGCACGTCAGATCGTTACCATTCGACTTGTCTGAAAAAAGACAGTTTTCTTCCTTAAATATTTATTCGCGTTTATATCCTCGCTGCTTTTGACGTCAGATACAGCAGCCACTAAAAAACGATAATTTAGCAAAGAAATCGTAACTTTTCTTTTATCCCAGAACACATATGGTAAAAACAACGATTTTCACTCGTTCGATCGTTAACGAGAAAACCATTCGTAAAATTTATAAATAATTTATAATTCCTGTTGAAATTGAATAGAGCGCGAGAAAATCCCCGAATTTTGTTGTTGTCGAGAAGCAGGAAATCTCTGAAGCAAAATTGCTCGTGAAAGAGTTTGGAAAACATTTTGAAGAGTTCAAGCGCTGAGCGTGCAACCTACCCCCTATTAAAAAATATTTTCCCTGTAGATTTCTCGATTCTAGGGTGAATACTAAATATAATTCCGCGGGGTTGCAACCACATTTAGAATATTGTAAAAGGTAGTCATAAATTATAGAAATGTTCTTCCATCTAATTTATCTTGTCCTTCATTTCAACCATGTATATAGTTGTATTATTATTAAATAATATTTGTAAACAAATTATTAAATAATAGGAAGATGAATCTATCGCGTATTAACGAATTACAGTCGAATGTTGAGATACTTATTGAATACTATTTATTCAATTTTTTAAAGGTTTGTTTAGTTGATCGTGTGTGTCGTAAATTTTTATGAAATTAAAATGTTTCTGAATTTATATGAAACAGGAATGTACTTATATATAATTAAATTGATAAATCCGAATTGACACTTGAATATTATTGTTTATTGATTCTGTAAGCAGACACAGGTAATTGCAATTAAATATTTGGAGGATTTTGTTTGTAAAAGACATCTTGGAAACTCGGAAGAAAATAATGGAACGTAAGGGTAGAAGAGAAAATAAGAGGGTCGGATCGTGGAAGAGAGAATAGAAACCGAGGGAAAAGAGCAACTGATTTATTGATAAGCTCAGCACTAGACTGATAAGAAAATGTGAAAAAAGGTGCAATACGCGGTAGAAAGGTCGCCATAGTACAATGCTATTGAATACGATTCGTGTGACTATTCAAGCCACGACAATACGGAATGTTTTGTATAGTGATATCCAAACTGTGCTTTGGGACCCTATTGTACATTTATGACTATTTTTGTCATTCAATATCCATTTTTTATTGTGTTTCAAAACTAGATTGTTGCTTCGATCTTTTTAGAAATGAACGATATTTGAAAGTGTTTTTTTTATAATTTATAGTATTATAATTTATATTCAAACTATGCTTTGGGAACTAATTGTACATTTATGACCATTTTTGTCATTTTATATCCATTTATTATTGTGTTTTAAAATTAGATTGTTGCTTCGATTTTTTTGTAAATGAACGATATTTGAAAGAGTTATCTTGTTTAATTTAAACATTTATTATTTCATCCAAAGTCGACAAAACGTAACGAAAAAAAAAATATTGAAACTTGAAATGTTAAAGAATATATGTGGAAAGTGGCGAAAAGTTTCATCAAACCTTAATGCTATAAAAAAATTGCCAAATATCATTTTACCAGTTTACTTGAATCTCCCCCTTAAGATAAAACTATTGCAATAAAAGAAGAAAGTAATCGTTGGTTTCGAATTAATATTTAACGCAATTTTGAGAAAACAGAAAATGAAATGCACCGTCATTAAACTCAATTTAAAAGAGAAAACATAAAACAAAGGAATTTTTATCGTTGACAAATATATTTCTCAACAATACAAGACGCGCGTATATTTGCAATTGCAGGGGAAATTGGTGCTCAGACATTCAGTTGCATTGCGTGTTTCCTTTTTGTCTAGGGGTTATAGTATTTCTACGAATCATTACGTATCAGCACGAACTCACTGAATTCACCCTCTCTTGTCGCAGACTATCATCCATTATGCAATAATAGTTCCTTGTTCCTACCGTCGCTAGTAATTTTGTGTTATTAGTCTGAATCGATCCTCGTGTTTCGTCGCGAATTCGAATAGAAATTGCAACCCTACGATCGGTTGCATATACGTATCCAAGAATCTTTCTAATTTTCAAAACGAATATACGAAAATCGTGGATATATAATAATAATTTTTTTCTATCTCCATTATCTTTTTTTAGCACCCCAAAAAAGTACGTGTCTAACATTTCTCGATGCACCATCCATTCGATAAAGTTTTACACAATTCAAATTGACGAGGTCGTTATGCTGCAAATAATTATCCAATTTACAGAATTAACGGGGCAGCCTCATGTGAGACCTCAAAAGAAATCATTTTTTTTTTATTTCATTTTTTGAAAGTATATTTAAGAATGTACTGTTAAATTTTGAAAGATAAATCTAAGAGACATCTGCTGTTTTTAAAAGTTAAAATTCTAGCATTTGTGCTAAGATTTTATGCCTTGTTACATCGATTAATCGATTTGGCATACTTTCTATCAGTTTTAAAGTGATATTTGTGGAAATCAATATATTTTTGTTATTAGTTAATCAATTTTGTTATAATTTGGTATAAATAAACTTTATACATGTGTTCATTTACAGAAAAAAGGTTATTGCAAAATCTTACATGCATCGTTCGATTTCAACAAATTTCTCTCATGAGGGTACGAATACAGGTAGCCCTCCTACAACACTGGATAACACGATTTTTGCTTAACATATTTAAAAACTAAATTACCATAAAATAATGAACTATAGCGGCTTTACATGAAAAAATATAAATAAATTATAATTTACCAAATTAAGGCTGCGTCAAATTAAAATATTTTGTTTTGCGTTACACATACATTTATATTTTTCATAAAAATTAAGTCGCTTATGTAAAATTAACAAAAAATATTTGTTTTTAATAAGTTTTCGGAACATAACTCCCATTTTTATACTGGCTCTGGGTCTCATATAACACAGCATTTTCTAGGAACCTATCTACCGTGTTACAGGAGGGTTACCTGTACTCATGGGATTAACTGTATGGGTGAGACTGCACGAAGGGGTTGATTTTCCCGCATCCTGCGACTGAAACGCTTCCGCGGTGGGAATCGATCGTGGAGGATCGATTTCAAGCGCAGAGTGGCGTGCATCATCGCGAAGAAATCAGCCGTAAAACGCGGTTCGCGGCGTCGACCGGCGCGACACGAGCGTACACACGAACCGTATGTCGCATGAATCACCGAACGCCGTCGACTGATGAATGAGCTCCGCGTCAAGTACCCTGCTGAGGCCTCCTCTCCCGCTCCTTGACCCCAGCCCCCCACCCCTCGTCCGCCAAACTCGTCCGGGCACGCGATTCGCGTACGCATCTTGACCTCGCTGCACCCTTCGAACGTTGTCATCGAGGTAATCCGGGGGGATTAACGACACCGTTTTTTCTTCTGGTCCCCTCTCATCCCCACCCACTACCACTTCTCCCACCCTCTGCCCCTTTCGCTCGTTCGGTACCGGAGCGACGAGTCGCGGGACGACGCGGCGTGGCGGCATTGTGCCGCGAAAGAAGCGGCAATTTCTCTTTTTCTGGGCGCAGCTCGCGATTCGACCGGCCTCGTTTTTCGAACAAAAGTGTGGAAAACGACGTCGACGCTTTTTGTTTCGAGTTTCGCTCGCGGAACGGTCCCGTTCTGCCCGAACTTGGCTTCTGTCAACGCGTCGACCAGGATTGGTAAACGCGCCTCTTTTTCGGGATCCAATACCCCGGTTATTGTACGATTTCAAATGAAACGTACCATTCTTTTTAATGCTCGAGTGTTTTCACCGGATCGGAGACGTAAAACATTGAGGGTTTGATAAAAAGTTGATGTAGAGGAGACGAATGGGCAAAAAGTTCGCGTTTGTTGTGGGTATGCAAATACGAGACAATCAAGTTTATGATATCGAAATGAATTGAGATAGAAATGTAAAATAATTAAGAATGACTTTTCCTTGTCGTTTACGAATAACAGAATTAAAATGGTCGAAATGAGAAAATAGTGAAGTTTCACTATAGAGTGTAGTTTCACTCCATATAGAGTGTAATCTCTGTAATCCGATGCATATGGAAACGAAGTACTGTGGGATTTTACGGAGACTACCGGATTACTGGAAACAACAGAAAATAAACGTATTACACAATTACATAAACGGCAGTTTTGTTTTATATGCACTGCTATTGATAAAAGATATACAAAAGTCATTTTTAGTATTTAAAAATGAATAGACAGTGTTTTCAAAATGGATATACAAAATTGAGTGTAGAATTAAGAATGATGTATGTAATATTCTACCCTTTTATTTATTTACCTATTTGGAACCATCGAAGACGATAATAAATAATACCAAAGTACACAAAATTAGAGGGACAATTTTGCACACGGTAATTTACAGTAATTATAGATTGTTATATATTAATGAATTTAGAATAAAAAACATTTCTATTTATCTGAAAAAGAGAGAGGGAGGTTTTATTTTCGAAATAAAATTAATTTTTAAATATTTTTAAAATAATAAAATTTAATACTTATAATTGCATTAAAAGGGGTGATTTCACCCTTAACTTCAAAAGTCACACCAAATATGGCAAAGATTCATCAAAAACTCTATAGTTAACGTATTATAATTATACTTCATACATGTATGAATAATTTAAAAAAGGTTTCAGTTGCTACAGTTCATTGTTCATTAAAAAAGATATTCACAATTGTTCAATTTTTGCGAATCAAGAATTGATAAGGGAATATATAACAAAGGTCGTCTGGTTACTTGATAATGGATATTCGGTGGTTATAAACGTGGCAGTAATGAAATATATTAATTAAATCTGTTTGTGATCGTTCTACTGGAATAACGTTGTTTGTTATCGGAAAGTGTATTATGCCAGGCATGAAAATAATACTTGGCCGCTCGAAATCGAACAATTGGTTAAGCTGTGATAAATATTTACATGAAACTGTAATCCACAAATGCAATTTCGTGGATTTTCTGATGCTAATGCTCGCACGCAACATAGTGAACGAGCTTATGACGAGATACACGAAATAATATTCTTTAATTTGATACTGGTCAACAACATTACATTGCGGGATTTATGTTTAAACAAAAATTTGTTTCCTGTAATCACATTGATGCATTCTTCAATATTATGTCTTAACTATATCCAATAATTAAATAATTATATATATGCTATTTAAAAAACACATATTTGGAATTATTTATTTCTGCCTTTTATTATCGATTTAGTAAAGTGTATGTTCATGGCCCTTTTTTTCCTCGTATATTTACTTTTTCATTTTTTAAGATAATAAAGAAAATTAAAATATTAAAAATTTTGTAGTTTGTCAATTTTTATGGAAATGGGTTCGGTATCATAAAATTTCATTTTAAAATTCAAACTCTAATTTGTATTCTATAAAAATTAGTTTATCTATTATTCCTTATTCGAAATCTTTATCTAGGTAAAAGTTGTGTCAAAACTATGTGTTTAATATGTGAAAGTTTCAACTGATACTTTCTCTAAAAAAACTTTAAAAAATGATTCTTGTGGCACGATGGCACTTTACTTTGGAGTACTGGTCAACCGTAGGGGAACCCCCCCCTAAGTGAAGCTCGCCACGCGATTGCGGGGAAATCTCGGACCACAATTTTAAAAAAAAGCCTTACTGTAGTGAAGCAACTTACTTAAACAATGTGTGTGTTTTTCGTGAAAACTAAATGTTTAATTTGGCAATCCAATGGCAATTCGTGAATCGTACACAGAATGTGAATAGGAATACTTAAAACTACGGACATCGGTCTAAATCGATAGTAATAGTGTGCAAATTGGACTGAATTGTATTAGGGTTGACCACTGTTTCGCGTTTAATTCGATTATAAAATAGTAATCGTCTTTCTTGTATGTTGGATTAAATTCTGTTGGGATTCGTCAATACTTGATTTGTAATGGCGTTGTAAAAGAGTAATTTTTGAATAAAATTCGATTGAAAGTCCGTATCTTTTATTTTAAGCATTTTTTAAACTACAGATTGTCTCTTTATTTATTAACACCTTAACGCTTATATTTTTCGGGTTAACCAAGAATGATCAGTTTTCTTTATTGGATTTGTTTCTAAAAATGCAGTTTTTGTTACTTACAATGTTGTATCCAACGTATAATTTGACAGAAAACAAATATTATCATCCCTTAAACCATTAGATTAAACAAATATCGTTTTTTAAAGAAGTCAAACTCGGGCATGAACGTTAACGGGGTTAAATGGGTCTAGTGTTAAAATACTTGTGATTTCCAATGTATCACTCTTTTCTACAATAATCTTTTATTCAACGTTTCAGGTTGATAAATATATAACTAGAATGATAATAATCTTTGCATATTACGATTCTTGAAATTCGTATCTTATATTTAGGTATTGTTTAAACTACAATTTGTGTCTTTATTTATTAAATGGACCTCGTGTTTAAATACTTGTGATTTCCAAGTTCGTATCTTATATTTAGCTATTTTTTAAACTATAATTTGTGTCTTTATTTATTAAATGAACCTCGTGTTTAAATACTTGTGATTTCCAAGTTCGTATCGTATAATTTAGCTAATTTTTAAACTATAATTTGTGTCTTTATTTATTAAATAGACCTCATGTTTAAATACTTATGATTTCCAAGTTCGTATCTTGTATTTAGGTATTTTTTAAACTACAGATTGTTTCTTTATTTTTTAAATGAACCTCGTGTTTAAATATTTGTGATTTCCAAGTTCGTATCCTATATTTAGCTATTTTTTAAACCACAATTTGTGTCTTTATTTATTAAATGTACCTCATGTTTAAATATACTTGTGATTTCCAACGTATCACTCTTTTCTACAGTAACCTTTTATTCAACTTCTCGCGATCAGCATGGACGAAGCAGTATCCGGCACAAAAAATGGGACGTAGCTCGATAAAACGATAGATAAACGAAGATTTTCATTAACGATGTTCGTGTTTTATCTTTTCTATCGTCGTTTTCGGCTGATCGACGGCCTATAGAAACGTAAAGCGCAGGTTCAACGATAAGCTTATCGCTGGGTTTCGTGTGTAAGAAGGCAAAGATTAGGGGAAACCTGCTGGAACTAGCTCCATGAAATATTATAGTTTCTTCGCTGTCGTGTGCGTACATGATAATTTCAATCCCCATGAGGCAGGTAGCTCCATGTTCCGCGTTGTAATCGCGAAAACCAGTTTCAAACTCAATTTTCTATGTGTCACGTCGCACCGAGATACGTCACGCGCTTCAATCAAAGCAAATATCAGGCCATTTCTATTCGCGAGCACGGTCGTTGTTTAATTTCAAAGTCGGCTGGCTTCGACACGAAACGAATAATCGCGTCGCCTCTGTCGAACGGGAAATATTAATCGAGAGCGTCCATCGCCACGTTTAAACAGTTTTCAAAACCTTGGCGGTTCTCCATTTCGATCACGGATCTGAGATTTATTGCAACACGTCTGTCGCAGAAAATATCAAATTTTGCAACATTATTGATTCCGTGCACGTTCGACGTACGCTTAATACCGTTTCGTAGACTGGATCATTCTCGTAGTTGAATACTTCACCGATCTACGGTGGATTTAAAAAACTTTATTGCAGCAAGACAGTTTTTTTTAACAAAATCGAACCAAACAATTTGTACATAATTATTTTTAGATTTATGACGAATTACTGCAATTACAATTTTAAAAAATATTAATGATATTGTAGGAATTAATTAATTTTTACTATTCTCACTTTATAGATTTCTACTGAATTATTTTGTAGTAAATGTTTGTAACAACTTGTATAATAGTAACTTGTTTTTCCTTTTAAAGTGTTCTTATCTAGCAAAAGACACGAATATTAAGTTTGGTTTGCTGCTTAACGATACCATATGCAGTTTTCCACGGTTAAATAGTTAATAAAATCCACTTTGAACGAACCTTAGATCCTATCCGATTGTTATCTGAACGTTAATGGAACACGATTAGTGGCTTGACAACGCTATGAATCAACGACCGATAACAGAAACACGATTCATCTCGAAGAAACGAAACATTGCGTTTTCAGTGCACATCGATTACGTAAAACAACACGCGAATGACACATTTTCAACGAACAGATTCGCAGATAATTAACGATACGAAAGATAAAAACAAACTGGAACGCATGTCAGTCGGTTGATAGTAATCGAATTTTTAATAATTATTCCTTATATCTGCAATTAATTGGCGAGTGATGTAATTCCATAATTAAACTTCTCTGATTATTATAAATTGTGATTAATACGATTGTCATGTTCACAATTGTAAACTAATGTTTTGCCACGTTTTTATTCAAACTTGGAAGTCAAATTGATTTTCGGAAATAATTAGAGCAGGAAAATGTTAATAATTGCATCTTGTATAATCGAGTACCTAACTGAGTCTTGTTTCAACAAAAGAAGTAAGACACTTTTAGTTATAAAATATTTCAGAAAACTGGATTTGATTTTCGTACAAAATTACAACAAAGCTACATTTATATATTTCTGTACAATGTAAAAAGAAAATTGTAATTTATGATTGAATCGGAACTAAGCTACTCTAGACTTGAAGACAATGAATTTTACAGTTTCACTATGAAAAATCGTTATTGTGTATCTTTATCTATTCTGATTTATTTATCTTTGTATCCTCCTTGTAACTCGATAACAAAATATTTCTAGTAAACCATAATCTTCTTATTATGCAAGTAAGAATATCAAAACTGCGTTTACATTATATTATTTCCATATCTCCAGATTTTCTCTCCCGATTCGAATTTTGTTCCATCTTGTTTCTCAGGTTCCAACGATTCCAAACGAGTGCAAATAAAGAGATGACTAAACACGATATTAACAATGCAATTTCTCAAGAAAACAGCTTCAAAAGATTTTAGATTCCAAGTTTCGAGATTCTTCAAGATTAACTTGCAGTTTCATATTGTTACCTTCTCTATAACTAAGAATTTTTTCCCCCGATTCGAATCTTGTTCCATTTTATTGTCTCTCAATTTCCAACGATTCCAAACGAGTGCAAACGAAGAGATGATAAAACACGATAGTAACAATGCAATTCTCCAAGAAAACAGCTTCAAAAGATTTTAGATTCCAAGTTTCGAGATTCTTCAAGATTAACTTGCAGTTTCATATTGTTACCTTCTCTATAACAAAATGCAAATTGACCACGATGAGTTTGACACACCTACTGAGAATTTTTTCTCCCGATTTGAATCTTGTTCCATCTTGTTTCTCAGTTTTCGACAATTCCAAACGCGTGCAATGATAATTTTGGTGCTACTCAACAAAGAGCCTGGCACGATATCAATTTTGATTCGTTAACGTAAACAGAGAAGTGAGTTTCCGAGAGTCCTTAGGTGAGTCAGATATCTACGAGTACGTTGCTTTTTCTCAAGGACGTCTGTACAATGGCATTCTTCGCTTGCCGAATCTCTGCCAAAGTACAACCTAAAAGGCACTCGTGTAATGACAAAAGCTGGCGCCGTTGTGTCGTCGGCTTCTACAGAAATAAACCGAACGTTAGTATCAGGTTGCGCAACCACGCTAATTTAACTTTATAACTTCTTACCTTTGACACCCGCGCCGCGTATACAAGTGTCGACAATTTGCTTCCTTCTTCGATTGTAATACTAATGTGCGTGACACGTCGTGTGAATTACGTGTAACGACGGACCCAGAGGTGAGGAGACTTTGCAGGGGAGAAATTGCACCCCCTCCATTACAAGTATCCAATTTTAGCCATTAACGTTCTTTTATATCGTCACGTGCCAAGGGGGAGGAATTTCTCATTTTTATTATACTCGAGTTTATACAAATTGTACAACTTCGAATTTAACGGAGATAACTAGACTGATATTCATGCAAATTCATATTTTTACTAATAAAAATAATGAAAAAATAAAATTTGTATCTTATTTTAAGTATTTTTCATATTTTTGCATATTAAGTGCATTTTGTAGTTCTTTTTAGAATTATAATTTTCCATAAATGCATGAACAACCATAGTCTAGTAATAACTATATGAATTTATTTAAAGTTAAATGTGTTTGTAATAATTTTCACATTTAGCTTGAGGGGTATTTTTCATCCCCTTATTTGGCCACAGCCTTTAACAAAAGTATGAAGTTCGATTTTGAATACGTTCTTTTCTCATCAAGAATTTTTTTAACCTTTTTTAAACAGCAATTTTAATGTACCAGTATTTTCCTTTGAACCTTGCAAGTTAGAAATACACGCGTGAAAGAATGTTTTAAACAAATTGAAACATTAAAATAAATGGCCACGTGTATCCATGCCAATTTTCTGGGATTAATAGTACTCGGATAAATACACGAACGCATTGTTGTTTTCTTCTTTTCAGTCGAACCCCCGGAAGATGTTCTTAGGTACGTTTTGTTTCTCCATCCTGTTACACAATGTGTTCGTTAAACGTGTAATTGCAAGGACACAGCAGACGTACGAGGGAATTAATTACAATTAAGCTTCGAGACAATGTTAGGGCATAATTCTATGAATGCTAATTCGGTACGCGAACACGAATTATCGCTAGTTAGCGTTGAAATTGCTACCGTAGAAGCCATCGGGACGGAAGTTTGCATGCAACGTTATTTACAATACACAATGGAGAACCTTTATTGCGATGATATATCCGATTTATCGTCGATTAATGCAACCGTACATGTCCTCGTGATACCAAAAACGCGTCTGCATTCATTTCGTCCAATAATCACGTTAATTAACATATTTATTCAAACATTAGTACGCGTTTCAGCGAGCAAGATAAAGTAAAATATATGAATATAATACGCATCGACAATCTGTCAATAATGTGGCAGATTAAATATGTGTATTTAAAGAATTATTTATAACATGCACAAATAGTTATTCAGATATTCATCAGATAATTAGATCGTCCCTCGATTACTAATGTGGAAGTATTTTAGGTGGTCGAATATTTACTCTAAATAAACTCGAGTATTTCGTGTAGCTTGAGAAAACATATATTTGAATTATGCTAGTAGTTTAATTGAATAGTTCAAGTACCATCAAAAAGTTCCATTTATTTAAATAATTCAATTTAAATTTAGATGGTCGAATATTCACTCTAAATAAACTCGAATATTTTATGTTGCTTAATTAATTATGTTGTAGTTTAATCTATTGAGTAGTTCAAGTCCCATTTGTTTAAATAATTCGAACAGTTGAGATGCTATTGTTGAACCTATTTTCACGAATAAAATTAGTTCGTTTAAGGAATTCGTTGCTTAATTACGTTTCATTGAAAACGTTCGAGAACATTTCGCGGAATCTGATAGTATTTAATCGTGGAATTTATATCGATGGAAACATCAATCCTGCGCGAGAATTTTACATTCTCATACCAACTATTTTCCGTTAAATTAGCTTGGCACGTAAGAGTAAATTATAAATTAAATTTCATTTTTAACGGTTTAACGCTTATACTTGAGTATAATATAAAAATTATAGAAAGAGAATAAAAAACTACAAACTGAATATTATATAATATTATACTAAAAAGTAGGCATTAAGCGCTCGAACAAATTTTCTTACCCATTTATAACCATAACATTTCATCTATAACAGAAGCAATGTTAAGTCTTGTTAAAGTTCTATTATTTACAAAACAAGGCCCTCTTGTCTCCATCTTTCTATTTTTCATACTTTATGTAAACGACATCATAATGCATTCTATTCTTTACAAATTACGGGTTTACTAATTGATCAATTTTCAAAATAAATCCCGCTACAATTTAATTTCTATTAAAATCTTAATCTAAATAACTCACGTTCCCGTTTACACCTCTTTTTCTACCCTCGGCTAATGCAGATTTAAATCAGTCTAGAAACCAACATTTTCAGTAATGTAACACCTCCATTACACTCTGAATCGATTAGCATCAAAGTTTCCACGTGAAGTTAAAATTTTTATTTTTCCCCCCGTATATCTTGGTCGTGTTTCTCGTAATTGCTTAACGCAAATTCATGTCTCATTATAAATTACACATGTAATACGAATTTCACGCTTATTTATTCAGGCGAGCGCAATAAATCCATTAAGATTCGTATCTTAATTGCATATCCAAACGTTATGTTTCCACTTTTTCTTTTCGCTACCGCTTGTGTGTAACGTGGAATCGCTAATGACATCAATCGTGTAAGAAATTAATTCCGCTACGCGCTGATTGAAATTCGAATCTCAATCTCATAATCTCCGTTACGGTTCTATTTATCCAGAACTAACGCGGTTTTTTGCCCGATCGCGAGTCGCACGAGCAATAATGACTCGTGGCCAACAATTTGAAGCTCGCTGTCGTCCTCGTTAAGATGTAAATTTCAATTCGTAACCAGTTATCGGATTTCCGTTTACTCTGGTCGTTTTGCTCGTAATTAATTAAATTCACGCAAGAATATAAATTGCGCTTCGAACGGCAACTTAATTCGCGAACGAAGTGAATTCTGGTACAAACGAATCGACGAATATTTTATATCGAAATCTCACACGTTCCTGTTCACCTTCCTAACTTTCCCTAAGAATAATGCAAATTAACATTCGAATAGTAATTACATTTACAGCAGTGGGGGACTCCATCGTTACCATTTGTTAATTTGTTTACTCTCGTTTATTGTTTAATCTCGTGTGCTTAGACTTTGATCCTCTCGGGCTTGGATTTTGGGTTCATTCATTGGATGAATTTAATAATTGATAATTTTTTTTAAAGCAATGTAGGGGCTTATTGTTATAGAAAGTAGTAAACGAGATAGCAGGAGGAATGAAAAGAGCATTTCATCCTGAATATACTTATACATCAGGACATTTGATACTCAGTCGAGCACTTGTGAGAGAGACAAGAGCGTGGCCCTCTGCTGGCGAGCACGGGAAGCGTCGCCACATCAGTTTTAGACTAATTGTGAATGAATAGTACGAAATGTATTGGGAATTATCGTTGCTCAGTTAAAAGTAAAGACGTCTTTTGCATCTAGAGACATTGTTGTATGTTTAATGGAAAAATTTCCCAGCGATCAACAGTTTTAATAATGCATCAAATTAATTTATTTACTTTATATATTTTTCTTTCTCCCTACAGTATTCACGATTTTATTTGTGCACTTCGCTGAAATTCGGTAAAGTTTCAAATTCAAGTCGCTTCTATAACCACAACCTACTTCCTCCTTCGATTCCCGATTTCCTTCCGAAATTTCACGTACTTGTTCATCCCACTTATTCCGTGTCATCGAATCCAAATTGGCTTTCGACCATCCGCAACCGAGTCATCGTCGATTCTGACGAAACGCATCGATTTAGGCGCGCGCAACAGGGACGATCAGTATATTTTATCTACAGTTTAATATTTATTTATATCGTTCACAAATTTAACACATTCAATGCAAAACTACGTATATTATACGAACAAAATCAAAATGTCTTTTCAGCGCCCGAAAATAACTTTTCTTCAATGCTTTCAAATGGTGATATAACTATTGCTCATTCAGGTACTTTTTTATTTTTCTAACAACTTTTTCGGGGAGGCGATAACAACATTCTTTGCTTTTGTAAAGATTCTGTACAAATTCTTAATTTCTAGACCAGTGATGAGCAAACTTTTTTAAGAGTGAAAGAAAAAAAAAAGGAAAAAATTATTTACTATAAAATGCAATAAATTCTCTTTTTAAAATCTTATTCCTACTTTTTTTTTTAAATATAAAAGCAACTACATTTTAATAGTTTTATGCATGTTTATTAGGACGAGCTCTATTTTGTGAGCACACAAAAGTTTTTTAATCAATTTCTATACAAATCCTCCCAACTATAGTTTGCATATGCAACAAATATTTAAATTCTTATGGAAATTTTTGCATATACAAAAACTGGAACACCCTCTTAAATGAATATTTTTAAAACATTGAAATTGAACATTTCTATATTGTTTTAAAATTTGACCGTAGTTTGGCCATCGTTGTTTTAGACGATGCCAAAAATGGGAACTTGGTCAACTGAAAACCATGAAAATAAAAGTTTCGTACCTAATGTTTTTTTTATCAAATATGCCATTTAAAAAAATTAAAGTTGAATAGATTTAATTGTAAAAAAATTGGATTTCATATTTCATCAATAAAATATAATGTTTTTAATTTTAAGATACTCCTTTTGCACGTCTCTGACAAGTAACAACACTTTGCTGTTGCTGAAACGAGACGCGGGAACGGTACTCGCGTCGGGATTGGAGGGAATCTGAGCACAATACATGTCGATCGGAAATACACGGCCACGGCGTGCGACTATGCACCTGTACGCGTCCGAGGGAGTTGCAACGGTGCATCAGAGGCATTGTGCGTCGTCGTAAACAATACCCGCTGTGCTTCGTGTAAAAGGTGTAAAAATAGCACGAGCCGCCGTTGGCTTCTGCCAATTTCTTTGTATACCCAACAAAGATTTACCACGAACGTTCCGGCTTTCACGGTCTAATGTGTGTGCGATAAGGTTTCCTCGCGGTGGACAGGCCTCGCGAAACAAGCCGCTTTACGCGACAAATCTAATGGCAAAACGTCACATTTGGCTTTCAGTCTGGCAGCAACTGTCTTTTTATTATCTATCTTTTTCAAATTTGCAACATTTACCAACGACCCATGCACAGAGCAAAATTCTTATTTAAATGCAAATTTAAAAATAGAAAATTTAAATTTGAGCAACTATAAATATTAACTTGGGGGAAAAGAAATCCATTATTTTTCACCTAGATGGCTGCAGTGATATCTCGTAAGGTACTGACCAAAGGAATTGAGACTTTGTGAGCGTTGGAAAGGTGATATTCCGCAGTAAAAAAAAATTCTTTTACAGTTCTCTGGTTGGTCGATTCAGTTGTGAGTTATAGGGTGTAAAAGATGGAGGTTAACAAAGAGATTTCGATGCGGTATATTTTACGATTTAACACTTTGGCTGCCACGTCATCCATATATGGGTGACAGGATTTTTTGCTATAGAACTAGAACAATTAATTCTCAGGATGAAATGTTGAAGTTGAAATTTGAATAGGATTCATGAATTTTAGTGAGGTTACGAAAATAAATGCTAAGACAAATTCTAAATTATGTAGTTTGCAATTGTCTAAAATCAAAGTTTTGGTTCTAATTAATCAATTGCTTTGAAAATTTACAGTTATCTTTACTATTATATTTATTAAGCATTGACGATCCGTTTTTTTAAAAATTGTCTAATAATTCAGCAGAATATTAGTAATAAAAACTCGATTTTTGATAAAATTCGATTTTAGGTTTCAAATATCTGCCATATTGTTCATTTTTATACAAATTGAAATGTCTCATCGTCAATGTTAAGGATTTTCATCATAGTTAATGGAATATTTCGGTTTTTGTTGTAGACAATAACCATTTTATTATAATCCTGCACACCATTTAGGCATCAAAAAATGAAGTGGCTCGGGAACATGGCGCTGTGTAGGCTTAATTACAAATATTTTTTAAACATTGCCAAGGGTTTTTTTCAATATTTGTTATACCTAAATATAGTGCAAAGTCTCAGGATAATTGACTGCTTACTTTTTCTTCATTGTAGCTTAAAAAATTGCCTTGTTTTCCATACCGCTAGAGTTACCTAACCCCTTAAGAAAAGAGGGTAGAACTTGTGAAAGTCTCTTCATAGATTTATACAATTTATTGTGGTAATCGAGTACACAAACTGTGGTCTAATAGTAATATAAAATGCGAAAAAGAAATGTTTTATAAGATAGTTTCGATAGTAATACAACAAACACCAGAAGTCCCCGCGACCGCGTGGCGAGCTTCACTCGGGGGATTCCCCTACTTCCCCACACAACGCCAATTTAATACTCGACCAATAAATACCATCTTTGTCTTTCAGAATAAATAAAATTTCCATAAATACAGCTTGAATTTTATGATTTTTATTTTTATCTTGTTTATAAGGACGAAATGCATTGAAGCATCGAGCTTTTGACCTTATTTTAAAGTTCGACGTTTCGTAAATGTACCCGTGAGGTGGAAAGTGTCCAGCGACTGAAAATATTTGGAAAACACTGCACTCGAAGAACAAAATACGGTTTCGAGGCGCCAAAGAACAATCCAGGGAAAATCATGCCGAACAAAAGACCCGGTCTCTTAACTGGAATTACATCCCATTAACAACTCAGAGTTTAAAATACTTCGTGGACGCGTAACGTTTGGTTACTGTTACGCTTTCCGGTTCGCGACATTTAAAACGTCGGCCACGAACGACATTTCCGACAGTACTCGCATGGAAGCTTCTACGCGGGCGTGTCTGTGTGAGAATAATGCACCAGACATTTTTCGCCAACTGCATTAAACGAGTTCATGGCCGAAACGGGGATCGACGACGAGAAAGCTTCGTACCATTCTGAGAATCTCCGATAACTTTTCTGGCTCGTCGATTTCACTTACGATCGAGACAGTTTAGAATTCACTATGTGCTTTCGATGAAGTTTCGAATCGTTATTCATATTCCATTGCTAATTTTTAATTTAAAAGGCGTAACGTTATTAACAAATTATTCTTTACTGTATTAAAATTAAGTTACACGATAATCGTGCAATCTGTAAAAAATCTACATATGTATTGTGATTTCTGAATGATTTTGGAATCTTTAGAATAAACGTTAAACATTCCTCTCTATTTGACTTACTCTCGTTTTTTTGAGTCGTTAAACGATATAAAAATTGTCTCTAAGATTTTTTTCTATTTTCACTTGCAATAGATCTATAAGTTGATCCAGACAAAATCACCCTTTATGCTCATTGAACGCCCATTTGTAGTCAAAGGGTTAAAATTAAAAATATCATCATTTCTTTATCCACTTCGTTGATGTTACATTTGTAAATTAAATATACTCGAAACCTTTTAACACATTGTTGACCAATGACGAGTTAACTCGTCATTGCACTTGCATTGTCTATTTCAATTTATGAATAGTTTCTGTGCAAAATTGCCAGTCAACAATGTGTTAACAATCACCAGACTTGTTAAAGTTTCTCCATGAATATATTATTGAGAAACATAAAACCATAGTCGCATAACTTAAATCCCTGGTTCTTGCCAATGTTGTTCGACGTAACAAATCTTGTTGCAGCACAGTTTGGAATTTCATTTCGCGACAGGGTAATTTTTTAATTAATTCCAAGTTCAACCTATTTTCCTATACGCCACTCGCGTAATTGTTTGGCACGGTTCCAATAATTCAAGGTAAATTATTCCACACTTATAGTACGAAACTTGTACCAACATTCTGGGCATAAATAATTGCTTAAATGAAAAATTACCTAAATCCCTGTGAATTGAACGAACATTCACGGATAAACAATTATAGAAAAGTTGTCTAATACTTTTTTGTAGGTATCCATGAGCTCTACTTCAGAAAAAAGTTTCATTGAAATATATTCGCTATAGTAGGAGTTATGACTGTTTGAAAATTAGACCATTTTTATGGGGTTTTTCTCATTTTATGGGGTAAAGGATCAACTTTTCGAATATTTTCAGAATTTATACATATTCTTCACCAAAATACGCGTCGTTTGCATTTTGAAACATTAAAATCGTCCAATCCGTTCAGGAGTTATGATGTTTTAAAGATTTGCATGAAATTTCAGGGGTCGTCGCATGTTGGCCCCAAAAAACGCACATTGTTACTCGACTACGGCAAAAAGTTACCGTGTGTTTTCTGAATTCGTTTCGTTTTAACTCGCTCGAGACCGCAAACGATGGAAATCACTATGTCCAGGTGTAAGTTAGGCAGCCAGATGTACGCGTAGTTATGACCGATGCGACTCGTTCTGCGGCTTCCACCGACGTTCGTTTGATATTTGCAATGCAAAAGACATACGCAATATGCAGTTTAGAAATAGGACGACAGACATTGACTGATTTCTACGACTTCATTAGATATCGATTTCTCTGAGAATATCGTTACTGGATACGAAGAAAGTTGTCGTTCGACAATTTTATGTGGCACACGTTCTATTCCCATCCTACGAATCTTCTATTCTCGAAACTAAAATTTCGTACGTTCGAAAGATGCAATAGTTTGATAATTTTTTGATAAATAATTGAATTTTTTCGTTCCTTTAATACTTTTGATCCCGCAAAAGTGTCATTATTATCAATATCTAAGAAGCATTTAAGTCTCCACAGGTCTTCAAGTCTCTGGGAAAAATTTTAATGGGAGATTCTAGAGGCCAAAATAAGACGAAAATCAAGAATATTAATTTGTTGATTGAAGTTTCGTTAAAAAGTTATTAATGTTTAAAGTTCCGCCCGTACTAAATTTTTTCCTATAAAGGGAGTAGGATTTCGGGGGTAGGTCTATTCACCAAAAATTATTGTAATCGACCCCTGCAACCGAAAATAATTTTTTTAGAACGATTTGAAATTTTTTAATTTTGTCGAAAAATTTCACACCTTCTCGAATTTTTTTCTAGGAAATGAGTAGGATTTCGGGGATATGACTATTCACCAAAAATGATTGTAATTGACCCCTGCAGCCAAAAGTATTTTTTTTAGAACGATTTGAAATTTTTTTTTTCGCCGAAAAATTTAGGCACCTACCCCCTGTCCAATTTTCTTAAAAATTCGTTTTTGACTTTTAGTAATTTTCTTTGACGCCCTACAAAAAAGTTGTCTAATACTTTTTTGTAAGTACCCATGAGCTCTACTTCAGAAAAAAGTTTCATTGAAATACATTCACAATTGTAGGAGTTATGGCTGTTTGAAAATTGGACCATTTTTATGGGGGTTTTCTCATTTTGCGGGATCAAGGACCAACTTTTCGAACATTTTTACGATTTGTACATATTCCCCATCAAAATACGCGTAGTTTGCTTTTTTAAACATTAAAATCGTCCAATCCGTTCAGAAGTTATGACGTTTTAAAGATTCGCATGAAAATTCGGGCAGACATTTCTGGCCAGAAATTATATTTTCGGTAAGGAATTTTTTTCTCGAATCTGAGTAGGATTTCGGGGGTATGTGTAATGACTAAAAATGATTGTAATCGACTCTTGCAACTAAAAATAATTTTTCCAAGACGATTCGAAAGTCTTTTTTTTCACCCAAAACTTTCAGCACTTAATCGAATTTTTTTCTGGAAAGTGGGTAGGATTTCGGGGGTATATATAATGACCAAAAATAATTGTAATTGACCCCCGCAACCGAAAATAATTTTTCCAGAACGATTTGAAATTTTTGAATTTAATTATTAATAACTTCTTAACGAAGCCTCTATCAATAAATTGGTATTCTTGATTTTCGTTTCATTTTGGCCACTAGAATCCTCCATTACAATTTTTCCGAGGGGTGGCCGAATACCCTGTATATTTTTTACCATAAAACACTCGAATCTTTTAATCGTTTATAAATTATGTTTCTTCAGGGCACTTACACTCAATCTTCCTTGTACCAGTGATTAAGAGCAGATATTCATATCTACGAACCTGCAAACAGAAAAAAAATATTTCCGTTAGATAAGATTAGACCATGGCAATAAATCATAAAAACAAAAAAATAAAAATCGTTTATAAGTTTCAGCAAATATTAAAATTTATTCTGTTCCTCCGTCAGTCGAGCAGTTCATAAAAGGAACGAAGTTTTAAACGTGTCACGAAATAAGATAAAAATGCAAAGTAAAAAAGACAAAGTGGCAAGAAAGAAACCGAATTATCATAATTATTTTTTCGAAATAATATGCGTCTCGGAAACGTACGCGCGAACCTTCGATATTTCAGACGCGTTAAATCGGATTGCAAACGACGCAAGATTAAAGGATTACGAAACAAATAACTTCGCCGCGGACAAACACAAAAGACACGACGCATTATGACAACGGCCAGCTGGCGACGAACAGATAAAGGCAGGAAGTAAAACGCGAACAGCATTCGATCCATTTTTGCATTTTTTCATGGACAACCACGACCGTTTCTATATTTGCTGAGCAATCGTTCACTGCATAACAAAACGTTCATTGTGTTGCACGGTTATTGAAATTAGAGGTGCAACTAACGATTACGGATAATTGGGTTAAAATACTAATATGGTTCAACTGGAAACAACTGAAACAAAACGTACAATACACGCTCGTCGCCTCATTTGATCTTATCTCAGCTGGAACGACGACAATTTAGAAATCTAATTAAAATTTGTATACTTGTCATTGGATTGATCAAAAAGTTTGATCCTTCGTGTAATTAGAAATTCTTTTAAGATAGGAAATATCTTTATTCAATAATGAATTTTCTGTTTTGAAAAATTAAATTAAAAAATTTCAAATCATTCTGAAAAAATTATATTAAATTACAGGAGTCAATTACAAGCATTTTTGGTGAATAGACATACCTCTGAATTCCTACCCACTTTCTAGAAAAAAATTCAGTACGGGCAGAACTTTAAACGTTAATAACTTTTTAACGAAGCCTCCATCAACAAATCAGTATTCTTGATTTTTGTCTTATTTTGGCCTCTAGAATCTCCCATTAAAATATTTCCCAGATGTTACCGAACACCCTGTATAGAATATGATTTAAAATCAGATATTTTATTTAATCGTTTTCAATCTCTTGTTATTTCGTAAATTATTATATCTCCTTAAGTGTATTAACATCGAGAAAAGATGATTTAGAATAAGATATTTTGTTATTTCGCAAATTATTGTGCTTCTTTAGTTAAATGTATTAATATTGAAAAAAGATATTTCAAATTGTCAAACTATTAAAAAAGATATTTAGTGTCACACAAAATAAAAAAGTATCACACTACTAAAAAAGATATTTCAAATTGTCAAACTAATATTCTGAACAATACATGAATTTTATTTTAGGGGATTCTATCGTACTTTTATAATAAAGGTCTACATTACAAGTTGAACAATTAGTCTTGTCGAGAATTTTCAGTATTTCTGATAAGAAAATTTCTATCTAATCAACAGCTTGGATAACTCGTTGAATCGCGTTTATTTGTTTAAGGGAGGGGGCATTTTGTTATGCTCTGTGATTTTTATTGATACAGCTGTCTCGCGCGGAAATAATTTACTTTAAAAATAAGTAAAACACATCGTGCAAGAAATCGCGTTTATGAGAGTGCCGCGAGCATCGATCCGCCGTACGATGACTTCGTATGAACCCGCGGTTATCAGCAGAACGTCCAACTCAACGAAATTGCAGTTTATTATTTTCATCGTGTGAATGGAGACAGGTGAAATCGATCGTAACTTGCGATACGCCAGGCGTCGCCTTCGTGAAATAAATACGTTTATTTCCAGACAGAAACTTTCGTTAACGACTATACCCATCGAACTTTTATTTTGTTTACTCCATTTTGTACATATCACCAATAATAGTTAAAAATATTGATTCAGTTTCTTAATTTTTAAGTCTCTTATATTTTTGTAAATCAAATTCCATCGTTTACATTATTCTAAATGTATCTAATATTTAATATTTTTTTTGCTGACTGTATTTTAAATAATGTACAGAAAAATTTAATTTATGCATTTAAGCATGTTTGGCATTTTTCCAAGACGATCAATATAGGCATATTGATTCAGTTTCTTAATTTCTAAGTCTCTTATATTTTTATAAATCAAATTCCAACGACATCTTTAGATTATTCTAAAGTATTTAATATTTACTATTTTTTTGGTCGACTGTGTTTTAAATAATGTACAGAAAAATTAAATTTATGCATTTGAGCATGTTTGGAATTTTTCCGAGACGATTAATATAGGCATATTGATTCAGTTTCTTAATTTTTAAGTCTTTTATATTTTTGTAAATCAAATTCCAATGTAATCTTTACATTATTCTAAAGTATCTAATATTTACTATTTTTTTTGTTTTAAATAATGTACAGAAAAATTAAATTTATGCATTTGAGCATGTTTGGAATTTTCCCGAGACGATAGATATTGACGAAATTTTTTTCACTCGAATATACGATATAACGAGCAATATACATACATCGCGCGTTAGCACAGAGAAATTTCAGTTCGTTGTGACGAGAATGATAAATGAACACCAGTTCTTCCTAAAGTGTGCTACACGAATTTCCGTGATAAAACGTCATCCTTTTACTCCTGAAGTCGTTTCGTGGTAAATATTTTTTCTTCCACTCGAGCCGACTGGTCGAGAAGCAACGATCCTGAATGCTAAAATATGAAATTTACGCGACGCACTAAATCATTTTATAGAATCAATGCCAAGGGCAACTGTTTTAAGATGTTACCTCTTGGTAAAAACCTCGTTTTAACGCGCCACAAAATCAAATTACTAATTTATAGACACGAGTATACCGATAATAATTGATAGGTAAATTATACGTCGAATAAAATATAATTTGTATACATATATGTACAATTTTCTCTGTTCTAAAAAAATTTTTTATTTTCTGTGTAATTATAGTTAATTGTCGCATTTAACATTTTTATTTTTTAAACTGTTATTAATTCATTGATTAATCTTTCATATTTTAAAATTTCATACTTTAGAAATAACTTTATTTTAACTTGTAAATAAACATGGTAACATTACAGTCTTAATAGCAAGAATATCTCAATGATGCAATCAATGAATAAAGCAGTGCACGAAGGCGTTAACATACAAGTAAACAAACCATAAGTTATTGTTAATTGTAACAAACAGATACACAAGTAGAATGAACGATCAACAAATACACTTCGATGTTCTGCTTCACGTTTAAATCTAACAGCTGACGAAGAAAATTAGATTCTTTGTTCTAAATGTATCTCCCATGTTACATTTGAAACTTATTTTGAAATTAATGGTTTAATTATACATGTACAATAGATACGACAATTTTCATGCTAATATAATAATCTATACATGTTTCATTAAAATGTGATTTTTCTTTTAATTATGATATACATTCACATATATCGATTAAACTCAACATAAATTCCCAGCAAATAATATTTACGAGTTCAGCGACTTCAAATATGAAATCATAAATTGTCGAGTTCCGCAAACTCAGCATTTAAGCGAAGTACGTACATCGGATAAAGTGATTTATGCACCAACGTTATTTTTGTGCCATCGAGTCCAATAAATCGTTTCGTCCAGACTGATAATCATGCATATTTTAAAGTGTTCCGTCTTCGAAGGGTTAAGAGGAATGCATCGATTCCAACGAACGTAACGCGTCAAAAAAAAGAAAGAAAAAAGAAAGTACCGGCTGTACCGTTACCAAGATCCCATATCCCCGGGTCAAAGATCAGGCACAGTGTAGTAAGAGAGCAAGAAGTTTCGTCGAAGAGGAAAAATTGCCTCGAGATAAAAGTGACTGCAACGAGAACCATGACACACGACGGGGGAACGCGTTCGACGCATAAATGCGTGCGAGCCACTGTGAACGAACTACAGCAAACGTTTGTACATACGTCTAAGCGTGTGAGTATGCACGTGTTTATAGCGATGCATGGTCACATGGAGCCAGGAAAAAAGAATGCTCGTCTCTTCCGTCGTCTATGACTCACAGTTCGAGTATCTGGTGCGTTCAATGTCGACGAAAAGGAAAGCAAACCGCGGGGTAAACGCGCGAACCCTGTTTTTCCACCCTCCAGATGCACCCATTTCCACAAAGATTGACATTGCCAGAAATTTCGCCACCACTTATCGACAGAAGTTAAGAAACAAAATAATCGTTTACGAAATTCTGTGTATTCTTCGTCGCTCGAGATACAGCGACACGCTGAGAATAGTTAAATACCATATTCTGTATTGTTTTCTTTTTAATTTGCAAACAATGCACGGAAATATTTGTTGGGATTGTGTTTGGTTCATTCTAAACAATTCTGAATAACTCATTATTATTTTTACATATTTATTTCTATTTTAACAATGAACGTGGATAGGTATTTCTACACGTGGTCCCCCACAACGCCATTAGACACTACTGGTCACTCTGCCATGGGATTCCCCCTTATATCTCCGTTCCAACGCTACGAACCACAACCAGTAAAAATAACTACACAATATTTTATGTACTTAATGATGCTATGAAAAAAATAATTTATAGTTTCCTATAAAAATGAATTTTCTTGGTTTTTCAATATCATCTTCCTTGTTAAGTGTCAGGTGAAGCCCCCAGTTTTTATGTCTGGGTTAGGTTTCCTTTTTAATTTGCAAACAATGCATAGAAATATTCTATGTGCTTTACTTAACGATGCTGTGTAAAAAATAATTTATAGTTTTTGTATAAAAATGAATGAAAATTAATTTCTTGAATTTTCAATACCATCTTCTTTGTTAAGTGTCAGGTAAAGCCCCTAGTTTGTAGGTCTTGGTTAGGTTTTCTTTTCAATTTGCAAACAATGCATAGAAATATTCTATGCACTATACTTAACGATGCTGTGTAAAAAATAATTTATAGTTTCTGTATAAAAATGAATGAAAATTAATTTCTTGAATTTTCAATACCAACTTCCTGGTTAAGTGTCAGGTAAATTCCCCAATGCACGTTTTAAGCGTTTTTAGGAAAGTTAGAAAAAGGTTCTCCCCCAAAGAAAAATAGCAAACTATTTTACCAGTTAGAAAAAAATTGATTTATTTCAGTTATTCGATAAAAATATTTATTTTCAAGAAGAAAACAAAACCACAAGAAATTTTCAATTCAATGCTTCGATAATCATAATTCTTTCTTATTTAACGTAGTTTTAAAATTCACACACAACACTAACAGGTTTCAATATTAAAGTAACCAAATTTTGTCTGAGTCAATGTCAGCTCTTGCTTAAAAATTCTAAGATAAAAACTATTAAAAACTAAGTTGTAAACAATATGCGCGATAGGTAAGTGCGTAAACTATGTAAGATGCATATTAACGATGTCTGGGGCAACGTGTGAAACGTGTAAATTAAATTGTCGAGGAAGAAGAAAGGAGGAATGCGAAGCACGTGAGTAATTCATGTGACACCGTTTCATATCTTTTCAACGAGCAGTAAAATTCATTCCTTGAGGTCGTTTCTCACGCGAGGAAAAGCGAGAAAGTGAACAGAGAAATGTATTGTTATTATGCAAATCTGTTCGAAGGAATAATTCCCAAAGGCTACTCAACTTCACAGCCTAACATCTCGCACGAAAATGTATACGTATATTATTTGCTTGTTTATTTTAAATTCTTGTCAATTAATACAACAAAAATACCATTACACTGAGAAAAGTATTATTGGAAAGAAAGAACCAATTTCGAAATAAATAAGTTATTTCTTCCCTTAACAACAAAGATATTAAGATAAGTCAAACATCCTATATGTATATTTCGAGGTATTTTAACTAAAAAAAATTAGAATTCATGTTATGAATTAAAATACAGAAAGTATAATTACATTGTTAACTGCACCAAAATATTGGTTCTCAATTATTAAAATGGAACTCATTCTGATGATTGATTTCACAATTTACTAACATAAAGGTTTCTGTTTAACTTTCTGATCGAAATTCCATCAAATGCATGATGAAATCAATCCAATAATATCGAATAACTCCCTTATTGACAGTTTCTGATTGATGATTCAATCTTTACGCGTTCCTTTTACATCGAGACAAGTGACAAGCATATCAAAATTCAAACGATTATTGACCAAATATAATTTGACCCATCAAAACGTAGCATAACAGAAATTTGATGTACTAAATTAATTGAGATTAAATATACAGTATAATATTAGTGTGAAGATATACTAGGACAATAAAGAGACAACTTATTCGATCATCATCCAATAATATCAATTGGTTACATTAAAGAGTAAAGCAAGCATTCGATTGAACTTAATAAATTGAAAATATATAAACAAACATTGTTATACAATGATACCACTATTTTCATATTTAATTAATGTTACAACTACCGTTGATTCATGGAATAGTTGCAATACTAGATAGATGTCTTTAAACTATCACACATAGCGATAAGAAACTTGAAGAACACCTCGAATAAAGGTTCTGTGCTAATTACGAAATCGAAAAATTTCACAAAGTACTCGTGTACTTTATCCTAATATGCACTTTAATAAAGAAATATACGATTTTAGTCGAGTAAATCGGGATTTGATGCAACGTAAGCTAGCTATGGACCGCGAATAATAATTTTCTGCGCAGCTACCTCGCGCAGCTACCTTGCGCTTGAACGACGATCAATTTTTCAATAAAAGAATATTTTCGAAATTTTGCAGTACTCTTGATCACGCTTAGATGTTGGAAAGTAAAAAACTTTCGAACATCGTCGTTTCATTTTAGCGCACAGAATCCTCTTCTAAAAGGATTACCAATCAGTGATCGAGTTAATGAAAACAAGATTGTCGTTACGGAAACGCGGAACGAAATTTGCAAAGCTTATCGAAAGCGGAGCGTAAAGCACGAAGCCGGGTGTTCGATAATACCGCTATTCTGAAACCACAAAAGGTCAACGCGCGAATAATGTTACGTCATATCAGAAGTAGAGTGCACGTAAGGTAAATATACCTGGTGCTGTGTCACCGTTACCTTCGTGCTACGTCGACGGAGTTCCATTCTTCGCGACGATTTTCATTGTTCCCCTATCAAACGGGTTCCAATCTCGCATAACAAGACGACATAGGCACCGGGGGAGTGGGTTGAACATAATTAAGATCATTCTCAAGATGAAAGCCTGTAAGGGGGGGCCAGAAAGGTCAAGTGCTGAACAGCCCATCGACTTTCGACATCAGTTCCTACGGTGACTGTAATTTGCATTGAATATTTCACCTTGTACTTGCCTCCAGCCTACTCGTACTACCCACCATGTTCGTTTCAGTGTACTTGCATTGTTATCGCGTTTAACGCGCTTACCATTGGTTACCAGTTATGGCCGGAAATGGAAGATTACACGGAATTTAGAGGTTTCAGAATATGATAATTTTTCATTTTTTTGAAATTCTGTTGAAAGTTATTCTCTTCTATTGCATAATAAAGAAAATTGTACAGGATTTGTGCATGATATTTCTTTTAAAAAGGATATTTAAATTTCTAATAGCTGTGAAGAGCCACGTATTGTTTAGTTTGGAAATTAATTGAAAAATAACGAAGAAATAATTTTTGTTTAAAGGTGAAATGAAACTCATGCAATAGAGAGTTAAATCTTTTTCTGTTCTCGTGGTATTTTTGTAAGAAAAATGTGGGAATCAAAACGTTAAATCGATGCTTCAATAAAGTTTATTACGTTAAACGTTCTATTAATAAAAACAATTGTTTTCGTTTCGTGTGCTTGATAGTTATACGTACAAAGTTTGAAAATAGAACTACTTGGGGTTTAGCAAGCATCGAGTCTCTTGAAAGTAATGGTTGAACTTTATCGAATGAACATATATCATGGAACACGATTGAACGGCTTGAATCGATTATAATAAATATTCTGTGCTTTGCAGATGCATTAAGTGTAACAGAAAATATATCTACAAACGACGTATCTGATATATCTAGATTTCGATTTCACTCAAAAGTATACACTGCTAATATTTACTCAGATACTCGCAATGAAATTCAAACATATTTATTCAAGTGTTCTAATACGAATATTAGATCTAAACCAACGACACATCCATTAATACTGACGTAAACTGATATCCAAATATCACGTTATGATATAAAACGGATATCGAAGTTGTTAGTTCAGTAAACTTTGTTGACATTTCTCGTAGTATCGATATAATATGAACAGCAGGTATCGTTAGAACTGTTCTTGTTTATTCTGGTGAAATATGTATCGAACGTAGTAATTAAAACAGAATTGATAAGCGTCGATGCACTGATACGATCGTATCATAAATTAACTTATTTTCTTTTTATAATCGCAAAAACAATTTTTTAAAACTAATTCCTTAAATTGTCTGGTGACTAAAGCTAGCCACATAAAGAGTAACGAAAATAAAAGTTTTCAAACATACGCGAACATTTGTTAAAATAGACATTGCTCTAAATAACGACAGTCGATAAGATAGTAAAAAAAACTACGATCGCCTTGCAAATAACAATAAATAACACAAAACAGCGTATTCTCGACAAGATTACTTAGGCATTCTGAATTTCTAACTGGTTTTTATCTTTTTCTGCAAATTTCTTGGTTTATTCGGAATAGAAGAATTTCCAAAATTGACTACAGAAAGAAGTTGCTGAATTATGCATTCGTCTCGACAATAGGTATGTATCTTGGTTCCTCGATTTGCATCGAAAACCCACGTTCCAAGAAGATCAAGCAAATGTCCTTGGTCTTCGATATAGTGCACGATGTTTGTCAAGATGAATCGATTCTCATTGTTTGCTATCGTTTCGTCTTGCGTGTCGACCGAACGAATATCTTCCCGATTATCGATTTCCCCCTTATCGTTTATTGCGTTTCCACGTACTCAAAGACAAGGAATTCCCACGAATTCTCCATCGGTTGTATGCACACGATATCCCGCCCACTCGCTATTTCTTATTAGACGGGAATTCCATGGCACTGCAGCGCTACGCAATTATTCCCTAGGGTGCAGGTACGAAACATTCCCACCGGGCACGATTTAATTTCATTCGGATCTCTGTTTTCCTTCTGCGTTTATTAACCGCCTCGCCGATGGAAAAATCCAACAAATAATCCAACATACAGAGTGTTCGACCACCCTTGGGAAAAATTTTAATGAGAGATTCTAGAGGCTGAAATAAGACAAAAATCAAGAATACTAATTTGTTGATGGAGGCTTCGTTAAAAAGTTATTAACGTTTAAAGTTCCGCACGTACTGAATTTTTTTCTAAAAAGTAGGTAGGATTTTGGGAATAGGTCTTTTCACCAAAAATTATTGTAATTGACCACTGCAGCCAAAAATATTTTTTTAGAACGATTTGAAATTTTTGAATTTTGTCGAAAAATTTCACACCTTCTCGAATTTTTTTCTCGTAAATGGGTAGGATTTCGAGGATATTTGTAATTACCAAAAATGATTGTAATTAGCCCCCGCAACCGAAAATAATTTTTTTAATAAGATTTGAAATTTTTTTTTTCGCTGAATAATTTCAGCAGCTACCCCCTGTCGATTTTTCTTAAAAATTCCTTTTTCATTTTTAGTAATTTTGGTTGACGCTCTACAGAAAAGTTGTCTAATACTTTTTTGTAGGTACCCATGAGCTCTACTTGCATACTAAATTTCATTGAGATACGTTCGCTATTGTAGAAGTTATGGTCGTTTGAAAATTGGACCACTTTTGGGGGGTTTTTCTCATTTTACGGGGTCAAGGAGCAACTTCATGAATATTTTTAAGATTTCTACATATTCTCCACTAAAATACGCGGCGTTTGGCTTTTTGAACATTAAAATCGTCCAATCCGTTCAGAAGTTATGCTGTTTTAAAGATTCGCATGAAAATTCGAGCATACATTTCTGGCCAAGAAATTATATTTTCGGTAAGGAATTTTTTTCTCAAAACTGAGTAGGATTTCGGGGGTATTGGTAATGACCAAAAATGATTGTAATCGACTCTTGCAACTGAAAATAATTTTTTTAGAACGATTTGAAAAATTTTTTTTACCAAAAAATTTCAACACCTACCCGAATTTTTTTCTCGAAAGTGAGTAGGATTTCAGGGATATGTCTATTCATCAAAAGTGCCTATAATTGACCCTTGTAACCAAAAATAATTTTTCCAGAACTATTTGAAATTTTTGAATTTTTATTGTTAATAACTTTTTAACGAAGCCTCCATCAACAAATTGGTATTCTTGATTTTCGTCTTATTTTGACCTCTAGAATCCCTCAGTAAAATTTTTCCCAGGGGTGGCCGAACACCCTGTATATTACTATTTTTACTTACTATTTTTCGACGAAAATTCGTAGTAATGGAAGATCTAAATCCAAACACAATTATAATCTTCATGCCAAATTAGATAATGCTAGATTAATATATAAAGATAATATTAAATTCGATCGAAAGAAGATTTATTTATTTTAAACGTGATGTATTTAACGACTATTATTAATATGAAATTCAAAACCTGTGTGTTTGTGATTCCTCTATAACTTACTATTTTTATTTACTTTTTTAAGATTTATTTATTTCAAACATCAGTTGTACAGTTTGTAGTTGTTTTTGTAATGCAACAAACCTTTCACGTATTGTTTTAGGACTATATCTTAATAAAACAAGTAATTACTAATAAATACACCTTAAAAACAGTACTCTTTGGCCAATAGATTCGTTTACTCAAAATATTAAACAAAAATCAATATTTAGATGGTTTTGGTGTTACTGATCGCCAATCAAAAGTTGAAAATACCAAATTAGTGGACATATCTTTCAAAATACTTAAATAACAAATTTTATATAAAATATATCACGTAGAATTACTTTTGTACCCATTTTGGAGCACGTATCCACTACATTGAATTTCATATTTGCAAATACGTAATCAGTTACCCTAAAAATTCTCGAGAAACAAGTTTCACCATATTATGTTCAAGAAAAAATTCGAAAGACGCTACGAACAGCTGTAAACAACACAATCGAAGATTTACACAGTTAAACGTTGTCGTTCGCGTTCTTTAAATCCGATATAACAATTTCTAATTCGTCCCACGCGTTTCATAAAGAACTTGGTTGCACCCAGAGCCGCGTTTCGAGAATAATAAAATTAGAAACCACCGTAGAGCCAACACGCGAATAAATTTCGAATGCCAAAATTAAATGTATCACCGACGAAATAACAACAACATCGACGACGTAACACCCAGGTCCAAACTGCTGAAAGTTGCACCTTCCGGTTTCGTTCGATCGTTCAGTTAACCGGGTTTTCGCGAACTCGCAATTAACATCGCGTGGCTTGTTTGGACGACGAAGGTGACGATCGCCGCGCGACAACGACGATACTAATTATACAATAGTGCTTCAATTGGATGGCATTCGCCTCGTTTGCTCGTTTTATTCGAGTAAGTAAGTTCTCGACGAGAAGAGAAAAAGACTTCGCAAAGAATAAACTGTTTCGAACGTTCTTCGAAGCTCGTCGATTATAGCACGTTGAATTGTTAAAAAATTGAGCGGAAAACGCTTGCACGACAGCAAGAAATTTCTATTATTTTCTTCCTGTTTTTCATAACACATTGTGAATCGCGAGAAATGAAACAGAAACGAATCGACTAATACCAACAGTACGTATTAATCGACTGCATTGCATTTTTGTACAACTTTTATCGAATTATAAGTTTCTAACTTTAAAACAGAAAACGAGGATTATCGAGGTTGATTACCTTCAGTTTTAATTTAGTACAAAGAAACAGAGACTCTGAGGGGTACCATTAAAAGAAAAATAAAGAGAAATGTTTAAATGTAATAAATGTAATAAAAATGATTAAAATATCTTTGAAGAAACCTCTTAATTTGAATCTGGATAGTGCAATTTAAAATTGATTCTTTCGGTAATTTCGAATCAATTGATAATTGCATAATTCTAGTTGAAAATATATTATTCTTAAATGGGATCACATATCGTTTTGGACGTCCAATATATTCACTCTCGAAATCATTTCATTATGTAAATTTTATTATTTTGAACTCTGGCTACCACTAACAATGAGCTTCCTTCTAAATTATTTAGTCAATTTCATTAAATTATAAGGATTAGACTAACGGTTACAATATTTTGTAAAATCTAGAAAATAGCTTACTCGTATTTCAAACGCAGATTTTTATATTTACTCGATCGATCCTAAAAAAAATGATTTTTATTGAGAATTTTTTTACTCGTTTATCCTTCCATAAAAGAAAATGCTGCGCCTACAATTCCGTGTTTCAATGCCGTATACATTACACTTCAAAGGAGGAAAAGTGTCCTTCAAAGAACCAAGACCTTCCCTTATTATTAGAAATACCATCGATTGGTCACGGTTCACAGGTTGTTTAATTTCCCGTTAGCAGGGTCTTTGTACACAAGTCCAGCGTGCTTTTTTTAAGCAAGGCAACGTTCAAAAATTTAAGACGCTTGAGATAGCTGGCTGCTTTTGTAGGATGAGGTTAAAATATGTACGCCTGTGAAATCGTAGAACCTTCGACGAATAACAGTTCTTCGAAATTCGTGTTAAAACCGCTACTATTTATATTTAAATAACGTCTAATTATTTGGACATACGATAAATTAAATAAACATACTTTGTACATTTTTTATTGCATCTTTTACGATGAAAATGAGTTTCTACATAAAATTCGACCTCTTTTAAAATACTTTTTTAAAGTTTGCAAGTACGTATACCATCGAATAAGGTTTGAACTAATTTTCATTGGAAAAATTTAGTCAATTTGTTGATAACGTCTTCGTAGAGATGCAATGAAAAGTATACAAATTGTTATTTCATACTGGTGTAGCATACTGTGTCTCTGCAAGAAGTTGGCTAGCGAAAGGAATGCTGGTCTCATTGGTTCCCCACTCCCCTATCCTCCGTCCCCTCCCACTAGCCAACATTTAACAAACGCACAGTACGTAATGCGAGGCTGAGAAGAAATAATACAAATGTTGAAAAACGAATGAAAGATAAAAGTTAAAGAATCGTTTATCCGTTACTCGTTAAATAGAAATAACAATTCCAATTATAGAATAGAATATTACGCAACGAATAAATATCACAAGTTATAAATGTTAGAGAATTAAATAAAATTCTTATGTAAGTAAAATAGAATAATAAATTTGTATATTGTTTATAATTACTTTTTTCTTCTAAGAGTTCAAGGATCTACCCCCAACAACACGACTGTGGATCATAGATTGAGAAACACTGATCTACTAGTTCGAAAAGAATACAACAGCTTCCGCGTGCGAAGCCTTTCAATGCCTTTTTGCACACATTCACCGGCAGTGCGAGATTAGGCATATTACGATAGAGATAGGTGAGCGGTAGACGTATCAGACTCGTTTGCATAATAACCTGCAGCTGCTTCGGTCGCGAATCCGCGAACTATAGTCGTTACGATCGAATGATAAGTCGAGGACTATCAAAATTTAGCTGTCCAATGCTTAATGGACGCGTCGGCTTGGAACGATGCTCAGACACGAATAACAACGACAATTTCAGATTATTCGCTGAAAAATAATATATATACAGGGCGTTCAGTCATTCCAAATATTAATGGAAGATTCTAGAGGCCAAAATAAGATGAAAATTAAGAATATCAATTTCTTAATTGAGGCTTCGTTAAAAAGTTATTCAAAAATTAAATTAAAAAACTTCAAATCATACTAAAAAAATTATATTAAATTACCGGGGTCAATTATAAGCATTTTTGGTCAATAGACATACCCCTGAAATCCTATCCACTTTCGAGAAAAAAATTCGAATAGGTGCTAAAATTTTTGGCGAAATTAAAAAATTTCAAAACGTTCTAAAAAAATTATTTTCCGTTGCGGGAGTCAGTTACAATCATTTTTGGTGAATAGATACACCCCCGAAATCCTACCCAATTTCGAGAAAAAAATTCTTTACTGAAAATATACTGTGTGGCTAGAAATGTTTCCTCAAAATTTCATGCGTATGTTTAAAAAATCATAACTTTTGGACAAATTGGTATTCTTGATTTTGGCCAAACACCCTGTATAACACATTTGGGGAGATTTAACTGTCCTCTTATACAAAGTATTCACGCTATTAGTAGCCAGCGACTTTTTCAAAAACTAGTGCGATTAGAAAAAAACGATAGAAGAAAAAGTTTTATAGTCTTTTATGATCAATAGAACAGTCTATATTGATTTTGAAAATTTACATTATTTTGCAAGAAATAAAGGTGTCCAATTTTTTGAATGAAACGCCATATATTTTTTTATGTTGTATGAAAGTATGTGTCACGAGTTCTATACTATTTGATGACCTTCGAGATAATAGAAGATAAAATAACGCAAATTTGCAAAATCAATATACACTGTTCTATTGATCGTAACAAACTATAAAACTTTTTCCTCTTCCATTTTTTTCTAAACACAATAGTTTTCGAAAAAATCTCTGCTGAATGCTTAAAATGTACAAATTATTTATTATTTATTATGCATTTGTCTATCAAAGAAATTTCCAATTATTCGGATCGAAAATATATTATTAAAATTCAAAACTATCTAAAGAGTAGTTCAACCCTCTTTGCAAATTCTTTTCAAACAATTCTACAATCGTCCATGAATAGTCTAATAAAATTACTGAAAGTATTAATTTAAAATGTTTCCTTTTTTATACCCGTGGTAACAATTAAAATATTTAAAAAATGTGAAACGTCAATTTATTTAAACATATAATACGTATTATTAAAAAAATTCTTGCGACTATTGTTACGCATTTATTACGAACAGTAGAAAGGGTGGTGGATGACTTTTAGCGTGAGCCACTGTATGCACGCAGATGTGAAAATACAGATAACATTTTAGTTCAGAATTTTGAATATTTTGCCACATGGCTACGGTGGGAATGAAAGAGTTAATCCTGACCTCGTTTACGATCGACTGGAATTCTCATTTTCGAGAGATATTTGGTTATCGATGAATCTTCCCCGAAAAAGAGATTTCCACGTTCGTAGGCACCTTCCGCATTGCACCAGATCGGTTACGTCACTGTTTCACCCCTGCCAACCACGGTTTTCCTCGCTGCCGAGTTTCCAAGCCTGCAGCACCGGCAACAGTTGCGTCGTACATTGAGGAAACACTAAATTATACGAAGTGGAACTTTTCAGTCCACTTAAATGCAGAACGTTTGCGCCAAAATTAATAGGACCGAGTGAAAACCTCTTTACAATGGAGCTTAATGACGTGAAATAAATACACAACACAGCAGAGGGTGACGAAAATATTTCCTTCGTTATTAAATAACAAATTATGAAGGCTTCACAATAATCACTATTAATGTAATTCTTGTTTCAAGAAAGTTTGAAAGTATTTTTAATATGAAAAATATTTATAAAAGCATTTTTCCTATTAAAAATACTTTGAAATTTTCTTGAAAGAAGAATTACATAAATAATAAAAATATTTTTATAAATATTTTTTCTGTTAAAATAAAATAAATATTTTTCTTATTAAAAATGCTTTCAAACTTTCTTGAAAGAAGAATTACATCAATACTGATCATTGTGAAGCCTTAATCATTTGTTATTTAATAACGAAGGAAATATTTTCGACCGTTTAAAGGGATATTCTCGTCTAAAATTTTAATATTTAGAAATGAATATAAAAAAAAGAATGAAACACACGTATACATTTATGATTTAAGAAAGAATACAATATTCATAATTCAATTATTTTGTGCATTTACAAAGTTAACTATTTCTTGTGGCGATTCATTTCAATCCATGAAAATTTGGATCTACTAAAAGATTTACGAGTAAATTTACAAATATTTTCTATATTCAAAGCTTTAAGAAAATGTTTAAAAAATCAATTGTTTCTAATTTCTACTTCAGATTTCTTATGGTTCGGATCATTTACTTGTACGAAAATAAGAAATTGAAGAATAAGGTACTTTTCTCGTAATTGTTTTAAAAAACGTACAATCTTATCAAATATTTATCTGATTACAAGTAAAAGTAAAGAATAAATTACAAGCAACTTATTTCGTAAATAATCTATAGGTAGACTGAAAGAAAAAAACTGAAGTCGAATAGTTAAAATTGGAAAAAATCACTAAACTGCAGAATTGCCAAATAGTCTAGTCTTCGAACAAAATTCCCCAAAAAACGACCTTATTTTTCAGTCTCATTTCATCACTCTGACACAATTTAAACAACGATTTGCAGGATACAGAGCAAAAGTAAGCATTGGCTTAGTTATAAACCAGATAATAATCGTAAAATGCACGACATTGCGTGCAACGAACAAAGATTTATTTCGTGCCGATTCGGTTTCGCTAATTGCATTCCTTTTGCTTGCAATTTTCAACGAGCCAACTGTTTTCACAATAAAATGCTACTCGATGCGATTAAACAACTAATTACTGTAATATTTTTATCTATGTATTTTAGTAATTATGAATTTCGACTCGCCATTTTCAGTTTGAATACAATATTTGAAACTCGAAAATTCGCGAAATTATGAAACTTTGAGAATATGAAGGATCGAGAGTCGAAAATAGGCCACCTGAATAATTTATTTCCTTTATGGGTAGCAAACAAATTTTTTCACTGTCATATTTTTCGATATTTCAAAAATTACATATTTTAATTTAATTTAATATCAAGACAAATACAGTGATATATTGCAACATGAATTTTTCAAACGACCTTGATTATTTTCGGTACACAAGGTCATCTGAAAGTCATATTATCATAGGTCGCCTAGATAACTCGTTTAAAATGTTTAAAAATAGAAAAGAACGTTTGATTCGATAGGGGACACGAGGTGCTGACGTTTTTCTCGTTTCAAACGGGAACCACCAAACACGTTTTAAAATCATTAATTTTTTTTTTTGTGGAACTACGTGTGTCTTTATTTACATTCTAATGAGACGAATATAATGACCTATAAATGATACAAGGTCACTAACGGACTGTTACGAAACTGCATTCCGTTTCAAGAGACAGTTCAGGGATTTGCATGTTTACGCTCCAAGTTATAATTTAAGTGTTCGAAATGGCGACCTCGAGCGGCGATAATGCCCTAAAACGGTCTGATATGGATTTTCTGTGCTTTCGTGTGAAGCATCGCGAAAGTTTAAACGAATTGTCGAAAAACGTCGGTGTCTCGGTGCATTTGCAATACTTCGAAAGGAACAAACATAAGGTTTTAATCGAGTTTTTTTTTCAAAACCATGTATCACGGGAGTGTCAAGATAAAACCCTGGGAATTATTGTATTGATCGATTAGAAATCTTGTATACACGTGAAATACAGAAAACCAAGAATACTAATTTGTTGATAAAGGCTTCGTTAAAAAATTACTAACGTTTAAAGTTCCACCTGTATTGATTATTTTCTTGAAAATGGGTGGGATTTCGGGGGTAGGTCTGTTCACCAAAAATTATTGTAATCGACCCCCGCAACCGAAAATAATTTTTCCAGAACGATTTGAAATTTTTTTTGTTTACCGAAAAATTTAGGCACCTACCCCCTTGGCGATTTTTCTTAAAGTTCATTTTTCATTTTTAATAAGTTTGGTTGACGTCCTATGGAAATTTTGTTTAGTACTTTTTTATGGGTATCCATGAGCTCTACTTCCATACTAAATTTCATTGAGATACGTTCGCTATTGTAGAAGTTATGGACGTTTGAAAATTGGACCACTTTTATGGGGTTTTTCTCATTTTACGGGGTCAAGGAGCAACTTTTCCAATATTTTCAGAATTTCTACATAATCTTCACTAAAATACGCGTTGATTGCTTTTTGAAATATCAAAATCGTCCAATTCGTTCAGAAGTTATGACGTTTTAAAGATATGCATAAAATTTCAGGGAAGCATTTCTTTCCTCAGATTACATTTTCGATAAAGAATTTTTTTCTTGATAATGCGTAGGATTTCGGGGGTATGTGTAATGACCAAAAATGCTTGTAATCGACCCCTGTAACTAAACATAATTTTTTAGTATGATTTGAAATTTTTTAATTTCATCTAAAAATTTCAGTACCTACTCGAATTTTTTCTCGAATGTGGATAGGATTTTAAGGGTATGTGTATTCACCAAAAATTATTGTAATTGACCCCCGCAACCGAAAATAATTTTTCCAGAACTATTTGAAATTTTTTAATTTAATTTTTTATTTGAACGCATAAAAAAAAAAGAAATATTCAGACGATACGTTTGAATTTCAATAAATATGTCTACCAAGAGCTCAGGCTTTTATTCTTGAAACTTTTCATTAAAAATATTCCAATAATTACGTAATTGATCGTTTTCTGAAAGGGGAATCCCTCCTTGATCTTCCAATAAAGTAGAGTGCAAGGAAAACTGTTTCATAACTCTTACCGCCTGAGAGGGATGAAATAAAAAGGAAAAAACGGTTCAATCTTCGAAAGTTGATTTCACACCAGCAAAGCGAATTTGGACACTGAGAAGAACGACGAATTGATTTAGATAACTGCTATATGTACATTCCCAAAATTTTTATTTCGTACATATGAATATTTCGTACATTCCTTCTGTATATTTGGCCATTTTGTATGCAAATTAAAATTCACAGGCTATGAAATCACTCCACAGAGTCCACGGTTATCTAAAAACCACGTTAAAGTAAACAGATATATTTTTTTATATCAGAATTGTAACCAATTATAGCATTACGAACTCAAAGGACTTTATTAATTATTAAAGTGTATAGTACTTTGTCTCAGTGTATTTAAGCTTTAACGTATTTATTATATTACGCGTTCAATATTGACTGTCCTTTCTAAAAATTTTCGACGCTATTTTACAAACTTCAAAGGTCTAGAAACTAAACAGCTTGAGTCTGATAATTAACTACAGCATAATTACTCTCATAAATGAGTTTTTCAGATAGAAAATGTTAAAATATAAAAAAGTTCAACAAATCGAGTCTGAGCTGTAATTGGACAAAATATTTCGAGCGTGAAAAAATATCCAAAATTGCTTAAAGTAACCAGAAAACATTAAGATATCCAATATTCATTTCTATGACGAATCTATTCTATTTAAATTTGATTCTGATTTATAATCATTTTTAATGTTCGATTAATTCTCACTAAAAATGCTCGAATTCTCGAAATTACATGTTCGTTCAAGACATCGAAAGGAAGACTTCTTTCAAATAATGCTTAGCAGCAATATAAGAAGGAAGGATAGGATAATCATGACCAGGCTGAGAACTGGTCATTGCAAACTCACACGTGAGTACCTAATTAAGAAAACGGAACCACCAATGTGCACTGTCTGCATGAAGATAATTACAATCAACCACCTGCTATTCGAATGTACAATATATAACACCCAAAGAAAAAAATATAAAATAACATCGGCAGAAGCTCTAACGACAAAGAAGCACGTAGAAAAGACCCTAAACTACCTAAAAGACATCAACATTTACCACTGGATATGACCGGACAGGGAAGAATGAAATAGGTCCTAATCGTCGCTAATGACCCGTGGGTTGATGCGACGTAAAACCCGAATTAAAAAAAAAAAAAAAATTATTACCTGATTCATAGTTTACGTCGAAAGTTCAGAGAATACGAGGAAAAAGTTGATAAAAATTCTGGTATTAATCGAACTTGCGTAATCTATTGAGGCTATAAAATTCGTTATAAAAAGTTCGACAACTATTAACGTATGTAGAATTCCTAAGATTTTCAAAATCTCCGGCCACATTATGCAATATTAATTGATAAATCAATATTAAATTTAATTCTAACTCCCAAGTTAATTTAATTATTGCAAAATTAAATTTAGAAATTTGAATCATAAATATTATCAATTTCCAATGATTTTAATGACATTAGAATTATAATACAGGGTGTTCGGCCACACCTAGGAAAAATTTTAATAGAGGATTCTAGAAGCCAAAATAAGACGAAAATCAAGAATACCAATTTGTTGATGGAGGCTTCGTTAAAAAGTTATTAACAATTAAATTCAAATATTTCAAATCGTTCTGGAAAAATTATTTTCTGTTGCGGGGGTCAATTACAATCATTTTTGGTGAATACACATACTTCCGAAATTCCACCCACTTTCGAGAAAAAAATTCGAGTAAGTGACGAAAGTTTTGGGTGAAAAAAAAGACTTTCGAATCGTCTTGGAAAAATTATTTTTAGTTGCAGGGGTCAATTGCAAGCATTTTTGGTCAACAGATATAACCCCGAAATCCTACTCAGTTTCGAGAAAAAAATTCCTAACCGAAAATATCATTTTTGGCCAGAAATGTCTGCCCGAATTTTCATGCGAATCTTTAAAACGTCATAACTTCTGAACGGATTGGACGATTTTAATGTTTAAAAAAGCAAACTACGCGTATTTTGATGGAGAATATGTAGCAATTGTAAAAATATTCGAAAAGTTGGTCCTTGACCCCGCAAAATGAGAAAAACCCCATAAAAATGGTCCAATTTTCAAACAGCCATAACTCCTACAATTGTGAATATATTTCAATGAAACTTTTTTCTGAAGTAGAGCTCATAGGTACCTACAAAAAAGTATTAGACAACTTTTTTGTAGGGCGTCAAAGAAAATTACTAAAAGTCAAAAACGAATTTTTAAGAAAAATCGACAGGGGGTAGGTGCCTAAATTTTTCGGCGAAAAAAAAAATTTCAAATCGTTCTAAAAAAAATACTTTTGGCTGCAGGGGTCAATTACAATCATTTTTGGTGAATAGTCATATCCCCGAAATCCTACTCATTTCCTAGAAAAAAATTCGAGAAGGTGTGAAATTTTCGACAAAATTAAAAAATTTCAAATCGTTCTAAAAACATTATTTTTGATTGCAGGGATCAATTATAATCATTTTTGGTCAATAGACATACCCTCGAAATCCTATTCAGTTTCAAGAAAAAAATTCCTTACCGAAAATATCATTTCTGGCCAGAAATGTCTGCCCGAATTTTCATGCGAATCTTTAAAACGTCATAACTTCTGAACGGATTGGACGATTTTAATGTTTAAAAAAGCAAACTACGCGTATTTTGATGGAGAATATGTACAAATCGCAAAAATATTCGAAAAGTTGGTCCTTGACCCCGCAAAATGAGAAAACCCCCATAAAAATGGTCCAATTTTCAAACAGCCATAACTCCTACAATTGTGAATATATTTCAATGAAACTTTTTTCTGAAGTAGAGCTCATAGGTACCTACAAAAAAGTATTAGACAACTTTTCTGTAGGGCGTCAACCAAAATTACTAAAAATGAAAAACGAATTTTTAAGAAAAATCGACAGGGGGTAGGTGCCTAAATTTTTCGACGAAAAAAAAATTTTTAATTAATTCTGAAAAAATTATTTTCTGTTGCGGGGGTCAATTACAAGCATTTTTGGTCAACAGACATACCCCCGAAATCCTGCGCATTTTCGAGAAAAAAATTCAGTACGGACGGAACTTTAATTGTTAATAACTTTTTAACGAAGCTTCCATCAACAAATTGGTATTCTTGATTTTCGTCTTATTTTGGCCTCTAGAATCCCACATTAAAATTTTTCCCAGGGGTGGCCGAACACCCTGTATAGTGAAGTACGACAAATAAATTGACAGATAAAGACAGATAAATTGAACAAAACAATATTTCGAAATATATAAACAAAGTTAATTCTTCCCTTGCTTCGATTCTCGACTCTATGAATGTTGAGCCGTTCATAATCTCGCGGTCAAATGGCGACATCTATGATAAGGCTGAACTACATACGGGGATTCCCGTGGCTTTTGTTCGAGTCAAGTCGAGTCATTTGTTCGAGCCTCATGGTCGACATTACTGCAAATTATTTTATGTTAAACTATGTAATATCTAAAGAGTAATTAAAGTGGTTGTGTTTAATATCTAAATATTGTCTGTATATATTTATTTAATCAGTTCTTATGCAAAGGGACCTGATATGTTTCAACAATGAATACCATAATGCCAACAATAATGCCCATTCTTGGTTTCTTGCGCCTCCATCGTCTCATATTCGAAACACTTCCTGGTGAGATAGAAATTTAATTTCCACTTCGAAGTAATCGTTTCGAATCGCTGTCAGGAAAGCATAAATCGAGCTGATAAGAAATGTTTCAACCGCTATAGAACGACCTTGCATGTCCAAACGATCCACGATTACCATGCTATTATTCCCTTCCGCTGACGGCATGTTTAACAGTTTATAGGTTTTCTTGCCGACCGTAAAAACTGTTTCTTTCCGTTTGCGTCACGTTTGCGTAGAGATTTATCTACAGCTTTCTATAGCAACTGGCAATGACCGATCGTCAACGATTGGATACCATCTTAACAGCTTTATAGACAAAAGTTATTCCTATTTTTAACCGCGTTAACATTTAACAACCTTGTTAAAATTCAAGAATCTTGTCCAGATTTATTTTCTTTAACATCTAATCTTCAGAATTTTTTAGCCCCTTAGTGGCAGTCAACGTATTAAATAATAAAATCAAAAAATCTCGAATTTTCACTCTTTTCGTTCGTTACTTTTCATATCCGTGTTTTGATCGAATTAGGGGTCAGAATACATAAAACTATATTTTCGAACCTTCTTTTGTACGATTTGTGACGATACCTCCGGCTCTCGCCGCTAGAGGGCTACGCTCTCTCACAAGTTCTCGGCTGACCACCTATTTCTATATGTACACTCCTTGATTGCTCTTTCCTTTCCTTCTGGTATCCACCACAGACTTAAAATTCGTCTCTAATTTATTTACAGTTAACATAACTAAAAAGTCTAAAGGAAAGGAACCTCCTCAAAGTTTTAGACTCCAACGTACCAGTCTTAATTGCTTCGAGTACAAGGATTAAATTATCAAAAAAGAGAATTTTCTCAGGAGCCAGCCAACAAAAATAATTCTCAATTTTCGACGAGCCACTGACGGTATCTAAACAAATCATGGCGGCCCCGACGATCGTGTAAGATCAACATCCTGTGTTTTCGCGTGCATATTTCAAGCACGTGAGCCACAATGTAAAAAAAAAAAGTTCCTGCTGAAGGCGGGGTTTCATTGCTTTCGCGCGTAAAATAAAATCTGCATAAATGATCCGACTTCAGATGATAAACTGCGCTTTTACTTCTCACCTCGTGAAAGAAAGTGCAATAAGTACCGTGTCCGGTTTCGACTCCGTTAACCAAGCTTGACGGCATTCGTAAATACATACGTTATTCTCATCGCGAATAATTCCACTCGTTAGATGACAAAGAAACGATGCTTTCAGAAAATCTCTTTACTTCGTATTCTACGTTTGAATATCTTTTTTTTGAGGCCACAAAATACACCGTTTGAAACATCCTGGTGGATATATTTAGTGGAATGAACATGCTATAACGCGCGATCCAAGATTAATGCGTTTTCTTATGAAAATATACTGAATATCGTCGCTGAACGAAAGAAATTTAGCGAATAATAACGAAGCTTCATTGAAACTCGAAACACCAAATATTCCAGAGAATATCCTTGCCCTCGTATTCGTGTATTTACTTTCTGGTCTCATTAACGACAGGATAAAGAGTGCTCGAAGAAAAGCTTGGAAACGTTGCCAGCGGACTATCCAGCGCCATCGTTCAACCATCGAAGCTTCAAGCTTCTTTCGCGTCTTGGAACTCATTATTGTACAGGGTGTTTCAGAATTGAAGTTACAATATAAAGAATCTTGAATTTTCGTAATATTTTTGTATTCAAACGGTACGAATTATTCAATTTACGCGAACAATGAAAAAAAGGGAAATATAAATATTCTAACAAAGAACATTTGTGAAAGATAAATTTTCATTAATGTTTTACGTAAGGTAGTTCTTATTAATGTTTTAATAATAGTGCTCAAAAATTACGATAAAAAAACTTGTCAGGCGTGAAGAAGAAGTTTAAAAAAGACAATTGTATAATTTAAAACACAATATTTAACGTTGAAAACGATTTTCTTCGTCGATAGAAAATTGTTTTCTTCGATTAGTAGTTAAGTTTGTAAGTACACAATTACTTTTATATGAGGTAGTTCTAATTTAAATATTTTAATAATAGTGCTCAAAGTTACGATAAAAAAACTTGTCAGGCGTAAAGAAAAAGTTTAAATATGACAATTGTATAATTTTATTCACAAAATTTAACAACGAAAACAATTTTTTCTTCGATTAGTAGTTACGTTTGTAAATATACAATTACTTTGAAACAACCTGTATGAGAAATGCTTCTACAAAGATTGAGGAAGATGAGCATCGAACGGTAATTTTGCTCCCCACAAAAGTTCAGGTAGCCACCATAAAAGATCATAAACTTTCAAGTATCGAGGATTTACTACAGAAAAGCTTCCCGAAGATAATTATCGGAGAAAATGTAATTAAACGAGTAGAGAAATTTTGGCCGAGCAAATTGCTCGAACGTAGTGAAATTAATGAGAAAAGGTATCGTTAATTTGAGTCTAAAATTCGTGGAATCCTAAATGAGAAATTTGTACTTTTCCCCCATAAATAATATACAAATATCTGCAACTAATTTGACAAGTAATGTTAAAAAACAAAAAGTACAAGTGAATTTCTAATAAAGATTCTAAAAATAGCGTTTGCTCTATCATAGGAGAATTATATTTTTCATGAGAGAGGAAGTATAATTACTATTTAATATAAACTACGTAATATATAATAAAATGGAATGCAAAGTAAATTGAATTTAAAATGTAAATTGTTATGGTGGCAATCGTTGAAAAAATTATATTTTATACAATAAGAGTAACATAATTTCTATTTAACAATTATAATAATAACTCGATTATTCGGTGGAAAAATTATTTTTTGTTCCGTCACTTTCAATGTAAATGATTCGATTTGCAAAATCTTTTATTATACTATTTTTCTTTTATTGAAGCAAAGCTTTTTTTTTACGAAAACGACTTTAAATTGTTTTTTTTACAGCATTCACAATAAATCTAGCTATAAAATAAACTCACAGTATCGCGAACAGTAAATTTTAACGTAATATTGAACGCGAACGACGCACGGTAAACACGATTTTGCGGACTAAAAACGCACCGCTGACGATTAAAAAATATCTCTCTATTTTTCTTTTGAGCGACTTTAAATCGCAACGCGGAACGCAATATTTATTCGCGTAACGTGAATTACAAGAGACCTGAAAATACAGTTCCAACGAGAAAAGGAAAAAATCCAGTTCCAACGAAAAAAAGAAAGCAAAACTACGTTACACTGCGAGCTATTCTAACGAAGTCCGCGAAATACGCTCGTTAAAGCGATAAACTAATTTGCTTTTAACGCGCCGCCCGTGATTCAACAGAACGGCAAATCTCTGTTAGCCTCCTTTTCCGAAATGAATTTCCCCCGTCGAATGTTTATCGCGCGATTCGTTTGCCCGGAAATTTGCTCGGGCACGTTTTCGCGTAGATAACTTCCGATCGATTTGCTATTCGCGATAGTGGTCGCATAACGAATTGCGACTGCTTCTGCGACTGCGCGTCCCCCTTTATTTTGCTCGTCCTATAGTGAAACGATTACATCTGTTCGTATATTTCTTCGTCGACTGATAACCAAATAGACCGTCCAGATAAGTCCCTAATGACCAGCTGGAGTTCGGATAAAATATGTTCTCCGACGTAGCAAATGCTATATCCGTACTGTCTTAAAGAGCACCAACGATGAACTCGAATCCACGAAATCCGTGATATACTGTTTAACCCCTTGACGTACGTTTTAATGTAATTTTTCAAAGGTATACTAGCTAATTTTGTTTACATTTGTTCGTATAAGCAATTTTTGGGATTGTGCTTGGTTCATTCTAAACAATTCTAAATAACTCATTTATTTCTATTTCAACAATGAACGTATATAGGTATTTCTACACGAGTTCCCTCACAACGCCATTAGATACTACTGAGCACTCTACCATGGGATTCCCCCTTATATCTCCGTTCCAACGCTACCAACCACAATCAGTAAAAATAACTACACAGGAATGACCATGAAAAAGAATAGTCTTGTTTCAAAAATGTTCTATGAAACCCTTGACTCACGATTTAATTCCAAATTATTTTTCGAACGTATACTATTTACTTTTGTTTAAATTTGTTCGTACAAGGAATGGCCATGAAAGAGACTAGACTTGTTTTATAAATATTCGAAATATGTTCATTATTTTCTCTATTAACCAAATAATATCCTTTTTTTAAAAATAATAAATTAGTAGAAGGTGAACCTGGAACGAGCACTGAAATAAATCAATTCCAATATGTTAACACTATCGATACGGTCGTAAATAATTTTTAAAAGAAACATAACATCGTTGCAGAGTTCTCTAGCCTCGAATATCCATATGCATACATCAACAACGTTGTATAAAATTATAGACGTGATTCATTTTGATCGTCAGGCTTCCTGGAAAATGTGAGACAACGGAGAGGAATTTACGTAGAATTCTTCGAAAGTTAATATTTTTTTATTATCGAAGAAACTAAATGTTAACACGCTCCAATTCTTTCAATTCCTCATCCGAATTTTTGTCCATAGTTGCTCCAAACTCAAAATCTATTTGAAAATTTCTACACTCAGTTTCCATCTTTTATTTTACTCTCTATTATTTCAGACAGTAAACATAGTTCAATTTATATACTGAATATTCTATTTTCTTTTATCTATACTCTTATAAATTATTCAATTTAAAAAAAAAATTATATATTTTTTAAAAACGTTGACCATCTGAAATATGTATACAGGGTGTTCGGCCACCCCTGGGAAAAATTTTAATGGGGGATTCTAGAAGCCAAAATAAGACGAAAATCAAGAATACCAATTTGTTGATGGAAGCTTCGTTAAAAAGTTATTAACAATTAAATTCAAAAATTTCAAATCGTTCTGGAAAAATTATCTTCGGTTGCGGGGGTCAATTACAATCATTTTTGGTGAATACACATACCTTCGAAATTCTATCCACTTTCGAGAAAAAAATTCGAGTAAGTGCTGAAAGTTTTGGGTGAAAAAAAAGACTTTCGAATCGTCTTGGAAAAATTATTTTTAGTTGCAGGGGTCAATTGCAAGCATTTTTGGTCAATAGACATACCCCCGAAATCCTACTCAGTTTCGAGAAAAAAATTCCCTACCGAAAATATAATTTCTTGGCCAGAAATGTCTGCCCGAATTTTCATGCAAATCTTTAAACCACCATAACTTCTGAACGGATTGGACAATTTTAATGTTTAAAAAAGCAAACTACGCGTATTTTGATGGAGAATATGTAGCAATTGTAAAAATATTCGAAAAGTTGGTCCTTGACCTCGCAAAATGAGAAAAACCCCATAAAAATGGTCCAATTTTCAAACAGCCATAACTCCTACAATTGTGAATATATTCCAATGAAACTTTTTTCTGAAGTAGAGCTCATGGGTACCTACAAAAAAGTATTAGACAACTTTTCTGTAGGGCGTCAAACAAAATTACTAAAAATGAAAAACGAATTTTTAAGAAAAATCGACAGGGGGTAGGTGCCTAAATTTTTCGACGAAAAAAAAAATTTTTAATTAATTCTGAAAAAATTATTTTCGGTTGCGGGGGTCAATTACAATCATTTTTGGTCAATAGACACACCCCCGAAATCTTGCGCATTATCAAGAAAAAAATTCAGTAGGGGCGAAACTTTAAACGTTAATAACTTTTTAACGAAGCCTCCATCGACAAATTGGTATTCTTGATTTTCGTCTTATTTTGGCCTCTTGAATCCCCCATTAAAATTTTTCCCAGGGTTGGCCGAACACCCTGTATATAAAAATAGAAATAGATCATTTACTTTGTTTAATAAATACTACCATTTACAAGTCTTAGTAGAATGGAGTTAATAATTTTTAATATGTTTTATAAATCATTAACCTTATTCTACTAAGATTTGTAAATGACAGTATTTATTAAACAAAGTAAATGATCTATTTGCAACGATGCAAAACAAATGTACCTCCCCCTACAATTGACGAAAAAAAAAGATGGACACTTAGACCCGTAAACAAAATGAGGGATAAATTATCGTTACGTTTGTGCTGGTTGTTTCCACGACAAAAATAGTGCCGGTGAAAGTAATTTTGCTTCCGTGACTCGTAGATAATAGAATTAAAAATACGCGGGATTCCGTGACCCCGCGAGATAACGTGTTAAAATGTTAAATCTCTGTCTCATTAACATCGTGGACGTGTATCGTTGACGAAAAATCGCGTGCTCATTCCTTCTGACTCAGAGCCGCTACGTAAATGGCGCAATCTAGACGTAGTAATACGATTTGTCGACGTTAACTATCGTCCAGATAAAGAAACCATTCATTCGCGAACGGAAAGACGACGCGAGTGAATTCACGAGATTAATCGATAAATCGACGAACCGGATCGATTCGAATATTTTCCCGAGTGCATTCGCTGCACGCTATCGCTTTTCTGTTGGAAATTCTGCGTTCGTTACTTTTGCTTTTCGTTTCTTACATATTTATGAGCATTACAACGTTTCTGGAATTCGTTCGAATTCCTTTCCTATGATATTTACATATTCGAATAAAATAAATTTACTATTACTATCAATGAGATAATAGAATCTAAGAAAGTGATTCTTTAGTTATTCGAAAACGAAAGATTAAAGAATTATCGAAGTTACCAAAAAAATTGGCCACGGTGGTCACCGGTGACCGGCACAGCGTGTTGCAATATTGTTTAGAATGGACGAACCCTAATACTTGTAAATAAAGCTCCTTCAATATTGTAAAACAACATATTCACGATTTAATTATCGAATATTTCTGTTTCACGCTGTAATTTGAACAAATGTTGAGGACATCTTTGAAAAGAAATGAAAAAAGAATGAGAATGAATTTTACATAGTAAAAAAAAAATTTAGATCAGTCAAGAGCAAGGAGCTGAAATATTTGTAAAATTATCAAACCAAAAACTGAACAATTGGTGCATTTTTTCTTGCATAAAGTATAATATGAAAAAATATATGTATAGAAGAATATGTGTGAATATGACCAAATTTATATGCACAATTAATTTGGAAAATACTATCACAAAAATTAAAAAATCGTAATATAACAACTTTCATAATTAGCTATTAAATTTAAAAAATGAATGAACTATTCTCTTCTATTTGAAATAAATTCAAAAGTAACGCTTAGTTACAACAAATAAAATAAAATAAACACTTCAGTCTAACGATAAACATAAAACTAGAATTTTTTTAAAATTGAATTTTTAAAAATACTTTGTAAAAAAATGTTCGAATGCAATATTAAAAAGAGAACTCGTGAAGTAAGCAATAAACACAAATATTTTATTTGTTATTCGTAAATAAAGCAACGTAATTTCTTCAGAAGTCCACAGAAACGAATAACGTGATCAGTATTTTAAAAGCTGAGCGTACAAAAGTATATTTCACAAACTAGATATTTGATAAAAACCTAAGAATATTAAATATACAGAGTTTCTCTTATTACCAATGAATGGTTCATTCTCTGAACACAAGATGCTATTATTTGTCTGCTCAGAAACGATGAGATTTCTATCTAACATTCATTACTCCGTATTTAACAAGAAATTACCAGAGTTTCTACAGCAACCTAATATCAGAAATAATAGCAATTTATCCCTGTTACGAGCATTTGTTCTTCTTGCTCATTTTAATCCTTCTTTCTCACTGTAGGTAAGGCATACTATTTAGTGCTATACATTTATACATACTATACATTTATTTACATTCACTTTAAAAATCAATTTGGTATAATATTACCATCTATGAATAATTAATAATTTCCTATATTTTATCATACAAATACATTTCTGTGTAATTTTTATTATTCATCTATGATACACATTTATATAAACATATTTAATCATTTATACATTCCTCTTTATATTGCACCACGTTATTCTGTTAATTTGTTTATTATACTGTTTCTGAAGGAGATTAGAATAAAATGGTTGAAATATTAACAACGCATTAAATGACTTTACCCTGAAATATTTTCTTTGTTGAGGATAAGAAACGAATGTTTGTAAACAGAGACTGGCCTACTGGCTGCTAGGAATTTGCAAGATTGCATTTTCCTGGTAAAACCGTCTGCAAGAATGATCTTATTCCGCATTACATAAATACAGTGACTCACGGATTCGTTAGCGTGCCTCGCAATAATAACTAATTGCAACAATTACCGCGTTATCTTTGGCTTATTTGAAACTGAAGAATACAAACTCATTATACTGCGTTTGCTTGTTTCCTGTTTTACTGTCAACTTACGTCGTATGTACGTCGAGCTTTGTGTGACGTGTCAAGGGGAGTCCCCTCTCGGTAGTTTATTAATATATTTGTGAGCTTTTTTAGATTAAAATAAGGCCAAACAGGATATAACTTGCGTAAAGTGCGTATTTAATCGTATTTAACATGATTTTATGCTTTATTAGAAGCTGGTTAAAAACAAAGTATATCGTGTTTGGTCTTATTTTAATCAGAAAACTCTTACAAATGCGTTGGTAAAAGTTTCATTAAGAAAGAAGCAAAAATAAAAAAGTTTCATCTTTGCCTCAATCTACGCGGTCCACTAGATGTCGAGCTTTCTGGCGTATCAAGGAAAATTTTCTCTCAGTAGTAGGGAATATCCAATCGAACATTTTTTTAAATTGATACGAGTATTATAAATGTTTCTCGGATGCAAGTAAACAAAAAGGGAATAGAGTAGTTTTTAGTCAGAGAAAACATTGACATTAGGAATAACTTTCCAAACAAAATGAATGAAATGTAATTAAAAAAATAACGTTGAATATTTATCTTACTAGTGATTAATCCTGTTCATAATTTGCACAGTTAAATTCATAAGAGAAATCGCTGAAATATTCTAATTGTTCGTGCTGTGAAATGGGTAACACTAAATAGCTAATTTAGAATCTCCACGTTAGATAAACTCAATGAGTGTACACAGGATTATAGCATGTTAAAAGTACAATAATTCTTTTATCATTGAAATCTTCTATTTAACAATTTTTTATTTCTTGAGATGGCAATGAAAAATTATTCAAAATGAAAAATAAAAGACAGACAAATAAGTATATTTTAATGTACATATAATAAATATTTAAAAGTGTGAACTATTAAAAAATTGAATCCTTTGCCTGTGAAATTACAATTTACTACGAATTAATAATCGACAGTTTTATTCTTGACAACGATTTGAAACCGAATAAATGACATAAACGAACAAAATTATATGCAATAACTTAGAGTATTTCACTGTGAAAGTAACCGCGAAAGAAACGAATCGAAACTAGTTTGAAGTGGTGTGAGTGCTCAATTAAAGAGGTCTGGAGTTAAATTGCGGGAAAAAAAACGATTAAGATCCTCTCGAAAGGATCAATTTCCTTAAAATCTGCTGCAGTTATTCGATTTCCGCGTCTTCATTATTGCAAGCCATTACGGTTGGAAACGACCGAGGGAAATTGAGAGATAAAATGTGTTAATAAAATTCATTCATTAAGAAAAAAAGTTCAATTTTAAAGTATGAAGTCTCTCTAAAGTACGAAGAAAGATGATTCTCAAGCTGACACGGAAAGTATCCCGAATATATCGCCGATATTTAAATGACTATCTGCACAGTGATAAGGTTTGTAATATATTAGAAGCACTCGAGATATGATTTTAGATGCTACTGGCTAACAGTTCACCAGATATTTAATAAAAACGCCTCAAAATGACATTTATCCACGTGGAAGTTGCTATTGATATTCATAAAATTATAATTTCATGAACTTATGTAACTTTTTTCCCCCCTTATCTATACTTAATATTTTCATTCACTTCTATGTGAACTTGTGCTAATAATCCTGTAGGGAGTTACAGGTTAATAAATAAATAAATAAAATTATAATTCCTAGATATCAAACACGAATGAGTTAAAAAAAATGATGGTAAATATTTCTTTTAGTATGTTGACTCATTAAATAATAAAAATTTATTAAGGGCTTTGAAAAAGTTTGGAAACCATCTTTGCCAGATTTTGACAAAGTAACTTTTTCTCGTCAGTTTCGTTGCACGAATGGACTCTGACTGAGACCATAGAGAGAAGACCAACAAAACAAAGGAATAGAATTGCAAAACTCGCGATAATTTATGCATTTATGGACAGCAGTATTAACACGTGTTCGGAACGTATAACCAATTCGATTCGACAGAGGCATGATTATAGGTTTTACCAAATGCATCCAGACACGACGCGCTTCCGTACACGCGAAAATTGCCGAGATTAACATTTTGGCTGCTGGATTTAGCAGCATTGCTTCGGCTTGGTTTATTATTAGTGTTTATTAGCCGTACAAATTTGGCTTGGATTTTAATTGCAAATTCGAATCTGGTTATGACTCGAGATATTATCGTTTGTTTGACCGTTTGCCAGGCCCGGGCGACGAGAAGGAACTGGCATCGGGGCACGAACGCGTAGATACTATTAGTATCTGTCGATTGGAACAGTAAATCCCGAAGGAACGATCGTAAATGTGTAACACGGCGATAGTCTTTCGTAAATTACGAGCTATAAATGCTACTATCAGTGAGCGTATACGCCACTAGAAAGAATATTACTCGGCGAATATTTATCGTTACGCTCGATTCTCTTTTTCTGTAATAGATACGTTCCAATTACCATTTTGTATGAAAATAAACTGTACAGAAAGTGATATCATTTACGAAGAAATAAAAATGAACTGTGTATGGAAGGAAAAGTTTCGAAACAGCTTGCGAAAATGTTTTTATAAAAAGGTGAATTTTTCTGTAGTTTTAACAGTTCGATCGAGAGTGTTAAATATAGCAAGAGTGATTTGAATTTGGCGCCCGTCCGTGACGGAAGTCGCGTTTGTCGTTTCTTTAAGTTGGCCTCTGCATCCTAATGCAAGAAGTAAATAATTACACGGTGGAAAGAATAAGAGTTGATTTAGATAAATAAACGCAAGTTAAACAACTCCTGCTTCCTTTTGTTTCGAAAAAAATATCATTACTCTCGATTGAAAAACTGATTAATGTAAAGAAACATAAAAAATCACATTTCCATAAAAGAATTCTACTTGCATTTCATAAATGGTATATATTTTATTTTCACAATTCTAAAACTACATAAAGGAACTAATTCAGAGGCATAATAATTTAAATTGTCTGATTGTAGAATAATGTAATTTATGTTGTATCTGTTTCATTATTAAATAATCTCAGAAACAGATGAAACGATACGTAGTATGTGTTATGTTTCTGAATTGATATTTTATATACTTTAAGAACATGAAAAGAAAAAATAAATAAATTTTTATCGACAATAAACAACTGGTAAACACCGAAAAATGCGCCATTGAAAATACGAAAAGAATCGATGGAACTGTCGTGTACACATTTGTATACAGTTATAAGAGTAAATATTTTTCCATTGTATCTGTAATGGTGATTCTAGGTGAAAAAACAAACCGAAAATAAAAAAAAAAAAATAAAATTTGTTCTGCTCAAGATTTTCGAGAAAATCGGCTTTAAAAATTCGAATGGAAATATTTTATTCTTTATTTTCAATATGTTTTCAAATTGTATAGTATTTTTGCAATAAAAAAATTAATTTTAGAAACAATTTCATGAATAGTGTGACCCATCGTTAGTTCCTATGCAATGCAAGTAATAAAGCATTGCTATACTATATAAAATATTAAGAAAATACTAACTTTACTAAACAATAATATTTTCTCTTATATAATATTTATTCTATTTTTCCTCACATATTACTTATTTTTTAACTGAAGGGGTTTTCCCATGAATAAATGAATAATTTGTATGTGTGATGACGAAGGTCGAGAATTAAAAATCAACAGATTACGTATTAGAATTACATACATTCACACGCCTAACTTAACGACGATAAAATTAATGCTGAAGAAGGCGCCAAGCGATATAGTGGCTGGAAGTATTAGACCACCTAACTCACTATCTTTTGATAGCATAAACAGAGAACCATTAGTTCTGTGGTAATTAAGCTCTGCTCGTGTTTAATATATTCATTCGAGAACTACTTCACGATTACTAGATGCTTCATTCGGAATAAGATCATCATTTCAATTTTAAAACCGTATTAATTTCTCAATTATAAATACTTAAATATACGAAATCAAAATTAGTAAAATCGATCGAATATAATATAATTTGTATTAATGCAAATATCACGATATTACTGAGAATCTTCGAGTAAATGAACGAACCTGGAGATTTCAACGCGTGGCTAATCATTTTCGACGTACGGAAGTCCCTTCATATTTCTTCACTCTCTCTATATTTACTATTGTTCAACACAATTAACCATTACAATCTGTCAACATTTACTTATAAGAAAAGAAATTCAAGATATCATAACGTAGCTTCAAATGACCAGACGATCAATTTAAAAAAAACGATCTATCGTTATCAAAAAGTCTTGAAGAATATTTTTTTTTAAATATGAAATTTTTCTGTTTAAACAAAAATCTATAAATACACTGTAACAACTGGAAATGAATATGATTCATTAGTTTTACTCGTTCTTCCAAGAAACAATGACTGTTTCTAATAAAGCTCGATCTCGTATTTTTAATTGATAATATAGGTATATATTGATACAACATGCACTTGAAAAATTAGCAACGACGATATACCACTAAGATAGTACAAGAATAGGCGCCATCGCTTGCATTCCTTTCCACTGATACAACAGTGAAGAGCGTCGGCATTGTTATCAGAGGGCAAGACGACGACGAAGTAATAAAAACACGATTACGCTTGCGTTACGTTCGGAAAGCTATAAAAAACGTAATAAATGAAAATCGTGACAGAATTGATTTATGAATATTATTATAGGAGTTGCAAGTATTTTTTTTAAATTTATTACAAACGTTTTGACCACTAATTTCGATAGTCTTCTTAAAACAAAAATGTAAAAACGTACAAAGAATACAAAAAAAGGCGAATCTAAATATGTGTTTGTCTTTTATTGATATCATTTCAATAGATAAGATAATTCTATTCGGATAATTTTGTTATCGATAGAATTAATTTTTATTCCATTATGCTCAACTGTGAGTAACCATAATTTCACAAAAGATAGTACTATTATTAGTGAAAGTTATTCTGAAGTTTAAAATAAATTTAAATGATACATATGTATATTATTTTTGTTTTGTTTAAACTGTAACAACGATTAAATGGAAAAATAGTCTTATCTAAACACAATAAAAGATAATCTCAATGTGAAATTGAAAATGGGGATTTTAAGTACTTTCAAGTATAACAGCTATTCAACAATTCTTAAAACATTTAATCATCGGATATTAATGTAATAGAACAAGTTTACCTGGATAAAAAAAAACTAATTACTTAATATGACGAAACAGTTTCTCGACACAGATTTAATCATAACTCATGCATAAAACACTAATATAACAACTATATTATCTTTTGTTTTCAAGACATATTTTATTTTATCTGTGCCATTTTTACTGATAGCTAAGCTTTTTATACAGTTACAAAACAGAGTTGGAAAAATATTATTCATTATTCGCGAATAGAAGTTGCTCTGTTACAAAGTTTGTTCCATTTATTAATTAGTAATAAAATTTTGATAAGAATAGAGAAATCGTACTCTTCAGAACAACGATTCTAAAACAGAAACAGTTGAAATTATTAAAATTATATAAAAGAAACTTCCAACAATTACCATTGCAATAATTTTTGTGATTCGAGGTATTCGTAACGAAAATTAAATACAATATAAATTGTAATAAATGTCCGACTACCAAAACGATGAGATTTTAATTAAATTTCATTTACATTATTATTACGCATTGAGAATATTACTTTTTCATTTGTACTGATTTTCATATTGCAGTACAAACTGTAATAAATGTCCGTTACCAAAACGATGAGATTTTAATTAAATTTTATTATTATTATTTCGCATTAAATAAGAATATTACTCTTTCATTTGTACTGATTTTCATATTTTGTGGACACAAATCGGTGAAAACGTAAAACTGTTCAATTTTGAATACTCTTCCCATAAATTTCGTTTTAATTTTCCTCGTACATAAAAATCCAACTATTTCAAGACCACACAGATATATGCGTCCCAATGAATATTCAATGTATTCCTCTGGACAATTGTCATTCAAATGAAACGATGGATGTAACGCGTGAGCAAAAGCAGCAAGCTTTTGTAACAAACACACGCGAATAAAGTGGATCTTAATATCGAATGAAAATCTAATAAATGCTGGGGGAAAAAATGATTGTCCAAACAGCGAACATGTATAAAAAAAAAAAACAAAACAAAAATGTACATTAAAAAAAAAATCAATAGTATATATGTGTGGTCTTGAATCAGTTGGATTTTTATGTACGAGGAAAATTAAAAGCATTAAAATGAGGAAGCCCGACATCTAGCGGACCGCGCAGATACGAATGCCGATGAAACAATACATAGTACATAATGTAAAAATAAAACTATTTTATTTTTGTTTTTTTTTTTAATGAAACTTTTATCAATGTATTTGTAAGGGTTTTCCGATTAAAATAAGACCAAACACGATATACTTTGTTTTTAACCAACTCCTAATAAAGCATAAAATCGTGTTAAATGCGATTAAATACGCAAATATGTTAAATTTTTATGTACGAGGAATATTAAAATGTGAAACTAATGGGAAGAGTATTTAAAATTGAACAGTTTTACGTTTCCACCGATTTGTATCCACAAAATATGAAAATCAGTACAAATAGTAAAACCGTGATCAGGAGGTCTTTGAAACCTGTTTTAAAAAAATGATATTGTCGAATCTGTTTTCTCCGACTGCAATACTTTAATTCCTCACAGACTCGAGAGTAAAAAGTAAATAAATGGGAATCAGAGCGTGTTTTTACATTAATTAAACGCTCTGTTGGCTTTCAACTTTTCTTCGCCAGAATGGTGTCGAAAGGGTTAAACAAACCGCGATTGATATTTCGCAGAGGCAACATGCACGACAGATAACATCTTCCCCTCCGGTTGGGTAGTGATTTGCGATTAGTACACTCGTCCGGTCTGGGTAAGCGTATCCGAACCGAGGTCGCGACGAGACGTTGAATGCGCTTCGCGTATTCCGGCTCGGGGGACGCGACTGGTCTGTTCGCCGCGGCGCGAAAAAGTTCCCAGGAGAGGAGAATACGGCCAATTTGTCATTTAAATGAATGAAACGTGTGACTGCGCGGTCCCACGATCACAGACGCGTCGTTTAAAATTGCCCCTTAATACCCTATGGCGGACCGAATTGTTCCGATCGATCTGTGGAACTCGAGTTTCGAACCACGATGCGTTGAATAATTTCGATGCAATTATGGGAACTTGAACTTGTAATGGACAAAATAATAGTCCAACATTTTTGTTTGCTTTTCGATATACAGCAATGGATAGCTGCGAGAAACGTGACACCGAAATCTGACGGTTACAAACAGCACGGTTAATTTTTAGTCCCCGAAAGAAGGATAAACGAGAATAATACGATGTGAAAGTTATTTATTTTTTGTTAATGGGACCTTTACTAATATATTTGTGAGGTTTTTTTTATTAAAATAAGACCAAACACGATGTAACTTCTCAGTAATGATGTAACTAATCAGTGCGTATTTAATCGTATTTAATACGATTTTGTGCTTTATTAGAAGCTGGTTAAAAACAAAGTATGTCGTGTTTGGTCTTATTTTAATGGGAAAACTCTCACAAATACGTTGGTAAAAGTTTCATTTAAAAAAAAAACAAAAATAAAATAGTTTCAGTTTTGCATTATGCACTATGTATTGTCTCACCGATATTCGAATCTACGCGGTCCACTATATGTCGAGCTTCCTGGTGTATCAAGGAAAATTCCCTCTCAGTAGTGAGAATGACTACCGTCCACTTATTCAATCGAAAATTACTCGCAGTTATCCAAGCATTGCTGTATACGCAGAAACGTATGCACAGTAGTCTCGATTATTCGAGATAATGCGAACCAACCACAGATAACTGAAAACTCGGATAATACGAGAACCGACGGGTATTCATAAATCGTGGAGAAAAATCACGAGAAATATTTTTATAATGTAATATTCCACATATAGTTAAGTTTAATTATATAAGTATTTAATTCAGTGAAAGTTTACTAACCCTTTACTCTCCAAGAATTCATTTAACATGTCATAAAAAGTGACAAATCAAATTGTTCCATCTGCCCTCAGAATTAAGAGTTTAATTTTATTAAAAAAATAAATAAATAAATACATAAATAATTACTCTCTACATTTTATTATTTGTAAAAATAATAGGGACACAATGATCGACCAGCACACAGTGCATAACTAATACGAAAAATTCCAACATAATTTACTCGATTCGTCATTTTGTTTTGTGGGCCCTTTTTCCAGGAGACTCTTCAATCGCGGTGTTCCCGCTTCCAGCTTTCCTTAAGTAAAAAAACGACCTTACGTGCAACGTCGAACGCATGATTTTGCGAATCTTTTACGAAATACATCATTTGTTGCATGGGCAGGTCTCTCTACCGGAACCGCAACGATTTACGAGGAGATTCCCGAGCAAATGCAAGTTTCATCGTTTCATTTAGCTCGTTTAGGTAGCGAACTCCACCATCTGTTGGCGACCAACAGGTGGACCACATCTATTACGAGTTCGCTTATCACGAAAAGCATAAAGTTTCATACGTGTTACGAAACGTTAAGCCAAGCTTTGTATTAATAATTTAATTAAGTCACTGGAATTAACAATCGTTACATCGTTATATTTGTCTTGTTGTCAAAAAATAATAACATGTATTACGATATCACGGGTAATTAATCGCCTTGGATGCATAATCGATCACTTTTGTCGGCAATAAATTCGTATAATTAATATAACCCATTTGTCTGTTGAAACATTCAGATTTAAAATAAGAAGAGTCAATTCATATTTTATCCCTTTCTAAATTTATTAACTTTATTTAAATTTGAATATTACGTCGTATGTTCGTCATAGTATTTATATAAAGAGTTCCTTAAAATTATGGAAAAATAGAGAGCTAAATAACAGTATTAATAATTATATGAAAATGTTCTATAGAAATTTACAATATGTAAATTGTACAATACAGGGTGTTCGGCCATACCTGGGAAAAATTTTAATGGGAAATTGTAGGGGCCAAAATAAGACGAAAATCAAGAATATCTTGACTGAAGCTTCATTAAAAAGTTATTAAAAAATTAAATTAAAAAATTTCAAATCGTTCTGAAAAAATTATTTTTAGTTTCAAGGGTCGATTACAATCATTTTTGGTCAATAAACATACCTCCGAAATCCTACCCACTTACTAGAAAAGAATTCGAGGAATGAAATTTTTCGAAAAAATTAGAAAATTTCAAATCGTTCTAGAAAAATTATTTTCGGTTGCGGGGGTCAGTTACAATAATTTTTTGTGAATAGACATACCCCCGAAATCCTGCGCATTTACGAGAAAAAAATTTAGTACTGGCGGAACTTTAAACGTTAATAACTTTTTAACGAAGCCTCCATCAACAAATTAGTATTCCTCATTTTCGTCTTATTTTGGCCCCTAGAATATCTCATTAAAATTTTTTCCAGAAAAATTTCGAAACTTAATGGATATTTTCGATCAACCATCGTGACATCTGGATTACTGAAGAAGAAACAAACATCTTCTAAGTTATCGTATAATTTTCACTCAAAAATAGGAAATCTTAAATAGGAATCTTCAATAATTTTACTTACAATAATAAAGTTGCAATAATAAACGCGGCTTCGTTCGAAATCTAACTAAAGTGTAATTTTTAAATAAAATTCTTGCAGCAATATCCAAAATATGAAGAAAAAAGTAATTTGAATGAAATCAAAAAGTAATTTTATATAAACGAGTATATTTGAAAACTTCACATTTCCATTATTTTTTTGTTGAAGTTAAGCAAGCAAAAAAAGAAAGTAATTATTATTACGATACAAATATTAATCCTTACGCGTACATATTAATATTACACGGTATTTTATATATTTCCTCAGAGAACAAAAAAATTCTATTTTAAATACAAATTAAATAACCTCTGAATGGAAACGACCAGATTTTTGGATATCGTAAAATATTAAACTAAACGCATAAAATAAAAATACTTTACAATACCAAAAATACGCTATTTTTGATCAAATTTAATGTTTCTCGTTCAAATGTAACAAAAATCTGGTTCTTAATCTTCATCGAAACACATAGGCATCGAATATCTAGTAAACTGGACCAAGCAGCTGTGTAAATCTAAACGACGTTAAACTTCAAGGGTAATTCATTTAAATTACGCTTTCAGTTTGCCCGTGGAATGAATTAGAGTACTGTAAAGCGTTGCCGCGAATCAATGGTTTTGGAGCACCGAATCTGATCGAAGATAACGCTGATCCCAAACAAAAGGGAATTGTTAGACATTCGATTCGCGACTAACTTCCGAAATGGATTTGCAGTTGCCAATAACGTACTTCAGCTCAAAGAAACGAAGATTTAATAACCTGTCCGCCAAAAGCTGACAGCTGACAGTGGCCTAAGTCATCTAATTCCAATTAGTTGTTCATTATTTTCAAAATTACAACAGTCATGAAACTGTGCATCGAAGGTGTTTCGTGAAAACGGTTTGGCGTATTCGTAGCTTCCGTCGCAAAAGCAGAAACGCAATTAAACGGAACGCAATATAACATAAATTTAAGTAACGAAACTTGAAATTGGATAAAACGAATGCCTCTAGAGAGATAGACAACGCCGTGACATCGGGACGGTACTCATTTTCGACAGAAACGTAAACTTTGCTGTATTCTAACCTAACGAGCGTACACGTACGCGGGCCACCACTGAAATGATGTTTGTTTAACTTGTCGTTTGTTTGATTCGCGCCTAACCATCCGCCGCTGCAACGCCGCACGATTCTACCGAGGTATCGCATTGGTGGACCCGGCCGAAACTTAACTCTCTCTTTACTTCGCACTTGGCTCAGTCTTATTTACCCGCACGAAATATCGTAAACGTAAACAGATCGTAATAAAAGAGAATCGCGAGTAATTAGCATCGATTTAACGATACCGAGTGCGATTTAAGTACAGAGAGAACGAAGATCGAGATTACGATCCGTGTTTGAAGATCTGTCACGTTCGATTGACAGCTAGCACCCAACGATAGACAGAGCGCGCCACGCAGTCCCGACCAGAGACACGCAACCCGAATAACCTAGGACGCTTATCTTAGAAAAGAAACAGGTTGATCCGGCACGAGATCGAAACGGTACGCGAAGACAGGCGCCCTTGAGTCAAGGGTGCGAATCGAAAAATGCGAGTGATCCTGGAAAAAAAGGGCGTGTGAATGCCCGCCCGAGTCCCTGCCGTCCACTGTGACACGGGATAATGACACGATTGTCGCGTAAAAAACGAAAACCGGGCGCAAATCGAGAGCGGATTATTGATTACCTGGGTATGCAGTTCGGCGCTGTACGATCCACTTCCCAAGTGGCAAACAGCTTCATGGGAACGGGCCGGGTGGCCGGGGCTGTCGTCTTCGTACGCTCCGCCATTTTTGGCCCGTCGGCCCACAGAAACACTCACCACACCTCCAGTTCACCGCGTCTCGCGGCTGACTGACTAAGCCCGCTCGTGGCGCCATACGAACGACACTTTTACGATGCAACGAAGAGTTACGGAAAAGTACGTAGGCACCTCTCGGGCGTCGCAAGAATTAAACGTGGTTCGTTTATGTACCTGCTATGAAATTCCGTTCGACGAACGACGGTTCGATCGGTAACGTTTACCATAAACCAGTGGTTCTTAACCTGTGGTCCACGGACCTCATGGGGGTCATAGATACGTTAAGATTACGCAAGCTTTATGTTGAACCATTAGTCTAAATTATAGTCGTAGTTATAAGATAGTCGTTTGTACGTTTAGGTTTATTGTACCTTTTGTATATATATTTATAATTATTTTCTTGGCACAATAAACGTTCGTTACAAAAAAAGAGTCATAGATAAGTAGATATCGGAGGGTTTATGAACCAGCATACAAAAAATTTGTAATAATTTATCTTTTTGATGCTTTAACGTTATAATTATTAGACTAAAATGAATTTTTCAATTCAATGTCCTGAATTCATCATATACCTTGTTCAGAGAAATTACGAACTTGTTTAGCTAAACTCTTAATAAAGAAGAGAAATGTAGGGGTTCAAACCTTTGAAAACTTTCAAATGCTAATTGAAATTGAAATAAAAAATTCTCTAACAATATCTTTTTAAGAAACAAATTTTGCAAATACTTGGAAACACTTCAGAACTTCTTTAACAATTATTTTTATCTTGATGACGTTAAAATTGAACGTGGATCCATAATCCTTCCCTGTCTAATGCACATTGCATCGAAGATGCAAACTTGGCCAAGGACAAACTGGTAAATCTTAGAACCAAAAATTTACTAGAATTGAAACTAAAAAAATCTCGGGAATTCAGATGTTGCTTGTAAGCTTCTCATTATCCTGTTTGGTGTGTTATATTTGAACAATCAGGATTTTCGTTATTCTGAGGAACATGGTACAAAAAAAAAGGTTAAGAACCACTGTCGTAAAGTGTTTTTTCGACTTGATGAACGTGAACGGTCAGTTTTTGCAATTAACCTTCAAAAATGTAAAAATTCCTATATTGAAAACTTTTACCACGAATCTATTAATTTCATTGCAATTGGAACAAAATCAGTTCTAGATGCTATAATTTGAATTCTGTGTTTATCGATTTATTTCGAAACAATTTATACTATCAAAAATAATTCAACTACTTACAGAAACGAAGATCTTTTGGCAAAAATTAAGAGAAGAAAAACTCTAAATTTTTGTTATATCATGCAAGAACTTGTGTGACATCTGCTTATGAATCTATTTTCCTTAATTTTTGCCAAACAGTGGTCTCGTTTTTTATTTAATTTTCAATAATATATGATCCACATCTTATATTATTAAAACCTTTTTCAAATGTAAAACTTAATTTAAATTTCTACAGGAAAATTCTTCCTTTAGAAAACAATAAAGAACAATTAAAACTTAAACATGTTTTAATTCATGTCATCATATCATGAAGTTGAAATTACAGAAAATATTTCATATGCACCAACTTAATAAATTAATTTTGTTTACATTAAATAAAAACAAACAAGCCTGACCCTCAAACAAATTTATTTGACCCTTAAGTAAGTACACAGGGGTTTTTTAGAAAACTCGGGAGTACATTATATATTATTCGCTAATGTTGGTTATTTTTTACTTCAATTTAAAAAAAACTTAAATGCACTATTTACATAAAAAAAGTATGACAAAAGTGTTATTTATTTATAATTTAAATAGAAAGAAACAAATTGGAAGCTTCACAAACTCCCATGCACCTACTCAAGGGTTAAAAAATTTACTAGTTTCAAAAACCAGTTACCAATGATTTTTCACGTTTCTTTTTCATAAATACAGAACTAATATACATTTCACTTTTCAGCATATATTACAAACAGTAGGGTCGCTTAATTAGTAGAAATTCTTTTAATGAATGTTTTTATTAGAAAAATGCGTAAATGATAATAAGATACATGAATAATCAAATGGATATACGTTTTCAAAACATACTTCCAATTGTTTTATGTGATTAGCAATTAAATTAAGTGATATGATAACCACCACATGAAGATTGGCTGAATTCCTGCTACAAACAATATAAAATAGAGTCTCCTTTTGTTATCATAAGCTGTATAAGAACTATGATTCTGTGGTATAACCCTCAATTTTAACGACCGCGTAAGGAAAAAAGCTAATGATCCACTAAAGTACAGCAAAACCGTGTAATAACCGAGTTTTCGAAATACTAATGCACCTAGAAGAGCCGCGTTAATTCCAACGTATTTGTAGCTACAATAAGACAATAAATCGAATGTTGAAAGACTTGTTTCAATATTCATTATATAGAGAGTTACAGTGTGCACTACTAGTTCCATAATGCCCCATGCAAGAGCAGAACTAGCTCCAATACCTAATTGCTCTATATTAAAGCGTTCAGAAATCCCTAAAACTAATCCAGTCAATACTATATATGTTAAAAACGCCATTGTTGGTATATACATATCAGGCGCATTTTTCTCATAACGTGGTTGCAATGGTACACCCTGTTCATATTTCAGAGACCAGTCCTATTAAAAATATTAATCATTTATATCTACTCAAAGACAGATAGATTATTAACCTCTTGCACTATTTTCACGAGTCTGACTCGTGATGAAAATTTTAGGCCAAACTTGAATATCACGAGTCAGGCTCGTTCAATTTCATGTCAAACGTGAATAACTCGAGTGTGACTCGTAATCGACATTTCAACAAAACATGAATATCACGAGTCGAACTCGTAAATATCGATATTCCATCGATCGACATATCGTGTTTCAAGTTCCGATATTAGGGGGCTCGTTCCGATCAATCGGGCGTATGGGTTAGGCACGGTTTTTTCTGAATTTCAGCGTAGTGCAAGGGGTTAAGTATCGCATCCGCAGGGTATGGTGAAACAGATGGTACGACTGGCAAGATGATAATTCTATATATAAAGCTAATATGGAAATGAAGCTTTACGTGTATAAATTTTATTTCACGTTATTGATTTTAATTTTACACAAAAAATCATTCTCTTACCAGTTGCACCACAAATTTGCTACATCTTATATAATACTTACTTTGTGAGAAAATGGGAAGAACAACAAGGCTAGTTTTGTAAAAACATAGTCCGTGTCGACAGCAAAATAGTATCTTAAAGCTGTAATTGGCACAAATCTTTCAAATTGCTGTTTCCCAGACCCTACCAAAGCATTTCCATATTGTACAGCCATATTTGTAATTACTGGTTGCGTTAATAATTGTGTTGTAAATTTTGGTGAATAATTGTCTCCATAATTTTCGCTAGGTGGATAATTTGGTATTGGCGAAGGATTGAATCCATATGGTGGCGGGGTTTGTTCCGGTACATTGAAACCATATTCAGGTACCATACCATTGTTCATAGGAACTTGCTTTAAAAGATTAAAAGTATAACTTAAATATTCTATAATAAAGTATTTTTATATTACTTATCTTTCTTCAATTTTACCTGTTGATCGTACATATACGGATTCTGTGGCACATATGACGTAGCTAAACCAGCATTCGGATCTAATATCCTTTTTGGTTTTCCTATTAGAAATGTTTATTATTTAAATTAATTATACAAAAAACATTATACGACTAATTGGCGCAATAATACTGAATTTAAAACTTAAATGTCAAATATGAGACTATTGTAACGTATAAATGAATGTCACCATTTACTAAATAAAAAACGCTTAAAAATCCTAACCTTCCTACATTAATCTATACCATACTTTACACTATTATGACCCTCACGTTCTGTAGAATATTATAAGTAAATATTATTGTTTTCTATAAATACTAACTAATGTAAACAACGTATCTACACCACAAAATATAAAGAAGAAAAAAAACATTCTAATAACGTCATACATTCAACATTCAACAAACTCACCTCGACGTGCACTTGAATGATTATAATTCATGATTGTACAATTGAATTTGCCGTACTGCTTGTAAAAATACACTAGATATAACGAAATATTTATTGCCTGCGGGTTTAGATTTAATTATTTGGGCAGCGAAAATCGAAAACAGTGAAACAGTTCATGTTACACGTCGCCATACCCCGTCAGTCACTGCGGAATTTCCCACTCCTAACACATCGTGATTCTGTCATCTTGAACAAATGCACTTCTTGCATTACTGCAGTCGATTGTAGTCTTTTATTCATATTTTACGATTTTAATATTTAACTCAATGTATACATATACTCTTAAAAAACGTTAATACCTTTAAAGCTTTTGTTAGAAAGCATTTTATTAATTAGGTTGGCAATTAAATCGTATCGAATTAATTTACCCTTTGATATCATAAATATTGATTAATTTAAGTAATAATAACATTAAAGCGTATGTAACACTTTTAAAAGTAAATAAAGGGATTAATTTTGTTGGATAATAACGAAATGATAGTAAATACTAGTAGTACATACATATCATTTTAGTAAGAAGTACATATACAATGCTATAATATTTTTTATAATGCAATACAATATAAAAATATATTTATGCATTACTTTATTTATATTAATATTAACATTTATTATTAGTGTGGAAAAAAAATAAACAGGGGGCACCCGGGTTTGAACCGGGGACCTCTCGATCTGCAGTCGAATGCTCTACCACTGAGCTATACCCCCAATTGACAGACTGTTTTGATAATTTTAATTTAAATGGAATCACGACTATTTATATTATTATTTATATATAAAATTATTTGTCATATAAATTTCGTAAATGCAAAAAAATATATAATGTATATATTTTTTCTTTAAAAGTTACAAAGTTTATTAAATTCTGTATGCTATACTTTAACTTATACAATAGTATGTCATATAACAATAACAATAAATAGAATTATAGTTATATACTACTATAAATTCTCGACTTACACGAACTCAATATGTACCTAATAGTTACATATAGAATACTTTTTCTATTGATATCTCAGACGAGGTATACGAGTAGACCTTTCACCCAATGTATTTTTTCACCCCATTACCATTTGTGTGTCACTCGCAACGTTACCAACAGATTTAGAAATAAACACAAGAGGAAGTAAAACAGAAAATGAAATTACATAAATTTTAGTATTTTTTTAACGGAATGAAAGCTATATGATCCAGAATTGAGCATCAATCGATTAATTTCATTGGAGTAACCAATCGATTAAGATTATTTAACGATTTCAAGATTATTAAAATACGTAAGGATGTACCTCATTAACAACTACACCGAAAATCCTCTATTTTTTATTTTAAATTGTAATACTTTTATTATTATAATACTAAACTTTTCAATTTCGCCCAAAAATTTCAGCAGCTACTCAAATTTTTTTCTCAAAAGTGCGTAGGATTTCGAGGGTATGTGTATTCACCAAAAATGATTGTAATTGACCCCTGCAACTGAAAATAATTTTTTCAGAACGATTTGAAATTTTTTTTTTCGTCGAGAGTCACCTACCCCCTTGTCGAGTTTTCTTAAAAATTCGTTTTTGATTTTTAATAAATTTGTTTGACGATGTACGGAAATGTTACCTAATACTTTTTCAACGTCATTCACGGAAAGAAATAAAACTACGTATACCGAGAGCGGTTACTTATTTGAAAGTGATCCAAACCTAAATCGATCTGTATTCGACGAGTGTATCTGAATTTTTGTGGGAACTTCGCATACAATGAAATATTTTTGCGATTGTTACGACAAATGGAATAGTTTCTGAAGAACGTATGCGAAACTATTAGAAAAAGATCGCAGCCATTAGCTCATATTATTTGCTATGTAATTAATGATTGTAATATGCAGTAACAAGCGATAAAATTAATTACATACTAAATAATAATGACCCAGGTCTCACCACGAGGAGGTTGCTGCGAATGGAGACCCGCCCCAGCCTCGCCCCAACCACCCTCCTTTGGCGAGGAATCCTAACAAACACCTTTGGAAATTTTCTCCTAAGAGAAAAGCGATCGAAATTCGACCGTTGATAGAAACTAACAGCAAACTAATAGTTCTCAGAAGAAAATTCTGATAAACAGACCACCAATCTAACAAAATGTGGATACATGTGAAATGACATGTTTTCTAAAAACGAAATAAAAATGTGCAACTGCACGTACAAACTCCAACTACCATTTGGTATTAAAATACCAATATGTGATTTAATATTAATTGTTTCCACTCCAATCGACGTTGTATTACTATAGTGTCTAATAAGACACTGAAGAACGAAGTAATGTGCAATTGCACGTATGAACCTTGTCTTGTGGAATACTTATATCTATCTTAATATTAATCATTTTTATTTAAATATGGATTTGGGATTTTGGATTTGTTATTTAATATAGGCGCCCCAATTCGCTTATTTATCTTATAATCTATATACATTTACACTTAATTCTAACGCAATTTGTAGAAACATGAAGAAATGTGATATTTTCTTCTTGGTGTCTTCGTTAATTTCACGATGTTTTCCTAAAACATACACTTATATACAATAAATATAATTCACATAAAATAAAGAAACATGAGAGGATATTTTCTTCTTGGTGTTTTCATTAGTCCCACGATGTTTTCCTGAAACATAAATTGAGACAATAAATAGAATTATATGAGATAGGTACTTCCCTAAGAACAATGAAATTCGAATCTTGTATCTTGTAGTAGCTGTTAACATATGGAGTCTCTCCATTTACCCTTTTCAATTCCCTTCTTCTATGTTTATATACTCTGTAAAAAGAACTTATTCAAAGGATCAGTTGCTGAAATGAAAATGTATTAGTGGACACAAAAAGGAACAATTATGTACTGTCAAGACTCATGTTCATCGATCATTGCAAAATTGATATTATAAAATTTAGAAACATAAATATTACGTGATCGAAGTTGAATGAAAAGTTAAATTCGTCTCAGTATTAAGATGAATACTGAATAAATTGAAAATTTTATTTATTCGTTCCCGTAGATTTTATTTACCATTTCGTTTCTCAAATAAAATTGACGATTGTAAAATTGAGCAATCAAAGTATTTTCTTTTTATTATATACGTGAATTAAATATCATTCTTGATATATAGCAATAAATATTTATAAGAGTATGTACTTTAAATATTACACGATGAAGAAAACTATGTTGAAGAAACTTGAAAAAAATTGCAATAATTATATTTTACTGTATTGAATACTAAGTTAGGTTCGTAAAAAGAAGCAATGACGAATACAGATATCGATTCTACGCGGAAATTAACTCTCAATATGAAATATCAAATTGCAATTTTGCATACCCTTTTGATGCAAGTATTTTATTTTTCATCGATTGAAACAATGATCGCGGACAAACTTTGATTTTTGCAAAGAATTCCGAATATTTATAAAAAAATCCACTATTTATAAAGAAATATTGCAGTCGAAAAAGTCACTATATCTCGTAAAAATTAACAACTCTAACAATGAATAATTAGTGATATACTTTGATAGTGAATTCCATCTACGATCAATTTGATAAAAAATATAGCATTTTTAAATATATCACAAATCTGTGATAAAATTTATGAATACAGGAAAATTATGAGTTTATAAAAATTACAAATTTTTACACGTTATGAAGGATGAAACATTTAATGTATATACAACAGTACTTTCAAGCAGTATTTCTATTGACGAATATATAAAAGAAAGATATATTTCACATAGAATAAATTGTCCACTTGTAAATTCAAATAACAACCCGTGAGTGGACCATTCTTTCTTTCGCAACGCTAATTTATAAAATGCAAAAGTCGCGAGGAGTGCTTATTATTCGAAAAATTAACCACACAGGGTTGCTTTATTTATTAAATCGCGTGCACCTATATTAAATAATACGCAACACTAATTTTAATAAGAAAGTTGAGCCATTCGAGGCTTTGTTTAAGTATAGCTGCGTCGTGATGATCTTCAAGCAGTGGCCAGCGTCATATTTTGGGCATTAAATCGCAACGCTACTTATAAAAAACACGATATATCAAAATCGCAACGCTAATTTATAATATAAAAATTCCAAACGCGATTTATAACCATAAAAGCAACCGCAAATGGTGATTGTTCGCAACACTACCCTGAAAAGCAAACGCGAAAAATAGTAATTTGCAACGCTAAGAGCAAACCGATCAGTGCATTCGCAACGCTATTCTTAAATAACAATAAAAGCAATCGCGTATGGAATTCGCAACACTACCCTGAAAAGGAAACGCGAAAAATAGTAATTCGTAACTCTATAAGCAAACACGATTATTGTATATTCGCAACTCTATCTTTAATGGAAATATTACATTTATTTCGCAACGCTAATGCAAATCGCGTTTTGCCTCAAAATGCTGGATCAGGTGCTGGCAGCGTTGGTAGTAGATGCAAATACACATGCATGAAATAAACTAACTACTGCAAACTACTATTAACTAGAGTGGCACATGTTGGGATGAAGTGAGACATTTTATTTATCGCAACACTACGGGGTAAACAACGCGATAAATCAACAATCGCAACGCTAATTTATAATATAAAAATACCAAACGCGATTTATAGCAATAAAAGCAATCGCGAATGGTAATTATTCGCAACGCTACCCTGAAAAGCAAACGCGAAAAATAGTAATTCGCTACTCTAATAGCAATCGCGTTTACTAATAATTCGAAACGCTATTTTTAAAGCAAACGCCCGGTTCCTAAGTTTGCACAAAAACAATCGCGAATCACGTTTAGTCGCAACACTGACATATCAACGCGATAAATATTTATTCGCAACTCTACGAGCAAACGCGAACATTGTATTATTCGTAACGCTAACTTTAATCAGGGTGTGATAGTACATGTAAATTCACATGTACTGGCCACAAACTAACTACTTCTATTACTACAGTTAGGGTAGAATTTGAGCATCGAAAATATCGCAACGCTAAAGAAAAAATCGCACGATAAATCAGGATCGCAACGCTAATTTATAATATGAAAATTGCAAACGCGGTTGACATCCATTATATATATAAAAGAGTAAAAAAGCAATCGCGAATCGTGATTATTCGCAACGCTACCCTGAAAAGCAAACGCAAAAAATGGTAATTCGCAACTCTACGAGCAACGCGTTTATTAATCAGTCGCAACGCTATTTTTAAGCAAACATTCAGTACCTAGGTTTGCATGAAAACAATCGCGTATCGTGTTTAATCGCAACGCTAACCTGAAAAGGCAACGCGAAAAATAACAGTTCGCAACTCTACAAGCAAACGCGATAATTGCACATTCACAACTCTATGTATATGTTAACCGCGAATTGCTCTGATGGCTGGCATGTATGGTGCAATCATGTACAGAGTATATGCATACGTGCAGCCAGCCAAGAAAACAAACTAACTACAACTACAGACGAGTTTAGTGACAAAGTAGTAACAGGAATGACTTTCCATTCTCATCCAAAGATGAAGATGAAAAGCCATTTGTTGTAGCCCACTCTTGAAACAATTTGTTAGGGCCTCTTCAGCTCATATAGAGCCTTTTCTTTCTTCGGCGGTCCTGCCGAAACCTGAAACTTACTTAAGACTGGGCTCGAGATTTTGTGCAATACGTAGTCTTCCAACAATATACGAATTGTTGGTCGAGCATACATGGTGAATCTCGAGCGGGACGAGCGTTTCGTAAGGGACCTAATCACGATCGCGAGCGCGAAAGAGCGACTTTAAGAGTCGCGCGATTCGAGAAGTCGAAAATAAAGCTAAAACAAACAGCATACACCGTTTGAATCAGCAAGATTTCTACTCTCGAAATCGTAACTACAGGAACAGAACTGTCACGCGAAAACACGCCTACCCGAATAACTAATGTGACAGCCCTGCCCTGACCCTACCTACTTAGATTAAGCACACACACCAGAAAGTTACCTACCTACCTAACCCTATATTTAAAAAATTGCAAAACTCATTCTCGCAAACAAACACTCCACGGTTCTCATTCTCAATGTCCGGGCGCGACCTAAACTAGAGAGGATTCCCCGGGGTTCCTCCGACACCCGGACATAACTGACTTCAATCACACTCTAATTGTGTACGTACCAGTTTTGGCAGTGGACTGACAAAGGCTAGTGCCCATTGCGTACTTCTATTATTTATGTAAAACATTTTAATATATCTAATATAGTCTTTACTAAAATATACTTTATGTATGATTATATAAAATTGAGAAGCTAATTCATCGAGTATTTTGTAATATTATTGTTGTATATGCAATATGAACAATTATCAAGTAAATAATAACTAGAAAACATTTAGAAGTTTAATATTATTATGATTGATTGATAGTGTTAAAAAATTCTCTTTGTAAATTGTAATAAACTTTTGAAACGACGCACTTGCACAACCTAACCACAACACACACATGTGGACAGTACGTCGTGCACGATTCACTGAGCAATGTCAGTCGCCAATATATCGTTGAATTGTTATAAATTAAGTCATCGTGCCCCGTTGCCTTCGCTCACCCAAGTAACACCTGGGCACGTGAATGAGTTCAGGCAACGAACACGGAAAAATTAATCTGAAAATCCTGACTAGAAAAAATGATTAATAAACTAAACGGTATTTCTCATTTAATTCTTAAGTGAAATTACTCGATTTGTTTCATAGAATATATCAATAATAAAATTCGTTAATATTAAAAAATGTTATTCTCAAAGAAAATCATTCTAATTGAAATTTAATTATTTAATAGGAAAAACTTCGATCAAGATTCTATAATAAAATATATTACTTTGAAAATTTATTGAATTATTAATTCAAGTTAACTATCATCGGTAGATTCTGTCGTCAACGTAAATTTTTTAGGAAGATAAAAATGATATACAATGCTTGTTACCATGACTCGAGAATCTACCAGTCGCGAAATGTTTTCTTGTGCGTGAAATCCATCATACTTTATAATAATGACGAAAACAATCAATATTCAATAATATATATTTCATATATAAGAATTTATTATATTACAAGATATTACTATTATGAGAATCATCATTTTATGATGAAGATAATCATAAGCGAAGAAATTTAATATTTCCCATTGGAATTGTCCTATTTTCATTAACCAGTCAACAGGTTGAAAATATTCATTTGATGTATATTTAACATATTTAAAAAACGCGGTGCACAAGAAATCCTTAGCCTGCACTAAATAAATATAACAATTGATGTTACTACTCACGGGTATTGAAAATACCCGCGGTCACTAAACTCGTCAAAAATACTAAGTATACAACTGGTCACCCGTGTTGATTCGGATCTTTCATCCTACAACATGGTTGGGGACCAGAGGAACACAAACATGTGACTTACCAGTGATGACTGGAAATCATCCAAGTCCTCCATCAGTCAGCATGGTCCTGCTGGTTAGGTTCAGATCCAGAAACTGTAAGAAGAAGGCAAGAAAACAATTAAAATCTATTGTTAAAATTATAGAGATTTTTAATTAACAAATTTCAAAGTATTTTATACTTACGTTGTTCGTTCGTGGTCCACCGCCCGATAGCCCTCTGGATACGTCTGCTGGATACCAGGATCAGGTTTAGAGACTGTAAAAAGAATGCAAGAAATCAATTAGAATCTGTTAAAATTATAGAGATTTGTAATTAACAGATTTCGAAGTATAAATTTATACTTACGTTGTTCACTCGTGGTCCACCGCCCGATAGCCTTCTGGATACGTCTGCTGGTTTTCAGGATCACGTTCAGAGACTGTAAGAAAACTGTAAGAAAACAATTAGAATCTATTGTTAAAACTACACAGATTTTTAATTAATAAATTTCAAAGTATAAATTTATACTTACATTGTTTGCTCGTGGAGCACCGCCCAATAATCCTCTTCAGTGATGCACTGACTCTAACCACGGTAACGGAGAATTTTGATTTCAAATTAAAAAGATAATCAAGTTTATTAGATATTAAATTAGATTACCGCGACCGAGGATTCATATCGGCGAACAAATGATTCTATTCTCGCGGTTCATAAAACAAGAAGAGCCACGATGCTCTGAAAGTAATTTAATATTGTGTAAGAAACACTGCTTCTATTCTCGCGTTTGCCTAACACCGTAAACGACAACGTACTTGGGGTCACTTTGCCCTGAGAAACAAACTTGTTGCTACGCACAATCACTGAATCTACCGGCCGCATTGCGCGCGGCCAACAAATTTCCTGGAAAGAAAATAGCTGAAAAGAAAGGGACAGGAGACAAGAAATACAACAAGCACACCTGTGCTTTGCCTACTGGTTTTCTTATTTTCTTCTTACTCAAGTACGTCGACAGAAACACTGCTTTACTCAGTACTGTTGTATACATAGTTTGTCACGTAAAAGGTTAATGCCACGAAGGCGAAATATCCTCGAACAATGCGCAATTTCAACGATAAAATAGCCACGAAAATAATTACAAGTAAATTGATTTAATTTGTAAATATTACATCACTAATTTTCATAGTTAGAGTTGTAAGCATGATGTTTATTTTATCGAATGTTACAATATCCCGTAATTTTTATAAATATTCCGAAATTTTCAAAAATTAAAGTTCGTTGGTTATTTATGCTTAAATAGCATATTCCAACTATGCAGCTTCCACGGTTTCTTAAACTTGCATCGAAATATGAATGCAAATTCCAATTATGACAATTCACAGAGAAAGAAATATAAACAATCAATGAAATCAATAACACTCAGAAATATTCAATCGCGATCAGAATACAGTTAAATATAAATTATTCCAATTTATCGTTGATATCTACCGACGCCATTTCGATATATATCCAAGTGGATAAAAAGTTTGTTAACGATTTCCGTATTTCATTTAACAACAACAATTTAATAAAGAAATAAAAATATATAAATATTAATATGCCCGTTAATTTTTGTTATAATTGTTTAAACGTTACCAATATTCCCTTTGAAAGTCGAGTTGTCTGCCATCTATCATGGTGTTGTCTACGCGCCAATAAAGCCTTCCATGGCGTCGAATTTCGAATCAGAGACTGCAACAGAACTAAAATACAAATTAAATCATAATTAAACAATAATTGATAATAATGAGGAAATATCAAAAGGTTAGAAATACGTACTTCGTTGGTTATTATTTCTTATATTTCGAAAAGGAATTTCTTGATTTCGAGCTCCAGTAAGAGACTGTAACAGAAACGAAATAAAGATCCATTAAAGTACATAAACGATTATTATAATTAAGTAACGATTAAATCGAAACCGTATTGCAAGAGATCGTAATTAAAACGCGAGTAGTAATAATGGAAAGATCAACAGGTTAGAATTACGCACCTCGGTCGTGAAACGCCGACACGTCTTGACACGTCCTGTTACGTTTATTTTCAAAGTACGAATGATGGCCCTTCGGCTGTGCCCGATAACGCTCGCGAATTAGGTGGCGGGGCGGGGGAACCACCGATGTCTCGCGAAACTTGTATTACGAACCCGAGGGATGCCTCAGGTAGAAACCGCGGATACAAAACAAACAAACGAGGACTTACTAAACAACGTAAATACCTTGACTTTAGAATCGTATCGATGGATAGCGATATAATGTACAAATTAAACATAACTCACACTTTTGTCGATTTATAGAAGCAGATGACAAGATTTTTGAATTTGTTAACGTTATTCACTTCGATGATTATGTGGAAATTATTTACAACTTTAATTCAAAGAATCGCGAATAATTCGTACTTCTCAACTCATATGCATTTACATACAACTACATAGTCTGTTTGCCTATCACACTAATTCAGTGAGTTTCTCAACTGACCGCCATCCATGAGAAGAGGACGCTAAAATCACTTCTTGATTTTTAGGTCGGTATGGCAGTCAGATTGGGCCACGGAAGCTCATAAGGTGTAAGGCCTACTCGTATACCTTGTCTGTGTTGATACGTCACTGAGACGTAACTAAGCAACCCTTACATTAACTGGTAGCGGCATCAGAGGGTTGCCAGTGCGCGTCCCACCCTCGCGTGGTGCGCTTCACAATCGTCAAAACGAACAAACCTCGTGGACGAAACGTTACTCAGTGTCATAAACATATTCGAAGATTGCACACACCTCGAAATGGGAAAAAGGCAAACGCTGATGGTACAATTTTTTAGAAAGTAAGAATCACATTAATTAAGCAACCCTTTACTTGGTAATTACACGATCAAAATGAAATAATTTGTATTTAGAATTAGAAACGCACGTGTAATGCTTGCAGTAAAAGGCAGTGATCCCTTGCTTTCGCTTTCGAGCACACTGAGCCAATAACAAGATAAATATATCTTAAAGCACTTTTCGAATTTCTTTTTTATTCTCCTTCTCCTACCTTTTGTGTCAGAGTTCCAACGAATTGTTTACGAACAACGCAGCATCTTCGATGTTACATCGTCTTATTTAGCCATTTTAAGTGCACCGTTCTAATGTTAATAGAGAGGCTGTTCACGTTGCATCTCTGAAAATACTTCGTAGCAAGATTCATTTACGAGTATAAACGTAATACGAGGTCGACACTTCTTTCAGAAGAAGTATATTGTCAAGCTCAATTACATAAAGTTTATTTTATTATCGTACATTCATTTCTCCCACTTCACTCGCTAAGAATAAACGTTTTCCTCTGAGAATCTGCTGCACGCGTTATCGTAAAATAAAAAGCAGACACCGCTCTCACCGATCAATCGCGTAGACACTTATCCGGGGAGATGCTCGATTTACTTCAGAACCGAAAATAGTGCACGACAATTTTCATTTTCCATTCATTTGGTGCAAACAAATTGCTAGCACTTCATCGAAGGGATAAACGCGCCTTCTGCTATCAGACTGTGCGTACCCAACGATTGTTCCCGTGCTTTGCTGGCGATCGGTAATCGTAGATCATCGATTCGGTGACCAATAGACACAATGAATCGAGCGTTGCTGCACGGCGTCACGTAATCTTACATGAAACCGGAGATGTTATCATTAAATATTAACGACGCGCCATCACGAAGAGCGAAGGCCTACGCGAATTATTAACGGAGCAATAACGATCGACGTGCGGCACGGTGAATCAACGAAATAACGATTTTCAGTCATCGCCGCGTTACGGGCAACACGTGCACGTGGGTTCGTTGTACGTGTGTATATATATCATTAAACGTGCGCCACTTTGTTAGGGTCGGCTACTCCCGATTCAGTCCCTGAGGCGTAACATTCTTCGAGTGTAGATTGCACTTCTTATCGGCCCCTGGAATCTTTCAATCGATGTAAACGACACTGCATTCCTGCCCCATACGGGTTTCTGCAAATCTCGATCGCGACGAATGTCCCTTGCGGGTACTCATTAAACTTTTCACGATAGGGTCGTTAAATCGCTCGTTGCGTAACTAGCTCGAAAGGAACATTAACGTTCTCATCTTTTCAGATTGCTTTCATCTTCCCAATTAAAACTTTACGTGTTTAATAACCATGTTACGAGCTATCGTTCTTAACACTTTGACGGCCGCTGTCACGTATACGTGACTTTGCGAGCTAGCAAACGTTGGCCACTGTCACCATTTCATTATGCATTCAACTTATTACGTTTGTTGAGGTTACATCTATAATTCCTTATAATAATATTTCTATCTCACTTTGATCTACAATATCAGTGTTAACTTCAGAAAATTGGTTGCATAAAAATCTGAAACGACGAAATACGGATGTGAAGATCGATTTATTCTTTCGTATCCTTGGTGTGTATTACCTACAGTTGCATAAAAAAGCGCAGTCGTGACGATAATTATTTCGTCACGAGACCTCTACGGTCGATACGTCGTTAAGAATGCACACCCTCTCTAACATGCGTGTGACAATTTCCGTACACTTTCAAGCGTAATTTTTAACCGCCGACGAACAGTTTCGCGTGTTCTTTTCGCTCGAGGGACCCCGGCGTAAGAATCGCGACGGTGTAACGCAGAATTTTCTGAACAGATAGATCCGTAACTTTAAAACCACTATCGATTCTCACGTACTGTTACACACATTACAGAGTTGAAGTCTGGTTCCACGATAGCGTGACACGTGACGGGAAACAGCCTAAGAACGTAGACACCGCTGTTTAAGAACGATAGTAACACCGTTCGAATTGCAGAGAAAATTGCCTCGATGACACACACACACGAATGTTTTCCATTTCGTGACAATAATTGAAATTAATTATCTGGGATGATAACCGAAATAGAAATGCTTCAGTAATAGTTTCCTCTTTATCGTTTGGTTCTACCGTCGAGATCGTAATGGCGGATATATCGATGATTCCATCGCGTTTCTCACTTTCCATGATAGTACACTCGAATCGAAACACTATTTCGCAGGTAACCTCAAGGACATACGTCGACAGCCGCCTGGAAGCAATAACGTTTAGTGCTACTGTGTCAGTAGCGTGCTCAGCTGTCCGTTGCTAATTTCTTATCAAACTTCTTTTCCCTTGAAAATCAATCGATTCATATCGCTCTATTTTCCGGGCACATACTCGCGCCTGAACACCCAACTTTTTGATGCACTTGTTTCTGTGGCTTCTCCATAATAGTAAAGTTTATTGCATTATAGATTTATCATCGTATATTTAGACGTTTGTTTTTATGTGGTTTATGTTATATACAATATTTCTGTTAAAAATGTTGAATCTGTTACAATTTATTAATTCACAACACATTAATTGATTCTTGTTAGTTAACGTACAAAAACTAATACTTATAGTCTTAACTTATTTTATCATACAATTTCTAATCCTAAGACCTAATCCAGACCTAATTGCTTGAATTTTCATAATTAATTTATGTCCTATGGAAAATCTAATAAAATTGCTTTGAATAATCACATCGATCTATACACAATAAAACAATGTTCCATTATTTTTATATGAAATAAAATTAATATCTTGTACAAGATAATATAGTTACAAATAAATATAAATATATATAAATATAGTTACAAGATATTAATTTTATTTTATATAAAGATAATGGAACATTGTTTTAATGCGTATAGATCGATGTGTTTATTTAAAGCAATTTTATTAGACTTTCTATTGGACATAAATTAATTATGAAAATTCAAGCAATTAGGTCTGGATTAGGTCTTAGGATCTCATTAGAAATCGTACGATTAAATAAGTTAAGACCATGAGTATTAGTTTTTGTACGTTAATTAACAAGAATTAATTACCTTTGTATAAGTTCGTGTAAATTAAATGAAAAATGATAAATTGATATTTAGTTTATTTTTCGACACGAATGGTGTGTTCGTCTATAAGTATTGTAATATGTAATACATGACGTACCAATCGATTGTTACTTGAAAGTCAAATGAAATTGTTTCAAATAAAATATTAATCTTTTCATTATATACATATTATTCATTGTTCATTTAATATAGATCAATGGAGTGTTCTAAATAATACATTGATTATATTTAAAGATAATGGTAAAGGCTATGGTTTCAATGTCACTAAATGAAATATACATATGTATGATTTTAGATTTGATACTAATACTGTCATACTAATCTGATTATCATAATTCTAAACTAGAAAACATGATTAGATTATAGAAACTGAAATTTTAAAAATAAATAATAAATTTATTGAGTAAATGCAGTTCGTGATTAAATAGTTTTCTCTATACTATTAGTCTATTACTCTATTATTCTATAGATGTATTCCTAGTTGTTCTAATTAAAATTGTAACATTAATTAAAGCTAATAGGGTATTTACTGAATGAATACATGTTACAAACAAATAATACAAATCTAGTTTTTCTGATTCTGTACTAGTGCTTGTTTACTGTGACATCCGTTGAATTATTCTTTAACTTATGCTAACTGAACTCTAAAAATTCCTTCATTATCATTTTGATCCATCCATAAAAAAAAAACTGTAATTTAGTTCTGTAGTCTAATCAGTAAGAAACTCAGCATTATTTACGACGCGGAATATTAGGTTGAACCGCGAAAATGTTAATTTGTAATCGTCTCGATACCAGTAACTTTGCATGGAAACCAGTTTCTCTGTGATAAGTGAAAGGCAATTAAAACGACTGAAACGAACGAGCTATGCTTCTTAGCTCGCTTACTTTTTCTCCAGCTGCTTATCAAATTCTACGTTTTATCACGCTTCTTTCTTTACTGCACAGCAGCACGTTTCAGAGCCCAAAAACTAGTAGACTTTTCAGAAGTCACAATAAATTTCTCAATCTTACCTACATTTTAAAAAACAATATTTAACGTCATAAATGTTCCCTGCTTTCCAGTTCTCAAAATTGATTAAGCTTCGTAAAGGTTCATTTAACGATAAAAATGACAGAACTTTATTTGAGAAAACGTTTAATTTGTTATTAATCCTGCGTAATAATGTTTTTATTTCCGCGAAAGTCGACAAAAATTCCGACAAAATTACAACGATAGTTGCACTAACCAGAAATCTGAGCCTGTCGTTTCGACGGGGCTGGTTGTTCCAGCGTTAATGATTCATTGCAGGTGCAAACGACACGCTTCGCACGAAGCGCAGAGGTCGTTCGAGTTTCCTTTTACGTTTCTTAACGATCACTATGCGTTTGGACAACGGTCATTGTTGCACCTTCGATCGTATTCTAATCTCGTTTGTCTCTAGACGATGGTTAAAAGAAAATTTAAGGCGGCGACCTTGCCGTGAAATCTAGCATAATGGTTCCCTGCTGGTGATAGGTGTTGTGACGTTAGGTTTCTATGGCAGCGAGTGACCTGGTCAGTTCACCACGTGGACAGTAACCGAGCTTTAAATTCGGGTCGAGTTTAGTGATAAGTGCCTGATAGGATCTGCGATCGTGTCAGGTTTTCTTCAGGGAACGAGGCCTCGGTGTCTGTCGGTCGATTATTAACGAAAACCATTCTTTATCCTCAACTTATAACGAGTTCGTTGGAAAACTGGACGCGAAATCGATACCGCCTCGACTTGGGAGCAACGAAAAAATTTCTACGCATTTTGTTGCTCGCCAGTAGCATTGCTGCATCGTTGCGGATTTGTCTGACACTTGAACGTTCCAGGACCGGTGATTATTATTGGTACGGCTGTGGGGGGTGTTCGGTTTCAGTCACGCAGGCGGCTGTGTTTACTCCTATCGCGCAGCAGTAGTTTAAACGCCTTCAGTCAAACAGTAGATACGGATAGTCGTGGAATTACACGATACAAAAAAGATTCTGGAGGGATTACGAAACTCCCCACTACATTTGTTACTCGTAATCGAGTTATATTCGTAGCTCGCGATTTTTATACAGGATGTTTCAAACGATGCGGGCGTATCTTCACAGGCAAATTCGTTTCACGTAAATGATAAAAAAATGTTCGCGTAAACGTTCAGTCAGGCAACTAAGCAACTGGTGTAACATGAAAACAGTTATGATTGGAAAATGAGGAAGGAAATATATTCACGTACGAAGTTACGTCGGTAATTTATGAATTTAATTATTGATTATTGAAAGAAATGAGTGCAATAAGTATTTAGTTGTATTTACTTATTTAACACCGTACAATTATATGACAACTAAACCTCATAACTGACATTTATAAAAGAACAGTACGTTTAGAAGACATAGAATTATGATTATTAGATAGAGTAAGCTATTTGTCATAAGTTTGTAACTCCTCGTCGACAGGTATAAAGCAGAGATGCTAATAGAATAAATTTTTCGACCAAAAATAGGTTCTTTTTAATGTTATATGAGACACCTTATGTACGAACTATCAATTCATTTTCGAACAATTTTAATTCTCAAAAAACTATAGAATGCAGTTAATATGCAAAAATGTAAGAAATATTTAAAGTAAGAATTATTATATTTAGGGATTGAGACAACATTTTACAAAGTTTCTATTTCATTGATTCTATTAACAAATATATGAATTTGCATAAAGATCAGAAGACTAGTTATGACCATTATTCCCTATATTAACAAAAAATTGATTGAAAAAAAAGGAATATTAGAGAAAACAAATAATATATTTATAAACTTATGTTCTATTTGTATTAATACGCTTCTATAAACTACAGCACAATCAACATTAAACTCGATTTACTTTTCAGTAATTTTCACTTTATTTCGTTGTAATTGGAAACAATATAATTTAATAATGAACATAATTTTATTTGATTGTTTTATTCGTGAATCTTAAAATTGATGTTTCTTTCAAAGATGTCGATATTCCTCAAATTTCTCAGATTTTATAAGGTATATTAGTAATATAATTGGCTCGTTATAAAATTCCATAAATTCCACTGTCGACTGTATTTTCGATTTAATAAAATTGTAAAACTATAGGAAAAGTATTTTTAACCGAATGTTGAGGATAAATGTTTGCTAAATACATATTGTTTCTCTGTAATTAAGAACAATATTATTTAACAATGAACACAATTTCATTTGGTTGTTTTATTCACAAATTTAAAAATTGATGTTTCTTTTAAAGATGTCGATGTTTTTAAAATCTTTTACGGTATATTAATATAATGGGCTCGTTATAAAATCCCATAAATTCCACTGTCGACTGTATTTTCGATTTAATGAGATTATAAAACTATAGGAAAAGTATTATTAACCGAATGTTGAGGATAAATGTTTGCTGAATACATATTATTTCTCTATAATTAAGAATAATATTATTTACTAATGAACTCGATTTTATTTAGTTGATTTATTCACGAATTTTTAAATTGATGTTTCTTTTAAAGATGTTGATGTTTTTAAAATTTTTTACAATATATTAGTATAATGGGCTCGTTATAAAATCTCATAAATTTCGCTGTTGACTGTAATTTTAATTTAATAAAATCGTAAAACGATAGGAAAAGTATTTTTAATCTAATGTTGAGAGTAAACGTTTGCGCTGGTGAATGAAGTGCATGCTCGATATCTTTTTTCCAAGCACTGACCCACTTCAGTGAGGGTAGAGGCAGCGGACATTCTCTTCGGCGCGATGAATTCGATCCGCCGAGAGGGCGAAAGATGCTTCCACGCGAGGTCGGACTAGTTGCGAACCGGTGCCAGAGACGGGCATGGACACTAAGACTCCGCCGATCCCGTTGAAGGTCCAGGAGAAGCCTAAACCGAAGCAGCAAGAAACTGTTGCCGATGTGTCCCTGCCCCCGCTGACACCATACAGAAATCATCGTCAGAAACAGAGAACGCCTGGGATCCAATGGTCGCGTGATGCACCCAGCGCTATACGGTATCAGGATCATCAGAAAAAAAGGCCTTACAGGTACACTAGCCCCTCGATCGATATGCATTTCTTCGGGCGTTGTTTAGAGCAGGTGCTTTACTTATGCTCGCGAGTAGAATTTTACCAAACGTGCACGAAGTTTCTAACAAATTCGAACCAACGCAACGGTTGAAATGGATATGGAACTTTTTTTTTGGATTCCGTTGAAACTGTTGCAACGAAGTTTTTATAATACACGTCATATTATTTAGATTAGAACAAATAAATAGAAATTCTCGTGTAACGAGAATGGAATCACTTTTATATTTATGCACGTTGGAAGTATCGAGTTTCTTGCTATTGATGATATTATATTTGAACTGTTATTTACGACGTTCTATAAGTGTGAAGTATCGTTTATGTTATGAATCTTTTCCTAATAAAAGTTTTGAAATCTGTTTCATTAAAAAAGTTGTACAATTTATAAATATCCATACATATTGATAATTAAAAATGGTATTTGATCATTCGCTTGAAGCTTCTACAATACGCATTTGTACAAACTGACTTCTATAACTTGAAATTTATGTTTTTAATTGTACTTGGCGAAATTTAGAAAATAGGAAAATATATGTTATTTAAAGTAAGCAATTCTCAGCTAGTAGAAACGTACGGTAAAAGAAATATTTATAAAATACCCACTAACTACAGTAGTACTTCTTACATTTCATCCACAACCTTGAGGGTAGTTTTCATCCCTCGAACATAAATCTCAGTCGATAAACAAATACATCCTACCAAATAAAACTTAATATTTAGATCATATTATTAATCATGAAAAATGAGATATTTCTCATATTCAACATTTTTCCCCCTTCATTGATTTTCGTAAAATTGAACTAAATATACAGGGTGTTTAGCCACCCCTGGGAAAAATTTTAACGGAAGATTCCAGAGATCAAAATAAGACAAAAATCAAGAATACCAATTAATTGATCAAAGCCTTATTAAAAAGTTATTAACGTTTAAAGTTTCGCCTGTAAAACCACTATCACGCGTATGCAGCTGTTTGCGTATGCAAACTTTAAACATTAATAACTTTTTAACGAAGCCTCGATCAACAAATCGCTATCCTTGATTTTCGTCTTATTTTAGCCTCTAGAATCTCCCATTAAAATTTTTTAATGATTGGCCAAACACGAACACGAATATCGATATGAAAATGCATCGTACGACGCGTGTCATTATCCTGTCGCTTAATCAGCAACGAACGTCAAATAGAATCGAAGTGACGTTCGGAGAATCCTATTCTCGGATGCAAAAGACTGCTTAACTCTTACAGAGTGCTGCAAATCGGCGCTACGCCCTTGATGCACGCTTGCCAACAGGGTGACAGAGCAAGAGTCCTGAGACTGTTAAAAGAGCAGGAGGAGACGATCGGCTACAGAGATCGCACTTTGAGGAACACTTTGCATTACTGCATGGACGCTGGAACCGGAGGTGCCGTCGCCGCGGCGGCACCGGAACTTGTGAACGCGCCCGACGCCGAGGGGCACACGCCCCTTCATTTGGCAGTCATCGCGGGGGACACACAATTGGTGGCTGTTTTGCTAGCGAACGGCGCCGACGTGAACGCCAAAGACTTGGAGGGACACAGCGTACTTCACTGGGCCACCGGTACCATTTCTTAAATATCACTCTTGCGTTCGGTGTCCATTTAACACGTTCACTGCCAGATCAAGACCATATAATATTCTACAAAAGTAAAATTTTGATTTTGGACCATTGTAAGCTATGTAACGTATGTACAATTTATTTCAGTACTTATTTTCGTAACTTTGGTAAAATTCATAAATTCCATCCAAAATTTCCCTCAACATCAAAACTCGAGAATTAATTTTTCTCTAATCACAATGGTAAATACTGTCACCCATATGTGGCTGATGCGGCAGTGAAAGTGTTAAGGGGTATTCTATGTCAAATGCGTTTTTTTTTACTTTCTTGAGAAATTTTTTGAAAATAAACTATAGCACCTTTTGCAGTAAAATTTAGAAGGTCTATTTATACATGTGTTGGTGACATTTTTTAATTCTTTTTGGTGAAAGAAAGTTAAAATTGGTGACATTGCATAATTTTTAAAAAGGGTTGTCTCACAATAGTGTCCATGATTCTGGCCATTCTGTTTGTTCGAAATGAAAAAACCTGAAAGATTCTTAATTAGTACGAGTTTAGCTATACCTGGTACTAAAATAAAAGGAAAAAGTCAATAATTAAAAAAATGGTGACATTTTGAAGTTTGATTATCAATTTTTTCATGTTCTTTTTTTAAATTTTGGGCCTAAAGAGATAGAAAAAATTTTGGGTCGATTCTAATACGAGCTATAGTTATACATATACTGAATGTGCATTTAATGTTTTAAGCCAATTTTAAGTCAAGTAGATTTTGAGATATCATGGACATCGTTCTGGTAAACATAGTCTCGACTTTTTTAACGAACTTTTAAAGTTTTGTATCCCTATAACAATGACGTTGACCATCACATCTTTAAACAGCCATAACTTCGTTAATTTTAGAAGTTACGTATAAGATTTTGCAGATATATTTCTGAAATTATATTCTTTAAGAAAATGGAAAAATCAGAAATCGATTTTTTTTAAGATTCACACTAGAATACCCCCTTAAACGTCTCCCTTGAGAGTCTATAGCCAGAATAAGTGCTCATTTCCTTTCCTCCCTAACTCAAAAATTCTCTCATTTTGTCTCCTACCCCTAAGGTTGTGCAATAATTTACTCTCGATGTTATGGCAACTAGAAATATTTACATTTAATAGCACCTCTTAAGAACAAAACTTTTTAATAGATACCAAGCATTACGACAATTATTGATATGAAAACTGGGGATACCATAAACATAGTCAAATTTATTGTTAAAAATAAATAAAAACTAATAGGAGTATTTTTGTTTACACATATTGCATATCTATTGTCAGAAAAAATATGGTAGCATGTAACTTCTATGTGCCACAGAGTGAAGTTAATCAGTATTTAAGAACACAATAGTCAGAATTCAATGTTGTTGTGTCAAAAACACAATACACAAAATCAATTTTTTGGAAAATAAAGTGCTACCAAAAAGTTACTATTTCTCGTCATCAAAAAACTCACCAAGGGTATTTTGTAAGCAATTGTATTTAAAAATATTATCTGTCATTACGATTTTCTATGTCCTTCTACATATTGTTGCTAAATTAATCTCAATACCATAACAAGCATACAATTAATGATAATATATTTTTACCCATTTTGACAGTTTATATTGAGATTATTATTCTCTGTTATAAAAGGTACATCACCGTGAAATTTTAACTAGAAAATAAAATTGGACAATTTAACTGGTACGACGAAATATTTATAGCATAACAATTATTCAGGTAGACAGAAATGTAAAATAATACATCAGAAAATAAATATATTATTTTTACAATAATATAGTCCCCGCAATTTCGAGTGTTAAGTGAGTGTACCTAGGTTTGTATTATACAATTTACGCCATAGCATTCAATGTCTAATATTCAGTTTGCAACAAGGCAACCGGGTGGTAATTTTACGGTCAAAGGTGATGGCTGATCGCGATCGAGATTGTCAGAGCATTATTCAAGTTCGTGAAAAATAACCGTAAACAGTCGGTTCAATGCAAATCGAGTTGGTTTTTTTCTTCGCGGAAAGGTCGAATCCTACGCGACCGCGCATTAACGATTCCTTAGAAGCTGCGGAAACTGTGAATTACCGGGCGTATCTTTTCTGCCAATCTCCGACAGAGCGAGGGTGGATTGGTCAAGTAAGGTTACTGGGTCAGTTTCGATGACGTTATTCCGGTCTGGTAAGGAACACGCGAGGTCCAGGCCGAGATAACCCACGAGATTGACCATAGTCGTCCTTGATGTATTCAAATGACCACGGATTTATTGCTCGACACCGCAATTGCCTACTCTTACATTCGTTCGTCTATTCCACGGTGGAAAAAGCTCCTATCGACAGATTCATCTGTATAATTCGCAAACGTCTCATGCGAGGACAATTCTTGCGAAGTAATGTTTCAACCTATTCGATCGTTACTTTGAAGCTTGTAAAGTCAATGGTTCTTCATCGAGTATCGAATCATGATGATTAAAGATAATCTTAGAAATCATCAATAATCTTAGAAATTTTCTAAGATAAACATTTTGTGTAAGTTACACAGTGGCAATCTATGTACTTCTTTACAAATATACACAATAAGTGTTTTTATATTTTACTGTGCACCTCTATACCAGTAATTCCAAATTATATAATCTCCCTCCCCTTTCAATGAATCACACCATGGTTCGATTAAATGATCAATTATTCCTACTGATGCGTTAACGATAAACGTTGGTGCCTTGATTGTGCAATAGCGTGCAGATTTTCTTCGATCAAACGATGCGTTTACAAACTACGTTTCACCATTACTCCATAGTGGTAATCGACAGTTGAAAAATTAAAATTATATTTGTAGATAATAATGACACTTTAATCAATAATATTTCAAAAATTATTGAACATTACTCTTATAATGTTATACAGGGTGTTCGGCCACCTCTGGGAGAAATTTTAATGGGAGGTTCTACAGGCCAAAATAAGTCGGCAATCAACAATATCAATTTCTTTAATAAAATTTCGTTAAAAAGTTATTAAAAAATTATATTAAAAAATTTCAAATCGTTCTGGAAAAATTATTTTCGGTCGCAGGTATCAATTATAATCATTTTTTGTCAATAGACATACCCTCGAAATCCTACTCATTTTTGAGAAAAAAATTCGAATAGATGCTGAAATTTTTAGACGAAATTAAAAAATTTTTAATCGTACTAAAAAAATTATATTTAGTTGCAGGGGTCAATTACAAGCATTTTTGGTCAATAGACATAACCCCGAAATCCTATCCACTTTCGAGAAAAAAATTCCTTACCGAAAATCTAATTTGAGGCCAGAAATGGTTCCCCGAAATTTCATGCAAATCTTTAAAACGTCATAACTCCTGAACGGATTGGACGATTTTAATGTTTAAAAAAGCAAACTACGCGTATTTTGGTGGAGAATATGTATAAATCGCAAAAATATTCGAAAAGTTGATCCTTGACTCCGAAAAATGAGAAAAACACCATAAAAATGGTCCAATTTTCCATCAGCCATAACTCCTACAATATTGAATATATTTCAATGAAACTTTTTTCTGAAGTAGAGCTCATGAGTACCTACAAAAAAGTATTAGACAACTTTTCTGTAGGGCGTCAAACAAAATTACTAAAAATGAAAAAGGAATTTTTAAGGAAAATCGACGGGGGTAGGGTGCCTATATTTTTCGGCGAAAAAAAAAAATTTCAAATCGTTCTGAAAAAATTATTTTCGGTTGCAGTGGTCAATTACAATCATTTTTGGTGAATAGACATACCCCCGAAATCCTACTCACTTTCCAGAAAAAAATTCGAGAAGCTGTAAAATTTTTCGACAAAATTAAAAATTTTCAAACCGTTCTAGAAAAATTATTTTCAGTTGCAGGGGTCAATTACAATCATTTTTTGTCAATACACATATCCCCCAAATCCTACCCACTTTCGAGAAAAAAATTCAAGTAAGTGGAGAAATTTTTCGACAAAGTTAAAAAATTTCAAATCGTTCTCGAAAACTTATTATCAGTTGTAGGGTTCAATTACAATCATTTGATCAATACACGTGCCCTCGAAATCCTACGTACTTTCGAGAAAAAAATTCTTTACCGAAAATATACTGTGTGGCCGGAAATGTTTCTATAACTTTTTAACGAAGCCTCAATCAACAAATTGATATTCTTGATTTTCGTCTTATTTCGGCCTCTAGAATCTCCCATTAAAAATTTCCCCAGGGGTGGCCAAACACCCTGTATATTATTAAACCAGGTAACCAAATCTACAAAGCCTTGCCTTTTCCTTGTTAGTATTGACACGTAGTAATTTAAGGGAAAGAGTTTTATGAAACATTCGACATGGCGTAACCCTTTAAGTATGCTCGAGTATACCTACGTTTTTGCGTGTGTTTAGTATGCGGGGAAGCAGAGTGTGTTCGGCTGGTGTTAGCAGCAGGTGCACGACCCTCGACGCCTGATCTCCGCGGGGGATCTCCTCTGCACTATGCCGCTCAATGTTGCGGCGCGGCCGCAACTGCCGAGCTAGCTGTGCCTAAGAAGGTTGGCTTAAAAGTTCTCCAAACGCTCTTGGAATTCGGCGCCGATGTAAACGCGAAAGACGAGGACGGAAGACAGCCAATTCTATGGGCAGCAAGTGCTGGCAGCGTTGAAGCTGTCTTGGCATTGGCCAGGTACACTTTCATCTTGTTTAACCCTTAAGTGGATTATTGGTGCAGCTACGAGTCCGCAAATTTAAACTAACAATTGTTTAATATATGTCAAATGTAATTATTTGAAAATTTATGTAATCCTCCCTTAACTCATTATTTTTTAAATACTTTAACACTAAACCTACCGACACTGCATGTATACCCATTCCTACCATGACCGGTCAAATGACCAATCTTTCTTTTTCTCTTTTACGAGGCAACATACTTCTAATTTTTACATTATATGTATAGAAACTTGTGTTTTGATGTTTATTCGTAAGATGTTCTTTTCTTCTATGTGAAAAAATTTTTTAATATTCATCGGAAAGAAGATAAAACACCCTTGAAAACGAATTTCGTTCCAAGTCGATACCGTAGTTAGTTCTAGAGAAAAGAATTATTTAAGAAAAAGTGCTAGCTAGTAATTACGCAAACAACCTGTATTTAAATTCATTTTAAATTAAATAAACAATTTATGGTCCAGTTTTATCGTACACTAGTCGTACGATCAATAGAAATTGCTAAAACTTCTTTGGGTATGTAGCGTCAAAGTAAATATCAAAATAAACATAGAAGATAGCAAAAATTATAGTAGCTAGTATAGTCATTGGATAGAGGATGAAATGCCCTTTAAAATGAGCGTTTGTACGAGTCGATAGCATAATTAGTTCCGGAGATATAGCGATTTTAATTTCAAGTCGATGCGGTGGCTAGTTTCGGAGATACAGTTTGTTTACGTTTTGTTGTGCGCTCGCGAGTTCATTGATAACGCGCGCGTGACAATAGTAAACAGTGCGTAGTAAATTCTTGGAAATACTACGCCGACACTAGGTCACGAGAGTCACGTACGCAGGGTAGGTCAGCACCACGCACGTGCGACAAGGAGGTCCGACGCGTCAGACGAAGACAGAGATAAAAAAATTACCATTTACATAAATTACGATATCTCCAAAACGGAAAGTCGGATCGACAAAAACCAAAAGCCATTTTAAAGGGGAGGCTTTGCCGCTTCTAACAATGCCTCGATAATTAAAAAAACACTAATAGTTTCGGAACTGCACGCATCTAAAGTTTTTAGTATTTTTAATACGCGTCAATAGGCTTTCATAAGGCGGAGAGTCAGACGTAGCGGAATTTTAAAAATTACGATTGTCTTTACACGATGATATCTCCGAAACGGAAAGTCGGATTGACAAAAACCAAAAGCCACTTTAAAGGGGAGGCTTTGCCGCTTCTAACAGTGGTTCAATTATTAATAAAACTCTAGTAGTTTCGGAACTGCACGCGTCTAAAGTTTAACTATTTTTAATACGCATTAATAGCGAGACAGCAGAATTTAAAAAATTACCTTTTACATAAATTACGATATCTCGAAAACGGGAAATCGGATCGACAAAAACCAAAAGTCATTTTAAAGGGGAGGCTTTGCCGCTTCTAACAATGTCTCAATAATTAATAAAAAGCTAATAGTTTCGGAACTGCACGCGTCTAAAGTTTTTAGTATTTTTAATACGCGTTGTTAGACTGTTCTAAGACAGTGGGAACTGTAAATTCTCTCCTTTCGTCTTTACTATACATATATTTCCTATTTACATCGGAAGCTAACCAGAATTTGGTACCAAATGTCCAGTTTTTTACAAAAAAACATAAATCGTTCAACCGGTCAAATGACCGGTCGTGGTAAGCAAGACAGACTACATATTTTTCTCAGAAAATAAACAATAAGATTAGAAGTGAATATTGTAAAATTCATTGTACGTATACTATAAGAAAAGTCGTGAAGTTAAATGGCACTAAAATAATATTTTGTGTTAGAAATTCTAAACGAAATTTTAAAAACGGTCATTTGACCGGTCGCGGTAGGTTTAGTGTTAAAGGAAAGTTGATTTCCATTTACCAATTTGGTAAAATAATTAAATTGTTGGGCTCTTAATAACTCTTAGTAGTGTCTTTCGTCACAGAGTTCTAATGAATTGAATTGACTATGCTTGACATTAGTCGTAAATTAATCTCACCCACTTTAGTTTTCAAATTTTTAATACCTCCATGTATTTCTAATCTTATTACACTATAAAAGAATTGATATTTTAAAGAATCTGTTGCATGGTAAGTGGAAGAGAAAGATGACTTTGAAACTAAGATTGAAAGTCCACTTGAAGGTTAAACTACAAGATAACGTATGGTAACATTTCCTTGGGCGTTAACAAACATTGATTAATTATCAAAACACATTATCAAAAACATATAATCTAGAATATTAGTGAAGAAAGAATACTATTCAAAGAGTTTGCTCTGACATAGCATTATTCATGAAGAATAACGTAAACATTGTATAATAAAATACTTGAATAAGTATACTAATAATCCAAAATATCTGTTCGTCGATGCAAGCAATATAACGAAATTAAATTTCAAGTAGTATTTTCGATCAGAAGCTTTCATGCGCCATAATGTTTAGAGACTTGATAGAGATCGAAAGAATTTCTCATTCTAAAGCGATAATTAAAATACAGAGCAGGTGGTTCAGCTGCTGCAGGGGCTGCAGACAAAGATGGCCTCACGGCTCTTCATTGTGCTGCGTCCAGAGGACACGCCAGATGCGTGGAAGCTTTGGTGAATCTTTGTGGTGCTCATCCTGACCACGTGGACGACAATGGATGCTCAGCCCTGCATTATGCAGCCACCCTTGGCCACGCTGACGCCACAGCTTTAATCCTGAAACTAGGAGCTGATCCCAATCGACAGGATCGAAAGGGTAGAACGTAAGTATCGATGGAATTGCTGTTTATATTGGCTAGAATAGTCGTTTTCAAATTGAGAGAAACGCCTATAAATATTTAAAACTTTCTATATTATATTGCATATAATATAGAATCTGATATTATATTGCATGAAGCTATTTTACTTTCTAAAACTTATATAGAGAAATAATTTTTTTGTTATTTACATATACATTTCCATGGATCAATTGATACTCAAATTGAACAAGAAATAGCTGAATTTGTAAGACCATTTATGTTGTTATAAGAAAACATCATGAATATGTCATATTTATTCTCAACCAACTTTACAGATTTATTTTATTTCGTTGCTATTCAGTCACATTATGTAATAGAGGGTTAAGTATTAAAAAATAACGTTGAAATTAAATATTATTTGTTAACAATTAACAATTACTAATAAAACAACGTGAACTTCCTGACCATTCGTGTAAGATTTCTTCAGACGTGAAAAATCTTTTAGAAAACATTGAAAATGAACACAATTCAATATCCTTCTTAAGAAACGTGTTAAACTAAATGAATCACTTACAATATCTCTTTTTCCAAAAAAAAGACAGGTTTAAAAAGCACAAAATTTTTTGTTAATTTAAGATATACGTAACACTTTACATACATAGACAATTAATTTAATTTTTCATATATAATTAAAAGATATTGCATTTATTTTATTTTATATGTTTTTTAAAATAGTTTTCACGTTTGGAGCAGACCCAAAAAATGATGAAAAACGTTTATATTGTATTATTAATAATTGTTAATTGTCAATGAATAATACAAATTACTTCGACCAACTGTCAAAGTATTTCTTTAGCTTTAACGGACGTTCGTGACAAAAAATTAAATTTTTATTTCCCATACGTTTATATCCACTATCAAAGCTGCATGCTGCGTGTATGTGGAAATTGATTTTAACGTTTCACTAGCGCACACGCTAGATATCAAAGTTCTTAGAGTTCAATGACACTAATAATACTCGATACGTGTGTACCAGAGGCTAAAGACTGACTATCAGTATCATTATGTTCGCAGTATAGCATAAGCGTTGTACTTTCATACTGAAACTGGGAAAATGGAATTCCTAATAGGGTACGATTATAGTGGAACTAAAGAGTTGAGCATCGCGAAAGACGATGTATAACAACGGTGCAGCTAAAAATAAAAGTTCTTCTGCCTCAACTTTTTATCCTCGTTGCTCCACTATAACCACGTACTTAGTGCATCTTACCTGATGATTAAAAACAATATAACATTTAAAGTTCCATGTAGTCTTAGAACCTATAAACAGAGTACTTAGGAAACAATTCTAAGTTTACAGCCATAGACCATTATTGACCAACCAATTATTGAATAACCAATGACAAATTAAAGCCATCACGAAATTGAAGTCTCAAGTCTTTCTACAAGAATTCCTTTAAAATTTGATGCACAGTTCTTTTTAATATTTCGTTCTACTGTGAACATTTATGGGAAATTTTAATTCTCAAGAAACTACGTAATGCATTCAATATACAAAAATATAAGGTTTACTTCTAGGGGTTGAGACAACCATTTACAAAGCTCTCATTTCATCAACTCTATTAATAAAAATATGAATTTCCCTAAAGATCCACAGTGTAGTTATAAGACACGCATGATTTGGAAGTTAAACACATTTATGGAATTAGATATTCCAGCATAAGGAGGACGATACATTTAAAATTCGAAAATAGAAGAATTTTTAAGTACACTCAAGTTATAGGAGACTTAACACGTTTCAGACCAGCACTTTGCGCCGCAGCCAAAGGTCAATTGGAGACCCTGAAAATCTTAGCACAACATGGCGGTTCGCTTTACGCGAGGACTGTTCGCGGTACCGGCGTCGCTCACGAGGCGGTGGCTTCCGGCAGAATCGAGTTGATAAAATGGCTGGCGAAGAAACGTCCAGGCACGTTGGACGTTGCCACCCACGATGGGAAGACACCTTTGCACGTGGCGGCTTTGCATGGACACTTGGATGTCTGCAAGGCCCTTTTAGACAACGGCGCCAGAATCAATGCCGTGCTACGAACCAGCAAAGGCAACCTGATGACTGCCCTGGATGCAGCGCTTTACAGAGGACACAGGGACTGTGCAAAGTTGATTCAAATGCATGGTGGCACCACGGCCCATCAACTCAAGATGCAGAGAACTGTACCGAATAAAGGTCAGGTTAGGTATATTTTCACAGATATTTTTAAGATATAAACTTTCTGTTCAACGGTTGTTGCAGATGTAATCATAGAAAATGAATAGAAATTTGAGTTGTTTACTATTTATTCAATGTTTATATGTTTCTAAACAATCCTCCATCAGACAAATATTTACAATTATTCAGGATATAAAATTACTTAAAATTGTTTTAAAGTTTAGAGTCTATAATTCAGATTCCTATAAGGTGAACGATATCCTTTGCAAGGGTTTAATATAAACCTTTATTTACTTGGTTATTTAGGAATAATCGAGTAATTCGTGAAACTTGCATGGAATTTTTTACGAACAAGCGTTGATACTTTCATTGGATTTTTAATTTGAACACGAATGCCTCAGTGTTCGCGGCGAGAATGCAAATGAGACACGTCGACAGCAGCACCGACACGGAGAGCAGTCCTCGTAGACGAGGTCGTGGCTTCAAACTGCCAGAGCTCTACTACGAGGAACAGTGGATCGAGAAAAGAACGCGACGAAGGGGAAATTTGAAAAAACTGGTTCGCCAGGACAGTCGAAGTTTCAGCGAAGAAGAAGTCAGGTTGTCGAAGACGTCTTTGAAGAAAGATCACCAGAGACGAGCACGCAGTGAATCGGCAAGGTAACATGTTTCCTAATTTGTACATCGTTATCTCATTTAAAATCGGATCTTCATTTTCGACGAAACAAGAATGCTTTGCCCGTAAAAGTTGCCTCGTTTCGTGTTCGATACAGAATGAGTCATGAAATATGCAGGATACGTCATATAAGACTGGAATTTAAAACACCCCATTATTTTTAATGATAAAGAAGAATTTCCGAAGAAAGACACGCGGAAGCAATTATGTATTTTATTTGATTGCGTTTAACGATGTGTTTCTTAGAAATAATTTACAATCTGAGACATTACAAGATGAATGTACATTAAATTTTAAATGTTGCTTTTATGCTACATAAATTATTGTCTCAAGATGGAAGGTTTCGAAATTATTGATTTTAAATCTGAAATTGAAAATTTGCAAACGAATATTTATCCTTTTTACTTTAATTATCACGCTGTTGTAGGTACGATGAGGATGACACGGACCGGAAGTTAAGAAGAAAGAGAAGCAAGAAAAGGTCAACGAGATCCAAGCAGAATTCCAGCGAATCCTCGATAGATTCGGACAGCTACGAACGAGTCGAAGATCCGTCGAGGCAAAAATCTGAAACGCATAGAGAAGAGAGTAAAGCAGACAAGGGCAATGAAACGGAGGAGAAAGAGGACTCGAGAAAGGACGACGAGGACGACGAAAGCGTGAGCGACGACAGTCTGGAAATGGTGGTGGTGAAAAGGTCCGTGGAAAAGAAATGCGAGAAGGTGGTGTCTGGGAGAAGATCGAAGACACCCAGAGAGAGTTCGAAAGAGACAAAATTTACGAAGACGCACAAAAGCACTAGAAGAAAATTGAAGTCCAGCAAATCGAAATCTTCCAACAATGGCGACAGTGTGCCGGATCGAGCGCAATCCTCGGACAAAGGCCAAGAATTCAAGGAGTCTGAGTTGTGTGAACGTGAGACCCCGAGGACCTCGATCGACGAGGACAAGGACAGCCCAGGAAAAATAATCGAAACTCGATATCGTAAGGATATAACCGACAGCACGAGCCAGGAAACCGTCGAACGCGTCATCGTGACAGCCATGGTTCACAAGGACCAACCTCCGGACACGCCAAAGTCGGTGTTGGAAAGCACGAAAGAAGTGACTTTCGACGACAGGTTAAGGACTGAAGTAATAGAGACGGAAGTAGTGACCAGGGATGCTGGATCTAGCGCGAGCAAAGTGGACGATATCGTTGAACAGAGTGACGAATCGCGCAGCAATCTCGTAACGAAAGCAGCCAGTTTGAGGAAAGACGTGGAAGAAATGAGGCAACAAGTCACGCAAGAAAGGACTCAACGCGAGGAAGATAGAAGAAGGAGCCAGGATGACGAGACCACCAGGCAAAGTGAAAAAGATACAGGTGAAGATCAAGGTAAAGAAGATACGAGGACAGACGAGAGTGGGAAAGATAAGACATCCTCCACGGAAGAGACAGTAAGGAAGAGACAGCCAGGAATAGATGAAACAGGTAAAAACGTAACAGAGCAGAGCTAGAAAAAATCAACATGTCGAAAAAGTAGAATCGAAGGATCATCTTAATTCGAATAAGATATTAATACGATAATAAGTGTTTTCGTTTATTCACAAAATAAAGAAAGTAAAACATGTAACTTAACGTTGGATAAAAAAGGCATATTATATGATTAATATTTAAAGATTGTGTTTTTTAAGTTTGTTGAAATAAGTGAACCATACGAGAGAATAGAATTTTGTGTAAAAATTTAATCTTGCTAAAATGGCAAAAATCGATCACCTGTGGAAGACATACATATACAGGGTGTTCGATCAACTCTGGGAAAAACTTTAATGCGAGATTCTAGAGGCCAAAATGAGACGAAAATCTAGAATACCAATTTGTTCATTGAGGCTTTCTTAAAAAATTATTAACGTTTAAAGTTCCATACCTTCAAAATCCTATGTAGTTTCAAGAAAAAAATTCTTTACCGAAAATACAATGTCTGACCAGAAATGGTGATTCCCCTGAAATTTCATGCGTATGTTTAAAAAGTCATAACTCCTGAACGGATTGGAGGATTTTAATGTTTCAAAATGCAAACAATGCGTATTAATGAGGTTCTAGAGCCCCAGAAAAATGGGTCGAAAAAATACATTGTTAATAACTTTTTAACGAAGCTTCAATCAACAAATTAGTATTCTTGGTTTTTGAACATATTGATGTCGAACACCCTGTATAAGTAGATAAATTATAATTAGAGATAGAATTACAAAGATATAAAATCAATTACGAAACTTTTGGTTCTAATATTGCTAGAAATGTCTAGTCTTTTCCTACATTATATACAAGTCTAACGATCGAAGAAATCTCATTGTCAATTTTCTGTAGAGTCCTCTTTCCAGGCAGGTTAGACGCACACGCGACAACCGAGTCGGAAGCTTCCACGCTGGATTCCCAGAAAGAATCTCAACGACTACAGAATCAAGCAGAAGACGATTCCAAGTCCGAAGGAACGACATCGAAAGCTGACGAGAGTCTCGATAAAGGATCTCACGACGATAAGACGAACGCGTCCGAACGCACATCCAAAGAAGAATACGAGGACTCGGAGGAAAGTTCGAAAAAAGAAATTACTACGTCGAGAACTGCTGTGGAAGACACTCCGCCGTCTGAGGGGGAGGAAGACAGAAGACAAACACCAGAAGAGACCGAAAGTAAATCGAAAACTGAAGCAGGTACGGTCAGAAGGAAATCGTCGTTTGACGAAAGAAAGCCAAAGACGAGGCAATCGAGCGGAAGTGCCAGCCCCTCGAAGAGCAACAGTGGTCGTAAGAGGAGAGAATTCAGTAAGAAACGGGAGTCTTCCACGAAGAAGGTGTTGGTAAAACCAACGTCGGAGAAAACGGATAAAGATGGCGCGGAAGAGTCGTCGAAGTCGCCGGAAACCGATAAGGAAGCCGCGAAAAGTCCAGAGAAAGATAGTGGAAACAAATTGGAGAGTTCGAGCAAAGAGTCGCCGGACGACAAGGATCAAGCGGACTCCGCTCGCGGAAAGTCCGCGGAATTTTCGTCGGCGTCCAGGGACTCCGCGTTGATGGAAGACGACGATAGGTCGCTGAGCATCGATACACCGGTTGCCACGAAGAGGAAGCTATCTGGCGAAGAGGAGGTCGTTCGGGACTCGTCACCGGCGAAGTCTAACTTGGACGATCAGACGAACGAGACCGAGGACGCGAAGAAGATCAGAAAACGCTCGATCGAGGACGCGTTGACGGCAGGTGAGTATCGAACTTTCGATCTTTGCACTCCGAGACTAGCAATATCAATTGCACTTTTGTGATGTGACTTCTAAAAATAAAAAATGTTCTTCTTCTCACAAAACTGTATAAATATTCGTAAACTCAATTTGTGTTATGGTAAATGAAACTTGAATCGAGCCATGGTACGTATTAGGTATATTTGTCGCCACAGCGGCGCCAGTGGAGTGCAAAGGGTTAAAAGAGCGTGCTTTCAGAAGAAGAGAGCTTTCGATACATCGACGAGAGTTCCTCGAGTTCCCCCAAGTCGGCCCAAACGAGACGATCGAGGCCTTCGACGGGAAAGGCTAGGCACAGCGGAAGATCGTCGTCGCGGAAGAAGACTTTGTTCGAGAGTTCGGAAGAACGTTCTCCGGATAGGAGCGCCATAGTCGCGGTCATCGAAAGTCCAGAGTGGGACGAGGAGGACGAAGAGATCGAGAAAGAAATCAGAGACGCGATCGGAGAGGACGAGGAGCACGAGACCGAGCCAGAAGAGGACAACGAAATCGGAGTCGTGAGAGTGTTGCCCAGTACTAGCGAGGAAGAAACGTCTCGTGTGGGTCACGATGTCCGTAGAAGTTCCGTGTCGGACTCGTTACCTCAAGTAAGGAATTTTTTTAATTAGATTTCATGTGAAATGTACAAACTGGAATGGACAGGTGGTTCGTGATGTAAAGAAGGTTCTTACACAGACCTTAAGGTCATCGATTGGAATGAAAGTTTATGTATTGATAGATTTTGACACTTTTTTGTAAAAATGTATCATTATAGGGTCAGAAATAGAATATTTTTCGGGTTATTAATGTTTAAGAACTTTGTCGACTGCAAAATCTTGAGGGGGTATTCTAATGTGAACCTTTGAAAAACGTAATTTCTTTTTATTTGCATTTTACGTTACGTTGAAATTATTTAATTTTCATCTGATACAAGGTACAGCCTACTCGTACTCGTTTGACGCGGATCCAAAGTCCTCAGGAGAGCAGAACCAACCGATTGCAAGGGAAACAGCGCCGTGACAGTGGCGGCAGAGACAGTGGTATCGAACCCAGTCCAAGAGTATCGAGGATACCAAGAAGAAGGATCATGAAATGTTGCCCCAACACTGAGAAACAACAGACTCTCAACATGGATACCATAACTAGGGACGTGCAAATCAGCTTACGACGATACCATCTGGAGAGAAAAATTTTTTTTCAATTGATGGAACTAAAGAGATTGCAGATACGTCATGGCAGAGCGAACGAGCAAGTTCTGGTGAAGAGACAGGTAGTGACTATCGTCCATTTTCTCGTATATTTAATTATTAACACTTAAGGCTAATAAAAATTGTTGCATTCGTTATCTTTATTACCGATATAATCTAGAAATTGTTTTTTATGCTAACTGGCTTTTATTTTCTTGTATGTCATTGACATTTTTAATGGTTTTAATTCTTGAGCCAAAGAAGGTTGGGAAACACTGAATCAGAGTTATAAGTAATACTGTAGTTATATTAATATTTAACGTTATTTTATTAAAATGTATTCTTCGCAGGTGGATGCTTTCCATAAAGCTGGAATGGCTGGACCCACCCTGGGCGTGGCAAAATACGATCAACCCTTAACGTTCAGGTTATTATTTTCCAATTTTATACCCTGAATGTGATATTTTAGAGAAGAGATTAAAGAAGAATTCTTTCGAAAGATAATCCAAATTATACTTGACTTCAGACAAAAATTGTACAATATGAATATTAATAAATATTAATAAGGGAATATAAATTGAAAGATAAATTTTAATAAAGATAAACTTCCAACTGTATTTACTCTGATGTAAGAAACCGTAAAACAATTATTGCAAACAGATTGTCTGTAGGCTATAGTATTTATAGAAAACTGAAAAGGATAAAAAAATGTAGAAAAACTTTCTTCAAGAATAGGAAATCTCGAAATGTTTAAAAATTACTTCTATTCTCGAGGGATGAAGATGAAAATTTGTTAGAAAATCTCGAAAATTCTTGAGTACGATCACTATACTCAATTTCGATTGCTCTGTTCTAGTACACAATAATAATACAATTAATACTCTTTTATCAGACATTTCGAAGCTTTTCTCTACGATCAACTGAGAAAGCTCCAAAGAAGGCCAGCCACTCCAGACTTTTGCACCGAGGCGAAACAGTGTACTCAGAAAACTCATCGTTGTCATCATGCAACAAGCGCTTACACTTCTTTCCCTGTGTATACATACCGTACGTTGCTATACTATATTCTTGGCAAAACGTGATTTTCAGAATTCCATTTTTAACATTTTTGCTGGAATTGGGCCTAGATTTGGATCTTCTACGAACACTTTATTTACGAAGAAACTACCCGAAGTGATAATGTCCGACTTCGATGAAACTTTGAAGGATTATAGAGTAATCATTTATTACTTAATTATTATCATAAAATAAAGGCGTAAAAAACGTGCTTGGCTAAATTCACGAAAACTATTAAGCGTAGAGAAAAAATGTAAATTGAGTTATTATATATTTTTCAACAATGAATCTACCTGTGTAAATAGTATCACAAAATATCTGTTTGTTAAAAAAATACACTGAAAAATATTTTTATTAAATTTGCATATGGATATACCAAAACACCAAATACGAATATTTTGGAATTTTGAATTTTATTAATGTAAAACAAATATTTATATTTTAATCAACGAGATCAGATTTCCATCATGAAACGAACAAAAGATTTTATTAATAAGTCTGGAGTCGGTTAATACAATAGATAAAGATAGTTTGTTGACTACTGTACAAAACTGCAAAAAGTTTATGAAAATTGGACATTTTCACTTTGTGTAGTAACGTTGATAGTACGAAAAATTAAATTTCCGTATCACTTGTAATTTTTATGATAGAGAAATGGAACTCTGAATGCGAAAATTCAAATCAGATGATATTCAAAACGAGTCAGTTTCCCTATTGTGATTGTAGATTATAATTGCAGTAGGTGGAGCCGTCCAAGAACAAGGGGATCTTCTTCCGAAGATAGAGAGTCGTGGAAAAGGACAAATGACGGTAACATTCGATAATTTGAAACGGAATAAATCGAATAATGTACAGGTTGCAAGTAAAATGCAGATAAAAATTATAGAAAACAAAAAAATATCTATTTATTAAAAAAATACACTGAAAAATATTTTAATAAGTACATGTTTGAAGAGTGGTAGTTTTATAAATATTCAACTCTTTAATTTACAAGTAAATAATGTCAATAACTAATGTTCCTTGTAACAAATATGATTGGTAATAGATCATTTCAATTTATGTTTGTTTCACTTCAATTTATCATTTAAAGGAACTCCCACCATTTTAATCATTTGTTACGAAAATGTTTTGTGTCATGTACAATGCAAATTAAAAATATAAATTTCTCTAAATCCACTAGTTTGTGGTTGTGGTTTTTCTGTTAATGGATACTATCGACTTTTTTATCTACATTTTACTTATACCATGTGTACAGTAATTAATAATAATTGCATGAAAATTACACCGTGTTATCTTGATAAACGACTAAATACGAAAGAAGAATTTAAAAACCCTTTTCTAATTGTATAATAATTCTATGATTTAAAAATCGACACCAAATGAAAACAACCCCTTAAGGGGGTATTCTAGCGTGAACCTTTGAAAAAATCGATTTCCTTTTTTTCATTTTCTTAAAGAATATAATTTGAGAAATATATCTGCAAACCCTTATGCCTAAACCCTTAAAATTAACGAAGTTATGGCTGTTTAAAGACGTGATGATCAATGTCATTGTTATAGGGATGTTTGAGAGTATGCAGTGTCACCAATTTTAACTTTCTTTCATCTAAAAAATTTTAAAACATCACTGAAACATGCACAACTAAATCTTGTAAATTTTAATCGAAAGGGTGTTATAGTTTATTTGAAAAGAATTCCTCAAGAAAGTTAAAAAAACACATTTCACACTAGAGTGCACTCTTAATATAACATTTTTCTTTTAATTTTTATTCATAAAATATTGTTTGTTGAAGGTGGAAGTAACGCATGGAGAGGAGAAGCAGATAATAGCTCTTCCAGCTGAAAGACTGGATCGTACAAAAAAATATTATGTGACGTTCACTGTCAGAGGGGAAGCACATGAAACAGAAAAGCCTAAATCGTCGATCGGTGTTCAAAGAAATGCCAAAAGCGTTTAAATAGTCTTCGCGGTAGCTACGCCCTCTTGTTTTGGCGATTTTTACTGCATTCTTCGATTCGCTTGAAAAGAAAAAAAATGTCAAAGACGTTTCTATCTTTTTCTACATAATTTTCTATTCTTTCTTTACGACGTAACAATTAATAAAAAATTAAAATTAATTAACGTCAAATTTTCTATGAAATTTGTAAATTAGTTTCACGAAGATATATTATGTTTCACGTAGAATAATGCGTCTACGAAAAAAAAAACGTTCGAAAACTGCCAGAGAAAAGTTTATGTACAAATTCGCGAGAAGCATTGAATTGAAAATGTATTCTGTATAAAAGTAACCGACCTTATTGTAAAAATGTTGAATAATATATAAGAATTGCGTTGTAATTTATCATTGTGAATAATGAGTTAGGTCGAAGCGTTCTACGCATAAATTTTATTTAGTCATAACGAGTGTATCGTTAAGAATTAAGCGATAACGTTGAAAAATGAAAATAGAATTTTGTATAATAATTTTGTTCACTTCGATCAACGTTTCTTTCGAGTTCTCTGCGTATTTCTTATAAACTGTGCGCTGCCTTTTGCGAGAAATTAAGAATTATTCCATTTACAAACACCGATCGTTATTGTAACTTTATTGTTCTTGTAAAAGCGTTCTTGCAAAAGCAGGGACCATACGGTAATTAACGCATACATTTATTGTATATTTGTGTAAAGGTAACAGCTACACGTGACTGCACGCGTGTATGCAATGCTGTGTAAAATAAACAATTATAAATCAGATCATGGTTTTCCAATCTTCATACGAAAAAATCACTCTTGTTTATTTGTTGCTTCAAATTAGCAAAAAGAGAAACAATGAATTTAATTATACCTTTAATTCTCAAATGGTGTAAGTATTTATGTACATAAATGGCACCATAAAAAATACTATAAAATCTACTTTAATCTAAAGAAATAAAACACGAATATTTTAAATAATCACTCATGTATATTTGTTGCTTCAAATTAGAAAATTTAATTATACTATTAATTCTCAAACGGTGTGAATATTTGTGTGCATAAAAGGCACCATAAAAAATACTATAAAATCTACCTTACTCTAAAGAAATAAAACTAAAAAAAAAATTAGCAAATTTAAGAGAAACTATGAATTTAATTATACCTTTAATTCTCAAACGCTGTAAGTATTTATCTACATAAATGGCACTATAAAAAATACTACAAAATATACTTTAATCTAAAGAAATAAAACGCAAATATTTAAAATTCTCTAGCAAATCTCCAAGTACTCTAGTAGAAACTATAATTTAACTATTTAAAGTTTATTTAAATTTATTTAAATTTACCTATTTAAATTTTTACATTTCATTTTTCTCTACAATGTGTCATTTAATCAAAGCTTGCGTATCTAATCTAATCAGTTTAATGTAATTGTTTCCTTTGTTTCGAATAAAAATATTTACCTAATCTATTCTATTATATACTTCGAATCACATATTAAAGTTAAGCATCTGAGTTACGATTACGAAAAATGATTCCTGATCGCACGCAATCGAATTTCATCGAAAAGGTTATGAAAATGGCCGATCGTCATCTGGATCCTTGCCCCTCAGTCGACCCTAAATCCATCCGCCTCGGTGACAGCAAGTGTCGCGTAGGAATGTCACTAAACTATTGTGTTGCAACCGAATTGGCGAACCTAGGCGTTCACGACTTGACGAGCAGCTTCTACTGGAATTATCGATCAGCCCTCTGACGTAGTTAAACAATTGGTCGAGAGCGCGTAATCGTTTCGATTCACTGGCAAAAGCGTGCCGCTGTCAGTAATAAGACAGCCACAGTGTGGTCTGTCAATAATGCTGTCACGTCAAACGCGATCGACGAGAGTTAGAGTGAAGTTCGCGACGATGCATCTTAAAGACACCATCGAGGAAACGAGATTCCTGTGAGAAGCCTTCGCATGGACAAATGGCTCCAAGATAGAAAGCTCTGGCTTTTCGGTAGCACGCTACCCTTGCTACCACGCAGGTAAACATTGCCAGTTACGAAGTATTACGCCCACCAATGAAAGACTCGTATGTTTTTTCCATTAAACTAATCACAAACCAAACATAGAAAAATTTATCGACGCTAAACAAATCTGATTTCGTCATCGAGCGACCCAAAAATCGATTCACCTCCGTCGAAAAATGTATCTTTTATGCTTCAACCGTTCGATTACGAAAAACTTGTTTCAATCTTGCAATTGGTATTAATAAAAGTCTGTATTCATCCGTCGTTCAAATTTAATTGATGGAATTTTTAGACTATATTTTCTCTATTTCTGTTTGCGTTTCCAATTTACCCTGTTGTGGTTCTATGTGGTTCGAGTATCGTTTATAAAGAAACTAATAATTTTCTAATAACAAAGTAATATTGTAACTGGAATCTGGGGCCCGGTTCTCTCCGGAATACGCGACTTTGACATTGGATTAAATCGATCGATCTTTGTTACATAGTTTTAACACGCGAGGCATGATGTATGCATTAAACGTCACAGACTGCTATTAAACGCGATGGATGTGTCAACAGGAAGGTAGACTTTCAACGGAGTAGTTGAATAAAAATCGTTTTTTAATATAACGATCGGTCCTCTCTCCAAAATTATAATTTTTTAAATGTGTATCGACTGATTATTTTCGTTTGTATTGCAGACAAGTATTATTAACAAAAACAGAAATAAAAATGTGAATTTGTAAAAAAACTGACAAACAAAAGAATAGGGATTTAAACAATTAAGGCAGCATGAACGGTTCTCTGAATAGAACCGATGAACAAAAACATTCTGTCGTGGAATTACGTTTTCTCTTGAGCGTGACTGTTTGGTTTTTTTCACATCGATCGATTTCTTTCGGTTCTCTGCGTGTAAATGTTTCAGCGATCAAGAAATGAATAATTTATGAGGCACATTCATTTTTTACGTCAGAAGGCTAATTTGACGCAACCGTTCGAAAGTCCGAACTTATTAAAGCGTAACAAACGCTATTAATTCATTCGTTTTAAACTGGTATTTCACATGGAAAAATTAGCCTCCATTTTGCTTTGTATCTTAGGAATCAGTAAATTAATGAACTCCCATCCTTTCTCTGGTGTTTTTTAACTAAAAGTTTGGTTATTAAGGTCGAGAAAATTTTGTTAAGTTCTGGACTAATAAAATTCTGCAACAACGTTGTCAGCTTTCTCAAACAGTTTTCATCTATATCGACAAACATGATAGCGGTGTCTATCATCCCCAGCTTTGCAATAGAGAATTTAAAGAAACGTTATAGCAGGAAATTACGTAACTTCGTCGCCTTCCGACGCGTAGATCACAAGCCAAAAACATTTCAACCCTGTTCACGGTCGTCATTCAAACATAGGCGTAGGTAGCTTAATATCGATTGTCAATAATCAAGAGTACATTGCAAAGAAGCATTTCAGCACAGTTATTGTTAGTGATGCTCGGCATGTTCAACGAAAAGGGTGCTTCGACAACAGGACTCAATGAACGCCATCATAGGATTTCTGTACGTATATGTGATAACTTATATTTTCAATCAAATAGGAAAAACATATTTGACTCGATACATTAAATTTAAAGTATCGTTCAAGTAGCAAAATTTAATTTATAACATACGTTACTTGTGAGTGATTTTTATTTCGTTTACTTTTAACAGTTACCAAAACCAAAAAATGAAAATATTGGTTTTATACAGCATAGCTGTTTACATGATACAGTGTCGTAAGAACACGTTATTTCCTATCGTGGCGTACATTCGCCATTAAAGATTTCACATGTTTGTTTTTCAATTTTGCTCTGCAAAATATAAAAACTGAACTTAAATGTTATTTCCTACATTGACATTGACAAACAGCTGTGTCAATGCTAGCACGATTTCTGTTGTTATTCTAATAGCCGCTATTCGTTTGGAAGTTCTAGTAGAAGTATTCTATGCTCGTAATAAGTTCGCGGTATCGAGGTAAAAGGTCAAAACAATCGTCGAACCTAATTTCAAGATACTGCAAGCGCTCTATATCATCTCTATTACTTTTCACTCGAGTATGACACGCGAATCCGTTGATGCCAATAATGGCACCAACGTCCAGCTTATTATTTTTTAAGTAGTCCACGTGATGTCGGTCAGAATATCATCTTATCTATCACGAAAGAATCGTCAATTTAATACAACTGTTCCTATACTACCATTTAATCGAAAGAAATTACTCGATTCTTCATATTCTTTCGCAACATTTAATATGTCGTATTCATTTTACTAACACGGTTAAACAATTAAGAAACCCCCTGTATAATATTGATTCTTTTTCGTGAAAATGATTCGTTAAAAGTTTATTAGAACTATGAATTCGAGAGTGTATATTGTTTGACGGGGTCCATTTTGACCTAAACCTGAATTTTATTATTTTGCATTCCAGTACAAAAATTTCGATTTAATCTTTACGTCAACGTATTTGTAAATCCTTTATTTATTAATGTCGTTAATTTACAAGCTCACTAAGTAATAATAGTATTATTATTTATTAAGAACTACACGACTCTGAAGGAAATAGTTTGCGTGAGTTCACATGGACATATTATATTATAATGCTGCAAAGAGTTAACAATTATAATACATATTTCCTATTTCTGGTCGCTCTACAAACCTGTTCAATTTTGTCAAGATCAGTGGATCACTTCATGGATCATTCTTGTCAGTTGCACACAGTAATGATCACAAGAAAGGAGGGCTACAGGGTTTTGATCCACTATGAATTAAAAAGATCATTCGATTTTGAATTACTTCAAATGTTGAAGAATCGTCAAAACAGTTTTAACGAAGAGTATTGAAAATTTAAATATTCACTACAATAATACAGACGCTGCAGAGACTTTCAACCAACTAAATAAGAAAAGGCTTCACCATACTGTTGTAATCACTATACAGGGTGTTCGGCCACCCCTAGGAAAAATTTTAATGGGGAATTCTAGAGGCCAAAATAAGACGAAAATTAAGAATACCAATTTGTTGATGCAGGCTTCGTCAAAAAGTTATTAATAAATAACTTCAAAAATTTTAAATTGTTCTGGAAAAATTATTTTCGGTTACGGGGCTAAATTACAATCATTTTTGGTCAATAGACATACCCCTGAAATCCTACCCACTTTCGAGAAAAAAATTCAAGTAGGTACTGAAATTTTTAGACGAAATTAAAAACTTTCAAATCATACTAAAAAAATTATATTTAGTTACAGTGGGTAATTACAATAATTTTTGGTCATTATACATACCTTCGAATTCCTACCCACTTTCGAGAAAAAAATTCGAGGTGTGAAATTTTTCGACAAAATTAAAAAATTTCAAATCGTTTTGGAAAAATTATTTTCGGTTGCGGGGGTCAATTACAATAATTTTTGGTGAATAGACCTACCCCCGAAATCCTACGCATTTTCGAAAAAAAAATTCTTTACCGAAAATATAATTTCTGGCCAGAAATGTCTGCCCGAATTTTCATGCGAATCTTTAAAACGTCATAACTTCTGAACGGATTGAACGATTTTAATTTTCAAAAAAGCAAACAACGCGTATTTTGGTGGAGAATATGTACAAATCGCAAAAATATCCGAAAAGTTGATCCTTGACCCCGTAAAATTAGAAAAACCCCATAAAAATGTTCCAATTTTCAAACAGCCATAACTCCTACAATTGTGAATATATTTCAATGAAACTTTTTTCTGAAGTAGAGCTCATGGGTACCTACAAAAAAGTATTAGACAACTTTTCTGTAGGGCGTCAAACAAAATTACTAAAAAGGAAAAAGGAATTTTTAAGAAAAATCGACAGGGGGTAGCTGCTGAAATTTTTCGACGAAAAAAAAAATTTCAAATCGTTCTAAAAAAAATATTTTTGGCTGCAGGGGTCAATTACAATTATTTTTGGTGAAGCGTCATATCCCTGAAATCCTACTCCCTTTCTAGAAAAAAATTCAGTACGGGCGGAACTTTAAACGTTAATAACTTTTTAACGAAGCCTCCATCAACAAATTAGTATTCTTGATTTTCGTCTTATTTTGACCTCTAGAATACCCCATTAAAATTTTTCCCAGGGGTGGCCGAACACCCTGTATACCGTAATAAAGTCAAACGAATTTTCTTTACATTTAATTTCTGATAAAAGAGAAATTTGAATTTTGGCCAGCATTTGGTCGCTGTGTTTGTGCAAAAATGATTAAAACTCGTTCGTGAAATTAGCCAATAGTGCAGTGCAACTTCAGAGCCGCTGAGACGTATTTAACCTACCACCGACAACCTTTGAATGGTAGCGATGCATTTTCAGCCTATTAAAAATTAAATTCGGTTCCTGAACGACCTCTAAAATTAACGCTTGGAATTACACCCGTTTGACGATTCCAAAGACTTCGAGTATGGTGAACTGTTCATACTCGGTTCGACATGATCAACGATTTGAGGTTCGCAAACTATCGCCAGCGCGTGCCGCTTTGGTAAGCTGACAACACTGTACAACAGTTGTTCTTAACCTCTTGACCCACGATTTAATTAAAAGTAATTTTCCAAACGCTTACAATCCTTTTTTAATATACTCGCAAAACAGAACAGATTTGTTTCACGAATGTCTGATGACAAGTTCGACTAGATATTATTCTCTTACAACTGAGGGTATATGTTTGGAGAAAATAGAAATAGACTTATTCGTAATCATAGCAAAAATAGATTTTTCCCTCCTCATACCATTGATTATTCTTGGTCAAACCACGTATTACATCGTTACTTATTATTCATAATTATCTTAAAAAGCATAGTCTATACCTTTAATTATACTTGACGTATAAGAACTCTATGTTCATAATGTTACTATGCACAACTGAATGCTTAGTGCTAATAACCCTGCAAGGGGTACCTAGCGTAAATAAATAAAAAAAAATGGGGGGTATATACCTATTATCTAAAAAAATATCAACTTCGTTATTTTCATTTAACATTATTATAGTTATTAGACTATAATAAAGCTTTCGATATTTCGAACTCATTATATCTTGTACAGAAAAATTACAAATTTTCTTGGCAAAATAAACTTTCAAATGCTCACAGAAGTACTTTACTAACATTGTCTTTAAGAAACAAAATTTACGAACATATACAAACACTTTAACACTAGAACTACCAACAATTATAGTGCACTTATTTGTAACCAAAGAAATTAAAACGATAGGTACGTGAAGAAATGTATAATGCAATGGAAATAAGTGTTTATTCATTCTCTTATAGAAAATTATGGTCTTCTAAAAATTCAGTACATTTTTTAATTTTATTAAAAATTACGAATCATTTTGACTGCTTTGGTAGTTCTAGTATTAGACGCAGTTTTTAATAAATTCTATCGAAGACCTAATCAAGGATGAAATCGTTGATCTTAGAAGCAAAAATGATCTAAAATTGGGGTTTGACTCAACAAGATGGGGAATTCTGGAGTTTTAATTTTATTAAAAATTACGAATCATTTTGACTGCTTTGGTAGTTATAGTATTAAACGCAGTTTTTAATCAATTCTATCGAAGACCTAATCAGGGATGAAATCGTTGATCTTAGAAGCAAAAATTATTTAGAATTGGGGTTTGACTTAACAAGATGGGGAATTCTGGAGTTTTTTGTAAGAAACTTATCATCGTTTTGTAGACCAATGTATGCAAATTTATCTGATTGAAAAATATTGATTTAACTCAAATTTATGGACGTTAATCTCTTAAAGGTCAATGAGCTCTCTTGAACTGAGAAAAGAGGTCACACGAACATTAAATAAAATGAAAATCGTTTGTGAAACTCGAGACATTTTTCCGATTGCACCAGGAAAGTTCAGCAACGACGTTCTTAAGTTGTTTTAAGGATGTGGGGTTTTTAGGGGTGGGGGATGTCCAATTTCTACGCAAGCTGGTCAGCGTTACGCGATCTAAGGGCGCCTGCGCCAGGTTCTGATTCAAATAAAGCGAAAGCCAGAGGGGAGCTTGACCCTTGGTCATCGGCTAGGATACACAGTTTGCTTCGCAACCTTTACAGTGATAGTATGCACTTTACGCAGCAGTTTACCTCTTTGCCATGCCTTGCCAAGTATAAAAAGTGGGTACGAACCCAAATTCCGTTCGAAACTTACAAGGAACATCCGCGAAGTGAACGAACGATAAGGCAGCGCAGGTTTGTAGAGCAGGAAAATACAGTGTAAATATATTTTTTCTTAGCTACGGTGACTCGAACTTAAAAGGTGAAAGTACCCTGTAATTTTTCACCCCCTAATACTGTCTTGAAAACTACTGGAAGTATTGGGAACTTTTACAAACAAATTCTTTAAAAAATAATATGATGTACATGTGTCAACCAAGAAATTAATAAGAAAGTGAAAAAAATCACTTTAAAAGTTTTTGGTTTTAACACGTTGACTGCCACGCCAGTTTTTCGACATTTTTTTAAATTAATATATTTAATAGTTCGATGAAGCACTTGTTATTTTGTAGCATTTCTAATGGTAATGAAATATTATTAAAAAATTTACAACTATTAAGATTCCATGACTACCAGTGACCACCATGGTAATTGACGTGTTAACTGAATTAAAATAATTGTGGTAAATGCAAGCATGACTTAATTTTGTTATTCGATATAGATTTGGATCTTTTGGGATGTTCTTCAGTACATAAATTTGATTCAGTTATCAAAATAATTTGGGAACTAATGAAACAGTATTTGACGTAAGAAAACTTAATAGTTAATATTAATTTTAGTTTGTGAGAGTAATAACAAAAGGAAAGTAAAATTCGTTAAATTCGTAGTAATACGGTGTAATATATGTTTGTACAGTCATTTTTCATAAAAGCTGTTACTACAAATCTATTCACGTTAACTCTTTCTATTAATTCTTTTTACGTTAAATACTGTTATGTTTATTCTTTAATTATTCAGATAATTGGACCAAATTTATACTGAAGAAGATCCGCAGAACAGGTCAAAATGAATAATAAATATAAATGAAACTAAATAATACTTTTGAAGATAAGAATGAGAGGGTCGAAAGTTTGAAAGACAATTTCACCCCTTAAAGTTAAGTTACTGCAGCTAAGAGGAAATACATATTTCCTATTTTTGGTCGATCTACAAACCTGTTCAATTTTGTCAAAATCAGTGGATCACTTCATGGATCATCCTTGTCAGTTGCACACAGTGATGATCACAAGAAAGGAGGGCTACAGGGTTTTGATCCACTATTAATTAAAAAAATCATTCGATTTTGAATTACTTCAAATGTTGAAGAATCGTCAAAACAATTTTAACTTTACGTGAACTGGATCGAACAAGAGTATTGAAAATTTTAGTGTTAAAAAGTTTCTAAAGTTTTCAAGCAATGTATAACCAGGATCTAGTAGAGTTCAAAGAGGGTGAGGGTATTAACAAAATATTGCGAGAATATTATAATTAGAAATAGAAAGATTAAAGTTTTGATGATTATTTTTATTATAATTTCCTGGAGTGGGATTCTCGAATATTTTATTAATATTCCTCCCCTTTGAACTCTACTAAGTCCATTACTGGTTACAAACTGCTTAAAAACTTCAAAAACCTTTTAACGCTAAAATTTATATTCTTGCTCGATTAAGTTCACGTGAAAATGAAACTGCTTCTTTCTCAAAATACTCAGTGATAGCGAAATCAGTATTTAAATTTTACTTTAAAACTCTGCGAATAAAAGTCCATTATTTCATGTAAAATAACGTTTTTCTACTGTTACGTGTATTTGTTCGTTTATTGTAACCCGGAAAGCTTTTATTACGGGCTGCATTGCTGGTCAGATCGGTGACGTAAGGAATGCGATAAATGAATCGCGATTGTCATTGCACTTCAATGGGAACGCGCGTGCACTCGCGTGTCACAATGCACTGTGATAACATCCGCGATGAGCTCATAACTGTACCACATCATTTACATTAATGAGGCCCCTAATAACGATTCCATTGAACTACTAGCAACAACGTTGCCAGTAATACTCGAATAAAAAATTCTGAATATAATTATTTAATATGCATTCTGCGGAAATTTCATGAAACCTTTTATCTGAATTTTAATAGTTTCACGCAATTTCTTTATTGCTTGACAAGTGTTAGACCATCGAAGCTTCAATATTTCTATTTCTGTTTATAATTCATGGGAATGGGACTCTCGAATCTTTTATTTTTTATGAGATCCTTCGAGCTTTCCTAGATGAAATCAAGTACTTGAAAATAACTGAGAATGAGTCTCAAACGATGCATGTACAGGGAAAAATTTTAATGGGAGATTCTAGAGAGCAAAATAAGACGAAAATCAAGAATACCAATTTGTTGATCGAGGCTTCGTTTAAAAGTTATTAACGTTCAAAGTTCATCCTGTAGAACAGGCGTACGCGTGATAGTGATTCTCACTCAGAAAACTGTGAGGCTGTCGATACGTCACTAAGTAGAGTTTCTTAAGCTGAGTGAGAACCACTATCGCCCGTACACAACTGTATGCAAGTTGCCTATCTACAGGCGCAACTTTAAACGTTAATAACTTTTTAACGAAGCCTCGATCAACAAATTGGTAATCTTGATTTTCGTCTTATTTTGCCCTCTAGAATCTCCCATTAAAATTTTTCCCAGGGTTGGCCAAACATCCTGTATATGATTGCATTTTGCACTACAGCTAATAGCGTAAAACGGTAAATAAAAACAGATTATGGAAAAGAGTGGGGAAAAGAAACATTGTACCTCCTAATACAATTTATATCAAAGGTCCTGATTATACATAAAATCGTATTATTATGTGTATTGTGTCTAGTGTAATATGAAAATAATCACTTACGGTCAATTTGATGAGACGAAACGGTTTAAATGGATTGTTTTTGTGCACAGGTCACGTGCGCCGAGCAAGGCGATGGAACGATACGAACGGCTGGCACGTCTTGGGGAGGGTAGCTACGGTGTCGTCTTCCAGTGCAGGGATCGTCAAACTGGAAAATTGGTAGCTGTGAAAAAGTTCCAACAGACAGAAGATGACCCCCTCATACGGAAGATCGCGCTACGCGAAATACGCCTCCTTAAGGTTAGTGAAGAAGAAAAAATATTTTGCAAGAAATACAGTACTTTAACGATTCGTTTCAGAGTGAAATTTTAAATATCAATTGTTTACTCTTTCTTTTTTACGATGCTCCGTAATTAGAGCTCCACATTGAATCTAGCATACGATTCTAATACATACGTTCCAGGCGTAATAGTAACGAGGCTAATGGTTAATACAATTGCACCAGTGCAATTGCACGATAATCAGACAAATTTTAATATAACAAATTTCAAAAACAATCTTATTTTCGATAAAAGGAAAGGTCATCTTGACTATTCTTAAATGACGCCCTATCTTTCACTTCGCAAAGTTGTTCGAGTTCAACGACCTACTATACTGTAACCTACGGATAACTTTCATTTTAGAAATTTAAATTCGATTAACGAAAACGTCAAAGTGGAAAATTATATTATTTCGAGCAATTTACTTCTCTATAAATTTCAGTTTATCTTTCAAACAAGAAATTATTTTGTTATTATTTATATGTTTTAGAATTAAGCAATACTCGAACCGAAAAATAAATGTTTAAACGTTTGCAAAAGAAACCATCGTATACAAATGTTATATAACTTTCTCGGCAAATTTTACAGGAACTGTCTTTATTGGTTCAGCAATCGATCACATTATGCAATAGAGGGGTTAAGTACATTTGGGTCAAATTGACCCAATGCTAAATATGGGGTACATATAATTTTCAGAAACAACGTATCTAAAGGCAGAAATAGACAGAATTCTTATTTAGATAATAATCTCAAGTAAAGAACAAAATAATTGTATTTATGGAATGAAATATTTCACAACGAATGAATAAAAGTTTAACTGTTCGATCTAGTAACCGGTACGAATGAATTTCTATACGTCTGTTTCGTTAGTTATTTTGTCTAAATGTCTTTTCTTATCTACAATTTTTAACGGTAAACGAGTGTCCATTTTCTAAAAGTTCTAACTGAAATAATCTTACAACGAAGTACTTGTACGCCACAGTTACACACCGCGAAGAAGTTATCGCGACAGCATATCTTCATCCAAATCTAAAACAGCTCTTTCTTCTAAAAATAAATACATTGCAAAATTAAAAGCGTTTAAACCATTTTTAATGACCTTCGTTTCCTTCGTGTTTCATAAATAAATTTCAAAAGTTGATTTATTTGTTACTTTTCTATTATTAACAATGTACTTCAGAACACAATGTCTGACCGAACAATTCATTATTGCAGAAGAACAAAAAGTTCTTCGCTCGATTTTCTATAAAAATGACCCAATTTCCGGTGCAAGAGTTGCTCGACTATAGGTATTCATTTCCTCGTAGGAGGAAATGTCCAACCATATATTCGTAATACCTTATCAGAAACTATGAAGTCTTTAGTTCCTCGAGCTTTCAACGCTTATTCTACCCCTACACCTACATACTTCGAGGTGAACAACCCCTCGTACCCTGAAAATACGAAACCTCGTGTTGTCCTCGAATTAAGACTGGCCTGAGGAACTCCGGGGGTCGAAAAATCTGTCCTTGCACCACGATGGACGTCAACGTTCGATTTATTCTCAGGCATTCTGAACGCAAAATAAGACGGACAATGAGCAAAAATTCATAATCTTACACAGCGAAATAGCCGCATAAATCCAACGTTGACTACAAGAAGTGGCCAACGGTCAATACCGCGGCGGTCAATATCTTAGCGTGTTCTGCTCTCGCCGACCTAGCCTTATCGAAATAATCGGTGGGTTCCCTCCCAAACATATGCGCATTCAAACGAGCCTGCACTCTGCTCTGACATTTTGCCTCAAGGATATTTTCTTTCGTGCACAAAATAAATCGTAATGGTAATGATTTCCTCCAGCCCGCGACTCTTGACCGTAACACGTGTTCGCGATAACGAGAAACTTTATTTGAGTTTCTGTCGAAGAAACTATACGCGAACCGAATGCTTCGATCCGCCGCTTACCCCAAGCGATGCGCTCGAATTTATTATATTAACAATAACTTACGTTACTATTCTTTATACTACGACACAATGATTCAGAATTGATGGATGTGGATCAATTGACTCCATCAAGTTTACCCTCGTCGTTTGCTTGATATTTGCTGTTCATGCTGTATGAATGCTGCAAAAACAATCGAAAAGACAATTTTAATAAACTAACAATAACTCATTTCTAAATTACTGTTCTTTATAGCACGATACAATAATTCGGAATTGATGGTTATGGATCAATTGGCACCATCAAATTTACTCTCGTTGATTGCTCGATATTTGCTGTCAGTGTTATACAGGGTGTACGGCCACCCCTGGGAAAACTGTAATGGGAGATTCTAGAAACCAAAATAGGACGAAAATCAAGAATACCAATTTGTTGATGGAGGCTTCGTTAAAAAGTTATTAACGTTTAAAGCTTCGCCCGTACTGAATTTTTTTCTCGAAAATGCGTAGGATTTCGGGGGTATGTCTATTCACCAAAAATGATTGTAACTGACCACCACAGCCGAGAATAATTTTTCCAAAACGATTTGAAATTTTTTTCTTTTCACCGAAAAATTTCACACCTCGAATTTTTTTCTCGAAAGTGGATAGAATTTCGAGGGTATGTGTAATGACCAAAAATGATTGTAATTGACCCCCGCAAACGAAAATAATTTTTTCAGAACAATTTGAAATTTTTTCATTTTGTCGAAAAATTTCAGTAGCTACCCCCTGTCGATTTTTCTTAAAAATTCCATTTTCATTTTTAGTAATTTTGTTTGACGCCCTACAGAAAAGTTGTCTAATACTTTTTTGTAGGTACCCATGAGCTCTACTTCAGAAAAAAGTTTCATTGAAATATATTCACAATTGTAGGAGTTATGGCTGTTTGAAAATTGGAACATTTTTATGGGGTTTTTCTAATTTTGCGTGGTCAAGGATCAACTTTTCGGATATTTTTGCGATTTGTACATATTCTCCATCAAAATACGCGTAGTTTGCTTTTTTAAACATTAAAATCGTCCAATCCGTTCAGAAGTTATAACGTTTTAAAGATTCGCATGAAAATTCGGGCAGACATTTCTGGCCAGAAATTATATTTTCGGTAAGGAATTTTTTTCTCGAAACTGAGTAGGATTTCGGGGGTATGTCTGTTGACCAAAAATACTTGCAATTGACCCCTGCAACTAAAAATAATTTTTTCAAGACGATTCGCAAGTCTTTTTTTTCACCTAAAACTTTCAGCACTTACTCGAATTTTTTTCTCGAAAGTGGGTAGGATTTCGGAGGTATATGTATTCACCAAAAATGATTATAACTGACCCCCGCAACCGAAAATAATTTTTCCAGAACGATTTGAAATTTTTTAATTTAATTTTTAATAATATTTTAGCCTCTAGAATCGCCCATCACAATTTTTCCCAGGGGTAGCCGAATACCCTATACGAATGCTGTAAGAACAATCGACAAAACTATTTCAATAAACCAACAATAACTTATTTCTAAATTAGTGTCTTTTTTATCACTATATAATGATTCAGAATTAATGAATGTGGTTCAGTTGGCTCCATCAAATTTACCCTTGTCAATGCTTGATATTTGCTATTGGTGCTGTATGAATGCTGTGAAAAACAATCGACAAGGCTATTTTAATAAACCAACAATAACTTATTTCTAAATTACTGTTTTTATACCACAATAAAATAATTCAGAATAAATACGTATCAGTATTTATAGGCTCCATTGTTGCTTGTGCCTAAAAAATAAAACATTTGCAACGATTATACTATAAAATTTAAATTTACTATACAAAGAAAAATTGAATTTGATTGAATCATAGGCACATATATTTTGCAGAATCTCAAACACCCAAATCTCGTCAATCTTTTGGAAGTCTTCAGGCGGAAACGGAAGTTACATTTAGTCTTCGAATACTGCGAGTACACACTGTTGAACGAGATGGAAAGATATCCAAATGGCTGTCCGGAAATCACCACGAAGCAACTCACGTGGCAAATTCTACAGGGTGTCGCGTATTGTCATCGGCTAGGCTGCGTGCACAGGGACGTAAAGCCTGAAAATATTTTAATAACGGCCGACGGAGTGGTGAAGCTCTGCGATTTTGGTTTCGCGCGAATGCTCAGTCCTGGCGAGAACTACACAGAATACGTCGCAACAAGGTGGTACAGGGCGCCCGAGTTACTGGTAATTTTCTTAATAAATTAAAACGTCGTCGTTACTGAATTGATCGATTGATCTTCAAAATTATCTTATTCATCGAACAAACCTTTCACGTATTTTATTATTTGGGGGGGTTTGGGGTCTCAGATCGCGAATTCAGAGTTGGAAATACCAAATTCAAAATGGCGGATACAATGATCGTAAAAACATTGATCGTTTGAACAATTTTGGTCGGGAAACAGATTTAAGGGGTTTTTTTTATTTTGAATATAAGAAGTCTAATGTTTTTCAACAGGTCGGAGATACCCAATATGGTACACCAGTCGACGTATGGGCAATCGGTTGTGTTTTCGCGGAATTAATACGCGGGGAGGCACTGTGGCCAGGAAAATCGGACGTAGATCAATTATACTTAATCCGAAGGACTATCGGTGACTTATTGCCAAGGCACTTGGCAATTTTCCAACAAAACGAATTTTTTGCTGGTATTACCTTGCCAGCGCCTCAAACTCTTACCCCTCTCGAAGATACTCTACCTAACAGAGGCAATACTGCTCTACAGGTACATCGTTATTGGATCGGACGTATGCAAAAAGTTTTAATGGGTTTTGGTATAAATGAAAAAATCATTTCACTTCATAAAAGATAAATAAATTAATCAGTTATGTTTGATTGACATCAACAATCTCGTCAGTCGAAAGTCGTGGGGAAAAATTTTAATGGGAAATTCTAGAGGCCACAATAAGACGAAAATCAAGAATATCAATTTGTTGATTGGGGCTTCGTTAAAAAGTTATTAAAAAATTAAATTAAAAAATTTCAAATCATTTACGGAAAAATTATTTTTGGTTGCAGGGGTCAATTACAATCATTTTTGGTGAATAGACATACCTTCGAAATCCTACCCACTTTCTAGAAAAAAATTCATAGGTGTAGAAATTTTTCGACGAAAAAAAAAAATTTCAAATCGTTTTGGAAAAATTATTTTCAATTGCAGGGGTCAATTACAATCATTTTTGGTCATTACACATACCCCCGAAATCCTACGTACTTTCGAGAAAAAAATTCTTTACCGAAAATATACTGTGTGACCGGAAATGTTTCTATAACTTTTTAACGAAGCCTCAATCAACAAATTAGTATCCTTGATTTTCGTCTTATTTTGGCCTCTAGAATCTCCCAAAATCGTCACATTTGAAATTAAAAGATCATTCACAGGTTGGGATCAACAGAATAGACTCACCAAATAGATCACATGTTTTTAACAGTATTTTTACTATTGATCCCTCTACAAAACTGGTACATTATTATAACATGCAAGATGATATTGCTGTCAATCTTAATTATTAATTTTGAACAAAATTGTTAATTCAAAGCAGCCACTTTTGACCACAAATAACAATTAGTTCGTTGCCTTACGTTCAAAAAATTTTAATAGATTGTCTAATGTTTTAAACGAAAAATTAGTTACTGATACAGATGTTTATCAAGAATCCATAAAAACTTTTGAATCACCTAATACTTTCTTTTGCCTAGGACGTCAAATAATTATAGTTTACATTTAAATATAATGTTATTTAATTTTATCCAATAGTTCGACTTTCTTAAAAAGTGTTTGGACAAAGATCCGGATCAAAGATGGTCGTGTGAACAACTCCTACAACACTCCTATTTTGAAAATTTTCACTTCAAAATGCCCGAGGCTGAAATGGAAGAGTTCGAGAAGCTTAAGAAATACCGGGATCGTTCAAGAGTAAGCACAAATATGACGATTAAAGATCCATTTATACCCACTTGATGAGCTATAGACGAATCGATTTGAATAGTTCCATATACATATTCACCTTATATTTAGCATGTGATAAGACAAAAATAAATTTTCTAATCTATAAATATTTATAATATGTTCAATTTAAAAATATCGAGTCAAAAAACAGGGTGCTTCCACCAAACTGAAATTGTCGTGAAAATTAAAGTCGCCATTAAATTGTTAATGAATCAGAAATAATAATAAAACGATTATAGGAAATAAATTCGAACATTTATGCGGAAAATATAGTCAAATGACAACATATCATTCTAATACTATTATTATATTTTAGAATAGTAACTACAATCAAATGGTATTACCTCAACTTCCTAAGGCCGGTGCTTCAGTACATAGTCAAAATGAAAACCGGCCTAAAAGCTCCTCCATGCATCATCAGCAGGACTTTGATCACCTGCCTACTATTAAAGGTTGTAATTAAGCTCCTCTGTGATTGTAATATACTTATTTATGTATATATATACACGTATATATGTATATTTATTTATTTATTTAAACTTTATAAATATTCATTATAAATTAATAATTATTAATAATTTTTATTTGTACTCGCACGTTTGTCTTTGAGCTCGTATAGAGATTTTGTTCTATTAGCATGATTTCTATGTATACATATTTACTGTATGTACATTGTATGTACGTCTTAAAATAAAGTTTTGTACAAAATGATCACTTTATACCATTATATCCATAAAAAAGTATAACAAAAATATCGTAATAATTTATTAACGATAATAAACTGAAAGCTATTTTTCCATAAACTATTAAAGTTTCTAGATTTATGATACAATTTGAAGAAACATTTTTTTAAAAATGTTCTCACTTCAGTGATGTTATACTTTTTTTCAAAAACTTAGCTACAATTATACTGTTCTCAATAACAAATACATTGTAAATCCACACAGCATGAAATGGCACAAAATTTATCAGCCAGTTACTATATAACTGTAAATGAAACATCTTTATAGGCAATACTCGATACATTTTGTAAACACTGTAGAATTTAGAAAATTTCCAGAGAATTAATAACGTTCGGCTGATAAATAAGGCTGAGGATAAGCATGAAATCAATATTATGAATCAGGTACACCTTTATTCGCGATACAAATTCTTGAACTTTAGAAAAATTGCCACTTAGAACATTTTGTAACACATTTTATGAATTTAGAATTCCGTGAATTTATTTTGCTTAAACAAAACTTTAAGCTCTATTTAACCAGAATATAATTTATATTATTCGTTACATATAAAGATAACCGTTTTATTTTACGATTATAGGAGAAATACCAACGATATAATATGGCAATAAATAATTGTATATATATACATACAATATGTATATACGATTTTATTTTTCCATCCACATACTTTTTAAGTTCTTGCACAAATAATCATATATATTTATATTATTTTTATTTTCATAATTCTTCGTATTGTATAAAAATGTACATATTTATAACTATTTATACTTAAATATTAGCAAATAAACAGTTTCTTCGCTAATATTACACTAGAAGTCGAATCTATTTGATGACTATTATATACAAAATATTACTCTGTCTTCTTATAACGTTCATACAAACGTACGAGAGGATGTTCATGCCTCTGATCTGGTGGTACGTACTTGTGCTGTATCATGTACCAAACAACGTGCAAGCCCGTGAAACCAATCACGACTGAGGCTACCATAAAAGTACCACTCATCTTCGCTTGAATTTCTCACTCATGGACGTATGAATATACGAATATCCAAACTCCTCTGTATTTTATCAAATGAGTTGTATATTAATTGCAATAATGCAATATTTTTGACAGAAAACGACGTTTCTAGTTCCAGACAATGTATACTGATAAATTATTTAATATAACGTACTTCAATGTTACTCACAAAACCTATTATCAGTGTATGGTTACTATAATAAGAGAATATCGGAAATTTGTTTTTTACAAACAACTATAAATTACCCATCTTTCTTCAAAACGTGTTCGGTTATATGGCCATAGAAATAGTTATGGTCAGGGTGAGCAACTCTTAAGATTTTACGTTTTACTGGTTCTTTTACAACGCCATGGGCGGAATGCCTCTGAACTAAATCGACTGAAGGCGCGATGGGGGAAAGGGATATTCATAGAGGGAAATTTGAATTTTGAGGGAAATGTAATTATTACATTCAATTACACCTGTGAAATATATAAATTAACATATGATGAATATTCGTAGAATTCACAATTTGAAGTTCCTGAATGACGTGACACAAAATTATTAACTATTAAACTTTTAAAAAAATGTTTAAAAGACACACATTGTCCACAAAGTAAACAAACTTTAATATCGATTTTCTTGAAAACGAAGCCCGGAATAAAAAATGTTATGCCAAATTTTTTTCTTATTTTCTCACGTAGAATCACCCCCTACTCGATTGTACTACCAATTCCGGCCCACTCTGTATAGAGATAAATGGTTTGAGGTTATAATATTGATAATCATTTTATAGTAAATAAGAAGAGAGGTGAAAAATTTTGGTACTTCTGAGCATATCAATCATGGAAAATGATATTTCTGCGCACTCTGTGAATGATGATCCATTCCATGTGTATGGACCTTGTAAATCGTGTATCAAAGAATTACCTAATGCAGAATTATTAACCTTGGTTATAAAATGTACCAATTTTGCAGCAATGAAACATAAAGATCAAAGAAGGAAGGACCCAGAAAAAACACCATATATAAATCACCCTATAGGTTTGCAATTTTTTAAAGATTCTGCAATTCAGCAATCAGTATAGAAGCAAAGAAAAATAATATAACAGATAAAAAATATACAATGTTTTTCTAGGTGTTGCAAATATATTAATTCAAATTGGTAACATTCATGACCCAGTTGTAATTTTGGCAGCTCTATTACATGATACAGTAGAAGATACAGATACTACATTCGAAGAGATAGAAAATGAATTTGGTAGTGAGGTTTGTAATATTGTTAAAGAAGTAACTGATAACAAGAATTTATCGAAAGAAAAGCGAAAAAGGTTACAAGTTGAAAATGCTCCTAAACGAAGTCACAAAGCTAAATTGGTTACCTTGGCAGATAAATTGTATAATTTAAAAGATCTTCAGAGAGCAACACCAGTTGGTTGGTCATCGGAAAGAGTAAAAGAATATTTTAAGGTAATTTGTACAAAAATAAAACAGGTGTTGATATAAATTTGTATATTAACATGTTCACTGTTAGAATCTTTAATCGTATAGTCAGGGCTATTCCTGGCAGGAGTGCAAAAGGTGCTTCTGCACTTCAACAGTTAACCTCAAGGATAACCTCAAATTATGGTCCAAAAAATACACGGATAGCGAACATGTTAATATATTAAAGTTATTAAATAAATATATGTAAAATATTAATTGCAGTGGGCCAAAGCTGTAATAGATGGATGTCGTAAGACTAATTTTCAATTGGAAAGGGAACTAGATATAATTTACGCAAATCGAGTAGCTCAGGATAGAGAGACTTGTGGATGTAAACGAACACCAATGCCGAATTAGTCAATAAATTTGATGATTTAAAATATTGGAAAAAATAATAGATATATATTGTAAAAAATTGCGCGTAATATGATATAATATTTGATAAAACAAAAAATATACAAATATAAAAAAAATACTAATGTCGATTTTTTAAATTATTTTTTTCTTAAGTAATATTTGTAGTGTGCTACATTATGATTCTACTAACGTTTGTTGCAATGTTCTTGGTAGAACCATTGCACATGTTCTGCAACAGAGACGCACAAATGCTACAAACTCTTTCTTTCGCTTAGCATGGCTCGTATTAGACTCTAGTAACTATAAATATTATAGAATCAGTTGTGATTGAATGGTATAGACATATTGCAAACTGATTGGATAGAAATATTTCAGAAAGAGATACTTGTCCAAAGCTTGGGTAAACAAATTCACAGTACATGTCACAGTTGCCCACAGTTACCAAATGGCGGACACCGGCATCTAGAGTCCCTAGAGGAAACTGCCCCTCCACTTACACACGTTAATTTACAGGCACGTGTACGTGAGTACATTGCCTTTCCTTTTTGCTCTTGAAATAGCTCAAATTCAACTTGCGTCAACCGATATACGATTCTGAGTCTTGACTGCCCAGGCATTTTTATTTTTCGATTTATGTATACACCATAAACGAGGTACAGAATAGACCTATCGTTTAATGGGACTTCGTGATACGAACTATACGAACTGATATATCAACCTTGTAAAATATCAATTGTTTTAGAGCAATTTTTTCGTTTAAAGAGCAGTGACTTTAAAAATTACAACCAACTGAACTACTGAAATCGGTAGAGCTAGCAAACGTAAAAAAGTCTACAGTCTCTAGGTATCGGTTAATCATCTAGTAACACTGAAATCACGTGACTTTGTTTATCTCCTGAATAAGCCCAAGTTTACTCTTTATTACTCATCACTAGAAATGATATATATGAATTCCACTTTTTTATATATTATAATTGTTTAATTATTAATTATGTACCATTTGGTTCGCAAAAAAGAGAAAAAGAACAGTTCACCTTCGCAAATAAAATTCTTTAATATTTTTAAGCTAAAATAGAAAATAAATACATTGTAATAAAAAGGCGGGAAATCTTTGTAGTAATGTTCAATAGTTACAGTTGACGAGAAGTGATCGTAAATTATAGTACATGCAATGATTTTGTGAATTATTCGCTTTATAATGTCAGTGAACGTTTTAAAGTTTTTAAAAGTATTTTCTTTTATTGTAGTATGTAATGTACATGCATACATATAGTGTAAATATTATGTTATCATGATATTGTAACTATGGCTGATGAAAAATTAATAAAGACGGTACAAAGCACTTTTACTCTGTACGGTCTTGTACTTTCAAGGTATATAAAATATTTTTATATTTACGTAAATAACTTTTTTATTTTTGAATCTTTTATGATTTTTTTTTTATTTTGTTTAGGAAACTCAGTGTTTCACTTGCTAAGGAACTTTTAAATATAGAAGAAGACGAACGAAAAACTTGGCTTACACAGATCGTGGAACAAGTTTTATTACAAAATTTAAGCGATCCACATATTACAGTGGAACATCTTAAGTTAGCAATAGAAGAATGTATAAGACCCGATACGTTGAAAAGTACAGAAACAGTATTGAATGTAATAGATGCATTTGATATACCAAAAATTAAATATCAGTTATCTGAGAAAAAGTTTATCTTAACAACTGTAGTACCAGATTTATATTCTGAAGCAACATACAAATCTAAAGTATTTGAGGATCGGTTTCAATTACTTTGGTATAGAACTTTGAAACATGAATTATTTATTCCTCCTAAGCTTGGGGAGAAGAAAGAACATTGGATTGAATTAGTACCTATTGAATATTTATTAAGCGAAAGTAGGAAAGGATATGTTTACATAATGGGTCTTTTAACTCAATTAACAGAGGGCCAATATTATTTGGAAGACCCAGGAGGAGCCATTAAAATTGATTTGCAACAAGCAATATCCTTTAAGAGACTTAAAAATATAAATTTTAAATATTATTTTTATACGCGTAATACTAAGAAATATTTTTCTCCTTGACAGTTGTATACGATTTTCAGGATGGTTTAATCATGGAAGCTTCTATAGTAATAGCTAGCGGGAATTATAGGGAAGGTATTTTATATGTGGAAGATATAGGTTTTCCCCCGGCAGAATCATCTATTAACGCGCGTGTAGAGTTTGGTAATGCGAACACATTCGGTGGACCAAACGATCTCTCTTTAAAGCTATCAGAGAAACTAAAAAATATTGAAACATCTAACAAAGATGGAATGATTGTCTTTGTATCTGAAATGTGGTTAGACGATGCAATTGTTTTACGCAAATTTAGGACTATGTTAGAAGGATATTCCGCGTATCCACCTATTGCTTTTGTATTATGCGGTCATTTCTTGAGCTTCCCAGCAAATGTAACAAGCATACAGAAATTAAAAGACGGACTTAAAGATCTAGCTAATTTAATAATACAATATCCGGGTATAAAAGAATCGTCCAAATTCATTTTCGTACCTGCACTCGAAGATGTGGGATCACCGAAAATTCTGCCGCGGTCACCACTTCCGAAGAATCTTACAGCAGATTTTAGAAAAGATATACCTGGTGCAGTATTTACTACTAATCCATGCAGAATTCAATATTGTACAAAGGAAATTGTAGTGCTAAGGGAGGACATTTTAACAAAAATGTGTAGAAATACACTTCACTTTCCTAGAGAAGGAAATATCTATGACCATGTAAGCCTCATTGTATCGATGTTTGTGTATACCCATTGTAAAAAAGTTGTAATATTTAATTTTCGTATGATTTTTTAGTACGCCAAATCAATTATTTGCCAGTCTCATTTGACTCCTTTAAATCTTTCCATAACCCCAGTATATTGGAAACACGATCACGCTTTACAAATATATCCAACGCCAGATATAATTGTAGCTGCGGACAAATTTGAAGCGTACGCAACTACTTATTCGAATTGCCACGTGATCAATCCCGGACTATTTCCGAAGAATGATCATTCATTTAAAGTGTATGTTCCTGCCCTAGATTTAATCGAGCATTGTGCTATCCCCAAAGATATGGATGGTATTTGATCTTGAATAATATGTTTTAAGTTAAAAAGCCAAATAAAATAATTGTTTTTCATAAAAAAAATTTGTTCTTATAATTCACAACACCTTCCACTTTTTTATGAACAATTACATACCAATTTTGTACAATATTTATTTTCACATCACAATTTTCATCAGTTTTACAATACTTTGAAAATGCTTCTTCAGTTCATAACTTAATTCACAACAATCTTCACTACGAAACGTAAGAGCACATTAAATCAAGTCCAACTATTGAAAATAACTTAATCTCTCGTTTAGGATACTGTGTGATTTGTTGGCCCTTTGTGTCCAATAATACAATAAAAGAGAATTGAAGTATAACTTACTAATATAATATTCTTATGATTGAATAAGTTTAATAGTATCAACATAATACACCTCAGAAAAATTCAACACTCTTCTTACTTCTCTCTCTCAGATTGACTAACAAATTTGTATATTAGACTTTCTATGCGAGACACAGGAAGTACGCATTTATTTTATTCCTTTTTCCTTATCGATTTATATAAATAGATACATATAATAGTGAACACAGTGTTTCTACATCTTCGTAATGTACATAACAATATTACAGGTACAGACTGGGCCCCGGCATATCTCAATTTTCTGCACTGGAAGCATAAGTCAATTACTGGCCATTCAATCAAACATCAGTGTAAGGATTATAATTTGTAGAACAATGTGTAACATACGAGATGCAATAATAAATCGTGAGAGTTTCGCGAGCATTGCATTTTATATTAATAACGAGTTCAATTGCTATTAACAATACCAGCTATACACAAATTAAAGGAACAAATGTATTTAAAATATAATAATTATGACATAGTTTCAAAAAGTGTTACAAATAGAAATATTATTTTATTATTCAAATCACTTTCTTTCACTTGCTCTCATATACATTCTCTCTTTCTTTCTCTTTCACGCACTCTCATCCTATGCATATTCACATCCTCTGTACACTATGCACTTTAAATTTACAGTAACTGTATGAATTACGAATCGCCGTAAAAGTTCTTCATGTTCGAACTATTAGAATCTAATAAAAATATCGTGTCGATAACGAACAAACTTTTAATCGAGTGGCAAGCGAATGCTACAATTTTACTCCTCAAAAGTTCAGTTAGAGTATGAGCATAAAGTGTTAGAAAAAACGCAGATTAATAACTATATATATATATATATATATATATATGTATATATATATATATAACTGTGAACTGTAAGAGCTATTGCGCACTTACCCGTTTGAATATATTACAGTGCCGCATGTAAAAAAAAAAGACCAAACAAAAAAAGAAAGAAAAAACGCGCATACATGTATTGTACATCCTTAAACTTTTGTATAACTCCGATCTTAGTATCTCCTGTAATCGACTATATCTTAAGACATAATAATACATAATATTTTATGTACCAATGCATGTAATTATGTACAGATGTATAAGTTTAGCTAATAGAGTTACGATTTCAGTCGACGGACGGTGTGACAATCCTTCACACTCCATATCTCACGAGCTGTCTTTCTTCGCGTGTAATTCCCCTGAAAATCAGGTTAATGAAAAACTTAATTTTTAATTACAACCAGAGATGCGTGTGGGACCCCGAAAATGCCCGGGATGATTCTCCTCGCTATTCGAGAGTCTGCAGAATGCTCGAAAAAAAATATTACAAATAATAAACATAAAATTTTTTATTTCAAATTTTCGTAAATCCTCTGGAATATCTTCGGGATCTCGGATATTTTTGGAATCTCGTCTCGTCTCGAGCATCTGGACCCCGCACACTCCTAATTACGACTAAAATAATTGGAAGACTGCCTACTTAACTCTTTGGGGCACGCTGGGATTAAAAGTGTCCACCATTTTGATGCACCGTAATGCATGGTGGGACATTTTTAGTCCCACCTCGAAATATTGGAATAGTTGCATGTGCATAGGTTTATATTTCGTCTTATTTACGTAAAGCAGTTGGTAATATCTTCAACAAATGTTACAAATGTATTCACTTGTGTTAGCAACATTCAACATGCCAATACAGGTTCATCGATCGTTGCAAGCGGAAGGTTTATTGCGACAACTGTTACTATTTTTTTTTTTATGTTTTTACATTATGCGATACCTTTATTAATAAAAATATACCAATTTTGTTTAATTTAAAACGCAATCAAATTTCTATGCAACATGGATCTATTTTATTATCTGAAATCCTGTACAGCAAAGAGTTAAATGGTTTCATTGTTCAGTAGTTAGTTAACGAATACTATTATAAGATCTGTGTGGTGTGCAATGTTTCATTTTAATTGATATGTATAAAAGATTCGAAAGTTGTTTCGAATAAAAGCTGAAGGGTTTCGATAAGGATGTTATACATATAGTTAACGTGATTTCTTTATAACTAGAATATAAAAAAAATACTGCATCTTTTTCACGTACAGCATTGTAACTTCAGATAAGAACAAAGAAGAAAAGAGACCTTATATTACTTAACGACATATACGTCATCTTTACATTTAATGAAATACATACCGAATAGTAATTTTTAATTAATTTTTAACGTCGATACTCGAATGGATGTCCAGTTGACTTCAGCCAGTTGACAGATGACTTCAGCCTGGTTACAAAGGTATTGTACTTGTTTAAAAATATTAAATTAATTGGCAAAACAATTTAGTATAAGTCATAATTGATAAAGCAATTGTTCTTGTTTGTCTTGAAGCTACAATGACACGTGAAAAGAAGTACATGGCAACTTTAAAAAGAAATAAAGCTATCTTTGAGTCACTATAGTCGAAACAAAATAAACTAGCCGCTCAAAACTACTGTGGAGTAATCCCTACCATACCGTTTGGCTACGCCTTCGCCTTATCTTTCGTCTTTTCACGAAAATTTACAGACACACGTCATCTGTCTGTCAAACAGAGAGGCAAGGCAGAAAGACGTATAAATAAAAATCGTGCATGACGTGACTCGCTATAGGGGATTCTAAAGGCCAAAATAAGACGAAAATCAAGAATACCAACTCGTTGATGGACAATTAAATTCAAAAATTTCAAATCGCTCTGGAAAAATTATTTTTTGTTGCAGGGGTCAATTATAAGCGTTTTTGGTGAATAGACATATCCCTGAAATCCTACCCACTTTCGAGAAAAAAAATCGGGTAGGTGTTGAAATTTTTCGGCGAAAAAAAAATTTTTCAAATCATTCTAAAAAAATTATTTTCAGTTGCAGGGATCGATTACAATCATTTTTGGTCATTACACATATCCCTGAAATCCTATTTATTTTCGAAAAAAAATTCCTTACCGAAAATCTAATGTGAGGCCAAAATACTTCCCTGAAATTTTATATGAATCTTTAAAATGTCATAACTTTTGAACGGATTGGACGATTTTAATGTTTAAAAAAGCAAACGACGCGTATTTTAGTGTAGAATACGTAGAAATTCTAAAAATATTCGAAAAGTTGTTCCTTGACCCCGAAAAATGAGAAAAACCCCATAATAATGGTCCAATTTTCAAACAGCCATAACTCCTACAATTGTGAATATATTTCAATGAAACTTTTTTTTGAAGTAGAGCTCATGGGTACCTATAAAAAAGTATTACACAACTTTTCTGTAGGGTGTCAAATAGAATTACTAGAAATCAAAATCTAATTTTTAAGAAAAATCGACAGGGGGTAGGTGCTTAAATTTTTCGATGAAAAAAAAAAATTTCAAATCGTTCTAAAAAAATTATATTCAGTTACAGGGGTCAATTACAATCATTTTTGGTGAATAAACATACCTTCGAAATCCTACCCACTTTCGAGAAAAAAATTTGAAAAGGGGTGAAATTTTTCTACAAAATTAAAAAATTTCAAATCGTTCTGGAAAAATTATTTTTGGTTGCGGGTGTCAATCACAATAATTTTTTATGAATAGACCTACCCCCGAAATCCTACCCACTTTCTAGAAAAAAATTCAGTACGGGTGGAACTTTAAACGTTAATAACTTTTTAACGAAATCTCCATTAACAAATTAGTATTCTTGATTTTCTACTTATTTTGGCCTCTAGAATCTCCCATTAAAATTTTGTTCAGGAGTGGCCGAACACCCTGTATAATTCTAGACGTCCTGTATGTCCAAAAAATAACCTTGGTTCAATTTTCATCTAAAATATTTTCCGATTTCGTTAATAATTTCGATAATGTATATGTGAGAAAATTGTAACGTGACATCTAGTATTTCTTTTACCCCAAATATTTGATTAATTCCCTAGAATAATTAAGAAACATGATTCTCTAGTTACTTTGAGAAATACGAATAAATGTCCATTGAAGTGGAAGGACGATCAGTACTGTATTACAGCTTTGTTTTAAGTTAAAATTAAAACAAAATTTTGATACTTCTTTTTTGACAATGTCAAGTTTAATTTGTTTCGTATCTTGATTATAACTAGTATACTCACTTTCTCTTTGATATCTTCGGCAAGCTTGATTCCTTTCTTCGGCATCGAAGTACCACAGTGTGATCGCATATCTGGTTTCGTATGCTGGCTGTACCTCGTGCGGATTTCTCCTGTCGGACCAAAAGAACAATATTCTATCGAAAAGGGGCTCGATATCTGCTACTTGATCTCGCCAGCCTTCTGGAAATATCCTCAAGAGGCCACCGTTTTTCTATAATCACAAAAATTGTGCACAAATACCACAAATGTTCAGGAATCATCGCATGAAATAATAATATGGAGATTCTTTTCCACGAGAAATGTAATATATTTAATGCAAACAGTACTACTTTTCTTTCTTCATTCTTCGAAGCTTAGCACTTAAAGAGTTAACTTTGTAATTTTATTATAACAATAATGAAACTGTGATCTATTGGTTGGTAAACGTAAATACACAATTGTGTCCTCGCAATTAGCGTCCGCACTATCGTATACGATATTTCAACGCTCGTTAAAATTATATTTATAAATGACAGAGTACGTTTTTTGTGTAAACGGAAACATTATCCAGTAGGACGAATGTATACTGCGAGGCAAAAGCGTACATGGAACGACTCACGTAGGCCATGACCGCTCTTCGTGCCCTCGTGGGTTGCCCTTCGTTCAAATAAACCGAGTTTTGAAATTCACACGTTTACGAGAAGCAGTATGTATATACAGAGTGGCTCGTTTAAATCGACTCACTCGAATGTCTTCTAAACTGTCGACGACAGTAAAAATGTTTCCAGACAAAAATTGAATGGGTTCAAAGGACACATAATCTGATTTAAGTTTTTTCTAAATGGATGTGTAGAAGGGATATGAAAGTCAATTATGTTTTCTTAAACAGAATCATATATCTTTTAATATATTAATTGGTGTAACTCGTTCATTCCCTAGGTAGAAGTACTACGCCACTTATAATGAAAAATCATTAGTTTAGAAGATATATTAAAAACATTCAAACGAGTGTATACATGGTGTTCGACCACTCCTGGAAAAAATTTTAATGGAAGATTCTAGAGACCAAAATAAGACAAAAATCAAGAATAGTAATTTGTTGATTGAGGCTTTGTTAAAAAGTTATTAACGTTTAAAGTTCCGTCTGTAGAACAGCTGCGTACGTGTGATAGTGGTTCTCACTCACAAAACTGTAAGACTGTCGATACGTTAGTGAGTAGAGTTTCTCATGTTGAATGAGAACCAGATTGCCGTTTTACAGGCGTAATTTCAAACGTTAATAACTCTTTAACGAAGCTGCGATCAACAAATTGCTATTCTTGATTTTCGTCTTATTTTGTCCTCTAGAATCCCCCATTAAAATTTTTCCCAGGGGTGGCCGAACATCCTGTATATTAGCTACTTTTTAATTATTTTAACGACATTTATTTACTATATCATAGCGTATGATAAATAATTACACAAATTAAATGCATAAGTATAAAATACAAGGTACATAGTTTGGTGCAGTATAGTTCCTAAGAATCCTAATTAAAACTCAGAAAACTAAAAAGAAATTACTTCTTCTGAATTTAAAAATTAAACGGGTTAAAATGAAAAAAATGAACAAAGCAAATACGATGAAGTGACGTAAGATATAGTACATTAGTAGTAAAGTGGAGGAACAAATTATATATTTATTTTTTCTGTACGAATATAGTTATTGAATATTCGTGACAAATTAACTCTTCTTTCTCGATCTTTTAACTCTTCTCAAGATGATTTTCAAATTACAAGTAACTATTTTTTCGACTATCTTGTGAAAAAAATAAAAAATAGAAGCCTGAATTTTTCATATCGTATCTAGAAAGATACAATAGCGAAACGAGACGATTAAATATATTTGTACCTTGATATCCCAATCTCGATTAAGATAGTATATAGCAGTGATGCATCGTCCATCTCGATTAGGATTGTCCACGTGTTTCACGTAATGCGAACCGTGACCAGGATAACAAGCCACCATCGCCTGAAAAATAATGTGCTGTGTTATTTTAATCGGTGGAATTTAATGCATTATTGTAAATGCGATTTTAGGTCGGTTATCGAGTAATTACCCAAAAGTTTTAGAGTTAGCAAATTAGATCTTCAGGACAATTCGTTGATTGTCTAAAATGAAGATGCACACACGAAAGCATTGAGAATTTGTATAAAAATAAGTTTACAGTCGGTTAGTTTCCAGGGCACAGTGGCGTACAGTTATTTGAAATTATCGCTAAAATCTCCAAAAATTCTTACATTTGTTTATTTATACTAATAACAAAAAACAACATCCCTTTCATATGAAGCGATTACAAACTTCTCAGTTTGTGCATATTCTCTTTTATATTTAAGATGAAACAACTTGTTTACGACATATGAACGTTGGTCTATTAAATGGAGGACACTTTCGTATTTAATTAAGATCAAGATTGGCAAAGATAAGGTTTCGAAGGTGCAATGAAATAATATCGTAGATTATAATCCTATATTATCAGAAGTTAAATAGATAGATAGTGTAAGTATTTATAATATCAATACAACGTATATTTCTATCTAATATATCCGAGAATGCCGTATGATTGAACAATTCGATAGAAGCAATATCCTAAATTTATATTGTACAATTGTATAATACATAATGTATACAGAGTGTTTGGCCACCCTTGGGAAAAATTTTAATGAGAGATTCTAGAGGTCAAAATAAGACGAAAATCAAGAATAAAAAGTTATTAACGTTTGAAGTTGCACCTGTAGAACAGCTGCGTGCAACCGATAGTGGTTCTACAGACGGAACTTTGAACGTTAATAACTTTTTAACAGAGCTTCCATCAATAAATTGGTATTCTTGATTTTCGTCTTATTTTGGCCTCTAGAATCTCCCATTAAAATTTTTCCCAGGAGTGAACAAACACCTTGTATACATATATGTATATACAGTAATTTTGTTTATTAATAATATGTTTAAAATTATAATTGAATGTCATAATAAACTTTGCTAAAGAAATCACACGAAAAATCTATGTGTTTAAATACATCTTACATAGGGGTATTCATTTTTGTTATTTTTCGAAAAACGATTAATATTAAATATTAATCAACTAATGTCTGGAATGAAATGCAGTAATTATGCTATTACAATTAAACAGTACCAAAGAAATATTACTTCTCATATATAATTTTTATTTTCATTAGTTGATACTACGTTTGTAAAAAATATTTTACGTAATTAGATAAGAAACTGTAATATGTAATTTCAATCTATACTATTAAACGAGCTGCTGGTAAAACATATGCATTATTTGGTGTTCGTTATTATACGATTTAAGTTTTTACAATTATTTCGCTTTCCTTAACGGATGTTAACGAGTATAACATACTCCGTATCTATAAGTTCAGACACGATAATTAGCGGAGAATATATTGCGAATATATCAGTTGTGGAGGTATCGAACTGAATTCCTATTATTAGATATGATTGCATGCAAAACCCGGAGATAATATCATGTACGAGTTGTGAGTCATACGGTTTACCCGTTACAGCGAATAAGAGTCTTGTTTTGATTTAATGCTAGGTCGGCCGTTGTCTTGCGTGATGTCGCGGTGAGTAATTATTCGGATCATCGACATTGCCATAGCTGTTATTTACCATTGTTGCACGAAGTATAACATTTTTATACCTTTAACGCGACAGTTACCGTTCCATGCATGAAATGAAGCTATTTAGTCAGAAATTCCGTTTTTCATTCATTAAGGGGTAAGACCACTGTACAAACCTGAAATAAAGCGTTTTTTTTTTGAATGGATGGAAGAATAAGAGGATAATAATATTCGAGAATGTTATTAACCATGTCGTTAAGTGTTAAAAAAAAAAATATTTATTCAAAAGTAGTGCAAAATGACGACGCTGGAGCCATTCTCGTGAGGCGTGTTTTGAATTTGTAGGGGAAATATGTAGGAGATCGATAAGTTAATTTTAACATTATTTATTGACAAATTATTGCCCTATTTTTTTTACAAAATTGAACTTTCTACTTTAAATGCTCGCCAATCACACAAAAATCCCCTATGTATTTCTCTAGCTATACTCATATAGATTAATAGAAAATTTTTTTTGGAGCAAGAATGGCTCCAGCGTCGTCATTTTGCAGTATTTTTGAATAATTTTTTTTTAACACTTAACGATATGGTTAATAACATTCTTGAATATTATTATCCTCTTACTTTTCCATCCATCAAAAAAAGAACGCTTTATTTCAGGTTTCTACAGTGGCCTTACCCCTTAAATAAAACCAGGGAAAGTAGAAGACTATTTATACGAACTACACCATTTTTCAAACCCACTAAGGTATCTTTTTCTATGCTTCCAAATAATAGATAACTTAAAAAATAAAAAATAAATTACCAACAGCTTTTGATAACCGATAACAACAGGTATCATTAAAAGACTAAACGTCGATTGATCATCTCAATATTTATGTTGTATCATGTCAATGTTTACATTAAAAAATTTTAGAAACAGACACAAGTCGTGTCTTTTGTATTATTGTAAATATAAAATAAGGTACAGAAAAGAATCGAATGATTTTTATGTCTTAAAAATGTCGGATACAATAAAATCAACCAGATTTATGACGCGTACGTACCAAAGCATTAGTAACTAATTTAATTAAGGAATTTAGTTACAGATTCGTGTGCCTTCCCAAATAATAAGGTACAATCGAGTCATAAATTTAAAGTGATAATTGTGGCACCCTAAATGGTCGATTTTACGACTGAAGCTCGTTAACGGTTTCCTTTATTACACCTGAGGTCTTGTGTTTAGTGTGAAAATCCCTAGGTTGCCAGATCTACTACAGCTAATACTCGGACACCTGGCACTAGAGGTGTTGAAGTAGCTTGAAAATGCAATTTGATCTGAGCTGTCGAGGAAAAGTCGCACCTGTGGGGGCGTCGATTTTATTCAAACTGTTTTTGATGATTCTAAAGAAAAAATAAGCAGAGCCACATGTGAGCTTTTCTGCCAATTCTCATAATTTACAAAGATATGTAACATTTAATTGGTTGATTCGAAGGGTTTTGAATGCGTGTGCAGGTTGTTAGATGATCACCATGTTCGCAGTAGGGATAGCGTGAAAAATCACTAATAGTTTTGGAAACTCCATTCACGACCATGATCCGAAAAATGGCGTTTTAGTAGCGGTTCACGTTAACTGTGATCGTTAATGTTCCGCTAATTCTCCTCAGTGGAAATTCAAAGAATTACAAATGCGCCAAACTTAAATTGTGTACTAATGTAGTCTAAGTAATGAAAAAGGCTGGGTTAGGTCTGGATTATTATTTAAAAATAACAACATAGATAATTTTGACGGTTTTAAATTAGTCCTGCTTTTGAAAATATCCTTTCGCCAATTCATCTAATATTTCCTACTTTGCATATTAAAATATATGGTAGGTTTGTACTCGTAATATTTTAACTAAATTTTCTTTATATTCTGTTATTCTTACGTTATTATAAATATATTTATTATATGCTTAATCAAATCTTGCTGAACTGCTTTTATAATAATATTGATCATAAAGTTATAACATAAGTAACATATATATAAATTTAATTTTTAACATTATTTATAGTAAGTTTCTATACATTAATGTGACATTTTGTATATATTTATATTATAAAGAAATAAGTTAGAATTTAAAATTACAAACAGGTTAGTTTTAAGAACATAATTCGTGAGAAGTAAAAAGAACGTTCCCCACCAATCAAAAGCGATCATGAAGAATCACGAATTATTGTGAAAAATCACCACGATTGGGAATGAATGTGATCGAATCACGACTCAAAAGTAGCAATTCACGCTGTCTCTAGTTCGTAGAGACTTAGTTTACGGATAATTTAAAAGACTAAACCGAACACGAGGGATGAAAGAAGGAATGTGACGTTGTTACAACTCCACGTGACGTTTGGTCAATGAAAACAAAGAAACTAGAATAGAAAGTCTGGTGTTCCTTTCCATTACGTGATGCACCTCACGGAAGATAGCAACGTGCCTGAAGTTCCATTCAGCATTACTGAACACGTACACAGTAACACTGAACGTGGTTAGCTCGAGTGCACACAGGGTGTGTCTGAAATAAGTATCTAAAAGAAACGTATTCCCTCCATCGTAAGGGTAGAAAAAGAGTCGTACGAATATGGGATCTTCTCTATAATTTTTTTTTTCAATAAATAAAGATGATAATGCAGCCCTTGCATTAGTAATTAAGTATATTAGAAACCACCAATGTCAACTCTAAAGTTCGTTGAAGAGTAAAGGTTGTTTTTCGACACATTCGCATATTTTTCAAGGGTTGATATCACCCTCTTAAACCTCAAATTGCACTCCTTGTACACAATTTTTCGCAATTTCGTGAATCTCCAGGATCACGTTGCATGTTACATATACGTATCAAAGTATGTGATCGTGTTTACTTTAAATATATATTCATTGTTCAAAGACACAGAAGGTACTTTGTTATCTTTGGATAAACGTAGAATGGTTAGACTTTGTCGTTCAATTTAATATTACAATTGACTTATATGATCCATTTGTGTCTTGAATAACGAGAAACACTCGCAATGGACATAGTGCAACGAAGTGGTGAACATGTTCACTAAGATGGTTCTTAGCTAGAGATGTTCAAAATTATTTTGATCTCACCACCCAGTATGGTTCTAATAAACAAATAGTTTCTTACGAATGCAAGCTCAATTTGTTAACGAAAAAACGAAACTTTGTCTTTGCTTGTATCATCCCGTGTAACTAATAAGTTTTACAAACTGACTGCTAAGGAATTCAGATTCCTTTTACAATATCCAATCAATTAAAAAAATTAAACTATGTTCTTGAATTGTCAATATATCTAGAGAAAAATGCGAAGAGAATGCACAAGAAAAGGGAAGCGCCATGTAAAATGTAATAAACAAGTCCATAAATTACTTTGTCACTCAGTAAAAGAATAATAAAGGTAGATAAAAAATGATCAAGTAAACCAATGACCTTTCTTTTGGACATCACGCAAATTATACAATGCAATACAGTGTTCGTTAATATATTACATTTAATTGTCGTAACACTTTTGTCATACTATTTTACGGATTTTTCTACCTTCATTTAATAATATTTGTTTAGTATAATTACACGATCGTTTAAATTGGCCAACTAAAGGTATACTTAATATTTATCGTTGGATCAACTATAACTTTTAACGGGGAAAGACTTTAAAATGTTGACGTATTTACGAACACACGAAATGCTCGTATTTCTCTTTTGAAACTGGGTCCTCGATTACGTACACGAAAATATTTGCATTCTAATCTAAGTAAGACGCTCGTGCTACGTGCTCTTTAGCAGCGCTACAGAATGGCGAATGCCTTTCACCGTGTTGGCGAAAAAGGTAAAAGATGTAGACGAGAACACGTTCGACAGCAGAAACTTCAACTATGTAGTCCAACTAGAAACAGTTTTTTAAAAATCCATTTAACATGTCCGATATTGAAAGTTTTTCAATGACCATTGTGCATTAGATCACCTCGTAGGGGACAATTGATAATATGCGCTGAACTATGACAATTGATAATAAGTACTGTGAGCACATCGTATTGTTTTAACGTCGAAGCAACACAGAAACGTTTGTGCAATCAGTTAAGCTATTATCTTTCTGAATTTCCGCGGCGTCGATCGGCGTCAGTGTTATTCGAGCAAATTGAACGCGAAAACACGTCATTCTGTACCAGGATACATGTGTCGGTGATTATGAAAGTGGCCTAAGTCAACAATTTTTATCGTTCATTCCATGTTAATATAAGGTGAATCAACGTAACGCAGAATTTGCAATAAACACAATCCTTTCGGATTTTATACTCGGACCACTTTTATCATATCAGATTGCGTCTCACAATTGGGATTATACAGAGCGTCCAAAAAGCTTGAGACCAAACTTATACTACGTGTTACTCAGGTCAAATACATGAAAAGAGTTCGTATAAAATTATGGCCGAAAATGCTTTATTAAAAAGATATAAACTTTTAAGTATATTTATGATTTATTGTGATAGTTATAAGATATGTTCGAAAATTCCATCCTTTGCAAAAATGCAGGCTTTCATTCGTCTAACTCTTTCAAAAATATAAGGAAATAATAGTAAATGTATTTTAAATACATTCCCAAAGTTGATCTTTTTCTCCTACATCATAACTCCTACAATAGTGAATATATTTCATTAAAATTTTGGGAGGAAGTAGAGTTCATGGATACCTACAAAAAATTATGAAACAATTTTTCTGTACAGCGCCAACCAAAATTATTAAAAATAGAAAACGAATTTTTAAGAAAAATCGACAAGGGGGTAGGTACCTAAATTTCTCGGCGAAAATAAAAAGTTTCATATCGTTCTGGGAAAATTATTTTCGATTGCAGGGGTCAATTACAATAATTTTTGGTGAATAGACTTACCCCCGAAATTCTACCCACTTTCTAGAAAAAAATTCAGTACGGGCGGAACTTTAAACATTAATAACCTTTTAACGAAGCCTCCATCAACAAATTAGTATTCTTGATTTTCGTCTTATTTTGGCTTCTAGAATCTCGCATTAAAATTTTTCCCAGGGATGGCCGGACACTCAGTATAATAAAAAAGATTCGAAATCAAACAAAATATGTCATATAATAAAGTGTAGTAAATGTCGTATGTTTTGTTTATCGTTACACATTTTTGTATATTTTAATTCAATTCTAGTTTATCACATAACTTTGCAAATTTTTAATGTCTTATCTTCTGATACTGTGTTTAATTTGTAATTATTTTCCAAGGTCGTAACACGCCTGAGGTGAATTATACAATCTCAATCTCATTTTCTTAATCCTTTTATAGTATTCATTTAAAAGTAATTTTCTTTCTTGGAAGAATGTATTTTCTTGAACAACCTTTCCTTTCCATAAAATTAAGTATTTTTTCTCAAAACTAATATTACAAACACTTCAGGCTGATTTTATAAAGCCAAGAATTCGAAGATTCATTTTAGACTAAGGATGATACGTTTTAAATTGAAGTATATGATCTCTGTCATACACTGACAGCATCGTGAAAACTGTTAAATGTACGATCTATAATTATACTTCTTGGGATTAATTCGTATAATCTTTTAGATCCCAAGTTGAATGCGAGTACTTGTGTGTGCAGTGAATTATTATTTATCAAAACAATTCTGTGTTTCAACTGACGATTAATGGAACGGAACTATTTTCCTTATTTGTTCTCCAATAAACGCTTGTGCGTTTTACTTTCGGTTCCAAGAAACATATGCAATTACTTTAATGGGGAAGTTTTGCACGAGGATATCACGTAATGCCTGTTGTTTTGTTAACCACACGTCACGTCTCTATTGCTCGTAATGCATATATGTGTGGTTTTGTAATCTTAGTGGGTTTTTTTTTTACTCAAGGTAGTTAAATTATTTATTTTCAATTTTAAATAATAATTATCGGGAAAATCGTTCGTACAGCGAGTATTCGTCTCATAGAGGAACACAAAATGGTGGAAACTATTGATTTAGCCTATGTAGTTAGATATGTATACATATACGATAAAAATTTGTTTTCATGTTGTAGAGGTGTAAGAATAAAAACTTCGAAAATTTTACTTTGTGCCTGTCTGAAAAAAGGAAAGTAAAACTACTGAAAAATCCCATATTTTAACTTAAAGAAATATAGTTTACAATAGTATTTTTCAAATATTCCATCAGAGTATTGAAAGGGTTAAGAAAATTGCAAATTCTTTATTATTTTTTACATATTATTGTTTATTATACCTCCTTGGAAAAAACAATTCTTATACATGACCTTCTGTATCGAACCTCTGTTGTATAAACATTCTTTTTATTTGTTTTCAAACTTTGTATGAATCATTCAACATCTACATTATGCCTCACAAATTTTCAATTAAAATTCACAGTTTATGTCAGCTTGTATTTTCCGTAACTGCCTTAGTTAATGGTAATGTTTTACAATGATATACAATGCTCCAATCAATGAAGTATGTCAAGAAGAAAATTTTTAAATTCTTAACATTTTCATTCTTTCAATGATCGCAGTGCAAAGTATCTCAAAATTCTAAATACATATTCGAGTAGCTAGCAAATCGTAAATAAGGAAAAAACATCAATTTAATGAAATAATATTCAATTCTTCGAGGTATTAAAATATGCAATTCTATGTACTGCACTCAGTACACAGGGTGTTTGGCCACCCCTGGGAAATATTTTAATGGGGGATTCTAGAGGCCAAAATAAAACGAAAATCAAGAATACCAATTTATTGATGGAGGCTTCATTAACAATTAAATTCAAAAATTTCAAATCGTTCTGAAAAAATTATTTTCGTTTGCGGGGGTCAATTACAATCATTTCTGGTCAACACACATACCCCCGAAATCCTATCTACTTTCAAGAAAAAAATTCGAGAAGGTGTGAAATTTTTCGTCGAAAAAAAAAAATTTCAGATCGTTCTAAAAAAATTATTTCCAGTTGTGGGAGTCAATTACAATTATTTTTGGTCAACACACATACCCCCGAAATCCTATCCACTTTCGAGAAAAAAATTCGAGAAGATGTAAAATTTTTCGACGGAAAAAAAAAATTTCAAATTGTTTTGGAAAAATTATTTTCGGTTGCGGGGGTCAATTACAATCATTTTTGGTGAATAGATATACCTCCAAAATCTTGCGCATTTTCGAGAAAAAAATTCAATACGGGCGGAACTTTAAACGTTAATAACTTTTTAACGTAGCCTCCATCAGCAAATTGATATTGTTGATTTTCGTCTTATTTTAGCCTCTAGAATCCTTCATTAAAATTTTTCCCAGGGTTGGCCGAACACCCAGTATTATGACAGTAGTAATTAAATTTGTTTACATTTTCAGTAATACTGCAAGGATAATAATGAGAAAAAGTAACGACAAAAGGTGCTTAAAATTGTATCGAAACGATCAGACATTTTGAATAGCTTAAATAAATAAAAGCAGGAGTCCATTTTTGAACGTAATTGTCAATTCAGTTGCTACCTGTAATTTACCAATGTCGCAATTAATCTCAACTTCTTTACGGTAATACGTCCCATTAGTAATCAAAACGTAAATATAAAATACAGACAGTGCGATGAAATATGATATCATACGTCATTATCACAGACGTTTTTAATTGCTGACGTTATCAGCACTCTGTAAATTTATTTAAATTGTGTACTTAGACTGATCTTTAAACATTCACAGTCAATGTCAAATCTTACAATGTATTCCTTGCAAATCAGTTCGTCCATTTAGCAGATTAAACACGTACATTTCTCGTGTAACTGGTCATTAATGGTTATTCGGAAGAAGATGAAACGGAAAAAGTATGAAAGAAGAAAATCAGGAAGAAACGAACGAATCGAGTGCACGATTTTTAACATTGCGAACAATTTAAAATAGTAATGAGAAAATGCTTTTTGATGAACACAATTAACATCATAAGTCAAATTTTTGGTAATGTAAACTAGTAACACAATTTTAATTTCGTTATAATTTTTTAATTTCTTTCCTCAGAGTTTTATCAAACAAAGCAACAACGACCACGCACAAGCGTTCGATTTTCCAACAATACGGCAAATTAATTTCACAAAAAATAGTGTTATATCTATATCAGGCGCCACTCTGACTTTTCTTTAAATGACACTTCAACCGTCCACGAATTTTTTAAGCAAACTAATTGTAATCTAAGACAGAGATTTATCCGTTATCGCGCCGCGTACTTTTGGCGGGTTACATTCTTTATCTGAGAAACGTGACAACCTGCACGTAAAGTGTACAATATCGAGTTTTTGTACCCAAGTTGCATTCCATTCGTATCGTGTCGGCCAGTGCGAGTTAATAAATTCAATTATCTGTAAAGATAACGAGGCTGCGAGCCAAAGGAAGTGTTTTAAACGTATACCATTTAAGGTACTGTCTGTGTACAGTAAATCACACAAAAGCTTACGTATATGTACCTCGAATTTGTTAAGAAATAGAAAACACTGTAGATGGAAAAATCAAACAGTATGATAATTATTACTTTCTTCCTAAGTATAGACATATTTTCTTTTTAATATTTCAAGTTTGAATAAAAAAGAAACGATACATAAAGTTCATACTTATAATTTGCCGGTGCAACGTTTGAATACCTTAATAAAGCATATGTTTCAGAAAAAACTTACAATATCTCATGAAGTAATGTTGATTTTGTTAACATTTTACCATAATACTTTTACACGAATCTGCGTAACAAAGAATATGCGATTTCATCTTTAAAAAAGTACATTTGCATTTACGAAAAAAGTAAAGTCATACAAAAATAGATATTCAAATTTTCTTTTTATAGTTTTGTTAATGTACATCTTACTAAATTACACAGGCTAACCCTGGGAGATTCTAGAGGCCAAAATAAGACGAAAATCAAGAATACTAATTTGTTGACCGAGGCTTCGTTAAAAAGTTATAGAAATATTTCCGACCACACAGTGTATTTTCGATAAAGAATTTTTTTTCTCGAAAGCACGTAGGATTTCGGGGGTATGTTTATTCACAAAAAATGATTGTAATTGACCCCCGCAACCAAAAATAATTTTTCCAGAAACAATTTGAAATTTTTTAATTTTGTCGAAAAATTTCTGCACCTAGGAATTTTTTTCTCGAAAACGCGTAGAATTTCGCGGGTATGTGTATTGACAAAAAGTGATTACAATTGACCCCCCTAGATAAAAATAATTTTTTTAGAACGATTTGAAATTTTTTAATTTTGCCGAAAAATTTCAGCAGCTACCCCCTGTCGATTTTTCTTAAAAATTCGTTTTTGATTTTTAGTAATTTTATTTTACGCCCTACAGAAAAGTTGTGTAATACTTTTTTGTAGGTACTTATGAGCTCTACTTCAGAAAAAAGTTTCATTGAAATGTACTCACTATTGTAGTAGTTATGGCTGTTTGAAGATTGGGCCATTTTTATGGGGTTTTTTTAACTTTACGGGGTCAAGGATCAACTTTTCGAATATTTTTGCGATTTGTACATATTCTCCATCAAAATACGCGTAGTTTGCTTTTTTAAACATTAAAATCGGCCAATCCGTTCAGGAGTTATGACGTTTTAAAGATTCGCATGAAAATTCGGGCAGTCATTTCTGGCCAGAAATTATATTTTCGGTGAGGAATTTTTTTCTCGAAACTGAGTAGGATTTCGGGGGTATGTATAATGACCAAAAATGATTGCAGTCGACCCTTGCAACTAAAAATAATTTTTCTAAAACAATTTGAAATTTTTTTTTTCCGTCAAAAAATTTCACACCTTCCCGAATTTTTTTTTAGAAAGTGGATAGGATTTCGAAGGTATGTCTAATGACCACAAATGATTGCAACTGACCCCCGGAACAGAAAATAATTTTTTCAGAATTAATTAAAAATTTTTTTTTTCGTCGAAAAATTTAAGCACCTACCCCCTGTCGATTTTTCTTAAAAATTAGATTTTGATTCCTAGTACTTTTATTTGACACCCTACAGAAAAGTTGTGTAATACTTTTTTGTAGGTACTTATGAGCTCTACTTCAGAAAAAAGTTTCATTGAAATGTACTCACTATTGTAGTAGTTATGGCTGTTTGAAGATTGGGCCATTTTTATGGGGTTTTTTTAACTTTACGGGGTCAAGGATCAACTTTTTGAATATTTTTGCGATTTGTATATATTCTCCATCAAAATACGCGTAGTTTGCTTTTTTAAACATTAAAATCGTCCAATCCGTTCAGGAGTTATAACGTTTTAAAGATTCGCATCAAATTTTGGAGTGACATTTCTGACCAGAAATTATATTTTCGATAAGGAATTTTTTTCTCGAAAATGGATAGGATTTCGAGGGTATGTCTAATGACCAAAACTGATTGTAATTGACCCCCGCAACCGAAAATAATTTTTCCAGAACGATTTGATATTTTTTAATTTTGTCGAAAAATTTCACACCTCGAATTTTTTTCTCGAAAGTGAGTAGGATTTCAAGGTCATGTCTATTCACCAAAAATGATTATAATTGACCTCCGCAACCAGTAATAATTTTTTCAGGATGATTTGAAATTTTTTAATTTAATTTTTTATTAACCTTTTAACGAAGCCTCAAGTCAAGAATTTGATGTTCTTGATTTTCGTCTTATTTTGGCCTCTGGAATCTCCCATTAAAATTTTTCCCAGGGGTGACCGAACACCCTGTATATTAATTAGTTGATAAATCTTATTCCATTCGAATCATTCATTCATCTGTGCGATGTTTTCTCGAGGGTATTTACTGTTGGTCGTTGACTTTCCGATCGACTTGGAGGAATACCTTCTATGTAATTTGTAATTGTAATGGCTCCTTGTCATCGGCGTCGCATTTGTAAAAAGTGTAGCTCGAAAGTGACGAGAATAGAATGCGATAGAATTTAAAGATGTTATTTTCATAATGCACACGTACGCATCTGGTAGGTCAGTTTGTTCTAACTCTGATATAGAAATTGAATATAATTTGGTTTTATCGAATAAATATAGCAAAATTAATTTAATTCTTGTTTAACATGACGTTTCGATCATTAGGTTGAATGGTTCTCTTCAGGTGTAATGTAATCTCAATAAGAACATTAGCTAATTATAGAAAAAACTAAAATCGAGATAACAAAATATTGTAATTTAAGAAGGATATGAAAATCCAAGATATGCTATGGTGAAATATAATACAGGGTGCTCGGCCACCCCTGGGACAAATTTTAATGGGAGATTTTAGAGGCTAAAATGAAACGAAAATCAAGAATATCAATTTCTTGACTGAGGCTTCATTAAAAAGTTATTAAAAAATTTCAAATCATTCTGAAAAAATTATTTTTGGTTGCAGGGCTCAATTACAGTCATTTTTGGTGAATACACATACCCCTGAAATCCTAACCACTAACGAGAAAAAAATTCGAGTAGGTACTGAAATTTTTAGATGAAATTAAAAAATTCCAAATCATACTAATATAAATCATACATGGAAAAATATTTCAAAACAACATTTAAGTGGTTTCAAAGAGTGAACATGATGAAACTAGAAATTGTTTCTCAGTAACATTTTTCGAAGCTTTACATTTTACCTGTATTATATTTTTTAACTCGAAGACACATATTTTGTTCCCTTATATCTTCAAGCAGACATTAATGTATATTTAGACGTACAAAATGTGTGACCTAAAGTTGACCTTGGGCATCAAAAGTTTTCATCAAAAATCAAACTTGTTCTTTTTTTAAGTCTGAAGGTTTTAAATGACAGAATGTGATTCGTGAATGTACATAATCAGGTTTATCAACATACCATGGATATGTACAAGGTGTGCTTCCTTTCATATTACTAAGGTCATCGATCAATGTATCGATAAATATCTCACGACGTGTTGCTTAAAACAAAAGAGAGAACTAGAGGAAAATGTACGTCATCAAGAACCTCGTCAAAAGAAATAATTAGCAGTAGTTTGCATTGTTATTAGGCCACAAACAATTAAAAAGCATCGCAATTGGTCAATGATCATCGTTACCGTAGAAAAGCATTTTGAGAATTTAAATTGACTAAAAGTAAATTAAAATTAATAGTCAGCTCATTTGGAGCTATTTCGGAGTTGGATTACATTTTTTTTAACGTTAAAGGTCAGCTTAAGGTTACAGTCTATGGCTGAATACACATTACTGTCTGCAATAAGATATAACAGATAAAAATGTATGCTTTCGCGTGATAAATTATCGATAGCCTTATAAAATGACTAAAACAAAATTCGTAAAACCTGTCAAACTACGTCTAAAACATTTATCTGCGACGATAAAAAAAAAAAAACATCATTAGACACACTGTTTCTGGTAAGACACTCTGTATATTGGCACCTACAAATGTCTACTCAGTTTTATTTAATTTTGGCTTTACAGCTAAGAAATGGCCTTGATTTACAGATTGTCTTTTATTCCTATTCTCTATTTTTCATTCATTGTTCCACTCTGTATCTGATTAAGATTAACTGTCCAATTTTCAAACAACCATAACTTCCACAATAGTGAATATATTTCATTGAAATTTTGGGAGGAAGTAGAGTTCATGGATACCTATAAAAAAGTATTAAATAACTTTTCTGTACAGCGCCAACCAAAATTATTAAAAATAAAAAACGAATTTTTAAGAAAAATCGATGCCTAAATTTTTCGGAAAAAAAAAAAATCAAATCGTTCTACAAAAATTATTTTTAATTGCGGGGGTCAGTTACAAAATATTATGTCAACTAGTTTGAAAAATATTCTTTCAACAGAAACGACTTTGCGATCAACGCCATTTTGTTTGTTCGCGTCTAATATATACGTATAAAATTTTGTTCTAAAGCTTATTACATGTTTTAATCATAATAAAAAGTCCATTTCAATCGAACGTATAGTGCTTTTACACAAAATTCATAAATATACTCTCTATTTTGTCGCTGCGAAGGTGATCTCGTAACCTCTTAATTCGATTCATAAGACTACGAATATTTTATGGTGTTAATTTTAATCAAGCCCACACCAATTGATAACTTAATCAGTAACATTATCTGTTCCTATCAATATCGATTCCATTTTCTTTTATGATCGTCGATAATAATTGTTAGTCGATAATAATTCTATTCTAGAACATAAATTCTAGATAACAGACTGCTGTGATACACTCAATGAAAAGCACAATGTGTTTTTGATGTGTTGTACGCTTTTACCATCGGTGATTCAAACTCCGCCGCAAGTAGATGTATTTTAAGAACGCGCTGTACATGTTTCTACAACACCGATGTTGTTGTTTCCTGCATGTTTTGTTCAGCTTACAAAACAGAAGTTTTAACGAAACGACAATGACTACGTGTTCGGTTGATCGGCTTTAGATCGAGACAATAAGGAATTCGAAGCGTATCATGTCATTACCTTGCAAGCTATAAGTAGGACAACGAAGGAATACATAAATAATGTATTTTCAAAATCGACAAATTTAGGTGTGACCAGCCATTAATGTTATTTTTTCTCTTTTTAGTTTCTTGGCGCAACCTCATTTTACCTGAATCGTGCGATTTGAATTCTGGTTACAAAAGGTGAGACGTGTAATCGAAAGAAAACATTTATTACACAGGAATTGCTTTTTTAGAATAAGGGGATGAAGTGAAAAGAAAAAGCAAGAAAATTCTGAAGAAATAATATTAAATAAATAGTACATCTAATTAAATGACAAATTCGGCGCGAAACAATTAAGAATTCAAAGTCTACAGAATATATTCTTGCAAGCTATTTATAGAACATATCGAAGATACAAAAAAAGTTGTTTAGTCTGAAAGAAGAAACTTGATAGTACTCTTGAACTGTTGTTTGGGCGATTAGCTACGCGGACTTCAGTACTACCTTCGTCTTCTTTAAGTATGTGCTTTTGCCGTATCGACCTTATTACTACCAACGAGATAAATAACGTCCACTTTTAAATAATTTCTTACAGAATATTAACGAATTAGCCATGCTTTTAGATTTAATTTCACAGTATACCACATGACACCAATATAATTGCAGAAATTGAGTTGAGATCCACTGTTCTATGCCCTGAAAACTGTGGAAGTATTCATACGAATATGCTTAAAGGGTTCGTTTAAAGTACATGCCCCAACTCGCATAGTTCTTTTTAAAAAGCACTATAAAATGGAACGAATAAATATACAGGGTGTTGTTGAAGGAGGCTTCGTTAAAAAGTTATTAACGTTTAAAGTTCCGCCCGTACTGAATTTTTTTCTAGAAAGTGGGTAGGATTTCGGGGGTAGGTCTATTCACCAAAAATTATTGTAATTGACCCCCGCAACCGAAAATAATTTTTCCAAAACGATTTGAAATTTTTTAATTTTGTCGAAAAATTTCACACCTCGAATTTTTTTCTCGAAAGTGGGTAGGAATTCGAAGGTATGTCTATTGACCAAAAATGATTGTAATTGACCCCTGTAACTAAATATAATTTTTTTAGTATGATTTGAAATTTTTTATTTTCGTCTAAAAATTTCAGTACCTACTCGAATTTTTTTCTCGAAAGTGGGTAAGATTTCTAGGGTATGTCTATTCACCAAAAATGATTGTAAATGAGCCCTGCAACCAAAAATATTTTTTTCAAAATGATTTGAAATTTTTTAATTTAAGTTCTTAATAACTTTTTAAGGAAGCCTCATTTAGGAAATTGATATTCTTGATTTTCGTCTTATTTTGGCCTCTAGAATCTCCCATTAAAATTTTTCCCAGGGGTGGCCGAACACCCTGTATACAGTTTCATAAAAAAAAAAAAGAAGGAACATTCGACTCAATCATTATATTCTCCCTCTGAAACCAAACAACTGTCGCATAAACAAGTTCCTTGTTCACAACTTCGATAGTTACAAAAATAACTAAGTACACATGTGTTGCGAGATACGACGCAACGCTGATATTTTTCTTGTCTACAATGAGCAACAAAAATATTCAAACACTAGACTATACATAGGTTTATTTCTTTATATCTCAATTTTGTATGTATAAAATCAGTTTATTCGTTTCCATGTGATAAGTTATTTATTAAAATTGTAAAATAAATGAATTTCTTTTAACAATTTTATAAACATTATATTTTAATTGACAATAATTGAAAAGATATGTCATTATTATGTTACAAAAATATTCGGACAGGTTTAAAAAAACAGTGATTCGAACGACCTAGATAATAATATAAATCAACTTAATATTTTTAGAAACTATTTTTTTCAAGTAATCAGGACTTTTACGTTCCCATTCTTCTCGTAATTTTTTTTAAACCTATTCCTGGAATTTATAGGTATTATTCTTATTCTGCGATCTAATTTATCCTAAAAATTCTCTATCGAATTGATATTCGAAGACCGTAGAAGTGGTGGCATCACTATTTTACAATTATATAACAAAAATTCTTAAAAGTTATTATCTTGATAAGATTTTAAATTGTTTTGAACACCTATTTTTATATCACTTGATATTAAATTATCCTTTAATATGTTTAAATATTTGTTTTTATCCATAATGTCGTTAATAAAAACTAACCTGCCCACGCCATTACTCGAAATATAACCCCAAACGAGAACGTTACCTTCATCATGTTTGAAAGTCGCTCGCAAATTTTTTACTTTTAACTCAGTATTCGCTTTTTCCCAGACTAATTCAGACCATTACTCGTCCATCTGATTGAGATACATTATATTTACTTTCGTCTGCAAAAATGATGTCATTCCACCATTCTTGCTTCTTACAGACGAATTCCTTAGCGAATCGAATTCGTTTCTTCCTATTTATTTTGTTGATGAAGGTCATCTTGCGGGCAACGCGTCGATTATAACCGTTTTCTTTTAACAATCGTCCGGATTGCTTGAGGATTTTTTTGCATTTCCTGAGACACCTCAGCAGCTAATTTTGGAACACTCAGGAAAGGTTCAACTTTTCACATAATTCTTCTTCTCTCTCTCTTGTCGAGAACTTTTGTCCTCAATACGACCTTCATTACTGAATCTCTGCATAATGGCGGCGACTGTGCTCTTATTTAAACTCGATATTCTTCCGATTTCACGGTATGACTTGCCCATTTCGCCATGAAAAATCACAAGTTGCCGAATATTAAACGAGATATTGGCTTGGCGACCCATTTTAACGAGAATACAAGTTGAAACTTATGAAGAACTTCGTCTTCCAATGCTATTATGTACGCGTCATATTTGTAAACATAACGCGTTTTTCAGATTCATGAATACCAAGAACGAATAATCACGTATGTACAAGCGTCCGAATATTTTTGTAACATAAATAAATGACTTATCACATGGAAAAAGAATAAATTGATTTTATGCATAAACAATTAAGATATAAAGAAATAAGTTTATGTCTAGCGTCCGAATATTTTCGTTACTCACTGTAGTTTCCTAATGCAGCTTCGTTTCACCTGCACCATGCGTTCCAGGTACTGTTTACAAAAGACGAGACGTGTAATCGAAAAGAACACTTATTAGACGCCGGTTGCTTTCTGGCATAAGAGACGAAAGGGAGAGTCTACACAAGAAGGAGAAAGAGATAACGTAGAGCGAGTCAGCCATATGGCGTACGTGACCGACTGCACTACGTGTATTCTCACTCTCGTCTCGACTCGTTCATTTGGCACTCGAGCTCCCCGAAAGACCGTTGTAATTTCGGGATCCTGACCTTCTCTGCCTGCTACTGTCTCTCCTCCCTCCCACACCCATCTCACCGACGCCTACGAGATTAAACGCCGATGTTCTTTTACGCCGCTGTTCTTTACGCAGATATTGAACATTCAATGGTATCGTTCGTAGAGTTTCGTGACAAATCAGAAAAATGTGGCAGGCCTATATTCGAGTGACTAACTCGATTACGACAGACATTGCGGAAAACAATAGTTTGTTCCCCCGATAAACCATACAAATAATATTTACTTGTATTGTTCTACGTCTCTTCGAGGAATTCTATTGCATCTTGCATAATTCATTCTCCGTAGCACTATGCAGTTAATATTCTTGGAATATAAGAATTATTTTAAAACAATTCTCAACGGGTGACAATTTTTTGAGAAATCGAAATCGAGGAAAAACTTATAACGGATGTATCTGTTCAAATAATTGACATTTCTTTTTACAAATACGTGCGATCCTATGCGTGATATACCTACGGTATAATAAAAAATTATAGAACTTTTAAAGCATCCGAATTATAATATATTATGTAGGTTTTTAATTTCCAATCAGGATAACTTCAAGTGTACTCAATTACTGCCTAATGTAATTTACAATTTGTTTGTTCGAAACCGACGATCTAATTTTATACCTGATATTCGATATCATGAGCTGTGTTTGTAAAAGCAGAACTGACTTGCCAAAGCATTATGAAAATTAATTAACGACTTTGCTCGGTTATGCGTCCGACAAATTAATATTTTACGCATAGTCGATAACACAATGCAAATCTACCCGTTTAATTACAAATAAAAATTCGGTACAATGATAACTACAAATATAACCGAATTAATATTATATTGCATGCTTGCAAACGTAAAAAAAATTTCGTTTAAAATCTACTATTCTATGGCAACTTTTGGTAGGTACACACAAATTTAGCAAAATACATACAGTAAAATACCTAATTACTATATAGATAAGTATCATGTGTAGCAACAAACAGTGCAGACATAAACATTGTCAAAGCCAGACTATTTAATATAGAACATAAATAAAGCATTATATAATACTAAAATGTTTTTTTAGTGTTTTTAAATAAAAATATTTTTAAGCTTACCTTTGTTCTTCCATTGATCATATAATTTCCCATTTTCCCATTGTTACGCATTTTATTTGCCCTCATAATGATAGCATCGACTTGAGATATGAGCATTCCAATGTTTTGGCATTGTTTTTCTTTTCCATCCAGCCACGTTATTTGATCACCACGTATTGTTTTTAAGTCACTTGCACCTGCTTTATTAGAAACCAACTGTCCATCTTTAAATAATCCAGCACTGTACATATTTAAAACTTCGTTTAACACTGCGAGACCTTTCTCTGTGCCTAGGAAATTGTCCACTACGCACACACCATATTCATCCATGTCCCTAATCATGTTTCTACAAATCTCGTCTATCAACTCTTCAAGGTTGTTTCTATTTTTATGAAGGAAAGGTGGTAAAAGTTCCTCCTCGCGTGCCAAACGAACTTCAGAGAAGTTCTTCATACCGTTATGATGGTGTGTTGGCATGTCTAATTCATTATCTTGAAGATTATCAAGAATTCGCGAACTCTCCAGAGCAGGATTCAATAATTCTGCTCTGGCTCCTAAGATTGTATCTTCGGAACTTCCTTCATATGTTATTGGAGAAGTCCAACCATCCACTCTGCTATTACGAGTACCTTTTGCTTTAGTGCTATTAGGTTTTCTCTTAAGGTTTTGGCTTTCTTTAACCTTTGATTGTCCTTTTATTTTTTCTGCTTGTTTGTTGGTTCCTATAAACAATGTAATCAAACATATAAATATTTAATCCAATAAAACAAGGTATTATAGATGATTAAGTACTTATTTTAGAAAATAATAATAAATACAACTGAGCTATAAAAAAAAAAAATAAACATTTTGTCACTCTTCTTCAGATTGAGTATTTAAAGCAATTTAACATAGTAAATGTTAAATTCTACTATTAAATTTAAAAGACTATTTCATCTAAAAATTAATACAGTATTTCAAATAGTACCCAAATCCAAAGGTGTTTATCTCAAATAAATTAATCTAAATAAAACTGTATTTCAATTTCACGACAATGCGAATAAAATAGTATTTCGTTCCAAATAAAATGAACTAGACAGATACTAAATAAGTTGCTATTTAATATTTAAATATATTTTACTCGATTCTGATTCTCCTCTCAGAGTAACGCAGTTATTCCGTGTAAAATAATCAATAATAAAGAAATTCAAGACATTAATCTACTTCGAACAAAAAGTGAGGAAAATAAGATTGTATTTTTGGTACCTTTAAGATGCTTCACGTTATGATTCACTTTCGAAACGGTGTCCGATCCTTGCGTTGTTTCTGACACTGGCTTTTCGTTTAGGTTAGAAACTACCGATGTATTTGAGAACTGATGATTTTCGAGAGAGGAATCCTTCTTGGTAGACTCCAGAATGGAATTTTTATTAACAGTTGAAACTGTATCTGATACAGTTGATCGTATAGAATGAATAGCACAAAATTGTTTATGACGTTTCCAATCCCACCTTTGGTGTTCTTTGGTGCAATAGAAAACGGCCTTGCACCGTGAACACCTTAACAGCTTGTCAGTCCTGTGACAAACTACGCAAACCACTGTTGCACCTATTTGAACATCACCGTCGGGTGTCTGTGCACGACTGACGATCGGTCCGGACATGTTTCGTCGCTTATTTCGCGGCCACGAGTGCCGACGACATTTCTCCAACGAGGGAAATCACACACGCACTCGATCTGCGTCGGTACTCGGTACTACCGCGCTATCGAGATGCCGCACAGCTGCACTGCTTATACGTACGCGAGCTTGGTTTACATACTACGTGTACACACATATACACATATCCATTTATATATATGTATTTATCAAATTTGCAAAACATCTATTGGCTCAACGGTGATCAAAACACCGATCTTCAATGTCCATTAGTTCCTACTACGTCTGCACGTAGTCTCCTATGCATATGGTCGTGCATTAACATTGAAAGCACCGAATCAAATTCTATCTTTGAAAATTAAGTGTTTACTATCTTACTCGTTTACCGTCCTTAAAATAGCGCCACTTCATGACAACTTTTCTTACCATCCAGATTTGATACATTCTACAGTTTACGAAAGCAACGTTTGATTATCTTTGCGCTAGGTCATGAAACGTTTCTTTATCACGTTATGCAATGTACCTGCACAGTTCGTAAAAATCTTTTGTTCAATGAATGCATGTTATGTAGTTTTATAAAATGTATTCTATTAAATGCGAATAGAAAGGAAATATGCTTGTAATGTTAATTTTATATGAAACACAAACTGCAAATATGAGACTACGAACAAAAGAAAAATCGATAACTGTTATTTTGTATAAATAAATGTAATATTTAATCATGTAATGAGTGTAACAAATAAATTGATTAAGTTTTTATTAATAATTATTTACGGAATAACATATTTAATTTCTCAATGTATTTGTACTTTTGCATTAAAATTTTATTTTCCATGCTACCTACCCGTGTTTTCTTTCCTCAGAGAATAATGTGCATGTGTAAGCAATTGTTTCCATAGTTACAACATGGATGTTTCATCAAAACATTTTGTGTTGTATATATTAGATAGTTAAGTAGTTAAAATTTTGTCTGAATACTCATTTATCGTGAATAAAGAGGTGTTATTATCAGAAACATGAGTACTTTCATACAAAATGTGCATATAAAAGATGGAGAATATACAAAGACAATTTATACAATGGTAGAATACATATTTATTGCTTGATAATTAAAATTTTTAAAAACAAAAATAGAAATATTTACTTGAATATTCTTCTTTATAAGCACCAATGTTCCAACAATGTATCCTATTTAAAATTAAATACGATAAATTTCAAACACAATTTTTTTGTGTGTTGATAAAACAAAAAGTATTTATTTTTCAGATTAAAGAACAAAGATATGCAGAAACAATAAAAGTTTTAATTACGCTTCTAGATTCCTACACTTCTGTATGTAACATTTTATTAAAATAACATGTTTTTTATTTAATTTGATAGAAATAATTTTGGTATATTATATACATTCCATAAATTATTTTACAGTCCAGGCCTTGTTTGTCTCTTCTTGCTCATTGTTATTTTTATACACAAGATTTTATAGCATCTGCACAATGTTATGAGAAATTAGTTCAATTGTGTCCAGATGAAAATATATACAAATTATACCATGCTCAATCTTTACATCAAGCATGTATGTACCAAGAGGCTTGGACAATATGTTCCAATATTGTAAATCAAAGTAATCTGGAATTTAAAGTAAAAAAACTACAGGCAGCAATAAAATATGGGCAAGAGGATATGGTGGCTGCAAAAAATCTTGTTGATCAATGTCAAACAGATGATGTTGACACAGAAATTAATTTAGGATGTCTTTTATATAAGGTATTAAAGTAGGACAAAAATTTGCTGAGAAAAGATTTATATATTCCTTATCTCTTTTCCTATTAGGAAGAGCAGTATGAACAAGCTTTGAAAAGATTTTCAAATGCATTACAAATTGCTGGTTTTAAACCCCATTTATCATACAATGTAGCACTTTGTTACTTCAAATTAAAAGAATTTGCTGCATCATTAAAACATATTGGTAACATTTACATTATTATTATGTCTAAAGTACCGAAAATTACATTTATTTAATATGGATTATATTATATATTACGTTAGCTGACATTATTGAACAAGGGATAAAAGAACACCCAGAATTAGGAGTAGGAATGACTACAGAAGGTATAGAAGTACGCAGTGTTGGAAATACATTAACACTTCATGAAACAGCTTTAACAGAGGCATTCAACTTGAAAGCAGCAATTGAATATCAATTACAAAATTGTAATTATGTGTAGAAAATTGTAATTATTTATTGCGTCTAATATTTTTTATAATTCTTATTTGGTGTTTTTAGACGAAGCGGCAAAAGAAGCATTAACGGATATGCCTCCTAGATCCGAAGAAGAACTTGATGCGGTTACTTTACACAATCAAGCCTTAATAAATATGGACACAAAACCAAGCGAAGGATTTGAAAAACTTCAATTTTTATTGCAACAAAATCCATTTCCGCCTGAAACATTTGCTAATTTATTGCTATTATATTGTAAATATCAATATTATGATTTAGCAGCTGATGTTTTAGCTGAAAATGTGCACTTAACCTATAAGTATTTAACACCAGTAAGTATGGTTTTTATTATTACAATATTACACGTACTGTAAATGCACCTGTCACGCATCATCTACTAGAAATAGTACTTGTGATTTAAGAAATTATAAAAGTAATATAAGAAATAGCTTTGAATTCTATCAAAATTGTACTATTTTTCATCGATCAGGATATTTACTTTTTGAATGTTTACATTTTTTTGTACGTTTTTCTAAACTTTCTGAACGCCTTCGTTTATGAGTTTTCACATCATGACTAGAAGAACTTTCATTAGAACATTCGTCGTTAGAAGAACTATCATATTTCTTCTTTTTCTTTTTTTGATCTTTGGAATGTTTTTTCTTCTTTTTCTTAACTACTTCCTTTTCATCAGAATCGATATCATCTGTGTCTTGTTTGTGTTTTTTAGCTTTCTGTTTTTTCTTTGCTTTCTTCTGCTTACGTTTCTTTTCCTTCTCGCTTGTTTCAACTTGTGGAATTTGAGGGACTTGTGGGACTTGTGGCTGAACAACCTCCTCCTCAACCTCTGGGATCAATTCATATTTTTTCCCATCGGGGGACATAAAGCAATCATTGGATAAATGACCAGCTGTTCCACATTTTGTGCATGTAGTATTAAGAACTGCTTCTAGATGTATAACTTTACGTTCATATTTCCCTATAGTTTTTTTCTTTTGCATATCTCTTTGTAAATCTACTCCATTAGGATCTAAGTCTGTACCATTCCCTTGATTTACATATTTCATAGATAATCCTATTTTACCATCATCTCCTACAGAAATAACTTTGCACCATACTCGTTCTCCCCTTTGCAAAATTTCTGCAACATTGTCAACATGAGCAGAGCTTACCTAAAAAGATTTTATAAATATAAATTTTTTAAATTCCATAATATAAATAAGTGGTTTAACCTCTTTTTTTTACAAATATGTTGTCTCGCTACCTGTGATTTGTGAATTAATCCCTGTGCCGAACAGCCGGGAATTCTAACGAAAGCTCCATAATTTTGTATGGACGCAATTTCACCAAGAAATATTTGATTTATCTTACAGTTTACCATTTTTATAAATGGTAAATATTTTAAACAAAAATACTTTTGTTCACGAGTTATACAATTATCGTATTCGTATTAAAACTAATAATAAATCCGTGACAAGAAAGCTTAACGTGAAGGTTAAGTTGACCAACAACATCTAAGTACAGGACTGTAACAATCGCAAGCTAATGGGGGGGAGGTTCAAACGAAAGAACTTTTATAAAGAATGTTATAAAATGCATCGAAATTAAAAATTAAATATTAATACTTTTGAATGCATTAATATTAACGTTACTTAATTTTTAGTATTTATATGATTTTTTGGATGCATTAATTACACAACAAACTTCGCCCGAAGAAGCATATCGCAAATTTGACGATCTTGGTAACAAACACATGGAGGTATTGAGAAAAGCGACAAAACGAGTTCAAGAAGCAAGATTAAATCACGATGATAATGCTGTTAAAAAAGCAGTAAATGATTATGAGGAAGCTTTGGAGAAATATGTGCCCGTTTTAATGGCACAAGCTAAAATCTATTGGGAACTCGGAAATTATACGCAGGTCGAAAAAATTTTTAGAAAAAGTGTAGAATTTTGCAATGAACATGATGTATGGAAATTAAACGTTGCTCATACCCTATTTATGCAAGAAAACAAATTTAAAGAGGCAACGGGCTTCTACGAACCAATTGTCAGAAAAAAATATGACAATGTCAGTTGCTATTTTATTTTTTGTATTTTTATTGTAATTTGTAAATTATTCATTACGCAATTTTGAACGAAATTTCAGATTTTGGATGTAAGCGCTATAGTACTCGCTAATTTATGTGTAAGTTATATTATGACGACGCAAAATGCAGAAGCTGAAGGATTAATAAAGAAAATAGAGAAAGAAGAACAGGCGGTATCGCGAGAGGATCAAGATAAAAAATTGTTTCATTTGTGCATTGTAAATTTAGTAATTGGTACATTATACTGTTCTAAGGGAAATTACGAGTTTGGAATATCTAGAGTAATGAAAAGTCTCGAACCTTATAATAAAAAGTTAGGAACAGATACTTGGTTTTATGCGAAGAGATGTTTTCTGTCTCTTTTAGAACAGTTGGCTAAACAATTGGTAGTTTTAAAAGATACTACGTTACAAGAATGTATACAATTTTTAGAACACTGTGAAGGTATGGGTGTTTTTGTCATATCACGTTATGTTTCCGTGTTATAGACAGCTGTTTTTATTACTTTCATTTTTAGTTTACGGAAGGGACGTGAGAACGGTAGTAGAACAACCCATCGACATGCAAGATATGCTTTCCATTACTCCAGAGGGTAAACAAACGGTCGTCTATGAAGCGCGTTACTTGAAAGCTTTATTTTTAAAACTACAAATGTCTTAAATTATAATACATATGTACGATGTATATAAAATTATTTTATGAAATATGTATTAAAAATGTGTAATTTAAAATACTAAATAAAGAAATGGTAATTATTTCGAATCGTGGTTGCCTCACCGATTTGGACGATATCGCAATATGTTACCGCTCGACCTTATTTTCTGAGATATTCATAAAAACTATACATGTATAGTTTCCATTATGCTTCGTCCTATTATTAAATGTTTTAAAGATTAGACACCCTATATCACTACGGACCTGATAACTACGCGTCATTGATACATAAATGAAAAATGGTGGTTGACATGGAGTTACAGGAAGCTAAGGATTATGTCCTTCAGCTTATGAAAGAGAAAGATAATATTGAATCGGAGTTGAAAGCATTAAAGGAAATCTTAGATTCCGTATGTATATCGAAATACTTTATAAATTCGTAATGAACATTTGCCTAACCTTGTTATTGAAAATGAATACAAATACAGCATGATCTGTCAAATTTTTGAATATATAATGATGTGTTGACATTAATTACAGAACCATGTTGGAATGGATGATAGTTTGGTCGACTCTGAAGGATATCCGCGACAGGATATCGACGTTTACCAAGTCAGACATGCAAGGCACAAAATAATATGTGCGTTTTTTTATTATATTAATTTTTTGTAAGAATTTTAATAACTTGATCTTGTTAAACGACTAGGTCTTAAAAATGATCACACTGCACTAATGAATAAAATAGAGGAGGGTTTGCACAAGGTGCATGCTTTGGCTGGAAATCAAGCAGAAAGTTCCACTGTAGCTGCAACAAGCGATGTTCAAGATACTATACAATTGGAGCCTTTTCTGAGAGTAAATTTAGTAACACCAGGTTCACCAGCTGAGTTAGCAGTAAGATATCAAATTTTATAATACTGAGAAAATTGTAAATGATTATACATTCAGGACACTAAATTTTACAGGGGATTCAAGTTAATGACCTTATATTGAAATTTGGTTGCATCGATTATCGGAATTATAAATCGTTAAATGATATTGGTACTTTGGTACAAAACAGCAAGAATAAGTCGGTGAATATACTAGTTAAACGTGGCTCTAATACAGTACCTTTGACTTTGGTTCCACGTCGTTGGCTTGGCAATGGCCTTCTGGGATGTAATGTAATGTCTATAGAGACAGTTGAGAGATAAATCTTTTAAAAGAAGTACAGTAGTGCCCACTTAAGTGACCACGCTCGGGACCGGCCGCGGTCACTTATGTGGGTATGGTTGCTTCTCAGAATGCAACGGAAATAAGGAAAGAGGATAAGTGCGAGTGAGATACAATAGCTGGCACCCGAAACCATATTTACAATGTACCGATAACGACTGGCGTCAAGTTACGCTCGACACGCTCGATGTTCGAAGCCGCTTGGCTCCTAAGAAATGGTGGGGATAACCGCGGACACTTAAGTGAACAAAAATGCGATCATTTAAGTGGGCACTACTGTACTCGTTTATAAATACAGATTATTTTTGTGTATGTTAAGGAATAAAGAAATATTTATAAATTATTGTATTCAATATGGTTTTTTTAATTTGTACTTTCCGTATTAAAGTTTTTTCAATAAGTTTTAAGTAGCTTTAATGGGCATAATCCTGAGATGTGACACTCAAGCCTTGAAATAGAATCTGCTTAATCTAATGTAAGTTTATATCTGTATTTAAAATGGTAGAGATAGTATAAAATCGCATAACTTCCACGAAGAGGTGATCACTTTTAGTATACCAGCAGCAAGATGCACTTTTCACTGATTGTAAGTTACAGCTTGCATACATATTATTTTGTTATAAAAATTTGTAGAATTATGTAGTTTAGTAGTTTTTTTTCACATATTTGCATATTTCGGTCTACTTTTTTTTTTAAATCTATTTTATTACTAAAACGAAAAATCAAATGGAAGAGCCCGAAAAAATAATATATCTCTTGATATTTTTTTAAAAGTGAGTTTTTTCTGTAAGATTAGATTTCTAATATGCTAGTTAAAAATTAAACCAAAATCGAAACACTTAACTCTGCTTCTAAATTACTGACCTGAATTTTTCAAGTTATTCTGCTTATTTCAGTGTTTTGGCTAAAAAGTACATTACTTTTTTGAGGTCTCTCACTTGATTTCTTGTTTAAAAAAAAGTAGACTAAAGTACACAAAACTGAAAAAGGCAACTAAACTATATAATTACCAAATTTGTTTAATATAGGTAATATTGTTTGCCAGTATTTTTGCATGTCAAGTACTGAGCGAAAATAATACTTATGAAGATTCTGACCAACATCCATGGCCAGTTGTTTATAGCGTGTATCCATTTTATAATACTGAAACATTGCTTAAAGTATGGAAAACTGACAAAGCTTTAGATATTTCTACAAATGTAGCAACTCTGGTTTCTGATGAACAAGTGCAAAAAATATATTTTAATGACATTCAGCACAATGATACACATTTACTGATACAAAACAATGTACCTTATTTTATAAGTGAAGTTAAAAATATAAATGAAGACCAGTTATCACCCAATAAACAATATCAAACTAACTATGTGAGTACTAATAAAGCTTATTGTTTATTACAGCGACTGTAAAATACAAAGTTTAATGTTTCAGGCAAACAGCCCTAAAGAAGCAAATCCTCAAAGTGTGTAACAGAATCTTATTTGAATTGAACAATACAAAGGAATAATTCATTTCGAAAAGTGAAACCAGAATTCAAAGTTCTAAGATGTGTTTGCGCAAAATATTAATAAAAGAATTTATTTGCAAGTAATATACTTCGTTTTATTTCTAATTCCTATCTTAAAAGTTGTGTTTAATCATTTATTTTAATACTTTTTATGTGAATTTAAGAAATCTAAACTATACAGGCAGTATTTTATAGTTACCTTTAACTATTGGCGGCCTGTGGGCGACAGTTGGGTTTTATCCACACCCCCCTCGTTCGATTACCGGAAGTCGCGAACCGCGGTGTATCGAATCCCTTCTTCACCTTCGTCACACTTATATTTTGGAATAATTCATTTCGAAAAGTGAAACCATAATTCAAAGTTCTAAGATGTGTCTGCGCAAAATATTAATAAAAGAATTTATTTGCAAGTAATATACTTCGTTTTATTTATAATTACTATCTCAAAAGTTGTGTTTAATCATTTATTTTAATACTTTTTATGTGAATTTAAGAAATCTAAATTATACAGGCAGTATTTCATAGTTACCTTTAACTATTGGCACCCTGTGGGCCACAGTTGGGTTTTATCCACGCCCCCCTCATTCGATTACCGGAAGTCGCGAGTCGCGGTGTAACGAATCCCTTTCTCATCTTCGTCACACTTATATTTCGTACGCGCATCTTGTATCGTTTGCATTCTTAATAATGGAATAATTGATTAGTTAAAAGGAAAGTCGTGTGGCCTATGGCGAAGAAATTCGTTGAGTCTGAGCTAGAGTAGGAATGTAAGTACTCGTCAGCATTTTTCTTGTGGATGAATAATGAATGCCGCACACCCCTATTAAATATGGCGAGAGTTACGATTTGAAAGATGAAAACGCAAATAATTTATAGAAGTACAGAAAGAAATTTGAATACAATTGAATTTCCCTCCGCATTCCTCATTCATCCTATCTTATTTTATTTCTGGGTCGGTTCGCTTATGGTGCTGCAGAGAGAGCTATTAAAAATTAAAAATAAGAGATAACTTAATAGGTATAGGTATTACTAGGTACCCCTAAAACATTGTATGCATACATGTAACCACAGTTGCACCGATGTAAGTAACACTAATTGGTATAGTATAGGGGTCCTATACTCCCATACTTCGTCTTTGATGTAACATGCAACATATTTTCAATTTTAACCATTAAATGAAACTTTGCATTGTTTTATTGAATATCACATGATCAAATTTTGACGCCGAAAATTATATAATTAAGTTTTTTTATACAAGTATACATCAAATGTTAAATAATGAGTAACTTTGAATATGGTAACATTTTAGACCAAATATTATCATGGCCGGTACTTATAGAAATTACATGAGATTATTAGAATCTTGGCCATTGGATAAATTAAAACCTGGCAGGTAATTTCATTTAATATTGTAAAGTTATTAGTTTCTTTATACGTTTTTAATATCGCTGATTTAAACAATATTATAATTATTTTGATGTAGTTATTAATTCTTTTGCAGAAACTGTATGATTAGGTTAGAATAAATATTTGTTAAAGTTTGAATTTACGTAATAGACACATTTTGTATATGCATACATTTTATAATAGCTTTTAAACTAGAGATTCGTAAACTTTTTTTAAAAGTGTTAAGTCACATAAATTTTAAATTTTGTTAGTTTGTTTTTCTTGTTATATTATGAATTATAATGACATTTTATGTTTATTTTAGAGACTTGAGTCAACATATTCGCGATCAAGTAAAGCTTGCATTTACAAAAGGTGAGACAAGTCAGTTAGATAAAGAGGTATGTGATCGTTATTATATGTCATTAAAAAGAATTACTTCCAATTATTATGGGCAAATGTATGCTCGTACTCATACAAGCAGTGCTAGCGGGTTATCAAAAGAACAATGTAATTTGGCACTTTCGCCAGAAATGTTAGAATATTTTAATGATTTGGATAAAGGAATTATTGCACGTACAGTTACAAGATTAATAAGATATTACAAGGAGGGCAAGAAAGATGCAGGCAATGCTAGCACATAAGATTTATTTTATTTATAGTAGTAGAAGTGTATGCTATTTACTACAAAGACAAAGTAATATTAAGTACAGAAAACATGTAGTAAAGTATAGTCAGGTAATAACTAAAAACATTAAAAATATACCACACATGCCAGTTATGGCCAAAGAAGTAGTTCAATATTTAGAGCCATCACCAGGAAAAGTTTTTGTGGACATGACATTTGGTTCCGGAGGACATTCTACCAAAATTTTGGAATCTTCTCCTAATGTGAAAATATTTGCATTGGATAGAGATCCTGTCGCGTATGAGTTTTCACAAGAATTGTCAAAAAAGTATCCTGGACAAGTAATTCCTTTGTTAGGGAGATTTTCTGAATTACCACAATTGTTGTGCGGGCATAGAGTAGAAAGGAATAGCATAGATGGATTTTTATTTGATTTTGGATGTTCATCAATGCAATATGATATTGCCCAAAGAGGATTTTCTATATCAAAAAATGGACCATTGGATATGCGAATGGATGGATTTAGATGTCCAGAAGAACCGACTGTGGCTGATGTTTTAGAAAAAATATCTGAAATAGATTTAATTCATATTTTGAGAATCTATGGCGAAGAGAAGCAATGTAAAAAAATTGCACGTGCTATTATCGACGCTCGATTCTCTTTTAGAAGTTTAAAAACTACCGAAGAATTAGCTAAACTTGTCGAGTCTGTCGTTCATGGCAGAAGAACTGATCAACTTGGTAGAGTTACTCATTGTGCTACAAAAACATTTCAAGCACTCAGAATTTTTGTAAATAACGAATTAAATGAAATTAATTATGGTATTATTCTTGCTGGATCATATTTGAAGATGAATGGACGTTTAGTAACAATATCCTTCCATTCTTTAGAAGATACAATAGTTAAACGGCATATTTCTGGAAATTTAACAGAGAATGTAGCTAATAAATTGCCATTAAAATATGCTAGTTATGGTAAATTTTATGATGAAACTGAAATGCAAAACTCTATAAAATTAATATGGAAAATGTTGCATAAACATGTAATAACGCCCACGCCTGAAGAGGTAGAAAAAAATCCAAGATCACGTTCTGCAAAATTACGGGCTATCGGCAAAATACCTTCAGATTGCGTTTCTTCGTAAAATGGGAAATGTAAAAATATTTTTTATTACTATATCGTTTAATACAGATCGGAGTATATCATATTTAGAAACTTATATCTTAATGTAAGTAGTCTGTAATCTGTGTATAAAATAAAACCTTTCAAACGGAATCATTGTAACAATTATTCATAGATACATAAAGATATATCATTACGAATCATAAGAATGTTTGTAATGTTGAAAGTATAACATTTAAAATAGACCTTCTATTTCATCTGTTTCACTGTTCCAATCCATATCATAAACGCTTGGCCTTGTAGAAAGACCTGGCATCATCATTATCTAAAAAAAATAGATTTTTACAGTGGTTGGGTATTACATCTACGCAATTAATAATTGTTGTACGTTTAAATACATACGTCTCCGACCATAGGTACTACAAAGCCTGCTCCAACAGATGCAAATATATTTGTAATATCAAGCGGGAAACCTATAGGCGCACCTTTAACCGATGGATCACCCGTTAAAGAATTCGATGTTTTTGCCATGCAAAGGGGAAATTTATCGTATCCCAATTTATTATACAGTTTAATTTTATCTTGCACCTATATTAATAAATATTACATTTATTAACAAAGAAATATTATTTATAAAAGCGAAAGATTTTTACAAAATTATTTTATATTTTTACCTTGTCTGCAAGAGTAACTTGTCCAGCCCCATACATTTCTTTAGCAATAGTATTTATCTTTTCTTCAATACTGTCGTGAACATCGTACAATACTTTGAAATTACTGGGTTTATCAGTGGCAGCTATAACTGCATCTGCAAGGTCTGTGGCGCCAGCACCACCTTCTGCCCAATGATGGCATACAACTGCATCTGTTGCACCACTTGCAATTGCTCCTTGCTTTACTAATGCTAATTCCGCTTGCGTGTCAGTACTGAAATATGATTCCATACAATTATAATAGGTTGTTTAGTGAACAAAGTTATTTACAAAGAAATTTAATTTCCGCAAAACTTACGCGTGTACATTAATAGCAACAATAACTGGTACACCAAATTTGACTCCGTTACTTATGTGTTTCTGGAGATTTGGAAGACCTTTTTTAACCAATTCAAGATTCTCTTCGACATATTCTTTTTTTAAGACCGCGCCAGGGGTTACTGGAGGTCCACCGCCGTGCATTTTTAGCGCTCTAACAGTTGCAACGAGCACGACAGCGTTTGGTACATGCCCGGATGTTCGACATTTAATGTTAAAGAACTTCTCCATTCCAATGTCAGAACCGAATCCAGCCTCGGTCACTACAATACCTTCTGGTCCGACTAATTTCAGCGCAATAGCATCTGCTATAATCGAGGAACAACCGTGCGCAATGTTTGCAAACGGCCCAGTATGAACCATTACTGGTGTTCCCTCCAAAGATTGCATAAGCGTTGGTTCAATGGCGTCTTTCAATAAAATTGCTAATGCCCCGGTCATACCCTAAATTCAATTCTATGTAAAATAATTGTGTGAAACTTCTACAATTCATTGATTTATATAGTAAATATACTAACAAAATCTTCAGCAGTTAAAGGTTCTCCATTTTTGTTGAAAGCTACCACCATGTTACCCAATCTTTCCTTCATGTCCTCGACGTCAGTGGCGAGTGCAAGTATTGCCATTATTTCAGAACTCACAGTATTGCAAAAAGATGTTTCTCGCGTTTTACCCTTTTCGGTCGGGCTTTGCCCGATAGTGATTTTACGTAAAAATCGATCGTTCGTGTCAACCACTGAAAGAAGCATATTTTACTTGTAAAATATATTTTCCTTTAATAGACTGTTATATAAACACGTCTTACAATACCTCGGGTCCAAGTAATGTTTTCTGGATCAATGTCCAGTCTTGCGAATTTTCCAATTTCTTCTTCCGTCAAAGTCTGTGGATCGGTTTTTGTGATACCAAGTTTCTCTAAACGTTTTAATTGTATTTTCGAAAATTTCCTGACGCCTTTGACTGCCGGTACAAGACGATCGTAAAGAGCCTTATCGTTTTGAGTACATTCGTGGAAATATCGGGTATCAATTTGTGCTGCTAATAAATTATTGGCTGCGGTCACAGCGTGGATGTCGCCAGTCAAGTGCAAATTGAATTCTTCCATGGGAATAACCTGGAAGTAGTAGATTTATTTTAAGAGTATTGAACGTAACGAAGAATTCTCGTTTCAATAAATGGTACCTGCGAATATCCTCCACCTGCAGCTCCCCCTTTAACACCAAAGGTGGGTCCCTGACTGGGCTGCCTTAAAGTAACAAACGTGTTTTTTCCCTTATGCGCGGTTAGAGCTTGTACCAACCCAAGCGACGTGGTACTTTTGCCTTCTCCTAAAGGCGTTGGGGTCATACCAGCAACTACTACGAGTTTTCCATTTCGTTGGTGCTTCAATCTCTTCAGGACGTTTAAACTGACCTTTGCTTTCTTGCTACCGTAAGGACTGATTTCGTTAGGATACAATCCTATTTCTTCTGCTAGGGTAGTGATCGGTTTCGGTTCTTGACTCCTTGAAATTGTTATGTCGTTGGGCACGGGCTTTTGCGGATTAATCTTCAGAGTTCTTAATTTCCACTTGTTATTTATCATTTTTTCTAACGTTCTTTGAGCAGAGACCACTGTGTTCTTCATTAGCATAGCTACGGTCATAGGGCCAACGCCGCCAGGTACTGGTGTGATATATGCAGCTACTTTCGCAACTTCTTCGTAATCTACGTCGCCTACCAAACGTGTTCCGGATTTCTTTGTGGGATCTAAAATATTTCTTCGCAATGTATTATCATTATTGACTTACTTTCCCGTACAGCATGGAATATTGCAGAAATATCCTTTTACATGACACGAAATATTTGATGAAACATTTCAGACAATATTGTTGAGACATTATAGAAACGTTGCATGAAGATTTTTAATATATACCAGAAATATACTTTTGTTTATTTATTAACAATTTATGTTTTATACTGTAGATAATCTACTTCATCTGTATAATAACGTAACAAAATTTGGCGTATTAAATAAATAATGTATATGTTATTAATATATAGTTTGAAGTTATAGTTATTTTATAATATTGTAATAATGTCTTTAAAATATTTGCAACACGGTATTGTAAATGTAACTGTAACATTGTGACATTCCAGCAATATTTCTGTAATCTTCAGAACTGTATGGGTGATGTTAGATCAGTGGACCATTTTTGTCGTTTTTTTTTTTATGTAATGTAAAATTTGTTCGTAATAAATGGAAAATGTCTAATCAAACAAACTAAGCATTATGTTTAGAAATGAAAAGTCTGTACTCGTAGAGTAACAAAACGCTATTACTAGTATTAATAATATATTTTGAGTGTATTAATTTACTGAATTGAAGACAAAAAGCATGTCTACCTTGTATGGAATTGATTCCACAATCGATTACGACTGCACCAGGTTTAATCCAATTTCCCTTGACCATCTGGGGCTGACCAATAGCAACCACTAAGATGTCCGCTTGCGAAACCTACAATCAAATTAATCCGTAATATAGAAGGCAGTTATACAATTTTTTAATTGGAATTTTGACTTTCTAGAAAGTATAAGAAGTTTGGTACTTACAACTTGCGGTAGATTTTTCGTTTTCGAATGACACACCGTTACAGTTGCGTTGTGCCATTTCAATAATTCGGCTACTGGCGTGCCGACAATTTTGCTTCTGCCTAATACTACGGCTTGACTGCCGGCGATTGGTACTCCGCTCCTAAGCATTATTGTACAAATTATTATTTATTTTTTTAGTTATTTATTGACCGCTTAAAACGTATGCTTTGAAAAATAAAAAGGATGTTCGTTTAATGTTTAATACAGGATGTTCGACTACCCCTGGGAAAAATTTGAATGGGAGATTCTAGAGGCCAAAATAAGACGAAAATCAAGAATATCAATTTGTTGATGGAGGCTCCGTTAAAAAGTTATTAACGTTCAAAGTTCCGTCTGTAGAACCACTATCGGTTGAACGCAGCTGTTTGCAGATTGCCGTTCTACAGGCGGAACTTTAAACGTTAATAACTTTTTAACGAAATCTCAATCAACAAATTGGCATTCTTGATTTTCGTCTTATTTTGATCTCCAGAATCTCCCATCAAAATTTTTCCCAGTTTGAGGTGATTATACAAATAAAAAAGACAAATAAAATTTAATAGCTTCGCTAACAACAAAATTATTAAAGATGAGCAAGTTCCATGGTTCATCTTGTATATTTATATCGTATGTATTCATGATTAATTTCGACGTATGTTGAAGTGTATTTGAAAAACTGAAATGGGCAAAAACATTTTTAACGCACTTCTTGATGAGTTGGATGCATCCGTTCGGAGTGCATGGCACGAATCCCGTCATATCGCCAATGGCCACTCTTCCTTCATTGATCGTGTTTAATCTGAAAAGATGAAATTTTTCATATTACGTATCTAAGAATACACAGCGTATTCTGTTATTGATCATTTGTAATAAAAAATCTGCGTTATTATTTCGGAACATTTTAATAATGTTATGCTCACGAAAGTGCAATGACGTTTCCTAGTTACGTACAAATAATAAGATGTTGTTATTGAAATTGCATTTACGCAAACGGAAGATGATTAAGTCGACCATCTCTTATCATTTAATCTGGAAGATTTCGCGTCACGGGTCATGGTATTGCGTTATATTTTGAAATTTCTTAGTATTACATCGCGAAATATTTTTTGTTGGCGTATAGTCATGTAACAAATTTTCGAACAATACGTTGATTATATTTATTATGAAAGAAAAAAAAATATATATATTATTATTATATATTATACTATAAATTATATATTTAATACAAATAAAATCTATATATATAAAATTTATTGTATGTAAATTGTGCATTAATAATTAAAGAATTGCTTACACAAATGATTTTGCCCATCAGTAATATATTCAGTACATAAAAAATATAAGAAATATAGTAAAAATACTAATATTATTTTATTATTCATTTTAGTATTACATATAAATCGAAAACATAGAGTAAAAATTTGATCACTCATGTTTTGAATATTACAATCGAATTATAAATGACAATCAACCAATTGTTTGTATTGTTTGAGTGATAATTGTTTCAATACGAAGAGAAGAGTTTTGATCTCTTGTTATATATTTTTATACTGTATACAAGCATTTGGTTTCACCAAATATTTTTAATTAGATTTTTGTAGATATAACAAATTTTGCTGATAATTTAGCAAAATTTATCTAGACGTAAGCATAACATTACAGTTGTAATAAAAATTAATTACACGATTAAAAACCTTACCCATCCACGTCTTTGTCGGGCGACACTAAATCAGTAATCAAGTGACTATTGATTTGATTAACAGTGTCCAGAGGCATTTGTACGATAATTCCATGAACGTTTGGATCGTTGTTCAGTTTATTGACTTTGTTTATTAATTCGATTTCGGTTGTGGTGTTTGGAAGTTTTACATGTTCCGCGGCGATTCCAATGTCGCTCGCCGCTTTTATTTTCATTCTTATGTAAACATTTGAATCTTCTCTGCCGCCTACTTGGACGATTGCCAAACCTGGTAGAAAATTCGGCAATTTCTTTTTCAAAGCTTCCACATCTTTCGTTAAGTTTTCTCGGATTTCCCTGAGAGAATCGAATAAAATACTTTAGATTGTGCACGAATAATTTCAGTGTTTTAATAAATTTAATTTACAAATCGTTTAAAAATAATACTATTTTCAAATTTACAAAGTATGTTACTATAAAATTACTTTTAAAGAAACGAATTTTAATTTCTTACTAAGCTTTTTTTAACTTCTATTTTTATATAACGTATATTTACATGACCATCTAACGTTTCAGTAATAAATACCCTTTATTTATATATAACTGAATCATTTTAAACAAATTTATATATACGTGCAAATGTATAAAAATGATACGCATGTTTCTAATGTTACGTCTGTATCTTTCAGACGTTTAAAATTGGCGGGCTATACACGTATCGACATCTGTTTTTTTTTACACTTCGGCGACATACGTATATATTAATCGTCTCAGTAAACATTAATTTTCCATGATATTATGTATATTTATTATATATATTTATTATGTATTCTCGCTTCAACAAATGCTGTTTTATTATTACATGATCTATAGTAAACTATGGTATTACTATGATCTGTGATAAACATAACCTTATATGGGATAGGTGCATGCTTTTACAGGACAAGGTAAAAGTGTCAAGAATTCAGACGAATATTTTGTAATTCTATATTAGAGGTTATGATAACAAGGTGTGCAGATATTGTAGCGGGTATTATCGACCTTGGTGTTTTATTCTATAATCGAACAACAAATTTGAATTTGGACGATATTTTAGAAAGTTCTTCGAGTGGAAAATCACTACAGAAAATTGATAAGATCAAATGAAGTGACTTCAAAATAGTGTACCTGTTTTTAGATGTTTAATAAACCTAAGTTGAAGTGCTCATTTCGCGAGAATTGTTATTTTTAAAATTGAAAATATGTAATATTACTCACTTTGCTAGCTCGGTACCGGATAATACGATTCCCCGAACGTCCGTCGACATAGTTCTTCGAAAAAGTCTACAATCACAATAGAAATCACTATTATTTTCAAACTGATTTGTATTATAGTAAACTTTAAACACTCTTTAGAATTGCGTGTACTGGAAGACTGGTGGTAGTCGAATGAACCGTCTTAGTATAATCAACCGGTTACAAGCGATTCAGTTTGAACATATATGCATCGTTTTATCAAGCAGCGTTATTGTACGTGTTATTCTCATGTGAATCTGTCGATCATTTAAATGCTTGGACACGTCTCTCAAAATCTATTGTAATTTTAAATTTCATTTTCTTTTTGTTTGATTTAAGTATCTTAGTAGTGTTTATTTCCTACAAACCTCGTTTCTATGTTTAATAAGTATTCGAGATATCTTATTTACACGATTTTTTTATTGTAAAATTAACGGATACATAAGATATGCTCTCTCATACATTATGGGACGTTTATATTACAATTCTTCAAAAAAGGCGGTTTTTATATTGTTCTGTTTTTATTTTTTGCGTGAGTTTACAGATACGATGATAAATAATAAATATTTCAACATTTCAATTTTTATCGCACATGAGAACTTTGTCTTACTTAAAAACTTGCGTTACTCGAGTCATATGGTAGTTCGAGACGATGATTTCTCAGATACTAATGACAATTATGATTTCCAAGGGAGTACGAAAATAAGCTTTGAAAACAACAAGGAGGATGCTCATCGGCTTTTCATATGATGAAACTACAATCGATAAACTTTGACATGTGAATTGCTCGCCATAAATTCCCAATGCGAACGTACTTACCGTAAGTATACGTTGCATTCAATGCATTCTATTAATACGAAAATAAATTTTTCGTACGTAAACATGTTTAGCCTTCGATGTTTCTCGATTTGTTCAATTAATATGGAGAATATTTTGTTACCAATTTTAAAAATACAAGCATTTAAATAAAAATTAGAAAAACAAATTAATAAATACAAATAGATTCTATTAATAAGAAAATAAATTTTTCGTACGTAAACATGTTTAGCCTTCGATGTTTTTCGATTTGTTCAATTAATATGGAGAATACCTTGTTACCAATTGTAAAAATGCGAGCATTTAAATAAAAATTAGAAAAACAAATTGATATATACAAATGGAATAATATAATAATTATCATTACTATAAAAAATTATTTTTATTTTGATAAATGGTCAAGGTAAACAAGTAGTTTTGTGCATCTGCTTTTAACGGTGTACGATTGTTATATTTGAGTTAAAATTATTTTATAAACGTAATTGTTCATGATTAAAAATTAACGTTAATATCTTGTCTTTGTATTGTCTAAATTAGGCAATTTTATTTAATTATAGTAAATCATTTAATACGTATTTAACTGTAGTTCCAAATTAAGATTATATTTTAATAATAGTAATTATTATTAACAAAAAGAAGATTATATGTAAATTATAGCTATATAGTAAGGTGTTATTAATTCGATGATATGTATACACATATTGAATTTTATTTATTCCTGAAATTCTTTTTACGACATTACATGTGTTGTTTATTTACACTATTGTACGTTTTACATGTGATCATCATTTTTGTTAAATTGTCGTGTAGCGAATTGCTGTAATAAGAACATTTTACTAGCATAAAAATAGATAATTTTTATTTTATTCCATTTATAGTTATAAATTTATTTAATTTTTATTCAAGCGTTTATTTTTGTTTAAATTGATAGTGAATGATATTCAATATTTATTGTGTAAGTTGGAAACAGTGAAAAGAGAAATATATTTATATACGAGAAATTTATCTTTTCATTAATACGATGCAATATTTAGTTACAATGATTATAATAAAAGAAAATGAATAAAATTGATTATATTTTCTACGATTCAATCACACAGAAATTTTTTATGTAAATTGTTAATGCACATATTTGTAATAGATTTGGTGATCATACACAAATCATATACTAAATACATAAATGACATTATTTTGTTGCACGTATCTGAAGTAAAGAGTAAATTGTTGACTGCTAGTTGAGAATGTTATTCTTCACTTTATTTTGATAAGTTGAGTTACTTATCGAGTCTTATCGTACATGTCGAAATATCGTAATGTATATTTACATAATATGCTCAAAATAATTAGGACATCCCCGATTCGAATTGTGCAATCAATATTTTGAAAACTATGGAAACTAATGGAAATGAAAAATAATGTTATCTTCGTACAAAACAATGATCTTAAGCAGTTACTTATAACGCAAAGATGTGGATTTTGTACAATATACACTATTTTATGTTAAAATTCCTTTATTGTCGTCAGATGTTAATCCTATCGAGCACTTTTGGAATTATTAAAAAATGGGATTATATAAAAAATAAATACTAATATATGATATTTCTTCGAAAGAGATTTAAAAATGTGCAGTACAAAACGACATTAATCAATTATTACGGACGAAACAAAAGTAAATAAAGGAAACGAACATAGTTAAATTGTTCGTTCATTTTTCCAAATATTCTATCGTGTAAAACCTTAGCAGTGTTACGTTCTGCGTACGCTTCTGGGGTAACTGATATACGATCCTGTTCAATTAAGGAAATTTGCGGAGGCTCGAAGTTGTTTATAGCGAGCTTTATGAACAGTTCAAGCTGTAGTATTCTCCAGAACTTCCTGGCGAACATTGCAAAAACAGCTGGCTTCCCTCATTCTGTTCCACGCTTCTCTACTCACGACTCGATAAACCCATCTAATTTACTGTGGGCCATCCCCAAAACTGAGCAAAAACTAAACATAAGCTCCTTCATGTCGCGGTAATTAATCCTGGTATCAAAGCATTCAAGCGAATAACGAATAAACTGTCTCTGAAGTTAAGAAACTTCTACCAGAGATTGCACAAACTAATGAATTTTATTACGTTCTATCATTTCGTGTGCTTTTATTTCTTTCAAGTTCTCTCTATACTGTTAAGATAAGTGTAACACTTGGTCACAGAGAATTCTAGAATTCTAAGAATTATATTCACATGCTTCCTTGATTTGTTTGAAAATTATGTAATGACTTTTTCCGTCTGTTTTGGATCGTTATCTGATAAACGCGTTGGTAATGTATGTTTAGCAAGTGATAATCAAATAATTTTAATAATGTTCAAATAAACAAATTTTGCATAAAATCGAACTTTCGATATTTGTAGTTACACAGTAAGGAGCAAAATTGAACACTTACAACTACGACATTTGAACAAAAATAATTTTTTATTCAATATTTGCATGAAGAAAAATATATAGTATGTACAATCTTCTGGCTTTTCAAAACAAATTTAATGTTTGTGATAGTCAGTTTATTTATAATTTCATTTAGAAAATTATTATCTGTTATCTTATTATTAAACAGGGTGTTCGGCCACCCCTGGGAAAAATTTTATTGGGGGATTCTAGAGGCCTAAATAAGACGAAAATCAAAAATACCAATTTGTTGATGGAGGCTTCGTTAAAAAGTTATTAACAATTAAATTCAAAAATTTCAAATCGTTCTGGAAAAATTATTTTTAGTTGCAGGGGTCAATTACAATCATTTTTGGTCATTACACATACTTCCGAAATCCTACCCACTTTCGAGAAAAAAATTCGAGTAAGTGTTGAAAGTTTTGGGTGAAAAAAAAGACTTTCGAAACGTCTTGGAAAAATTATTTTTAGTTGCAGGGGTCAATTGCAAGCATTTTTGGTCAACAGACATACCCCCGAAATCCTACTCAGTTTCGAGAAAAAAATTCCTTACCGAAAATATAATTTCTGGCCAGAAATGTCTGCCCGAATTTTCATGCGAATCTTTAAAACGTCATAACTTCTGAACAGATTGGACGATTTTAATGTTTAAAAAAGCAAACTACGCGTATTTTGATGGAGAATATGTACAAATCGCAAAAATATTCGAAAAGTTGGTCCTTGTCCCCGCAAAATGAGAAAAACCTCATAAAAATGGTCCAATTTTCAAACAGCCATAACTCCTACAATTGTGAATATATTTCAATGAAACTTTTTTCTGAAGTAGAGCTCATGGGTACCTACAAAAAAGTATTAAACAACTTTTCTGTAGGGCGTCAAACAAAATTACTAAAAATGAGAAAGGAATTTTTAAGAAAAATCGACAGGGGGTAGGTGCCTAAATTTTTCGACGAAAAAAAAAATTTTTAATTAATTCTGAAAAAATTATTTTCGGTTGCGGGGGTCAATTACAATCATTTTTGGTGAATAGACACATACACGAAATCCTACCCATTATCGAGAAAAAAATTCGAGTAGGTGCCTAAATTTTTCGACAAAATTAAAAAGTTTTAAATCGCTCTAAAAAAATTATTTTCAGTTGCAGGGGTCAATTATAATCATTTTTGGTCATTACACATAGCCTCGAAATCCTACGCATTTTCGAGAAAAAAATTCAGTACGAGCGGAACTTTAAACATTAATAACTGTTTAATGAAGCTTTCATTAACAAATTGGTATTCTTGATTTTCATCTTATTTTGGCCTCTAGAATCCCCCATTAAAATTTTTTCCAGGGGTGGCCGAACACCCTGTATAAGAAACTATCAATTGGAATTCTAAATATTTATACTGTAATAAACTAAATAGTATTAAAACTTAAAAAAACTTAATGTAAATGTAGCCTAATTAATAAAGCTTATTAATTTGTTATACATTTGTTACTCTACGTCAATTTTTTCAAACTTTTCAAAATACCATAAATGCTCATCAAATTTACACAGACCTATTTGACTTATTGTTAGTTTTATTAAAAAAAAACAGTCATACGTACTTTTAAAATATCGAAGCATAATTATGTCCTATATTAACCTGAAATTACTATAATTTTGAAACTTTAACTTAAATACAGTATGGGTTCCCGTTATTCAATCACTATGAAATTTTTCATACATATATCTTACCTAGTATCACAATTTAGAAGGGTAGCACGATAAAAAATCAAAAGATAAAAAACTAAAGATCACCCTAATGAGCACCCTCAGCCACAAAGGTAGCACAGGCGTAACGAAAAAAAGAAATAAGTTTATACCATTCAATAAATGTACAATGCAGTGTCTGTGATATACTTTTCTTTTTTCTATTTCATTTAGTATAAATTTCGTTACATGTATCTATGTTGATTAACACATTACCGACGGGAAACGAGAATTCTCGTTTTATTGAAATATACGTTACCGACGGGAAACGAGTATTCTCGTTTTATGACAAGTGTGTATCTTTCTAGTAATTTCTCCAATAACACAAGAAAAAGAATCCCAATATTACCTACATATGACTCCTGAAAATATCAATGAAATATATTAATTACAAAAATACTTATCACATATTTAGTATACACATGTTGAAGGAATTCTGTATCATTAAAATCACCCGTCGTATAAAGTTTTAATAAAAATGCCCCGTCGTTAATGTGTTAATTGAAGAAGAGAAGGAAAACTCTCTCGTTTGTATAATATTTCATTCTGAGACGATACTAATGCCCGTAGAAAAATTCATTTGTTCGTAAGATCGCGATTCGTGGACCGGTTTTATCGGTTTCGGTCCACATTGTGTAAGGAGGCGAGCACTCTAATGAAAAATTTGTCAACGCGCATCTGGAGAAACGCGCCAGCGAATTCTCCGCGGGCACCGGTCAGATAAGACGCAATTAAACTCAATAGAGAAGGGACAAATAGGGAGGAAGAGGGCAAATTCGCAGCAAGCCATAAAGTTGTCCTGCGAGATAGACCGGGACCGGTTTGTCCCGAATGCCAGGGGAATCTGGAGCAACAGAGGAGCAGAGGACGTAGCCACGAATCGTGCTCCTTTGTGGGACTTACGCCCTTCTAAGAGCACGTGAAGCCACGGGGAAGGAGGATCTTGGTTAATCTTACTAATCTTCGGCGCTTGCTCCGACCTTCGATGGCAAAACGACGCAACGGCCGGTCGAAAACCGCGGCCTAATAACATTAGAGATTCCCCAATCAGCGCGAAGACCATCTAAAGGACGTACAACATGCTACGCTTAATTTCCTTAAACCGTTCGAAGCGGACATTAAATATTTTCAGGTCGTTTGGGATTCCCAGAACTCTTGATCTCTTGTTAAAACGTGCGACAAAAATATAAGGGATCTTCAAATATTGTGATTTCTTTTACATAGAGGATGGTTTAGAAATGCATGCGTATTAGGGTGGTCCTTATTTTTCAATTTTTAATCTTTTGTTGTTTGACAAATTTTTCATTACAGTGGTTGCTTACAAAAAACGGGGCCAAAAGTTGTAATTTGACGAATGAATCAATTTTTATTCGAGCATTAGTATTGCCTTAGAATGGAATATTATACAAAAGAGAGGTTTTTCCTTTGTTTTTGCTTTAATTTTCTTCTCCGTTAGAACAATTAATCAATAAAGATACATTATAGATAGATAGATCATTAACAAAAGATGAAGAAAATGAATAGTATAGATATATTAGAAATATTAGAAGAATACCTTCGATGTTACCCTGATACAATTAAATGTACCTTAAAAAATTGACGTAGAATAACAAATGTATAATAAACATATAACAAGTTAATTTATAATAGATTATATTTATGCTAAGTTTTTTAAAGTTTTAATAGTATTTCGTTTATAATCTATAAATATTTACAATACAAATTGATAGTTTCTTGTATAATTATAAGATAACATCAAATAATAAAATTTTGTAAATAAAAACTGGACTGTATGTTGTGACTCCCCTGAAAAAAACCAAAATATTTTGATGAATTTTTAAAAATTATGACTTAATGTAATTATTATACAGAGTGATCGGCCATCCCAGGGACAAATTGTAATGGGACATTCTAGAGGCCAAAATAAGACGAAAATCAAGGATACTAATTTGTTGATTGAGGCTTCGTTAAAAAGTTATAGAAACAATTCCGGTCACACAGTATATTTTCGGTAAAGAATTTTTTTCTCGAAAGTGGGCAGGATTTCGAGGGTGTGTCTATTCACCAAAAATTATTGTAATTGACCCTCGGAACGGAAAATAATTTTTTTAGAAGGATTTGAAATTTTTTAATTTCGCCGAAAAATTTAGGCACCTACCCCCTGTCGATTTTTCTTAAAAATTCGTTTTTCATTTTTAATAATTTTGTTTGACGCCCTACAGAAAAGTTGTCTAATACTTTTTTGTAGGTACCCATGAGTTCTATTTCAGAAAAAAGTTTCATTGAAATATATTCACTATTGTAGGAGTTATGGCTGTTTGAAAATTGGACCATTTTTATGGGGTTTTTCTCACTTTGCGAGGTCAAGGACCAATTTTTCGAATATTTTTGCGATTTGTATATATTCTCCACCAAAATACGCGTAGTTTGCTTTTTTAAACATTAAAATCGTCCAATCCGTTCAGAAGTTATGACGTTTTAAAGATTCGCATAAAAATTCGGGCAGACATTTCTGGCCAGAAATTATATTTTCGGTAAGGAATTTTTTTCTCGAAAGTGGGTAGGATTTCGAGGGTATGTGTAATGACCAAAACTTATTGTTATTGACCCCCGCAACCGAAAAGAATTTTTCCATGAACGATTTAAAATTTTTTAATTTAATTTTTTAATAACTTTTTAATGGAGCCTCAATCAACAAATTGATATTCTTGATTTTCGTCTTATTTTGGCCTCTAGAATCTCCCATTAAAATTATTCCCATGGGAAATTATTCTTTTATCAAAAAATTAGTACTGCTTCTGAAATAGTAGCACACAATTATATTAAAAGTATAAAACTTCAATTCAAATGCAGCATGGGTTCTCGTTATGCAATCACTTTGAAATTGTGCACACATCATTTACTCACTAAATGTAATAGTTTGGGGGGGAGGGGTAGCACAAATAAAACATGAAAAACAAATTTTGTCCTCTATAGCTAAGGACCACTCTAGTATACATCGTATATTATACATTTCAATCACTACGAAATTTTGCATATATCATTTTCTTACCTAGTAGGGTCACCACGTTAACACGTATATTATTTTGTCAAGTTTAATAAAGTTTATTAGTTATTGTTCATGTGTGTTTACATATATAAAATATATGTAGTAGCAAAAGGGTAACGCTTTAATATAGCGGTGTTCCAAATTAGGGCAACTGACCTTATCACAAGTTAGAAGGGTAGCACGACAAAAAATCAGAAGTTGAAAAATAAAGACCATCCTAGTGTATAACTACGGTCACGTTTATCGTAGATACGAATGTACAGCTCAGCCAAATGTCATTAAAATCGATAGGGGTTGTTTTCTTTGTTAATGCTTTTTTCGCAAAAATCTGGTTGCTTATTAAAATTTTTTGCTCCGTATTCGTTTCCACGATGGTATTTAGTTTTCCTTTTGCACAGCATTTGCTTCGTGGCCCTTGGAACGTGCGTAAACGTTTAAATCGCTAACTGTTTAAGTACGTTTCCAAGGCGTCTCCCGAAGGACCCCTGTTCGCGCAAGTCTCGAATCTCGCGGGCTCTCGTAGCTTAAGGTTAATTAATATCAGACCGTCAGTAACGGGGAACGAAGATCACGGGGAAATTGGCGGTCTCCGTGAAATTGCTGGATCGATGTAGCAATCGGCATCCATAATTTCTCGATGACGTGGGATTTCCGACAACTTCGTGTTCCAAGTGCCCCACCTTCGGGGAAGTTTTGATCATCTTTGGGAGTGGGTTCGATCGTTGACCTTCCTCTCTCCTTCTTTTTCGCTCTCCTCGACCAGATTCATTTCGTCGCTAATACGTCTCTGCGCTTCAATCTCGATTTCCAAGATTTGCCCGCGGCAATCTTACGTAGAATCAATATTACCCCCCCGATCTTCCATTCACCCTTCGCGTATCCTTTTGCTCTGCGGAAATTGTTCGACCATTTTGGTATTCTCGGAGGAGCAGCCCTTCAATGTCGCTGCGTCGACGCGACTACGAAACTTTTAGGTTTTCGTTAAGTGAATGGGGTGGTAATTAAAAATGCATTTTGAATTCTTTTTTAAGTGGATTTGGGGATATAAATACGACTGTCGCTCACTGTCGTGTCAGAACATTTTTTTATATCCAGATTTAAGTGAAAATCCGTCATGCTTTAGTGAATTTATAATTTATTTATATGGAACAATTTTGAACAGAGAATATGTTCCTCAACATTTATTAGTATACTTTTACCAATATCTGCATTTTAAGCAATAAAATACTAAATTAGACCCTCGACAAAATCTTTTTCTTCAACAAGTGTCACCCTAAATTATTTTGTTTGCTTATACTACTCGTAGAAAAAATTGTACATGTCTTACTCGAGTAGTAAACTTAGTCTTTGAGCACTTTAGCAGGAAATGCATTTTAAGATCCGATCTAACAGGTTTCGAGAGTCTAGTTATGTTGATCGATACGACATTATTGAAACCGGAATAAATTCAAACTCGCGCGCTGACACGCTCGAGCAAGATGAACGTTACAACTCTCATTTTGCAAGAGATTAGCTAGTTTTTTGTCAGTGGCGTATCTAGAAGAGCTCAAGGGGGGGGGGGGGGTTTAATTGACAAGGCAATTAGTGTCAATCTTAATTCAATCTTAATTCACATACCTCGAATACTTGAAGAAAAACATTATCGTTAATTTGGCTTGAACTTTGTTTGGCGGTAGAAGGAAACACCGTTAAATTATAAAAAACAATTGTTTTAATTATACAGGGTGTTCGGCCGACCCTGGGACAAATTTTAATGGAAGATTCTAGGGGCCAAAATAAGACAAAAATTAAGAATATCAATTTCTTGACGGAGGCTTCATTAAAAAGTTATTAAAAAATTAAATTAAAAAATTTCAAACCATACTAAAAAAATTATATTTAGTTACAGGGGTCAATTACAAGCATTTTTGGTGAACAGACATACCCTTGAAATTTTACCTACTTTCGAGAAAAAAATTCGAGAAGGTACTGATATTTTTAGACGAAATTAAAAAATTTCAAATCATACTAAAAAAATTATATTCAATTAGAGGGATCAATTACAATCATTTTTAGTTATTAGACATACCCCCGAAATCCTACGCACTTTCGAGAAAAAAATTCTTTACCGAAAATCTAATGTGAAGCTAGAAATGCTTTCCCGAATTTTCATGCGAATCTTTAAAATGTCATAACTTCTGATCGGATTGGACGATTTTAATGTTTAAAAAAGCAAACTACGCGTATTTTGACGGAGAATATGTACAAATTGTAAAAATATCCGAAAAGTTGGTCCTTGTCCCCGCAAAATGAGAAAAACCCCATAAAAATGGTCCAATTTTCAAACAGCCATAACTCCTACAATTGTGAATATATTTCAATGAAACTTTTTTCTGAAGTAGAGCTCATGGGTACCTACAAAAAAGTATTAGACAACTTTTCTGTAGGGCGTCAAACAAATTTATTAAAAATGAAAAACGAATTTTCAAGAAAAATCGACAGGGGGTAGGGTGCCTAAATTTTTCGGCGAAATTAAAAAATTTCAAATCGTTCTAAAAAAATTATTTTCAGTTGTAGGGGTCAATTACTATCATTTTTGGTCAATAGACATACCTCCGAAATCCTACGCACTTTCGAGAAAAAAATTCGAGTAGGTGGACAAATTTTTTAATAAAATTAAAAAATTTCAAATCGTTCTAAAAAAATTATTTTCAGTTCCGGGGGTCAATTACAATAATTTTTGGTGAATACACATACCCTCGAAATCCTACCCACTTTCTAGAAAAAAATTCAGTACGGGCGGAACTTTAAACATTAATAACCTTTTAACGAAGCCTCCATCAACAAATTAGTATTCTTGATTTTCGTCTTATTTTGGCCTCTGGAATCTCCCATTAAAATTTTTCCCGGGGCTGGTCCAACACCCTGTATAACCCCTGTTTGCGTCTTTCGTGACTTTCTATTATAGAAATTAAACAATTTTCCAAAAATTAAATAGGTTTTAGATCAAAGAAAACATAAATACAAATTAAATTTACAGTTTTAAGTTCAGTCTCTGGAGAAATATACAGGGCGAGTTTCGTAACATGACGATTTCAAATAACTCATTAATTATTTGTTGTACAAAAAAGTGTTTCAGATAAAAATTGCACGGTTTTTAAACGGACAAATAGTATTCTAATCGGTTTTACGTTATTTTGTTTTTTTATCAAGATACGAAGGACTATTTCTAATATCTCAGTAATTATTTATTTTAGACCCTATTTGATTTATATCAATCGTCCAATTTTTATCTGAAACACTTTCTTGTACAAAAAATAATTTATAAGTTTGATATAAGTATTTGATATAAATCAAATAGAGTCTAAAATAAATAATTACTGAGATATTAGAAATAGTCTTTCGTATCTTGATAAAAAAGCAAAATAACGTAAAACCAATTAGAACACAATATGTTCCTTTAAAAACCGTGCAATTTTTATCTGAAACACTTTCTTGTTTCTTACTATTTATGTACAATATAACGCTTTATTTAAATATGGGTAGAAATATTGACGATTTTATTTAAAAAACTGAAAGTGACCTTCATATCTCGACAAAAAAACAAAATAACATAAAACGGATTACAGTTCAGATTCACTCTAAAAACTACACAACTTTTACCTGAAAAATTTTGTTATGCAACAATACATTATGACGCCAATTTGAAGAATGTTGTTTCAAGGAAAAAAACGATAAAAATTCTTAACGAAGATACTATTGTTTCACAGTTTGCCATGACTTATAAGAAGGCCTAATTAGATGGATTCATTTTTGCGAACTTTAAAACTGTTAGCTTGTTATTCAAACGCTGTAAATTGATTTTTTGTACCTGTTACAGAAAAATCCTGCCTTGACTGCTTCCCGTTTCGCCTTTTATTCTTTCGTCGGTTATCCGAAACCTCTGCTCCCCTCTCCCAATACTAATATAGCCAGAACCGGTACTGCTGCGTTCGTCCAAGTCCGAACGAAGGGTGCTGCCCCGTGAAGGGGTGAGTTCGTAGAGCTACGTCGTGGAATAGGTACGTACAGATTCCAACTTCTGCGGATAGTTAAGCTTAAGGGTTCTACGGAGAAACTAGCCTTGGGGTGACTGGGGGCCACGGATGATCAGGGCTGAAGTAAACTGGCGCGGGAGGGAGGTAGGGACCGAAGGAAAGGGACTGGATTGGGTGCTATAGGGTGGAAGATTTCTCCATCTCGGATAGCAAAGCAACTTGGACCGCAAATTCCTTTACGCGGTTCAGCGTGGAGTGCATCCACGGCTACAGTCAAGGAATCGACTCGATTTCGTTAATAGGTCGCGTTCAACTTGCTGCGGATTTTATTCGCCCGACGTTTCTGAGAACGTTCTGGCCCGTTTCTCGAACAGACTCGTGTCCAGCACAGGTACTACTAATTGGACGAGGCGAAGTGAATTTGTTAGCCGATCGTACCCTCTTTCGACTGTTTACGTCTCTACTTTTACTTACGTTTCGTCGATTCTCGCGAGTCTCATTTTGCGTGTTTAACCTGTTCAAGTATAGAGCATGTACGCGTACTCCTTTAATTATTTTAGATTAGTTACAACAAAATTAAAAAACTTATAGGTAGGAGGTATGGAATCAATATTAGTTTTCAGTTTTTATTTATTTCAAACAAAATAATTCGTCCTCGAAGACGTTAAATATGCACATAATTATTACCAGTTTACTCTACGATTTTTGGAATTGCACGATACGTTAATGATTTTTCTATATTTTAACTTCTCTGATGTACTAAATTCTAACGATTTGAAAGTTTGAATAATTTTTCAATTTGTTCGTGCTGATAAATATAAACCTGTACGAAAACGTTCTAAATATTGGTAGTGATATTGGATAGCGTTGAAAATAAACTCCCATACGTCGAAGACGCAGGAAGCAATAATTTTATTGGAAGTGACAATTAAGATGACATAAATTTTAGTTAAAATGCAAACTGTCGGAGGCACAAGTTGTCCGATGAATCGAGTGACTTCGTGAGCCACTTGTAAACTACCGAGCTCGTAAACCCACCATTACTGCACTCTACATTTAGTGCTTCTATCCCCCTCCCCATAAACATTCACATTTACATTTATATTGCACTTTTCGAGCGAGCGTGACTGGATTTCATGTAACAACCATGTAATCGTACTTTTCGATCGACGTCCAGCAATTTGCCATTTACGAGAAATTATAGAGTTTTTCCAATTTTGCCAACACGGAATCGAACAGTTAGAAACTTGTTTCTGTGAAACTTTAACGACCCTCAGAGACGTCCTCAATCCCCGCAAATCTAATTTTTTTTGTAATACGATTTACAACGATAAAAATGAATCAACAACGTATTTCTTTATTTCATTCATAGTGGGATATTGTATAATAGGGAGAGAATAACTTGCATAACCAAAATGAAAAATTGCAAATTATTCTATGCTTCTAAATTCTTCGACTTCTTTTCCTAGGTTCCCATTTATAATTTTCAGTTTAAAAGAATTTTTTTCTTGAAAGTACGTAGGATTTCGGGGGTATATATATTCACAAGAAATAATTGTAATTGACTCCCACAACTAAAAATAATTTTTCCAGAATGGTTTGAAACTTTTCATTTTCGCCAAAAGACACCTACCCCCAGTCGGTTTTTCTTAAAAATTCTGTTTTGATTTTTAATAAACACAACCGTAGTTAATGTAGTACTACAATTTATTAATAAAAAATAAAATATATAAAATTTCTACGCTTTATTTATCAACTGTCTAGTATTGATGTCATTGCTGGGTGCATGTAACTTCTTTGTTTGTGTGAAATATAATTCGTAACATTTATAACCGTAACAAAAATAGTCGGGGTAAATATGCCTGTTATTCGGACATTCGGGTTCCGGATAATCAGAAATTTACTGTAAATGGAATATGAACAGTGTATGAACACTGAAAGGTGATACGAGCACACTTTTCATTTTTTCGACGTTTTTTCCTCTTTTTGTACATATGGGCTTTGAATCGAAAGATACAGGTTTCGATACAGGTGTAATTTGCAAACTTGTCTCCAATCAAGGATCCTTAGACGAGACTAATCAAAATTAATAGCCAGTTGCCACTCCTCCGCATCTAGGCGATATCTCGTGGAGACGGCGCGAGATTGGATATGTCGGCAATAAATAGACGATTGAACGTAGTCTTCGTGTTGGACGGCGGAAGGGATATGAAATTAATACAACTCTATCCTGCAGGCCTGTCATGGAAGGCGCTTCTGCCTTTACATAGGTATTTCTGGAATCCTTAGGCTTCCCGACCGTAAGGACCCTTCGATGCGAATATCAAGGAAATTAGAGACGCAAGTAGATAGGCCTGAATTATCGACGGTCCGTCGAATCACCGTATTTAGACCTGAAAATGATTACATATGCTATTTATAGCAACACGGTTTCTTAGTCCTGTGAATCGGAAAGCGACTAATTTCAATTAAGCTGCCAGACTTTCTCGTAGACGTAAGACCGGAGACAAAATGAATACCATACCATTTGGGAAGTAGAATTTTCTCTGAATTTTCATAAGAAGAGACGTATTTAAATGGAGTAACTGTAAACGTAAAACTTGTTTTTAGGCAGTAAAATTACATTGCAAGGAGATATTAAAAATTACATCAAATATTTTTGGATGACTCGTGAAAAATCTTGAAAGTAACAGAAACGATAAATGAAACAAAAGATTTAAGTCTAGAGTCGGTGTCTTCGTGTTAGTGAAAACCAGATTTAAGGCTTACAATGGTAGTAATTCTAGATGGATGCTTTATTTCCAAAACGATCGATAGAAGTTTTTAAGTTGACGTTTAACAAAATTAATAAAATGCAATACATCGAAATGAGGCGTACCGAAAGTTTATACGAGAGAACGTTGCATTGGGGATGCAATGGGTTTAGTATTATCGTTCCGAGTTTAGGTACTCGTGTTGATTAGCTGCGGAAATTCGACAGCTGCGTAATCAAAAGCATTACGTCAAAACTGTTCGAAAGTAGTTGGAAACAGCTGTTAGCCTTGTAGCATCGTACAATTTTAAAGATGGTTTATGTATCGATTTAAAAAATAAACGTTCAATCGTAAGAATGAACAGCCTGAAGCAGCATTTTCTAAACTGTGGTGTACAAAACAAGTAAAGTAAAATCAATTTTGCATAATTCTAGTGTATATTATTGTAGTATCGTTGTAACTTTTAATATTATTATTTTAATATAACTGTACAAGAATTGAGTACACTTTATTTTGTCGTATTGACATTTATTTCATACAAATAGATACTGCTGGCTTGTCTAATGAGAATATTATCAGTAAATATTAAATATTATTCATTTAGTTGTTAATATACTAGCATATGTTTGCCATTTTAAAAGCCACATAGTCACAACAAAATTTCAAACCATCGGTAGTTGCGTAGCATATTTAATTTCCTACAAAAATGAACTTTACTTAAGAACTTCATTTGGATGCTATATATGACTCATTTTGATTTTCTATACTTCCTAAAAGAAAAAGATTGAATAATAAAGATGAAAACAAAAAAGAAGTCCTTTTATGCAAATGGAATAAAGAAGCTAAGAATGGAACGAAGAGAATTTTTAGAAATTCTCTAAAAATATGAACTTACGTACTGATTTAATATTCTGTAAAAGAAAATAATATTTAATAATAACATCTAGCAAATGCATATCTATTTGCAAGTTCAAATATTTTCCAATATGTCACTTTTCATTGACATTTCCCTAGAAACAGATACTTTATGGCTTAAGCTTTCACAATTAAACCTACCAGAATTTCATGTATTTATATTAAACAGATTTAAGGGGGCTATGAAATTCATATTGCGTCTTTCTTACTAACGCAAGTGCTGATTGATCGTAGCAATGGTCCGGAGTGCTTCGGTCAATAGTTGAGAATTTCGAGGGTTCTCTAACTCTGTTCAGGGCAGGGACAAGAAAGATAACTTTGTAGAGAGGGTAAGACGTGGCTTGCTGGGGGTTGATTGGGTGACCCCTCACCATCTCTGCTCGTTCGTTCAGCATCACCCTCCACCCAGGATCTCGCTTTCTCCGCGATCAAAACGATTTCACCCTCCTACTTAGTATACCGAGTAAAAATATGGCCGACCAGATACGGTTCCGAGGGGGACGAATCCATCGTTTCGAAGGCTACACGATTGATGGAAGGGGCCGTCTTATGTGTTACAGAAGTATTGCAGAAGAGATGCGAGTGTTTGGACGTGCGTTATTAATTTTATAATACGAGTAAGTTAATTTTATAATAGAGTATGTTCATTGGGATTTAAGTCGTCCCTTTGCAATATGTCGTGAGTCGAGAAAGTTGGAAAATTATTCGTATTTCTGTTTTTTATCAAGTTTATTTTCAATAACATTAATATTGAGTGGAATGCTTGATGAATTTTATTCAGAATAACTCGTATAATTATGGCGTAACGTACTCGAGTTTTTGAGAATGAGAGTAACAAAAGTTAAGAAATTTTGGAAATCAAGTTACCTCCATATTTCTGTGCCTCATGATCTTTTTAGAACGATACTGAAGTCGTTAGTAATAATTTATTAAATTTTTACGGAGCACTATCACATAGAATGCTTAATAGAATAAATGTGGCAATTTATGTCACAATTAACTATTAATATTTGTGATTAAGAATTGCCAATGTTTGTCTAATTCTTCATTTATTATTTGTATGATTTGTATTATAATTTTTAATAAAGCAACGTTCAAAGTGCTCTTTTTATCTGGTTGAACTATTTAAAAAATTATTATTAGTAAAGTGGTGTCTTCAAATCGAAAATTCTTTTGCGACCATTTCATTTTAGAAAGGTCTTCAAAGTTCCTTCAGAGTAAGTTTAAAGTTCAAATTACTTTGAGCAAAAAAGTTAAATTGTGCAAATGTGTTTAATTAAATAATGAAATAATATTCACTGAGAATGATGCAAGACTCTTCTTTGCTTTTAAGCACGGTTGTCTTTATTATTGAAAATGATTGCATGTAATAGTACAGTTACTTCAAATTATCTTGATTTTCCAAAGTATAATAATTTCTTGAAATGAAGGAAAATTGTCATATATTAATTTCAATTTCGGAGAATTAATAGTGAAAAGTGAAACATGATTTGTATTTATTAAGTATTTATTAAGATGTAAATTCTCTGATTTTCTATACGTTGTTGCGAAAGACGATGGTGAATAACATTTATTAGCGAACGAGATGTTTAAATTTAATACGAATACGGAGAAAATATGTGTAATTTGGACAACTCTTCTTGAATGTACAATACGATGAAATTACTGTGAAAGCTGCAGATTGAGAGAATATTGATTACCCTGGATGGAAAAAGAGAGAAAAGATTGGCTACTTATTAGGGAATAAGAATCACAAACGAGACTTGACGAGGTTTAACAACGCATAAGTGGAGGATACGATGATTGATACACGGATCTCGGAAATCCTTCTGTGAGCAATTTCATCCTTGTTTTCCACTTCTATCCCATATTGTCAGCTCGTCAAGTATTGAAGTACGAAATTCGAAATACAGAATAGTCTAAACGAGTACAAACCGAAGAAAATTGCTACGATAATTATTTAAATTTATTGTCAAAAGTTGATATCTATTGATACAATTTCTTGGATAAAGGCCACATTCTTTATGCATAATTGAAGTTCCTTGTGGATTTAAATTACTTCCTACCACTTTCTAAAATCATCGTTTTCCATCATCAATGGAATCTTCTGACGAAACAATTATAATTCAAAGATGTAAAGTTACTCGAGATACGATATTTATGATTATCAGTGTTTTAAAATCTCTATAAATATAAAAACATTCGAATGTTTCACAGTGATCAACGGTGATTTAAGTAAAAATTTAATGTGTTCGGTTTAAAGGATTTAATGGCCCGGCACGCAGATACGTCTCCATTGTTACAAGGACTTCGCGGTAAGACAAAGTTTGTCCAAAGTTTAAGGAGTATCGGTGCAGTCGGGCTGAAGCATCGAGATCTCTCGGTACAGAACAATGGTACACCCCGGATTCTCTTCTTAGATAGCATCTGTATCGCGGATGCAGGGTACAGAAGAGAACGAGTAGGAAGGTCCGGGGAATCCATTCCCAACCCCATGGAACTCCGCAACCCAGACCGTCTCGAAGCGCCTACCATCTTAACAGCCATATTGAATTATGGTTATTACGATGTCCTGTCCTTACGATATTTCGTACCCTTTGAAGTCGCGGGAAATTGGACCCACGAGAATTACGCGTCTTTTTTGCTCGCGGTCAGCAGGGACCGTTTAACTCAGACACTACGAAGTTCCTCTGTGAAAAGACACGTTACGTTGTTTTATGGTACAAAAATACTAATTGTAAAAATTTTACTAGCTTCAGGTAGCTCTGTTGTAATTTAGATCAGTGTTTAAAAAATTACAATCAATCGTTAAAAGCATAAGAGCGAATTTTGTATGCCATTATTTTGTCTTAGTTATTAATCCTAGAGAGCTACAAGTCCTCGCATAAAGAATAGGGGGGATTCATCGATCTTGCTCACGTTTTGTGTAGTTTTGTTTGGAAAACTATCTTTAGACTGTATTTTAAGAGTAAATGGTGTATCTATGGAATTGAAAATTGATTTTAAATTGAGATGGTAATATGAGGTGTAATGAAGAAATAGTTTTTCAAATTTTTACGAGATAAACGTTTCCTTCGATTTGTGCTAATTCTAAGTAGTTCTAACAGAAGATCTACGAAGAAGATGCCCTTTTAATTCAAGAATCTCCATTAATCAATGAGCTTCTTTAAAAATGAAGCTTAAAAGTAGAAGATGGAGGTGTACAACAAAATTTCTTAGTATTCCCGAGTGGTAAAAGTCTCGCGAAAAGTATCTATCGCTTCTGGGAAGGTTTCGAAATCAATCTGCCACAGTTTGAAACTTCGTTTCATCTCTCGCCGCGCGTAACAAGTAGTCGTAGGCAGCCCACGAAAAGGGAGGCTGTGCACCACCTCCGACTGCGATTCCAATTATGAAAATCTCGAAGCAGCCAGGGGATCTAGTCCGTCGATCAGAAACTGGCAAGGAATCTCGTGGGTACGATCACTCAACTGAGGATATCTTGATGCAGACGCTCACGATATCGACGGTGCATCCCTTAGGCCCGCCCCGGAACTCTCCTTATCCTCCTTCCTGCGTACCTCCGAATAACCTTAGTTACTTTGCTCGACTGTTAGGTTGCTGAAGCCAGCGCACGGCCGAAGTACGAAACTCTCGGCTCCTGGGAGAGTCCTAGGTAATCACCGAACTTCGTCGCTCCCTCAGGAACGGGCCGTGGCGTATCACCCCCTCCCCTTTCACTCCCCCTTGGTAGTAGGAGCCGATATAACTTTGTTCCTGAGGGTGCAGTACCGTTCCACGAGCCAAGGCTGCCTCATAGCTATCGTACGCTGTTCGCTTTTCTCAGCGCGAACGGTTTGCGATGTTGCGATGAGCATCGCTGTGGTTTCCGCAGGTTCTGATTAAACGTTTCCCTCGTTTCTTTTATCGAGACACCCGTTACATCGTTACTAAATTCGACGATCTTACGATCGAAACAGTTTTCTCGGTTTTTAGTATTTTATTTTGGTTCTTCCTTTTTTAATGATCCATTTTATGACCATTGGAGTTGTGGTTTCCGCAGGTTCTGATTAAACGTTTGCGTTGTTTCTTTTATCGAGACACCCGTTACATCGTTACTAAATTCGACGATCTTACGATCGAAACAGTTTTCTTGGTTTTTACTAGTTCACTTCGGTCCTTTCATTTTTAATGGTCCGTTTTATAACCACAATAAAACAAAAAATTAATGATGTTAAAAGAAAGGGGTTTGAAAGTTCAGAATCTATTAGTAATCAATATAGATCATAAAATCAGTTTTTTCGATGCAAATCTATTTATTAGAATGAAATTTTTGTTTATTATTCGAATTATAGACGAACGCCACACAAGATTAAAAAGACTAGTCCTTGTTTTGTGAAGATAATTTAAAACGAAAGAACAGTAAAATTAGACAGTAGTCATTACAGATTGCTTTCTAACATTATTGAATAAACAGATACTCTTGTCTGATGCTTAGGTTCGTTTTAACATCTAAGCATACTCTTTTGTATATTAATCTGTTTTAAATGTTAGATAAAAATCGTTTCGTTGTTACTTTCGATAAGTAATTTCTATCTTTCAGTACGAGTAAAATATTAATTGTTAGGGGATACAAATTTCGAGACACGACTAACTTATCCAGAACTCTGTTTTGTTACTGAAATTCCTCTTGGTATTGTTAAGCATTTACGAGATTTAGCGATTTAGCGAAATCTCTTCGACGCGTTGCTTACGCACGTTTAGTGCTTAATGCGTAGTGCGGAAATCCACGTGGTCCAGAAAATTACAAGCAAGCTGCCCTTTATTTAGCTTAATTGGGTTCTTAGAAAATCTTGTGTTCGATAGTGCGCGTTCGAGTCTATTATTCTACTTCATCAGCGAACCTAGATTATGTATAAAGGATTTGGTAACAATTTACTAAGTAGACTTTTCTCTGATAGACAACTGAATTGACAGGCAGATCTGTATTCACATTTATCAGTGTATTTTCAATTGCAATACAAGTAAATTTCAAACAAATCTTCCTTTGTATTTTTTTATCATTTTATCGAGATCATCTTTCGAGAAAATTATGTTTGTAATAATAGAATCCATTAAATTGTTATTCTCATTTTTATGTGACTGTTTATTACATTTCTTGTTTATTTGGTTATTTGTATATTTAGTTATATAATGTTTTGACATAACATAATATTGTAGACCAGTTCAGTTGAATCTACATCATATATTGAAAATAGTGGTTAAACGATGTTTCATAAATAATACCACAACATTAATTTAATAATATTAATAATGTTGAATTTTCCAAAACACTACTAAACGCGATGAATTTCGTTTTTTATTAATCTTTTTTCAACCATTAAATGTTTTATTTATTGATATAGTTATTTTGAATAATTCATCGCGCAAATTTTGTACAAAAAAATTATATGCAATTATTCTTCTGAAACAGTTTTTGAAATGCAAACATGGATTCTTGTTACATGTTTCATAAAAATATATTGTTGTTCGCCATTCTGCACTGATTTTTCAATATGAACAGACTAAACTGTCATGTCTGCCACAATCCAGAGTTATTACATGTAGTTTATCATTCAGTCTTCATAGTGAATGAACAGTCTTCTTTGTATTTATTTAAAAACTATTCACAAGTCATTATATAAGCTTACAAATAATTTTTTTTACAAATTTTATTCTTTGCATGAATTTTACAAGGATACCATATACACATATATGTAAATTGACAAAGATGTCATATGTAATTTTTTTATAAGAGTCGTATGTTTGCTTTTGCTAATTTTTTCAACGTCAAGACAGAGATGACTCAAGTTTCAGAAAAAGTATACTTGTCACACCAGAGATGATTTTAGAGTACAATTTTATAGTGAAACTGTGGTATTTTGCTTGCTTTATCAACTAATAAGTATCATGTTACGGGGTGACTCCAGAGTTTTAGAGAAAAGTTTACTTGTAGTATCAGAGGTGACTCGTGTACAAAGGTCCATTTTACCATTTTCGAACAAGGTTTTTCGCAAGCAGGAGTATTGAAGTTCCCGTCAGTAGCGACTGGGCTGCATGACGAGTAACCGACAGAAAATCAGTGGTTAGATCGACGGGAGGCGCTATCGTTGGTGCACGACTCCACGAGAATTCGACTCTTATCGCGATTATTCGAAGCAAAGCGGGTCGATGGACAATAAGGACGTTGGTCGGATCCACCTATTTCAACAATGGTGGCTTATTATCTCGAACAAAAGCAGAGTTCTACCAGCCTTAAGGGGGTGGTGCCTGGCTACCCTAGGAAAGATGCCGACGCCATAAGCCTACTAATGGATTCCTTCAGCAGCAGCTGTCGCCTTAAGATTGACCGACTTCAACTAAATTAATCTTGACGTCTATGCCACACCACTTTCCACAAATCAGGGGATCGTAGAAAACTTACGCGGGTCAACAAGCTGACTTATCTTGCAATTGCTCGCAAAGGAGGCTCGAAAGCCTCGAGATCCCCGAACACCAGCCAATTTGCTCAAACTTGCTTGGCGGTTATTAAAATAACGTTTTGAAAACGAACCACTTTTGATATTAATACATAACAAGAAACTATCGTACATACAACAATACTAGTCGAGTATTTTTTTTCTTGGCTAAGATTCATACTGAAAGGATAAGATCAATTTTTATAGATAAAGATGAAAAATATGGTAGACGAAAGGTTTTAATTTCAAAATTATGTGGTATATTTTAGTTAATTTGCCTTTTAAAACACTCATTTATTTTGACGTTAATGTGCATGTACGAACTATAGACTCAAACACAAGATACAGATATTTTATCTGTTGTATTATACGTATAGATAATAATTGCTTTCGTAGTTTACTCGTATTTGCTGCAAAAAAGTGTCCTGTGATTTGTTAATTTCATAAAATTATATATTTTTACAACGTGATGTTAATTTCGTCTATTTGCTATAAAATGGCGGAAAAATCATCAAAGTATACTATTTTGTGGAATTAATATATCAGAGGTCACAATTTTACAACTAATATGAGTTAACTGAAGCAATTATTTTCTATAAAATGCAAAAAATTACGATCCCTGAATATGAGTTTATATGTCAAAGATGGTAGGAAACAATTCAGTTTTGAAAAAATTGCTTACTTAGTAGAAATGGCTGTTTTAAAGAAACAGTTTTAACTTTTCGTTTGAAAGGAATAGGTTCTGAGATATTGGATCGAATATATTCTTCACCCTCGACTTGAGGGCTGTTTTTGCATCTTTGATATGAACACTGAGCCATGAAAAATATGTGTGGAATATTTTGGACTATTCCATACATCTGTTAAGTTTTATAAAAATGAACGACACTATGGTACATTCCCTCGTAAAATCACAAAAATCCTAAGATGGTTTCTGAAGAGTTTGAAGATTGAGATCATTCGAAAGCTTTACGATCTTGGATTTCACCTGGTTCGAATTCGTCGAAATCGTGATATAATTTGAAAAATTTATCGTGGGAATATCAATTAAAAACGTAGAATAAAATTTGAATTTCATCCAATAAATTTTGCAAAACTGAAGAAAGTTTTTCAGGAATATACTGTTAAAGTAATCAAACTGAAAATGTATTCTTCTGAAATATTACAATGCGTTTATTGTATTGAGTATCTGCAAATACTTAACATTTGTGTTTTTTTATAAGTTTTAACATAGAAAAAAATAAGTTTGACATGGAAGAAAGATAAATTGCTAAAGATAAATCATTAAATAAAGAAATCATTAAAAGAAGTATAAAGTATTCGTTTTTAAAATGGATATAACGCGTCAGTGTTCCTTGCTTACTGAAATTACATTTCCAATTAACGTATGAGAATTAAAATCGTTTTACTGTTATTTAAAAAAAGTAGAAAGTGCATTTGTTGATTACGCGACAGCGATGGAGGACCCTGTCCAGCAGTTGTCTGAGAGATGGCGTACGCTGCCATTTTGCGACCAAACGGTGCACGTGGTGGAGTAAAATATTGATCAAACAACCCCCTGATTTACTAGAGCCACCTACGCGAAGGCATAGCAAGTTCCTACGATTGTTATTCCCGAGTGGTAGAGTTAATTATGAACTAGTCGGTAATCTACTCCTTGCCCCTTATATAAAACCTAATTATAGTTAATAATTCTGAACAAAATAAGTTAACGTAAATATGAGTAGCGACGGAGGTACAAACACTGGAAGACGTTGACAATTTATCGTAAAAATCATATAAGAAATTGGAACATGTTCTAGTTCAAACAATTACACTCTTTTGACTCCCAATTTCATCCATATTTTCAGAACAATGCATAACAAAGACAAATTTTCGATTCGTTCATAAATTCACAATTCATGCATAAATTAGTCTTTCGATTCGAAGTCATTAGATTTTTACTTGCGGTGCATTTGAAATTTATTATGCAAAAAACTCAACGAGAAAGAATACCAAAATGGACTCAAGACTATTCGAGGATCACCTGATAATTCCTAACGTGTGCAAAATTCGATGTTTAAGCACGCGATGGACATCTTTTTTTAGTAAAAAGTTACAGTAGGACACTTTTTATTTATTTTAACGTATAATTTCAGTCCCTCGAGCATTCATGCGTAAAATTTTGAAGGTCTACTAAGTTTAAATTTATACGACTATAATTTAAACAATCATTCGATTACTGACCCATCGCGATTGTAATCTACGATTAATAAACACAACGTTTCACGGAACAGAGACAATTCGCCTACCTTCGTTCATAATTTTGATCACCGATCCTTTTCACTGGCACAATGTAAACTGTTCGCGTCTGGCGCAAAGACGCGTAACTTGAAGGAGATAGGGCTTTTGGAAACCAGTCCTCTTCCTCTGTCGAGGGTTGACCGGAAACCGGTACCGGACGAACTGGTCGCGACAGACGCAGAATTCCTCCAGCATCCTGGTGGACCAGTCGTGAACGATGACCGGTCGATGGAGAACAAAAAACGGAAAATTCCGTTGTGACTGAACTGGACATCGCGCGAGATGACCAACCGGTCCGGCAGATGTTGGTCCAGCTGCAGATCGAATCCAGACGGAAGGAAGAGCAGCATGGGGATGCAAAACGTTCCGAACTCTTTGTATCAGCCGGTTTGGTCGACCATTCTAATCGTTCTGTTGTGAATTTAGAGTAGAGATGGATAATATTTTTGGCTAGAAACGAATTTAGGATAACGAACAAAAAATTCTAAATGATCGAAACACATTTTTCAGAATAGAGACATTATAATATTTTATTTAATGCTCGAGGAACTGGAAAACATGCAAACTCGTCGATAAACATAAACATAATTTTGCAGATCAGTTCAGTTGTTTCGATACCATATATTGAAAATAGTGGTTAAACGATGTTTAATAAATAATATTACAATTCTCTCCGTACAAGAGAAAACATTAATTTAATAATAATATGACATTTTAATTATTCTTTTCTTCGTGATTCGATGTATTTTGCTACGTCCACATTAGAAAAATAGGGAATTTTCCAAAACACTACTAAAAGCGATGGACTTTCTTCAATCATTAAATGCTTCATTTATTTGTATGGTTATTTTCAAAACAAAAATTTTAAATGATTGAAATATTTTTTCAATCAAAATGGAGACATCGCTAAGAAGCAAAACTGAATGTACACGTGGAATTATAATATAAATAATATTTTATTCAATGTTCGAGCGTAGAACATAATAATAGAGAGAGAATTAGAGTTTGCCACCTTGGAATTAGTATATATTATTTATTACTACTATTGGATTAGATCCTCTTGAATTTTCTTAAGTCTTCTAATAGTTTAAAATAGTCGTGGACATAAATTGTGCTATGTCATAAAAGGAACTATATAATTTGACTTTGCAAATAAATTGAATATTCATACCAAATTCAATGTGTTGGAAAAAACTCATTTTATATTCATTTTTAATGTATGAAAATATTAAATATCTTAGAAACGGTTTCTTTCTTAAGTTCAAGTAACCTAAGTTTGTACCTTACTCTTAAAATACCCTGCATTTGTCTAGAAATGGTACTTACCGTATAGTAAACACTTGTAAAATACTAATTTTAAAAAAACCGTAGAGTTTTAGAACTTTTATTTAACTCTTAAATGTCGAGACAGGTGTTTCAATTCGCGTAGAACGTACAATGAAACGTCTGAAATACATTTAAAGTGCGGATAATTTTCTGCATCATGGATATAAAGGGGATCGTGGTTTTAATTTAAATGAAACGATCGGTACATAAATAATTTATTGAATACGTGATCGGAAGTGAACATTAATTTTTGATCAAACAGTTTCTGTACAATGACACCGATTAAACGTACGCACGGTACAAAATTCTACATTTATTCGCAGCTATGAAATATTTTACCATTCATTGAGGAAAACGACACGCTCGTTAATGCTATTGAGTTTGTTTGAATGAGCGAAACTCGTACTTCATGAAATTATTAAAACCATCTCCGTCAATTAAAGCGTTAATTTCCCTTTCGTTGATACAACCACTTTTAATTATTTCCACTCTCGTTCGATTTATTCGATACGTGCCAAATTGTTGAAAATAACAGCTAACACGAATAATTTACGATACGTTCTTGTTCGGTTCGGTTTTCCAATAGCTTCGCAACAACGTTAATGATATTTTGTTGTATTAACTTGTGCATAATTCTGATATAGAACGGTAAATTTAATATTTAACGCCTCTTTCGTAAACGCTCGTTCTTTATAAACACGTTGGCCGTGAAAATGTTTGCCACCGAGTGTTCGCGAATTACAAAGTTTGAATATTACTGCAACTTTCAATGTGTTTTGGGGTTTTGTAAATGCCTAGAAGAATTCTAAATAATTTGTCGTTTATAAACGAAGTATTATTGAATGCCATTCATTGGTATTTGCGCCTAATTAATACAATCAAGATGATGTTTTGGAGAAACATGCCATACAATTGTTCCAAATGATTTCATAACTGACTTTTGGAAATCGTACATTTTGTAATAAACTTAAGATTTAAGTATTGGATTGAATTATGATTTAGAGAAGTTATCAGGGACCTACGGTTTATATTCCAGAATTGAAAATTGGAGAATAAATTGTATACGCTAAGACTCCGATTTACGCTCTTTCGTTATTATAATATGAAACGTAACTCTTCGAATTTCCAGACTTTAAGAGATATTAAAATATGTAATGATAGTAATGATGATGATAATGACGGTGACGATGATAGTAATAATAATAATGTAGCAGTATTGTTGAAAAGAAATTCAATATTATTTTTGTTTGTGTTTTCAGAAAATGATTTAGGGATATAAAAAAAAATCCAGAGCGTTAATCGAGCTTCTTACCGTATTCTTTTTCATTTTAACCCTCTATTGCATTAATTTATTGCATCCATGAACGTTGACTTATTTTAATTAGTGTCGTGTAAATAAATAAAAATTCAAACTGATATCGACCAATGACATCTTGCAGCCTTGTGACAATGGTTTCGTGTTATACTGTTTAGAAATTTAATTATGAATATTTCTTCATAATTTCAGTGGTGGATTTCATGTTCTAATATTTCAAAAAAGTAAAATTAATGTCAGTATCCTTGAGAAGATTAATATTCAAACTGAACAACAAATGGCCAATTATACAAAGCTAGTAAATCTTTTAAAATTTTCTTAGCAGCTCTATACATAGTTTTTTGTTTTCCTTTTTAAGGACGAATTATTTTGTTCAAATTAAAGAAAAGTTTTAACTCATATTGATTCATTGTATGCAAGTAATATCTTTCAAATTTGTGATGATATTTCTGTGTTACATGAAATTAAATTACATATACATGTATTCATAATTTTGGCAGACTTCTATGTTACAAAATTTTAAATATCAATATTCAAATTGAAAAATGGACAGCTGAATCTATAGAGCCACTAAATGTCCTCATAATAAAATTTTTTTTTCAGTCAACTTTACATGTAAAGTTTTTGTTATATTTTCGATTCGTCGCATTGTACAATAGAACGCTGCACGTTTCAGGGATGAACCAACGTGTTTGAACTGAAAAAGAATTTTAATTGATATTGATCCATCGCATTTATTAATCTTGAAAATTTAATTACGACTTCATGCATTCACAACTTCAGCAGCGATTTTCACATTAAACAATTTATATGCTTTCATTAAAAGAATTTCTCTTCATATGTACTTTAAATGTGTTAATAAACGAGAAAATATGTTTCTCTTTTAAAATTTCTGCAGCCAACTTTACAGGTAACTTTTTTAGTAGATTTTCAATCAGTTATGCAATAAAGGGTTGACTTCTATAAAAACGAACTATTTTGTTTGGCCCCAAAAAAAAATTCTAACCCATACCTGTTTCAGTTTTCTATTTTCTTTCAATGTTTTCGTGTTCACATTTGGAAATTTCATTACGAATATCACAATTTTAGCGATGACTTTCAAAAAAATTGGAAACTAAATCTACGTATCCAGGAACGGGGTAACTTTTGGTATTGGAGAGCCCGAAGTTTGTTCACGAATTCTTCAAAAGTCACACAAGTCAATTTCGTCGAAGTTACAAACAGATACTCATAAAAATGAAAGCGAATGTTTTTTAAAGAATTTAGTCTCTTTGAAGACGGAATTTAGAGGCTGTTTTTGGCCAGACTTTTCTAAATAATTACTGATTTATAAGCAATTTTAAAATAAATCGAGGAAGTACATTGTATACTTTCGTAATTATACTTGTATATATAAATCACAATCTATAAGTATAAATTGTATATCACAAAAATTATTACCTCCAGGTCTGAAAGGGTTAACGAACGATTTTTTAAAAATTTATATTGTCTTTTTGCACGTCGATCGAACAAGAAAAAGGGCATCTCGCGAACTATAGAACACTGACTATGGTTCTGCGTAGGAGTACCTCGACTTATGCCTATACCTCCTCGAGTTGACCACAGAACAATGGATAGATCTACAAGAGCGATTATCTGTTCAACGTGGTGCTTTAAAAACAGCAATTTAAAAATTTTAATTCATCAAAATAGACACCAAATCAAAATTTATAATCGATAAACGAAGCCAGAGGCAATTGTTCAGTTTATCGACTTTTTTCAATTTCATTCTCGATGCTTCATTTTATTGTTAAAACAAGAAATCAATCAGGGGAGTTTGAAAAAGTACAATGTTTGAAGACTTTGAATTAATTCTGATCAGTAATCATTTGGAATATGTTACACATTACAGACCTGCGTTAGGTTTCATTTAACACATTGACTGATAAATCAAACCCTTCGAATTGCCCACAAAAATGATACTTTGTTTTTAGAGAATTGGAAATTAGCGTATCAATAATTTGCCATAGAACTTATTTGTACAGCCTCGTTAAAATTCAAGAATCCTATCCAGATTTACTTTCTTTAACATCTAACCTTGAGAATTAAATTTTTTCACTCCTCAGTGAAAAATCGTGTCACCTATATGTGGATTAAACACGTTCTGTCAAAAAGAGAAACAACGATAACTATTTTTAATAAAATGATAAGCACACTTTAATGAGTTTTTCCGATTTCGTACTTCACTTACAAAGCCAAGAGTCAAAATTTGGACAAAATTAACGAAAAAGGTGCTCGGGAACGTCTCGAAACACCGCAGTTTCCCCGTTCCTGGGTTAATCCAGAAAAGAGTTATTCCAACCGCTTTCGCGAGAGTTATTCTTTCCAATTAATTTTTAATTATCAGTCAGGACTCCACGAAAGAACACCGTTGGCCGAACAAAGCGGTTCGCTGGTCTTTTGTGCGAGCACGACGGAATAGTTCGCGCATGAATAAGAAATGGCCGCGTTCGCGGTGTCGTTTAAACTGCTCGGGAGTTGTTTAAACCGTAGGTTCGCTGATTAGCGCGAAAGGTCGGGCGGCAAAGGGCCGCTTAGTAAACAATTAGTCGGCCAGGTAGCGATGTAGGGGCGGCAGAACGCTAATAGGGCCGCGATAAAGAATGAAACTTGCCGCGGGTATAATCCGGCTGGAATGAGCTCGGTAAATAAATAATTAAATAATTAGCGGGTCGCACGGTCGCGGGATTGTCGGCGGGGGCCGTGCGTTTTCTCGGTGGCTGTCGCTTAAGAGCCGCTGGCGCGAAAGAAAAGGGGTGAAAAACGAACTGGCAAGAGGGGCTGCTCGCGAAACTGTTGACCGTGCGCCATTCCTCCTCCGGAACGTGAACGCAGACTCTGCTTTCCCGACGTCTTCTCGTCGCGTGAATTTCTCGCGGAGGGTTAAAAACAGCGTGGTCCTCGTTCACCGTGACTCTCAACGCTTGGCTCTCGTCGTCCTCTCTCGATTTCCCATCAAATTTCAAATTTCCAACAATTTGCTATTTTGTTTCGTTCCAAAGGCTGGGTGTGCACATCCGTTGGAATTTGGCGTTTTCATTCTAAGAATGTATTTTCGGTATATTGCGGTTGGATTCGTATCGAATTTTGAACGCTTTCGCGTATATTGAGGTGTTTTATTTCTCTTTTCTATTGTCAGTGAGAAACGATTGTCGAGAGCTTTTGTTAGGTCCAAGAATCTTGTTGAGAATGTCTAGTTATTTCATGTTTCCAATCCAAACGTCTTTCAATATTTAGTGCTTTATTTTAGTCTTTTCGTGCCCTGTCTTTCGCGCCAATTTAATGTTAAATCGAAACTTGAGCGAGTCGAAATTTAATTTTGCGGAAAAAATCTGGAGAATGCGGCTACCGAATTTATCTGTTAGGATTACGTGAATCTGTTTTTCTCTTATTCTATGTTTCCGAATGTCTTTCAATGTTTATTGTTTCATACTTTTCGTGCCCCCCAGCTCGAAGAATTTCATATTAAATCGAAATTTGATTGAAATTTGCGAAAAAATAATGGAGAATGCAACGTCTATTATATGTGTCTGTTAGGATTACATCTGTTTTTCTTTTATTCAAAACAAACGTCTTTCAATAAATTCAATAAATTTCAATTCATTGTTTCGTATTCCGTCTTTTCATGCCCCGTCTTCCGCGCCTAGATCGAAATTTAATAGAAATTTCTGAAGAAAATGTGGAGAATGCAACGTCTATTACATTTATCTCTTAGGATTAAATCTGTTTTTCTCTTATTCAAAACAAACGTCTTTCAATATTTATCATTTTGTATTCTATCTTTTTGTGCCCCATTTTCCACATCAGAAGATTTCGATACTGGATCGAAATTTAATTGAAATTTGCGAAGAAAATGAGGAGAATGCAACGTCTATTACATTTATCTCTTAGGAGATCTGTTCATCTCTTATTCAAAACAAACATCTTTCAATATTTATTGTTCCATATTTTCGTGCCCCATCTTCCATGTCAGAAGAATTCGAAACTAGATCAAAATTTAATAGAAATTTCTGAAGAAAATGTGGAGAAAGCAACGTCGATTACATTTATCTCTTAGGATTAAATCTGTTCATTTCTTACTCAAAACAAACGTCTTTCAATATTTATTGTTCCGTATTTTCGTGCCCCATCTTCCATGCCAGTAGAATTCGATACTAAATCGAAGTTTGATTGAAATTTGCGTAGACTGAACGTTAGAAAAGAATTTTGAGAACCTTCTTTGGTTAGTCGACGAAGTGGCGGAGCGTCGGGGCGGCACGGGAAGAGCATTATAAACTCTTCTTGGCCGTGTTTCTGCCGTTTCTACTTTACCGCTTTCCGCCCCGCCGCGCGCGAAACTAAAATGAAAAAGAAGCGGGGGCTGTGTGGGTGATATACACGTGCCAGCGGCGTTTTATCGCGCGGTTTATGTTGCACACTTGCCACCCCCAAAAGCCGGAATTCGCCTGCAGTGGCAGGAGTAAGAATGCTAATTGGAAAGCCGGGGCCATTTCTTTCTTTCGCCTTGGAAAGGGAGAAGATATTTTAGCCGCCTCTTTTTACCAAAGAAATTTACACGCCGGGCACCTTTCGACGCCCCCGTTTGAACTTCGACTTTCCAAACTCAGGTACTCGGACTGACGTAATTTTCGTCGTTGTTTATCGAATCTAAACTATGCCTTGCGGATCGAACTGTTCTTTTTTTCTTATTTCTGTCACCGAGTTTGACTCGTGAATTAAAATCTTTTTTGCAATCGCCGTACGGGCGAACGAATTTAAATAAAATTAAGCGACACACGCGTGAAAATTTAATTGCTTTTCATCAGCGATACGAACCCGAAGTAATTTTTCGACGAATTTCCAGCACGAGCGTGTCTTTTCCTCGAATACTAATTATACTTTAATTATTTTTTTCGTAATGGTCGTTGCGAGCAGTTTTAATAATACGACGTTTCTCGATAGGATTCTTTTTGCGTGACAAATGATATAAATAATTCTAAAGCGTTATACGTAGACGAGAAAGAGGAAAGTTGAGAGCAAAATATGATTAATAAATGTAAATCTAAAGTGAACTTTAAACGTTGCATTGTTAAAACTGCACGCGATAGATATTACATGGTATACAGAAAGCTAACATTTCAACCTTAATTCTCGTTTAAACCTCGCGCAGTAAGTCCTCGAGTTACGCGGTTGTGTCCTCTTTTAAATCCTTTTACATATTTTATACGTCTATGTATTTACATATCGCATAAAATGTTCTTTTCTTTGATTTTCTGTGCAGAGGAGCGTTTCGATCGCTTTTCGACATTAATATTGCGTACCAAATCGACACGGAAAATTTCAGAACTAATTAATCGAGTAAACGGAGGACTTTATATTTATATGAAACTATATTTTTGCTTTTCTTTGTTCCACGCTGCGAATAGATTTCCACGTACTCATCAAGCGTTCGATAAAAGCAACAAAAGACATATCCGACTTAAATCTTCGACGAAGTTTCGCAGAGGAGGGTTCGATATTCGAATTCTCAAACAGTGTTTAAGTTTGCCAGGCTCGCGGTTCTGCCAAGAATGAAATTTTGCCGTGGATTGTACTAGGACCAGTTTTTCAAACGGGAAAAGTTCTGACCGTCGGAAGAGTTTGAACTTTGGACAACCCTGGGCACAGGGGACGGGAGAGGGGTGGAGTATGCGATGCACATGGGAGCTTCAAGGGTTTATTATAGGTGGTGCCGGAAGTTAAGGTTGCAGCGTAAGGGCGTGGCAATGTTTTAAGTAACGCATCCACGATTTATGCGATGGCGTTCCGTCCAAATGAAATTATTCTCTTCCCTTTAAATATCGCCATTTACCGAGTGTTTACTTGTCGAGTCTCTTTTCCAAACCAGAATCATCGCGATTCCTCCGATCCTGACGTCCCGGACCATCTTGATTCGTGAATTTTAATACCGTTTAATTTCTGGCAGGAACGAATGCGTCGAGTATTGCAAAATATTTGGTGACTTTTCTAATCGTTACGTTGGAAAGTAAATTTCTTCCTTGATACGTTTTCTCGTAATTTCTAAAAGCTCTTTGTAGTTTTTAGCGATTTTTAGTATCAGCCACATTTTCAAAGGCGATGCATTTTTTTCCCTCGTTTACTCTTCGACGACACCCGACGTTTCTTTCCTCGAGTTTCCCAGAGATCAATTTTCGAACGGTGGAGTTTCGGGGGTGTGGAGATGTTCGCGATAATTTTCGGGAAGGTCGTGCCGCAGAAAACGCTTGAAGTGGCTTCCACTTTTGCGCGGGGTTTATGCTTTCCGGTTCCTCCGTTGCTATTATCCGGCCTCCTCTGTTCTCCAGCCGCGTTGTGCCTGAAACAATAAAACACGTTCATGAATGAAACCCTTCTCTGCACCCCTCCCTCGTCCCTCCTGACACCCGCCTACAATTCCACACCCTTTACGGCCTTCAGGAGTGGACTACCACCCTCTTTTAACGCGCTTTATCATGCTCCTTCCATTCATTCGTAGCTTCAGGTAATAAACTTGGGGGCAGCGAGGGGAAGAATGGCGGAAGATCTTCCTGGGTGACTTCGCTACGCGTACGCGCACGCACCCTGTGGTAGTTTATTTTTAAAAACAAGGGACGGGACGGTTATAATCACCCTGAGTCGCCGGTTTTGAAGGTCACTCGCGATTTTCAGGGACACGCGGCCTGGACGACGCTCGACGAAGAAAGGGGCAATTTATACCTGCGTTTTGTAAACCAGGGGATGCGATACTCCAAACGCTACGATTGGGAAAATAAACCAGAAATAAAATCGGTATTTATTTTCAAACATTAATAATATTTTATAGAAAAGAAGGAATCGTGAATGAAATTTTAGAAGATACGAACAACGCGATTAGTTTACGTTGCAGCGTCTATTTTTAAATTTCCCGTGTAATTTATGGCACACTTTTTCGCGAATATTGTGGCCATTGTTGAAAGTAATCGTCGAATAGAATGTAAATTAACCCCAACGTTTTTACATTCGTTAGATATTCGTAAAACAAATATGTACTTTTTTCGTAAGCATTGAATGTACGAACAAACTTGAACAAAATGAAATAGTATACGTTTGAAAAATTTCTTAATTAATGGTTTGCGTTGCATTTGATCTAATGATTCCAATAATATCGCGGAAGGTGTTATCATCATTTAAAAAGAATTCATTTAAAAGAACTCTTCTTTCATTTTAATTTTTGTTGATTTCTCCTGCTTTGTCTTTCTTTTTCTGCCAGAATCGTGGAACTCTTTGAAACTTCCTTTATGGGGACCTTTTATCTGATCGAACTTTTGTAAATTTGTTTGGACGAGTTTGTACCGTGTTTAATTTTCAGAACATGCTTACAATTATTGATGTTGGACCCAGATACATCGATAGAGAAATTATACTGAAAATGATCATAGTTTGATTAATATTTATTTTTACTTTTTTCTGGAAAGATTAACCTGATCTCGTTTAACGCTCTAAATTCTTAGAATCTCGAGCGTTGATCGAGCTCCCGCTGCACTTTTCTCGTCTTAATCCGACGCGCATGTTTTACCCTATTTTTCTTGCAAGCGTTCTACCGCATCTTCGTGTTTGACTTGCCGCTTCAACTAATAAACTCCTAGGCGCGACGCAAAAGAGAGCGTGAAAGATTCTCTTGCCTTACTTTTTGTGCGCATGATCGGAGAGCTTACGTAATTGTTTATTTATAACGCGGCTTGGCTAAACACGATAAATAGAATCCTCGATCCGGAGATCACCTTTGTCTTTCGCCCGTTTCGTGCAACGTGGTCAAATTTAATCAGTGATGGATTCAGTTCAAAGGAAGGGCTAAAAAAATATGGCGATGAAAATTCGAAATTTCTCGGATTCAAAAATCCCATTCCTAGGAATTCAATAATATCTCGTATAAACGTGGTCAAATTTAGTTATCGTTAGTGGTAGATCTAATTCTGAGGTGGTTAAAGAAAAATGGTGGCAAAAATTTGAGATTTCGAGGATTCAAAAATTCCACCCCTAAGAATTAAATAATATCTTGCATAAACGTGGTTAAATTTAGTTTAATGTTAGTGGCAGATCTAATTTAAAGAAGAAGGATAAAGAAAAATGACAACAAAAATTCGAGATTTCGAGGACTCGAAAATCCCCTTCCTGGGAATTAAATAATATCTCGTACAATATGGCCAAACTTAGTCATCGTCAGTGTCATATCAAATTGAAAGAAGGTTAAAGAAAAATGGCGATTAAAATTCGAGATTACGAGGATTAAAAAATCCCACCCCTATGAATTACAAACAGAAACCGAAATATTAAAGTTTCGATAATAATTAAATGTTTGTCATCGCCCAAAGAAGTCGTTCGAAGCGATTAAAATTCAGATTTCTTTGGTCAAGGTCGACGGGTTCCAAGCCCGTGCAGCCCCTTTGTATTCGCCACCGGTAATGGTGCCTCTTTGTTCGTTCCCCCGATCGTCGAAAAGTCGAAATGAAAATAAAAATCGACGCCTCTGCTCGTTTTAAATACTTCCGTCAGCGATGTTTTCGCAATCTCCCCGAGAAAACGAGCTCCCGCGCCTCCTGGTCGACGAGTCGCTTTCGAGATGGAAAACCAGCAATTACCGGACCCCTGTGCAAACACACGCGACCGAGAAAGAAAAAAGAAAAAAAAGGGGGAAAAAAGAGAAGAAAACGAGCGAAGAAGAAGTAGGAAGGAAAATAGGCGACTCTTCAACGCGACGCGTACCCGGCGTCCAAATTAAAACCGTATAAAGAGAGGGCGCTGTCTCTTCCCTCAGGAAATGTGTAGATGCATTTAATTGTTAAGTCACTCTCGAGACGAGGAACCGGGGGCAAGGGAAATAGATCGGAGAGAGACGGAGACGTGCATACAGAGAGATAGAAGAGACAGACTGAGAAGGCTCCTCATTCGTAGCACGGAGCTGGAGATCGCAGTGGGCATCCATTGGCCAGAACTATGGGGTGGGTTGGCAGCGCTATGGGCTACTATCGGCTCCTTGGGGATGTTTCCACCCCTATTTCTACCAACTACCCCCCTTACCGTGTACACCGAATACACTGGTATAGTTATACAGACTCGTACGTGCCGGGCTGTTGGGTATTGATCGTCGTTGGCTCGAGAATACCACGTTCTACCCATTTCTCCTTCACCTGCAGTAGCACGTCCTTACACATCCTTGCTCGTCCTTCTCTGGCCGGGGGTGCATCTCATCCCCCTCCCTCTCCCCCTCCTTCTCCACCTCATCCTCCTCCCCCGGGGTCCACGTCCGATTTCTATCTCACAGTTAGTCGCGGAGTTCAACCAGAACTCGATATCGAGATTTGTTAAGGGACGATGCTGGTAAATACTGATTATTGGATGGGACTCTTTGTTCGAACATGAATACAGATTATTGGTCGGAGCGTAAGTTTGTTTTAATGCACAGGGCCGAGCGCGAGACTCGAGCCACCGGCCGGGAAGAATGCGATTCTGGGTCAGGAAATAAGTCGATGAATCGAAATAAATTTTTTCACGAGAGGTTTCTTTGGAAAAATTGAATTTTTATGTTTGGCCACTGTCGATCGCATCTTTATCGCGGAGCTTAGAATTTAAGACGCTTCTATTGATTGCTCGTTGTTAGGAATGTTTGTGGAAGTTTGGATAAGCATCGAGAAAGAGATTATTATTTTTTTTTAGAATTCCAAAGAGTTGGTGTTATTGAACTATTAACAGTGTTTGATACAATTCATTTAAATTATTCAAGATTGAGGGATTCTGCATTAGATTTTTCAATATTTAAGAATATTTAATTCTTTACATTGTCTGCTCCTCAAATTTTTATCAAAACATTTAGTAGAACTTACAGATTCGATCACTTATTGCTTACTTCGAGTGTTAATTAACTTAGGGGCGTGTAAAAGACTAAGAAATTTTTTTTATGAATATTAAAGAACATTCTATCTACACTATTATAAATATCAATGAAGCTGAGATGGAAGCTCAGATGGAAACTAAATTTTTTCAGAAATAAAATCATTAACGTGAATGAGTATTCTAATTCACACTGAGCAAATTTTTAAATATACACTAATTTCCAGGAAAAAATCAAATAAGAAAATAGCCATTCCGTAAATGATTCTGCAGGTGTGCATATTTAAAAGAATAAAATTTACTTATGGAACGGCGTGATATTTATGTGATACTTCTTTTGAGGTGTAAAGTAGTTTGGCTGTACATAATTCGAGGCAACCCTTGGGCGCGCAATCACGCAAGAATGCAGGGGCGACGCCACAGTCATCTAATGCTTTCTTTATCTATTTAAATACGTTTTAAAGTTACTTAAAGAGTTGTCACAGATTTTTGACAAACACGTTTTCTCCAAAAGTTTGCCCAAACATAGTTTAAACAGCAACAATCTATTAAGCTTAACTCGTTCAGACTGTCATAATTGATTAGTCATAAATATAGAATGGTTCATTTTTCCCTCTTTCACTCTTATAGTTTAATATCAAAAGTGAAAGTTTTAAATTATTCGTAGAAAATATATTTCTTTTCCCGTTTTGCAAACTCGTCTCGTTCACGCAAAACAATAAACATTTTCACTGAAAATGGATAGTGATCGTTTGATGAACGACTCTGAACGCGATATCACTGAAGCAACAAGTAGACAAGAAATAAGATTTTACTGCTAGGACTGTTATATGGGATTATGCATATCGCGTTTCAAGATTTACTATGTGCAACGCATTTAGCGACTGAATATATTTTCTTAACTTTCTTCTCTCGAATGTATGAAATTTAAAATATATATGAATACACATTTTTTAAATCGTTTTTTATAATTTTATGAGATGAAAGGTTAAACAGGGATCACTTTACATATCATTAGATCTCATGTTCTTTTGTATTTATATTAAATTTTTCATTTTGAATGCTCGATGTGTTTAGTTGGAGTAACTAGATGTCAATTTTTGAGAATAATTAGGCTAATTCATGGTCATTTACTAGACCTTCCATGTAGAAAGTTTTTAGTCGATTGTTTTACTTTATTCTTTTCATCTTACTACACTATAATAGGATTATTCTTCGAATAACCTTATGGTAGATATTTAAGAATAAATAAATTTAAAAATTAAGTATTAAATAAATGTATGTTAAAAGTAAATTTATTTTTTGATTAAAGAACCAAAGAAAAACGATTCAAATAAATGAGATATCTCTTAATTTTCTTTAAAATAATACGTATTTATTTAAAACTTATTTGGAGGGCAAATTGCATCGGTGTCAAAAGTTAATTATTCTTGGAACTCGAAAATTAAAAATTCGCGTAATTCGTTCGTAAGATAGTCGATTGTTTTACCCCAATACTGTGTTAAAGTATTTTATGCGTGCCAAAAGGACCATTTAATTAGTGATCTATTCGCTGCGAATGTTTGTGGAATAGTAAAAATAGAAAAAGTAAAAGAGCAAAAAGAGAAGGATAGATTCCAAAAGAGTAGGGAAGAGAGAGAAGGCGTGAAAACCTCCGGTAATCGAAGACTCTTATCTTTATTGCTGAAATTCCGCGTATCTTTGGGAGCGAAAGGACCGATGGAAATGAGGACATTCCGTTCCCCGGTCGGATTGAGTTTCGACGATTAAGGATCCTTCTAATCCTTCCAGCTTGACGTTGTATTTTGCGGCCGCCATTTCTCCTTCTCTTTCCATCCCCGCACGTGATCTTTCTCTCGTTTCCTGCGTTCACGGGAGACTTGCCTACATTCACAAATAAATGCAAATATGTGGCCGACACTGACGAGCTACGAAACTATTTCGAGCGGTCCTTCGAGTATCCGAGCGTAACTAAAGTTAATGTTTTTGTTAAATGTAGACATCATCGTGTTATTCGGAGTATATACTTGGTCGTGTTATCTGGACAATAGATTAGTTCCGGTCTACGCTTCCAAATATATTCTTTCGTCTTCCATATACACGATAGAATTGCGTAAAATAAATTTTCTCGATTCCTTTTTCATAAGATTCTCGTACTTCCGGCACCGCTTACTAATTAGTTTGTACTATCAAACGTTGCGGTAATTTATTTTAATTTCGTATTATGCATACGAAACTAACAATATTATAAACTCGTCTTTCGAAATCAACAGTTATGCAAAGTACGTTTTGCAAGTCAAAGTCATTCATACCTTGAAGCTTATATATTTATACTATTTAACACGATCAAATTTATTTCCGTGAAAGGTCTTTATTTTTTAGTGGTTATTAGAAAACTGATATTTCGTATTAAGTCAATACTTTCACTTAGGGATTTTTAAAATAAAGAATTATTGTATAATTATACGTATTGAGTTAATGAAAAGAAACTTTAACTAGAACTGAACTTGTTTATTAAATTTACAAGAAATAAATGAAAATATGATTGCACAATAAGAGCAGCACAGGCCACTCATCAATGATTGTAATTGATCCCCACAACCGAAAATAATTTTTCCAGAATGATTCCAAACTTTTCAATTTCGTCGAAGAATTTCTGCACCTACCCCCCGTCGATTTTTCTTAAAAATTTGATTTTAATTATTAGTAATTTTGTTTCACGACCTATAGAAAAGTGGTCTAATACTTTGTTGTAGGTACTCATGAGCTCTACTTCAGAAAAAAGTTTCACTGAAATATATTCACTATTATAGAAGTCATGACTGTTTGAAAATTGGACCATTTTTATGGGGGTTTTCTCATTTTAGGGGGTTAGAGAACAACTTTTCGAATATTTTTAGGATTTCAACATATTCTACACTAAAATACGCGTTGTTTGCTTTTTTAAACATTAAAATCGTCCAATCTGTTCAGAAGTTATGATGTTTTAAACATACGCATGAAATTTCAGGGTAACTTTTCGTGCTACATATTATATTTTCAGTGAAGAATTTTTTTCTCGTAAATGGTTAGGATTTTGAGGGTATGTCTATTGACCAACAATGATTGTAATTGACCCTTGCAACTAAAAATAATTTTTTCAGGACGATTTTTTTTTTTCAGGGTAACCAGACAGTTATGGTCAGACGTCATATTTTCAGTAAAGAATTTTTTTCTTGAAAGTGTATAGGATTTCGGGAATATGCCTATCCACCAAAAATGATTGTAATTGACCCCCGCAACCAAAAATAATTTTTTCAGAATGATTTGAAATTTAAATTTAATTTTTTAATAACTCTTTAACGAAGTCTCAATCAAGAAATTGATATTCTCGATTTTCCCAGTTGTGGCCGAACACCCTGTATATTATAATAATTTTTTATTTCAAAAATCGCAGAAAGAATCGAAAGATAAAATGCAATTCGTACAATAGGTGGTGAAGCTGTCGCGGGAACCATTGGATGTAAAAAGTTTTTATTACAAAGAGTCTAAATAAAAGTACAATAACGTGAACGGTGTAAACCGCGGGAAAGCAAAAGCAAAAGAAGGATAAACGGAAAATGAACGCGACGCTTTCGACGGAGCGTTTGAGAAAATTTCCGATATAATACAGTATGCATTTAATGGAACGCGTCGCGATACGGTCGCCGGATCAGCGACAATCCTCTTCCACTTGGTCGATTTTTCAACGTAAGCTTTTGATCAGCAATGCTTATTTTATCGACTTTAGCGAATTCTACGGTCATCGTATTTCACCGTGAGCGGATCGGAAAGAAGAATCCACTTTACGATAACTGGTCCATCGCGTGATTCAAGATAAGAGGTTTAATTGTTTGCTCCGAGCAAATTCGTATCGGGATCTTCGTTGTTTGGACGTCGATATAGCGCGTAAGAAAATTAAATCAGCTCGCCCGTTTCGCAAATTTGTCCCGCGCAAAGGGAATAATATTTACAGCGTAACGGCGATCGCTGTTATTTTCTGCCGTATTTAACGAATCGTGTTTGCCGGAGTTTTATTTCATTAGGAGCGGTCGTTCCTGGCCAGCCCCTGTCAGTCCGTGCGTTTTGTTTGCTTTCAAACAGTTAAACTTTTAATTCAAATGTCGGTGCAATTTCTACCTGTAACCGCATAACATTAAATGAACTTTTTTTAGAGCATCTACGGGACGATCGAAACTTCAGTTTACGTTTCTTTCTTCTTGTTGCTCGTTTGGACGAAACGATAAAATTCCTCTACGAATCAATATGTATCAACGTGGCGCAGAGAATTATAAATTAATTAATTTTGTTATAAATAGCATGTAGAGAATTGGGAGCAGTTGTTTCGTTCTTACTGGTTTTTAGAAGATAGATATTCGAGGAAAGCCGATATCCTGTCTACGTTTGGATCGTTCGATGAAATTTTTTATGTTTCCTTTTGTATCGCGTTTAACGAATAGTGCAACAATAAGATAAGAATAATAGTCATTATATTGCTTGTTTATGAATTATTTCGTAATATAGGATTACATCATTCATACCTTTAAAATTTCAAATATTATACATCATGATAGAAACAACCTCGTCGGTTAATTATAATTTCATATATTAACTCATGTTAAAATTTGATAAATCCAATATCATTTATAACGTTGAATATTCGAATAACTAGATTTGGGAAATTTCTATTTTTGTAAATCGTGTCGTCATTTGACATTCCAATAAGCTAATGTAAAAATAACATTTATTACAAAGTGTGCTCGAATGTATAATACTTTTTGTTTAATTCTTTTGGCGTGGATATGTTCTTATTTTTATATGCAGTGTCATTACAACCAATAAGTTATGTAATTCATTGTGATTTTATTTTCTTCAAAAAGATATAAAGGAAAACTGGATTTTAAGAATTATTTTTTCATGATATTGAGGCATATAAATTGACAGCTTCAATTTGCTTTATTAGGTTTGGAGAAATCATGCATTTGAACGTTACTTTGCCTGATTTTAACGATCAAATAAACATAGAATATTAATTTTAATACCTTTTAAATTTAACATAGTTTTTCATCTTTACTCGAGCCTTGATTACGTACTAATTTAATATAGTATACCTCCAGCTACATAGATATATAGAAAGTTAGTTGGAATTCTGCTGCAATAAATTAAGTGCCTAAGTTGCATTAACCTAAATTCAAAGTGATTAGCCTTATCGTTAAAATGTCGAAAATGTCTTAAACATAAGAAATAAATTACTTTCTGTTCTCAAAAACAACAATCTCTCAAACGTAATTATTAAAATATTTATATTTCCTTAAGAAGGTTCACAGATAGAGTCGATTCGTAAAAATCAATACGTAATTTTGATATAGATTCAGAGTATACTCTCGAAACCAATAAGGAAGTTACTATTCAGCTCAACTTTTGGTTTCGTTTAGAAAAACGTAGAGCAGTGTAATAAACATAATCAAACGTATGTGTAAATAAACAAGGTTAATTCGTGAAATAGTTTAAGATTCTGAATTTGTTGAGCTTTCGACTAGGACGATTGCCCATATTTCCCTGGATTATTTCTTAAATCTTTCGAAGGAAAAGGAATTTCCGGAGTAGCGACAGCGACTTTCCTTTGTCTGGAGGGGGTAAGTTAGAATGGTGGATGCAGAGGGTGGGGCGAATGGTATGGGGGACCACGTTTCCTAGAGAGGGTAAGACAAGACTGGCGGTGGTAGTGGCAGTCTAACATTTGCAGGGGAATATGAAAGGGGTTTTGCAAGGAAAGGCGGGGTAACAAGATGGCCGCGGCCACCGACGTAGGGGAAGTAAGACATTTATTCGTAAACAAGGCTGCGCTGGCTTTAGCTTCCAGAACTCCGAACAAGTAGCCAACAGACATTATTTAAGGATTTCTGTTGTCCCCTTGAGAGTGTCTTTGCAGCGTCGTGTCCTCGACATCGCGTTATTTATTAAAAATTATGTAATTATTTCACGGCTATCGTCGAAGTTAAATTATTCGAAAGAATTTCCTTCGCAACACCTTTTCGTTTGTACGCATTCTGTGATAACTCCGTACCTAATAATTTCTGTTTCTATAAAAACATTTCAATTATTTCATGAAAACATTTTCTTTTAACTCATAAATGATTCAACTTATAAATCTGTTAACGCGAACCGAATAATTAGTTTTAACTGCTTTCACTTGCATGGCTCTGTTATTATTTTTAGAGTGTTATTAAACGCAAACGACATCGTTATAGTAATTATTCGTAAGTTAATTTTGAAAGGTCCTATAGACGTACTGCCGCGCATCGCAGATATAAGTAACCCCGTGGTCAACCCGACACACGCTTCTAAATTAACTCCGGGGTCTATTCTATTAATTAATCTCATTACTTTAATGTCCCGGCGGATTTACGTTTTGAAATTTAAATCTTTTGTCTTAGAAACGCGTCAGCCGAATCATTCGTAAACATATTGAACGATTTTAATTCATGATCATTGTTGACAACGAACGAAAATATCGGTTACTTATTATCCTATAAATTCTCTTTATTTTGGTTATGATATTTAGGGTTTCCAATTTAAATACGTTCTTCTTGATCCAACAGTGCTTTAAAATATCGAATTATGGATACTGTATATTTGTATAGTTTCGAAAAATATTATCCTAATGTGTCGTTAAATATATGTATAGATCAACCTTATAAAATTGAATCAACTGTTTAAACTTCATGCATCATTAATGATCGACTGTTAAAATGTCTAAAAAACAATCTACCAAATAGTTGGCTGAGGTTTCTCTCATTATTAATCGTATTAACCGCGCAAGCTTATATTAAATTGTGGTTAATACCTGGTCATTTGGTAATCCTTTATTATGGAGCAACGAACAGCATTAGCATAAAAACATAATTATGCAGACGTGTCAGAGTGTGCTTTGCATAATATTCTGTAACAAGGGAACTTGTACGATTGGAAGAAAGCCTCTCGATACTTCGTTGCGACCATAAAGCGTACCCAAATGATTCTAATGCTTCCACTCTTACCTTTTCTCGCGTGTATCGTTTCTATTTCGTAATTGCAAAAACTAGATAGCACTGTCTGTGCATCGATAGTCGGGGCAAATAAAATAAACGTAACTCTAAAAATAAGAATTATTGAAAACAATGACGACTCAATGTTACCTTATTTTGAAACATTAAAGTTCAAAATTTTAAACAGATTATGTATTCAGTTAGATTTGGAATTTTTCGATTCGTAGATGCTTTTTGTATTTAGAGAATTCGCAGAGTCGAGCAAATTTTATTGTCACTCGTCAACTTGCTCCTGACTGTGATTTTTCTCGCCTTGATATTAGTTTAAGAAATAATCGTTAATGGTAGTTAGTTTATGAATTAACAATTTGTATTAGTTATTCGTATTTTTATAATTTAACTGCATTTACTTTCAAAATTATTCACGCTTCAAACTGTTCATCAGAAAGGGATTCATATTGTGGTGTTTTATTTGAGAAGAACTTTCTTTTCATTTAGATATGCAGGGTGTTCGGCAACCCCTGGGAAAAACTTTAATGAGAGATTCTAGAGGCCAAAATAAGACGAAAATCAAGAATACTAATTTGTTGATTGGGGCTTCGTTAAAAAGTTATAGGAACATTTCTGGCTAGAAATTATGTTTTCGGAACAGAATTTTTTTCTCGAAAGTGGGTAGGATTTCGAGGGTATGTCTAATGACCAAAAATGGTTGTAATTGACCCCTACAACGGAAAATAATTTTTTTAGAACGATTTGAAATTTTTTAATTTTGTCGACAAATTTGTCCACCTACTCGAATTTTTTTCTCGAAAGTGCGTAGGATTTCGGGGTTGTGTCTATTCACCAAAAATTATTGTAATTGACCCCTGGAATTGGAAATAATTTTTTTAGAACGATTTGAAATTTTTTAATTTCGCCGAAAAATTTAGGCACCTACCCCCCGTCGATTTTTCTTAAAAATTCGTTTTTCATTTTTAATAATTTTGTTTGACGCCCTACAGAAAAGTTGTTTAATACTTTTTTGTAGGTACTTATGAGCTCTACTTCAGGAAAAAGTTTTACTGAAATATATTCACTATTATAGAAGTTATGGCTGTTTGAAAATTGGACCATTTTTATGAGGTTTTTCTCATTTTAGGAGGTCAAGGAACAACTTTTAGAATATTTTTAGAATTTCTACATATTCTACACTAAAATACGCGTCGTTTGTTTTTTTAAACATTAAAATCGTCCAATCCGTTCAGAAGTTATGACGTTTTAAAGATTCGCATGAAAATTCGGGCAGACATTTCTGGCCAGTATTTATATTTTCGGTAAGGAATTTTTTTCTCGAAACTGAGTAGGATTTCGGGGGTATGTATAATGACCAAAAATGATTGCAATCGACCCCTGCAACTAAAAATAATTTTTCCAGAACGATTTGAAATTTTTTAATTTTGCCGAAAAAGTCCACCTACTCGAATTTTTTTCTCGAAAGTGCGTAGGATTTCGAGGGTATGTCTAGTTACCAAAAATGATTGCAATCGACCTCTGCAACTAAAAATAATTTTTTCAGAACGATTTGAAATTTTTTAATCTCGTCGAAAAATTTTCCGGTCGTTATGGAACTTTAAACGATAATAACTTTTTAACAAAGCTTCAATCAACAAATTGGTATTCTTAATTTTTGTCTTATTTTGGTCTCTAGAATCTCCCATTCAAATTTTTCCCAGAACTGGCCGAACACCCTGTATAATTTTGGATCGAAGGAGAAATAAACAGACAACGAGGAATACAATTTTCTCGTTCGAGGATTCGTTCTTCAGGAAATCAACTTGAAGAGTTCATTATTTAGATTTCAGTATAAGTAGAATCAGCGGGTACTGGACAGACAAGACAAATTGAAATGAAAAAGTTTTATCCTTGATTTTCGATTTGTCTTTTCATGATTATTTCAAACAACGTGCAGCCAAATAAATTATACATTATTTTCCAATTAATTCATTTAGATAATGTCCAGGTCTGATCCACGTCTGAGACTCGGAATCTTCTCTGCCGTAGACTAATCGGTACGTCATCGCGTAACAACCGGGATTCTTACACATCGACTTTGCAAGGGTCGCGCGGCGTCCCTGGCACCCCTATTCGCGTCGACGCGAGTCTGACACGGCTTATTAAGCAATTAACGGGGCAACGAAAAATCTGCTCGGAAGGTAACGAAAAGGAATCGTCGCGTCTTCTTTTTCTACTTCGAACGAACGGATCGCGAAAGAGCCTGGCGGCGGTCGGGCGATCGATCCGGTAGTAAAGTGCCACCCGGTACTCGGGCGGAAAATAGCGTTCGGTGGATGTTGACTACAACCGCTCTACCCCTTCGACAACTCGAACGAGAATGCCCGGTTGGGTGTATATAGCTTTACAGGAAGTCACTCTGTACCTTCGTTGAATGACCAGTACACACGTACCGAGCTTTACGTACTGGTACCGGTCGCTCTATAAGTATACGCTCCGCGTCGCTGTGCCTTTCGCGTGCGCGTCTCTCTCTCTCTCTCTCTCTCTCTCTCTGTGTGCTGGCCTAGGATCGCAGTCGTGTGCGTCGCTGTATGTATGCGTATGATACGAACGTACGTAGATACGGATGGACGGGCAGGCTGGACAGAGATGGTGGTAGCTACCCGGACAGAGAAATGAGAATAGTGTCGGTCTACGAGCTGAGTGGAGTTGGTGAGCAAATTGCTCAAAGTAATTAATCGCTTTTGCCGGGTTGGCTTGCCACGCTGCCGGCTGAAGCTCATCCAAGGGGTGGCACCAGGTACCCTAGGAAAAGCTATCGAGGGACTCGGGTAAAATGGCTGACTTAATGAGGCTGCTGCTGTCTAGGCACACCTACAGGAATTTTCGAATGACGATTATCGGTAGCCTAACTTCTGAGGTGTTTGTTGACCAACGTGCAAACCGGGTTACTTCCGGTACGTGGGACTCCTGGTCCGTGCTCGGTGTAAAATCGAGAGCAGATTTTTCCCACCGCCGCGGCGCAACGATGTTTCTACGCCGAGCTGGCTATGAATTATTAAATAAGCTCGCAGTACGTTATACAATATGCGGTCCCGGCCGCATCGAGTACAGTATTTGTCGGGTATTTATTTTAGAAGCACGGCACGGTCAAATATTGAATCGTTATCATGTAAAATTGGTCGAACGTTATTACAAATTCACCTAAAAACCGATTACATGTGACCATGGTAAATAAATTATGCGACGCGATTATTAAATCCGTGCGGTGCCCTGCGGTTATAAACCGTTGTGTTCCCGCGCAGAATATCGTATTAAAATATTTCAGTCAGAAATGGTACTTTCGATTCATGAATTTTGCAAAATGCTGTAATACCGTGATCGTTAGCGTAATAAATTCTCGAGCAACGATAATCCTCTTACCAGAGTTTATCGAAAGGGCTTTAGAATCTATTTTTTTCCTCTTTCAATATTAAATACCAACCTGGTCTCCGTTTCGATCGTTTCGTTCGCAGTCTTTGAAAAATTTACCTTCCTGGGCAAATATTCGTGTGAAATTTTTGATTTTTCATCCACCTTATTCAAATTAAATTCGAACATGATAATTATTTTATCGGTAGAAGCAGTCAGAAATTTATTTGAGTCATATTGTAGGCAAATATGAAAGTAGATTTACTAGCAAAGGAAGCCAAACCGACTTTTCAAATAGAAAGTAATTCTTTTATGGTAGAAAATATCTTTATTCAATTATGAATTTTCCATTCCAATTTATAACCTATTCCCATCTTTTATCAAAATCTGATTCATTAAAATCCCTCTGTTTCTCCGCAAGAAACTAATCAAAAACTATTTAATGGCCTCTTGGGTAAAAAATTTCTATTTTTAAACGATATGCTAAAAACGTTTCTTTTAAATATTCGTTTGTAAAATTATGCCAAAGCAACAAATGCAATCCTCAAACTTTTACAATGTACAGATAAATGTTATTAAATAACCACGTGCTTTTAAATTGTTAACTGTCATGTGAGTTGCGTTTCAAAACGCTTAAAAATGAGTCAATACCTTCAATATTATTTAAAAACTACGAGTAGATCTTGGTATATTGTTCGCAATTCACTTAGAGACTCCGGTAGCATCTGTTCATAGAACTGATTTAAATCGTTGGAATGCCTCTGTTGTCAGAGTTAATTTCATCCAGAACGATGCTTGCCACCACGGCGCAGAATCTCGCGTTTTAAATCATACAATCTCGCAGAGCCCAAAATATAACGACGAACTGTAAAACTTTGTTCGAATTACTTGTCGGTTGTAACTGTCGTTCTCCATACATTAGTTCCTTTTCGAGCTAGTCGGGTATTAAAACGCTACGAATTGTCTATAGTAGCAAACAATTTATTGTTTACCGTTGTCGACCATATATTTCTGCCCATCTTCGATGAGTATAAAATTTAATAAAAGAGTGTTTATATACGGAAAGTCGAAATATGAATTAAAATTGAAAATCACTTGCGAAATTTTGGAGCAAGTCCAAGCGTAATACATAAGTATTATATTATATTATACTTTATCCATATTAATACCACGTATTGACAAAATATGTTCGTGTATATGCCATTTAATTGAAATGTGAACATGCAAAACAAAAATCTTATTTTTATATTATGAAATTTTATTGAAATCGACGCGAGTTACTTTTGATTAATGTGTAGTAATCATAATTATTACATGCTGAATGAAAAGATTAACTTGCATGTTAATTCATGTATCGAGTCAAAATCTGTAACTAAATGATTTAGAACACAAAATTACGAAAGGAAAAAAAAATTCTCTAGTTTAACCATGCTAATTATATAGTTTTATATGCTTTAAATATTATTTAATTTACTCTATACATGACTCAGAACTTTGATAGTCATTTATCGCAGGGTGTGCGAGCCACGTACGGTTCGAAGCAATAAATTGTCAAGAATCAACATTCTAAAACATTCGGTGTTCGCGACCTGGAATACCATCATATCTCGCGCCAAGGGAGGTTTGGAGATTGTTGTTGCTTCTCGCGAGAGGCTTCCGATGCCGTATGTGTGCGCGCGTGTGTGTATTGCAGTGGAAACTCGGAGAAATTGCAACCAGCGGCGCTTGCGCCCCGCTAAACGAGAGGACGTAAAGGGGGTGAAAAGCTCGAAAGTGCAGGACGTCTGGTGGGGTGTGAACGGGGGATAAGACGCAGACAGGTTGCTTGGGAAGCGGCGAGGAAGGACGAGGAGGTCGGTAGACAAAGCAGTCCCAAAGGAAGACGTCGAACGAGGACGGTGAGAGGGTGAAAACGGTACCCTGTGGTAGGTACGAGGCGATAAGAAACGAAGAAACCCCGGTCCAGCGGAAGAAAAGTTCTGCGGATGACGAGAACGAATCGCTGGCCGAAGATGTGTGGGCGGCGTGCTTCGACGAGGAAACAGAAAACAGAGGAGGAAGAAACGCGCGGATAGAGGGCAGACGGAGGTCGGTGATTTAACGAGGACGAAAGGTATAACTGTGAGGGAGCGTTGGGGCGCGAGGGACGGAGAACGCGGAACGGATAAAACGCAGACGAGGATGGCGTACGAAAGGAAGACGCAAAATAGGTGCGCGAGAGTAAGCAAGGATTAGAACGAGACAGCCAGGCTTAGCGGGAGACCGGGGAAGGGTGGGGGGTCGGCAGAGAAGGGTGTTTACGGCGAAAAGGAGGAAAAGAGGGCTGAAAAGCTCCCCACTAGCGGGGAAAATCTCGCTCGTTCAGGAGGCAGTCGTCAGAAGTCGACGCCGCGAGCTTTTACGCCGTCTCCTCGAAGAAGAAGAAGAAGAAGACGGGAGGCGAAGAAACGATTTTCCACCTCCAGAAGGCCTCGGGTCACCACCACCACTCAACGGTGCCTAGAAAAGGGGTGGCTGCCTTCATCCGCGGAACTGGGCGCGACTAACCTCTATTGATCGTAAGAAGACTTGCACACCTACGATCCTCACACTTTCATGCCGTTGCCTATACCGGGTGGCACGCGTCTGAATAAAAGATGAACACCACCACGCACACGGTCCTCGACTTTTCAACACTGTATATTTACATGGAGCTTTCCAGAAAATTCTTGTATTATTAATTTTAAAACAGGTGCCTGCGCCGTTTGTACTCTGGGTCTTCCAATTCTTCGTTTCTTCTTCTCGTGACCTTTGCTTTTAATCGTGTCATGCTTACTGCTATAAATTACATCACAATTTTATTTTATTCGTTAACAAAAGTATGTAAATTTAGGTGCACGAAAACGAAGTTGAAAGGGTTACAGATTCCATGATGCATCAAATTGTCTCAAGTCTAGAACTACCAAAGCAGTCAAAATGACCCATTCATAATTTCTAATAAAACTTGTAAAAAATTTACTTGACTGAACTTTTGAACAATAAACATCTATTTCTATTGCACTATACATTTCTTCGCGTATCTATCTTTGGTACAAATAAGAAGAAACTATAATTATAATTATAACAATTATTATAAGTGTGATAATTATAATACATAATAATTGTAATAATTATAATTATAGTTTCTTCTTATTTGTATGAAAGATAGATACGCGAAAAAGTGTATAGTGCAATGGAAATAAGTGTTTATTACTGTTTATTGTTGTAATCATAATATTCAGTTTAGTTATAGCAGAGTCGAGCAAATTTCGTTCGTAAATACCGAATACAAATTTTAGAAAATAAATGAATATCCAAATTTTTGTTCTGTTCATAAATAATCGGATTTCGAGTGAAATGGTCGAGAAGAGTGTGGAGTCAGAGAATGTCACTTTCCGGTTGGGGCCACCCGTTAGATGCCGGATCCGACCGGGTGGGTTTTGCAGGTCCACGGGTTCGTAAGAAGCGCAGCTTCGACCGCGACATAAGAACATCGTTGCTGGCGGTGGTGGTGGCGACGATGCAAAGGGGTCCGTCGGAGGTTGCCAGGAGGTCCAAGGAGGGGGCGAGACGGGAAACTAAGTTGTATTGATCCTAGGCTGCAGGGGTGGAAAACCAGGCAGGGTTAGTACGTGTTCTTAATCGCCAAGTGACCACCCTCGCTTTCTCTCTCCCTCTCGTTTTCCGCTCTTCCTCCGCCTACGTCTCCTCTTCCAGTTTCTCCACCTTCCAACCTCCGAGCACCGCTAGAGCCGACTAGCCGAAGGGGTCTCACTTCTCACCCTCGAGAACCCTACCCTCCTTCCACCTTCTGAAATCGTCGACGCCATTCGGCCGAGGTATTGTTTCAGGATTAGGTAAGGAACTGTGGCATTGTTCTCTGTTGTATGACGTACCGTTGCCTCGGTGAAAAATCAACTTGTTGTAGGGGAATCGTGTCCGATCTATCGAGTTACGCTTCAGACGAATAGAGAAAATAAAAGGCATTTTTGTACGTTTTCTGCGTCAGTATTTAGTTCATGGGAGAACAATGTTTACGTAAACTTAAAATGGATTCATTTTGGTGCGTGGGTGTTGTATGAATCGTCCCAGAAAAATTTTATCTTTGTTTTCCCGCCAAAAAGAAGATCCTTTCCTTTAAATTGTGACTGGGGATGAGAAATGGGGCATTCGTGATATTATTTATTATGAGTTATATAAAACCAAAATAACGATTACATCTATGAATTATATTATTAGCGACTTTGTTCTAATAAATAGAAACAGAGTCATTTTCTATTAGGACGCAGAAAAAAAGTTTCCCTCTGTTCTTCAGATCTGATACTATTAAACTTCCATCTTCTTAAGTAATTGCAAAATTATTTTAAATATTACTGATTACATTAATTGTTTAATATATAAATATTTTATATTATGGTTGAAAATAAGGATTGGAATATGGAAAAAATGGAATATTTTACGATAAATAAATATCATTTTTAGTTATTGAAGACGTTCCTCAAGAATACTTGCGACTTGATTTGTACTTAGATACTAATAAGGAATATTTAATAATTCTTAACTTCGTATTTGACGAATTTTTTGATTTTTAAAGTTTCTCGTTTAGCTCTAACTCAAACCTTCTAGACTAAATTGATCAAAAAGGGTTACGTTTCAGTTAAATTCCAATGAATTCAAACATATTTGAATGAATAAACTTAACATGAACTTTAAAAGAAAACAGAGTCAAATAGAATTGTGAGAGGTTATTAAGTTACAGAATTACCAAACTATCGGCTACAAATGTTAATAAATGAAATATGTAAACGCGTTCAGAAATATACGTCAGCATGCTGTATTTCCCTCGCATGAGCAAGGGTTTTGGATCCTCTAGCAGATCGTGATGCCTTACGTTCGAAGCTCTTCGCGTGTACGTCACGAAGAAATTCGACGGGCAGGAGACAATTTCATTACAGTCGTCGAAACGGTATACAGTTTTCCGTTAAGGGTGAAACAGTCGGTAGTTCGAGAGGCTGACAGAACGTGTCTGGCGGCATATTATGTCGCTTAAAATTCAAAATGGTGAAAGACATCCACGGTAGGTGTCAGCATTAATTGGATTCTGTTGAAACTCGTATGTTACTGTCCATGTTGACTGGAAACGCATGAAAGGAATGATGTGAGAGGGGGCGAAAACACGATTAACGAATATGTCGGCCGCTTTGCTTAAATTTCAAATTGGCGAGGTCAGATCGTCGGTGAAATTGTGTACAACTGCGATCCGTTCGGCCGTTGCTCGGAGTTAATTATAGAACGAAAATTTGAATTATGGAACGTAATTAAGCGTTGCTTTTATTCGAGTCGAACGTTCGTAGGTCGATGTCGTTATAAATGTTCGTATTAACGGCCACCGAAAATCGAACTAGCTAACAAAGACATCTTTAACGTCGGCTGGACGAACGATCGATCGAACTTTTCGACGTGGTCCAGCGTGCGTTTCGAGAAATTTTGGACCAGTTTCCGAAGAGGACGCTGTCTCACGGCCTTCGACCCCTCTGAAATTCTTCCCCTCGCGCTAAGAGCAGCTACCCTCTTCGAAATCCGGATTCTGCGGTCCACAGATTCCAGCAGCAGAAGGTGTCCCGTGGGATTTTCGGACGCTAGCGCGTAAGATCGTCGATTTCTAGTTTTTGCTCTTGTTCGTCGTGGACTCTAGATTCGAGCATTGCTTACGGGACCGGTTTGGTTGCATGGAATTTTGGTCGCTACCGTGTCCCAAGATTTTTCGGTTAAACTGTGCCAGTGTATGGTATAATCAGAAATAAGAAAAAGACGTGTAAACATAAATCCATTAATACTTTAAGACTTGCTCTTCTTGTGCAGAGTAAAATTAGGTAGATAATGTTTATCTAATCTATATTAATGCAAAGTATATATGCTAAAAATTAATATTGTGTTCGTTCAAACGAAACGATATACGGAATTGTTATAGTGATAAAGTTAGCTTTTCAACGAGTTTTATATCGATAGGAATGACCAAATTTTTGAATTGGTATATTTATAGTAGGCGATTCATAGATGTTGATTATCGTTAATGTTGTCTATGACTTATTTTTGTTAGTAAGAGCAATCCATTATCATTTCCTTTGCGTTTATAAATGTACTTTTATATATTATTTTCTTATTTCTATTTCGATTTTACTATACAATAACTTAGTTGGATACTTTACTTTTCGTCATTTCAGATACATAAAGTTCGATATTAAAAAATTGATATTCAGTATCAGACAAGAATAATACTTGTTGTAACAAGTACCTTTTAAGATAACCAAATTAATAAAAAGAAAATAATTGGAGTACTGTAGTCAGCACGTCAAAATTGGAGCATGAAAAATTTGTCATACGTTAATATTAAAATACAAAAAATTCTGGTGCTCGTATATAATTTTTTATTGATATATTATTCTACTTTTGTGGGCAATTTTGATATTTACAATAAGATTTATATATTCTGACGGTAAATACTTTGAATAATTATAAACACAGCTCTATGACAAAGGATTTCTAGCACTTTACGATGTTTACGATTTTGAGCTCGATCGTTTGTGAATCGATTTGTGAAATCTATGTATGATAAGCAAATACACAATCTTAAAGAGATAATCACATCACACGACCATTGTACTGGAAAGAGTAAACTTATCTGTTACGTGTTATTGGTTTATAAAAGACAGTTTTTGATCGATAAACCAATCATTTATCAAAGGTCAGTTAATCAATTAAGACTTATCAACTGGTTGTTTGCCATGTACTGCTTCTATCATTTAAATTCTTAACAATCGAAAAGTTTAAGTAGAAGTTTGTGTCTTGTAATAAAACGAAGTTGTTTATAAAAATTGCAGGAACATGATATTCATGTAAAAATTAATCTTTTTGTTAGATCGAAGGATAATTGTAATTTTTTAAATCACTCACTAATGACTGCATTAGCCAAGAATTAATTACTCCTCTCTTACCGAAATACGGAAAAAACTGCTCGGGATAGACATTTCATTAATTAAGCTTTCACTCAGAACTTCTGTGTGATTATTGTTTCTGATTTTCCTAATGGCTTTGTCACGTAATTACGCTCGTCTTGTGATTACATCGGAAATACATACTTAAAAATTCTAAAATTTGATTTTTCTTTTACTGAGATTTTCGTGAAACAAAATACATATATAAATAGACAAAAATCGAAAATCTATTTCTCATATCCAGTTAAGGTTCGTTTTTCGTGATTAAGAAATTCTGTTTCATAAGCTGATGTGGAATTCGAGATTGGACGCTATTTCTATTAAGTTACGAATTATATCATGTAGGTCCAGTTTCTGAGAATCAAAAAGCGGACCTATTTTGTATTTTTTTGCCGTTATCAAATGTTTTAGGTCATCCCTTAAATTCGTGTCGTTTATCAAGATTCTGTAATTCTGTTTTTCTTTATTTAAATCAGCAATCAGAATTATATATTCTATAGGTTAATGCAGTTAATATAGAATCATGGATCCGTTTAATGACACGATGAGAAAAACTTCCATCTAAGCGTTCTCTTAAACATCAGTGGGTCGAGAGGTCGAAAGGTCTGAAGGCCATTGACGTTTCAGTGTTTTCTTGTGACGGTGTTGGAATAGAGATTAAGTAAGTGGATTGGGATGAGAGTTAAGTCTGGAATGATGATTAAGCTTCTTCGTTATTTTCTTTAAGTATATCTAGGGGTTTGTAGGCATAGTGTCCAATGTTCTAAACCGTACGCCTATTTTTATCATAGTTTTATGAGGAAGGATTTTTATTTTTCAGTGATAATTGAGATTTTCTTCCCAGTAGTTAATACAGATATTTAGATTTTAGCTCAATGTTTTTTTTTTATTTAAAATATGCCCCTTTTCAGTTTAGTTTCTCATTCAGGTAGACCCCTATGTATTTACGAAGACGTTTCGATTTTTAATTTCTGAACGCACGATCGAAGATTTATAGAATCATCCCTTTCGAGTTGTATTGCATTTTTATAGGAAAGAATTTTATTTTTCAACGATAATTGAGATCTTCTTCCAAATAGCTAATGCAAATCATTGAATTTTAGCTCAATTTGTTTCTTTTTATTTAAAATATGCCCTTTTTCAATTTACTTTCTCATCCATGTGGAGTCCTATGTATTTACGACGACATTTCAAAATTTATAATTCCTGAAATTTTTAAATATCTGATCGCAAGATCGGAGAACGCAAGCATTTATGGAATCATCCCTTTCGTTGGCCGATACTCGGCCCATTGGATGACGGTTGTCGTTACACTGTCCACGTTACAACCAGCCTCGATTGTGTAATTTCTCGCGTCGCTGTGGTAATATTTCCGCGTTGGCTCATTGGGAGGTGCGGTTCGGCCGCAAACAAACCCCGAAACAACAATTGATTCCGGCAAACACGTCGCGCCGTGGACGCGTACAAAACAGCGAACAAGGGATTTTCTTGCTAGCCATCGGACAGGGGGTTGGCCCGGTCGCGAAATTTACGGGATTGTATCCGTGCGAGGGGCTTTTTGCCTGGCCGCGGACACGACTTTGCTTCGTCGTTAATTACGCGCTGATAAGTTCCTGACCTCTGGCGACAACTTTTTGCAAGCCACAGACCAACGGCTCCTTTGCGAAACTTGTTGACCCCGCACCAACTAAGTCTCTTTCCTTTTTGTCAACCCTCGTTTCATCCTGATACGCCCTCCCCCCTCTACGTCGAACATAACAGTTTTATTCGACCGATTACCTGAGGGTAAATATGTCTCGAGTAAACGATAGATTCGTTGTCCTCAAAGTCGAGTCGGAGATGGAAACAGTACATTTTAATTATTATTGTACTTTCCGTTCATTTAAAATCGTATTACGATATAATATTACAATTTAACCATGCTTTTCCACTATAAAATGTCAATAAGAGGAGTATTCAATGAAAAAGGAACTATTTTGTAAATTTTAAGTCTTTACTACCATAGTCTTTGTACCACAGCCCGATTCAAGTTTTATTTATGATGATGCAAATTAAATTTAGTAAATATAAGAATAAAATTTAAGTCATAGGTATTTACACATTTTTATAGAAAGAATATTTATTTTCAGAAGTCACTTCACAAAATTGCATTCGTTGTACATATTAATAAAGATTCTCGGAATGCAAAGGGTTAACTAAAATGAATTTTCTACACAACTTTGCACCGTCTATTTATCCAAAATTCTGTGTACCGTTACGAAGAACATAAACATCGTATTGAATCAGAATTTCATAAAGTAGCGCGATACTTGAAAATGTTCTACGCCAAATCGAGTCCGTGTAATATTCTATGACAAATATAATGTTAGCGAAGTAATTTAATTAGCTGTTTTCAGTCGGATGAAGCATGGTAAATAATATAATTCGGTGATGGTAGCGAAGTTTGTTACAGCTTATACGCAAACTGTATACACAACTTTTCCCCCCATCCAATTATCGTAAATGATTAAAAGATTGCAGTTGCAGCCACGACAAATACATCGCACCTCACGATCGATCACTGTACTTGTCGACGAGTACACACGCTTTCCTCGACGTTTAACGGTACCGATGTCTCCATTTTGGGTGGTGGGAAACCCCCCTTTATCGATTACTGATTTTTCGCGAATGCAAAAAGACGAAGACCACGTTGTATCCACGGATCTTTATGCAAATTCATATTTTTATTAACAGAATTGATGAAATGGGAACTTCATAGAGGGTTGTTTCAACCCCTAAATGTAATAATTTGTATCTTTAAGTATTTCTTATATTTTTGCATATTGAGTGTATTATGTAGCTTTGAAAATTAAAATTTCTTTTACTTATAAGAAACGGTAGGACCAGATAATAAATACAATAATGTAGAAATTTAATTAGAAAGCTTTTATAGAAATACAGAGTAATTTAGTCCCCGCTTTCTCAATGTTTTCTCAGTGTTTTCATTAATTGTTTACCTTTGCATCAACCATTGGAATGGGTTATTAGCGATTCAGTAGGGACTATCGATTGCAAGGTACAATTTTTAAAGAAGTTTAAAGAAGTTTTAAAATTTTTAAAGAAGTTTTCACGATTTCAGAATTATATTCGTGCCTCGTGATAGAGTTTCATTTTCTTGATCTTTCTAGGGATTTTTTTTTTTTACAAAAATCTACAAGTTTCTTAATTTCGACATTTTGCATACATATTTACTTATGTTTCACGGATATTTTCAGTTTTTTTCAAATGATCGAAATTGACTGAATTATCATTGAACAAAGTTTCTTTAAAAAAAAGTGTCCTACTAGCTGACAAAATTCCAAGATTCCGATCTTTAAAAAAAAACAGTAAAAATTTACAAAACGACGACACTGAATTTTGAATATCTATTTTCTTGCCCTTCTTCATGTTTAGCGAGCTAAAAACACAATAAGGAAAATTCCTTTTTACTAATTTTGGTTCACACCATAATCACAACTATACTAATCAAAAATCCTCCTGACCCCGAAATGGGGGACACGAACGTTTAATATTTTCAAAATGACCCCAAACAAGCAACGTATTGCTGGACAATGAAATTTTGGTAAACGAAAAGATGGAAATGAAAAGTCTCGAGTTCCCCGGCGGAGACCGGGCCAGGAAGTAATCAACGCGCTTATCGACATGTAAATCGTACGATTCGCGACACAGGCTTCTGATCGTGCGTGGCGGTCCACACAGGAGCGTCGCGGGTGCAACGGTAGGCATTTACACGTACAAATGTGGCAGTACGAAACGTTCATACATTTCGGTTACATTACCGTAGACATCATCGGATGTGTTGACGGGAAATACGAGCATAACTCAACCGGGTCTACCTGCCGGGATTTCGCGAAAATCTCTCTCTGTCTCCGTCTCGTTCTCTCTCTTCCTCCCTATCACGCAATTTCTCTCTGTTTCTCTCTCTCTCTCTCTCTCTGGCGAACGCGCCATACATTTTCTCTCTTCATCTGTCCCTAGCGCGCAGCATCTCGCAATATGTGCACACGTATCCCCGATTCTATTTATCTCTGTCTATTTCATTCTGCGCCCCCCCCCCCCTTCAACCCCTCTTTCGCCATCGCGCTAAACCCCTTCGGTTCCTCGTACCGTTTCCACCTATGCGCTGTCTTCCTCCGCCTGTCTCTCTCCCCAACGTTGCACTGAGTGATGACGTCATTTCCTACGGCGCAGTATACATCTCGCAGCATATTTCCGTCAACCGATTAAGATTCGCCCGACGTTCGGCTGGGAAACGAGATTTTCAGAGAGCTCGGAACTTCGAAGGAGCCTGTCTGTGACGTTTATAGAAAGAACGAACGGAAACGACGCCATGAAGTTCGGTGTCACCCAACAAACGAAGAGTTCTGCCTTCCTCTGCCAGGGACTAGCAACATTTTATTCGAAAACATGTGTAAACAATTTGTTTCCAACCTCTATTCCGTTTAACAGTCATTGAAATGTTTTATTCGTCCAACGTTAGATATACTTTATAATTTTTATCGTGAGTTTTATTGAACGAAAAGTTCTACTTGAGTGAGAAATTTATCTCTGTTCTTTAACTACTAACGATATTTTAAATAATACTTTTATAAACCGATTTTTATTAAAACATTGTACAATTTAAATTAACAATTTTACAAATTTTCTGTGATAGTAGAACCTTCCTTTTCCAAATTAATAGGGAGATAATAGGACAATCACTTTTCTGATGTTAAACTTCATTTATCCGATGAGAATGCAGAAAACTTAGCAGTTTGTTTAAATATTTGACGACCCTACATTTTTCCAGCAGCTAAATCACATAAAACTTTCGATATAAGCGATGGAAAGGCACATCTTCATCACCACTTCCGGTTGCTGTTTCAGACAGCATTGAGTTTACGTACGACATATGTATCTCTATTGCTATCTTTATTGCACTAAAGTAACTCAAGCATATTCATCTTGTTTTCTATTTATATTTTCATCTTCGTATCTCTTAATTTTTATTCGTACTTCTCCTGAAGTAGATCGGGTTTTTCAACGAAAATATCAATAAATTTGTCATTGCTATAATCAGGAATTATTTACTCTTATTGGACATCTTTTACAATTTTCTCTTTAACTATGCATTAAGCAACATTGCACACTTCATTTATCTTCACACTTTATTTACTGAACTTCGTTTTTTAATTCACCAGAAGACTGTTTAACCTTCTACCTCAAGCTAACACTTTCAATTAAAATACTAAATATTTACAAAACCATTTCGCTTTCATTGCTACTCATCGAATTAAACAACAATTGAGTGTCAAACAAGAGTCTTTTCCGAACAGTCTAACATCTGTTTCGCATCCAGTTAAGTTTAATATCAAGAACCGCGTAAACGCACAATCGGACAATTTGCAATTTAGCCCACGAATGTGATGCTTTTACTGTTATGGCTACGTAAAAGGCGAATTGCCCTCGAATTACCATACCCCTGTCTCCTCGATGCTCCAACACTTTCTCATGTAACTACATCGCATTTATATAAATCGCGACAATGTCCAAAGGGTCGCGTGGAAACAATTTAGAATGTCTTAAGTTTTAATTATAAAATTATAAACACCGCGTTTGTAAACATTTTCTCTGCGAAATTGTGCCGAGTGTACAGTTAAATTTACACGAAACACGCGGATCGGGTAAGACACTTTCGATTTCACGAAGAAAATTCCGTTTATTCTCTTTAATTTACAAACACGTACGTTACTCGACCGCGAGCGCGTTAAACACACTCACGTTTTTACTAAACGCCTCGAACGAAGCGAACTTTCTTTTAAGCTATTACCCGCGAAACGACCGTTTAATTACACTTTACTCGCCCCAGATTACGCGAAAGGAATACGAATTGGTTCACAGTTTAGTAGGAGTAATTTAACCTCTCCTTAGGAGGAAAACGTTACGTAAAATTAATCGAGGGGAAACTTGGAAAGAGTTCTGCGAGCTTAACCATCTTTGTGGAAACGCTCTGCAAACCGCTGTGAGCAGCAAATTGGATTACACAGATTCTCTGGTTGCTTTTCTCGAAGCAATTGCTATTTCTGCTTCTTCCAGAAACGAAGAAAGAAGAAACTCTCAAGTATCAAGTACTGTTTATCAATGTTCCGTATAGGATATTATTAGAATTGATGTCATTTTGTATAAATTTGTAACTGTAATTAACGAAATTAATGTTACAAACGTAGTATCAAACAGGTAGATAATTATCTTTTATTTATAGGAATGAAATTAACGTTTTGATACATCGTAATTTGTATTGCAATAAAAATGAAGTTTTTAAATTTATAATTTATAGTAAGCTCATAGTTTAAATAACTTACTAAACTGAATATCATTTTAAAAAATCGTGTCAATTCTTTTAATGAATAACAAAAATCTCTTCGAAAATTTCAATTACTACAACTCATCGACAAAATCTGATTACTTTTACGATAATTTGAAAGTATTCGGAATCGAGGCTAAGATTAAAAGAGAACGATATTTGTGTCAAACCTTTTTCAAAAAAACGTCATTTGATGAAGATTGCATTTACGTTTATAGAATGGAAATTCATTCTTCAGCGTTCGTCGAATCCAATTTAATATGCCTCGCCATTTTCGAGCGTTGTTTGCATAATTTCGTGAATTTTTCCGTAGAACAAACGGGAAGTGGATCGATAATTGATCCACATATCAGTGACCTCACTTTCTCCAAATTAAAGCTGCTGTCGAATTCAGGTCGCGGAACGAAGGGTGGAAAACAAACGGTCAGTTCGATTCTCTTTCGACCCCCACTTCGTTCCTGGTGAAACGCCCGCATGCGCCGTAAAAAAGCACGGCTACTACGGGTTCGTTTTACTCTTCGGGCTTCGTCTACCGGTTAGCCGATAAAAAAGCTCCGCCGCGAGACTCTCGTTCGACGGTGTCGCGGACGTGCTGGCTCTGTCGTTTCGGTGCAGAATTATCGTCGCGAGCGCGTTTTCTTGGTGCCAGGGAACCGTTCTGTGGACGTACGGTACGTGGAGGGACGAGGGGCGAAGACGGAGGACCCATCGACCCGGGAAAGAAGCGGATTTCAAAGATGCGAAAGAGGACGCCGCGGACGAGGAGGGAAATTTTAAGGATATTACTTAGTTATCTACCACCACCTCCGCATCTGTTCTCTGTGAATGTTCTAGTCGACGTCCATGGCCACCAACGTCGGCTATAAGGGTTGCTTCTCCGTGGAAACCCGGGGGTGAGAATAGGAACAGACCACGCCTCTTGTCTAAGGTTACCCCCACCTTGATCCTCGAACAGTCTCCCTCTTCCACCGTGCGGGAAACCTAAGATTTTTCCACTTCACCCCCTTCCATACCTCTTGCCGCCAGTAACCTCTTGGCTGCTACCCCCTCCCTCGTGCCTTCTTCGCCCCGTGCACCCGCCCCTCTCCTCTAGGAGAGTATCAACCCCCTTCTTCTATTGATCCGGGTCTAAGGTCGTTTCTTGCGCTCCAGGAGCTGGTTACGCGAATCCCGCCGGACCGAAGAAAATCCGCCTTCGTGCTTTTTTTCTGCTTCCCAACCGTAACCTTGAAACTTCCTTTTTTTTTTCTTTCTTCGCACCCCACCGCGTAATTTATGCCGCGCTTTAAAAGGATCTCGCGCGTTTTTTCGCGCTTGCTTCCCGTTCGCGCCCCGGAACCTCCTTTTTCGGATCATTTCTTCCCAATTAAGGGATGATTTATCACTCGCTCTGTTTTCTCCGATCACGTTTCCATATCTATCAATTTGTACTTTGTACTTTGGAAATTCTTCGCGTATTAACCCCTTCACGTACGATTTAATTTCAAATAATCTGTCAAACGGATTCAATTTTGTTTAAATTTTAATTTAATAGATTAATAGAAACTTGACATCAGGAACTTATAACGAGTCACACTCGTCATTCTCAGGCAAGGGGTTGAATTACAAATTCTTTTTTAGATTATATCTGTCGATATAAAAATGGAGAGTAGCGAGTCGTGATAAATTTGTTTCGCCACGAGCAGGGATTTTCGACCCCCGCGAGCTACCTTCTTCCAAGTCGAAAACGAAAAGGTTTGGAAATCTCTGCGCCCCGACACGCAACCGAACTTTCACCACTAAACCGCAACCGTGACGGTCGTTTCTGGCGTCATAGCTAGTACAGTTTTATAGAATCTCCTTTGGTAGTTCTGTGCGTGTACAGAATGTAACACCCAGTCTACGTCCCATGGTGAATGAGCGCGGTGGTTAAGAGAGTGGGGGAGGAGAAGCGGTGCTTTAGCCGGCGGCTGTTAAACACGATGGGTCTTATCGGTAAAACTGTTCTGTACAGGACTACCACGTTCAGCCATTGGCCACGAGAGTATCTGTAGCCTTATACTCGTTGTCTGCTAGGTATACATGTCGGTACATTATACAATATTAATGCCTGCTCTCTGGAATCGCTCATGCAAGAGATTCGTGGTCAGTCATCGGGGAGTTGCTTTTTCCTCTGTTCGAACGCGTCAATTTTTAATCGATCCGATTTCCTGCATGTAGCTCTTATTTTTACGTGGCTAATTTTATTAAAAAAACACGAACGCGAATATGGAACCAATACGGCGATCACATTTCTTTCAAGAAAACGACAGATTTGAAATGTTATTTACGAGCACGAAGAACCTGTTTATATTTATTATTTCGCATGTTCTATGTTTTAAAAAAAATAATAAATGCTTCGAGTTATTCTGTGAGATTACTTTTAACATACTTCGTAATGAGTTCAAATAAAATTTCAACGAAACAAATATCTCTATAAATTTGTAAATACTGTTGCACTGATATTCGTTGTTTTCTTAAATCAGAAATTAGTGGCGCGACGTTGATATTAAATTTAATAATACCACTAATAAAATAGAAGATCAAGCAGTAGAATAATAAACTGTCCTTTATAATATGGTCCTTGTAGCAATATAAGGTGCAACAGAATCTTTAGCCATTTTTAATTTTTACAAAGAAAGACGGGTAAAGGTTATTTAAACTCGTCCATTTAAATCTTGTTTGGCGAGTTGTAAGAGCTCTCCTTTGTGAAGAAAAGGGTACCCGCGACTTAGAAAGTTCAAGTTTTCAATTGTTCTAGTTTCTAGGATCGTATGTTCGGTCGCGACAATTCCTCCCCTATGCTATTTAAAAGACTTTTAAATCCCTGCTTCTTAGGAAAGAACTTGGCTTTGATGCCTTGAGTTGCGAAACTGCTGGCTCTGAGGTTGCCAGGAGGCACTATTCTCTGAAACATTAACAGTCTATCGTGGAATCCTTAGAGCCTAACATCTCTCGGGGTAGGAACATCATTTAATTTGCATCGATATTTGCTGTTTCCCAGTTCTACCTGATAGATAGGCTGGCACTATATATTCAGATACATAGGTAGGATCACTTATAAGCCTGAAGTACATATGTATTTGCGGTAGCCTTTCTCGGTATTAGGCAGCCGAGCTAGGGCCTTAGAGGTCTCCCGGCAACCAAGCCTATCAAACTATCTTACGGTCTAACCCTTACCAGCCCTTTCCTAAAACCTCCCACAACCCCTGGAATCTCACTTAGAGCCTTTAACGACTGACCCCGCGGGAGACACTGCGAAATTGAGAAAATTATCCTAGCCCTAATGTTGCACGTAGACGACGACTGTACCCTTCACGCGTCCCCCTCGTGTCTGCGTGACATTACCCTCGAAAATCATCCCGTAGGCTTATATCGACGCAAGAAATCCTGGAGGGACGTCTAAAATAAATGGCGGACCGGACGACTGCCATCTTAGTCGCGAATTAAGGAAAGGGCTGGCGACCCTCGTACAACCCTCGAATGGGGGACGCTGCGTTTCATAATGTTTACCCTACAGGCTTCGGCTGCGCCATGATGCAATTGGTCCATCTTTGATAAAATATTTGCCTCTGCGTTTCATTTTCAAACGTTTCCTCAAAAATCTGTGCTGTATTTAGTCTCTTAATTCTTCTTTTACGATGTCGTATTATTATTATCGTTACTACAACAAAATATCGTAAATTACGATGATAGAGTAGCTACACTTTGATGAGATTTGATGTATCAGGGAATTAAAATTGCCTTCTCTTCCAGAAAAATATACAAATGCTTGCAATTTAAAATCTGTTCCCTTGTTTCGTTAATTGAGTTTGCGTCACCATACGTAAATTTTAAATCTGGTGGATGTTATATGTGTCCAACTTATGTCAATAGTATGTTCATATTTCTATATTTCTCTAAACTTCGTATAGTTTCTTTACCATGTTCTAACATACACTATTAAAACAAGTCTCACACTCATCTTGACAGTGTTAGGAGCCGAAAAGAAAATGTCTAAATTTTCAGCCACTGTTACAATGCACTTTTCAAAGTTCTGACCAATGAGACCCGCATTCCTTCCAAGGCAGATCTCTCCAGCTCTCAACAGTACATCTCCAAAGAGCCTTTTCGTTTCAATGTCCCCATCGAATCTGTCAGGGTAGCTCGTGGACTACTTGTTTCATCGGAAATCTTCCCCAGGGTCTCGATCGATCGTTTTCATGTTTTCTTCGGACAATGAGCGCCGGCGGATGTACTCGTTCGATGGATGCAAATACAGGCGCGTGGACGTGTGTGTAGGCGGATGGAGCATGGGTGCATTCAAGTGTGCGGATCGTAGAGGGACACCGACGACCAAAGGGTCGGTCTGTTGTCATTCTAGTACGGTTACAGCGGGCGCGGAGCTTGACAGAAGTTGTAAACTTTATGGTAAACCGTGGCGGCGGCGCCGGCCACGGTCGGTAAATGGGGAAGGTGCCGGTGCAACCGTGTGCTTAATCCAATCCAGAGTTTGTTCTTTCGACGATCGACGTAATCACCGGCCGCACGTAGTTTCCAACCTGGCTTGACCGACCTAACACTTCGTCTAAGGTTGAACCCTCTCCGCGTATGTATCTAATTTGTCGGTGTTTGTCGATGCTCGCGCTTCCCGCGACTCTCCCGATCCTTAATTGCTCTCGATCGACGACGTTTCCAAAGTACCGATCGATCCGACTCTTTCGAGGTAAACGTGGTTTAGAACTTCTTTGGAGAACGAACAAAGGCGCGTTCCAGCAACCGATTCACGATTACGTGCTCTATGCAACCACTAATTTTCAAGGTTTTTTGTCGTTTCAGATATCTCCGATCAATTTTGGTTCGATAACAGTAAACGAAGAATGACGAGATTATTAGAATGCTATCAAGTTCTTATAATTGTAATAATAATTTAAATTTTTCTTTGCTCTGTTTGGGTTTCGAAGGTTCTTAAAATCTCAGAAATCTCGGTTCAATTTTTGTTTGATAATAGCAAACGAAGAATCACGATATTATTAAAACGTTATCCAGTCCTTAGGATAATCCATAGCTTATAATTATAGTAATAATTTAAATTTTTATTTGCTCTGTTTGGGGTTTGAAGGTTTTTAAAATCTCAGAAATCTCAGATTAATTTTGGTTCGATAAGAGTAAACGAGAAATCTCATTATTAAAATGTACCCAGTTCTTAGAACAATCCAAAGCTTATAATTGTAGTAATAATTTAAATTTTTATTTGCTCCGTTTGGGTTTTGAAGGTTCTTAAAATCTCAGAAATCTCGGTTCAATTTTGGTTTGATAACAGCAGTCAAAGAATAACGAGATTATTAAAATGTTATACAGGATTGTTGTATGAACTGAAACAATCTGTTGCTTATAAGTATAATAACATTACAAATTTCTCTTTATTTGTTACGAAGAAGTATAATCATTGGATTTCCAAATTATAATTGTCACATTTGGTGAGATATGTTTCTTAATTTATAACGTTACCCGACATTTCGCCCCTTTTTTCAGGATTGTAATTCTTTCCAAATTTCGGGAGCACGTACCGTGCCAAAGAATATATTTATATTGATTTATAATACTGTTACAAATCATGTTGATCAATATTAATATACATCATAGATGCAAGAGTGGCATTAATAAAAGTTAATATTGCTGCATTTATGAGTTGTTTGTTGATTTATTTGAGAAATTGTGAAGCACGCGTATACGTATTGGAATGCATGGATGTACCGAACTAATATTGTTACTTTTGCAATTACACTGTATCTAAATATTAATATAGATCGTATCAGTATTATAAGTAATTATAAAAAAATTGTATTCTTGAAGACATCGAGTAATATTGTAATTTACCACATTTATTTGATCATACCAAATTTATTTGATCGCTTTTGTTTTTTAAATGGAAAAATGCACCTTTGCAGTGCACAAATTTATTCTTCTCATTAATTTGCATATAAACGTATTACTATTAAAGTCGAAATACTTCATGAGATATTTAATATTTCATTTTTACGTGCTTCTTTATATTTTTCGTTATAATTTGCAGTTTTATAGTAATTTGAATGACATGCTATAACAAACGTTAATCTTGTCTCGTGCAATTTTGCAAATGGAACTATAAAAAATTATATATAACAAATTTAAAAAACTTCAAAAAATGGATAAAACCGTGTATCTAAAATGGCGTTACAAAATTTTACAAGTGTATTCTAAGCGCATTCTATATACTAATATATTATTAATATTAACTCATCGAATCCCTTTATAGTGTTTTTATATTCTTTTTAGATTTATAACGTTCTTTCAATACTGTGAATATTTCATATTGTTCTGCCTCAAAAATATATGGGCTCTTATGTTTGTTAAAAATTTTCCTTTTGGTTCCAAGCCATAGAATAGATTGTATCCACTTTTTGAAGTTTTTGAAATTTGTTATGTATAATTTTCTATAGTTTTCTTTTCAAAACGCCACGAGACAAGATTAACGTTTACAACAGCGTATCTTTCAAATTACTATAGAACTTACAATTAAAACGAGAAGTGTAAATAAGCTAGTAAAAATGAAATATTAAATATCTCATGAAGTATTTCAACTCTAATAGTACATTCAAACTTCTATCTCAATTTAAAAGTTATCTAGTGTACATTTAATACTTTATTTTAAACCGACTGTAAATAAAAAACAAATAGTTCGCGGAACCATGCTCCTTTTACGTCATAAGATGTTTCTTTAAAGTCACCTAGCTCGAAAGATAGAAATTAGCCTACGTTTCGAGGGGAGAAAAGTTTCAAAGTCACTGATAGGCAATTAAAAAATATGATTTCACACGTCTCTCCGCAACTCTATGGAGAATCCATTTAGGTACAGTGACAGACCGCCTCTATTCGAGGGTGTTTCGCTTGGGACGCGATTAATTATGGGGTTCCTTTTGGGGCTGCGAAGCTCGAGGCTTTGAGCTTGGGGGTGAACGGTGGAATGGGAAGTATAAGATACGTTCACGGCCGACGTAGACACTCGGTTTAGCTTCCTCAGAGTATTAGATCAATAATTCTAACCTTAAACTGGCTCGGTCACGAGCATCGAACACGGTGCACGATGTAACGCGATATTGCTTTGCGTCGAATATTACTCTCGAGCGCCTTTACTGCCCCCGGAATATAATGTTTCGATGTAAAGTTCGATATTTCGCTTCAATGGAGTTGTTCGGCCAATTTGTGTATCATAGCCGCGAAATTCCTCCCCTCGATATCCGTTCTTTTTCCATTTAATGGAGTCGAAGCTGTTATTCGGTTCGCAGGGAACTAACCGCCCAACGCCGCGCTACGCGTTCCAAGTTAAAACTACATTTAACAAACAATTCAGAATACTCACCCTTTCGGCCACGACGATGCTCAGACGTTCGTCCAAGTGTTTTTTTCAACCGCAAACCGCACCATCGAACTTGTATGCTTCGGAGCGAATTTCCAACGGCACCGAGATGTCTCTTAACGTTTACGAAAGCGATACAAATTTTTTTTTACGACCCGGTGGGGTTCTGGTCGCGGCACGAACGACGGTCGAGAACTGTCAGGAGTCGTTAGATTATGAGATATTGCTTTACGAGCAGAAGGGATGCTGCGAGGACCGCAGCATCCCCGATACTGACCGACAGACCCAGATTTTCGTCCCAGGAAATACACGAAACTAGTTCCGTTAACGTACGCAATTAAGTAGTGGAATTTTCTTCGCGAAATTCTAAGTATCCCCCCCCTACTACTTCTTTCCTATTTCGAGACCACGGAGGATGACCATTGGTCCGCGACACCGTGAGAACTCGGGGTGGTCCAGCGCTGAGTCCCCCCGAGCGGCCGGAAGAACAGGTTCCTCATCTTCGGATCGCAGAAGAGATCGTCCCGTGCTCCCTTCTCGAGCTTTCCAGACAAATTGCGCGTTTTTCTAACCGGCCACGGATCACGCAATAACGGGCAACCCTTTCAGCTGTTCGCGCGAACGAGCGATCAAAAGATTCGACGCAGCCTGCGGTAGGATGGCGGCTATCGAACGCTTGACTTCGCAAAAGCAACTGTTTCGTCGATGCATTATTCATAGGAGAATGTTTTTTAACTTGTTCGAGGCGGACCGTTTACTCTACGGAGGTACAGATTTTACCCAAAGTTTATTCTTTGGCAAAAAATTTCGTATCTTTCCTTAATTCATTCCTGTAGCATTTAGTTCGATGGAATCCAGGCCTAAACGGTAGGCGTCAACCTCGTTCGTGATATTGATGTTTGGGCCAAAATCTTTGTCACGAGTCAGGCTCGTTAAAGTAGGGAAGGGGTTGAGTCTGCAGAATTTTTTAAATTCCACTGCAATCGGCGAAATTGGAAAACTTCAAATCGTTTTGGAAAAAATATTTTCAGTTGCGGGGGTGAATTACAATCATTTTTGGTGGATAGCCATATCCCCGAAATCCTACGCACTTTCGAGAAAAAAATTCCTTACCGAAAATGTAATTTCTGGCCAGAAATGTTGCCCGGAAATTTCATGCGAATTTTTAAAACGTCATAACTTCTGAACGGATTGGACGATTTTAATGTTTCAAAAAGCAAAATACGCGTATTTTGGCGGAGAATATGTACAAACTGCAAAAATATTCGAAAAGTTTGTTCTTAACCACGTAAAATAAGAAAAACCCTATAAAAATGGTCCAAACTTCAAACGGCCATAACTCCTACAATAGACAGTGTATTTCAATGAAACTTTTTTCTGAAGTAGAGCTAATAGATACTTACAAAAAAGTATTAAACAACATTTTCGTACAACGTCACGCAAATTTATTAAAAATCAAAAGCGAATTTTTAAGGAAAATCGACAGGGGGTAGTTTCTCAAATTTTTCGACGAAATTAAAAAATTTCAAATCGTTTTGGAAAAAATATTTTCAGTTGCGGGGGTGAATTACAATCATTTTTGGTGAATAGTCATATCCCCGAAATCCTACGCACTTTCGAGAAAAAAATTCCTGAACGAAAATGTAATTTTTGGCTAGAAATGTTGCCCGGAAATTTCATGCGAATTTTTAAAACGTCATAACTTCTGAACGGATTGGACGATTTTAATGTTTAAAAAAGCAAACTACGCGCATTTTAATGTAGAATATGTACAAATCGCAAAAATATTAGAAAAGTTGGCCCTTGACCCCGCAAAATGAGAAAAACCCCATAAAAATGGTCCAATTTTCAAACAGCCATAACTCCTATAATATTGAATATATTTCAATGAAACTTTTTTCTGCAGTAGAGCTCATGGGTACCTACAAAAAAGTATTAAACAATTTTTCTGTAGGGCGTCAAACAAAATTACTAAAAATGAAAAAGTAATTTTTAGGAAAAATCGACAGGGGGTAGGTGTCTAAATTTTTCGGCGAAAAAAAAAATTTCAAATCGTTCCCAAAAAATTATTTTTGGTTGTGGAGGTCAATTTCAATCAATTTTGGTGAATAGCCATAACCTCGAAATCCTAGGCACTTTCAAGAAAAAAATTCTTTACCGAAAATATAATGTGTGGCTAGAAATGTTTTTGTAAGTTTATTTCCTGTTCGCTTCTTCTTGCGTTTATTTCTGCAACATATTGGTAATCTTGCGAGTGACACGAAAGTGGTAATTGGCCTGTAGAGCCATAGAAAAATGGGTAGAAAAAATATTGCAGTTATATAATAGTAAAACAGTGACAACAAAAATTAATGGACCGACAACGGTGGTTCTTAAATTAAAAATTTAATAAATCGAATTCAATAAAAGGATATTCGTAGGTCGTATTTAATATAATGTGGAGGTTTTCTGTAATGGGTCTATGATTTTATCTATAAAATTGCATTTACAGATAAATTTTAATAATTTAACTAATACTACTTGTTACATTTACTAAGATTCGAAAGCTGTTCATGCTTTGAAATGTTTTAAAACATTTTCTTTGAATTATTCTCTAAAAATGACAAAAGAATGCTCCATAATGGCTAATATAAAATAAAAATAAATCAAATTTTGTCCTCAATGAAACTCAAAACATTTATAAAGTTCGTTAAAAACTTTGTCATGAACGTTTTTAAAGATAACGCTTTCCAGTTTACGAGTCTTTAGAAAGGCCTTGAACTGTTCTTCAAGTTCTCAAAAACCTTAATAAAAGACAATTATTACAACTGACGATGATTGAAAATTGTGCAATCCGTCTGAAAGTAGCAGAAAATAGTGACGATTTAGAGCGAACGCGTTACTGCGCGTAAAATTCTATTAAAATTCTTATTTAACCTTGTCCAACTAGTTTTACTCTCCTGTTGGCGACTCTCTCGAAGGGTGGCTGTGTTCCGTGCGTTTCTCGCGCATTTCGTGAGATGACCAGTGGTCAGATACCGTGAGAAAACTGCGCGGTCCAGAACTGCTTTTCGTCGGAACAGGTTTTCATGAAATCAGTTACGTTGTTGACTGATCTGCTCTGATCTCCTCTTCCGTGGACCCGTTCTGGGGATTTCGGTGTCTGTGAAGGGCAATCGACGCTACACAGCCGCCCTTTGTGCGTGTACAAACTTCTTCGATATCGACAATTTATTGTCTTGTCTATGAGACATTTGATAAATTGGAAATTTAAGTTCACGCGATTCTGTAAAAAATTCGAGAAAGTCTTAGATTTGAAGCTTTTAAGACGGATGATCGAAAGTAGCTTTTTCGTAGGTTGTTGGTTCGTTTAAGATATTTTCTGTAATAGATGGTAGACAAAATTATTTCGATGAAACCAAGATAAATAAAATCAATATTGTAAAAATTATTCGGATAAAAATCTCTGATATCTCCATAGAAAATTTATAGGCATCTTTTGTTTAATGTTTAAGAATTTAGAGACTATAGAATTCATCAAAATAGACGAAAAGTAACGTATATATACATATAGATTTGTAAATGAATACTGTAGGATATTTTCTGTAATATGATCATGTTTACAACGAGATGGTAGACAAAATTATTTCGATGAAACCAAGATAAATAAAATTAATATTGTAAAAATTATTCGGATGAAATTCTCTGATGTCTCTATAGAAAATTTATAGGCATCTTTTGTTTAAAGTTTAAGAATTTAGAGACTATAGAATTCATCAAAATAGACGAAAAGTAACGTATGCACACATAGATTTGTAAATGAACCCTGTTGGATAAACTTCGTTCTTTTATTTTACAATTACTGTTACATTGATTAAAAAGCATTTAGATTATTTGTACGCATAAATTTTCACCAGAAGTTTAACTGTTATTTTGATTAGAAACGACAGATAAAGCTTTAGAGGAAGTGTTACTGTAGGTTTCACGATTAAACGCCTACGAGGGGTGTACCGTCTTTCTCAACTTTTCACCTCTCCCTTCTTCTCTCTCCGTCACAATCCTTCACGGATTATACGGATCTATCGTTTGCAAAATCGCATAATACCACGTCGGTGCTTAGGCGCGTAAGGGTTAAAACATAGGCTTAGGGTGTGTGTGTGCCGTAATGTTCGTATCATTAATCGAGCGTCAAATAACTTCGAGCAAAATGGACCCTCATATTCGATGGAATTTTCCCTACAGACCAGTAATTCAGTAGACATTTTATTGAAACCGGAGATCTGTTGCATATATATATATATAATCTTATTGTGATTTTGGTTTTCGTATTCCATTCCTTCTGAAATTTGTAAGAATTCTTTCCCAAGCTACGACGTTAAATTTAAATATAATAGAATTCGTGCAGTAGTACGATCGTCTGACCACGGGAATTTTCTTAAACTGCATTTATTTCCTTAGTTCGATAACGAAGGGAAGTATTATTTCGGTGGATTTCCATTTTACCCCGAAAGGGAAAAACACGTGCGAGCATAATTGAATATATCGTGCACCTTGAATTTCATTTTAAAATTAATTTCGATTCCGCTACCAATTGCCCGGCGGTCTGTGCACTTAGCTTTTCATTAAATGTCTTATTCCACGATTATGGCGGTCTTCGTGATTGCATAACTTCAACTACGATTGCACACGAATTCCATTTCGAGTCGATTGCAGTCACGACGCAGTAGCAGCCATATTTGCATGGGTTAGGAATGGTAGTAACAGAGTCCGTTGATTTTCCGAGAAATTCGCACAGAGAGGGGATTGGTCGAAGACAGAAACCGCAATTTCGTTTGTCGATATACGTTGTTTAACTTTGACGAACTCGATATCAGAACTCTTTCTTTCGCAAAAGACAATCAATTCGCTAATAATTCTCTCGCTTACGTTCCATTAAAATGATTTACACGTTTATCTTTGCATTTTTTTCGTGAAATAAACGTTAACAATTATTGGGCAATTTATTCGTTTGTTTGTACTGAATTTAATCACTTTTTCTTAAAAAGTTTGCTAACAAACTATTCTTTAATCGATAACTATTACAAAAATTTATTCTGAACGAGAAAAGTCTCTTTTTTTATCACGTGATTACAAGTTCGTTGTCAAACAATTCGTGATACTTCTTATGTAAAAAATGTCTGAATTATTTAACATCTCTATTATTTATTTAGGCTTCATAAATTTGATTGACAAAATTAAAATTGTCTTTTTTGATCAAATAAATGATTTTAGTCTGTTCTGGAATAAGAAATAGAATTATATCTAATTAGTAAGTCTCATTGAAAGTCTTGTTTTATAAATGTAAAAGTTTGTTATTTTCATGAGATAGAATTTTGCGAAATACAATCATTTTGTCTGCATTACTATCGAAAGTATAAACAGAATTAATTCATAATTCATATTTAAACGGTGAACAATTCTTCTAATTTGGAGAATTAAACAATATAGTGTATATAATTACATAAATGTACAAATTGAATAGTTTCTTTCAATGAACTTTACAACATTCTCCAATCGTTATTTGATATTCTTACAACATAATTACTAAGTATTATAAGATTAATGTTTGAAGAAACGTTATTTGATCAGATTTTAATACCACTTGCAATGTGCTTCATCTCATAATTAGTCATCACCGAACATAACGAGGGATGTTTCCCCTATTAGGACGTGTGGTGGAATGTTTACCAAGTCGTTTCTTTCTCCAGCTCATTTATAGCTTGCTTCACACTCATAATTCTATAACACTTCCTATACAGGGTGTTCGGCCATCCCTGGGAAAAATTTTAATGGGGGATTCTAGAGGCCAAAGTAAGACGAAAATTAAGAATAAAAATTTGTTGATGGAGGCTTCGTTAAAAAGTTGTTAACAATTAAATTTAAAAATTTCAAATCGTTCTGGAAAAATTATTTCCAGTTGTGGGGGTCAATTACAATCATTTTTGGTGAATACAGATACTTCCGAAATCCTACGCATTTTCGAGAAAAAAATTCCTTAGCGAAAATCTAATCAGGTGTCTAAATTTTTCGACGAAAACAAAAAATTTCAAATCGTTCTGAAAAAATATTGTTAGCTGTAGGGGGCAATTACAATCATTTTTGGTGAATAGACATACCCTCGAAATCCTACCCACTTTCTAGAAAAAAATTCAAGAATGTGTGAAATTTTCCGATGGAAAAAAAAAATTTCAAATCGTTTTGGAAAAATTATCTTCGGTTGCGAGGGTTACTTATGATCATTTTTGGTGAATGGACATATCCCCGAAATCCTGCGCATTTTCGAGAAAAAATTCAGAACGGGCGGAACTTTAAACGTTAATAACTTTTTAACGAAGCCTCCATCAACAAATTGGTATTCCTGATTTTCGTCTTATTTTGGCTTCTAGAATCCCCTATTAAAATTTTTCCCAGGGTGGCCGAACACCCTGTATAACCTAATTAACTTGTTCATCGTGTAATTTCTCGATCATAAACGCCTACATATGTATAGCTAAAATTAATAGAGACGAATTAATGTACTTTTATTCATAGTAAATGCGAACATGATAATTTATACTAAAGCAAATATCGTTATATTATTAAAAATAGATCTGTAGGTACAAATAACTAATTAATTCATCTGTCTATATTCAAATCGTAATTACTATATCGATTTTATAAAATTGAGTCGTTTCATAATGTATTTTCAACCTAACATATATTTTGACATTTATGGAATTTTTACATAGCATTATTTATATTTGAATGTCGTGCTTTGTTTTCCAAACTTCAAGACTCTTTAGGAATAAACAAATTATAAATAATTTGCACGTTACACGCGAATCAGTAAAATACTGGTCATAAATTTTCCAAACAGTGGCAAACTGATGAGGTATTTAAGCCAAGACCAAACTCCTCAAATTATCCACGAAAACGAAACCTTGTTTTCAGACAATTGGAAATCAGCATGTCGATGATTTGTCATGGAACTTCACAGCATCGTTACAATTCAAGAATCCTAGATTTATTTTCTCTAACATCAAATCTCGAGAATATTTTCAGCTCTCCAATGAACAATCAATGTGTCAAACAATGATGCTGTGAGTGTCAGTAACTGAAATATGAATCTGTCCATTTTTTCACTAACAACCCTAAAATTCACACAGACAAATAGTGTTCCCTGTTTATTTCTGCCAGAGAGAATTCCAGTAGCCAAAGATCCTCCTCCGAAGGGTAACTAAATTTTAGAATCACGCTTTTCCGATTCCCATGAAAATCACCTGGAGATGGTTGGTGAATTGTTGCTTTGGGGTGCTCGACGCTGGAGGAGCAAGGGGGTCGCAGGTGGTAACGATAGGGGCAAGAGAAACGGAGGAAGAGTGTGGGAGAGCAACGACGTCGACGGTCGCGGGGCGGCCAGGAGAAACCTGGGATGGAGGTGCTGGAAGCCGTGGTGTTTGGAGGTTAGACCGCAGTTACAATATCGCTTGATTAGAAATGTACATAGCGTATATGCGCGCGGGCCGCATATCCAGATGGTAGGTGGTTGGGTTGGGTCGATGCCTGGGCAACTCCATAGTTTAATGCACGAACCGTAGAACTTGCAATAAGGAAGGGTTGAACGTTGGAAGGGGGATCGCTGAGGCGTAGGTGAACAAGGGGGGTGGGTCCTGGGGGTGTAGGAGTCCCCGTACGTACCGGCACACACGGTTAACGGGAGTTCCAGTCTGCAACATAACGCGATCGCACTACTTGCAGCTTGGCTGTTGGCCCTCCGGAGAGAATGCTCGTGGTCTCGTATACCTTCGTATACCTTCGAATTCCCACGAAATGGTTCTGTGGTACCCGTTCTGACGTCGACCTTCCAGGGACGTTTCCTTCGAACGAGCCTCAGCCAAGAGGTTCCTCTTTTGCGACGCTGTTCCAATTGGGGATTGCTAAAGAGCAAACAGTTAAATGCCAGGAGGAACGCGATTGTTTTTCTTCCTCTATTCTACTGCTGTCACTTGAATTCGATTAGGTGTTCGTCGTCTTACCTGATATTGAGACAGAGGATCATCGATTTGCTAATAATCTGAAATCGCTGGGTAGTATTTCAATCTCGAGAGTTTAGTATGGGTCTTGGAAGGAGTAAAATGGTCGTGAGACCAAGTGGTTCCTCGTGGAAAAATGTAGTTCGAAAATAAGGAAGAAGAAATACACGAGGACTTGGTATTGAAGCAATTAAAAATGTGATACAAAATAATGTACTCATTACTGGCTTAAAATTTTAGATACACATTTTGTGCATGTATGGCTATAGCCTCTACCAAAATCAATTCAAAATTTTTATTTTTTATATTTTTTTTAGGTCCCCAAAGTTAATAAACAGCATGAAAAAATCGTTAACTTAACTTAAAAATATTGCAATTTTTTTAATTAGTACAAATAGAATACCTGGAATCATGGACAGCATCAGATGACCGTTTTTAAAAGCGACCATGTTTGAGAGTATGCTATCAATTTAAATTTTTTCACCGTCTAAAACATTTTAAAATATCACTGATATATGTATAAATAAACCTTGAAAATTTTATTGTAAAAGATCTTATAGTTTATTCACAAAAAATTCACAAAGAAAACTTAACAAAACGCACTTCACACTACCCTCCTACATTTTACAATTTACACAGTACAATTTCCTCTTATATCGTAAGTAACAATCCTAAATTTGTGTTTCGTGAAAGAGATTTTCGTCACGAAAGAGAAATAGAAGGAATTCAAGTTTACACAAAGCTAATCCACTTTTTATTATAATATAAAATTCAACATTATACTGAGAGTATAATTAACTTTAATTCGATATGACTTTGAGTACAGTAATTACATAAATGCAGTAGAGTTCATAAGCACATAGTTGTATTTATTAAAAATCAAAAACAAATTTTTAAGAAAAATCAACTGGGGGTAGGTGGAAAAATTTTTCATCGAAATTAAAAAAATTTTAAATCACTCTGAAAAAATTATTTTTGGTTGCGGGGGTCAATTGCAAGCACTTTTGGTCAATAGACATACCCCCGAAATCCTACTCAGTTTCGAGAAAAAAATTCCTTACCGAAAATATAATTTCTGGCCAGAAATGTCTACCCGAATTTTCATGCAAATCTTTAAAACGTCATAACTTCTGAACGGATTGGACGATTTTAATGTTTCAAAAAGCAAAATACGCGTATTTTGGTGGAGAATATGTACAAATCGTAAAAATATTCGAAAAGTTGTTCCTTGACCCCCTAAAATGAGAAAAACCCCATAAAAATGGTCCAATTTTCAAACAACCATAACTCCTACAATAGTGAATATATTTCAATGAAACTTTTTTCTGAAGTAGAGCTCATGGGTACCTGCAAAAAAGTATTAGACAACTTTTCTGTAGGGTGTCAAACAGAATTACTAAACATGAAAAAGGAATTTTTAAGAAAAATCGACAGGGGGTAGGTGCCTAATTTTTCGGCGAAAAAAAATTTTTCAATTCGTTCTGGAAAAATTATTTTCGGTTGCGGGGGCCTATTACAATCATTTTTGGTTAATAGACATACCCTCGAATTCCTACGCAGTTTCGAGAAAAAAATTCGAGAATGCGTGAAATTTTTCGACGGAAAAGAAAAATTTCAAATCTTTCTAAAAAAATTATTTTTAGTTGCAGAGGTCAATTACAATCATATTTGGTCAATAGACATAACCCCGTAATCCTACTCAGTTTCGAGAAAAAAATTCATTACCGAAAATTTTATGTCTGACCATAGCGTTGATATGTTTCACTGAAATTTCATGCGAATCTTTAAAACGTCATAACTTCTGAACGGATTGGACGATTTTAATGTTTAAAAAAGCAAACTACGCGTATTTTGGTGAAGAATATGGAGTAATCGCAAAAATATTCGAAAAATTGTTCCTTAACCCCATAAAATGAGAAAACCCCCATAAAAGTGGTCCAATTTTCAAACGGTCATAACTCCTACAATAGTCAATGGATTTCATTGAAATTTAGTCTGGAAGTAGAGTTCATGGATACCTAAAAAAAGGTATAAAACAACATTTCCGAACAGCGCCAAACAAATTTATTAAAAATGAAAAACGAATTTTTAAGAAGAATCGATAAGTGCTGCAATTTTTCGAGGAAAAAAAAAATTTCAAATCGTTCTGAAAAAATTATTTTCGGTTGAGGGGGTCGATTACAATCACTTTTTATGGATAGACATACACTCGAATTCCTACGCACGTTCGAGAAAAAAATTCCTAATCGAAAATATAATGTGTAGCCAGAAATGTTTTTGTAAATTTCATTTCCTGTCTCGCTTCTTCTTGTGCTCATTTTTAGTATCTTATTGGTAATGTTGCCAGTGACACGAAAATTGTAATTGACCTGTAGAGCCCCAGAAAAATGGGGCGAAAAAATACATTGGATACAAGCTGTACGCTATACCTTGTTTGTGTTTATATTCTTCGTTTTTATGACTTCATATGTAGGTTTAGTCCAATTATTAATCGTCCCAGTCTCGAGTATGCTAGATAATCGTAATTTTACTTTATATAAATTAAGATACATGCGACGATTATGAAAATAAATTACAAATTGAAAAATTAATTATTTCTTCAGCGATTAGTTCAAGATATATTCTCGAACATCCAATTAACTATATGCCAATAACTCCAAAACGTCTTCTATTTATATACTAAATACGAGTTTGAGTATCTGGTCGAGTATGTTATCGAACACGTTGTAAATTCCGAATAAAATATAAATCTGTTGAACATGGTTATCAGGAGAAATGTTTCGACGATAGATTTCGGTACATAACCGTGTGTATTCTGCAAAACGCGCATTTACGGCGCACGTGTGCGCGTGTACGTGAAGATGGTTCTATATTAGTGTTATACCTTATCAGTTCCTAAATCAGCGTGCGCTTAGACGTCCATGTTACCGGCCACTGTAGGTCCGTCCTCGAGGAATATTCAACCATTCCTCTTGCTTTGCCCTCAGCTTTCTCGTTTCTCGGTTGCTGGTTCCCTTCGTCTGTTGCTCTATCCTCGATTCGCCTAAAGTTTGGAGAGCTCGCGCTTGAGAGGAAACGCTGAACGTCACTGCAATATCGTGTAATGTTCTCGAAGAAGATGGCGGTTGTAACGTTTGATACGTTTCGTGTGCTCAGAATACACACGATTTTCCTTTTGATGCGATCCGTGAACGTTTGAGAGGACGAAATAGAACTACTGTCTTGTCTGGAGAGGTTTAATTCAAAATTTCATCCTAAATGGCGCGGCTCTATTTCGTTTCGATTCGTAGCGAAAAAATTTCGTTTCTCCGAATCCTTTTGCAAGAACGACACATTTTCAGCGATTGTTTTATCACAAAGTAACGAAATAAATATTTAACGATTCGAAAGGATACGAATTTTGTTTAGAATATATTCAAAGGTTCTCAAAATAACTTTCTTTCGCTTGGATGCACAGCTTCGAGCATATTGCAAAATTATGAAAATTTACTTTGAGCTTCGTTAGTATGGTATTTATGCTTTCGTGTGTAATTACAGTATCCTTTGGCAAATAATGTAATATTCTATAAACATTGTTGTATAATACTGAAGCAGGAATGCAAGATTAACTTATTATAAAGAACAGAAATCGTAATTCGTACTTTATAGACTTGAAAAATGTAGTACACTGTATAATTTAATGAAAAGGACTGGAATTAAAGTCGAAGATATACATCTAAAGCTCGTGATAACTTTAATGAATTTGCATAATTTAATTAAGAAATTATTCCAACGTGCATTGAAAAGTAATAAGAAACTTTTTGTTAACTTGTTATGCATATTTTATATAATAAAAGTGCTCTAAATGGACTATATTTTAAATTTATTATGTCGATAATCACTTAAAATGAAAGCAGAATATTATGCATTAAATTGCATAGAATTAAAATAAATAAAATTTCGATACGAAAGAATTTTTCGTAGGAAACTCACTGAATTAAAACTACGTCGTTTCCGGTGACTCTTTAATGTTTCCCAGTTTTCCAATTTACAGTCTGTGGCGGTGGGAATCGAAGTTTTAACCGACGATCTTTGACCAAATAGTAATTAGCCAATGGCTGATTTACCTCGATCCTTGTAATTAAATAGGGAACATCAAAGCAGCGAGTGTATCTTTCGCACCTGTTTGCTTATCGAACGTTAGTCCGCTCTAAAGTTTATTTGAATCGGAGAAACATTTCAACTCACTGTAAAAACAATTAAATATATAGTAAGCATTGCTTGAAAAAAAAGCAATATAGCTAATAGTAGCATATAGTTTATTCTACAGTTGAAGTTTTGATCATTGTTTGTTTTGTAGCCTTTAAATTCTAAAAAATGAGAATATATATTATGTGAGAACTATCAGGCAAAAATTATACTAAATTTTGTTGGAGGAATTTTGACAATTACATTATGGTTTATAACGTGTTAAATGAATTTTAACAATATATAGTTTCACTGGAAGTCGTATTGATTCCTTTTCTGAAACATTCTGAAATGGAGAACTGTATTATTCAACAGCACAATGCAACAGTTCGCAATTCTTGTTTTATCGAACTGTGTTATTATCCATTTTGACAAAAGAAAGTAATGGAGTGGCCTGCGCATTCTCTCGATTTAAATTTTATCGAAAACTTATGGAGAATTTTGACCAGAAAAATTTACAAATTCTAGACTTCAATTTTGTAAACATTAATTTGCACATCAGTGGTTCGAATACTACTTATTAATATATTAATATAGTACAAAAAGTATTTGTGATTTGCAATTATTTAAAAGGGGCCTAGAACTACAGAAATTTCATTTCAATGTATGTTATAAAATCGACGTTTAAAAATACAGATTTATTTCTAGTTTCTGTTAATAAAATTCAAAAATTTTATTGAATACCTCAATTGCAATTCTGTATATAATTATTAGGAAAAGCTTACTATTAGGCGAAAACTTGGTCAAAAAAACAAGTATATTCCAACAATGTTTTTAAAGTACGGAACGATCGAAGATCGAAAGCCATCGTTTTTTGAATTAATTTACGGTGCCTGTTTGTTCACCTTTGTCCGAAAGGTTATTTCATTTGGCACAGGTAACTTCAATATTAGAGGAATAATATACGCCAAGTCTCTCGTGTAGATTCAAGCACGAAAGCTTCCGGTTCTTACTGCAGTGGGGAGCTAACTTATACCTAGATAGTCGGAATAAGCCAGCCTCGAGCCTACAGCAGAGCATAGCATAGTGTCTCAGAGTAGAGGCGCAAGACAAACGACGTTGTTTTCAGGGAGATACCGAAAACAGCGAGAGGAAGCGTACCTAGCAGTTAATTAGCTGAATAATGCAGCGTTAATCTAGTCAAAATTGCATGCATCTGGACCACGCACGTAGTTTCGTTCTGGCAAACTCACGAGTTTGGCTGCTCGCGCACCAAAATGTATGTACCTGTGTGCAAACGCATACTGATTCCTGGACAGCTACAAGTATGGAAGTTGGATTCACTTCGGTCGAGTGCGAACTGCATCTTCTATTGTGTTGAATATTTTAAGAATACTATTTCCTGCTATCTCGCCGTGTTCCAAGATACCACCACCTCGAAACACCCACGCTTTCACTAGGATGCCATATTCTGCACAGCTTTCCATTCCCGTTCTTATTTCACTTAGAGAATTAATGGATCGCTACGAACAGCCATTGAACTGCTTTCGACGTCGAAATGATTTTAGTTGCGGTTGTAACAGTCCATTTATTATTTTTCATGATCACTTCGAAAGCAACCAAAAAAGGGTGATCTGATAAGCAATATTGTGCAACCAAAAAATTTAAACATTGATATTTTTCAATTTTCACGATCATTGTCCTGAACTCGAGCAACAAACGACTTTCTGCTCGCGATGATTTTCATACTTTTTAAGATAATTTATTTTTAGTCAGAACATTTTCGCGACTAAGAATTCTATGCAAAACATATGCAAGTAATTAATATCATGTTCGTCGAAAATGTTAGAGAGAATCAATAAATGGCTCTTTACGATTACAACCAACATTATCGATTTTAATATAACTGTATTGTATTAATACGTTAATTGTTACAACGTATTGCAATATTGTTTAAGAACACTAATACTTATAAAATAGTAAATGACGCTACTTTAATTTGAAATATTCTGAAATAACAAATTCACCATTGAATATAATTTGAATAAATGTCGAGGTCTTAAGGCGACTCGAAAATATATCCTTTAATTATTGCAATTAGTTCGAACTGTATATTTAAAGTAATTTTGTTCTCCTTTTTATGCGTAGAGAATTTTTGGTGCTTCAAAATATGAATTTAACTCGTTGATGGGCATTTTGAACTTATAATATTGTTTACAATGGAAGAACCCTAATACTTGTAAAACTCTAAATAAACTTTAATTTGTAAAGTAACAAATTCACCATTAAATTATCGAATAAACTGGCAGTTAACGTGTTGATAAAACTTAGAATCAGAAGGGTGCTTATTCCGGGGCAGAAGTAGCTAAATTATTTCTTTTGGTCTTACTTGTTCGCGTTGGGTTTCTTCTGGTCGACGCGTCGCTTTACGAATTGGCGCCGCAAAGAGTATTGTCGGAGAAAACAGAGGGTTTGCACGAAGCACGCAATCTTCTTCATTGTGTACAGTCTCGAAATCTACGGGTTAGAAGCGATCTCCAGCGGCCTCCGCGCGATCGAAAGTAATTATATTAATTGCGCTGCGCGTCTCCGAATGCGTTCCACGGTGTGTTGGTTCGTGGGACAGTAAGGTCGGTTTGCTCGTGTGCGTGAATGTTTGTCAGCACCGTGGCTGATCCTGTGTACATGTCTCGCGTGCCAGTGTACGCGACTATCGAAGGGAACTAAGTGCGCAATGAAATGTTAACGAATTAACGTCTGCTCGAGACGTTCTCGCGTAGGGGTGACTCGTTAAATAAATACAGCCCACTCCGTGAGCTTATTTATACGTACTAAGCGTAGAAACAAACTGGTAAAATACAATAGATACATAAATAAACGGACAAGGTGTTTGTGAAGTAGCTGGCGAATCTTTCTGATGGATAAAAGGTGCAATTAAAGTTTTAAAAAATTACTTTTTTACGATGGGTGAAATGTACAATTAATCACAAACTCGGTGGGTTTCTGATTCTTTGTTTGCAACGAAGATTGGTAGGAGTGATTTTTGGATGATTCAAAGTATTATTTTCGACTTGTCAGAAGCAAAGGGATCTTAGGAACCTATAAATAACACATTTATAATTTCTAACAAAAATTGTTACAAATTTACTCGACTGGATTTTTGTAAAAATTGTCATTGTACGGTAAGGGGTTAAATACGTAAAGATGACCTTTTGATTTTCTTTTGGCCTCTCATTTCACCGAAATATTAACATTCCTGATTGCAATATATCAAAATCGTATAATAATGCGCAAAGAAGCCTCGATAAGGATTATTGTTAAAATTTTTTTCCCCAAATTTTTACTGTCGTTTTCTTTTACCACGTGTTCTTTGCGTTTCGACCGACACTGTTGCATTTCGATTTCGAAGCAACGGGGTTGCGAAGGGTGACGAAGGAGGACGCGAATCCACGCACGGTTCTCAATGTTGGCCACCACAGAGGCAACGCCCGTCATTTCCTTATAATTAGTCTATTTCCTGTCGCGCCTATAGTTACGTCGCGAGCCTGCAGGGCGGAATCGGTGGTAGAAAACGGCAGATATTGGAACGCAACGTACGATAGTGCGCGTGAAACCGGAGGAGGGGCATTGCTCGTTCGTTTCAAGATATCGAGGAAATGAATGGGATTGGCTGCCGGGCAAAATTGTACTGTGATAATTACCTATTAGCTGCACTGTGCCTGGCACCGTTCGCTATCCTGAAGAACAATGCCTATCTTCCGATCGTGCAAATAATCGTTGAATTCTAGCGTCTTCCATGGCGCTGCCAACTGCCTAAGAATTCATCTTTCCGGAGACATTTTCCCAAGAAATAAATGTTCGTTTCGTTGCTCGAACGAGTATATAAAATATAATTGAACTGTGTTGAAATATAATTATTTGACTGCGGATGTTTACGCATTTATGGGAAATTTTAATTTTCAAAATTATTATATTTAGGGGTTGAGGCAGCCCTCTATAAAGTTTCCATTTCATTAATTCTATTAATAAAAATATGAATCAAGATTTACAGTCTAATAATTATGTAAGGTACCTGTCTTTACTAATATCTTGCTATGTATTTTTCACATTAAGATAGTGGGTTACATGTAACGATATGTGCAAGGTTATTAATTCCATACACGATCTTTGTTTCCAAGTATTTTTGGTGCTTTTGATATTCAAAATGTGTTATCTTAAGCAAAGCGTGACTTCCTTACTTATTACGAAATCAAACGAGTGTTATTACATCATTCATAGAAAAAATCAAAAGAATTCTTAATTAATATGATTGTGATTATGCTGTGAGTCAAAATTATGAAAAATGAATTTTCTTTATTGTTTTTTTAGCTCGCTAAACATGAAAAAAGGCAAGAAAATCAAATAATCAATTTTGACGAGTCAATTATCATTTTCTAAAAATTAAAACGATTTTAAAATACTCAATTTCGACGGGTCAAAATTGACCCATAAATAAAACAAAGTAATTCCATTTCTAAATTGTTTACCTGGTACTAGTGTGTCTTCTTATAAATTCGCGTACTTACTAATATTATTGTCATTTACTACAACTCAAATCAGTTCTAAAATAATGAATTTCTTCGGGTCAAAAGTGACCCGTAAATAAAATAAAATAATTCTATTTCTAAATTGTTTATGTGGTACTACCGTGTCTTCTTGTAAGTTCACGTACCAACTAATGTTATTTACTACTTAATTGTTATTTACTACAAATCAAAACAATTTTAAAATACTCAATTTCTACGGGTCAAAATTGACCCGTAATCGCCCAGAGTAAAAGAATACTAACCCTGGAAGAAAATAACAATTACAGATTTTATTAATTTAATTAAAACAACTACAGAGTGGGCAAGAAATAAAACATGTTATTCGGTCCCTCAATTCGGTATTTTCAACCCTCCAGAAAACGTCGAAAATAACTCCCTCGAATCTCGTAGCACGTCGAAAATCCCTGGAAAGCGGCGTCGATCGTGGCAAGCCGGTGTGCGTTAAGAACATCCGAGAACTGGGACGCGGCTCGAGCTGTTCAGCCTTTCAATCTTCATCCCGACCGATAGAGATTCCGGTCGGTGCTCGTGTTTATGCGGTCCCAGCGGAGTGTGCAGCAACAGGGTTACTGCGGCGGTCCGACCTCGTCTTTCCAGATACAGAGACGTCTCTCTGAAGACTGGAAAGCCGCGATCCCTGGTGCAGACCAGCCGAAATGCCTGGGGGTTGATTGATTAGAGGGTACGCCGTCGTGGAGACCCGGAGTCTAGGTAGAGTTCCACGGTGCGGGTTAGTTCGGCATGGACCCCAGGTTATTTGGGGGCGGTGTGGAGACGCGGCGTTGGTTCGGGCTAGATGGCAAGAGGTATGGGCGAGAGGGGGGGGGGGGAGGCAACGGCCAGGGTGGAAAAGTAGGTGGAGGAAGCGGAGGGCGCTGAGAGGAGGTCAGAGGAGAGGAAGAGAAGGAAGGCTGGAGGCGGTAGTTCGAGGTGCTACAGTTTATAATAGTTGCCACCGCCCTCGGGCCAACCGACCCTGTCCGCAACTTCCACAGAGTTGCTTAAACCTAACCTCCTCTCGGGGTCCAGGACGATCAAGTCTCGTCCACCGGTAAGGTCAAAGAATCGAGGTTACGCGGCGCCAATGATCGGAACTGACTTTTGTTTCCGTGGGTCCGCATGGAACCTTCCGGGTGTTTTTCTCGTTCGAGTTGCGATTCGAACGACGGTGTCCCCGATAAATAGAACGGACGAAAGTTTCTGTAGGTAGCCAATAGTATAGCAGCGCGGAAGGGCACGTGAACCATAGATTAGTTTGTAGTTGCTTGTTCAAGAAAAAGCTGAGTTATTAGCTGCGGTTGAGGGTCAGGGAACTGACGGAAAGATGACGAGGTCAGGTGAGCTGAATCCAGGACTCGGTTCGCTTCACCCCGCCTGCTACCCTCTTATTAGGTAATGTTCTTTCGCTGTTGTGTCGCGCTACTTCCGGCGACTGTGGAGCGAAACTTTTGTTAAGAGAAAGGGGAAAGGGGGAGAGATAAAGCAAAAAGTGATGATGGGGAAGTTGGTCAGGCAAGAAAGCTGAAAAATAGTGTAATAAAAACCAAGGTTTAACAAATATCGAGGAATTATAATTATAGAGTAATATGAAAAAAGTATTGTAAAAATTATGTGAAAACCGTGGAAGCTTGGAATAGGGTAGTAGGATTTAAGGTGTGGTCGCACCGAAATAAAATCCAATCGAAATCTGAAAACTGGAACTTTTGTAGCTTTAATGTCGATTATGATACAAAGGATGATAAACTATTTGAGAAGTTTCTAGTGTTCTTGTATTTGATACAGAACTTGTAACTATTATTTATTAGTAATTTATGTTGTATTTAATTAATCTACACTTCCAAACTAAAAGAAAAATCGATAAATGTCCGATCAATGACCGTAAATTTAATGTTAGTAAATATCAAAATGCACATCCATTCAAGCTAATTTATTTATTCATTGACAACAATCGTAATTATATAGAAATGAAAATTTAACCACTTTATAATTTGCTACAATGTAATTTCGTGTTTAAATAAATTTACAAAATATTTTTTTTACGAAGAAAGTGGTAATCGATCAAAAAGAGGGTCATCCATGAACTGTCATAAATTGTCAAGACCAAATTGTTTCCTTCGTGAAAATTGTAAAAAACTAACAATTCTTTTTATTTTACAAATTGGTTAAAAACAAAATTTGTATTCCTTAACACCTATAAATTAAGAATCATAAAATAAAATTTTTCATTTTTGTTTATTCCGTAAAATCCACCAGGAAAAGACTGCACAAAATTGAAAATGATAGCGTAATTAAGTTATTTTTATGGTTGTCAATGGAACAAATAAATGACCGTATATTTTGATATTTATTTGAAATAAATAAAACTTAATAAAAACGTAGTAGCTGCATCATTTCGTTGTCTGAACACGCTCGAATTATTTTTATCCACGAAATGGCGTAGCCAAGTCAGCGGGGAACAATTCTCTTTCTTCTTCGCGATGTAATTGCGACGAAAGAAGCAATTTATACGTCTATGGGCATACGTGTACTCGAACCTATATGCTGCGCAGTTTCTCGGTCCCGTGACAGCGGCCTCCGTTATAATTCTCCGTTATCTATGGAAATTCTAAACCGTACTAAACAACAATATATATCCCAAAACTATGTAATTCTCCACGCGCGCGTACACGCTGTGCAATATGTGCTAGCGAAGGCTGCGAACCGATCGTGGACTTTGCTTGCCTTCTTTCCTTATTTCACACTTTTTTTTATTTTACAAAAATTCGACCTTACAATTTCTTCAGAGTGGGGTGCTCTTATTCCAACAGATCGACGATCTATCCATTTATGCAAATATTTTATTTTCCTAAAGCTCAGTAAGCTGAGAATAAAAAAAGGGTTGTTTAGATCGAAGCTTTCATATTTTATAAACTTTCAACCCAAGATTTTTAATTTGCTTGGTTTACAATTTTTATCAGAATATATTTGATAGAGAATGAGAAGTTTAAATACAATAAAAAATAGAGATACTGTTTTATCAGTCACATTTTGTTTTCCAATTTCATTCTTAACGTTATAATGTACTTTATTCTGCTTTTCAAAATTCCAGTGTAATTGAAAAAGACGTTATATATAGTAACGTATACATCAAATGCCCAACTTTTCTACACGTTGGAGCATTCCAAGTTCCTGCTGATAAGTGACAGAGCCATTTTGACGGACGATCCTCTAATTATTTTCAGCATCGTGGATTCTGTTCCATTAAGGTTACCAACAATACTAACTTTCCACGAATAGCGATCAATTGGTTTGAAACGGTCGAAGTTTCTTCGGCGTGCAGCTATTCAGACGACGCCCCGATGACGTTGTCAAACGTACGATCTCTAATTAAATAGGTCCCTTGAACCGTACGCTGACGCTCTAATCAGGCGTCTCTAGGAGTTTTCGCGGAGAACTGGAACACACGTTGAAGACCCAAAAGACTAGACGTATGGAGGCAGAGAGACAGGAAGATGGATCGTCGCTCAGGTCCTGCAGCAATGTCCTTCGAAGCTGTTTGTGCCTTAGGACAGCACGTAATCATACCAGTCCGCTATTACTTCCTATAACGCTATCTACGCCAGGAAACGCCATTGCTCGCTCGTTCCTACGTAGGTACGTGGTCCAGGGACGCCGTGGATGATGAGATCTGCAGGCTTGCATCCTGATGAGACTATTAGGATGGCTTGATAAGTCCATAATATTCTGGTCGATGCCGGGCAGCGCCGTCGAGTCCACCCGGTGTCCTCGCCAAACCGCTACACCCACCCTCGCACCCCTACACCCCTACCCCATTTTACGTCCAGATATACGTAGACTACCTTCGGTCAGATTGACGACGAGATAACTGATGCTTCCATTGACTTTGTTAACCTCAAACTTCGATCATTCCTCGACCAGGAAATCGTAGCTTTTGGTCGACGAAGGATTTTCCAGGATTTGACGTGAATTGTTCCTTTGCCGATTTCCATCGCTCTGACGTCCCATTCATACAGCTTCTATTCACTGTTACAGTAGTCCCTTCAACACGAAATTATGTATCCTTATTGCCCTCCTTCATTTTCTTGAATTTCTCCGCAAACAAAAATTTTGTTAACGCTCTTTTTTTTTAAAGAGGTCTTACGCTCGTTTAGATTTACTTTTTTATAACGTTGTTTTTCTATGAGGTTACACCATTGCAGCTTTAAGAAATTGGTTGAAATAAACTGTTTGGACAGTGGATGCTGATGGTCGTCTCGATAGAGGTCATCTTGAATTTTATTGCAAAAAAATTCTTTTTTTTTTAGTGGTCTCTAAAGTGGTCTCATTTAGATTTACTTTTAAACAACACTGTTTTCATACAAAGTTCCACCATATAAGAAATCGTTTGAAATTAACGTATTAGATAAAATATAAAAAGTCACCACCCACTATATGGAACTCTCGTTCTTCAAGAGTGGAATTAAACAGTAATCGTGAATACGTACAAATGAGTACTTTACAAAGAGGTCTCATTTAGATTTACTTTTTCATAACATTGTTTTCGAACAAGATTTCACCATTCTAATTTTAAGAAAGCGTTTGAAATTAGCGTATCAAATAAATTTTAATTGTAAATTTTAAACAGACGAGAGGTTCCTCTGTAACGAGGATACTAAAGTTGAATATTTAGCAAAATGTCGTCTTGGAGGATCGTCGTGAAAGGATGAAGGAACTGTCCGACCTCTGTTCTATCTCTTGCGGAGAAACGGTCGGTGTCACCCTCTCGAAGCGGCTGGAAATTAACTTTGAGTATTACAGATGTCGAGGCGCGCCGCGGCGAGAAGCTAGCACCTTGTTAGTCTGACAAATTCGGTCTGTCCGCCCCCCTCCTTCCTTCTGTCTTCCACTTTGCCGTATCAGCATTTAGTTCTCGGTCCGGAGACACACTCGCGAATGAGCCTCTTACGTTTCGGTACTGAGATAGCTGCACTCACGAAATTCTGTTTTCTTTCTCTCGTACCTCCTTTGTGCGAGCTGTTTAATCCCTTCTTAGACCAATGAAATATTAATATACCATAAAGCATTTGTTCCTTCATGCGAGAATCATTTAATAACTAAAGAGATAACCCATTTCTATTTTTGAGGACAGTATGAGTAAAAAATTAGCCATTTTAAAATAATCTTAAAATTGATCTATTATTAATAATTTCTAGGCATAGGAATTTTGATTTTCCAAAATAAACTGAAATAATTAGCACAAAATAAAATAATTAGTCCAAAATTAGCCATTTTAAAACAATCTTAAAATTTATTGAAGACTTTGACATCAAGAACAATCTAAAAAAAGTACATTGCAATTTTTAAAATGGCGAAAAGCAAACAAATCAAAATTAAAATAGCAATTTTTTTTATCAGGAGAGCCATTTAACATTAAAGTTACCACGAATTGTCAAATGACCGTTTTTAAAATACAATGTTATTTTAGCGTCGTTTAACTTCACGACTTTTCTTACAGTATACGTACAATGAATTTTTCAAACTTCAATTCTATTCTTATTATTTGTTGAGAAAAATATATAGTCTGTCTTGTCTATCATGATGTTTTTGTAACAACCCTGGAAAATATATTTTTTTGTAAAAACCCAGAATTCTGGTTAGCTTCCAATGTAAATAGAAAATATATAGCAAATATCAAAGGAGAGTTGGTACTGTCTTAGAATAGTCTAACAACACGTATTAAAAGTAGTTAAACTTTAGACACATGCAGTTCCGAAACTATTAATGTTTTATCCATAATCGAGCCACTATTAGAAGCAGCAAAGCTTTCCCTTTAAAATGGTTTTTGGTTTTTGTCGATCCGACTTTCCGTTTTCGAGATATCATCGTGTAAAGAAAAGTGTAATTTTTAAAATTCCACTGTGTCTCTGCCCGTCTTACGTGCAATAGTCTACTAACGCGTGTTAAAAATACTAAAATTTTAGGCGCGTGCAATTCCGAAACTACTAGTGCTTTATCAATAATTGAGCCATCGTTAGAAGCGACAAACCTTCTTCTTTAAAATGGCTTTCGGTTTTTGTCGATCCGACTTTCCGTTTTGGAGATATCGTAAGTTATGTAAAGTGGTAATTTTTTTAATTTGACTATCTCTGTCTCCGTCTGACGCGTCGCGTCGGGCCTCTCTTTCGCGCGTGAGTCGAGACGCACTGTTTACCACCTACGCGCGCGGTCATTGACCTCGCGTCAATGAACGTAAACAAACGCTTCGGAGTCTTATATTTCCAGAACTAGCTACCGCATAGACTCGAAACTAAAATCGCTATATCTTCGGAACTAATAAAGCTATCGACTCGTACGAACGCTCATTTTGAAGGGCATTTCATCCCCTATCCAATGACCGTGTCAACTATTATTCTTTATGCTGTCTTTTACCTTTATTTTGAAATTTACTTTGATGTTACACAACCAAAGAAGTTTTGGTAATTCCTATTGATTATAAGACTGGTGTGCGATGAAACTGGATTAGTCATGAAACAAAATTCGTTTTCAAGAGCGTTTAAACCCCTATTTGATGAAAAATAACAAATTTCGACGTAGTTTGTAAATTTTCTGTATAAAGTTAAAGTACTTTTTGTACAGATTTTTAAAATACACATTTTAAGAAAGAATATGCTACATAAGAGAGAAAGAAAGCTTACGAAATAACTTCCAAACGCAACATTCTACATATATAATTCGAACGTTAGGAGTACGTTGCCTGATAAAAAAGAAAAAGAAAGGCCATTTGCGTCGGTATGTTTAGTGTTAATAAGTCAAAAGAAAACCAATTGCTATTTTTAAGAACAATACAAAATTAGCCATTTTAAAATAATCTTAAAACGTATCGAAGACTTTGAGATCAAAAACAATTTAAAAGAAGTACACTGCAACCTTTAAGATGGCGAAAAGCAAACAAACATTAAAACAGCAACTTTTTTTATCAGGAAATTCTCGTCGAGCAATGCGAAATTTTCCTCTAGAATTTTTTCTTTATCTGTAGTGGGGCCAGAGTTATTATTCGACCTAGTTTCCAAACTCACCCTGTGCAACACACTGTATTCAATTATCGTCGGATAAGAACTGCTTCCAGGGACTAAGCAGAAAAACTTACTTGTCCTGAATAAACTCGAACGCACGGTTGAAGTATGTAACGGGCAGTTTAATTAAAAGCAAACTAGTCTTAATGTTCGAGCTCGGAAGAACAAAGGGAAGAAAATTAAAAAAAATTTGAAGAGTGATGATACAAGTTCTATCTTCGTGCTCTTATAAAATCTACCGTTTTCATTATTGTTTCAACTTTCGTCGCAGTTAATAGTGTCAGGTAAACGAATAATTAATCGGTTGAAAAAATACCTCGTGCTCTTTGCAAACCTACATTTGTCATGTTATCTCGAATTCGTTAGTTTTGTACTAAAACTGATCCTTTTTAAGTTCGTGTTTCAATAGTAATTTCAATTTTTTTTGTACAATCAGTGTAGATTCGCTATAAAAGATATAAAATTTCAATATTTTTAATAATCTGCGATACGTTAGAGTAATTACGTTTCACTGGCTTTACTTTGAAGAGTTCATCCCTTCAACATGTAACAAAAAAAAATAAGTGCCAAATATTTTTGGCTACTCTGCTAAGCTTCATCGAAATTAGGGATCGTAACTTTAAAGTTACGAATTTTATCGCCAATCATGAACTGACGAAACGTTCTAATAATTTTCCAAAATAGCTGGACGTTTTATGATTCCAAAGGGGTGTTAATAATCTAATAATTTTCCAAAATGGCCGAACGTTTTGTGATTGCAAAAGGGTGGCGTGAAAGGGGAATTTTCAACAGAAAAATTTCGAAATATTATAAATTCTGGCGAATAGTTGATATGTACGAGGTCGTTGGGGTAAAAATGGCGGTCTAATTTATTTGAATTGATGCATCCAAGCGATTCGCTGGCTCGAGGAATGCCACAGGCACCTGGTTCCGACTGGCCGTTCGAAATTGGCGAGAGTGGAATCTCGAGCAGTTCCAGAAGTCATCATCCTTGCGGAGGGTGTCGATCGTTGGTGGAATGGTGCTTGCTCGCTTAATCGGCCAGCCCCGTGCCACCCTCTCCGGGGCCAGCCCCGAAAACCCTTTCCGCTTTCCTGTCACGGTACAGCGAATGACTATCGGAAAGTGATATCGAGGATTTCCAGGGCTACACTTTGGTATTGCACGATTCCGTGGCACTTGCTTTGTTTCGTGCCAGCCGAAATCGAGGCTTTACCTTCGTGTCCGCGAGGATGGGGGCTGGAAAATGGGGTGACGGAGATTGGGATGAGGCACGATCGACGACGCGCCGCCGCTCAGCCGTAAGGGTAATAGAATTGCATGGTCGAGGAGTGCCAATATCCGGCCTGAGCTTGTCGGCGGCGTTTAATTGCGTTAGTATTTTATCGCGGGACTCGAAGAGGGCCGACGAGACTTTTCGATTGGGGCTGCGCGAGTTTAGAGTTGCTTAGGCCTCGATCTGAAAGCGTGGAATTTCGTTCCTGACGTGGGAAGACGTTTAGTCGCGTGCTGGGGTGCGACAGGATATTACGAAACGCGTTTGTTTGTAATAATTTAACGTTTTATAATACATGGAACGGTCTAATGCAACTTGTGCATCTCTATAACTTCCAAAGTATACACAAAAAAAGTTTTGAATGAAAAAGTTGCATGGTTTGAAGAGCTTAGGGATCTAAAATTGTAATTTTTAATTTTTTTTAGATACAGTAAATTAATAATGAAATATTAGATTCTAAATGAACTACAATTCTGCCGGAATGTCACATAGATTCGCATACTAAGTTTAATTGTAGTCTCGATATGTAACTTTACACAGGGTGGTCTATACAATTTGTGCACCTTTATAACTTTCAAAGTATGCGTTGCTCAAACAAATTTTGAAGGGGTACACTATGTAGTGTATTTGTGTTTTTATAGGCGATGACGTTTTGCAGATTTGAAGGTCAACTTTGTTTTTTTGAATGGAATATTATACTTTTTATACGAGAATATGGAAGAATATCAAATTCTGAGTAAAAGAGTGCTGATCTGTATTATCCCTAAACCTAATAACTAATAAGTAATTTCTGCAGAAATCTGTAATAAATTTAAGTCTCCAATTTGATATTACGTAATAAAATTTTTCAAGAAGTAAAGTGAAATTACTGATTAGTTATTAGATTTAGGGCTAATCACTACTTTTTTATTCAGAATTTTATATTCTCCCATATTTTAGTATGCAAAGTATAATATTCCATTTAAAAAAACAAAGTTGACGTCTTCGCCAATAAAAAGAGAAATGCAACACATAGTGCACCCTTTCAAATCATTTCTTTTACAAGAAATTTTTTCGAGTTATAGAGGAAGTTATAGAGGTGCACAAGTTGCATAGACCACCCTGTATACGAGTGGTACAGTAGCTGATTTATACGATGGTTTTTAATTAATAGACAAAATTGAATTGCTGGAATAGCTTCCTTAGCTTTGGATACTAAATTTCAGGGGAAATTGTTTGCCATAGTTTCATCAATTTCCGAAAATTTCAGAAAAACAATCATATTCGATATGCGACCGCGTGTTTTTAATTAAAACTTTCGTATGAATCGAAATCCAATCGATTGCTCATCGGGAAGCCCCGTTTTAATTTCATTCGTTTTTGTTTTTTCATCGTTATTAATACTCATTTTCTTTGTTCCTGTTTAACTACTCTTTATTATCGTTACTGTTATATACACAATTATGCTTAGTAATTCGTTTTTATTCCTTTTCTATTTTATTTTACTTTACGTATACACACACATATTTTAATAAATCGTGCCGTATAGATTATTGGATACTTTCTACGTCGTTTTCATCTTTTGAAATATTCATTAACGTGTACGTATTTTACAAACTCCGGTGAGACACATAACGAACCAAAACGTACAATAACGACCAACGTTATAAAACGGAATTCGTTCGTAAACGGAAAGTTGCCTGCATAAAAAAAAAAGTATGTTCCTCTTCCACCAGATCCGGTCTTTATTCAGTTTTTTTAATTGTTTTCGGTCTCGCATGTTAAAGCAATTTGAAATGTAAAAGTTTAAACGTATTAAAACTTATATTGACAGACCTCTATTTAATTACTATTTCTTAGAGTGATTTATTACAATTTAAGAGTTATTAGTTAGTTGTTTAACCAAAAGAAAAAATTCACATGACTAGATCACAGCGAGGTAAAAATAGTTATTCTATTAGAGACGTTAGATGCATTTCCACGATTTTAAATAAGTCGATAATAAATAAAAATGTGACCATTTTATCACTTTCAAAGCTTTTCAATTTTATTTAGTTGGAATTGTAACTACTGCTGTACAGTTTAATTATTTCTTTTATTTTTCAGATTCCATCAACTGGTGGGTGCTGAAATGATATCAACCTCGAGGGTAGTTTTCTTTTTACAACAGCCTACAATCTCGAAATAATTTATGCAACTTAGCAAAATGTATATAAATAATGGTGCATCGTGTCAAATTCATATGTTGAATATTTTATCTTTTATAAAATTTTAAATATGTCCATCTTTGTCCACTTTTAGACTCGACTACACTTTTAACACTTTGTAAATATACACATTGCTTGATAGAAACTGAACACTGTTGTTAAACTTTTGCAACAAGCTTGTTTACTACCTAAAATTCTTCCAAAATGTATTTCTTATAATTAAAATATTCTTCAGAGATGCAGAACGTTTTTAAATTGAAATATTATATTTATAGTATGTGATTACTACTGTATGCTAAAGGTAGTTCAATCGAGCAAAAGAATTCATAATATTATCACTGGTTAAGTATCGTTATTTTATAATTTTTTGCTGGTAAGCTCTTCCAGTCTGTTACGTTCAAGGTGAAGAAGTCGAATTTAATTAGTCCGATCACGGGTGACCCAGAAATGAAAGGGTAGTTACGGGAACGATCACTAATCACTACTCCGTATTGACATATCGTAATTGAAATGCTGTATTCATAAGGCATATTGATATTTCTGCACAGATATCCTGCTCTGATCTTTATCCGTGTCCGTTAGGTTCCCTGTTAGCGAACAGTTTCCATTCTGGACGTCTGTACTTAACATATTATGGGCGATCTTTTCATTGCAAAGCCATACTCTAGTGAAAAAGGTTCACGAATGCATTGAAATTACTTCGATCATTTGTTATTGATACTTTATTTTTGACAATGTTGAATTTGCTATTTAATAATCCCCTTATTGTGCAAGTATAGTAATTCTACAGATGTCTAAAGTGTATTTTCATCAATGTCTGAAGCAATGGTTCCCAAATTTTTATTGTGTCATCCTAAAAAAAATTTCTGCATCGATATAAGCGATAGATTTAAAATAAAAGAAGTTGTTAAGCTTTGATGCAAAGTCATACTCCAGTAAAAATGGTTCACGAATGGATTGAAATTAATACAAATTGATCATTTATTATTTATAATTTATCTCTCTCATTGTACAAGAATAGTAATTCAACAGATGTCCAAAGTATATTTCCAGGAATGTCTAAAGCAACAATTCCAAAATTTTTGTTGGTGTCATCCTAAAAAAAAATTTCTACATTTAATCTAACCGATAGATTTAAAATAAAAGAGGTTGTTAAGCTTTGATGGTAAATCTATTAATAAGAATACGCGTTTAAACTACATTTCATTACATTATATACTTCCTCTCCTAGGGATTCCACTTCCCATGTTGAATAACGTTGGTTTAAAGAGTGGAAGTATACCTTTTTAATGCTCGAAAAATTCAGTTTGCGTTTAGCTTATCCGAGTGGCCCGAAAAGCGCGAAACGTCAGGAGAGATTCAAGGCTGAGTCGTAGGTATCAACAGGGAGGGTTACTATTCGGAGAAAATGATGTGAAAGCTTATGAAATGGCGGTCTAGTACGGCGAGATACCGATGTACAGTATGCTTCCACCTAGCACCGAGAGATAATACGACAGGGGTAGTAACAGCCAGAGGTTTATCTTTGCAGAACCATAAAACTAACCCGTTCTACACTTAATGACGAGCGTCGCGGTTACTAGTCTACAGCTCGTTTCAAAACTCGTTTCGAAATTTCATCACGTAATGGGGGTATCTTAATGTTCTACACTGATTATTATACTTTTACGCGTTCAAGTTATCGTAGAGTTTGGGGGAAGCTTTCCGTCACGAACAAAACAGTTGTTTAACGTATCCAGAATGTCTCACGTAGTCTAATTATAGCGTTGAAACAGTAGAAGATAAACAAAAATTAAATTATGAAAAATCGAATGGTTCATAAAAAAGTTTCAATGATTTGAGGGTTAATTCTAATTTTTTTAACAGAATTATGTGTTTTTTTATTCTCTACAAAAAAGTATTATATGGTACTTTGAAAGATAAAGCGTCAGCTTGACTTTAAATTTCAAGCGTTAAGGTAGAAGGTTTAGAAATTAATAACGCTTTGCTCGGAGATTGTAAAGTTATAAAAATTATAATCATTTTTACTAAAACATTGACTCATAATTACAGTCGACTATCTATGTAAAATGATTCTTCTTCGTTTCAAAAGTATTAAAATCTTGATAAACCATTTTTAAGCACAAAATTATAATTCATATAATAAATACTTGAACTGTTTTTTTCAGGTCTCAATTAATTGGAGGTTTCGATTTCACCAACCAGCCTTGACAACAATTAAGTCAATTAATATTGGTTCCATGCTAATTATACCATTAAACGTATGTATTTTAATACAACAGTATTCTTTCGTATGAAATAATAAGGTGAGGTTAAATTGCAAAACAGCAATTCGCCTTTCTTTCTTCGATATGGTAAAAAAGTTATTAACTATGTAAAAAATAAAAATATTCATGACAATATTTTTTTATATATCAATATAAATTTATCTCCTGGAAAGCAATGAGTTGTTTTTTCTTATACAATATTTTGTTATACACAATATTTTCACTGTTTTCTTTTTTCTGAAGACTGGTTAGTTTCTTTGTGGAAAGAAATATTAAAGAATATATTTATTTTTATATTTTATATGTATATAACTAGTAGACATTTATTTTTAATACGTTATTATTTGTTCTAAAATTGTTTAGAATGAAGGAACGTTAATAATTGTAGAATTTTAAATGTTACCATATATTTCAGTTTGCTACTAAACTAAATGAATTAAACAAAGAATTATACATAATTTGTTAATATTGTCGAGTCGATGAAAGTTTAGTAAGTTAAGTTTTCCAATAAATCAAGTGTCCATTCTAGATTTTTTATGACACCGAGATTTAATAACAAAGCACATGAAAAATAGTATTTTATCACATTTAACATATCCACATTCTTCGATATTGTTGTAATAAAATTAACTATCCTTCTTCGTAACATCGAAATCTTTCGACAGTCAAAAAATTCAAACATCGACCAGTATATTAATAATCTGAACCACAAGAGTGGATCACTGGAAGTTTCTATTGCAAGGAAACCAAGAATTAGAGATTCGTTAGAAGTATACGATGATCGGATACAAGGTGTCAAGAATCCGAATTTTAATTTCCTCAAGCGGTTTCTTAATTTCCTAGTGATCATTGAAACTTCAATATTCCTATTTCTACTTATAATTTCTAGGCGTAGAAATTTTGATTTTCCGAAATAATCTGTAATAATGTATCATGTGAGTCATTTAATAAGTAAAAAGAAAACCAATTGCTATTTTTGAGAACAGTACGAGTCCAAAATCAGCCCTTTTAAAATACATAATCTTAAAATCGAAGACTTTGAGATCAAGAACAATCTGACAAAAGCACACTGCAGCTCTCAAGATGACGAAAAGCGAACAAACAAAATTTTAAATAACAACTTTAATTATCAATTCTCATCCAGCAATGCAAAATTTTCCTCCACAATTTTTCTTTTTATGCTTAACCCCTTAACGCTTATATTTTTCGGGTTAACCAAGAATGATCAGTTTTCTTCATTGGATTTGTTTCTAAAAATGCAGTTTTCGTTAATTACAATGTTGTATCTAACGAATAATTTGAAGGAAAACAAATATAATCATCCCTTAAACCGTTGAATTAAACAAATATCGTTTTTCAAAGCAGTCAGACTCGGGCATGAACGTTAAGGGGTTAATGAGAATAGAGTTATAATAGAGTAATAAAGTATAATACAGTATAATCGAAAATAATAGAGTATAATAGGAAATAGAGCTTATAAAGACCCATAATTCGAATTTCTGAAATTTAAAATTTCTTTCTCGATATTTTATTAGGCTCCTCCCCCCAGTTTGAGCTAAATCGGATTCAGCAGGGGGCAGATCGAATTAAATGGTGTTCTGTCGGGTCTCGAACGATCGAGGTCGCGACGAGTCACCAATCTTAGACGAGTCAGCTTATCCTTTCGCGGCAGGTTGATATTTCAGAGGTGCGTGTACACGGCGATCGTAAATTGTAAAATCTATCAAGACCAACGCGGTCGACATAACTCAGAGGGTTGCTATCCTGGTGGTATGAAGCATGGCGGCCAGACTCGGCATAAATACCCGGTAGCAGAACAGAGCAGGAGCAGAGAGCAAGCCCAGACCCGTTGTGGCGTGGCAACATCATCTATCTCGAATAATTTATTATCGCGCGACTACCGCGTCCTCGAAATCCGGACAAGAACGCAACTATAGGAACTGCGAGCAGGAAACGAGTGTCGTCCATCGGGATCCTGTATATGGACTTCGAGGATCCACGCAGGGATTTCGGTTGATTCTTGTACACCATGTTCTGTTGATACTACAACCCCTTACAAGCATCCCCTATAAGTTGAAATCATTATCGTTGGCCGTATGAAAGGGTCAAACGAAACTTTTAATGACTGACAATAATTTGTCTTCCTAAGAAAATAAAATGAACTGTATTCATTGACACTTTTATTATACTATTTTTTGAAGAAATAAAAAACTTTTAGTTTCTTGGGACTGAAAAGAAGTTCTAGTCGAGCGGTAACAATTATTGTTATTTGAAACAGTTAAAGTTCTTACGAACAGATTTGGAGATTACGTAGTTTTGCAATAATAATAAATATCTACAGTCAATTTCAGCAAATACCTAGATGAAATGTATGTTTTTAATAGTTCATCTAATGAAGATAATTTTGAATTACAAGTGTGTAGCTGTGTTTGAAATTGATTTAAATGTAAATATACTAGGATATTGATGAAAGATACAATGGAATGACGATTGAAATTTATTCCCAGTGATCTTAGGACAAGTATTAATAATAAAATATGTTTCATCTTGGGTGAGATTAATAGCAACATAAAATTACACCTTTTTCCTTTTTCTTTTTGGTTAATGTTTCATTCTTTTTGTGTGCAATTTTGCTTCTGTAAATTTGTACTATTGTTGTTGTTACTACTACTATTATCATTATAGTAAAAAGGCAGAAATGAATAATGCAGTGATGAAAAGATGAGAGTGAACCCAGACTACTGTTTAAATTGTGTCCAAGGTCCTCCATTTTACTTAATTAAGTGAATTCATTGCTGTTGATAATACGAAGAAACGTCAAAGGAAAACAGTATTTACATAGTTTTTCGTTTATTTATAATTACATATTTTTATTAGTACAATTGACAATTTCTTTAGGATTAAGAAAATTGCAAATTACATACAAGATAAGATTGCAACAAAATAGAATATAAGCGATGATAAAAACTCAAGTTCATCGATCTAAATGTTTGCTGAAATTGTATGTTAAATTAAGGGATGCGTAGTTTATTTTAAGTTTGTTCAACGATTTAAGAAATAAATATCTTCCTCCCCTTTTATACTGTGATGTTGGTTATTAAATGGTGTCAGAAATATTAGCTTCTGAGACGTACATCGAATGTGATTTAGATAATATTTATTACCAAACTTTTAAATTTGTGACTGAAAAGAATATTATTGAAATAAATGAAAAAAAGAAAAATAGATTTGTGTCAAGAGTGCCTTATAAGTAACAAAGTGGTCTTGAAAATTTATTCTATCCACAGTGAAAATGAAAAAAAGTTATAATATGTGCAACTACGAACAAAATAAAAATTATTGATAAACAAAAATGAATTTGTAATACTTTCCATCGAAATAATATAGGTAAGACACAATTAGAAAATTACCTTGAAAATGATAATATATTGTACACAGGGTGTTCGGCCACCCCTGGGAAAAATTTTAATGGGAGATTCTAGAGGTCAAAATAAGACGAAAATCAAGAATACTAATTTGTTGATGGAGGCTTCGTTAAAAAGTTATTAACATTTAAAGTTCCACCCGTACTGAATTTTTTTCTAGAAAGGGAGTAGGATTTCGGGGGTAGGTCTATTCACCAAAGATTATTGTAATTGACCCCCGCAATCGAAAATAATTTTTTCAGAACAATTTGAAAGTTTTATGAAATTTCAGGGGAATCAATCGATGGTATGGTCAGACATTGTATTTTCGGCAAGGAATTTTTTTTCTCGAAACTGAGTAGGATTTCGAGGGTATGTCTACTCACCAAAAATTATTGTAATTGACCCCTGCATCTAGAAATAATTTTTTTAGAACGATTTGAAATTTTTTTTTTTCGCCGAAAAATTTAGGCAGCTACCCCCTGTCGATTTTTCTTAAAAATTAGTTTTTCATTTTTGGTAATTTTATTTGACGCCCTACAGAAAAGTTGTCTAATACTTTTTTGTAGGTACCCATGAGCTCTACTTCAGAAAAAAGTTTCATTGAAATATATTTACTATTATAGGAGTTATGGCTGTTTGAAAATTGGACCATTTTTATGGGGTTTTTCTCATTTTGCGGGGTCAAGAACCAACTTTTCGAATATTTTTGCGATTTGCACATATTCTCCATCAAAATACGCGTAGTTTGCTTTTTTAAACATTAAAATCGTCCAATCCGTTCAGAAGTTATGACGTTTTAAAGATTCGCATGAAAATTCGGGCAGACATTTTTGACCAGAAATTATATTTTCGTAAGGAATTTTTTTCTCGAAAATGCGTAGGATTTCGGGGGTATGTATAATGACCAAAAATGATTGTAATCGACTCTTGCAACTAAAAATAATTTTTCCAGAACGATTCGAAAGTCTTTTTTTTCACCCAAAACTTTTAGCACTTACTCGAATTTTTTTCTCGAAAGTGGGTAGGATTTCGGAAGTATGTGTATTCACCAAAAATGATTGTAATTGATCCCTGCAACCGAAAATAATTTTTCTAGAACGAATTGAAATTTTTGAATTTAATTATTAATAACTTTTTAACAAAACCTCCATCAACAAATTGGTATTCTTGATTTTCGTCTTATTTTGGCCTCTAGAATAACCCATTAAAATTTGTCCCAGGAGTGGCCGAACACCCTGTATAATAATGGAGAATATATCAATATTAAAACTAAATACCATTTTCTTAATTCGTTTACTGTATATAAATCAGCTGACTCATTTTACAAAGTTGTAAAGTTTCTTTCGAAAAAATCAGACGTACTATTCAAACTCTAACAACTTCTATTTGATGGTGTATTTCTTCATTACGTTCAGTAATTGTAAATTAATCAATTATGTAAGGTCAATTTAATAGAAAGAATACAATTTTGGCAAAAGATTAAATATTTTATAAACGATGTGATATATTTTGAAAATGATTATCTTAATATAAAAATATTACGGAATTTTAAAAGGAAATTTAATAACTTCCTAATATAATTATAATCAAAATTCGGTATTTTCTTCAAGCTGCTATTATCATTTTACAAAATTGTTATATCTATCACTTATGAAGAAAGAAGAATATTTTCATAGTTATATAAGAGTAAGTATAAACATATTTTAACAATTAATAAACAATCTTTTTGTCTGATAGTATTTTCTTGAATGTCTTCAAATAACGACAATAGAATTATGTGATTTTTTAAAAAAGAATTAATAACTTTTATTTTTTTAAGTTACAATGAAATAATTATATGATATCCAATATACAGAATATTCCTTTTATCGAATTTTTATTTGAATTTTAATTCCTTTTATCAAAGCTAAGAGTATTATGATTCATATTTTTTTCTCTTTGAAGATCATATCTTCACGAGTTTTGAAAGTCATCTTTATTTTGTGCACATTAATATGTATTTTTTTTCAAAATTCAACGATCATACCAATGAACTTCAAACAGCCTCGAATAAAATAACCTCGAAAAAGACAATTGCATTCCAATTTAAAGAAAATTGAAAATTTTTACATTTCTATTTTGATGTAAGTATTACATTTTACAATAAATGTTCCGAATTGTATTCTCTCGAGACATTTTCAAGGAACCATTTTGAATTCCTTTTTACGTCTTCGAGGTATTTAAAATTTTATAGATTTTAAGTTTTACGGAACCGTTTCGTAGTAGGTCTAACCATTTACCGCCCTATACTACTGCCCTTTAATACCGCGTGGCATTGGAACAGCACCACCATCTAGGAAACTCGCAAAAGAGCATGGGACCGCGCTAAAGTGCATCGTTACACGTTCATCGTAAAAGTTAGCTAAATGCCTTTCTCATTAAAACTTTGTTAATTTCGTTCGGCATCGGAGCATGGGGCGTATCGAAAGGACGACGTGTAATTTTCAACGAAGAGCTATCAGTCTCGGGGTGAGAAATATTCAACGTGTACGTATCGATGTCTGAAAATGCGCAAGACGTTCGAGAGATTTCGAAAAAACACGCTGGTAACTCTATGCTTAATTATTTTTTCATAGGCCGTGCCACGTGTTGCCATCTCGCGGAAATATCTCGAACCTCCGTATAGATTCGAAGGTCGAAGAATGTCTCGTATGAAAAAATGACGACAGATGGCGCTAGCTACCTTTCGCTAAGTCAAAACTGTATTTTTTTTACTTTTCGAGTAGCCATGTTTTTTTTCGCTCGGCGGGCGCGTTCAATTTTTCAAATCGTTCGTCGCGCGCGCTACTTTCGTCGAACGATACGAACGACCTAACCTATTAAAAATATAATTAACGTTTTATATATTATTCTAGACGTAGTACGATTGCGGTTTTTGCCATTTTTTTTTAAGTATCGCCGCGACTTATGCGCGTACGAGGGTCTAGGAAAGTTTGCTGCGCGATCATCGATTGGACGAAAATGGCGGTGCATTGGCTGCATCGAACGAGTCCCGAGCAAAATGGTGCACGTACGGCATCGTTTCCCCATCTTGGTATGCGGTTCAGGTGTAGACGCGGCGGAGGGAGCAAGCAAGGGGCAGTACCCACGTTGGCGGGTAGATTTTCAAAAAACCGGAGGGGCTGCGCGCGCTTCGCCTTCATTGATCGGAAGGTTGTGTCCGGTGGCCACCCTCTCCGCCGTGCCACGAACGTGAACTACCCTCTTCGTCGGCGACCGCCCGAAGAGGGACTCGTTCGTCCTCGACTTTCAGGGCGGAGCCCAGGAGTCTCCGAGGACCTTCTGTCGGGGCGAAAAAAAAAACATTTCGAAAAATTCGCCCGGGGGAAAAAAACCTAAAGAATAAAAAAAAAAGGTAGAAAAAGGGAAAAATCGGTAAAACTTAAAAAAAATTCTCCTTTTTTTCAATCCGACGGGCGACAGAGGGGACTTAAACGATGGGGATTTAAACGATTTAAAGACCGTATCGTTGGTTTGTTTACGAAAATATTTTTTTTATTTTAAGGTATTCGAATCGTTTCGAAGTTCCGCGGTTGAAAAACGAACGGTGGAATGGCGCATGCCCGCGGACGTTTGAAAAAGTATCGAGGCCAATCCGACTGGCCACTTTGAAACGAACGCGGTTCTCGCGCTTCGAGGCCATCGCGCGGTTGCAACGCCATTGCGTTCTTGGTACTCGTTAGCCACAGGCCTTCGATCCTAGGAAAAACCTAGCCGTTCCCTGGCCGTAAGCTTGCGTCGAGATGGAATTACATCGAGCCTTCCGGGTCCCGGTTAGGCGCATGGTAGCCTGGGGAGCTCGCTGGTTGGCTGAAAATCGGCCGGAGAGTTTCTCATTACAGTTTCGGGAGGATTTCGAAAAGGACCCCCCTGACGTCCCAGTAACGGACCGGTACACCGCAGCATTTTTCAGTCTAGGGGACCAAACCCTGGCAGGTTCTCTGGGTTTCGCCCGAGGGGGTGGATCGGTCGGTAGGATGGATACGCCAAGGATCGAGCGCGAGGGCTACGCGAAGCGGGACCGAGATAAATGGACGAAGAAAGGAGGTGGAGGCGAAACGATCGAAGCGAGAACGAGAATGCCCGTGTTTGAGACAAAGTCGGAGAGAGAAAGGGGAAAGAGGAATAGGAGCAGGGAAAGAGGAAACAAGGGAGGGAGCGAGAGAGAGGGCGAGTTAACCTAACCTCAAAATTCCAGCATCAATTCTGGAGCCCCTCTAGTGTCCCACCCAGCCGGTGCAATTAGGAACTACCCCTTCTATCCTATTCTGGCTCTATCCTCACTTCCCTTCGACCTCCCACCCCGAAGAGCGCCGGGACCACGTGATCCGGCAACTACACTCTTGTTTTTAGGGTGGCGGCCCGGGTGTCGGCGGCGGCGAGCGACGGGGGTGCCGGAGGAGGCGGTGGAGCTGGAGGAAGGGGACGAGTTGCCGGGTAGAAATACCATGTCCGCGTCGCCATGGCTACCGCGGGGGGGTGGTTTATACTTGAAGGGTTACCCCCGCGGTACAGTCTCTGCAAAATCGTGAAAACTACCGTCAGATTGTAACCACGCGAACCGGAAAAAGTGCCGGCTGCGGTGCCCGTACTTTTGGCCACGCTTTCACCCAGGGGCTTTCCCTTTCGCGACCTCCGCTGTTTACATCGCTTAAACGTCTAAGACAATTAATGACCGGGTTTTCGGGGGTTTCCCCTGGTTTTTCCCGGCGATCCTCTCTCTCGCTCCGACGCCCTAGCTGTCTCAGATTCGACATGGCGCACCAGCCTGCCTATTCCAACACTATTCGCTGACTATTATCTTCTCAACGACCATTGACATTCTTTACGCGCGTTACTTTTTCGCCTTTTCCTATAACGATGTAAACCCTGTGCGTTTACAAACAAAAACAGATTTTGCATCAACGGTACGCACAATACAATTTCGTGTACTTAAACAAATTTTGTTTAATGAACCCTTTTTATTGTATTTTCAACCACAATTTTACTGAAGATATTATTTGAGAAAAATTATGTTTTAGGTCTTTTAATCAAAATATTACCTTTTCAACAACGACCATTGACATTCTTTACGCGCGTTACTTTTTCTCTTTTTCTTATAACGATGTAAATTTGATGCCATTGCAGGACCAACGATGAAATTGTCCACCCTGTGCGTTTACAAACAAAAACAGATTTTGCATCAACAGTATGCACAATACAATTTCGTGTACTTAAACAAATTTTGTTTAATGAACCCTTTTTACTGCATTTTCAACCACAGTTTTACTGAAGATATTATTTAGGAAAAAAGGATTCGTTTATTCATTTGATCGTAAAAGTTTATAATTTATCAGGTCGTATCTTTTGATAAGAATTTTTCGGTCCCAGCTGCGAGTTTTTCGTTGATGAACTATATCACCGCTGTGTTGCGTCCCAATTAAAATTCTCAGAAGAAAAGTACATACGTATTCGAATTTGACTTTGATTTCCCATTTTCGACCAACGCGATTGACAGAACTCTGTCGTTTTTAGCCAGCTTCGAACGAGTGTGCGATAAATGTGACCTGGTAACACTTTTTATTATCCGTTTCGTGTGCAACAATCTAACAGGGTACTTTCTACGAGATATTATTACTCCTGATTGGAGTTCAGAATTAGTGTTTCTTATTATTGACATGAATTGCAAATGTTTAAGTAGGACTAATTTGTGACAAGTTTATTTTAATTTAGGCAATTACTTTTTAACAGAGATAGAATGTGACAAAAATTGATATTAACAGTCACTATTTATATTTAGATTTTTAGAAACCACTGATTTAAATTTTCATTTATTATAAACAGTTTGACATATTGATGGTTTTATCGAATTTTTTGCTATTTGATCGATTTATTATACAAAGTATTTTTTTTTATCAAAGTATTCTCCTATAATAGTAAAAATTAATTATTACAAAGGCATTACAATTATACAATGACAATTCATACATGGAAAAATAAAAATATAACGATAATTCATAAAGATTGCATGATATACCTAGAAAAACTACGATTATTGGAATTAAAACTGTCTTTGTTAAAATTTTTCCAAGCAGTCATGGTAGATTTTACAATTATTAAATCTACATATGAGTTAAATTCAGTTTAAAAAACAACATGAGATCCTTAATTAAACAAAAATTATTAGTTTATATTTTTAGATTTCTTCAATATGTTTGTCATTTTACATCACATTAAACGATTAATGTGAGAAACAGTTCTTCCTATTAGATCGAATGAAGGAAGTTAAACACTGATTCTTTTTACAAATAAAATGGGTGTAGTTTTTTTGTAGAATGTTTGGATTTGAATGTATCGTCAATTATTCCTAGTGGTTTCATACACTACTATTGTCGGTTGGCGTTTATTAATATTCTATGCTAAATTATCAATAGCATCATGGCATTTAGAGAACGCATAAAGTATTCAAATACTGGTAATGATCATTATTTTGATCTCGTTGCAAACACGACGATCGTAGTCTTTGCTGAACGATGTCAGGAATATCATTTTATTACATTAAAAGTTTAACATTCAATTCATCTCTCTATTATCGTGGATCACTTGTGCAATTAAATTTTATATTATTTTAGCGAGTATTTTTACCCACATATAATAAGCCTCTAAACAAGTGATTGAAAATGTTACAATAAAAATAATACTAGAAAAAACTTTTTAAACTAGAAGTTTGTTTTACAATTTATTAAATGGAATAGTTAAATTTGTAAATAATTAAAACTCGTTATTTATATAAAATTTAATATCTCGTATGAATTAACATTACACGTTCCTCTTCTTAAGTGGATTTTTTCGAGACTGTTTATTTTATGTTTCTCATCATAACTAAAATCGTTTTATCCTTGAGATACCCCAGAGGGTTTTGCAGGGTAATGTTTCGCTCGTGGCTATACATTTTCGGTGGAGCTTGGCGCAGCTTGATAGTTATGAAAACGATTATGTTTATTATCCACGAAAGTAGTAAAAATAAACGATACTGCCCTCGGTGTCGACACTTGAGGATTGCAAAAGCTGTTCGGTTCGTGCAATTTTCCAACTATAACTATACGCGAGTCGCGCGAAACTCGAATCTGTTCAAGATAAGAAAGCAGGAAAGCACCAGCGTTACTGTTCTGAGAATGAAACTCGCAATTTTTTTTTTTTAATATTCGACTACGACTCTAAACCAACAAAAACTCGAAATATTCGCTTCATTCTTAATAAATAAAGAATTATAATATATGATTTCTGAACGATACGATCACCAATTTTTCTGTATTTAAATTTGATGTTATTTCGCTGTTAATAAATAAATAACTCAAGTCTGCGATGTTTATTACAGTTAGACAAGTGTTTTGGATATGCTTAACGTCAGGGATTCGATTTCTTCGATTGGAAATATCCGCGGATAAGAAGTGCATGCACACGACGTCGTTGCAATATTCCGATTTTAGCATTTCGGTCTAATTTCTAATCCAATTGCGTGGCTACATGACTGGAGATAACGAGTTGCCCAAATAGGATAGTTTCGTAGCCCCGAAAATTTCAATTTCCCATTCCCTCGTCTTCAAAAAGGGACATCGATCCGGAGTCGCAATGAAACGTCATCAACAATTCATGCTCCTTCCATTAGGAACGCACTAATTATTTTAACCGAGACAACGTCACGTCGATCGTTATTTATGCATACCAGTCTTCCTACAACTTTCGTTCTTCTTTTACTTTTATTCTTACGAGTTTCGATTGTTGTTTGCGCTGTTATTTCAACGCAAAAATTAGTCAAAATCCAGCTTCCGTTACTTGGACGTAAATCTTTATTTCTTATTAACCTCTTGCGAGTGTGACTCGTTACAAGTTCTTGATGTTCACAATGACGAAGCTACTCAATGGTTATCTAGTCTTAAATGTTAAAATCAACACATTTTTACATTTACGAGGTATTCATGAACTACATCTATTCCTTTTCGTGGTCATTTCTTGTACGAACAAATCTAAATAAAATTAAATAGTATACATTTTAAAAATTATTCGAAATTAAATCGTACGTTACGGGGTTAATCAATACAGGGTGCCCCGTAGCATGCAGGACTAGATTTTACACATGAAAACAATAAAAAAAAGCTCATATAAACGTATGAAGGTCTTATTTGACCTTGTTTTGAGTTATAAATGTTCGAAATGAGCTCCTTGTATCATGAAGACAGGCTTGGAGACGTTTTATCATCGACTGTCTTACTTTTTTCATTTGTCCAGGAATTGTTCGAATTTTCGACGTTATTAACCAGCAAATTATCGTGTTACAAAATCTTAATGATTTTAAATATATTGATAACAAGTTGCTTCAGAATGAAAAGATCATGTAGAAATGTAACTATTAACACTTTAATGATATTGATAGTTTAATATATTGACTTCAATGATATTTCAGACCAAAGTGAGATACACGAATATGCTAGGAATACTATTATAAGGAATTATAAATGTAACCTCAACAAACGTAATAAGTTGAATGTATTGTTGGATGAGCAACCTGATGACTCAATGCGGATAGGTGTATCGGAACTGTTGCGTCCAAAATAACTGAGTCAGTCTTGTTTTTCACATTTCTATCTTAAGTACAGAATCCTGGACGAGTCAGTGACAGCCAGTCTTCAGGTACTAAGGGTCACCGACATTCCTTCCTCAGCAAAAAGCCTAATATATCAGCATCATTAGAGCACGGACTTTTTTCTTTCAACCCTATCGCGGTAGCGGTCGTATCGAAACTGTTATTTCCGCGTCGTTTTGTGTATGTCCGGAGTGTACGTTCCTCACCCGGATCCACAACAGTATGATGAAATGGTGACTGATGCAGTAGATCACGCACACGTGACAGCGGCCAACGTCTGTTAGCTCGCAAAGTCACGTATACGTGACAGCGGCCGTCAAAGTGTTAAGGTGGATAACTCGATTTTTTTGGAAAAAAAATAAACGACTCACGTAACGTTGATACCATGTTACCTCAATAAAATTATGTTTCGTCGCATGCGTCATGCTACATGCTTCAATGGAATCACGCCTTAAGGCGTCGAAACGACCTCGAGTCGATGGCATCGTAGATCGCCAGGGTTGGAAGGACACGTTCGCGTCCGTGGACGATAAAAGGCAAAAGGAATAACCGGTACAAGGTGGCCGGTATTCTGGAGGTCCGGTAAAATGGGGGATGCGAATGCGGCGAGCCATGATTAGATTGTGGCTTGTGCTCGAGGCGTCCGACTAGGTTCAGCACGTTAGCGAATTCGGTCCGTTGAGTGTTGACAAGTCCGCATCCTCCTCTCTCGGTGCCTTTAACGCCGGCCGTGTAACTCTAACGAGCTTAGGGCACGCTTGGCTCTCCGCTCGGCTGCATTATCTGAAACCGCGGGGTGTTCTTGGCCAGAGTGGATACGTTTCTGCTGCAACGGACCGTCCGCCAATGGGGGAACCCAATCCACCCTGAACGGCCAGGTAGAACAAGTACAACACCGATAGATTTCCATTTGGTACACCTGCTACGCGTAAACGATACGCCGACCGCGGGGCGGTTTAGAATTTTGCGATGGAGCCCGGGACACGCGCTTGAATTATTGGCAGTGATTTCGGCCTATTGCGTGCCCCGTTTCTCCCGTTATTTCCATCGTTCTTTCCGATCGCGCGTGGCCCCGGCCGATACATAGAATCGAACGATCGATAAATCGACGGGTAGGAGTCTTCCTTGTGCAAACGGGTAACTGAGAAATCGATCGAAACGGCGGTGTTTAACGCGCGTTTCCGAGGCGAACGAGGAAGATGTATACGCTGGCCCAGATGGGATCGATAATCGAGTTAAGCAGGTGACTCGAGCGTAATTGGTAGTGGATGTAGAAAAAGTGCTTTACGAAGGTTCGACGAGAATCGATTAGGCGGCGCGGAGGCTTGATTAAAAACGCGGACGACGATAGGCCGAAACAGTGACTTCGATAGTAATCGACCGCGACTAGGAGCAGTCGAGGTCACGCTGCGTCGAGCACTTTTGCTTTTGCTAAATATCGGGGATCCCCGGTACTTCGTTGTTCGGAAGAAAGAATTGTACAAAAATGTATCGTTGTGTACTAACCTTGAGTTTTCGTGTTCGAATAAAAAATCAACGCTTTATACAAGGTGTATAGCATGTGGGGCTAGATTCTATACATGAAAATAATAAAAAAAATTCATATAAACGTGCGTTCTATTCGACCTTGTTTTCGAGCTACGACGAGTTGTATGTTGGTATAATTATTAAGAAAGATATTTGAAATTCATTGTATACAAAATGGCTAATTAATAACGTCGGAATGTTACGCGAAATAATTGTACAAGGCTTCTATGAAATTCGGACAATTCCTGGACAAATGTAAAGGGTAAGGGTGCGTTGAAAACCAGAGTGATGAACAGTGTTGTTTCACTTGCTGAGTATTTTTACTTGCTTCTGCAGTTTTCTTAAATTCGGTGAACGATAAATTCGGAAAACTTTAATAATATCAAGTTGACACCACTATACAAAACAACGAGAATATAATGGATTTATTACATTATATATCACCTGCAGACCATAGTTATTTTAAATCCCTCCAGCATACACAAACTGGAGAAGACTTAATAGTAATTAATAAAACAATATTAATTTTAATGTGAAAATTATTTAACAGAGAATAAAAGTTGAATGTTTTTTTGATTTTATATACATTTATTTTTATTCCAGGGGAAATTTACTTTTCTTATGGACTTGTGCTTTCTTAAAAATTGGAAAGGTCATTTCATTGATTTTGAAAGTGGCGCAAGTCCAATCATACCCATCAGAAATATATGATTTCTTAAATAATGCTAATTATGCTAATTGGGATGATAAATTCGACACCCTTAAAAATCCAAAAATATTATTCTACTACGTTGCATAGTGTTAACGATATGTGACATGTTACAAGTTGCATAGTGTTGCTTCAGTGGAATCACGCTTTTAGACTGGAAACACACAAACGACTCTATGTGTTTCTTTGTTTTGCAATTAAAATTATTAAGATGTCACTGAGCGACAAGTAGCATGCTACAGGTCGCATAGTGTTACCAAACGACATGTGGCATGTTACAAGTCGTACAGTGTTGCCTCAGTGGAATCACGCCTTTAGGCTGGAAACAGACGAGCGACTTACCCCCGCTGCGACATCGCAGCTACTCTATGTGTTTCCTTGTTTTGCAAGTAAAACATGGAAGACAATATCGACGTTTCCATGTCTGCCTTGGTGGTTTTCAATTGCAAGACAAGGAATACCATAGAATCGCCGTGACGTCTTACGATAAAGTAACGCGATCGTGTTTCGCGGGAAAGAAGCATCGCGGATTTAATTTTAAACGTCCAGTTCGAGCGTGACGTTAATTAGCGGTGCATTTTAATTCGAAGACATTAAGGGAACGAGAATTTTCCCCGAGAGCTATTCCCAGAGAGACGCGTCGCTTAGTTTTCAGGGTAAGCTGGCAGAAATGAGGCACCCTGGGCGTGCAGGGAGCCGCGGCGGTCATCTGCAGATGATCATCTGGTCCAATCGCGGTAGTATCTAGGCGGCGATCAACCACCACTATAGCTAGTAGATGAAGGCGGAGTCTACCCCCGTAGTAACATAGCATTAGGTAAGCTTTTCGTTTTATTGATTTTTCGAAAAAGCGCGTGCGCGGCCGGAGCTGCCCTCCACACTATCGCCTACGAGAGCTGCACCGTGGTCGTGAAAACCGCTCTCCGCCCCCCCTCTCTTTCGTACTCGAAGAGTCCTATCAGGTTGCGCAGTGCTCCCTTCTCCTTCCGTCCTGCTCCCGCTGTCCTCCCGTTGCCCGCCAAGCGTCTACGATTTTTGAACTTCCCCAAGAAAAACTCGCCCCGGAATAATACGAACAGGAGACGCAACAGTTTCGCGGGATCGATCGACCCGGAAGCGAAACGATTTTTATCGTCGCTGGCGATCGAAGAGATACCGTGGAAGTAGGGGCGCGATCCATTCCGGGGCGGTGGACCACTTGTAATCCAAGGGGATGCGTAAGGAAATTTTAAACACTGGAAAACGTGCATAGTTCAACCTGTTTTCGTCGAGCTTCGAAATCGACGTAATTTCTGGCGTAATGAAATATTTACTGAAGGGTGACAATCGTTAAAGGAATTGTAAGGCACGTAAATTAAATTTGAAGTTTTCAATTTTGTATTATCATAGGATTTTCTTTTAATGTTTCAAACTACTTCTATTATTTAGCAGGTTGACTATCTCAGCGGTTATTGGTGATACTTATTTCTGACTTAACAAAATATTTATTGATAGGTTAAAATCATTAAAGATATAGTAAAGCAGATGAATTAAATTTGAAGTTTCCAACTTTATATTATCATAAGATTTTTTTTTACATTTTAAACTACTACTATTTAACAGGTTGACTATCTCAGTGTTTACTGGTGCTATTAATTTCTGACGTAACGAAATATATTTACTGATAGGTAAAAATAGTAAGGCACATAAATTAAATTTGAAGTTTTCAATTTTATATTATCATAGGATTTTCTTTTAACGTTTTAAACTACTTCCATTATTTAACAGGTTGACCATCTGAGTGGTTACTGTTGATACTGTAAAACGCGTTGCAAAATTGTTGTTGGAATACACTAATTGCTTGTAAAATCGTAAATAACGATATCGTCATCGAGAATGCTGTAAATAATTGGTACACCATCGAATTATCGAACAATTCTGTATTCTATATTATAATGTGAACAAGAGGACATTTCTAGATATGGAAAACTGGCGTGGCAGTCAACGTGTTAATAAATGCCACCATTTATAATTTTAACTTGAAATATTTATACGAATTTTAGTTGAATTTTGTGATTTTTTATATTACATTATTTCGATACGTGGTAAATTTATTTATTAGTACGAAGGCAATTTACTTAAGAATTTCATTTACTTAAGTTTTTATATTTAATGACTAGAAAATTGAATATATAAACATCGATAAAAAGAATTTGGAAATAAGATCGGTGCAATAAAGATTCATTTACCAGGCGTAGTTGTGTTTTTAAACTTGCATACATTTTTATTACAAATATTCCTTCAAAATAATAGTCAAATTTGTACTGTTTTATTTAACGTACGTGTGACAAGTAATTAAATGCTTCTGTACGGTAATGTATGCATATTACTAAAAAGGTATTACCAACCCTTTTGTTATACCTTTTGTAATATTGTTAAAAGTAAAAGAAAAATTGTTTGTTTCCTTTTTTTAGATCTACGGATTATCTGGGAACATACATAATTCGAGTTCGTTTGTTGCAGAGAGCAATTTAAATCATAGTTATTGTTTTATACAAAACTTTTGTTTACAGAGAATGAAAATGATTTAGATTGCTGTCTACAATAATTGTTTTGTTGGTAGTTTTAGACAAATTGTAAATATGTGGTACGAAATATATTGAGAAAAACTATTACACGCTTTGATAACTATACATGTACATACAAAATACATTTACAAATCATATAATACATCGCAAAATTATTGGTTTTAAGCTATTATTGTACACATATGGTACTGTCAGGCCTATAAGGGCGATTAGGAAGTACTGTGATTAGTTATCCTAAGCGATCAACGCACCAAAGAACGTCTTCAAAGTCAAAGATCAGGTCGTTGAGGTAAGGCGGAACATTAATGTTTTTTTTCAAACATTAATGATTGTTCTTAAGTTACATGTTATTGCGTCGAAGAACGTAATAAAGTTGATCGATGGAACGTATTTGAAACAACAACGAGACTTCGATTGTTACTTTGCATATGTGTGTTTTAAAAAATAATCAAAATTGCGGGATCAATTGCCTTTCCAAAGAAGAAACGTCAATTTTTGTTAATTTTTTCTTGTACTTTAAAAAGCAATTTCTTTTATATGTCTATATTTATTTATATAATTGTGATATTCTTAGAAACTGAAAATCAAAAGTTAAGGAGTCTTTTAATTTTAAAAAGTACTCTCGAATCTTACGAATCTTTTGAAATTAAAAATAATTATAGCATTTTGAAGGAAATGTAGTTTTGCACTGACCTTTTTTGATATCTCGAGGACTAATTAAAAAAATCATTCGTCGTAATTCATTACACTCGGTCGAGCGATTTTTGAGTTATTACTCCCACCGGGTAGAAAAGCGTACTTTCGAGAAGAACGCGTTTAAAATTCATGCCTGTAGTGTAGATTTTTGGTCCATGAGCCTTTACTTTCGCAACAAATTTTCTAACGAGACCATCTCTACATTATTTTTAAAGGTATTTTTAAAAAACAAAATTTATGATTTTTTTTAAATCGTCAAGGGGATGTAATCGCTGAACTAAAACCTTTAAGTCGATAAGTTAAGCACATCTTGAATGAACTTTCTATTTTGGTTTACAGTGTTACACCATAAGAAAGTCCATATTTTTACCAATTTCTCGAATTCTGGTAATCCATTCGTTAATACATATTTTTTACACGTAAAATTAAAATTGAAAAAGGAAAAGTCATTTTTTACAAAATTTTAGAACGGGCGTAACCCTTTCACTGCTGATTCAATAAGCGTTTAAGTGAAGTTCCAACCAAAACCAGTTCACAATTCTGTAATTTTGTCAATTTCTCGAATTTTGGTAATCCATTTGTTAATACATATTTTTGCACGTCAAATTAAAATTAAAAACAAAAAAATGTAAAAAAGAAAAGCCATGTTTTACAAAATTCTAGAATGGGCTTAACCTTTTCACTACTGATTCAGCAAGCATTGAATTGAAGTTCAGTTCAAAATTCTATAATTTCGCCAATTTCTCCAATTTTGGTAACCCATTATTTCATACATATTTTTAGTACACAAAATTAAAATTCAAAAAAGGGAAGTCATTCTTTACAAAATTCCAGAACAAGCTTAACCCTTTTACTGCTGATGTGGTAAGCATTGACTCTAACTTCAAACTTTATTTTCAAAAAATATATCTAACGATTAAAGAAAGAAGCCAAAGTCCTCGCAGAATCTAACATTTTCCAGATTAATCAGCTCCAAGTTTAAAACCTAAGAAGATAAATCTCTGGATGCATCCGTTAAAATAAAACGACGCAGAGCGTAACGAAGGCGATATCGGGGGTTCAACGAGCGCGTCGACGGGGGGTGGACAAGTAAATACCGAATTAGCGAAAGTAGGATGCATTATGGGGAAGGAGATAGACAACTGGCTGCGCGATTGGACCGGGGCAGACGAAGATCCGTCCACAGGTTGAAGCAGCGAAAATGAAGGCTTAGCCGCCGGCAACAAACATTCATTATTACTCGACGCAAACCCTGTCCGTTCTCTTCCACCCCCCGTCATCCCGCCCGGTCATTCTCTCCCTCGTCCCGTCTCTGTCCCTCTCGGTTCGTCATTGCGTATTGCTGGTTGCCCGGCCGGCGAGTCGGCGTGCTGCCATTGGTCAACGCGGGCTGCCGTGTTTTCCGAAATCATCGGGGTCTCGCGCGCGTACACTCGACACGCGAGCGTCACGCATAAGCGTACGTAGGTGTGCCCACCTACGATGAGTATGCATAAGGCGTTGTTCCACGGACACGGGCCCAACACAGCCGGACCGGCCACGGCCACACTTACACGCTCCCACCCATACACGTCCCGGCGCAGTTTGCCGTCGTCATCAATCATCGAATGCCACCGGCAGCGCTGACATTTTCCGCAAAAAGCACACGCACGCATGCAGCCACCGTACGCACATCGTGTTCACTCCGGTGTTGGCTCCGTCGCGACCTACGGCTGTCACCCTTACACAGAGAGACCTGCTCTCTGCTCTCTGCCATCTTCCATCGCCGCGACGTCGCGCGAGAGGACCTTCTCCACCGGGAACACGCACACTTCCGTAGAACACGCACACCGACGTAGTCGCTCCTCGAGCCTCGAAACGGTTCCACGTCGGTTTTTCGCGAACCGCCGCAGACGAAACGACGGTACTGGTTGCCGCGTCGCGTAAAAACGCAGAACTGAATCCGCGGCCTGGCCACGGGCACAGAGGGGTACGCCGTGGCAACGTATGATTGGCAACAATCGGCACTCTGATCGAACGTTTGTTTCAGAACACATATGCATTCGTCTCGCTCTCTTCGCCGTCCGTGGCTGATCGTCCTCTCCCTTTCTATCACCCTCTCTTTTTCTCCTTTCCTTTCTTCCGTCTCTTTCGATCCGATCTACTATCCCGCTCCCTCCCATTCTCTGTTCTCCTTTCACCAACGTTTCCTCTTCCTCTTCTCCACGTTCCCTCCATCCCCCCGTCCTCTGTCTCGTTCCTCGTCCGACGACCAGCCTCGCGCTACGTGCATCCACTCGTTCTCTCTCTCCCTCCCTTTCTCCTCTTTCTCACCCCCGTAATGGTCGGTGGTTCTTTTTCCCGGCTCGCTCCGTCTCTTTTTCCCCGGGCGGTTTCTCTCCAGCCAATGTTTATATATCGCGACAGGTTGGTATGCAGGGGCGTACATCATACGCGGATGAGTGTGAGTCTGTACGTGCACGGGGGATGCGCTGTGTTCCTCCGTGCTTCGCGTCCTTCTCTGGCGTACCTCTTGGGAGTGCATACAAGGTAACATCGTGTGTACGCGTCGCTCCGGAGCGTTCCGCCCGGCGTGTACGAGGGAAACGCGAAAAAATGGGCGGATGTATCGCTCCGGAACTGTCAGTGTGCGCCGATGGCCACGTGTGCACCCCTGTACCGGCGATGTATCAACCCCCCCGCGCACGCGTGTGCACGCTGACTGGGTCAGTGGAGGATCTTCCCTCTTTTCTTCATAGTTTCTTTTCGTATCGGTCGCCGTTAAAATATGGCCCCATCGATTTTTAGCGGTTGCCTTCGAACGAGTTGCGTTGGTCATTGATGGGCCACGGTTGCAACCCCGTGGACGCCAACGGGGTGGGTCTTCGCGACGATCGCCGCCACTTGTAGTACTTTTCCTCGTTCCTGACCGTTTGTTTGTTCCTGACTCTTTTTTACTCGACGACTAATTTATACTTTGTTACCGTGTCCGTGGGGCTCACGATTATTTTATAACTGTTTTCTTTTCACGGGAATTTGTTCCTATTTGTATCTTAGGGTCTTCGTATATTTTTGTGGATATTGTTTATCGTTATTTATAGCTTTAAATTAGTATTTTTTCGAACATTCATGTTTTGTGTACAGGGTAGAGCATGAACTAGTCTCCATGATTTTTCAGCCCCTCTTGATAGTCTGATAAAAAAATTTTTCCTATCGAAGTTAAGCAGTATTTAATCGACGAGGAATTACAGTTGCTTACATTTAAAAACAAATTGATTTTTGATCATAAATTAAGGTTACTGTTATATCTTTACATGGAACTAGATATTTTTAACTTCATAGTATTGTAGGCGACGTCGAGACGAATTCAACGACCTGCTAAACTGTGACCTTCAGATGACATTGCAAGAAAAATTGTCACAATATTTGAAATTATTCGACAATATACAACATTAAGACCTCGCATTTGAACGTAAACATTACGAATGCTTTATTAATAGCATAAAATTTATTCAACTTCAGAGCTTAACACACAAAATAGAAAAAAAGTTTATACAAACCCAAAGTGAAAACACGCATGTTAAACAGATGCATGTAATTAGTAATTAAATTATTAAGTTTAATAGGGGTTGGAAATAATATAACCTGTTCTTTTTAGCTATAAAATATACAGAAATTCTTCTCTCGTCCAATACTTTCGAAGATAATTTGCAGATATCCTTTGAACATTTCTATATTACAAACCATTTTATTTTCGAACAAATAAAAGCTGAATAAACTTTATCTGTTTTGCTATGTTTTGTTTTCTGTACAGCATTCACTTAAAGCTTCTGAACAAATTAATTGCTTTATGCCAGTCCATACGATAGATTTCAATTTTAACAGCACCTGAATTTTTTTTTTTAATTCAACGAAGTAAAATTTGTTCTTCGTATTTGCAATGTTGGCTCCTCAGTCTGCGAATTTATTTTACTGTAGCTCAAATTTAATATCGACTATGTGTTTGTAGAAGACTAAGAGAATCCGTGAAGACCAAATACGATAAGCTAAAATTTGACGTGAATTTTCGACGAATAGACGATCCTTTCATTAGGTACGAATCCTAGACAAGTTAATCGGTCTATTGTGCGGAGGATTTTTGATTCCGCCACGTTTGACGTTTATCGGGGTGCACTTTTCCAATGGATTGTTGCTAGAATGGCTGTGGTTCGAATGTGTGTTTCCTAAGGGGTAGTAAATCCGTCGACGGTGGCGACCCTTACGAAATCGCCGCGAATTCGTTGCAGCCACCGTACGTGGTCCCGATAAGTCAGTTCCCTTCCCTCGAAGCAGTCGGTAAGGACGTCTGAGGGGTTGAAATTCACCGGACGAACTCGCGGTCATCGGGAAAACGAGATTTATTGCGGGCAGCGATTTATTGGAATTTAAACGTTTAATTGCTCGATCGTAGCTGGCCGGCGGTTAGTTTCTCGATCGGGTCATGTAACGCCGCGAAAATATCGGGTGTTGACGGAAACAAGGACGGATAAAATACCGGTCAGATCCTTTTTCGGCGCGGACCGCGCGGGAAGGGGGAGGAACCGACCATCCTATTAAAGCATCCGCGTCGAGACAAACCGCACGTCGATTATAAAATCGTTCAACATCATTCCCGCTGGCTGAATTTCCAGGGCAAACGGATTTTTTCATGAGGTTACCGGAAACCGTAGAGTCAGCCGCCGAGAGCCATCATCATCAAATTTCGCTTCTCCCGCATTTTATGATTATGCGCCGCGGCCAGTGCATTAGCATCGCTCACGATCGTCGAAACAGCGATTCCCCGACGGCCATGTTTCGATCATGCACGCGGTCCCGCTTTCCTCTTCGCGTTACGACGCGGGGAAAAAATAAGAGAACTCGAAATAGAGGAAGGAAGCGCATCGGACGGAGGAAATAGACGCCCCACGCCTTATTGCCTCGTCGCGATATAGTCGTTCGAGAAACTGTTCCCGTTTCTCCTTGCTTCTGCTTTTTACCTTTCCATTTGTAGCTCCAACGATCGGCCGCTGTGAATCGTATCGATCGTTTCGTTGCTATTATAAGTGTATAAAGTTTTTTTTGTTTTTCAAGCGCAAATAAATTCTACGAAGCGAGGGTCGAGGTTAAAGCATTGACTTTTTCGATTTATTTTTTTGCTTTGGAGGAGCTCCAAGGTCGTGTCGTATTATTTCATTTAGGACGAAGTGCGTTCACGATGGTCCTTCATGTCATCGATTGAAGTCTCTTGAGAATTTCGATGTCGGAATCGAAGGTCGTGCCCCAAAGCACTGAATTCCGCAAGACCATATAAATTTAAGAATTAACTTAATTATTATCATAGAAATAATATAAAAGCTCAAGCACCAGTGTATTTTTTGTTCATTTAGACTTCTGTCTGCAAAAATATTTAAGTCGAGTCAACGTAAAAGTTGCTCAAAATAAATAAGCAAAAGTCCACCACTCTTGTGATTCCTGTAGCGAGTTCCATTTTATATCCTCGAAAAATCGTCCTCGAGCTTCCTAGGCTCTTTCAGCATCCATCGACGCCCCGTAGAATATTCTCAATTGGTTCATTAAGAATCCGTAGCACGTTCCGTCTGCTTTTCGCGGCTTCTCGTCGTCAACAGGGCCGACGCAGAATTCTAAACCTTGGATACGCAATGGGTATGGCGCGGTTCCAATGAGCTCTTCCCTGCGAAATGGGCACTCAGCCATCGCGCTGTATGCCCCATAAAGCCGCACGGAAAATCATCTCTTAGGAAGAAACGACGCGTGGGTAAAACGTAAAATGTTAGGACGTAAAATCGTCGCCCCCTTTTTTCCCTCTGTCCGCGGACCGCCATCTCGTGGGCACCAGCTTTTCAGGCTGAATGAGGTACGCGAGAGCCACGAGTTGGCAAATCGTTCTTTTGGTACCGTAGGAATACCGCGGGACCTTAATGTTCTCGCTTCTCATTCGCTCGGGAACAGGTCGTACGAACCCCTCGTCCTCCGCAGGGAGGCGCACCATATTTGTTTTCGCTATTTTAATTATGAATGGAGGTCATTACATTTTTACTATATTACACGGAATGCTTCTGAAATATCTCGTACACGTTTACGAGCGCATTCGTAATATTGTTCCTAGCGATAATAACTATTTATTTTACAAATACTTGGTAACAAATACAATATAGAACTTTTAGGTTAGGTTGATAATTTACTTCACAAATCCTTGGTACCAAATACAATATAGAAATTTTAGGTTAGGACGATGACAATATATTTTACAAATCCTCGGTACCAAATACATTATAGAAATTTTAGGTTAGCTTGTAACCCAGACCTATTTATTCTCACTCTTTCACCATATTTGGAGTAGTTACGTTATACACATTTTGTTTTTGATTTTATTTGATGAATAAAGCCATTAAATTTAATATGATACTGTTTTTAGCGTTAATAACAATTCATTTTTGGGCACAAATCCATTGGTACCAAATATATTATAGAAATTTTAGGTTAGGTTGTAACACGAATCTATTGATTCTCGCCCTTCCATCGTATTTGGAATAGTCACGCTATGCACATTTTGCCTTTGTTTTCATTTGACGAATAATACCGTTAAATTTAATATTGTACTGTTTTTAGCGATAATAACAATTTATTTTCGGGGGCACGATTGCTTAGTACCAAATACATACATAAATTTCAGGTAATGACACGAACCTATTGATTCTCATATTTGGAGTAGTAACGTTATTTTTTGTTTTTGATTTTATTTGACAAATAAATCCATTATATTTAACGTTAAAAATCATTAAACTCCACTTGTATTACTTCTTCTCGGATTAAAGTCCCCCCCTACGCTTCGTTTCATTATGCAAGATATCCATCGCTCAAGAATTTTACCCCGATTTTCGATACCCGAACGGTCGCGCTTTACTCGATCGACCAACAATTTGTACCGTTTCGCGCGCCACATCAGTCCGTCGCTAATCGATTTCCTTGATGTAGTCGCGTGCAACACAGAATTGCACTTTTTAGATTGGGTGTCGCGCGTGGCCGCGAACGTTACCTTTTTTTTCCTTTTTTTTTTTTTTTGTTCGCCGGTCGGAGCAAACACAAAAAAAAAAGCCGATGTCCATCGCGGACGCGTGATCGGGCACTTTCTGAAATTATTAAAAAATTTCCTGTTTCGGGCGACACAATGCGCGAATGTAGCCCGGCTATCCGCTCGGGTCCTCGATATTTCAGCATCGGAGCCCGAGCACTGGAAGGACACAATCCTCGCGCCTGATTAAACAGGACGCTAATTCGGCAAACTCATACATCCTGAAGCGAACGCACGGCAAACTGACATCGTGTAAACAGGACACCCGTTGAATCCTACGAAAATATTGATTGGCGGTAGAGTTCTGCAGATATGCCTTCGATTCCTTTGTACGTGTGACAAATACACGCCCGGTACCGCCTATTTAGGATCGTTTCCTAGATTAATCGAAAATGCACGCCGAGGCGTAGGTCGCCGGCGTACACGCGAGCCCGACGCGGGATTTCGGCGATGCCCGATGGAAAATTTACCATCGATCCCCCGGCGCGCGATGAGAAAAAGCCAGCGCTCGAATTGACGCGCTTTAATCACCTGATGTATGTACGTACGCCTGAAATCGAAATTTAAGATTAAATCAATGCGCGCACCAGCCCGCGTAAAAGGTTTCCACACAGCTTTGTCGGCTCCTTTCTTTTTCCACGCTACGATCCATCGATTCCGGATCATTTTCACGTTGCTAATGATTAATTACGACTCAAAGTAGGACCATCCCGAGCAAATCGATCATTGGATAATACTCGTTCCGACGCAATTCGCGATACAAACGGCAAGGCACGATCGTTTCTGAATTGTAACTAATTTTTTTAATAGAGTTTTGAGTAGGTACTTCCTTTGGGATGAGTTTTATATTTCAAACTCTTTCGATGTTTTAGTAACTGATGTGTGTGGCCATCCCTGGGAAAAATCGTTAAAAAATTATTAACGTTTAAAGTACAGACTGTAGAACGGCAAGCTGCGAGCAACTGCGTGCACGAGATAGTGGCTCTCACTCAGCATGAGAAACTCTACTTAGTGATGTATCGACAGCCTTACAGTTTTGTGAGTGAGAACCACTATCACGCGTACGCAGCTGTTCGCAGATTGCCATTCTACAGGCGGAACTTTAAACGTTAATAATTTTTTAACGAAGCCTCAATCAACAAATTGGTATTCTTGATCTTCGTTTTATTTTGCCCCCTAGAATCTTCTATTAAAATTTTTCCCAGGGGTAGCTGACCACCCTGTATATAAAATTTTTATGTTAATTTCACGGTACTTTAATTATACATGATACTATATTGAAATGTGTCCAATTTATGGTCGATGAATGACTAAGAAAATATAAATAATTTTGTGTACGATCGTTTTCGAATTGTAACAAATTTTTTGAATAGAGTTTTGAGAAGGTATTCCTTTCTTTGGGATGAATTTCATTTTTTCAAACTTTTTCGATGTTTTAGTAGATGATTTATATAACATTTATAAGTTAACTTTGTGGTATTTTAATTATACATGATACTATATTGAAATGTGTCCAATTTATGGTCGATGAATGACTAAGAAAATATAAATAATTTTGTGTACGATCGTTTTCGAATTGTAACAAATTTTTTGAATAGAGTTTTGAGAAGGTATTCCTTTCTTTGGGATGAATTTCATTTTTTCAAACTTTTTCGATGTTTTAGTAGATGATTTATATAACATTTATAAGTTAACTTTGTGGTATTTTAATTATACATACTGTATTGAAATGTGTCCAATTTATGGTCTATAAGTGACTAAGAAAATATGAATAATTTTTCGTGTAAATAAGCATACCTAGGTAACGAGATTCGAATAATAAACGGAATTATAGAGTCTTAGTAGTTATACTAAAATTATAATATTTTGTGGAAATATTATATGCTTGATCGAAATGAATTTGCTTTCATAAATAAACAAATACAATAAACCGTTTAACAATATTTTTCTATACTAGCATTAGACACGAGAAAACAAAATGGCGTCGTTTTCATCCACTCTGCATATCCAGCGTGTCTACAACAATGTTGGGAAAATTAAAAATTACGTAACAGTATCATTTCCTAAGATATTCCCTGACGTAGGACGTCAGGAATTTTAAAAATTCCTTAAATTGTAAAAACGATGGTATTTACAATAAACTATTCTCACCAATCATGTTTCAATTATATTACAATTTTTATATTATTTTATTATACTTGTAGTTCTACTTACATTAATTGCATCTTACATTTTTACGTTATAAAAAATTTATAAACTTCTTTGAAGATAAATAAACTCTCAATTTGGTAATATTTTAAAAAACCAGATCAAATAAGTTATCCATTTTTGACCTTTTTGAAAACGAAAAATAAGCGAAAAATAAAATTTGTAGAAGGAATTTTTAAGTATACGTTGGCAGGTTTAAACCAGCTATTAAAAAAAACCTGGTAGCGAAATGGTTAAAAACTGCGGAGTGCGCGCGCACTGGACTGTATCTTGACAAACGTGTGCCCCTGTAAAAATCGATGGTAGTACGGTGGGAAACAGTGCAACAGGTTTTGATAGTTTGTTTATGTATTTAAGAATCGAATAATTTACGACTTTATTTTTACGCGAGACATCAAACACATTAAAACTGTGCTCGATACCTTAAACAAATTTTCGTTAATTACAATATAATTACATCGAATAAATCAGTACATCGTTAGCAATCCGAAATATTAATTAAAAAAAGAACAAACAAACGATTCCCGATGCTTGGAAGAAGCATTAAATTACGTTTATTTGCATTTAATCGGGTTCGTTACGTACAACGATCAAACTTTACTGTACTTATCGCGATCGATTACTTTAACCGCCGGTTAATTCCTCAGAATTGCTTATCGTTCGCACGGAATTGTATTCTAAACGACAGCAGGGACCGTAGAATCTCATATGTCAGACAGAGTCGCGCGCGCTTAGAATGGCGATTAAAACGCAAAATCACGTTGTTGTAATGTCAACGATCATAATCGTTATTCAAGTTGATATAAACGTCATTTGGTCTACAATTATCTGATGTATGGTCCATTCTGTGGTTTACAACATCCGAGAACTCGACGCTATCCCTATCCGTTGACAAAGCGGAACTTACACGTTCCATCTTCTGTCCTCTTGCGCCGGAATGGCATCCCTCTGTCTCTGTCAGACGCATGCCGCCTCGTCCCTGTCCCTCCGTTCTCTCCTTGTGTGTGCGTAAACATTAACGCGGCGCTGATACGCTACCCTGGTATGTCAGGAATTTTGGCAGCTAAAGGAGTAGAAAATTGTTTAACTCGCGGAGCAACAGCGACCATCGAGATCAGAGAATGGAAGAACCTGGAATTAACATTGGACGGAAACCAGCAAAGAAAAGGGGGACGCAAACGCGCGAGATATTATGATATATTTCGAAATGTCAAAGCGTGAAACTTTTGCCATTTCCGTACGTTCGCAATATGTAGTTGAAAGTGCTTTGAAATACCAGCGGCTTGGACCGTCCAGGTATGTACCATAATTTTTGTTGCGTTCACCAGGGATTGTTTCTCGCCTCTATTAAACTCGTTTTCCACGTGCCCAAGTCTATACAAATATTTGCCAACGTTCGATCACTCGGTACACGCCACGCGCATCCTATGTAATTTTCTATGAAAATAATATCGCGCTTTCATAAGGTCGAAAGTTTAATAAATCTATTATTCGCATAAATCGCTGAGAGACAAGGGTGCTTGTTTGTTCGCCGTACCGTATTTTAATTTAACCTTTTCATTGCGGATTAAATATTCTCAACTTCGATGTTGTTTTTCCTCGTTCCGGTTATAAATAAATCTCGAAAATTGCAACATTTTTTCAAGCGTTTCGAACAAAATAGACTGAGGCATTTAAACCATCAGTGTAAGGGGTTATATTATCCTGACGGTAATAAATAAATCATGTGGGATGCATAAGGCGAGTCATTTAATATTAGAATCTAAAATATCTGTTTTCTTTTTAATGATATAAAAAAATATCTGTGGAAATAAAAGAAAAATATATTATACTAGGATAAATTTGTCTCTTAATTGATTATAATATTCTGAGAATTAAAATTCGTTATTAAATTTAGAAAAACAATTTTTTATCATAGTGTCTTACCCTATACAAAATTTGTGTTTTTTTTAGATATTGTATGATTAAAATCAATGGAAATATTTCAAGTTTATCGATTAGTATTTATAAAGGGTGTAAGGTAATTACACCCTTTAATTACACAAATTAAAGGGTAAAGGTAATTTTAATGGGAGATTCTAGAGGTCAAAATAAGACGAAAATCAAGAATACTAATTTGTTGATGAAGGCTTCGTTAAAAAGTTATTAACGTTTAAAGTTCCGCCCGTACTGAATTTTTTTCTTAAAAGGGAGTAGGGTTTCGGGGGTAGGTCTATTCATTAAAGATTATTGTAATTGACCCCCGCAACCGAAAATAATTTTTTCAGAACAATTTGAAAGTTTTATTAAATTTCAGGGGAATCAATCAATGGTATAGTCAGACATTGTATTTTCGGTAAGGAATTTTTTTTCTCGAAAATGCGTAGGATTTCGTGGGTATGTCTATTCACCAAAAATTATTGTAATTGACCCCCGCAACCGAAAATAATTTTTTCAGAACAATTTGAAAGTTTTATGAAATTTCAGGGGAATCAATCAATGGTATGGTCAGACATTGTATTTTCGGTATGGAATTTTTTTTCTCGAAAGTGCGTAGGATTTCGAGGGTATGTCTATTCACCAAAAATTATAGCAATTGACCCCTAAAACTGAAAATAATTTTTTTAGAACGATTTGAAATTTTTTTTTTTCGCCGAAAAATTTAGGCACCTACCCCCTGTCGATTTTCCTTAAAAATTCGTTTTTGATTTTTAATAATTTTGTTTGACACCCTACAGAAAAGTTGTCTAATACTTTTTTGTAGGTATCCATGAGCTCTACTTCAGAAAAAAGTTTCATTGAAATATATTCACTATTATAGGAATTATGGCTGTTTGAAAATTGGACCATTTTTATGGGGGTTTTCTCATTTTAGGGGGTCAAGGAACAACTTTTCGAATATTTTTAGAATTTCTACATATTCTGCACTAAAATACGCGTCGTTTGCTTTTTTAAACATTAAAATCGTCCCATCCGTTCAGAAGTTATGACGTTTTAAAGATTCGCACGAAATTTCGGGGTAACATTTCTGGCCAGAAATGATATTTTTGGTAAGGAATTTTTTTCTCGAAAGTGGTTAGGAATTCGAGGGTATGTCTATTGACCAAAAACGATTGTAATTGCCCCCTGTAACTAAATATAATTTTTTTAGTACGATTTGAAATTTTTTAATTTCGTCTAAAAATCTCAGTACATACTCGAATTTTTTTCTCGAAAGTGGGTAGGATTTCAGGGGTATGTGTATTCACCAAAAATGATTGGAATTCAGCCCCGCAACCATAAATAATTTTTTCAGAATGATTTGAAATTTTCGAATTTAATTGTTAATAACTTTTTAAGGAAGCCTCCATCAACAAATTGATACACTTGATTTTTGTCTTATTTTGGCCTCTAGAATCACTTATTAAAATTTTTCCCAGGGGTGGCCGAACACCCTGTATAATTATAATACGTCTTTACTGCATCAAGATTGTATACAACGCGAAAGAAAATTCAGTAATATAAGAAAGAATTTAGAATAAATGAGCATAGTTTAATTAAAAAAATACAGCTGTAGGCTGATACTAATTTAATCGTGAAAATAATGTAATAAAAATGCAGCAGAAGGACGTAGAATAAGAAAAAGAAAGTCAAGTAGATCAGAATATACCAGCTGTCAGGCTGGACAGTCTGTTAAGGGTGCTTCACGCGAAAGTGAAATGAAAATAAAGAAAAAATTCAAAACAAAGAAAAAAAACTGTTAAAACAGAAACGTCTTCAACGAACTTGTAGTCTCAAACAACAGTTAATAGAATAATCGCCTTCTCACATCGAGTGCCAATTATGCTTGGTGGTCACCGGTGACCGGCGTTTCAGTCTTGCAAACACCGATAACCAATGAATCCTAATATTTGACCCAAAATTTTTAAATAACCATGAAATCTTAACTACCCTATCGAACTATCGAATATATCTGCTTTTTACACTAAAATTAATTCTCACCCAACGTGTTAATAAAACACAAATTTCAAAGCAAAAGCGACAGGGGCTGAAATATTGAATAACCTATCTAATTTTAATTTTTCCCCCCGAATTAAGGGTCGAACTCGACTCATCTTTGGATCTAATCGACGATCACGCCCCTCCATATTATGTATTCTCGAAAAAGAGCACTTGGTTCGCAAGATCGAGCAGAGAGCCCGGCAAGCCGGTTCGTAGCTTTGATGTTTTCAGGCCGGGGGAGCAAAGTAAAACTTGTTCGTACCATTTCGAAAGTCCTCGCGTACTGACGTTTCGTCTCCCTTCGTCCCCGTCAGCTCGCTTTCCGCCACACAGGCTCGAGCAAACTGCAAACTGTCGGGACATTCTGCGGAGGGGGGGTGGTGGCTCTCGAGAGCGTTCGCGTGGACGTTCTTCAGCTTTGACTTTTGCATGGGAATGTTTTTCATTTCCATGTAACGTACAAGAACGCGAAACGCGGCGCGCATACGAAAAAGTACCCGCAGCCACGCAACGCGAACAGTCGTAACGGTTCCGTTATGTAAAGCAGCCCCGGTCTAGTAAGCTACGGCCCAACCCCCTCCCCCTCCCGCTGGTCTGTTTCTCTCTGGTGCCGGCGCGTTCACCAAATTAAAAATTGCAATTCCCTATTCGTTACGCGCCGGCCAAATGCGCGCATTTAATAGTCAGAGAAAAAAGCGTCCGGCCGAAAAGAATAATTCAGCGAGCGCGCGACGCGGGGTCGAAAACACTGCGGGAAAGGAACTCGAGAGGGTCGATGCGCGGCGTCCCGACCGATTCGGGTAGCGTATCGATACGCCCCGCGCGCCCTGTGACCTACAAGTGTCGAGTTCTCGATGTATCAATGGACGAAACAGACTGTCTCGCATCGCTCATCCCCCTCGCCACCCTGATGTCCACCGGTAAAAAATTTTCGTCCTGACACACCGACGCGTCTCGCGAATTCTCCCGCCGTAGGGGGTAGGAGGGCAGGGGCTCCATTCTTCCTTCTCGTCGCGTTCGCGGGGTGAACGAGAAAGGCGAGGAGAAAGGAACGACGCGCGCGGCACGCGCGGGAAAAAGAGAGTGAGAGTGGCGCGAAAGAGACGCGAGTAAAGAACGACGAAGAAGGGTCGAAGGTGAGCGGGAAACGTCGGGAAGGATAACGGATGGGCGGATTCGTTGACGAGAGCGCGATAATAAACGCGGAAAGATTCGAAGAAGTGAAAAGAAGAGTGTAGGTGCGTGTATGAAACGAGAGTGAAAAACGGAGATCAAAAGACAATCGGTCAAGAAGGGAGTCGAAGAGAAACGATGACAGCGCGCGCTGGGAGCTTAAGAGAAGGGTTGTCGAGAGAAAGAGAGGGAGGTCGAATTAGGGGTTGTTTCCCCTAGCGAGGAGCGGCGGTTTCCTCCGAATCCGGACGGAGCGGGATCGAGTCGGGTTTCCCTGGCGCTATATTCGTGATACGTAACCTAGCATAATACCGACGCGGCCGGCGGCGCGTCGGCCGTGTCGGCGGCAGCGTCGGTGTCAGCAGGCGACGGGGGTGCGGCAGGCGTCGTCGCGGACGGGCTGCCGGTCGGCCGACGCTGGCCCAGGCTGCGTCTCTCATTGATTACGCGAGAAAGAGGGAAAATTCCGGCCGTTGCGTGCCTAGAAAGGTGGCGTAGGCGTGGCAACGCGTCGGCGTCACGGCGCCTTATTCGTTGAAAACTTCGCGCAAAAGCACCGCCCTCGCGCGCGCGGACGCCGTGTATTCCGGCACGTGTGCGTGGCCCCCAGCTGGGCTTTTCGAGGACCTCGTCTATTGTACGTACGGCTCGCGCGCACACGTATTGGAGGAAAGAAGAACAGGGTGGATGGAAACCACCCAACACAACACCCCCCCCTCGCGTCCCGGCTCGTGCAACGCGACCCTTCTGCCGCCGCGAACTCTTCCAACCCCTTGCCATCGAGGCTCTCTCGTTGACGGCGACGGCGCCATCATTCCCCGCCAATTTTTTTCAGACTCTGGCTCCCTCTGCGCGGCCGACCCTCGAAACTTTCCTCGCTCTTCTCTGTTCCACCTCGCCTTTCGCCCTTTGTCCCCCCTCGTTGTTTCTCGCCCTCCGTCTGGCCCGCGCGCGTTCTCCGTTCAGGTTCGCTGCCTCCCGAAGGACGGAACGGCCCCGGAGAAGGGATCGTCTCCGTTGGAGGAGGACAGAAGATACGAGAGGGCGCAATAAAGAGGGAAGAACCCTCGAACGGCACGATAAACGACGAGAGGAGCCTCCGCGTCGAGACGCGGGGTCGATTTCCGGCTGGGTGGGAGTTTTTTTTCGGGGGACGACAGCGGGACGAACGGGCACGAGGGGCGGATGCCATCGTGTCGTCTCTGCCTTGGCTCGGTTTTTCTTTTTGCCACTCTGCAATTGACGACTCTATTACTTCTGCAAGAGGGAGGCGCCGCTGGAGGAACAGGGACGGCGAAACGCTAGGCAGGGGAGGATTGGGGAGATAAAGCGGCTTCGTCTTGCCTGGTAACTGAGGACAGGGGCGAACGGCGCGGATGGAGGGAAATATTTTTCTTTGTTGTAAACGAGAGTCGTAACGCAGAGACGATTACTGTTGGCTTTCCAGGTGTTTTTCTCGCAGTTGCTTTTAAGCACGATTGATGACCGCCCGTGCAATGAAATTCTACTTCGCGTTTCCATTTGATCTCCGGGAACAAGATCAACCTTTAATTTTACTCTAGCACAACTACTCCTAATCGAGTTCCGTTTCTACCCTTATCATGCATAACGAGCATAATTCAACAGTCGAGCTATTGTCCGCGAAAAACCGGGAATTTCATATTTTATTCGTTCGTCGACATCGTCTATTAAAAAAATTCTTAAAGACTAACGTTATTCCGAAATTTTAATATTCCTACGTCCAGATTTCTCTGTGGGAATTAATTACCCTAAACTTCGACGTCTTGGCGGCAACGCGGGACCGAGTTATTGGTGGCACGCACGTGCTCGAATTCCGGAGAACGCGTGCGCGTATTGACACGCGGGGATCGAACACACTGACACTGTCCATCACGGGAGCGGGCCAATACGATGGAATCCGGTCGCACGAGCACGTGTACAGGGGCGTCGGTATTCACCGACGAGGTCGGGACTTGGACGGGGTTAATAAGTGGCAGCGGTCGGTGTACGTGGTCGGTCGGTGCCCGGAGCGTTGAAAAATTAGGCTCCTTACAAAAAGCAGGACGTAAAGAGCGTGAGAGGGGGAGGGGGGATTTTTCAGGGGCACCGCCGGAACGAGACAGCCGTTCCACAGGCGGGCGTGGGTGGCAAACGAAATGAAAAAGTTGCGGGACGGGGAGGGCGGGAAATCGAGCAACGTAAATACGGAGCACGTTGCTATGCGCCGTAAGCATCCCGCCCAGGCGGCCTTTTTACAAAGGGTGCCTCGAAAGTACGGTACGTGTTAGCCCAAGCGGAGTAGAAAGGAGCGAATGAATAAATTAGTCTCCGTCTGTGTGACAACGGTCGACGACGAAGAAGGAGGGACGCGTAGGGTCGACCGCGTACCGTACCGCCGCGCCATTTTGGAGAACGAGGGCTCCCCACGGGAAAAGGGACAAGGGGTAGCGAAAGGTTTTTCTGCTCGTGCGTCGCATTTTACGTGGGTCACCCGTGTTTTTAATCGTTTCACATATCTTCCTGGGAATTATTGCACGCGACGCTATTGTCCCCGGGCCTCTTTAATTTCCGGCGAACATCGCGTCCGGAAGAAACGGAAGGCGGCGTTCAATCTTGAGATTAATTTCGAAGAATAATTACTGATTCGGTTCTCGCTTCTAACGGCTCCCTGGCACTGACAAAATCAACATCGATCGTTATTTGGAAAAAGTTATTAAATCAATTTATTCCTTGGATTATTCGTTACTCGTGATTTTGTAGCAACCCGTTTAACACTAGAACTATCGAGAATTACGGTGTAGGAATACATTTTCTTTACATATGTTTCACTTACTTGCAGCACTTTTATAAAAACTTAAGTATTATGAATTTATAGGAAATTTTATGCTCTTTCGACCGGTAACAGTCAAATTTTAAATATAATAATGGTCTATATTAGGCTCATAGTGCTTATAATATGGAATACTATATTTATATATATTTATATTTGAAGAAATAATCGAGCTAACACAAAGACTAACATGAGCTAACACGTAAATTTTCAAAAATCGAGTCGAGTAAATTTTGTACAATTTTCATTAGAAATTATGAATAGATCATTTTGACCACTTTGGTAGTTCTAGTGTTAAACAAACCATGGAACGTTAAATTTGTTAAATAGTGCTCATAAAATGTCCATTGGTTATGTTCAACCAACAAGTGAAAGCGTAGCAATTTTATTGGCGTCGGTTGCTGGATAAAATTTGATTCGATCGCATCTCCAGCGATTTCTTCGACAAATTAATTGCATTGTCATTACACGGTAATCACACGGTTTAATGGTTCGGGATCGAGATTACATGGCAATTACGCGATAATTACTTACCGTGTAATTACTTACGTTTACGTTCGTTTAACGCAATTATTTTGCAAAAGTAACTCTGGCAAATGTAATCAGATTATATTTTGTCCAACGCTGATTGACAGTGGAGCACCGATAAAGGTTATATTTCGCTGTTATTAATCCAACGCGTTCACCCATGTTGAGACTCGCCGTGACAAATGATTTCCCACGCCGCTTCCTATAATCGCAAATTTGCTAAATTTAACAAAAAAAAAAAAATAAATCAATTTAGTACTTCTCTGTCGTATCGTTACGAGCGAGATATTTAGATTCTGTTACACACTGTGTTATTTAATTGTAGAGCAACCGAGCTTCGACTAGAACGAAACGCGACGTCGAGCAAAGGGTTGACGAGGGAAACGCGGTTTTCGTTTAGGATGATGAACGAGGACGTTGTCGGCCGCGAAGCTCGCGGAATTCGAATAAGCTGTTCGCGGGGCGCGCGGGACGAATATCCGTAATCTTCGCGTTCCCGTAGACTGTTAAATATTTCCGATTCGACCGCCAGTAATGGCTCATAGCGAATTCGAAATGGTAAATAGCAATAATTAAATCGGAAGTCGAGCGAATTCTGCACGTTGCGCCGATGAATTCGACATAATCGCCGACAGATTAACCAATAGCGTCGCTAATCACTGCCGGGCACGACGAGTTGCGTTTTAGTAATAAATCGTCCTCCTCCTGCGCTCTCATCGATTATGTGCTCCCCCAAGAAACTTTGCATTTCTTCAAAATATCTCCAATCGCGCGCAGGGTGAATTTGGAAACGACAATTCCTCTTTATTCGTTCGGGATCGGGCGTAGAATTCTCGACGAATTCGATTGGGATCAAATTTTATTTTTTTTAAATATAATTCGACGATTTTTTATCTTAAAAAATGTGAATATCGAGAAAAGTAAGATGACAATGTTTACTTTTCTTCTATTCTCTGATTTGTACAGTTTCGATAATATTAAAACATAGTTGGAATATATATTTCAAGCCCAAAGGAATATTTGATAATTTAGTAATTAAACAATAATTAAAAATTACTAATCAAAAATTGCGAAAGTTTTCTTGTTTTTAGGATGCATTTCGTAAAGTTTGGAAGCCATCGGTTGGAATCAACGCGTTCCCCCAGAAACGTATCGGTCGAATAATAAATACTCTTAATACCGACGATCTGTATATTAATTTTACAAATGGAAACACAAACAGGCACTCGTATATCATTGGAAAATAATAAGGCTCAATCGAGTGGAATTAACTGGCTATCAGTTGATTTACGATAGCCGATTACAAAAATCTACCGCGCGGTTGACACGTGCTACGGACAACGAGAACGTCATATAAAGTAATTATAAAATGCTTGGTTTGTTAATATAATCGATCGGTTACCGGACACCGTTAAACAATCGTATAGAGTTATAGCATCGACTCGATTAATACCAGCACACTGCATTACTTTATCGTCGATAAATAACGCTACTTACGCGAGTGAAATAATTAACGGTACTCGAAATGCAATATGGCGGTCCTTGAGCAGTTCGCGAGTCCCTTTTTCGTCGACGGAGGTCGATGTAGGCGAATCAGCGATGGCAATTGCTGGCGAAGGGATGGGACTACGGTAGGGATTGGAAGAGGAGAAGAAGGCTTTGTTTAATATCCAATTTCCGAGACGTCAATCCTTTAACAAATTACCGATCATCTCTACCGTGTTCCAACCGTAGAGTCCATCTCGTTCCTCTGTTTCCCCACACAGATACGAGGAAGCTTGCATTTGTATACGTGTCGCCACGTGCACGTCGAAAGGTCCGTGATGGTCACGTTGTGAAATCGTTCTTTTAAAATCTTTCACAACACTCGTTTCGAATCAATCGTTCGTATATCTGTTAAAGTTAACAGGATGAAGCAAGAAATGAGATCTTGCATAGATTAACGCAAGACTCGTGCTCCAAACGGGAGAGAAGTGACTGTTTTACGAGAAAGTACATTGAAAGTGACCTTTCGTTATCGAGAAAAATTGCTGTAAACCTCTGTCGGGTAAACTTGATTGCGTATAAGTCTCAATCACGACTCTATCAGAGTGTCCCAGTATGAATAATGCAACCAAAAAGGTCGTTTCTATGTAAAAAAAGTGGTCAAAAATGTGGAATAAAATTGTTTCATACAATATCGCGTCTGACCATTAATCGATATTTCTACTTGCGCCGATGTGCGTAACGTGTCTGACCATTACTCGTTATTTCTACTTACTTATACTTGTGCATTACTTCTTCTAAATGATTTTTGCCTGTCAAAATCATCGATCTTTACAGATACCAATATAAGTGGAGATGGCGAGTAATATGTTCAGACGAATTTTCAAAATTTATTGTCACTTTCTAAATATACCATAAATTCATTTTGTACGAGAAATAAGACTTAATACAATATTGGAAATTAATAATAATATATTATAGAAGTTACGAACTCTATTAAGTATTAATTCATGACGAAATTTTACATTAGTATTAGGTACATATTCAATAATTCATAATATTTTAGATATTCTGTTGTCTTTATTACCAAAATATATATTTAATTTATACAAATGATGCTTTACATATTGGGGGTATATGTTACTACTCATTAAAATTAATTCACGTTTCATACATCTCTAGTCATCCTAAAATTAAATTTACAAATTGGTATTTCAAGAATGGTTAATAGTATTTAATCCGAATAATTATTAAAAAGATTGAAACGAAAAACAAGATCTGTATTGACCATTGAAAGGCATAAAATAATTCTCTATATAATAGAGTTCAAGGTAGAGTCAGAACGACCGAAATTTACTCTCCGGAGGGTAATTTCAGCCCTAAAACATCAGTTACCGCTGCCAAAAAATAACGACTCTATTGTTAGTTGCTTTACAAGCCAGAAAAATTTCATCAAAATCGGACACTCCGCTGATGCACCGTGAAATATATTTTCCGTTCCTGATTTTCATTTGCGTCCATGGGAGCCTATTATGAACCGCGTTACAGGCTGAATAATGTCCGTGGTCCATGGTTGTAATTAGAACCAGAAAATCGGCACGGGCCAATTTTATCAGGTGGCCGCTGCGTGCCTGGAATACGTCCATACTATCGAACAGAATTTTTGTTCCACGAGACGAGCCACCCTCTCCCCCCCTCCCTTTCAACGGGCAGTTCACCTTTTTCCCCCCCCCCGTGCGGAAAATCGAAAGTCTATTTAGGGGGTCTGTCTAATTAAAAGCTCAGAAAAACTCACGATATTTGAAATTTTATTTCTTGAAAATTATTAGTTGTATCGATTTCAAATTTTGTCGAAATACACGATTAAATACGGTATCTTACGTAAAAGCTTATACAGGGTATTCGGCCACCCCTGGAAAAAATTTTAATGGGAGATTTTAGGGGCCAAAATAAGACGAAAATAAAGAATACCAATTTGTTGATTGAGGCTTCGTTAAAAAATTATTAACGTTCAAAGTTCTGTCTGTAGAACCACTATCGGTTAAACGTTAATAACTTCTTAACGAAGCTTCCATCAACAAATTGGTATTCTTGATTTTCGTCTTATTTTGGCCTCTAGAATCTCCCATTAAATTTTTTCTCAGGGATGGCCGAATACCCTGTATTTATTATATCTATTTTATTATCTATATAAGAATAGAAAAATGTGGCTATCGTCTTAATTGAAAAAAATAAGAAAACTCAGTACACTGTGAAAAATAGAAGTTTGATTTCTTCGCTAAATTATAGTGTTTTTCAAAGTGGTAAATATAGAATTCGATAGATATCTTGGAAAGTAGCGTTTAGAAGGTAACTTCAAACTCTGTCGTGCAATGTGAAAGTAAACGCGATCGACGTTTCGTCGGTTTACAGATTACAGAATGAAAATTGCTTACTCGATGGAGGGCAGCTTTGCCTTCATAGGCTCCCTTCGATCGCGACCAAAATGATTTAATGAATCATTAATGCAAAATCGATATTATAATAACGGTGGCTTGATGGATGCTTTTCGTTTAATATAATTTCTTTCCGCATAATTATCCGGTTGGTCGTATTGATCCATACTCCCGGGTCTCTCCTTTGAAACTTTACTTGAACGGGGCCCCCGGTTTTTCGATGCTCGCGATTATCGGCAGCTTTGTAACCGAAGCTCCCACTTTCTTTGTGTTTTGCAGAAACACTTCAGCCACACCCACCACCGGTTTGGATCGGTAGAAACAGCTACGGTAGGGGTAGCAGTCACGAGATAGTGAGCTCATTTATACCAGGGATGTACTTGCGAAGTAAAACTGTTAAAAAATGATATCTGAACGCACGCAGACTCGGCCGTCTCCCATTCACCATAACGCTTACTGCGTTACCATCGCCATCACCATTGCACCGCGTCCTCTTTCTCTCTCTGCAACCGTTCTTCCTCTTCTCTTCCAACCCCCCGTGCGTCACGGTCTCATATTGCAAATAGAAAATTTTATCCACGCGTATTCGTTCTCCTCGTCGCGATAGCAACTGTTACAATCTGGAATTTTAGTTAACGGGCCGCGACAAAGACTGAATATTTCCCTGGATGCACCGTGGATCGGTGAAACGGCCATATTGAAATTGAACTTCAATTATGACACCATCCGCCGTGATTATTGCTTCGTTTGACTATTATTTGATAATTGGATTATACCTACATATTAAGTGACAGAAATGAGGAATTGGGCCATTTTTATGGGGGGGTTTCTTATTTTAAGGGGTTAAGGAACAATTTTTAGAATATTCCTAGAATTTTTTAATATTCTTTACTAAAAGTTGCGTTGTTTGCATTTTGAAATATTAAAATCCTCCAATCTGTTTAGGAGTTATGAGTTTTTAAACAAATTTCAAGGGATTCATTCATTCATGGTCAGACATTGTATTTTCGCTAAAGAATTTTTTTTTTGAAAGTGCGTGGGATTTCGAGGTTATGTCTATTCACCAAAAATGGTTGTATTTGACCCCGGAACCTAGAAATAATTTTTTTAGAACGATTTGAAAACTTTTTTTTTCGTCGAAAAATTTAGGCACCTACCCCCTGTCGATTTTTCGTAAAAATTCCTTTTTCATGTTTAGTAATTTTGTTTGACACCCTACAGAAAAGTTGTCTAATACTTTTTTGCAGGTACCCATGAGCTCTACTTCAGAAAAAAGTTTCATTGAAATATATTCACTATTATAGGAGTTATGGCTGTTTGAAAATTGGACTATTTTTATGGGGTTTTTCTAACTTTACGGGGTCAAGGATCAACTTTTCGAATATTTTTGCGATTTGTACATATTCTCCACCAAAATACGCGTATTTTGCTTTTTTAAACATTAAAATCGTGTAATCCGTTCAGAAGTTACGGCATTTTAAAGATTCACATGAAATTTTGGGCTAACATTTCTGGCCAGAATTTATATTTTTGTTCAGGAATTTTTTTCTCGAAAATGCGTGGGAATTCCGGGGTATGTCTAATAACTAAAAATGATTGTAATTGGCCCTAGTAACTAAAAATAATTTTTTTAGAACGATTCAAAATTTTTTAATTTCGTCGAAAAATTTGTCCACTTATTGAATTTTTTTTTCGAAACTGGGTAGGATTTCGAGGCTATGTGTATTCACCAAAAATGATTGTAATTGACCCCTGCAACCGAAAATAATTTTTTCAGAATGATTTGAAATTTTTTTTCTCGAAAAGTTGCCGGATAATGGGTACATTGAATCGTTTTGAATATTGGATTGCTGTAAGTAGTCTTCTAAATAAAATTTAGGTAGTAAAGTTTGCATGTGCGATGATAAAGTTTGGTATAACAAACTTTGTACAACTACTTCTAGTTTTGCTCAACAGAATTGATTTATAAAATTTATCTGTTAAATTAAATTTTGCTATATTTCATAGTCTGCCTTGTAAACATCTAAAATATCTGTTCATTCATTTAACACTAGAAGTGATCAAAATGATTCATTCGTAGTTTCTAATAACAATTGTAAAAAATTTACTCGACTGGATTTTTAAAAACTTAACGCAGTTTTCTATAAGGGAATGAAGAAACATTTATTTATCTATTATATCTATCGTTTTAATTCCTGTGGTACAATATCACTGAAGTTTACACAACACATCCATATTCGAAACGCTACATCAAAAGTGGCGAATTTCACATGGAAAAACCCTGCAAAGAAGGTACTAAAAGTACTCTTTTACCTTTATCATTCTCGAATTTCCAATTCTTTTCAACACAGCATCAAGGGGTAAAAATTACCCTCTGCAGTTCCACGCCACAAAATTACGCAGTTTCAACCAAAATGAAGCACGTATCTTTTACATTTCAGTCGGAAAAGTTTTACAAAAAGATCGTCGCGGAGCGGCGGAGAACATGGCGGAGGGTTCCTTGTTAGTTCAGAGGTACCCTCTGCCGTAGTTCCCGAGCACACTCGTCTGATCAACTCCCCAGACGGAGGACAAGGAGTACAGGGTAACCGTAAGAGCGGTCAGACTGCACGCAAAAACGAGGTGGACGAAGGTTAGATTAATGGCTGAGAAATGCAAATTGTCCGGCAACCCCTAGACGGAACGGGTGGCCCCTCGGGTGGGTGGATAACGTCGTCTCACCCGGTTACCAACCAGCAAAAACCCCTTAGAAATATATCGTAGGTCATTTCCCTTGCTAAACTCGAGGAAAAAAAATTACCAGCGAACCCCCGGTGCCGAGCGTGCTACATCCAACCGGCCGCCACCCCCCTTTTCCCCTGTATCCCACACCCTACGAAGCGGCGTCCAGAAAGCAGACCAACCGACCGCTGCCTCCCGGCGCCTTTTTCGCGGCGTGGAACACGCGCCTCCGCGGAATAGATGCGCGGAATATATATGCTGGCCACGGAACAGAAAAATGGCCGCGAATTTGTTTTGCGAGAACGGAGTGTGGGGGTGTGGGGAGGCGGGCGTGAGCACGGCGCAGAGAGATGGACGGACGGAGGAAACGGAGGGTGGAGGACTCGTGTGTGCGGAATTCGTATCGCGCGAGCCGCGTCGACCGTGCCAGGCAATCGGCTATAGTTTATTTTTGCGGCGGGATTACGCGCGCTCGATTTATCGAGTATATTCGATTGATTATACCTGGCCTCTTCTTTCCACCCTTTACCTTTGAACCCCCTTTCTCGTTCCTCCCCGTTGTCTTCGGTTGCTCCAGTTCGACGCGGCCCGGTCAGCTGTCGGACGCGCGTCGACACCGGGGGCCCCGGTCGATCGAACGATCATTTCGATTTCGCGGATAAAATTTGTCGCCACCGCGTGACGGGGGCCGCGGGAGAGGGATAATTAGAGCAATTTAAATTCCGCGGCGATCGGTTTGACACGTTTTATTTGTTGCGGCACCGCGACCGTATCCGGATTATTCGCGGATTCGAGATGTACGAGTGTTCATGCTTGTATCAATTTATTTTGGGATTTAATTAATGGCGTTCCGCTATTTCCTTGGCGGGCGCGCTTGTTGATATTGAATTTTAATGATTTCGGGATCAATGCGCGCCTGGAACGTTAAACTGTGTACTCGTCAAGGAATAACGCTCGTCGAAAAGGGAAAAATACTCGTCTTTCGAATCGCTTTTTATGGATTTGTTTTTAGGCGTCTGGTGACAGTTATTTATTGAATCGTAATCGCAGGACAAAATAATTGATTTTTAATTAATTTGTTTGACGTTCTATGATCTTTATTTCACAAATAAATTTCGATGAACTATATTTACTATTGTAGGAGTTATGGTCGTTTGAAAATTGAACCATTATTATAGGGTTTTTCTCACTTTACGGAGTCAAGGAACAACTTTTGGAAAAGTCTTAGAATTTTTTAATATTCTTCACCAAAATACGCGTTGTTTGCATTTTGAAACATTAAAATCCGCCAATCCGTCCAGAAGGTATGATTTTTTAAACATACACATGAAATTTCGGGGAACCATTTCTGGTCAAAATAAGTAACGATTAGAGATTATTCTGTTTACCATTAGCATATCAGAGTAACTGACATCAATATTTATGGATAAATCTGATATAAGATGATAAGGGCAAGTAATCTCGTTTTAGATTTTTAGATTAAGTGGTAACTAACATTTATTAAAGTCAATGCGAGTTATACAGTAAAATATAGTAAAATACAACACATTCTTGCCAAATTTTTTATTGTGAGTGTTAACAATCTTACACTCAATTTAGTTCTTTTTTTACATTGTACATACATATACACTAATCACATAATGGTTTTAATAAAATAGAATTTATCTTGAGGAGAGTGCTATATAAATCGATACAGTAAATTATTCGATAAATTAGTTAAGCCTAGAGTAGTTCGGTGGAGTCTGACAATCGACAAATATTATTTTATTATTCTTAAATGGATAATATTTAACGCACGAGGTCTTTTACGCATTTTAAGAGACTTACAGTGCCTGTGTTATGTTAATTAGATACATGAATGTTTTATACTTTTCGTCATTTTAAGATGTACCTTCTAACAGTTTTTTTGCACGTTTAATTTCAAAGTCAAAATATACATAAATCTATAAAAAATGTATGTTTTACGCTCGTTAGTTCGAATGTCTCATTTATTTTCGCTTATGATTTAGAATTAATGTTTAAATAAATAAGGAAAATAAATTATTGTATAATTCCCAGAGCTCTCGAACTCTTTGTGCTGTAATAAACGTTTTGATCGCACGAAACAACAAAACAGAAATAATATAACGTCCGAAACTAGCAAACCTATTTTATCGTGTTTTACAAAATAGAAAGGCAAAATGACAAAATTGACAAAATGTACTAAATAAATTACTTATTTTTACTGTTCATATTATTTATTTCCCAACTTATGAAACTAAGCTATTACTTTTGAAATATTAGCGTATAACCCTCGAAATATAAAACCTTTTCCTGTTGCACGGACTGCCAAAGAAGGGGCAGAGGAGCTAAAACCAATATCTAACAACAACTTATCCAAAATTTTACGTTTTGAATGTAACTGAGAATAAAATATTGCATAGAAATTAAAAAAGTGTATTGTTAACAAACGGTTTTAGAAACAACTTTTTTAAGGATATAGGACTATTCAAAATGAGATTTTAGACAATTTAGTCGCTTTTATTTTGAAAATCATTCTGAGTTTTTGGTACATAGCAATTTTTTACTGTACTTCCCACATACCTTCACCTTTTTTCAAATTTCTACGAAACAATATTTATATTCTCGTAAAACGAAATACTTTTCCCTGAATTTAATTTCTTCAAATATTAACAATTGTCAAAATAGTGTTAGTTCGTGCTGAAATTTGTACTAGAATTCAAAGCAATATTTTTAATATACCATGGAATTTTACGAATATCAAAAACTTTCAGTAAATCCCTCGTTTGACGACTCCTTACTCTTTTCTATAAAATTATGATTTTTCATTACGATTTTGTTCGAAGCTGTTCTTCAATACATTGATATTTTCAAACTATTTACCCACTAGAAATCTTGCAGATTATTATATAAAATTAATTTCTCATCTCCAGTTATTAAGTGATTTCACAAAGCATTGGTTTTTAGAAAAAAATGTTTAAATTGCAATGAATTTTGTTTTCCCTATTAATTTACAAACTTAATCCTCGTCAATTTGAGAATGTTAAATGGTTCGAAATTATAATACGGTGCCCCATTCTTGGTATTGCAAAGGTTAAAGTTTCGAATATCGAGACACTCAATCTTATAGTGTTTAATTCATGGTTCCATCTTTCCGGGAATTATTTTTTATCTCCACAAATATCGACGAATATAGTAGTCCAAAAAAATTCGAGGGACCCTCGCCAAAGATACTAAAAACATTATTTGACACGAATTTTTTTTTTCCCACTAATTAACAAACTTAATCCTCACCATTTTGAGAATATTAAATGGCACAAATTATTATAATAATACGGTGCCCCCCCTTCTGGCATTGCAAAGGTTAAAGTTTCGAATATCGAGACACTCAACCTTTAGTCTTTGATTCATGGTTCCATCTTTCCGGAGTTATTTTTTATCTCAACAATTATCGACGAATACAGTATTCCAAGAAATTCGAAGGACCCTCGCCAAAGATTCGAAAAACCCTATTTGATGCGAATTTTGTTTTCCTCGTTAATTAATAAACTTTATCCTCGTCAATTTGAGAATGTTAAATGGCACAAATTTATAATACGGTATCCCCCCCCCCCCTTGGCATTGCAAAGGCTAAAGTTTCGAATATTGAAAGACACTCAACCCTTAGCCTTAGACGCCACCATTCATGGTTCGATCTTTCCGAGAATTATTTTTTATCGCAACAATTATCGACGAATACAGTATTCCAAGAAATTCGTATTTTGTCAATTTGAAAATGTTAAATGGCTCGAACTTATAATACGGTGCCCCCCCTTCTGGCATTGCAAAGGTTAAAGTTTCGAATATCGAGTCACTCAACCCTTAGCCTTAGACGCCACCATTCATCTTTCCGGAGTTATTCTTTATCTCGACAATTATTATAAGTATTCCAAGAAATTCAAGGGACCCCCGCCAGAGATTCGAGAAACACTATTCGACGCGGAATTCGATGGCAGAAATTAATACGGCCGTATCCGTCGGAAGCGTGCAATTTTGTCGCGTCGAATCGAAGCCGTTGAAAAGAGAAATTATCATAATTGAATAATTTAATACGAATTACCACGATCGTTCGAATCCCATAAATCGCTTGGAAATCCGTGTACCGGGGTCTCCGGTATTGGCCGTGGGGGCACGGCCGACCGATTTGCCCGGCGTCAACCTGTGGCATTCTTTCGCAGGACCGTCGACACGAATTCATTCCTCTCGATAGTTCGGGTTGTTGCATCAATCGCGACGGCTGGTACACGCGCGCGTACCCACCCGCCCCCGCTTGTTCGTTTTGTTTCTTTTACGCTTGTACACGCGCGCGGCGAGCCGCGCATGCACGCGAGCGGCACGTTTCGTCCAATCAACAAAAGCCGACCGCGCGTCCACCCGGAGTGCCACGTTTCCGCATAATAATGAAAAAATTCCTAGAGTAATTTCCAGTTAGCGGACTTCTTAATCCCTGGCAATAATCGGACAAAATATTTCCCGACCTTTCGTCGCCCGTTGTCCTCCCGTTTCTCTCTTTGATCGAACTTTTCGATGTGTTTTCACAAATCGTTGCTTCGAGGTCGTCGAACGTTTCGGTATACGCGCGTCTTTTGTTGCGTCGTTTTTTGAAATCGCTTTGTCTGAAAAAGAATCAACTTTTGTATTTGCTGGTCGTTCACTGGACGATTGGTTACGAGCTTGACACCAATTTGATATTTTTTTAAACTGTAATTGTAATTAGAGCGTTCGATAGAGACTAATAAGATAAGAAACAAGTCAGAAAACTTGTGATTCTTTTTAAAATTTTTTAGGATGTATTGATACTATAAATGTTAATTAATGATTTATGGATTGGTAACGCTGTTTTTTCTAGTGAAGCATTTATTAGCTTTTGATCATGGAAAATCGTTGCTGATTTTTGTATATTTTGTTTACCTTTATAGTGTCAGTGAATTTTCTGATCAGTTTTCAGAAATGATATCGAAACTAAATACTGAAGAATGTAAGCTCGTTTCATTCAGAGTCACTTCAGAAACTCATGGTGATCCCAAACTTGTTATGTTTGATTTTTATAGCAAACGTGCATTTCTTTCATATAAATTATATCGTCATTTATTAATGCAGTATATCATGTTTGTTGTCGATGAATCGTAATAATTTTACCGTATCCTCTATCTGTAATAAAAATTCAGTACAAGTTTCCATCAAATAAATGATGATTCAACATGAAGGGTTCCATTTAAAAAAAACATTACTAAATTTAGTTTCATTTTATCAAGACAACAAAATATAATTAAATATTCTATAGAAATATTCTTACAGAATTTAATAATAATTAAAAAATAACACACGCACTTACATTTAATTTAATAAGTTTTTGTAGTACTGTATTTAGAATTTGTGTTTTAAACTTGAAAATTATATATCGGTTCGTTGTAATTAATTTTGTCTCTTATATCATTTTGCACACTATTCGTTCATTAGAAATTTTAATATAATTTATAACTCTTTTAACACGTCGACCGCCAGGCCAATATCCGTCAAATTTTCTTCGAGACTAAAATTTAGTTTTCACATAATCGAGAACTACGTAATCTAAAGTTTGCTGTACATATTGTTGAACCTCATCGAAATTCATGAGTTTTATTAAAATTTATTTTCTATAACATACCACTTTGCAAATTTATTTTTTATAGTAAAAAGTACTGCTGTTGAGTTGATAATAGACATTGACAAATAAATTTCGTTAATTATTAACAAAAGTCTAGGCATTGAATTAAAGATGAAATAGAATTTTAATTTTTTGCGAAGTATATAAAATACGTTGATTGTCTTTTGAAAATATTAATGTGTCAATGTTATTGGAGTACTTGTTGAATCGATAATTCAGCGATGCCCATATTTGTTTATACTAAGTTTTTCAAACGAAGATATTATTCTTCGTACATTACATGCGAATATCATCAATGAGAATTTGAGAGGTCAATTTTTGATGTGAATTTATACAGAGAATTAATCTTATATACGTTGCAATAAAAAATATTAATATAACTCTTTCAGTATTTTGAAGTGAAGTTAATTACTGCAATATATTTGTTGAAGTTTTGAAGTCTATTATGTCTTGTTTCAAGAAATTATTAATGGAAGTGATACCAAGAGCAAGTAAAGCTACCAAAATGGAATTGAAAATCAAAATTCTATCAATTTTTTCAGAAAACGAAATACTATAAAACATCTAAATCCTTTTCTATTTAAAATGAACTCTTCCATTTAGTAAAGCACCGATTTCAAAAATATTGATTACTATATCGAACTATTATATCGAAACACCATTTTGAGGAAACGAATCTCGAATTTCAATCAAGTGTCAATGAGGGAATAGAAAAAATATTGTTAAAAACCACTGGGTTTATAGGATGTCTTGTCTCAAGAAATAACTACCGGAAGTAATACTAAGTAAAGCATGTAAAGTCACCAAAATGGAGTCCAAATTCTATCAATTTCTTCATGGAAACGAAATACTATAAAATATCTAAATCCTTTTCTATTTAAAATGAACTCTTCCATTTAGTAGAGCACCAAGTCCAAAAACATTTATTCAACCAATATTTCGAAAAGTAATTTTCAGAAAACGATTCACAAAGATAGCATTAGATTGTTAGACTGCAATATATTCGTTACAGTTTTAAAGTCTCTATTATGTCTCGTCCCAATAAATTAAGATTAGAAGTGATACCAGGTGCAAGTGAATCTACCAAAATGGAGTTGAAATTCAAAATTCTATCAATTTCTTTAGTCAACCAAAACACTATAAAGCATTTAAGTCATTTTCTATTGAAACCAAACGCCTTCATTTAGTAGTATACCGGTTTAAAAAAACATTGATTCAACAAATATTTCGAAATGTCATTTTGAGAAAACGATACACGAACTTCATCCAAATGCCAACGGAGTAAAAAAAAACTGCTAAAAAGCACCAGTTTTGGAGGCACAGCGTGCCACCGCGTGACCCGTGTTTCCGTAACCGCGCAATAGTTTCACAAGATCGATTACTCGGCCGCAATTGTCGAACCGGCGTGCGCGAATTATCTGCGAACGCACCGCCGGACAAGCCAGGTCTGTATTAATCAAGACTGAGATTAAAGGATCGGCCTTGAGCGGTTAAACGGACGCGCGTACCGCGTGGCCGCGCGAAAATTACATTTCCGCTTAATAGACCGAAGCAGTAGTATTTTGTAATTAAAGCGTTCCTTAATCCCGGACTAACTGCTAAATATTTCCGGCCTTTCCTACGGGGAGCACCGAGGACAACGCTGTTCGGCCGTTGGGACCGATTCGCCGTGCTCGAAAAACGCTCGCTGAAAGTTCTTCGCGTCGCGTGCACGCTTCGCTGCCTGGCCGTTAAATCTTCGTCTGAACTGTCTCTGTCTCTTTCTGGGTAAACGTAACGTGCTTAAAAAACGGAGTCAACCGGGCGGAGGAGGGGGAGGTGGCGGAGTATGGGAATAATGCGAGGCCGGAAGCTGGAAAGGGTGGTTGGGTCCGAAGAAGCGGAGCGAAAGAGAGGGTCACGCGGAAAGGAAATGAAGAAAAAAGCCCGGGTTACCTAGGACCGAGGTACACTTATTTTCATTCCCGCCACCTCAGTCGGAAAAGAGTCCTACGGGAGGACCAGGCAGCCTCATTTGTTACCCTTAATGTCCTGCAGCCGGGTCCTCTGGCGCTCCACCCCCGCCGCGACTAGATCTTACAGGGGGCGGCGTATACGTGACCGCGCGCGCCACTTCAGGAATAATTCACGAATTACGGGGGAAATTCTATCGGGACAACGGCCCGTGATTTATGGGGCGGAAGTCATAATGGAGAACGTATCGCTTCTTCGAACGGGCGGACGGTGGAAATTATCGCGTTTCTTTTTCTTTATCCCTCCTTCCAGGGGCTGTTTTTTTTTTTTGCCACCTCTCACTTCGCTGGTCCTTATTCCTGGCTATTATCGGCAATTCCGTTCGCCACCCCTGAACGGCGAGTGTTGAAAGAGGATCGGTTGATCGATGAAAGGTCCCGCTTTCCTTTTCTTTGCGTTTTTCATTTGTACGAGTTCCCGATGTCTCTTTTCTCGTTATACCATTTCCTTCTATCGATGGTCGGTGGTCTATTGGTTTCGTTTATGTCAGTGATTCTCAAACTCTGCTTCACGGATCCCCGCTTTGCTCAGAACAGATATAAAGCTTTGACAATTTCAATACTGTTTATATACTCGTGACGATAAATGTTCAGTTTTAGTAATTGAAATTTGGGAAAGATTAAACGTAGAATCAGTAACTAATTTCTGTGGTTACATCTAATATTTGTCATCACAATTTTTGATAATCTTATTTACTTCAAGCTTGTTGAATTTAGTTTAATTTTGTGGTTATTGTTTTGTATTTATAATTTATCAATCACTTCTAATTCTGCTTCCAGAAACCAGAGTTACACGTAATATCTGTCATCACAATTTCTGATAATTTCATTAAATTCAAGTTTGTCGAATGTAGTTCAGTTTTGTCGCCATTATTCTGTATTTATAATTTATCAAACACTTCCAATTCTGCTTCTAGAAACCAAAGTTATATCTAATATCTATCATCACAAATCATATTCACTTCAAGCTTGTTGAATTTAGTTTAGTTTTGTGGTTATTGTTTTGTATTTATAATTTATTAATCATTTCCAATTCTGCTTCCAGAAACCAGAGTTACACGTAATATCTGTCATCACAATTTCTGATAATTTCATTAAATTCAAGTTTGTCGAATGTAATTCAGTTTTGTCGCCATTATTTTGCATTTATAATTTATCAATCACTTCCAATTCTGCTTCCAGAAACCAGAGTTACATGTAATATCTGTCATCACAATTTCTGATAATTTCATTAAATTCAAGCTTGTCGAATTTAGTTTAATTTTATCGCCATTATTTCGCATTTAGAATTTATCAACCACTTCCTTTTAGCTCCTGTTAAAAGTCTGTAAAATTTCTTGTTTTGTTAAAAAAAATTTGTAACTAATTAGTAATAAGCAAATCTAAACAAGGCGCGCCTGTGTCCGTTAAAATTTCTCATATTTATTTTTGTGCATTATTTTAGCAAACAATTGAATCTGAAATCGTTTAAGTTAAGAATTTTGAATACAAAAATACAGTTTTGAAATATGTTGAAAAATAATTTAATATTACGGATGATCCATCAAAAGTGTTTCATTCTTTAGGGATCCGTGGAAAATTGAAGTTTGAGAAACATTTATTTATGTGGTATTAGTAACTTGGTTTTTGGGCTTTTCTTCGTGTAACTGCAATGGCTGAAATTGAAAACAGTTAATCGATAAAGATATACCTTGAAATTATTGTGTGTTGATTATTTGAATTTGTGCATACTTTTGTAATGTTTAGAGTCGTTTGAAATTCTGCATGACAGGTGGTTGTTGAAGCACGAACTAGTGGAATCTGATTAAAATATTTGATTTTGTCGAGAATCTTCAGTCATCTTTGCTCTGAGTTTATTCCTTAAATTCCCCAATGATTTCTTTTATGTATTCATTTCTTATTTTTCATTAAATATCACATAAAAGTTAAAATATATTCAGAAATATAGATATTGAGTTTTTAACAAATTAATTACTTCATCGCCAATTGTATTCTATAAATATGGAGGAAATTGTACGATATCGTGTCAAGTTTTCTTATAAAAATGGTTTCGAACACGAAACAAAATTTAATATGAAAAACACAATCTGAGAGTTTTTTGCAGTTATTATGAAATGATTTTTACAAAGTCATCTATCATGGATCGTGTTAAACTTATTTTTCCTTGGGAATCAATCGTAAAAATTTATTTTATAGAGTTTGTTTTTCCCAATGGCAAATCGTCTTATTACTTGCAAAGTATCCGAGTATTGAGTGTGTAGTGTCAAAATGTCATTTTGATGAGGACCTTCAGTCGCTATTCGCGCGTTTAATTCACCCTTCGGGACTTGCATTGGTTCCGTTCCACTTTCAGTTTCGTAGTTCCCGGGGAAGTGATTTCTAATTGAAAACAGTCAATTAATCGAAATATGGAAACTACAGGTAATTAATTTATGATTTTCTTGTTTAAAAATGTCGGCCATACTTACATAATAAACGGCTAGTTTGGTTCAGATGCATCATAGTTGGCATAGATCTTGAAGCATTGACGATCTAAATTGTTTAAAAACATGAAAATATTAGAGTTCAGTATTTAGATCGCCATTTTTGCTCTAAATTCTTGTTTTCTCTTGCTCTTTCCGGATCTCTGATTAGCTCCTCTTTAGTGTTAATTAGAGAGTGTTATTAATACTCTATTGCATAATATAACCGATTGAAAATTTGGAGAAAAAAATATCTGATAAGTTTTGTGTGAAAGCATAACTGAATTTGTATATATTTTATTATCAAGATATTTAGTTGTCTCGAAGGTTTAATATAAAGTATAGTTACTGTTCGGTTTCAGTATTATATTCGTGAACGTATAAGCAATATAAAAATAATCTCTTCTTTTGAATTTTTAAAATTAAAATAAAACAAATGCAATCAAAAATTAACATTTAGTATAGAATCAGTGTTCAAAAAATTAACTAAATTCAAAACCTTTGTCATTTGAGTTGGTGTTTGGTAAAATTGTTTAAAACTGTTTAAAAATTTGATGAAAATGTCAGAGCTTCATGCATTTTTGATTCCTATCCTTAACATATTTTTCAGTTTCTTCATTAGATCTTTTTTGATACAATTTTTTATTTTTCCAGTAAAGCAGGACTGAAATCTAGAAAAAATTAAATTATCGATGTTAAGAAATTACAATAGATAAATTAGATTCAAATCGTTTGTCGGCAGAGATGGCGTAATCCAAAAACTACAAAAGTCGAGAATGTAATCTGTTGGAAAACACAACGAAAATATTAGAGATGCGAGTGTTCATCGCGAACATGCTCGGTTCGACGAGAGCTTTCGGCCGCCATTGTTGCTCCAAATCCACCCTTCAGACCTCTCGTTGGCTCCCTTTCACTACTATTCTCTTACGTTTCCGCAAAGTAAAACCTATGGAAATCAAATGATCGAAAATAGGAGTTATTTTATTATAGTGGATAAATTAAATTTAAATTATTCGTCGAAATGCAACTGAAAATGAAAGCTCTGTTTTGATCGAGAACAAAATGAAAATATTCAAATATAAAGTGTTCATTATGAATCTGAATTATGGTTTGTTGGAACCTTTAGTCTCCATTCGTTCTTCAGATCTCTCACTATAGTTCTAGTTTATTTCTCAGTACAGTATTATAGTACTAAAAACTGTGAGGTTTATGTTTAATCAGAAAAATTAAATGTATAATCGCTTGAGAATTATCTAAAATTTAACATGGGGCTGTATGGATAAAATAAAAATACCAAAGTATCAAGTGTTTAGCCATTGTTGACCCCAATCCACCCCCTAGATCTGTTATTGGTTTTCTTTTGGTACCAGCTTCTCATTTCTCAGTGGAACAGTATTTTAATCTATTTGAACGTTCCAAAATTATATTAGATAAATTGAATTTAAGTAGCTTGTCGTTATCCTTCGATATGGAATAAGCATTGATGGTGTAAACTGTTTAAATTCGTAAACAACTCGTTGCAATAAGTTCATAACAAACGTGCTCGCTTGGAGGACGTGTTAAAACCTAAGAAAAGTAAATAATCAACGATTAAGTAAATTAAATACAATTCGTCGTAAAAAGCTGCTGAAAAAACAAAATATAACCCATTACCAAGCGTTCGTAGCTCCTGATCCACCATCCAGGTCACCGTAAGTTTCAGTTTTTTATTTTCCAGCAAAACTCTATTAAAACCTACGAAAGTAAATAATCAACGGTGATAATATTAAATGGATGAAACGTAACTCGTTAGTCGATGTGGAAGCCCAGGCATCGAGAATGCAATCTATCGAGAAACAAAATGAATATAACCCAGTATCAAGGGAACGCGCTCGTTTGGACAAGATTTTTCGGTCGCCATCGTTGCTCTAAATCCACCCTCCAGATCTCTCATTGGCTCCCTCCGGCTTCGGGACGGAGACCCGAGTGCCTAAAGACTCTAACTCGATCAATACGTTCTTGTTCGCGATCCTCTCTCGGCTCCACTTTCTCTCCTGAATCCGTTACCCCCTTTAACTCCCCCCTCTCTCTCGTTCTCCTCTCAGCGGGAAGTGCCGATATTTTAAAAAACTGTCGAAATAGGAGCTCCTCCGTAGGAAGTCGCCGGAGTAATTAACGATTACCAATCAGCAGCTTCCAGTCGGGTACGTTCAAGGACGGGAGGGTCGCACGCGCGCCGTTTCCACCCTGATACGGGAGAGGAGAGGACCGAGAAAGAGAAAGAGTGGAGACGGCGTATGGTCGTTCGCTAATATGAATGCCCTGTCAGTAGCAGCGTCTCCTCGCCAAGAACGTGCCCGCTTGTTAATATGCCAGCTTCAAGGGAATATTTACGAGGGTGAAAAAAATATCGCCACGATTCCCCTCGAGTCTCCTTCCTTGTTTCGCTGTCTCCGGCCACCCAGAGGGCTCGACCGCGTTCGCCGAGGAGCTCACGAATATAATTTTTACGCGTATCTAATGAAATCCGCCACGATTTTTCATCCTCGCCGCGCCCAAGAAAATACCATTCGTTTTCTCTTCCGCTCGATCTGACCCCTGCAAACGAGAGAACGTTGTCAGTGTGCGTTCGCTCGACCTTCCGTGCTCTCTGTACAGAATACAAATCGTAATGCTTGGGACTTCAGACGGGGGACACGGGAACGATGAAAGAAGTTTATGGGAAGCATGCATCTTGCTTGACCTCGTTTCCCAGCGACAACCATTTTTGCAATTCCTGACGACCGAACTGAGAAACTATTTACTATTTTTGCTAACTTTACTTGCTATTATTTTGTTTTATTTATTTTTAATTTGTATTTCTTGATTACTGTTAATATGTAGGTAAATATGAATTTGTGTGTTTGTATCTTTCATCGTATTCGAATCCCTATGCAGGGTGTTTGGCCACCCATGGAAAAATTTTTGGAGGCTTCGTTAAAAAGTTATTAAAAAATTAAATTAAAAAATTTCAAACCATCCTGAAAAAAATATTTTTGGTTGCGGAGATCAATTACAATCATTTTCTGTGAGTACACATACCCCCGAAATCCTATCCACTTTTGAGAAAAAAATTCAGGTAGGTGCTGAAATTTTTCGGCGGGAAAAAAATTTTTCAAATCGTTCTAAAAAAATTATTTTTGGCTGCAGGGATCTATTGCAATCATTTTTGGTCATTACATATACCCCCGAATTCCTACGCATTTTCGAGAAAAAAATTCCTTACCAAAAATCTAATGTGAAGCCTGAAATGGTTCCCCGAAATTTCATCTGAATCTTCGAAACATCATAACTCCTGAACGGATTGGACGATTTTAATGTTTAAAAAAGCAAACGACGCGTATTTTAGTGTAGAATATGTATAAATTCTAAAAATATTCGAAAAGTTGTTCCTTGACCCCGCAAAATAAGAAAAACCCCATAAAAATGGTTCAATTTTCAAACGACCATAACTCCTACAATAGCGAATATATTTCAATGAAACTTTTTTCTGAAGTAGAGCTCATGGGTATCTATAAAAAAGTATTAGACAACTTTTCTATAGGGCGTCAAACAAAATTACTAAAAATCAAAAACGAATTTTTAAGAAAAATCGACAGGGGGTAGGTGCCTAAATTTTTCGGCGAAAAAAAAAGTTTTCAAATCGTTCTAAAAAAATTATTTCTAGATTCTGGGGTCAAATACAACCATTTTTGGTGAATATTCATACCCCCGAAATCCTGCGCATTTTCGAGAAAAAAATTCAATAGGGGTGGAACTTTAAACGTTAATAACTTCTTAACGAAGCCTCCATCAACAAATTGGTATTCTTGATTTTCGTCTTATTTTGGCCTCTAGAATTTTCCATTAAAATTTTTCCCAGAGGTGGCCGAACACCCTGTATGTCGTCAATATAAAATCAAATATAACATTTTAAAATGATGGGACAACTATAATTCTAAAGTATATTTGAATAAAACGATATCCATTATTAGGGTAAGAAATTGTAACTAATAATTGTATTAATATTTTTCTTGGATGATAATATAAATATATATGTAAAATTAAAAGATTTTAAACTAGTTTTTATAAGCTAATTTTTACTAAGCTTCTGATTGAATTGTTGCCTATTTGTTCGTTCAGTACTATTATTTTTATTTATTATTATAACGATTAGAAGTTACAACTTTGAAATAAACATCTGCTGGGCGAGGTTTGACAAAGTTATATTTTCTGATAAATATGTAAAAATAAAGGTTAACGAACTTCAATCGAGAAATTTGCATTTCTTACTAACAAACATGAATGTTAACTAGAAAATTATCCGAGAAGCAGTCTTATTTGCATAATTGGGAAATTTTCTATTTCAACAACTAATCAAAAATTACAAATACCTTGTTCAGAATTACAATCGACGAGGTGTTGCATTCGTTGTAAATGTCAGTAGATTTGGTGTTTCTGTAGGAAAATAGTCAGCCATCTTCTGTGTCGTAGTGCAATTTCTTGGATTTTAAATAGTCGTTTAAATAGCCACTGCGTTTAGCATAATTTTTGCAAGGCAAAGCAAATGTCAAGAGAGGCATAAACTTTCGACTAATTTTTTAGCTGAAACTCGAAAATTTTTCTCGCATTCCTTATGGAAATCGCGATGCAGAATCCCGTTGGAACCGATCTCCGTTGAACTGTTCTCGGGCGGAGAATTGTAAATGCAACCGGTGAAATTGATCGAAGAATTTTCGTACATTGTTCTGACGTAAAAATATTTACTTAGGTGCCGAGGACACGAAAAACCAATTAATGTACCTATCCTGTCATTTCAGAACACTCTGTATAACAAGCTCCGCCAGCGATGTTTACACGAGGGGCAGTTAAGGTATTAAAATTTCAAATTTTCTCCAAGCGAAGAATAACAAACAGTATTCAAATTCCACCGATGTTTGCGTCAACTTCAATTACGACGAATGGTTGTACCGTTGGCGTATTAATATAATTATCTTCGATTCTTACAAAGCAAATTCTTTCTCCATCGATTCGTCGTTTGGTCGTCAGAATTATCGACAGCTTGCCCCTCGATCTACAATATTTACGCGATTATTAATGTTTTCTTAACATCGAACGTTTATTAATAGCCATAATATTGCCATGCAATTACGTGTCTGACTTTTTAAATCTATTTTTTTCAAAAGATTAAATGGCACACGTTTGAAAAATTATTCGGAATTAAATCGCAAGTCAAGGGGTTGATTGAAATAAATACAACGTTGTAGAACAAAATAACGACCGTTATTTTTACCTGGTCTACTCGAATGCAATTAAGGCGCCAAAATCGATAATCGTTGTAGTCGGTTTATTCGAACACTCAGACTTGCTCCTGTACAACGTCTGGTTTAATTCCACGTTTACTTGGATATTAAGCAGAAAAACGAGGTAGATCTCCCCATTGGCGACATTTCGAAAGTGTATTGGCTCGAAGGACAAATACATTCTCGCCAGATAATGCCCGGTCCGTATTTTACGACGGATATTAAGATTCTAATCGCTTTTAAAGTCTACCCGGCGAACGTGACCTTTTACCATATTTTTTCCATTTCCTACACATAAATTACAGGTATTTCCCGGGCAGGTCGGTTGAGTCCCTTCGATTTACCCATAAAAAAGGCCGCATTGTCGAAGCTTCGTTTCCCGAAAGCCGCTGGGCGTTCTTTTTTTTTTTTTTCATGTAAATTTTACTGCGCAACGGAAGGAGGCCTAATTTTTTTCGCAAGGGCGGTTCCCGCCGCCATTTTGTGCGGCTGGAAGGGTCGGCCGGGAGCCCCTGAATTTACTCTAATTACTTTCCCGGGATATTACGGCTCTGCAAAAATGTTATTGATAACAACGGCTTGTCGAGTCTGAATTATACTTCGCCTCTCCGCCCTCCTCGCCCTCCACCTGACCACCTCTGCTTCTGGATCATCTTTAAAACAGTTATTATTTCTGATTTTAGTGGCATTAGATAAATTAAAGGTCTCGTCGTCGTTACACCTAACGAGACCGTTCCCTCTCACGCGATTCTGTTCAATTTAATAAAATATTTCCAGCACCTGTAACCGTTGCAAACAATTTCCAAGCTTTGACGTTAGATTGCTATTACGTGCTTGTTGACAAATTTTTTTCGACGTCGGTGATTGGAAATGTTCATTCACTGCGAAATTATTACTGTCGTTCGGGTCCATTTCTATTTTCAGTAATCATACGACAGAATAAATAATTTACTTTAGGCGTCCGTACTAAATAATTTATTTAATTAACAGGGTTCTCGATCGGTCGTAATTATATTGTATCGAACAATTTTTCTGTTTCTCACGAATGATTATGAAACGTCACCGATGGGAGTAATTTTTATTATGTTCTTAATTTTATCGGTAAGTCTTATCGAGTTCTGTTGAATATATTGTGCTTCGAGTAGATGTCTTTGAACAGAAAATAATTGTCTTTAGCTCGAAAATTGAATTTTGTATACGTCTTTTAAAATGTGGTTTAATGTTTCTCACAAGCTCGTAAAATATATGTCTTCCTCCATCTTCTCGTTTCAGATTCAAATTACTGTTTTAAGTGGAGCTGTAAAATAACTGAAAGAATCGTGAAATTTTTAAATAATCACAGCGAGACGATTGAAAACAGATTAACGAAAATCGGTATCTGTAAATGTTTAATGATATTTTATAGAAGTTTGATGGATAATTATATGAGAAATGGAAGCGACGGAAAAACGCGTACCGTCGGATCGCCGCCATTGACGACAACGTTCGTGTCGCGCACTATTTCGAATATATCTCAGAAAATTAAATCTACAAATTACATTTTTCTTCGGAATTATAACAATGATCACGTCATGAACATCAAACGTAAATAAAAATTTAATAATTTCTTCTGGTACATAATAATCACACCGTATACTTATTTTAAAAACTATGTGTTTTACTGCTTTGAATTTTATTTTATGGAGCTACTGAAAATCTACTCATTATTGTATTTTGTGCGAATTTGTTATAAATCAAAAACGAATTTAAAAAAAGAAAGACAGGGTAAAACTATAAATTCCCAAATAATTCTGAAAAAATTTTGTTTGATTAATTAATAATTACTCTAAAAATATATTTCGACGCCCCCGTAATTTTGCGCAACGAACGTCGTCGTCTTTTCGCTTTGTAATTTTAATCGCGTCGTTCCGACCAGTCAAACGAGTAATCGTAACTTTTCTTCGCGCGATAACAAGTGTTCCAATTTTCCGTTGCTTCTCGATGCTCGCGTTTCAATAGAAGTCGGTAAATTCGTGGCGAAATTCGAGCTGTGGGGTGAAAAAAAGGAGAGGAGAAGCGAACGAAATAAAAAAAAAAGGGAAAAAAATAAAATTCCCCAGCGATACTTTATCGATAGATTAATACGCGATCTCGGAGATTGTGTATCGCGTTTATCCAGGCGAAGTTATAGCTCACGCAATCCATTGACTGGGTCGGCCAGCTGCAAATTCGTGAATTCAAGGTCCACGACTAGGATTTCGCAGATCTAGTAGAAATTGCCAGGAATTAGATACATCTTCATTACGCCATCGATCGGTCGGTACATTAATATCGTCACACGTGTACCGGGGCGAATGAATTTGGCCTCGTTGCCCGTGACTATGGTCCTCCGATCGATTCTATCGAACTTTGATACGCGACTCGATACACGTGGCGATGTCGTCTTGTCGCTTCTGAAAATATTCTGCTGTTCTTCGAGTCGAGCCAAACCGGACACATCACTTAATCGATCGATCACAATTGTCTTACTTTCCTTCTAAAAATTTTTATTTTTAACTCTAACGTGTCACTTTCTTCTCAGGTACACTGATAACACCGCGGCGTATTAGTCATTCTTCTCGTGTTGCTTATAATGATTTTTACTAAAAAAATTCTGAAATCGAAACGGTGGACTGCATGGAAAATATTAGTACAAAGAAGGAATAATTTTATGTGTTTGGAAATGATTAAAAATCACGTTTGACGTTTTAATGTTGATTTCCTTTGAAATTCTATTAATCGTAAACTACGATAAGAAATTATTACAATTTGATGGTTTAAAGAAGATATTGAATTTTTAATTTATTTAAGAAAATCACTGAGTGGTTTCGTCTCTAATTTTGGTCCTCTTTGGTACAAATATCAATTTAAGAAATTCAAAAGCAATTTATTTAGAAATTCATACGAAGCAATTGCTGTCAGAAAAATAAAACTGGCTCTTCTTGCACTATTCCATCTTTTCGTATTATTTAGATCAATATATAAACGAAACGTTTAAATATACAATTTGTTTAAACACTTTCATCGTTCTATTGCTATTTCAATAAAAATTATACGATTTCAATGTTTCACGTAAAACAGATGACTTAAGGAATTTATTCGAAAGCTCATTACGAGTAGTTGGTAATATTATTAATTATGCACAAGTTTGAAAATTTTTGCTCGCGAACTACGCCGCCGTAATTGGAGATATTCTATAAAAGTTTCGTCCCGTCTCTATGGAAACGAACAAAAAAATTGCTCACCTCCGGGGAAATGTTTATTTTGCGTTACGAACGGCCCGGAGTAGCTCGTAAAACTGTTTCTGATATTTTCGTAACTCGATTTACTTGTAAATAAAGTTCCTTCGAAACGATACACAGGCGAATTTATCGCCGAATTTGTCCTAATTTTCCAAACACGTTGAAATAGCCATCTTCGATACGGTTCGAATATCGTCCCATCGTTTAAACATTTCGCGTGCACGAGTAACGAAGACACGCCATTAACTTTTTTCGTCGTTGCATTATTGGTAACGACGGAAATAATGGTAGAGCTGAAATCCGCGCTACGATCGAGAAAAAGGGAGCTCCGCGCGAACAAATGGAAAATGCACGATGAAATTGTTTTTAGGAGGTTTCGTTTTCCAGAAAATTGCATTGAAAATTTCGCGACGTACGCTGCGCGTCATGCTGAAACCTGGTGTAGCAAATTGATTTTAATCCGAACAAATCGTCGATAAAAGTAAAATAGAATCCATACATTTTTAATTACGTTCGTAAAAACGATGCCTATCCTTCGTTCTGAATGCTTCACGGTTCCGTGCAAAGTCAAAATCAGAGATAAGTGCTTTTTTGTATTTTCAAATCGAATGTTTTCGAAAATGGATCCTCGACGGAGAAGCTCGATCTCGCGTTTTCGGTTGATTTCATTATACAAAATTATTTCGTTTCTGGTTGCGTCATTTATTATGGAATCAATTATTCGTTGAAGTGGAATTCCCAGAAAATTATTGGCGAGGTAAATATCCTCGTTAGCAACCTTGCCCCCTTTATCGATCACTTGTTTTTACTTTCTACCGAAGTGTCAAATAATGAAACACGAATCGAGTAAAGCGGTTAATAATGAGAATTAAAAATATTTGAACTAATAATTTATTTATGATTTGATTTATTATCAAATTAGCGCATAATTATCGTGAAATTGTGAGATTATAGATAAATTCGGTGATACAATTTTTTGTATATACATTTTTTTAAGCCAAGGGTTTATAATAATTTACTAAAATTAATATTTTTGTATTACTGATTGCGATTTAAGTAATAATTACTATTGAAAAAGTTACAAGTTATTCGATAAAGGTTAGAAGAATTTTTATGTATTTTTCAATATAATTTTGTCGTCAAAATTGATGTTATTTGATATGAATTAAGAGAATATTGATTAAAGTAGTTGTTTTTGAACGATTGTATTAGTAACCACAATAGGCTCGTTTACAATCAATTTATTAAATTTATTATATTATATTATATTATTCATCAAATATTTCTGTATTTTAAAATATTTGCTTTTCCCAAATCATATGTAACCCTGTATTTACTTTTGTTTTGTAGCGTTATTATTTCATCAAATGGAAATTATACACGGTAGCATGATATACGTATGTATATTTGGACGATGGTTCATTTTCTCATTCAAATTTTCCACATATTGACTTTCACGTCATACTTTTACAAACGATATTTAAATTTCGAACTACGAATGCAGGTTATTTATAATCGAATTGTCACAAATTTAATTTTGACAAATTTTACATTTCAAAATATATTGAGAAAATTGAAATGACGAAAATTATGAGAAAAATTTGGGGTACTGCTTTGGAAAATTTTTGTTTCAATTTCACTTTATATCTAGTTATATCCTTTTCCAATTTCCAATTATATCTAAAATTTAATTTTTAGAAATTCTAAGTTTCAAATCGAACAAGAGTTCACTTAAAATATTCTTCAATCGTCGAAATTAATTATGAAAAAAACGTGATTTTCATAAAATCAGCTCAATAATCGATGTTCCTAAACATTATTAATCATACTGAAGCCGAATTTAAAATTTCGTTCAAGGAAATTTCTATCAAATCAATTTAGTAGTTAATGTTTTAAATTTCGTGAAGATTGGAGATCAATATTTATATGTGCCAGATAGGCGAAGTAAAAATATTTCCAATAAATTTTTTGCTGTTTCTGCGGTGTCAGTGATAGATACCTGTTAACGCTTACGCGAACAGATCCGTTCGTTACGTGTGTCCGCGATTCTCTAATCATACGTATCGAATAAACGCCAGGGACTGCGAGCAGCTTAAGCTAATTCGAGAATGGCAATCGTTCGCGAAAGGAAATTATTCATCGAATATAGTCTCGTTTAGGGGAAAGAATCTACAAAAAAAAATGATAACACTTGAAAAGAATCGATTATTGTATTAATAACAGACGCATAGAAACTTTATTGCGAATAAACCGAAGCAACGTAGTATCTTTTATTAAAATATTTTCTTTTTGATTTTGTTTTTTTATCGTTCATATTAGCGAAACACGGAGGAAACGATGAATGAACGGTAACATTGTCACCGTTTTCTTGCCTTTTGCCTCTTTTTTAATTCGGTCAATGTACCACGGAATTCGAGGACACAAAACGTCTGACACCAAAAGATCCAAAAAAGTTTCCGATCGATTGAACCCGTGTGTGTCGAACACGTGTCACGTGTGTAACGGGTTGAGTTAATCCGAGCCATTGTTCGTAACCAGAGTTCTCCAATCATACGGCGTCGAGTCCGCACGTAACATCGCATCGTGAAAAGTTCAAGTTAATTCGGGGGTAACGGCGAAACTTGCCACAAAAATTCAGCCAATCTTCGTTCTTTGAGGTCACATAAACGATGGCGTTTAATTAGTTCCTGATGTTTGCTTTTAAAGAAACCAACGGGGATTTTAATGCTACAAAACTCCCGGGCTTTCCATGCCACGGGTTCTTAATGCGTTCGCCGCCATGTTGGTTGATGGTAACCGATGCTATTAATTTCAAACGAACCATACGCAACCTGTAAAACTACGTTTGCAATCGATGGCAGAAAGGCGTACTGATAAACAAAGCTTTAATTAACTTTACAATTAAATTTTTAAATACTTCTGGTGTTGCTAGGAACGTTATAGACGCCATCGAATATTTCTGTTTTTCGTACCAGAATTTGAACAACGATAGTTTCGTAGATTTCTAAATAAATCGATAAACACACACGTTTCGAGGTATTCGTCTTGGTGAAAATTATCGTGAATATTTGCCAATGAGAATTGCCCCTCGATTTCGAAAGAACTGAGAACCATCGGGCAGCCTTGCAGTTGGAATATGTAAAATTGCAGTTTCCCCATTTTTAATGGCTGGGAATAAAAGTGAAGAACGACTTTCAGAAGGAAACGTGGAAATCGGACAGAAATACGGTCTGCTGATCCCCATAATTCACATCTCCGCGCGATCGATCGTCCTCCGGCATTTTTGAAGGTGACGAGAGCGAAACGAACGCGGCGATAATCGAGAAAAAAGAACGAATGGAAGGAAAGAGGGCACAATAATCGGTTTATACTCGAGGAGGCTGCGTATTGTTCGCGTAGAGTATTCATTGCCGGAAGTACCGGAACCGTTTATACTGCATCGTCGCATAATACACATTATCCCTCCCGCCTGTAATCATACGATCGGCTGGCTATCTGAGCCAGAGTTGTCATGAACATCGGTTCTTTGTTCGCGGAGATTCGATTCCTCGAGGAGAAATAGGCGGACGATCGTTTACGAAACAGGCACGTCGGCGAAACGGGTGTCGATCTTGAAACCAGAAGCGGAATTTCTCGTTATCGTCCAATTATTCGGAACAATACGCGGGAAGAATTCAATCCGCGGTTTTATTAACGCGTCCACCAGCCTCGGCGCTCGTAATGCGCCATCCAGTCTCGCACGACTTTGGAGACTTAAGCCGCGTACACACTGGATTCACGCGCTCTTCGCGAGGAATTATGGGAAAATTTTGGCCAATCGTCGAACGTTTGATACCGAAAAAAGATCTCCTCTTAATAATGGCGAATGGCTTTCGATTGAATTTTGTTGATCTAGGTAAGATGGCATAAAACACGGCGTCTTAGATAATCTTTCTAGTTTTATTTAATTCAAATAAAATTTATGTGTGTTTTATAATTGAAATACGAGAATTATTGAACATAAGTGTTCGCGAAAAGTTCGTGGAGCTCTTTTTCTCGTGTGTAAACGGCTTAGTCTTCTCCATATGCGAGGTGGAGACACATCGTTTTATTTTAAAGGATGATTTTCATGGTTGGTCGAAAATGTTTCCGAACTTAAATTTTATCAGATTTGAATTTGACGAATTTGTAGTATTTTTGTGTATAAAAAAATATTTGTATATTTTGTTTTACGATAAGTAGAAATATAAAGTGAGTAGCAAATGGACGAACGGATCGTGTAATAATAGTTATTATTATTTTATCTGCTTTATCAGCTGTGTAATGGAAATAAAAATTTGCACGGTAGCAGTAAAATTGATTTGAAATTTGTTTTCCTGGCAAGTTATATCAGAGTAATGTTTACTGCAATAATTATCTGTAAATACTAATTTGTTAGTTAATACTTCAAATATTTACATTACTCGATTTCTTAATTTCTAATGTGCCGTAATAACTGGTAAAATAACTATAATTAAATAAAGCAAAAGTTAGAATTTGTTTTACAGTCAAGGAGAAGTTGTAAAGAAGCACTTTTTATTATTTTAAAATTTAATATTATAAATGTTTGCAAAACGTAAATTGTCCTTAACTTCTTTACTTTCAAATTCGTATTTCCCGCGCGAACAGTCCATGAAGAATTGTTCCGAATATTTTTCTAAATTTATTTATATATTAATGTTTCTTTATGTTCGATTTATAAATAGTAATAATTCATCTATAGTCTGCTATTGTGGAAGAATTTTCGATCCTCCGTTGCCTAGAAAAGCGACGAAATGCTCGTTTAACCTCGAAATCTCGAAATATGTTAGAAATTTTATATACTTTTCGTACTACCGATTGCTCTTAACATTATAGTCAAAATTGGATTAAGTGGCTGTAAAGTCGTTAACACGAGTATTATTTAAGCTTCTAAGACTTTTATTCAAATTTTGGAAGATATACGGATACTATTCTTACGAGAAGGGGAAAAATGGCCGCCTACTCCGATTGGCAAGTAGAAGAGCCGTGCATAAACGCGGCGCCATTCGGTCTGGTGACACGTTTCATAAAACAGTCATGGTTATAAAGATTTGTTACATGGATTTATCGTTTTTTTAAAAGTTATACACTGTTGAGAGCTGAATGGCAATACATACGAATAATCTAGGACTAATGCAATAACAAAAAAGTGCTAAAACTCGGTCAAAAGTGGTAAATTAAAACTCGTTTTTAACAGAAAACTGTTACGAGGCAAGATGACGTGAAATGAACTTGAACTTTAAATATGTCAAAGCAGATGTTGATAACATTCATAAATAATACAATTCTTAATTAAATGATAAGTAATCAACGAACTATTTACTTCTAGGTAAGCAATAAATAAAAGGAAGAATTGTGGTTTTTACAAAGCTTTCACGGAAACATAAATATGCTTTCAAGATGGACGACGAAAGATAAGATTGCAAAATTCTATGTAAAATTTCTTTAAGGGAGCATAAACATGTTTGTAAATAAAAGTTTTCCAAACTATTACGATGTTCATGTGTCAATTGTATCTAGGCTGTTATTAACAACTAAACGTTTATAATATTTAAGAATTTTGAGAATTTTGGTTTATTATATTTATTTTAATTAATTCAAAGATCAGATGTCTTTCTTGAATTTGAGCAAACGAACTATTTAAATTCAGTAAAGAGAGACTCTGGACGAATTAAGTGGTTTAAAATTGTCACAGTTATAAATAAATGAAATTTGTCAAACGATGTCAAACATATCGATGGCTGATTGTGCACAGAATATTATGGACAAAGTCTATAAGAGTTCTCTATATTCTTCTTCAGCTCTCAACAATATCGTCAATATTTTAATCAACCTTCAACACTTTGACTGCCACGTTATCACTATAGAACTAAAACAATTAATTCTCAAGATGAAACTTCAAATGAAACAAATTCGAATAAACTTAATGAATTTCAGCGATGTTACGAAGATAAGTACCAAGACAAATTTCAAATCACACAGTTTACAATTGGGGGTTTGGCAGCCATCGCGTTAAAGGCGTGCTTCTACGTTCATCGTCTTTGCAGTTTCCAGCTACGATAGAATCGCCAGTTCTTTTTTCGACATAGTTTGCTTTAATATTAAAGTATTTATATCGCTTAATTTTGTACACTGTTATTAATACGTTTCTTCAACACTTTGACTGCCACGTCATCGCTATAGAACTAAAACAATTAATTCTCAAGATGAAACGTTAAATGAAACAAATTCGAATAGACTTAATGAATTTCAGCGATATTACGAAGATAAGTACCAAGACAAATTTCAAATCACACAGTTTACAATTGGGGGGTTTGGCAGTCATTGCGTTAAGGGCTTTTACGTTCATCTGAACCGTTGAATCGTCTTTGCAGTTTCCAACAACGATAGAATCGTCGTTACCGAGGCGGGAGGTAGTAGAATCGAATCCGAAAGGGGTAACCGGAAATGCTACACGGACAGTTGTCGACGTTGCGGTCGGGGAATCCGTTCTAATCCCCGTTCCTTCGCAGGCGGCAAAAAGAGGATCGAGCCATTAGCGTAAAATAGAAACGGCAACCGTTCGCGGTGAAAACCCCGAAAAAACCAGCTAAAGGGAAATCGTGGTAGCCGGTTAATCCTTGAGGAGGCTGTTCGCGTTGTTCTCCGGCAGGACGCGTTCCCAGGAGGGATGGAACGACAGCGTTGGCCGTGCTGCGGCGCATAATAAGCATTATCCCTGCCGTTATAATCGCGCGATCGGCCGCTTATCCAGGCCAGGCCTATCTGCCACGGCAGCCCTTTGTTTGCGGGAGACTTGCTTTTTCCAAGTGAAACAGGGAAACAGCGCCAAGGGCGCGCGGGGGTGGCGAGCGAAAGGGATCGAGAGACGGGCGCGCACGGAGGGAGAAAGAATCCGAGGGCGAGGAACATCATCGTCCACCCTTGCTAGCCGTCTCTCTTCGCCTTGTCCGTCCTTCTCTTTCTGTTCGCGCACCCCCGTCGGAGAAACGAAAACGACGACGAATGCTAAACGATCCCTCAACCTCAGGCCAACCCTCGGCAACCCTCTTGTCCTCGTGTTTCTCCGCGTTGTACGGCCTCGCTGATAGGGTAAGCGCGGGGTGCTCCACGTTGATGCGAACCTCGTGGAAGATGGCTGCCCTCCATTGTCCCGCCCGTTTCGGTTAGGCACTTTGAAATATTATGCCGGCCGTATCGCAGCCCCTGCCTCGTAGTCGTTCTCGGAATCCATCGCGTAGGCCTTGGTAACAATGAACGATATCGCGCGGCAGTCGACGAAAACGACGCAGGACGAGGAACGACGCCGCGACGCCCGAGAACCCCGCTCGCGCGACCCCTTTGTCGGCGAATTTTGTTTTCGGATAATTTTTAATTAATTCCCCAGGCCCGTACCGCGCCGCGGTACGCCCGCGCCTCGACTATGTCTCCGCCTCTTCCTGGCTACTTTCTCCCTTTCTCCACCCTGTGCCCGACCTTGTCTCCTCTTTCGTTTCTCCCGACCCTTTGCCGTCCCATTCCCGCCGCGTTCCTGTCTTCTTGTCGCTCCGTAAAGTTCATCAGGACAGAAATGGCTCCTTCCGCGGCTTGATGGGATCCCCTTTGCCGCGCGGATGGAGCCCTGCCGCTGATGGCCACGAATTGTACTTTGATGATGACGAAATGCGATCAGCCAGGCAGAATGCTTCGCCGCCCTCGCCATCGCTCCCTTCTTGGTTACCGAGCCTCTACCGTTCCCCGGGAATTTCTGATTAATTTTCGGAGGCCTCCGTTGCGGCCACGCGGGCTCCTGCTACCCCCTAAGAAACTACGGTTCGACGGAAGACTCCAGCCAATGGCGCCCGTTAGAGAAAATTTCGCGAATACGATCTACCGACGATTGAGAAAACGTTTAGACGCGAAAGTGCAAGGGTGAATCGACGATGGGGGCACTACAAGGTTTCGCCCTTCGAGGAGACTCACTTTTTCAAGTATCAAAACAAAGTTTTACAAACGTTTAATGAAAGAAGTATTTCTTATTTTTTGATGGCTTTTCAATTCTGTTAAATCTTTTTGGCGTTTTGTTTTCGATTGAATGTAATTTTTGGTAAACAGTTTTATTTATTGGCAAAGAATCGTGAAGGATTTTTAAAATTGTAATTTCAAGGCAAATGTGTCCAGTCTGATATTTTTCACTTCCTGATGTATTTCTAATTGATTAAATCATTTCTATAATCTTCCTCTTTTTTTTTGCATTTTTTTATCATTTTAATATGTCTACAACAAATGGAATTTTGTAAAAATATGCTTTCTATTAAATGTATTTTTTGGTGGACTGTTTTATTTATTAGCAAAGAATCGTGAAAAATTTTTAAAATTGCAATTTGAAGGTCAATGTGTTTAGTTCGATATTAATTTTATTAAGCATCCATTTTTTTTTAAATTGGTAACGATTTTAAAAGTTTGTTTCGAAAATGAATTTTTTTATTGAATATCAAAACGTTTGAAAAGATTCTTGTTTATTAGCAAAGGAAGGTGAAAAGATTTTTAAAATTGCTATTTCAAGGCAAATATGTTCAGTTTGATACTAATTTTATTAACCAGTTATGGTGACCTCTTTTTAGTTTTGACCTCCAACGATTCTAAACATATTGAAATTTACGAATATATTCTAATTTTCGCTAAAATTACAATTTAAATAGCAAATGGTAATTAATTTTAAACATGACGGACATAGTCGTCGTGACACAAAATACTGCCATTTCTTTATGACGGATCTAGTCGTCAAACACAGCTGACTGGTAACTATTTCAAAAGCTTGCTTCGAAAAGGAATTTTTTTACTGGATGCCAAAATGCTTAAAAAAATTCTTGTTTTTTTTTTAATAAATACGTTTGTAATTATATTGACTTTAAGTAGTATGTATAAATGAATATTTCTAGTCCCAATATTAAAATTACAGTACAATAAATAAAATGGAGTTATTTTCTGAATAGAACTAAATATATGTAAACATTTGGTACCCTTGAAAAATATCTACGAATCTTGATCGTTTCTCAATCGCAAGTTTTAAAGTGGGGCGATAAAACTAGAATATTGACAAAATATTGAAACATTAGTATTTGAATAATATTTACGTGGAAAGACGAACAATGAAACCATGAACTATTGTCTATGAGCCTTCTATCGACTGAATTTCTATGGAATTTTTAAACTTAGTAATTTCACATCCCAGCTCGAAAGATTTTAGGTAACTTTGCGTTCTAAAGTGACACATTAAGAAAATACAAATGCAAAAATTAACAAATTAAATAATTACTAAAAATATCTTTTTAGAGAATAGGTGTCAGTATTTTGCCTACTAGCTCCACAGAATTCTTAAATTTAAAACTTTATATACCACGGTGGAAAATTCAAGGTAATGATGCGTTCTAAAATGGCGTACCGTGTAAACGTTAACGTAAAAATTGAGAGAACATTGAACCGGGCGAGTACGAATGAAAATTGGGGCGATAGTAGAATGGTGGAACGTAGAAGTCTACGGTTGACAAAACCTTGAAACGTGTGTCCGCGAATGAAAATTATGACAGTCGAATGTTCGCTTTATTCAAAATTGGACCTAGAAATATTTTTTCCTAGAAAAGGATATCAACATTTTACGTATGAGCCGTTTGCAGAATTTTTAAAATTACTATTTCTGTACGGTTTTGATTTCAACAATTTTGTTTGTATTTTTACTTATTTTAACGGTATTCCGAAATGACAGAAGATGATAGGTAAAAATATAAAGAAATTATCAAAGAATATTCCGTCAATATTCTTTCTTGAAACTTTGATGCTTCAAATATCTGTTCCTTGAATAACTCTCAGGATTAATGAGTATTTCAAAATGATTAAAGAATTGGATTTTAGTTTAATTTGAGAAAAAACTGTAGAAAAATATGCAATTGGTAGCACAATTCGTGATTATTTTCATTTTTAATCTCCTCAAATAATTTCTTGTATTAATTTCTTTTGTAGATTTTAAAATGATATTTTTAATGGCACTTCCAAACGAACACTGACGTAAAAATTGGCAAGGTATTGAAACGCGTGAAAGTAAATGAAAACTGTGATGAAAGTGGAATGGTAGAATTGAGAAGTGAGAAATTGACGGTACATTGAAACGTATGATTGAAAATTATGACGAAAGTGGAAGGATAAACCGACAGGTTCTGTCAAATCAGAATTGAACATAAAAGAATCTTTTCCTCGATAGAGGGTTCAATATTTTATTGCAGCGTTTAAATAGACTTTTCAAAGGAAATTTACCATCGGGAAATCATATCGTAAAGTGGATATTTAGTGTTAACAGAATTAATACCGAAATCTATCGACGGCCATCATCTAAATAAAATTTCATTTTCCATTTTATTATTTCCATCGATATTGCGATGATCGAGGAGTTTATACAGATCTATTTTGCAAAATGTTTCTGCATAAAAAAAGGAGATTCAAAAAGACACGAACATATTATTTTCACAATATTTTTATGAACATCGGCTATGGTTCTTTCTCTATCATTCAACAATTTTTAGGATCGACGAGTATTTCAGAAATTTACGAAAAACTGGTCATTTGGCCATTTGACCGTTTTTAATTTTCTCAATGACACTTCGAGAAACACGAGCGCAACACATCGAAACGCGCGGGAGTAAGGACGAAAATTACGACAAAAGTGGAACGTTGGAACGGGGAAATTTCAAATTGACAAAGCGTTAAAACGCGTCCGAGCGAATGAAAATTACGAAAGAATTGGAAAGATAAAACCGAAAAGTTCTCTCGATTTAAAATTCGACTTAAAAATACTTTTCATGGCGAAGGGAACGTTTTCCGTGTGAATCTTCCGGGGGATCCTTGGGGCGAAATTTATTACGAGAAAATCGTGTTATTTAAAATATTGTTGGATTAATGCCTCGGGTAATTGGCTCACCGGTCGTCGAAAATCGACGAGGATCACAACCGCGCGAGCTTACGTAGCTTACGTTCGATATGGGGCGAAATTTCATTAAGCCTCCTGAAGGTAAATTGATCGAATAAAATGTAATACCGAAAAAAAACCATCGCTGAACCGACTTCTCCAAATACGAGCATTAATAATTTGCATTCCAATACCGATGGTAACGCGTCGGTACCACTTCCAGTTTTGCCCCCGATCGTTCGTTTCTATCGCGTTACATCGATCCTTCCGCTATTCGAGCCTCCCACGCATTCGTAAATTTTAATTGTTCGCGTTTTCTTTTTCCGTTCGACGGAGGCTAAACTGCGATCCTTCTTGTTTTTATTCGCGATCCAATCTCAATTATTCGAAAATCGTTCGGTGAGCGCGCGAACGCCCCCCCCCCTCCCCCTTCAAATGTTTAAATCGAACGAGCTCCCCGCGTGCAATTTTTCTATTTACATATTTCTTCGACGTCGCGTCAAGAATATTGAAAATTTACGCAAATTGCTTTTCCTTTATTTCGGTTACCGAGGGGAACTTATAATTCCGACGCCCGCGCAATGTGTGGCAACAAAAATAAACAGAGGGAGTCGTTTACATACCGACACATCGTGCGGGAACGTGTTCGACGGGAATCGATTATTCGCAAACAAGAAATATTAGCTGCCATTCGGTAGTAATTGAGCATAGTTTAACACATTGACTGCCAGACTAAAACTCTACGATTTTTGCGAGTCCAGAACTTTGATTTTAAACAATTGTAAATTACACGAATTAAAATTTGTCTTAATAATTATTTTCAAAATTCATGAACCTCATTCAAAGTTATTTCCTTTAACATTTCAGCTTGAGAATGAATTGTTTTGGTTCCAAAGCGAAAAGTCTCGTCACCCAAATATGGACGACGTGACAGTCAACGTGTTAATACATCATTTACTTCGTTAATATTTTCAGTTGCTGTTGAATTCCTAACGATATATTTCACCCGTGCGAGACGAAGAAACTTTGGAAAAAAAAAGAAGAAATGCTCTTTGTGAATCTTCCGTCGTAGAATGTTTGCATAATAAATGTCGTCGATCGACGAACCAAATTTCCGACATTGGTTTTTCCAGTCACGAACCAAGCCACGAGAGAAAATAACCGACCGGCCCTCGACGCCGTTCTTTTGCATAAGTTTAAAGAAATATGGAAATTGATTATTGATTGGTTCCGTGCAGCGTCTCCCCGAAGTGACAATGTCCCGTCGATCGATCCATTTCCGGTTTCACTCTCGCTCGCTATCAAACAGTTTGTATTACGCTGCACCGGTACCCGTTATGTACTTGATCTATATACACGCGAGTACATGAATATGCAATCTTGCGGGTGCGCAGGGACGTTCTCCAGAAATCGAAAGTAAGGACACGTTGGCGAGGACACGCGTTAAAATCGAATCGACGCGTTTAAAAGGGAGGGTGGGGGATGGGGAAATAGTCGCGCATCGTTTATTTCCATTTTTTTGTTCCGATCGTTCGTTCTTTTTTTTTTTCATTCGCTTTTAATTCGAATACTTTCACTTACGCGGGCGAAAAAATGTATGCCAAAAAAGAACTTTTTTTTTTTTTTTATCCTGTCGATATCGTTTCGATATTGATTTATAACCGCCGCTATTTTGTCGCGGGTAGTAAAAGTTACAGTCCGACGCGTTGGTCGCTCGCATTACTTATGGTTGTTTAGATTTATAAATTATCCACGCACGGGAGGGGAAAAATATTGGTAGCTGCTTTTTGTACCGATTGGCGGAAACAAGCCATTCGTATCTATTCGACGCGCACGGTCGATACGTCACGTCGATTAATATAAGTTTATATCGGTGACCTAGCGCGGCCGCGACGATATATTCTTCGCGGCAAGATATTTATGCGAAAACAAGTGACTCGAGCAACGCGACCGCTCATCGATGTTTACCAGTTATGTGGTATTTTTTTCTTCTATTTCTACAGTGTTTCAGAAAAACGACAAAATGACTGTCAAAAGTCGTGCTCTTGGATTTTTAAAGAACGGTAATAAAATGCAGTAAAAATGAGACTTTCGAAGAGATTAAAATTTATAGCCTTTTATTGCAGGGGATTTTCACAAAATTTTTAGCTACTTTACGCGAAAAATGTAATTTTGTCACTGTTTACTTTTCACACGGTAAATACATGTATTACGCTGAATTGTTTATTGAATCAAAAGCCAACAGTTTCTTTTCGGTTTATTGCTTAAATTATCTGTTTAATAATTTTTCTCTGGGCTATTTTGGGAAACCAATACAGTTTACACTCAAATTTGGTACATTCAATCGCGAAAAAGCTATTACAAAAAGCTATTTATAGTTAAATACGCAAATTTCTGTGATTCATTTATATTTGTCTAATCTAATTTTTTTTCTATTTTAATAGACGTTATTTAATATTAATATGGGGGAAGATGGCTTCATACAAATTTAATTAAAAATATAATATACTTTCTTTAAGAAAAAAAATTGTCCCTCTTTCTATTAATAATAATATATTACCAGCATTAAAATTTCAGTTGTTTTTTTTTCAAATAGTTGACATTTCTTTAAGTTTCTACCAATGACCTTCCTGACTATGTTTTATTTAATATCGTTTATTGCTAAATGTCCTGCTTGTGTTTCATTTATGTTTTCAGAAATTGTAATTTTTTGTCTTGTATTTGTCATTAATGATACAGGCTAGAATTATGTGGTCCAAAACGTCACAAAATATTTTTATTTATTATTCCAAGCATTTAAAGACAGCTTACTTAAATATTCGGTGAATATAATTCATATGAAATTTAAATACCGCAGCGATTTCCAATGATATAATAAAATGTGAATTAAATATGAATTTGTTCCAACGATTCTTTGTTTTCCATTAACAATAAAAATAAAATTTCAATAAATATGGAAGTTTCACAGAATAAATTATGTTCGTCGTGGCTTCTCAACCCCTTTTTATATTTTGCAAAAATGAAATTATTTTCTTGGTTATTTATATATTTATTAACTGTCGAATGTTTAATTTTTTAGCTCACTACAGAAACTTTGTAAAATATTCTTTACTCTGTACTCGCGTCTTGGAAGACTGTTTGATTAGAAATATCCTAATTATAACAAACATCTCGTTTAAATGCCGTTGCAATCGTAACAGAAAAGTGAATTAAAAGTCAAGAGATGCTAGAATTGTTAGAAATGATAGAAAGTCAAATTATATACGTTAATTAAAGTAGAATCGCAGTCAGTTCGGTAGTTTGCAAGTTCGAGTTGCATGTGTTCGTTCATTGCGTGTCTGGGAGGAAAGAAAACATTCATGAAAACGGGGTCGGTGTTCTTTTCGATTTAGCCGGAATAAATTTCCCAGAATTTTGAGTCGTCGTGGTGGATAGTCGGCGACACGTGCGTACGCGACCACGTAAATTAATCAAACGGTAGAAAAATTGGAAGAGGAAGCTATTGACAGCCGACGCGGTATAAAAAATAAATGAAATTCAATACCATGGCCCAACGGTGGATGGTTAATAAGCAAAAATTTGTCAGCTGGTACAAAGACGTACTTAATTGCCATCTCTAATTCTGTGTTCGACTCTTCACGTAGTCGTCGTCTTAATTATCACCATTCCTCTTTGAATTTTAAGAAGTCACTCAAAGAATTGTTATTTTACCTTTTGCAGAAAACATGATTGCAAGTAATTAATCGAGACTTTGTAGAATTTATTTAAAGTTTAAATCTTAATATGTGGGTTTCAAAAATAATGTTAAATAGACTGTTAATTAAGATGAAATAACCTTTTGTATTTTGAATTAAGTATTTAATTTTCGAAAAAAGAATTCAACTTAGAAATTTGTGTACACGAATTTCATGTTCTGCATTGGTGTTGCTCAAACAGCGAATGAAACTTCATACATTTGTTACTCGACATACTCGATGAACAACTAATATTGAAACGCGTCGATTTAGATATTTTAGGAACTTTCGTTGAAATCAGTTACTATGGTCCTGAAATGGTTTTATCATGATAAAAAAGTTTAGGAAAACACGCAGTCATCATAGAAAGATCGAGAGCATTATTTGCTCATAGAAGGAGATGAAAATTATCATTTGTCACTCGAATAATATTCGTAAATAATATATTTATAATCTATTCAATTCGCAAAGAGCCAAAGATTTTTCTGTTAGTTGTATGAAATTTCTTTTCCATTTTTAGTAGTTTTCATTAATGATGATTGAAGAGTTCGTCTGGACCAGTTTCATTCGAAAAATGTTTCTGCGCGAGGAAAGAAAATTGAGAGAAGCGTGGAGAAATTATTTCGAAAATGTACCTATCGACAGAAACGAAGCTTTTGTTCTCTTGAAACCCATGTTTCAAATTTGGATGTTTCGAACGCCCATTAACATAATAACTTCTAGAAACGACGAGTACTTTAAGTTAACTAGAAATAAATGCTAGTAAAAAGACATCGAATAAAAAACGATAGAGTATGTCGTCCATTATCAGTCATTTTTAAGCTTGTTATGTAATATAAATTTAAAGCTTCCGGTGCATCGTAAATTTCAAATATTTCAAAGGTTGAGAACGTAACGAACGCGACTATATGATATTTTCCAAGTGCAATTTTTAAGTTGATTAAGACTGGAATTAAAGGTAAATGAGTTATGCGAATAAAAAACTCGAAATAAATCGGTAAATTCGTACCAGTGTCACGATACAAAGGAGAATATCGTACGTAATGATAACAGAAATTTCAAATGTCTACGTAACGAACGTCCCATTATGTTTGATTTTTCTTTGAATTATAATTATTAGAACGTTCATTTCCAGCGTGAACGGAATATCTCTGGTTAATGTTTTCTCGAAAGTAACACATTTATGTAATTCGTTATCAGGAATTACAACAGCCCTAAATGAACGTTGAAAACGAATCTGTTAACATTTGATAGAAAGAATGACTTTTTTCATTGAAAAGTTTCGAGAAAAGCATTTGGAAGTTTGTTCCGACGGAAACTTTTCGCCCAGTTGTAAATTTCCCACAATTTTGACAAACTTGTGTATTCATATTGCATTTCATTGATATAATAATAACAAAGACAATTGAGATTTTCTTTTCCATACAAATTTCTTTGAAATTTATTGTTATATTACGATCGAGAGTGTAAAAATCCAGCCGACGGCATATAAAAACGTTCGCGAAACGTGACACGCATTTTTTCTATTTTTCTTTCAAACGTTCATAATTATTTCAACGCATAATTACTCGAAAAGATACTAGATTTTGTTTTTGTATCATTTCGATAGTGAATACTTCAATTTAGCGTAATGTTAAATTTATTAAAGCAGCGGTTACTTACGTTTCTGGCGACTTAAATTTTTGGCACGGTTCGTTTTCGAAATACCATTGTGAAATATCGGTTTATTAAACGCGATGGAAATGCGTGTTGATCGCGTCGGATAAATTTGCAGATTTTTAAGGTCACGGTTAATGTTTAAATTTAAACCGTTTCGCTTTTACTTTCCGCGAATTACCCATAATTTTCAATCGGTTTCGCCGTCGAAAAATGTTAATAATTCGAACGAGCGGCGCGCGATTAAAATTCATGTGCTTAACGAATTATATAATCGTCGATAATAATGTCTCATAAATTATAACGAAGCGGCAGCAACTGAATTTCCGCGATCGCATTTATCTCCGTCGCAAAAATCAATTGTTTTCGATGTAAAATTATCCACGTTTTCCGGTTGTCGCGATCCACAATTTATTTTGGTAATATGAAAATCACGAGAATAACACCAGCAGGAAACGGAGACGACAAGGCGAACGCGTCCGGTCTCCATTTTTACGCCGAGCAGACGTCCGACGGCAGGCGTCGCCACCATTACGCGAACTTTCACGAGCAACTTCGCACTTTTCTCGGTTTTTCTTTATTTAAATTAACAACACTTCGCGCACAACTTATTTTCCACTACATTCACCGAATCCTCCACTTGCACAAGCCGATTTCGGTCGAAATTTTTTACCGAACGTCGTAGAAACAGTAAAAATGTCAATTTTTCTTCTCGAATGTACAAAAATTTGTCTAAAAATCACACATTTCGAAGTCGATATATTCGATGGTTCTCTCTATCGTAATAATAAGAATTCTTTAACGAAACGGAATAAATATTATTACGTCTCAGCTGCTGATTCTTTTCAAGCTTTCTCGTTACTTTCTTTATTTATTTTTATGTATTTTTCATCGAAACTGCCTCTTGAATGTTTAAAGTAACGATATGTTTACATTCGAATGAAATTCAAATGACTCGCGAGACGATAGGAGCGTTTTAAGTGGAGGTAAGTTAGATTGGCGTGGCCGCCATAAAAATTCGGAGACTTCAACCGACGGTAAGCGCAAACTCTGCTCCCGTCACTTTATTTTCTCACTTTTCTTTTATATTTTCTTGAATACCTCAGATGATACTTAATGTAATCACTTGTTCTACGGTTTCTCTGTCACCGGTGACAATCGTGAATTTGCAAAAGTAGTTCTTCGAAGAGTAATGTTCGAACTTCTCGTCTCGTCGCGTCACTTGTTTTACAACTTTATTTGTTACTCAATTTTACATACTGTTTTTAGAATCTTGTAGAAAGAAATTGATTCGTGTCCGTTTGTACGATTTTTATGGAGGATATTAAATGAAAATGTACCTACAACTTAATTCGTAACATCGAACATTGCGAAGTTTCTCAAAGGGGCACTGAATTGCCAAAGAGGAGAATAAAATGAGATTGCATTAAATGTTAAGGTTGGAAATAGATATTTTCACGAGGAAATAAAGTGAGAATTCTGGCAGACATTTAATGTCAGAATCGAAGATGGAGGTTCACGCATTCTTTAAAAGAACCACAAACTGTTTCAGAATGTAAATATAGAGCTCCAAGGAATGTGATGAAGTATCTAACCATTAAAAATGCTGCACCGGTCGTTGTTATAAACTATTATATATAAACAGTTCTTTTCTCGACATAGTTTGCTTTAATATCAAACTATTTATATCGCTTAATCTTGCTTTTTACACTGTTATTAATACGTTTATTGTATTTTTGTATCCTTTGTATGATTGCGTGCAAGATATAAAAAAATTAAATAAGAACATAATACGTTAATCGAGCCCTAAAATTGTTTAAAGCATGTGTCGTTTTCAGAACAATTTTTATAATTTTGCAACGAGGGTACAAGAAATATTTCCAATCCAGTAATATAAAATATAAGAAATACAAATTAGAATCAGAAAATTTCTTTATTACTTTTATCATACGAAAATTAATTATATTGTTCGATGATAATATTAATTTATTGCTCGATTCTATTCTGCTGATTTGTAATTTCAAAAAACAGTGGGGGGACCACAGGAAAACGTAACAGGTAAGATCAAATGTGCATTTAACTAGTTCACCAAAGTTAAAATTGTTTTCGAGTCGATTAATATAGTTTTTATATCACGCCGCGATTGCCCTTAGGGTAAAATAATTCTGTGCCACTGAAACTATATTAGTCGACTCCAAACAAATTTCAACTTTGACGAACTTGTTAAATGGGCAATCATGATTATTTCAAAATAAACTTAGGCTTAACCGTTGGCCTGTCAACTTTGGTACGCGCTTTTTTCGTGCAATATTTATTTAAAAATGATCTTTCAAACGTAACTTGTCCTATCATCGCATGGTAGCCTAAACCTACTGCAAACTACTATTTTCCATATGATTGACAATAACAGAATTACTCTTCTTTTTCTGATTTTTCGGGATAATTTTGTCCATGGACAGAACAACAATAGAACAGACATAAATAATATATCATAAATATTATATTTGATACGATTAGTAATACAAAAATTACTTTGTCTGGTTTTCTGATTTGCCAGGATATTTTTCACTACGAATAGAAAAGAAATAAAACAGATATAAATAATATAAAATTACTATTATATTTAATAGGATTAGCAATAAAACAAAATTACATTGTCTGGTTTTCTAAGATAATTTTGTCCATGGATAGCATAGCAATAGAACAGACATAAATAAATATATTATGAATATTATATTTGATTCGATTAGCAATATAGGAATTACTTTTTCTGGTTTTCTGATTTTCCAGGATAGTTTTTACCACGAATAGAATAAAAATAAAACAGATATAAATAATATAAAATTACTATTATATTTAATAGGATTAGCAATAAAAGAAAATTACATTGTCTGCTTTTGCAAGATAATTTTGTCCATGGATAGAATAGCAATAGAACAGACATATAAATAAATATATTATGAATATTATATTTGACACGATTAGCAATAAAAAAATGACTCGTCCTTTTCTGATTTGCCAGGATAGTTTTGACCACAAATAGAATAAAAATAAAGCAGATATAAATAATATAAAATTACTATTATATTTAATAGGATTAGCAATAAAAGAAAATTACATTGTCTGGTTTTCCAAGATAATTTTGTCCATGGATAGAATAGCAATAGAACAGACATAAATAAATATATTATGAATATTATATTTGATTCGATTAGCAATATAGGAATTACTTTTTCTGGTTTTCTGATTTTCCAGGATAGTTTTTACCACGAATAGAATAAAAATAAAACAGATATAAATAATATAAAATTACTATTATATTTAATAGGATTAGCAATAAAAGAAAATTACATTGTCTGCTTTTGCAAGATAATTTTGTCCATGGATAGAATAGCAATAGAACAGACATATAAATAAATATATTATGAATATTATATTTGACACGATTAGCAATAAAAAAATGACTCGTCCTTTTCTGATTTGCCAGGATAGTTTTGAACACAAATAGAATAAAAATAAAGCAGATATAAATAATATAAAATTACTGTTTTATATTAAAATTATTATATTTAATAGGATTAGCAATAAAACAAAATTACATTGTCTGGTTTTCCAAGATAATTTTGTCCATGGATAGCATAGCAATAGAACAGACATAAATAATATATTATAAATATTATATTTGATACGATTAGTAATACAAAAATTACTTTGTCTGGTTTTCTGATTTGCCAGGATATTTTTGACTACGAATAGAATAGAAATAAAACAGCCATAAATAATGTAACATAACAATTACGTTTAATACGATTAGAAATAAAAGAATTACTTTGTCTGGTTTGCCAGGATAATTTTAACCCCGAATAGAATAATTAATAATTGTAAAAAATTTCGACAATTTTTAGCTACTGATAGATGCTATTGTTAGGATAAATAACGAATTTAATTTCGAATTGTTGCGTATCGTGGCACGCGGTTTCCCCGATTGCTTTCGAACGAGACGAAGAAATAAAATGGTGGGTGTCGATCGATGAGTTGTCAGTTCCCTTTCGATATCGCTTGACCTTCGTTTCCGGGCGGGAAATCCTGAGAAGTAAATGCGAACCGTATAACAAATGCCGCTTTTCACCCGTTAAGAATCGGATTGGACGTTTTTGGCCGCGATGAATCGGAACGCCGAACGAAGGAAATGGACGCGGCCAGTGAGGGAATTCGTGATCGTGAAAAATAGAACGACACCTGAGGCGGTCGGTCGCGGTCGCTTCTTTCGCGGTTTCGCCGCGCGCGGATATCAGAAATCGAAAGTGATCCAAGCGTTTCGGTTTCACCGGGCGCAACAGCCCAGCGCGAAAGAAAACAAAAGTGCCCGCCGCCGCCCCGGCGCTCTTGTTTTCCGCATTTTCGTTTCAATTGAACGGAATTAATCGACGCTGTTTTACATGCAATTTGAATTATCCGCAATAACGGCGCCTGATACACTTTATAATCGTTTTCACTGAACCTGTCAACGGAACCGAGCCGACACCGTTTTAAATCGCGCTGTCAGGCCGACATTTCCGCGATTCCGATTTTCAACGAAATTACGCGCGCCTAGTTATTGTTAGACGTTTCGTTTAAACGGGAATTCCGACTGAGACCGAACAAACATGGCGACGCGTGACCTGTAATTGCGTTTCTCAGAATAATTATATCGCTCGAATCACTTTAATATTTACCTATGAGTTGTATGAGCTTTCGATGTAAATATTAGTACGCGAAACACGCGTTATTTTCTTCGTCCATGGTGCACGATACGATCTTTTAATTTAGTTATCGGTCGACAGAATGACACAAACAGTTACGAATTATCCCGATCATTAATTAAATATATTTTCTTTTTCGTTTCTACTGTGAATTGTTTTTATCTCTTTCCGTGTATTTGTTACTACATTGTTATTCAAATGTCTGCAAATTGAAAAAAAGTATTTTTCATCCCCTCTGTGTATACGTTGCTAATGTAATGCATCCTGGGGTTAATTACTCAGTATAAAATATTATTATCGCAAATATACATTATTTTTTTCGTCTCTGGTGTTTCGATCGTTTTTTTGAATTTATCTAGGTGAGAAAATGGCGCCTTTAACCACAGAATTTGGAATTAAACATTCTTTAGACTTGTTTTCTTGAATCTGTATTAAAGATTATTTTTAATTTGTTTTGAATATGTAATCATGAAATTCACTTCGTCAGTCTTTTAGGTGCAAAGGATATTCTCAGTGAAATTATTCTATCTAATTATAAGATTAAGTTTAGGTTATTCTTACGAAACTTTATTCTCATTATTTTTGTTTCTAAATATTTAGATCTGTAATAATTATATTGCAGCGTTTGAAAATTCTGATCGATGCTCATACAACAAATGTTAAACGAAAGTAACATTTCTCAGAATATTGATACTGTTTTTCCATATTGATGTTTATTCTATTTACATAATAATTATTCTGAACAGTGTGTTGTATTTCACTTTTTCTTGTTGAACAAATCAGCAAATGTAAGGCGTCTAAATTTAGACGAATTTTTACGATTTATTTAAGTCGAAACTGTTACTTTCATTAGCAATCAAATTTCGTAATTGTGTATAGTTAATTTAAGAGTCTTTCAAATAGATGCAACGTATTTTTGGTATTCAAAAGAAATACTAATTTCAGACAAGCAGAACGAGACGAAAGAATTTTAGACGATCGAACTAAAGCAGTAAGAAATATTTTTCTGTATTTGGTGTTGAGTGACATGATATTAAGTATTAATCGACGACTTCACGGAGACAGAGAAACACACATCAAATGAAAAGTAAACAAAAATAAGATTCTGTTGATTTTGGGATGGAATAATGATTTTAATTTAGATTTCTTAAAATTTCGTTTGTTTTCTTCATTTCCTTACGGCTGACGAAAATATTAAAACCAGTTTTCAATGTTGACCGACGAAATCGTAGATATTCGAGCAATTTTCGATACGGAATTTCGTTTAATAAATTTATTCGTCGGAATATCTATTGTAATGAAAATAATTCGCTGCAGCGAAAATCATTTTCCAGGATATTTCTAATTCCTCCATTTTTTAATTTACGCATTATTAAAAACTTCCCTTATTTCCATCTTTCCGCTCGCAAAACAAACAATTTTCGCGATGAAAAATAAGCAGACGAACGTCAATCAGAGTTTGCATCCACCGATGAATATTACATGACTCTGTAGTTTATCAAACGAAAATTCAAGGATCGATGACTGTATTACCGCGTACCATCAAACACCGAACGAAATTTTCTAATTACATTATACAAAACTTCGTTCTCAATAAAATTTCACTTCGCTTCCGCCGCGTTTAATTACGCCCCGAGAAATAATATTCAAGTCGTCCGGGTCGAAATTCCCTCCCGTCCGCGGCGTTAAAAGCTGGCACGCGAAACGAGCCACGGAAACTCAATTATCGAATAGGCTTCGATCTATTAGGCTGTAACATACCAAATGCACGCTCGAGTGTTCTGCGTTCTTTCGACACATTGTGCCCAAGGAACGCGTCGTTTGTCCGCAATATAAGTAACATGCAATCGAGAATCGCCTCGTACACTATTGTTTTCTCTGTCTTTTGTTCTAAACTATGCTGCAATTTATTCTGTATTTCCTTTCCAACGATATTTCAGTTATTTTTCTTCCTTGACTGCCACGTGCACTTTACACTCGTTCAAAACAGAAGAAATACTTCAATACGCGTCAATTTATAGCGTTCCTAACGACACTGACATTATTTAAACGTTGATAATTATTAGGGTTCGTTCGTAATAAATGTTTGGAAGAAACGGTGTAAGCAGAAGCGCCGCTCACCGGTGACCACCGTGACATTCGTGTTAAATCATAAAAATTATGCAAGGGTCCCAGAGCGCGAGGCATATTTGTATACAATATGAAAAAAGATGCCATAAAAATAGATATTTATTTGACATATTTTTTCTTGTTTTGGGAATTTTAAATAATTGGTGTCGTCGGGAATAAACTTTTCGCTCTTCAGAGAAAAACTATAGAAAGTACGTGTAGAATTTTTCGAATTATACGCTTTTGTGCCTCATCTATATTTATCGTTTATGAGTGACGCTGCAGCCAAGAAGTAGAAATAATAATACTGTGTAGCTTCGATTAATAGTATAATAAAACTTATACTTTTTTTTTTAAATAAACAACACTAGAACAGCATAGTTTTTCCACCTAGAGCACTTCACTTAAAAATATATAAATTTCCAAGTAAAGATCACTGCGTGACAACGTCAACACCTTCACGCTTGTCTTTATCGACTCGTTTGACAAATGCACATTATTTGAGGTTTTTAATTTTCCGGGCATAGAGCACACCGTGTGGAAATTGTCGACACACCGACAAACGAATTTGCGGAAAAGTGACGGAGAATATTTTCCAACCACCGAAACTGGCCTCGTAAAGATTCGAAATAAAATTTCTGCCCCCGCTCAACCCCGCTGTACCAGCACCGCGAATGCCAACTACCGAAACGAACTTTCATGACGGTTTCATTGGCCGATAACCGCGATTGATTCGACGCTCGACCGCACTGCCGTGATTCGATAAGGTATCGACGTAATATCGGAAGATAAAGTTCCTTCGCGTTGTTGCAAAGTGTTCCCCGTACGACGAGATTCATCGTTCGCGATTCGCGCGCGCAAATAACTCGATTTGTTTCGTCCGTTCGCCCCGAATCGACGCGTTTCAATCAATTTTTCGCTGATCGGCTCGTTCCAACGAAATAGGCGGTCGAAAATATTTCATTAATAACGCAATTTAAGAATTAATTTCCATCGTACGTTCTCGCTTCTTCTGTTCAGTTTTTTGAATTATTTTTTTTTACTAACTGTTAGAAATCATTAATGCACCGCGAACGAACGTGGAAGTTACAAAAATTCTGGCAAATAAAACAGCAGGTAAATTTGATATTACCGTAAAACTCATCACGATTTGGAGGAATGGAATTAAATATTACGGAATAATTAACGGGTTCTTTCGCCAAAAGTAACGGGGAAATGTTTGGACGTGTTTAGAACGCGAATGTTTCGAGAATAGATTGACTAGTGTTCGAAGAAATTAGGGTTTCCGAAAGGAAATTGTTGGTCAGAAACTGGACCACTTTTCAATCGTATGCTTCAATAGATTTTTCACTCGTGTGAAAAAGATGAGAAACAATGAATACTGCAATGTCATTTCACCAGAGAGTACATTTCTCAATACCTGATTTAGCAGATCACTAAAATCGACGACATACCAACTCTATTTATTAATAGTAGATCCTTATTTCATAATTTTATTACACGATATTAGAGAGAATAATCGTTTCAATGCCCAATGATTTAGGAAGAACTTCTCATCTTCAGTTTAGTAACTATACTTCATATTAAAATTATAGAATTTAAGCAACTATCAGAAAACCGTGTTATCTTTTGCTTTACTTTTTCATACATATGTCTGCTATCTTTTTTTTGTTTAGATCTCTACTGATTTAATTTTCGTTCTGGATGTGTTTAAAGGCAATCGAATAGAGAGCGGATTTAATTCGTAGAATTTGAGGAATTAACGTCGAAATTTGTTAGCTTAGAAGCCTTCCAATAGACTTTCGCAGAATTTCAATCGGAGCTTGTAAACGTTATTTACAGAATCAGGAACAAATTCGACGATGAATGCGATTTGTTTCGACAATTTTCAGAGATTTAATTTTACAATTACAGAATTAATTTCGATCGTGTGTATTGTTTCGCGTGATAATTGAATTCATTGTCCTTTGATCGAATAAAACGTCGACGCGATTAACTTGTTTTAATATCTGGGGCCTGTTGCGCAATATTTTACGAGCTAACAACATTAGCGTATTTACATGTAAAATTAACTGCCGGTAGATAAAGTTGCAAATTATTTTCGTTTCCTTCTGTATGTTTTGGTCGTCGTGGTATTTAGTTCACGGCTATTATCGTTCTAGATTATAACACCGTTCGCGAAAGATGAAGCGAGACGGATAAACGTTTGATGAAAATGTATGTATCAATAATTTTCCAGGGATCGATATGTAAATTAGAGAACTAAGTCTCGTCTGTCGGTAGGTTAAAAAGCGTTACATAAACGGCCATGTAACGTGAATTCACTCTGCTAACAACGCCCATCAATGTCGACGGTGATGGTAGATATTTATTCAATAAAATCGCAGACTGACGTATTCGCCACTCTCCTCCCCCCCCCATTTTGTACGTGTGTACGCAGATGAATAGCAGAATTAACTTTGTAGCTACCGTAGAAAACGTTTTCTAATTTATAGAAATCGATCGAATCCGTGGCTCGCGGCAAACTATAATGGAAAGAGAAATTGCGAATCTTTTATTTCAAGGCGTACTTTGAATTTTTGTATTCCCTTTAATGGATAACTATATTCTATGGTTTTAAACAATTTTACGTTGAGCAGAACGGTGTATATTCCGGGTTGGACTCCGTGATGAAATAGTAAGCAAAATGTCAAATCAACAAACGGAAAATACATTGGCAATAGAAGTTGTGACAAAACACTGTAACAAAAACATTGTAGACAAAAAGTACCATTTAACATGGGTATCTGCGACGGATATTCTCGATTTTCCAGAGATGACAGAGAGAGACTAGAAAACTCTATCGGATCGCATCAGTTATCGCAAACAGTTTTTAATTTTTCGCACCTAGGATTTGGAATCGAAAAATCGGAAAAAATTCTCAAACACGTATCTCAATAACTACAATGCATCAGATTTTTTTCATAATTTTCGTACCCGATTAAATAGGGGAAATAGACATAAATTTGCTAATCTGATGGAATAAGATAGAGGGTTGAAATTTGGCACAGAACGTGTTTTCCGATGCTCTATCCTCCTTATTCGGCTATACCCTTTATATACAACGTTACTAATTTTTTTTTTTCGTACAGATCATAAATTTTAATATGAAATCGATGATTATATGTATTATTGCAGAGTTTATTTTTAACTTCGAAACTGTGAACTGTCTAATTTTCCTACTGCAATCGTGTATAGATAATTAAGAATGAATTTTCTCGTTACGATCGGGAAAATAAATTTATAGTCGAACAAATCACCGAGGAAGTATCGAAATATATCTGTTTTGATTTTTCTGCAATTTTAATAATCCTAGACAAATTTCTTGCAGAAGGTCAATAGTATAAATAATTTGAATTCGAGCCACCAATCGCGAAATAAGTCAACTGTACGTATAACTTGTGATTTTTTTGCAATTGTTGCAGTCTTTGTAAAAGACTGTTAGACAAACTTGTTGGAAAAGCCAGTGATTAATTATGGAGCACAGGGTTGCTCGGGTGTCTAGTAACTAAATAAGCTTCACGATTTGGAAATAATTTCGATCACTCCGCGCACAATGTTTCGCGTTACTTTTTAAATACTTTGGAAACTGCACTTCGACGACATGTTTGTCACGAGATACAGTCGTCATTCTGAGTCGAGCTATTCGCGATTTGAACTCCGATGAGTCCGCCGCCGAGATCGGCGGACCGTCTGTACTGAGGATGAGATATCGTGGGCCCTAATAAAGATTCGTGGGACCGTAGACAGCTCCGTACGAGCAGCCAATGGGAGAGCTCGGCGGGAACGAGTTCGAGGTGCTTCGTGGGGGGACCGTAAAGGCCATTATTCTGCTCATGCTACCTGCACCAGCAGGACGCGAAATTATTATGCGTAAATTCGTGGAGCAAGAGCTCGACGGCTGGGTGTCAGACATCGAGCTCTTTTGAGGAATGGGGTTACTTTAATTCGAAAAGAAACTGGGCACGTTTCTATAGACAGACGCGTCGAACATCTTTTGCAGAATGGCGAAACCGAGCTCTTGAAATAACCCCTTTGTCTGGTTGCTCATTTCTCATCTGTTTTTGTCCGTGTGTACGGGCACCCTGAAAAGACAAATTAAAATTCTTAAATTACTTATGGACTACCGAATGAGCTCCGACGAGCTGGTTTAAATAAATATTTATTCAAACGTTTCGATCGGTGATTTGATCCCCTTTCGTAATAAGTAGACGGATGTTTATGCGTTTATGGGAAATTTTGTATCTCAAAAAACTACACTTAATATGCAAAAATATAAGAAACACATTGAGTAAGATACGAATTATTGTATTTAGAGGTTGAGACTCTACAAAGCTCCCATTTCGTTAATTAAGCAATGTTAAAAGATGTTAAAAGAATCCTACAATAAAAAATGTTTGGGTTAACGAATATGCAAAACGAGAGAATCATAGAGCAAAAAATAATAAATATTATATCAACAAATTTACTTGCGTAACCGCTCAGAAAAATAATTAATTCTTCAGTTTTTAAAAGCTTTATAATTTATTTCCGTTTCGTTGTTTCTAACCCTTTTTTAATTCTTACGAATTTCGTTAACATAATTACGGTATTATTCTTTTATCTTTCGATTTTTATTCGTCAACACATTTTCAAATACACAAGTCATTCCAATAAGCGTATTATATTATAGAAAGAATTTTTTATTTCTGATTTTCCGATTTACATCAATAATAATTTGCACATGTGCCAGGAAAGTATTAGATTACAGTTGTAATTATTGGTACAAAAAGTAAATTCGTTATGGTTGCAACCGATTTTCTGTGTTAATAATGCAAGAAATTTTGCCTTTTCCTGTTCATTGTTTGCAGTGCATGAATAAATGGTTATCGTACCATATCCTTACTTTTATATCTATAAAGGGTCTTCTGTGTATCCACCTTCCATTTTCATACACGCTTCAAATATTCACGTCACATAGTGGCGCCCTATCACAAATTCCTCGCTGTGTTTCAATCACTTAATCGGTATAATTTACACGTCGAAACTACAAAGCATTGCTTCTTATAACATTGTAAAATTATTATACGATAATAATTATTAATTAAACTCAATTTTTAATTATATTTATCCATTTTACAATATTATAATATTATTCTTGCTTCTAAAGAAGCAACGAGTCTCTGGTTTTAATAAAGTCAAAAAATTTTTTTTTATTTAGATCAGTGTGTACCAAATATTTGTTCTCGTAGTACCTCGTAAATATTAAATTATTATATTATTGTCCATATGTAAAATCCATATTATAAATACGAAAATTTGTTTGTCCAATAAAAATAATAATAGGATTTCTTACGTTGTTTTTGATCGTAACATTTGAATTTTTTTTAGTAATAATGTACAACTACGATCTAATACATTTTTTTCTTACACGCTAAATAAGAACAACACTCTATTTTTACACATTCACTCCTCTAACTATGAACAATGTTATACGATTTTTAAAGTTGATCCCGCCGTTTTCATTTTATTTCTAGTTTTCGATTGTGTTGGGTATTAACGATCCTGTCAGTTCAAAATATCGCAAAAATATTTAATCATTTAACAGTCGGTTTTGTGTATTTTATAATATTAATATTTCGCGATATTAAATGATTTGCTTTTCGATGTATCGACCTTTGTATTCCGTGGACGTGTTTCTTTCGTTACACGAACTATTCGTCCAAACATTTGTTCAAAAACCCAACCCGCGTTTCGGAAAAACAAACGCCGTGCGTTGCAGCTCGTCGATTTCGGCGGAACGCTATGAAACATTGTTCGATCGATGTCATAATTGATAACAACATAACCAAATTCGTTTTGTTTGCAACGTTTGATAATGGGAGGTGTAAGTTCATTTCTCTCTCATTGAGAAATACCGTGTTTACTGTATGAAAATAAAGTGATCAACAATCGGTAAATGAATTTTCATTGTAGCGTGGAAGCCATTCGTGAAAGCATTAAAAGAGTAATAAAATTAAACGAGCCATTAATTTAAGTTGTATAATACAGGGTTTATCATATAGAGAGCGCTGTAATTCGCGATACCATCGAACAAGAGAGCGATTTGCCGTTCAAAATTATATCGAAATTTTATGATATTCAAATAAGAAGATTGCTTTCACTTTTTCATCTGTAAAGTATATTTCGAAACAATATTTTTCACGTATTTTCCTTTTTAGGACTTCCTTGTTTAGTATTAGGTTTTGTAGAAACAATCTTGATAATATTGATCTTGTTAAATGTTGCTCCAATCGATTGATAGCTCAACTTTATTTTTCTAATTACAGGAGCTCCGCAATTTAATTTGTATATAATGTTAAATTATCGTAAAAATGATTGTACGATTTTATAATGCAAGATGTATTATATTGGACCCTTTGTGCTTATATAAGAGTCGATTTTTAGTGAAATTAAATGGAATTTACATTTATTCTCCCTCTAAAATCTTCTAGAGATTTTTCTTATTTATTATATCACATTTTCCGATATTTCTGTCGAAATAACTGAGCTGGAGAAAAGAATTGTTTGGGTTTATTGTACAAGAACTATTTCCGAACTATACGTGCTGTATAGTTCAGGTCTCGATTTCGTTGAAAATTCAAATTATTTCCCGAGTGAAATTTTTACGAATCATTTTGCAAATGGCTTTCTAATATTTCCAAGTACACCCGTCGATATACGATAACGTCTATAAAAACTAAGCTTCGTATCCCAGCTGCTGCGATTGATCCCCAAACCATAACCGATCCATCTCCACAGGTTGGAGTCATATTTTTTAATTCCAGTGCTGTGACACAGTCTCTCTACTCTTTATCTTTCCTGTCGGAACCAAAAACATTGGATTTGCTTTCGCCGGCGAATGAAACTCTTTCCCAAAATTCTAAATCCGCTTTTTACCGCTTTTTCCTAAATTCAATCCTGTTTTCGCTATTAATATCCCTGAGTATCCACGGAATACGTTCATAGAGTTCAAATCTTTTTTAAAAATCTTCGGTAATTCTCACAAGTTTTCGTCGCTTTTTAAAATATATTCAAGTGAAGCATCAACGATTTTCAAGATGCTAAAATCTCAGTTTGTTTACGAATACAAAACATTTTTCAGAAACTAACCAACGCTTGCAAAAATCTTTATCGTTGCTACGATTTTTCCAAACGGGACCTGCACACATTTTTCTTGTTTTTCTCTCGGTGAAGGTAACTCTTTAACACGTTTGTTCATGTGGTCATCATTGAAATAATAATATAATAATAAACTCAGACATGATTGACCAACAAATTGGAAAGATATATATTATACAATTGCACAATCGATACATTGAACCGATGCATTCGACAGTCAGCGACGTAATGCGACAATCGCGACGAGCTCGAACATTTAGACTTAGAGTACGTAGTCTATTTTATAACATAAAGGACAGAGTGGGATCATTAAAGTCCCCCACACAGAAATTGTTTTGTTTTGTTTATAAGTTGGCATATTAATATTACAAAGACTGTTAGTAAATTAAAAAACGGTTATTTAATTAAATTTACAGCATTTATTTTAATAAAAAAATAAAATACTATCCACTTTCAAACATTTCATGTTTTGACATAAAATAAATTTATTATTATAATTAATAATTAAAATAAGGAACACAAACTAAGGAACTCAATTTTATTTCTTTCAACAATAAAAAATACAAAAAAATAAATATAATAATTCATTGCATCAGCTCCATTTCCATCGTTACCACTAAATGCTTTATTCAGTGTCACTAGAATCCATAATATGTTGTAGACAAACGATTTTCTTTTCTTCAGTTCTATGTTCATTACAAACAAAGTTAGAGCATGTGGCACATTTCAATTTAGACCTTTTTATCTTTATTTCTAGGACATAGAAAGCAACGACCACGTTTTATTCCATCCTTTGTTATGAACTTTATGGAAAAAAGGGAATCTGTAACGTAAAGTACGAAGTGGGGTAACTTGGGCCCCCCAAACGAAAAACTTACCTTATAATTATAAATAAATTAATAGTAGAATGCCACTAATAAGTTTTTATACAGGATTTAAAATAAAACTCGACTACCTAAAGGTAAAAAGAGAGAAAGAAATTATTTAGGAAGTTATTAAAGAAAAACTAATCTTGGGGGGTCCAAAGTCTCCCACTTCGTACTCTAAGGGTTAAAATTCAAGAGCCCTACCTAGCTTTATTTTCTTTGACATCTAATCTTGAGAATTAATTTTTTTCATCCCTTGTCGTGTCACCCATATGTGGGTGACGTAGCTCAGTCAATGCGTTAATTGCCTATCCAACGATCTAACGCTATTTTCTTCGACGTAACGAATTCTATCGCGCGGTGGTAGCAAACGAAGAAGTCAGAAAACCGATTGCGTGGCTGGAAATCGCTCGAAAAGCCATCGAGACGGCAACGCCATAAGCGCGCCGCCTCCAACCTCGACCCGCACCCTCCGAAAAATGAGAAAAGGCACGCGGATTCTCCCCCCGTCTCTCTTTTCGTTCATCTCGTCGCGAGCGCACGCGTTCGGAAGATATTACGTTTTATTAATATTTGCACTGCACGGCCGGTAAACATTTCCAAATCCACGTGGTCCACTGTTGTATACTCTGCAGCCGAGGACGGCGCGGAAACGCGAGGCGCGTGATTTTTCTTTCAGTCGTCGCGCCCCCTCCCCCTACCGCGACACTTTTCTCCGGGCATGGTCGTCGCTGCGTGGCACGAGGAGAAAAAAAAAAGCGGAAAAAGAAAAAAATGAAAGAAAAACACAGAAAGAAAGATAAAAAAAGAGTAAAAGGAAAATCAGGGGAACGAGCCAGCCTCGTCGCGTTCTCGTTCCCGGCAATTTCGTTAGCGCCGTTGCGTTTCGAAAAATACCTTGGAGCGTTTCGCGTCCAGACTTCTCTTTCCTATCCGGTTCTCTTGATTTCTCTCCGTTCCTCCGCGTTTCTCGCGTTTTTACTTCCCCGTACTCGCGGGTCCCTTTTTAACGTTACTCTTTTCCGTCGCCTCCCCCCTCCCCTCCCCCTGCTGTCGACGTCTCGCGTTCGTTTTTCTCGTTCTGTCTTCCTTTCCTCCGGTACGCGCGCGCCAACCAAGAGCCCTCCAACGTTAATACGTGCGTGCAATTACTTATTTTTGTTTCTTTTCGCCGCGCCTGCCGTTCCGACGTCCGTGCGCATGGAAATATTTAAGGTCTGTTTTGCGAGGGATGCACCGACGAAGCGTCGCGCTGCACGCGAAGCGAATTCCATTGGCAGAGAACGCGCCGCGGAAGCGCCCTTTTGATTGCAGAGCGCCGGCGGTAATTTCAGAAAACCATCCGTGTTTTCGCAACAGGATTGCTCGAAACGAAGACACGCTCTTAATGGACCGTTGAAAAAGGGACTGTGTCATCGGAGAGTAAAGTTGTTGCACTACGAAACGGCTGCGGGCTGTGTCTGCGCCATGATGGCTGACGCGCGCCATTTTTACGCCGCACGGTGGTTGAAGAAAAATTAAACCTTAATCGATAGCATGTGATTTTTGGTACACAGGGTGTTATACAGGTGTATACACCTCTGGGGAAAATTTTCTAGAGGCCAAAATAAGACGAAAATCAAGGATACTAATTTGTCGATTGAGGCTTCATTGAAAAATTATAGAAACATTTCCGGTCATACAGAATATTTTCGGTAAGAAATTTTTTTCTCGAAAGTGCGTAGGATTTCGGGGGTGTATCTATTCATCAAAAATTATTGTAATTGACCCCTGCAACCGAAAATAATTTTTCCAGGACGATTTAAAATTTTCTTTTTTCGCTGAAAAATAAAATCGCACCTACCCCCTGTCGATTTTTCATGAAAATTCGTTTTTCATTTTTAGTAATTTTGTTTGACGCCCTACAGAAAAGTTGTCTAATACTTTTCTGTAGGTACTCATGAGCTCTACTTCAGAAAAAAGTTTCATTGAAATATATTCACTATTGTAGGATTTATAGTCGTTTGAAAATTGGACCATTTTTCCGGGGTTTTTCTGATTTTACGGGGTCAAGGAATAACTTTTCGAATATTTTTAGAATTTCTACATATTCTACACTAAAATACGCGTAGTTTGCTTTTTTAAACATTAAAATCGTCCAATCCGTTCAAAAGTTATGACGTTTTAAAGATTCGCATGAAAATTTGGGCAGACATTTCTGGCCAGAAATTATATTTTCGGTTAGGAATTTTTTTCTCGAAAGTGCGTAGGATTTCGGGGGTATGTGTAATGACCAAAAATGATTGTAATTGACCCCCGTAACCGAAAATAATTTTTTTAGAATGATCCGAAAAATTTTTTTTTTACTGAAAAATGTCAGCACCTGCCCGATTTTTTTTCTCGAAAGTGGATAGGATTTTGGAGGTATGTGTATTCACCAAAAATGATTGTAATTGACCCCCGTAATCGAAAATAATTTTTTTGGAACAATTTGAAATTTTTTAATTATGTCGAAAAATTTCATACCTTCCCGAATTTTTTTCTGGGAAGTGGGTAGGATTTTGGGAGTACGTCTATTCACCAAAAATTATTGTAATTGACCTCTGCAACCGAAAATAATTTTTCCAGGACGATTCAAAATTTTTTTTTTTCGCCGAATAGTGTAAGCACCTACCCCCTTGTCGATTTTTCTTAAAAATTAGTTTTTCATGTGTAACTAATTTGATTGACGCTGTACAGAAAAGTTGTTTAATATTTTTTTGTACGTATCCATGAACTCTAGTTGCCCCCAAAATTTCAATGAAATATATTCACTATTCTAGAAGTTATGGCTGTTTGAAAATTGAACCAGTTTTATGGGGGTTTTCTCACTTTACGGTGTTAAGGAACAACTTTTCGAATATTTTTGGAATGTCTACATACTCTCCACCAAAATACGTGTTATTTGCCGTTTGAAACATTAAAATCGCTCAATCCGTTCAGAAGTTATGATATTTTAAAGATTCACATGAAATTTCGGGGAAGCATTTCTGGCCAGAGATTATATTTTCGGTACAAAATTTTTTTCTCAAAAGTACGTAGGATTTCGAAGGTATGTATATTCACCAAAAATGCTTGTAATTGATCCTTGCAACAAAAAATAATTTTTTCAGAACAATTTGAAATTTTTTAATTTCGCTGAAAAATTTGAGCATCAATTTGGTAAAAATCAACATTAAATAAATTAATTCAGTTGAGATTGAGAGTCCACCTAAGGGTTAATGTGTAACATCGATTGATTTAAATTACAAATTTATTTGTCATATTTCTGGTTATGGTAATTCCAACGGAATATTTTCCAGAAGCATTTTCAGTAAATGTAGAAATAGAGAAACGATTGTTTGGCCGTTGTAAAATGAGTTCTATGGGCTGTATGAAATTACATCGGTAGAACACACGCCGCGGGAGCGCCCTTTTGATTACAGAGCACCGGAAGTGCAGCTATTTCGAAAAACCGACCGTGTTTTCGCATCACAGATTGCTTAAAACGAAAATACACTCCAATGGGACGAGGAGAAGGAAGTGCACCATTGGGAAATAAAGTTGTTGCACTCCAGGACAGCTTTGAGCAGCGGGGTGGAATATTTTTGAACCTTCCATTGCCTCGATAGTAAATGATTACAACATACGTATATAGACATATCATTCATACACATTCATATTTATTACAATTGTTTAAAGTAAGTGAAAAATTAACACATCAATAGCTGATATCCACCACTTTTAAAAACTTTCTTTGCCTTCGAGACCATTGGTTTGCAGATTCAAACTTACAAATACAAATAAATATCGAAAGGGTTGAAATTTTTAATATTAAATACGACAATGTCAAGGAACATATTGTTTAACCAACATTTAATTATACTCGTGTTCACATTTTACTATATTTAATTGAACAATCATTGGAAAGTCTAAAATTATTCTTGCAACGTATTGTAAATTAATTTATTTCGTTAAAATTTTATAAGTGATAACGTTTGACTACGTAAAATCCACATTTGTAGTTCCTTGCATATTACACATTTTCTAGTAAAGGGTTTATTCCCGTTAATAAATGAATAATAATAATCATAGTAGGAAAACTTTGAAATACGTTTGATCTGTGATTAGAAAAATCGTGCAACGATAGACTAATTTGTTATCCGCGTAAAAATTTCGAATTTAAGAGAAATAATGTTTTATCCGTTGCTCGTCGAATAATTACAATTACCATATAGTATAACTGTTCATTTGCGCCGTTCATTATCCGAATAAAATTTCGTCCGTCTCTGGCCCGAGGGAGGCACGACGCGAACGTGTTGTAATTTTAGAAAACCGTCCGTGTTCTCGCGACAGAGATTGCTCGAAGCGAAGACACGCGCGATGCGCGCTAATTGGGACGAGGAGAAGGAACTGCGCCATTGGAGAGTAAAGCTGTTGCTGTCCAGGAAAGTTTTGATTTCTTTATGTCTGGAGTCTAATGGCTGATGAACCGCGCGCCGGCTGGGAACGCGACCGCCATTTTTACGGTGTGCGGCGGTCGACGTACGGTAAACAATAAATCAAAAAATCTATCTGAATTTTAATATGGGTATCGTAATGAAAATTATTTTCGTTGTTCGACTTAACTTTCATCAGATGCTCTCGAAGCGTCGATTTTAATATTCAGAGGCCCTGATAAAGTACAAAAACTGAGATACTGAAAATCTTTTGAGACGGATTTAGCTCTTATATCATGGAATATGTACACACATTGAGCAAATGAGTTTTAGTATGGGAAAATGTTATCGATTCTTTGTCGTAGTACTTACACTCTGTGCTTTTAAAATTTTCAAACTAGATAATAGATCCTGTACAACCTATCTATTTGCATAAATTATATAGAATGTATCTATTATAATGAAACTTTTCCCAAAAACTTAAGCAATTGATTACTTCAGAAGTTAGTATATGATCTGTTAATCTTCGTTAGTTTAAATTATTTCTGCCTACAAGTTCGCGTTGAATTATCGTTGGTGGCTTGCTTAAAAAATAGTATACCATTTTTTATTAACGGGACATACGCAGGAATTAATTAGATCGATTACTGTTTCATGTGACAAGTCTACTTTGAAGCTAGGAGCCTATAATCTCCAAATCTGAAGATAGATACTAATTTGGTTATTAGACTCGGGGCAACCACCCTTCTCGTTTTTGTCAAATCATAGAAGATCAGGTACCCAGAGACTCTTCTTAACCCTTCCTCTTTTTAAGTACATTCGATCGCAAGGACATTTTTTCTTGGGTCTTTCTTTCCGAATAGTCTATTATTTGCTCGACTCTCCAAAGGAACGAGACTTTTAAGGGTCCAAGTACAAAAGTTAACTCTGCAAGGCAAATCACCTTCGTCGAGTGTTAAGTCAATTCGTTGGACATGGTACGGATAAAGCAGTTGGTCTCCGCCAGCAAAGAGTTAAAGTACTTGTCGGTACGTACGCCCAGCCACATTAATTCGTTCCCGCTTCAAGGAAAAGTCACTAGCGTCGGGTTCCCTGTAGAGGTCCGTTATGTACTTCCCCTTCCCTTTCACGGATCGCTTGGAGTTGTCGGACTCTAGTGACTTTGCCTCCAAGCAGGAACGAATTAATGATGGCCGGGTTTGCAACTTCTTTCTTTTACAAACTGGGAGAGGTACACTTAGAATGGAATTACAACTCAAACACAATAAATGCTTTTACTGTACTCGACATGAATTTACAATAATAAAATTGCAACTTTGTAATTGTACAATTTTTTAACGATAATGTACCTAAACTGCTTTACAAATTTTTGGATTTTTATCTATGTGTTTGTTTTGGGTTCAACTCAAAATCTACCAAATTGATTTCGATATTTACTAGGGTAAACGAAGGTAAATATTAAACAATCTATATCAAAATTACAATTATTTGTGTTATTTAAAATTTCAGTGTAGCGTCATAAAATTCCTATTAGGTGGAGAGTTGTTGAAACACAATAAGTGCTTTTACTGTACTCGACATGAATTTACAAAAATAACATTGCAACTTGGTAATTGCACAATTTTTTGACGATAATGTATCTAAACTGATTTACAAATTTTTAGATTTTTATCTGTTTGTTTCGGGTTCAACTCAAAATCTACCAGATTGATTTCGATATTTACTAGGGTAAACAAGAGTAAATATTAAACAATCTATATCAAAATTACAATTATTCGTGTCACTTAAAATCTCAGCTGCAGAAGAACATAAAATTCCTATTAAATGGGGGGTTGTTGGGTACGCCGACAATAAAATGCACGATATTTCACTTACACTTGCTTTCACGACAAAAGTGTTCATAACATAATTTATTGGAAATTAAATTTAGAATCTTTTCTGTTCTATACAAATTTTCGATACACGGACGCAATTACGTTTTATTTACGTATAAAACGACTCCATGGCGGATGTGATAAAGACAATCAATCGTACATTTGTATCTGTGTGTTTGTTTCAGGTTAACTCAAAACCTACCAAATTGATTTCGATATTTACTAGGGTAAATATTAAACAATCTATATCAAAATTACAATTATTCGTGTCACTTAAAATCTCAGCTGCAGAAGAACATAAAATTCCTATTAAATGGGGGGTTGTTGGGTACGCCGACTACAAAATGCACGATATCTCGCTTGCACTTGCTTTCACGACAAAAGTGTTTATAACATAATTTATAGAAAATTAAATTTAGAATCTTTTCTGTTCTATACAAATTTTCGATACACAGACGCAATTACGTTTTATTTACGTATAAAAGGACTCCATGGCGGATGTGATAAGGACAATGTGCATTTTTTGTCGTCCGTGTTTTGGTGGTTTAATAAATAATGAAAGAGGCCATCGCGATACCTCGAGACGTTCGTGGTCGCAGGATCAGTCATCCGATAATCGGATAGGCGGCAGACGGCTCTTTATTAGTCGTCTGTTTTGCAACGAGTCAAACAAATTATTCAGCGGCGAGTGCTCGTGCTAGTACGCAGTCGAAAATAGTGGTACCGTCGCGTGTAACGACCGCATAAATTCCGCGAAATTGCCCGATGCTCGTTCGTTATGTGTGCCAACGTAGGAGCGAGAAAGAAACCAGGCGTGCACGCGACGACTGGCGAGAAAGAGTGGTCGCCGAGGATCCGGTCGTAGGTTGGGGTAGGGGGGGATGAAAAGTTGAAGAAAAACCGTGGCGTTGTTTACTGGAGCCGGCGGTGGAAAACTTTTCAGACGGTGGCTTTTGAATGGTCGTCGATCGTTCGACGAACTCCGTTGGCCCGTTTCACGATGCTCGGATTTACCGGGCACACGCACGCAAACGCTCTCCTCGTCTCTCTTTTCGCCCCGCCGTATCTGTTTCCTTCGCCACTCGTTTGCCCGGCGTTTTATTTTTATCGGCGAATTCGTCGTAAATTTATCGAGCGCCATTTCCAGCGACGCTTCCCCGAAACGAAAGTGTAACCGTGCAATAAAACTTTATTTTCCACCGGTGAAGTTCGAACGCGCGGTATTCGCGCGCTTAAATTAAGACGCGACGATAAATTACGATCTGATTAGTGATCACTGTGATCGGAAACAACCCTTGTCTGTCTCTCTTTCAATCTGTCGTTTCGCGTCGAAGACGATTCTTTTACCCCAGGGTCCTTTATGACCCGTGATGTATACCAAAACGAAAGTGACATTAAAACAGATTACTTTGAAACAAATGAAAATTAAAACAATTATGCTACATTCACTGCTTGACCAAACTCAAAATAAAATGCCTTCAATTCGCACACCTTTAAAAATTGTATATTTATTCTTTTTTACTGTGTTGTTTCGCGTCGAAGAGGATTCTTTTACCCCTGGGTCCTTTATGACCCGTAATATATATGTCAGAAATCCTTATCAAAACGAAAGTGACACTAAAACAGATTACTTTGAAACAAATGAAAATTAAAACAATTATTGTACGTAGGCAAAATAAAATGCCTTAAATTCACACACGTTTAAAAATTGTATATTAGGTTGGGGAAAAAGAAATTCATTATTTTTCACTTAGATGGCTGTAATGATATATTATGGTTGTTAGAAAAGTGACATTCCGTACTAAAAAAAATTCTTTTAAAGTTAAGTTACAGGGTGTAAAAGATAGAAGTTAACAAAGAGAAAATTCGGTATATTTTACAATTTTGCTTTGACGAAGGCGAAAATGCAAGTTAGACGGCTGAAATTGTGAATGGCGTTTATGGTCCCGATATTGACCTGATAGATCGACATGTAAGCAATCGTAACACTGCCCAAAAGCTAAAGGTCGACCACAAAACAGTTTTAAACCATTTGCATAAAGTTGGATTCAAAGAAAAGCTCGATGTTGACTATCACACGAATTGTTGGGTGAAATAGCCAAACGAAACGAAATCGAATGGCAAGAAATTATAAAATAAAACATATTTGACCCAAGTTGTACAATCCGAGCCATGTTAAATAAAGTCTTGAAATAAACGTGAAAATAATGGATTTCTTTTTCCCCGACCTAATATTTACTCGAACCTTTCCAATCATTTGAAGGTATAGTCTCCTTTCTTAAACGTTTTAATCCTTCAACCTTAAATTCAGTACGTCTTATTTTAGATAGATCGTCATTTCCAAACTTCTTCAAACGTTGTGCCTAGTTTGAACCGCTAAATAAACGCGTCGTATATCCTACTGAACTTCCAATCATGCTTCTAACTTCGGTGTACTACTACCAGTTGCATATTTCCGATGCGATACTACGACCCATTGATACGCGACGTCTTATGTTTGTCACGCTGTTTGACTTCTCCAAAGCTTTCGACACGCTTGATCATGATCTGCTGATTGCTAAACTCCAAGCCATTGTCGTCATTCTCTACCTTGTGGTTACGTTCGTACCTAACTAATCGCACGTAGCAGGTCGCGACCAATGTCAGAACCCCATGGTTCTCATCTGTTTGTTCAATCAAAGGATCTGTATCAGCCGGAATTTGACAAATTTTATTCATGACTGACCAATACAAATTTTAGATTGATTTATCACCTGACTTCTGTTTATATTTCATTCGTAAATTCATCGAGCTTTTGCTCTTTATATTATTACTGTATTATCGCATATTTGAAATGCTGAAATTTAATTTAGTAACACATTAGATAGTCGGAATAGGTGACTGATGGGGTTTGGACCAACGATCGCATGCAGGATAATTCTTCAGCCTAATGCAGGGATGAGGAATGGCGACCAGTATTCTAATTTCGTGCTTCATGCTTCTAATTTCTTATTTCTATCAAACGTAGGAGAACTTTTACTCTACTCTGCTTGTTTGTTACTGTTTGGACAAACGCATTGAGAAGAAGGAATACAGGGATGATGAATTGGCAACCAGTGTGGTTCATACTATTAATTACTTATTTCTATCAAACGTAGATGAACTTCTACTTTATTCTGTTTGTTTGTCATTGTTTGGACAAACGCATTGAGAAGAAGGAATACAGGGATGATGAATTGGCAACCAGTGTGGTTCATACTTCTAACTACTTATTTCTATCAAACGTAGGAGAACTTCTACTCCATTCTATTTGTTTGTTATTGTTTGGACATACTCATCGACAAAAAGGAATGCAAGAAGATGGAAAATAAATTCCCCACTCTTAGTCTAATACATGAAGGATATCCTTCGATCCTTTCGTGTCACATGGTTGAGTGTCGTCGTGTTGTAGAATGACTTGCTTGATTCCGTTGCCAGTCTATGGTTTCTTCCTCTCTAGTTCGTCACTGAAACGAATGAGTTGCTGTTGGCAACGCTCTGAATTAATGATATGCCCCTGTTCCAACGACTCATAATGAATTATGCCCTTGAAATTCCACCAAATGCACAGTAAAACTTTTTCAACGTTAAGGTTGAATTTCGCAGCGGAGGTTGACCGTTGGCCAGGTTGAATCCATGATTTTTTTCGTTTAGGGTCGTCGTATAATATTTTCCATCCCTCGTTAAAATTTTATGCAAAAATCCTTCCTTTCATAGGGAAATTAAAAAAGCGTCTATGCAAGTCATTTTTGCTATACGTTCGTAATAATTAATATTTATTTCCTCAAATAAACATATTTTTTTCAAAAATTTATTTTTTATTATTCACCCTGTATCGTTAAGTACAATTTTTCTCTGTACTGATTTTCATTACCACATTGCAAGTTAATTGCCAATGAAAAGGTTCTTTCACTTTTTTCTTTAACATTTCAATTTTGTACCGCCAAACTGCATACTTGAAAGTACTTCAGTTAATTTTTACTTAACTGTTTACGTATTCAAAGTGTATACATTTGGTGAAGTTATTGAGGTTATCAAAGATTTTGTTGATTTTTAAATGTGTCATACAGGACGATATTTTAAGTAAGATTTTCTAAGGCCTAACTGCTAATTAGTTTAACTGGTTAGGTTTGACTTATGTGTAGACAAAAATTTTGCAAATATTTCGGATACGAACTGTCCAACTTTGATTTTAACGTACTCTCGCATTAAGATGAATTATAGAATCAAAAATTAAAGCAAATACTTGCAAATTTGAGAACTCTGACATTTTTCTTTTATAATTTTATCTTAAAATACGTTCGATGAAAACAAAGTCTGAATAAGAAGGAAGGCACGTAGAACGAATTATTAACTGGTATATATCAAAGGATACACTTACGCACATTTCACTAACTGCTAAACTGGTTGAGGATTACACAGCGATGTTTACAGCGAGACAGGTAAACGAATACTGCGACATTTCCCGACAGTTTGCGACGAATAACCTGGGATCTTCGTGGAATCGAAATTTTACGATCCCAGACACTATTTATTTCCATGCCTCGACCTCGACTTTCAGAGTTTTTCTTCTTGGAACGTAAACTTACCAACGATTCATTTAACACTAAACCTACCGCGACCGGTCAAATGACCGTTTTTAAAATTTCGTTAAGAATTTCCAACACACAATATTATTTTAGCGCCATTTAACTTCACGACTTTTCTTATAGCATACGTACAATGAATTTTACAATATCCACTTCTATTCTTATTGTTTGTTTTCTGAGAAAAATATGTAGTCTGTCTTGCCTACCACGACCAGTCATCTAACCGGTTGAATGATTTATGGTTTTTTGTAAAAAACTGGACAAAATTTGGTACCAAATTCTGGTTAATTTCCGATATAAATAGGAACTATATGTATAGCAAAGACGAAAGGAGAGAATTTTTAGTTTCCACCGTCTTAGAACAGTCTAACAATGCATATTAAAAATAGTTAAACTTTAGACGCGTGCAGTTCCGAAACTACTAGAGTTTTTTAATAATTAAGCCACTGTTGGCAGCGGCAAAGCTTCTCCTTTAAAATGGTTTTTGGTTTTTGTCGATCCGACTTTCCGTTTTCGAGATATCGTAATTTATGTAAAACGTAATTTCTTAAATTCCGCTCTCCGCCTTAGAAAAGGCTATTAAGGCGCATTAAAAATACTAAAACTTTAATTACGTGCAGTTTTGAAACTACTAGTGTTTTATTAATTATTGAGCCACCGTTGGCAGCGGCAAAGCTTCCTCTTTGAAATGGTTTTTGGTTTTTGTCGATCCGACTTTCCGTTTTCGAGATATCGTAATTTATGTAAAAGGTAATTTCTTAAATTCCGCTCTCCGCCTTAGAAAAGGCTATTAACGCGCATTAAAAATACTAAAACTTTAATTACGTGCAGTTTTGAAACTACTAGTGTTTTATTAATTATTGAGCCACTGTAGGCAGCGGCAAAGCTTCCTCTTTGAAATGGTTTTTGGTTTTTGGCGATCCGACTTTTCGTTTTCGAGATATCGTAATTTATGTAAAGGGGTATTTTTCTTAATTTGACTATCTCTGTCTCCGTCTGACGCGTCGCGTCGTACCTCCTTGTCGCGCGTGAGTCGAGACAGTCACGTGACCAGGAACTCGTAGTATTTCTAAGAATTTACTACGCACTGTTTACTATTTTCACGCGCGCGAACTCATTGATATCAATGAAACGTAAACAAACTTCGGACGCTTCTATCTCCGTAACTAGCCACCGCATCGACTTGAAACTAAAATCGCTATATCTCCGGAACTAATAAAGCTATCGACTTGTTCGAACGCTCGTTTTAAAGGGCATTTCATCCTCTACCTAATGATCATATCACCTACTATAATTTTTGCTATCTTCTATGTTTATTTTGAAATTTACTTTGACGCCACATACCCAAAGAAGTTTCAGCAATTCCTACTGATCGTACGACTAGTGTACGATAAAACTAGATTATAAATTGTTTATTTAATTGAAAATTAATTTAAATTTAAATACAAAATGTTTGCGTAATTACTAGCCAGTACTTTTTCTTAAATAAGTGTTTTCTCTAGAACTAACTACGGTATCGACTTGGAACGAGCGTTTTATCTTCTATCCGATGAAAATTAAAAATTTTTTTAACATAAATGACAAGGATATCTTACGAATAAACATCAAAACACAAGTTTCTATAAATATAATGCACAAATTATAAGTACGTTGCCTCGTAAAAGAGAGAAAGAAAGACTGGTCATTTGACCGATCATGGTAGGAATGGGTATACATGAAATGCCGGTAGGTTTAGTGTTAAGACCCAAACATTGTATGTAGAAGAAAATTACCAAAAGACAGTTGGTAATAAGGTAGAAAATTTATTACAATAAAGCTACTTCTACAGTCTCAATTTCTTCCCAACAACTTTAATGGAAGTATGAATATTATTAACAGATGCAATTGCAAAACAGCTCTTTCAGGGGAAGGATATGAACTGTCCGACTTCGATTTAAATGTACTTTTGCAGAATAATTGTAGAGTGATCCCTTTTTGTGTATGTAAAATATTAGGTGCAGACTGAATAATTAAATAATTAAAGAGGGGCAATTATAGGTAGACTGCGGATCTTTATGCAAATTTACATTTTTATTAATAGAATTAACGAAATGGGAGCTTTGCAGAGGGCTGTCTCAACCTCTAAATATAACACTTCGTATCTTATTTTAAGTATTTCTTATATTTTTGGATATTAAATGCATTCTGTAGTTTTTTGAGAATTAAAATTTCCCATAAATGCATAAACATTCGTAGTCTAATTATAAGTTAGAAAACATGTACCAAGTAGGAGTCTATTGATATTGCAATGCTGTAGGAATTAGGAGAGTTTAATGATGCTCACATACCATAATCACATACTATAATCGTATACTGTAACCACATACTATAATCACATACTGAATCGTCTGTAAGTGTCACTGCATGGTGTAATCTGCACAATACATAGGAACAATCTATTTCATAATATACACAGAAGCTTATGAACTGAATTAACATTAAATTTTACAAAACATCCTGTTTTGTAAATAATTGTTGGTGTTATACAGAGCTATAGTTGTTCCACTTTAATTATTTATATATTAAAAACTATCAAGTATCTATATTATTCTGCAAAAGCACATTAAAATCCAAATCGAACAGTTCATCACCTTCTCTTGTACCTTCCATTATTGCAAAAGAAAAATGTTGTCCAAGATACACAAAAACTTATGAACTAAATTAACATTAAATTTTACGAGACATCCTATGAATAATTGTTTTAGTCATACAGAGCTATAATTGCACCCCTTTAATTATTCATATAATATATTAAAAACTATCGAATACCTACACCTAATATTTTACATACACCAAAAGGGATCACACTAGTATTATTATACAAAAGCAGATTGAAATCCAAATCGAACAATTCGTGACCTTCCCCTGTACCTTCCAATAATAATTGCAAATGAAAAAACCTCGTTCAAAATACAGTTTTGCTGCAAGACAGACCAAATTCCAACAAGCTCCCTTGAGGGGTTAATGGCCCTTTGCCACGCGCGTTGAAACGAGCGGGGAACGTGTTTTCGGCCTAAAACGGTGCGCGTTACAAAAGTGGCTAACTCGTTCAGCCTCTTCTGCCGCTCGTAAACGTACGCTGGATTATGTCCGAGCGGAGGCGTACGGCGCGCTTTGAAACCAGAGACGATTCCGAAGTTTCGTATTATTTCGAAAACCCCGAAGCGTCCGGCCCGATGCTCGACGATCGGCCGGCGTACGCTTCTTTCGCGCGTGTCAGATTGCTACCCGTCGGTTTTATTTTTATTTTTCTCTTTTTTAACGGGCCACGCTTTATGCGGACGTCCGATCCGCGCGGAAGTTTCTGCACGCTGACGTCTAATTACCGCGATCCTCGAATCACGATACGCCGCGTACTAATTAGCAATTACCCGTCACGTCGTACTTTCTGAGCGCGGCTCGGGTGGTTACAGCCGCGAAAAGGGGGGCGGCCGCGGGTCGAGGGACGATGGAGAAAAAAATACTTCATCGATCCCCGGGTGTTCGTCTCGTTAACCTGATTTAGGGAAACCATCCGTTCCGTTGGTTGCGCCAATTTAGCCTATTGTGCGTGGGCGGAACGAGTTTGTTGACTCTGACCGACGAAACAATTTCATTCATCGGTTAAGCCGCGACGTAAAAACCTCAGCTGATACCGCGCGGAACGGATCCCCTTGGCGTTTAAGTTTTTCGATCCCGCCAGGATTCAGCGCTAAACGCTCCCCCTCGGATCCCTGCGAAGCGGAGAAGAGGGATTTTTCAGGGAACCGTGACGCACGGCGCTCGCTACGCGAAGAACGTTGGATGCTTTTTGCCAACGACAACTAGCGAGTTCAAATTTTTGCCGGGCCGAAAGAAGAATACGCGGGAAAACGAACTGTTTGGGCGTTCGTAAATTTTGCACGATTTTGTACCGGCAGTTTGTAGCGACCGAAATTTGCGGCACGGGCACGAAACCTTTTTGGAATACTAAACGAGACCGGCAATGAAAGGTTAAAGGTAAATGTACACTTTTGACCTTTGGACGTGCATTGCCGCTGATTCGCGGCGAATGCGAAAGATGAAAGTTGGAGTATTTTCGACCGGTTCGATGGGCCGATTTATGTCACTGGTTTTCGATAGTTTGGCGAGTGTCCGGTTACAAAAATCGTTGAAGAATGAGTCAAGCTTGATTTTGCCAAGAGAATGAGTCAAGTCATTTTTGAGATCAGTTTTAGAAATCCTCGTTTCTACAATTTGAGATATGGTAATTTAAAAACAGTGTTGATTGGCTTAAAAGATACAGTACTGTCAGTGCTTAACTTTGAGTACTCGATAGTTTGGTGTGTCAAGCGGCGAGTGTCCAGTTACAGAAATTGTTGAAGAATGAGTCAAGCTTGATTTTGCCAAAAGAACGAGTGAAGTCATTTTTGAGATCAGCTTTAGAAATCCTCGAAATTTGAGATACGATAATCTAAAAACAAATACTGTTGATTGGCTTAAAAAATACAAGAAACAACTGTCAGCGTTCAATTTTGAGTACTCGCCAAACACTTTCAAATTACGTTTAGTCCAAGTCAATAATTTCGATTATTTTAAAAATTCCACATTAGTGACGTATATTAGCGTGACACAGAACGAGGAATAAATTTAATTTTCTCACATTTTTATTTAGACCACTTTCGTAGCTACATGCAGAAGTAGTAAGTAGCATAATTACGGAAATTGCAGTAGAACATAACTTATCATTAGCGTACAGACTTCCTGGATGTAAATCGATTATTGTTTCAGGGTGAAATAAGTCTACCTCTCTATTACAACAAACGTAACTGTTAATGAGGAAATCCCATTCAATGGATGTACGCAATTTGGTACGGTTCATCATTGTATTAAATTCGATACATCGATTGTGTTGTGCATGATCTGTTACTATGTTAATTCTAGTTGGTGTATGTCTGTTGTGCTGTGCAAATCATGTCAGGAATATTTCTGTAGGAGACGCCATTGATTTGAATTTGTTGTTATACCAGCTTCACGCAGATATTCTCCATTGTTATGTTATACGTAATGAAACCGCTTCGTTTATAGTTGTATTAACAAATTAAATACTAAATGGTTTTTTTAAAATTCATGTCTATTTTCTACATTTTATATTCAAAAATATATTACTAAACAGGTAATATGATTATTTCATAAAAATAATATTTTCCTTTAAATTGTCTTCTATAAACATTTAAATAAGATGCTGACAATTAAAAATATCTAATAATACCCAGACACATGTAAATTCTTGCAAATATTTATGTTTACCAAAAAATTATCACAACGTAAGTTAAAATTAATTCTGTTGATAAAAATCAGGAAATATTCTAGACTAAAGAAATCATGTAAACTATTGTTGACTGTAATTTGTTTTAAGTTATAAATCTACGTGTGTTGTTCTATTGTCAGTCCTGAATATCTAAGTAGGGAATATTTCATAGTTGTATTAAGAAAAATAATAGCAAGATAAATATATTGTGCAATATTAAACTTTTTTATCCATCAAACCAATTAGCTTCAGGCCTTGGAAATTCTAGATCCGCCACTGGCTTCTAGGTGTAAAAAATTTGGAATTTGTACCATCGGTATAGCTTCACGTAACATAGTGAAACTATTTATTCGAATATTGGTAATTTGTGGGATTCTTTGTATATGTTAACTCCATTTTTGAAGTGGTTTGTAGCTTCAGCAGAATCAGTTTTGCTAAATAAAGCGAACACATTGCGACTGTAGCACGAGTCGGTGTGACGAATAACAGTACTGACGCTATAAAAAATGAAACAATTGTTGTGTTGGTATAAATCCCTTCTTTCATTCGAGATACGTTCCATCTGCGTCAATACAGCGTTGGAAACGATCAAGTAATAAACGGAACGATTTTTGTAGCTCTGAATTCGGAATCGCCTTAAAGGGGTGTTCCAGCGTAATATATTTAAAAAATTTCATTTCTCCAATAAATCAAAAATACAATGCTTCGAGAATATATTTGAAAAATAATGTAGAGGGTTGAAATTAACCCCTGAATATTCGTCTCTTTTATTTTCAAACTCGCAAACTGGACTGAAACAAAAATTTTCCGACAAAAATTATTCCTTTTGATTCGATCTATCGAAGGGTAGAAGATTTATCGATCGTTTAAGAAACTAGAAAAAAGTTCTGAATAAAAATAATAATAATCTTTTCTAGAATATGAAGTTGTATAATCTATTTTTTAAAATACAAATATCTTATTCATTTCAATTATCCTGCGTTTTACTATCTGTTGTATACAATTTCTTAATAAATGTTAAAAGAATGTTGCTTGTCATGCAGCTAACGGTGTCAAGAAGTTCATTGATTGTCGGTAACCACAATTTAGCCAACGAAATATAACATCATCTATTAATTTTATTAACGAGTAAACAAGTAACGGAGTCACAATAAAACGATCGTTTCCAACTCTCTTGACGCACTTGATTTCTTTCATGAATTATCATTTCTTTGATAAATAAAATTTGTTTTGTAACATGTTTTATTGTTAATGTATTAACAATTTTTTAAATTTAATCCTTTCGAGGCGGATTTTTTTTAAAGAAAATAAAAGAGACATAAATTTATTCATTATAATAGAATAAAATAAAAAAATTCATTTCTTTTACTTCAGTACAAAAATGAGACATATACAGGGTGTTTGGCACCCTTGAGAAAAATTGTAATGGGAGATTCTAAAGGCCAAAATAGGATGAAAATCAAGAATACCAATTTGTTAATCGAGACTTCGTTAAAAAGTTATTAACGTTTAAAGTTGCGCTTGTACTGAATTTTTTTCTCGAAAGTGGGTAGGATTTCGGGGGTATGTATATTCACCAAATATGATTGTAATTGACCCCTATAACTGAATATAATTTTTTTAGTACGATTTGAAAATTTTTTTTCTTGCCAAACAATTTAGGCACCTACCCCCTGTCGATTTTTCTTAAAAATTCGTTTTTGATTTTTAGTAATTTTGTTTGACGCCTTATAGAAAAGTTGTCTAATACTTTTTTGTAGGTACCCATAAGTTCTATTTCAGAGAAAAGTTTCATAGAAATATATTCACTATTGCAGGAGTTATGGACGTTTGGAAATTGGACCATTTTTATGGGGTTTTTCTCATTTTGCAGGGCCAAGGAACAATTTTTCGAATATTCTTGGAATTTCTACACATTCTTCACTAAAATACGCGTTGATTGCCGTTTGAAACATTAAAATCGCCCAATCCGTTCAGAAGTTATGATATTTTAAAGATTCACATGAAATTTCCGGAGTACATTTCTGGCCATACATTATATTTTCGGTAACGAATTTTTTTCTCGAATCAGAGTAGGATTTCGGGGGTATGTCTATACACCAAATTGATTATAACTGACCTCTGCAACTGAAAATAATTTTTTCAGAACGATTTGAAACACACGAAATTTTAGAAGAATCATTCATTCATGATCAGACATTATATTTTCGGTAACGAATTTTTTTCTCGAAACTGAGTAGGATTTCGGGGGTATGTCTGTTCACCAAAAATAATTGTAATTAACTTCTGCAACCAAAAATAATTTTTTTAGAATGATTTGAAATTTTTTAATTTAATTTTTTAATAATTTTTTGACGAAGCCTCAGTCAAGAAATTGATATTCTTGATTTTCGTCTTATTTTGGCCTCTAGAATCTCCCATTAAAATTTTTCCCAGGGGTGGCCGAGCTCCCTGTATATCCCACTAGTGCTATAAGGATTATGACAAACTTTACTCAAATTTAATATACATGTAGTATATTATATGGCAAAACAAAAGATGTTTTTAGTAGATTAAAGAAATTTTAATAGATTAGTAAAAAGGAAATTATTTATACCTAACAATTTTTTTTAACAAGCCCTTACAAAAAGGCTGAATCTGCCTGTTCGAACAGTCTCGAAAGGGTTAAGAGATTCTTTCATTCCCAAAAAATCGAGATCGAACAATTACAAGAGATACGTGTTGCTCGCCTACGCATTAAAAAGGTGAAAAAATCGGCTTCCAACGGGTCAGTAGCGTTCCTTGCGATTTATGTTTGTGAATGGTGTTAGAATGTTGAGCGAGAGCGCAGAAGGTCCGGTTATTTATCAGACAGACTGCGTATAATAGGAAACGTTGGAGGCTGTTAATCGACTTTCATTATCGGCGATCTGTGGAGCCGGTTTTACATTAAGCCGACCGGGGGCACGGATAACGCCGCCTAATATCAATCTCATTAATGGCCTTAGCTTGAGACACGGCTGCACTTGCACAACGTGCACCGGATGCACTTCGGCCTGGCCTCGTATCTCCTGACGAAACGAAAGCGACGGTCGAGCTGCGACGAGAGGCGGAGGCGACGACGCGGCTGGACGGCGTTTGAGTTTTCGATCGGCGGGCAGGGTGAGATAATGCGATTAACGCCATGCAAAATTGGACCTCTTTGAGCAACGTGTCGTTCGGTCCACGATGCAACGCAGTTACCGCGGGAAAGGGCGCTGCTCCGTGCAATAACCTGCACCTACACCCGGCGTACGTGTAACGTACGTGTACCGACCTTCTCTGACCGTGCGCTACGGTCAAAGTGTGCAGATTTTTCGGGGTATTCGCAACGAGCAAATTTACCTTCGCGAGCCGCCGGAGCTGATTTGGTATTTCCGTCTGGTCGACGATTAAAGGAACGTTTTCGCTATAATTTCGAAGGATTCGTTTGGGCGAACAACCGAATTATCGACGCTCGTCCCTTTCACGTTCCTCGAATATAAAAATACTAAACAAATTCGGGATCGTTGATTGAATCGATGATGGTTACTTCACTTTCTTTCAACAATTTTAATAATGGACTCTTAAAAACAATATTTGACAGTATATTGGATCGAACAACCGCATTATCAACGCTCGTCCTTTTCACGTTCCTCGAAATAAGACTCCTAAACAAATTCGAGATCGTTAATCGAATCGATGATGGTTACTTCACTTTCTTAGATCAATTTTAATACTCGACTGTTGAAAACAATATTTGACAGTATATTGAATCGAACAACCGCATTATCAACTCTCGTCCTTTTCACGTTCCTCGAAATAAGACTCCTAAACAAATTCGAGATCGTTAATCGAATCGATGATGGTTACTTCACTTTCTTAGATCAATTTTAATACTCGACTGTTGAAAACAATATTTGACAGTATATTGAATCGAACAAAAGAATTATCGACGCTCATCGTCTCTTTCGCGTTCCTCGAATGTAAGAATCTTAAAAAAATTCGGTATCGTTGATTGAATCGATGATGGTTACTTCACTTTCTTTCAACAATTTTAATAATGGACTCTTAAAAACAATATTTGACAGTATGTTGAATCGAACAACCGAATTATCGACACTCATCGTCCGTTTCACGTTCCTCGAATGTAAGAATCTTAAAAAAATTCGGTATCGTTGATTGAATCGATGATGGTTACTTCACTTTCTTTCAACAATTTTAATAATGGACTCTTGAAAACAATATTTAACAGTATGTTGAATCGAACGATATTAAGTTTAACAGGTTGACTGCTAGTCCAAACTCCTGAAATTGTCCATGAAAACGATAGTTTGCTTTTATCTGATTAAAATTCAATAGTTCTATCTAGAATTAATATTAATTTTTACGAAACAACCTGTGAATAATCGATGGAGTCATACACAGCTATAATTGTACCCCTTTAATTATTTATACAGGGTGTTCGGCCACCTCTGGGAAAAATTTTAATGCGAGAGGCCAAAATAAGACGAAAATCAAGAATATCAATTTCTTGATTGAGGCTTTGTTAAAAAGTTAAATTAGAAAAATTTCAAACCATTCTGAAAAAATTATTTTTGGTCGCGGGGGTCAATTACAATCATTTTTGGTGAATAGACATACTCCCGAAATCCTACGCACTTTCGAGAAAAAAATTCATTACCGAAAATTTCATGTCTGACTACACATTGACATGTTTCCCTGAAATTTCAGGCAAATGTTTAAAATATCATAACTTCTGAACGGATTGGACGATTTTCATGTTTCAAAATGCAAACAACGCGTATTTTAGTGAAAAATATGTAGAAATTCTAAAAATATTCGAAAAGTTGATCCTTAACACCGTAAAGTAAGAAAAACCCCATAAAAATGGTCCAAACTTCAAGCGACCATAACTGCTACAATAGTGAACATATTTCAATGAAATTTTTTTTTGAAGTAATACTCACAGGTGTCTACAAAAAAGTATTAGACAACTTTTCAGTAAGGCGTCAGACAAAATTATTAAAAATGATAAACGAATTTTTAAGAAAAATCGACAGGGGGTAGGTGCCTAAATTTTTCGACCAAAAAAAGAATTTCATATCGTTCTGAAAAAATTATTTTCGGTTGCCGGGGTCGATTACAATTATATTTGGTGAATATACATAACCCCGAAATCCTACCCAGTTTCGAGAAAAAATTCAGTACTGGCGCAACTTTAAACGTTAATAACTTTTTAACGAAGCCCTGATTAACAAATTGGTATTCTTGATTTTCGTCTTATTTTGACCTTTAGAATCTCCCATTAAAATTTTTCTCAGGGGTAATCGAACACCCTGTATAATATATTAAAAACTGTAAAGTATCTACGCCTAATACTTTACATACACCAAAAGAGATCACTTTAGTATTAATATACAAAAGCACATTAAAATTCAAGTCGAATAGTTCGTGACCTTCTTCTGTACCTTCTATTATTGCAATATCTAGATTTATTTTTGTGACGACTTACTGTATGGACGAAGTGAGTGAATTAGTGGTCGATCGAGTACTTGTGAGAGCGCGTAGCCCTCTGCTGGCGAATTTGAGAGGCTGCATTTTCTCTAACGTCCAATCTTGAGAATTAATTCATGTCACCAATATATTAATGAATCTGCGAGTAAAATTATTTTTCTAAACGCATTTATATTTAATTCAAGCAAAACCAGCGTATCGAGTTGCGTTCAACGATATCAATTATACATAGTACATATAGTAGTTACGAATATTCCATAAAAGTGATTCACGCTTTCACCGTATTCCTTTTCTCCGCATTAAAGAAACATAAATTTCATTCGGTAAAATTTAAGCGACCTTGGAACATTGTCATCGTTCCAACCTACCAACTCCATTCTGAGTAATTTCTATTTAATTTGTGTATCATACTTTTTCTTTAATATACATCGCGCAGATAAATCCATTTACAGATTAAAACGTGTCTATCGGTATTTCAAAAAACTGGATATCTGTAGATTTCATCTTTGAACTGCATGACGCGATTAAACGGACGAACAAATACATATATTTTAAGAAATTATTTAACCCGAGAGAAGCAATGAAAGATTAACGAAAATAAGCTACTCACACTGACGAACTTTCAATGTCACGACAACCATCTAAACAAAACTGTTCCATTTATTTATAAATCCAACCTGGGAGCGAAGAAACAGATTCGAGATAGAACGCTGAATTAAAATGGCGGACGAAAGATTGACGAAACTCTGAACTCGAGTCACGGCAAAGGACCGTCGTAACGAGCATCGTCGATATTCGGCGTTTATTATGGCGAAAGTAAACATCATTATTACGTCGATAGACGTAGGCGTAAATACGGAGTCAAAGTTCTCCTCCATTTTGCACGAGTAATGAGAAGACACGCGACGCGTTCGACACGGATAGCTGGAAATTAACGTGGCGATTATCTAATATTTGCGTCGGTTCTTCTACTTCGTGCTTCGACCGTTGATTACTGATACTGTTTGTTTGGAAACGTTTATTCTGCGGTAATTGGCAACCTTCGGGCTACGCAACGGAACTCGACGATGTCTGGGACGTCGAGCGGTTAGAGTTCTCTTTGCTCGATAGGTCGAACGGTGTTCCGAAACGGGCATTCTGACGAAATGGCCCCCGATCTTTTTGCGGAGCGAAAATGGCGGGTGCGAGGTCCTTTTACAGGAATGTTTTTTGCAACGTACAGGATGTTTACTTCATTGTGAACATCTGGAGTATTTGTTTCTTTTTACGACACGCTAAACAAAGATTTTTCTTCGCGATACCAGAACCGTAATCTTCTGATTGTTCGTTTCAGAGGGTCAGGTATTTTAATAGGTTTTTTCGAGGATCCTAGGAAATTTTTAGATCATTTATATTTTTTAATTCATCTACATTTTCTAAATTGGGATTTTTATGTAGCTTATGGAAAAATCGATTTAAACGAATATTGTGTTCTGACCTTCAAACGACCTTGAATCAAAAAATCACTATTTTATTTCAATTTAAAATTTGAATACGTTATTGCAACAAATTTATTTAAATTACTTTTTTTACTTTAGATTGATTTTTATATTTACCAAGGTAAACGAGGGTAAATATTAAACAAATTATATAAAACTTACAATTAGTTGTGTTATTAAAAAATTTATTTTTTATTCTCAAAGGATAGTTGAATAAATTGCGAAAATAAATTATAGCGTTGAATCTATTATTTAGTTGGAATAATTTAATAAAGATGGTTAAATTTTGCAATGTACTCATGAGACAGCCCCCTTAAGGGATTCTTTCATTCCCAAAAATCGAGATCGAACAATTACAAAAGATACGTGTTGCCCTATGCATTAAAATGGGAGAAAAAATCGACTTCCAACAAGTCAGTAGCATTCTTTGCAATTGGACGTAATAAAAACATGGGAAGTCAATAAGAATTATTGAAAAATTTATTTTATATTCCCAAAGGATAGTTAAGTAAGTCGCGAAAATAACACACGAGACTGCAACGCCCCAGCGTTAGTCGGGAAATCGACAACGAGCAATCCCTCGGAACAATCGTTATCTGGCTCGGAAGATCAGCGAAGAAAAACGAGAGCAAAAACCAAATCGAGAGTCGAACCGATACTCAGGGGCCGTCCGGACTGTAATTTCGCGTACAGACGCGAGGATCGCGAACCAGCCGAACGGAACCCTTAATACGCGGGCATTGTACGTTAGATTGGAATCGCCGGTAGCGATTCTCAGTCCCGCGGGCTGTTGCATCGTAGACAGAGAGACACAGATTGAAAGCATCGGTTACCATAACCATGTCTCTGAATTGCCCGATGGAGACGATCGGGGTGACCCATTGCTGCGATTTACCCAGTACAACGGACGCGGGGGTTAACACGGAAGAGGTATGGCCTACAAAAATACAGATTTCCAATAACCGATAGACCCTCTCTCTTTCTCGATCGTTCTTCCTCCGCTCTTGCTCTCCCGCATTTTTTTCCGCCTTCCTCCCTCAGACGCGGGATACAGAAACAATACAGAGGGTTCGCCGGGATGGTGTGCTTCCCTCTCTTTGCCTTTGTCCCCCTTGTTCGTCGGCGGTCCGTTTCTCTTTATCCCTCCGGCTGCACGCGATTCTTTTCCAACCACCCCTGACCAACCCCACCTATCTTCCATCTCTGCCTCGATCACCTCGGTGGCCTCTCTTCTCGCCTGTTTTATTCCTTCTTTTTTCTTTCTTTTTTTTTTTTTTTGTTGCGAGCGTACGATGCATGTGTACCACGGGACCACGTGTTAAGGTTCTCCGTCCAAACAAACCGCGAACGGACTGGCTGCCGCTTCAATCTCTGGAAGGGGAGAGGGTTTCCTCCATCCCCCTGTTCGTCTGTCGATTCTCCGCGATTCTCTCTGCGATACAACCGCCCGCCGACTCTCTTTTTCCCTCTGCGACAGCGTTGCTGTGTCTTTGTCCTGTCCCAACCGTTCGTGGCCGTCTCCGTGGTTCGGGCGTCGGTTAATAAACCATTGATTGGATTGACACCGATACAGAGAAACCTGTCCGAGCTGAATGAACATCTTTTCCTCTCCGTTTTCTGGCTCTCCGCCACTGGGACGCTCGTTTCGACTCCTGTATCATTCCTTGCTCGCCTCTGCTCCATCGTTCCCAATGTTTCATTATTTTCTTTTTTCTTTCATTTATCGCAATCCTCCGGTTACCCCCGATATGTCTTCGATCGGATGCGTTGTTTCGGTTAAACCGCTATGTTATGGAATCAACTCCTTAATAGCTTGAGAGCCACTATTGCCACTTTTTGTGAACCGTAAAATACTAAATAAATAAATCCAAATTAATTCGAGAGATTTTGTATTAGATGCGTAGATAGATTTACTTATTTCAATAATGTCTCTCGTTCATCAATCGCCTCTTTAATAGATGATGTATATCATGCAATATAGGTATTTTATTTATATCTTTTAATTCTTTCATCCTTTATAATTCTTCTTTCTCCTTAACCTTTTATTTTTCTTGTGACTATGTTTGATAATATGTTCTTTGTTCTTTAAATACAGCTACAGTTGATATTTTATCCATCTTTCTTCTTTTAGTATCTGCTGCGTGTTTTCCTGTTTAAAGAAAAACAATTTTGAAAAGTAGATAGCCTTCCTCCTTTCAGTTCTAGTTAAATTTTCTGTCTTTCAGTAATATTAATTTTTAAAAATATCTTTCTTATACCTTCTCTTGAAATGCTGAAGTCCATAAGAATTTTTTTCAAAGATTCGCCATTTACTCGACGATTATAAATTTGTATTCGTTCTGTTACACTCGATTCTCTAACTTTTGACATTTTGTGAGAAATTGCTTATTATAATATAAAGTATATACACAAAATATATCATTTAAACTTCTTCAGATATAAAAAACATACAAATAAGAAACCTAATATTCTAATAAAAACACAATTTAATATTCTAATAAAAACTACAATTGTAGAATTACACTTTTGATTAAAAAATTTAAAGTAATATTAACAGTTAGGTTTCTCCTTCGATACTGATGTCCTGTCGATGTGGGGGAAACGATAAAGGACAAAAGGCAAACGCCAAATTTCAAACAAAAGAGAGATACACGACAGAGATAGGTAAAAACGCCTAAAATTGAAGGTTTCAACATAAAATATACAAATTTTCAACATACAAAGGCGTCAACATAAAACATCCAATACTAATTACAAACCTAATATTCTAATAAAAAGAAGACAGAGACACGTAAGAACGCCTAAAATTGAAGGTGTCAACATAGAACATACAAATTTTCAACATACAAAGGCGTCAACATAAAACATCCAATACTAATTACAAACCTAATATTCTAATAAAAAGAAGACAGAGACAGGTAAGAACGCCTAAAATTGAAGATGTCAACATAGAACATACAAATTTTCAACATACAAAGGCGTCAACATAAAACATCCAATACTAATTACAAACCTAATATTCTAATAAAAAGAAGACAGAGACAGGTAAGAACGCCTAAAATTGAAGATGTCAACATAAAACATACAAATTGTCAACATAATACATACAATACTAATTGCAAACCTAATATTCTAATAAAAAGAAGACAGAGACAGGTAAGAACGCCTAAAATTGAAGATGTTAACATAAAACATACAATACTAATTATAAACCTAATATTCTAATAAAAAGAAGACAGAGACACGTAAGAACGCCTAAAATTGAAGGTGTCAACATAAATACCAACGCAAAGTGTATATTGTACTGTCTTTTTCGCGCGATCGTTTCAACGATTGAGTAGAGCTGCGGGAAAACAATGTGTTTTCGTGTGTTTCGTAGCGTTTGCGTGGACGAGCACCCTTAGACGGAGTCCCAGTTTCGCCGGTAGGCACGATGGACGCGATTCCTCTGCGCTGGCAATTTCACAGGTGCACGGGTCTCGAAATGGGCCACGGCACATTACCATAGGGGATACACAGAAGCCAACGGGACGTACGGCCGTGCGTAATATCGGTCATTGACAGCGATAGTGTTCCGCAATGTTCCGGAGAATGTGCGTTCACGGTCACGCACATACCGGGTGGCGGTGGCGGCGATCCGCTAATGAAGACAGGGAGTGTAATTAACTGAAATGAACAACGATTAATTGACTTTGAACGCGGGCCTCTTAAATCACACTCCCATTTCCGCTGACAAACCGTGTAAACAAATTACATCGGTTCTCGTCGGCTTTAATTAGATTCATCGACCTTCAAGGTGATCCTATTTCGAGTGGAATGCACACATCCCCTACGAAGCATCGATCGTTCGCGCGAATTGGTAGAAAATTTTAGAAAAACCGATCCCTCTCTAACTTTAGAGGGATTTCGAAAAACGACGATTTTATTTCCCTCGCGGAGCTTGGCCGATATCGCGAACGAAAGATAAATTCGTTGCTTAATTGCGTCATGTATCGCGAAACTATTCCAAGATCGAAAAGCTCGCGTGTCATTGATTTAGAACATCAACGGTCATTCAGAGCTGCTTTGCTCTATAATCATGAAATTGCATACCAAACGGTGCGATCCACCCAGTATACAGTACGGTTTCATGTATGTGGCTGTTAACGTGGTACATGTATGTACAATAGCATTGGACCACCGATCGGGGGAGGTAAAGGGATAGGGGGACACGAAGGGGGTCAACGCGCGTTAATTGGTCCAGTGTCAAGGTCAAACCCCTCTGGCGTGTCATCGCATTATCATCGATTATTGGACATATCTCGTGGTCAGCTCGAGACTCGGAAACCTGACAAATCGATGACAGAGGAATGATAAGACGGCCATTACTATTGTGACGTTCGTCGTCCAGATTCAAGAATTCTTTAGTCCGCCCGATAAAATTCCGAAAACCTTTCGAAGCTGTTGCAAGTTTTTCCAGAAATTTCTTATACGTTTCACTGATTATGAAAAGAATTCGAATTGTTCATTATTTTACTGTTCGTGTCATTCTTATCTAAATTGGTCGAAGCATATTGACGTTACCTTTTGAAAACAATTATAACGAAAGTAATATGATTTGGCGACGATTTGTTACAAAAGCTATTGTTTATGGAGTGTAATGAAAACTCACATTTCAATTTTACCATATTTTCAAACGCCCAATGTAATTGAGATACTGGTTTTTGAAAAGAACATTATATTTTGAAGACTCGAACTGATTTAATTGTAACAATAATCATCCTAGTATCTGTAATGTGTGTGTTTTTTTTTATAGATTGTGTAATAAGAGTGAACGCGATGTAGATCTATTCATGTGGTGCAAGCGTCGAGTGTAAAATATAATTCGACGAACAGCAAAACAGCTTTTTTATTTATCTATTTAAAGATTTTACTCCCTAAATAGAAACAAAAGCAAAATTTCCAATCTAAAGCTTCCAAAGTCCTTCTGTCTTTATTAGTTCTTTTTTAACAATTTTTAAAAAGACAGAAAAAAGTACTTCCGAAAGAATATTTTGAAAAATAAATTAATGAAAAAAATCGTTAAAAATATTCTTCAAAAGATTACAAAATAAATAATAGCTTATGGAAACGATAGTTTAAAAATCTGAACCTATAGAATTCGATTTTGTTTGACGTATGACTATTATGGTCCGTTGTTCGAGGGTTAATTATCGTTCCTTTTTAAAGAGACACGAATAATGAGATTAAAATTGTAATTGAGATAAACGCCTCGGCTGGTATCGTTTATACGAGTGGATAGTAAAGGATTAACCACGTGCTCGATCTGTCAGACCACGTGGATGATCGCATCTTTATCGCGACAAAGGTTGCGCGGATTACGCGGTGGATACCGAAGAGGGGGTGGAAAAAGCGACGAAAAGGAAGAAACTGCGCCGGCGGACGCGGCAATAAATCGGTCAGGCCAGCCATCCGTTTCTTTTTGCTCTTGTTCGATTTTTTCCGTGGTCAGCTGTTGCATCGATCGAAAAACGAACGAGACGGTGCGCTCCACCTATCTATGAATGTAACCTGATGAAACAGCGTCTGTTTATATCTCTAACCACATCTGCAACAAAACGAACAGCCAGTAACCCAACCACTTTATCAATTTTCGATCGTAGCTAAATATTTCTGGGTGAATTTGAATTCTTTCACTGCATTATTACTAACGCGATTCATTTTGTTTACCCGTAAGGAAAGCAAGAATCATTCATTGGTCACTGGGAAACTGTTTTAATTACATTTTCAAATTTCTCAAATACGTGAATGCGCGTTATGCAAACAAAGACAGATTCATTTTACTAATATAAAACGTAAAAATGTACGGATTTTAATATGTTACACTTACGCGACGAATGTAGTACAATTTCGCATGAAGAAACTATAACGAGCCAGCCTCGTTTCTGTACGACAGGGGCTTAATTAATTATGCTCTCAATGACGAACTGTTAGCCTTTCAATTTAATATTCTAAGTAGCTATACGCAATAGTATGTTCTTTTTTATGTATTGTTTATCTAATCGTTGGTTTTATACATTCTTTTTTGCTCGTCAGGTGTTTTTCTAGAAAATAATTTATTTATATGTTGGAATAGGAATTGAGAAAAATTTATAATGCGTAGTAATAACTTACTAAGGATTTGAATAACGTATAACGAATTTTACATATTTTACACGAGTGAATGTTTTGCATATATTTATAATAGATTTACGTATATTCATACATACTTTACATACTTTAATGCTCGAACAACAATTGTGTTGTTTTGTATAAACTGCAAATTAATACCAACAGAATACGTTTATTGCGCCATTATTGTTACGAATAATTAATTTATTTTCAACTCGGATTCATATTAAATTTCAAATTTACACAGTAGTTTGGTGAATATTATTAGTATGAAGTAATTTTTGTACAGAAATGGATGAGCAATTCTGACGTAATTCCTAATATTATATTTACGAAGTTTTCGCAGTTTCTTCTACGTTACAATTATGATAAATTCATTGATATGATCCCTTGTAACTTTTAAATAAAAATGTTTACTCATTAAACCAAGTAACACAATTATTTAGTTAATAGTAATTAAAGTTTAAATATAATATGAATATTATTTACTCGCAAATAAGATGGTTTAATTTATAATTATATTTTCCGTAATAAATATGTCGAAAACATTTTTTCTTTGACTTTTATCAACAGAGTATTAAACATTCGAGTTTCCACTTTTACACTGTCTTTTTTTCATCGAGGGTATGATCTTTTCGCACAGTTATGAGAACCTAAAACTTCCGGTGGCTCATATTACGTGGAATGACGGGGAATACGAGCACTGCCATATTTCTTTTTGTAGTTGGCAGGTTGAATAAAATCTTTTGCAAATGTACACAAATGTTCAGCGAAAGATGCTTTCTAAAAATATGCAAATAAAAACGTTGTATTCCCCTTAGTTGTTTTTATTTGATAAAATAAACTTAACAACGTCCATATTACTTCGTGTTTTTTTACGCGAAACAGAAGCGTGCTGACAACTTTTTCAAAAATGCCATTGTTACATAACAACGTATCGTAAATCTAACCACGTGTCTAAAGCACAGAATTGTTGATTTTATTAGAAGCATGTTACATTAGGTGATAAAGAGTTCGAGTCTATAATTGTACAAGATTACCATTATTACTATTTTTCATTATCCTTGTCTGACTCTCCGATCTCTTTATCCTTTGAAACATTTTCTATTAATTTTCCTATCTGGTATAGATCGATAACGACGACAACAGAGTATAAATATGTCTATATTTTCTTGTTTATATTTTTATCCGTGAACAACGTTCAATAATCAGATAATAGGAGTCCATTAGAAGTTCATCGAATCGGACATTGATGACAATTCCGTTCCAATAAATGGAGTCCTACAAATTCACGAACCTATCTATACACCGAGAGAATTATCGAGTAAATATCCTAATAGAAAATGGCGTAAAGTTACCCTTAAGTCGATCAAGCCTGGGACGACATCATAGTCGAGTATCCATTACCATGTGTACACTTGTAAAATCAAATTTTACTTGGTAGAATTTTTACAGAGTAAAAATTTCACCATGCCAACGTATTCACGACTGCTGCAGACATGGTTACAATTCGACTGACACAAACAGACTAACGATAGAAGTAGCCAGTAGTCGTACTACTGAAGATAAAATGTAAACATTAGAGGACAACGAGTATGAAGGTGTAAACGAAAATGATCATGCTACGTGAGGACTTGAAATAATTTTCAAACTCGATTTTCTCGTAAACGAAACTTCAAAGGGAAAAATGTTATTCCTGTTTTCGACTTATTTTCGTACGTAGAATCAGCCTCTGTCCGATAGTACCACCCTGTATATTAGTGTATAAAATAAAACACAGCTAATAAGATTGATAGTAATTGCTAGTGGACTCAAGTAAGGCAACTCCAGCAGGAAATGTTCGGTCACCCCTGGGAAAAATTTTAATGGGGGATTTTAGAGGCCAAAATAAGACGAAAATCAAGAATACCAATTTGTTGATGAAGGCTTTGTTAAACAGTTATTAACGTTTAAAGTTCCGACCGTACTGAATTTTTTTCTCGAAAATGCGCAAGATTTCGAGGGTATGTCTATTCACCAAAAATGATTGTAATGGATCCCCGCAACCGAAAATAATTTTTTTAGAAGGATTTGAAATTTTTTAATTTCGCCGAAAAATTTAGGCACCTACCCCCTGTCGATTTTTCTTGAAAATTCGTTTTTTATTTTTAATAGTTTTGTTTGACGCTCTACAGAAAAGTTGTCTAATACTTTTTTGTAGGTACCCATGAGCTCTACTTCAGAAAAAAGTTTCATTGAAATATATTCACAATTGTAGGAGTTATGGCTGTTTGAAAATTGGACCATTTTTATGGGGTTTTTCTCATTTTGCGGGGTCAAGGAACAACTTTTCGAATATTTTTGCAATTCATACATGTTCTCCATCAAAATACGCGTAGTTTGCTTTTTTAAACATTAAAATCGTCCAATCCGTTCAGAAGTTATGACGTTTTAAAGATTCGCATGAAAATTCGGGCAGACATTTCTGGCCAGAAATTATACTTTCGGTAAGGAATTTTTTTCTCGAAACTGAGTAGGATTTCGGGGGTATGTCTGTTGACCAAAAATGCTTGCAATTAACCCCTGCAACTAAAAATAATTTTTCCAAGACGATTCGGAAGTCTTTTTTTTCACCCAAAACTTTCAGCACTTACTCGAATTTTTTTCTCGAAACTGGATAGGATTTCGGAGATATGTCTATTCACCAAAAATGATTATAATTGACCCCCGCAACCGAAAATAATTTTTCCAGAACGAATTGAAATTTTTGAATTTAATTATTAATAACTTTTTAACGAAGCCTCCATCAATAAATTGGTATTCTTGATTTTCGTCTTATTTTGACCTCTAGAATCCTCTATTAAAATTTTTCCAGGGTGGCCGAACACCCTGTATACAGGAATAGGTGGTCAGTCGAGTACTTGCGAGAGAGCGTAGCCCTCTACTGGCGAGTACAGCAGGCGTCGCCACATTTTCTCCAACATCCAATCTCGAGAATTAATTTTTTTAGCTCAGCGAAAAGTCATGTTACCCATATATGGATAACGTGAAAAGAATCTCCGCGTCGAACAGGTTGAACTTGTTTCCTGTTTCTATTCAGCAACCCTATTGCAACGCAGGATGACGATCTATGAGTTCTTCAACGGATCGTTCGCTATGTTTTAGGACGTGATTTGAAGAGTGATGGGTTTTGACACAGTTTCAAATAAATAATAAACTGTACAAAGGTTGGATTCGCTGATGGGGTTTACTGTATGTTGTTAAGTGATTTTCGTGTGCTGGTTGAGTGAGTTCTGTTTGGTAGATGTATGTTTGCTTGTCGATTCGATTAAGGTTATTTTGTGGAAAGGTGAAATGTATGAATTCTGATTGGTCGGTTGTGTTACGAGGATGGATCTTTGATGGTCTTGAGGTGGGGCTTGGTTGTTCAAACATTTTGGGAAATGTTGGTCGATCAAAATAACAGGTAATTGAGGTGATTTGCACGTGATGTGCAGCTGTCGAGGAGGTCAAGTTTTAGGCTGAAAATAGACAAGCGACTTTCCCTTGTCTTGCAATTGAAAACAACCAACAAGACAGGCATAAAAACGTCGATATTGTCTATCTTTCTTCTTTTAATTGCAAAAGAAGGAAACAGTCGTTGTGATGCCACCACAGGAAAAGTCGCTAGTCTGTTTCCAGCCTTATGGGGACGGATTTGGTCGCGAAAATTCTTAATTGCCGAGCCTAAAAATGCGATGGTCGCTGCGACCCTTCTATGGCTACCTGTGTTGGGTCTCAAGAACCCCTACCTACGCTTCTAAGAGGGACGTTAAGGAGTCGCGAGGCAGCAACAGGGCGGAAGCGTCGATTGAAAATGAAAGTAAATGACGCGGCTGGATACGGGCGGGCAAACGGACAATAACCAATCATGTGCAATTAACCTGTGACACCATGACACCTAAATACTGCGAGATAGCTACATAGCGGTTATGTTCCCATTATGTGGCCGTATCGACATGTGTTTCGTGCCATGCCACGCCGGGGCGTACGGTAACGGCACGCTACGCCACGCCGGTCCGCGCCACGCTGTGCCGTAACCGGCACACGGTCGCGCATTGTCCGATACCGTTCACGGGATACGACGCATAGACGGGTCTGCATATGTACACCAGACATATTGATACACAGTACGATACACACCGATTACATAATAGGCCTATGTCGCGCAGGTCGGGCCTCGGACTAGGAAACCTGGCTGGATCGACGTCGCTCGATCTGATGTAGTTTACTCGATCGAGATAACTCGCTTTACCATGGACTGTTACCGCGTTCGTTCCTCGTGGAAACGGGCTGCCCTTTGCGGAGGAACAGGTTTCAGGAGAGCAGGGGTCCACGAAACTTTAGGGGAGACTTGTACTAGTCGAATACGAAAGATGGAATTTGTTAACACTTTGATTACTACGTCACCCATGTCTGTGTGATGGGATTCACTATGGAACTAGTAAAATTAGTTCTCAAGTTGAGACGTTGAGGAATATAAATTTGGATTGAATTTGTGTATTTTCAAGAGGACCAGGGTTAGGTTTGAAACTTTAGGGGAACCTCTTGTGCCAGACGAATATGGAGGACGGAATTTGTTAACACTTTGATTACCACGTTACTCATGTCTGTGTGATGGGATTCACTATGGAACTAGTAAAATTAGTTCTCAAGTTGAGACGTTGAGGAATATAAATTTGGATTGAATTTGTGTATTTTCAAGAGGACCAGGGTTAGGTTTGAAACTTTAGGGGAACCTCTTGTGCCAGACGAATATGGAGGACGGAATTTGTTAACACTTTGATTACCACGTTACTCATGTCTGTGTGATGGGATTCACTATGGAACTAGTAAAATTAGTTCTCAAGTTGAGACGTTGAGGAATATAAATTTGGATTGAATTTGTGTATTTTCAAGAGGACCAGGGTTAGGTTTGAAACTTTAGGGGAACCTCTTGTGCCAGACGAATATGGAGGACGGAATTTGTTAACACTTTGATTACCACGTTACTCATGTCTGTGTGATGGGATTCACTATGGAACTAGTGAAATTAGTTTTCAAGTTGAGACGTTGAGGAAAATAAATTTGGATTGAATTTGTGTATTTTCAAGAGGACCAGGGTTAGGTTTGAAACTTTAGGGGAACCTCTTGTGCCAGACGAATATGAAGGATGGAATTTGTTAACACTTTGATTACCACGTTACTCATGTCTGGGTGATGGAACTCACTACTATGGGGCTAGAAAAATTAATTCTCAAGTTAAGATGTCGAGGAAAATAAATTTGGATTGAATTTGTGTATTTTCAAGAGGACCAGAGTTAGGTTTGAAACTTTAGGGGAACCTCTTGTGCCAGACGAATATGGAGGACGGAATTTGTTAACACTTTGATTACTACGTTACTCATGTCTGGGTGATGGGATTCACTATGGAACTAGTAAAATTAGTTCTTAAGTTGAGACGTTGAGGAATATAAATTTGGATTGAATTTGTGTATTTTCAAGAGGACCAGGGTTAGGTTTGAAACTTTAGGGGAACCTCTTGTGCCAGACGAATATGGAGGATGAAATTTGTTAACACTTTGATTACCACGTTACTCATGTCTGGGTGATGGAACTCACTACTATGGGGCTAGAAAAATTAATTCTCAAGTTAAGATGTCGAGGAAAATAAATTTGGATTGAATTTGTGTATTTTCAAGAGGACCAGGGTTAGGTTTGAAACTTTAGGGGAACCTCTTGTGCCAGACGAATATGGAGGATGGAATTTGTTAACACTTTGATTACCACGTTACTCATGTCTGGGTGATGGGATTCACCATTATGGAACTAGAGAAATTAATTCTCAAGTTGAGACGTTGAGAAGAATAAATTTGGATAGGATTTGTGTCTTTTCAGGAGGACCAGTGTTGACTAAACCTTAAAGAAGACGTCTTGTACCAGACGAATACGAAAGATGGAATGTGTTAACACTTTGATTACTATATCACCCATGGCTAGGTGATGGGATTCACTACTATGGAACTAGAAAAATTGATTCTCAAATTGAGACGTTGAGGGAGATAAACTTGGATAGGATTTGTATATTTTAGTAAGGGTACAAAAATAGTGCTTAGACAAATTTTGAGGTCGACAGAACTTTAGGGGAATTACATACATCTAAATGGTCTCAGATACAGTAAAATTCTGATTATTCAAGAGTGATATTGAGAAGTAATGAAAATGAAGAATATAATCGCAGACGAGTGCCCCACTTTTCTGGGGCACAAGAGTATCATTACCATTTTCGTGCCACTCACAATCCATGAGGTTACAGAAATGAATACAAGAGGAAGTGAGACAGTAAATGAAGTTATAGAAGTTATAGAATTTGGGGGTATGAGTTACCCAAAAAATAATTGCAATTGACTCCCCTAGCTAAAAATAATTTTTTTAGAAGGATTTGAAATTTTTTTTTTCGCCGAAAAATTTAGGCACCTACCCTCTGTTGATTTTTCGTAAAAATTCGTTTTTCATTTTTAATAATTTTGTTTGACGCCCTACAGAAAAGTTGTCTAATACTTTTTTGTAGGTACTCATGAGCTCTATCTCAGAAAAAAGTTTCATTGAAATACATTCGCAATTGTAGGAGTTATGGCTGTTTGAAAATTGGGCCATTTTTATGGGGGTTTTCTCATTTTGCGGGGTCAAGGAACAACTTTTCGAATATTTTTGCAATTTGTACATATTCTCCATCAAAATACGCGTAGTTTGCTTTTTTAAACATTAAAATCGTCCAATCCGTTCAGGAGTTATGACATTTTAAAGATTCGCATGAAATTTCGGGGAAGAATTCTGGTCTCACATTATATTTTCTGTAATGAATTTTTTTCTCGAGAATGCGTATGAACTCGGGGGTATGTCTATTCACCAAAAATGATTGCAATTGATCCCTGCAACCGAAAATAATTTTTTTAGAACGATTTGAAACACATGAAATTTCAGGGAAACATGTCAATGTGTAGTCAGACATGAAATTTTCGGTAATGAATTTTTTTCTCAAAACTGAGTAGGATTTCGTGGGTATGTCTATTCACCAAAAATGATTGTAATTGACCCCTGCAAATAAAACAAATTTTTTCAGAACGATTTGAATTTAAATAAAATTGATTGAAATATCTGTACACTATTTCTTTTCAATACCACAAACATGTAAACTGTACGATACAAAGTATTTGGAAGTTATAGTTTTACATTAATTTTAAGAACAAAACTCCAGAATTTACAGCATTTTTTAAAAGTAATACCTTGGACCTAAAATTGACAAATTTTAACTTGAACACTTCAGTTTTGTTTGAGTTATTTTAACTTTAATATTAATTATTTCCACTATAGCTGTATACAGTGACATATAATGCGCGATGAATGAAAAAATACTTCGTTTCACTATCTGTCCTCGACCTGTACAATATAAACCTAAACGTAACACATAGTAAGTAGTCATACAAGTGTAATTATTGTTTATGAAAGACCAAAAAATATTAATTACTCTGGCTATTAATAACCATTATGCACGACTAATTTTCTAGTTGTACCGATAAGCAATATGGATGATGAAATTTTTTCTCACTATCCTCGACCATTCATAATATAAAGTAAATTCTAAAACTTAGGAATGTATCTTAGTAAGTAAAGAGAAGGCATGAAAATATATGAAACAGAAAATAGAATAAATGAGTAATTATAAAACTGTAATTTATTTATATCGATGTAAGTAGCTTAGAACTTCAACAGACATTGTGCTAGGATTATCTACACTAGCGTTTTTGAGAAACATCCCTTGCTAATGCCAGCACATTTCAGTCCAGACAGTATTGGGTAGCATTAAATGGGGGGTCAAAGGTTGTACCCTCAGGACTGTCCCCGTGTTTGTTGCTAACGAAACTGAGCTGGTTTTGCGAAGGAACAGGTTTTTAGGAGACGCTGGTGGCCGAAAGAACTTTAAGGGAGCGTCTTGAAATAATATTTAGGAATAGGGGTATTTATGAACCCCTAACTACACTCATGCGATCTGTGGGGATGTGCAATTTCTTTCTCACATTCCTTAAGAGAGTATTTCCACTTGGAGACGCAGATGATTCAAATAAAGAATTATTATACCAGGTAGTCTATCTAAGTTGACCAACTTTACTGTTTGGATCAAAATTTTGTTGAAAACGAAATTATAGGGTTATACATAATAAAAATTGAAGGTGACCTTAAGAATCTATTTGAAAAGGATAAAAAAAAGTCAAATATCATCACCTTGAAGTTTCTTCCAAATCGTATAATCCACGATGAACAAATTTGATGTGATCGTTTATTTTTTGTTCTATGTGATGGTGTGCACGAAATTTTTAAATTAACTTTCTTCTGACGTAAAATGTATATCTTTTTAATATTTCACCGACTGCACATTGTTCCTGAACCGAGGCGCATTAACATAGCTTAACTTAAACTTCTACAACTCGCAATATGGGAATTAATACGTTCGCTACCACCATTTTACCACCGATTCTATCTAATGTAATGTATGCTTTTAACTGCAACAGAAGCTCCATTATTTGAATTAATACGAAGCCAACATGCTTTGGTTATTAAAAGTTTCGGATAATGAAACTACTTTTCTGATGTTATTTGCTTCATACTTAAGATAAAATTAATATGATACTAACAGAAACGTGAATATAATGTAAAGAAATGATATTCGTAAAAGTTTACGAATCTCGTATCAATTCTTACATTAAAGTTAGTAGTAATAAACATTGATTTAAATAAATATAGAGTGACAGGCCTAATATCAGTCAAATATGTTCATAAACGTTTGAGAAATGAAATATCAAAATTTTAGAATTAAATGTTTAGAACGAAATGTTACGAATAAGTGAAAAAAACATGTTTTTAACCGTAAGTAATATAATTTTATTCTACGTATATCTTTGCATATAAACGAATGAAATTTGTCGTACGCCCAGTGGTAGCATTAATTGTCCGTTCTGGTCAGCAAGATACATTATTATGATAGAATATTTATGAACAAAAATGAAATACTGACGCGCACTTGACGAATTATTCCTCCAAAATGCACTTCCACAAATCCACTTCGTGTCAATCGAGTAACATTATTTTATAGATAAATTAAAAATTTCAATGGAACATAGAATTATCACATGTGAAAACACAATGTAAATTCATTATTTAATACACCACCCATTTTAAGCATTTATATGCATACAAAAAAATAATAAGATTCGTGTAGCTTACTATAAAGTTAAGTGTTATTAAAAGAATTTTCGTAATGTTTATGAAAGTAAGTTTCCTGCAAATATATGTAATAATAAATGTCAATGTAATAAACGACTTTTCCTCAGATGGTCTAGCGAAAATTTATTGTTTCTCCGTTATTTTTAATTATATTACGCAGATACCTACTTTCAGTCAGAAATATATTTTTGGGTGTATTTTGAACACCAAAGTTTTGTTTTAATAATAAATAAGTAACCCATCGAAAGTTAACAAAGTGAAAAATTTGGTTCAGCTGGAATTTGAACTCGGTTCAAACAGAATGCAGTCTGTGTAACCACTCTGCTACGATCGCTCTTGTTGAAGTATGGTTGCTAACAAACATAGACCAAGCTAAATTTTCCAAATTTTAACCTCTCTGTTCTCGAAAGTTTAGGAACATATTCAGACAATATTGTGTCTACCGTTTGCGCAGGTTTGGTCCAACAATCCCATAACAATTTTATTGAAAACGATGTTTCATACTATTAACCAACACTCTGTGGTTTCTTTTCATAATTTTTATGAGCACAAAATTCCTGAGAAAGGCATTAACGATACCAGTAATAGTAGCTTTCTCGATACCATGAAAATTTTTAATTTTTTTAATTTTCCTTTTTCCTCGCAAGACATAATAATTAACGCGAATAAAAACTATTACAAAGAGTTATTTAAATAGCTTCGTTTGATAACTGAAATAGTATTTGAAAATTCATTATGAGTCAGAATGACTGTACGTCGGATATATTTATTTCAAGTGCAGTGGTCGAAATTATTCATTGAAAGAGCACTATTGAACAAATTATCAGAAATTCCAATTCGACATACTTGAACTGCTTGAAGTATCGGTGATTATTTCTAATACTATTGTATCGTTTCAGTCGGGAATAAAAATTAGAAGCAGTTTGTATATAAAATTGTCTAGCAAATTATTATTAATACACGAACTAAAGAGTAGCCAAATATTAATAGCGATATTTATGTTTACATCTATATTTGTATACTTTTTCTCGTTTATGTAATAGCTTCCACAAGAAAAACATACTTGAAATATTCATTTCAAATTTTCAAAATCAACTAAATATTTCAAACAGAATATTAATTGATGTACAAATAAATTATTATTCCACGTTGGACATTATAAACTCGTACCAGAAATAGCTTGCGTAAACATTATTGTAAATGTCATAGAATTATGTTATAAGGTAACAATAACGTGGTAAATATATTATAATTGAAAATTAATGTACCACGGGGTGTGTAAATAAATGGAGTTTGGCAGTGGTTGGTCGTCGACCAGAAAATCATAAACTTTTAGACGAATTTCTCGTGTTTCATAGCGAACCATAGAATTTCTAATACTGTCGGCCATGCAACTCGCTGTGCTAATGATATTTTTATTTTTTATTTCATACACTATTTTCCCCTAGTTCTGGTTATGCCTTTCATCTTCTTCTATTTAATGTTTACATAGTTACATTTTTACTTGCGTAAAACTTGTAATATCAGTCCTTTGTATTCTTGGGTTGTTGAAATGTCGCTTATATTTTTTTCGAAATAGAGTCCATTCGACACTTGTTTCTTGTTTCCTTTTATTTCTAATCAATTCGAACTAAACGCTGGATCAACGTCGCTCGGTTTGATGCAGTTTACTCGATCGAGATAACTCGGTTTAATACGGACGATTCCCGCGTTCATTGCTGATGGAATTAAACTGCTGCGACAAACAGGTTTTGGGAAGATGCTAGGCATCGAATGAGTTTAGAGCTATCGACTAGTAGTGGTAGACACGTGATCTCGTTATCTTTTCCTTCCTTAATAGTCGAAACATTCAATTTGAATAACATTTTGCAATTTTAGAAAATAAAAGGAAATTGTATTGTCGGGACAAGACGTGTTAAGTGATTTGCAAAATTCAGGTAATCGTTGTAGAACGTGATTAATCATGGAAGGAATTGGAAATATTGTTACTTGTTCATATTCTCGTTACTCGATGCAAGATTGAACATATTTTATTTGAAATTAAATAACATACGACTTTATTTTATGTGACACACAAGTAAATTATTTTAATATAATTCTACCCTAGTTAATTCAGATAAAATAATAAATTAACGTATGAGATTGTAGTGTAAACTGTTAATTTTTTGAGTTATTTAAGAAATAATTTCAATAGAAATTCAAATAAAAAATAAAATAAAAAAATTATTTCGATCGAGAGTTAAATAACGAAATAATCCACAGAAGAATTGTTTAACTGTTCAAATAAACTAATTCATGATTATTTCAACTAACATCTGGCTATACAATATCATTAAAATAATGTATTATTTTAATGACCTCTTTTTAAATGCTTTATTTCAATTTTTCCAATGTCTGACTTCTGATACTAAATTCCCCTTTAGCCCATTGATCTCCCTTTCTCGTTGTAATACTAATATATGCAATGATTTTTATGAATTTCGAGAATGTGAAACTAAATCTGAGTTCATAGAGTTATAAAACTGTCTCATAATGTGATACAATGAGAAATACACTACCTGAACTACAGTTTGTCTACCCGTATTATTTTCTTGTTATTTTATTTAGTGGACAGATCAAAAGCTTTCGTTATAAATTACGTGGTTGAGAAAATCCTCCAACGTATAACATTATACCACTTATAAAAGATTCCAACATAATTTTTCAAGACAATTTTTGGTCTGAAACATTATTTTTCGTTTTACTATTATCTAACAGGTATTAAAGCAAATTCAACGAGCTTGAGACAAAATTTTCTGCTTAAAATACATTCACCTTCTTCAACTGTACAAATATGATCTTCGTCTTTAAGATTTGTTGCTACTTTATAAATGAATAAACACTTTTTAACATACATCTAGCAATATAAGTTAAATTTTCGAAAATTATAATCGAATAATTCAATAAAAATACTTAAAAGAGAAACATACAACATTGATGATTCACACATATTGTGTGTGCACTGAACAATAATAAACTAAAATAATAAATTTTGATACCTAAAACAATTATAAAAAAAAGAAAGTATCTTTAAAATTATAAAAACATAAAAATAATCACTAATTTCAGTTTTCTTCATTCTTATCTACCTCGTTCGATTTTGCAGATACTACATTATCAATAAACGCCCTCCAATCTTCAAATACAATTCCATTATTCAGAAAATGAACTTTCATTACACTTTTCATTTAATATCAAGGTGGTCCAAGAATATTACAGCCTTCTAACATGAATTTTTAGAAACATACGATAAGAAAGAATATTATTTTTAACAAATTTATAAGACAAATACCTACGCGATACTTCCACATCATAAACGAATTGTTTGAATTCTTTGCATGTAGAATCATAAATTTCGCCAAAAATACATGTGTGCAGCGAGCCATCGATACATTCGTTTGTATTTGAGGATGTGTTAGAACTACCCGTCAGCGTTTTTAGAAAACATCCCTTGCTAATGCCAGCAAATTCGAGTCCAGACAGCGTAGGGTAGCAACGAATACCTGTGCAGGGTCAAAGGTGGTACCCTCGAGGTCAAGACCTCAAACCCCGTTTGGTCTCCGTTGAACAACCTGTCAGCCCTGTTTCCAGGACCCCTTTGAAAACTAGTTTCAGTCCCTCTGTCATTTTTCGAAACCGTAAACGCTACTCTATGGCTCGCAGTAACCGGTTCTTCGCTGGGGGTCTTCGCGGATCATCATCGGGGCAAAAATTGTTTGCACGCTGCGCGAATCAACGCGATCCATCGACCGTAGCTTTATTCATTAGGCCCGTATTCTCACGAAAGGGTGATACTTTAAGATAGCGACGCAGCTAGAAATAGAAGGATCGTTCAGACGTTATTGTCTGGAAGGTCACGAAATTCGAGGGACGTCTGCGCGAAACGTTGGAAAGGAGTGGGGAAACAAATTCTCTTCCGACGAATTAATAATAAACGTCAGAGCAACGACGATCGACCTTTGCATACGAAATTATGGGACCCGCTGTTGGTCCACGATGACAGGAATTAAATAATCTTCGCTTTATGCAGCGATTAGCAACCGAAGTGTCTCGTGGGAACCTTCCGCCATTTTTGCAACCGTTCTTTTTTAGATTATTTTACGTTACAGCTTCTCTTCCACTCTGTTGATTATTGTGGAATTAATTAAACACGATCATTTGTAGGGTTGAGAGTAGGTGACTAATGGAATACATTTCTTTTGTAATATTATTTAGTATTTTAGATCTGTATTACAAGTTTTGACATTTTTTAAGACGTCTGATGCCTTAGTGTTTATCAGAATTAATCTAATAATGAATGGAACATAGAATGAAAAATTTAAATTGTGTTTCTTAAATTAATCATTACATTTGTATTACAAGTTTTGACATTTTTGAAGATGTTTGATGCCTTAGTGTTTATCAGAATTAGTCTAATCATGAATAGAAAATAGAATGAAAACTTTAAATTGTGTTTCTTAAATCAATCATTACTTCTGTGTGTACGAGAAATTTTGTACTCTTTATTTTGAATTTTTAAAAGATCTTTAGTATTTTAACAACCTATAAACTGCTTTTTTTAGTCAACACACATCTATTTCCAGGTTCTATAGTAAAGAGTGAATAAAAAGCATTCATTTTTAGTATTTTATTTAGTATTTTTGATTCCTATTGCAAGCTCTGTAATTCTAAAAAGTCTTTAATATCTTAGTAATATCTAAATTGTTTTAACAATGCAAACCAGCAAAATAAAAATTTCAATTTTATTTCATAAATTAATAATAACTCTTTTTTAGACTAAATACGTCCATGTGTGTTATTAAACAAAGTATAAATAATTACTCAATATCGAATTTGATCCCAAATCGTTGTGATTCAGGGACTGTTCAAATAAAATGGTTTTGTTTATTAACACAAATGAATGTTTTTGAGATATTTCAATGATGACAATGCACTTTTAATATCAATTATTAACGAGTTATAAACGTTTCATGGTCTTTCATTTTTTGCGTAGCGTAGAACATTATGTGAAGGAAGATACGTTAATTACCATTTGCATAAGTATTTTCAACAAAATTCATTTCAGCGATTTTCCGGCACGATCTGGAAGGACTGATACGAGGAGAAACTTTATGCAAGTTAAAAGCACGACACAGTAAACTGCAAATAGCTCGAGCCGCAAGCACGAAAAGTTCTCACAGGCGTATCATGAGACGTTCTAAAACAGAGTATGATAACGTCGTTGCATGTTTAAACGCGAAACAATAGGTGCTTCCTCAAGAACATTTAACAGTCAATGCGGCCCTCAAGAAGTTTAAACTACGATATGTTATTTTCTAAAAGGGTTCTAATAAACTCCAATATTCGTTAATATAAATCTGGGAATAAAAATTACAGTAAAAATAAAAATGAGTGAATTCTTTTGTAAATGAAACAGTACTGAATTTTGATATAAAAATTATTAGATTTAATGAAACTGCACCTGGGGAATGTAGACAGAAAAGAAAATATGAGTATTATTATGACGGAAAATTTAATTTTGCCCTTCATGTTGATGAGCAACAATTAATCCCAGTATCACAATATTATTGAAAGTTTTACGAATGTAAACATCATTATTGGGAACATACGTATGCCTCCATAAGAAATTTTAACGATAACTAATAATTTAAGTTTTTAGTCAATTGACCATTTTAATAACAGACATTTAAAAAAATTTAGTTACTCCTGGAGTTTATTTAACGTTCATTTGGATCCAACGACAGCTTTGTTTTAAAAAACTTTCCGTTTAAAATGTTAACTAATACCTTTCGAGGGTAAAGTATTCATGCAAGGAAAACAATCTCCCGAGAATGTACAAATTGTTGACGAAAAATGATACTTATGGAATATGTGCTGCATGGAACATGTTTATTCTTCCAACAAATAATTGTTTAACACAGTTAGATTTTAAAAAAATGTGAGCTTATTCTGACAATAAGATTACTATTATTCAAGTTTAACTTGTTTTAATTATACAAAATTCTGATACGTACTTTCGTTTTGAACTTAAGTATTTACTAAAGCGTTGAACAGTAAAGTCCGACATTATACGATTGGGTACAAAAGGACCCTTCTCTATGCAAGGGAAGGGAAAAGTTTAATACAGTTTTTTCAAACATATAGGATTTGAGTTGGAGTAAATATTCTATTTATTTATATAGTTAAATTATTATTAAATGGTTTTATATTAGTACCAAAATAACTATATATTAGATAAAATTGACTTTTAATTAAATATTGTGGTTGAAAATATTTAATTTTGACTAAATTTTTTATTCTAAACAAATTTGCATACAGTTTTTCCTAACATATAGGATTTGAGTTGGATTATCCAACTTTATTTCTCCACTTTATTTATATCACTTTATTTATACAGTTAAATTATTATTAAATGGTTTTATATTCGTGAAAAACTGACTAAATACTAGACAAACTTTATTTTTAATGAAATATTATGGTTGATAATATTTAATTTCGAATAAACTTTCTATTGTAAACAAATTTAAATCCAGTTGTTCCTAACATATGAGATTTGAGTTGGATTAAAATCTAATAAAAACTGTATTTTCCAACTGTATAAATCCACTTTTATTTATACAGTTAAATTATTATTAAATGGTTTTATATTCATGAAAACCTAACTCTAAATACTAGGCAAAATTTATTTTTAATGAAATACTGTGGTCGAAAATATGTAATTTTGAACAAGCTTTCAATTGTTTTGACATTCGATCTGCATAAATAGAATACATTAAAAATATTAAGAAATCTTGTCCAATTAAAATTGTAATGTTCAAAAATGATATGGAGAGCGATGGCTGACAGAGCGTCTTGCGGAACAACGATTCCACCAAGTGGAGGATTCGCAAAGTTCTGCAGCCCCCCTGCACACTCGTGCAAGCCATTCTGCAAGAACGGGGCACCGTGGAGGGGGTCGAGCTGCAGCTCTGCTGGGGGTCCAACAATGGATGGCTGCTCCGCCATAAAAGGTGGCGGCCGGTCCACCATGCTAGGCCACCCTTTCCAGCTAGATCTCATTCCGGTTCCTCGGTAGCTCTATGCAAATCGTTTCGAAAGCGTTGTCGAGATCGTGGAGCGTCGTCCACGGCTCGATCAGTCGAAAATCGGTCGCGATTCGAGCAACTCGACGGAACCGACGCTCCTGGAGGTCCGACGACGAGGACGTCTCCGCGGAGGACGCGATCGTACGATCGAGGTTACGACGAAGTTGTCGGGACCAACGACGCGGGGAAAAATGGCGGGAAAAATCGGGGTGTGCGTGGGCGCAGGATCGATGAAGAGCGCAAAATGGCGACGCCTGAGACGAGATAGGGAACTCGCGTAGGAGGGAGAAATCGCCGCGAGGGTGTCGTGGAAGGGGACGAAGGAGCGAACGACGGAATGCAGAGGGTCGGGGGAAAAGGCGGAGAGAAAGGTGAGTATCGGAGGTTAAAAAAAAGAAAGAAGGGTACGAGGGAAAAAATTGAAGCCGCCCGTTGGAATCGAACGCGCTTTCTGGGTCAAGGATGCCGAGAGTGAAAATCAAAGAGTGGCCCCGCGCGGCTATTCCTTTTTCTTCCTTTTTTCCCCCTCTGCCCTTTTGTCCAGACGAATGAAATACCATTGTGCGAATTCCGGGTAACATATCCTCGACCAGCCATCGTGTTGTAATCGTTAAATACATTTGTACAGCAGGAGAGCACTTTGATCGCCGCAGAAACACGCTTCAAGCAATCGATCCGTGTACAAAGCGTGGTTCTTTACAGTTGTCTCGGAAAATACGCTCGGGCTCGGTTACAACTAGCGCAAACAAAATTTCTTTGTGTGAATCGTTGCCTACTTATATTCGATTTTGAAAAATTTTGAGTAAATTGATAGGAAAACATATTTTTGGAGATAAAAAATAATGTTAATGAGAGAAAAGTGATCACACGGTTACAACTAGCGTAAACAAAATTTCTTTGTGTGAATTGTTGGCTACTTATATCAAATTTTGAAAAATTTTGAGTTAATTGATAGAAAAACATATTTTTGGAGATAAAAAATAATGTTAATGAGAGAAAAGTGATCACAAGGTTACAACTAGCACAAATAAAATTTCTTTGTGTGAATCGTTGGCTACTTATATTCGATTTTGAAAAATTTTGAGTAAATTGATAGAAAAACCCATTTTTGGAGATAAAAAATAATGTTAAAAAGAGAATGATCACACGAGTAACTTGCAATACATTTTACAGATTTACTTTTTCACAATTTTAAAACCGTATTCTTACAAGCAATATTAATAACGAACATGATTTGGAAATTAATGTCATATTAAGCAACTCTTAAAATAAGAAAGTATTGGAAAGTCTTAATTTATTAATGTAAGATGGGAACAATGTTAAATGCTTTCTTGAAATATTTAGAACGTTGAGTATATTAATCTCTTTGTTTTTGCTTTAAATTTCATAGAAATTATTTTTATATACCAAGTAGTTTAGAAATCTGTTACATGACTTTGCTCAAAATTATATGGGAAACGCGGTTTTATAAAACTTTTGAATAATTGGACAACATGCTATAATGTAAATTGAGAAGTTAATGTTTCAATTATTTCGAGCAGTGCAAAATATTAAAAGTGTAAACGATAATTACTACTGAAAAATTCAGCGTTCAAATTTTAAATTAGTAGCTCTCGAAATTGGAAAACTTAAAATTCTAAAATAATTTTAGCAAGATAGGAATTCTTAGTATCTTGAAATGTATTCAACTTGTGATAGGCCTCCCATGAGGAGGTTTTATTGTTATATTATGTGTATACTGGGTGGTTTAGAAACAAGTGTAACAGACAATGATTTTTAAACTAAACAAGAAAGGATTCACTAATGGTATCTTTTGTATATCTTGTAGGTAATTGTGTGAGGTGAAATTAAATTTAATTTAACATAGTAGTATTTTTAATGAAATATATTAACAAATTCAAATTGTAATTATTATAAGCAGTTTAGAAAATTAAAATAGTGGTCGATAATTATTAATAGAAAATTCAAAGTATTCAAGCTACAGATTGGCAACCCTGAAATTGGAAAAGTTTTCAAAATTCTCAAATCATTAATGTAAAATGGGAACTTTTAGCGGCGTTGAAAATTAATTTTGACCAGTAATATGAACGTATTATAAGTCAGAAGGTTTAACATCATTTTTTTTAAATTTCGCCTACTCAGGTTTGCTTAAATTATATGGAATAATTTACAAAATAAATGTTATATTATATTATCCCCTCGTTAAAGAATTATAATGTAGTTTTTTGATGAACCTCATTCAAATATTTCTACAAATCAACGAAGACTTACTATACAACCTTATATGAAAGAAACTTTTATTCTTAATTTATGTGTTCGCTTATTTCCGTGGAAGTTACTTTCTGTCTTCAATTATATACATGTTTGTTAACAATATATATTTCATATGACTGGGAAAGCAGCCTCCGAAATCTTCTTAAATATTTTAAAATAATGATATAATTGTCGTCTTGATATGGTAACAAAATAAAAATTGAGCTTAAGGTTAAAATAAATTTGCTATGCCTAGGTTAAAGTATCGGAGAAAACAAATTAGCAAGTTGAATTCTGATTACTTCGAGCAACTCAGAAAATCAAAAAAGTAGTCACTAATTATGATGGGAAAATTGAATAATTTACAATAATATTTCAGATTATAAATCGACAATTTCCAAAATTCAAAAACACTTCAGAACTATCAATACGAAATACAAACTTTCGACAAAATTGTTAAATGTTGTGCTGTAATATTTAATGTCTCAAAAACAAATCCATTCTTCATAAATCCCCGTCGGATTAAAGTATTAGAAACGTCACTTGGTAGTAGATTAACAAGTTGACATTCTAATTATTTTGAGCAACCCAGAAAATCGAAAGACTACAAACTGGCTACAAACTAATTACAAACTCTGCAATCTTCAGTATTCTAAAAACTACTCCATTTTTGATAACTCCTTGTCTGACCAAATTATCCAAGACATTAGTGCAAAATAAATTTATAAACAGATATTTTAATTATTTCAATCGTCTTAGAAAGTGGAAAATTAAAAGACTGGCTATAAACTAATTACAAACTTTGCAATCTTCAGTATTCTACAAACTACTCCATTTTTGATAACTCCTCGTCCGACCAATTTATCCGAGACGTTACTCCAAAATAAATTTATAAACAGATATTTTAATTATTTCAATCGTCTTAGAAAGTAGAAAATCGAAAGACTGGCTATAAACTAATTACAAACTATGCAATCTTCAGTATTTTTTAAACTACTCCATTTATAATAACTCTTCGTCCGACAAAATTATCCAAGACGTTACTCTAAAATAGATTTACAAGCAAATATTTTAATTATTTCAATCATCTTAGAAAGTGTAATACCCGATTCTTATTTAAGAGCTCCGTAATTTACAATAATTTTCAGATTACAGAGAAGAGTAACACCTTGTCTGACCAAATTATCCAAGCCATTACTGCAAAATGAATTTATAAACAGATATTTTAATTAGTTCAACCGCCCAAGAAAGTGGAATACCCGATTCTGATTTAAGAGCTCCGTAATTTACAAAAATATTCAGATCACAGAGAACAGGAATCTCTGTCAGTGGCAAAAATTGCTCTGCAATGTGTTTGTACAAAAAAAAATATTCTATTTCCGATGGATCTCTTTGGAGATATTCCGTTGGCCGTGCAAGAGCCTCGTTATTAAAATATGCGAAAGTTCACGACCGATGGGTAATCATGGCGTTGAGAAAGAAGATTTTTCGAACGCGCTGCGCTCGGGCGCGCGCGCAATTGTGAGTCGTTAGCGGATTATTCCCCTTCGGCTCGCCTAGTTCCTTTTTTTCTCCCCCTCCCCCCTAGCGAAAGCCAGCAATTCTGCGCGCGAGTTTCTTTGGCTCGGCCGGATATCGGCCCACCTTGTGTCCCGACGTGAGATTCATTAACTTACACGGACGCGGCAGCCCGTTTAGCCCGCTCGAACTCCACGGAAAAGTGTAATCGACAAAGTTTATCGAATGGCAGGAGGGTACGAAAAGGGTCGCGGACGAGGGACGAGCAGTACGTGCCGGCGATTTTCCCTCGTTTCTCTGGAGAGTACCTACGCCGGTCGTGGTTGGCTACTGCTGCTCGTTTCCACGACAGCTCGTAAAATAGGAATGGTACGCCCACGAGACTAGGCGAGAGCCATAGACTCGGAAGGCTCGGTTAATTAGACGTCGAATCGATACCCTGGGCCGAGATATTTATTAAAAACCGAGGACGCGATGCGACCCTGATGATATGACGGATGATCGCGAACTAGACGATCACCCTATTCACGACTAGCCTCGCGATTTTTCGATGCGTTGTCTTCTGGATGAATTATGATATTTTCTGTGGGATCTTAATTTCTGACCAGTTGCACGCGAATGACACAAATTTCTTGTATTCGTTTATTGTGGTTCATTGAATTTATTGTATCTGGCTGAGAAACTGTTTTTGGGATAAATAATTGTATCGAGATATATGGAAGAATCTGTATTGAAAACCCACTTAGGTCCTTCTGAAAAATAACTAAAATTTTGTAGCATTATGTTCAATTTTTTTTAGTTCATGGTATTGTAGATATTCTGTACTTTTAGTTTCATTAATGTATTGTGTGCATATACAGGGTGTTCGGCCATCCCTGGGAAAAATTTTAATGAGATTCTAAAGGCTAAAATAAGATGAAAATCAAGAATACCAATTTGTTGATGAAGGCTTCGTTAAACAGTTATTAACGTTTAAAGTTCTGACCGTACTGAATTTTTTTTCTCGAAAATGCGCATGATTTCGGCGGTATGTGTATTCACCAAAAATGACTGTAATTGACCCCCGCAACCGAAAATAATTTTTCCAAAACGATTTCAAATTTTTTTCCCCCGTCGAAAAATTTCACACCTTCTCGAATTTTTTTCTCGAAAATGCGCAGGATTTCGGGAGTATGTCTATTCACCAAAAATTATTATAATTGACCCCCGCAACCGAAAATAATTTTTTTAGAACGATTTGAAACTTTTCAATTTTGTCGAAAAATTTAGGCAGCTACCCCCCTTCGATTTTTCTCAAAAATTCCTTTTTCATTTTTAGTATTTTTGTTTGACACCCTACAGAAAAGTTGTCTAATACTTTTTTGTAGGTACCCATGAGCTCTACTTCAGAAAAAAGTTTCATTGAAATATATTCACATTTGTAGGAGTTCTGGCTGTTTGAAAAATGGACCATTTTTATGGGGTTTTTCTCATTTTACGGGGTCAAGGACCAACTTTTCGAATATTTTTGCGATTTGTACATATTCTCCACCAAAATACGCGTAGTTTGCTTTTTTAAACATTAAAATCGACCAATCCGTTCAAAAGTTATGACGTTTTAAAGATTCGCATGAAAATTCGGGCAGACATTTCTGGCCAGAAATTATATTTTCGGTTAGGAATTTTTTTCTCGAAAGTGCGTAGGATTTCGGGGGTATGTGTAATGACCAAAAATGATTGTAATTGACCCCCGTAACCGAAAATAATTTTTTTAGAATGATCCGAAAAATTTTTTTTTTACTGAAAAATGTCAGCACCTACCCGATTTTTTTTCTCGAAAGTGGATAGGATTTTGGAGATATGTGTATTCACCAAAAATGATTGTAATGGACCCCCGCAACCGAAAATAACTTTTCCAGATCGAATTGAAATTTTTGAATTTAATTGTTAATAACTTTTTAACGAAGACTCTATCAACAAATTGGTATTCTTGATTTTCATCTTATTTTGGCCTCTAGAATCCTCTATTAAAATTTTTCCAGGGGTGGCCGAACACCCTGTAAAGTTTTTCGATGCATTGTCTACTGAATGAATTATGATATTTTTTATGGGATTTTAATTTCTAACCAGTTGCACGCGAATGGCACAGAAACTTCTTGTACTCGTTTATTGTGGTTCATTGAATTTATTGTATCTGGCTGAGAAATTGTTTTTGGGGTAAATTAAATCAAGATATATAGAATCCAACAAAATATTCAAAAAATTTGTATTAGAAATCTTCTTAGGTCTTTTTGAAAAATAACCAAACTTTTGTAACTTTGCTATTGTAGATTCCTTTAGTTTTACCAATATATTGTGTGGATATAGAGTAGTTCAGAAATAGTATGGCAAAGATTTTCCTGCTCAGCATACAGATTTACCGAGGGTGTTATGTTCATATTTTTATGTTTCTTAAAATTATTAGGGATTCATTGCTGCAGAATATTTCTAAAATTATTTAACTCTTATCCTGTACTGAATGTACTCAGGTCACAAAATCAATTAGCGAGGTGACATTATAATTGATTACTTAATAAATATTACTGTAAAGTTCAATGATTTAATAAAATTAATAATTAGAATATCAGCTTGTATACAAAAGTAATCAATTTAATATGTAGCAAGTAAAAGCAGAATATTATCGATTAATTGTTTGTAGCTCCTGCTGTCTATCTTCTATGTTAATAAAATGATGAAAAAGCAATCAAATTGGTATAAAGAATACTAATATTTGTAAGTTTGTTTCTGAAATTAATACTAGTTCAAACTGTTTGGATAGTGAAGAAGATTTACATGTGGTATATAAACTTGTTAATTGAATTCGAAACGAAAATAAAACAGTTCTTCCATCAGCAATAACAATAAAATATAAAATATGTTAAAGAAAAATAATATATCGAGCTTAGAAATTGTCTCTTATTTTCTATGATTTCTGTTAACTATTAAATTAAAATTATATACATTTTGTTAACCTGAACCATTACTGAAGTCGTGAAATTTATTGTTATGATAAGTAGTAAAGACAAAGAAAGAGATACAGAAATTCCAGAAACACTATTTAACGAATTAAAAAATATTTTAGAATACATGATTCAAGAAATTATCTCATAAAGCATCTCCTTTCATTTGATAGTAAGAATAACACAAATATATTTTTATTATAGTTCTTAATTACCCAATTTCGGCCCCTATCAGTGATGTTCCAAAAAACAAATAATAGGAAGGAAATTATAAGTTAAAAAAAGATATGTGTACACAAAGCAGCAAAGAGGGGAAAAAGTAATACTTCATACTGTTTATAAATGATAAAAAATAAAGTTTAAATAACAAAATAAACCTTTGTCGATGTATACAAAATTACGTACATTGTCAACGATACCTCAATTTGCTAAAAATTCTTCCATTCAATGGAAAGCAAAAAAAGGCATGTTCTGATAAATTAATCACTAAAATAGAATAAAAGGTATTAAGAATACTCGAATAAGTATATGTAGAAAGCTAAATATACCTGAGAGAAATAACAACAGAAAACAAATTACGATCCCAACATACAATTATTCATACTACTGCCAGTACATCGTTTAATTTAATTTCCTATTTCACAGCTAGAAAAGCTTCCCTTTATTTTTTCCAATATTCCGCGAAACGCGACAATCGAGGAAAGAACTTCAAAGCGACCATTCGCGGATTCAATTACGATCTCGAAAAGAAAAAAAAAAAAATAAAGATATTTTCACGATGTCGCGAGGCCGTGATTTTTAATAACTCTGACGAGACTGCATCGTATCGGGCCGTCGGTCAATTACGCACAGTCCACCTATCTTATTTATATTTTTCCTGAGATTGTTTCCCCGGCCTCCCGCGAGAACGTGGGCCGCGATAACGGCGACGTTTCGTGACAGCTCGTAAAACAGAAGCAACACGTCCGCGAGACTGTTCCGCGAATCTCGAGGACCGAGTTAATTAGATATTGAATTAATGCTCCTAGGAAATGCGCGCGCAACGAGAATCGTCGAACAAGCAAGTCTCCCGGTTCACGAAAATAACCTTTCCAATCCTCTTTGTTCTCTTCGTCGGCCCGCCATTCCTTCCTTCGCCCGGCCATCGTCCAGAGACGAGATCGAGCCTCTTCTTCGCAGGGATTTTAATTACCGGCGTATCCTTACTCTTAATTAATTATCGCCCCGTGCGGCACCTCTAAATAATTTTAATTAAAATCGTCGAGGGGGCCCGGTACACTCAGCGCCGACCGGCCGATTACAAAATTTAATTACCCGCCCGATATAAAGTGGTTCGATGCCTTCGCGGCTGATAAGAACGCACCGACGGTGTAACAAGCCATCGACAAAGGGCCTTTCGAGATTTCTCGTCCTTCGAAGAGGGGTAGATCCAGGAGCTCTACTAGGGGCTGGGGGATTTGGGGGATCTTTGATTTTTCGTTGAACGACTAATAATTTATTATTCTGATCACAGTCGATTAAATAATCGAGTTTACGTTAATTATTTGTTTATACAATCTAATCTAAAGTGACCAGTAAATGCATTTTTGTTAATTTCGTAACTATTTAGGGGAAAGCAAACGTAGACAGATTTTTTTCACTGAAGAATTGAAGAATAGGGCTGGATAAAGGTTACACAAATAATACTAAGATACAGTCGATTAAATAATCGAGTTTACATTAATTATTTGTTTATACAATCTAATGTAAAGTGAATAGTAAATATATTTCTTTTAAATTTCGTAACTATTTAGAGGAAAACAAGCACTCTACATAGACAGATTTCCAATATGAGTGACTTTCCACTCAAGAGTTGAAGAATAGGGTTGGATGGGGCTGGAAGGGCTGGGGGATTTGGGGGATATTTGATTTTTGTTTGAACGACTCCTTTCACTAAAAAGTTAAAGAATAGGACTGGATACAGGTTACCAAAATAATATTACGATACACTTTCATGGAAAAAATTATTTCTCACTTGCTAATGTTTCCCTTAATGAAATCTTTTATACAGGGTGTTCGGCCACACCTGGGAAAAGTTTTAATGGGGGATTCTAGAGGCCAAAATAAGACGAAAATCAAGAATACCAATTTGTTGATGAAGGCTTCGTTAAACAGTTATTCACGTTTAAAGTTCCGACCGTACTGAATTTTTTTCTCGAAATTGCGCAAGATTTCGGGGGTATGACTATTCACCAAAAATGATTGCAATTGATCCCTGCAACCGAAAATAATTTTTTTAGAATTAATTAAAATTTTTTTTTTTCGTCGAAAAATTTAAGCACCTACCCCCTGTCGATTTTTCTTAAAAATTCGTTTTTTATTTTTAGTAATTTTGTTTGACGCTCTACAGAAAAGTTGTCTAATACTTTTTTGTAGGTACCCATGAGCTCTACTTCAGAAAAAAGTTTCATTGAAATATATTCACAATTGTAGGAGTTATGGCTGTTTGAAAATTGGACCATTTTTATGGGGTTTTTCTCATTTTGCGGGGTCAAGAACCAACTTTTCGAATATTTTTGCGATTTGTACATATTCTCCATCAAAATACGCGTAGTTTGCTTTTTTAAACATTAAAATCGTCCAATCCGTTCAGAAGTTATGACATTTTAAAGATTCGCATGAAATTTCAGTGAAACATATCGACGCTATGGTCAGACATGAAAATTTTCGGTAATGAATTTTTTTCTCGAAACTGACTAGGATTTCGGGGGTATGTCGGTTGACCAAAAATGCTTGCAATTGACCCCTGCAACTAAAAATAATTTTTCCAAGACGATTCGAAAGTTTTTTTTTTCACCCAAAACTTTCAGCACTTACTCGAATTTTTTTCTTGAAAGTGGATAGGATTTCGGAAGTATGTGTGTTCACAAAAAATGATTGTAATTGACCCCCCCAACCGAAAATAATTTTTCCAGAACGATTTGAAATTTTTGAATTTAATTGTTAATAACTTTTTAACGAAGCCTCCATCAACAAATTGGTATTCTTGATTTTCGTCTTATTTTGGCCTCTAAAATCCTCTATTAAAATTTTTCCCAGGGGTGGCTGAACACCCTGTATTTTTGGAAACTTTTGATATCCTGTATGAGCTATAAAAATGACACAATTTAAGAAAGTACATTTTTCAGGAGTAAAATTATTTACTAAATTCCTAACATCAAAAAAAAGAACAAGCTCAAGTAGACATATTTTCTAAATTTTCTGGATTTATTAATAATACAAAATGTGGTCTATGTTTCGAAATTAATATTAACTGAGATTATTTATAAGACTATATCAACCTGATATTTTTCAAATTTAATTTATTGATTAAAAAAGTGCTTGCCCATATTCTCTATTTATTTCTTCCTAAAAAGTCCCCTTTATCGGGGTTCTCTGCAGCTTGTATTCACAGATTCTTTTCATTAACCTTGTACCCGACAAAATTTCATTTTAGAAACAAATAACACCGACGTCGTTACTCGAGAAAGTACTAATTCTATAAATCAGGTGCTTAACGCTTTGATTGCCACGTATCTATACATGTGTGATAGGACTCTTCACTATGGAATTAAAACAAATTAATTCTCTCGTTGAAATGTCGAAGGAAATAAATTTGAATAGGATCAAAGAAAATGTTTGAAAAAATGTTAAGTTACGTAGTTTACGATTGTCTAAAGCGAAAGTAGCGGTCTCGAGCATTGGGCATTTTCAGTCGCGTTGAGAAAATGGAGCACCTACTGGATAAATTCGTCCCAACCGTGAATCAGCCGCGTAAGTAATCTTCATGGCCTCCGCCTAATTTCGTTTCTCATTGAAAATTACGGCCACGCTCTTCCTCAGTTAATACGCATATTTTGTTAATTCAACTAAAAACCCCTGATCTCATTAACCCGTCCCACGTTACGTACCGCGGCGCAGTTACCTTCGGAACAGTTCCAGCTTATATATTTTTTCCTCTTTTAATACCGAGTACCAATTAGGACAACGGCGGAGTAAGTTCTGGTGCCCCTCTTGAGCCGCCATAAAGCTGGATAGTTTGGGGACGGGGGCAGGGGGAAGCCCCTTTCTCTCGGGCGACTCCAGATGGGGGCTTCTCCCCAGGGTGGTGGTGGCGTCGGTTGAGCCAAAATGGTGGCTCCGTGGCGGGGTGACCTCCGTGCCAGGGTACTTCGTAATGGCGAAGTTTACTTTGCCATTTGTATCGAGGTGAACGGAGAGGGACGAACCGAGCCGAGGAAGAAGGAACGCTTGACCGCGTGATAGAGACGAAAGAGCAACGTAGAGGGGGGGGGGGGGGGAGGAAGCGAAACTGTAGGAAAACCGGAGGGAGAGAGACGCGGAGACAGGAAGAAAGGGTGGAAGACGAGGGGGTTGGAAAGAGACGTTGGATCGACGAATCCTCGGGCTCCGAAAAGGAGCGAGGGGGTCGAAGCCAGGCTTTGGCCATAATAATTCACGATACAAAGCTTAAAGTACCTTGGGCCCGGAGGAAAGTTTCGGAGTGGCGCGCGAACCGTCCGACGTCGATAAATTAGCTTACACTTTTTACATAATACGACAACGAGGTCCGAGGAGAAGGCGTCTGCCCGCTCCGCGGAGGAGTCGGTGGTCGGAGCGGCCGCTAGGGGGTGCACCCTCCCGCCCCGTTCGTTCTGGCGTGCAGAGGTGTACCTAACTACCTCAAACTCGTCTGCCTCCTCGGGTCAAATTAATTCCGGTATTAAAATTTGGCTTGCAAATATTCCCGACCCGCGGCTACGCGTGTGCCGGGGCACACGCGCGTGGTCGAGCGTGTGCACTCTTCGTCGTTCGACAGCGTGCGCATTCATCTACATTCCGGTTTTCCCTGGTCACGCACACGTTACCCACACGCGTGTACCTCGGCTCACGTATATCCGTGTACGCACGTAATTTACATCTGTTATTATGGAAGAGGCCTCGGCCCGTTCCGCTCGCTCGCTCGCTCGCATGCGTTTCGATGTTTCGACTGACCTGTAGAAAGCGAAGGAAAACGCCCTCGGTCACCGGGAATTTCCTTCGACAATGAACGACGCTCTCTCCTTCCACGCCTTTTTGCAGATAATTTTCTCTATATGCCGGTTAGAACGTTCCGGTGGCCCTCTTGGCAGGCACCGTTAATCGAGCCTGAAACATTCTGTCACTTTTTCTTTGGACACTTGCTTTCTTTGTAACCATCCGACTTTTTTTTCCTGAGGGTCTTAACTTTTCCACCCTTTGAATCCCAAGAATTCATTTTGATAGGAGCAACTGGCTACTTGAATGCAATTTTGTGATACCATTTTGAAGTATATTAAAATTGCCCTTTTTTCCAGTGAAATCATTAAATGTTTGTAATTTTTAATTTTTTCGTTTGATTCGGACACGTGCTTTCTTTGTAACCATCCGACTTTTTTTTCCTGAGGGTCTTAACTTTTCCACCCTTTGCATCCCAAGAATTCATTTTGATAGGAGCAACTGGCTACTTGAATGCAATTTTGTGATACCATTTTAAAGTATATTAAAAGTGCCCTTATTCTCAGAGAAATCAATAAATGTTTGTAATTAAAAATTTTCTCGTTTGTTTCGTTAATTAGGTTTGAATTACTATACATAAACCTTAAATCGAGTTGTCGTAGATGCACGTCGTCGTAGCGGCGTCAATTGGAGTATTTAAGTCGAGTTAAAGAAAATACAAAGTCATTATGAAGTTCATTATAAAACGTAATTAATTCATACCAACCCCATACGTTACAACGGAAATAAAAACTATATTTTATTATCAATAATTTTAACAGTTGTTAAGCAATCATAAACTTTCTGTTCATAAATGACTTTATCGATGAACTTCGTATACATTTCTCAATTAATTTAATTTCAATCTTTCTGAAATATTTACTAGTTGTTTCATTGTAGATACGTTTATCTTACTTATTGCATATTTATTTAAATCGTGTGAGACGAAATCCATTCATAATAATTCAACTGTATGAAATGAAAAAAAAACGAAGGATTCTACAGAATACCAGGTTGCAACAATTGTGTAAAAGTAGTAGAATAATTTCGATTCGTTCGATAAATTTATTTTTTAAAACAATTTAAATAATAGCCAACAGTAAAAAGTTCGAATGGTTTGAGACTCAAAAGGAAAGTAAAACAATAAAACTAAATGTGGAAAAGGATTTGAGATCCGCAAGTTTGATTTTTGCTTTTCATCATACAATATTCATTTTATATCGTTGATTCTTAAATATTTTGTATAAAATTCAAAACTAAATACTTGATTTATTAATTCATACAATGGATATTGTTATTGTTCTTTTCCCCCCAAGATGAATTTTCATCATTTTCCAAAAAAATTTCATAATATTTTAATCTGCTATTTTGGTTAGCCTATCTATAATAGCTATTTTGGTTAGTCTATCTACTCATCATTTAAGAAGATTTACAAATTTGTGTATAGACTAATCTGTTTAATTAGTATTTAAAAAGTTATATCCCCTGGAACATAAACCCTCTTTACATTTTAATTGATCCATGGCTTCCACAATAACATTCATCCTGTTGGTTCGAAATAAATGATAAAAAATATTGTTAATTTATAAAGTTGATTATTTCTGGATCGTAATCATTAAAAAAAGTGACCGTACTCTGTAATGAAATTCTTTCTTTATCATTATCATAAATTATTTCAAAGAAATCCCACTGTTTCGTGAATAATTGCATCGAAATGCAATAAATGAAATTTCAAGCTAAATAAAACTTCGTTTTCATCGATTTAGATAAATTCTTTCTATCATAATAAAATTCACTTTTAAACAAAATTGCATAAAATGGATAATCCCGTATTACGATCGATTTAAAATTTGGTATTTCAATCGATTTAGATAAATTCTTTCTATCATAATAAAATTCATTTTTAAACAAAATTGCATAAAATGGATAATCCCGTATTACGATCGATTTAAAATTTGGTATTTTAATCGACTAAAATAAATCGTTGCTATTACAATAGAAATCAGTGTATTTTCACAAGGTAATTTGGACACCTTCGAAATGTCGTGACCGTTCATATTTAAAAAGTGGCATATTTCATAATTAAATTCTTTCTTCATTAGGATCATCAATTATCCCAAAGAAATCCCACTGTTTCGTGAATAATTGCACCGAAATGCAATAAATAAAATTTCAAGCTAAACAAAACTTCGTTTTCATCGATTTAGATAAATTCTTTCTATTATAATATAATTCAATTTTAAATATAATTGCATAAAATGGATAATCCCGTATTACAATCGATTTAAAATTTGGTATTTCAATCGACTTAAATAAATCGTTGCACTACAATAGAAATCAGTGTATTTTCACAAGGTAATTCGGACATCTTCGAAATGTTGTTTGTTTGTGTTGCATGAAACACCGCCATAGACGTGATCGGATCGTAGATGATCGATCAGACACGGTCGGGAACGTAAACCGTGCGCGTCCATATAATCGCGACGCTGAGAACACACGTCACCATCGCTATACGCGGGTGAATTCTCATGGAAATTTTCATATTCATGTATTCATTGTTTATTGGCGGCCGTTCAGGGGGCGGCGGCACGGAGTATTGCGCAGTCACGGACCGAGCCAACGTAAGAACGATCAGCCGCGTTCATAAAAGATCTAGCGACGCGACGATGTTACGTAGCTGCCGCCACGCTCGATCTGTGATTGCTTGATCGCCCGGAAAGCTCGATGCGCGATTGCAGTTTACGCGCGAGTTTACACCGATTGAAAGCGCCGCCTGCGCGCCCCGACGTTCGCCGTGCTTGTGTACTTTGCTCGAGAGGGTGGAAATCGGGGTTGCGTGTCTTATTTCGGTGAACGGTGATCGATTGATTCGTTGGAAATTGTTATACGCCTATCGGCCATCGGCGCAAAACCACCGGTGGGGTTTTCATTAGTCGTTTGCCAGCCGGTGGTTTTTGCCTCCCGATCGCGGTGGGCACGATGAAATTGCAGTCAATTGTAGATGTAATCGTTCGACCCTCCGCAGAAATCTGAACGGTTTCCGGTTTACCACCCCTTACGAAAGCTTCTGTCCTGGAGACGTTCCGGACAATTTTCATTCGCGAGTTTCAGAGAATTCTCAAGCTTCGTTAACGTTCAGGCACGAACAACACTGTTTCTCACGTTTATGTACAGCCAAATTAGTCGCTTTTTTATTTGTTTATTAGTTTTGTACGGTCATAACATTTTGTGCATCAATTTTGCAAATTCAAGAAACTTGTTTTAGCATCACTGTTTTGTTGACAATTCGTACAATAAAATATGATTATAGTAAAGAAATTATTTACTAAGAAATTATAGTAGTCTATAATTCTATTCAATTCTTTAACTACGTATGGTTACTCACTAAAATCAGCAACACGGTAGTTCTTTGTCATTTTTTTTAATCTTTATTTATTTCTTAAAAAAAAAATATAAGACGTGCAACTACTGATGCTCAAATCGTGCCAATTCTTTTGATAATTATAATTAAAATAATTTCGACTATTTATTTTATTGTTAATTCTGCGTTACCAGGTTTTTAAAGGCACAGTTAATTTAAAAAAAAATTAATTTTCTTCACTTTTTGTGTTTACATTTGCAAGCATAGGAAACAATAAACTATCTGACTAATATTATCATTACGATACATTTCTGAGATATCAGAGATAATACTTAAATTTTTTCAGAATTTTTAAAACATTTTATCACGCTGAAAATCTCAATTGGATTCAGAAATCACAAGGTTTGAAATTAAAAACTGATAAAATAAATTTCTAAAATTTTTGATGAAATTGGTTACAATAATAAATTTATTTTCTATTTTTCATTATTCAACAACTAATTATTTATCGTTGAATTGAATTGGAATATTATTACCATTAACATTAATATCATGTGCTTATTGTATTTTACCATGACGGTACCAAATTATTTGAATAATATATATATATAATTATTATTTACAATGTATTAAAAATATCAAAATGACATATTACGCGAAAATTACAGCAACTTTAGTGTTTACTCTAAACTACGTTGATGCCCATTGTAATAATCATTTATGTCAATTAATTGGTATGAACAAAATCTATGATTAATTTTATTTGTATCTAAATTTTATCATTCGATTTAATTACAGAGATTGAATGATCGATGTTATTTCGGTATAACATTGCATTTTTATCTTAATCATTAAACTAGCCATAAATGTATTAACAACAATCTTATTAAAATTATTTTTTTAAATTTCGAGTCCTAACAAAATTTAATTAATCACTATTTTATTAATGAAAGATTCGATTTTGTTTCCCTGAGAAATGCTAAGTAGGTTTTCAGCTATCAAAATGATGATTTGCTATTGATACTCATTTACAAGCTAACTTGTTCTCAAAAAACTCTTTGAAAATGCAATTCGTTTTCGAATTGTTTCACATCAATAGCCTCTGATTGTAGTTGACAAAAATTGTAATTGCGATACTACACAATAACAGTGTTTCACTTAACGAGCAAGAATAATAGTAATAACAAATAGTCTACTTAAAATCACAAAATTAATAATAGTATTAGAAATGATAACTCATTATTACATTTTTCTATTATATAATAAGATTATTAGAAAATATATAAGATAGTGATTAGAAAAAAATAAAAACAAAAATTACAGTTGTTAAACTTTTAAAAATAGAATTATACGCTTAAGTTATCCCTACTGTTCTATACGAACAATTTTCTTTCGAGCCCCCGTTGTATCGTAAGTCACCCCTGTCCATACTTTCAAAAACACTACTTCTACACTGCTCAAGAAATAACATATTTCATACCAAAAATTATCAAACATTCCTATCCATTTTAATCAATAAACTTTTATCGTCGTACTAAAATAACGCACAAAGCATTTCTAAATGTTGATAGTTTCGTTCCATTCATAAAATCGATGACAATCGAACGCTGATTACTTACCATTCAGCATTGAAATTATTTCTAAAAATATTTCGCCTATTAGCTTTGTCATATATTTTAATATACGAATTTTCGTCCCGTTTAACATAAGCCCCGGTTTTAAACCATGAACGATCCAGTACGTTCTTTCATCGGTCAGGTATTTATTAATTTTGTGCCATGCGAAACCATTTCGTTTTTTTTCTCCATTAGTCGGTCGAAAATGCGCGTCCATTTCGAAATTCCGAATTAATTGCCGTTTAAACGCCGGGATCAAACGTGCTTCCGGACCACCATCTCAAATCCCCTTTTTGTTTACCAACCTTGCTCCGCCGCAGTGACGTATGAAATTTTCTACAATTTTTACCTTCCTTCCCGTTCTTATCGTCCTTACTTAATACTTGTTTGCCGCGGAGACAGCTTTCCAATGGCGACCGTTTCTGAAGTCGTCCTCGTCGTCGTCGTCGTCGTCTCCGGTACGTGACAGCACTTTGTTTCGAGGGACTGCGAGAAATTCTCAGATCCATTATGTTTCCAAGTCCTTTGACTCTTTGTCGGTGATAAGCGCGTCAGTCTCCGGCTTCGTTCTCCTTTCACCGGAAATTTCTTTCAGAGGCCACTTAGCGCATGAAACGATTACCGTCGAGTTTTCACGATTGAACTACCGCGAAGTTATCGTGCCTTTTATACCACGAATTTCCTGGCTGGCCTCTTCATTGTCCCGGACAACGAGGACTTCGATAATGTCCTCTCCCGTGGAGGCCTTTATACTTTCCGCGGTCCGCTTTGCGCGCGGCATTACGCAATTAATAACAATATCGCGAACATTGATGTTTCGCCGACGATTGTTCCGAAGTTTTTTGTCCGGCCGCGCTTTGATCCACGGTTTGGCGCGAGATTATGATAATTTGAAAACCGAAATTAGGGATTCGCGCAGAGACGAACGCGGATTATCGTTCTTTGCCGCGTAACGTAGTTTGAGTTTTGCACAGGGGAGGGGTGAATAAATGTTTAAATACGATTTCGAGGAAAGTTTTTCACGGATGGAAAAGCCACGAAGCTGTAACAGTGATTTTTTCCGTTCAAAATACGAAGAATTGCACAAAGCGCGGCGTACCTATCTTTGGAACAAATTAATTTTAAATAAATCTGAATGCGAATTTTCGAAATTATACATTCGCTGGAAATGTGTTACGAGTTATAAAAATTTGCTTGTGGATTTGAAACGGAAAAATTGAATTTGACAGGGGTGAAGTATGTAAAAGTATAGTTTTGAATCTTGAAAAATATAGAAATTTTTAACTAGCAATTGTCTGTGAAAATGTTACGAAATATATAATTTTCAGGGCTAGACGGTTTTATGATAACGAACGCGTGAAAGTAGTGCGGAACTTATGCAGGCGGTTGCAAAATGGCGTAAATTTTTGTCTGCTTTAATCGCGAGACAAATCTCGCGACTAGTACAAACGCAGAGGGTCGTTTGTAAGCGTCGACTTACTGGGTCCGAACGGCCGCGAGTCCTACAAACATTTTATGTCCTCTTGACCATTTTTAACGAACTTTTTCCAAAACTTCAATCTATATGGCTCGTTCCCGACGCAGATGGCACATTCATTTTTCCACGGTAGTTGAGCTTTTACATCGTCTGCGTTTCTTCACCGCCCACTGGCCACCCTGCATAAGTAATTTTCTACCCTGCATAGGTAATTTTCATGACGACCTCGTAGTTGTCGGCGTTGTTCAAGCTAATGTCTAGCATCTGAATAAACGTGTTTATCCCCAAGAGGGGGAGGCGGTAGAGAGAATTGCAGGAAATACATGGTTACAGTGCAGCCGGGACCAGAAACGCTGCTTCTCGGTTTTAGCAATTGATAAAAGGCGCCAGTCTCGACCGTCACACATTATATTCCCGTTTGAAATTATCCAAGAAGAATGTACATTCTGGGAACAACAGCGATGGTAAACTCAATTTCATATCATTTTGGGAAATTGTATAAAATTAACCAAGAAACAGCGTTTGTATTTAGGAAAAAGAACAAAACGTATCAACGATAATATGGTGCTTTCTAAAATAAATTTTATAAGATCATACAACTTTTAATATTGTCAAAAATAAACGATTATTATGGGCCTTTCTGTCTAATTCTTCCTTGGTACAAATTTCAGGAGTCACGTTAAATTTTTAAATAGGAGGGAGCTAGTTCTATTTATCTTAGCTTAAAGAAAAAGAAAACCGAAATGCATCGACATTAATATTTTTCGATGCTTACTGAAACAAATGAACGTTATAAGATTATACAACTTTTAATATTGTCAAAAATAAACGATTATTATGGGCCTTTCTGTCTAATTCTTCCTTGGTAAAAATTTCAGAAATCACATTAAATTTTGAAATAGGAGGGAGTTAATTCTATTTATCTTAATTTAAAGAAAGAGAAAAACGAAACGTATCGACGATAATATTAGGTTGGCCAAAAATATGGTTCTCAATATGTAATTATAACAGAAGGTAATTCTCTTATAATATGAAATATCTTTATTCATTAATGACTTTTTTTACTCCATATTGTTACGTATTCTTATCTTTCGAACAAATTCATAAGTTTTCAACAAACTAATCAAGGGCTATTTAATAGCCTCTTAGGAATTGCAAGAATTTTTCAGAGGTAAACAGATGATAACAAATTTTAATTGCGTTTTCTCCATGGATTTTACATAAATTTTTACAAATTTGCATCTTGTGATTTCCTTTATTATTTCATTTAGAAAATTGTGCAAAAATTATAAAACTAATCTAACCTTCAAACTTTCTTGTTACTATTTATGGTTAAATGTTAGCTATTGATTAACCATGTGCTCTTCAGATTTGATCTGAAATTGCATTTCAGAATGTCTGAATGAACGTTAGAAGATTATACAATTTTTAATTTTAATGGGAGATTCGAGAGGCCAAAATAAGACGAAAATCGAGAATCTCAATTTCTTGACTGAGGTTTCGTTAAAAAGTCATTAAAAAATTAAATTTAAAAATTTCAAATCATTCTGAAAAAATTAGTTTCGATTGCGAGAATCAATTACAATCATTTTTGGTGAATAGACATACCCCCGAAATCCTACGCACTTTCGAGAAAAAAATTCGAGGTGTGAAATTTGTCGACAAAATTAAAAAATTTCAAATCCTTCTGGAATAATTATTTTCGATTGCGTGTGTCAATTACAATCATTTTTGGTGAATAGGCATACCCCAAAAATCCTAACCATTTTCGAAAGAAAAATTCAGTACGGGCGGAACTTTAAACGTTAATAACTTTTTAACGAAGCTTCCATCAACAAATTGGTATTCTCGATTTTCGTCCTATTTTGGCCTGTAGAATCTCCCATTATAATTTTTCCCAGGGGTGGCCGAACACTCTGTATACTTTTTAATATTGTCAAAAATACACGATCATTACAAGCCCTTTTGTCTAATTTTACTTTCGTACGAATTTCAGAAGACACATTAAATTTTTAAATAGGAGGGTGTTAGTTCTACTAGGTTGTCCCATAAGTGTCGTTCAATATTCTGAAATTGACGAGGATCAAACTTGTAATTTAATAGAAAACAAACAAAATTTGTTAGATCAAGAGATTTGTGAAATTTGAAACATACTAACATCAACGATTCATAGAAATTTCAAAGCCATAGATATTGTGACAAAGCTTGAAGTTTAAAATTCCCACTGGCTTATTAAACAAAATTTTCTTAATCGTGTTTGAGTGTAATTGTATGAATATAATAAAACCAAACCTTATAAGAAATAAAATAAAACAATCTCCAGACTTATTAGTAGGCAAACAATTTGAATGAAAAGCATAGAACTATAATTAAAAGAAAAAGAAAACAAGTTTTGTATCAACGATACAATAGTTTTGCTAAAGGAAGGGGAAGGAGTTGTCGAATGAGAAGAGATTTACTATTTTTCATAAAATTCCGTTAGCATATAATAAAACCTTATAAGAAATAAAAAACTATCTTCACTAGTGGGTAAACAATTTGAAAATGTCAATGTTTTAATAAAAAGCGTTGAGCTTCACTTTAATACAAAATCAAACGAGTTTTTCACAAAATTCTACATGTTTAAAATATTACTTTAAGTTGCAGTACAAAACTCAGCACGAACATAGTTACCTTATTAGTGAGTAACCAATTTGAAAATGTCAATGTTTTAATGAAAAGCGTTCAGCTACATTATAGTACAAATCAAACAAGTTTTTTATAAAATTCTATATGTCTAAAATATTACTTTAAGTTGTAGTACAAAACTCAGCACGAACATATGAGACGTCCCAATATTTACCTTATTAGTGGGTAACCAATTTGAAAATGTCAATGTTTTAATGAAAATCGTTGAACTACACTTTAATACAAAATCAAACAAGTTTGTCACAAAATTCTATTATACATTTAAAATATTGCTTTAAGTTGTAGTACAAAATGAACATATGGGACAACCTAATATTTACCTTAGCTTATCGAATTTTGACGTATACGACGAATAAGACGTTGCATAAATGAACGTAAAAAAAAGTCGATGATAAAAGAAAACAACAATTTAGTTTTCCTTAAGCGTCCGATTATTAGGGCCAGTTCGCTAGTCGTTCCTTGCGAGCGATGGCTGATTAGGCGCGTAACTCGCGCGCCTATTCCGTCGATTGTAGTTTTGTCGCGAACGGATTTGTTGCCGATACGTTTGAAGGTTGTCGTCTGTACGAGCACCCTTCCAGGATCGCGGTGAAAACACAAAGGGAGCCTTCGAATCGTTTGCGAGCGCGGCCCCGTTCGCCGCGATCATATTCGCATCGAGGCGCGGTCCAGCGATCACAGCCGGCCACAAAAGCGGGGAAACCCGCGTCCTTTCCGATCGGTCGAGCTCGCGCCTCCGAAATAAAGTCGAAGGGACGTGCACGGTTCGCCGGAGTCGATCAAAAGGAGAAAGAAGAAAGAGACTAGGCGGTTTCGCCCTCTTAGAGGGAAACGAATTTGCCCGGGAGAAGGCAACTCCGTGGCAGCCACCGGTTCCAATTGATCCCCGTAGCCGCTCTTCTGGGTCGTGATCAAAACTACGGGGCATACCGAATTTGATCTGCTGAAAGCTTCTTGTAATTGGACGTAATGCCCTCGTTCGCCGCCGCCCCGTGGAAGAAAACCGGGGCGGGGGTGGACAGACGGGCAACGAAGGGTGGAGAGCCGTGGAAAACGCTCCAAGGAAAAGGGGCGAAGATGGAGGAACCGTGGGTGGAGGGGTGGATTGGTCGCCAAAAGGGACGACGAGGAAATAAGAGAAGGCTCGACGAGCGGTCCGAGACGGCTGTTGCGAATTCGATTGTCCTCCGGCCGGGTCCCTCGCCCGTTCCTCCTCGCCTTGAAAAATCCCCGGACCCTATTTTCCAACGCAACCCTCGCTGCCCGCTCCCGGTCTCCCGAGGAACATGCCTCCCCCCCTGACAGAACACCGCGCGAAACCTCTCCAAATAAAGTCCCGGCCGCGTTCGGGGGACGGCGTCAATTTTTCGCTCGTTGCACCTGCGGCTTTTGGGGCCAACCTATCCGCCCCCCTCTCCAGCCACGTCGAAACCTGTTCGACGACCGATCGACGATCAGAGATGCTTTAAGGGGGATGCTCCATTATGCGGATAAAGGAGATAGGCGACGCGCGCGTTCGCGTGAAGGGGGTGGGGAACAATTCGTGACACGGGAGTATCCGATACGTGAATCTGCGTGGAATGGACGGCTCGGAATTTTGGCTACGTCAAGTATTGGGTCACTGCAAATGCTCTGTCTGTTGGTAAATATTGGGGAGGAATTTCTGTTTTCAAGAGACATTCACGTTCGGATCGGCACTACGAGGGGGAGGGAAACGAGAGAAGCTAATGTAAACAGTTGTTGCGGCGGCGACTATATTTTTAATCGTTGCGTGGTGCAAACGACGGGGAACTTAATGAAAACGATCTCGATTCTTTGAAGAAATTTTATGCCTACAGAGACCAAAATTTTGATTTTAAGCAACCGTATGTAACTTGAAATTTGTCCCCGGTACTTATTTTTGTAATCTCGCTAAAATTCGCGAATTCTATTTATTTATTTTTACATTTCAACTCGAGAATTAATTTATTTAGTTTGATAGTTTTGTCATCTATGCATGGGACAGTCAAAGTATTAAAATGTTATTGCTTAGTTCGGATAACGATTAATTCGAGGATATGAAAATAACGAAACAATTATTTCTTTGTAAAATGACATGAGCATAATTGGATATTTGTCAGATTTGAAATTGGACTAATTAATGTGTTACACTCTTTCAATGGATTGGAAGATCGAAAATAAAACTCAGTGGACTAATTGTAAAGTACTTCTTTCAAAGAAGCGACCTGAAATCAAGGTTGTATTAAATCTAAATTCACTCCTATAGTGTTTCTAGCGCTGCAATAAACAGTCTGAATAAAGAATAAATCATCAAACAATATTAGAACATAATTATCGCTGTTCGTTTTAATCTTCCTAGGAAATGTCTAATGGAATTTACTTCGAAATGTAATCTATTATTATAAATTTTCAAAATTTGTAGACTAGCGAGTTGTATATCGTGAAATTATCAGTATTCCATGAATAAAGAGTGTTTTCTTATTGCAGTGTTCTGCTTTTAGAAAATAAATATATATTCCTATCAAAGATAATTTGGCATCGTTAAAAATAATTCATATTTTAATGTCACGTGATAGATTCTGCTTATTGAAAAATTAAGTAGTTGTCATATGACTCAATTCAATCACATTCTACTCGATCGAAAGAGAGAAAGAAATAATCATAAATCGATATTCTAGAGTGGGACACGCGTGGAAAGCAAAAATATTTGTATCATAGTGCTTCCTTCATAAACAACTTCTGATAGTATTTAAGCAATTCCGAAATAATAGACAAGAATTATATTATTCATTTTCTAGAAATAAATATTTCTTTCTTTTGATACTTTCTAATGTCATGAAATAACAGTGAATCTGTTTTACATATTGATGTTAGGTGAGCCATTTTGAATATACTTTAGCTTTTCTTATGGCAGTTTGTCATTATTTACAGAACAGCATGATACCTCCATTGTGAAAAAAATTTATTGAATTAATCAACATTATTTATAAGTTATTATAGTATAATAAATTATTCTGTTATTTCTATATTTAATAAGATATAGTATAAAGTGAACTGGTCTCTATAAACAGAAGTTCGATGAACAAATTTGCAGAATTTGATAATTTATTTCGATAAAATTAAAATCTTATCTATGAAACCAAGGATTTCGTCAGAGTTTTTCAAATTTCTTCAGAAGATATTTAGAAAATCTGCTTAATAAAGAATTGATAACGGATAATGAATTCGATATCGAATCATTTGATTTTTTGTTTTTATCGTTGAAAATAACACTGAACAAATGTTTATGGTTCATCGTCCTATTTTTCGTGCAACTTTTATCGATAAAAATAGTACTGAAAAAATTTACGTAACATGTAATATATTTGACGTTGAAACTAAAAACCGCAGGCATTTGATCCAGTTGGTATACTTAATTGGTTAGTCGATCAAAAGTTTCGTTTCCATACAAAAAGACAACCTTGCAATAATTAAAATTATCTATCCGAAAACTTAAAATTTAAAGAATAAACAATTCGATACTTATTGAACTTATCGATTTGTACAATATTTTACACGAATGTTACCTTGTACTTTTCAATAAACGTTCGATTGGTAATATACGTACACAAATCACAAAATTAACATTTTAGATCAAAGGTAAAATATAAAATAGACAAAAGAAACAAAAATAAATGAACAATTGAAAGGCTCTTAAGAAGAATTATCTTAAGAAATACTTTTCGAGGTTCGTCTTTCTTAAGGAAACAATTCCACTTTACGCAAACTTAATTTCCAAAAACTAAATTATCACACAAAGGAAAAAGATACTAAGTATAAAAGCTTCATTTAAATGTCTTACGTTTCCTCGGGGTTCGATCGAAAACGCTCATCGATAACGGAGCCAGCGAGCATTGTGAAAAATGGCACGCCATACGCGAGACCGACGACACGAAAAGCAAAAACGCACCACGTGTTGCGTCCGAAATAAATAGCCGGTCGCGTAATAATGTAAACAGTATAACAATCATCGGCATTACGTAATTATATCGGGGCAACGGTGTTATTACCGATAAAGCGGCGATACCGTAATTTGTCGGGTGTCAAAGTTTTCGGGGAAAATATCGAAAAATTTCCACGCGCCGGGATATATATCGGGCTCTGGCAGTCGCGTCGCTTCTGCGGTCCGCTGGATATTATCAGATGGAGTATTGCCAACAGGTGATTCCGAAAATAACAATAATTTAATTTCCCGGAATATGTGGGTCACGGGGACTTTCGATTTCGCGTTAATTAAGTATCGTGCGCGCATTACGCGTCGCGTTCGTTCGCGTCGCGACGCTGTAAATCGCCTGTAGGCCTCGGGGGTTCCGTACCCGTCGCAAAGTCCAACGTAGAAAGATTCGATCGTGGACGGGGAACCGTAATTAATTAGAAACAGTAACCGCGTTATTATTCCCGTAAACGATTTTGGAGATGGTTCGATTTTGAGAATCAAGAAGAAGAAAACGAATCCTCGATATTATCCAGCCAATTTTCGAACAATTAAACCGCCATCGTAACGAGAGCTACCGTACGTACAGTAACTTGGAATTATCGGGAGCATCGCGCAGGGATCTTTCTGTTTGGGGGAAGAAAGGCTCTTGTTTAACCCTCCATCCGACCGTGATCCTTCTCCAGGAGACAATCATCCCCTGGAAAAGCCCGAGAGGCTCGTACGACAGCCGGAGATCTCCCAAACACGAATGTATTTTTAAAGTAAAACGTTAGTGCCTAATGTTCGTCCACATTTTGCGCTTAATACAAGATCGTACGGACGCGGGGGGGAGGGGTTATGGGGAGGGGGGGAAATCGAGGGAATAAGAGCGGTCGAGGGAGTCTCGCGCGCGTGTGTGTGCCGCGCGGAGGGGCGAGGAGAGTCGACGATGGGCGAAGGATGGAGAGAACGCTGGAGCGAAAGAGTAAGGGCGAGAAGTTGGACGAGAGGGTGGAAGGTTCGCGGGGTCGGTGGCAGAGACCCCCTTCGCGCTATCTCGTGGTAGGGCTGTTTTTCGCGGCTCGCAAAATGGCCGCCGCCCCCACCACGTCGGTCAGCTCCGGTTCGAGGGTGTAGAGAACTCGAATTTTCTCCGTCCTGCTCTCTTTCTACCCGGTTCGTTCGTTCGCCGTTCGTTCGTCATTCGTTAGTACACCCCCTCCCTGACGCCGGTGCTCCGGCCTCTTTCAACCCTCTCCAGCAACATTCCCCTCTACTTTCCGTTTCCACCACCATTCTTCCGACTCTCCCTTCTCCGGGGCAGAGCTTGCTCAGCGCCACTGGCGGGAACCGGAAGCTAACCGTTCTCGTTCCTCTCTTTCTCGCCCCCTTTACGTCTCTTCGTTCCTCGTTCTCAGCTTCTCTTTCCACCGTTACGCCACCCTCTTTCTCTGTCTCCTTTTTTCTCTGGCCTCCGTTTTCCACCTCCTCGACCCCGCCATCGTTGCCCACCTCTTTCTCCGGCCGAGCTCTGCTCCTGCCTCCCTCCTCCACCCTCCTTCGCCCTCCACCCTCGCTCGCGCGTACGCGTTTCTCTCTCTTTTTCCTTCCCCCCGGCCCTCGGCGGTCTCACGCACGTACACCGGCGCATACACGATGTTCCGGCGAGGTCGCGCAGGAATATTGTTACCGTAGAACGCGAATGAAATTTATAACTAATTACGGGAAAAGTTTAGATGACCGTCGGGCCGTTCGGCGGCCGGAAAGGGGGTGGCCCGATGGGTGACTGGAATATACGGAAAACGGGTGAGACGCCGAGGAGACAAGCGGGAACGAGAGGGGGCAGAGAGAACCGTTTCGGTCGGACAGTTGGGATTTGTGCCGGTATAGAAACCAAATTACATTAATTAGGGTATTAAGCGTCCTCGGTCGCGCGGGAGAAAAAAGACAGGGACCGGTTCCGGAGGGTTGCTGCCCGGTGAACGCGGCTTAAGACGGATTCCACGGTTTCCGTGCGACAGAGAATTTAAAAGCGCGTGCCACGGCCCTCTCTAATTAGCCCTTATCAGAGCGACAACGTGTTTTGGCACTATCGGTGAATCGACTCCATCGATCGTGCGGCTTCAAACTTATCGAAATACGCGACCCTCCCATCGATACGCTGAAATTACATCGAGCTTGATGCCTCCTCTTAATTACGGCTGCCGACTATTCATCTATTTATATTTATTTATTTCAATATTTTGCGCACTGATCAAATATTTGGAAATTCGTAATATTCGTACAGTATTATGTGGATCATGTTTCTCGAATTCAGCGTTCTTTTCTAAATTTTATTTTCACTTAAAGTGTAGTTTGAACGATAGATATTTTATACAGCATTTCTGTGTTGGCGAGTAACTTATTTTTGCAGTTACATGCCTTTCAGAAATAACTCTTTAAAGGAAAAATAGTAGGAATATTTAAGAAATATTTTGCTAATTTTTACACGATCCTATAATACTCGATATTCGTAGTATTCGAGGAATTATAAAATGGAAGAATTCTTCAGATAGTTCCAACCATGTTTACTAACTGGTTAATAATATTTACGCCCTGTCGTTGTTTCTTGCCTGTTCTATTCGAATAAACTTTTATACGTTTTAGACGAAAACTTCAAGCAACGAATACTAGTGAATTCAATCGTATTATTATTTAGATAGACATTTATATTTAATTCAGTTGCGATCCCAGTTACATTGTCTAGTTGAAGTCTGATATTTGACGTATGAATTTTCAGAAAGTGGATCTTACTAATGCTAACTTATTTCGATATCTGTTTAGTATCAGAACGCAATGCTTGGGAATCGATACGTGCCGGTATTAATGAGTATGTCGTTAGATTTGTCCCATTACTAGTCCTTACCCCAGCATTCTGAATTTCGAGGCTGAGCGGAGTTGTAACAAACGAGTCTCTTGTATCGCGGATCGCTTATCGATTCGATGAAAATCGCCGTCGATGCGTACACCAGGTATTTCATTTTGAATTTCAGGAAGGCGAATTGCCCCCGTACAACGCATCGCCAGTAATGAGGAACTTTAATAGAATTTCAAATTTATTATGCAGGGTGCGACAGTAATATATGTTTTTAAAAAATATAGTTCGACCCTTTATGGTCCTGACGCACTGAACGATGGGCACCCTATGGTTGACGCTATTCTGTGCGTAAAAATTATTCTACAAAATCTATAAACGTCTTTTTTTCTTAATGAATTCTTCTTTACTTATATAGAATAGTATTTTTGTTAAAAGATTTACCCTTAAGGAAGACTTAATTTAGGGTTAGTTTTGCATCAACAACTGAGGACATCCATTAATATAAATTTGGCATGCATTTTAATTTTAGTTGTATTTGCTTGGTGTGCTATTAATACGAATAAATCAGTGTACATTTCCTTCTTCCTTGATCATATTTTTGACATTCAATAATAATATAGTTCATCAGTAGACTTGAGTTGCGATAGGATTTATTTATTCAAAATATACCAATGAAACATTCATTGTGTACTAATTTTAATTTAATTAAATTAATTTCTAAACCATACAATCTGGGATGACTTGCTTTTTATGGACGTCAAATTTTCTTTACGTTTGCATATTGGTTCGATCTATTTATTAACGTCTGAAATTTTATTGCATATCGAATGAAAAAAACAGTTTGAGTCTCCAGTGATTTTTGAACTGGAGGTAGGAGAATTATTATGAATTTAAAGATTACACTTAATATTATTTTGGACGATGATAATTTCCATACCAAATCGACTCTTAGAAACCAAATTCTAATCTTCACTGTTGCTGAGGTAAAATGCGATATTTCCTCGCCGAATCGAAAGCCTCAGAATTAATAGAAGTGGTCGATTGCCCGTTCGGAACCGTTGAAAAATATTTCGAGTCATTTACCGATGAGTCAATTATGTATGCGCGTAATCTTTTGTTTTTTCAAGCCTGAGGCCTTCGATTCACCGCTCTTTGCCGCATATTATCTCAGTAACCCACCTCTTGCTGGGGTTTTTTTCCCCCCGCGATACGGTCCAATGCGAGGCACGATTTCATGATTCAATCGCAAAAGTCATGGCGCACCAGGCGTTCACCCGCGCGTCGACCCCGCCCGGACAAAAAATTATTTCGAACGTTTTTGAACGGCTATCGGCCCGAGTACGGTTTCCAGAATTTCCAATTCATGTAACGCACATATTACTTTTGCTTAATTGCAGATTTCATTGTTCTGCCGGTTCATAGAGCGATTCTCTCTTTCATGTACGCGGCACGGAAATTACTGGAACATGTTCGATTAGAAGCGCAGCCTTAATGAGATTCGCGAGCGTAAATTAGCGCGGGAAAGTGGCACGTGCTATAAATTAGTGTCTGCAACCGCTCGAATTACGTGGTATCGTTTTTAGCGCGTCGATCGGCCTCGTCCTTGACGATTACTTTTCAACGCGTTGGGTGGCACATCGTAATACAATACAAAAGTGTACACGGTACTCGTTTGTGATTTCTAATTCTATATGATCATACGATGATCAAATTGAAACGTTTAGTCGGACTGTATACGCTGTAATATTATTTAAAAAATTATTTACAACGACTAGAGAAATACCCAGCCTCGGGCGCGAAATATTGCAGCGACGTCCATGCATCTCAATATTCTTGGCACGTACGCGTGTGTTTCATTTTTTTTTAACTCGGTTTAGATACAACTAAACTCGCGAATAAATATTTAGAATTTAATGAAGATTTTACACTCAAACGGAAAAGAATTGGCTACTCGGGTTAGATGTAATGGGACAGTAGAATTCCAACAATAGTAGAAACCGATACGCAAGGGTAACAGGTAGAAAATTCGATTGCATCCCAGGCTCGAAAAATCATTCCCACCTTCCAAACAGATCAAGGTTTGGATCAATTGAACGGTAAAATTCTAACGTATTTTGTTTTTTTTAACTCGATTTTTTTGCTCGCTATTCAGGGACTAAGGCTACACAATATATTCCCAGTAAGATAAAAATTTACCGAACGGATAAATGCACCATTTCGTGGAATATTCGTCATATGTCAAAAGACGTTCCAAAATTGTTTGTGGTTGAAATGAACAGTGTGCTTTTATTTTGAAAATTTAGGGGTTATTGAACTTTGGCAGTTCACAATCGCGAAACAATTACGACTCAACGGTATGTATTGTGCTGAGCTCGAATGTTGTCGACGATTGCCATTTGTCAATTGCCAATTGTCGTATCGAGCGTCAAAATATAGTATTAATATAGTAAATGTAGTATTTGTACTATAAAGAAGAAACTACTATACTTGCGAATAAATATTTATTGTTATTGAACTTTGGCAATCCACAATCGCGAAACCATTACGATTCGACAGTATGTATTGTGCTAAACTCGAAAGTTGTCGACGATCGTCATTTGTCAATTGGTAATTGTCGTATCGAGCGTCAAAATATAGTATTAATATAGTAAATGTAGTATTTGTATTATAAAGAAGAAGCTACTGTATTTGAAATTAAATATTTATTGTTATTGAACTTTGCCAATCCACAAACGCGAAACAATTACGACTCGACGGTATGTATTGTGCTGAGCTCGAAAGTTGTCGACGATTACCTTTTGTCAATTGGTAATTGTCGTATCGAGCTTCAAAATATAGTATCAATATAGTAAATGTAGTATTTATACTATAAAGAAGAAACTACTATACTTGGGAATAAATATTTAGAGGTTAATGAAGATTTTATAGTCAAACGCAAAAGAATTGGCTACTCGGGGTAGATGTAATGGGACAGTAGAATTCCAACAATAGTAGAAACCGAAACGCAATGGAAGCAGGTAGAAAATTTGATTGCATCCCAGGCTCGAGAAATCATTCCCACCTTCCAAACAGATCGAGGTTTCGTCTATCCATCGATCTTGTTTTCAACCGAACGGTAAAATTCTAACGCAATTTTCCGACGAACGCCACGCCAGTGTTTTACGTGCGAAACCGCAAGCGGATGATCGGCGTGGCCAGGCCGGTGTATCGAAATTTTTCAATTTACGTGGCGCGCTCGCGCTCGTCGCGCGCCATGGCGACTTCCTGTCAGCGTTTAATTACGGATCTCCCGCCGGATGTCCGGGGCCGTTCGCGGTCGAGAGTCGCATTCGCGCGCCTTCCAAGTTTCGGGGCCGAAAATTACGGCAGAACGGGCAGAAACGCAGCGCGCTAACGAGATTCGCGAACGCAATTTAGCGTGGCTAAGTGCGGCCCGCGCGACGAATTACGAATGCGCGAACGAACTGGCTCCGAATGCTCGCTATTCAGGGACTAAGGCTGCACAATATATTCCCAGACTTCGTAAAATAAAAAATAGACACAACTTCTACGGCGAAGAAACATTTATCGAACGGATGGATGCGCCATTTCGTGGAATATTCATCTGTCGAAAGACGTTTCAAAATTGTTCGTGGTTGAAATGAACATTGTGCTTTTATTTGGAAAATTTAGGAGTTATTCGCGAAACAATTGTGACTCGACGGTATGTATTGTGCTGAGCTCGAAAGTTGTCGACGATTGTCATTTGTGAATTGCATCGAGCGTCGAAATATCGAGACAGTGTCCTGTTTTCTGGCCTCTGTGTCAAAAGTTTGTACTCAGCAATTTGCAATCTTTGCACAGTACAGTGATTCGTCTCTGATTAATCGTTATCTTTCTTCATTCGAAATATATTAGTATTATATTATTCTTCGTTTTAGAAGGTGGCAGGGATAATCACGCGACACTTATGAACGATACTGTACCAAATTTTTACATTGTGCTTGTACTTTGTCTACCAACATTACTACTATATTCAGACAAAATTCTATTGGAGTGAAAGATAACCAATAAAAAAAATATACAGCAATTTATTCGATCCAAAAATTTAGAATTTTAAACCATTCATTGCATTATATTTTTATTTAACGATTTTATTCACCAAATAAAAACAGAAAAGTAAGTACATAGATGAAGTGTACTAAATAGGGTGAAATGCTGTTTCTTCGAATAAAAATAGAACTATTTCTCTTGACTTTTGCTTCAGAATATTCTTCCTTACAGTTTCCTTGGTTCTATTGTTTAAATCGTCGATACAGGGATCATGAAATTTCGCGAAAAATCGACAAAGTTCGCGCCGACGTCGCGACCATTTCGAAAATCGAAGGAAAACAGACGTGGACGCGCGCGCGCGCTCGGTAATTAATTTTTACTCGCAATTTCTGCAGCGCCTGTGACGGCGTTGCTCTCCCCGCGATAGATGAACGAGGACGCAGGTGTAACTTTAAAACGTCGCGTGAAAGTTTTGTCCACACCTTCGGCAGGTGAAAAATTGTCCTTGAAATTCGAACGATTCTCTTTACCATGAATTTCCACTGATTTTCTTTTTCTCTTTTTCAAGGCTTACGGTCGCTTCAACAGTAGCTAGTTATATCGAGAAACACTCTGTTCTCTTAGGGTCGGGACACCCTATTTTTGCATCGATGTTGATTTCCTAAATTCTAATTTGTCTCAAAGGGTTGTCGATACTGAGTTAATTAATAAATAAATAAATTTTTGAACAATGAAACCCCACTCTACCGTCTCTTTTTTTCCAGTAAATAACGAAGGTACAAATGCAAGAAATATTTATGGTGAAAACAACAAAAAATAATTTTGGACGTAAAATAAATAATTTTGCAGAAATTATAGCGTCCGAGAAATATTACAAAACGCTCGAGCGTCGTGAAAAATTTAAAGACAGAGATACGGATAGAAACGTATTACGCGGATGTAAAAATCGAAATCTCAAGTGGAAAATAGGAGAGGAGCCCGAACAGAAATGACGGAAACTGTTGTGACTCCGTATTCGCCGTGGTAGCTGGACCGGTTATGCAATCCGTTAGATGCACCCTCGCGTGCATTTGCTCGTTGCAGTGCGGAGCGATCGTACTTTCACCGTGGAAAGTTCGACGTGCTCCCGCCAAACCGATCAGTCAGTGTACCGTAACGTGTTTTCTCCTGACGCATCGCACGTGCCAATAAATGGGAACAGAGCAATACTTCCAGCGAGCGTTTTAAATCTCTCTAAATTTCGAGCGAGAGGGACGGAAAGGTAGCCACTTGTGCTCGCAGTTCCGCTCGCTTATTTGCAAATACCGTAGCGGATGACCGATTCGTTTTCGAACGCGAAAAACAACAGAACGAAGCTGAGAAACTTCCGTAATTATTTTACCCAAACTAACATCCCAATATTCCGGCTACGGTCTCAACGCGACTACCCTGTAATTTCAAATTAAATAATAAATACAGGCTTTTCATTACGAATGCATTTGGTTACGTTTTAATAATTCATTTTCGTAGCTATTATACAACGATAAAACCCAATTACGGTAAAATAAATAAGATGGCCAGACGGTTCAGTGACTTCGAATTACACGAAAGTAATGCACCCCGATCAGCCTTATTTGTTTCATAACTTTTCCACGTCTGGCCGGCTCGAGGATTAAAGATGCGCGTCTGTCAGGTAACCTATAACTTCCGCGGCAAATTGATCGATCCGTATAGCTGTGCTATAACGCAGTTCTCCGTGACGCATCGCACGTGCCAATAAATCTACGCGGAGCGAGATACCTCCTGGAACACCCTATAAATTTCTCTGATCCTTGCTCGATGAGAGAGGGCGAACCGGGGATTGTCCTGCGATGGATTCACTTTTTCTCGGCTTTCTCTATTAATACATTAACGCACAGGGTGGTTCGATAGAAACAGGCAACCTTAATATTTTTGCTACTTTTGTAATTATATTAAATTATTTATACAACAGTCTGTTAATCTACGGTCACTAATAAGACTAATAGTTTCCATTTAAAAAGGGTTTTAAAATGGCATTAAAACATTATTTACTTATTCGTTCAACAGGACCTTAGAAAATATTTTTCGGGAATTTAAAAACGATCCTTGCTTTCTCGTTGATTAAAGTGGTGAAAATTTTGTATTTATAAAGTGTAAAAATAGCTGTTGTGTAAAGTGTAATAAATAACTGTTGTGAAGTTAAAATTATTATGAAACTTTGGGTTCCTGTAGAATATTATTAAAAAGCCTAATATGGAATGAGAAGGAGATTAAACAGTTTAATTAATTGCAGTGGATATTTCTTGGTTCGACGGACCCATTCTAATTCTAAGAGTTTCGAAATTTAATAGCTAGAATTATCATTTGAAATAAGGCTGTATGCGAAATTTCATTTTTCTAACCTGTTAGGTTTTCGACACTAAACTAATAGGAGACTTAAAGCAAATAAACAGTCTAATAACAAGTGAAATTATATAAAAGTGTATACTTATACATTTTTGGGGAAATAACTATAGTATTTTTAATTATTAAAAACATTCCAAGCCTTTGGATATTTGGTCTCTTCTATACATATAATCCGCCATTGGTTATACAGTGTATTTCATAAAAAAGTAGAAGTCTAATTATATTTTTTTGGAATTAATGATATATGTAATTATATTGTTCTCATAGAAGTGAATGCCGCAGTAAAAATTCATATAAATTCAAAAACCTAATTAGACATATTGTATAATTCATTATGATTTAGTTCGCAACAAATATAAAATATTAAATTTGTTTCAGAATTTCCATACATTATTTCATTATTCTTTAGGTTTTATAGAAGTTTATCATGAGAGAATGTTTAATTATCTATGAAATCTTGTGGTTTGTTCATTTTATCGTAAGCTGTTGTTTACGCAAAGAATCGATAATGAATCTTTAATGCTTGTAGTTAGCATAAATAGAAATTTAGTGATCTAACCTGTACTAATACACTATATTTTCATTGGTAACAAATTTATAAACATTTTCACTCGGTTATTTGTCGAAAAAATTTGTACATAAGCAGTTTTATTAATTTCTCTTTTCTTACTAATTTTAACTTCTAACAATTTCACATATTTTGCTATTGCATTATAAAACAAGTTTATCTTAATTGCTGATTTTACTGAATTCTTTTGCTATTTTTAAAAGGTTCTTCTAACGATGTTCTAGCATGAATTTCTGAAAAATAGTACACTTCTCCAAACAATGATTTTCTTACGTTTACCTTGAAACTTACACCCGTAAACACATATCTAAACAAATTTAGATTTGTTAACTCCATCTTCTTCTCTATTTCATTATAATTTAAACTGTTTCCTAATCTCAAAATCGAAAGCAAACGTCGATACAATTACTATTTGCGAAAACATGATACGTTTTTACAGCCCGGATTACGTAGGATTTTATTCGATATTTCCGTTATAAATGTTTAATAAAGCATTTACGAGTCTCGGCCGCAGAACACGGTCCGTACGTGGGTAAATCTGTGGGGCAGTGTTCTGTGTGTCGTCGGTATCTTGCCCCGCGGCCGATTGATAAAGCGAAATAATCGTTCGATGAACTCCGGGGACCGTTGTTTTTAATTGTTGCGCGTCGCGTTTCTGACGTGAAAGCTGGTACGCCGGTTTTCCATTAAAATCCCGTCAGCGGTAACAATTAACAGCGTCAGGAACTTTAATAAAAACTGCGAAAACCCGCGGCGGTGATCGCGTAATACGTTCCTCTTTGGTCTTACGTTAATTCTCGGCGACCGAATCGCTCCATTGATCCGCGCGTTAATAGCATCAAAGCCGTACAACGTCGTGTGTGCATCGGTCAGTCGTTAAGCGCACTTTTATCCTGTAACGTTCGACAGTTTCCCGCCAAACCAATCGCTATAACCCGCGTCAGACCCGGTGACGCATCGCGTGTGCCAACAAAGTCGGCTGTAACGATACCTTCTGGAACACCCTGTAAATTTCTCCGATCCTCCCTCGAGAAGTCGCGGGTACTCGAAAGGGGATGTCATTATCCGCCCCCTATCCCCCCTGAAACGGTTAGACTATTTCGTCGTTGCTTGATTTTTTCTCCTCTTGAAAAACGATCCCCCCCTCCTTCGCGTGTTTTGCGTCCCTTTCCGGTTCTTACGTTCCCCGACCGTCGCTACGCTTTTGTTACCAAGGAAGACCAATCGCGTGCCCCCCACCACCAGCCAGGCTAATTTTTATTTTCCCACAAGCGACGTTTTAAAAATTACCCTCCACTCTTCTCGCGCCCCACCACCGTCGCCCGGCGAACCGGTGGTGGTAGAAAAATAGAAGGGATGCCGGCGACTGCGTGGGTGGAGTTGATTTCCCTCACCGCGGACCGGCGCTTCCGAAAAAAAGGGAGCGATAAGATGGAAGGGGATCGAGGATCGAGCGAGAAGATCGGCGCAGAGGAGTCGGCGGACGAAGGACGAAACGAACACGTAGGAGAACGTTCCATCCCCTCCGTCGAAGGACTCGACGTTTTATTCATCCCCTCCTCCCTGTTCGTTTCCTTTTTCGCTTTTTATCGTTGTTTTCTCCGTCGGTCGGGAAGAACGTGATGCATTGTTCCGCGTGTTCCCCGTCGTCGCGTTTGGATTCGTTTTTCCCGCCAAATTCCCTGCCAACAAGCTGCTGCCACCTCTCTGTTTGGAATTCAGCCTTGTGTCTCCACCCCGTGCCAGCTTTTTTTCCCGTCGACCACCTCCACCGCCGCCACGGTTCACGGTCGTACGGCTTTCTTAGCTTGATTAATTATCGCGTCGAGCCAAGTGTCGGGATCTGGAGGTCCCCACCTTTTTTTTCGTTGCTTTTTCTGCCTTTTTTTCACCGGGGGTTAGATCCACCCTATTTGCTCTTGTCCTTTCCCTCCGTAGTCGCGGTCGAAACGCGCCCGATAGGAGGACATTACGCGGAATTATGAAAAGGCATCCGGCCGTGAACGATTTCCTGAATAAAACGACGCCGCTGCTGGGAGGACGTTCGACGATAAATTGAGCGCGACACGATCTATCTACCGACATGATTATATCGCGAAGCCTGACGGAGGATCGCGCGAATTAGCCTTTCGAAAGTTATTTGAAAAATCGTCGCTGTTTTGCTGAATCGTTACATTTTAAACACTGGATATTCTTCCACCAAACTTTCCTAAAATTCTCCACCCTCCGCTGGGTAATTTATTCGCGCAAACTCGACGGAACATCGCGAATTTATCGGAAGGTATTTCTCAAACTGTTCCGGGAATCATCGCTGGAGAAGGAAGCGGAGATTGAAGGAATCCGAACCTCCCCGAGCGAATAATTTGAAGGATGAGATAATTAAAATGGGTCCGCGGAAAGGCTGTCAGCCGTGACGGGCAGATAAGTCATGCACGAGTCGTCTAGAACGAAATTATTCTATGAATTCTGATCGTTGCGCGTATTATGCAAAAGCGCAGCTGAAAGTGACAATTTTTACGTTTCGAGAGCGGCCGCGTTCGTTCGTTCGTTACGCTCGAACGAGAATTTTCCATTAGGCGACACGAAGCCTTTTACTCTGTTTATTTCAGCCCGCGCTCGAAAAGACGTCGAACATCTATTTTTCGAAAATTAATCCCACCGGGCACGCTGTTCGACGTATCGATTGAAGGTTCAAGGATAATCGCGATAGTACAATATCGTCTATATTCAACAGTATAGTGGTACATCCCTCGAACGCTATCATGATGATAATACTGGATTTCTTCGCGTGGTCCAGGTTCTGAATAATCGTGGGGAAGTTGATACCGTGCGACTCCATTTCAAAAATATTAAATTATCTTTCAAGCCTCCGTATTTCATTCCGGAAAGTGCAACGATCTCGGTTTGTTAGAGTAAATTCAGAAACAATACCGATATCGTGTAAACGTCCAGGGGCGTTTGGAAGTTCGTGGCACCCTGTGCTCCTTCCACGAAGAAAAATATTTCCAGGAAGCTCGTGGCGAGGGTGAACGGAACGACTCGGGGGTGATTTTCAGGACAGCGAGGAAAGATGAACGACGCTCGAAAAGGTGCCCCACCCCGGGATGACGGTCCAATCCGGACTCGGCGTACTTTTTGCCTACCTTTCCACCACCACCGTCGTCCGTACGACTACCACCACCACCACCACCAACAGCAGCGACATCGTCGGCTACGGCACCCTCGCGACCCGCGCACTTTCAACGTGTATTTTTCCCCTCTGAGGTCGCGCGAGGGTGGCCTCCACGGGCCTCCCCTCGCCTCGTGCCGCGTTTCCTCGTCCTCGTCCGGCGTCGCAGGGGTGGCAAAGGGGTCGTAGAAGGGGCTCCGGTGCAGGGGTGTGCGCAGTACGCGACTTTTCCACGGACGATGGCGCCGAGCTTGGGATCAATTTAAAAATAACCTGCCTTAGACTTTCAAGGCTTTCGAATCGATTCGAATTCCGTGTCCACCGCGGTCGACCCTTCGCGCTCCGTCGTCCTCTTCTTCCTACGACTCACCCCCCACCTCCCACGCACGTCCCTCCCCCCGGCGTTGTTCGCGCGCGACCCTCATTTTTAGACAGACAGCTTCGGGGCGTCGGAACGAAATTTTGGCTCCGCTTTGCCCTTCTCGTGTTTTGCTACCTTCCTCTGCCCCCCTCACCCCTTCCCGTCGGTGGTTCTTCGGCCACAGCGTGGACGCTGATCGATATACAGATGAGAAGGATTCGATGTATGGACGGACGAGTATGAATGATAGTGTCACGCGGTCGGGGGTGTCACATGGTCTTGGCTTTAAACTGTGTCAGGGTATATCGGAGACCAAGAGTAATCCGTTTCTGATCGATAATACCGGCGTATCATAGACCGCAAGACATCGTACGCGGTACGGTCTATCGAGTGCCTCTTAAGTAATTGCGTAATAATAACGATACTCGCGACGAAATTAATAGTACACGGTCCCCCGCGGACGTTCCGTTTCAACGTCTGTTGCCAATTTATTTACCGATTTCTCCGCAAGGGGAATATTTCAAACGGTAGAGTTCGACAAACATATCCTCTGATTGGACAAACAGAAACTGTGATTGTACGGTCTGGAGACTGTATTTAAAAAATTTTCGAACACCGTCCTCCTCGCTCTTTGCTAATGGAACAATAACATGTAATTGATGGTCGGATAAATAACTCCCGGGCGAGGATTTTTTTGTCGGTTATCGTATCCCGCGAAATTTCGTCTCGTATGTGATCGGTGCTTCTGTGTCTCTTTCTATTCGTTACCTTACCCGCCATTTCTCGGGGAATGACCCTCGATGTACCGACAAAAATCAATGATTTTACGCGGTTAGGCGCGTTGCATGGCCCTTCGGCGTTTAAAAATATTTTTCATTTCTACGAGGATACTGTGTTAATTTTAGAATTATTCTGAATATCGTAACACGCATATTTCACGATTGATACAATACGGAAACATGGCCGCAATGTCGATAGATATTCAAATAAAACAATTCCATAATTTGTACAATTTTGTAAAGTTGTAATCTAAAAATTCTTTAAAATATATTCGTTCTATCTTCTCTAATATTATCTTCTGCTATTTATTTTGATTGCGGCATAAATGATGAATTTTTTCGTTTAAAAATTGACGCTAAATATCCAATATCCAAGTAATAGGTATACACGGTAAACATACAATAACCATAATTAAGTCTTTACTTTCACGAATTACGTTTCGCGTTCATGAAAATTTCACGCGTAAATCGTTACGTATCCAGTGCCGTTGCACACGTAAACGCATCGATACAGTTTGAGAGCTCGTGTATATTTTACAATGAAAATTTCTTCCTGGTCCCTTGGTCGATACTAATCGCTAGACACATCTGGAATTCAACTGTATCGCTTCATAACGAGGCAAAGTAAATACTTGCTCGACTAAATGATTCTAGATCGTCAACTACCGCGACAAAGTATGGTTCCGGTTACTGTTTAAACTGTACTTTCTATTTAAATAACCGGTTGCTGCGTTGTTTCGAAGTAGATATCGCTCGATATTGAAACCAAATTACATTTGAAACGACACAAAATTCAAAATTCAATCAGAAATTGGCGACTTCGGAAGCGATTATTCCGCCATTTTAAACTCTTCAGGAATGAAATCTTTCTGTCGAAATGAACTAAAATTCATCTTGGGCTTAGACTATGCAATCTAAAATGACTTTTGTGAAAACTAGAAAATATAATTTGATTTGAATAATTTAATCATTTCTTTTTCAATTGGAAACTAAAACGTAAAATTATATTGAAAATATTGTACGTATATATTGCTTATTTTTTGATGATATGATGAATAGGACTGGTAAACAAAATGAGTAAATAAAAACTATAACGTACTCGTACATGCTAGAATACCTCAGAGTAATTAAATTTCTAATTTAAATTGCACAAATGAATAGAAAGTCTTCGAAAAAATTCACACTAAAATGCTAGACGATAGTTTGATTAATATTCTGTCAATTTGTATAGAAATCTACACTCGAATAGGATAATGTTTTCTTTATAAATTGAAAAGCGTAATGTCTGCTTCTACGAAAGCTCGTCGGGAGAGGCAATTTTGGGTAGGGGGATCGACGTCGAAGATGAAAATATAATCAGCAAGAGTGAAAGGTAAATTGGTGACGGTCCGCGCTCAAAGTCGTTAACAATGTAATTCGGAATTCGTGTGCAAAATCCGGGCTGCAGACGGCAGTAAATCGAGGGTCCTTTTATCAAAGACGAGGACACGAGAACGAGCATTCGTAGGACGTATACTTTGCCTCCATTTACATCAGTTTCTTGATGCTCGGAGCGAGTTGCTACCGTAGCAGCGCCGCCGCCACCGGCAGACCACCCTTTTCCACCCACCCCCCGATCCCCCCTCCGACCCATCCTTTTGCTACTTTCCTCTCTCCTACCTAGCTCCTCCTCTATCGCGGTGCTCTCTGCGTGCTCTCGCGAAAATCCTCGCGATAAATTATGCCGTGCGGGTGGGAAATAAATGACCCACCCCCTTCGGCCCTTCTCTTGCTCGTCCACCCCCGTGCCGTCCCGAACTTCAATCCCCAGCGTGCACGGACCCACCGACACCCTCGTTGCCGCTGCCACCCTCCGACCACCTCTTTCGCTCTTCCTCTTCCACTTCCTCCGAGCCACCCTCCTCCTCCCCCCCCCCCGACCACCCCCCGCTGCCACTTCCTCCATCTCCTTTCTCGTCCTCCCGTTCTGTTCCTCCTCTTTTACCCACTGCCAGAACTCCACCACCTCCTGCGGTCCAACGACCAGGCGGCGGTGCTGCGAGGAAAGCCGGCTTTAAAATTATAATGGCACGCGCAATTTTGATAACCGTCGCCCGAACCACCACTACCACCACCATCCCCGGAGCGACACTGTCGTGAATACTAGCTCCCCGATGCCACGTCGACCACCACACCTGCGACAGCCCGAAGCTGAAGCAGCGAGACTCATCGCATCGACCTCCAACCACCACCCCTTGCAGCCCCCTTTTCTTTTTCTTCCTCCAGGAGCCCTTTTGATATTTCAGCGCGCGTACACAGATCGACGGAGCTCCTTTGCGCGGCTTGTTTGGACAAGTAGCACAGGATAAGGATCGAATCACCCGTGTTCCTCTCTCTTTCATTTACGAACGAGTTCTTCGGTGATTTGTGGGGGGGAGCGAGACGACCGGCCGCGAATCGTATTGGAAATTTTTCGGATTTAGCTTGGCGAAGCAAATTGAGCCTGTTCGGGAGCAGTTTTCGATGTTTGCGAGGGACATGCCTGATAAGTATACAACGAATGGTCCGGCGAAAATTTGAGAAAAGTTTTAGCGATATCGGAATTATTTTATAAACAGAAGTTGGCCCATGCTCGATCGCGGTCGATCAGTTTGTATACCGTTGAGTAAATAGCGCGCGGGTTACAATGATATAATCGGAATTTTTTTATTTTGTTCCTCTTTCGCGGGTGAATTCGAAATTGGAAGAAGTATATATTTCATTTTTGAGCTTGTTCTGATGTGTCACACGATGCTGAGTACTTCATGATCTTAAGCATATGTAATTTTATTTATACTCGGAATATCATCGTTCCATCTCTCGGCTCCAGAAATTCAAATTTAATGACTATTTAATTTTACACACGTCCAGATGGTAATTTCTAGAATTTAATTTGTTCCTTTTCAAAATATTAACATTTTTACTCACTCTGACTAATTTTTATTTGTATATTATCAACCGTAATTTTTATATTTTTTGTGTGTTAATAATTATCATTTTTGTACCGAAGAGGACCTAAATTAAACATTGCAGAGTTCATTAAATGGATAAACCAGAATCGTTTGGATTATGTAAGCTGTCATATTTGTAATTTATTAGTTTGAAATATTATTGTCAAATAATAATTACAAAACGATTGTCACAAATAACGATTGCACAAATAACAAATGCATTTAAAATATAGTAACTAAAAATTCTTTATCTTTTAAAGTCACTGAATTTGAAACTCTTTTAAGTGAAAATGATCGTTTACACATTATTGGATATTTTATTAAAAAATATTACGAAATTTTAAAAATTAATCGACGTTCATTTAATAACGATTTTTGAGTAATTTAAACCATTAATGATCACGAAGGTAAAAAGTATTGATCTAATTTTAATAAAAACAGCACAAGTTAGTGGAACGGTTGAACCTGACATGGCCAAACTTTGTAATTTCGATAAAAATATACATTATTCTGAAACACTAAATTATAAACAAATCAATCTCAGACATTATTATTTTTGAAATTGAGGAAAATATTTAATCTGTATTAAGAATAATGTCAAAATTCGCAAGAGTTTGTACTAGAAATCTTACAAAAAGTACTTTATATAAATAATCTGAATTTTTATTTAATTTTGGTTACCCTCTAAGATCGAATGCCATTATTTTTTAATTCAACGCTCCATTCAGAAAAAAATTTTAATTTCGCACCCTTTGTCAATTAAGTACCTTTTATGTTTATAAATTATACATTCTCCAACGGTCTTTATTTTAATTAAATTTTGAAGCTCGATATTAAAAAATTAATCACCTTTACTGATCTATTCATTACTTTATGATTCGTGTGTTCTTACATTATATACAAAATGCAGACGAAACATAGACTAAAAAATCCTTCGTTCGCTTGTGGACTTCTAAAGAGAAATTAATTGAAAATTTGATATTCTCTTTGGAGAAGCAGAGGCAGTAATTATTAAAATGAAGATTTTTTAAATAGTTGGCTCTAATGTTACTCAACAATTTCTATAACTTGTATATATTATTATACAAAAATCATGTGTAGTGTTACTTTTATATATTAATTCATTAAGTACGAAATTCCTCCTTTCTCAAAATTATTTATTTTATTTAATGTCGCATAAACATCTAATGTTTCCTTATTTTAGATCGCGTGATTAAATTTTTTCGATAATATAACTCAATAATATTACACAAAAAAGACAAATTTCAACATGCTCTAGAAATAGAATACTGACAATGAGTCACTTCCCCAGAATATAGTATGGCGTCGCTTCCTATGCTTGCCACCAGAGGGGTCGCACTCTCACAAGCGCTCGACCGACCCCTCGGTTGCTATATACACATTCCTCGAGGGTCTGCTAGTATAGTATAAAACAAAAAATAATAAAATCACAATATGGGAATGTTTCAACCTACAAAAATTAAGTAAATCATTGCTGTATACAATATTTTTTAAAACTCGTATTATAGAAATGATCGCAAGAAGAATGGAGAGCCCCAATCTCACGTAAAAATCGTTCTTGAAATAGATTTTAGTATCAGCGAAATTATTCAACGAATTAAACAATAATTTCTAAAGGTATTTTTCCCAGAGACGCGAAAAAGATTTTCTATACTACGTTCCAACGGAATTCGAATTTATAATGTTAAAAACCGCCTGCAAACAACTCGTTCTCCTTCTAAATGCCTTCATTTGCGCCCATCGTGAAAATGCCCGTCCAAATATTTCAGAAGCTCGTTCTCGCCGCTCGGTTGGGTCTTCTTCTAAATAGGGCACCGAGCGGCGTGCCCGTTAAAGCGATATCGCGTCCACGACATATTAACGCGCACCCCTTACATCCTGCCCGTGGACCAACCACCCTGTCGCCCGTAAGACCAAACAATGACGCGACGTCGGCCACGAGAATGGCCGTGCTTTTGTAGCCGGAAATTGTTTAAGCTTTTGTTATTTTGCGGCTTCTAAATCTCAGACGTCAGGCGGTGCCCCACCCCCCCTCTCCCCCAGGAGCTGGATGCTCGCACAGAAACGACCGTACACGGGGTAGACGCGGCGTGTGCACGCTCGAATCCGCGTAACCACCCCCCCGCGCGTTTCCGATCGAAATCGCGACTCCTTCGCGGGGTCGTTGCACCGACCTCAAACTATTCCGTGCAATTTGCGTTCGACAATTTTGACCCCCGCTTTCCCTTGTCTCTTCTTTATTCCGTCTCATTACACGCGAGGATATTTTGAGCTTCATTTAATTTAGCGGCAGCATTCGATACGGAAGAGATGGTTTTCGCGTGCGCACACACACGCGGGGACCGGTACTTTTTACTTCGCTCGTTTTTAATTAAACTTCGAAATGAATTCCTTTGTCCTGCATTTGCATATTTTAGGCGTCCATATGAATTTTCGGTTAATCGATTCTTCGCGGACGTGGATAATAATAAAGACACGCCCGTTACCGGAGGTAAAACAGTCGATCATCGTTTCCTTCCAATTTCCAATCGATACTAATTGCCGTCAATTTTGTTTTTTTCCCCCTCCTCCGTTCGCCGTTCCGTTTTGCGACTTCGTTCGCACCCGACCGTGTTCCGTTTCTTTCGCGGAGTTTATTACCGGTCCCTACAAAAGGCAAATCCGTTTTCGAAACGCGCGGATAACGAAATTACTCCCTGGCGCTACTCGTTCCTTGAAAACTTGCTTTCGGAGAAAAATGGGGGTGGATTTCAGATTTTCCTCGGGGCTCGAGTCTCGAGGAGCGCGTCGCGTCGTGCAAATAAATCGCGAGAAGCGAAGATAAGCGTCCGGAGCGATCAATATTTCCTTTGAAAATTCAGCGCCGCCCAACCTATTCCCCGCCATTTTTCCATACTTAATGAACGCGTGCAAGTACTCGTTACCGTGCTAATGCAATTAAAACGCTTACGTTGAATTATAAATATTTGCATGAATGAGTAAGTATCGAACAAAACCAGATTATCGCCGGTTATCGCCACTCTTACGTACAACACACACCCCTCTGCCCCCCGATAACTATGGCTACCGCGATCCCCGTTATTAACATCTATCGTCGAAGACGTTAAAAATCCTCGATATCGATCGTCGTTCGCAAAAACGCGCCTATACAAATTCTTCCACTGTTTTGCAAACTGAATAATTTATTTGGATTCGTCGAAATTTCGGTGTCCATCGTTAAAGTTGCAATTCGCGATTTCGTTCAAGATTGAAATTATTAAATTCGTCGAGTTGAAAAAACACCGTTACTAGAATCGATATTTCGAACCGTAAATCTTGGTCGAAATTAAACGCGTTCAACGCGAATTCATCGAAACCTCGACAAATTAATATTTATCGAGGGCAAACGTGTCGACAAAGGTCATTACTAAAATTAACAACTTGTTCGAAAGGTAAACCTTGCTTCCCGCAAATTGAAAAGTTCAAGTGTAAATAAACGGTAATCGAAATCTTTGAATAAACAAAAATGCAAAAACTAGTTCCTAAGAAATTTGTTTCGTTTATTTATTTAACGACTCATTAACTGAAGCGCTATTCTGTTTCACTTTTATACGCTTTATGACGCGTTACGTACAAATGTTATATTAATTTATTACGTCTAATGCGATACGTAACTGTTTGGTAAGAATCTATAATTTGTGACTTTCAATATTTTTGTTTTTATGATTTTTTAGATCGACGATAGCCAACCTTGAAAATTTTATAATTTGGTAGACATAAATATCTAAATAGTGTATGATGAAAACATGACAAAATCTCTATTAATAAGAAAACTCGACAATTTGGTTAAGGAAATTTTTTGATAATATTTACATTTCTGACATTTTATATTTAAAATAGAATAACACAAAATAATGGAAACGGAAATGAAAAAATAATACAAATTTCTTTAAATTATACTCACGTGGTAGTGCATTCTTTTTGTGCCCCAAACCTTCGGCAGTACCATGAATGTTTGGCAAATTCCTAGTAAAATAAACAGAAATTTATTAATTATTAACCATGAAACAGTAGGAACTACATTACACTAAGGATCAATGAGTTTCATTTTTGATCATCTTTTCAATGAGAATAATGAACATACAAATGTAAGCAGACTCGATCAACATTTTACGATAAATACTAATACACGTATACCTTGACAGTTATAACAAACTTAATTTTCTTTGTGTTTGGAAAAGCGTTACGCCATAGTCAAAGCCGTATCTAGGGCAAACAGAACCCTGGTCATATGCACCCTCGGTTCAAAGATGCAAATATATTGTTGTTTACACATTTACTCGCATTAGTTAAAATTGCATTATTGCAACACTTTTCAATTTTGAAAGTCATTGTAAAACTTTATTTATTTGTAACATTTCTATTGATTTGCGGATTCTGTTACCACTTCCAGTAAGAATAACTAAATATTTTAACAAATAGATAATAATAAGAGAATGTTTACGTTATTGACGAAACAAAATCGTTTAAAAGTATTGTCAATGTGTCTCTCTTCTGTATTAATAGTCTATTTAGTTCATATATAAGTTGACTCTAGTCCGTTTAGTGTAATCTTGAATGATATCCTCGTATCAAATTTTGAATATACAATTACTAATTATCCAGAATACTTATGTCATATTCGTTTCTGCGTAGAAAAGTCTCATTTTGTAGAAAACAGATACACTTGAAAATGGTTGCCACGGGTAACATTGAACCCAGATACGGTACTGACCACAGCCGTGGACAAAAGCTATCGACGCAAAACAGAATACATTTTCGATATCGAAGTCCACGAAAGTAGAGGCGATAAATCGTCGAAACGTATGCTCCACGCATGCAAACGCAATTTTCCTTTACGCCACATCAAGTAAACCCGTACGAACTAAATTCATCGCTCTGGGAACTGGTTGGCGACCACTGCTCCAGAAATTGTATCGCGCGAATTCAGTGAAAGTGACCAACAGCAAACACAAAAAAAAAAAAGGAAAAAGTAGAAAAAGGAGAAAAGAATTTCGATTCGTTCCCTTTCCAGATCGAACATTTCCCTGTGTTCTTAGGCGCGTCTATCGATTGCCTGCCCCCATCATCTCGCGTAGCCCGTCGACGTATAATGATCGCGCGTGGCTGTTGCAACTAATATCAAGCGTTCTTCTTTAGTGGTTATTTTTCTCTAAAATTAATTTTTTTTCTTTATTCTTTCATTAGTAACTAGCGAACTGTTTAACGTCCCACGGTAGATATTTATAAAGCGGCCGTCGCCACCCCCGGCGACCGTTCGTCCAAGGGGGCCAAGAGGAGACAGAGGAGGCGGCAGCAGAGGAGAAAAGGGTGGCCGGTGGCGGTAGTGCGCGGACTTTTGGGGTGGTCGGTGCCCACCTATCGACCCTCTCGGCTCCAGACTCCGCGCTGGCTCTCTTTTCATCCACCGTTTTCTCTCTCTCGGGCCGTTTTCTCTCTCCTCCGCTCCTCGTCCTCGCGCCTGGCCAGCTACCGACCTTCGCGCGCACACACGAGAAAAAAAGCACGCAGCCAGAGGGTGGAAGCGAGAACGGGGAGCGTAAAGGGCGACGGAAAAGGACGGCGCGGCGCGGGTGGCGGGACGGCGCGGCCGGAGAGGCCAAGCACGGCCGAGAGAGCGCAAAAGCTTACGGACACACCTCCACCTGCACGCGTTCGACACACACACGCGCGTATAAACGCACACGAACGCGAGCATCCTAATTTTAGCAGGCATTCGGCGCAGCTGTGCCACCCGCATGTATCGCGCGGGCTCGAAACTCCGAAATTTCGTGCAAATAGCACGGGAAGGAAGCCGTCCCTGATTAAACCGGTTATTTCCTAGGGAAAAAAGAACGCTCATTGGGACGAAATTTACAGGAAATCGAGTTATTAGTCTTCGGGATCGCGAACGGCTATCGTCGTTCAACGACGGCGTTACGCTTCGGTTCTCGTCTCCGCGCCCTTTCCGCCCCCGCGTCTTCCCTTCCGCGTGCACCCAAGAATATTTTACCGTACCATAATTATTTCGCGTTCCTTTTATTTTCGCTCGACGAATTTATCGACGAAAACTGTTCGCGAAATTTAATAATCGAACGCGTTTTTATCTTTGCGACGCCCAACGGATTAACACTTTCGCGAACCGTGTCTGGATACACCGATGGAGTTTTATCGTTTTGGTTGCCTGTTATGTTTTCGGGAAAGTAATCGTCAAAAATCAGAACAATTTGATTTCTTGAGCATAATGCTCTGCAAGACTAAAATTTTGATCTTATGTCCAAAATTTGTCTTAGTATTTATTTCTATAAGTCAATTGATTTCTCTAGTTCCAAATTGATACATCCTGTCACTCACATATGTATGACATGGCAGTCAGTGTTAATAAGCATGCAACGTTTCATTAAATCAAAGTAAAAATGTATTAGTTAAAGCAATTTTCAGATGGACGTTGTTTCTCTGTGTTTCACCAACGTTCGTGCTCCGTCTGCAAAGGGGTTGTGATTCTGGTATGGCCATGGGAATAATGGCGTGGGGTAAAATTAAAGAATAGTAAAGTCAAAATAATCTTTACGAGTAAGAAAATCAAAATGAAAAGGTCACTCGATACGAGCATGTTATTTGTCGTAAATGTTACGATTTTCGATGTAGATTTTTTTTTCAATTTCTACGTAGCATCACCCAGAGTTGCGCGAATTTTTATTCGCGATAAGTTATAAGTAACGAACAAGACTTTGTTTCCTTTTTCTTCGATTGTAACGAGTATTCATCGCAAATTTTAATTTTAAATTGCTCTGCGAAGAAGTTTGAAGATTAATATAACTAGACATTACAATTTTTTTTCGTTATTTATTTTACAGTTTTACAGCCACGAAAAATGCTTAATTCTAAAAAGACTAAACCACAAGACGAGATACTGAAGATTGAGAAAGAGCACCCAAGTTTTCCATGTTTTTTTATTTGCAAAAAATTTTACAAGGGCTACTGCTATAAAAATAACTCCAGTCTCATATGTTAGGAAATTAAAAATGAGTTCAAGAAAGTATTAGTAATCCCTCCGCCTCTGTTATAAGGCCAGTATTTTTCAGAAACGTATTGGGTCAGACATAGTCAGCCTTATCGTGGCAGAACTACTTAATCCTGGACTCTTCCCTGCAGAAACTGATTCCCGTTAGTTAGTAGCGCCATTTTGTTCTACATCGAACGCACGTATTTAACGAATCAAATATAACTACTGTCCTAACTTCCACTCGAATCAAAAATTCATAATTTTTCTCATCGAGTTTATCCTTAAATCATAATTAGCGAGGAGAAAACTTTGTTTAAACCAACAAAATTACGTTCTCGTAAATATCAACTCGCCCCATTTTAACCCTTAGAAGGTGAACGACTAAAACTTATTTCTATTTTATTCCCATTTGTATCTGCTACAGAATTTTAGAATGTGAAGCACAACCTTTTCATTTCTCGCGAAGAATTCATAAACCTCGAGCATTGACACAGAGTTTGGTATATCCGAAAGGTTGAACTGGATCACCAAAAATTGACCCTGTTTGGGTGGCGTGCTTCGAGTACATCGATCACGAACACCCGTACACTCGAAATTCAAAGTGAATAGAAACGATTCGGTACATCTTATCCGCCAACGAATGCGTATAATTGCAAAATTCGAATATCACGATAAATATAAAAATATACAATTGTTCTTCCTGTCCTAACAGGTTACATCGACACTCGACAACTTATTTTCGTGGTACTTCTATTTTCAGCGACCATTTTGGTACAGCATTTTTCGGGCAGTTAAAAATATTAGAGGGCCGTTGCCTCTTTCGAATTACGCGTTTAGAGGAGCGAGTCGATCGCGCGGATACATACATAGATCCCGGGTGCGTTCAATTCAATTAGTCGGTCGTGGCAGATTTGCATACGAAATTAGAAACCGGTTGATACGTTGATCACTCACGATGATAACGCGATTCTAACCGGAGGCGTGTTGGAATTGTCATTAATTCGATTACTCGCGTCCCGGCTGATTATTTATGTTTCGTCAGGATTCTTCCGTGACAAGGGAACGAGCTTGGACCGTTTTTGTTATTCATTCATGACCGCCGCTTTGATGCGGAACGGATCAATCAGAATGATATAATTCTGCGTACACATCAATTAGCAATAATTGTAATTATCGCTAATGTTTGTAGGTAACTGATACTAGCAGATGTGTATAGCGATAGACGTATTTTTGGAAATTATGTATTCGCGCTAACGGCTACGCACATCGCGCATCGATGGAAATTTATGTTTAATATCTACTCCCGTGTCATTCGGACGTCTGGGTTTATCGAACGATATTTCCATACGTAGCTCCTGTAATCGCAATCTTTATCGGTTTCGAAATAAACCAGAACAGAGAAAGGAAAACTGTTCGTTTCAATCGCGAATACAATTTCTTTTTTTCATGTATCCTCAAAGGACTTTAAAATTTTTTCAGTAAGGACATTTTGGTAAATTAACAGTATTCAAATTAATTTACTTATTTCCTCGTCGTTCATTAAACCTATCTAAAAAATTTAGCTATAATTGGTTGACGACACTGTTTTACTTTCAGAAGGAAATTAACAAAGAAAATAGTTTAAACAAAAGTTACTTTTAAGTAATTTAATTTTCGTATAATTTTTCGCAATTCAATTTTTATTTCGACTGTAATTTTTCCCTTGAAATAAAAAAGTGACATGAACCAATTACAGCTAAATTGTTAGGTAGATCTCATGAACATTTGTGCAAAGTTTTATAAAAATTCATACATACATACTTTCGAACAGTATTCTAGATTTTAGTGCACGTAGATTTATGGCTGGGTTGCTAGGATGGTCTTTTCATATTGTTCTGCATCTGCTACATAGACGTTCAATTTTGTTTGCTGAGAGTTTAATTCTGAGATCGTTGCGTACGCACATAGCATGATGCATTAAATATAGTTCGAAGGATGATATGTTGTAATGCTTCTAACTTAGTTACATGGCTTTTAGCTGCCATGCTCCACAATTCAATCCCGTATGTTCATATAAATATAATGCAGTATAGAATTTCGCGATTATTGTTTCATACAATTTTCATTACTGAAGTTTGAACCATAGTTTAGAAACGTAATTAGTTTAAAGATGGACAAAATTTTGTCAAAATTTTATATCAGTAGTTGGATAATTTATTTAATTGCAAACAATTAATTATTAGAAATTGTATCAAATAAAACGAATAAATATTTTCTTCAGTGAGACCTCGTATTTTATGGACACTCTGTATAATAAATTTAAAGAAATTCATTATTAACCATTGATTAACCAAAGATACCCTTTTCAAACTTAATGATAATATTTTTGTGCACCTTTCACAAATTTTTGTACTTTGAAAAATTTTGTAAATGTATATTCATTTAATTTTATTCATTGGTACCTCGATAAATATATAATCAATAAATTCACCACTTACTAAGTCTACACATAAAAAAACTAAAAAGAAAAAAATATCTGCGTTATTTTAAAACCAAAAACACTGTTATTTATAGTAATGTAAGTGACATTGTTTTACATTTTTATAAAGCTTTTTAATATCCAGCTTAATGGAACATAACTGAATTCTCATGTCTGCTTTTATGTCCAATCTGTGGCGATTTTTTGTTTCAGTTGAAACACGCGAGTCGTTCAATGTTAAGTTTGGCATTTTGCGGCGTAATATTTTAGATTTGGCTCGAATTTGTATACGTTTTAGACTTTAGAAATGTCGAAAAATTTAAAACAAATTTTGTAAATGAATGCTTAGAAAGATTCTAAAACAATGTGGTTACCTAATGGGGTAAATATACAATTTTACAAAACACTGACAATATTATTTCTCTAGTTTCCTTTACGTATTACGAAAAGAGGATTGAAACGTTGATTTGCTGTTTGTCCAAAACTTGTTAAAAAAAAAAACATTATCAGTAAGGTAAATCGATTGAAAACCGCGTTTAAATTTCATGCTCAAAAGGGACACAAAAAGTGAACTAAAATTTCGTTCTCTCGACACGTCATGTAAATAGATAAATAAACCCGGGCAATAGAATGTCGCGATCGTCAATGGTTTAATCCCGCGATCGATGTCACCGTGAACTCGTTCGTGCACCGAGCGTAAACTGCGATCGAAGCCGCCAGCCACTCTCGTGGGCTAATTTTTTCCTGCACGGTTGTTGGGGTATCGCGGATGAATTGTCCTTGAGTAAAGGAAACCATGCTCGTAGAACTCCCATTCATCGCTGAAAAATTTCGATTCGGACGGTTCGTTCGAAATATCGATCGAGTCTTCGACACACGAAACGACCGATGAATACGTAACGTGCGATCAACGATCAACGATTCCAAAAATTCGTAAATTTCGTTAGAAAATATTTTTCGTGGCTGGCTAGTGCCCATCCAGTGTTTTATAATAAGTCAGACCAGCGTACCGTCGTGCCGTTCCCGTTTTAGCTACGTTTGTTACCCTTTTGTACGTTCCAATTGTTCGCCTTTTAAATGCTATAACGCGCCACGCGGCACGGTTCATTCGCGGAAGCTCAACGCCTACGGAAATTGGGGCGCGGTTATTAATCAACCCTGCCGCGAGTGTTTTGTACCTTGGACGCGTGTTAAGACGAGGGATGCCCTTTCAATGAAACGAAATTGTCGCGTATAAATTTAATATACGAATATATATTTCTATAAAATCCGTTCTCCAAAAGTTCATTTATGTTTAGAGCAATAAATACGTTCAATAAATATTTCTTATATTGTCACGCGTGTATAAATTATAATAAAACTCCAATTTTTTTTTGCTTCGTTTGATATCGTTGATAAAATTGTAGAACATATAGTATTAACAGTGAAAATTTCTGAAAAGATGTCCTGAAAATAAGGGACGAAACCGGGGAGTAACGTTACGATTTTGGAAGTATATAGTAGAATGTTCGATAATTAAATGTTTGATAATAATAATAAAGGGAAGTAATTTCGTATCATTAAATAATCTTAAAATTGGCGTTTGTTTAGAAAATGTTGCTCCGATATTTCTCAAATTTCCTCTTAAAACAAAATTTATTATCAACATTTATACAGTATATCCGCCAAGTACGCTCGTTATAGAAGCGAACAATTGTATGGGAATACGCGTAAATTACAATCATTATGGCTTTTTGCTAATTACAGCCACGATCTCGCTATATTCGTGCTCGTTATAATCTAGTTCCACTGTCTATAAATGATCCATTAACGGAGAAATTGAGATCCAACTAAAGTCGAAAAATTGGAATTTTAGAAACAGGATTCCAGAGATTGCTCTTGAAATATTTCGAGTTTAATTTTGTTTGATTATCACCTATACCAATGGTACCATTCAGTATGAAAATTTTTAATTTCGTCTACAAATGTTTATGAAGTAATTTCTTAATAAACGTATTATTTACGAGTATTTTACGAAAATCAAATTGAATGCAAATTTTGTGTACGATTTCGTTCTCAATCCAATTTGATTATCATATTGTCTTCATAAACAGACTAAACAATACAAATTCGAAATTTATCTGAAGTTTATTAAAAAATAACAATCTATTTTAATTTTTATTCAAATTGAAAAAGAATATTTCCTGTTTTCTAATAAAGTTATACTGCATACTTTCTAATACGGTATTTAATTGTAATTAATAATATCTCTAAAGACTTCTCATTAGTCGTTAATACTTATAATCATCCCAATGTTGGGTCGAAAAATGTTACATTTGTAATTTTGTTCTGAACTTGGTAACTTTTAGAAATTATAATCTCTATATGTATACACATTATATCTTTTGGGGAGTAAAATGAAAAAGGTGAAAAAATATTGATTTTATTTTGCGTTATTTATAATCGAAATTGTCCATTTGTGGTTCTATCGATGTTAAGTTTCCCTCCGTTCGAATAATTTGAAAAACTTGTAATTTACAATAACGTCGCTATCTTTTAATGAGTGCCATTAAAAGTTACATTTTTTGCATCAAATTTTCCAGCCCTTTTGACATAGAATAAAAAATAAAACCATTAGAGAAAGCCTCGACTGAACGATATTAAGGATAGTTGAAAATACACTGTTGAAATTAGAAATCAATAAGTTCATTATATTTCGAAAAATTGAAGTTTCGTAATAAACGGGTTCAAACGTGTTAAACGGCGCGCTTAAACAATTTCACACGCCCTCAAAAATATTCAGCAACTTCGTTACGCTTTCGAATTCCGAAAATAAAACTTTCGGTCTACATTTCTAACCGATTAAACTTTCGAAAAATGCAAAAAAAGATTCTGAAATTCGTCGACCACTGCGCCAAAGACACCTTTATATCAGCGGGATTCGAGTCGCCTAAAGTTGCGCAAAATATCTCGTAACATCGTTATTTCTCGAATTTAAAAATACGACTTCAGGAACACGTGTATCTGTGTGGCTAAAAATTTTACTAAAACAAATTTTTTGTTTCTTCGAATCTCGTTCAACCCCCTCAATTAATGAAAAGTAATCGTATAAGAAGATTCAGGGATGCGCTGGATGTTCAAAATGGTCACTACCGATGGTCGATCGACGAACGAAGTCTCAACTTGCACAGTTGTATTTAACCAGCTTCGCTGCCCTAAACGGATCCTTCGGATCGAATTCTTGGTTTCGCGGGTCACGTAGTATAAGTTTTTTCGCGTGGCAGTCGGTCAGGGCCGCGGAGTAAAAAGAAAAAAAGGAAACAGAGGTAGGGGATCGCGTCGATGGAAAACGAAAGAGCGATATCTGCTGGCCGATCGGTCGTCGGCGCTGGCCGCGTAGAAAGGGGGTGTCGATGCCGGGAGGAGGGACGGTTCGATGATACAGAGGGATGAGAGTACAGTTTACCTATAACCCATAAATCGACCCCACTTTTCTATTAAGAGACGCACGATTGACTTGCGTTGTTCAGTTTCCTTCCCCCGATACCGTCGCCAGGACCGTTTCACTCCTTCCTTTTGCTTTTCCAACTTCTCCTACCACGCTGGTCCAGCGATCGCTACCCAGCGCGCAACGACCGCCATCCCTCCTTCTTTCCTTCTCCGAATCGCTCGCCTTTTTCCCTCCCGTCTCGATGGCTCTTCCCACCAGGAGGTCGTATCCTGCGCAAAGCTTCGTTCAATCCCTACCAACCTGTTCGTCGTACTGACTATTTAGTTTTTTCTCCTATCATCCCCCACCGACGCGAGACTGCTCCCTCGTCCGCGCGGAACAGCCCTGAAAACACGGCCAACCCCGTATATATCGACACGGGGCAAATACTACTTGGCCATCTGTTTTCGAAGAGACGAACGTACGAAACGCCGTTCCCATTGACTCCGATGCAACCGATCGCAGCTGTCCGATCGATCGCAACCCCGAGGTGAACGCTTCCTGTCCCATCCACGCGTTAACGTTGCGGATCCTTCGTCCAGACGATCCCCACGCGGCTCGCGCGAGCATAATTCGCGCTGCCCGGACGAGTTTCGAGGGCCTCGATTAAATAACTTCCGGGAATTCGGTAGCTTCGTTAGACGGTGCGTTTCGTATCGCTGGATACCTCGAGGAGTCGTTGCATCATCTCGAGCCGCTCGTCGCTCGCACGCAGAATTTCGACTCCGGAGAGTTTAACATCCCCGACGATGAGAACGTAACAGACTTTCGAACGAGTAATTACGCACGCGGCAAATTGGAAGTCCGCAACGCCCAGAACCCTGTTCCTTCATCAAAAACCAAGTAACAGTTTTCTATTAAATTCGCGAACTAGCGCAATTAACGGGTTTGGAACTAATCGACGCCAATACAAACTTTTCTATGGCGCGTCAACCCCGCGCGAACTTGTTTCCGTTTTATTAATATTCACATCCCCCGATCAGGCGGGTTAAAAATGAAAACGGTGGACGAGGGTGGGATCGAGATCTGGTTGAAGGAACTCGGTAGAAGAATAATCCGTTGGAACAACCGGATCCGTGGGCTATCGCGAGCACGCCAGGCTGAGGTTTTGCTGTTACATTCGGCGAAATCCGTGATTCCCGCGGATTATAAAATTTCTTAACATTTTGGGAGCGAGCGTATCGCGATGCACGAGCATTGGACGTACTAATGGAAATCCAGCGATAATTACGCGGCTGTAGCATAATTATTGAAGCTCGCGAACCAGACCTTTAAATTTCGTTAAATTTTACACGCGCCCGCACGCGTTACGGGCTACAGTGTCCAAGGGCCGGATATATATACAGGGGTAGAGGAGTTCATGGCAGTTCATACGTGCGTAATGCGGGGAGTTATGAACGTTTGTACGGAGTAGAGCAAATCGGACTGCTCTTGATAAATCTCGTTAATTTCACTCGTCGCTGATAAACATAATTAAAGCGCAGTCTTCAGCAACGTAGCCATCGATGAACGCCCCTCGCCGCGCTGTCTGTACTTCCGGTTATTTCTACCGTATTTATATTTCAACAAGGAATTTTAATCCTTCGTTGGGTTTTGTAATACCTTCGATTTGCGGTGTCGTTTTAATGGACACGCGCAAACATCGTCCAACCGTGGTCCACGTCGAAAAACGTTTCCGGATAATAGTTGAAGGGTTTCGCGAGGAATTACATGGGGTGCAAGGCTTTGTTTACAGCGGCCAGGCTTTTCGATATTTTTGATATTGTGTTGTCGTCGTTTGTATAAGCGGTATTATATATTTCTTTTTACCTGGTATTGGACTTTACAGTGAAACATCAGTCAAGGTCGATCATTTCAAAATCGAAAAGTGTATAATACTGAAAGATCAAAAATTGTGTATGTTTTAAAAACTACTATTATTCTCAGACGAGCCGTATAACATATTAAATGCTAAGGAATTCAATAAATTGTATGTCCAGGTAATTTTGTTAATTAATGCAATGGCTCCAAACAAATATAAGGATCTCTGGAATCAAATGTCGTTAGATCTGAACAAATCTAAGGGCATCTTTCCGAGTATCAACGTTGAAAACAACGTATGTATTTGGTGTGTATTTCATTATTTAGCAAAATAACATATAGTTGGAATACAAAAAATAGTAATAATACTTTTCCTCCCAATGTCTTTCACGATTTGTAGTAAAACAAAAGAAATTGAAAACGATGAATTTTGTCGATATTGGCGGGAATATATGATACCACACAGTATAAAATCCGCATAAAATATTGGTAAATATGCTCCTTTATAGCAAAAGAATTCTTACAATAAGACAGTACAGTGACAAGTGGTCGAATTAAAATAAATAATTTATATTGCACCAGTTGTGGATACGTGGCTGCACAGAATAATATCGTATTCCATGCGCATTAAATTATTGTTTTCCACGGTAGGTTTATATTCTGATTACCTTATAATTGCGAGACATTTCGCGAAATAACTATGCGTCGGATTTGCATTTATCAGCTAGAATGTTTCGCGCAGGCTGGTTCCCCTATTCTCTCTTTTTTTGCGAATGTCCTTCTGGAAGAATGTTAATTACGCGAAAGATTTGTGAGCCAAACGAATTTTTTTAAAACGGTATTTACTTTTCTGTTTCGTATTTATTTATACACTACCATCGTGCGCGTTTTAATTTAGAAATTTTTTTTAATTTACCTTTCACCTTAAATTGAGATCCGTTTAATGTCGAATCACGTTTGTCCGCCAATGGATTCAAAGAAACTGTTTTGATGTTCTATAATCATTATCCGATTATTGGATCTTCGTTTCTCGTTCCAGACATTCTTTCGGTAAAAATTAAATAAAAATCCGTTCGATCGCGTAACACGGTTTTGAATATCCCAGTTGTTTTCAGCTGCTTGCACTTCGAATTTTAATATACCGATATCGACGTAACTTGCCGCGCAAGAAATGGAGACCCCGATTTTCGTTCTCGTTCGAAATAAAATCCACGTGGCGAGCAAACGTTGTTTGAAACAGCTTTCATGACAAAATTCGCAGACAAATTTCAACCGTTGGTGCATCGAAGTACCGCGTCGATGGTTGTTCACGATATTCCGGTCTAATTTGATGTTAATCATTCGTTCATTTCCGTGCGTTCCAGAAACGCATAACGACGAAGAACGAACTACTCGATTTCATTATCGTGCGCTGGGTAGAACAGCGTTAACTCTTCCGCGATGGTTCGCGTTTCCATTGACAGAATCGAAGAAGTCACGCTTACAATAAATATCTGCACACTGGTTGATAACAGACAGTTCGAATTCTTGTTTTCTTCGATCGATCTTCGTCGTCATTATCCGTGAATTATCCTAATCGAGTGCCCGTCCAAGGAAGCCTCAACGAACGGACCTTAGTAATTATTGACTCACGATTAATTAGCATTAAGTTCGTGGCAAACGTTCAAGGTGCTTGCTCGTGCTGAGTACACATTTCTGGAAGCTAACCAATACTAGGTTCATTCGAGTATATGTAATCAAGAACCGATGATATCGATCGTACCCGACGAATTAGAATCGCGTGAAAGAAAGGAATTTAAATTTTCAAGATCAGTCAAGGAAATTTGATTTGGTTGAAAATTACGTTCATGGCGCACGTAAATATTAATTTGATTACCAGACGTTTCTGATTACGTTCTCATAATCGTACGTAAAATTTACTTGAATCTCGTTCCTCTATATTTTAACGCTCGAACGTAAATATGAAATAACGATCGAGAATATTACTAGCAATCACGGTGCGTCGAGTTTGGATTACATCCCAAATTCTAATCCACAGATACCGACTCTTAAATCCTGCGAATCTATCGTTTATAACAACGATGAGCTCTGCTAATCGTTCAGCATAATCGGCTGTTAAATCGAGTTCGAGCCACCCCCGCACGCGAATGTTATAAAATAACGCGTTCCATCGATTTCAATAACGATTCGTATCATTTAAACCAATGTTCTCTGTACTTGAAGATTAGGGGCTGGAATGAATAACTTAACGCACGGTCTTTGAATAAATTTATACTCGAATATTTGAGTATTCGAAGTATTATTCGAATTATATTGGTGGAAATAGAAGAGGAAAAATTAGCGAAATACGTTCAATATTTCTAATAGTTCTTTTAGCTGAAACCATAGCAATAGCAAACAGAATTTACAGTCGGTAATTCTAAGCATGTGGTTCCTATGTGGGAATTGAAATATTATACAGGACCCGAAGTAGAAAATAAATTCAGTTTTGTGTATAACTAAATGTAGAATGAGGTTCAGAATTACTATAAATTGTACAGATATCGCTAATAAATTGCCCTAAATGAAAGATAAAGTTTAGAAAAGGACGATTCAATGAACTTAATTTCCATAATATTCGAATACTAGATACGTGATTGATTATATATCCCAATATTTATTAATGTAGGAGAATTTGACAAGTAGTCCCAGCCTTGCTACCACGAGCTTTCGATTAGCATCGATGAAGAGCAATCGATCGAAGAAGCGCATCCCTCGAGACTCGAAGTCGCGTGCGATCGAAACGCGAGCAATCGAGTCCCTTCTCAGACTCGGGGGTGGCTTGGAAACAGTGAATTTCGATTCGGCAAACAGCATATTAGCGATCGATCGACCGTAGCGAGAAAGTTAAATCATCCCAACGAGGGCAGGCGCGCGTCGGGGTGCTCGCGTTTCTTCGCCATCGGCCGGTAAAACCGAGCGTTCCCCCATAAATCGATCGGAAACATCAATAGCATTCAGCGCGACTCATTAACCATTGAGACCAATCGATTCCTGAACAGAGTCCGTATAAACACTCGATCAAAGACGTGCGTACACATTACACGGGCCAAGTACAATGCACACAGACAGCCGGCGTCGTAGCCACGGGCCTGTTCCGAGGGACCTCTTAAAACACACCCCTGCGGCTCCCACGGCGGCGCGAGAAGGAAAGCTGGTCGCTGAGCTTCGTCGTCGCGGTCGTCGTCGAGGCTCTCTTTCGACGGGCGAGAGAGACGGGAGAGAAGAGCGGTCGCGAGATGGATCGCGAAGGGGTAGTCGACCGGGGGGAGGGGGGGGGGGTGCGCGGGTAGGGGACCGGTAGCGTTGGAAAAATTGGAAAAAAAGTGGGGTGTGTCGGGTGAGGGAAGTGGAGGACGAGGGGGAGGGGGTGGGGGGTAGGTTCGAGGTGGAAAAAAGAGGGGCGAGCAAGGGCGCGAGCGAGAGGGAACGAGACCGCGGGCACGGCGGGGCGAAGGGTGACGTCCCCGCGAGGAATTTCGGTCTCGCGGCCATTGCAGCGGGAGGGCGTGGCCGCGCAGACGCTGGCAAAGAAAAATCGTCGGCTCGTGGCCAGGAAAAGCAGCGCGCGCCGTGGGGTAGACGCGCGACGAGTTGCGCGAGACAAAAAAAGAAGCCTTGCCGGGGGGTTGGGGGGTGCAACGACTAAGAGAACAGGAAGAGGGTGGCAAATGCGCACTGGCGGCGCACGGGGGCGCCCTTTCGCTCCGACGAACGCGCGCTTCTCCGCGCGCCGGAAGTCATCCCTCTTCCTCCTTTTTCGCTCCTCTTTCTCCTAGTGCCCCTCTTTCGTGTCCCCCCGTCCCTTTTCCCGTCCGTTTTCGCGGTCTCTTTCCCGCGCGGCTGGCCGGTCCACGTTCGAGAACACCGGAGTAGCACTTTCCGGCCTGTTCTTTCTCCACCCGGAGAGCTCTCTTTCGCTCTCTTCCGTCATCCCCGTCGCGTCACGGTTCCCGACCGCCACCCCCTCGCGACACCCTCCGCCGCGTGCTGTTGGTAGACTCGACTCTGTCTGTTCCGCGTTAGTCGTCGCAGGAGGAACGGCGGAGACCCGGCAGGGAAGGAAGAAGAGGGCGAACAGCGGGATTTGCGGCCCGAGGGGATTCAGGGGGGTCGCTGCCGCGAGATCGCGTGCATGTGTGCGGCCCACGGGGGTGGTGGCGGCGAAGGGGACGGCGGGGGAGGGCAGGCAACGCGCGTAGAGAAGTACAGAGCGAGCATCAAAATTATTTTCCAGCGGGCACCACCGCCGGCGCGGTACCACCCCGAAATTTCAGCCCTTTAATTTCAGATGGTATGATAATTCGCGGCGATATTTCACACGAGTCTGGAACCTGGCTCAACGTGGATTTTATTGCGGCCGGCCGGCAGAGGCGGGGCCGGGTCGAAAATTTCCACGGAATTACGGAAAGGGGTCTACGAGAAGGGACGGTCTACGAAGTTGTTAATTAATCTAGGCGCCTAGGTGCTCTTTGCCGTTGCTTCAACTCCGGGGCTCCGATGAAATTTGCGCCGCGTTTGTGCGCTGGGCGCGGGGATCGATGCGCGACTCGCGAGTCCGCGACTTCGTTGCGATAAATTATCGCGGACGGTTCGCCGGCGAACAAGAAGGGCTCGCGTGCTGGTCGAGAGACAACAGACAATTCGAGGAAGATCGAACATTCGATGTTCGTTGGTCTTTTGGGCAATCCTTGAAGAATAACCGATTCTTAATGGCGCACAATTTTTCCTCTTTAACGAAAAGTTATGTATCAGTTTTGAAAAATGAATAATGTATATGTAATTGTTTGGACTTTATATCATAAGTGTTGTACAGTTCTAATCGAGGGAGTTAGATATAGCTTTTTTAGAATTGCTGCGTATCGTATGGAAATACCTATGCCAGTTACTGTAGTTCCTCGTTAATGTTCGAGGAGCTGCATCGACGAGGTGAACGTTGCAAATTTGGTTATTAAATGTTCATACATAAGCCTACCTACACTTCCTTGTAAACATGAAAAACGAAGTTTAAAAATAAGGAAAAAGGAATACATAAGAACCGGAGATTGAACGTACCAAAAAGATGTGAAGCAATTACAAATTGTGAGACAAAAGATCAGGCTGATGATCGCTGGTTAATATGTTATGAGGCGTAACGTTATTAACAAATCAGTCTTCACTATTTTAAAGTTGAACTACCATACAAAAATCTTGCAATTTGTAAAAAGAAGTACATATATACTTTGATATCTGAACGATTTTCGAATCTGTAAAATCAATAAACGTTGACCAGTTCTCTCTATTTCACTCACTCTGAGTGTTTTTCACTTTTACGTCACGGTTAAGTCTGAAAGACGTAACGATCGACAATTCAATAGATACCTCCCTCGATAACGTTCGCGTCGCGGACCCAAGCTAGCAAACAATAACGAGAAATCACTGTACTTGTCGCCATTACAGCCCTATTTTATAGCGTCTTGGGTTAATGATTCTAGATTAACGTCATACACTAGCCCAGATTGTATTTGTAAATAATCTTCTAAACTCTGGAATCCACTCACCTGACCTACTACAACAATTTAACCGTTATTTACCGTAGAGAGATCTACGAAATCGGTTACTTTCTGAGCCCCACAGAACACTTTACGAATATCCGAATCAATTAATGTGAATACCTGTTGTATCATCCTTTTGCATTCTTATGTATCAAAAGGTTTTCCCTCTTAACTACAAATAAATATTATTAGTATAACGTATGGAATGAGATTGTACAGGATAAAACAAGAATATTAATAATCCAACACAGAAACTTTAATAAAAGCAATACTTATATTATACTATTTGAAAGTACTAATACAATGTATATATCTATCTATCTGAAATAATTCATTTATTTCTGAAACCCCGTGTATAAGTTCCCCTAAACAGAAGCATCATAAATTTGCCGAGACATCGATAATGTAAAATAATATTTAAAATTAGTGTACTTTAGATTGTCCCAAGGACCAACAAATATTGAATTTTCGATATGTATCGCGCGAAGTAACATAAGGACAAGATAACAAAGAATTTCTATCGGACAATTGTTTAAAAAAGAAAACCTGCAATACTCACATCGCTGATAGTCTCCGTTTTATTTTTACAGGTCGAGCGGAAGCGTGCTGGGGATTATGGAGGAGCACCGCTGGAAACTGGTTCTGGAATGCTGAAACACGAATTCAAGTTGACGGAACGGCAATTTAGCATTTTTATTTTGATATCCGACTGATAAGTGATGGAAAACATGTTATTTTTTCAATGAAATAGAATATTTTAACAGTCCCAATATTATACAGCAGTGTTTCTCAACCTGCTGTTCACGAATTTCTGGATATCCATAAACACGTTGATGGCAGTACTCAAACTCTCGAAAGAAAACAAAAAGTATAGTACCTATACATATAGAGCAATAAAAAATATACTTTGCGTAGTATTTTATTCTAATTAAAACGACCCTTTAAAAATTTAACAAGCCTTTACATTGCTAAGTAGCATAAACACAAAAAAAGAAAATGAAATCTAAATAGCTCGAATATTTGAAACAGCTAAAATTATTTTTATAGTTTTATCAACAGTAATACTATTCAATGAAACAAAATAATTTATTATTAATCTTATTATAAACTACGTAAGCTCGATAATATTTTTAAAAATTCATCATATCGACAAACATACGAAAAGCTTAAATTAAAATGTGTGAAAAACGATACAGTTTAATGTTATATAAAAGAATAATTTAACTCTATTCTAAAGGATGAGATAATAATTCTGTTATTGAGGACATCAGTGTGTAAGTAAAGTTTGAGAAACACTGTTATACAGTGCAGTGTACTAGTTTCCGTATAGATTTCGCTACTGGGTTTCGCGATTAAAAAACAAAAACGGTAACATAAGTTACAAAATATGAAAGCAACGATGATGGCCTTGATACAAATACTTTTCGTACAAGCATTATACCCAAAATCCGTACTTACGTATTAATCGTTTGAAAATTACTTTGACGTTTTGAAAAACGTAACCTTCACGAGTCAGAATGCAATTGCAACTTTTTAATAAAGTATTTATGACTCCGTGTTTATATGACAGTTTTCGTCTTATTTTTTGTCACAGAACACGATGGTAAACATTGTAAGAAACACTGCGTGACACTGTACAGACATTGACAGTCAACGTTCATGAATATCTTTCTATATTCCTCATAAAATTGTTCTTATGTTGCACAAAACAATTAAATACCTGTTAACAGATCAGCAGCTGCCAATTTTTAAAGACCTCAAAATTTATACGTGTGGTGTCCTTTCTTTTTCACTTTATTTCTTAACATAACGACTCGCTTGCCGCACTGCCGACGCACACCTAACCTTTCCTAACCTTACCGATCTCCGCGGTAAGCTACCAACGTAAGGCGTAAGGCGCCAACATTTGAATCAGAATGTAAAATCGCTTTACATACGGAGCTTCGAAAAACTTTTATTTATGTAGATTTTATTAATCTATTTAATAAATTCCATGTATTACTTATGGTTTTCGAAAAGGTTTGAATGGTTACTGCTTTTCTTACGTAAATTATTTATGCAACAGCAAGAAAAATGCATTTGTTTGTAACAAAGAATTTGTTAACTATTGTACAAAACTGATAGATAAATAAATACAAATATTAACGATCACTAACGCTTATGTGTAAATTTTACTACTAAATATCCTTTTACACCCTTCAGTTTTCCTGAAATACAATAATCCTTCCTCCACAATGGCGTACGCGCCATTGGAAATTGAAAACAGATTTAGTTAATGTTTGCTATTGCTTTGTTTCATTTCTGTATTATAAACGATGTAACAACAATTATAGGTTGTCAGTTGCAACCAACCTTTCTATCGTAACGTTTGAACTCCTATGTTTGTGGTCATCTTCAGAAACGAAACAAATTCTTAATATACGTTCATTTAGTTCGTGCGAACTATTTCTTTCAGAGTCGTGAAGTTTTTGTTCTTAATAAATTACAGTGTGATTGTAAAATTAACGATAATTACAAATACAAAATTTACAAATACAATAACGCAAAAATTCAATGAGATGCCTTGTTCTGGACTGAGAAATAATAAAATTCGGATTCGGGACAAGGTAGACCCGAAAAGTTCCAAAACCCAGCTCCATACATGTACAGAGTGTTCGGCCACCCCTGGGAAAAATTGTAATGGCAGATTCTAGAGGCCAAAATAGGACGAGAATCAAAAATACCAATTTGTTGATGGAGGCTTCGTTAAAAAATTATCAACATTTAAAGTTCCGCCCGTATTGAATTTTTTTCTTGAAAATGCGCAGGATTTCGGGGGTATGTCTATTCACCAAAAATGATTGTAATTGACCCCTGCAACCGAAAATAATTTTTTTAGAACGATTTCAAATTTTCTTTTTTGCCGAAAAATTTAAGCAGCTACCCCCTGTCGATTTTTCTTAAAAATTCGTTTTTCATTTCTAATAAATTTGGTTGACGCTGTACAGAAAAGTTGTTTAACACTTTTTTGTAGATATCCATAAACTCTAGTTGTCCCCAAAATTTCAATGAAATATATTTACTATTGTAGGAGTTATGGCTGTTTGAAAATTGGACCATTTTTATGGGGTTTTTCTCATTTTGCGGAGCCAAGGAATAACTTTTCGAATATTTTTGTAATTTCTACATATTCTCTATTAAAATACGCGTTGTTTGCTTTTTTAAACATTAAAATCGTCCAATCCGTTCAGGAGTTATGACGTTTCAAAGATTTACATGAAATTTTGGGGAACCATTTCTGGCCTGAGATTATATTTTCGGTAAGGAATTTTTTTCTCGAAAATGCGTGGGAATTCGGAGGTTTATGTAATGACCAAAAATGATTGTAATCGACCCCTACAACCGAAAATAATTTTTTTAGAACGATATGAAAAATTTTTTTTTTGCCGAAAAATTTCAGCATCTACCTGAATTTTTATCTCGAAAGTGGGTAGAACTTCGGGGGTATGTGTATTCACCAAAAATGATTTTAATTGACCCCCGCAACCAAAAATCATTTTTTCAGAATGATTTGAATTTTTTTAATTTAATTTTTTAGCAACTTCTTAACGAAGCCTCGCTCAAGAAATTGATATTCTTGATTTCTGTTTTATTTTGGCCTGTAGAATCTCCCATTAAAATTTGCCCCAGGGGTGGACGGACACCCTGTATATATAAAATCGTTGAAATCCATGACACATTTCTTTTACACTATAATGTACTTCATTTTACGGGTACTAAGTAAATTGAATCCAGAATTTGTATAAATCTTTAAAAAACAGTTACATGATAGTAAATTATTCATAAAGTGACGAATGATTTCATTTCGAAAATACAGAAGTTTCTTCCTTTAATAAATCTTACTTCCATAAAGAAATCTTAAGGAATTTTACTTATAGGAGAGTCATTTTTCCAAGAAGCTGAGAAGCCACGTGAAAAGAAATATTCTCTTACATTTTTTCAACTCTTGAGTTCACCTAAAAATATTATGAAACCGTATTCGATCGATTCGAACGTAAACATGCTCGTTCGCGATCGAAGCGTTCGTTTTTGAAAGCTCGAGAAAGAAGAGATCCCGGGACCCAGGACACCCGGAAATTCCGTGGACGTATTCGTTCGTTGCTTCTTAATGTCTAATCCCGAGCGGCGCGCGTAGACGACCGGCAAATGGGCTAAATGTCCCCCGTGTTTCAGCGTCCGCGGGGGTGTCCCGGAAGTTCGTCGTCGTAGATAGGCGGCGAGGGGTGGCAACGGGAACAGAGCGTCCAGAACTTTATCCTCGCCGGTGCAAAGCGGCGCAATTTCGCTTCGTCGTTGGGAAGGGTGGCTGCGCGGAACGGGGGGTGGAGAGGGGGAGGGGGAGGGCAGTTGAACGAGCCAGGTAGAAGAATAAGAGGAAACGGAGGGGAGCGGAGACTGTCGACGGAACGAGGAGGGATGGGAAACAGGGGGGTAGGGGGGGTTTGTGCAGGTGAGGGAGAGGCGGCAATTTTTTAAAATTAAGGCTGTTAAACCTAATCTCCAGGTGTGCAGGCGCACGCGCGCAGAAGTCGTAAAAACTCCGCTATAGCGTCGAGGAGCCCCTTCTTCTCTCCGTCCCGTTCGAACTCTTTCCCTCGCTTCTGTTCACCCTCCCGATATCGTTCAGGCTGGCTTCGCAGCGACGCTGGTGGCTGCGCCGCCCTCGGCGTCCCTGGTCGGTGGTTAAATTGCCGCACGAAACGTTCTTAATGTCCAACGGCGGTGGGCCTCCCTCTCTTTTCGCCGTATCAACTCTGCTCGACTCTGCCCCTCGTCCCTTCGTCGCTTCTTCGCCTCTCGTGTTCGCCAGCCTTCAACGTTCCCCCCCTCCTCCCTCTCGTTACCCTGCTGTTTTCCTCCTAGCGATCCCTTTCACGTCTGTCTTTTTTCCATTCCTTCGTTCATTTTCTGTTTATTTCCCACCCGTCGTCCACCTTCCACGGCTATCCGTCCATCTGCGCGTATCGCGGCGTGTTTTCGAAGGGTCGTCTCTCCCTTTTGTTCTCCGGGAGGCTCTACTACTCGCGACTCGAACGACGCCATCGCGCGCGGACGCGTCGAATGCCGGATTACGAGCGGCCGCGGCGCGATAAACGCGCGAATTATGTTTAATATCGCCCGGTTATCTGGCCGCGCCACGACGCCCGGCGTCCGTATTCGCGGATCGTTGCCTGGCTTTTCTACCCGCGATACCATCAACCGGCTCCGGAGACTCGCGAAGGAACGCAAACGTCCATGGTCGTTGCCTTAATGGGCCCCGATACGCGCAACAAGCAATGCCGTGGAAACCGTCCTCGCGATTAAACGTCCCAACCGACGACTTCCTGGCGAGCCTGTAACGCCGGGGCGCGGTTTACCAGGGCGTAGAGGGTCATTCTGTTTCATTTGCGTGGCTCTTGTTGGTTTGGTTGGAAAGATAGACCCAAGCGAAAACGTTCTTAGAATCAAATATGCTCGCTATTGAGAAGAAGCTCCTATAATACGAAAGCTTAAGCAGTACAGGCTTGATACTTTAACCCTTTGCACTCCGAATTATATTTTAATTTTGTTACCAGCAGCTACCAACGCTTTTAAGTGTTTCATTTGAAATTTACGTTAACTAAAAAATAGGGTCATTTAAACGAATTCAATTAAATATCTGTCTTATTCACACTATTGTTGTATTCTATAATTTTCAAGTGTATATCTCCTTGGTTTGGGCTCGACAAAAGAGCTCCTGAGACGAAAACTGATGTCGAGTCACACTCGATTTAGGAGTGGGAAGGGTTAGGCGTTGCTATGTAGAATCAAAATCAAAGTTGGGAAAAATCTGTAATCTGATTACGCTTACTACGATACAATTATGCATAAGTACACGGTAATTAATATATGATTGTAATTACGTGCAAGTAAATACAGGGTGTTCGGCGACCCCTGGGAAAAATTGTAATGCGAGATTTTAGTGACCAAAATAAGATGGCAATCAAAAATATCAATTTCTCGACTGAGGCTTCGTTAGTAAGTTATTAAAAAATTAAATTAAAAAATTTTAAATCATCCTGAAAAAATGATTTTTGGTTGCGGGGGTCAATTAAAATCATTTTTGGTGAATACATATACCCCCGAAATTCTACCCACTTTCGAGAAAAAAATTCGAGTAAGTGCTGAAAGTTTTGAGTGAAAAAAAAAACTTTCGAATCGTCTTGGAAAAATTATTTTTAGTTGCAGGGGTCAATTTCAAGCATTTTTGGTCAACCGACATACCCCCGAAATCCTAGTCAGTTTCGAGAAAAAAATTCATTACCGAAAATTTTCATGTCTGACCATAGCGTCGATATGTTTCACTGAAATTTCATGCGTATCTTTAAAACATCATAACTTCTGAACGGATTGGACGATTTTAATGTTTAAAAAAGCAAACTACGCGTATTTTGATGGAGAATATGTACAAATCGCAAAAATATTCGAAAAGTTATTCCTTAACCATGCAAAATGAGAAAAACCCCTAAAAATGGTTCAATTTTCAAACAGCCATAACTCCTACAATAGTGAATATATTTCAATGAAACTTTTTTCTGAAATAGAGCTCATAGGTACCTACAAAAAAGTATTAGACAACTTTTCTGTAGGACGTCAAACAAAGTTACTAAAAATGAAAAACGAATTTTTAAGAAAAATCGACAGGGGGTAGCTGCCTAAATTTTTCGACAAAATTGAAAAGTTTCAAATCGTTCTAAAAAAATTATTTTCGGTTGTGGGGGTCAATTATAATAATTTTTGGTGAATAGACATACTCCCGAAATCCTGCGCATTTTCAAAAAAAAAATTCATTACGGGCGGAACTTTAAATGTTGATAATTTTTTAAGGAAGCCTCCATCAACAAATTGGTATTCTTGATTCTCGTTCTATTTTGGCCTCTAGAATCTGCCATTACAATTTTTCCCAGGGGTGGCCGAACACCCTGTATAATTCAATTTGATGAGAGTTATTTAAATTACAAAATCACCGTTCCATTTTAAAAAATTCCCCCTTTTTCATCCTAACAGTCATGTCAAAAGAACTTGCACTTGAGAGCCCCATTATTAGATCATTTAATTAAACAAAAAATGAAGTCGATAACTTCACGGGGTTTTTGAAGAAGTTTTAATATCATACTTGGACAAATTAAGAACTGTAAATTAAAAATTTTTATAAGATTGTACATGTAAATCCAAGATAAATATTGGAATAATTAGTTTAGAAATATGAACGAAATTAGTCAGTGGAATGATACGATTAGTCGATGCAACCATTCACAAACGAGGCATATACGTTGGTAATGGGAAAGTTTCAATTGATCATTAATTGTTTGGTAAAATCCTTAATATATATTATAACTCATATGTCCTTTGTAATGGATCGAATTAATGTTTCATTACACAATTGACATCGTTTCATAATCTCGATTCATTCTTGTTCGGCATGTACGAAGTGTCCGCTGACTTTTGAATGGAAGTATAGACGTCAACAGATCGTATTGGTCACGTAGAAATACAGGTTTCCAGGACTAACCGCTCATTGTTATTAACGTCAATATAAAAAGATCTCCCCGTTCCATGGAAATTCCTCCACAAATCGTATAAGCTAAATTGCAACATAGTAGTAAAAATGAACTCTAGGATACCTTTGTCGAATTTGGCTGTAGAAGTTATTCGGATCTCCCCTGATAGTTAAATTTGATCAATTTTAAATTATACGAACTTATAGTACGCATGATAGAAAGTTGTGGTTATTTGTGAAAAAATACATCTGTTTATTATAAATAGAACTATAAAAAGTATAGAAATTGAAATGAATGCAGAATGAAAGTTATCGATTATTTTACCCAACGAATGCTGCATAAAGAAGATGGATAGTTTTTCTGACAAACGCGCCAAAAACAATAAAATTGATTTGAAACTTGCTTTGACGTCACGTACCAGCTAGTATTTATTGCAATACATTGCAAGTACGAGTTCGTTGAATATTTACGTAATATCACATTATAATATTTACGTTTATCGTTTTCCTCTATTTTCGTCATAGTTTGTCAATTTACGTGTGGGTAAGATAATTACAATGAAATTAAACAAACGTTAATCGTTAACAATGTTGACCATGGAAATCCTCGAGCTAAAAACAATTTATTTTTCAACACCTGAATAAACTAATCATTACTTCCATGATTTTTTTTCTATTATTAAGTATTCATGTTTTAATATTTCTTTCTGTAAGGTTCAGAATGATCGCGACAATACTTTAACATGAAGAATGTAAATATTCGAAGTATGTATGTTTTTCCATGCGACTAATTCAGTCGCCAAGGGCACGCAAAGGTCAATTTCATTTTGTTAAGTGACAGAAAGTTCAGAACCGTAACAAATAGCTGGAACGTAATTGGTATTTCAACAGGAATACTGTGAAAAGATAAAAGCATTTCGTTTCACGAATATTAATTCATTAAGTATTATTCTAATCCCCATCGAGTCTACACTTTCGTAATTAGCATATCGCAGGTATTTCCTAGTATACACATTCGAATTATAATCAGCATTATTTGCGGGCAGTGCTTAACAACTGCGTTCCCTGCTCGCCAAGGTCCAAAATGGCGGTGGCTTTAAGGCATATACGCACTTTATTATTACGAGATTGAAATCGTTCCAGAGATAATATCATTTGACATAGCGTGTGCTCTTCGTGACATACAATAGATTGAAACTGTAAATATAGCAATATTATGTAGCTGTTGTTCCATAATTTCAATAGATACCTCTAATGAATGATAAAAAAGAAATTATAAAACAAAAATGTTTTGTTTGGAAAAGGACACCATGAGGCGCCAAGGACATTTGAAGGTCAACTTCGCTTTTTCATTTGTATACTTACTCTTTTATGACAGAATTCCATACAACATTAAATTCTGAAGGAATACCTATTAGAGTTTATGTATATTAACATTAATAAAAATAATTCTCGAAATATTTAACTTTGAGTAAATGATAACGTCTTTCAACCTTCTTTTTAATACGTATAGTATTACTAAAACAATGAACGCGAGTTTACGTTTGATAATCTTTTCGAAATCGAAGCTGAATCGAGGTCATTCTGCAGGGAACGAACCAAAAACAATATTTAGCACACGTACTATTTTTAATAGCATTAATAGCTGTAAAGAACGAAAAATAGAGAAAGGCAAAAAAATTTATTTTAAACGAAACGAAAATCACTTCCGGTACGCGCATCCTTTGATGGCATTCTCTCTGTACATTTTGTATACACGTTTACAGGGTTGCGCTACTTTGTTCCCGTTTTAAAAATTTAACAACATAATATGCCGAAAATGTCCTCTTTGGATGTTCATTTCTAAAATTATGCCAAACCTATAAAACAATTTTAGTTGAAATATATGGTTAAACCGAATTGTTTGATAAACTGAATATTTCTTACGTTTTAGGATTAATCTTCCATTGTTATGGATTCACTGTTATTGCCTCTATAACTGCGATTTTTTAATTTTAAAAGGTGCCAGCCTTGTTTTATCAGTTGATAGGGTAGTATAGGGTGTTCTAGTAATCATGGTAAAATCGTAGATATAATAAAAAAATGAGTATAGATTGTAATGATTCGTTTTACTAGAGGCGTCTGACCATTATTTACTATTTCTACTTGCGCTGATACTCCAGCGATACTCTTAATTTTTATAGTCGATTTTCTCGAAAACAAAGCCTCGCACGAAAACATTTTATTCTACATTTTCAACTCATTTTCCCTGTGCAATTATCCCTATAACCCACTATATCAATATAAATTTTTATGTACACAAAAATTCAATTCTCTCTAAATATGAATGAATTCAGTGTTACATTTAAATACTCCTCAAAGTGTTTCGGAATACAAAGTCTCATAAATGGGCTGCGAATTTTTATGCAAATTGGAGCTTTCTAGAGGGTTGTTTCAATCCCTAAATACAATAATTCGAATCTTACTCGAAGTATTTCCTATATTTTTGCATATTAACTGCAATTTCTTGAAAATTTAAATTTCCCATAAAACTTATAAATCGACATTCGTATAGTCGATGAGAAAACGTTGAGAAAACGGACTTTTTAAACCATATTAAACTCATCGTTTGGGTATAGAAATTTTTTTGTTTTAGAGATGGAATTTTTCAACATGTTGGGAAGCTAGTGGCCTGTACGAGGAGACTCGAAGTCGTAGCATCGAAAAGGTCCCGGTGTTTAAAATCGATTTCCACTCAGCGCGAGAGCCTTGATCAACCGATGATCGGCCCCGCGTTCGGTTTTAAAAGAACCGAAACGAAGCACCAGCAATCTTATTACTTTAATGTACCGCTGATGGCATTCTGAAGCGGCGGTTGTTACAGCAATTATCAGTCGATTAGCAGGCACCGGCGTAACAGCGTTCCGGGTTTCGTCCCGCGCAAACGTATTCGACGCTCCTCCCGGCGAGCGGATCAGCGCGAGGGAGTAGCGAAAACCGCGAATACCCGGGAAGCTCGAGTTGCTTCCGGTCGACACGCCGAGGTAATGCGAGCACCGATTTTCAAAATGGTGGAGAACAGAGAAACGAGCGTTTCGGAAACGATAAATAGGAATATTCGTTGTTTCCCGGGCGTAGTTTGCCATCCTCGCCGTTTCGAAGCGATTTCCACTGTTATTTCGCGATGCAATACCCCGAAAATTTTTACGCAACGGACCCAAATATGGTCCCCAATTTATTGAAACCTCGTTTCGAACATTCGACGCTCAATATTTGCTTGATATTTTTACTCTCCGCTGCTCGAGCACCTTTCTTAAGGGGCGATTATGAATTCTCATGTAACAGCTTTATAAAAAAACTTTTTTTGGGGTTGTAAAGAGATATACTTATAATAGAGATATCAATTGTTCGATATCGTTTCTTTTTCTTATTTATTGATACTTTAACTGCCGCCTCATGCATATATGAAGCTGAAATAATTAATTCTCAATTTGAAATGTTGAAGGAAATAAATTTGAATAGAATTCATAAATTTTGGTGAAGTTAGAAATTTTAAGTTACATAATTTACAATTATCTGAAATCAAAGTTGTGGTCTCGCAAAAATTTTGCAATTTTGATCTGGCAGTCAACGTATTAATTAACGTAGAATATTGTTAATCTATTGCAAAATACAAACTGCCTATGCTTAAAGTTGACGATACATTTTTTAAAAAATGGTGTTTAAAATTTTTAATGAAGCTCCGAAATATTAATCTACTGCTAACCATTTTACACTTTGACGAAGGAAATGCTCAAATTTTATTAAAGTATGTCACTCAAAATTTTGCAATTTTCTATTTTATAGCACATTACGTGCATTGTATAGTATGGTAGATATAACTTATTTATTAGTGCTGGTGTTTCGCATAAAACATAAATATTCAACGAGCAAAAATGTTAAATCGACTAAAATAAATACAAACAACTTAATTTTGAATCGATTAATGTAAATACAATAAAAGTCTTTTATTCGTATATTTTGAAGCTTCGATGTTTATCGAATCGATGGCGGAAATGTGTAATCGGTAATTAACGGAAATGAATTAAATAGCGAGTAAAATATGCAGAACATCTAGTAATTATTCCACATTACGCTCGAAAAGGGTAGTTCTACCTTTCGACAATAAGTTGAAAACAGTGAATAATTATAGTTTATTACAGGGCTTCGATGTGCTTTGAATTCGCTGCTCATGTTGCAGTAATGCTTCAATACCATTTCAATCACTATGATATTATATTATAGTTAGGGTACAGATGTATATTTAATTCGAATCTTGACGATATATGTTACTTTACTGTTCCTTTATCGCAAAAATAATGAAATTGTAAAAAATAAAAATAAAGAGAGGTGTAATCCAAATTTGAGAAAGATTCACGATTATTTTATCATTGTAATACATAAAAGGTAAACATACAGTTCATTTTACATTAACAATATAAATTATTCGTAATTGATGTGTATCGAAAATAATATAGATATGAAAGTTTATACAAATATAGTACAAACATTGAAGATTGCTTCTTTAATTACAACAATAAAATCTAAGATCAATGGTTTATATAAGAGCATTATAATTCATCAAAAATAAGCACAATCATGCCTTCATAAAACAAAAGTAGTTACAAAAATTAAATAGCATTCTTTGGTGGTTTTCAAACTGACAGAAAACTAAACTTCTGACGTTCCAAATCTACAATTCTTCATTTATAAAATTCATCGAAACTAAGATATTTTTATATATAACATATTTTTAATGAATTAGAATCCTCCCATACTACACGTTGCTTCTAATTTTTGTTTCATTAAGAAACGTAAGACACTTGAGGCAACGAAAACACCGATTTTGATTTTTTGAATCTCTCAAAATCGTTCGAGTCTTCGTTGCAGTCTGCTTTCAACCGATCAGTATTTCTCAATTAGCGATTTTTTCTTGCCCGTGAGATCGGTTAAACAGTGGAACCCGGCAAGGGTTCGAGATCTCGTATTTCTGGCAATTGCCAATATCATTTATTCTACGTTTCAAATCTCTACTGGTGCGCTCGACAAAAATTCACCCCGGCGCCCCTAACGCTCGAGGAACGTTATTGAAAGAGCAATACAAATACAGGCCGCAGTTTTCAGCAGGCGCGTCCCTTTGAAGCAGAAATTGCAACGTGGAATGATGGAATTATGCGACAGGAAACTGTAGATCCCGATGCGAACGAAATATAAAAAAAAAAAAAAAAAATCGTCACCGGTAGGGTACCTGTAACTCCAATCCCAAGCAAATGCATTTGCAATTGAATGCGTTCGCCTCGAATTACGTAAATGAGCCAGAATTCGCGACTTTTTTCTGTCGCGCATTTACGTCATAATTGATGGTCGTTACCCGCTGCATGTTGCGTGTCACGCGATTGATCGTTTACTTTTAAGAATATTTTTCGTCCTGGCGCGACACAGTTTCAGTGAACGACGCCTCCGTGTCTAAGAGATCACCGTATACAAATGTCAGGACTTTGAACTAAGTGACTAAGAAATATTAACTCTTAATTTGTATTTAGAAAGAATTCTTTTCTCTTCTTAATACTGTATCTAAAATACTGGTTAATAAATTGCGAATAAAGTTTCCCCTCAAAGTGAACAAATATTACTTAGCATTTCATTGGACAGTCGAGCAAAATGAAAATACTCTTATTTGATTCGTTTAAATGCCATTTTACCAAGATGTGTAGGAAGCAAGAGATACGCGATTCTTCACGCTGAGAGTCCCTTAATTAAAATAATTAATCGTAGATGAGTGTTCCGTAGATTCGATCAAGTCGTCGAATGACAATTAAAAATAATGGGAATGTACCGAAGAAATGGACAATTCAATTGCGTTCGCTTATCAAGAGTTTTATTGGGAAATAAATATTTATTTAGGGAGGACGCGAGCACAGCAAACAGGAAAGTTAAAGATATACCTGATGCTTGATCTGTCTGGTTGCAACCGCTGAAAGACAGTTTAAAAGCATTCCGATGCATGCCAAAATAATACACGAGGCAAGAATGCAGTCACGTGATCCGCCATCGCGTTACTTAACTAAAGAGAAAAAGAACGATTTATGAAACGTCCCTAAATTGATAACTACCGTAGAATGACAGTTACGGAATGGAACGTGCTTACGACAGTAATGAGAGCTTCCAAAAACGAAGAGAGAAATTATTTCATTAACGTGACGCTTTCAAAACTTCGAGCGTCAATCAAGATATATCAAGAGTTACAGCGGCAAGAAAAATTCTCCCCAATTTCGTTATTAAAATATCCGTCACATCGGGGGGAAAGAAACGTACGAATATTTGCATTCTTCCTATAGGACTACGGTCTGCTTTATTGTATAAATGCAGACCAAAATCAGATAATTATTTGGTAATTTACATTAATATATAACGAGAATTTTTCTTTGGATCGGTTTTGGTTACTGAAAATGGTCTGAATTTCCAAGAATATTTAATGAAGAGCTTACGCACTGTACAATTACTACTAAATTAACATGTATTATTAATAATATATCAGTCGAATATTTTATGCGTATTTAAATGCCACGAATATGTTTAAAGAATTTGACTACTTGAAAATTCCAACATCATTATTCGAATGTTATTATTTATTGGCAATTTTCGTTAATTAGCAGATGGATATTCAACTTTGTGAAAATTTAATAATAACGGATAGAAATTGTAATTAGAATTTATAATCGAGTAATTCTAATATCGAATTTGTGTAGTTTACATAGAGGGTCTCAGCAATTGGGATATAATCAGAGTGGGGGATAATTCTATGTGAAAAAATAAGTTGAAAATGTACAATATAATTTTTTCATACGAGGCTTTATTTTCGAGAAAACAGACTGTGAAAATTAGTCGGCTTGGATACCATCGTAAGTAGAAATAGCAAGTAATTGGTCAGCCGCGCCAGGCGTGTCGTATTAATTGCACGTATTTACTACTTGATTGTGCAGCGTTAGCTACAAGTTCCATGCTTTCTCGATAATATTTTCCTATATTATTTTGTTATTATTTTTTTAATTCCATGCAATCATGTGCTATATTTTTTAATACTCTACGTACGTATTATTTAAAACAATGTTTCTTTAACCAGTCTTTCAACAATCATTTTAAACGACTGTAATGATACTGATAGCTGGAACGAATGTAGACATTTCTAAAAATGGAAATACTGTCCTATTCGTTACGTTAACTGTCACGTTTTCGAAAATACTGGCACTTTAAAATTGACCAAACGAAAAATTAATTGAAGTTAATTCTACATCGAAACACGCTGCTTCGATCAATTGTATACCCTTTGCCAAGCTGCCATTTTATAATACAAAATTTGAAGTAAATAAAAATATAAGCAATTCTTAAAAAATCAATTTTTAAAAGTATTGGCATTTAAAGATTGATCAAATGAAGTCAAAGGTTACACTATATATTTAGTTTAATTTTTGTATAGTAATTTTTAAACATTCATGTTACTAGGCCTTTTTTTAAAAATTAGTTTATGGAAATGTGGCTTAACAAAAAATTGAAATTAATCGAATGATGGTTTCGTGATCCAGAAATTTCCAAGATTTATTGTTATTACTGTAAGAAACACTGAAGTATAAGTGTGAGTCAAAATCGTCTAAAAGTTTTACCCTACAGAGTCATAACAAGTACCAATTATTTATGTAGTGAGAAAATGTTACTTACATAAGTTGCAGGCTTTAAGAAAGTATATAATGGTATAAATGGTACTTTTGCAAATGGATAAAATCTAACACAATTTAGATAATCCATATCATGTAATTTCAGGCGAAGGCTAATATGATAAGGATGGTACTTGCGACGAGCGAGAATTCGTTTTCACGTTCAATCTGACGTAAATTAATATGCGAATTATGTAAGTTTTAGGACAAATGTGCTTTAGTACTTTTATTCTCAGAATATGCCAATCTGTCGAAATCCAGCATACAAAATGGGGCATTCCATTTAAAAAAACAAACTTGACCTCTATATCTCCTCTACGGCTCCATTATGAAAGAACATCATTTATACTGTATCATATACTTCCTTAAACCCTATAACTTCCTCAAGTAACATTTTCTCGTATTATTTGAAACAATCAAGATATTCGAGTGGGCAGAGTTTTATTATATTACTCAGGCAGCTTTTCCGAACAACGGTACAGAGCACTAAAAACAATACGACAACCACCCGTCAGTTTTAACTTACCAAAGAAACGCAAAAACCATCCCCAGTCCGTCACGAAACGAAACGTCGACGCTAAAAAAGAAGCTGTTTAACGAATCGCGAAAGTCTCCGCGGCGCGTTTCGAATCTCGAGATCGCCCATCCAGTATCGAAGTCTCCAGGGGTGGCGTTTCGCAGGGGTAGTTTGAAGGGCGAGAGGAGCGCCGCGGCGCGGCCACGTTTTCCCGGGGGTTGAATTCTTCCCCGGCCGGTAAGGTAGGCAGCGTTTCCCGCGTCGCGCCGTCGAAAAGGGGACCAGTTACCGACGCCGTGCACACCGGCCGGCGGCCATCTTGGAAAAACGAAAGCGACGCGGCGACGTACGAAAAACAAAATGAAGGCGCTTGCGCCGCCGCTTCGGTATTGAGCGAGACCCCCGGCGCCTTTTTGCATTTTCACCCTTTACTCCGCTCCCGGCCTAGCCACGGCCGCCCTGACCCCCCTCCGTCTCGGACCCCGCGAACCGTCCTGCCGTCCCCTGACATCCCACTTCGCCAGCAGCCTCGCTCGTTCTCGTGCGCGTCGACCATTCTCATACCGGACCTTCTCTTTCTCGTTCGCCTCGCGCCGCTTCCTCCAGCGACTCCGGTTGTTTCCAACTGCCCCGCGCAACCCTCCCCCTCTCCCGACTCCCAAGCCGTTGGCTTTTTTGCATTTTAACACGTTTTTAAATGGATGGAAAAATAAATAGCGCTCCTTGATTCGATTACGTCCCCCCGGGTAATCGGCACCGGCGATTCCTCGCGAGCCACCGGCGCCCAGGCGTTCATGATTGCCGCCATACTTTTACCCCGCGATGTCTTTTTCTTCGTCGTCGCCCAGTCCCCGTTTCGTCCCTTGCACTTCGAGCCCCGTGCGCTACGAACCCGATCGACCCTTATCGCACGACGATTCTTCGTCGAACGATCGAACACGCAGGGGGAGGGATGGCGGCCTAACGCTGGAAAATGCTAATTCTTCGCTTACGGTGGAAACGACGCACGGTTACGTGGCGCCCTCTTTTCGCAAGGGATGCTGGAAGTTATCGAGCGCAGGGGAGAATCTAATCATAGAAACCCCTCTGGTAATTGAATGATCGCGCCAAGAGGTTTGATTCCGGAGAATAAGAATTACGTTCGTAGGGAGCGATCGAGAAATATCAGGGTTTAACTGTTCGGGGTGGTTCGAAGGCGACGAGAAAATTTCCAGAGACATTTTGTTGTGGCGCGGGTTGATCTAGAAAGCAACTGAGAACTATTCGAATCGTTTAATAATCGAATATTTTACGCGTATTCAAATAAACAGCGTATATCGTTATTGGAGTATTATTATTCTAATAGGAAAGTGTTCGTTAGAATTATTCGAGTATATTTAAACGTTAATTCTTTGCGTCAGAAATCCATCATAATTAACTTATACATGTAATTGCATATGATTAAAAAATATCGAAGTAGTGGTTATTCAAACACGAGAATATCGTTCAAAACTATGTAATTAGGTCATTTTCAGAAGACAATATGTCATGGTTTATTTAAGATATTTCACCTCGTTTGTACACTAATTTTCCTTTATTCATAACTGCAGAGTTTTTAGAATGTCAACACCCTCGCGCCAAATGTCGAAAAATTTGATATGGAAATCGTAATAGAACAATGTTATACGTTAATTGCTTGCAAATATTTGCATTTAATTTTCGTTAGAAATACATTAAGATGGACTATAAATAGATGAACTATAAAAATTAAAGTAAATACTTGCAAATATGAGAACTTTGACGTTCTTCTTTTTGAATTTTATTAATGATGTTAAAATATGTTCGATGAAAAGAAAGTTTGGATAATAAGGAAATTTTTAATTGAGTTATATCAAAATATGCGCTCTCATATCTTTCGTTAACCGCTAAACCGGTCTGTTGAAAATTACACAGCGATACGTACAGTAAGACAGGTAAATAGATACTGCGGTGCAAAAAAGGAGACATCGACAGTTTCCGACAGTTTGCGACGAATGCCGGAAATTTCCGTGCACGAAGGCATTCATTTTACGACATTCAGGTAGTTGTTAATTATCTGGTGTCTTTGTGGAACCCAAATTTTACTATTCCAGAGGTAATAATTTCTTTATGTCGGAGCACATTACTAACCAGTCAACACTGACATAAGTGCGTTTTTTGTTCTCTAAACTATACAATAAAATTTACTATAGGAATATAATTATTTTTTTAAAGAAAATTTACTTTATACTTTTAATAAGAAAATTTATATTAATTTACTTTTATAAATGTTACTTTTTAATATACGTTTGAAGCAAGTGTTCATTCTTTGAGGACGAAAGGGTTAATTATACAAATTGTAGCTTAATCTTTAAGGAAACTATTCTTGTATAATTAAGCTTGTTATCAAGAACGACTTAATTTGTTATAAGTATTTTTATAAAATAATGAGTAAGGTATGATTTAAGTAATTAGTTTTCATAATTGTGGAATCTTCGAACGTAAGAAATTTTTGTACGAAATTTATACATAATATGTGTTTATAACACATGTGTGTTAGTTTAATAAGTAAACAAAATGAAAATATCAAATGTATAATGGCCATAATTAATAATGTTTATTCACATTAATATCAACATATTTTATCAATAAAAAGCAAAACGATACCCAATATTTGTTAATAAATATTAAATAATAGTATTCGTTTTGTAAGTCAGAGTTGTGATAATACTGTTTACGTATTTGTCGTAGTCTCATTAATTTCTACACAGTTCTTCGTTGCAGAGGAATACAGTCTTTTTTACCTACAAGTTAGTTAAAAATATTGATTTTATCCTTAAAGTAATTGTGATATGAACGCATAATAAATGCAAAGTATTTCATAAGAAACTCGTTTCTACAAAAACGTAAACATTTAGAACAGAAATGATCGTTAAAAATAATCCTTCAACTTTCTATTTATAATTTCCATTATTTAGTTATCTTATATTTTCGCACTCGCGTAATCTCATTTTCTGTTATCAGTATTTTATAACAATAATCCAATTTAGGGTGGTCGTTGAGTTCGAGAAACTTTCCTAAATCAATATTCTCTCGAAGAAACCTAATTCTGGAAACGTCCAGTATCCTTGATCTTCGATTCTCGATTCGTGTTTCTCCGGATTCCGCGTGCAACGAGCCGCTTAAAAATGTCCTCGAGAGAGGAAAAAGCGCCGTCGGGTTTTCGTTCCGTTTTAACAAACTTGAGAGCCTCGGGGTTAGTCGTTGAAACTTTAAGAAGCACTCGCCGAGGACGGTCGCCGTCCCTCGAGGAGAAGGGACAGGGGGGGTGAAAAAAGAACCGGAAGAGCGGGCGAGTCGCATAAGGCAACGGGGTATAATATGTGCTTTATAATGCGCGGACGTGAGGAAAAGAATAAAAAGCGGGGAAATGTTTTCGCAACCGTGCAGTATCCGCGGGGGCGGCGAGTCAGCGGTCTCTCTTAATAATCCCACATTCTTAAGCACGTCGACTTAATTTACATTTTAACCGCTCTGCAGAAAAAAAATTCCGTCGTTTCCAGAGACGACTCGACTCGGGGCTCACCCTGCGACCGTCCCAACCGGCCAACTTTCGATCCCCCATCCCCTTCATACGGCCCTCCAGCGACGTTTGCGGCGCGTCATTAGAGAATGAGTTTTTATTCCCCGTGACACCGGATGACGGCCCCGCTGGACCAGAGGATGCAAATCTCTGTCCCGACCAACTGGTTCTTAGACCGCCCCGAGGAGAATAAAAAGATCGATTCAAACTCCAAGGTTCCATTGCGTGGCCAATTATCGGTGACCTCGAATGAAATTTACGCGTTAAGGGTAAAAACACCCTCTTTATCGTCGACCTTCGAGTATCCAGTTTATGTATTATCAATGTTTAGAATAGCAAGATTATAACTGGGATTTGTTGCTTAGCCCCCTCTGGGTAGCCTAAACTGCACCCCTTTATTATGTTTTTAGAATTCCTTCTGAGTTTATTCAAATCCTATTTAACCACTGTTCTATATATATTTGTGAATAGGCTATTTATCATTTAATTTATCGTATGATCGAGTTTTCGAGGCAAAGTAGAATAGAATAAATGAAATATGCAGATGGTGATTGAATTGAATAAGAAAAAGAGTTATATTAAAGCATTTTAATTTAAGGATTATTTATTATATATAATAAAGTTATTCCTCTTTCTGTGCTTTTATACATATTTTGTACGTGTGTTAAATAAAATTTTCCTTCCTAAAGAATGCATTTGATATTTTTTATTCGAAAAATATTCGAAAACAAGGTTATATACAATCAATTGAGAATCCTATAATTCATCCACTGTATAGTTCGGTTTCTGAATTATGCTTTCCGAGCAATGGCGCAGTTTTGGACAGAGTGTGATTGGAACGAGGATGGCGACACCAAACGTGGATGTGTGTAGTTTTTTGCTTTCAAAGAACCGTATTGCAGAAATATACGCTTTCAGAAAGATGCCAAGAGATCATACGTCAGTGGTTTTCACAGATTATAGCTGCTCTAAAAAAATATTTCTCTGAAAGCAAAATATGCCTGCGTTCGTGATAAGTGGTGTGTTCAAAATGATACGAGGAACATATATAGTTACGATGCTTAGTGAGTTAATAGAAAGGAACTTTTGGATTACGTGCGTTTTTCTACACTAAAAATTTTCTTTTGTATCGCCCTTGAATTGCAAGATGTCCCCTTCTAAGGGTTGCATTCCCTATTATAAAAAACCTACCATTAATCATCGTGTTGCAATTGTATTTGTGACTGTTTAAGCCTAATTTGGCAATTTACAAGTTTCACACAAACGCATGGAAGACGAATTGCAATTTTCTTTATAAAGGTGTTATAAACAATATTCTCGAATGTGACAATAATAAAGCTAGATTTCTCAATCTTCATGTTAAAGAAAGATTCCATTTATATTTGCATCTCATTGTACTTAATTTATATTTAAAGAATGATTCTATATTATACTTAATTGTAGTTTCTAACAGCAGTAAATTTCTCATTGAATACAAATGATCTTATAAAACAAAATCCTATAATATAACATTATCTTTTAATGTAATATAAGAATAGTATTTACTCGATGTTATATGTGTTTGAATTCTCAACACAAGGAAACAGAAACTAGAAATTCCTTAATTTCATCTAGAAAGAAGCCCTTTGTCTAGAATCTAAACCACTCCCACGGCATGGAAGATGGAGAATCCCGTGATAGAAAAGTTGTCCGAACCGTTGGTGTCGCGGAAGGTGTAATTGTGGTTTCAGCGTGTTGTGAAAGATTCGTAAAATTATGGGTTAATCTCGTAAGACAGCTTGGCGACGATATTTCTTAATGCTCTTTTACGAGTCGCTGCGCCCTCCTCGAGTGCGCATTTATTAAGGGTTGTTACCCCTTCCAGCGCGATCCATACACGGTTATTCGGTCGCATCTGCGTGTGTGCGACTTCCCCACCAACTTCGCGTAGCCCCTCTCTAGTTCCTTCCGTAGCCCTTTCATAGAAAATAGTGGTGGGGTGGCGCGATTAGATGCATAGGGGAGGTTAGATAAAAGTTTAGATGAAACGCAGGGTGCGTCAGCTCCACGATCCTTCCTGCGCACGAATGTGAACGACGTGCCATACCCTTCGCTTTCCAAGCTTAGGTGGGGCATTTCGTACCACCATTTGCAAACAATTTCACGTATCGCGTTATTCCTCCTTTCTCGTTGTGTTTTTATTCTCGTTTCGAACAGTGATAAATAGTGTATTCAAGTTTTTCTTCTAGGGATCGATAAATGACGAATTGGAACGATGTATGTTATTTGACTCACGATAGACGTTTCTATTGGAATGTTACGATACGAATAATTTGTGAAATTTAGCAATATTAATAAAAATAATTAACGAAGTTACGGTATACGTTATAATTAATGTAATCGACGGCTTGAATTTATCGTTATATCGACGAACAATTTAACTTTAAAGTGAATTGTCCCGTCGTGCATCTGCAAGAAACGTATACGTTTAGACACGCTCGTTTAAAAAGCCATTATTGCATTAAACGAAGCATACGGATTAAAGATTTAAATTAACGAAAATTTATTGATACGTTATACTCTATCGCTGGATGTCCTGTTAATTACTACGATACATTCATTAACATTCTCTGGATATTCTGTCACGTTGCTTTTATTTTCCCGAGTGACTTCTCGACGTTCCTCTTAACTAATATCCTTTCGCTATTTAAAGATTTCCAATATCGAAGACGGAATATGTTATGTACAATCACGTTGGAACGAACACGTTGAATTATTAACGATTAAATGTCGTTTATTAATACTGTTACTTTACTCATACGTTGAAAGACACAGGACAGCGTAAACAATTAACATAAAAGTTTTTTTTATAAACAGATAACGACGCGTACACGAATATCGATTTACTGTCGATTTAATTCTTTATAATTACCGACTTCTCTACCCGCGATTATTTTCTTCTTTTTCGATGGATCTTGTTTATCTATCAATTTAATTTTTTCGCCAAGGAATTAAATTAATATTACTTTGTAACAGCGAGTATTCTTTATCGTGTACACAATTATATACTGTTCAGAAAAACTGTTAAAAGTATAAAGGGATACTTCTATAATATCAATTAATATATCTTGCACAAATAACAGTTAAACTCTTTTACAAAAAAATTAACTTATACGTAGTAAACACACCATAAAACTAAGCAACGGATACTTTTGTGAATTAATAATAAACGAGATTCACTCTCTAAGGTAAGAAATAATCATGAATAAAAAAGTCAGTAATTACAGAGAGTTAAATCGACAGTAAATCGATGTTTACTCGCGTACGACACGTTACACGGATGGACATAAAACGTTCGTGAAATACAATAAACAGAAACACATTCGTCATAAAAAATTTATACAATACGTGTATGATATTTATACAGCATAAAGAAACAGCCTGGAACTGTTTGTAGTATGTAAAAACTTAAATTTAACAAAAAGCAGACGTACAATACGCGTACTGTAAACCATGGGTACGTTCTGTTATTTCTTATTCTTTTCCGTCAATACGTCGATACGAACATACAATACATTGTTTTTGTGGATCTCTTTTTATTACTATTGATAGTATAATATTTATAAAGTATGTTTCTGCCACTGGTGTTAGAGCATGGTTTTCTTTTAAGTGAATCTTTTTTTATTTGGCGTGAATTGTGTGGATTTGATGCCACGTGCCATGCTTCTGATGAAACTATCGAAATAACTTTATCGGAATCGAAGTTCAATGGCCACGAAAATCCTGTAATTTGACGCCATTAGACTTTTTCTTGCGAGGCTATGTTAAACTTTTTGTTTATTTATTATATTATATACCTCGTTGATCGACTGACTTTGATCGAAATTTGGGTTTATCGTATTCGTTTAAATAATGTCATCGAATGCGAGTAACACAACGAACGCTAGATCATATTTCGTAGTTCTCATTTTATTTCGATTCAAAGTATAGTCCTAGCACAAGAAGAGCGTGTTTACATCCCCATTTCTCTTGCAGTCAGTTGACTTTTCCACCATCACAATTATTGCGATCATATAGGGACTGATTGAGACAAAATATTCACTCATTGTTAGCAGCATTGGTGAGTATTCTGTTTCACTCAGTCACAAATTAACTGCTGATCTTCGTCACCGTTTTCGACCAATAGCAACCAATATTGTAACAGAAGTGGGGATGTAAGCACGCTGTGCCATCTTCTGTACAATCTATCGGAAAACCTATCAGTTTTCAATCATAAAAATTCTTAAAATCGTGACCAACACCAGCGTGCCTCAAAAAATACAGCACTACAAAACACAATAAACATGGTCATTGAACAACGGGTCATAAAAGGGAGAAAATATTTTCAATTCTATATCAATAAAAATTCCAATAAACCCTCGTCCAAAAAGTTACCCAGGGAATTCATCAACACAATAAATTGCATCCGAGTCAACCGAGTAACTGCTTCTCTAGGCCGTATAAATATAATAAGCAATACAAAGTATAACTGCAAAGGAAAGAAGACATTAATCATGCAGCAATGTAATCTCTACGACGCCAAAAGAGTTACAAATTGATCCAAAGTATGCGTTAAATGAAACTGTTATTGCCTCTTATCAATGCATTTATATCTTCTCCTTTCTTAAAAAGGTAATTTAAAAATTTTTGAAACTTTGTCTTATGTCAATCGAATAATGTAATTTAATTGTATGTAGGTATCTAAAGATCGTATGTAAGCTGAAATAAACTTCTTCAGAGGTTTCAAATGCTCAATAAAAAAGAACCTTAGTGACTAAGAACTATTCTGGATATATCATATCAATGTATCTATATCCTCTACTTCCTTAAAGAATGTAATTTAAAAATTTTTTAAACTGTATCTTATATCAATGGAATACTACTGTAATTTAATTGCATGTACATGTATAAAGGTCTCATGAAAGCTGAAATAAACTTTTCCAGAGGTTTGAAATAGCGAATAAAAAAAAATAACTTCAGTGATTAAGAGTTGTTCTGGATACCTCATATCAATGCATTTATATCTTCTCTTTCTTTAAAGAATGTAATTTAAAAATTTTAGAAACTGTATCCTATATCACTCCAACAATGAAGTTTAATTGTATGTAGGTATATAAAGATCCTATCTAAGCTGAAATAAACTTCTCCAGAGAATTTAAATGCTGAATATAAAAAAAGCTCCAGTGTCCAAGAACTGTCTTGAGTATCTTATATCAAGGTACTCTTTATATATTTCTTCCTTCCTCAAAGAATGTAACTAAAAACTGTCAATAAGCTGAAACGAACTTCTCCAGAGGATTCAAATGCTCAATAAAAAAAAAAGGATCGCAGCGTGCAACTGTTCCGTGTACTAAATAAGAAAGAACGTCGGCGTCCGCCCCGTTGGGGATGCAACCGAACGCAAGTACGCGCAGCTCGTTGGAAACCACGAGCATCGAAGAACTGCATAGGCCTCCTCGCAGCGGCGCCAAAATTCCAGAAAGAGCGAGATCCCGTTTCACCGGGTATTCCGCGTGTACCCCGGAGTGCGGTGCTCCGACGTTGCATCGTGCATTATTTAATGGACGGTTTTTCGCTTTGTTCGGTCGACTCATTAACCACGGGGGCTCCCGATTGTACTTTGCGCCGGTTCTCCGGTGCAACAGAGAACCTGCGCTCGTTGTACCGGCGAAAAGGGGGGGATACAGTCGCGTCGTTGCATAATGAACAGGACGCCGCCACCCCCTAGAGTTCCGTCCGTGCCTCGCCAACCCCCTGTCACCCCGTAGGCGCCTCTCGCCGCTGCTGTTGCCGTTCCCTCCTCCCCCTGAGCCCCCTCGTGTAACCACGTCCATCCCCCTCATCAACCTATTATTTCTCCGTATTACGTTACGTCGCGTTGTGTTACGTGCGCGCCGCGCCGTGCCGCTGTTCGAGCCTCGTCCGAACAACAAAAATGATGATACGCGCCGCGGCGAAAAAACGACCGCTGAACGTCAGGAGGAATAACAGAATAAGGGATGAACCCGGTACTCGACGATACGCGTCCTTCTTGAACTCCTGACGCGTCTTCGTCCGGCCGATCGACGGATTTATGATCGTCGAGGGTCTCGTCGCGGAGGACCGCGGGTTCTTTCTTTCGAATCTTTCGCCGTGGGGTCGTCGACAGCGCCAGAAACGGGGAAAATAATTACGCGCAAACTTAGTTTGACGCACGCGGGTGGCGCGGTTCGCGGTTCTCGCGGTGACTTGCTCGTCGTAGAGGAAATGAGTCGCGGCGTTGCGGTGGTCTTCGTACGATTTGCGGCCGCGCTCCAGGCCGGATTGAGAATTGAAATTTCTGGGAGGACCCCATCGATCGCGAAGATCGACCGTCGTTTTGGACCCGGGATTCCCAACGGGACGTAGCAATATTTGGGGGAAAGCTAACTTTTCGGCAAGAATGGTCGCAACAGTATGTGAACGTGGATTATCGCGTAGGGAAAAATGATAAAATCAACTTTTTGACATAGAGAATTTGATTTGATTTGATTTGATTTGATAGAGATTTTGTTTGCTTATGTCATTTTCTTGGCGATATGATCCATTTTAAGTACTCTGATCTTAGATGTACCCACAGGTGTTCTATAAGATTCCTATATCAGACTAAACAATTTAACTTTTTTCCTTGAAAATACCACTGCATAAACTTTTATACGTGACACACAGCTGAGTTTTAGAAATTTATTGTGCTATTACAACAAATATTTTGGAATCCTCGACTTAAATATTGTTTCTATAACTGTTTATATTTTGCACTATCCATCATCCGGTTTTAGGATCTGAAATATTGCTAATGATGAATTACATCAATTTGCACAGTATTGTATTTTAGGAAGTATTCAAAGCTAATTATAAGGAAAACCAAAGTTGCCCTAATAATGCAGAAAGTTAACATTCTCGGCTCGTACTGATGGGTCACAGATGACCCTCAAAACTGTTTCAATTGTCGTTTCTGTAGAATTCGTCTACAATGATGTGGAGGAATTAATTTTGCCACATCAAATGTTTACTTCCTTGTTTTTGTTCATTACGAACAAACATATACTATCGTGGGGACTTATTGTTACTGCTACTTAAAAAAAATGTCGAGTACTTGTAAGAGAGCTTTAATTTCTAGTTTATTTATTCACTTACATAAATGGATAACAAAAAGAGAAAAAAACATCTACTCATAACTCTCTCTTTAAAAAAGAAAAGTGAAAATCGTCCTTTTCATAACAGGGTGGTATTGAATTACTTGCGTTTATGAGTGAAAATATCCTCCATCTTATGTCTGTTTACGAATTGTAAAAGATAACGATTTTTCAAAGTAAGATAATTTGAAATACAATCGACAAACCTACAAAAGTTGAAATTGCATTTATTTATAGAAATTATGTCGAAGACAGCCTGAAATAAGCTGCAAACGTTTGAAATAAATTGTAAAATATAAAGAAATATCGTAGAATAATAAACAATACTGAAAAAGAATGGTACGTACCTCGTGTACGATTTCGACGAAAGGTTCACGACGCGGAAATTCGAATTTCATTTTCCCCCGATAATCGCGCGTTAAATTTCCAAAACTACGTCGATAAAGATCGAACCTATTCGCAATTACGATTATGTTCCTCGCTGATACATTATTTTGTATCCCTCGCGGAAATACGAAGGGAAACCATGCGCGGCGAACGAGCGAAATTCGAAATGTATGAGTACTTTGTACGATTAAAGTACGTTCGTCTTACTCCCCCGCCCTGTTTTTCCTCGTCTGTCCCGGTAATCCGCTTCGAAGCGCGGACCGCTTTATTGACGATTCGATATCAACGCTCGATTCTTCGATCGGGCGAATCGAATGAAGCGAACATTATTAGCCGACTATTTGCCATCGATGGCAGGACTTTTTTCGTTCGCGCGCGTACGCTATTCGCTGATAATACGAACCAAGGAAATCGATTAGAAACGACGATAAATGGTAACGAATGCCTGCAGGACGTTTATTAATTATCTATTTATTCGTTCAATTTATTTGATTGAAAGAACAGAAAAATAAGACAGAGGATGAAGGAGATTATTAAGTACAGTTATAATTCTTGTTTCGTTGCGTTTCCAAATCACTGTGTATTAAAGTCTTCCTCTATTTTAAACCGCATATTTGAATGCATTTATCAGGTTTTTGTGTAAGTAATGCAAGTACTTGTTTCCTTTCATTCGAGGAGGATTAATCATTTTTCTACGTGCTCAATTTTTCAAATCATCTTCGTTTCTTAACTCCTTTTCGAAACAATGGCTTCGCGATCTAATGAATAAGTATTCATCCGACGAAGTCACGCGCGAGGAGCAAATAATGCGTATCATTCGGTTCCACGAGAGATAATCACATGTGACAGAACGTTGTCTTGAAGAAAAAGAACACGTCTTTTATTAGGCAAATTAGGCTGGGTATTTCAATGCTAATTACAGTTGTAGCTGATAATAAATATGAAATGAATTATTTCGTTCATATTTCGTCAAACAGAGAGGAAAAACTTTTTGCTTGGAACGTAAACAGCTGTTCCCATACTTAACTAAAAATTAAGTATTTGATAATTTGCAAATCCATCTTCCTGAAAAAGAGTTAAAAAATATTAACACAGCCAAATCGAATTAAAATTGAAGAACTGTTATGAAATAGACGTCGAAAACGATTAACGATTATTAATCTGTTTCACCTTACTTATTTCGAAAACAGAGAAATATTTGAATTATTTATAGGACAATTTAATACTGGTAATTTTATTAGATGCTGGTTAAGTAGCTAGGAACTCTCTTCTTCGTCACTAATTTAAGATAACTAATCGTTTCGAAGTTGATTCGTTCAATCTCTCTCATATCCGTGACTCCCGACGTTAAGCTGTTTCGGATCAATCGAAAATTGGACCCTCGTCATGATCGCGATGGCGATTAAACCGCGTTCGCGTCGAATCCGGAAACACTTACCTTCGTGCAAATTATTTACAACTCGAGTTACGCTCCCCAACTGCGGTGATGTTTACGGCGATGGACGCGGTTCATTCGTCGTTTCATTTTTAAATTAACGCATTTTTTATTTCTGTCTTTGTCAGCTGCCCGTGACTACCTACAGGGTGGTTGTAAAATCTAGAGCAAGTTATGGCTCCTTACTGAACAAAAAGTTCACGCAAAAAAGTTCAATTCCGTAACGAGACTATATTTTGATGACATAATTTTCTTCCGGTGCAAACACATGTTCCATATTGTACTTCACTTGTTTTCTAAATGCACTTTTTGTATGTATAATAATCATACATAAGTTACAAAACAGGTGTTCAAACGTTCCACACATTTTTTTATAATTATTTTGTATTTTTCATTATATTTTCAAGATTTGTTTTCTAAATAGAATCACTTTTTATATGTATAATAATCATACATAAGTTACAAAACAGGTGTTCAAACGTTCCACACATTTTTTTATAATTTCTTTGTATTTTTCATTATATTTTCAAGACACGTAGTAGAATTCAAAATATCTACTGAAACAAAGAGTAGCGAATACATAGAGTTTGTACAAATTGGGCTAACGAGCCAGTTAGCGGTATAGGATTTCATAGACCATACTATTTTTGCTTTACGATGTATAAAAAAAAAGAATTGTAATCACGAAAAGAGTAGAACAAATTTTTTTTTTTATACAAAATCGCGAGTTGATTGAGTTGACTATTCATTTGAATGGACTTCAAAGAATTTTTATATTTAAATTTTATATTTTTATTTGAAAAAATAAGCTGCTCGTTTTTTCAAATTTTTATTTCCATGTTGTACAAAATGATTCCTCCCTTTTCTAATACAAAAATGAAATATGTTCTATGCAGAAACTTGATTATTTAAAAATATATTATTGAAGTTTCCATAATTTTGATTTACTTAAAATTTTATATTGTAGTTCCTAATACTATTCTCTTCAGTTGCACTTATGGAATTTTTGATCGAATAATTAGTTTCGATGCGATCTTAAAAGAAATATTAATTTTATCACAGTTTTTGAGATTTTTCCTTCAAAATTCCATCATTTTATAATAAATAATTATTTTCAAAAATCCGTACGTGCAACTGAAGCTACTGTCTTATAGTTAAAGAAAATTGCATGATTTCTTGCTTCACACATTTTTATACGAAATTATTACAAAAAGTAATTGAAAAAATGACTTTCGAAAATATTAAACATTTATCAGAAAAAGTTTCACAGTTACGCCCAAAAAATTCTTGAAAATTGCCTTTATTTTCAGTCGTCACAGTGGTCTCCCCCCTTAAATCCTCTAATTTTGTAGACCTCTTCAAAATCAAAGATTAGAGCAACACCAAAGTCCACCTTTAAAATTTAAAATCGTATTTTCTATTTCACATAATTTCATTCATTTCCCATCTGCGAAACGACGTCAATCCTATCGACAGTAAAACCACTTTCGCTCGTATACCAGATTGCAGTTCGAAACGTCCAAAATGTTTATTACAACGCGTTAAAAAAGTTCGAACAATACGTTCGAAATTCAATGAATACAATTCGTTAATAAATTCCCCCACATATTCCTAGAACTTTTCTATAAAAAAGAGGTTACAATAATCGCTGAAATAGTCGCATTCGTAACGGGTATCCATCAATCCGTTACCGAGCGTCTCCGAGCGTCGTAAAAATCCGATTTCGCGCGATAGCGATTACATAATCGGTCTCGACTCGCTGGCGCCAGTTAACCCCTTGACTTACGATTTAATTCCAAATAATTTTTCAAATGTATACTATTTAATTTTGTTTAAATTTATTCGTACAATGGCCACGAGAAAGATTTCTTTTAAGAATACCTAGTGAATGTAAAAATGTGTTGATTTTAATAGACAAATCTATGACATTTACATCTTCGTGGATACGTTAACTTGGCATACGATTGAATTCCAAATAACTTTTCAAACTTACACTATACAATTTTGTTTAAATTTGTTTGTACAAGGAATGGTCAATAAAAAGATTTGTTTTACGACTACCTCGTGAATGTAAAAATGTGTTGATTTTAATAGACAAATCTACGACATTTACATCTACATGGATACGTTAACTTGGCATACGATTTAATTCCAAATAACTTTTCAAACTTATACTATTTAATTTTGTTTAAATTTGTTCGTACAAGGAATGGTCAATAAAAAGATTTGTTTTACGACTATCTTGTAAATGTGAAAATGTGTTGATTTTAATTTACAAGGCTTGATGACGAGTGGCCTCATAATTGACAAGAAGTTAACGATGGAACTATGTAGAGTTAATATTCGAAATTTGTTTTACGACTACCTCCTGAATGTAAAAATGTGTTAATTTTAATTTATAAGGCTTCATGACGAGTGAGTGGCCTCCATAATGGTGAAACTTGACGTCAAGAATTTCTTCAATCTTGCCACTGTATGACAAGGGGTGAAAACGAGAGACTCTCGCGTACGCCTGGATCGTGGAGGTTCCGATAAAAAGTGATTAAAGGAACGGTTAGCCGGTTTCCGGGCGAGGGGCGCGACGCAGGAGGGCACGCGACTGCGAGAAATTTGGTAATGAGGACAATCAGCTTCCAAGAGACTTTTCCTTCCACTTGCGGCCTAGAGGGGTGCACCGGGGCCACGGGCGTCGACGAAACTATGCAAAAAGTTTTCAGCAACGAGCCGGAAACCGCACCGATTTCCCTACCACCTATCCCCCATACCCGCTCCGTGACCCTTTCGGGCGTTGTTCCGGTCGAATTTGGAAAGAGGACTGTACGATGAAAATGGAACGCAACTTTATAACATAGACAGCACGTACAGGCGTGACAGGGTGGTGCCCTCTGCGGACTGAAATTAGAGGGTGCTGTCCGAACTTCTCCGCTACACGTTTGCATTTCCTATGCACTATTTCCCGCGTGTAGGTGCGTACAGTCCCGCGCAAAACACCCCCCCGGAACGGTGGCGCGCGATGGCACGCGAATTTGTCAGCTTATCGTCGAGCGGGTTCGCGTTGCAAGAAACAACGAATAAAAAAAAAAAAAGAGAAAAAAAGGGAAAAAAATAGCGAGGAAAAAATGAATGAAACCCGCGAATGAAATTGCTTTCGTTTTTTTCCCCTCTCCCGCTGACCACCCGCCAGTTGTCTCCGTTCCCTCCATCCGACCCCCTCTCGAGCTCGCTCTTTTTTTTTACGCATCGATAATATTTTATGGAGTCGATCTGTTAACACGTGTCCGAGCGACGCGAGCGTGCCGCTCTCCCCCTTCGTTCCGATTTACACGATGCTCGGTTAACGTTCGAGCGACCGTTCCATGCAAATTAATCGACTACTAATGCCATCGGGATGTTAATTCTTTCAGCCTGTGTCCAACGTTTCCCTCGATTCCGCCTCGTCTCGTTAGAACTCCATCCGCGCGAATCGGGAATAAAAACCTCGAATAGATTCAGGTTTCGTCGAAAAACGCGATACTCCACCGGCAACAGTCGGGATGCTTTCGAGCCCCCTGTTGCATCCTCCGATTTCATCGGCATTCTTTGCGCCTCGTGCCGCCCCGTGACCTTTTTACCGCTCCCAACGGTTGACCCCGAGTTTTGCCAGGGACTGTACGCGCACGTATACACGCGTACCCTCTCCAGAGGCATTAGACGCAGTGTATCGGCGGCCGTGCTCGTGCGCGAGTATTAGACACCATGCCCACAGCTCATTTGCCAACTCCGGCAAATTTACCAAATTTAAATGCAAAATCGGCCGGTGCTCCGTCGGTTCGTGAAAGCACGAGCGAGTCGGGGCTAGGAAAGACAGAGAGGGAGAAGGAGGAAAAGGGAGGCTGCCCGGACCGAATGGACGTCGGCGATAGGGGTGGAAGGAGGACGGAGGACGCAGAGAGCGAGGGAAAATGGAATATAGATAGATAGAGGAACGATAGTATCGTCGGTGCGACGAGGAGGCCTTCCAGAGAGGAAGGGAGACTGGACCGAGGCTGGATGTGAACGCGAAAGAGAAAGAGGGCGAATCGTTGTAGTAGGAAACTCAAATGGTCGCAACGGTGCAGTATAGTAGTCGGCTGGTTGTCAGGCACAGCATGCGATTGGTTCACCGACCGTGTGTTGCCTCTCTTCTCCTCTCGTTTCGCCACTCTGTACCCGTCCTTACTTTTTGTCGTTTCTGCCGCTTCCACTGAGGTACGCGTCTAACATTTTGGACGCTCAAGGCCATTCGAAAATATGTCTTAGTTTTCTTGGTTGAGAAAGAAACATCAAAAATGAAATGATGAGGGTGCAATGGGGCCAAAAGGCTATTCACATTTTGGTTTTTTGTAATAATATTAGAAAGAAGCTATACACTGACAAATACTATATACATTTAAACATCGAAAAATGAAACGATCAGGGTGCAATGAGGTCAGAAAACTATTTACACTTTGGTTTTCTTATAATAATACTAGAAAGAAGCTATACATTTAAACATCGAAAAATGAAACGATAAGGGTGCAATGGGGTCAGACGGCTATTTACATTTTGGTTTTTTTTGTAATAATATTAGAAAGAAGCTATACACTGACAAGTACTATAAACATTTATGGGCTACTTTAACCCTTAAGTGGACTCTCAATCTTAGTTTAACTCTTTGCGGCACAGGATTTCAGATAATAAAATAGACCCATGTTGCATAGAAATTTTATTGCGTTCTAAATTAAACAAAATTGGTATATTTTTATTAATAAAGGTATCACATAATGTAAAAACATAATAAAATAGTAATAGTTTAATTAAATTTGTCGCAATAAACCTTTCGCTTGCAACAATTAATGAATGTGTATTGGCATGTTGAATGTTGCTAATACAAGTGGATATATTTGTAACATTTGTTGAAATGTTAGCAAACTTACAAAACTAAGTATCGAACCAAATTTTATGTTATGCAGTTTACGATTGTTTCAAATCAAAATTGTAGCCTTGCAGAAAATTGCACTAAAATTATTCAGAAATCAAAGTACAAAAATGACTGTTTTACAAATTGCATGATTTTCGTATGGTAGTTCAACTTAAAAATAGCGAAGAAAATAGCTTTCTAAAACATTTACCAGCCAATTGTCAATCTATTTTTTTGTACCAGATTTTTAATTGTTTCGCTTTTCTTTAATGCATTCAATATTTAGTCCTCATTTTGAAACTTCGTTCTTCATGTTTTCTATGGTTAGTCTTATGTATGAACATTTAATTGGTGGCGATTGGTCTGTAAAGAACATCGAGTGAAAAAATAGCGAACATTAACAAGGAACTACTGCTTCTTTGAAACTTTATGCTTAAGTTAATCTTTCCTGATAGTCGACTTTTAATTGTTACAAAGCCCCGTTGCGTTCTATTGTTTGTACGTCATATTAATCGCACAATTCGAGCCACCCTCGTTCCGAGGAAAAATAACAGCGATCAAATTTCAGTTCTTCTCGTCGATAACTGTCGCGGTTCAGTCCAACAGTGCGACTAAATAATACGAACATAGTGACTGGAAACTCGGCCAAAGATATTTAAATAAATCAACGAAATTGTGGAAAAATTTTTTAAAATAAAGTGAACTTTGAAAAACAATATTCGAAACTTAAAAATAGTACTTGTTATCGTGAAATGACAAAATACACTTGCCATTAACTGACAAAATGTTAAAATACTCTTTTCAAAGAACATTTAAAAGTCTCGAACATTCTATAAGAGCTGGTAACTTCGATACAATTAAATCAGGTTAACAGTCTACTCTAGTGACCAGCAATTTGTACTTACACAATAGTTGCTACGCTTCAAAAGTGTATTATAACCTACTTGCTATAACCTGTTACCATGTTTTTAACCGATATTGTAGGGTGCAAGGAACGGGTTTATTCAAACACGAGAAGGAACGGAATCCACTGGTCCGTACGTGCCGGGCGCACCACGCATAAAAATTACGTCTTTCATCTCACACCACAGCTTAGACGACAAAAGAAGCGAGTTTCCATGGAGGATACAGCGACTTCCGATAGACCGAATTGTCGCTGTACACCACGTAGAAAGTTGACGAATAGCTTAACAGGTTAAAGAGTCCAACTAGTTTGATGCTCTAAAACTTGGCTGTAGCTTGAAATCTTTTCTCACAAAAACTATTGGACTTATGAATTTCAAAGTTTGCACATACACTCATCGAATAGAGGATAAAATGCCTTTGAAAACGAATTTTGTTTCAAGTTGTTACCGTAGTTAGTTCCAGAGAAAACAATTCTTTATGAAAAAATAATGGCTAGTAATTACATAGATATCCCATATACAAATTTAACCCTTTGCACTCCTATTTATATTTAAGAAGGCTATCTTTTATTTATTTATTTTGTTTCATATATACACACACATTTAAGCAGAAACTAAGAGTTTTGTAACAAGAGTTTCTAAAATTAAATACTATTGTAAATATATGTATAATAATAAAATGTAGGATGGCAAGCATATAAGGACATACGAGTGTAAAGGGTTAAATCCATTATCAATTTAATAAACAATTTATAATTCAGTTTTATAGCACACCAGTCGTATAATTAATAGGAATTGCTGAAACTTCTTTAGGTATATTGTGTCAAAGTAAATATCAAAATAAACATAGAAGACAGCATAAATTATAACAGTAGTTACAGTCATCGGATAGGGGATGAAATGCCCTTTAAAATGAGCGTTCGTTCAAGTCGATAGCTTTATTAGTTCCGGAGATATAGCGATTTTAATTTCAAGTCGATGCGGTGGCTAGTTCCGGAGATAGAAGCGTCCGAAGCGTTTGTTTACGTTTCATTGATATCAATGAGTTCGCGCGCGTGAAAATAGTAAACAGTGGGTAGTAAATTCTTAGAAATACTACGACTTCCTGGTCACGTGACTGTCTCGACTCACGCGCGACAAGGAGGTACGACGCGACGCGTCAGACGGAGACAGAGATAGTCAAATTAAGAAAAATACCTCTTTACATAAATTACGATATCTCGAAAACGGAAAGTCGGATCGCCAAAAACCAAAAACCATTTCAAAGAGGAAGCTTTGTCGCTGCCAACGGTGGCTTAATCATGAAGAAAATATTAATAGTTTCGAAACTGCACGTAATTAAAGTTTTCGTATTTTTAATGCGTGTTAATAGCCTTTTCTAAGGCGGAGAGCGGAATTTAAAAAATTACCTTTTACATAAATTACGATATCTCGAAAACGAAAAGTCGGATCGCCAAAAACCAAAAACCACTTCAAAGAGGAAGCTTTGTCGCTGCCAACGGTGGCTCAATCATGAAGAAAATATTAATAGTTTCGAAACTGCACGTCATTAAAGTTTTAGTATTTTTAATGCGCATTAATAGCCTTTTCTAAGGCGGAGAGCGGAATTTAAAAAATTACCTTTTACATAAATTACGATATCTCGAAAACGGAAAGTCGGATCGACAAAAACCAAAAACCATTTTAAAGGGGAGACTTTACCACTTCTAATGGTGGGTAAATTATTGATAAAACACTAGTAGCTTCGGAACTGCACGCGTCTAAATTTTAACTATGTTTTATACGCGTTGTTAGACTTCTAAAACAGTGAAAAATGAAGATTCTCTCTTATCATCGTTACTATCTACAGGGTGTTCCGCATTTTTCCGTACATACATAAGCAGTATGTTCTACAAGCAAAAATAAGACTAAAGTGTTATATAACAAAAAATTCATAAATGCTTTGTTAAGAAGTTATGACAAAAGTATGCAATGTAATGCTTTTTATTTAACAAATTTACTAACACTTTGTTTAAAGAGGCTAATTGGGGCACGAAACAATATTTTTAATGTAGAATTATGTGGATAACTTAAAAATTTCTTTATCAGAGTTTAGTTTCTATCATTTATCTTGGATACTGAAGTATTCTTTCTTCGATGATAACTTTTTGTTGATCATAAAATTTTGAACTATTGTTCAGGTTTATGTTAAATTGCAAAGAAACTCACGATGTCGAATGCTTGCAAAAGATTGATTGTATTTTATTATAAATTGTTCTTATTTTAATGTTCTGAATCTCAACCGAATTTCACAGTTCATATTTTTGTTATAATTTCTTAACATTTGTGGATTTTTTTTTATGTAACATCTTAGTCTTAGTTTTACTTGTAGAACACACTGCTGAAGTGTGTACGGAAAAATGCGGAACACCCTGTATTTCCTATTTATATCGGAAGCTAACCAGAATTTGATACCTTTTGTCCAGTTTTTTACAAAAAAATATAAATCCTTCTACCGGTTAGATGACCGATAGTAGAGAGACCGATTTTTCTCAGAGAACAAACAATAAAAGTAGAAGTGAATATTTAAAAATTGATTCTACGTATACTATAAGAAAAATCGTGAAGTAAAACGACGCTAAAATAACATTCTATATTAGAAATTCAAAACAAAATTCTAAAAACGGTCATTTGACCAATCGCGGTAGGTTTAACGTTAAAGGAGGTCACTTAAAAGAATAAAAGTAACTTTTCCCGGAACAAATGTTTCCTTCGTTTCGTTCAGGGTTAAAATGGCGGAAAGTGGATCGCGGAGACCGAGTGCGCCTAATTGAGGTCAGAATAGGCATCAGAGCGAACGATTCGTACCAGAAATCGTCAATCAATGTCTCACGGGCGTTCCAGCCGTTTCCCAACCCCGGCTTCCGGTACGTCGCCGCACGCGATCGAAGGGTTGCCAATTATTATTTGCGGTATACTTCGCGCCGTTTTGTTGTTCATCGGTAACGGCGTTTATTATTCATCGTTCATCATATTGCGGTGACCGTTCCACACAGTTACAGCGGAACGGCCAGAGAGCGTTGCACTGGCGCGTGACGTTACAGCTTTACATCGACGTTACACCGCTAAACGGAAAAGAGAGTCAACGGTGGTCGCGTGCGTGCGCGCGCGTTCTAGCGCGCTCGTGCTCCACAGTCCGTTTCCGTTTGTGTGCATCGAAATGCAAAATGGACACGACACGCCGCAGTGAGAGGTTTATCGTGGACTTTCGTATTTTTTTTTATTCTTTTTTTTTTATTTCAGAGGTTTCTGTTCCGCTAGATAGTTTCGACTTTCTCGGGACGCCCACGTTCATTCTTTCCCCCCCTTGTTTTTCCTAGGTTTTGAAAGGGACTGGAGACGATATGAATGGCAAAGCAACGACGACAAAATATTCTTTCCTGATCGGGGAAGGTCCCTTGCTACGCGCTTTGACGTTCCGAGTTTCTACATTTTTCATGAGGATGATTGGCGTTGGATGCAACCACTGACGCACCCTGAAATTTAGATGGATGCAACTAAAATTTAATACAGCTCGAATACGTCTTAATACTTTACGATGTGTTATGGAAAAGTTTATTTACTAATCTACGAAACATTATATCCTGAATGATCTGTAAAATGTGTATAACTGTGGTAGATTTAAGAATGTTGGCATTTGTTGTGCGATTAGTATCGAAAACTGGCAGAAATGGCTTATTTGTGCTTCCATTTTTATCGACGTACAAGCTGTTCCGTATTTTTCCGTACATACTTCAGCAGTGTGTTCTACAAATAAAACTAAGACTAAAATGTTACACAACAAAAAGTTCATAAATGCTTTGTTAAAAAGTTGTAACAAAAATAAGAACTGTGAAATTCGGATATTGAGGACATTAAAATAAGAAAACAAATTTATAATAAAATAAAATCAATCGCGATGTTATTTTAGCGCCATTTTACTTCACGATTTTTACTTTTCACTTCTACTTTTATTGTTTATATTCTGAAAAAAATATGTAGCCTTGCCCACCACTATTGGTCATCTAACCGGTTAAACGATTTATATTTTTTTGTAAAAAACTGGACAAAATTTGGTATCAAATTCTGGTTAGCTTCCGATATAAATAGGAAATACAGGGTGTTCCGCATTTTTCCGTACACACTTCAACAGAGTACTCTACAAGTAAAACTAAGACTAAGATGTTACATAAAAAAAAATCCACAAATGTTAAGAAATTATAACAAAAATATGAACTGTGAAATTCGGTTGAGATTCAGAACATTAAAATAAGAACAATTTATAATAAAATACAATCAATCTTTTGCAAGCATTCGATATCGTGAGTTTCTTTGCAATTTAACATAAACTTGAACAATAGTTCAAAATTTTATGATCAACAAAAAGTTATCCTCGAAGAAAGAATACTTCAGTATCCAAGATAAATGATAGAAACTAAACTCTGATAAAGAAATTTTTAAGTTATCCACGTAATTCTACGTTGAAACTATTTTTTCGTGCCTCAACTACCACCCTTTAAACAAAACTTTAATTTTGTTTGTTTAGTAAATAAAAAAACACACGTTTCATATTTTTGTCATAACTTCTTAACAAAGCATTTATGAATTTTTTGTTATATAACACTTTAGTCTTATTTTTGCTTGTAGAACACACTGCTAATGTGTGTACGGAAAAATGCAAAACACCCTGTATCTATTAGACGAAAATTGGACTTTCCAACTCTCTTACAAATAAGAACAAAACAAAGAGATAAACCAATTAATTGGGGAATACCGAAGTGAATTTGTATTGCTTATTTGATAATCATTGACGTATTAAGAGGTTCTGCTATCTCTTTGTTCCTGATTGCAGATAACTGTAAATGATTTGTTAAGTGCAGGAAAGTAAATAATGTCCATAAACCATTGTGTGTCGCGCGATCGATGTCGATTATACTGCGTTCGGTTACGACTCAACGATGATTTATTATGAACACATATTTTATTTACAAGAATTTTTGTAAAAGACTTTATACTAAACTCAACATTCGTTTGAATGCAATGGTTAATCTAGAATCCCTTACAATTTACAAATAGAAATATTAAATTATTGAAAAAATTACAAGCGATTACAATTAAGATAATAAATTTTTCTAATCAATAGCGAGGGTTTCAACTAATTTAAAAAAATACGAGTACCTAACGAGTCAGATTTAACTGATTAAGCAGATTTTAAAATGGAGACTGATAGGAAACGGATGTATTGTTTGCACGAAGCATTCGATAAAAACGGATGATCTACGCAAAGCTTTAATTCGTACAAAGTTACATAATATTAAAAGTATAACGTTCCGATAAAACAGAATAACGGCGATAGTTCGTTAACTTTATTTAGTAAATTATAATCACTGTTTCCTACGGTCAATTACTCGATACGTGGCGAATATTATCGCAGCAATTTCATTCATTATATATTTATAACATGTATTGGAAGTAAACCATTTTTCTTTTATTTCGCCAAATGCAATGGAAGCAATAAATTGTCCTGGCGCATTTTGCTGGATCCTGAGAGAGCAATAAAGAGAGGAGAGGTTTTGTATCGGACCTTCGACGCATCGATTTTTCCGCGACCGAATGATATTACGAGTTATTACACGTTTGAAGGGCTTATCGATGAAAGAGGTTTATCAAAATGTAAACATATTAGCGGACTGTGTGCATGCAATGATTACGCGTGTCTATTTGCACGGAATATCTGTGGAAATAAAGCGCTCGTTACATTTGGTTAATACAAATCGTTAATCCACGATTGGCCGGCTATGTGCGAACATGAATTTCCATTAAAACCGAAAAATATAAATATTTGCCTTTGCGTCTTTACATATCGGCGTATTGTTAGTTCAATTTCGAACGTGTTCCCCGTTCTACGGCGCTAACGACTCGACCGCTGAATGTCGTTAATTATAGATTAATTTTGCTTTTTATCGTCCCTTTATCGGCCGGAAGAATTTGTTTTTGCGCCACTCGTCCGGGCGTATTTCCGATCCGGTGTTAATTATTCAAGACACTTACCTGTTGAATCGATGTATTTCAGCATTACAATATTCAATTCGACCGAAAATTACAATGGGAAATTATCTTTTTAATTAATCGCGGAATAAAACATCAATTGGCGGCAATGTTGCCGATTAAATTAATACGCCGTTCCGTCACGAACAGCTGTTCAATAAATTATAAAAAATTTCATTTTAAATCAACACTTTCTCCGCGATTTTACACCATTACGAATTAATTGCTGTTCATCGTTTGATCGCCGCATCCGAAAACGCGATGGAATGACACGTTCGAAACAGCCATTACTAATCAATTTCTTTCTAATCTAAGAGATTTCAAAAGAATTCTTTTTATATAAAACACACGCAAAATATTCTTTTTAATTTACATAAATAAAAAATAAAACTACAGATAAGCTAAATAAACTTTTTGTCTAAATGAAATCTTATTCATTGCATTCTTAAACCACATTAATAACATATATATCATTTCTTTAAAATAGTATGAAAATGATTTATACTATTAATGCTATGAATATTGTGACGTATTCGTCTCTGTTAATTTGTATTAACATTGTTTTCCAGTAAAAGGCCAAAATAAACATTGAGAGATTGACCTTATTCTCTTGTTTTCAGACATTTCTTGTTGCAATAATTGCATCGATAAGTAAACGTTCGAGGAGAGAATTATTATTTTACAGGCATAACCACGTGGCTGGCGTAACGATAAAAAGGAGAAAGAAATCTTGAACGGGCAAAGTTTGGTATTAATAGGGGAAATCCGGAATGCGTCCGACACAGAAAATATATCTCCGTTCTCCTTCTTGCCCTTTCGTTCCAGTAGCGTAATTTTAAATCCCCGCGAAATTTATGGAATTGCACCCTCTTATCCTCCGCAAAAAAGATAAGACTAATGATCATGAAGACCATAAAATACTCTCTGTCTGGGAAAATTCCATTTTTATCGACTTGCTGGAGATCCTTTCAACTACTCACGCCCTACACCGATCGGGAAAAGTCAAAAATAATATTATTAAAAGATAAACAAACCTTTATTCAACGTCTCCATTCTTAGAATTTTCCTCAGAAATAGAAAATGATACAAATTATGAAACAAAAATTATACAACAGGAATTTCAAACGTTATAAAAAAAGGAAGCCCAAACAATAAGATGTATATTTCTATAAAAAATTGAAGAGAACTTAGTACATAAGTTTACGAGTAAAATAAACAGCGACATGGATCACGTTGTATTCCATTGTACACTGCATTTAACTAAAACCATATTTACTAAGTTTTCTTCTACTCTTTTAACTCTAATACGCTCAACTAAAAATATTAAATAAAGATTCATTTATGACTGCTCAAACAGTTACGTAAAAAATATCACCCACGAAAATTATGACGAATATTTCTCATGAATCTCAGACTAAGACTTTTTTTTAAATTAATTAAAAACCATCAAAAAGGTAATGGATATTTTTTCGAGGTAATTCAAGATGGACGAGAACATTTACCACTTTCGAGAAAATTGATTCCCGTAGACGTTTGACTTGGAGATTTCGATGCAAACGTTTTTCTCAATTAGATTTCCATCGAAAGGGGTGGAAAAGTTACGGATTCTTTGGGGGATTGCGGTCGACTCTTTTTCGTCATTCACTTTGACACAATTTCTACGAGCCCGGCGAGTTGAATTTCGTGGAACGTTTAAAAACGACTCGCACCGCGGAACAAAGTAATTTAACATGAATTAACATAAATCACACGAGTTTCACGCGGTTATTCGCTCGCATGCTCGCTACCCCGACGTTGCAGCAACCCTGGGCGCCTTCCCCGAAGTTACCCTCGCCCAGATTACAGTCACCGACTGATTACAACGTTCCACCAGAAGTTTTTAATTTTCGAAATTCCCGTTCACGCCCAGATAGTTTACAAGCTTTCCCTTTCTTTCATATTTTAACACTCGATCGTTAATCATTGATTTATTTATTGCGGTTTAACACCTTGAAACGTAGAGTAAGAAAATGTGTAATTATACAGTTTACGAATAACAAATTTAATGCTCGAAAGCTTGAGAAACAGTGTTTTAAGACTTACTCGATAATTAAGGTTGATTTTATTACATTATAAATAACTTCATGTTCGATACCACAAAATTAGTTCTAGAAAAAGTATACTCTGTTCAAGAAAGCATACTAAATATTTGGAATATAAAGAAGGTTTGAAATAATAATAAGAAATATTTTATTTCTATTTTATCGATTGAATATTAAAACTGGACCTTTCAATAACTTCCATGGGGATACAATTTGTTTGCGTTAGTATAGATTTGTAGGAAAATTGTAATAGGGTACTGAATTCAGCCAATCTAAATTGATCGTGGTCTACTCTGACCCCTAACTACCAATTAAGGGTTAATTTGAAACAACAATGTGTAATATGGTTTTAGCCTATTGTATCCCATCGTCTGTTTTAGTTGTATTCAATTATAATAATTAAATTCCTTCGTCACATACAGCGAATCACGAATTTATTCATAGTTATTTAAACTTAATCGCTACACTGGTTTTCTTTTTTCGCGATTTGGAAATTAATTTTCTAATACAGGCGAACGGAAATTATGTCACCAATTTTTAATCTTTTACAGAAATCGAACATCCGCGATCGAAATGTAATGAAAGACAAATCACAGTTTAAGATACAATCCACTATCTATCCTTGCTTGTATGATTATTCGTTTACAACTATAATATGATTCAATGTAGATAAAAATTCATTTGACTTAATTTCATTAAAAAAGTTTATATGTCTAATTAACAGTTTCGTTTATGTGATTACGAATGAATCAATAGTATCGTATTTGTTGCGTTGTTCCACGCGAGCATAAACTTGTAAAATCGTTTGTTCTTTACTTTGTTTTCACGCACATGATTATTCGAGGTCCGGTAGCGAATCCAACGGATGGTCGATGACAAGGAAAAAACGGCATGCGCTCAAGTGTCTATTATTTGTAAATGCTATTATTTTATTTTCATCGAGCGTATCTATTTGTATCCATTCGGCGTGGGACACCACCTATTGCGAATTGTAACTGTTTGAACAAGATGCGCGGGACACGTGAGTCTGTATATTTTTTTTCTCTTTTCCTCGTCATTTTTTCTGCTTTTTTTTTTCTTTTTTTTGTTCGATTTCAACACATTCAACACATCGAGTGCATAACACGAATAATTGTTGTATAGCCAGTTTCGGCGACCGTTCGAGCGAAAATGCGATATTCGAGAGTATCCCATAAAACGTCACGAATATTTGAAAAATATTAAGGTGTTTTTTTTATGTCTTTTGTGCGTCGTTGCCGGCGCGCCAGTGTTTCGTATTAATAGAAATAAATCGCGCTGCTCGAGCCGCGTTTTCAATAGCGCGGCGAAAAAACAATATTCCGAAAATGCAACGCTCAGCGAAATGGGGGTGATGGATTTGATTTTATAATTTACACGATGTCAGTCGCCGTGTAAAATTTCGCGTTTGGTGATTTCCCTTTGAAAATTAACTTCCTTCTTACGTGCTTGGAAGAATGTTGTTTTGATTTTTATTCAGTTTCTATCTGTTTACAATATTACAAGGGATGAAAATTTACTGTTGTTAAAAGAGCGTCGGTGGGAATTTAATAAAGAATGGAAAATAATTTTGATTCTGGAGAAATAAAAGTGATTCGTTTGTTCCGTGGTGGTTCCAAAAACGTGTGCTAAAATAGAATATAATACACTTAGGCAAAGTGAAATATTAATGCTACTGTCGCATTTTGTTCTACATTTGTTTTTCATATTAACCTAAGCTTCTCGTTCAAATAATATTGGTTAATTCTTTTTTCGAGATATCAAAAGAAACTTTACACAAAAGTTAACTCTTACTTGCTTTTTCTTTCCACGCGTCTAAACAGTTTTTCTTACGGATGAGTTGCTCTACTTGCACACAATTTTTCAAACTTTCAACAGAGAAAGAATCCTCTTATGTACTTTGACGCTTTTACTGTCGCGTCAGTTATATACGGATAAGCTGAAACGTTAATAAATTTAAATAGGATTCGTAAATTTTAAAATCAAAGTTTTGGTCCCGTGAAACACATCGTTTAATAAATTCTCAAACATTTAATTTTTCCTGTTCCCGCGGAGGACTTAAACGTCGAATTTCATCGTTTTACGACTATCACGTTTCCAAACCGTCGGTGAAGAAGGTAAACAGAAATAAAAAGAGGGGCGCGTTATAATGATTCAACGATGGCCAGACCATCCGCCATTTATTCTGCGACCCCTACGAACGCATGGCCATGCGGGCATCATTAACGCTAACCTTAACCACCCCCCGTGTGTGTCTTATGGCCGATCCTAGCTCTCTCTTCGAGGTTTATTAACCATTTTGTGGCGAGGTGACCTCTTGCTATCCAATAACTGTGCTGGCCGGCGGTCGTTTCTTTTTATTGTTCCTGGATAAGGCCAGGTGTATCGCCTTTATTTGCACCGCTGGTCACGTACGCCGATCAGTTCTGTCACACCCGGGACGCTTTCGCGCCGAGAAGCTGCCCGTGCTTTTTGTTGCTTCTCTGTTCGCTTCTATATGGATATACGCTGTCACGTTATGTGTTTGATACACGCGAAAGTGCCGGGCGTATCGTTCGAACGGAACACTTTTAATTGTAAATTTCATCGATGATCGTCGTTTATTACGACGAGGCTATGAAATGGTGTTCCCGACGATCGAATGCTCATGAAAGCCGTTCATGATCGGATGACGTCCAAGTTAAATTGACATTTGAGCAATCCACCTTTCTGCTGTTTGACACGGATGTTCCAGATCAAGAGAAAAAAATAAATCGAGATCTGGGACTCGAGAACCCCCACAATTAACGGAGAAACTATATTATAATATTTTAATTTTTATTTGCAATTTCTAGGTGTTGGATCCGAAATTAAATTGACATTTGAGCAACCCTCTTTTCTAGTTTGACACGGATGTTCCAGATCAAGAGAAAAAAATAAATCGTGATCTGGGACTCGAGACCCCCCACAATTGACTGAGAAACTATATTATTTTAATTTGTATTTGCAATTTCTAGGGGTTGGATCCGAAATTAAATTGACATTTGAGCAATCCTTCTTTCTACAGTTTGACACGGATATCCTAGATCAAGGGAGAAAAATAAATTGAGGTCAGAGACTCGAGACCCCCAACAATTGACCGAGAAAATCTATTATTCCAATTTTTATTTATAATTTCTAAGGATAGGATTCTCGAATCCTTGAAATCTCCAATATATTTCGCTTTGATCCATATCCACCAAGAAATGGACTTGTAATATTTTTAAGAATGCTGATGTCTATGTGGACGCTTAATATTTAAGTTATTTTTAATATTACACTATAATAATAACCACTAGAATTACGAATGAACGTTCACAATTAAATTGCTGCAAAAGATGTTGAATTATGCATTAGTTATACAGTTTTTTGTTTTAATTTGACGTCGTATGGCAGAATTTACCGTTGTCTATTTTGCAAACTTGTACGAAGCTATACGTTACATTTTATTAGACAAGAAAATAAAGTTTTGGGGAAATTTCGTTGAATAAACATCGTCAGTCTCAATTTTTTCTAGGCATTTATACGAAGTATCCTGCAACGAGTGCCGCAACAAAAAATAAAGTGGTTCCACGTGTAAAAATAAATCAAAAACGAGGAGTAACGCATTTTTTGCAGGGAACTTCGTTTTCGAGAATATCGATTTTGGATATACGCGGAGTAAGCAGTTCATTGATAAATTTTCATCACACGGTTCTCTTCCTAATCGTTTCTACAGGCAAACATATAGAATTAGCAATAGAGAAATAGCTTTTTAATGAGAAATTATTATTTTTAACTTTTGTGTACGAATACGATAAACATCTACAGTCGCATTCATTAAACTGAAATTTAGTAAATATAATAAATATGCGTGTGACACAACTTGTTGAGTATAATCAATGCATGCATTAAGTTTTAGTCTAATTTAATTGCAGATTTTATTAATATAACAAAATTTTATCATGTATAGATAGTGCACAGAAGAAAGAAATTAATATATACAGATTAAGGTAATTCAAAAATTGTATAATAAACGTCTAAGTCTGAGTATAGAAAATAAGAGTTTAGTAAAAGTATGACTACGTTAAATATGCATTATTCATATTTTGCATCATAATTTTTTACTTTTAAATTAATGAATTTTTTAATAATTCATTGACTGTTTGGGCTAGGATAATACCTCGTAATGTAATCCTTTGATTTATTTTGGACACTGTGCACATAATTCTATACGAAACAGATTATTTTGGATGCTAGTAAAATATAATGCAGTCACATAATGATTTATTAATATTCCACACAATACTGTTAACAAAATCGTTTGAAACGAAGTAGAACTTTGATTTTTCAAACAATGTGATTTTAATCCTGTACCAAATCAATTATTTAGTAGACCATTTAAACGATTTAAATATTTAAATGAAATCTACGTTTCGATCCCTCTATGTGGGTCCTCATTGAAAATTAAAAACTGATGTAAAATTACTAAACTGCAGACGTTCATGCATGTACTATTAATATGTAAAAGTATAAGATATACTCAAAGTAAGATACGAATTATTTAGAAGTTGAGACAACCCTCTACGAAGCTCTTATTGCGTTAATTCCATTAACAAAAATATGAATTTGTCTAGAAGTCTAAAACTGACGAATAATGAAACAATTTCTTAGTTTCTTAGATGAAACGGATTTATAATACAAACTGAAGAAAAATTCCATTATTCTCACTTTTACAATACTACGAATTAAAATTTTCTTTTTCGAATCAACCATTGCTAAAAGTCGTCTCTTTACGAATACTATAGACACGAATTCCTTCCTAGATCGTATTGAACGCAAGAAGACCGTCCATGGAAATAACCCAGATCTCTCGCCAGAATGCCCCTTTTCCTCTTCTGAATCCCAAATTTAAAATTCAAATTTGAACGCAACAGATCACGCGACCCTCGTCTAAAAATCTTCTCCTAGGCGGTTGGAATTCTTCGCCAGCGTCCGGTTTTCGACTGGACCCAACGTTTTTCGCGAAACGGGTTTCGCCTGAATGGACCACCACGGCGGTTGCACGCGGAAGATGAAACTCGTTTCTTGTGCAAAAGAGGACAACGCTGGACCCGGCCAGGGGGGATGCTGCGGATCGGAGCGTAACGCGTGCAGAACCCCTCGCGGTCGAGGAGATCACGGACGATCCAGCTTTTCGGAATGAACCAGACGGACCGGTGCAGACCCCACCTGGACAGAAAGGACCCCCAGCCATCATTCAGGTTTCCGTTTGGCCAGGAAGTCCCTTTGATATTCAGATTCAGCCAGGATTCACGCGATCGCGATGATCGCCTTTGGGGCTTTTTCGAGCATTCAGTGTCGCGCTCGGTTTGTGACGCGCATCAACGCGATTCTCCGCCAAAGAGACGAGACGCGCTCGAGACACTTTTCCAAAGTAGAATAAAGGAACGCGGACCCCGTCTCTTTGAGGCCTCCGACGCGCGTGACCATCGCTGATGTGCAAGAAGTGATTAGTTCGGTGCTGTTTCGTTAGAAAGCCACGCCGGTTGCACAGTGTTGCACGTAAGTCAGATAACTCGCGATAATATCGATCGATACTCGATACGGTTATTCGTGCGAAAATTAGTGCTTCTCAACGCAACAACAGTGTTGGCGAAAATAATTAAAAAAGATTTTATTCGCCGTTCGGAAACTGTAGAAAATGCAAAAGTATCTTTGAAAACTTTAGATCAGGAATTGTGTGAGTTATTCGAATAAATTGTTGTAAATTCTTTTCTCCTCTGCGCGTAGATCTTATAAAACTTGACTCGAAGTATTTATTTAGACCTTCGGAGCAATATTTCATTTTATCTAGCAGCAGAAATTGAATAGAAACATCATTACGTGTTAACCCAGACCTTATGAAATTATTTGCCTCAAAGCATTTATTTAGACCTTCAGAGCAATATTTCATTCTAACTAGCAGCAAAGATCGAACGGAAATATCATTTACCTAACCCAGACCTTATGAAATTATTTGCCTCAAAGCATTTATTTAGACCTTCAGAGCAATATTTCATTTCATCTAGCAGCAAAAATCGAACAGAAATATCATTTACCTAACCCAGACCTTATGAAATTATTTGCCTCAAAACATTTATTTAGACATTTAAAGCAATATTTCATTTTATCTAGCAATAAAGATCATGAAATTGACGTGCTCCAGAGAATTTTAAACAAATGGACAGTACCGATTTTATTACACGAAAGCGGGAATCTCTGTAACGGTTAACATTGGTATTTATACTCGATGGCGCGTTGTCGACGGTCGTTGAAATTCGACAATCCTCTAAATAACTTATCTCGACGCTATTGAAAGTTTTACTTTCCATCAGGGCTCTAATACCCCGGAAGTGCAGGCGTTCGCTAGTTAAACTTTCACCGAATAATATTTTCCGGCCACGAGAAAGCGCCGTCGCCGCGATCCAGTATCCGAATTTAAACAAGCCGGTCTGTTCGGAGGTTTATCGAATTCTTTGATCTCTCCTCTTTTTATTTCGTCACCCCCATCAAGCAGCGTTCCTTTTTTTCTCGCTCGTCGAGATCGCTTTAAAGCCGCTTTCACCGGCATTCTTGCAGCGTCCTCTCTCGTTCCTCGTGCTTTCTTTTTCTGCATCGGTCCGCGCGCAACCCGCCTTCCGCCTCTTTTTATCCGGCCGGATCGCTCAGAATCACCCCGACGTAACGGAATTAACTCGCGATTTACCGATTTATTAGCAGTCCGGTTCTCGTCCCCCTTTAACGCTTCAATCGTGTACACGTATTTTCCTCTCTCTTCCTCTCTTTATCTCTACTCCGTTCCCCTTTCAACCCCCGTGACTTCCGTCTCTTCCACTTGCATCAGCATTCACCGAAACGAGAACCGATTTATCAGAAAAATGTATCGATCGAACGCTGATAAAAATTGTGAAAGAATTTAGAGATTAGGCTCCATCGAAGTCGATATTAATATTCAACCCCTTAGAGGCCTTTCAAGAAAAAGATTTGTTATTTGAGTTTCTGGAGATTTCGAAACCATAGGGCTCTGCGTTAATAAAAACTGTGAAGGAAATTAGAGGGTTATTAGCGTGTAGATTAGGCTCCATCGAAGTCGATATTAATGTTCAACCCTTTAGAGGTCTTTCAAGAAAAAGTCGATTCGTTGTTCGAGTTTCTGGAAACTTCGAAAACTTAGGGCTCTGTGTTGATAAAAACTGTGAAGACATTTAGAGAGTTAGGGTGTAGATTAGGCTCCATCGAAGTCGATATTAATGTTCAACCCCTTAGAGGCCTTTCAAGAAAAAGATTTGTTATTTGAATTTTTTGAGATTTCGAAAACATAGGACGCTGCGTTAATAAAAACTGTGAAGGAAATTGTGAAGGAAATTAGAGAGAAATCATGAAACTTGACATGAAGAATTGTAACGAGTCAGACTCGTCATTGCACGCCAAGGGGTTAATGTTCAACCCCTTAGAGGTCTTTCAAGAAAAAGTCGATTCGTTGTTCGAGTTTCTGGAGATTTCGAAAACTTAAGGCTTTGCGTATAACAGATATCGATGATTACATTAATTGTTAATCGCATTACGATGATTGGCAATTATCATCCCGTTGACAAACGTCACGAGCGAACGATTAAATTAATTTAATCGTCCGTCGTAGCGAACGTTTAATTTCAATAATCGTCTATCTTCAAGTGCGATTGATTCTGTCGAGTAAATTTTTAATCGCGTAGGAAATTGATTAATTGGTTCAAGAATTAATCGAATTATGCCCGACTCTGATTTGTAGAACTTGGAAAATTCTGGGAAAATTTATGGCAATGCGACGAGGAGAATATGGATAAACTTGGTTGGAAAAATAATTCTGAGCAAATTTTGTTAGTTAACGTTTTAGGTTATAATTTAAATAAATGACATGCTAATAGTTACTGTGAGAAATTATAAATTGTGAAGTGAATATTGTTCTCGTTTTGATGTTAATTGTAATTTTTCAGTAGTTTCAAAGAAAACAAAATAGTTCTAAGTTAGATACAAAAACAATCGGTCACTTTCATGCTTCGTATTTTATTTTCGTTAGGAAAGTAACCGGTCAATGATGGTAGGTTAAAATATGTAAATGGAACACGTTAATAAAGAACCTGTCTAATCGCGATAATGATATTAAGAGGCAGTATTCAATTCTCCGAGCGCAAAATAGTATCATTTCATTTTGTATCTGGTTAAAGATGTACAGCTTGACCTGAAAAGCAGTTAAATATTTAGGAAAAACAATAATCTTGACAGTAGGTTATAAATGTCCAGTTAAGATTTGTTCGTCCGTCAATCGTGTCAGAATAAGTGCAATATTAAATTCTGGTACGATAACCGATATACTTTTCAACGTTCGATAAATGTTATTCCAACAGAAATATTATTACCAATTGTATTTCATATTTCTATTTTTGCAATTCTTAAGAAAGATACACATAATACAATATTAATTTCTACTATTTAAACTTTTCTTTCCACAACATTATATTCATTATTCTGAACCTTGAAAACTTGTGTGTCTCAATTTAATTAAATATAATTACGTAAATTTTACTATAAATGTCGTTCTATGCAAGGAAACTATTCTTTTATTTGTGAAGATAGAAACGTTGTATTAATAATTGTATTTTGAAATCGTTCGTAAGTTTAAATGCGATTTCTTCAGTTTCATATTTTCTCTGTTTTCCAGCAATCACTTAAACACAAAGGTTCGATATAATTTTGAATCGAATCTCCAAAAATCTTTTGATAAAGGTACTTTCTGTATTTACTTTATCATTTCCTTATTTTTCAAAATAATTACAAAGTTATGCCTGCTTTCCAGATAACTTTATACAGAATAATACACAGGGTGTTCGGCCACCCCTGGGAAAAATTATAATGGGGGATTCTAGAGGCCAAAATAAGACGAAAATCAAGAATACCAATTTATTGATTCAGGCTTCGTTAAAAAGTTATTAACAATTAAATTCAAAAATTTCAAATCGTTCTGGAAAAATTATTTTCGGTTGCAGTGGTCAATTACAATCATTTTTGACGAATACACATATCCCCGAAATCCTACCCAGTTTCGAGAAAAAAATTCGAGAATATGTGAAATTTTTCGACAAAATTAAAAAATTTCAAATCGTTCTAAAAAAATTATTTTCGGTTGCGGGGGTCAATTATAATCATTTTTGGTGAATAGACATACCCTCGAAATCCTAACCATTTTCGAGAAAAAAATTCCTTACCGAAAATCTAATGTGAGGCCAGAAATGGTTCCCCAAAATTTCATGCAAATCTTTAAAACGTCATAACTCCTGAACGGATTGGACGATTTTAATGTTTAAAAAAGCAAACTACGCGTATTTTGGTGGAGAATATGTACAAATCGCAAAAATATCCGAAAAGTTAATCCTTGACCCCACAAAATGAGAAAAACTCCCTAAAATTGGTCCAATTTTCAAACAGCCATAACTCCTACAATAGTGAATATATTTCAATGAAACTTTTTTGTGAAGTAGAGCTCATGGGTACCTACAGAAAAGTATTAGACAACTTTTCTGTAGGACGTCAAACAAAATTATTAAAAATGAAAAAGTAATTTTTAAGAAAAATTGACAGGGGGTAGGTGCCTAACTTTTTCGACAAAATTGAAAAGTTTCAAATCGTTCTAAAAAAATTATTTTCGGTTGCGGGGGTCAATTACAATCATTTTTGGTGAATAGACATACCCCCGAAATCCTACCCACTTTCGAGAAAAAAATTCAGTACTGGCGAAACTTTAAACGTTAATAACTTCTTAACGAAGCCACTATCAACAAATTGGTATTCTTGATTTTCGTCTTATTTTGGCCTCTAGAATCTCCCATTAAAATTTTTCCCAGGGGTGGCCGAACACCCTGTTTACAAATCTAATTGGACGAACAATTTTAGAAATTTGCAATATGTCTACTGACAAGGGTCTACCAAACACTATAACAAACCATGTTCTACAAATTCATGTGACCCAAATTGTTGCAATAAATGAAGTCGAAACACTGTCAAACACCAACTAAGAAATCTCCATATTTTACCGAATAGTTAAAAAAAAAACTTCAAATTTACACCCCTCATGATTTCAACCCTCGAAAAGGAAAAAAGAGACGCGTCTTTACTTTCTTCGCTCACGCTGAAGAAATGGGTTACCGAATACATAAATACGCGGTCGGGCAGAACCGTACGGCGTGTCACGAAATGGCCTTGACCGAATGATACTGAAAAGAAGCGAGACTTGAAAGCCTGCCGCAACGAGTAAATGAACAAGTTACGGGGTATCCCCGCATTCTTGGAAGCCGAGCTAAAGCCCGTTGTTCAGCCGGTGCTTCAATGCGAATTGCAACTAAACTAAACCGCGTTTTATCCACGGCCGTCCCCGCCGCCTCCGCCGCTCAACCGCCGTTCTCTTCCACCCCCTGCCGCCCCCCTCCTTCTCGTTGCCGAGTAGACCCGCGTATACCCTCGACACTGACTCTCCCGCGAGAGAGCGGTTAAAACAAATGAGCGGGCAGCACCGGCCTTAAATTAGCGCCGGCAGGGGTGGTTTTCACTTCCACCCTTAAATTAGGACTAAGCCTCGTGCCTCCAAGTTTCACGGTTTTGATCGGATGAGTTACCGCCGTTAAGAGTTACGCCAGCGCGGATTAACGTTCGCCTTCTTCACGCCCAACGGCACCATTTTCTGATTGCCAATGGGCACAACCCTTAGCTTACTCCATCTTCTCCCTGATGTCTTCGATCAAACGAATTTATTCACGTTATAATATGTTGTAAACATTATCATGGGTGACGTGACTTTCCATTGAGGAGCTACAGAAATTAATTTTCAAGATTTAAGAAATAAATCTAGATAGGACTCTTGAATCTTAACGGGGCTGTAAAAACAAATTGACGAATTGTAGGTGTTCTAGTTCCCATTTGTCTAAAAATAAAGTTTCGTTTTCGTGGACAATCAGGAGTTTGGTATGGTAGTCTTCTCACAGGTGTCTTCAACTAAACGAAACCAACGACGTTACAGTCTCAAATCTTTCAATTTTTCAGTCATCAAGTAGGAAATAATAGCGATGTATATGTTTTTGAATTACAACAACAGTTGCGAAACTTCGCGAAAGAAAGAAGAGTTTAAGGGTATCAACGACTTCTTTCAGAAGGTCCGCAAGCTAAACCGCGAAGGTTAATCATACGAAGGGGTGAAAAATGAATCCCATTAAAACCTCCTAAGGATCCCCCGGAATATGTGGAGGGATTACATTCTTTCTCTCTTTATTATTCCCCGACCCTTCTTCCGGGAACGATTCTCCGCCGTTTCAGTAAACCGAGAACTATCGTCGACGAATCGAGGGTTTCCGCGAGCGACTTCGCTCGTTCCGTCGCCCGTCACGGTTCTAATTGCCCCAAACTCCGTTCTCCATCAGGCGCGCCGCGATGTTTTCCGCGGAGAAAAGTTATCCGCGCCGTTGAGACCAATCAGCGAGGACGTTCAACCCGTTTCGAAGGGGATCGGGGACAGGGTGTCGGTGAAAAACACCGTGAAAGGCGGATTAGTCGAACGGGGACGGAGCGCGAAATCAGTCGCGGAATCGCGCTTAATCCAATAGCGGTCCTTAATAATCGAATAAAGCTGGGTCCGAGAATCGCATCTAAGCAGACGTCGGGGTGGCCCAGGGTGGTGAAGGTGATGGTGGCATAGGAAATCCAGTTCCCCACACGCCCCCTCGACCCCCCGGAACACCATTTCCCGGAACTCACTTGGTGTACGTCGCGCGGCTCGGTCGCGGCCATGTTGCCAGAATTGCCACCACCTACCCCCTTTCTCCCTCTTAATATCCCACCGCCTAGTCATCTAGTCCTGCCGGGTCCGCTATGTAAATGTGAACCAACCGACCCTCCCTCTTCGTCGACCCCCCATATACCTCGCCCCTCTTCTATCCCTTCGACTCACCGGTTCTCGTCACCACCCCCCGCGAACTACCTCCAACTAGCAGCCCCTAAATCTAAGTCCATCGGAGCGGTACAGTCCCGGGAAAAAGGGATCGACGCTGCGAGGATAAGGAGGCAGATGTGCAGCCATCGCGTCCAGAACCCGGGCATATTGGAATATGTTTGGATTGCAGAAAATGTTTGGCCCGCTGGATCGTTTAGGGTAGAATTGTTCAAGCGAGTGAATTAAATAACGCGTTTTGTACCGTTTGATCCCAGACACAATGCGGAAAAAGATTATGGAAGGGACAATGGAGTCTGATGTTAGATAACCTCCGTTCTAACTGCTACATGATTTTTAAAGTTTCAAAGTTTTATGGTATTATAATGATAAGTGAGATTTCTCGAGGGAAAGAATTTAAGTGGGCTAGAGAGTTAATTGTAATTTTTATTAGGAATTGAGTGAAATTGTTTGTATTTAAAGGGAATGAATTTTGTCTAACTTTTGCTTTAATAAGAATAATATTTACATTATTCATAAGAAATATATATTTTATAGTTGTTGAAAAATGGGAAAATAGGTTCTGCTGACAACAGTTCTTCTAAATGCAAAATGGAGGATTCAATTTGAGAAACGACACGCTTTACTTAAAATTAAACCGATAAAACATCGACAGAACTCTCCTATTGTACAGTACAATACAATTGTACTATACAATACTTAATTGCATAGCAAATTAAAGTCAAGGTTCCAATTATTTATTGATAAAGACGCAAGTGTTCTTGGTCGACAGAAATATGCGAATTCTCCCCCCCCCCCCTCCCGAGAATACGCTAGACAATATGGTACATTTAATAGTCTAAAAATTGAATAAAAAAATTTTCAAAGACTTATGCATGAACATGTTTTTAAATTTATTGGAAAAATATTAATTAGCTAATCTTTTAGGTGTTTCTACACTTAATGTTGCTATTGAAACGAACGTAATTAATTTAATTTCTATGATTTTTCATTTCTCGAAAATTGGAAAATACCTAGTAGTACATAATAATAGTAAAACTCGCGTCTTAAAATTGATCGTAGTGATATTGAGACGATAAATTGTCTTATAATTTTGAATGCAACAGAAAAGGAGACTTCTCGTTCAGAATAAGTGAAAATACGAAATAAACTTTTTCTGTATATTCCCATAAGATTCAAAAATTCAAACATAAAAATAACAACAACAAATGCAGACTACTTTTCGATCTAAAGATTATTGCAATAAAAAATAACAATACAAATATTTGTCTAAATTGTATTATGGTGTTTTTATATGTATTATGTATTTTATTTTTATTAAATCTTTTGTACTAGAGGAATTAAGATAGTAACTCCTTACCTTCCATTTTGTGTTTCTTCTTCGCCGCGACTGCTGACATGAAAGCGTTCCAATTCCCGACGTTCCCATGCTTCTCTCCAAATCTCTGTTAACATAACGTACGATTAATTAATTAAAACAAATATAATAATAGCTGCTCGTCAATATCTTAAATTAACGAAATCTGAAGTTTGCAATCAGCCCTCTTATATTCATCAACAAATGAAAGATCTAAATGTCTTCGACCTCTATTGATCCTGTTTTGATATCATATGGTAGAATATAGTATAGAGTATAGTAACTTGGTAAATCAAATAATTATAGGTTATATAAACGATAAAAGTTTTGATTATATTTATTCTCTCTTTTCCTTTAACATTTAATTATTCAATATACTTTTTATATTTAATTTTTCATAGTCTACATTTATTAATAAATATAAAATAACTACTCACAAGTTTTACACTTTGTTAATTTAATTAATTAAAAATACTGTAGAATATAAAAGACAATTTCATATCCTGAAAATGACATATTGTTTATATAAATAAAATAAATTTAGAGAGCCAAGAAAGTCCTGTAAAAACAATACCAGAGAGGAAAGAAAAATCGTTTGGAACTACCCTATTATAAAATGGCTTACATTAAATTTTTCCTTCTTCTCCAGTATTGTTTTTCACGACATTTTAAACGTCTAAATTTAATAATATAAATATAAATTTATATTTTTCTACAATGTCCATCTTAGTTTAATCTATACTTTCTCGTCGAGAATTTAAAGAAGTCCCTCGTCAAGATCGAAACGTTAACAGTTATAAGTCGCTACTATTATCATTTTTCTCACACCACGAAATTGCGCACGCCATTAATTCGTCAATCTAACTAAAACTACTAAAGTGGTCAACATGACTCGTTCGTAATTTCCAATTAAAATTGTAGAAAATTTACTAGACTGGATTTTTTCAAATTTATCACAGTTTTCTATATACAGAATGGATAAATATTTATTTCCCATTGCATTATACGTTTCTTCTTGCATCTATCGTTTCAATTTCTTCGCTACAAATAAATACACTATAAGCAATTTTAGTGTCAAAGCCAACTACCAAAAATTTCGACTTGTATATCAATAATATTAATTTCTTCGTTACAAATAAGTACACTTAGCAATTCTAGTATTAAAGCCAACCACTGACAATTTCGACTCGTACGGCAATAATATTAATTTCTTCGTTACAAAATAATACACTATAAGCAATTCCAGTGTTAAAGCCAACCACCGAAAATTTCGACTCGTACGACAATAAGCCGGCTGATTCGTCCGTGCATCTCCAGCCGGACAACCCCCTTCTGGTAATTTCGCGAAGGGTTGACTCATTACGAGCAAAGAAGTAACAGGAATTCCCAGATTGCTGCGTAGCCCGGGCTCTCGACCCTGGTGCCCCTAGGGCAGCGTCGTCGTCGTCATCGTCGTCGTCGTCTGGACGGCGGTCCGTATACGTTTCACACAGGCGCACGAAAGGGCGCCATTACCCCACGGCAGCAAGTTCTAAGCGCGCTAAATAATGGCCGCTAGAAATTCAACGGGGGGGTCGAAATGCCCGTATGGCGCTACGAGTATTCCAACCACGCAGCGCTGTGTCCGCGCGTCCGTGTGTTCTAACATACGCCCCGCTTCCATCCCCGTAAAACATACTTAACCGGGACGGTGGTGTGCTCGCGAGAGGCCCTCGTATGTGTGACTTTGCCCGTGTACGCGTTGGGAGTGGGTATTAATTTAGGCACGTAGTCCTTTACCAGGGCGAGCTAAGAAAAATGCCTGTACGTTGGGGAGCCGGCCCGTTAGAATTTAATCTCACGTCATAGGAGGGCTGCTCTGCTCATCGGCGCGTGTCCGTGTGGGTGACGCAGACGCGCACACACCCTTCTGGAGGACGGTGGGTGGCGTGGCCTGGACCGTCGACCGGAAAGCGGAGAACAACCGGAGGAAAGGGCCAACGTAAGAAAAATAAGCGACAGAGAGCGCGACAGCGATCGAGGGAGGATGGACGCGGCCGAAAGAGGGTTGTAGCTCGAAAGTGGCAGGGGCGGTAGCATCGTAATCGCTAATATCCAGTCCATGGCGACTCCTGGACAAGGGACGAAGACGCGTACGCTGCCAGGGATCGAAAGAACGTTAAGTGTAATTGAGATCAATCGACGCCAGATGGGCGTCCAGGAAGGGGTTGTAATCGTTCAGGATATTTCATTTATGGCGGTAATTTCGGTGAAAGAGTCGTTGGGTTGGTCCGGTTCGATGGAATTTTGAAATTTGTGTACTCTCAAAGAAGATATACTCAACAGAGCCACGGAAGCTCCAGATCCGTTTATGTCAAACATAAGTCTATATACTATATATTAGGACTCAAATACAGTACCACAGAAAATTTAAATTGCCTTTCAAGGTTTTATCGTTTATTGTTCCTCATCTGTTAAACCATTATTTAGTCATTTTCGTATGAATATAAAAACCACTTAATAATAATTTAAATGTATAAATAAAATGGGTATTTAATCAATTTCAAATCCTATACATCTGCATCTATAAGTCTGGAAGAAACAATTGACTATAGAGAAGATCCTGATAAAAATGTACTTTGCGTTTCTTGTGTTCTTGTAGTGTTTCATGTTTTAATTTACTGATGAAGACAATGTTAAAGTAGTTCCTTATTACCTTTTCTCGATGTGAAATAACTATATCTACCCTCTTTGTATACTACCACACAAAATGTTTTTAATTTTAGTTACGAAATATGTACATGTTTTCAATAAGTTATTAGACTGCGGATATTTATGCAAATTCATAAAATTATTAAAATGGGAGCTTCGTAGAGGGTTGTCTCAACCACTAAACACAACAATTCCTATCTTACTTTAACTATTTTTTATATTTTCACATATCAAATGCATTCTGTAGTTCATTTCAAATTTATATTTCCCATAAACGCATAAATATCAGCAGTCAAGTTATCATAAATAATCGGTTTATATCACAAAAACAAAATGTTTCTCAAAAGAAAAGAGGCATAAAGAGGTTTTAAAAACCCACGAAATATTGCTTTCCAGTTGCTGTACAACGGCATATCGGAGAAGTATTGCTTTCGAATTAACGAACGGAAGGTCCCAACACGCGCGATGAAGAAAATAATTCCCCGTCCTCGTTATCTCGTTTCGCAATTACCACCGGGGCAAGTTCTCGCGGCCGTAAGAGACGAAACAATCGAATTCCCTCTTTCGGGGGGGGCCCGGGCGACGATCAAACTCTGTCGCTCGGGTTGACGTGCGCGCAAAAACCATCGCGTAAAGAAACACCGAAGAAAAAACCCTTAAAATCCTTTCTCCGGCGGGCAGAGCGTGGCGCTCGGTCGCGGGGAAAAACGAGTCAAAAGGCAGAGCGCAAACAGAGGAAAAACCGCCGGCGAGACGGAGAAACGACGAGAAGGGAAGAAGCATCGTCGAGAAGAAAAGGAGAAAACTCGGGTAGGATGCGCGACGAGAAAGTTACGACGGGCGCGCATTGTCGGTGCGGTCTTCGGGCGTTACACAAACACAATGAGACCAGGTTGAGCGTGGGTTTAAGCGACTTGCGTGTTGGTTAGCTGCTTGTGAATCCGGGAGGTCCGTCGACTAGGAGAGAAAAGGGGGATATACGAAGAGGTGGCGTGTGATGTGGAAGAGGAAGACCGACGCACTGGGTGCACGGGTCGGTCGGGTGGGGTGGGTTTGGGGGTTGAGGGTTGGGCGGACGGGGGGAGGAGGAGGGAGGAGGGGTGCTAGAACGGCGGCGTTGCTGGCGGTGGCGATGGTCGGGGGTTGTCCCTTGCTAAGCCAGCGTTAAGGGTGGCTTGGAGTATGTACGTAGAGCTTACAGAAAGGTAGGAGGGACGAGAAACCCACGGAAGTGAGACGGAAGGAGACGGAAAGAGCGAGAGAGTGACAATGCCGGCCTGCGTGCGCGTTTGTAAGCGACAGGGCAAGAGGAAGGCAGAAAGCAGATAGAAACTAGAAACGGAAGGCAGCGAGCGAGAGGGAGTATCGGTCAGGTATAGAGAAACAGGGAGGACTATTTAGGTAGAAAGAGAGACGGCGGAGTGGGTACATCGTAGGAAGAGAAGACGAAGGTGGTGAATGTGGAGAACGAAGAGGAGGGCGGGTAAGCAGAGTCTCTATGTTGGCAGTCTTACAGATCAATAAAGCTAACCACCCTCACCCTCTCCCTTTCCTCGTGCCACCCCCTTCGAATCACCCACCTCACCACCTTCCGCCGCCTCCTTCTCATCCGCCACCTTCTCCTACCTCGGGCTGCCTCAAGAACAAACCCCAATATGTCTGACAACAATGCCCGACCGATGGATTAGACGCTTCCGTCGGACGCGTATAAACACGCACACGTGACCGTTCACGCCGCCAGACTCGTTCGTCTTCGTAGACGTTGGATTTCCAGAGGACGATCAAACATCGACAGAGGCGTCCCGGGGGATTCCTCTCTTTTAACCGGGTCCTTTCTTTTCTTCGATGCTTGTATCCACAGGCGGCAGAATCTGCCGGCTATTAAATTCTCCGAAGGGAATGAATATTCATGGCCGATCTCCGGCTCCGCATCGAGCTTTTGCTTTCATCGCCGTTAATTGACACTGATTCCTTGACGGCTCGTTTGGCGCGACGCGGTCGTTCTACACGGCAGGAAATTAGATTTAAATCGATCTGCGACGTAACCTCGTTGCGGTAATTTTTTATCCGCCCGTCCCGCCCCGGGAAACTCCGAATCCGTGGAACCGCGCGGATTCGCGTAATTATCTCGCGTGATTCCGATCGGTCGACCGGTCCAAATTTTGTTGACTTTGGGAATTGGTCGCGGACACCGGGTCCCACGGTGCTGATTTTTTCACGGAGGACCTCGAAACCGCCATTGGTGCTTTCGATGGTATCGCCAATTCTGTTGCAAAGTTTCCAAAGACTTTTTCATAAACCCTAACCTCGATCCTCTGCAACCCAATGAGACTTTCAGTTTTGCGTTTCTATTTATTAAGTCTCGATATTGTAATTAGCTGTATAAAGAAGAATAATCCAGTCAAAAACATCCTTGACTTCGGAGGACCACGTCGGGAAGACGTTGAACTATCTGAGAGAAATTATATAATAAAATTTGAAACACCTGTCACTAATGACTTTCCAGTCAATGACGATTTTTTTGACTACTGTTAACATGGATCTCCCAGTATTATTATGATTCGAAAAACAAAGAAGAATAATACAGTCAGAAACATCCTTGACTTCGGAGGACCACGTCGGGAAGACGTTGAACTATCTGAGAGAAATTATATAATAAAATTTGAAACACCTGTCACTAATGACTTTCCAGTCGATGACGATTTTTTTGACTACTGTTAACATGGATCTTCCAGTAATATTGTGATTCGATTTTATTTGTAATGTAATGTGTTTAGGATTAGCCCGTGGTTCAAGCGAGGAAAACGTAAAGATTGTTGTATATGTAACTAGTAACCATTTCTTTAAGCAAAAGAATGTTGGGTAAGAACGTTACTTGAAAGTATAAATTGATCCTACATCGTATAATTCTTGTCATACTTTTAGTATTATTTTTCTATAACATAGCTTATTATTTATGAATTGAAATTTCACCCTTTGCACTCCGAATTATATTTCAATTTTGTTACTAGCAGCTCCCGGCGCTTTTAAGTGTTTTATTTGAAATTTACGTTAACTAAAAAATAAGGTAGTTTAAACAAAGAGGAGAACAAACAAATTCAATTAAATATCTGTTTTATTTACATTACTGTTGTATTTTATAATTTTCAAGTGTACGATATCTCTTTGTTTTGGATTTGAAAAAATGTCGAATGGGACTCGACAAAGGAGCTCCAGAGACAAGAACTAATGTCGAGTCACACTCGACCAAGGAGTGCAAAGGGTTAATATAGCTTTGCAATTTTCATGCCACGTTAGGTCATTTTATATAGGAAATATAGTGCTTGTATAGAATTAGATTACGTGAGCACACATTATATATGTAAATATTAATGAATTGAAATTTATCTACTAATTTGTATTCCCTGTTATACTCCAAATATCCTATTATACGAGTTTCTTTTCCCTTTAATTTTGTGTATATCTATAAACAACTTCGACACGGCAGGGAAGAGTAACTCAAAAAAATGGCTAAGTAAGTGGATTAAAATACGCGGACTTGGGGAATGATCTGATATTACATCGCGGTGCCCCGAAGAACGCGGCCGGCAAGCGCATTCAAACAGGTGCATGGTATTTTTCCCGGACGAAAAACTCCGGGCCACGTGGTCGTCTGAAAAAGAAAGGAAGACGCGAAAGCACCTAAATCGCAATTAACGTTAATCCCGTTTCCCTTTCGGTCCCCATTCTGCATCCGATAAATCGCACAACATTCCACCTTACGATCGCGATCGTAAAGATTCTACGCAAATAAAAAGAAAAGAGTAAAACAAACAATCTTTTCTTGCCTCGGGACGCTTCGCGATCGACAAAAGCGAGTTTACCCTACGGGAAGAACCGTGTTTACCCACGAAAGGGAAAGAGAGTAATTGTCCGTGCGATTTTTTCCTCGGAAATTTCCTCCGCGCCGACCCATCTTGGAGCCCGTGGAACAAAACCCTCGCACGTGGTCGAGGCAGAGAAAAAGGAGCAGAGAGAGAGAAAGGTTTACGCGCTCTTACGTGTCCCCGTGCGTGTGTAATCTTCCCTCGTCCGCGAGGGTAGCGCGTCGGAGGGTGAGAGCCAAAGTTCACGGACTGAGCGTCGGACGCTCACGCACACAGACGGCGCAATGACCCCTTTCAGAATATTTTCTCGGTTCTTTCTTGCGGACCCTCACCCTAAGCAGGACAACGTAGGGGGTAGCTTGAGGTCCTGGTAAGACCCCCCACCAACGATGCTCCTTATTGATCGTCCTCCGGCCCACCTACCGAAAGGGGGCATACACCATGCTGGTGTGTGCTTTCTCCTTCTCCTTTATCCTCGCTTAGGTCCACCCTCTCGCCTTTGTAGCCCACCTACCAAAAACCACCTTTTCTCTCTCTCTCGTGCTGGTCAACCGCTTGTCTTCGTTCCGCTGGCCCGAACCTACCTGGCTCTCTCTGTTACTCGTCCGTGTTGCTCGATGGTAACCATCGGAGCACAAAGGCTCAACGTGATCCCCAGCGTCTGGGCACCACTACGGGCTACGGATAGTCTGGAAGTATAGTTGGGCTACCCGAGGAGGCTACCGGCGACGTCAATTTACCGGCAATTTCGTTCCCGGGGAAAATTGATTGCGGTGTACAGAAATTCATAATTAGCTGGACGTACCTGGCTGACGTCCTGGATGGGAATACTCCTACGGCCGGGACCTTAAGTATGATTAAACGTCAGGATGGATGACGTCGGATCCGAACGGGAACGAATCGATGCCGTGTAACGGGATATTTTCCCAGTATCCTGTTACGCGCACACTCGCGGCATTTCAGGGTACTCGTTAACGATATTAATTCAAGCATCTTTTCGGCGAACAAGCAAGATGGACGATCGAGACGAGATTAGTATTTGGGAATTTGCGTCGATCTCCATCAAAATCTTATTCATATGGAATTTTGGAAATTTTATCTTGTAACGTGTTTACGAAGACGATAGAATTATAATTGAAAATATGAATTTCTCACCACCCATATATTTGGGTGACAGGATTTACCACTATGGAATTAGAAAAATTCATTCTCAAGTTTAGACGTCGAGGGAAATAAATTTGAATAGGATTTGTGAATTTTAACAAGGTTACAGAAATAAGTACTGAAACAAATTTTAGGTTGCTGTAGTTTACAATGATACAAGATCAAAATTTTAGTCTCGAAGAGTATTATACGGTTTTTATATGGCAGTGAAGGTGTTAACCCCTTGACATATGATTTAATTTTTACGATTTGCCTTATAAAAACCTCGTCAATGTAAAAATATGTTGACTTTAATATATGAGTAGCTTTATGATTGTGAAACTGGACATCAAGAACTTGCAACGAGTCAAATTTGTCATTGAGTGATTAATGTAGACTTTCTGTTGGTTTTTAAGGTAATGCGTAAAAGTTCCGTTTAAGTTTATAATTTTGAGCTTGAAATATAAGAATTTCGTTGATTTATTAATTTTTACTATCACATAGAGTACAACCGGGAAGATTAGGATTCTATGAAAAAAATGTATCGAAAATGTGGAAGAAAGTTTTTTCGTACGAGGCTTTGTTTTCGAGAAAATCGAATTTGAAAATTTAGTGCGTTCGTGAGCAATATAGTGAGTAATGAACGGACAAAGTTCTACTGTATTCTACATATTCGACTCATTTTTTCACGTAAAATCACCTCACTATTGGTTACATTATGATTACTGGGCCATTCTATATGTCTCATAAATTGAAACTTTGAAAGTTACAATACATCGCAAAACAAGAAGAATGTTTTTATGTCGATGATCAAGTTTTCGACGTAATTCAAATTGCAAATCTATCGGATATGCGTGTAATTTAATACAATTTGCCTGGCATGTCTGACCATGACTCACTATTTCTACTTATGCTTATAATGAATTTTAAAAGTTGATTTACTCGAAAACCATAATTATTAGAATACTACACGCAGATATGTAACGATAAAGAAATGAAAGATATGTTTAAAAAAAAAACTAAACTTTTCCTGGCAAGGAATTTAGACAAAAACGAAAACATGACTAGGACTAATCATTATATTAATTTTTCGAATTATGTGCAATATAAATTACACTATTAATAGTATTAATTGATGTATATAAGAACTATCGACATAAACAGTAATGCTCACATAACAAAATATCACATATAAAGTTAGAATTTAACTTTAAAGAATTTAATAATTCGACTAGTGAATGTGTATTTTCACTGCTCGTCATTATTAAATGTTATTTATTATAGTAATGCGTATAAAAGCTCACGGTACATTTATTCTTCACTCATAAACCCGATTTCTAACTTAACTCCCCTTTTTATACTAGCTCTGAACCTCATATAACACGGTTTCACACAACACGGCATTTTCTACGAACCTATCTACCGTGTTGTAGAAGGGTTACCTGCACATTTGACATACTCGAAAGGCTCGAGAAACAAAAGAAATGAAAATTCAGTGCTTCGTAAAAGTTCACGATTTAATTTGCCACTTAGAGCCATCGAATATGAAATTTTCGTAATATCCAGGAATGGTAAGGCGCGTGAACAGAAAGGGAAAGCAACGTCGAGACGTAAGTGTTTATGAATCGCTAGAAAAAGGGCGGCAAAGCCGAACAGGTGCTGAACACGTGGTCAATCGATGGTCGGTCGGCACGGGTTAACTCCTTTTTTTCCAGGCGGCGCTTTTCCCGAAGAACCGCGCAGAGCCGTTTTTCATTCATATTTCCACGGTCGTGACCCGTTCATCGAAGGCTATAACGCCGCGCTGCGGAATCGATTTTAAATGGCGTACCAGTCGCGCCCTTCTTCGCCTTTTTTCCCGCCGCGGACGTTCCCCTAGGTCGGGGTTACATTTATGTACGGTCGGGCTGTGTTTTTTTTTTCGCCCCCACCCCTCCCCCTCCGCCCCGCCCGCCCATATTTTACAATCCGTCGACTCGACCGAACAATAAAAATAATGCGATACACGCCGACCAGTGTCATTCCGTCGTGTTACTCGAATTGTAAAAATTGCTACCCCATGATAAACCAATTCGCAACGCGATTTCGCGCGACGCAAAAGCTTGAAAACGCAGATGGAAACATATTCGTTTTCGAATCGTTAACGGTCAGACACGCTTAATGCAGGCTCGTTAAACTTTCATATTTAAATATACGATGATTTTTGTAACGCAATTATTCTGTTTACTCGCGAAAAGGGTTGGTCTGTCGTTTCCGGTGGACCGTTAAAGGAATTATAGAAGATCAGGTTGTATCAAGAATTCCATAGTAATTTTAATGCATTATGCAGAATAACATATTATCATGGCATTTGGACAAAGGGATTCTACTGTTTTCAACGAATACTTTATTTTGTTAAAATGAATTACTTTCCTTTGACTTTCGTTCTTTTGAAACATTGCATTTTCAACAAATTCGAGAGATTTAAATGAATGTTAAATATGACAATAATGTGCGAGTAATATGCTTTAATATCTGAAATTTGTATTTTTATTTTATGCATGTGCTATTATTTTTCTGCCAGCTTTTGTTACTCAGACTTAAGCTTACTGGAACATTTTCTTCCATGTTGCATTTGTATTGACTTATTATTTTATTATCCATAGAAGAGAATATTGAGAACTGCCAAATATTTTTTACAAAACTTTACACGAATGATTTGAAACCCATGTTGTATTTTGTTGCTGTAGCTTTCTGATTAAATTGCGATCGAGAAAGATTTCGAAAAATTCTTCTCACGGAGTAACACGTCCTTTTTAATTTAATTGATTTTGAGCAAAATAATGATGGTTATCTCTCGATGTTTCTCGATTTTTCTAAAATATATTTGTTATTTATACCACATTTAACAATTATATTTTAGAAAATAAAGAAAAATAAATATTTTCACCAGTTTAATAAAGAAATAATTAAATGAAACCTTATACATTGTATGTTCAAATTATATTAATGTTACATCATAAATGTTTCATAAAGTACTATTTTTCCCAAACAATTATTATCTTTAATTAAAATATAAAGTATCGTGGCAGGTTCGTCTTTTTTCAGTAATAATTCTAGATCCGTGCACAATGAAGTAACAAAATAACCAATCCAAATGAATCGAACGTTCCCCCACTGCATAAAAAATTTCTTTCCACTCAAAATAAACTGCAGCAATATTAATATTACCATTTTACCGCCAGCTTCGTTTTTGTTTCCCGAACCTTTCGCACGCCCCGTAAAAAAAGCATAAATCCCTAGCGGCGGATAACTTCACATGTTTGTAAAGTCTCGCTGAAATTGAAGTATTTGTTTTCGCTAGTTTCCCTTGTCAGTCAGCTCGCACGCGGTGCCGGAATAACCCGGTAAATAGCATGATTCACGAGACATACATTAAACGAAATAGATACTTGGACTTTTTAATTGGACGTATTTTTATTTCGGAATAAATTACTGGATAAATTGCTCCCTCGACAGTCTGACTGGCTGGCTGGTAGATCGTCGATGCATGTAACTCCGATACCCGTTGCCTTCTTCCCTTTTTTTGCGTCAAATATTTTACAGTCCGTCGACTAGCGAGACAATAAAAATCGCGCGACTGCAACGATATCGCTCCGCGCGACGAAGGAATTTCGCTCGATAAAATTGTCTTAAACGAGCACATTAAACGGGCATTAAACGACACGACATAATGAAACTTTTCAGCCACGTCCCTCCCTCGTCGTCGGAACCAGGGTCATCTCGTAGGGTTGCCTTCGAATTCCGAACCGATAATTTCGACGCGTACTCTTGCCCCGTTTGTGTCGAAAATGACTGTTTGTTTCAGAGAAGAATTTTGCTCGAATAATAGAATAGCAAAGATTCCCAAAAACATATTTGTCGAAAACTATTGGGCGTAGAAAGAAAAGTGTGAATAGGGTGATTATGCGTTTTTCAACAAAGTATTGAGTCGTACAAACTGTTCTTAAAAATAGCTCTGTAAAATAGTAATTGATCTGAGATTTTTTGTTACTTTTTTTGTTCTAACAAGTATCAAATTATTGTCACGCAATTTATTGACCAATTTATATGACACAAGGGGTTATAAAAAGGGTGACTTGCAAAAGTGAATTCGTTTGGTTCTCGTATCGGATACCAAAGTTCTATGGATCGGTTTTTAACCAGTTTTGGACGATTTCGAGCGAACAAAGCGAAGAGGAACAAACTAATTCAGCGCGTTGGTTATAATTTCATAAAAATTCCAAGCGATCGGTGGCCCCGTCGAAATGAGGGAATCAAATTCCGGTGGGCGGTAATTAAATCAACTCGCAAAACGCATCGATTGCTCTTTTGGCCCGGACGTCAGGCACACGTCCTTCACCGAAAGGCGAAGTTTCCGGCCACTCAGACTGCCAATTTATGAGGGGCAATTTAGGGGATCACCGTGTCCACGCAACGATGCCCCAACCACGCTCTATCGGAGATACCCGATCAGCGCAACAGCTGATGGCTCGCCGCTATCTATCGACCCATCGACCGGTATCGATATTGTAATAGTTTGCTAATAGTCGCACGATTGTTCGACCATTGACGCGACCTGTAAGCGTGGCCAGAGCCACCTCGGTCGGAAGAACGTGGAAGGGGGGAACCACGACAGAGAGATCAACCGCGTTCGCCGAAAAGAGAAAAGAGAGTAATAAGCGGAGACCGAACGTCGGCCGCGAAAATTTTAACGTCCTATAACGTGCGGTAAATTCGATTATTCTTGGCTGCGGATTCTCACTTTTTACTCGACTCGATACATTCGTTTCCCGCGACGCGCACAGGTGTCCATCTACGGTCGACGACGAAATTTTCAAGGCTCCAAAAATGCCAACTGCGAAATTACACCTCCTTAATACTGTCTTTATCAAACGTGTTAAAAGATACTTCTTAAAATTTTACCTTCAAATTGTTTTCCAAGTTTATTTACTTTTCTTCGATAGCATAATTCACACGACAAGTATTTCTAGTTATTTGCATTCAAATATTGTTAGGTTGAAATTTAACACTATTTCTAACGAAGGTGTAAAAAGACATCTTCTGAAATTCTATTTGAAGTTTATTCGTTTATCCTTCAATAGCATAATTCACACGAACAATTATTTCCAAATTTACGTATTTGCATCCAAATATTGTTAGGTTGAAATTTAACACTGTTTCTACCGAAGGTGTAAAAAGACATCTTCTGAAATTCTATTTGAAGTTTATTCGTTTATCCTTCAATAGCATAATTCACACGAACAATTATTTCCAAATTTACGTATTTGCATCCAAATATTGTTAGGTTGAAATTTAACACTGTTTCTATCGAAGGTGCAAAAGGACATCTTCTGAAATTCTATTTGAAGTTTATTCGTTTATCCTTCAATAGCATAATTCACACGAACAATTATTTCCAAATTTACGTATTTGCATCCAAATATTCTTAGGTTGAAATTTAACAATGTTTCTACCATAGTGTCAAAAGACATTTTTTTAAACTTTAAATTGAAATTATTCTCTGAGTTTATTTACTTTTCCTCGATAATATAATTTACAAGAACCTAATTTTCACATTTGCATTCGAATATTGTTCGATTAAAATAGTGTTAAAAATGTTTGATAGTCAAATAGGGATCGTGGCAGTCAACCGGTTAACGAGTTAAACGCAGAGTTAATTTTGCTTTGCTTTCCAATTAAGCGACGTGTAAATAATAAAAAATGCATCTGTAGAAAAGAGAGAATCCCCATTTTTGTTTAAACTGTTTCGATAAAATTCCTCAACAGATAAATATATTTTTTAGTATTATATGGATTGTAAAGTATTGTTTAAATGTTATACTGTTATTCAGAATTGAATTTCAGTCATTTAGGCTTCCAAATCAACTATTTTTTTAACAATTTTTGAACTAACGAGTTATATTATTCTGAAATTGTATTAAAAACGAAAATATATAATTATTTTTTTATTCAAGCATATTAAGATATTTAAATAGACTTGGGTATCATATTGCTATAGAGTTAATTTTCAGATAAAGTCTCATTTTTTCTTGTATGTATATTTCTTATATAACCACAAAATAATCAGATATTGTTCTTTGTGTCGTTCATACGAGGAGTTCACAAATTCCAGCAAATTTTCCAGAAATTTGTTTAAAAAAAGACACATTTAGATATGAAACTACATAGAAGTCTACAACCTTTATTGATTCAATAGAATTTTTCTTCATATTATTCGTTTATAAATCAATGTTTTCAAATTGTAATTGATCAGTTATTTAATCGAGCCCTTAATATTCATCGCGAGAGAGTTTTGAAAACATGAATTTATTTTGAACGCCATTAAAAATCCGAAAATCCTTAGTGAAATTCATTTTGTTAGCATCCATTGTTCTCTACAAATATATTTTTTGGGCACGCTAAAATGTCTTTCTTTCTAAATACTCGTTCGCAAAAAGCAAACTGTACAATTTTATGTGCATTACGTCGTGTTTTAATAATCTTGTTTCAAATACTTTATTCTCTGAAAAAGCATCGTATATTAATTTATCATTGAAGTTTCAAATTCAATTCATTTAATAGTTGTAATATCAGCAAACAATGCAAATTCAAGAAGCCATATCAGGCCCACCAATTCATATACTTCTTTACCTTTAACAATTACAAATACTAATTTATATTTTATTTTTCAATAAAAAGGATCACTTGGTAATATTCTCTCGAAAGAAATTATCGAAATTGGGGGTGATTTAACGATCAGTGCCTTTTGATAAAAGCTATTATAATCTACTCTAACATTTCAATTAAAAAATTTTTCTAAAATAATTTATTAAATTAATTTATTATGTTTGTATGGCCACTCGTATTCAATTCATCAACTTTTTCAACTTTGCTTACAATTTCTTGTACCTTAAAAAATGTATATTTATTTTTTGATCTTTTTCAACACATAGAAATTAAAATATATGTATTGTACGTGATCTTTAATATGAAATATTTCATATTGAGTCCACTGAGATGTTCCATCATTAAATAAATCATTTTTTGGGGTTTAAAAATATTAGGTTCATACGATAAAAAATCATATTTCGATGATTGTTATGAAACCTTGATCATATTTAAGGAAAGGACAAGCTAATATCACTTCAAACAATTTTGTTTGTAGTTGCAACAAATGACAAACGCAGGAGATTGCATTTATCGCTTGAAGATGACAATTCTCTCGGACTTCTCTAATATTGCGGTGCTCCAAATTAGAATTGTATTGCATACTAGGGCAACCGACCCTAATTATTCCTTAATTATTATGAACAATACAGTCTCTCGTCAAAGTAGAACTAAATATATATTTGTACAATTTGGAAATACACGCATTTTATTCCCGAAAAGTTTTACAAATACTTTTCTTAAAATTGCTTGATGATCTGTGATCACAATTGCGATTACGTTTATCGTAGATATGGATCGTCTTGTCAAACGTTTAAGTGTTTGTCTTCGTGTGGAGATCTCGAACAATCTTACACCGTCTGTCCCAGTAGATATGATGGAGACTAAATAAATATCTTCGAAGTGATTTTAAAAGTCTCCTATCATTTTCCTTTGCGTTCGGAATTGCCTTTCGCGCAAAGTTGTGCAAATATTTGAGCGCAAATAGTCCATGTTTCATAACGTTAATGTTCGGTGGATACACGCGGCGTGTGGACGAAGCGTTAATTTCCTACACATTACACGTACCTACGTGCGCGCGTATTTAAATATTTTATAATTACGAGCGGTACTTATAGTTTTTAATATTAAATAGTTGTTCGCTAACAAGCACTTTATTGTCTAATCTGGGTAGCACCGGTGCTCCGTACGAAAAGCAGTTAACTTCCAATTAACATACACGCCGGAAAATATTCCGGTGAAATTTCGTGCAAACGGCGGTCATTGTAAATTAAAAAGCGGCGCGCTTCGAAGTTCCATTACATCGAAAGACGCACTTTGTAATAAAAATTTCCCGCCCCCGCGCTCGCTGCCATGGCGGAACGATGGCAAGCAACACGCCGCACAATAATTTACGGTTCTCGTACGAGCAGCGTCCAAACGATGGCGCAATAATTAATGAAAGTCACTTGTTGCGAGAGAATCTTTTAACGTTTCATGAATCGCAGCGGTTACGGAAAAAACATTTCATGCTATGGCGAACGTGTTTAAATTTTGCAACACGTTTGCCGACAAGGACGCTCATGAACATTCGACGAGCATCGAAATCCTCGAAAGAATTAAATACTCGATGCAAGACGATGTCGAAGAGCGGCCATTTTTGGCATTCGTCGAAGAAGAAAGATTTGTAATGGTAATTTAGAGGAGGATTTTGGGAGAAAATTTAAATTTATTGACTGTTAAGTGAATTGACAGTATTCTTTTAATGAATGATCCTTGTCATGCATATTTTAGGTGCCATTAAGTGGATGTCCTAACAAAACAAGCAAACTAGTAAATCCTTAGTGTTAGAATAAAAAAAGAATTTTGAGACGGTCTCAATTTGGGAGAGAATTTGAACTTTTGTTGACCTATTTATTGACTGTTAAAGCTATTGACAAAATTCTTTTAATGAATGATCCTTGTAATGAATATTTTAGGTGTCACCAAGTGGATGTCCAAGCAAAAATAAACTATTAAATCCCCAGTGTTAGAATAGAAAATCATGAATATAATCTATCGAGATTACATGGTATTTTAAAAAAGGATTTTGAGATGGTCTCAATTTTGTTGATCTGGGAGAGACCCAAAAGAAATGAATGGTTCGATTCATAACATAATATTATTAAATCCATACATAACCACTGTGTTCAAGTGTTCTTGTTATCGATAATATAGACGTGTCAGTTTAAATCGCATTATCGTAAGTGAAGAGTGATTGCCAACGGTGCTTTTAATGTTATTTCCTTTTTAATTTAATTTATTTATTAGATTAAAACGTAAAATAAATGGTTATTGCGTAGCTCTCTGTTTGATTTTATTGCATCCGATAATTAGGTTTGTATCTTAGTATACGCGATTTATTTATTGCAATTAATTAAACGTAGAAATGAGATGTTGTGGAAACTAAAGTAGAAACGATAGTTTTTATTTATTTTGGAGGGCAGAACATTTAAATCGTCGTTAATTAGACGAAGTATTGTTATGCAGGAGTAATGTCTGCAGTAATTCCGCGATAAAGCGTCGAAGTTCAGAACGGCGCACGTCGTTTTAAGAAGGTAGCGTCGTAATTTGGTTCCTGGGCTCAAATTCTTTTATTTCGAATTTAGAGTGAGATGGATTGACGACGAGGAAAGGGAATGGTAGTAAGCGTAATAGCGAGAAGGTCTCGAATTACAACCGGACGGTCGTCCAGATAAAAGGCAGTGCCGCGTGTCTATCGGATGACAGCTACTAATGCACGCTAGAAACTTTTATATTTCTCATTGTGCCTTCATGAGAATATCACCTAACCCAGACCACTTCTATTGCTGAGCATTTTCAGTGACAAATCTTTGTTATTGTTTTTCCTCTTTGGAATTTTGACTGTGACTATCATATACTAATCCCATAAACCAAAATGGAATAATGAGAATAGATTATCTATAGTTTTGGTTTTTATTTGTTTCATAGGACAGTAAGGCTTGAATTTTATTTTTAAATCTGTTATTAGGAAAGTAGTATAGCATTTGATTCAGTTTCATTTATTAGGTGTAGTATTGTTCATGTATTTTCTTAGATTTTTATTTATATTAGAAAAACCTTCCCTCTGGAAATATGCTTCCAAATTCGTTCAAGAGAAATTGACGTTTAAAGTTATAAGAATTTAGAAATGAATAACATCGAGATAACGTAGGTTTGTCTGGCTGACTGACATTATGAATTATGGTAACTTTTTCTGCCTGCTTGCACCATTTTTCATTTCAGTGATCAAAGACCAAAATCTATATAATGATACCGTGTTAACGGAAAAAGAAATTTTTTAAATAAGATTCTATCGTGAACAGGTAAATAAATGGTCTTGAAAACGTAACGTCCAGTTTGAATAAAAATGAAAGTCAAAAATATATTTTTTCCTCGTAATAGGAATAGTTATTTCGTTTTCAAAAAAGTACTAAATCCTTGCAAATTTACATCGCAACAAGTACGCAATATTTTTTAGTTACTGAATGTAAATATGATATTTACAACGTTATGTAAATATTACATTGTAGTGTATGTACTGTGACATAGCCATTGGTATGAGTTAGTCGTTTTGTAATAAATATTCTCGAGTAACCGTTTCTACGGAACTGTTATTAAACAAATTCTAAAATGTCTGCTGCACGAGATAAATATTTAGAAAAATTCTTAATGGCCAAAATCGTTTCAATATCAAATAAATGTGTTCACTCTCAAATTGCCATACTCGTTAAAACCTACTAATCGAACTTCAGCTTGTAACTTTTATTGGTTTAATTTTAGTACTAAGTATTTCCTAAATTGAATATCAGTTAAAGCTGATAAATATTTATGAAGCTGTTAATGAGGGAAGTATCATAATTAGACAAATAACATACGTATGATCAGATCCAAACACGTTCCAGCTTCTCTTCCTTTTTACTTTCTCCAGTTATTCACAACTTTCTCACCTACTTTGCAGTCCCGTTTCTCTTTCTCCGCCACTGTTTCAACTCACTGGCTAATAATTATACGCTCTATCTCCCTGATTATTTGCTCCCCTCGCTAGAAGGGAAGTTTAAAGTACACGTCACATTTATGCAACCAAACTACATCGAAATACACAAAAAGTAAGCAATAAATGCACAAGGAATTCGTTACATGTGGAATAATTAAATATTGAACGCTGTCTAGCTAAATCTTGTAATTTACATTACAGCAACCCACGTTGTACATTAAGCATCGATTCAGAAGCAACGAATTAAAAAAAAAATTTAATCTTTCACACTAGAAAAGCGATTGGTGTTCTTGAAGAATTTATTCGATCCAAAAATGACAAAATGAATCCGTTAATATATAAGATGAAAGGCCTGACTCACTGACTCATTAACGCCCAGGCTAAGCTTTGCACAGAGGTTTCTTTTATGATGTATACAAGGAATAAGAAAGGATATTCCAAAATTCAACCCCTAAGGGGGTGGAGAGGGGTTGCAACGTTTGTATGAGGAATATTTTATTTGTGGTCGGATTTACTTGAAACTTGGTCTTAATGTTCTTTGACATAATTAATCAAACACCTGTTTCGATATTTAAAAAAATTCTACCCCTGGAGGGGTGAAAGGGGGTTGCAACGTTTATATGAGGAATATTTTATTTGTGGTCGAAGTTACTTGAAACTTAGTCTTAATGCTCTTTGACATAATTAATCCAACACTTATTTCGATTTTTTAAAAAATTCAACCTCTGAATGGGGGAAAAGGGGTTGTAACGTTTGTATGAGGAATACTTTATTCGTGGTCGGATTTGCTTCAAACTTGGTCTTAATGCTCTTTGATTTAATCAATCAAACACCTATTTCGGCATTTTAAAAAACTCAATCTCTGAAGAGGTGAAAAGGGATTGCAACGTTTGTATGGAACATATTTTGTTCGTGGTCTGATTTACCTGATACTTAATCTGAATGCTCATTGATACACTTATTTCGCTTTAAAGTTGCCTTATTTCACCTAAGCGTGTCTTTTTAATTGTTTTCTGTACATTGAGGCCCACTAGATCAATATCCATTGTTTTATGCCTGTGCGAGCGAAGCCGCGGGCAAAAGCTAGTGCCAAATAAATTCAAAGTTTCCATTTTAACATACTAGAACGTCAATTTCATGGCACTTAAGGCACGATTTAATACACGATATCAACATTCGACTGGAAATACTCTCACTTATCTTGAATTTAAACGATATTAGAGTGTACGTTCGTTAAATATTCTCGTTTGTTTCGTTCAGAGTTGCCACTAAAAGTCCATTTTTGCGCAGCTTGTACATGGACAGTCTCGTGAAATGATGCCACAGGTCGTTTACGAGTAACACACGACTTTCTGTTTTGACGCAGAGAATTAAGCGCGGTCGTCCGATCTTGGGCGGATCCTGGGGTCTTTGTAAACGCGTGTAAACACTTTTTACCGTCGCCATTAGCGATGGCTAGTCGGTCATCGTGGACTTTGGTCGAGGAACACGGTGGATCGCGTGTCCTCAAACAATCTACCCCTTTTTCTTTATTTCTTCCCGGCTGCCCCCTAATTATGTTTGCGCTCCTGAGTGCTCCCGCGCTTTTTTCTTCTAATTAGTCACTCGGTTAATCATACTACTCGCGCGTACGGCAACGAAGCCTCCGCTCTTTCCTATTCGCCCTTTCGCGTGCATTTCAGAAAGGACGGTCGACGCTCGGCGCAGCAAGTTTTGCACTTAAGACGAATCCATCTTCCTTTCAGTAAAAATAATCTACTTCGTCCCGATGTATTTCGTAGCGAAATCATTGAAATTTCGTCATCACGATTGCTCGTACAAAATAAAAGCCTTTAAAGAATGTATATTTTTACGTTTATCTGCCCATAAAGATCGACGGGTTTTTAAATTTATTTTTCTCATTACATACAAAATGTATAGATAGTTCAGAATATACAAATTGCATCTGAAATCTGTTGAAAAATAAGAAATATCAAGGAATAAGATTATTAAATTAAAGAAAATTAGAAATTAGGATAAATAAAAATTATAAGTGTAGAATGTTAGTGATATTAGAATATATTTTATTTCATTTCCCTTGTATGTAATGTGTTTTGCTTGATTTTTTGTGTTTACCGAAAACGTGTTCAAAGCAATAGTGCTCTTTATAACATAGGCAACGTATGACCGTTGGTTTGCCACAAACATTGCAATATGGAATTTCTTTTTGCTCTCTAAAATGGCAGCATACATTTTGTATAGCGAATGGAAGAACCGAAATTTTATCGTTTGTGGCAAACCAGCATTTATACGTTGTACACGATGTACAGAGTTCTATTGATTTCATCAATTTTTCGACAAATATGGTTACTGTACTTATTGTGTAGAATAATCTATTCAAACTTTACCCTCCATTTTCATAAATATAGAACTAGTCTTTTTTAGTGGCGATAATAACAATATGCCCATATACAGGGTGTTCGACCACCCCTAGGAAAAATTGTAATGGGAAATTCTAGAGGCCAAAATAAGACCAAAATCAAGAATATCAATTTATTGACTGAGGCTTCGTTAAAAAGTTACTAAAAAATTAAATTTAAAAATTTCAAATCATTTTTGGTGAATAGACATACCCTCGAAGTCCTACCCACTTCCAAGAAAAAAATTCGAGAAGGTATGAAATTTTTCGACAAAATTGAAAAGTTTCAAATCGTTCTAAAAAAATTACTTTTGGTTGCTAGGGTCAATTATAATCATTTTTGGTCAATAGACATACCCCCGAAATCTTACCCATTTTCGAGAAAAAAAATCCTTACCGAAAATATAATCTGAGGCCAGAAATGTTTGCCCGAATTTTCATGCGAATCTTTAAAACGTCCTAACTTCTGAATGGATTGGACGATTTTGATGTTTAAAAAAGCAAACGACGCGTATTTTGGTGAAGAATATATACAAATCACAAAAATATTCGAAAAGTTGTTCCTTGATCCCGCAAAATGAGAAAAACCCCATAACAATGGTCCAATTTTCAAACAGCCATAACTCCTACAATTGTGAATATATTTCAATGAAACTTTTTTCTGAAGTAGAGCTCATAGGTACCTACAAAAAAGTATTAGTCAACTTTTCTGTAGGACGTCAAACAAAATTACTAAAAATGAAAAAGTAATTTTCAAGAAAAATCGACAGGGGGTAGGTGCCTAAATTTTTCGACAAAATTGAAAAGTTTCAAATCGTTCTAAAAAAATTATTTTCGGTTGCGGGGATCAATTACAATCATTTTTGGTGAATAGACATATCCCCGAAATCCTACCCACTTTCCAGAAAAAAATTCTTTACCGAAAATATACTGTGTGTTATTTTGGCCTCTAGAACCTCCCACTAAAATTTTTCCCAGGGGTGGTCGAACACCCTGTATATGTTTGCACATAATTCACGTACAATACGATACACGTATGTGATACTTTAAAATATACAAGAAACGATATTAAACACATTATATGCATACAGTAAAATGAATCTAAAAATCAAGAGATATCTTCCTCTTCGTTTCAGAACCACGAACATTAGATAAATGATTATTTATTGCATTTGCATTTCTTATAAGTCATCAAAATTCCTAATATTTAAAATAACTTTGCTTATATCTTCAAAGTTATATGATAACTATATTTTATAATATACACATATTATGAAAGACCTTTTGTTAAAAGCAGATTAAAGTCAAAGACCAATCGAGGTCAGTACTCTATTTCTGCAAAATTGTAAATCTCGTGGAGCGTATCGGTTGCTGAACCTTCCTTGTCGGTTCTGTTACAACAAAAAAAAAAAACCCAGAGGAAGAACAAATTCGAACGACGTGTTTGTGCGGTGCGTCGGGGGTGGCGAAGTAACAGCTGTTTTCTCGTGTGTCGTAACGGCGCCAAGAGCAGAGAGGAAAAAAAGTGTGGGGAGAGGGTGAGAGGACGAGGAGGAGAAGAACGAAGCAACAATCGAAACCGTGTCAGGCAACGACCATGGCCCGCGCGCTGCACTTCACAGTTGGACCAACGTTGTTGTTGTTGTTGTTCCAATGCCACTGTTCTCCATCGGGGGTTGTCCTTCCGTCCCGGTCGCGACAATTTATTTTTCATCCCTGCTTCGTCTGGGACCCACGACGAGGGAGAAAGTGGTTGAAGATAGTTTTAAGAGTATCAATTAGTCGAAGACCAAGGGAGAATGTGGAAACGGTCCGCGTAAAAAAGAGGGTTTCTTTGCAATAGTAATTAGTTTCCTCTGCGAGGGACAGCGGGCCGAGAAGAAAGAAAAAGGAGGAAGTTAAAGGGGTTTCCTTTAATGATATTGGTTTGCTCGAGGAATGGAAGCGGAAGGGAAAGAAAGTGAGCGGAAAGAACGAATACGAGAGAGAATTGTACCAATCAGAACTGTATTAAGGTGCAATTGTGCAAATCGGAAGTGTGAGATCGAACGTATTCTTCTTCGTTCCTCTATCATATTAGATAAAGATACGTTTTGTCTTTTGGTCCCTGTTTTCTTCTATTATTCATAACAGTCGCTTGTATGCCCGATATTAATTATTTCCCTAATTTGATTTCCTCCTTTTCCATTTTAATGTTTCCATCGTTCGTTCTTTTAATCGATGTTCCGATATCTCTGTTGTATCTCGTTTCTCTTCGTCCACCCCCTATAATTCCTTTCGTTTCTAATTAATTAGAATTAACTATCAATTTACTCCTTCATTCGTTCGCAAATGTCGAGCACTCATTAAAACTTTAATATTTCTATTTATAATTTCTGTGAGTAGGATTCTTAAATTTTCTTCCCTCTAAATTCTTTAAAAGTCACGTGGTGTATTAATTTTAACGAAATACTCACCCATTGAAATTTTTCTAAAAATATTACCGAACTTCCAAGGAGCTCGTTAAACGTTAGTAATCTTTGCGAAAAGTGCGCCATATTTGACTATCATCGAAATAAAATCACGAATCTCGACCTTCCAGCGATAAATACGTGGCATTCGCGTTCGTAGGACTCTCTCTTTTTGCCATAAATAATGAACCGAGGTCATATTTATTCCTGTTTGTTTCATATGCTCGTTAAAGCGTCGGACGGAAACTGTATCGGCGTTAAAAGCCTGGCAATAAATATAAGATAACCTGGTTAATTCACGTTTCTCGGTTCCGTTTGCTAATTACTCGCGATATCGATTTCAGCTGTGTAATTGTAAACAAAGTTAACGGTCATCAAAATAAACTTATGGCGTCAAAACAAGGAGTGCTGCATGTTCGATGTTTTCTTTTGATTAAATCGACAGAGAATATTCAAGAGTTCCTCGCGATATGATTTTATCGAACGAGTCTGATTACGAGCGAGTGAATTACTGTCGAAAAACATTCCGTACGCTTTAAACAGACCGTTCCGTTCAATTTTTCTTAAGATTCAACTTTGGAATTTGGTAATAATTATTTAACAATGAATACAAATTCAGTGAATTCTTCATTCGAGATACGCAATATTTCCACATCAAAAGGAAGAAAATTATATACTTGCTAAAATAAAACAATATAAATATAATAACGAAAGTAAAACGAGGATCAGATGACGTAAATCGTTATTTATTTTATTTAACATCTTTATTACCTACGTATACTATATGTAGATATAGATGATTGTTCACAGATAACTTTTCAAAGTTGGTATTCGTTTACGTAAAATATTTTCCTTTTTGCATTTTCTTATGTTCCGTATCATAATATAATATATACTCTTTTATATTTTCGGCATAAACAGTAGCGTTTAATTTCGTTTCAGTGAAACGAATCAAAATTTCAAAAATAATATAATTTCTGTAACATGTACGCAGATACAGACGACTGTCCACAGATAACTTATAAACAGTAACGTGCGATTTCGTTTCAGTAATCCGGCATATACTGTACGCCAATTTTCTTTCTCCTGAAACTAGTCAAGATTTTAAAAATAATATAATTTCTGTAACATGTACGCAGATACAGACGACTGTCCACAGATAACTTATAAACAGTAACGTGTAATTTCGTTTCAGTAATCCGGCATATACTGTACGCCAATTTTCTTTTTTCTGAAACTAGTCAAGATTTTAAAAATAATATAATTTCTGTAACATGTACGTAGATACAGATGATTGTCCACGGATAACTTTTCAAATCTCGGTGTTCGTCGTGTCGCTTTGACGTACAAGCGTATCGTTCTCGTTTGAGCTAGGCGAATAATAAATGTACGTAAATAACTCGCTGTGAAAATACCGATAAAGCCTCGCGCGGTGCTCGTTAACCGAAGCACCTCGGTATCTTAGGTTCCAATCCTTTCGTTCGTCGCCTCTGCGCCGCGCCAGCACGCTTTCAGATCTCCCCGGACCGGGCGTACGTGTGCGCACAGGTGCAAATGAACCTTTAAGAGTAAACGGCGAATCGGATGAAGAGAAGGGGGGTAAGGGGAGAGATGGGAGAGGGTGTCGGTCCCGAGTATCACGGACCACCTAACGATGCACATATAACCCCGTAAAAGAGGATCCTGAAGCGAGAATAGAAGCAGCAGCGGTCGACGGAAAGTAGAACCGTGAGTCGTAGGGGGCGTCGGAGGGGGTGGGCCGGAGCTAGTATCCTCGAGAAGCTTTTGCAAACCGAGTCGAACTTGTCGCTCGCGTTGTGTGCGGTGCTGATGGTGGGGAAACTGGTCGGTCGATGCGCTCGGTCGCTGCCGGAGCTGCAGGGGGCTGTTTTTGCGGGTGTGGCTTAACGCACCCCCTGTCGCCCCACTGACCCTCGCTTCCTTGCCCCAGGAATTATCAAGCGTTCCTCCCTCGCCCCCGCTGGTCCAACTAGTCGACGAGCATCCTGCACCGGTCTCTTTCTCTCCGGTCCGCGTTTTCGATCCCTTTCCCTCTCTTTCTCTTGCCGTTCCTTCGCCTTCCTCTTCCCGTACCCTCTGCCACCTGTCTAGGCCCCGAGGGCGAGCGCGAAACCGGAGTTGCTCGATCGTGTCTACGTGATCAGGAGGAACTGTGTACGCCCCGTTACGCAAAACATCGTGGAAATATGGAAATTCGAGCTTTGAGACTTTTTGGAGCGCACGGTTGTTGCCTTCTCCGGGGGATCCGACCAGCTCCCTCCCCCGCGTTCGTTTACTATGAAAGGAACGCGTGACACCGCTCCGACCGAGGAGCGCATACCCTTTAATTTCTTTAGGAAACACTTTTACCCGCCACCGTGGCTTTCACCCTCCGATGTTCGACACGACGTAGGCGTTCACCCCTCAACTGGGCAAAATCGAACCGATGACGCTCTTCCTTTCTCGCGAAAACACTTTCCACCCGCTTTGGATCCTCCTTTCTTTTGTCTCGTTGCGTTCTGGTGCTCCTTCTTTTGTTCGAACCACTTTTTTAAAAGAGCTTTCGAAGTAGGATTGTCTATTTCTTTTAAGCTTTGCGATGATTATAACTGACATTTTGAATGTCTTAGTTTTGTACTGTAATCCTTTTTTAACGCCCTTTATCAAGTATTTAATGATGAATTTTGTTCATTATAAATGTTTTTTTTCTAAATCTATGCTTTGACTCATGGGAGATAATAGTATCGAACAATTTACATTTTCGAATTTATTAATCGTAAAATATATTGACAAGATGAAATTTAAAAAGGATTTATTTTACAGTAAAATTAAGAGTGTAGTTTTATGTATAGTTTCTTTATTATTTCTTTTCCCTCGTTTTGCATCACTCGTGGATTATCGTACTTGAAAGCTTTGTAGAATATATCTTTTGAAACTCGAGTAAGATAAATAACAAGATACGATACGATAATGTTTAACTACGTTTACAAGGTGACTTAGTAATCCTGTGCAGTATGTCTGTGATATTTAATGATAAGAGAAAATGTTTAAAGAACGAATTATATGCTTTGAAAAAAAAATTTGTTCTCTCAAAACAATTCAATCTTCAGTCATTTCACCTGAAATATTCATACCCAATATGCATACGTTCGAGTAACTTCGAGATTCCTGCAAGTAAAAATTGTTCATTAGCGAACATTGTGCTGTTTCTATAATAAGATTTCACATACAGAAATAAGCTTTCTCTCTTATTTTCTATCATGCGCCGATCGCAGGTGATTTCGTTATATGGTTTATTAATAAACCGCGGTACATCGTGAAAAAGTCAATATACTCAATTTCTTTTTTACACGGTTTCCATTTCACACGGTTCAGAAAAAAAATTGATTCTACTTTTTTGCATCAACACAAATAAAAGGTTCGATTTTTTTAAACGTCTGCTGCACGTGCACACAAATTCAATATTTTTATTTAGAATATTCGTGAGCAGTAGTGAATCGTGCAGGGGGCGGGGGTGTTCGCCCTACATTCTCAAATACGTTTAAACAAAGAAAGATATTTAACAGTATATAAATCAATTGTAATTCATTACTCAAATGACTATCAAAAATCATTATTGCTCCTTAGCTATTCTGGACGAGAATTTTAAATGCAATCATATTATATAAATGCTCTTATAGCCATCATTCTATTAGAAAACTGTTATTTCGTTTTAAACTTTTAACACGAAAATCTTTTTATAGTTGAAAATATAGATACTTTATATTTTCAACGGTGTACCATAAGTTGTAAGTCGAAAATACAAAGTTTTGTTGTGTGTTTTTCCACTTTTGGAAAAAAATACCTTTGTAAATCTGTAAAATATAGTGGCTAATTATAAATCTCAAAATACAAGGTTTTGTTGTGTGTTTTTCCATTTTTGGAAAAAAATACCTTTGTAAATCTGTAAAATATAGTGGCTAATTATAAATCTCAAACCAAGTTTGTACACAGCAACGTGACATAATTTCGGACAATTATTCTAATAGAACTAATTTTTGATAATTTGTCTATCCATGGTAATTTTCTTCGTTAAATCCGGAATTTTAGTTTATCGATGTTTCCATAATTATTCTCGCAACGAACACGAAAGTCTGCATTACAGTCTCGAGGGCATCCTGTTCGTTATTAATTGACTCTCAAACTAATCGATCAGAGGTAATTTGATGTACATACAAAAGAATATTCGTTTCGCGAGACCTTACCGTTGCAAGAAAATTCGCGAAGCAAAATGGAAACTAATTAAATGGACACGATAAATTCCAGTTCGATTGAAACGCGTAATCGCGTTCGGGGTATTTATCGAACTGACGAAATGAAGGAGTATAAATAACTAATTAAAAAATCCTGAAAATGTCTGATCCTGTTGGAATTTTGACCTGTCTATCTGACCGCTCGCACCGAATGGAAAAGCGGCAATGTATCGTACAGAGCAAACTAAAAATTAGTTACTACAACGACGAATACGTGGCAGGGTTCACTTTTCGCTTAATTTCATTACTTTTCTTAATTATAAGTTATTCGGTTATCTGCAAAGTCAGAAATTATCTTTTTATTATTTTTTGAAGAATGCATATCATGTAACAGGAAATAAAGTGCTAAATGATATTTTAGTTGTACTTTGATTTTTATTTATATTATACAGAAAAATTTTAATGGAAGATTCTAGAGGCCAAAATAAGACGAAAATCAAGAATAGCAATTTGTTGATTGAGGCTTCGTCAAAAAGTTATTGAAGTTTAAAGTTCCGTCTGTAGAACGGCAATTTGAGAACAGCTGCGTACGCGTGATAGTGGCTCTCACTCAGAAAACTGTAAGGCTGTCGATGCGTCAGTGAGTAGAGTTTCTCATACTGAGTGAGAACCGCTATCACGCGCACGTAGCTGTTCGCAGGTTGCCATTCTGCAGGCGGAACTTTAAACGTTAATAACTTCTTAAAGAAGCCTCAATCAACAAATTGGTATTCTTGATTCTCGTCTTATTTTGGCTTCTAGAATCTCCCATTAAAATTTTTCTCAGGGGTGGCCAAACACCCTGCATATTACAGAAATTAAATTATTTTTAAAATCTTAACTCGTTTCAAGGAAAAGAAAATTGACGTACAGTATACCCGGATAACTGAAACAATTTCTTCCCCCGGATAACTGAAATGAAATTACCCGCTACTGTTTATGCCGAGAATATGGAAGAATATGTATTATATTATGATACAGTGCATAAGAAAATGCAACAAGGAAAATATTGTGGCGTTTTATTTTTATTAAGGGGCTCTTTTAACCTAAAGCACCGACAAATTGGCTGTTCTGTATAAATTTTGTACGCAAAGGTTGTTCGCAATAGCTTTCTCCGGATTTGCATACTTATGTACGCACGCTTCAACAATGTACTCTTTTTTATAAGAAATATTAGTTTATTATTGAAGTATGTTAATGGAACGCCAGTAAAAAAAGTTCCTTCCGAGGTAAATGAAGAAGTTTACGTAATTTCGTGTTTATTATAAATACTACTCTCGCTTAATTTCTGAAGAACAGCATCATCCATCTCATTTAAGTTTGCATGATTGTTTTCATTATCTTTTTAATATTCATTACTTACTGCATTCGTTACGTTTCATTGTGCTTTTGTGATAAATGATAAAAGATAGTAAAGTTTAATGAATTTCATGTTCGTAATGAAATAGTTTGAAAGCAAGACATGAGGATTGTTGCAATACTATTTAATATAAAAGAGCTATTATTGTATATTATAGTTTCAAGTAAATTTCAAGAGAACTCACTCGAATCCGTTAATTTTTGTTCGTGTTTTTTATGCATACAGCTAAGTTAAGATATATGAAAGCACATATTTAAATTTAATAAAAATTGTTGAACCATAATTATGTATTTTCTAATTGTATTATAAATTAAATACTATTTCAATAAATGAAAATAATTATTTAACTAACGCAATGAAAATTACAAATTACTAATACAAATTTATTAATTTATCAGTTAGCTCAAAAATTAATTAATTTATGAATATGCAGTGTGCATCATAAGTCATAAAACCAGTAAAGTACGTACATATAAATATGTGCCCTATTTAATTTTGTTCCGAAGTTAGTAACTATCATAACCTCGGTTACTACAATTGATCCTACCAAACTGTTTCTAAACAATGTTTCATAAGTCGTTGATATTCCCCGGTCTTGTTGACTTTTCTGTTCTACGAGTCAATTTAATTCATTCTCTTCGAAAGAGGTCTTGACATTTCATTAAATTGTTAGATGTTAGTGAGCGGAACAAATAAGTGTTCAAACGACGAAATGGCAGACATGCAATTCATGCATAGACTTTTCTGAATGCAATTCAGCCAAAACAAATTGTATTTCCATCTGATATTTATTAAACAAGAAACTGTTTCAGATAGTACATAAATGCCTCTCAAACACAGGTTCATTACAAAAAACAAATGTTAGATGACGGATGACTAATCAGTGTCACAACTATTTATCCCAAAGCGTGACAAGTTTTCTGGTATCAATTACTTTATCCTTATCATTTTCAAAGAATACACTTAAAAAGTAATTTCACAGTCGAGGTTCTAACAGTTAGGATTAAGACTTCTGAGTGTAAGTCGTGTCCTTGTAGCCTAGCTTCTTCAGGGGTCAAATGACATTGAGTCATCGTGAATATTAACTCCTGCAGAAACTAGCTGTAGCGTTAGCGAAACTAAATAATAATTAGGAATAATTTCCTCCAAGGATATGGTTTGCAAACACGACTATTTTCTGAGAGTTAGCTTTTGTTTTTGCCTGTGAAAAATGTCTGTCGTCGAGCATTTTTCATCCGTCGTATTATTTATCTAGGAAGCTTAATACGCCAGAAACGTGATAGTTCATTTTCGCAATACTCATCATTGAGACGATGAAAATCCATATGCAATTTATCGATCGAATAATGTATTGATAGGAATAGTATAATTGGTAACAATCTAATCGGACTAGTTTGTCTCGATGGGAGATAAGGTCAATCTTGTGTCAATTTCTTGAGTAGTCGATTGAATGATCTATTTAAAGAAGTTCCACATGTTCCAACCACATTTTAGCCAAGTAGCCAGACAATTCTTAAACGAACGATTTCTCAACAAATGAACACGTTGTATTAGATCTATAACTTAGCTTGCTTATTCTTGAGACCTTAATTTGTATTTTTCTTTCTGGAACCACTTAGAGAAACCACGACAGAATCTTATGTTGAACTCTTTTTAATAAAATATGATATTTAATCTACCGTGTATAGACAACGTTTGCATATTCCAGTTGAAGAGTGTTATAAAGAATAAAATAAATTTGGGAATGAATAGAATCGATAGTGACGTGGTTTATGAAGTTAAAAATCACGCCAAAATCCGATACTTTATTGACGTTGACGAGAGAAACGTACAACGTACGATGTTAACGAGAAAATCTTATTTTATTGCATTCGGATATATTAAGTTCGATGTTATTGAGTCTACTTTAGGTTTCACATGAGTGTCAATTAAATTTGACCACTTGTTTTATTGCTAACAAAGTAATAATATTAAATCATCCGTGTACAGCAGAACATTTACACATGAAACGTTTCTTACAAAGTTATTAATGAAAATAAGAAAACGTAATGAGCATAGATGACAGCTTTGTGAAGTAATAATTAACCAACAACTTTGTAAATAATCCTGTAGAATATTAACGACACGGAATAGGTCGTTAACTCTCAATTACTATACAATAATAACAACAATTTGTTAATTTTACATTGATAAAAGATTAGTGTCCTTGTCTAGGGACAAAATAATAAACATGGTTTTACCTATACTGTTTTACTTTATTAAAACGACAAGTATACGACAAAATTGAAGTTATATAATAACAAACAATATAAACATTCTGAGAATGGTTACAGATCAATTTTAAAGCTTTAATAGATGAAATATGTTGAAATACGCTTAATGTATTGTTTCGTCACGTTATTGCTTGTTTTAACAATCGATAATTTATGCATTTCAATTCAAACAATTACTTACGCTGCAAAAATAAATACAGTCAGTGTGTAGATTTATGTTATTTGAGTTTATCTGTAACGAGTACTGCGCTCTAATTAAATTCTTCAAACTCTTTTTCACGCTTCCTGTTGAGCAACACGTTCCATGCGACAGAAACGCTTGCCTGTCTCAATTTTATTTTCACAGACGTTCGCGTGTACGAATGAATCTATTTTCCAAGATACAAATGGTTAAATATAGCTACTTCCACTGCATTTTCTTCGAAATAAACAAATATTTTGTTTGTTAACATTTGGTATATTGAGAGCCATAGTGGTGTAAGTCCAAATTTTCAGAACGACATAATGTAAATTGGTTAAAAATAAAATGGCTACGCTATTAAAAAGATAGACCATGTAAAATATATTATAAATATAGTCTAAACTAAAACATCCCGTTCAATGAACTTAATATAAAATCTAACAGACGAGATTGACCATTGACCGTAGACAAAATTATTCAGGAGAAATTATACGAAAATGGATAATGTGAAATTAACTATTTAAAAAAAAAGGGATTTGTAGCATTTATCAAAATATATCCCACCTATACATCATCACTTTTTCAACGCTATTAAGAGCTCCAAGGAAGTTCAAGATTATGGTCCATCTTCTTTCTATATTTATATTTATTTTATTTTTTACATATTTTATATAATTTCACTCCAGGATTTAAACATCCTTTAATTATTTTTATATTTTTCTACACTTTTAGATGTGTTTCTGTAACGTTAATATTTATTTGGAATCTTTTTAATCGACGATTGCAAAACATTATTTATGATTCACACGACTATGTCTGTCAACCCGCTGTTCGCGAAGCAGTGAAATAAGTCCATCTCAATGATTATTTCACTCCAGAATTTAATCATTCTTCAATTTTATATGCAGACATTTTATAACACGTTTCTGAGCTTGTAGAAGTGTTTTTGTAACTTTAATATATGTCTGGGGTTTTTTAAAGCAATGAATGCAAAATAGCTAAAACACTCTCAACTCGCCATATATCGATCAATTGCCTCAGACATGATAACCGTCTCCGACTTTCGTTTAAATATTTACGATCTTCCTTAACATAGGGTAAACAACTAATTTATTCATCGGAATGCACAAACAGAAAAATTATACAAATACATTGAGTGGCAAGAAGAAACGACGATAAAAAGACTAACATTCTGTTACATTAACAAACATACACCACAAATTGTAAACACATCGAGTTTTTCCCAACTATGTGCATATTAAACACTGAAACGGAAATTCATTAAAGCAAAGTGACATAGCTTAAACGTCGTCCCTCCGTGTCTCCCAAATATTTAAGATTTATTCTTCAAATGGAATTGCGACAGTATTCCCTGCAATAGAACGAGCTTCTATTCTCCAAAGGATTCTAATACGCCAGCTTATAATCATGGAGGGATGAAAATCCCCCCTCCTCGGCTCCCCCACTTCTCCCTCCTTCACATTTTCTCCTATCTGTCGATCTCCCCACTCCTAAACCTCCTTCTTCGAACCCTCAGATGCCACCCCCAACATCGTCACCTCCACTAACGGCACGGCTGGCTCCATAACCACTACCAACCCCTGCGACTTTACCCTCCTACGCGACATCGCGCGCACCCACTTGCGCATACGGCTAAGAAAGCTGCGAAAAACGCGGCTTTTTGCGCGCGAAAACTTTTCGAAATAGCCGACGGGACCCCGGCGCACACGCAGAGAGGGCAGAAACTTTTCCTGCGGGGGTGGCGGAGCAGACATTCCCGCGCGAAAGAAATCTCATTTGTCCGATGCGATTAACTTCGCGAAACGAGGTCGTGAGAGCGCCGGAAAATAAATATCACGGCAACTTTCCGCCCACGGTTTTTCGTCGCGAAGTCAACAAAGCGGATCGTTAATTTCTCGATACCAGCAAATATCGTTCCAAGCATTTAAAATTATTTCACTTTAAACGCTTCGATCGCCAATTTTGCCGCGGACGAAACGTTTAAAGTGAACCAATTACTATTTTATTTTGACCGTATAATACTAATTCTTTCGCGGGCGTTTGGAATAAAAATAAAAACGACGCTGGCGAATAGTAATTTTCGCGAACACTGGTTACAAAATTCCAACGACATTTCCAGCCCATTTGGCGCTTCCGCGCGACGGCTTCGAACAATTGCCGAAATTAAACAGCCGCGGCGATCTTTAAATCCCTTTAAAAGTCTCGGTCGTCTTTGTCCCCGTTGACATTCAGCGTTAAACGCGTACCTGTCAGGGGTAGAAATTGTTGTGGGTGGGGTAAATGCGACCGAAAGGGCGAGTCCATAGGCGCAGTCATAAGAGTCGCGCGGGAGGGCTTTAATTAAGGCAAGTAAAGGAAAGAAAAATCCTGAGGGAATTTATAGAGGTCGACAGAGTCCTACCGGAGGGAGTAAGAGACCGAAGGGAATGGAGAACGTCGGTTGAGATGGGGGTCGGTCCTAAACTCGAAGGATGTGCCCATGGTAATTTATACCTTCGAAACGACTCCCAGCCTCCTAAAGGTCTAAATGCAAAACGGACTGCTCCGCGTTAATTCCTTTAGACGATTAAACAACCAGTTGGTTAACTCCTTTCCCTTTTGTTGCTGTATATTACTATATTTTTCAAATCGATATAGCAGAAGAGTATTCTGATGAAAATAAATAGTGCATATTTCACTTTAAAGAACGTCAATGAATGTTTAGATATTGGGATGAATTTTTTAAACGAAATTAAATGATCGAATATTGATACAGTTAGTAGACGATGCAAAGAATATAAAATAAAATCGATTTTATTGGATTTTTATTCTATTTTCTATTTAGATGTATTTCATTTATAATTAAAACATTTTCCCCTTTTAATTTATTCTTCATGCCTACATTTGCAAATAAGATTATCGAAAAGAAGATAGAAATACTTTAACTTTATATCTTACTAAACAAATGCATCTATAAATGTACGCATGTATTTACAAACTAATAAAACTACGGAAAAATAAAACTCGACGACCAACTAAATTTATAAAAAGTTTTTACTAATTGTTAGAGAAATCGAATTTTTTCAGACAAAAATTTTGTAAGAATTATATAAAAATATTCTTGATGGAAACGTGTCATTATTATAACCTGTAATTTACATTTGTAAATGTTCGTTTTGATTCTCCTCCCCAGTTACTATTTTGGTTTACGATTTCTACTGTAATTTAAGTTTTCTATCATACTTATGTCAATTTGTAGAATGTGTATGAATTTATCTTCCAACACAAGACGACGTATCCACAAGTCGTTCCATTTAATTTATAATAAAAAGGAAATGTCAATAGAAAGAAAGAAATCAGGTTTGCAATATTTAGTCACCACACGAAAATAACGAATGTATCTAGTCGTGAAACGTGCAAAATGCAACGAATTAACAATTCCGATCGAACGAAGAATATATAAGGAACGGAAGTTGAAATCTTTAAAAATACGAAGCTACTAAATAAGTTCTAGGACACGCTAATAATAATCTAGTTAATACCACTATAAATATACAGGGTGTTCCGTATTTTTCCGTACACACTTCAACAGTGTGTTCTACGAATAAAAGACTAAAATGTTGTATAACAAAAAATCCATAAATGTTTTGTTAAGAAGTTAAAATATGAACTGTGAAAGATATGATAAAGCTGTTTATCTCAGTTTAATATAGGACAAAACGAGATACGTATTTAGTGTCGATGTTAAGTAACATAAACATGTAAATTAAGATATGTTTACTGTTTTTGTAATGTTGAGTCTCTATAACGGCAATTCATATACTGTACTACGAACGTAATTTTAGTTTCGTTGAGTCTTGCGAATAGATTAAAGTAGTCAAAATGTCAAAAGTATTCTTAAATCGCGAGTATACAAATATTCATTTCGAATACAATATGAAATCAACAATAAATTCAATAGTACGTCGATGCCAAAAGTGTTTCAACAAAGGCGGGCGTCATTTTACATTACATTTCATATTTTTGTTATAACTTCTTAACAAAACATTTATGGATTTTTTGTTATACAACATTTTAGTCTTAGTTTTACTTGTAAAACACATTGCTGAAACGTGTACGGGAAAATGCTGAACACTCTGTAGAATATCTTATATTTTCTGGAACATTCTCTCTTCCAAGGCCTCGAAAGAACGTTCGTCGAATTTGAATTCGAGAATCCGAATTGTATTCAGGCCAGCGTCCCGACAACGAATGTTTGAGTCGCGCGATGTAGCGCGGTCGTCTTTTTATCAGAGTTAAACTCCCCGAGAGAATTTTCCTCGGGGTAGCTCTATTAGTGCACCGAATAATGATGAGTTTAAACATGGCGCCGTCGTGTACGGATACACAGGCGCTGGCTGCTACCCAGCCGAAGGTAGTTCGCTCGGATTAACTTGGTCCGTTGACGAGATGATTAAACGTTGATTAAACGCAGACTAAATTGCAGTCAAAAATATCGATCCTCCGCCTTGACTCCGCCATCACCCTCCACCTACGCCTCTGGGAACTACGCGTCTATAGTAGCTCCTGCCTCTCGCATTTTATCCGTCCCTCCACCTTTCCAACGGGTCACCTTTCAAACCCCCAGTAATCACGGTTATCTTACTCCGTCCTAATGGAATTACAGCACCGCTTTGATATCGTCGTGTCTCGTGATGCATAATTACGAGATTGCTTAACGACTGACGAACGAATGTGAATTGTTCGAGCACGGTACCCTTCGTTCTGCATTTAGAACAAAGCTTCGGGACTCTGAAAGATTCTCGAAGACACCGTTAAAACAAAATGTATTAAAATAAGAAAGAAAATTACTTCTCAGTCGTGCAAACACGTCTTTGTTCGTATTAAGACTAATTTCGTTCGTCTGTTATGAAATCGGTCCAAATTCTCTTTTTGGTCAGTCCTGCATTGTTCGTATCGTTATGCCTGGATGTTGGAATACATTTCGCGCGATCGAGCCCGCAATTTTTCCGCGCTTTCTGTACGGGAACAAGCCGGGAACGTACAATTAGCGGCTCATTAACGACGAGTGCGACGACGTGATACGAAGTGCTCTCGTTAATTCCGCGATTCGAACGTCGCATTCTGCATTCAAACGTGCACGCGCACACACGCGTAACCAAGGCTAGAAACCGTCACCTATAGGACGCTTCCTCATCACGTGCCAACGTTCCGCGCAGAAGGGAGCGAACACCACGGTGAATCGGCGACTTTTAATCAACTCGATTATTGTTAAGAGGATCAGACCCGGTATCCTACACGTAACTCCGCGTGTGTTAACGTTTTACCACTATTCAGTCTCAATATATCACCAGTCCGCTATCTCTTTGTCCCGTTTCTTCTCCGATCTTCTCCATATCGTCATTCACCTCGTTTCACCCTGTTGCGTTGTGCTCAATAGGACCGATATGTGTTCATGGTCGCGCGGATGGAAAAGAGGCGGCTTCCTCGATCGACCTTAATTGGTTCGTCCACAGTGCGCTTGCTTCTCCTTTTTCTTCCTGCGCGTAAACCTCCCCCCCCCCCGTGCTCTTCTCGCCGTGCTTAACGAGATAATCTCGCGGGGTGTCACGCGACCCCTCGAGAACCGGGAATCGAAGGGACGGGAATATTTTTCTTGAGAGAAATTGGGTGGTCGAGCCACGCGCGAAGTAGTTCGGAACGATCCCGTGATTGGATTTCTTTTGTTATGCGTTCCTCCACCCCCTTACTTTTTCGAAGATTAACTTCTACGCGTATACTCTTAGCGAATCACGGATGGACTTACGAACGAATGTTATATTCGATAATTGTAATTAAATACTGTTCGTTGAACGAGCTAACTGAAGCAATCAAAAGTAAATTTTTTACTAATATGATACCGTTTGATAATAACTTTTTTCATTCATCCGTTTACGTTTTAGGGTCGTTTTCGGTACTACAAGCGTATTTAAAATTATTTAGAAAGGAATTAATAATAAATATATATCGATAAATCTTCTGTATAGGTCTAGCCAACAAGGTCAATTCTTGGTATTTACTATAAAAGAAAAATTATTACTTCTCATTAGTAACAGTTGGAAGGGATATACGTTTTCCTTGGTTTTTATTAACAGCAATAATTTATGGTAACTTTAGACAGAGCGACACAAGTCTACTGGATATGTCTGGCTGTTATTCTGTCTGACTGTTACGTTCAGTCAATGTTGAGATAACGTATGGGTAGTTACGCGCGAAGCAATAGAAACTAGGGGAGCAAATGAAATTCCTTCTTGTTTAAATAACTTTTTACGTCACATTCCAAATGAAGCGAACCGTGTTACTTTTACTCAGATTCCTGTAATGAACAAAATAAAAATAATATTATACCGACGGTATTTTCCTATTTGCAAATTTGCAAATAATCAACCACAAATTTTTATCGTACATCTATAAAATGGATTAAAAAGCAATGCGAAGTTAAGATTGACTTGTCTAGAGATTTGTGTCAATTTGTTAGAAACTCTAAAATTCGAAATCCATTTGATGTAATATTTATGAGGCAGTAAATTTTCGAATGCTTTTTCAAAGACCATTGATTATGTAAGATAAAACTGTTCGTCTTGGTTAGATGTGATAAAATATAGACTTTATAAGATATATGAGTATTAAAGATGAAACCTTCCATTAAAATAAACTTCAAGAGGAAAGAATACCTGCATAGAAATTTTAATATGAAATTAAGAACACTTTATGAAGATATTTTATATCTTGATGAAGCACCATTTTATATTAGCTTGTCGACAGCAAGAAATGTCGGATACGTTGATTCTGATATAGATATAATAATAATTTAAGACGAAATTGGAAAGAAAAGTTATATTATTTATGTTTTATGCATTATATAGGTATATGTTATTCTTAAAGCAAATGGGCGTTATATTATTCAATTAAATATTGGACTTATGTTAAATTGCATTTTTACTCTAAATAGGAAATTCGTTTTACCTTATAATCACGTATCTAACAGAATAAACAATACACGATTTTCTTTTTAATAAAAAATTTCACCGATACTTCGGATCACTTCGGATTTACGTTTCAATCGATAAAATAATCCGTCCAATAAACAAATAAAATCTGCTAAAAAGTAATAAACAGGTATTTCGTTTAACTAAATTGAGAGAATCGAACGAATTAATTGCTAACCAGCAACGTACAGATACTGAAGAAGCTCTGGAAACATCGTATGATTCTGCTGGAAGTTTTTAAAAGAGATATGTAATAGTTACAACTAACTTTAAACGCGTTTTTCTCAAAAACTTGTTTTCGCTTCATTTTGCAGTGATGGTAAAAAAAACAGAGGTTCAGACTGACATGAAATTTTTTTTACATACGTAAAAAATGCTCCTTTATGCACTGAACCTCAGTATAAACCTGTAAAAAATTTATAAGGCAAGTTTTTTCCCTTAAAATCTCCATTTTCTGTATTTAATACGCTATTTTCTTAATTTTGATTTTTGTTAAAAATTTTTTATAAATTTAGTTGGTCATCGAGTTTTATTTTTCCATAACTTTTATTAGTTTGTAAAGACATGCGTACATTTACAGTCGCATTTGTTTAGTAAGATATAAAGTTAAAGTATTTCTATCTTCTTTTCAATAATCTTATTTTCAAATGTAAGCATGAAGTATAAATTAAAAGAGAAAATAGAAAATAGAATAAAAATCCAATAAAATCAATTTTATTTTATATTCTTTGCATCGATTCTACTAACTGTATCTATATTCGATCATTTACCTTCTTTTAAAAAATTCATCTCTATATCTAAACATTCACTGACGTTCTCTAAAGTGTGCACTATTTATTTTCTAATACTTTTCTGCCTTATCTTTTTGAAAAATATAGTAATGTACAGCAATAAAAGAGAAAGGAGTTAGCTAACTGGTTGTTTAATCGTCTAAAGGAATATTTAAATATTTAAATAGCTTCAGTACAAAGCACGGGTTATTTCGAATATTTTACTGTTTGGTACATTCGATTCGCTTCATCTGGAGAAAAGAAATCGCTATGAAGTAAAAGTAATTTGAATTTGTTTAAGTGCTCGCTACATGGTTGTTTGACAAGATTTTGAATTCTATACATTTTAAGCTACCAAAACATTCTGTAAAAGAGAATTATTTATACCTAACCGTTTTTCTTTTTAGTGAACCTTTACAAAAAGGCTCAATGTGACTGCCTGGTCCCCTTAATATCAATCACCCTCTGGCGGGAATCCCTTGTTCGCAAGGTCTTCGCTTGCGCGTGCATCGAGATCCAAAACTCGCCCGATGCAGGGATTTCCCACCTTGTCGCGCGAACAGAGAGCAAAAAAAAAAAAAAATAATAGAAAAGAATGGCCTGATATCCGCGTGCCAATATACCGATCATACTTAGGAGGCAAATACACGACGGAGCTCGCTGGGAATCACAATACAAGTCCGGCGGCCGTTGTACGTGGTATCGCGCGAGCACACACTCACAGGTTCGCAAAGAAGTGGACAGCCTGGCCCTGACACTCAGAAGCACCATCAGTTATACAGAGACCCCCGACTGGACCGGCACACCATCAGCTACGGTGACACCAACACCACCAGCGACGCACCATCGTCAACTATCATCGCGAACCGTAACACATGGCGACGCGACCGTACGAGGGGCCACCGATGGATGGGGATGGTTTTTTAAATCTAGCCATCAAGGATCCATCCTGGCCTGGCTGAATGCCCGCACGGCACACATCGAAAGCGATCTAACGCGGTCGCGCGCGTATTTGTCGGCCGCCCATTATCCTCGTCCAAATTCAATTACCGGTGCGGGCGTTGATTCTATTTTTGCGATCACCTGTACTCTCTGTCCTTCCGCCTTAGGCTGCCTTCGATTGTTCCACGGCTCTGCCTTAGTTTGCATTACTTTTTCATTCCACGACCACTATTAAAACATCCCTCGGTGTTTTCGGGTCTCGTTACCGGTCTTCGATCAAAGAAATATTACTGGGGCACATTTACAACGATTTAAATGACATCGTTTACTACGCTCTTGGACACGAACTTTGTTTCTTTCGATTTCCAAAATCAATTCTTTTTTTTTTAAAAGAAAATTATAAAGATTTAAAATTATAAGGGAATAGTAGAATGTAATGACATCAAGCAATCGGAGAGTTTGAATAATATACTATTTATTCTATGGTAAAATATTTTCAATAAATTCTTATCACGGATAATAATATATTAATTAGTATTTAGGTACGTATTTTTGAAATAATAAGAAAATGATAGAATGTAATGGCATCAAACAATCAGAGAGTTTTAAAAATATATTATTTGTTTTCTGGTAAAATATTTTCAATAAATTCTTGTCGCACATAAAAATACATTAATTAGTATTCAGGTACGTATTTTTTTACAATATTGGTAAAAGTAACCATACTTGAAGGAATTCATCAGTTCAAAATGGTTCCTGTATATTATATTATATATTCTTTTATTATCCTATTATTTATCTTTTTTCCAGCCACAGTGCAATAAAGACGTCAAAAAACTTTCGTGGAAATGAAAATTAATATGATTTTTGGTTGAAACATTTCCTTGCATGAAGCTGACTAATTCACTTTCGTTCCCAAAATTAATTTCTCTACCGAGTTCTGCCGTAAAAACTGGACGTTCCATTTACGAAAAATAAAGTTTAATATAGTCAACGTTTCCACATATAAGGACACCACCACCACTATATATGGTCCTCGAAAGCATTCGATGCTGTATATAAACGAGAAGTATATCGAAGTGATTATTATTGTTCGTAATCTGTTTCCAAAGCGGTAGCGTTAATATCTTTAATTGTGAAACATATTTTATAATTCAATTTTAATTGAACAAATTTGAGAGTATATTGTGATACGAGGACGCGTGTACGTGCGCGCTTCGAACGCGTTTCGGGCGGTGTTAATAGATAGGGGTTGTTTCTGAAATGACACCGTTTCGAGTACGTTTTGGGGCGACCTTAATCGATTCTCTTTCTGCGAACGGAAAGTACTTTCTGGTTAAATGGAGTCCCATTGTGCGAGTCCTGGCTTTCCTCTCTTTAAACTTTCTTTCTCTTTGTTCCTGATAATTGCATTCTAATTGCGATTTCACAATTCAGTCAAATATGCAAGAAATCATTCTCTTGACAAGCAAAGGAAAATTAAACGTAACGAAGTAAATCCTGCGATACGCGCTATTAAAATCATTGGTGTAGCGTTTCCATTCGAATCATTGTTACCTTAAAATTTATACGTGTGAGTTATAAGTACCTCCGGGTCATCTCTTTTTCGTTGAAAAGCTATTAATTTCGCGTCGCGTCAAACGGCACTGATAGTTGAAATTGTAATACTTTGTGTCAATGAGAATTGGAACAGCTTTATTTCGCAAGTTTCTAAATTACGAACATTTTTACAGGTAAAATGGAGGAACATAATTAAAAATATCGTAACTGCGTATTGCCGAATATCAAAAACTAAAAACAAATAACTCTAAAAAATATCGCTATAACGGAGACGATTATTTCACGTTACAAAATCAAAACAACAAACAATTATTCGAGTACAATCGATCAAAATTGAATTATCGGTCGTTTTGTTACCCGTCGAATATTATTTCCATCCTAATTTTATGTTTCTATAATTTTAATAGACATAGATTACATCAAACAATAGCACTTCACGTGTTCGATGGATAAATAAATAAATTGTTCCATCGAATTCTTTTTCTCTTTATGTTGACTTTATTCCTGAGTCAACACATCGAATATATATTTCTGATTGTAAGCACGATTGAAGAGTAAAAGTGCCATCATCTGGCACGCTGCGATGCGATTCTTTTTAATCAAATACAAAGTGTATGGAAAACTAACAACGAAGAGATATAATCACGGAACGGGAGCCATGTAACGCAATCCCGTAAATTTGTCGGCTTCCTGTTATTCTCGTTGAAATTCAATTACCGATACCGGCCGTGGTGGAAGAGGTGGGATGGCTGTGGCGTTACATTTTTGTTGCAGCCTGTACACGCGAACAAAATTGTTTTGGGTGGCGTTTATTTCGTGTTTATTCGCGAAACCGCGCTCAGCGTTCCTCAGGCTTCACCGTCCACCCAAGAAATTTCTTTCCACGCCATCGCTGTATCACTTGCTATTTCCATTGAATTTTTAAAAACAAAACTATATTTGAAGCATTTGTATACTAAACTACCATTCTTGGACCTCATTTTTTTTCTTCAATTGTATTAAAAATTTGATTCAGACATTATTATGCATCGTGTATTTTCTTCTCTTTCTTATTTATAATATCAGACTAATGTATTTGTATAATGTATTTCAAGTGGCATTTATCAGCAATGTGGAGTACGAAAATTCATTTAAATATTAACTAATGTATGGCAGATTATGAACTGCATTTTTGTGTAAGGAATAAATACGATTTTGTACATTAAACATGCCATGTTTCATTATAAAAATGTTATTTTGTGTGCTTTTAGCCGCAACGCTACTTTTATGATCTACTTTGTTGCTTTAATTCCAAAATATTTGTGATGTCTGATAAATATTAAAATTGATACAAATATTTTTAAAAATCTAATTAAATGTTAGAACAGTTTAGATAATGTTTTACATGGTATATTGTACTGTACGGAGATGAGAAGTTAGCTGGTCTGATCGAGTGTAGCATAATCTCCTTCCTATAAACCTAGGAAGGAGAGTCTATAAGAATGAGATTATACTATAAAGAATCAGACACATTAACTAATTTCTCATCTGTGTACGGTACATATTATTTGCAAATATGTTGTCTATTTACGTGCATAAATATCCACAGTGTATAAATTAACTACCACATATCTTTCAGCCTCATCTCTCTTGCACATTGCAGCGCTTCATTTTATTTTATTTTTACATACACGTATACTTTCTTTACAATGATAAAATAATAAAATAAAGAACTAATATGTTTGCAACGAACACCATCGTCCCGCCATTAGGTAAATCTAACTCCATTGACCGTACAAATATTAACGTAAATATGTTTGGTATCAACATCGACCAGTTTAATCCCTCCTATGACTCGTTTAGACTCTTCGTCATTAGTATCATTAACTCTAATTGCTCCATGTTGCTACATTGAAACTATCGATTAACTCAATCTATTTCTTGGCTTGCTTCACTGTACCTATTTTTACTATATTTCTCATGTATTCGTTCGACACATAATACATCTTTTATTCTACATAAATAAAAATGTTCAACGGTTTTAACTGAATCGCCGATTCGAGCGGTAGACGCGACTGTAAACGACTAATTTAAACGATAAAGATGGCGACGTAAATGCACACGGTAGAACCTTCCAGGAACATTCTGACAAGTCTATAAACATGCTCCGTGCATATTCTCGTTTTCCATGAGCATATTTTCGTTCGCAACGTTTTCATTGGCCGATTTCCTTCGATATCCCGGCGTCAGGGATCGTCGACGTGTTTGCGAAAACAAAATTTTTTTTCAGGTTAATCGAGAGCCGATCAACCGCACGGTGAATTCTCGAAAGCCCGTATTGTTTATCTCCCGATTGGTAGACGCGATTGAAATCTTTCTCTCGCGCCCCTTTTGTTCCCGGTTCTCTTTTCATTCGGAATGTTCATCCACAAGCTGTAACCGTCTCTTTAAAGCGCGAATTCATTTCGCATTGAAATCTGAGACGACGTGACTTTGATGCAATTAAGCTCGCTTCTGAAGCTGCTCAAAGCAGACCGAACCCTACGTCCCGACGATCAAGATAGACCCTGTTTCCTTTTCGTTATTTTCTTTTCGTCGGGGGAGGGACACGAGCTTTCGTCAACGTAATCGCGAGCTCGTTAATTGAACCGATATTTCGCGATTATTTAAAATGCACCGTAACTTCTCAAGCCTTTCGCGAAAAGTGACCTGAAATATATTTAAACTTTATTTCACAGCATTTCGAACTAAGCATAACAATTTTATTCAACTGAAAATTGTGGTTTACTTTATTTGAAGGAGTTACTGAGATTCCAAAATGTAATATCGTTTTGAATGAAAAATTGTAAAGTAATGAAATTACTTTGCAATGAATATTATTATTAGAATATACCAAATTTTCAACGGGACTGTTCATATAATATACCTTATTCGATACTGATAAAAATAATGAATAATATTAATAAATACTAATAATCCATCTAATTATTTCCAAATCGATCAGATTAAATAGTGCAATAAAAACATCTGTAATTATGATAAATTCAGAACAATGTTTTGACTGACTTCTTGGTTAAAATCACATTTTTCATTGATTGATTCAATAATGTTAACAATATTTTGAATGATCTCCTGATTAATCAGATTTCTTATTGATTGATTTAATCGGATCGACTGAGGATTTGCACCACTCGACTGAAGAGATCGAAATATATAATATTGATTATTAATTAAATTATAATAATTATTTTATTTTTTTTCCTTTAACATTACTTATAGACAACAATATATGTGCTGTATTCAGGGCAAGTTATTTTAATCAATCTACGTAAATATAAATGAAATATTCACGTGTTATCAATGATTTTAAAAAATGTTTCACATAAAAAGTAAAACATTTACGTACTATTCGTGTGACCTACTTTACAGCTGGAAAATTGGAAGTCATGGTTTCTTTCATTTTTATAAAGTTATTAAATACGAAACGACTTATTTAAATCGGTATGTAATCTTCAAATATAGGATATTATTATTAAAGTAACACCATGCCTTTTTCTTCGTCGATCACTGAATACGTTTAAAATAATATGTTTCATCGATACGCCATCGTTTTCTTATCGTTGTTGCGCTGAATAACGCAACTGCCAAGTTGATAAAAATCAAATGTGTGTTGCAAAATACGCACAATCTTTAACGTTGAGAAATGTCGTCTTCCATCAATTGGATATAGCGTACGAATAAAGCAGACGCAATTAAAAATGTCTAACAAACTCACGCGAACGTATTGCAGTAAAAAAATAATTACAGTATATTCTCCAATGTTTAAGCTAAATAGGAAATTTTTTATAAGTTTCATTAAACGCACATTTTCAAATCTACTCACCTTAGAGTAAGATATTTTAAAATATTTACATATTGATTGTTGTATTATTGCTTTAAGACAATAATGTGATAATTTCATTTACTTTAAGACTAAATTTGCAGACTACCCCTTTAAAGGCGATTATTTATGTAATTATTAGTATGTATTTTAGCGAAAAGTAAAAATTAATACAATTATCAAGTTTTGTAGCAACAGCTAAATAAATCTTGATTAGAAGGAAATGAAGTAAACAAGTGATTAAAGTATATGAATGTGATTATCATAATTGTCATAATAAAAAATAGAAAATACAGTTCATCGAAAAGATAGTACTTTGGAGACAGGTGTCGATATTATCTTAATTTTGTTTCTATTTAATGGAACTCAAAAAATATCATGTCCATAGATTCCCAAAAACATGAACTTGAGAAAAACCCATTGAAACCTACTCGAACAACTTGACCCGCTCTGGAAATTATTCAACATGTACTATACTTTTTCGAATTCCGAAGTAAAACTCAAGGAATATATTTTTACGTTTTCCAAAAACGTTCTTTTTTATTTGGAACCTTCGTCGTGTTCGTCAAGGTTTTAAGAACGCGAATTTATACTTGTTTGTTCATTTACGAACCATTCCCTTAAAAATATAATTTTGTAATTTTATGTGTTGATAACGTTTCAGATAAATAAACACAGAAAAAGTGGATGTATTGTATCGATTAAAAATAATTATATTTGAACGGTTGAAGAAAGTATTAAAACTTTTGCATACACTTGATATTTACCAAAATGTAAAAATATTCTATTGTATAATAAATGGTAAAATCTCTACAAAAAGATAATATTAGCCCTCAACGGTCCAGAAGCGTTTCAAATTTACTTACCGCTGGGTCCAAGCTATTTTTTATACGAGGAGAAATTATGGACTAAATATTTTTTATATCAAGTATAGAATAATAGATATTTATTTTATAGTGAAAATTTATATATTTTCATAGTAAGTGAAAGTGCCATGTCGCATATATGAAAGAATCGGACCGTTAAGGGTTAGTATTCGTCTATGAAATGTATCTACAAAAACGATCGCAAGATTTGCTGTTTACGAGGGGTAAACGTTAAAAGAGTGACCATATCGCAGTGCAAGAAGAAATAAGATGCAGATAAGCGTATAATTTAAGTTCGTAATGTATATTTTACCGCGTTTGGTAGGTGAACGTCCCGCCGTGCGACGTTTTGGATGACCAAAACGGTTGGTTAAACGACGTTCGGACGATCGAGTTTCCGTCGTGTCCGCGCGTCGCGAAATAACCCCTGGGTTCCCTTCATTTATTTCCCTGTCTCCTCGGCGTTCAGATCCACCTTCTTTTTGCGTACGCAACGCTTTCTCTTCTCTCGACCGTCCCGGCGAAGGGTTGCGTGTTGAAAAAGAAGGGGCTCCAGGCAGAAAAGGCCGACTGAAAAACGACACACCGAGGCACGATGACTTTCGGAATCATTTTTCAAAATGTCTGCCACCGCCTCGACGGGGGGAGGCGGAGGACCGACACCGACGAACGAGGGTGGGGTGGGTGGGTGGTTAACCCCCGTAGCGAAGGGTGGCAAGATGGCGGCTCACGGTAAATCGATGGAGGCTAGTCACTGCAGGCGCCCTCGCTTTCACAATCCCCAAACTCATCCCCCTGTGCCGCCGCCACCGACCCCCTCATTTTCGAGCTTCACGCAAGCGCCCGCACCCTGGACGCCGTCTCTTCGCCCGTCTAAGAATCATTCCGCACCGATGACCCACTCGCCGCGAAAACTTTCCACTTTTTCCACCCCTTTTTTCCTTCGAGGGCGAAAAAAATCGGACTTTTTTTCGCGTTGCTCGGGAAAACGTCACCGACGATTTCCGTCTTAATTGGCTTACGATTTAACCTGACGGCTTTTAGGGTTTACATTGCTCGCTGTACTCGATTCGATTGTCGATCACTTGTGTTTCGTAGATCTGACAAAATATTCATAAAGAAACGGAAGAAATTTTTAAGTTTCGAAATTATACGGTTATACAAAGAATAATATAAATAGCAAATTAAATACTTTTTCGAGTAAGTTTTTCCGACACTTGAATATGATAGCGATCGACACAATCGAAACACAGTGATATTGCGTATTGCTCGTACGTGATGTTCTTTTATCAGTTAAGCTTTTTCAAGTAGTAGATAGTTATCAAAGACATTTATTCTTTGTGAAGATGTTGTAAGGCTTCTATAACTGCGTTTTCTTTTCTGGTGTATTCTTTTTCTTCTTTTTTCTATTATCAGTCTCACATTGAGTACTCTTTATCTCGTATGAGTAATGAGAGTATAAGTAAAGTCATAGCATTTAACGTTATTTTAAAGTCAAAAAACCCCGAGAGGGTTGCATTGAAAATTTCATGGGATGTATCATCCCATTAAGGGTAAAGGGTTTAAAGGGTTAGTTTGATCTACGTAATGCAAATTTAGGCTTTGCTTTCATATCAATTAAACAAAAAATTATTAGACCTGTCGACTTCAAATTGTGTTCATATATTTTGAAGATTCTTTAAGCACTTGTATGTATTTTCCAAAAATTACCGGTTATTTATTTTCGAGTTACTTGTATCGATGGAAATAAACGAACAGTTATTTGATGGTGTGTTGTTATGGTTTTCTGAATCAGAAATGCCCCAGCAAATTTGTGAACTACAAAGTTAAAAAAGTAATTGAAATTGTGAAATTGCGTTCTTTCCAAAGGAAAAAGTTCGATTTTAGGTAGAAATTTAAATATTTACTATGCAATAACTCTAAAAGTTGCCAACATATGAACGTTGTATGTGTGCAATGTTTTACGTCGATCAGTTAACTACACCTTAGAATATCGTGCCCACCAATTCAAAAAATGTTGTTTTTAAAAAATTAGCTTTAACGTTTCAGAGTTGACTTCGAAATTCTATCTTTGCCAATTTTTTGTACATAACACTTCAAAAGATACAAAAGATTTTATTTCTTTGTTCATGTCGATAATTAACAACTTTGAAGAAAATATGTATAATATTGGAGTGCAATATCGCGTATAATGTGTTTTTGAAAAATTGCACAGATATGAAGAAGAAGCAGAGGAAACAGTACGACATTTTAAAAACCAAGATCCACATTTACATTTGTAATTTATACATAGAAAAATTGGATTACTCAAAATATGTGTAAATGACACGTGAAAGTTAGACTAAATAAAAGTGAACGTTTTATATGTCCATTGATGATTTTAGGAAGAAGTCTATTACCATTCTCTGAACCACTAATGTTTACATATTAAGTATATATATTATAAAATTGAAGCATAATCATGATCTAAATAGGACACGCTGTTCTATAATTTGTACGATGTAAATATTAGAAATTTATGTTAGACTATCTCTAATATTACTTCGTGCTTAGAATATACTAGAGACCAAATAATAGTAGCATATTCTAAACGAGATCTACCTAACGTTACATTTAATAGCATAACAGTCTGAATATTCTTAACCCTTCTGGGTCTGAAATTTATACACGGTTTCCGGTCAAATTTCATTAACTAATAATTGTTTCGTAAGTTATTTTGGGCAAATTGCAAATGTACGATGCAAAATACATTGAAAAAGATCAGTATAGTTTCATAAGAGTACACGTGCATATAAAATACATCTTCGAATTGTATCAAACATCACGAACTTATTTGCTTCAAAATATCATACGCAAACTTCAAAAGATTTTCTTTCCTTTAATTAAATGTCAAGGAACACGCGTGGGAGGAGTCGACAAACGAAACGTAGCTAATCCCAACTTTGCAATATGTTCGGACTCCTTTCTGCTTCGATGATTATAAATGTTTTATGGCCGCAGGGAAAGCGTATCGGAAAAAACGAGACGAAGTAAAAAAATCCGACGCGAAAAATAAGAAAACCTTCTGGGTAGCCGGTTTTTTATTCCCTCATATACGGTGCAAACCTGTTTGATTCTGTCTGAGAAACGAACGCTCGCCGAGGGTGAGAACTTGCGACGGTGCGGAAAAAAAAGGATACGCGAGTACGGAAGGTTAGCTGGCACAACAGGTTTCCGTCTCTTAAACCTCTAACTCCGAGATTTTTCCTTTCGGTCGTTTATTTCACACCCCGAGGGGGATTACACGTACCTGCCGCGTAACGGAGTTAAAATAATTGAATTAAAGTCTGCTTATCATATAAAAACGCGTTAAATAAACTACCATTTATCCAGCAATACGGTGCGAAGAAATTGCTTTCAAGCTGTCTCGTTCTTGATTCCAGATTGGATATCGAAGCTCTGAGCATCGGTGTCCTTCTCACAGGAGAAATATACAGGGTGAGTCACCTAACACTTGCACCTGAAATATCTTCGTTATTTTTAAAGATACGTCAAATGTTTTGAGGACAAAATTGAATGGTACAATGGGGCTCACACGATGCTAAAAATATTTTTATTTCTGTCATTTTTTTTTTTAAAGAAATCAAGGTCACCTTCATTTTTTTAAATGGGATTATCCTTTTTGAAACACCTACAATGATAGTCCCTTCCATTAGGAATTCAGTGACTATAATTATTCAAGGTCATTGATGGTCACGGTCGGAGAAAATTATATAAGATGTAAAATATGAAAGCAGAATACCTGTATTTTACAAATGTGAAACATTAAATGAATTCAATTTTATCTATAGGGATTACATCAAAATCGTTCATTTTTTTCTAATGTCTTGTTAATGGATGAAGCAACATTTAGTTATCATAGCTCAATTAATCTACGGAACGCCCATTATTGATCTGTTGATAATCCGCACTGGCTTCGAGAAGTTGATCACCAAAGACTATGGAGCGTAAACGTGTGGTGTGGTATTTTTAACGATAAAGTAATCGTACCATACTTTATTACCGGAACGATAACAGGGCAGAAATATTCTCAATTTTTGCAAGAAGATCTGCCAATTTTGTTGAAAGATGTCCCTCTACAAAAGCATTACGATATGTGATACCAACATGATGGCTGTTCGGCCCATTATGCACGAGTAGCAAGAGAAACATTGGATTCTAGGTTTCCAAACCGATGTGATGGATTGGACGAGGTGATACTGTTTCATGGCCAGCACGTTCGCCTGAACGTTTGTGAAATATAGGTATTCTGCTTTCACATTTTACATCTTATACCATTTTCACCGAACGTGACCTTGAATGACCTTGAATAATTATAGTCACTGAATTCCTGTCATTGTATGTGTTTCAAAAAGGGTGATCCCATTTAAAAAAATGAAGGTGACCTTCACTTTTTTAAAAAAAATGACATAGAAACAAAAATATTTTTGGCATCGTGTGAAGCCCATTGTACCATTCAATTTTGTCCTCAAGACATTTGACGTATCTTTAATAACAACAGAGATGCTATGTGCGTGGTAATTTCAGTTTTCTCGAGTATAAACGCGATTGATTTATGGGAAAGAACTGTTCAATTTTACCTAATTTTTCTCCTCAAAATTATTATGAACAGATTGGTTTCATCACAGCATGAAAAATACTTTAATACTTTAAAGTATAAAATATTCAAATACTTTATTAATATATCTGTCATTCGATAGTATTCCTAACAATAATAACGTTATTTACAAGTTCGTAAACGCCGGAATTTATTCATAGCACGCGTTTTATTATTATTTTTATTATTTCTGTTGAAATAATGATTTGCAAATGAAAAAAGTTAATAGTTTGTTTGCTCGATGATCCCAGAGAAATTTGTTGAATTCCGAGATCAATTTAGCTCGTCGAAAGAAAAGGAAACATCTGCCCGGAAGTTAAAATCGCACATAGCGTGGGACATCATATCAAAAATGTATTGCCAACAGCTAATAGGTGATCTAACAATGTGCGTTCTGTTATCGATTTGCGTCATGAGAAGCACGTGTAACGAGTCATAAACAATAAAACAGTAAATATCTATACTGTTAATTGCAGTATAGATTAATATAAATAATTGGAGAATACAATTTTTACTGATATACTTTAGACATTAATATTGATGGTTTTAATGATTTATAGATCTGATAAAATAATTAATTATTTCTCCGCTCACTGATTACCACGTCAAAATAAAACAATAAATATATTTGTACTTGTAATCTGGCATTATATACATAATTTTTTATAGAATTGTTGAGTATTATATGCATCAAAATCTATAAAATTTTCAATTGTTATGTTTCGCGTGATCTCTAGTAACTGTTAGCATATTAGAAAGTATAAATGATAAGAAAATGTCAATTGTCGAAAAGAATAAATATAAACAGTGACAATTAAAATAATAAAATTGAATTACCTATCTTATATAATATTTACAAACTATATCTGTTATATGAAAACAGTTGATCTTGTTTTAATAGAAAATTATTATAATGTGAATCTGAACAAACAAGTTACTCGTGGATAAAAATAAAAATTTTTAATCTAATTTTGTCAGCAATATGTTGATTTTAACTCATTATACGTCAGTATTAATTACCATCCAATTTATTATATGTTTTATTATCTACGAGTTCATTTTCGTCAAATGAAATCCAAGTTGGATATTATTTAAATTAATTTCTTCTCAAATAAATATTCATTACTCGAAAGTTTTAATAAAAGAGAAAATAATTACATTTTATTTGAAAATTCTAAATAAATTATTGAAAGGAATATAATTATTTATTATTTATAATATAAAATAAGAAAATAACTAGTAATAAAATTTTCTCCTACGAATAAATTTATTACAGCGCAACAGGACCACCATACTTTTCATCGAAGCAGTATTTGTTTGCAATTCTCGAAATGTTATTCATAATTGGAACGTCTTCGCTTACATTGTTACAAAACATCTGTTTGCTATTAATGAGTAACAATTATGTATTACTTTTTCATTCAGACAAATCTATTGACCGATTCAATCGATCGTTTTATAAAGGGACCTCAAATAGTTACTATGAACAATCGAGTCAAACATGGACACATGTCCTGAGTGGTTTCCTGCTCGTTTGTAGCATCAGTGGTGAATGTAATTCCTTTTGCTTCGTTTCTCATTAAATGTCACACTAAATCATTATTAATACAAAATTCAAATTCCGTGTGTTTGTGACTTCTCTATAACTCTAGTTTTTTTTTTGTCATTTTAGATGACATTTTATTTAGGTGCTTCTTATATTTCAACGGAACATATAGGCTACTTAATTTGAATGTGAATGTTTTTCTTAACGTACGTTGTTTTATTTCATTCAAAACACTGAAATAATATTAAAGTGCCTATTAGAGAAAACAGCAAGGAAGCATACTTGACTGGAATATACTAACTTTCTATAATATTGCACAAACGAAGCAATATTATCAATACAAGTTAGTTTTCAAAAACGATCAAAATTGTGCAAAGTGTTAAAAGTATATTTACGATATTCATTTAAAGAATAATGACAGATTAGCCTTCTCGTAATATTTCATATCATATGCATCGCTCGTAGTCGTGTTTATTCCACAGTCACTCTGTGCTCCTAAACTTTTACCGTAATTTACACTCAGAAGCTTGCTGCTGCTTTTGATACGCAGGATAAATTCGTGCGAAGACTAACTACCAAGAGTAACTCTATCGAAATTAATCTCTAAGGCCCCTTGCCCTTAATTACACCAGAATTCTCGTATTCTTGCGGAGAGTGTCTTCGAATTGTAAGCTGGTTCGAATCAATCTAATTAAAAATCTTAATTCTACTCTTAATCTAATCTTGGTTGCCTTTACTAAAGTGACGAGGATGAACATCGCCAGTGGGAGATTGATTACGCTAATCCTCAAAGTCGTCATCTTGACAGGGTGTTTCTTGTTTTTTACAACATTCCCGCTCACTCTAGTATCTAGGGTCCAGGTAGACCATGCAAGGGTGAACGAGAAATTGCCTTTTTAATAACAATTGCACCCCAGTACACCGCAGCTGTGAGCCAACATGAGGAAGAGCTCCAAGAATTCCAAATCCTGTGTGGAGTTTGGAGATTCCTTAAACGACTGTAACGTAATTTGCCAAAGGAATGTCTCTAAATTCCGATCCTCAAAAATAATGTTAAGGTTCGTTAGAATTCCTTAACATCACGTTTGTCCTCTGAAGTGCTCCGATAATTATTCGTAACCGTCCAATTAAGCGATTCTGACATGAGCCGAACAGCTTTTGCTTTGTTATCGTGCACCAGCTGTTTATAAATTACAAATGAAAAAAATGTATTATCTTATCATTCAAACTGAAGTATCAATACATTCTGTCGGCATTATAAAAGAACCACATACGACTACCATCCACATAGTCAACTCAAACATGAAGGCACGCATTCTGAGTAGTTTCTTCTTAATTTGCAGTATCAGCGGTAATCACAATAATTTTTCTAACTTCGTTTTCCTTTCATTTCTCATAAACTGTCAGGCTGCACTGTTCTCCATAATATTGACTACACATATATCACACACTCGCGTACAATGTTGCAGCTTATTGTTAGTTTTAGTTCCTTATCGTCAAGAACAATAAAGTATAGTGTAGAAACGTTTTCAAGTCGATGATTATCATCAGCGTTAATTTGTAGAAACGCAACGTAAAACAATAAATCGTTTTTGTATCATTAATTTGATATAAAAATAATGTTTACAGGTGTCTCGCTGGCTCAGGAGGTCACTGATGCTGTGCAAAATGCAACAGTTCCGTCTCAAGAAGACCTCACGGATCTAGTAGTGTTCGACGATGATGGTAATCCTGTTAAAGTAGATTTAACTGCATTTTTTCCGGAAACCGAAGAAGAAACTAGAAAGGACTTGAAGAATCGTGTCATCTTCTACTTGTATACAAGATCAAATCCGATACAGCCTGATATCTTACGCGTGGGTAACGTGGATGCTTTGAAGGACAGTAACTTCGATCCGAAGAAACCAACAAAATTTGTTACACACGGATGGATACAATCTTGCAAGAACGATGCTTGCACCGAAGTTCGTGATGGTACGTGTTTCTGGATTATTAAAGAACTCGATATTTAATCAGAATGTTTGAGAATATTCTGAATAGAAATATAATTTTAATCTTAAAGCTATGGGCATAAAATTTGTTTCTATGAATTTTTTGCGTTCGAAAAATGGATTAAAGTTCCGATTAAAGAGTTGTATATTTTTTTATTGTATGCATTGTGCAAGATTCCATATCAAAATTTGTAGCATCAAAAAGTAATTAGACGTTCTATTTGGTCTTGGCACAAGCAAATTTGAGAAACTAAATTTGAAAGTTTAATTTAATTCAAAACTTTTCGACTCTAGATCGAAATAAAAAAATATATACAAAAATTTGTGTAGCATAAGAAATTAATGATGGATGGAAAACTAAATTTTTTTACTGTATGAATGTTACTATAATAATGTTAGTGGATAATGAGAATAGACATTGCGAATGACTGTCAAGAACACAAATTATCAAGAAATTGTTTTCTTATAAAGTTTGAAACTGCAAATTTCGGAAACATGAATTTGTTTAAGTTCGTATCTTATTAGAAGCCTATAATATTGCAAAAATTGTGATACCATCACGTGTCACACAAGTGAAAATTTTTTGTTTCTTTTTCTCAACATTACCAAGAAGTCGGTGTAGATCGATTTATTTTTTGTTCAAATTTGAAATAAATTGAATATTTGCCTGAGAATGAAATAAACCTAAAGAAGTTACTATAACAAAGGACTAGAGTCAAAACTTGCTTGTGTCTGAACTGAATAAAATATCTAAATCGCGTAAGCTTTATCTTTTAAGGGAGTTCTCACCGATTCATTCATTATTCCTTATCTTTTGCAGCTTTCCTTCAAAATGGAGATTACAACGTTATTACAGTGGATTGGGAAAAAATATCGAAGAAGCCATATCTTTGGGCCAGTAAACGAGTACTGATGGTTGGTCAATACGTCTCCTCCATGATTAATTTTCTCGCGGAACAAGGGATGGATATATCTAAGGTGACAGTGGTCGGCCATTCTCTAGGCGCTCATGTCGCCGGATTGTCGTCTCGTTATGCAAAAGAGAGGGTGGATTATGTTGTCGGTAAGTCCATTTAGTCATATTGATATTTACAATCCAATTCTAACTGTAGAGTTCAATACGTACGAATTTCAATAGAAAATTAAATGGAGTTCAGAAATTCTAATTTTTCTATACGATATAAACGTTCGAACAATTTTATTGTAACATGATTGTTTTGTCGATAGTAAAAGTAGTAGTCAATTTCTGAAAATGTACATTTATTTATCGACGTTTCTGCCTGTGCTGAAGGCCTTCTAGATATTGTAGTAAAAACATACGAAATTAAAATGAATACAAAATAAATGGAAAACAAATTACACATACATAATGTTTAGAATAGTATTTAGAATAGATTCTAATGGAAACAGAACGTCTCTACATAATTTTATTTCAACAGAAACGTATATTATATTATACGTTTTATTCAAAGTACTAACACAGTATTATTACTTCATATATTTTTTCCTCATTTTCTCTTTTCTTAGTTTATAATTTAATTTCTTTCAACATAAATCAAACTGCATTCAAACATTCGATCAAACGCGTTGGTTTCATCGCTCTTTTTCTAACAACGGATTTTTAATATATTCATTTAAAAATATGGATTCATATAAATATTTTATTCTCACAACTTATAAAATAGATCCAATATGTTCGTCAAATTAAGTCTTGTACAGTAATTTGTATCGAATTTCTCAGTACAATATAGACTCTTATTTTATATATATTTTAACTTTTTAAGTTTTTGATATAATGACCTGAAGAAGACCATCAACAGATTGGTAGGAATAAATCTATATTTTCAGAAGTTGTTCCTACTACCAAAAAAGAGTCACCAAACATTTTTCACAGTACTTAGTTGCACGAATAATTATTGAACAATTCTGCGATCCACGCTACGTTGATAACTAGACTGCGAATCTTTATATAAATTCATATTTTTATTAATACAATTAATGAAATGGAAGCTTTGTAGAGGGTTGTCTCAACCCCTAAATATAATAATTCGTATCATATTTGAAGTATTTCTTATATTTTTGCATATCAAGTGCATTCTGTACTTTTGTCAGACTTAAAATTTCCCATAAATTCATAAACATCCGCAATCTAGCGATAACGGTACAGTCTCATCAACTAGCACATTCTAGTAGCTAATCTTGCGGTATCTCTTGATCTAATCCGTGTGGCACGATTGCCTCAGACATCGATTGTCTCTGAATCTTGATCGATTAATTGGACAAAATGACCGGTTTGCTACCGATAATCACGAGCATCATTACATGACAGGCTATCTCACGACTGCTAAAACCGTTCTCTTTTTACAGGTTTGGATCCGGCTTTACCAAATTTCCAGAATGAAGGCGTAGGCAGCAGGATCTCCTCAGGCGACGCGAATTACGTTCAGATCATTCACACGAACGGTGGTTTTCTTGGTTTCAAGTCACCGCTCGGTGACAGCGATTTCTACCCAAACGGTGGCAGTATGCAAGTGGGATGTAAACTTGACGTCTTGGGGGCGTGTTCACACTTACGCTCGGTTCACTTTTTCGCGGAATCTATCAACAGCAAAATAGGTTTTTGGGCGTTGAAGTGTCAAAACGCCGGGAATTTCGATAAACTGAACTGCGGATCGAAACCCAAAGCTGTTATGGGAGGCGTCGAACCTAATCCGGATGTCCAAGGCGTGTACTATTTGGAGACGGCCAAGTCATCTCCGTATGCTCTTGGTTATTAATATATTCACCACCAACGACGTAGCGATTTTATATTCGAAAATTCGAAGCGATATGTTCTATCCTAGAGGACTTTGAAGTTAAAACGTGAATCTGACGTCAGTGTATCAAAATTTTTGTACTTAATCCTCGAACGACGGACTCGGGGTCCATTTTAACCCAAATCGGTATTTCGTTATTTAGCATGCCAATATTACGTTTTTAATTTAATTTTTACATTACGAATTTCAACGAGTAATTTGTTTGGTTCATAGTGAATCCGAAATCTGAGCGAAGATTAAAGATCGAACTCTTAGCGACGTGTATTGACAATTAAAAGGTACAATTGGTTTCCACGTTCTGCAATTGTGCATCTTGTAAATTTCTAATAAAAACAGAGGTAAAAACGAATCTACATTTGTTGCAAGCATCCTTGTGTTGCAATACTTAAAATTGGGTAATTGCACTTTGATGCACAAAGTAGTATAGCTAAACGAAAGATCTTACGCTTCCTGATTAAACTGGCGGTACCATTATGTGGTATTTATATTACACTGGCTTTCATCACAACTACGAGTCTATTATAATTCTTTACAAAATGTTCGAATTAATATAATTTCTGTCAAAAAACATCAATAGGATAAGAACTCATATTGTAAAAGTTCAAGCAAGTTACGTCGAATGCAAATTAACTAAACTAATTTAATCGATAGTTTTATAAGCGACATCCTAACATCTGTGTAGAGCAATAAATGTATACAGAACCTTAATCCATAAGTCAGAAAAATACAACTATCGGTTTTTAAGCAAATTCTTATGTACTTTGTTATTTATCCTGTACTCCCTTCAAACTTTTGTGAAATATTTTGTGTCTCATTTAGTCAAAAACACATATGCATTAAGATAGAAATATTTCTCGCAGCAAGTACGAATTGCATAGTATTTAAGGAACTAGAAATCTTTTAATTTGATAAACAAATATTCGTTTTCCTCCGATATTTTTATCGATAAAGTTTGCATGTTAATTACTTATCATAACATATGATATTGTACCTTAATGTCTTTTGAATCAGTTCCTGTAGTATTTACTGTAAAGGACGATATTAATATGTTATATTGTAATGTTTGCAATAAAAATCGAATTAAAGTATACAAAAAAAAATAAGGATTAATACAAAATATATAAAAATATGTTTTAATATGGTATACAAATGCATATTAAAAAAAAAAGTTATAGAATTTAATGTAAAATAAATAATATAGTTTTGGGTGATTGTAATCAACGACCATCTGAATCTACCCTTGGACTCTACAGGTAAATATTATTCTTTTCAATTAACCGATTCAGACATATCTCAATTCAAGGTAATAATTGTAACGTTTTTCATTTACGTATACAGAGAATGAGATTACATTTAATTTTTTTCTTTATTAGAGAGGGTGAAATATTCCTTTAACTTTTAATTTCCCCTATGATTTATTAAAAACATTGTTAGAATTTTTTACAAATAAAGAATATGTAAAAAAAAAATCGTAAACACTCAAGTTTACATTATTTGCATTTAATGAATGCGTTTAATAATGTACACGGTAAAACGTGTTTTATTACTAATAACAGCAAAGAACAATTCACGTGACCTGGAAAACCCAACGTGGTAGTCTACGTCAGTAAAATAAGCAGGATTAGGGTTAATTGAAGTAAATTTGTAGCTCGTATTCGATACTTGACATGTTGACGAGATATAAATATTGTTGGTGCAGTTATATCCTTGACTCGAAGGCGCTCGCTTGGCATTGTCACTCGGTACAGTATCGATTCTAATTCGATCTTGACATCGCGACGGTAACGATCGCGATTTTTAATAAAATAGTTACTTCAAAAGTCCGGAAAACCATCACAGAAAATATATTTTCGCAGTTTGAGCCTACCTGCGCCGAAATTACACGGGAATTCGTGGATTTAACGAGAGTGACTTTCTAGTTAGTAAATTGGTGTTATAAATTAACTCGTATTAGTTGCAACGATTAGTAGTAGAAAATTGCAATTAATGCATTTATTATTGACTGCACGTTCGAGATAACGTAAATATTTAATTAATCAGTAAGTGCATAAAGAAGAGTTTAATTGCTCAAAAAACTCGTGACGGAGTTGGGCAAATTGTATTCATGAATAATAAATAATGATTCGCAAGATTAGTAATTTCCATTTACATTTTAATCGTAAATTCAATTCAAAGCTTTCGTTAAAAGGAAGTATTCGTTATTCGCGAATAAAATTTATTCGACCTTGACTGGCATTGTAGTCGCGTTGATTGAATGTTCCTCCAACACAGGCGGATTTTCATCCTTAGTTGGGAATAGAGTACTTTGCATTCGCGAAATTAAAACAATGACTGCAGAGGATTGTTACTCTGTTTAACTGAAATTTTCGATGGTCGTCAAAACTTTTTTCAATAGTTCTAAGTGTCTTTCTTAGTAAATATTAACCATATTCCATGCCTACTTTAACACTTTTTTACGCCAACTTCGAAATGGTGAAAAAATTGAACCTTCCGTTTAAAAGAATTAAAAGTGGTCTCGACGTATTTGTAAATGATTATTCATTGTTATTCATAATTATCCAAGCAAACCATTTAGATACATCTGGAAGATGTTCCATTTCCGTATCATGCAACGTCTATGCGCAATTTCAAAACAATAGTTACACTTTGTCTTTTTATTACAACTAATGTAACGATCAATTTAGTTCGATCTAGGGACATCAAGAAACTTAAAATGGGTAACTCCAGCATAGACGAATCAAAAATGAGGTTGTTCGCCCTGAGTTGTTTCCTGCTCATTTGCAGCGTTAGCGGTAAATATAATATTTGTTTTACATAATCTGTCACAAAATAATCCAATAATCGTCACTTCGAGTATTACTTATTTTTAGAAATATGAAACAATTTTATGTACAAAAGTTGTATAGAATTGAGCACGTCATAAGATAGCAGCACTATTTTTTTTTATTTTTAATACATCAGCAAATATTTAGACGATTTCAACTATATCGTTATAGAATAATACAAACAACGCTTCCCATGTCATTAGGACTGCATAAAGTGGCATATATGAAGTGAAGAACCATTGCAGCATGCCATACAATCAAACCAGAAAAGATAATAGTTGTATTTTATTCATTTATTTAAATGGAATGATTTTATATTATAAAACGTTGGACTCGTCTATACATTCGTTATTGTATTGAAAATAACAAAATATAGCGTACCGTTTAAAAAAAAGAGGTAATTTAAAAATCTCTATAAACTTATTTCATGTAACTTTTGTACAGAATGTCTGTTCATATTTATAAAAATAACGAAGATATTCAAGGTGGTCAAAGTTATCATATTTTCGAACATCCTTTTACGAAGCATTACAACTTAGCTTTCACTATAATATCCTGTTAAAAAAAGAATGCTGCAACAAAAATTATCAAACCGAACCTCAATATCAGCTATTATTCAGTGTTTTACTTGCACAACAATTCACTACGTCCAACTTCTTTCTCTGTGTTCCTAAACACTTAACACTTTCAAGACGCAGCATTATCTTTGAAATTAAAAAATTCTAAAACCAGGTCAGTGACATGAAGATACAATTTGCAGGCTTTACGTTGCCAGATAAGATAGAAAACATCGTATCTGCTGTCAAGGATATCCAAAATATCACAGATGCTGGCCAGGACGCAACATTGAATATGGACCTGGACGCACCCCTATCAGTGTTTGACGACGACGGAAATATCGTCAGGTTAAACTTGAGCACAGATTATACAGAAATCGAAAGCCGACGTAACAAGAACTGGGAGGACGTTGTACTATTTTACTTGTACACAAGATCAACGCAGAATAATCCTGAGCCTTTGTACGTCAACCAAGTCAATGTATTGAAAAGAAGTCATTTCGCGGCGTGGAAACCAACAAAAATTGTCACGCATGGGTGGATGAACTCTCACTTGGCCAAATCTGTCACCTTGGTTCGAGATGGTATGTCCTGTGCGTCTGTGAGAAGTTGACTAGCAGGAGGGTACAGGGGACAGGGGACTACTTCACTTGTTCCGCCCATCTTCCCCACTCGTCATTTCAGCTAATAGCAACAATACGTAAACTGGAGTGGGGATCTAGGCACCAATCAGATCCACATTCCTTTCGCTAGCTAACTTTTCGCGAACACACAGTACTTCGCTACTATTTAAGTTCTTCTTTTCTTATTATCACTTTATTTACTGGTAATTCTTAACCCTTGGCTAGAATCTATGCTTCTTGTTAGAACTGTAGAAACGTTAAATCGTTTGTGAAAATGCTCACTGTATTGTTTTGTTATAGGGTAATTAAATCTAGTAAAATTTTTTATTTTCATGACCGATAAACACATTGACTGCTACGTCACCTATATATGGATGACATGATTTTTCGCAATTAATTCTCAAGATTAGATGTTAAAGAAAATAAATCCAGATAGAAGTCTTGAATTTTAACGGGTCTGTAAAAATAAGTTCAAGAACAAATGATGGGTATGCTAGTGTTCAGTTGTCTAACAACAAAGTTTCGTTTTCCTGGACAATTTGAGAGGTTTGGTCTGGCAGTCAACGTATTAATAGGCTACCGGTCGATAAAGTATTAAGTAATTTTATATTCTGAATTACCATTTTCTTGTTCACGACAAGTTCCATGAAGATTCTCGTTTGTTTAATCAGCGTTCCTAATCTTTCCAGCTTTCCTGCAACACGGCGACTACAATGTCATCGCGGTGGATTGGAGCACAATAGCAAAGACGCCATACATTTGGGCCAGTAATCGAGTCTTGGAGGTTGCCAAATATATTTCTTCCATGATCAATTTCCTCGAAACGCAAGGAATGGATGTATCCCAGTTGACAATAGTCGGCCACTCTTTGGGCGGTCACATCGCCGGATTGTCAGCCCTGAATGCAAAAAGTCAACCGAAATACATAGTCGGTAAGTCCACTCCGCCATACTAATCTTGATATGTTTGTCGTTTACGTTCGTATCCAATTCTGAGTGTTTAATACCAATTTTACTCGAGTGTTCTTCGTTCGAGAATTCTAGATGCACAATGTCATCCTGTATTCGCGAACGTGGGCAAAATCAGGATGCATTTACGTATAGAGCTTCATACTTAAATACATTTATCGTCAAACTATCAGAAATTCAGAGCTGAGAGGCCCGAGACTTTCGTTATATTCACCTCGAACACTTTTCAATGCGTATACCTATTTAATTTTTCACGAGCATCCTCGCTAAAATTCACGAATCCTCTTCAAATTTCGTTCTTCTAACGTTCCAAATTCACAATTAATTCTTCTAGTTCCGCAGTAGTAAATCCTTCCGTCCATATATGGGTGACTTGGCAGTAAAAATGTTGAGCGTTTCGAGTAGTTCTGGATAATTGCAGCAGGACTTTTACAGGTTTGGATCCAGCTCTTCCAAACTTCTGGACTGCCGAACCGGGCACAAGGATTTCCCGCGGCGACGGAAAACACGTAGTGATTATCCACACGAACGCTGGTCTTCTCGGGTACAAGGCTCCGATCGGTGACATCGACTTTTATCCAAACGGCGGAAGCACGCAGATCGGGTGCGCCCTCGATGTCCTGGGCGCGTGTTCACACTCTCGTGCCGTCTATTACTTTGCAGAGTCCATCAACAGCGTCTCAGGTTTTTGGGGAGTACGTTGCAACGACCATAATATATTCAAAGCAAACAACTGCGAGTTGGAGGTCAGAGTTCTCATGGGTGGAATCGAACCGAACATACACGCTACCGGCGTCTACTATTTGGAAACGGCTAGAACGTCCCCATTTGCTATAAGACTTGCAAATCATTAACGATCGAGAGCATAGCGCTGTCCTTTTTAAAACTTAAAGATAGGAATTTCTGTCTTGGTAGAAACAGACACTGTTGCGTCGCAATACGTGATTCACCAAGAGAAAGAAACGCACGACTTTCTTCCATTTTGCTGGTTAAAAATGATGTATTTTTTGTGATTATTGCGTGGTCTAAATGTAACATAAGTTGGCTATTTCAATTTAATTTAAAGACTAAGTGTTATATAATATTGTCAAAAGAATCTCAAAAATGAAATTACTTTCTTCTTGGCATATTTCAAGGTATTTTGTTACTTATCTCACTGTCATTTAGTGAAATGATGGTGAATGTAAATTAGATAAAAGCTTTGTAGTCTAATTACCAAAACGTGTATATCTCTAGTGTCTTTTACTATCATCATGTTATATGTAGGATCCATATGCCTTAGATAAAGTACATAAAGCGTAATGCTGTATCACTAAGTCAATTCAATTTTTGCATTCCAACTCTCAAAAATATATGTTTCAGTCTGTTCTTGAATCCCACGAATGTAACACATGGTGATGAGGCTTGTGGTGATTGTAAGATCTTCATGCCTTTGGAAAGCTTGCACGTGGTGTACTGCCAAAGTTCAATTGCCAAACCAGAGTTGCTTAAAAAGTGTCTTTATTTGTGTTGCATTGCACGTACCGTACTGCCGATGATACTGATGATGTGTCAATACGTTGCACATAGCCAGTGACAAAATGTTTTTAAAGCCCCTTTGCCTCAAGGACACTAGCCAAATGGCTTTACAACATGAAAAGTCGATATTATTAGCGAAACACGTGGAATAAATTAGTTGATTGAGTAATTGTTGTCAACGAAATTATATACACTGTCATAACTTTTTCAAATGTTAATTCAATTTTTGTATGCCAAGCACGTATTCAGTTCGCTAATATAGATTGTAAAGACAACAGTAGAGGTCTTTATGCTTTCTTTTATGATATTGCCTTGTATCAAATTCATCCAACACATTCTAATACATACAAGGGTCTACGCTCGGAACAGCAGGCCCGAAGAGTAAGAAACATGGAAAGTATTAACCATCCAAATTATTAACGACTCCATCCTCGATGCGGAAAACTTGGACCGTGATGGACAATACTTTCCATGTTTTTTACTTTTTGGGCCTGCTGTTCCGAGCTAGACCCTTGCTATCGGTTTCAACAGGTGGAGTCAAACAACGCAACAATAGGACCGCTTTTATAATTTGCCACTTAAGCCGAGACGTCTCCGCTGAAAATCAGTAAATTTCTAAGCGTTCGGTTCAGATGTTCAAAAATCTTCTCTTGAACTCACCCGTTGATACATCACTCAATAGCTTTTGTTTTCTATTTTTGAGCTTTAATGAAGTTGTGCCAATGATAAAAATAATTCCGGTTTGTGGCATATCGAACATATTTTACTGTATGATGCTGATACAATAGAACAGAAATGGTTTTCACAATTCCAAAAAAAATAATTTTGCATAAATAATGAGACGAAATTTTGTCAATTATCTCAGTTGTATAAATAACGTTTGGACATTTAACTGTGTAGAAAATCATGACGATCAACTGATGAAGTAGTCAAAGAGGTGGATTGCTCTCAATGAAATCAGTGTACAAACTTAAGAACATGTATGAAATATACCAACATAATACTCAAGACCTCTGACATTATGCATCTTACAGTTAATTATTCAATTGCGACAAAAGAATAATTTAAAAGCAACTTCCATAAGCAACAAGCATTCGGGATGTGCCACTTGTTTAATCAGTGTGCACAATCGTTTCTAGCTTTCCTTCAAAACGGAGACTACAACGTTATCATGACAGACTGGAGTAAACTATCGAAGACGATATACCCTTATGCTGCTAAACAAATAATACCGATCGCCAAATATGTCTCTTCCATGATCGATTTCCTCGAGAAACAAGGAATGGATGTATCTCGGTTGACAATAGCCGGTCATTCTCTGGGTGCTCACATCGCCGGATTGGCGGGCCATTACGCGAAAAGCAAAGTGAAATTCATTGTCGGTAAGTCCACTCAAGCATATTCATCATAATTTGCACGACGTTTACGTCTATATACAATTCTGAACAGAGTATTTACATACGAGATTCAAGAAGAAATTGTAATAAAAATTGTCATGAACTGCACGAGAGTTCTTCGTACAAAAGTTAATTGAAAATTCAAAAATTCGAGGTTAGTCAGTAGGAGCTATCATTTATGCCATATTTGTGAACATAGTACTCTATATGTAAATACATTCGCTAGAAAAGTATAGAAAATTTCATACGATTTCCACTTTCCACATATACAAGGTTTTCATTGTATTTAGTCTTGAGTATTATATGACTTTATATTTTAACACTGATTCTATAAGTTTAATTAAAATATATCTCAAAAGGAATTCTCAGTTATAGAGAGATATTATTGACCGTATCTTCAACTACTTTCGAGTGCCTAATATAAACTGAGTAAGATATGGCGATACTTCCCGCACTCGCCAGCAGAGTGTTTACAGTTCTTAATAGTTCTTCGTAAAAACGATCGAATGGAATTACAATAAACAATTTTGTATGGTTTACAAGCCGAATTGCATCTGATGTCCAAAAATAAATATTGTTTCTGCTTCAAAATCTCTATTTCACAATTTTAATTAAATTGCAATATGTGTAATTAAATCTTTTAATTTTAATGAACTGCGGAAAAATTGATTCTGTTATATTACAGATTTCGTTCTCCTATCGTTCAAATCTATATGATTTCAACCTAATTATATTTCTTGTAGGTGAACGCGTTGAGATAATAAGGAGGTTTGTTTCCGTAAGTAGATGTTTCCATTATATATTTTTCAATATAACTCAATTTAACTCAATTTTATATACAAAAAAGTAGTAAGGCAAGTAATGCTGAAAAATCATGCGTTTAGAAGGTATTTGCGTTTCGATATTGCGAAACGATGTTTACTTTCTTAACACGTCTCTGTTTGCGAATAATGGCAGTAGCTGGCACCAAATGACGCCAGCAAAGCACAAGAAAGTATCGAAGGTCGATTAATAAATAACATATGTATTCCAATATGTAGGACGTGGGCAGAGAAATTAAATATTTTATTCGAATAATAATAGATGTCGAATAAAATCAGCATCTGGGAAAAATTTTAATGGAAGATTTTAGAGGTCAAAATACAACGAAAATCAAGGATACTAATTTGTTGATTGAGGCTCCGTTAAAAAGTTATATAAACATTTCTGGCCATAAATTATATTTTCGGTAAAGAATTTTTTTCTTGAAAGTACGTAGGATTTTGAGGATATATGTATTTACAAAAAATAATTGCAATTGACCGCCGCAACCAAAAATAATTTTTCCGAAACGGTTTGAAATTTTTTAATTTTGTCGAAAAATTTGTTCACCTATTTGAATTTTTTTCTCGAAAGTGCGTAGGGTTTCTGAGGGTGTCTATTCACCAAAAATGATTGCAATTGACACCCTCAACCGAAAATAATTTTTTTAGAACGATTTGAAAATTTTTTTTTTTACGAAAAATTTCAGCAGCTTACCCCCTGTCGATTTTTCTTAAAAATCCGTTTTTCATTTTTAATAATTTTGCTTGACGCCCTACAGAAAAGTTGTCTAATACTTTTTTGTATGTGCCCATGAGCTCTACTTGAGAAAAAAGTTTCATTGAAATATATTCACTATTGTAAGAGTTATGGCTGTTTGAAAATTGGACCATTTTTATGGGGTTTTTCTCATTTTGCGGGGTCAAGGACCAACTTTTCGGATATTTTTGCGATTTGTACATATTCTCCATCAAAATATGCGTAATTTGCTTTTTTAAACATTAAAATCGTCCAATCCGTTCAGAAGTTATGATGTTTTAAAGATTTGCATGAAATTTCGGGCTAACATTTTTGGCCAGAAATTATATTTCCGGTAAGGAATTTTTTTCTCGAAACTGAGTAGGATTTCGGGGTTATGTCTATTCACCAAAAATGATTGCAAGTGACCCCCGGAACCGAAAATAATTTTTTTAGAATTAATTAAAAATTTTTTTTTTCGTCGAAAAATTTAAGCACCTACCCCTGTCGATTTTTCTTAAAAATTCGTTTTTCATTTTTAATAATTTTGCTTGACGCCCTACAGAAAAGTTGTCTAATACTTTTTTGTATGTGCCCATGAGCTCTACTTGAGAAAAAAGTTTCATTGAAATATATTCACTATTGTAAGAGTTATGGCTGTTTGAAAATTGGACCATTTTTATGGGGTTTTTCTCATTTTGCGGGGTCAAGGACCAACTTTTCGGATATTTTTGCGATTTGTACATATTCTCCATCAAAATATGCGTAATTTGCTTTTTTAAACATTAAAATCGTCCAATCCGTTCAGAAGTTATGATGTTTTAAAGATTTGCATGAAATTTCGGGCTAACATTTTTGGCCAGAAATTATATTTCCGGTAAGGAATTTTTTTCTCGAAACTGAGTAGGATTTCGGGGGTATATCTAATGACCAAAAATGATTGTAATTGACCTCTGTAACTGAAAATGATTTTTTTACAACGATTTGAAATTTTTTTTTTTTCGCCGGAAAATTGCACACCTACTCGAAATTTTTCAATTCAATTTTTTGATAACTTTTTAACGAAGCCTCAATCAACAATTGACATTCTTCATTTTCGTCTTATTTTGGCCTCTAGAATCTCCCATTAAAATTTTTCCCAGATTGGCCGAACATCCTATATTTATATATTATTCTGATATATTTTCTCTCGAATTAAAATTTTGATTTTTATTGTACGAGAAACGGATGAAAGATTGATTAAACCGAAAGACATCGTCGCGGGCATTATCGGGTGATCAACAAGGCCTCAAACTTAAATATACAATCCAGATTTGAAGCGGATTAGCTGGACAGCCTCCATCATCCGAAGCACCACATCCCCTTTCTGGATCCTAGTGTTATCAGTGAGATCACTGCCGATTCTAACTAGGAAATACCAATAGCAGCGATTGCTATCATTTGCAAATTGAGCTAGTTCATCCTCAACATTTCTTTAGAAATATTCTAGAAATTTCTTTAACATCGATCTACAATTTTCGGCAATATATTGTCAATCGAAAGTCTTCAGGAATCATCATCATTGCAATTCGTCAACTTAGCCTACACAAAAGTAGTTTAGTTACTAATCTATTACAAATCACAGACCACACTTACAGGCTCAAAAGACGTTCTACTCCTAAGTCAGTTAATAGATTTAAGCTCTATGTTGCCCTTAGCTTCATTTTCTTTGTTACTAATTAGCAAAGGAAACGGTTCCCCAAATTCAATTAAAACTCGAACTCAATACATTTACTAATTCTAGGATTGCAACTTCTCCATTGTACCATTTAACTAATCACCGATTTAGAAAAATATCTTTCAACTAATATGTCTTATAATATACACATTAAGTTGTATGCTATCACCGATATCTATATTATTTCGTTTCCTTTCAATAATTTAATAGTGGATATTGAATCTAACGGAACACGATTTGAAATCGTTTACATCAATTTGATGGATTCAATGTACTACTCTGGTTTCTCTTGATTTCAAGAGTTCATATTCTTCCTGACAAATTAGAAGAGAGTAGGAATAGTCCTATTAAGTGTAATTAATTACGAAGAGGAAAGGTTACTGTTTCTTTAGTTTCTCTAGTTACAAGAAAAAGGAAAAACGGAAAAACACATGTCGATTACTTACTACAATAGATTACAAGCTAGGTATGTTTGAATACTCACAATAGCTGCACCGATGATAAACGAATGTAAAGAAATCTGGAACAAATTAAAATAAATATAAGATTACTAAAAATAATGTACAAGAATTTAAGATTACAGACTTCAGACGTAGAGGAACACATAAGAGGTAAATTTAGAAATTCGAAACCACATATAAAAGTACGTTAATCCAGATCTACATTTGCATATATCGAAAATCTGCAAAATGACGTCACTCAACATCTGTTTGCAAATTTTATCATTTTGTTCAAACAAGTATACTGATACACCTAATTAGACTACGGCTTTATATAGCAACATCAAACAGATATCAATCATTCAATTCAATCAGGAAACATGAAGGCGTACATCTTAACTAGTTTGTTGCTCGTATGCAGTGTCAGCGGTAAGCACAATACTTATTTTAGTCTTCTTTACCCAGTTTTTCTAAATTTTCATAATAATAAGTATACTGACGTTGCTCATCAATTTGAAAGTATTACACCTGGGTTTTTATTTTTGATCGTGATAAAGATACAAAAATATGCTACAAGGATAATTCTGTTCTCTCAAATCTTCTTCCCGTTCTCCCGTACAGTTTAATTCCCCGACATTTGCTACGCAGAAATGGAATGACGAATAGTGTACTATAATTGAAAAATGACTTTAGTGACAAATACTATTTATCATGTAACGATGTATACAGGTCTTCCACGTTCCTTCGGGCCTCTAGCAGTGTTTGATGACAACGACAATCTTGTTCCATTAAATCTTAATTCAAGCAATATGAATCTATCAGAAAGTGCTAACTATAACTTGAACCAAAGTGTCTTCTTTTACCTATATACAACAAAGACCAAGGAAAATCCTGAGCTTCTGTATCTCAATGATGTCGATGGATTAAAAAAAAGCAATTTCTCAATAATGAAAGCAACGAAAATGATCACACATGGATGGACAAACTCTTATAAAAACCCGCACATTGTCAAAATAAGGGATGGTACGTATCTTTATACTTTTGGTTCGGTCCATATGTTCGTGTGATACTCAGTTCATACCGAATGCAACGTTTGATTATTAGCTGTGTATAATACAACATTCGATAGCTTTTGTTTTCTATTTTTGGGTTATTATCAATATTCGTGTTGTGCAAATAATGAAGATAATTGGGAACGAAAACATGTCCGACATATTTTACAGTACGCTTTTAATTATGATGAAAGAAATATTGTGCACGCAGAAAACGAAAGAAATTGTTTCCAATATTCGAGAAAAACATTTTTTGCTATAAATGATGCGTGGCGATATCATTGACTATCTCAGTTCTATAAAAAAAATTTGAAAGTTCTGCTATGTGGAAAATCGTGACGTTCAACTGGTCAAGTAATTAAGAAGGTGGATTGCTCACATCAAATGGTGCTTTACTGTTTGAAAATAATGGAATTGCAGTACAAATATAAGAAGATGAATGAAATATATCACGAACAAATGGACCAATTTAATATTAAAGATTTTTAACACTTGGTATCTTAAGGTTAATTTTCCAATTTGCATACGTGACAAATTCCATGGACAACAATGATTTAAGGCATTTCACTTGTCCAATCAATGTTTCCAATCGTTTCTAGCTTTCCTCCAAAACGGAGACTACAACGTCATCATGATAGACTGGAGTAAAATATCGAAAACGCGATACTCGTATGCCTCTCATCAAGTAATAACAGTCGGCAAATATGTCTCTTCTATGATCGATTTCCTCCAGAAACAAGGAATGGATGTCTCTCGGTTGACAATAGCTGGTCATTCTTTGGGTGGTCACGTTGCCGGATTGGCGGGTCATTACGCAAACAGCACAGTGAACTACATTGTCGGTAAGTACTCACAGACATATTGACCATGATTCACGGTATTTAGGCTCAAAAAGAAATTGTGTAAAAATTGTCATGAACTGCCCGGAGTATTCTTCATAGAGAAGTTCGTTAAAAACATTTGAGATTCGCCAGTAGAGGCTACCGATGCCCATTTATGGCGTATTTATGAACATAGAATCAGAATATGTTTATACATAGTACTGTATATGTAAATGCATTCACTAGCAAAGTATGAAATATTTCAGACGATTTCCTCTTTCAGTTGTAGAAGGCTTTCATTATATTTAGGTTTGAGTATTGCCACCATATAACTTTGCATATAAATATTAATTCTATAGATTAATTTGAACTACATTTAGGATGTTCGTGCATTACATTAATCATAAAACCGGGTAATTTGGAAAATAAATTCTCGGTTATATTGAGATATTTTTGCGATGAACCTGTCATCTTTTCTTAACTTAATTTGATATAAGGCTAGCAACATATGGAGTTTCACTGCGCTTCAATGAGAAAAATTTTAATATTTTTGGGCATTATAAACGATTAACTGTCATTTAAGTATATAATTACCAGACTGCGGATGTTTATTCATTTATGGGAAATTAAAATTCTGGAAAAACTACACAATGCATTTAATATGCAAAAATAAAATACGAATTGATATATTTAGAGGTTAAGACAATCCTCTACAAAGCTTTCATTTCATTAATTCCATTAATGAAAATATGAATTTGCATAAAGATACGTAGTCTAATAATTACCTACAAATCTTACTAATGTGAATACCAATTTAGAAATATCGTGTAGTCCTAGAAAATTGTGCTAGGATTAGGATTTCACGCGATGGTCTAACCCAAGACTGTTTTAAAACAAGAATTTCTTGCAGGTTTGGATCCGGCTCTTCCAAATTTCGCGTTTGCTAAGCCAGGAAGTAGAATTTCTGCCAGCGATGCTCAGTATGTAACGATAATCCATACAAATGGAGGTTTTCTGGGTTTCGAAACTGAAATCGGTGACAGCGATTTTTATCCCAACGGTGGCACTGTGCAAACTGGCTGTGCGCCTGATATGCTTGGCGCTTGTTCCCATTATCGCTCGTGTCTTTATTTCGCGGAGGCTATTAATAGTCAAAAAGGCTTCTGGGGAACGCTTTGCAACAACTTTTTTAGTTACATTGAGGACTTCTGCACGTCGGATCCTGAAGAACCTATGGGCACCGTCGATCCAACCCTCAACGCCACTGGCATGTACTATTTACAGACGGCCCCAACATCTCCGTATGCTTTAGGACGCTAGAACATTCTGTTTCTAACGTAATGTTCCTTTTCTCATAACCTAAAGTTAGTAATTCAGTTATTCAGTTGCCTCCCAGATTGAGCACTCTTTGATGTTTGTTAAGGGATGTGAAATAATAATAGCATTGATGTCCTCTAATAAACGACTAGCAAAGGAGTAACACATTTTGTATGACTAACAACAATAAACTCGATATTTTGTAATCGTGCACTGCTTATAACTAGCAATCAGATGAAGTACTACATTTTCCAAAAGAAATGTTGACAGTATTAGTTGATTTTATTTTAATTCTAACGTGAATTAGTCTGACAACGCAGTGATCAAGGTTGTTGTATTTTTTATAGACTATTGTAAAATTGTGAAAAAATTTCGAAAATAAAATCACTTCCTTCTTGACAAATTTCACCCTACTTCATTATTTATCTTACACTTTCGCGAAACCTATGTGAAATTTTATTTTCTCTCGTTTATTGAAATGGCTTTTAAATAGAAAGCATTGCTTTCAGCAAATATGAATCGCATAATGTTAAATAAAATAACAGCTTTTGAGTCTGATTAACGAAACGTGTATTTCTTCAATGTCTTTTATTATCATATTATATTTAAGATCCATATGCTTTCTATATGATATAGTATATTACCTATAATGCAATTAATTTTTTGCCTTCCATCTTTGCAAAGTACATGTGGTAGTCTATTGAACACTACGAATGCCAGATGTGGAATAAATCAGCTCGTTAAATAGTCGTTGTCAACGAGTCTTTGACATGTCGTAGTCGAGGCTGTTTCTTGCGTCATAATCTTTGCGACTGTTCCATTTTTATCAAATAATAATGCCTGTGATGAGTCATCGAAATCGATGTCTTGAAGTAAATTCATATCTCTTGATTATATATAAAAATATTTCGATTCGAATTTATACTATTTTGGATTTGGGAGGGGAAGGTTGTTCATTCGAAGTAATTATATCTTTGTTGGTCAATGTGTAGACAATACGTGGAATTCATGACATATAGAGATGAAGATATGAACGCCCATGTTTCTAACCTAAATTGAGTCTCATGCTTTCGTAGCTTTTCGTTCCACCAAAGTATTGTTTGATTCAGATCATTTCGGTGCATATCTAGCACTAATTCGTTAAAGTATTTGACAGACAGTCGTTTGAATCTTCGATATAATTAATAACGAGTTTGAAAGGTACAATTGAATATCAAAAACAAAGAGTTCTACTATTATATTCACTTCATCGAACAAGAGGAAGGTTTCCAACATGCACCTAATTAATTAATAATATTTGTTCTATTATCAAAATTTGTAATGTGTATTGTTACAAAATAATTAGAAGCCGTAAAAGCATACATTGTACATGACATACTCGAATTTCCTTCCATCGTAGGCGGATTTTCATCGTTCATTGTCTGGTATAGAGTATTTTGCAGTTGCAAAAGTGAAACAATAATTGCAGGGAATCATTGCTCCATTCGAGTGAAATTTATGATAATCATTTTTCTTTGCACGGGATTATACGTGGAAAACTATTCAACACTACACATTAAATGTAGTTCTTAATTCCATTACTGCATAGAACATTTTCATACAAAATTTGAATGGTATCAAAGGGACATATGTTGTCTTTTTTTAAATAAAATAACTAGCATTTTAGTTCATCACTCGATAGAGAATCACAATTTTGAATCATAATCGCTTGTTTTCGATATAAATTTATTATCGTTCAAAATTTCCTGATTTGAACTTTTCGACGTTGTAAATAAGCTGCTCATAGTACACATTTATCACGATTAAGATCGTTCATCTTTACTGTAAGAACAACGATAGAAGTGGAAATATTTACAATACGTTTGATGGTACTGTTTTGTTGTAAATCTACTAAACGCATCTTCGTTGTAGATTCATTAACTGCGAACGTTATACATGGCTATTGAATAAAAATATTATACGTAATATCAACGCCAAACTTTCCATCGAAACAGACTATATTTCCAATTAATAAATTTCTCCGAAATGTATGTATAATTACCCGATGACACGATTCTAACATAATGAACGTTTTTCATTTTATTGTCATGCGACATTTGTTTCTAATTTATGACTGACCGCAACATTTTTATTATTTTAACGAAACTGATGTATTAGTGGACTCAATTGGTCTATGGCTTTATAAAGAAACGTGAAACATGTACCAGCCGCACATTTGACTCAATAAGGCACGAACATGAAGGCATATTTCGTGAGTAGTTTGGTGCTCGTTTGCAGTATCGGCGGTAAGCACATATTCGTAAAAATATTACTAAATAATAGAAAAAAATTTACTTTTAATTAAATATTATTTCAATTTCATCCTTTTTTAATTTCCACAAGTCTTCATGTTGCATTCAGTTTTATAATCAGCATATACAAGTTGCTCACTCGTTCGAAAGCATATCTCGATTTTCATTTTTGATCGTGAAAACTTGCAAAGAAATGCAAGAAATGTTTAAATTTTCTTCCCATTTTCTCCTGTACAGTTCAATGTGCGACATTTCCGAAGCAGAAATGGAATATTGACCAATCTACTATAATTGGAAAAAGATTCCAGAGGTAGGTTCCATTTATCATGAAACATTGATTTACAGGTTGGTCGCTGCTTAACAATGTCGCAGACGGTGCAAGTTGTTTGGGGAACAAGGGAAATCTTGCAAGTCCTTCAAATCTCAACTCAGATTTAGGAATGTACGATGACGAGGGTAATACTATTCCATTAAAGAATAAGGCTTTTGACAACGTGGAACCAAAGGAAATACCTGTCGAAGAAATAGCCAAAGGTGTAATATTCAACCTGTATACGAGGTCGACTCCTAATAATCCTGAAATTTTGGTTGTAAATGACGTCGACAGACTGAAAAGCAGCCAGTTCTCGAAGTTGAGACCAACGAAAATCATCATACACGGATGGTTAGGTTCCAAGCAATCGAGACCTCTTCTTGAAGTTCGTGATGGTACGTACTTTTGTATTATTGATTCCTACGATTTTCATTTTACAGTGATGTCTTGAAAATTGGCCGATTGCTATCCCCACTGGCCAAGTTTCTTTCTACTCTAGTCAGTTTCGATCCCGAACGTCGACCAATATTCAAGTGACCTAACTCACAACATTTGACTATCGGTTATATATTACACATCATTCGATTTTTTTTCTATTCTTGGATGATTGTAAAATATTACGTGCTAGATTAATTTTAAATAGGGTCACAGTCAGAAATGTATCGGACGTATTTCACGGTTTAAGTTTAATCGTGATTCCAGTAGATTTTTGACATTTAGAATCTTCGTATTTATTTTTCAATTGCTCTCATTCTGTTGTACAGTTATCTTTTCCTATGATCACATTCTAGTACACAAGAAATTCCATGAGCAGCAGGGATTCGGGGCGTCCCCACTTCTCTAATCAGTGTTTCCAATCGTTTCTAGCTTTACTTCAAAAAGGAGACTACAACGTAATCTTGGTGGACTGGAGTCAAATGTCGAGAACGCCATACCGTATTGCATCTGCCTGTGTAGTAGGAGTTGGCAAGCAGGTCGCTAAAATGATTGATTTCCTTGAGACTCAAGGAATGGATGTGTCTCAGTTGATATTAATCGGTCATTCTCTGGGCGCTCACGTTGTTGGGCTGGCGTCCCGTCACGCGAAAACCAAAGCAAAATACGTTATCGGTAAGTCCACTTAGACATATGATTCACGATTAGACTGCGGATGTTTATGCATTTATTGGAAGTTTTAATTTTCAAATAACTGCAAAATGCACATAAAGCATGATACGAATTATTATATTTAGGGATTCAGACAATCCTCTACAAAACTCTGATTTCATTAATAAAAATATGAATTTGCATGAAGATCCGCAGTCTATTCATGATATTTAGGTTCGTATACAGCAACCTATTTGATAAAGTACTGTGCATCCGCGAGAAGTTGGCTAGTGAAAGGAATGCTAGTCTGATTGGTGCCTAGATCCCCACTCTAGAGTTTGGCGAGCCCAATGACGATACGTCGTACAACGAAAGTGGGTGGGGTATTCCCCTGCCCCCTGTGTCGTCCTGCTAGCCAACTTCCCACGACGATATTAGTTCCAATATACAGTGTGTTCGGTCACCCTTGGGAAAAATTTTAATGGGAGATTCTAGAGGTAAAAATAAGACAAATATCAAGAATAGCAATTTGCTGACTGAGGTTTCGTTAAAAAGTTATTAACGTTTAAAGTTCCGGCTGTAGAACGGCAATCTGCGAACAGCTGCGGGCATGGAATAACGGTTCTCACTCAGCATGAGAAATTCTACTTAGTGACGTATCGACAGCCTTAGAGTCTTGAGAGTGAGAACCACTATCACGCGTACGCAGCTGTTCTACAGACGGAACTTTAAACGTTAATAACTTTTTAACGAAGCCTCAATCAACAAATTGCTATTCTTGATTTTAGTCTTATTTTAGCCTCTACAATCCCCTATTAAAATTTTTCCCAGTGGTGGCCGAACACCCTGTATAGAATTCGAATAAATAGAACTCCTCTGTACATCTATACGAGAAACGTTGTTATCGTAACAAATCTTATTAGTGCGTGTATCTATTAAAGAGTATCGAATATTTTTGGACAGTCGCGACAAAATTAAAGATCCACGCTACTGTCTACACCAAGATTGCTGAAAGCAGAATTTTCTTACAGGTTTGGACCCGGCTCTGCCATACTTCTCGAACAGTATCACGGAGAACAGAATTGCCCGTGGCGATGGACAGTACGTACTAATTCTCCACACGAACAGTGGTGTTCTTGGTTTCGACAGTCCGCTCGGTGACGCCGACTTTTACTTCAACGATGGTACCGTGCAAAAAGGCTGTGAGGTTGATCCCACAAGCGCCTGTTCCCACTTCCGCGCTACTCACTTCTACGCAGAGTCTCTTAACAGTGCGAAAGGCTTCTGGGGAACCAAATGCGACAACTACAATAATTACAGAGCAGGTAGATGCACGTCCGAGTCCAAAGTTCTTATGGGCGGTATGGAACCGGACACCAGCATCACCGGCTTGTACTACTTGGACACGTCTGCAACGTCTCCATATGCTTTAGGACGTTAGAGCGTTCACGATAGGTAACTGTAGTGTTTTTCTTCTCACAAACCGAAGACAGTAGTTCGCGTTGTAGTAATGATATTAGACTTTGCAAAACAGGAACTCGATGAAAACAAGATTCAAATTTAAAAAACATGTCTTGAACACGACTTGCTAAAGAATAACACATTTCGGATGTCTGACAACGATAAATTATCGCGTAGTTTTTTATCTCCCACCACTATTCCACCTCGATGTTTTTTAGTTGTGTCCTATAAATTACTAGCAATCGAATAAAAAGAAATAAAGAAATAAAAAATCTGTGTTATCGCAGTTAATCCTTCGAATGTACCTTCTTCCCTCTTCACCTATTACAAGTTTTGTGGACCATTGCATATTCTCGATATATTGTAAATGGGACTTACTTTAATTATTATTCAAAGTTTTGTCAAATTTTTAACGAGTCTCGAAAATAAAACGGGTTTCTCCTAGATAAATTTCTTACTTTTCTATTTCGAACCTTCGTTTCCCGTAACTTATACGGAACTTTGTTCTCTTTGATTCAGGAAAAATATCTTTCAAACGAAAACATTTTCACGGTAAGTATAAATTACACGATATTAAATGAAGTAAAAGTTTTTGATTCCGATTACAAATACTTGTACTTCTCCAACCCCTGTTGCTTTAATTTTAACAAGAAAGAAAACGAGAGAAAACAGTTGTATGAGATTACAATAAACGCTTCTGAGACAGTACAATTAATTACGCACAAAATATAAAAGGTACTTTTATATTTTTATTCTTATATTCTCAACTGTAAGAAAGCTGATTGTGTTAATTTACAGGTTCATATTTCTTCATTAAGATCTTCGTTTCCCAACTGTGTTAGTTAAAATTAAACTTTGTTCTAGAAGTTTAAATCTTTTTTTATTTAACACTGTTAAGGAACCGATAAAATAAATAAAAATTGCAGCATAAGGTACAGTATTCTTGAATTGCAGAGTGTTCGAGATATAATTTTTTACAAGCAGAATCATCATGAAAAATGAATTACGTTATGAACGAAGTTTCTCTAAAAAAGATAGTGTTAAAACTTATAAGAAAATGCAAAGAATATTTAACCAACAATCAACCTTCATAAACCTACTTCTATCAAGAATTTGTACTATAGGGAATTATGTTATAGGCACTCAATATTAACACTGAAGATGTTTAGTAATACAAGTTTACTTTCTCAACACGTTCCTGTTATGCGAATAATAGTGGTAGCTGGCACACACTGGCGCATGCAAAGCATAAGAAAATGTCCAAGGTCGATGTCAAACGACACGTGCGCCACAATACGTAAGATACAGTCACAGAAGCGAAATATTTTATTTGAATAATAATCGAAAACGAATAAAATCAGCGCACAACGAATTATTCATGACGTTTAATCTGTAGAACCCGTTATGTATTTATTTATGCATTGTGAAATATTTCGTTGGTCGAAATTTTTATCGAAATAAGAACTTTTTTCTCAGTCGATTGTGCTAATCGGTTAGTATAGTTTTAAATATTGTGAAATTGACGAATTTAAATCAAGTGATTCAATGGATAAACTAATTTGGCACGACTGCGAATCAATAAATTAAGCATAAATTTAATCGGTGACGGTTGTGTCACCGTCCGATTTCCATTTAACGATATAATTAATTGATTTACTATACTTGTTTAACTTTGGTTCGACGCTGAAAGTTCGTACTCTTGATTTTAAGGGCTTCTAGACATTCTAATTCTTATCATAACGGTATGGAATATCAATCATCCTTTCAGAATTGGAATTTTACTGGAGTTTTATTGGAATTTTAAACGTTAAATGTTTAAGCAATGAATGTTAGATACTTATATAAAAATAGTTTATAAGGTCAATTTCTGATTCTAGTAAACAAAATATATGGAAATTATATTTTCCTATTCAAAATATCTTTATATAGACTTCATTTATATAAGTATATAACATTGCTATGATCTTCGATTGCATTTCTTATGATTTGGTATCACTTTTACTGAAACCCAATCCACAACTCGTGATACTCATTTAACTGCTGATAATTAATATTTATTATTTGACCATGTCTCTTCCAAGCGGTTGGATGGATACGAGATCGAGGATTCGTACAACGTTTGGATAATACTGGAAACCACTGGATAAAATGGAGGATCGTCAATGAACTGACGTATGGCTAACACTAGAAGCCACTAGGATAGGTTGTCGTGGATGAACCGATGTATAGTTAATACCGGGAGTTACTTGTATCGTTGTCATGGACAAACCAAAGTGTGGTTAACTCTGGGATTCGATAGGGTGGAATAGTTAAGTCTCATAATAAACGCGATATACTTAGAGCGGCAGAAGTATATCAATGCAGACATTTGCAAACAATTAAGGGAAAAATTTCTCAAATTATTTGGACTGGTATTAAAAGCACTTGACTGGAACTAGAAATCTAATCTTGCATGATTTTAGTCTTCCGAAATTAAACACAGAATGAACCCCATTGACGACCGTGGCTGCTCATTTTATACTAAAAGAATCTGTATGAAAATGTTAGGGAAACAAACAAAGAAATACTGCTTTTGTAATAAAACACGTTAAGTTATATTAACCGATTCTATTATTTCCCTATCTCTATCTGTACAATTCCTTTACAAATATTTCACATTTTCATCGACAAAACTGAAACGTAGAACACAAAAATATAAAAACGTTATACTTTTATCTAGAAATGTTACTCGATAAAATACATAAAATATTGTTACTATATAAATTTGCTTACATAGTTGCTCAAACTTTATACTCGTTCTAAAGTCACAGTCCGGTAGGATTAGAATTAAAATAATGACAGAATTAATCACTGGAAGCGTTAAATTATTTATATCGTTGGATCAAAACCGAGATCATCTGATATATGATACAGAAATTAAAAAATTACAATCAAACAACTAAAAGGAATAGGTCCCACCGCTGTCACCAATTTGTTACGAACAGAGGCTGAGCAGATGCAAAGCCGAGGATTTTTATTATTAGAGTTTTGTGGACGAACCGGCGCTTGGTCAACACCGAGAGCCACGGAACAAAATGGAGGGTGGTCGACGATCCAATGTATGGTTAACATCGGGAGCCAGTAGGATGAAATGGGTAAGCCTCGTAACTTTATAACACGATATACTTCCAACGAAAAAAGTATATTTTTGCCGGAAAAATCTCTATTTTAAATTCGGTCGATCGTCGTTTTCTAAAACGTCACTATTTTCAAAACCGGATTTGGGAATGATAAGTTTCACTCTGACGCTTTAATGCACTTCTTCTGTTTTTTATTTAAATTCAATATTGTTGTAAATACGTCAGCTACCACAATTTTCTAATAAATTAACAACCTGACTATAATATTATTAGAAAATGTATTTATAAATAATAAAATTCCCAACTTTATAAATGTAATCGTTTAATCGAACAAAATTAAAAACTTTGGGCCTGCTTTTTTACCCACCCAGGCTTACGTACCACTTTAAATTTTTATTTTTGATTCTTTCTATTGTTAGTTATTCTTTATAATTGCATCTGCTTCATAGGTGAAAGGTATCTTTCACATCCTGTTAATACCTTTCACGTTTGCGTAAAGCTGATGTTGAATAATTAAACAATATTATGCACAATAAAAGCAACTGTTTATATAGAAGCAAATAAAATATATCAAAACCATAACTACGTCTTCAAAATTTTCACCTCGAAAGTACAATATATGTTCGGTAAATTTCAATAGTGAACAGCGAGTTTGTAACATTCAAAGAAATTATTATCATAATTAAGAAGGTTATTCGTTATTATATAAGTAAATGATTCTAGTGTAATTAAATTGTCATCAAATTCATTGTTATGCAACACCTGTTTGCCATCAATAAGCAACAGTTTCATGTTACCTTTTGATTGAAACTTATCGATCGATTCAATTATTCTACAGCTATATAAAGGAACCCTCGAATACGAGTAGTTGTCAATATCACAGTTAAGGCAAGAAGCATGAAGATTCACTTCCTAACTGGTTTGCTGCTCCTCTGCAGCGTGGGTGGTATAGATAATACTTATTTCGATTCCCTTCTTCCATCACTTTTTGTAAACTTTCATGGTGTATAATATGTTAATTAGTTTTCATTTTTAATCGTGGCAGATTATAAAGCATAGCACAATTGAATATTTTCAAATTTTTCTATTTTCCTAAACAGCTGTCATCTTCGATTTACAGCATTCTTTAAATTGTATACTAAGTTCTGTGATCGATTCTAATCCACACGAAAATACCTACTGTTTACAGGTTCCATGGCGGACAAAGACCACGAATCATCGATGTTGGATGAGTCGTCGGAAGACGTTAGTCCTGCCGCATTAAATCTGAACTTAGAATTGCCAGAAACTCTGGCGGAAACTAAAAGGAAATTACCCAAGCTTATCACCTTCTACTTGTACACGAGATCGAACCCAACTGATCCTCAGATATTGAACGTCAACGACGTTAATACTTTGGAGAACAGCTTCTTCAATTCGTATAGACCAACTGTAATCGTCACACACGGGTGGACGAGATCTTACACGAGCCCAGCTTGCACTACGATTCGCGATGGTACGTGTTTCTACATTGTTTAATAGCTCGACGCATAATCGGAATCTTCGTGTTTATCATAAACTTGACGATATATAAATTCTACTTAAAGCTTCTAATTTTAAAGTTATCCCAACTTACTGCTTTCTAGTTAAACTATTGGATACGATAAATTCTATTAGCTCCGATATTCCTTGCTTTTTGCAGCTTACCTTCAACATGGCGACTACAACGTCATCGCGGTGGACTGGAGCCCAATATCGAAAAACGAATATATTTGGGCCTCAATGCGAGTCACAATGATCGGCCAGTATATCAGCAAGATGATCGATTTCCTGGAGACACAAGGAATGAATGTATCTACGTTAACCGTGATTGGACACTCTCTTGGCGCTCACATTGCCGGACTATCAGCCCGTAACGCGAACGGCATAGTGAATTACGTTGTCGGTAAGTCCTCAGCGTCGCGCTGATCTTGATTCGTTCGCTGTTTCCGCTCGTATTCAATTATGGACCGAGCATTTAATACTAATTTCAATAGACAAACACGCGGGTTCAAAAAATCATATAGTTCGTTAGAAAAAAAATAAGTTACACAAAATAATTTGCACGACACAATGATTCTTCGGTCAAGAATTACTCAAAAATACCGATTTACCTATTATTGCATGAAAAAACAACATTAATGATGATTTGAATGCCTCAGACTACGATCAAACAATTCAGAAGCCTCGAAGAAAAGAGTAACTATTTTGTTGTTTACGAAAATGAAAGATATTAAAGACAGCCTCATTATTCGCGGTGAAATTGAAATATGTTTTTAAGAACGTAATTTTGAGTAGAATTTGGACTTGTGCACGAGAATAGTTTTAACGATATACGAGTTTGCAGCTCATCCTTTGTATATTTGAATATAACTCTAGTGCTTATATTCTGTGAACAGCCAAGCAAATTAACGAAAATCGTGAAAAATTTATCTCGTGTTTAACTACGTTAGAATGTTTACCTAACTTTAGTGGTAATCGATGAACATGGATCCTCGGAGATAAGATATTATTATCGCAGAAAGGTAAAAGCAAAATCTTTTTGTAGGGTTGGATCCTGCTCTTCCGAAGTTCCGTACTTCTGGCACAAACGCCAGGATTGGTCGCGGAGATGGACGATACGTAACAATCATTCACACGTGTGGTGGTTTACTTGGTTTCGAAGCTGCGATCGGCGACAGTGATTTCTATCCGAACGGTGGTACCGTGCAACCGGGTTGCGAAGTAAATATCTCGTGTTCGCATGGACGATCGTACGTTTACTTCGCGGAGTCCATTAACAGTGAGAGAGGATTCTGGGCAAAACGCTGCAACAACTACGCTAACTTCGCAGAAGGCAACTGCAACTCTGAACCCGATGTTCTTATGGGCGGCGCCACACCGAATTTCAACGTCAAAGGAGTATACTACTTAGACACTGCTAGCGAGTCTCCGTTTGCTCTGGGAGCTTAACATAGCTACGATCTATGACTTAACGACTTGGTGATAAGATTCTATATTGTAATAGCACGTCTTCCGGTACACATCTTGCCTAAGGATACAAAAATTGAGACCATGATTTGGGTATTCGAAACGAAAAATGCGTTCTGTGATATGCGATTTATAGATGTAATATACGTGTATTGTAATTAGAATGTTTATCCTTATAATTATTTTCTTCCTGACAGATTTCTTTGTGTCTTTTTATTTATTTTACGTATTCCCCAAACACGTATAATAATCTCCCTTTCGTTGAGTAAATATATTAAGTGAATATATTTAAAAAAAGAAATATTTTTCTAGGTGAGTACATATTGTATAATATAATTGTATAATAATTTTTTGAATATATTAAGTGAATATATTTAAAAAAAGAAACATTTTTCTAGGTGAGTACAAATTGTAAAATGTTAAAGAATTCCAGATTGAATTATCCGCGTCAGATTGTACATGAATTTTTGCAAAATATATTTGCCACAGTATAAGTGAAAGTAATCTACGTTTACGATCGTCCAATTAGATAACTTTAAAATAAATAGCTTTAACGATATGACGAATGTACGTTCCAAGTTTTAATTTTAAAATGTTCATGATATTATTTAAGTTTCATTACACAAAATTAATTTTTTTAGCAAATTTTGCGCATATTGTGCGCTGCATTCGTTCGACTGAGGTTTGAAATAATGTAAAAACTAGTTAAAACTTGAGTCTGAATAGTACTATAACACCTGTGATCAAAGAGGGTCCCAAACTGGAATATCTTCACCTGAGGCAACTCCACATTGAATGTCCCAAACAGGAATACACTTGTCTTCCCTACATCGGGACTCCAATTTACAACTTCTGAACTTTGACATAAAAGCAAACACTCACCTGAAGGTGTCTACTACAAGTTCGACGGAAGTTAAAATTATACAAATGGAAGAGAATTCTGTGTGATGAATGGAATTAGAATATTAAAGTGCTCCAACGTTCAATGCATCTCGTTCAAACGTTTCTACGTAATATTTTCTATAATCGAAACAGACTCGATTGGTATTTTAGCTTCCAAACTTTTACAAATAAAACTACTATTTAGACGAAGTGGACGATCGTGAATTTAAACAGTTATTACTATATCGTAAGAAACTTTAACCATTGGTTAGAAATCTTGTAAATAAAATCCTTGAACAATTAATTATCAAATGCTTTGTAAAATTCGATCACTTACTACCTGTTATATTATATATTTTATGTATTATACAATGAGAAAATGATTACGTGATGTATGTTCTTCTCAATAGTCTTTCCTTGGATATAAAAAATAAAAATTATAGTATTCTCTCATACGTAAGACATACGACATAATTCTGCTACTTATAACTTTACAATGAATACGAAATAGTTGATCAAAAATAATGCATTGAGTAAATCTTTGATAATATTATTCATTGATATTCAAGTTATCGCGAACATACGTAATATATTACGTTGTTATCTTTGAAAATAATTCTTGCCATAAATTCCATTCAGCGTAATTAAACGTAAGATAAGAGAAAAATTCGACTCAAGATAAAAATACAAATTCTATCGAAATATCTATATCGATAATCCAGTGATCATTATCCGCTATGATTCGACTCGTCGCTTCTTATTTTAAATACGCATTACACACCTAAATATTTCGAAGTTTGTGGTATAGTATAATTTAACGACTTCCTTTAGTCTTAATACGAGCAAAAACACATTATTTATAAAATTAATCTCAATTCGAAACGAACATTTTAACTCTAGTTCTGTACTTTCTAGAAACTCAATTATTTAATTTAACCTTTATCTCTACTTTTCCTTTTTCATGTATCATTATTAAATTATTTTAATTTCATAACCGCTATTAATTAAATTTAATTTTATAAACAATTTGTTTTCGCTTATGTCGAGACAAGAATGTAGTTAAATATTTAAATATAATTACATGCAATTGTTACCTAGTTCATCGTATTCTGCCAGAAGTAACGATAGTAAATGTGATTACTCTTAAAATAAAGCGTGATCGTTAATACCTGGCCAATAATATTTTTCGAAAAAACAAAGACACAATGCTAAATACGAAGTAATGCATCCCGATTGAATAAAATTGCTTATCGATCAGCCACCTGTTCAATTTCCGACTGGTCGTTTTACCAGGAAACAATTAATACTGTTTTCTGTCCTAAACTGTCTATCACCGGCAACTGGTTTTTCAATTGATCGACTCGTGGCTAACTGGACCATTGGTAATCTAAACCCTTTACTGTGACTATTAATGCCCGCACGTGATTAGTTTTAGTAAGTAATTTGGCAACTGCCCGTTTAACGTTTTCAAATTACATACATATCACTCAAATGAAATTGATATTACTCGATTTTTCAGGCGATGAAGACCTACCGTCTTACGATTTATCTTTCAACGTTTATCAATTTTTCTGAATCAACTTCAAACATAAAAAATGAATGACACAAAATATCTTCTAAATGAAATAGCTAATATTTTTATCTATTAACGTGTATTCAAAATTATACGATTCTATTAAAGAAAACAAATTTGAATTTTTGTCTCAACTATGTTTTATACATCAGATAATTTACAAGTTATTTGCATTTACAGATTGAAATCGTACACATTGTATACAATATATTTATCAATTATAAGTATTAGGATTATTACTTTGGCCAGGTGTTTAGAACTGTCGATCACGACGAAACGTAAAAATCCACATTGCCAGTTAAAGTTTTAATTTTGGCCTAAGGAAAAACAAATATTCCGTATATCTCAACTAAATTAACCTGCCGGAATATCAAGTTCACTGCGTTCGTATTATACCCAGCAGACACGTTCGTCCAACGGTTAGTAGAACGAACGATCCTCTCCGAACCCTCTTTAACGCTGGTCATCGGAAAACGCATCCACCGCTGCAGACATTTTACAGAATTTCACCATATTTGCGTTGCACTCGTGCGTATTGCCAAGTGAAAATTGCCAGTCGAGAAATTGTCGCCAGAGAAGAAACGTAGAAATCGCGGCCTAAAGAACTCGGCGCATCGGTGTCAGTAATTCTTGTCAACCGTTCGCCGCGCGGATCCATTTGGCCCGACGAGATTAAAATCCGAAATTGTCGACCAGGAAAAAATTAAACTTCTATAGTTTCTGGTATCTATCAACGCGACTCGGCTCCATATATCAGCCAATACAACCCCCTCTTCCTCTACGCTTGTTCCAGGAACTATTGTCCGTTCTTTCTTTCTTCGTTCCCGTCTGCGACTGGGACAATTGTTATCCCGGATAGCCGGCTTTCGATAGGCCATTTATTTTTCTCGGTGGAAGGAGAACGAACGAAAATTCCCTCGCGCTTCCGGCACGTTCGCGTAGGTTCAGAAAAATTCTTGCAAGTGGCAGATTAAAAGATCTACTTTAGAAATGATAAAATTATTTTTTCGCTTTCCGAATGTTTCGAATCTTTAAATAACGCTCTTTATTGAAGCTTAGGTGAAAATCGGAGTGATCGAATGTTTAAAAATAAATGTGACTAAGAATACGCCTAATGTTTACTCTGAATAGTATTGTCTCCCTTGTTAACACTTTGACTGCCACGTAACTCATATATGGGTGAGAGAACTTTTGACAGAGGAATTAAAACAATTAAAACTCAAATCAAATTAAATCATAAATCAAGTTATGTAGTTTACGATTGTTTAAAATCAAAGTTTTAGTCTTGTAAACAATTTTACGGTGTTAGATTGGCATTCAACACAAGTGCATAGCTGGTAGTTACCAAAAATTTCTGTGAGTAGTTTGTGAAATGAAAAATAGACACAAAATATATCACATTATGTATTGTTAAAAAAGTATTGTTTTTTTTAATATTTCTGGGTTCAAATTTCATTCCAGTATCACTGATGGATCAAAACTTATACAATAATGCCACTAAAATTTGAATGCAACTATTGTATCGTTATTTTTTGAGTACTGTAAATTATTGAAATAAAGTTCTCCACAATTATTCGTTGCTTTAATGAATTAAGAATTGGGACTACAAACTGCGATTGATGCCTCATATTATCATGTTACAAGCAGCGCAATATTTAAATAATCCTTATACGAAATTTAGAGATAGTTGAGTTTGAGAATATTAATGTGAGAAACTGTAATTAAGTTCGTGACTGAGACAAGTATTATTTTTTAATATTTCCCAAATTTCATTTCAATTGTATCACTGATGGATCAAAACTTATACAATAATGCCACTAAAATTTGAATGCAACTATTGTATCGTTATTTTCTGAGTACTGTAAATTATTGAAATAAAATTCTCCATATTTTCGTTCCTTTAACGTTTTATAAATTGGAGAAACTGCGATTAATTACAAGCAGCACAATATTTAAATAATCCTTATTTATACGAAATTGTGGTACAATTCAGCGTGAGAGTATTAAAGCGAGGAACTGTAATTAAATTGATGATTAAGACCAGTGTTGTAAAGTGTACGGTAACCGACGATGCTAAAAGGACCGACCGACAACAGAATCGTGTGGAAACAGAGTAACACAGACCGATTAACGAAGAGGTAACGGACACGTTTTCTCTGGTCACCCTTCGAGGTATATTTAATAACCACTCCTCGTTTTTATACCCTTGTGGAAACTCGTTCCGTGACCACTTCTGACCGTGAGAAACCGGGTCGACAAAGGGATGAAAAACCAACATACATCTCGAGGGATGCTCGCGTACCGCATCATCTCCGAACGGTTCAGTCTTTCCCGATGTGTGCATAAGCGCGATCATCTTCCCTATATAATGCGAACGACCCGATCGTTCTGTTTATTAATCGTTTTCGACGGTTTTGTTCCTTTCGTTGACCTCCAATTAGTCATGAAATTACCTAAATTACTAAAGACCACCAATCGTTTCAAAATTTGCCACTTCGTTGGCCGCACAACCGTGTGTGTACTTGTTCCACGATACATTTCACTGAATTCGCGCGTAAATCGTATAAAATAATTGCTAAATGAATCGCGTCCCTGTTTTTCCCCGGCGTGCTTATTAAGCAAACGTTTCGATTAACACGGTGATTAATTACCAAGGTCACCGATTGATGACGATACGCGTCATATTTACAGTGCGGGGTCGCGTTGATCCCGGAAAATACGCAAACCTTTAAACGATCATCGAAAACAATTTCGGGTTCGCGTCGAGCGTAATACCTCCAATAAAATTATGCTGCCGCCGGAAGTAGTACGTAACCAATTTATTGACGGTCGAATGAATGGAAATTGAAATGTGCTGGCAATAATGGAATCATTCAACTCGAGAAGCCAACAACCGTTCGAGTATTTTTATTAACGTTTCCCTATGCTTCGTTATAATTAATGTCGAGAAGTAAACAAGTGTAATTTGAGGAAAAATCATTCACGCAACCGTACGTTTGCCAATTAACGCAATGGCGGCAGATAAATTTCTGTCAAAATTCATTCGTGGGACCGCCGATTTTAACTGTATTATATTAATAACTCAGTATCGGGTATCCTGATGTTCTCGTTTAAATATCGTAAAATCTTCGTTCTTTGGACGATTCTGTGTTAATTCATGTTTTTAAAATACAGATTCATGGTGAAGTTTTTAAGTACAAGGACTTCAAATATATTTATAGGTCCAATATCCGCGGTATCCGGGTACTCATATAGCGAAAATTGTAATTAGATTTATTATGAACACAATGGACATTTATAATGAACATCTTACAAATGCAAGGTTCTTTGCAATAACTGAGGTTCAGCTTCATAAGAAATTTCGTCATAAATATCTATCACAAAAACCTATTATATTAATAAGTTTTATATAGAGGTATTTTACCTATTCGATTTGTGTTCCAAGTTGATTACGTTAAAATGATTTATATATAGTAAAATATCCAACATAAGAAATTGCAATTTTAGCCACAAGTGCCTATCACTTAGAGATCACCACGAGCAATTATGTAATAACGGTCGTTTAACAATGCAATTACGAGCAATTCCTAATAGAATTAAAAGTCTCCTAAATTCAGGTTTCACGAATGTGTAAGAAACAGGTGTCCGGATGAAATTTTGTCATTAAGGGGAGAATCTAAAGAAATCATGTGACACGTAATGGGAAATCGAGCAACAAGAAGGCATAATTTCAGATCGTAAATACGTAATCCGATCCAGCCTAGTCACCCACTTACGTTTAATTGGTTCTTAGAGCGGCTATCTTAATTGACCGTCTGACTATTATCGGATAGAGTTACCGTGTATTTGAACGATGCCTTATGGTCTCAGGCGCCCGAGTCAATTTCCAACGAAGGAATAAAGGCGGTTTTGTTCGACCGACACGGATTTATCTGCTTTGCAAATAAGGTAATACGTCAAAGTCATCGTGATGCAGCAGAAGCGTTAAGTCTAATTGATTAATTACATTACCATACAATTAAGTAACGTATCTGATCCGTTTCTATCATGCGTAAATCTGATCGATGAAACAAAACAGTTTTCAATGCCATTCGATTCAAACTAATTAATCGGTTTCCAGTTTTGGATATCTGTGAAAAATTAAACAAACGTGTTTTCAATACGGTAATATTTTTATCGAGTATTGTTAAAAAAAGAATCATACGAGCGAATATATCTGAATATTCCTTTTTTCTTTGTTTTGTTTTTAAGGTTGCATCAACCACACATTAATAATACAGATTAGCGCAGTTTGACTTGGCGACATGAATTTAAGTTATTGTTACATTGCCTAGAATTAAGTTAGTTAGAGTATTAAAAATACATAAATTTACATATCTCAAAGAAATAAGTCGTTCGTATTTCTTATCTTCATGTTATTGGAGTACCATGTATAAAATTAAATTTTGACTATATTTCTAATAGCCTCGGAAAGAGCAGACTCCCTGAGTAACTCATTATGCGCGATTAAAAAATATTTAATATTTGTTTTCAATTACAGCAGGCGCACGAAAGTTTCGAACATTAAAAATAACTGCAACTGTTTAGAATTTAACGCTGCTCGAAATTTGGATATACAACTTCTCAACTGCACAAAATCCGATGGATTACGAGAGGCCATTATCGCTAATTTTGAGTAACTCGATTAATTTTGAAGCGCCAGAAACTTTCTGATACGAGATGTAATTTGTGGCAACTCTGTATAATAAAATTATCAACTGCTTGATCCATTCCAGTCATATTTCATACATTCTGTCTATACATATTCAACTTTTCATGTTTCGTTAAACTAAGAAGGTGCTTTCCAAGAATACCCCTATTAGATGCTTTTTTGATTTTGTTCACCAAATTATCTCCTACTTCACGCGAGTAAGTCAACTCGAATAAAATATTATTTGGAAATAATTTATTCGTATCTGGTACGAAATTCCATTTTAAAAAATGATAAAATCGAGAATAAGTCTCGATTAAAATTCGTTATCGGTCGAACAATTTCTCAACTACCGTTTCGCGCGTGCATCGATATCAAATTTTCGAAAAGTGATCCGGTATAGCTTGCAGGCGGACAGATCGTCAATAAACCTCGAAGGAGGGCCATTAATCATCGGCTATCTCGGAGTCGAGGTTGCTCGTGTAAATACCGTGGAGATATTTGGTTAAACACGCGTAAGTTCCTTGCGGCCAGTTTGTCGAGACGGCAGCGCGCACGCAAAGAACTCGAGGGGGTATGAAGAATGAAAATAAAAAGCCACGAGGGTAGAACGATGTCCTTAATTCAAATATTGACCGTCCATTTATCAAGCGGCCGATGCCTCGATCCGCGCTAATTAGCTTTTCCTCCTCGTTCCCGGATTCCGTTTCCGCGCTGTTGGCCTGACCGATGCCTCGAGTTTGACGCTCCTTTATTTATCAGTCGTTTGATCTTGCCGCATTTACGTGGCAATAAGCAGAAGGCTTTGTCTCGCGAGTATATTTGATATCGCTGGGAGAGGCTGCGTCGCCTCGGGAGGGGTAGACGCGCGAAAATATATTTCACGCCGTTGACACCGCCCATTTAACACCGACTATTAATTAGCGTTTGTCGATACGTTTTAATTAGTACGCGACAGTGTTCGTCGTGCAGGTGCTTGCAACGAATCTTACTGGAACTGGAATCTTCCAAGTTTCGTTTGATGGAGAAATTGTTCGAGCTCGTTGAGCCACGAGTTCCGATAAACACTGTCATTTGGTTCGATGATTCTACGAATCCAGTGTTGCAGAAAGTTCTGCGTGGACCACGAGAAATATTACAAAAATTGTATGATTGTATTTTGTATGAGTAAATATAGAATATCAAATATATCTAATGTCCAATTTTAATTTATCTGTGATGTGAATATACAGGGTGTTCGGCCAACCCTGGGAAAAATTTTAATGGGAGATTCTAGAGGCCAAAATAAGATGAAAATCAAGAATACCAATTTGTTGATGGAGATTTCGTTAAAAAGTTATTAACGTTTAAAGTTCCGCCCATACTGAATTTTTTTCTAGAAAGTGGGTAAGATTTCGGGGGTAGGTCTATTCATAAAAACTTATTGTAATTGACCCCCACAACCGAAAATAATTTCTCCAGAACGATTTGAAATTTTTTAATTTTGTCGAAAAATTTTATAACTTCTCGAATTTTTTTCTAGGAAATGAGTAGGATTTCGGTGATATGACTTCCCACCAAAATTGATTGTAATTGACCCCTACAGCCAAAAATATATTTTTTAGAACGATTTGAAATTTTTTTTTCTCGTCGAAAAATTTAGGCACCTACCCCCCGTCGATTTTTCTTAAAAATTAGTTTTTCATTTTTAGTAATTTTGTTTGACGCCCCACAGAAAAGTTGTCTAATACTTTTTTGTAGGTACCCATGAGCTCTACTTCAGAAAAAAGTTTCATTGAAATATATTCATTATTGTAGAAGTTATGACTGTTTGAAAATTGGACCGTTTTTATGGGGTTTTTCTCAATTTGCGGAGTCAAGGACCAACTTTTCGAATATTTTTGCGATTTGTACATATTCTTCATCAAAATACACGTAGTTTGCTTTTTTAAACATGAAAATCATCCAATCCGTTCAGAAGTTATGACGTTTTAAAGATTCGCATGAAATTTCGGGGAACGATTTCTAGCCTGAAATGAGATTTTCGGTAAGGAATTTTTTTCTTGAAAATGCGTGGGAATTCGGGGGTATATCTAATGACCAAAAATGATTGTAATTGACCCCTGTAACTGAAAATGATTTTTTTACAACGATTTGAAATTTTTTTTTCCGCCGAAAAATTGCACACCTACTCGAAATTTTTTCTTGAAAGTGGGTAGAATTTCAGGGATATGTTTATTCACCAAAAATGCTTGTAATTGACCCCTACAACCAAAAATAATTTTTCCAGAACGATTTGAAATTTTTGAATTTAATTGTTAATAAGTTTTTAAGGGAGCCTTCATAAACAAATTGGTATTCTTGATTTTCGTCTTATTTTGGCCTCTAGAATCCCTCACTAAAATTTTTCCCAGGGGTGGCCGAACACCCTGTATAATGAACATATTGAACAAATATATTGAAGAAAATATCTGAATGAAAAGTGAAATTTAAACAATATTCGCGTTAAACGTGCGTCTGAAAGGGTAGAAATAGTTTCTATTAATATCGCTTAAAAGAGTAAGTGAATCTATCGATACGACGTGCTTCTTTGATAAGATTGTTGTCGACAAGCGTAATCTCCGACGAAATATTTTAAATTTATTTCGAAGGGTATCAGTACTCTCCATGGTACAACAATGACTTCTGTATTATCATTAATCATGTATCATTTAAATGATATGGAATGCGATAAAATATATTTTAAGCCATTTGTTTTCTTACGACAATCTTATAATGAAAGATTGAAAAATGGTTGACGCGTACACAAAAACGTGATCCGCAGCCTTCGAAAATATAATTTATGACACGAATGTAAGAGGAAGGCTAGTTTTGAGATTAGGAATTTTCATTTACGTTTAGCACGTAATTCTAAACTTTTGCAACGAACGCCCCAAGAACTAGAGAAGTACTTATACTAACCCAAGTTCACTGATTGGTAATCGCCAATATTTAATGATTGGTGATCAGTAGACTACAAATCTTTATGCAAATTTATATTTTTATTAATAGAATTAATAAAATGAGAGCTTTATAGAGGGTTATCTCAACCTCTAAATACAACAATTCGTATCTTCCTTTAAGTATTTCTTATATTTTTGCATATTAAGTGCATTCTGCTGTTTTTTGAAAATTAAAATTTCTCATAAATGCAAACTTCCATAGTCAGTGATCAGTGGCAATGAGTCAAGGCAGTCAAGACAGAAACAAATCATTAGTCAAAAAAGTAAGTTCTACAAACTCAGTTTATCAACTCAGTTATTCAACAACTTACATACGAGGCCTAGTTAAAGGGATATAATAAAATAAATCTTTAAGGCCCAAATGGTAAATAAAACAATCACATTACTTCTCTTAACTAACTTTGGAACATAATAGGGCGTGGTATGCCTTCGTTATGAGTTCATTTTACCAAAGTTAATTAATAACAAACACTAATAAAAATATAGATTTGACCAATGCTGTGCCCAAACGCTCCTCGTTTAGAGCTTGTTGTCACCTTAATACCCCTTTGAAAGACTCTAGCGCAGAGCGACACTACCATATTGGGAAACGCTGATCTAAACCATATGACGATAAACGCTATAAATCAATCACTTGTTAACCCTACAGAACATGTATTGCAATTGGACATTACATTGTCCCTGATAAAATGATACATTGGTAATAAACATAGTTACTAAGCAAATGATACGTTCTCAAATTGTAGAAATTAATTGTCAGGATGAAATAATTCGGAACTTTACTGGTGTTAAAAAGTAATATAAAATAAATTGAAACGTTTTATTATTGCTATAAATGTGAATTATCGGTTGGTTCCAAATGCTATCCAACATACCAAGATACTTTTGAGTATCTTGGATATACTAACAATTTGTATATTTTTGTTTGCAAAGTAAATTTCTTATGGAAAGCGACTTCTCTTAGAAAAGTTGGGGTTTCAGACCGATTATAGCTGTTTGCACCCGATTGCTTCCGATCTAAGGGTACGATTATAGTCGAACAACGAGGAAGTGCAGCTAAGGAAGGAAAACGTTTCCTTGCTACCTTCACGACTCTCCTCTTGACTCGCCTCTCTGTCCTCGTCTCTCTACTATAATCGTGTACTAACAAGGAAGTCAAGCCGCTCGGAGTAACCGTGAAACAATTCGACAAACGTTGATCGGCGTTACAGTAAACCAATAAACGTCACCTATCCGCTTACAATTCAAATCAACCGCAAGATCGATTATCCGTCTCGCAGACGCGCTTAACAAATATGGCCGACTACGAACCTACTGGCTCGACGTGCGTCCGGTGGTGCCTCGCGTACCGGCCCAGGTCGCTACGTATTCACGCACACACGCACACACACACACGTGGTACAACCCCCGTACATCGTCGGGCGTTAGACGCGGAGCTGCACTCGCCGGAGACGACGACCAAACGCGGAATTCGTCGTGATATTCGCGAACGAAACGCGATCGACGTTATAGGAGTTGATGCGGCTACGACTGGCTGGTGATGCAACATAAATTAAACTGCGTAGCTAGCCTGCACACCCCAATCAGCTCCGTGTCCCATGGTCATCGTGCAGTATTATCGGACAGTTGTGTTTGCGTGCGTGTGCGTGGGTGGGATCCAGTATGGCACGCGGACCGCTCCGACAGACTCGTGCGTGTGCAAAAATTGGCATTGCGCGAGGGTTACCGTCCGCAGCCCGTCCCGATACCGCCGGGGCTTGCCCCACGGTTCGCCAAAAATACCACCCACTCTCCAGTTTCCCGATTACCCGTCATCCCTCTGTTCGCCCTCGGCTACCTTCGCCGCTGCTATCGCGGCCCACCGCCGTTCACCTGATAACGCGACGCTACGTGCTCTTTTTTCTCCGCTTTTTTCCTCTCCTAGCCGTTACACCGATCGCGATTTTTAAATTATGCACTTTTTATGTACGGCTCAGCGACGCCATTGGCCGGGGAACATGCCGTTCGAGGGAAGACTCGCCACTCTCCCGTCCGCGTCCCGGACTATGGTCCGCGGGCCAAATCTGCATCTCACTGCTTACCATCGTACGACTCGCGGAGTAAGAATGAATTTAAAATGAATTCTAAGATCGAATCACGGAATTCCTGATTACGGGTATCTATTAAGTTGCCTGTAGTTGAATTTTTTCCTTCTAATATAGGTGAGTTGTATCTCGAATTTATTGGAAGAACAAACTATAGAGGAACGTGTGATGATAGCGTCTATGTTTGTAAAATTTTAGTTTTCTTGCGGCGGGGCTTGCAGTTGTGGGGAAAAGTGGGCGAGATAACAGATTTCACTTTTGCGATTGTAATTACGTTATGATAGAAACGGAAGATCAAATTTGGGAATCTATTCAAAATTTTCTACTACTTCCAATACGAATGGAATATTTGAAACATCGCTAATTCGGTGAATGGAAATCTGCATTCTTACAGAAGGAATTTTCGAATATTTCTTATAACTGCCACGATAAATCATAAATATCTTTAAAAGCTTGTATCTTTTCAATAAACCAGTTTTGGGCATAAGTTTATATGAACTTTTTTTATCTATTTGACCTCGGTAACACTTAATATAAGTTTGGTCCCAATTTCTCTGGACACCCTACATATAGGAATAGGTGGTCGGTCGAGTACTTGTGAGAGAGGTACAAGTTAAACGTATTCCCCTGTTGACGAGCGCGAGAGGTGCCGTTAGATTCTTACGAAAACATACATTCAATGAAATTGTACATCTTTTTTTTAACTCGCGTCAATTCTTCGGATTTTCGTGAAAACATATGAGAATACCATGTTTAAAAAATCACATTATTATTAGTTGTTTGCTTTATAAAAGATGTTTAAGTGTTGTTCATCGCTAAAGTTTCTGCGACCAAAAAATCGAATATTGTTGACCTCTGACATGCCTATTTTTTTATACAAAAAATCTATATGAAATCTGTTTAACATTTTTGAAAATTTTTCTCTTCTAGTATGTCAAAAACTATTTAAACTAACTATTTTTGAAATACCATTTTGGGAATCAAACTTTGGACGATGGTTTCGTCATCCTTTGAACATTGAATCTGTTTTCTCTCGTTTCTAGTAACTAGACTGCGGATATTTATGAATTTATGAAAAATTTTAATTCTCAAAAAACTACAAAATGCACTTAATATGCGAAAATATAAGAAATACGTAAAGCAAGATACGAATTATTATATTTAGAGATTGAAACCATTCTCTACGAAGCTCACATTTCATTAATTCTATTACTAAAAATATGAATTTGTATAAAGATCCGCAGTCTACTAAGAATTATTCTTTCGACAACCTTTTATGTGAAGAGATAAAAATTTTGTGATCAGTACTTACTAAAACCCTTTTAAAGTATTAGTAAAATACAGTGAAGCTTAATATATCCAATGTAGGTTTATAGCGAAAAAATTCGAATGGTCTAAATATTCACGTACTCTCTGGAGATAGTAACGCTTCAATATGGATGCTTGTAAACACACTGTCAAGTGCGAGACATCTCTATAATGCGGATAGCTTTAACCTTTTGTGATTGGTGTCGAGTGAGACTGGATGCTACGGTAACTCGACGTCGAGTGTCACTCGACAATTGTTTCTTTTTATACCATTGACTACATTGTACGCGCCCAGCCATTGTCGTGTATCCGCGATGAAGATACCTAAGGTATTAACCCTTTGCAGACGAGACCATTTTTCGCACGGGACTCCGTCTGAACGAGATATTTGCTCAGCAATTACAAATTTCATCGTAAACCAACAAACTTTTTTCTTCGTTCGAACGAAAGACGTTCTCACCTAGATTCTAGAATTTCTTTAAACATTCATGGTACAACAGTGAATTTACATTTTATATAAACAAAGAACTTTATAATGCCATACATTTTTTACAAATGTACACATTCGAGTATATAGGTATTTCCCAGAGAAGTTATTATTAACGTGTATACAAATTACATGAATTAATAAATGTATTTCGTCCCTTGTACAATTTGTACACCGAAGAATATCAAATACAAACGACTATCCGATCACTGCTTTAAGCGATCATTCTAAATAAATGATTGTCAGAAATATGACAAACCGAATATCTAATTTCATTATCAATCGCGATCGGGTTTGTTTCAAGAATTTCATAATCACACGTTTTTTTACAAATTTGTTTCTTTGAATGAAAGACGTTCTCACCTAGATTCTAGAATTTCTTTAAACATTCATGGTACAACAGTGAATTTATAGTACGTATATACGTATTTTTCAGAGAAGTTATTATTAACGTGTATACAAATTACATGAATTAATAAATGTATTTCGACCCTTGTACAATTTGTACACCGAAGAATATCAAATACAAACGACTATCCGATCACTGCTTTAAGCGATCATTCTAAATAAATGATTGTCAGAAATATGACAAACCGAATATCTAATTTCATTATCAGCCGCGATCGGATTTGTTTCAAAAATTTGATAATTACACGTTTTGGTCGCGTTTTGGGGATTTTGCCCCACTGTGCGATTGCGTGAAACGAAACCAGGCCGCGGTGTGCTCGCTCCCCCTCGCCCTCCCGTCGGGCCAATATTTCTTGAATATCGCGCGGATTCCCAGCAATCACGGTGGCAGATTGGAAACGCGCGGAGCGAATTTCGACACGAGAGACCGCGGCGTCGTTGGAGAATTCGTAAACGGATCGAAGTGGCGCGCGACGGGTAAAAGTGGCACGGAGGAATTTCAATTTTCGAGGCCCGTTGCTCGTAGAAGCTGATGAAAAAGTCGCGGGCCAGAGCTCCATCGCCGATAGAATATTACCGATAGCGGCGAGTCCTCGAGTCTGACAATTATTTCTCGATATCGACGCGACCGGGACCCGATCGAGAGGCCGCGAAACGAAGAACGCGCGAGATCGTTCGACGACGAGTCTCCGAATGACGGCTGAAAATGCGGTGGATTGCATTTAATATTGTCGCTGGAACGAGGACGAACGGGTCGAGAGGCTCGAACGAGGAGGGAGGGGAATCAAAATCGGAGAGAAAGAACGCTACGGGTTTAGAGCGAAAGAGACGCCAAAGGGTGCCGAAGGAACGAAAGTTTTCAGAGCCAGAGAAAGAAAGGATGACAACAAGGGAAGAATGAGGGAGGAGCAGGAGAGAGACAGAGAACCGACAGTTCCCGTTTAATTGAAAACTCAAGTGCCCTCGCGATCTTAATTAAGGGTTGGAAATTTTCAGCTCGATCGATTGGATAAACGAGAAAGACTGGACCCTATCGGTTGCTCCGCACTCGACCAATGGTCACTCGCACAGCATGCACTTTACACCGCTATTTTTTCCTCCCATCTCCCTTCCGCGCGTTTCTCCGTTTCCGTCGGTTCTCCATTTCTTCTTCGCGAATGTCGCGATGATATCTCAAGTTTTACGAGACGACGCACAGGGGGCTGGAATTTGGAAAAAAGTGGCCGAAACTCGACGCTCGACGTATAAAAATGATATTTTACGCGTATACATGTTGTACATGACCGGAAAGGGCAGCTCTGGTCGCCATTTTATGAGAGCGTACGATGAACGCCCAGTGAAGTAAACGAAATTAATTATTTGTTTCGTAGTCGATTTTTATTTTGTTCGTTGAACGTTTTAATATACGAAAACCAATCCTACTGTTTTTTAAACAAGATGAGGAATTCTATCTCGTGAAATTATTACAACGATCAACGTCCTCGGACTTCTTTTCAGCAGTGACCTACCTCAATGATTTCTATATTATTTATCGATAGCCATACTAGTATATAAAATTCCTCTCAGTTTTCTTACTTCCTATTCATTTAACATTTAATTAAGAAACAGAAGGCTCTAAGCAACCGAGATATTCATTGATCAGAACTACGGTTAATCAAGATCCTACAGTATTTAATTACCCTCGACTTTGATCGAAGCTTCGATTAAGTAGATAATTAACAACTAATATCTCAAAATTCTCCCAATTACCACCAACGACATTTGTAAGTACAATAAAATATTGTTCTCTTTCCACGAATACCAAAAACCAGAGTCGAGCAAATTTTATTTGCGGAATAAGAAATGCAATTTTTTTAAATCCTCGTAAAGGCCAACGAAGCCGACGAATTAATCTGAAATTTTTATTCTTTATCCGCGAATAATGCCCAACTCTGGCTAAACATGACCGTTTTTGAACGTTTTCCTTTCACAGAAGACATTTAACTCGAGGACAATGATCGATATTAGACTAGCCAGTAACGATGCTCTTTGTGACCAATTTGCACTCGAACGTGTGTACGCGAACCTGAGGATTAGTAACAGTCGACGGAAAATTTCGTCGTTGATTTCGTTGACGGGCTCTTTGTCACGGTGTTTAGATAATAGACCGATCATTGTATTGTATTGTAACGGGTTTTCATACACATTTCCAGTATCACGTGATACGCGCCAGCAGCCTGTCCATTATTCGCGGTGAACAGCGTGGAAAATCGTTAATGATTGTCAGTAATATTTTCCGTGATTTCGTTGGCTATAAAGCAACCTTTAGACCACCTATCTATTACGATCTCAAATGACTGATCGATTTCAACGAAGAGAATAGACTATATCCGTCGTTTATGCTTCTTGAAATTATGAGAATTATCATATGTAAGGATATACAGAGCGTATATAAAACTTTCTATTAATTAGTTGAAATTCTGATAATTACTATGTTACTCGAGCTTGTAGTTGGCGTGTTTTTATGCAAAATTAAAGTAACTGAAAGCATAGAAAAAGTTACTGCTTAATTAAACAAGTCCAACAATTATTTAATTCATATAAAAATGTAAAGTCATTAATATTCAATATTTTAACAAAAAGTAAGTCAATACTTTAATAAAAAGTAAGTCGAGGAGACACAAAATAAAGGGAGTACCGTATATTTATGAAATGCACGTTGCGTCTTTTATTGACTATTTATAACACAAAACGTTACACTATAGATTGAATCATCTATCTTTAGAACAAAGTCATGATAATTTCTTTATAATGATTCAATTCTTGAATCTCAAAAATAATAATAATGTCTACTTAATTCATGAAAACCCAAATGAGTAAAACAACTGAAAATACAAGCATGGTTTAAATCTGCTAGACAAAAAGGTTTTGATTTTGACACGTATTACATCAGTTTCAGTAATTATTTGTAAATAATAAAAACAAATATAATTTTACATATATTACATATTTAAAACAAAATTGAACTGGAATGATTTTAACAAAGACAATATTTTCCAAGAATATTGACAACCATCACTCTAGTATAGAATAAAATACATACATAGAACAATAGTCTTTTGTTCATTGTTATTGTGGGAATTTTTTAAACAATTACATTTTCGAAGCATCAGTCAGAATGTATTTAACCCCTTGCAGTTGAATGAGGAATCTAACTAGTCATCAAATTCTGTACATCAAGTTTCACAATGACGAGGCAGCAGTTATTATGAAGTCTCATATTAAAATATAAATCTACATTCTGTTATCAAACGTTGAAATATTACACGAATATTTTTTTTTCATAAAACTAAGTGGCTTAATTCTCTTGTTAACTACGTGGACCCAAAGTGATTCTAATTTCCCGTCACATAGAGTTACATTATTTGCAATCTCTGTGCAGCAAAGTGACCGACAATATGCTCGATATTTGTTTAGGGTGCAATAATATCAGCGATCGCGACATTCCATTTCAGAGTGCAGCGTTGCAAACATACAGAGAGTGGTAGGTAGTCAATGAACGAACGCCTACAGGCTGCAACCTGCCGAACAAACAGTCACGAAAGGAGGTAGCCCGCGGGCGTGTCCGAAAAAATCTTCGTTAAAAAACAGTGCCGCTCGTGATCGCGGGATTTTTGTCATTTTTCACGATATTTTTCAATTTTTCATTTTTTCTCAACTTTTTCCGATTTTTTCCGTACTTTCTTCGCGCTTTGGGACCCGAATTTCGCAGAACGCCCGACGCTTCTTCGCGCTATCGATCTCGTTAGGAATCCTCGTTACCGACCTTCTATACTTCCGCATTTTTTCTGCGCGATGCACATGCGCCGCGACGCTCGGTACGTCTGTTCAACGATAGGTGGCACCAGTGGCCTGCTTAAATAACGGTCAAAGTGTTGTCCACGAAATTCGCGGGAATTGTCGCCACGGCAAAACATTTGGCCAGTTTTGCTACATTCAACTCAGCGTTAGAATCTCGTGGCGTTGCATCAATTAAAACGGTATATGTACTTAGTATGCCTGCAACGTTCGAATGAATTTCAGTGAACAAACGCGTGCAACCTCTGCGTTACGACTGTAGGAAAAAACAAATCGGCTGGTCGGATTACTGGACAGGGAGTCCGACCCGATTCATTCGTTTGCTGGTCGACTGATTCAACCAATTTTAGGTATCCACAGCGTCGACGAATTTTTTTTCTAAATCTCACTACCGAAATGGCTGCCGTCTACATGAACGTTATTTGGCGCGTAAAAACAGATGGTTCCTGTGAAACGCGAATTATTACGAAATTAGTTCGTTTACTATTACGTCGCAGATCCTAGCAAATTTCCGGTTAAAATGTACGATCAATTTGTTTCGTGCGCATTGTTTTATAAATTTGTTCATTTAATTTGATTGTTCATAGAAGATACTGAAAATAAAACTTCGTATGTACATTAATTGAAAACACAGTAATTTCAACTTCCACTAAAATGGATTCGACTTCATAAATATAGCAGCCGCTTGCTTTAACGCAAGAATACTACTTTTAAATTTATAGTTAGGATGTAAGAGTTTCGAATAAAAAGTATTTCAAATTTTGCTTAGTAGTTTATATACTTGTATAAATATTTGCATTCACCAGTAGACCAATAACAAATGGAGAACTTAGAAATACTTTTATGAAATCACGCGCAAAATTGGCATGTTAAACATCAAATGCTCTACTGTAAAAATAGTTGAATATTACGTGTATAAATTTTCAAAAAAATTTGTCAACGGATCCCCGAATCTATTAACGTAGAATTGTCTTCGTCTGTACAAATATAACTAAATGAATATGACGCTTGTTAGAGAAACGATAGGAATAAAACAACATTTGTATTTCATGTTAAACTCCAAAAATGTCAATCGACGATTACGTTGCATTAATAGCGCGCAATTTGTTCAATTCAAATTTAAATTACAATTTATTTATTTAACGTCGAGTGTAATTCAATTGTTATAATGCGTTTTAATTGAATCGATCGACAACCAATAACTTTCCCTCATAATCGAACATGTTATTAAGTGGAAATTTATTATCGGCCGCTAAATAAAATAATTCAATATATTATATCGAGAACGGCTTCCTTATTCGATGAATGAACGTTATCGTTGTAAAACACCGCTTTGTTCGATCGGCGTTCGTCGGTGATAATTTCCAAGGGGCGTCTGATTGTTCCGTAACTACTGTCAAATACCGTTTACCAGTTACATCGTTCCAGTAAAACTACACACTGTCCTTTTTAGATTCTACTTCTCATAAACTGAAGCGCGCACCGCCTGATGCGAGATAACCGTGCATGCATTCGAGTAGAAACTGTCGTGTCAGTTTACGATCTTTTCGCGTTTTAGTGGCGTATTTAACGAAGACATATTCAGCTGCCCCGCTTTTTTAATGCGACTATAATGCGACCAAGATTTAAACTCGTCGCTATACCGTGGCCTGTTATTCTTTTCGATCTCATCGACGATTCTTGGTAGCAAGATGAATATTTTACTCTGGCTGGAATAACTTTAAACACGAATTGCGTGCAAAGAAACGACTAACACTGGCCTGGCGTCTGTCGCGAGGAACTAAATTAGCTACGATTAGATTCGAGATACAAACCCACGAACTAAGTCCCAACGTTAATCGAAAAATTGTTTAATACTAAACACTTTAAAAAGAGGCTACTTTTTTTTAAACGATTGTATTTAGGCGGGAATTTCAAACAAACGTTAAGAAAGAGGGGTAGTTAAAATCAAACGAATTTGAAGCTACGTAATTTGTAAATGGCCCCCGAACACAAACTCTCGTCACATAAAAGGTAAAGTAAGTACCAGCGGTGCCTAATTAAAGCCTTATTAACGTACTATGCTGAATTATTTTCGCTAATTACGGAAACGTTGTTCGCCCGAAAGTGAAACGAACTTAAAGTTCGATCAAACGACTTCGTCGATAATCGCGAACGGTCAAAGGCGGAAGCCGGATACTGGCTTCAGAGGAAACCTGACTTCTCCTGACAGCTCGTTAATTTTCGAAAAGCCTCGCTTTCGTCGACGAGTATCGCGGACGACGTTGCGTTTAAGTATACAGGACGCATCTGGACACAAAACCCTAGTATTTGCTGGCGGCCATTTATAATCGGGCCAGTCTTGCCGCGGCTACTTAGCGGATATTTTACAGTGAAAAGGTGCCGAGTCGGGGAACCGGTTTAAAAGTTCACGTGAAAAACAGCGTCAGGAAATTGCTAGGAAATGTCCGGGGGCGGATGGCCACCCTTTCGACGACAATCGTCCCTGCCCTCGTCCTTCTAATAGCCTAAACAGCTGGAAGAAAAGGCTTTAAAAGGCTCGTCGGCCGGACTCGCAAAATGCTCGCGTTTATTCACGACCTCCGTATATATGTATTCCTCTCGAGGAAATTAAAGGCCGTCCATTCAGATCTTCGCTCAGGTTGAAATTCGTATCTACCGATGGTTCTCTTTTGTTCGATGGACCTCGTTCCTGTCACTCTGCTAGGATATATAGTTCGTGAGAGTGGACACAGTCCTGTTCAACGGATTGTCACATAGTCAATTCCAACACTTTCTAGAACACGATGCTATCTGGAGACTCTGATGTCACGAAGTACCTTTTAAGTAGGTTCGAACTCTGACCTGCCAGATCTCAATAATCTTTTAGAATTTTTGGAAACAGAGAGCTTCTTCTCTCTACTGTTTATGTTTGTTCAACACGAACGACTACTACTAGACATTTAAATTTTTATCTGAATTTTACTATGACTATATACAATGAAATCATTAATGTTGATTATGATCTTTAATTAATATCTTCAAAGCAAGTTGTAATCATCATTATGTAGAAACGAAATCCGTATCTTATAATATAATACGTAAAATTGATGATAAGGACACCTCTTTATAGAATATTAGTTTAATAGAAAGATTTATTATTGTTCTTTTTATTCATCTCTTGACTTGTTCTTTCCTTTCTTATTTTATATTTGTTACAATAATTTTTACACCTACATAATAGCTATTTATCTTCAGAATGAAGAAGGTTAAAAAGTTTAAACGCATTGTTTTAAACGCACGTATTTACATTTTAGTTGCAAATTCATAAAAAATCGTCTCCCTAGGTTTACAACGATTCGTTTTGCACGCCTCCAGAGAGACAACGGAAGATGTTCTTCGCACTTACAATGTTTTAAGTGGCTATTCCACGGGATGTTCCGATGGACTATTTAAGAAGAACAGTAAAATCGAGATTACACGTGGAAATATACTGCTCGTCTGTGACTTTACACCGCCATCTCTAGCAGTTGTATTATTGTAAGGTCGATTTCTTTTATCGCAGCTAAAGGTTATTGCCTAGCACCCCATTTTGAGAGATTCGTCGAAAGACGTAACTTTAACTTTCAACGACTGCCTCTTCTCATTTTATTTCTCCTCTGTTCGCGATCAACAGTATTCCTTCGAGATTGAAGAAACTTTGACGTGTTGGTTCGATGTTGTAGAGTCTAAATTTTAAATGTTTCCCGGTTTTAAAACGTCGCCACTTGTTCCTCGAAGGAAATGATATCGTTTAAGGAAAAAATCGTGTAGATACACTCGAGAGTGTAGTTATTTTTAATAACCAAAAGTCGTATGCAAATATTTTTATAGCAATGATATGCTGCAACGTGTAAAGTTTGCTTATAACCGACAAGAATCAAGTGAAAGAATCTAACATAAGTCATACTACGAAGTCCATCAAACCCTAAGACGAACCACTGAGTTTTGAAGTTAAGGAAATAGAACATTTTCGAAGTTAGCTTTAATTAGACGAAATTTTGTGCTATGGTTATACAAGGTCGACCAAAATATATGAAATTGCGATGCTTTATTCGATTGATAAACTTTGTTTCACCTTTGCCTACTGAATATAAAAGAATATTTTTACTTTAAAAGAACAGATTTTAAAAAATGTTCAACATTAACATTCATATGTAATTTCTGCAACTGCACAACACAAGAAAATAACACCTGTTTCGTTTGGATTAATTTTTTGTACATTACATTTTGTACGTTCCTTATAAAACATTTTCAACCAGAATATCTAATTAAAAATAAATTTTGTCTATTATTTAGTAATTTCTTTTACGAATATAAAACCATTTAATAATAATTTAACTATATAAGTATATATTCTAGGTTTAAAGCAAGAGATAATTAAAGATACTCGTGCTCGAACTGCCATTGCTTTGGTGATTAATATTTTAAACGGTAAGCAATATGTACGTTTGTCAATAATATGAACTCCGTCAAGGAAGAAAATTCCAAGTAATAAGGATACCCTGACCTAACGAAGTTAAACGCAATCTCTCATATTATGTTGTACGGCTTAGCAAACAGGTCCCGGAAGAAATTAAGAACAACTGTTCTACGCGCGCGGAGAGAGAATGTAATACGAAGGAACGTGCATATGTAATATTTAAAACACCTCAAAGGCGATGTAACGACAATGGGGGTGAGAAACTTCCTTCCGTTGGCAACTTCATCCTCCTCCGAACTCGTTTCATTTTTCCCTCCGTTTTATACATCTTCGCGTACCTCGACCCAAGTGTACCTTTTTTAAACCAGACCGCTGTAGATACACGGAGGAAGACGGTAGCTCTTTCTTTTCTTAGAGTTACGCAACCGTTATGGCGAGAAGAATAGAAAATCTTTTATTTTTATATCAAATACGAGAAACATAACTTTTCTCTCTTTTCTTTTTTCGGTCAACCAAATCTAGACAACAATAGGACCGAATTTTGTAAGAAAACCCCGTTAAAATAATAAAATTGGGAAAGAACGTCTTAACCTCGAAGAAACAAAATTTCAATGTATCAGAAATTGGACAAATTATGAACACGAGTAAAAACGTGATTATAGAATTTAAAGTAACAGATACGATAGAGTCGATATGTCTTTTAAAAATATATGTGAAATCATTTCTTTTTGTTTTGTCAACTTCGAATACGTGATTACCGATCTTGAAAACTCCCAAACAAATTTATTAACGAGAAACGTTTTTCAACATATGTTTAAGAATAATAAATTGTTTGCTTAAAATATAATTAAAAAATTTTATTCGTTATAGAAACCTCTTTGTGCTTCAATGTTGTTAAATTATTAGAAGAATGCGTAAAAGGTTAATTATATTGCAAAAGTAACTTTAAACGAAACGTGTACAATACTATGTAACAAACAGTTAAAGGTAAACTAAAAATTTTCGAAGTTATAAACAAATGAAGTTTTTCTCGTCGGCGTGATTTATAATGAGAATAGCATTAAGCAGATTTTAATGATATTTAACTAATTTTCTCAATCAAATTTCCCATCATGGAACGAATAATGTTGCAATTAGTTTCCGATAAATGAAAATGTCCTGTTTCTCTTAAAATACCATAATTTCTACAATTTCTTACAATTGTAAAATTACTCAAACTTAGATAGGCAAACACTTTTGGTGCAATCAATGAATTTCAGTTTGTTTGCATACAATATAGAGAGACATAAAAAAATTTGCTGTTACAGATTATTATATGTTGGGTCGATAGTAAAAAATTGATTTCAATCGAGCGTATGGCATTTTTACAAAAAATTTCTAAAGGTAGCCTCTATTTTATCGCTGTCGAGGTGCCGTAAACCCTTAACGCCGCTCCCTTCGTGTCTGTCGCGAGAAGAACGATTTATGCACGGAGCACATAACCGCAAGAGACTGCAAGAATAAAGGTACATCGTGCTCTCGATCCCAGCTTTTTTCAGTCGAAAAATCCTCTTATGCAACAGATAAAACGTTGTCGTGCGCTTTTTACCACCCTCGTTTTTTTTAACTTCTCTTTTTCCCTTTGACCAACAGTTTCATTAGTTCCAACCAGCCCAATAATATGGATTCGCGACGCGCAAATCCACTTGAAGGTAATGATAAAACTAACGATGATAGTAATAATAATGATATTGTCATTATCGACGTTGTCGCGGTTGCTATTATACAATTACGGGGAAAATGCGGTAACGCGATTGGTAGAAATCTTTCCGGATTGAAACCGATACAAATGCTGATTAATAAATTATTGAATTTATACACCGAGTGTTATTTACATTTAATGATTGATTTCCATACTTTTAATCGTTACCGATATGGAATCCACGCAATTTACTCTTGATCCTGATGGCTTCCCCGCGCTCCAAAGTAAATTACTGTTTATTGCCATTCGTCGGTCGTCATTTTTTATTTGCTCGTCGCGGTAATCAATTAACCGGCTCGATTTAATCACGCTTTCTGCGTTATTAATTTATTATCCGGCCGTATTAATAATATTTAATGCTGCTGAGAATATAAAATAACGATATTCAAATTGGCAGGTATTGCCGCGAAGGATACGATTTAATGAGTAACCACTTTTCCTTTATCGCTTCCAATGTTTCCGCTCGCGCCATTTCATACTTAATTTAGTTCGAAAGCAATGAATTCCATTTGCAACTCTCAAAGAATATTTTATCCCATAACGGAAAAATAAAACACGATGAAAGAATTTACGATGTTTCTCAAACAGCCGAGTACTTTACGATAAAACTAAGAAACAAGACATTTTACCAAATATTAACTTCGAGAGGTATTCGTTTATTACATTTACACACTTTTTATTAATAATCGTAGGAGGAATGTAATTTTTTGCAAACTTCAATTCTTATTTTCCAAATGAAATTCAAACGAAAAGTTGTCTCACAACGTAATGCAAAAATAGTGCCTTGATACTTGTCGAAAAAATTATTTTTCAGATATTTTCATATTGCAATTTCAAGCACTACGCAAGATTTTGTACAATACAAAGAATAAAACAACAATGTGTTGATCAAATAAATAGTCAGGATTTGATATCTCTCAAATGTTCATATAAGATATAAGATGTTTAATGAACATTTTTAATGAATCAAATAAAAATAAGATACCTGGTTAACCAGAACTATGTGTCTCTTACTATTATTTAATTTTCGTACAATTTTAAATTATACAATTAGAATAGTAGTCAAGGTTTTGATGAATAATACTGAAAATGACTCGAAACGGAAAAAAATTTGCTAGTATCGATCAACAAAAAATCTCTTAGATTTTAGTCCTTAACGATATACTTCCAGAAGTCCACAATCGATTATATTCATTTAGGCAACCCACGCTGTAAGATAATCCTTGTGACACGCTCCTATTCGGTAACAAAGAATCGAATAAATAGCACGTCAAATTCCACGAACGCGTGTTCTACTACATCGGAATAGAATACAATTAAGAATCTTTAAAGGGAGTGGCGTTTACTTCCACGCTTCTCGTCTAATTGAGAGGCCAAACTGCCTTTATAGAGGGATCGAGTTTGCGGAACACCTTTATTTGGTAGTCAAAACGGAAAGAATAACATCTAGCTTGCTAGAAGAATTAGCAATTGAAAATTCTAAACGGAATTGGTACTTTCTCTGTTTGTTTAAAGTGTTCACTGCCCCAAATAACGATCGTGACAAATATATATTCTACAACGAGTAATCAAATAAAAATAACATAAAAAATTCTACAAATATATTAAACGCAAAGCAAGTTTCGAAGTCTAGGAGTAATATCTTCGATGTTAGTCTCACGTGCAAACGTATTTTGATACTCTGGATACATTTACGTTTGAAATGTATACTCTTGTTTTGTATTTGTCCTATACGATTATTGTCACAATATATATATTTTACATCAAGTTTGCTACTGTTTCAATTATAGTCACAGCTCGATAATTAGTCAAATATAATTACTAACTATATAATTTTATTCGCCTTTAATTTTATAGTAACTATGAAAAAAGCATAATCTTTTTTTATGAAAAGAAATAAAAACCGCGCAAATATATTACACGAAATATAATTACAAATATTTGAATGATTATCTACATAAAGATTTATTATAATCCACAACACTGATAGTAAATTAGCTACATTGTTGTTTTATTGAGTTTTAACGATACTTGATACTTGAATCGTATCGATATTGTTAGGAATGTCAACAAGTATATTTTACTAATACCAATTACTTATTTCAATACCTGTTTGATGCATCAATACAATGCTGGAGAATCGATACCTGTTGGTATTAATGAGTATGTCAATGGATTTGTCTCGTCACTAGCCAATATTAACACGGTCCCTATCACATATCACATACACGTCTGCTTATACCCCCCCCCCCCCTTCCCCAACATTTATGAAACTTTACAGAGACTTGTAAAACAACAAAACATAAGTAATCCGTGAAACGAAAGAGCGAAAGGTCACTCTGAAGTTTCAATCTTCTAATATCAATTCCAAAACCATACGATGTACACAAAAATCTTCTAAATAAATTATGTATAGATTTCAACCAAAACTAAAACAAAAAATTAATCAAAAAGTCAAAAAATCACTTTATTTAGTCGTTAATATGAATACAATATCAATACAAAATAAGGATACTCGAGATTAATTGTGAATTTAAAATCGAAATAGTTCACAATATTTTTATTAAATTTTTATATTACTTCAAGAGAAATAAAAAACTGATACTGACTGTTATGTTGAACACAGAAGACTGAAAAACTTTTGCACTTCCATTTTTCTTTCTAACGCGCATTGCTTACGAAAAATATGTTTGATAGTAATAATAAATAAAATTACTGGAACGTGGTCTACGGCGGACGGTTTTCCGACCAAACGACGACAGCGAACGCGTTAAAAGAACGATCGACCGTGCAGCGACGTTTCGAACGCGAAAATTCTTCCTCCGGTCGTATCGTCCCTGCTTCAAGAAAATCCCTCGTGAATTTCCAAGTTCAGCCAGGCCAGTTCCAAATAAACGAGGAAACACAACTGCCGGGAAGTTTATTTCTCCGAGCGGCGCATTTTCGTGCTTCTCTTTTACGGTTAGCGCGATACGATGTACATACTTGGGCCAACTTGTCAGAGTGGAAAGAAAGAGAAAAAGCGTCGAGCGTGTCGGCAGCTTTCGCCCGACGGGAGGGAAAGCTTTACGAGGTTCTTTCGGGCACATCGTCGTTTCATTTTACGGGTCGTCGCCTTCATCTTGCAACGGCGGATTTGATTCAACACGAACAGCTCATCCGGAGGCTCGCTATCGAACCACAGGCAATTTTCGCACCAGGTTCTTTTATATCCATTTCCTCCGCGCAATCTAATAATCGAGCTTTATTATCGATGTCAGGGGCAAAGCTCTGCGTTTCTTTCGTTATTTATTATATTTAATTGATCGACGATCGACTATTAATAGAGAACAATTTTTGTGTGCATGGATTTTGGGGCGACATCTCCCGTACTCGCCACCAGAGGTGCCACTCTCTCGCAAGCGCTCGTCCGACCCTTTCTATTTAACTATATTTATTTTCTTTATGGGTGTGCAATATCGTACAAACAAATATAGAGAAAAGCTTCCAAATATTTTATGGGTTAGTCTAATCTAAATATGTATGTGGCTTAGGTCTCGATGTCACAGAGCGCATAGAACCAAAACAAGCACATATAACAAAAATCATGGGTGTTTATATGTAGGTGTTTAATTACTAATAGATATAGAATACTCTGACGGTGAGTACGGGAAACGTCTTTACAGAAAATATGAATAGGAAACAATTTCTTTAACCCCTTCCCGTACAATGACGAGTCTGACTCATTAAAATCAAAACATTTTTACATTCATGATGTTTTTCGTGGCTATTCCTTGTACGAACAAATTTAAACAAAATTAAATAGTATACGTTCGAAAAATTATTTAGGATTAAATCGTACGTCAAGGAGTTAAGATTACGACCAGTTCTGAAAATTCAAGGAATCCGTGCGAGTTAATGCTCATCCTAACTTAGAGGCATTTAAAAAGAAAGTCACCTCGAACACTGACAAATAGTTAAAGAGCAAAAGAAATTATTTGAAATGAAATAATGTCTTTTTGAACGAATCTCGTAAACGTAAATAGGTTCGCGTTTTGTTGACAATGCCACAGACAATCTCGTAGTAGCACATGTGTCGCGGCAATACGCCCTATCATCGGAATTGGTCGGGACCGTAAAACAACGTCTAGCCGTCGTAGCAACATAGTTTCAGTTAATTCGCGCAGAGAAGACGCGTATCTCGGCAGCGATCGTCTCCACTTTGGCACTCGAGGGTGGATGCATCGCGTGCCCCCTGCTCGAATGGTCAGCTGGACCCTCGTACACGTAAATCACGGCGGTGCCGCAGATCCAATTATCAAATTGTCCGCCACTTCAGCCGAGTCGGGAGAACCGACCAAAGTGTCGACGAAAGAGAGAGAGAGCTACGGAGGGGGGGGGGGGGAATTTAGAGCGGAAAGAGAGGCATCGAGCGATACTGCTCGAACAGGGACGAGAGAAAAGCTGGAAAATCAAGGCGAAGACGAGGCTGAAAAAGGCAGGATCAAAACAGAACAGAGGGTGGGAACGAATCAGGGAACGAGAAAATGGGGGGTGAACACGTCGACGGAATAGAAGAGAAATGTGCGATACAGGGTGTGTCGGAACTATAGGTGTGCGATCAGAAAATTATTGACACTAACGACGGAATAGGGAGCAAAAATTCGGAAATATTACGGTTCAGCGACTTTTGTGTGGCTTTAAATAGTTGAAAGAGATAGGGAAACTTATCTATCAACATTAGTAATAAATAGGATTCTATATTGATAGTTAAGTCAATGGAATGATTGCGAAAATTAGTTGAAAATGAAAATACAGGGAGGGAATTTAATAAACGAAGAACATCACAAAGTGCGTCAAATCGACATATAATTATTCTAAAAAGAAATTTTAGTACATGTGTTAATTTCTTTCTATAATGAAAACATAAAACTATTTGAATATACGAACAAAGCTTAAATAAACGACGTACAAATTTTAGAAGTAGGTAGAATATATCAAAATAAATTAAAGAATACAAGTTTATTATCGACGATAGAAGACCTTTGTCACAATAAATTCGAAGTGATTCAGAGTGATTCTATGTTAATATTTCGTAAGTAACTGCAATAGAAACTATAAAATCAAACTATTTCGATTTAAAGTTACTCAAACTGTTTGAATTGATCGTTAACTCATCGTGAGAATTAAGGTAACACGATTCTACAGAGTTTTGGAAGAACGTAACAAAGTAATTTTTTTTTAAAGAAAAATCTCACGACGGAAACTTTCGAACTAGATCAAGTTCTGTCTTTAAATAAATTCGTACCTGCGATATTGAAACACCCAGTATTTTGAGACACGCGGAGAAGACGATGGGCGAAGCTTAAGTGCCGTAGAATCGTTAACTAAAAGAGCAATAGATCCTGTGGGGCAAAACCGCTAAAGACAGCTCGACGTTAGCAGCGAAAATTTATCACTTAAGTGACTAGGAAGCACGCAAACCCTAGGGAGTATTTCGCCGCCAGATAAGGTGATCGGTCGATAAGGAAAGCCGAGGAGGTACTAGCCGTAAACACTTGAGATATTTAATAATAGAAGACAACGATCGAAAGACAACAAGGTGATCTTAGACGCATCTTCAAGGAAATGACTATGTGATACGATAATATGATTTTCTAAGACTTTAGAATTGGATTCAGATAGCGATTAGAATCTTTGTACAATTCGGTTCGTTCGAATTCCTTAAAACTGCCGATACACGGATTTGTAGTAAACAAATTGTTCGACTCTATTCGGTCTATAAACTGATTAAGATTTAAAAATACAACGTTTTGAGCTTAACAAATATCGTAGCTACAAACAACTATTCTAAAATTTTTAACAGAACACTATAATGTTACTGTCAGTATTAATTAATTATTTTTGTAACAAAAAGTAGGGAACGTAAAATATTATCTACTTTTACAAATTTTTTAAAAAGCAACCGATTCGAACAGTTTGACCAATATTTGGACTAGAAATACATCGAATTTACATTTGATTTATATCATTATTTGTATAGTCATTGTTCTCTATTAAGTACAACTATTACTTTTTACCATCTTTTTTATTCTATAGAATGTAATTTAATAGCATAACAATAAGTATAATAGAAATGTTGCAAATATATTTTTTTTTCTATCTAAGTAATCTACGTGCTTGAATTACATTCCACATATATTATTATAAATTTTTCATGTATTCTTTAATTCATACAATCCAAACCCTATTTACTTTCACCATTGCTGTATGTATTTTATAATATTACTCCTATTTAATATCATTATTTTTGGTCCCACTATTTCCCTCAAATATTTCTAACTTTAATCTCGTATTTTGATTGTATAATTTATTCTGAAGTTGACTTAAAAGGTATGAATTGAAACGTTCATAAAAGTAGTTTGTTTAAGACTGATAATCAATTATTATTTACATAAATTTCAGTTATTAGTTTTTAGGAACATTTAGAGAACTATTTATTAATTATTCTGCCATTACAAATAATTACAAATTAGCAGAACAGTTTCTGCTTTAATTAAAATCCCTTATTGGACAGGTATTGTAGAAAATACAGACTGTAAACAATATTAACGACTTCTTTAGTTGATGTTTATGGAAAAAGAAATCATAACGAGGAATTCTTAGGCTGCTAATTAGCTAATTAACCATGGTTGTTATTGGTCCCAAGCGACACGAGGTACGCTATAATTTTTTCCCTCCAAAAACGGACACTTATGCTAACTTCCCCGACACGTTTAACGTTTCCTTAGGGTTAAGGCGCCGCGTGTACCGGAACACGATCGTTAGTCCGGAAATACAAACCGGATGTGCGTGCAGAACCTCCACACAACCCCGACACGCAATTTTAATGCAGACATCGTCTTAGAGGCGAAGTTAATTCAGTTACGCTACACGCAACATTCCAATCGCCAGCAACAAGTATGCTGCTGAGAGAGAATCGATTCAAGCCAAATTGCAACACACACTTGTACAATAATTTCTATCTCATCTCACGCTTTTTTTCATTAAATTACTGCTTACCGTTCTGAAGCTACTAAAACTAAAACACGAATGTTTAATTATTGAGTTCAAATTTTTTCTTAATATTCAAGTGATTATTTTAAAAAATTTTGAATAAAGTTCAAATTCCTTCTCAGATTGATCCTAATTTCTGAGTAAAAAAATCGAATAAGAATTTCATTCTCTGAGTGATAATACATTTGTGCACTGATGCACCTCTAAACTCTAGTTAAAAATGTCTTGAGTTTTATTGCTTAAAATATTTACTAAAAAACATTTCTTTTACTATTCTGTTTAACAAAACGAGAAATTATTAATGGAGAAAAGTGGTGTAAGCTACTGAGAACAACTTGAAAGTTAGGCTGTAAGCGGATGAAGGTGGTCGAGCTACCATAAATTACGGCAAGAGGAACAAAAGCAGACCGCAGTACAAGCTAGAAGCTTTTTTTCTAGATATTACTAGTCTAGAAAAAGTGATATTAAATACTATATTCTTTCTTTATCAAGAATACAATAATATACAACGATTAACCTTCGTCCAGTGGACTCCGGGTTCATTTGAACCCAAGAAAACTATTCCTTTCAGAATCGTGAAGTTTCGACTTTTAGTAAATAACAATAATAATATTAATACTCACTAAAAGAAACAAATTTCAACGTCACTGTATCTTTAGATTTCTTGACATATAATTAAGCATTGATCATAATCCAAAATTTAATTCTAATACTTTTTTCTAAAAAGAATTAATCACATAGAGTAATAATTTTCTATTTCCTGAACTACTACTCTGTTTAACAGATCTTTTAATAAACATGTTGTACTCTGTGTGTGAGAATAGGGTAAACGAAATAATTATTTAACACTTCTGCTATAATATAAATTACTTGTATATAAATATATGTTTGAATGTAATTTTCAACGTGTATAATTATTAGTAATTATTTATTTTAATAATTTTTGATAATTCAATGTTACAACCGTTTCGTATTTTATTTTGTATTTATCAATGTTTATCCCGAAAAGACTCTACGTAAACAGATGTGGCGGACTAATTACACGTACATATCACTTGCTCTTGAATCAAGGATATATACTATCAAATAAACACATAATATTCATATATCAACTAAAACAGAGCAAATAGAATAATTATACATAGTACACATTATTCACTTGTCTAAAATTTATTCTACGGATTTTTGTCTGTAAAATTATGTCCTAAACAAACATCGTACATTCTTGTAACACCTATATCTCTACGATATTTCTACATTTTTGCATTTGAATTAATGCTGTTATCATAACACACGCTATTCATAGTCAACAGTATTTCATATCAACAAGAAAGAAATCAACATTATCTTTATAGATAAAAAATTACTTTAACATCGAGATCAATCGATTTCTCTGGAAATCATATTTACGCTAACACCGTAACCTCGGAAAACTATCCCGCGAATAGCAAACAATTCTTTGTCAGTTTGATAATTTTCCAATCCCTGAGAGCATAATACCGTTCGTGGAATAGATATCGCATGGCCAGTTTATCGTTTCTTCGGAAGTGACCCTGAGTTTGATAGCCATCGCTTCGTTCAGACAGACGAACCATATGTACGTATATTATACTTTCATCCAAGATTTAATAGATGCACATATGCACATGTCACGTGTGTGCAACGAGTGCACTCTATTCCTTTCGAGATAACCTCGGACTACCAATAACTCTGCTTTATCCAGTTCTATAAACTTGAAAAAACCGCCTACAATTTTCAGGAATTTTCAACCAGTGGTGGGATTGTTCAATGATATCAAAAGGTATTGGTTTGAGGCCTCGATATTAAAAAATACACAAATTTACAAAGCATAATAATCGTAATACTACAATTTGTAACCGTAAGAGATGTTCATTTTCAAAAACATAACAGAATCCAATCCAATCAAATACGTTAATTGGCATGCCGTTAAGCTCGAACAAGAATAAATAGTGTTACGAATAAAATGAATTATATATTTTGTTTTATCTATTTTTAGTCATAATTATTGTCAATATCTAAACGTTAATATCGTAAAATCTGTAGCTCTGAAATATCTTGCCCATAATCGCAGCATCATTTCATTCGAATCAACTTCTCGATGCAGCGAAATATAATAATTGGAACGACCATTTAATTATCGCGTTGATAAAATGACTCATCGTTCATTTGTTTGGTGATTATCAAAACCGCGCTCGATAAATGTTTTAACTGTCTTCATTGTATTAAATTGATGCAAGCAATGATGCACTTGATCAGGCGTGTTTATCAGTCAGAGGGAAATATTATTCGCGATTAACGGAGTCCGGGTTACATACATTTTATAATAACAAACCGAGTTCGCGTGTAACGTGCAATTATCGGTTTAAGCAGCTCATTGAAATTGCGTGGAGAAAATTCAAAAATAGGTTTATTTTTACATACAGGAATCCGACACTTAAAGGTGAAACGCATTTTGGTATTTGCGTTTTCCGGGACAATGTAAATATAATACGTGCCTCGATAAAATTTCGATAATATAAACGATATTGAATTCCATGAACGATTTCATGAAGCTTTTACAAATAATAAACTCCGTTACTACGAAACGTTCAACGATTTGTTATTTCGTAATTTTTTTTCATTAACGGTCCCGCTGTTTGAACCACCCGATATCTCCATTTTTAATTTTGTAAAAATCCTATCAGATCTTCTGGTATCGCTCGGGGGTTTCACTGAAAAATTCAATCCGTAATTTAAAATTGAAAATGAGCACGAAAATACATTCTAACTAATTCGATTTCGAATGAAAAAGATACGACGTCCATAGATTCCCTTTGGGATTCTTCTCCATCGATACGTTACAATTTTCATTTTGTTGATATTTAAAATCATATTTCTAAAGTTAATTTACTTACGGATTTATAATTTATCATCGAACATCGACGCGAAAAGGGAATTTTTAAGAAAATACACGTAATCTTTATTTCAATATATTGACGTGCATTTTTGTCATTGCAAAATTATTCATAATCCACCATACACACAATATAACAATACTTCAGTCGTATTATTATTTTTAGAATTAACGGTTTCATTTTTAAAAAACGAATGTGTTTTATACTGTTTCAGTATTGCAAACATATAAAATGAAAAAAGATTATTTCGAACTTTGTCTAATATTTTGTGAGCAGATATACGCATGATGATATATAGAAATAAGACACCCCAATATCTTAACCATTTTAAATAATATAAAGAATAATATAGTGTTTTCACTCCGCACTTGTTACTTAATATATTGGAAATTATTAGTTTTAAGATAGATGTTAACACATTTATTCTCAAAAACATAAAATTAGGCATCAAATATCATCTACGCTTTAATATAAGATAAAAGCATTGCTATGATATTATCTACTTCTTGAAGCCATACAACATTTATAAGCAACAGTCTTTCCTATTATTTAATACAATGAAGATATTAATCTATTTATTAATCTCTATTTATTTTTACTATCATTAATTTGTCAAATGTAAAATATGTTTGTCATAAACATTAAAACTCTTTCGTGATAAGAGAAATATTTCTTTTATAATACTCTATGCTCCCTAAATTATTAAAGTTGAATGTGTGACTGTTCGAGCTTAAGGTATACCACTTTTTAACGTTTTACAATAGAAATTAAAAACATAACACGTACTATCCTAGCACGTATCGTATTAACATTTGAAATTTCATGGCTGGAACAGTGTATGCAAACGAACAATTAAAAATGAAAATCCAATTCGAACGGCTTCTGAGTTTCACCATTTCTCAGTGAAATAGTGAAAATATTGAATATTCACTTACCGATTTGAAGTTTACACCTCACTAGTGCTTCGATATCTCATTGCCGACCTTGTCTTCCCATTCCACTATACTTTAAATAATCGAAACACTTATCGCGCACTTATGAAGTAAACTTTTGAGTTACTAGATATTTACGAAACGTTGTTTTTTAATTTACAAATTAAATAGAATATAAAACTAACAAATACTCGTGAATATTATAAAACAGTGTACAAGACGAAAATTTCTTTTTCTGCTACGTATGTAATAGTATTGTCTCAAAAAAGTATATTTTCGTACTTCAAAGAAATATAAGTTACAACTGTGACTTACTTTCACATTTTACTTCATAGTCCAAAAAAATTAGTTTGTGAATGCAAAAATAGATACCAATTTATATTTGAGCCAACTCTATTTCAGCTCCTGACAAATTGAATCAAAACTAAGAAAGATACGATTTTATTTAATATGAATTTGAATGTCTGTGTAGGTGTTGAGACAATTACAAATATTTCTTAGATTATGGAAGTACAAATATACACAAACTGCTATGAAAGTCCAAAAAGAACACTTTCCTCACGCATTCAAATAATTAGTTTTCAATTATGTCACACCGCACCACACAGTACTACGCTGCAAAATGAATAATTTGTAATTTAAAAGAACGTGATCCGAACACGTCGACGACCTCATGAATACTGAACGAAAATGTAAATTTGACTTTGTCCTTATAGGTATAAACAGATCGACTCTATTTCTGAATGCCAGGTATCAGCTGTGAATGTTGTGAGTCCGCTTGTCGTAATTTGAATTCCAACAAAGCAATGTTTTTGCAAAGACAGACGTACCATCTGTTACTACGTAATCCACGGTTGAGATAGGTCAAAAACAACTTGAAAGAGAGTTTATATTTCGGGAGTTACTGCTACTATTCGAGAGTTAAGATTTAATAAAAATTTTATTTCGTTAAATGCAAAATGTAATTTTTCATTTTTCTCAGTTTATTTGTTCTGCATATGCACATGATTCATTCTATAGCTGCAAAAATCTTTGCTTATCATAAATGTGCACAAATGCAAAGTGTTACAAAACGATGGAACAAGATAATTAAATCAGAACAAACACGTAAATTCCTCGAGTGAAGCGAAATCAAGAAGTTCTTCACTATTTTTTAATTTGACTTTTTGAATTTAACTTTTTGATTTTTCTTTGTACTGCACTAAGGTTCAAAGTAATCTCTAACGTTAGAAATTGAGAAATTGATCGAGAAAAGAAACCAGTACATCAATTATATAATAATTCGTGAAAAACAAAACTGCATTATTAATTCCACGCAATGTAACGATAAATTAAATTCGAGCCGCAAGTCAGCGTGCGTTAATCTGTGTCATTAATGTGGTTGCTGACAAAAAAAGAAACAGGAGAACTTTTGAAAGTAATGTTTGAATCGAGTATCAGGAAAATCAGCTTTAGGCCCGAAAAGTTGAACGTTGCATTACGTTTTATTTAATAGTGTTTCGGTTCGGCGTTAATCGCGCACGCGCATCACCTACGCGTTTCCAGAGAACGAAACTTCCAATCACAAGCGTATGACAATAATTTTTGGCCTCGAGGAAAGATCGCCCGCGGTATTGAAAAAAAAGGTAATAGCAGCCGCAGCCGATGGTTTTCAACGGATTTCCAAAAATATTTGTACGAAGAGGTCTCTCCCTCGGGAAACGACAATTGAATCAATTTAGAGAACGGGTTTGATAGGCTGAGCGACACGCGAGCGCGTTACACGGTAGGTGTTTTGAAATATTACGCTGGTGTTACGCCAATTACCGTCGACAGGGCACGAAAATCTAATGGACGATTACGGTTAACATCAGATCGCGATATTATCCGGGGGACACAAAGTATGGTCAACAAAGGTTACCCCCGAAACTGTTGCTCCTTGTGAAACATGAAATGTCTACTACGTCCGACAAACGTCATCAAACGAACTGTCATACGAAAATTGATAGTTTAAAAAAAATTTAACATCCATTGTGGAAAATAGTTTGAAAATACTAGACAGAAAAAGCCAACAGATATTTACACGATTTTTTTTTGTTTGATTTGAATGCACAAATAATATTCGAAACACCATGGTATGTAAACATCTATGTGTGAATTTTTCTCAGAATATACGTATAAAATGCAAAAAAAATACATACTTGTATTGAGTTACAATATTGTTCTGGATAACGAGCACAACAGTGAATGTGCATCGTCGTAAAAATTTGTATTAATCGTACAAATTAACTGCTCGCATCAGCGTTGCTTGCTTTGCTACATATATAAATCCCTCAATGCTTCATCGATTCATGAACGAGGAACGAAACCACAAAGTGTTTGTCATACTTTCCAATTATGCTACTTGCTGAAATTGTTGGTCATACACGAGCGAATAATTAATGACGTTCGGGGAAACGCGACATAGAAGTTCGCTTTTGGAAATAATGCGTTGACGACGCGATCCTGGAATCCGATTCAATTTCACAGTTTGTCGGCAGAAACAAGAATAATCAATAACGATCCTTAATAATCACTATTTCGCGGGCTCATGACCAATTGCGGATTATTATACATGCTTCTCAGCGCGTTGCGTGACACGAAAACTTATTCACGTAAATTCGACTAATTCTAAATAATTGCAAATGGATAGGTATATTTTCGGAAACGGGCGCTACGCAACAGTCGTTCGAATTAAAATTATCGTTCTCCCGCAAATCACGGGCACACATTTCGAAATTTAATTCGCAAACTTGGTTTACGTGTTTGGCTAACAAGTACGATCAAATTTTGAAGATGCACACTATGTGGGAGAGATGCGTCGAATTTCTATTTTTGAAATATTAAAAAAAATACATATAAAATACCAGACTGCAATGAACCATCGTTTAAATCACTCAAGTTGCTAGCTTAAATAAACTCAAAGGAGGGACTAACAAACAGTCGTCAAAAAAATCCCACCCCAAGGAATTAAAAATAAAAATATTAATTTCGATGGTTGATGATGATTAAGGTTGAGATAATAGATACTTCTGGTTGGTAGATCGATATAATTTCGTGACAATGTCTATTAATTCACTATTATGTAGAATATTTTCGAGAGAAGCACGTTGAATACCTAATAAAAGAATTTTAATATCGATTGTAAGTTGTTATGAATCAAATTATAGAAAATTCTGCTCATCATCGTAAACATCGTTCATTATCTCAAGAAAAATGATACTTCTATCACGATAAAGCTCAACAGGGGGTTCTGATTTTTATAAATAACTTGAAGACACGAGGATTTACGTAATTTGTTTATTCGATCGTTCCTCGATGTTTAATTGGCAGGCGAACCCTGATAAGGTACGATATTATCGGCGACGATCGCAAATAATAGCTTTATGAATCGTCAAGGTGCAATACACTTTGAAAAAAAGGAAAAGTTTCATCGTCCCCACCAATTAGTTTCTCTTATAAATACAGTAGTCTTCCCAGACTGAATCAGAAAGCTACAAGTTCTACTGAAGCGAAGAAAAGGTGAGCTTTATACTTAAGTGCACATTTATTAATAAACAAGACTATTCTTGCAAACGTTCGTCGGTAAATACTATTTTTCTATTTCGATTAGCAATATATTAACAAAAATGAGGAAACTGTTTGTGATGCTGTTTGCCGCTCTTCTGGTTGTTTCCCTTGTGAACGGCTGCAAACCACCTGGAGTAGTTGTAAGTAAACGCACCAATTGTTAATAATATATGTAAATCTTAATTACCACGTTTTCGGAAAAATTCCGTTTACTGCTATTTATATATATTTGCCAATATCTATTGTGATTCAAGAGATATAAATATTTGTCTTTTAACTCAATCGATTAAATTAGTACTCAAATTTGATGATTGTATATAAAAATTTAAGAACTGAATTAATTCTTTAGAGTTTACGTGGTAATTTATAATTGTAAGTTTAAAATTATCAATTGCCATCTAATGGCATGTGATGACAGAGTAATTATCTTGTGAATAATTATTATAAATCATATTTTCAATTATTTAAACATTTTGTACGATAATAATTACGGAATTTATAAGTAAAATATGATATTTATTCTTGTAAGTTATTAATCAAAGAAAGTAATATTTGGCCTTCAAGTATCTTAACGAATTTCAAAAATACTGTTTGAAAGAATGTGATTAAATTTAATCCAATTGCCCGTTTCTACTTTATAATTTATAAAAAGAATAGTGAACAACTCATAAAGAAATTCAAAAATTGAAGTTGAGGCAATTGATAGTAGATCTGTCAAGGATTGAAAGTACACTATTAGAGTTTGTTTTCATACTTTGTCCTGATGATTGATTTTTACAATTCGTACGACGATTAATTAGAAACTAGTGGTCACTTTGTACGGATACGAATGACTAATTCCTAAGAATACTTTGTCCTAGTGCGCTGACGATAAAGATTGCTGTGCACCGTTAGTATGCAACCCATGGGCTGGCCGATGTACCAAGAAACCTGCTCCACCAACACCAGTAAATCCACCACAAGAACCGTCAGCACCAGCCGATGATTCGCAATAAATGATCAACTGACCGGTATTATATTTTATTCGTAGGCCTACGAATTAATCCTCGAATCCACTTATCTCTATACATTATACCTATTACATTAACATAAAACTGCCAATACATCATTTTAAAAATGTATTTTATTCAGTGTTATTATTTGTCATATCCTCCTCGTTAATACCAAGTCCTTCGATTTGGAATTAAATACGAAAACAATTCGAAATACTCACTCGATCTCATCTGGATTGCTCGAAATATTTATATCATACGCGAAAAGCTTCGTTCAAATACAACATAACGTAAATTTTCCAATTTCTACTTCTCATAAAAAAAGTGTAACAAATTATCATCTCTGCTAAAAATTTATAAAATGAATGTTTAATTTCTTAACGATTAATCAGCTAATCGAAAGAATATAGAAAAAGCTATTCGAGCAAGTTTAATTATCAATTATGATTAATTAAAACAGCTACTTGAATGCCTGTATTTAATACTCATGAATCATTTGTTATAATTTCTGAATAAATATTTAATGCAATATTACTATTCTAATGCTTAACGAAGTTACTAATTTATACAGAACTTTTAATTACAAATTATTGATTCAGTTTCTTCTTTATTGGATCTAAATATATTAAAAATTAATGTTAATAAATACTTGTTAATACTAATTGCTGAAGCTCATAAATCTTAAAGATTTGCTAACTTATATATAATACGCGTCATCGAATGTTTAAAAAACTAAAGATGTTTGAAATTCTCAATCACGATTTCTCTTGCTGTAATTTTATTAGCGAGGACAGATTCCTTTTCCGAATGTTTGTCATCCGGTGATCGAATCAAATCGTATCAATTTATCAGTAATTGCATCGCCTATTTCGATAGAATGCATACACGCGATCACGGTGAGGTTTAAATGTACACGATATTATACGAACTAAAATTTATACAAAATAAATAACTAGTTGAACAAGAAAAAAAAGTGACACGTTTAATATTTTTAAATTAAACAGGAACATCTCTAATTACATATAAAATGTAAAGCTAAATACTTCTAAAATAGTATTTACTTTGATCCTTCTCATAACAATGCAAAAATTATTTTAAAAATTAAGTATAAATCTAAATTGAAATTTTCTTATGAAGCTAAAATATTTAAACATGATAGTTATTATATTACATTCTTTGTGTCTCCATGAAATAGGTACTATATCATAATTAATGTGAACATCTTACAGAAATTATGGATTTTCTTAAACTATTATTTATAACCAACCTTTGTGTTTCAATACTATACATAATGTATGTTTCAGATATTTTACTTTATAAAAGAAAAGACTAATTATTTATAGAAAAATAAAATGATTGTACGTTTATAGTATCGTATGATTTCCGTAATATTTTCAATATAATCTTTAGTATATTTAACTATTTGTTATCCGCGACATTCAACTAAGTATATTTAATTCTATTTTTATTGAAGCGATATTTTTGCGATATTTTATAAATAAAATTTACATTTATAATAAAGTTTGAAGTTTGATTGAAAAGAGTAGACTTGTAATAGATATTCAATACATAAAGAGAAATAATTTTTGTGATTGCTTTACCATCAGGTCAACTTCTTATATTAATAACAATACAATTTTAAATTGAAATAAGCAATTGATACAAAATTGCAGGATTAATTTTCACATCTGTACTTTGTGAAAAATAATAAAATATACATATATGAATGGTTATTTAGATTAAAAATTTATTTCAAGTCATTCGACTAATCCACAAATCTGATAATAATAATCTTGTTGAGATCTCAATGATACTTGACGTATCAATACTATCTATAATAAAATCTTCAAGTACGTCTTACGAAGATCAATGACAACTTATTCCGACATCTGTTTGGTATCTCAATGCTTGTTAATTGATACAAATCGGTGTCAATGAGTATGACACTAAATTGATCCTATCAGTAGCGGTCACTGCGTTTGATTGGTTGGAGACAAGGAGCTCGGTTCATACTAAAGTGACTACTCTCGAATACTGGAAATTCTCAAGTACAGAATCGTTACACTAGGTTACTTGTGCAAAATTTCTACATGTTTCTTACAGTCGAACTTGCAAATTGTAAATACGTTGAGCATCCGAATTTGGGAAAAATTGAGTGAAGCGAACAAATTAACTTCAAATTACATAGTAGCTTTCTCTAGAAATGTCGTCAACGTTTGTTTAAACTTTCGCGTGAAAGTCAGAAATATTCAATAAATCAATACTCATCATTTTATAGCGTTTCTACGGGCAACAACATTATTTTAAAATGTATAAATATTAGGGTTCATCCATTCTAAGTAATTAAAAGGAAAGCTGTAACTTAGCAGCGATCACCATGGTAGTCAATGTATTAATATTCTTATAAATATCATTTCAAATATGGATAGCATGAACAAGCTTGAAGAAGCTTTAAATGTTGGCACTTTACTTGGTCCTAATAGTTGAATTAAATTTTACAAAAGATTCGTGTTTGGTGAAAGAAGTACAAAAAGTAAATACATTCAACATATGAATTACTAAGGAATTCTACATGGTAAAAAAAACTTTGAATATTGAAAAGAACGACATAGTTATTAAAAAAATTCAAGGTTCTCTTATCTATTTACAAATACATATGGAGGCCATGAAGTAACGTCTACATATGTACGTACACATTGACATAAAGCAATTGTTGAACTTTGTCTATCAATAATGCAATAAAATTATACGTTAACACGTGTATATTAGTCATTGCAAACTTGGCTAGTCGTTTTATATAAATTCAGCGACCGCGACTTTTTAGGGCAGTACTGAAGGAATTTCCATACGAATAATTGAATTTCCCGTGAGTAGAAGTACGTATAAAATTACTTCCACTTTAGGCATATATTTAATTTTTTATAGCAAGAAAAATTGTAATTATATCAAATACGTATTATTCATAAAAATTATGTAATCAATGTCTTTACGTATGTTTTAAGTTTTACGTGAGATTAAAAATAACTTGTAATGAGCATTTAACATTTCTAAGACTTCTTAATCTTTTAAGTACCAAATTTTTATACCACAACCGATACATATATTATTTATAACAATCGTATAACACTCAAATAAATATTAACAACAATAATTGTTCTTTTTTCTGTGAGCTTCATAAACATTATAAGGTTGAATACTGGCACATAATGCATTAAGTTCTTTGCAGATGAGCGATATCTGTACTCTACAGTTTAATCAAATGATTGATCTAAATTTCTAGTTGTTTACTATACGAAATGATATATCAGTGTTTCAAATAATGTTTTACTTAAGGTGTCTGCCTGATTTGGAGTTTGTAACGTTGGCTAATATTACGTCCATGGTTGGCACGATAACTCTTGCTTTCCCAATTTGTAAACAAACGTGTGAAAAAAATTTTTATTTAGCATAAATGTGACTATAGTCCGTATCAGAAAAAATAAAATGTCTCGAAAATGGAGAAAATTATTTACAATCTTAAAACTTTTATCATAAAAAATGTTTACTGATATCAAGTTTATTTTATATTAAAATATAGGGAGTTTACTATTTATATATTACACAAATTATCATTTTGATAAAAAAAAATTAAATCATATTTAAGTTTATTTCTCTTTACTCTATTATTTAATAATTTTTTTATTAAAAACAATGTATTGAATTTTGTCAAAGAGTTTTAAAAATGTAGTTTCACTAAAAACGACTTTAAACTTTAGTGTAAACTTTTCTAAATACGAACTATTTTTATTAAAAAGGCTCCAGAATATTCAACGAATATTTAGGAATCCTGAGTGCTTGTATTTTCTGTAAGTTCTACGTTGAGTATTTCATTTTCTACAAACTATGCATATCAAACGTGATATAATACCGAGAAGTGCCATTATTCAAATAAATATTTCGTTCAATAAAGAATTTTTAATATACGCGTTATCTGCCTTATTACACCATACATTCAAAACCCATTGAAAATCTTTTCCAACGGGTAAAAGCATCACATTTTTCTAGGAATATACGTAATTGAAATAATGTTCCAATTCCACTGTGTTTTGTAACGTACAAATTTAACGTTAAAAACGATTGTAAAAATACAGAAAAACGTGAAAATTTTAGCTAAAGCTAACTGAAACAATGGACAATCTTAATCAAGTTTTGTTATTTTGAACTAAGTAGGAAAAATTGAATGCATATTTATAAATATAAAAAACAATTGAGAAATATTATTTGCTTCCTTTAAAAATTACATTTCTAACATAAGCATGTGTTGTTACTGATATATCGTTTCTTGTATTTCTTTAATTACTTTCAATAATGATTACAGTTTCGAAGCCTATACACTATACAATGAAGATCATGGTATTCATCTACGTCATCGTATTAGCATTTGCTATTGTTACTTGTGCTTCCGCTCAAGCAACATGCAGTGCACAGTTGGAAAATGTAAGCTTGGTTTTGTAATATCACATTTGGAATACGCAAATTTTAATAAGCAAAATGACAACTACAAATATGATGCGTAAAAATATATCTTTTTTCTTGACTTGTGCCAAACATTAATTCTATGAATAGAATACAATCAACTTTACCTTATGACCAGACAATTATTTCTATTTTATTAAAATTGCTTACATTATCATGAACATTCTTTATTTTTAAATATAAAACAATTTTCTCTTCAAATATTAATATTCTGATATAAATAAAGTGCTTAAAACTATAATGAGAAAAACTAACTTAATTCATGTATGTTATAACCTTTTGTTCTTAAAACACTTTGATAATTATAATTGATGGTAGATAATCTTGTTTTTGGAAGTAAGAGTAAATATAGATTTCTTATAATATATAGTATACAATACAGTAAAAGTAACAGTAATATTGGACTTTTAACTGAATGATTAAATATTGAGTCTCAGTTTACCATTTATAGCTACGACTGATTTAATTTACAATTTCCAAATTGAGCAATAATACGCTTACCAGATTCCTTCTCTGTTAAATGTCGATGAAACTAGCATTACATGTTACCTTTAACACACAAAGAGGAAGAAATAATACTGGTTTTTTTACAAAGGTTAAGAAAAATGTGCTATTTAAAAAAAAATAAATAAATAATATCATAATGTAGGCACTTTGAGATTATTTAATTCCAATTTCGATCTTCTCCGATGAAATTATTGTTGTTTGAAAATCGTAAATACCATTAAGATAGATACTCTGTATATCCCCAATCTATGATATTTATTTATTACATATTCATACCATTTCAGTGTCTAGTATCTGATGACTGTTGTTCTAATCTTATTTGCCTTACGTACGCAAAGAAGTGTGTACCCATTGGAATAAACTAGTTTGGACAAGATACAAGACCCATCGGAGACGAACCATATTCACCAGGATCGCCAGACAGTACGCAATAAGTTAATAATATTTGACTTTTCTTAATGTTTCTTTCAATCTACGACAAACGACAGGGTCTACAACATTGTAGTAAAATAAATATATATTAACATAATTTGTTTTTATTTTTCGACATATCATTCTCTACAATATTGATTTTCAAACTTTTCGAAACATAATCCAAAAAAAAGAAAAAACTTTCGCATCCAAAATTGATATATAAAGTATTTCTGTTACGTTCTATTAAATTGATTCAAAATTATGTTGCTTTTATCGAAAAACTAGTTTCCAAATAAATCTAAAATGTTTATTCGTTATTCATTAATAAAATTTATCCAACCCTGGTCGACAGGCGATACAGCTTTTACGTTGTATTATTTAAATAAAGTTTACAAACGAAATTGTAAGAATTATTTCTAAATATAAAAAGCCTTCTTAAATTAACGAAGATTTTGAGTAGTTTACTGGAATTCCTGCCTCACTTACATGACATAAGAATTAAGCAAAGAGCTATTTAGCTGGACAATTGAAGGTTATTAAAACAATTAATTTTTTATGTAAGTTTATTTAAATCTATTTACTTCTTTTTATGAACTCTATAGGATGATTAAGTTTACGCCTATAACAATAAATATAAACTCTGTGTAAGAATAATGTAATACACCATTGTACGACTTAACTACAACTACGCCAAGACGCTAGGTCTGAACACAATCAGTGACTCTGATCGATCGTCAACAATTGTGATTGAATAGAATTCATTGTCTGTCGGTCGCTGAAGGCTGATTTTCTCATTGTGATTCACATCAGACTCGATTTCTACCTTTACACCACAACTCTTTTCTTTGTTTGAGAGACAGAGTGTGCTCCTGCAGGTTTACAAGAAGAGAAGAAGAATAAATAATTATGCTGCATCGCCCAAACAACAAATTCATTTTAATCCAATAAACAGAATACAAAAACTTTTAATATTTGCTGTTGGAAACAAAATTAATAAACATCCTTTATTAGGGATGAAGAAGTTTAGTTAACTAAGAGTATATATTTTATTGTATTATTAAATTGTATTACGAACCATTGATAATACAGCACTAAGGATAATAAAGAAGTATCTTGATCAAATCAAATTAAGAATATACAGGGTGTTCGGCCACCCCTGGGAAAAATTTTAATGGGAGATTCTAGAGGCCAAAATAAGACGAAAATCAAGAATACCAATTTGTTGATGAAGGCTTCGTTAAGAAGTTATTAACGTTTAAAGTTCCGCCAGTACTGAATTTTTTTCTCGAAAGTGGGTAAAATTTCGGAAGTATGTCTATTCACGAAAAATGATTATAATTGACCCCTGCAACCGAAAATAATTTTTTCAGAACGATTTGAAATTTTTTTTTTCGTCGAAAAATTTAGGCACCTACCCCCTGTCGATTTTCCTTAAAAATTCGTTTTTGATTTTTAATAATTTCGCTTGACGTCCTACAGTAAAGTTGTCTAATACTTTTTTGTAGGTACCCATGAGCTCTGCTTCAGAAAAAAGTTTCATTGAAATATATTCACTATTGTAGGAGTTATGGCTGTTTGAAAATTGGACCATTTTTATAGGGTTTTTCTCATTTTGCGGGGTCAAGGACGAACTTTCCGAATATTTTTGCGATTTATACATATTCTCCATCAAAATACGCGTAGTTTGCTTTTTTAAACATGAAAATCGTCCAATCCGTTCGGAAGTTATGACGTTTTAAAAATTTGCATGAAAATTCGGGCAGACATTCCTGGCCAAAAATTATATTTTCGGTAAGGAATTTTTTTCTCGAAACTGAGTAGGATTTCGGGGGTATGTCTATTCACCAAAAATGATTAGAATTGACCCCTGCAACCGAAAATAATTTTTTCAGAACGATTTGAAATTTTTTTTTTCGTCGAAAAATTTCACACCTTCTCGAATTTTTTTCTCCAAACTGGGTAGGAATTCCGGGGTATATCCATTCATCAAAAATGATTATAATCGACCCTTGCAACCAAAAATATTTTTTTTAGAATGATTTGAAATTTTTGAATTTAATTGTTAATAACTTTTTAACGAAGCCTCCATTGGCTTAAGAATACAAATTGGTATTCTTGATTTTCGTCTTATTTTGGCCTCTAGAATATCCCATTAAAATTTTTCTCAGGGGTGGCCGAACACCCTGTATATGAAATGTGTGAATTAGAAAAAGTATTGTGTGATTTGGATCTATGTAGATCATATAATAAAAAGTAAACAATCCTTTTGTATACATTCATCGAATGAGATATGTCGAAATAAAAATAAACAGTTGCAAATTCTAAGAAATACAAGCGAAACAAGGACGATACAGTTAAATGAACCAGAATATGTAATTAATAAAATACAGAGAATACACAAATTATACAACGTAAACATCGATTATAATGGTATAAGTAATATATTAAAATCGTAAAATTAGAACATATTTTGTTAATATGTATAAATTATTGAATTTCAATAATGTAACTTGTTTCATATTCGGTAAGGAGTACTTCAAACTCATGATGATTATCGCAATTACACATTTTATTATACGAGTGTCCAAAAATGATTTATATAAACCATTTAATGTTACCTAAACTTGAGAAAGCAATGTTTGCAATATGATATTTAATACGATGTGCTACGTAATTTTGAAACAAGCGAAATGGAGATAATTCGGCATGAAAAATAAATTAAACATGTAAAATGCTCGTAGAATATTTTGGTACGAAAATTGTTGAAGTACGTACGTACTTGACTACAACACGGTTCAACGAACGACGTTGTTGATGTTTATACGTTTCCGGGATATGCATAGAGCAGTGTTTCCCAACCTTTTTTTAAATCATGCCACGCGTCAACTCTGTGATGGATTTTCAAAATTGATTTGCTCGGAATCAGAGTCTTTGTCTCTTACAAGCAAAAGGATGTTAAATACACGTTTATTCAAACTATATTCTCAATTTTAAGACTTAAAATATGTCGGTTAATTTCTTAACGTTAATTCCGAAGCAACCTACATAGTGTTTGTCTGAAAATCTTTCAACCTTTCTACATTTGTAAGTTCAATAGCGCTCGCAGAGCTATTATTATACTATCAGTTGCATTGACTAAAATAACGATACTTATTTATTAAACCTGGATAATCTATAATTTACAAACCACAGAAGTGAAAATGTTTATGTAGGATGTTTAAAAATTTCAAGAGTTACAAACTTGCTCGGTTGTGTTGCTGTCTGCCTATAAACAAAGTGACGGGAAAAAGAGATTGGCCACAGTTTACGGTACAGTGAAATTTAACGTTGTTTAAAAAAAAAAAAAGAGAAATATGATCGACGTTTTCACTTGGCTACCGTCTACGTATAAAAGGACAATATTACCGAGTGATTCGGTTTTCTTTCCTGTTGTTTCCTATTAAGCGAATTAAAGAACAAGAGGGTTTTGTCGAGAATCAATGGATTGTATAAAGCCTGCAATATGCAGTCAATGGAATATCGGGGCAGAAAGCAAAAAGTACTCCCGCCATTCCATACCGACGAATGGAGAAAGAATGTTCGCGGTGGATGCCTCTTTTGAATTGTTGTACAGTTTAGAGTATAATTGGAACGAATTATAATGTTTGAAATGAAGAGAACGGGTTAGGATTTGAATTTCACGTACTAGCTCGAGATACGCGTCTCGAAGGTATTATTTCGCGGAATTAAATGCCAGACCCAGAGCTGCCTGTGGCTATTGTAATTTAATAGACCGCGTTTCATAAAAAAAAGTGGAAAAATCACATACGAGCAATAAAGTTGTAATATTACAGAATATTCGTTCGTTGATATGCCAGTCTGGAAATAAAGATTCAACGTGCTGCTCATGAACGTGAAATCGAAAAATATAAACCTCGAACAATAGAACGTTCGATTTCGTCGATTTATAATTTTCATACTCGATGCTTGTAATATTTTTATCGTACGTTATCGTTTGGTCTTTTCTTTCCGAGGCTGTAGTTGGTATTTCAAAAACCTAATACCGTTTCAATAAGCTTCGAGCTTTTAATTTTTACATTTTATATAGTTGTTGGAGTCATAAACGTCTAGAGTAGTGTTTCTCACACTACTTTCCACGAAATTTTTTACGACACTGCTAGACCAGAATCGAATTCTTACGTTTAAATTTTTACGTTCTTTACTAAAACTTACATACAAAAGGTTTCCTTGAAATTTATTTAAAAGTATATAACAATATATTTTTTGCATAATACTTATCGAAAGACACGTTTAATTCAAATCATGCATGACTGCTGAAAACACCATCTATTTAATATGGTTCTCAGAAAGAAGCGGCAAAGTTACTTCCCAGCATTGATAAGAATAATAAGAAGTTTGACAGAAAGTTGCGTGCATGTCAACGAGGAAACATAAGAAATATATATGATAATGTATTGCGTAACGTATACGATACTTTACCAAGAATATAAACTGTAACGCATTTTCCATTTTAATTGGAAAAGCCAGTCACTTAACTATCACGCTTTCCATAAAAGCTTTATAATTCATCGAGGCGTACCAGGAACTTGGATAGAGTCTACTTTAATTTGTAAACAATGCAACATTCTTATCGCTTAATTACAATTTCATTTTATACGAGAAATATAAAATAAGAAAGAATATGTTTAAGAAAACATACATAAGTTCGAAATATTACACGAATGTAACGTTATGTCTCATTTTCAAAAAAGTAAATTTAACCAAAACCAAATTCTGATATTCATTCACCATAATTATATAAATGTTTAAAATTAAATATTTGCTAATTAAAAATAAAATTTTCAGTTTCCTATGCCATCACTGTATTACTTTTTTATATCTTGACAATCTAAAATTTAACGCGAATACAATTCACAAATCATAAATTAAGAGCCGATTTTGAGCACTTTCATGAAAAGCAAAATTAGTAAAAAAAAGTTGTTTGAAAAATTACAGTGTTTACAATTTTAAATACCGTCGAACAATCAGTGTATCGATTTATTTTCGCGCAAAACAACGCAACGCCGAACCAGAAACGCGATAATGGTATTTTATAAACATTTAAATGTGAGTCATGTATTCGACGAACATTTTCTTACGCATACTGTTTACAGTCTTTTAAAGATATGCATATTCGCGGGATATACGAGTTAAAGATTTGTCAGAGTGACGCGACGTCGTAGTATAAAAGCGTAGTGTACAGCAACTCCACAAGTCAGTTAAGATCCAACTGTTGGTTCCAGTACTCCTAAGAAAGAGCTCTGTGTATCTGTGTCAGTTGCTTCTGGTAAGTAGAATTCAGTTTCTCCAAGGAACTGTTTCCAAGCGTAGAGAACGCGCGGCGAGGCAGACTGTGTTAATTCGCTGCTAAAATAAAAGATCAATTTACCGAACTGACGTGAATTTAGTTATGGTTCGACGTGCAAGTTCTTCGTGCAAAGTGATTTGATGTTTACTCCAGTGTGATGGGATCATGTTTGCACATTAGAATAAAAAATAAATCTTACGGATCGTAAGTAAACAGAAGTGTTGAAATTGTTTTCGTTCGAGAAAGTTTCCAGAATAACATTACTCGATGGAGTTCTTCGATGTATTGACAGATACGTGCAATGAACTTTGATCGTTTGTTATCACTTATACTTGCCATCCGTTTGTTCATTGTGTGAATATACTTTGCATAGAATTTATGTTCTCCTTGATTTCCATTATTAGTATTCGATTAAAGTGCTATCTACTTTCATAGAAAGTCACTTTTTTCGACGGTGTTTGTTGTTTTTACAACTATAAACAAACCTCAGTTGAAATTTGAAGTATGGTTAAGAGGATCCTGTGATTTAGAACGCTAAACAAAGACGTTGATTTCTAAATATTTTCTGAAATGCTGTTGATTAAATTTGATTATTCTATTTACTCGATATTATACAAATGCGTCAGTGTAGTTTTGCAGTAAAGCTGATTTTTTTAAATGAACACAAAGTGATCGAGGATATTCTGGTTGTGTATCCAGCCTTGAAAATATTAAAAACAGACCTTCTGTACGAGTCTTATTCGGTCAGATGCTATAGACGTGTTTTACAAGAAAACATTGCTCAAGGCTGTCCAGATTTTATTTACTCATAGCACCATATTCTTCTTAATCTGAAACTATTTCATTTTTCTTTGTACTCCTACTTCAGATATGTATAAAATTTAGGGAAGGTTTTAAGAACGCCAGATAGAAAAAATCAATTTTTATTGACTATTGAAATTCAGTGATCCGTAAAGAAGGATATAAAAAAAATAAACAAAGCCATCTTTCCAATTCTTCGAGTTTTAATCTAATACTTTAGGAATGTGTATAGAGAAACGAGAAGCGCAGAAAAGAAAGAACAATGTTTTCGTAGGTCTAAACCAGAGAATCCTCTTTAATTCGATCATGTTTACGCTAAGAAACCGCTATATTATTCGTCACGTTTTACGAAACGCTGAAAAGTTCTGTCTGCGCTGAATACGTGACAACCACTTCGTGAAGCAGATTGATGCTGTACATGTTTGGCCGTAACCGTACACTTTAGTCACTCTGTCCGCTATTCAAGAACGAGTCAGGTCAGTAGTTAATGACTCATTCACGGATACTTGTACACACCGTGCTCGCACAAAACTGGATCGCGCGCGCGCGTGTGTTCGTTAAGGTTGCGTAATGAGCTGGAATTTCATGAATCCACAGATGACCTTTGTAGATCCGTGTCTTCTATGGCACCGAGACAAGATATAATTGGATTAAGAAGCGTCTCTCGTTTTTCTCCGTCGCGTTTTACAACTCTTTAAAGCGTACAAACGAAACGGAAAAAACTTGAATGACGAGAAAAGAAAATGGTTTTAATTTCGTGAATAATTAATTCCAATTACATTTTTCAGCATATAAATCCATCGTAAAATGGCCAAGCTCATGCTGTACGTTTTCATCGCCTTGTTGGCTACGACTTTAGTCGTGTCAGCTCCTGAATCCTGCGGAAGACACGGCGACCCGGTAAGTTAAAAATAAGTTATTAACGCTCGTTTGGAAAACGGTGCGATTAGAAAAGCCTCGCACGAAAAGGAGGACAATTTATGATGGAGTTACGCGGATCCCGTTCCGCTAACGAGCCTAAAATAGAATTTTAAAGCAGCCGTAATAATATGCGGCTGTTTGCTAACGCGAATTTATTTCTTTGTTGCAGTGCGTCAGCGACAGAGAATGCTGCAATAACATAAAGTGTCACAGGTACGCGAACAGGTGTCAAGTACAAATCACGGAAGAGGAGTTGATGGCTCAACGCGCGATGATCTTAGGCAAAAAGGGCAAAAGCTATTAAGGAAACAACGATCGTTGAAATTGTAAAATCCCCAAAGTGAAAAAGAAATGAAAAATAAATGGAACGAACGGGTACAGAAAATCTTTAAGTGTTTCCTGTATGATCACGGTTTTCGTTACTAGAAAATTGTTTGGTAAAACGAACGCGATCGAGCTCGGTAACACGCACGTGATACTGCGAACTCGGAATTTCCATGCCAAGAAGAGGTCACGATTATTAGGTCCCACGATTGTTATTATCAACTCTTACGAGATTATTGCGTCGGTGAAAGTGTCGTCATTATGAAATGATATTCTGTCAATTCCACGGAAAACGATTGCGGCAGCTGGGCAAGAGTATTTAGAAAACACACGCTTTTAAAAATTATACTCGATCGAATGCGCTCTATCGCGTTGCGTTAAGTATTGCTCGATCGCGCTTCGAAATCACTATCCTTTTTATCCTTGGGACGACTACTTTCCAATTTTACTTTATCGGTCATTTTGAATCGCCTTGAAACTTTATTTCATCGTCAATCCTTTTTATATCGTCCTTGGTTGCTTCGTATTGTAGAGAGTTGTGTGGTGGATTTTTATTTGTTTGTGAAACGGATTATACAAAGTAGGTAACATCAGTTATGAAGAGTAATATACTGTTGACGTTTCTCGTCTAATTTGTATTGGCTCTCTTCAAAAATGTACAAAAAATTGTATAAATAAACAGAACGAACGTGATTTATGGTTCATAAATTTGATTTCCAGTTCGAAGTTTCACTCGTTCGAAATTAACGATGCTTTAAGATCGATTGGTTATTTACCAGTACAAAGTGAATTTGTTGTTGTTATTCTAGAACACGGACATCTTTAATCAGTTCATATACGAACTGTTTACAAAATATAAAACTTTAAATCTGAGTAATCTTGAAAATAACACATTTTTTATAAAAATTTTGAATAAAAAAGTTGTTTAGTTTCGAGGAAGAGATTTATCCAGCTTATTTATTTTTTATTTGTTGAACGCTGTCAAGGGTATTTAAAGGATAACTTTGTTTTTTTAAATAGAAACCTCTATTTTTATTTAGAGATTCTTATTCTACACGAAAAAGAACGTGACTTTCGTGTCCTTTGTGTTTTGTGACAATCTGTTTATTTGTTACTGATAAATGAATAATTATTCTCCAAATTCTATAAAGTGTATACGTCTGATGCTTTATATAAATTTCTACTTAAACTATCAAATTAGTAATTCTCAGTGAATATCCACAATATTTGCGACGCGGCAACGTAGATTTTATTTGAAAGATATTTAATAAAATAAGGAAGATTGTCAGTTTTGTTGTTTCGAAAATAAAGAAAGAAAAATTAAATTATACAAACGGAAAGTAAAAATATTTAAAAGAAAACTTTAAAAAAAGTAAGAAGTACAAAATGGAGAGCATTTTGAAAACACTGTGATTCTTTTCGTATTATAAAACGATAATTTATTGTTTTGAAACTTTTTATATATTTTTTTAACATGTAACAGACTACTGTGATTCTGTATGTAGTCAAAAAGTCACATGAAAAAGTATAATTATTATTAATTTATTATCATTTAGACATAAAAGAAAGAAGCTTCGTAAGTAAAACAATTTGTTATTTGATTAAATATATTTGTAAGACAAAATCTAATAAAAAAATGTTCCATAGAAACGTTTGTTCCAGAGTAAGACTCTGTAAATAAAAATATAGATTCCCATTTAAAAAAAACAAAGTTATCCTTCAACTAACCTTGAACGCGTTCGATAAATAAAATATAAATAAACTAAATACATTTTCCCCTGGATACTACGAAACCTTTGTATTTAACATTTTTACATTCAAAGTTTTCAAACCTAACCCTGTATATGAATCGAAAAAAGAATATTACTTCCGAGCAAATAAGTAATATTAATTTGTCTCTGTTTCTAAACGATTAAATTCTTCTAAAATAAAATTAAATGAACCAAACGTTGGTAATCGAAGAAATCGAATCGTAAATTATCTAAAAATGCGCGGTGTCATTCCTGATCGTAGAAGTGGATCTACAGATAAATTTACCTTCGTTCTGAAAAGCGGTAAAAATCGAGCGTGTTAAATAGAATTGGCGTGCGAAGAACAGGTGCGCAAGATGAGAAAGGGTCTGGTTTAATCACCTCAACTTATCTTTCGATAAACTCGTGCTCCAATCGACCATATGTGGCTCGATCGAAACCACCCGTGAACAATGTCTCGAGATTCTTGTTGCACAGCTAGATGCTATCGTAGCTGTTCATGTTTTTCGTTTTCTCGTGTGCCATGAAGTTAATGCAATCCTTAACGCGATCGTTTGGCAGAAATGGGTGGATTATAATATACTTTTCACTTCCAGGCTGAGCTGCTGGAAATTAGCAGCTACAATAACTCCTTTATCTTTCCTCTCATTAAAGAATTCATAATAAATGCTGCAACGTTTAGCGACAATATTTAGCATTTCGTTTCTACTTCGTACCTATTTCTACGTGTAACTTTATCGCCTTAAAAGGCTCTTTGCTACCTTGCTTTTTTATAGAAATATCAAGAACAAGATCATCTTTCATTGTTTAAATGGAATTCTCAACTTATTGTTCTACTCTTTGAATACTATTGCTTTAAAGCCACAATTGATGGTAACAAGATGAAACTTAGACTTTGAGAATGTAAATAATGTGTTTGTGAATTTAAAAACACACGAAGTTATGGAGAATTAAATTAGAAAAATTAAAATTGACAAGTCTTGCTCCCGTTACAAAGAGACGATCATTTAAAAATCTGAGTTAACCAAACAAGCTTGTCGCTTGGGAAAGTTTGCAGCTCATCGCAAATATTTCGTAGTCATTTCCCGATTACGGAAACATTACTCTATCGACCGTTAAGAGCCTTTCTAATTTTGAAAAGTAGATGGACTTTGATTCAAAGACTCAAAGCTTCTTGTGTTCGTTACAGGATATTTCCACCGCGTTTCAATCTCATTAGCTTCAGCTTAAAGTTAAGCGCCTCGACTCTTTTACGCCGTGCCCTCTCCGTTCTTTGACCATCGTAGGGTTTGCAAAGTTCTTTTCGATGTAAAAGACACGCCTAATGTCCAAGGAAAGACGACCGTGCACTTAATTCCGAAGACACTGACCATTAAAGGTAAATATACCTTTTCATTTTTTAAAATAAACATTTTCTATTTTGACCAGCTTTGATAATAACAAGGCAAAAATAGTGGCGTCGAGAAAATAAGATGAAATAAATAAAGAGAAAAATGGATACACAATTTAATATTGTTAATAAAAAATATTAGTTACATTGTAATGTCTAATTATTTCATTCAATCTTAAATATCGATATTGCAAGTTTGGAATCAAAAGCAATCAGAACACACTATTTATATTACTTATAATTAGATACCCTTATGGTTCTTGTTTTCGTTACTTTCTGCAAAATTAATAACTTAAATCAAATATATTATTATTTATAACGAGAATTAGAATTAAAAACGTAAAATGGAATATGTGTTTAATTTTTTCTACATATTATATATATTATGATATTAATATTTTAGATTTCATACAATGTTTGGATTGGTAATATTGTAAGCTAACGATATAAGTTTAAGTTAATAGTGTAGATTAATATAAATACAAAAGGTTAAGAAATACAGTGGAATCTCGATTATTGTAACCTTGATACTTGCATGCGAATCATGTTCGTTGCATTGTGCTAATTAATAGAATGGTTGGTCATTTAGCAAAATGTTACGTGTCTACCATTTGAGACAAAAGAAGATTGTTAATAAGAAATCCACGCTGAGAAATTTCACAAACTACTTTTGCACTGTATTTACAGTTATTATATTCTTACCGTACACATTATGTACCTTTCAATCTACATTTGCAGCAGAATTTTATTTTAATGATTACCTGATAAACTCTAATAAAGAGTTACAAACAGTAGCAATTCTGAATTTTAACTGATCATAATTGGCTTCTTGTTAATTGCAGTTATTTGCAAGAAATAATTGACTTCTTAAAATTACAACATGTTTAATGATATATCAAAGAATAATACATTCTCTATCTATTCCTTACGATGAACATTTAATACGTAATCCACACTTCGCAAGAAAATTGAAGAAACACTTTATAAACGTCAGAAAAATAAGAAACTTCAAAGTTTTGTAATTTTGTGAAAGGTAATTGCAAAAGAATGTATTTTTAAGCATAAAACCTGAGTTTTTAAATCATGTCAAGCGATTTCCCCGACGATGCTTTATCAAATACTGGCACCACTTCCAAACCAATCGTTAAAAATTTTTCAAATTTGAGGTCATGCGCGAAATTAAAAAAATTTTGTTTTCAACTTTTATCTACGGTACGTTAAACTTTAGAGTCTGCACTTTAATCCTATTTGCCTGTAATGGGGCTACGACGTTTTTTCACCGAATTACCGCGATTTAAAGCGACCCCTCCATTTTGCCCTTTTAGTTTGAAATTTGATTCATGTCACCGACATTATTTCTGTAAAATAAGAGATATGTGTGAAATATATGAAGAAAGTATAAGATACGTGCAAAATATGATTTGCAAGCTCAGAATTTATATTTCGAAATACTTTATTTAAATTCGCTACACAACTATACTTTACAAAACTACGAAGCTTCGAGATTCGTATTTAATAGGCGATTATAAAGTGCTTCTTTAATTTTTTTGCAGAGTATTTAGCAAATTTAATTCTACGTTTGTTTACACTTTGAACAATAAGTAGTTCGTTAAGTGACTCACGATTTACGTTCAAACTTACTATTAAAGTAATTTTATTTCCTTCGTTTATCTCGCTGTATAGAGCGTCATGAACTTTCCAATTTCGTTTCAAAATGGCGACTGTTTCTAATCTATTCTCGCCGTCGGTGATCCCTTAGTTTTAATTTTCTCGAATCTCGAATCGCGTAACGTTGATAAGGTACAAAAAGTCCTATCTACCGGATCGAAGGTAAAGGCATCACTATACAAATATTTGCTCGATATACCTTATCGTTCTCCAGTTTAATTGCCATATGTTGTACTCTCATACTTTATAGTACACCTTCTGTCTTACAGTTAGATCACAACGCGTGCGTGCCCATATTAAATATCAATTTCGGTTAGATCTAATGTTCTATTAATTCTAAGCCCAGTTCAGTTATACTTTCTCATCAAATAACTTTTCTTCTAAAATTAAATTGCTATGCATCGCTTGCCCATCGATTTACAACTTGATTGGCTTCTACAACATTTTTAGCGAAGCACTGATGAAATACTATGCTTCCATAAGTATTCTTGAATGATTCATAAAATGTGAGCATCGTTTTAAGGGCAAATTCAATTTATCAAAATAATTTGAAAAATTCATATAAACATACTTTGTATCTAATTTTATTACAACTCGTAGACGTTATTAATGTTTTAATAATTCTTATTTTAAACTAAGGTTAGGTAACTGATTTTCTACAATTATAATATTTTCCGTTATCATCAACACTTTTGGAGATATTTAAATGGACAAAGTTTGTAAGACATGTGGTGACATATGCAGCGCTCGTCAACAGAGGGCGCTCTCTCTTGCTCTCTCACAAGTACTCGATCGTTTTTCCTATTTCTATATAAACGCTCCTCGGCCGACTATTTTAAAAGTAAACGCGATCATTCATAATTTGTAATGATAATTTAAACCACAATTTGCCCAACACTGGGCTTTATAGTACCAAGTACCGTCTGGAAAAACTACTACTACAGCCGAGTATAGTGTTCTTTCTACTTCACTCGATTTATTAACTACAATGACTCTCTTCCCGTAACGACGCTCTGCTCTCGCATAGCTGACGCACACCTAACCTTAACATTAACCTCAACGGTTCCCGCGGTAACCTACGCGTAAGTCGCCAACATTTGAATTAGCGATAAAATGTCTCTTAAATAGTGACAAAGTAGTAACAAAGAATTTTACTCTCCATCCTCATTCGAAGATGAAAATGAAGAGCCATTTGTCAGGAACTTTTCGACAGTAGGGCCTCTTCCCAGGCCTGAGATTCCGTGCAATACGGAGTCCTCTAACAATGCTAGAAATCGTTAGACGTAACGTCTACTTGCTCGTCTCGTCTGTGATATAATGAGACTTATTGTGTTTGCGTGGCGCAACGTGAGAAAATCTCCCCGATCGGTCGACGATGTGTTAAGGATCTAGCAAGGAGGGACGCAGAGACGAAAGAAAAATATCTGACGGCTTTTAATCGGCTCACCGATCATCGATCCGCAGTGGAAAGCGGTTTCCCTCGCAGACGGGGCCTCGAAAGGTCGGTCCTGTCGCGAGGTGAGCGAAAGCTTGTAGCCGAAATGGTCGTTGCTGCGAAGGAGACAGAGGCACCGTGTCGAGGGAGGAACAGAGGCGACGCGGCTGGAGACAAACGGTAAGCCGAGGAAAGCACTCGAGCCGAGTCGAGTGTCCCTTTTCGTGGTTCCTTTCAAGTTCTCTTCCGGGAGGCAAGCCGAGTCCTCCACTGCTTTTAAGCTCGTTCTCGCGCGGCCGAAGAGCGAGAAGCTGTGGAGGCTCGGATGCCAAGAGACACGTTTCAGGCACAATGCCACGGAGGCGGTTACCGGATGCGCCGTCCGCGGGGTGCGTGGGGGACCGGGGGCATCTGGTCTGGAAAAACGTCGAAAGGACTTAAGTCCGCCACCCGATCTCCGGGAAGAATCGCGAGCATAGCGGGGAACCGTGAAGGAGCACGGGATAATGGCGCTGGCACGCCGTAAACATTCGCGGGCACAATATGAAAACATTATCGGTGGTAAGCCGGTAGGCACACAGTAATGTGCTGAGCTTAGCTCGGGAGGCTGTGCCGTGCAGCGACCACCTCTCAGTCCGTCGGCGCAGTGCCACGTCAGGACGTCAGGATTTCAGCCAGGTACTCGTTCGTCGGATTCGCGTGGTCGAAAAGCACTCACGGGCAGGGTGGAAGGACAGGGGCCGTTGCAAAGAAAAATATGCAGAATTTTTCGGCGGGTCGACATGCGCGCGCGACGCGGCTGCAATCGCTGAATCCGTTGATGAAACTGACGCGAGTTTTTGTGAAATTGTTCCTTAACTCGGTGAGAGGTTCGCGGGAAATTCCGGGATAATCGAGGCTTCCGCGTGTTTGCGCCGCGCCGAATTGAAACGCCCTAAGTCCCCGTCTATTCCTAACGAATCGCTACACCGTGACGAAACTGTAAGACACGCACGAACATTTGGAAAAATTCTCAGCTGGAAGTTTCGACGTTTCATTCGTAATGTTGATATTAGTCTTAAACTCTGGTTCCAATAAAATAATGGCGAAATGAAATAAAAATTCGTCAGTCTAAAGTTTTTATATTATTTCTTTTTATTTGATAAGTATGTTGCAGTTATTCGATAATCATGACAGCAGATCTAGAGTATCCAACTCTGTTAACATCGTTTGGATTCAGTTTCTTTATAACGAGCTTTAAGAATTGATAATTTGTAATTAATTTCTTCGATTTCTAGGTAGTACAGTAATGATCCTTAAAATCAACCCAGACGTGATTTGTAGATTGAACATTTCTACCCCTCTTGGAGCCAGTGAGGCGTGAAAGAGGATATTTAAAAAACGATACGAGGCGACTTTGAGGCTCAACGATATCACTGCGTATAAATATTTACTGCTGTCAAATTTTGCCACCGCTGTACGAAAGCTGAACGTAACCCCGGAGCAATGTTCATCTTAAGAATCATTACTGTACAGGGTGATTTACTTGCTACCATACTTAAAGGCCGTGCTGCTGCAGAGGTCCTGTGTCCTTACGTGATACACAAATGTCTTCACTGTGGTAGCCATTAGTTTATCTCGTAGGTGGTAGCACGACCTTTGAGTACACTAGTGAACGAACCATCCTATACACATCAACGTACTGTTACTCAACGCCGGGATAACATTCATTACAGACCACACCAAGATCTATACAAGGATTGAATGACGAAGGAATTTAATGAGAAGTGGGGGAGTAAGCTTCACTTGTTTTTAACAGTTTGAGCTCATAGCTTTGCAGCCCAAAATACTTGCAATTAGTTGCCATTAAATGAAAACAAGAAACGCAAATTAGTGAAATTAATGTCCTTGTAGCTGTTATTATCACTTATGTCAGGCTAATATTGCGCGGTTCTTTTGTGCATTTAATTTAGGAACGAATAACGAAAAGAATTCAGTGAAATATTTGCAGAATATAAAATCGTCAAGGCTACAACCACAGAAAAAAATTATAATAAATAAACCATAACGGTCTCAAACTGTCTGCTTTCAAAGAGTTAATTGGTATATTACGTCTAACAGCCTAAATTCGAGACGAAGACGTATTATTTGTTTGAGTTCTTGCTTCTACTCCTGCCTGCCGTGCCCTCGAGGCGGTCTTGTGGCATATGGAGAGGAGGAAGTCGAGCAAGAAGCAGGAGTAGCAAGAATAAAGCAGAGCATTTCGCCCTAGGCCTGACAGAGAAGTCTATGGCAGGATTTTGTCATTGACACAGGAATGAGTGACGAGAATTATTATTTGAAAATATGTATATATGTAGCTGAGAATGTGGATGTTTTAGTGATCGTGCATAATTATATCTTTCTCTTGTCCTATTAGTAAATGCTGTTTCAAATTCTCGGTTGCTGTGAAGCATTTACTCGAGGGACTTTTTCGAAGGAGCCATGTTACCTGCTTACAGGTCCCTCAACGTTCTAGAGTAAAACCGGGAATTGTAAACTCTTCAGTATGGTTGACTCAGTATATTCTTTCTGGAACGCCATAATATAACACTTATTAAATAAATAGTTACGTAATATGTAACATAAATGACTAGCAATTCTTATATTATGAAGTCGTTGTTAATAGATAAGACGTCATTGCGTTTTAGTTCATGTTTTAAAAACTATACATTATGTTCTTGACAAGTCTCACTACGATTTCAATGACCATAAAAAGGAATCCACTATCCCCTTTTCCAATAATTTAGGATAATAATTCATGTTTATAAACTCCATTTCGTTGTTTGTACTGATGAATTTTCAGCAAGATTAATTGCGTCATATAAGAGTGAATTTTTTTAGTTATGGTGATGGTACCACCTGTAATTTCACAGAGGCATCACTTACGTCAAATTATTCCTCGTGTAAAATCAAGAGACTTCCACATGCCCAGCAAAGTACAAGCATGTCAAGAGTTTTGCTTGACTTTTTTCTTTTCTAATGGAAAATATCGTTAAAAACTATATACTTGTTCGCCATTTTATTCTCATTGGCGTCGATCGATTATACGAAAATTCGTCGATTCAACGCGTTTTGTCATCCTATTATTTCTGATTATCGACGTTCTGCTATAATTCCTAGATATCTGGTAGCGTCTTCGATCGATCCGCAGAAGACACTAAGGGACGTTAGTGATTTCCCCCTATCGAGTCTAGATCTGATGGACACACACAAAGGGGAAGCCTAGGAACTAAGCATAGGCCTCGACGACGTATGTCAAGACTGTGTTGGTGAGAGTGGCGATAGCGAGGCGAAAGCGACTACATGGCCGACAATACAAATACCGAGCTACTTAGAGAAGAGGGAAATGGGACTAGCCATTTGGGGCAAACTACCCCTGAGTTGGCTCACGCGACTGATCTTATCGTTCGCCAAGTCGGGTCTCGGCTGGGATATACGTCCACGTGAACGTACACGACTGCACATGGCTGCACTCGCGCGTGCATGCGTGCAGGAGGCTATCTCGGCACAGAATTGATTTCTTGCATTCGTTATTTCCCTGAGACCTGAACTGGTGTCGGCCGGCCTCTTTCTACTACAATTAAGCTTTTAGCGGAACATTAACGAATCCTATTTAGCTGTCGTGCATTCGCGAAAAAATCTATTCTATCTACAACCGACAATGTAACGTCCAAGTGACATTGCACATCTAAGACATATAAATATGTACTTCCCCTACAACCAACTGAATATTTCCTGCTAGGTAGTAGTTATTCACAATTTAATATAATTATATTCTTGTTTTCGTTCGGACGTGAAAAGTTTATATAAATAAAGTCGTTCTTATTATTAATTACTCGTTTTTAGTTTGGAACTTTTATTTTTTATATTAGAATATACTGCTGTTAATTTACAGGAAAGGAAAAGTACTGTATTTGTAAAATATTATAATACAGTGAAACCATTATAATATTTATATGCATCGAACAGATATTTTACTATCAATTTTTTGTTATTTCATCCTAAATGCAGAATTGCTGTCGGTGAAAGCAACGTTTCTCGTCTGCATACTAGCATGATCGAACTCCTCGAAAAAGAATTAATATACTGTGTGGGTGTCGCACGATGACAGTTGGTAGAATGAAATATACAGACATTTTCATCAGTAACGAAAAAATGAAGACGTTTATCGCAATATAATGTATATTATACATTCAGTCGCGATACTATTCAACAGTACGGCAACTGAATATTATTTCCAAACGTTTGTACGAAAACGAAGTAGTAGTTAAAATGAAAATTCGACAGAAACGCATTCGTGTATTTCCCGGCGCAATGAAACGTTTCACGGTATATTAACATCAAATCATGAAGCAGAAGAATGAATTATAATTCTTTTACATACATGGTAATTGGTTGGACGTATGTACGTTAAATCCGAATGTACAAATCTACATTTGTAATAAAAAAAAAAAATATATTAATTCCTAGGAATTCATTTTTGATATTACGATTTTTACCAGCAATTTATTCACAATTCCTTATGAAAATGGATAAAAGTGCTCGCAGCTGATTGGATTAGTTATCGTTTAATATCCATCAGACTGGTTCAAAGGGCAGTGCGTAATTTGTAAAACGTTGTATTCGAGGGAAAAAATTATTTGTTTCAAACGCCATTGTGACAGAAATAGAGACATATGTAGAGTAACTCAAAGACAGTCTATCTGTAACATATTTGAGAATAAATTGAAATGAAAAGTTTATCTCCCTAGTCGTCAAGCAGACACTATTTCCAGGAAAACAAATCTAAAACTAATACAATGGAGTCCAAGTGAGAGGGCACTTGAATAACAATTTGAATGAGCAAAAGGGAGTAATGTATAAGATGAGCAAAGTATGAAGATATTAGAGACCTAACCCAGACCTAACTGACAAGAAGCAATGACAAGAGTGCTAAAGAAAACATAGAATTCGTAAAAAGTCGTCGATTTAAATTTAAAAACTTAAAATCGAAGTGAAACCATAGACCTGACCTGTCACAGAGAATTCGATTCTTAAGCCTGAGTGTTATATGGAACATCAAGACACGTGTTGATTCGCTACCTAAGAAATTCTTGCTATGCCAGGCGGAATTTCGTGCCCCTCGCGTCTATTGCTCGCGCGTCAACGACTGTCATATTCCAAGATTTCGATTCGAACCTGTCCCCAGGTCGGAATTCCTTCGACGCTGCTACGTGTTTCTCGCATAGTCGGTTAACCGTGCTTCCCAGGATCCTGTGGATCGCACGGAATTGGTCTTGAGAATAACTCAAATCGAACTTAACAGTCGGTTAAGTCCGGACTCTAACGCGAGTCGTTCAGCTAGCCCGTTTAATCAGAAGGATACGAAGTCTAAACTGTAAGCCAGGCAACCCAAGCGGTCATGAAGGTAGGATCGGGGTCATGGAGACTTGCCAGTCTTATCTTGATTTGCATAAATTCATAGTTCGCGGCTTAGTTCCTTGGACGTAAGGACACCAGAAGGACCTCGTTTCCGACGACAAAGTTCATCTTCCTTTCGGATTAAACACGATGCTTGCGACCGTTTCCCACTGGCGCAAATTAGTACTTCCGACTCTGAAACAAATTCTCCGTTTCTGGATTACTTAACCCTTTGACACCAAAACGGAGAATCCTATGAAATTTTCTTTTTTTCTACTGTAAAATAGAATAAAACGCTAGATGACAAAAAAGCTTAATTTTTCGATAAACATTGTATATTTTAAAAAATATTCTTGCTTCTTTATGGATGTTTTGCCAAATCTACAATGTTAATTTTTAGGATATTCAAAGCTTGTCTAGCCTTGCAATCAGTGCCAAAAATAACACGACCCAAAGTCTGATTCAAAGATTTAAGTTAGAATTAATTTTGATATCTAATTCTGCGTATGCTCTCATGTAGTTTATCTTTTAAGATACGTAAAAAGAAATTTCCGATTTGCTGTACAAAGTATTCTGTAATTTTATTATTTTTCGAAAAATGGAAAATGGTCTTTCATTCTGAATTTTTTACTTAAACACTCTTGATAATAACTTTTCCATAAAATTACATATTTATTTACATATATTTCAAGAAAATATATACCACTTTTGTAAAAAAATTTGTCTCTAATTGTTTAAAATCTATTGCTCCAAAATTTTAAAACAGCACAGTTTCTCAATTGATATGAGTACTTGTGCTCGATATCATAAAAAGAAAAGGACATTAAAAATGGTTGAAATCGAAAAGAATGGTTGAAAATAGAACACACTGCTCTAGATACACATTAAAATCAGAGCTTTTAGAAACACCAGTTCGGAAAAATAGGCTTTTACTAAAATTCTAAGCATGGAATTCTTTATTTCTAAATGTCTTGCATTTTCATTCCGTTGGTTTAGTTTTAAAATGAACTTTTCACGTTTACTTGAAGCCCTGTACACTTGGTGGTTGGGATAGCTATCGCGGAAGACGTTTGCTACCAAATAATGTCAAAATTCGACTCAAGATTTCGACAACGACGAGGCTTCTGGCGTAAACGTAAACCGACTGGGTCTGCGAGCACGCTCTTTATGGGATTAATAAAATATTCACTCGGCAGACAGACGACAAAGTAAGGCATATAATAATTTTCTGGCACGCCACCTTGTGTGTTGTCTCCGTCGCCACGGGCCGTACGTGACCACTATCGCGGAATCAGATCAGAAAATGGCGCAAACTCCGATAAATAAGATAAATAATGTAACGCACCTTCCGTACAGGACGACCCATTCCCGCGAAAAACTTTCAAAGTCGCGTGCACGTCCATCAGCGCCAAGCCCTAATGCCGTGTTTCGCGTAAAACGGCCACGATTGGCCTCGTTCAAGGAGATTCGTTCTGAAACGACCATTATCGGGGCTGTTTTCGCCACGGAGTAAAAGTCGTTACTCGTCTATCATCCCGATCGACTGCGTAAATTGCCGTTGGTCTAGTTTTCTTCGTGCCGTTAACTTCGATGATTGCAATACTTTAGGGCTAATGGGACCACGTGACGACGTGTGTTCCCTTCGAAATCCATTAGGCTGGCCAATATGTACGCCGATGATGACTTCGAGCTTTAATAATTTCGAGGCTGTCGAATATTAGTGGTATTCAAAGTATCGCGACTTGTTTTACTTTCTTTCTACCGCGAGATTTCCACAAAATCGTACGTTCATCGCAGACGAAAAGTAGAGAAATATTAATAAAAATGTGGACTCATCAAAGGGATGCAGTTTATTAATATTGTTGCGATATCATGCATTTCGAGCGATTTTTCATATGATGAAGCTACAAAGTAAATTGCTAATTCGCGAAGGCTGTTTTTATTAAAGACCGTTAGAGATGTTGCGATATCGTCGAAAACTAAGTGCCTGGGAATCGATTATTTAACATATTAAATTTAGGCACAAAAATTTAAGCATCAGCTTGGTTGATAAGTTTACGAGCATTTATATTATTGTTTAAATTATATATCTGCGTTGCTGATATTACTGAACGTTTCTTCTTTTGTTTGTTTCGTTTTTGTCCAAGAAATATGAAAACAATATTGTCAGATATTGATGGAAAATAATATATAAAAATTAATATTAGAAATTGTCAGTTCTTTAATTTGTTTTTAAAGTGATAATGTTTAGTGGCATCATTTGGAAGACCTTGTGTTTTAAACATTCTCAAAACAAAAATAAAGTCCAAAATGCAGGAAAATCAATATTTTATTGGATACTTATACTATTAATTATATATTAAGTAATAATTATATTAATATTTAACTGATTATACATTGAAAGTATATTATTGCACACATTGCAATTATATGTATATTAACAACAAATAGTGTCGTTTATTCTTTAAATTACTTTTGGAAAAATAGGAAGAAATGTTTGAATTAAGTTTGATAACAGAAAATGCTAAAAGGTAAAATATTTAATCTGTTACTTAATATTAGGGATTATGTTAGCAGATGTTCAATGAATTGCAAGTTTCACAAAGTATAATATCCAAACAGTAGTATTTTCATTTCGATTCGATAGAATATTTTGTTTGTGTGTTTGTATAAATTGATTATTGCACAAAGAAAACAGTAATTTAAAAAATAAACGACAATATTTGTTGTTAATATACATATAATTTCAACGTGAGTAATAATATACTTTCAATGTATATTCAGTTAAATATTAATATAACTATTACGAAATTATTATTTCGTTAAAGAATTATCATTGGAAGAAGGAAAGAAGAAAGCATAATGATTATTCCTTCCATTTAATGCATTACTTTTTATATTGTAAGTAAAGTATTTTCTCGAAAATCTGCATCGAAATTCATTATCTTAATTTATCGCTTTCTATAGTTGTTGACCACTATTTTCAGAAGTGCTTTTTCATTAACAGTACAAACATCGATGTTTGTCTTCAAGGTACCGTAAATTTTTACATTCCATGCATTCGTTTCGAAGTTACAGTCATTTGATATCGATGATTTTTTGCTCTCTCTATAATTTCCCCAGCACATTTTCTCTAAATAATTCTTGTTTAATTCCAAATTTTCGGAACCTACAGAACTACGCTTTCTCAAAATTATACGCGCTAGGGCAACCAAAAATTTAACAATATTCCACCACCTTCCCATTCATAGTTCGCGTTCTCTTCCTTTGTGTCTCACGATCGGATAAAATCGAGCCGAACGGTTGCATTAGGGTGAATTACTCCGCGTTTCAGGAATTTCGACGCACGCGCTGTCGGCACTTCGTCGATCTTTAACCCCGGTAGAAATCCGCGAAACGCCACATTTTTAACGAAGGCAAAAGTTGTAATTTTCACGGAGACCTTGACGGTCTGAGGATACGCGATAATCATTAGACATAGATTCGCAGGGGTGGCTGTACGGTCCCTCGCCCCGTTCTCCCCTCTACCGGTTCGCTAGCACCGCACTTATCCGCCGAAATTCAGGGTCCCTCCGACATCACCCCACCCCCATTCTGCAGGATGCAGTTCCGCTCGCAAACTCAAACTGCAGCCGTGAGGGATGCACGGGGAGGCGAGGCGGTGCAGTCGGTTGCCATGGCGACCCATCGTCACTGGACACTCTCATCCCACGTTCCACCTACGTTCAACCCCCCTGTGCACGGTGATCCAGCGGCCGGACAACATCGTCCCATGCCGAGCCAAAAACACTGGTCTCTTATTACGCGGCTAAGCCCGTGAATTGTCTTCCCTCCGAACCCCGTTTGGTCATCCGCCTTTCATGCGATTCCACCCAACCGGGCTCGACTCGATTTTCAACCCCCGTTGCACCACCGGCTCCTCCAAGACGACTACCTTCGTTCTCGCGAAGAAACCCCAGGAATATTTCAACGCTGCTCGAACCGTTCAGCATTCGTGCAGAATTTCGAATGAGCTTCGAAACGTGCTACGAAGCATCGTTCGAGCAGAACGGCGTCGTTTCGAAATAAATTTTACATTCGAGTGCTCGGTTCAGGAACAGTATTTCAACTCGCGTCTACACACACTATATTCGCTCCCATCTCGTACTTCGCAGCAAATAAATGAACGTTTACGTTACGCGTGTAATACTACGAACTGTTGAGCGATAAAGACGCGACGTAACGAATACGGAGATCAAATATTAGCGTTTCCGTATTTTCTTGGAACTCGGTACAAACGCGAAAATATTAATTTTTTATCCACGAACGATTTAGTTTCCGTGCGTTTAATTAGCATCGAACGAAAGGTATTACGAGTCACTAATTCTTTGTTCTCCGAGCGATAGAACACCCACGTGAAATTGTCGATCGGATACGCTGTACTGCTTTCGTTCGAACGAAGCCCTAGGTCTCTTAAAGCATATTTCAAGCACACGATGACACTGCTGGAAGTTGGAAACTAATCAAACGGATTACCCACATTCGTTTGGTGAATGAAACAGCAGCCCGTCACAGAGCTTTTACATAAGCGGCGGGAGCGTGACGTCTTAATATCAGATATCCGTCGACTAACCGGACGACAGCCACACCCTCTCTTGGTCACGCGAGAAGCGACTTTTCAAACTCACCTCAAGCAGACATAATTAATGAAACGCAAGGGAGTGGAAAGTGTAAGCATTTTAACGACCGAAATTCCTAAAACTTCGGGATCGTTCCAAGTCTCCTGATAGTATATTCGCGTGTGTCACTCATTGTCAAACGTGTAATTCTAGAAAACCACTTAGATACTTAACTTTGTACGAACTCTTTAAATCTCGAAACAAAATTCTTTTCCAATGTACGGTGAAAATGAATTTCAATCGATAACTTTTCTTAGTCTTTCCAAATTTATTAGTTATAGTTAAGTATTTTGATGAACATTTGTTACGAATACTGAGTACCAAGTAAAATTATAAACTGGAAATTATCAAGAATTTATATATGCAATTTATATATCATCTTGAACAATATTTTTTACACCACGACTTTTAGAATTTTCCACTATGGAACTGGAAAAATTAATTCCCAAGTTAAGATGTTGAGCAAAATAAATTTAGCAAAGATTTGTGAATTTTAGCAAGATCACAGAAGTAAGTACTGAAACAAATTTTAGGATATGTAGCTTACAGTGGTCTAAAATAAAAGTTAAGAAGTCATTTTGATTTCTTCTCAACACAAGCTTGCGTTGAACAAAACTCAGCATTCGTATCGTACAGATATAAAAATAAACGTTCACAACCAATGAACAGAATTGTTAACAGATCATTTCGTTGTGAAAGTTGCGAAATTTAGCAATTTTCATGAATTTTTTTTAAGGCGAACACTACGTCTAACGTTGTGATTCTTTTTTGTAGTTTATTTAACCACATTTTAGTCATACATTTACATTTTTTATACAGTTTTAAGTAATTGTTTTCTACCGTTACGTCGCTCGCAATAAACACATGGTGGTCAGGGTGGACTAAAACCAAGAAATTGGTAAGATTCTTAACCCTTTGATTACGAAAAATTATAGGCGCTCCTTTAGGCACTCAATCAATCAATTGACTGTGAAAAAAGATTAATTAGTATGTTTGTCGTTGTCATCTGTGCCGAAATAAATAATTCATATTGAAAATTGGCCAAATAAATGCTGGAAGTGAAAATTCCAGAACTTCGTATCTTGTTTGGTAATCTTTTAATAAAGTAAACTATGATATTCTCAACGTAAAAATATAATTCGGGTACCGTCGAGAGCTAGTAATTCGTGGTATAACCTTTACAAAATTCAAAACAATCGACCATGCAGTTTCTTAAAAATTTATCCAAGCGAGGAGAAAAAATTCCGTTTCGAGAAAAACGCATTGTACTAAAGTTAAATACTAAATTTTTGAAAATATTGCTTGAACAATACTAGAAATTTTTCTTTAAGAATTCAACAGTGCGTTCTTAAATACTTTCGAAAAATGAAATGGAAGAAGAATCGATTTTTTGAAGGTGTCACAGAGGAATGATCCCTGAATCAAATCTTACAATTTTTGAGACATATACGTCATGACACTTTGAATTGTAACAGTAGATGTGGATAGAAAATCATCGGAAGATTCGTAAAATGGCCCATGACGGGATCATCGAAAAAATCGGCGAAACTTTCGGGGCCTGTCAGCGCGGCGAACCGTTAATTTGACGTTGACAGCGGGACTTGTGCGTTCCTCGACAATAGTCGGTAGAGGTCACACGCCCGAAGCGACAGTAAATTGTATCGATGCGTTTATACATATTGTAGATACTAAACCGTGGCAACAGCGAAGTACCTAGTGGGATCGATCGATCGAACTTGACGATATGATCAGCCGTTTACCAATGCATATCCGTATGATCGTGCCGAGGGGGTGCACAACCCACCTAACGTGTGTCCCGCTGGCACAGTGACCCTGTTCCTCGTACACAAGCCGGCACATTCTCGCCGAACACACGCTCACGTTCATGGCCAGCCACGCCGCGTTCCCTCGTGTCTGCTGTGTACAGGGATACGCACGTATTGGTCCCCGTCGATACCGATCAAATACCGAAGATTCTGAGGCAGCCCGAGTGCACGTGCTCTTCGACCGAGATGCCTGTTGCTCGTCACCTCTTCCTACGAAATATTCGTGGATTTCGGCGATTCCGATGCTTCCGATCGCTGGCAACGCCCGCGCGAAACGTCCCGTCCGTTATGTACGCGCGAACTTCCCGCGAACGGGATGCGGGTGAAGGCCGTTGAGTGACAAAGGATTGGACTTCACCGAGTAACACGTTTATCGAATAGAGAGACAATTCGGCCACTCCGCTCTGCACGCCGTTTCAAACGCGACGACCCTTTTCGGTTTTCCCTCATTGCTTTTGCGCGTTCGCTGCTAGGGAGCCGTACTAACCACTATAATCCTTTTCAACTATTTTCTCCGGCCAAGACCGTCCTATACCTTCTCCCTCACGAGTCTCGGCGATCTTGCGCGGCGCGGGGGGACACGTTTCGGTTAATAAGGGTCTTTCAACCCTCCGTCGACCTTTGTCAATGAAATCTAAGAGCTCCCTGCAGGGAGCTCTATTAGATTCCAAACAGCAAAAATTATCTGGAAGAATTCCAATACCATAATTTGGCCTCAGCAATTAAGAAAATTACCGTAGTCCTGTACTGTGACGAGACAAGGGTACTGCAGGGCAATATAAGGAACATTTGGACGCTAGTTTTTCTTAAAGTTAGAAAATAATCTTCTTGACTAATAAAATTTACAACCTGGTACCTCTATCGCCTATACATATACAAGACCACCCCCTAGTTCTATTTTTTCTTACTATTCCATCTCACGACTTTTTCAAATAAACAATTATTAAAAATCCTCCACCAATTGATACTGCTTTGACGTGTAATTTTAAGTATTCTAGAATTATTTTAAGTTGAGCTCTGAGATGTAGCTAGTCTGATCTCAGCCAATCCTATTCCAGCACTGACTCGTACTATGGTCCGTCCTTTGCTATGCATGTTCCTATTTTTTAAGATATCAAAACGACCGTCATCTCTATAGCGACGACAAGACGACTACCCAACGACGTATCTTATTGCAAGTTATCGATGTTACGATACCACGCGTACCATAGAATGAATAGCGGAGCATGACGTTGACACATTGATCGCTTCGAAGAAAACTATACATATTAATTTTCAAAGAAACACTTCATTTGCATTTGGCAAATGGATGAAAGTATAATTCTACAACATTTCTAATACACAACAAATTTTTATTTTATGAATGTCCTCTCGAAGTCTAGGTGTTTTTAAACTAAAAACAATATTCGAATTTTTTTATGTCTATTTCCATTGGAAAAAACTCAGCAATGCGATTAAAATAATTTTATAGTTATAAATTGGAAAATATGAAAATTTTAGTTTTGTTCTTTCGATGATTCGTTCGTAGTTGCGTCATTACTGATCGCGAGTTATAGATAACATGGACGCTCGCCTCGTCGAAGCAGTTCTAGGAATTGGTGGGAATGACTCCGCGAACAATACTGAGGGAAAAAGTAGCGAACATTAGCGAGAGACCAATGTACCATGCGTCTGAACATTCTAAGGAATCAGAGATCAATAGTTAAGAAAAGGTATATTAATTTAGCTGACGTCTGTAGAGCCTAACGGTAATTAATCGTGGAATTCAGATGTTTCATCGAACTTCGTTTATAATCTCATGGCGCAATAAATACAGTGTTACGAAACAACATTCCGTAACAAGTTAGTTTCCACATTATGCATACACATGTACAACTGATGTTTTGCATACTGTCATTTGATATGGCAATACATCAAATACGAATAATACTAAACTCTAAATTAAATAAAAGTATTGCTTTAAAAAAAAAGACACGTGGAAACCCAACGTCGTGTCTAGAGAACGTTTCGTGAGATCGGTTTGGTAGTAGACGCGTTGACTTAAAAATAGGAAAAAGACTATGGATTTTCTATTAGAGAAAAATGGCAAGAGTTGAGAGGAATCCGTGAAGTAACAAGTTGTTACCAAAAACCGTCGCATTATTCCTGGCGACGCCATTAGCCGAAAACATTGTGAACGCTCTATCGATCAATTACCGAAAGTCTCTGCCGAAATTCCGATTGATGGATCATTGTTACTGAATTTATTATTACACAGTATTTGTCGACCCTAATGAACAGGCCGGATGACTCGTGGACGATGGTTGTCTCGCGCGCGTTCGTACACGTGCAATCACGTGTACACGTACACGTCATAGATACCTGTGCATATAATATATACACGTATACGTCACACCCTGTGCGTCACATCCCCTGTTTATTTCCACAATCAGGCGAGTCATAATACTATTATCAAGGGGTGGACCATCGGATGAACCACTGTGTCGGTGTATCGTGGTACACGACCCACTGATACGATGCCCCTATTGAATGTGCAATATTCCGCGTGGGACAACCGATGGTTAGACTTCAATTTCGATCCAGTTTCGATGTATCGACGCATTGGAAACGCATCCTCCTCGAGGCTTTCGTTGTGATTACCTTTGCCCAAACTCGGTTGGAACTCGATTTAACGTGATACAGAAACATTTCGGTCGGTCGAGAACGGAAGAAACTGATTCGGTCGCGACAAATACTGTTAAACGCTTGTAGGCTTACTAGGGCAAATTTTTGGAGAAGCTCGAAATATTTCAACGAGTTAGGAACTGATACAGAAATAGAAATTTTTAGGAAAACGGATCTAAAAGTCTTTTGAATACTGTCAATTTGAATCAAGGAAATAGAACAAATACTGAATGTATTACGAATAGCCAACATTTCGAATCTGTTATAGATGTAATCGTCCTGTGACCACATGGTTTCCTGTTTCCATACTGCAACGAAAACCGTTTCGTTCCAAACCACGTGGTTATTGTGGCCCCTTGGAACATGTTTCTCCGAACACGAACGATATCATATAATTATCGATAATTAATTTTAATTTTGAATTTGAGCTATCACCATAAATCATCTATTAATTGCGAATATAATATAACGAGTTTCAATATTTTCGACGTTTCTTGGTTGGATTTCTCCGAATTACATATTGCGTAGAAGTAACATATGTATCTGGATAATCTAATCTTTAAATCACAATCAGTAACGGAGTATATTACAAATCTCGGTAAATATGCATAAAAAGGATCCTAACTCCAATACATACGCTGCATGGCATTTTATTAGGTCGAATGTTTATTATTATAAATTTATTATCTTATTACTCTGAAAATACATGAAAAAATTTTCCCTAAAAAAATAAATATCTTTTGCTTTCTACTTAATTTAACAATTTCTCTTCGTATGAAAAATAGTTTGAACCCAGCGGTAAGTAAACTTGAAATGTACAGGGTGTTCGGCCATCCCTGGGAAAAATTTTAATGAACGATTCCAGAGGCCAAAATAAGACGAAAATCAAGAGTACCAATTTGTTGATTGAGGCTTCGTTAAAAAGTTATTAACAAAATTATTAATAAAATTTGCCCGCCTACACGAACTTTTTTCTCACAAGTGCGTAGAATTTTGAGGATATGTCTATTGATCAAAAATGATTGTAACTGACCCCCGCAACTGAAAATAATTCTTTCAGAACGATTCGAAATTTTTTTTTTCCACCGAAAAATTTCACACTTTCTCGAATTTTTTTCTTGAAAGTGGGTAGGATTTCGGGGGTATGTCTATTCACTAAAAATGATTGTAATTGACCCCCGCAACCGAAAATAATTTTTTCAGAATTAATTACAAATTTTTTTTTTCGTCGAAAAATTTGGGACCTACCCCCTGTCGATTTTTCTTAAAAATTCGTTTTTAATTTTTAATAATTTTGTATGACGCCCAAACAGAAAAGTTGTCTAATACTTTTTTATAGGTATCCATGAGGCTTACCTCGGAAAAAAGTTTCATTGAAATATATTCACTATTGTAGGAGTTATGGCTGTTTGAAAATTGGACCAGTTTTAGGGGGTTTTTCTCATTTTGCGGGATCAAGGATCAACTTTTTGGATATTTTTGCGATTTGTACATATTCTCCACCAAAATACGCGTAGTTTGCTTTTTTAAACATTAAAATCGTTCAATCCGTTCAGGAGTTATGACGTTTTAAAGATTTGCATGAAATTTTGGAGTGACATTTCTGGCCTGAAATTATATTTTCGGTAAGGAATTTTTTTCTCGAAAATGGTTAGGATTTCGAAGGTATGTCTATCGACCAAAAATGATTGTAATTGACCCCCGCAATCGTAAATAATTTTTTCAGAATGATTTAAACTTTTTTAATTTCGCCGAAAAAATTTCTGGTCGTTATGGAACTTTAAACGTTAATAAATTTTTAAGGAAGCCTCAATCAAAAAGTTGGTGTTCTTGAGTTTCGTCTTATTTTGGCCTTTAGAATCTCCCATTAAAACTTTTCCCAAAGGTGGCCGAACACCCTGTATACTTCTGAATCGTTAGGGATTGATATACTTTTTTTATTACGTTTTACCCTCTTTATCTTCAAAAATTATTTTATATTACATAATTACAACTTTCCCCGACCGATTATCCAAAAAATCGATTATCGAAACGAATTTGTTCCCCTCTTAGTTTTAATAGTCAAAGTTTTACTGTACTTCGAGTACGGTACTTCTTCAGAGGAACTCAGTGAAAAAGTCAATGGAAAGAAAGAAGTTGTAGAGAAGAAGAGGCTGAATCCTCAACGAAGTGCAGATTATTGTCCGGATTTCGTTCGATACGCTGTTGGTACGCGTACGCGGTTGATTTATTATGACGGCGTACCGTTGTTGCCGGTAATTTTATCTCCATCGAACGTTTTTCCAGGAAATCGAAATCAAATGGGGGTATTAATATCTCATTGTACGGTCGCGTGTCGTCGACACTTTCCCGGCGTGCGCCGCGGTTTTCCACCGGTTTATTTCCCTCCCACCTTTTTTCCTCGCGTATCAAAGCGAGTGCTCGCCCGTCCACGTGCGGCGAATCAATCGCGGCCGCTTTCGGGAAACGGCAAAATAATCGCAATCGTCGGAACAATTACGATCTCGCTCGTATTATCAAATCGTATTCGGTGTCAACGGATATAACGACCAAGTGTTTGCGCGCAATTAGCATAAATGTAAAATGACCGATGAAATTCGAACGGTACGAAAGGAATTCAGAGAGAAAACTGAATTTGAAAGTTAATCGACGAACTAAGGTGTATTATTATTAATTTCTTTTTTAACGCCAATCGTTGTCGCACACTGTTTCACGATGAATGGCCAATGCGTTCTAGCACGCTGCTTTTTGAATCGTACTCTCGCCTTTAAACTCGCTGCTCCATCCGATTTATATTTGTTCCAAAACGTGTCATGATATTGATAGATAATTAACGATTGAAACGCTGATCGAAAATAATATATTCCAATTAAATGTGCGAGGCACCAATTTCAATCCTAATTAAAATCGTGAGGAACTGCTTGGGGGAATTAGATTATAAATTTCTATTCATAAATTATCATAACGACTTTGAACGAGCATAATGCACTCTTTATTTTGTAGCAAACAATCATAAAATTTTGAACAATTTGTAGAGAGTTCTTGCAGTATCTCAGTACTTCTATGTGAATCTTAACGCTATTGCATTGCTCCATAAGCTTAAAATTTACAATTGTAAACTATATTTTAAAACGGTGATTTCAAATTTCACAAAAAAGTCCCCTTATAATAAAATTGAATTCTTATTTTTTAAATATAATTGAAAACAGATTCTCTTTAATGTATTTCCGTTTCAACAATTTTTATTCAGTATTAAGAGCTTACTATTCACTTACTTGGGCCATCAAACAATTTAATTAATACCATAAATTATTCAAGTGACAAATGATCGATTTACAGAACTAATTTGACATTTTGAAAAGCTTTAGAGATATTTTTGATAGTATTTTTATTGCTAACATGCTATGACATTTTGCAATCTAAAGTTCTTGTACGTGATAACAAAAAATATCTTTTATAGGACACACAAACTGCAAACCTGACATAACATTCTGAATATCACGCTTTAAAAGCCAGTCATTTTGTCAAATATGTTTGTATGTTCTGTCTTCTGGTATCATATGTTTTGATTACGATTCCTACCAGAAGACAGAACAAACAAAAATATTTGTCAAAATAACTGGCTTGTTAAGTGCAATGTACTTGTAAGCGTATTACGCAAAAACGATATCTTTAGGCAAATCACCCAGTACAATAGTTAGTAAATAGCCAAATCCGAATTTTGACGAAACTCTAATACAACTCCACAATTGTCGCTCGAATGTCTGTTAGACTGTGAATACAGTGAGTTTCGAAGGTTATAGCGTATAAAGATGGTCCCTCTCGATAACGCTGTGCTAAGATACTGTAGTTTCGAAGCAAGTGGCGTATCTTGATTGAAATCTTCAACCCCTTCGATATCCAACCCTTGTAGACGATCTACAGAAGATTCTGAGTTAGTGTGTAAGAATCGATTACTTGTATCAAATAGCAACATGGCACGAAACAGGACGGAATACGTTCATTTCGACAAAATCTAAATTGTTCCAATATTTTCATTTAAAACATCCGATAAGCTTTACTAACTCAAAGAAACGAATAGGAAAATAGTAGTAATATTCTATATTAAATATATAACTTCGTGTGACAATGGTGAATATATTTGCAACTGATTGATACAGTAGATTCATAGATGTGGCGACGTTTGATCTTGTATTTCGATAGAAAGAAAATGTATTGATTATCCATTCAGCAGATGAACATTATTCTGGGATTATTGGAATTTGAACTCGTAGGATTTTCTATGTTTGATGCTGTATGTGTAGCTATCTTTTGATGTCTCACATGCTTTCTGCTAGTAATAACTATGTTTTAAAATAGTAAATGTATTTTTAACTCAGTGATACATTACTTCCATAGGCGTGACAATATTTGATCTTGTATTCTGTAGCTCTATTATTCTATTTTTTTCGTTGTTCGAAGTATTTAACTAAAATTTATTTAAATTCTTCAGAAACGAGTTATTCTGTGTGAAATAAACAATAATTGAAACTTACACTGTCCCGTAACATGTAACAATGGAAAATTCAGTATCTTAATTGTTTTAAATAAAACTCTGACTAAATATTCGTAATTAAACATACACGTATAAGTATCTCTGAAGAGGGTAGCCTGTGTCTACAGCGATTGCATATTGATTACCAGCGAATTTCAAATTTCGAACGATTAATAATGTTATTCTCGCGTAAATACAGTAATGACAAATAATATGTAAATAATTTCGAACGAAGTCATTATACCGGACCGATATAAGCTAGCAGGGGGCGTTTATCAAATTCCGCGATTAAATAGTCATTTTAATCCATATGTGCGGCCTATTGCGCGGCATCTTTCCGTTCCTTAGTCGAAACTGCGCAAATTACGCGCAACAAAGAACGGGGTACGGTGACGTTCACTTTGTTCCGCGAAGTCATTTATTTCGGGGCGGTAATGAGAACATAAAAGACACCTGCAGAATGCGCAACGCATCCGGCGTTATTTTATATTTTTGCACCGCGAGGGCCTTTCGAAACGAGAGGACTCCACATCGGTAGGGAGCAAAGGGTTCTCGCGTTGTCAGATTAAAACACGAAAACGAAAAAATAGGAGGACGCGAAAGAGAATAGCAGAAAATAATGGTGAAGGTGTGCCGAATAAATTCAAGAATCAGCACGCGAAACCACTGATCATGAGCTTGCGGCAATTTTTCGGTGAATTAAAGCAGTATTAGTTTACTGATTTACTTAAAGTTTCCGCTCGTAATAGAAAATGTCATTACTATATTCACCGATACCACATATTATAATATAAAAAATATTCTGCATACTTTTCGCAGTGGTCTATAGTTTGTAAGAAAAATATGAAGAGATTTTCATATTTTTGAATACTGTTTATGTAGTTTATTTAGTAGTTCAATCTTCTTCTGGACTAAATTGTTTTCAAAATATTGAGAGAAATAGGTTTTCATCCCCAAAGTAGGCCTTCCTCCTACTCCAAAAGCCACTACAGATATAAAAAAGAACGTGTAAAATATTTTTATGAAAATTTTCCCATTTACGAATCTCAAAAATATAATTCTAAAGGAAGCAAGCTCAAACTTGTGATTTGTATCACGAGATAGAAGAGAAATGTAAATTCTTAATAATGCCGCAGAGAGAACCAGCTGATCAGTTGGTTCTGTCCTTTGTCCTGCCGCAACAGAAGGCCTCGGTATGCACGAACGAATTCCATTTCTGCTTTTGTTCACATAAAACTTGCCCGCATTGGTGCTCGTGTCGTGCGTGTGTACACCCCGGCCGTCACGCCCTTTAATTATCATACCGGCCATCACGCCATTACACTTCCGTATACAATTACTTAGTCGCTCTATCGTTCCTACTCGCAAGATTCATGCGAAGATGTCGGATATCAAGATTAACCGCGCTCGCTGTTTCCTCGAAATAGAAGCATTCGGTAATTTATCGCGACCATGACAGACTTACGTATGCATGTACAAAAGCGCTAGGTCGAATAATAACTTTGTTTAGATTTTTCAGCACACACCTCGAATCTCTTACGTATCGTACAATCATCTTTATACTTGCATTAGATGCACAAACGAGTCGCTACATTTCCCTGCAAAAGTAATTTAATTTTGGAATGTTCTCCCGCCATTTCGTATTGCGATGGTGATAGCTTTATTGAAGATATATGATGAATAAATAAAACGAAATGATTTCCAAAATATAATATTATCAAACCACGAGAATTAACTGGTTAAGCCAGTTTTTCATGTATAAATTATATTGTGATAAATAGAAATGTGTACATATAAGTTGAATTATGTATTTGATATTTTATAGCATTCCCAATAACAGCAACGTTATTTAAAATTGTACAAGTATTAGTAATACCTTACGGTATTCTTCAAATATCTGCAACTTGAATTGCTCTAAAAAATTAGTTCTCGTAAATAACATTTTCGAACAAAGCTTCTAGGAATTTACGATTCTGTAATTGATAGGTATCCCACAATAGTTATTACACCGATGGGTAACTTTTACACGTTTACTGCGGTTGCTTTTTTCGTGGACTTTCATATTTAACGGCACGAGTCGGTTACACTTTGTGCGAGATTTTCATATCTGACGGCGAGGGAAAAATAACAACGCAGATTTTTCAATTACACCTTATAAATATCTGTAAAAATAATAGGAAAATTACGGGAATGTTTTCTTAGCCCGTGGCAGCATGTAAACAAGGTCGGGTAAAATTCTCGAATAACGAATACAAATTCTTAATTTATTTATAAACAAGCTTTAACCCGCGACCTCGATCGTCTAGATGTCAATTTAAAAAAACCGGAAATGGATTTTAAATTATGAATGAAACGTAAATGGAAAATGGTTTAAGAATAAATTAAAAAACTGTGCTTTGTATTATTCTTTAATCGAATTTACCGAACTTTGTGACGAAGGTTCAGTGAGGTATAATATGAAAAGATACGGGGCACGTGGGATGTCCATTTACGCGTGGCAAACCTTCTACGATATAATTCTATATGCTAAAACAAGACGAAAATAAAAAATGGCAGAATTGCCTTTAATGATTTTATTATTATCCAACCTATGGGAAAGGTATTGTAATTATGAGAACCACCCGGAAAGTGTTTTCTTTCGCCTGATTCGAAGACACACCATTAATAGTTATCTTGAAGAAGAAAGGGTTTAAAAACTGTTCTATATAATAACATTAAGTAAAATAATAACATTAGGATCTTCTTAGGATTGGAGGTTCCGCGTAAACGCTTTTGAACGGGTGTGTAGCTTAAAAATCCAAACAGACTAATTACTCAACGATCGTGTCATTTGTTGCACTGAACGAATACGCGTCATCGAAGCACCGATGAAACAATGAATTAGTCAACAAGTGAAAAGCCAACGAGGTCGACCGACGGACTCGCAATTTACAGGCCAGAATGAGCACGTTATTTCAGTAAAATTTCCTCTCGTCGCTCCGATCGACGCAGAAAAACTAATATTTCTGCGCGGGTATTAATTACATTATAAATCCACATAATCCCGCATTACCGCACACCCTCTAATTGCCATCAATAATTATCGCGTATCTGTCAGCGGCAGGGGAGGCATTGTTAAAATAATGTTTAAACTGTACCCTTTAATTACATTGCTACCTGTTGCTGGCTGATTGCAAAATAAATATTTATTTGTTTGAATATTAATCAGCCGCCTCTGCACGGTCGTAGTTCATCGCCGCGGAAAAATTGCCTTGCACGAGTACCGCGAAGAATAATTACAGACAATAGCTTATTAAGTTTTCGAAATCAGTTATGCCGATAATTTTTATTATCCCAAACGAGTACCGAGCGTTTGCTATTGTTAACAAACGAACTTACAAAGAAAAAGGAGTTGGTAATATTAATCTTTCGAACTCGAGCGATTTATTATTCACACCTTCCTTCATACTATTAAAGTTACAGCAAATATATCATGCTAATAAAAATAAGTGGAATACTCTGTATATTATTGTAGAAAGTTGCATGGAACTTAGGAATTTGATATTTATGTCTCACAGATAAATTATTCACGAAGCCCTTGAACTTTAGAGATACTTCTTGCATTGTCACCAACACTCGGTACAAATTTAGTCGTGTAGGCGTTTCGATGTCGTTTAAAGTCAATTTAGCGTACTCGAGGATATAGTCTACGTTTCTATAAGTTAATTCCGGGGACTTAAGAATTGCCACTCTGGATACGCAACATTGGAGTTGATTATATCTACATTCGTATTAGTTGCAAAGCAGCTATTCTAGAAACAAACGCGATTAATATTCACATTTCGCGACAGTAATAAAATCGCGTATGCAATAATGAGCAATGTTAATTTTACTAAAAAGGACATCTCTTCCAAGCTGATGTGATGTTGAAGCAAGTAGGCCTACCAGTGTCATATTTGAGGCATTCTATATATCGCAACACTACATCAAAACAAACACGATCAATTCTTATACTCAACACTACCCTGAAAAAAACGCGAAAAATTCTCATCGTTCGCAACATTAAAGAAAACTATAAAACTCATTATTTGCAAAAATTACTAGACAACCAACGCGAATAATTCGTACTTCTCAACGCTAATGGCAAACCAGTATCAATTTCTATTCGCAACACTACTCTGTAATCAAACGCGAAAATATTTAATGTACGCAACGCTAAAAGTAATCGCGATAAGTTCAAATTATGCGCAACGCTATCTTGAAAGCAGACGCGATCATTTGCATTTCGCAACACTAATGCAAACCACGATCTGCCCCAAAATACTGGTTGTTGATCTGAAAAACTACAAATACTACAACAACAGGCGAGTACAGTGACATAATAGGAACATGGAATGACTCTCCATCCTCATCCGAAGATGAAGTTGAAGAACCATTTGTTGCAGCCCACTCTTGAGACAGTTTGTCAGGGCCTCTTCGACTCATTGAGAGCCTTTTCTTTCTTCGGCGGTCCTGCCAAAGCCTGAAACTTAAGCCTACGCTCGAGATTCCGTGCAATACACAGTCCTCCAACGATTCTAGGAATCGTTATCGGACCAGGTGTGAAGAAACTCGAGCGGGACGAGCGTTTCGGGGACCCTACCGCGAACGATCGCGACCGCGAAGAGCGACTGTAAAGCCGCGCGATTCCAAGAATCGAAAGTAAAACCAAAGCAAACGGTACAATCTGTTTGGATCGGTTAACGTTTCGATTCTCCAAATCGAACTACAGGTATAGGATCTGTGACAGTCCCGCCCTGACCCTACCTACTTATACCTAACACACACATACCAGAAGTTAAGTGACCTACCTACCTAACTCTATATTTAAAAAATTGCAAAACTCATTCTCGCAAACATACGCTCCACGGTTCTCACACATAATGTCCGGGCGCAAGAGCCTAAACTAGAGAGGACGCCCCGGGGTTCCTCCGACACCCGAACATTCCACACAACATTCACACTCTAATGTGTACGTACCAATGCCTGAAATCAACTGACAAATCCTAGTGATCATTGCGTATTTCAACTAACTTTCTAAAATGATTTTCTACATTCTGTTTTATAAAATCAAGAAGATAATTGTATTTTCCTTTCATTTAATATTTCATATTATTGTCATCGAGCATACAAAAAGTATGAGCAAGATGAAATAGAATTTTATTTGTAAATTATATTAAATTTCTACAACGACGCAATTCCACAGCTTAACCACACACACACACACACACACACGTGTGAAAATTGCGTCGCGCACGATGCACTAGCGCAATGTCAGCCGCATGTAGATATTATTAGGAATTTTTATAAACTAAGTCATCGTGCTCGTTGCCTTCGCTCACGCAAGTAGCACCTGGGCACTTGAATGAGTTTAGGCAATGAACTCGGGAAGGTATCCTGAAAATCCTGCACTAAAAAATAGGGTTAGTGTAAATACTGGCGGATAACGAAATACTATTTATATTATTCTAAGTATATTAATAATATACATTAATAATGAAAAGTATTGTTAGCAAAGGAAATTATTCTGATTAAAATTGAATTGTTTATGACGAAAGGCTTTAATCTCAAGACTTAACAGTAGAATAATTTAATTTGAGAATTTCAGGAAAAATTATTGAAGCAAACTAATTAAAATATTTGTCCCTGGAGCAATTCCGTTGTCAAAGCGCATTTTTTAATGATAAAAGTAATACATAATGCATGTTACTTTGACTCCAGAATTTATCCACCGCGCAACGTCTTTTTGTACATAAATTGAAATATCAAATGTTTCAATACGTAAGAAAAAATTTTTTATTATACAGGGTGTTCAGCCACCCCTGGGAAAAATTTTAATACACGAATCTGGAGGCCAAAATAAGACGAAAATCAAGAATACCAATTTGTTGATGGAGGCTTCGTTAAAAAGTTATTAACAATTAAATTCAAAAATTTCAAATCGTTCTGGAAAAATTATTTTCGCTTACGGGGGTCAATTACAATCAGTTTTGGTGAATAAACATACCCCCGAAATCCTACCCACTTTCGAGAAAAAAATTCGAGTAATGTGCTGAAAGTTTTGGGTGAAAAAAAGACCTTCGAATCGTCTTGGAAAAATTATTTTTAGTTGCAGGGGTCAATTGCAAGCATTTTTGGTCAACAGACATACCCCCGAAATCCTACTCAGTTTCGAGAAAAAAATTCCTTACCGAAAATATAATTTCTGGCCAGAATGTCTGCCCAAATTTTTATGCGAATCTTTAAAACGTCATAACTTCTGAACGGATTGGACGATTTTAATGTTTAAAAAAGCAAACTACGCGTATTTTGATGGAGAATATGTACAAATCGTAAAAATATTCGAAAAGTTGGTCCTTGTCCCCGCAAAATGAGAAAAACCGCCTAAAAATGGTCCAATTTTCAAACAGCCATAACTCCTACAATTGTGGATATATTTCAATGAAACTTTTTCCTGGAGTAGAGCTCATGGGTACCTACAGAAAAGTATTAGACAACTTTTTTGTAGGGCGTCAAACAAAATTATTAAAAATGAAAAATGAATTTTTAAGAAAAACCGACAGGGGGTAGGTGCCTAAATTTTTCGACAAAATTGAAAAGTTCCAAATCGTTCTAAAAAAATTATTTTCGGTTGCAGGGGTCAATTATAATCATTTTTGGTGAATAGTCATACCCCCGAAATCTTGCGCATTCTCGGGAAAAAAATTCAGTACGGTCGGAACTTTAAACGTTAATAACTGTTTAACGAAGCCTACATCAACAAATTGGTATTCTTGATTTTCGTCTTATTTTGGCCTCTAGAATCCCCCACTAAAATTTTTCCCAGGGGTGGCCGAACACCCTGTATATATGTATATAACAAAAAGTATATACTTTATCGTTATAAAATGTAGTATAATGTAATTACAAGTCAAAGAATATATTTTCATTTTCATATAACATTACAAATCGCGGAGCACAAGAAGACCCTAGCCTGATCTACAAAATAAAACGATATACATATGTTCCTATTCACGGGTAAAAGAAATAATTACCCGCGGTCACTGCTCGCCGAAAATACTACGTATACAACCGGGCACCCGTGTTGATACGGACCTTTCGTCCTACAACATGATTGGGGGCCGGAGGAACAAAAATCAGAACTCACCAATCGTTGACTGCGATGACGTAATACCTCTGCGACGATGACGGAGCTGCTTGCCCAATGAAATTCATCAGCGAAGTCATCTGAATGGTCCTGCTGATTTCCAGGATCTAAGGATGAAATTCGCAGTCTATGAAGCACAAGGAAACAATTATAATCTACTGTAAATATAATACACATTTCATAATTTCATATAAAATATACTATGTTCAACATTAATCACAGGTTTTTGATTATGTAGAAAATTTTTAATCGGTAGCAAAATTTGAAAATATTATTTTTTTCTAAACGTGCATAGAATGAAGCAGGTTGATACTTACATTTTTTATTCGTAGACCTTTGCTCAATATACATACACTTTTCTTCAGTGATGCACTGACTCTAACACCGGTATCGAATAATTTCAATTTTTAGAGGAAAAATGAGCAAAAAAAAAATATTAAATTAACGCGACCGAAAGTCATGTACGGCGAACAAATGATTTTACTGTTGCGACGTATGAAGCAGAGAGCCGCGATGCTCTGGACAGAATTTACAAACGCCGCAATATACACTGACTTCACCTTCGCGTTTAAACTCTGAACGAAACTTTACAAGAAGCCACTGCGCTTCGAAAAACAATAAACTGTACTACGCAGCAAGCACTGATTCTATCGGCCGCTTTGCGCGCGGTCGTCAAGATTTCTAAAAAAAAATTTGAGGTTAGAAATAAGAAATAATTAAGTAATCACACAGACCTGTCTATTTATCGAGTTAGTATTAAAATTTAGTATCAAATCGATAAAAAGACAAAAATATGTAAACATATACAGGTTCACACTCACTTGTTATAACAAAGTAGATTTTATTAATATTCGATTTTATATTTCTTCGATTCAAGCTTCATGGCACCGATTGCATGACGGTAGCGTCCCTTCCAGTCGAATTGCAGCATCCAGTTTGTAACAATAATAAGACTCACATTACTGTCAAATGGATTAAAATCAATGTATTATATGTTAGTTACGCATCAACCGAACACGAAATATGGTCTGAGTCGATAATCTCATTTAAGGATATCATAATTGACAACGATTGAACGTGGATAAAAAGACGCGAAACAGATTCAACTTTTTTCACGATTTGGACTGAATTTGTAATAGAAACGTATTAATATTTAACGAAAGTACCAACGCAGAATGACGGAGGGTACTAGTAGCGAATAGAAACATTTAGATGAGAATAATTAGAAAGTACGTACCTAATTAGACGCGAAGCTTGTCAATGTACCTCATCACACCAGTTTCCAGAAGACGAATGAAGAGCAGGACCGGACACGTTTACCGCGCGAGTTAATGGGTGGGGAGAGGGGTGAGGTAGTCACGTAGTCCGTCTTGATTCTCGATGTATTCGAAAGAAAGGTTAAACCTTACATCACGAATAAATGGAAATAAGTAAAAGAAATACAGAAAATAAATAAAATAGGTACAGAAAGATACAAGCCAAACGATTAATTACTTAATGATTTATTGTCTTTATACTTCTGTGACGTCACGATGTAAAACAGCCTGTCATTGGTCGAGCTTGAACGTCGAATATCGATATGTCATGCGATACATAAGTAACTAGATCGATTGAAATATATTAATTCTAACCATAGAAACATATAATGTGTAAACATTAATTTTCAGTATAAATTTCAATCACTTTCTTAAACGTTTCTTCTATCTGTAGTATTTTCTATAGTTTGGTTTTCTTACCTTTGCTAGCATTCGAAAGCCAGGGTTAGTAATCCGATACGCTTTTATCTGGAACGTTCGGTTAGGTTGTGTTTATATTCTCGCTCGCCGGACGCTCGACTTCACCTTGGAGCTGGGCTCGCGAATTCTGCGTGACACGAAATACTATCGCTTTACGCATCTACAGTGTTCATTGTCTGTGCCCTTAATCCGTGTGTTACGAAAAAATTGTTGGGGACGTCTACTCGATACTTCGTCTATGCCTGTAGTCGGTCTTCTTACCATAACTGTGTCAAGTTCAGTGTTATCGACACTCAATCAAAAAAGGTTGGTATGCAAATCTAGTGAGAATTAAAACAAATATCGTCAGAAAATTTAGTATAAACCAAAGAAATTTTCGTATGAGAAAGTTATTGAAACTTACATTGAAAGGTAATATTTACACATTATATGTTTCTATGGTTAGAATTAATATATTTCAATCGATCTAGTTACTTATGTATCGCATGACATATCGATATTCGACGTTCAAGCTCGACCAATGACAGGCTGTTTTACATCGTGACGTCACAGAAGTATAAAGACAATAAATCATTAAGTAATTAATCGTTTGGCTTGTATCTTTCTGTACCTATTTTATTTATTTTCTGTATTTCTTTTACTTATTTCCATTTATTCGTGATGTAAGGTTTAACCTTTCTTTCGAATACATCGAGAATCAAGACGGACTACGTGACTACCTCACCCCTCTCCCCACCCATTAACTCGCGCGGTAAACGTGTCCGGTCCTGCTCTTCATTCGTCTTCTGGAAACTGGTGTGATGAGGTACATTGACAAGCTTCGCGTCTAATTAGGTACGTACTTTCTAATTATTCTCATCTAAATGTTTCTATTCGCTACTAGTACCCTCCGTCATTCTGCGTTGGTACTTTCGTTAAATATTAATACGTTTCTATTACAAATTCAGTCCAAATCGTGAAAAAAGTTGAATCTGTTTCGCGTCTTTTTATCCACGTTCAATCGTTGTCAATTATGATATCCTTAAATGAGATTATCGACTCAGACCATATTTCGTGTTCGGTTGATGCGTAACTAACATATAATACATTGATTTTAATCCATTTGACAGTAATGTGAGTCTTATTATTGTTACAAACTGGATGCTGCAATTCGACTGGAAGGGACGCTATCGTCATGCAATCGGTGCCATGAAGCTTGAATCGAAGAAATATAAAATCGAATATTAATAAAATCTACTTTGTTATAACAAGTGAGTGTGAACCTGTATATGTTTACATATTTTTGTCTTTTTATCGATTTGATACTAAATTTTAATACTAACTCGATAAATAGACAGGTCTGTGTGATTACTTAATTATTTCTTATTTCTAACCTCAAATTTTTTTTTAGAAATCTTGACGACCGCGCGCAAAGCGGCCGATAGAATCAGTGCTTGCTGCGTAGTACAGTTTATTGTTTTTCGAAGCGCAGTGGCTTCTTGTAAAGTTTCGTTCAGAGTTTAAACGCGAAGGTGAAGTCAGTGTATATTGCGGCATTTGTAAATTCTGTCCAGAGCATCGCGGCTCTCTGCTTCATACGTCGCAACAGTAAAATCATTTGTTCGCCGTACATGACTTTCGGTCGCGTTAATTTAATATTTTTTTTTTGCTCATTTTTCCTCTAAAAATTGAAATTATTCGATACCGGTGTTAGAGTCAGTGCATCACTGAAGAGAAGTGTATGTATATTGAGCAAAGGTCTACGAATAAAAAATGTAAGTATCAACCTGCTTCATTCTATGCACGTTTAGAAAAAAATAATATTTTCAAATTTTGCTACCGATTAAAAATTTTCTACATAATCAAAAACCTGTGATTAATGTTGAACATAGTATATTTTATATGAAATTATGAAATGTGTATTATATTTACAGTAGATTATAATTGTTTCCTTGTGCTTCATAGACTGCGAATTTCATCCTTAGATCCTGGAAATCAGCAGGACCATTCAGATGACTTCGCTGATGAATTTCATTGGGCAAGCAGCTCCGTCATCGTCGCAGAGGTATTACGTCATCGCAGTCAACGATTGGTGAGTTCTGATTTTTGTTCCTCCGGCCCCCAATCATGTTGTAGGACGAAAGGTCCGTATCAACACGGGTGCCCGGTTGTATACGTAGTATTTTCGGCGAGCAGTGACCGCGGGTAATTATTTCTTTTACCCGTGAATAGGAACATATGTATATCGTTTTATTTTGTAGATCAGGCTAGGGTCTTCTTGTGCTCCGCGATTTGTAATGTTATATGAAAATGAAAATATATTCTTTGACTTGTAATTACATTATACTACATTTTATAACGATAAAGTATATACTTTTTGTTATATACATATATACAGGGTGTTCGGCCACTCCTGGGAAAAATTTTAGTGGGGGATTCTAGAGGCCAAAATAAGACGAAAATCAAGAATACCAATTTGTTGATGTAGGCTTCGTTAAACAGTTATTAACGTTTAAAGTTCCGACCGTACTGAATTTTTTTCCCGAGAATGCGCAAGATTTCGGGAGTATGTCTATTCACCAAAAATGATTATAATTGACCCCCGCAACCGAAAATAATTTTTTTAGAACGATTTGGAACTTTTCAATTTTGTCGAAAAATTTAGGCACCTACCCCCTGTCGGTTTTTCTTAAAAATTCATTTTTCATTTTTAATAATTTTGTTTGACGCCCTACAAAAAAGTTGTCTAATACTTTTCTGTAGGTACCCATGAGCTCTACTTCAGAAAAAAGTTTCATTGAAATATATTCACAATTGTAGGAGTTATGGCTGTTTGAAAATTGGACCATTTTTATGGGGTTTTTCTCATTTTGCATGGTCAAGGAATAACTTTTCGAATATTTTTGCGATTTGTACATATTCTCCATCAAAATACGCGTAGTTTGCTTTTTTAAACATGAAAATCGTCCAACCCGTTCAGAAGTTATGACGTTTTAAAGATTCGCATGAAAATTCGGGCAGACATTTCTGGCCAGAAATTATATTTTCGGTAAGGAATTTTTTTCTCGAAACTGAGTAGGATTTCGGGGGTATGTCTGTTGACCAAAAATGCTTGCAATTGACCCCTGCAACTAAAAATAATTTTTCCAAGACGATTCGGAAGTCTTTTTTTTCACCTAAAACTTTCAGCGCTTACTCGAATTTTTTTCTCGAAACTGGATAGGATTTCGGAGATATGTCTATTCACCAAAAATGATTATAATTGACCCCCGTAACCGAAAATAATTTTTCCAGAACGAATTGAAATTTTTGAATTTAATTGTTAATAACTTTTTAATGAAGCCTCCATCTATAAATTGGTATTCTTGATTTTCGTCTTATTTTGGCCTCCAGATTCGTGTATTAAAATTTTTCCCAGGGGTGGCTGAACACCCTGTATAATAAAAAATTTTTTCTTACGTATTGAAACATTTGATATTTCAATTTATGTACAAAAAGACGTTGCGCGGTGGATAAATTCTTGAGTCAAAGTAACATGCATTATGTATTACTTTTATCATTAAAAAATGCGCTTTGACAACGGAATTGCTCCAGGGACAAATATTTTAATTAGTTTGCTTCAATAATTTTTCCTGAAATTCTCAAATTAAATTATTCTACTGTTAAGTCTTGAGATTAAAGCCTTTCGTCATAAACAATTCAATTTTAATCAGAATAATTTCCTTTGCTAACAATACTTTTCATTATTAATGTATATTAATAATATACTTATAATAATATAACTAGTATTTCGTTATCAGTCAGTATTTACACTAACCCTATTTTTTAGTGCAGGATTTTCAGGATACCTTCCCGTGTTCATTGCCTAAACTCATTCAAGTGCCCAGGTGCTACTTGCGTGAGCGAAGGCAACGAGCACGATGACTTAGTTTATAAAAATTCCTAATAATATCTATGTGCGGCTGACATTACGCTAGTGCATCGTGCGCGACGTAATTTCCACACGTGTGTGTGTGTGTGTGTAGTTAGGCTGTGGAATTGCGTCGTTGTAGAAATTTAATATAATTTACAAATAAAATTCTATTTCATCTTGCTCATACTTTTTGCATGCTCGATGACAATAATATGAAATATTAAATGAAAGGAAAATACAATTATCTTCTTGATTTTATAAAACAGAATGTAGAAAATCATTTTAGAAAGTTAGTTGAAATACGCAATGATCACTAGGATTTGTCAGTTGATTTCAGGCATTGGTACGTACACATTAGAGTGTGAATGTTGTGTGGAATGTTCGGGTGTCGGAGGAACCCCGGGGCGTCCTCTCTAGTTTAGGCTCTTGCGCCCGGACATTATGTGTGAGAACCGTGGAGCGTATGTTTGCGAGAATGAGTTTTGCAATTTTTTAAATATAGAGTTAGGTAGGTAGGTCATTTAACTTCTGGTATGTGTGTGTTAGGTATAAGTAGGTAGGGTCAGGGCGGGACTGTCACAGATCCTATACCTGTAGTTCGATTTGGAGAATCGAAACGTTAACCGATCCAAACAGATTGTACCGTTTGCTTTGGTTTTACTTTCGATTCTTGGAATCGCGCGGCTTTACAGTCGCTCTTCGCGGTCGCGATCGTTCGCGGTAGGGTCCCCGAAACGCTCGTCCCGCTCGAGTTTCTTCACACCTGGTCCGATAACGATTCCTAGAATCGTTGGAGGACTGTGTATTGCACGGAATCTCGAGCGTAGGCTTAAGTTTCAGGCTTCGGCAGGACCGCCGAAGAAAGAAAAGGCTCTCAATGAGTCGAAGAGGCCCTGACAAACTGTCTCAAGAGTGGGCTGCAACAAATGGTTCTTCAACTTCATCTTCGGATGAGGATGGAGAGTCATTCCATGTTCCTATTATGTCACTGTACTCGCCTGTTGTTGTAGTATTTGTAGTTTTTCAGATCAACAACCAGTATTTTGGGGCAGATCGTGGTTTGCATTAGTGTTGCGAAATGCAAATGATCGCGTCTGCTTTCAAGATAGCGTTGCGCATAATTTGAACTTATCGCGATTACTTTTAGCGTTGCGTACATTAAATATTTTCGCGTTTGATTACAGAGTAGTGTTGCGAATAGAAATTGATACCGTTTTGCCATTAGCGTTGCAAAGTATGAATTATTCGCGTTGCTTGTCTAGTTATTTTTGCAAATATTGAGTTTTATTTTTGTTTTTATTAGAATGATGAGATTTTTTCGCGTTTTTTTCAGAGTAGTTTTGCGCGTAAGAACTGGTCTTGGATTGCACGAGTGCTGGCGAAATGTAAATATTATCGCGTTGCAAATACAATGAGCCGATTTTAATTTGTTTTAGAGTTGCCATCGGTTGTTTTCGTTGAGTTTGCTTTTGGTGTAGCGTTGCGAATAATCTCTGATGGTGTTTGTTTTGATGTTGTGTTGCGATATATAGAATGCCTGAAATATGACACTGTTAGGCCTACTTGTTTCAACATCACGACAACAGCTTGGAACAGTTGTCCTCTTTAGTAAAATTAAAGTTGCTCATTATTTCATACGTAATTTTATTTGTGTCGAGAAATATGAAAATTAATCGCGTTTGCTTCTAGGACAACTTTGAAAGTAATACAAATGTATGTATAATAGAGAAAAGTAAGACTTTTATCTCTTAATACCTCGTCACTTCATGTACTTGGACGCGTGCCTTCAAAAATTTGATAACCGTTTTCCGAGCACTAGAGTGCATCTTAATCAGGTGAACTGTGATTTTCGAATACAGCTGTTAGTAGACAATTATGCTGAACCAAATAAGCGGATAAATTCAATTTTGCACTTGTTGTAATCCGTTTTAAAAATTTCGAAAAATTCTAGGCCTCTCGATTATGAATGATCCGTAACAGGGCATTTACGATTTTACTAATTTCACTTTACGTTTTAGCTACGTGATTAGGGCTATTATACGTTCTAAATGTCACATGGTGGAACGAATCACCCATTTGCATAACAAATTCTCAAACTCATAATTTTTTTACATTTTTTCATCAAAACAGTGAATCCAAAGGGTTTGTTACAAAATTAGATTTTTCTAAGAATAAAACTGCAACAATTTATGTCTTAGTCATCGATGAATCGTTAATTCTTAGGGAATGAATTATAATCGCAACTGAAATTTCTTCAACAACGCAAAGTTGAAGAAACTTTCATCTCTAATTGTCAACAAGTTAAGAATAAAGATATAATTCTGAATAATTTATGTGTCCTTACTTTGAAGAGCAAACCAGACATTCGTGTATTAAACATTTAAGAAAGATCAAAGAACCCATGAAACTCTGCAAGAAAAATGGGAAAAATATCGTACGTAAACGCAACAACGAGTCGACATTTCATCCGTTCCTTTCGTCTACCAAATTTAAAACGTTTAATGGTTGCCTAGCCGTCGACAGCCGCCCGTATTAAAACCTTGCAAACATCTCGAGGCACGTTACGCCCGTAAAAGTTATTAAACAACCCGTAAAATTTACCGCGTCAAACTTTCCTAACTTTTTCAGCGCTCGCTGTAATCGCTCCAATATTTAGCCAGTGTCCAACAGGAAACCGGTAAAACCGTTACTGGCCAACGAAGAAACGAAGCCAGGCGATGTTACGAAAGATAAAGAACCAACGGACGACCAACAAGGAGAGAGAAATCGTAGAAAATACGTTAAGAAAACGCAGGTATGCGTTAAAGTCACAGGGTGACCATCGTGCGTGTCTGCTTTTTCCATGGGGGTGCACCTGTAGGGGGGCCCCTTAAGGTGCATCGTACCAGAACTTAACGTATCGAATTTTGCTCGACGATCGTGATGAAGACGTTACTCGATGACTCTTTAAAGGGCCGGATGTCCTCTTCAAATGCTGTTAGTCCTTTAAAATATCATCGACCGGCAACTCAATCGCGCACGATTAACCACGGAGCACCTCTCTGGGGTCCAATGTACGATAGTTTATATCCTCTTCGCCCTTTTTGCTCGAAACGGTACAAAATAAAATGTACAATTTCTAATTCAAGGGGCATAATAGGCATGTGTTCTCAAACCAAATTCAACTTTCGACGTATCAATTGATAGACCATTTAAAGAAGACATTCTCTGCCGGATATTTAACCATTGTCCCTACTATTAGGGTAATTACAGGATCAAACGTAATTTACAGTTTGACCTCCATTTCTTTTCTTGTATTGAATACAAAATTATGAAGGCGTATACGTGTTTGAATTTTTTCAGAATTTTTGGTTGCAAAACGAAATTTTAAACAATTAAAAAAATTTTAAAGGGCCCAATTTTTTTGTTGTTTTTGGGTCTTGTTAACTTTTTGAATGTTACATAAACATTTGAATGCTATGAATAAGCTTCAAATATTTAAATACTTAATTATTATTATTCAAATAGTACTATAAAAAGATGGAATGTGTTTTAGTGCTAGTGTTTCCCAATATTTTTCTCTCTCCTCGTTGTTTTAAATTATCTGACTAATTTCGTTTTAAATTTCTTAAATTTCACATATATCATTAGGAACTAATATGATGTCTCACAAAAGCTCGAAGAAGTCGAATTCCGACAGTTGGGGTTCTTCCCTTGTCGTCTTGGAATAAAAGTCACTGACCAGCTCACTATTAAATAAAACTGTGGTCTCGATTTTGTCACATAAAGACGGAAATTATTATACAAAACTTAGAAGTGTTGGTCCTGTAGCAATCGCAATGTGTTGCCATAGGACGTTTCGACAACTGAGTTTATGGCACGGATGACCTAGAACTCTGGTATCATTGAAGTTCGATTGGAGAAATTGCGTGTGAATCAATCGGATAGTTGAATGAGGAATCAAGGGCGCAGAAATAGCTTTAGTGACACAGAATTTCCACGTTTCAACTGATCACGTGGGTCACTACCACTATCATGATAAATTCATGATATGCCAAACACAGTCAATGCTCAAATAAGAATAAACGGTACAGTTGTTCGCCATCTACCAGTAATACCTATTTTAAAAACGAGAAAATATTAAGGAACAACTTATTTTATAACATCTTCTATAGTCATATTTAAATTTCTTATAATTTTTTGCTTTAAATACAATTATTAACTTGTTACTCACAATTAAAGTTATAATTCACAGATATTTTAATGCATTTAATACTAATTTATATAAAAAAGTTAAGATCGTATTAAAAATGTTTACATTTGTTTAAATGAATAAAAATATAATGGCCAACAACTGTTACATAAATTACATTAAACAACAATGATTGGCCGGGTTATGTTCGCAATGAGCATATTGCGAAATACTTGCATTGTTATAAGATAAAGTTTATTCGTTCAATAATATTTAATGCTTCAATACTCTTTTTTTATTTCTTCATTTCTTATTCAATGTTTACCTTATGGTATAAAATAAACTTTACATTTCAGTTGTTGTTCGATATGATAGAAAAAAGGATATTTTAATTTTTTACAACATATGTTTTGAATGCTTGCAAGAGCAAAAAAGTTCAACCTTTAAACTATTATTATTTACTGCCTACGACTTTTATAATAAAACGTTTCTGTTAAGTAGCGTCTTCTTACTATCTTACTCAAATGACAATTACAATGTGGATGATGTAATTGAGAAAAGAAAGGTAGAAGTGAGAAGCGGAATGAAAACACAGTCTTCATAAAAGGCCCAACCAACGCCCGCGTTGCATTTGATTGTGCAGTTACACCAAGTGTGCATTACGAGCGTTTCATTGAAAAGCTCAGGTTGAATAGGAATCGGGCGCAGGATTTCTTTTACCACTTCCCTGGAGAACTTTTCAGAGCGGCTAAAGACGCCCTTAATTGAATGAGGTTGCTGCTTACACCGAAATCCATGGGTGGTCCTACTCGTGGCACTCGACTGGCTTCGTTAAACAGAGAAACCTTGACGACGAATCACAATAGGCATGGCACCTTTAAACGCCGCAAAAGGGCCGCGATGGCCGATTGTAAATCGCTTTTCCATTCGAACGCATTAAATGCATTTCGCGCGAAGATAAAACGCGGATGGGTCGACCATTAATCCTAAAAAGATTCAATCGCGAATCGTCTCGTTGCAAGGAAGAAGAGTAAAATTCTTATTTATTTATTAAAAACGATTTTTTTAAAATATAATATTGGGAAGAAAATTCGTCATTATTGCACACGGGTATCTGTCAGAAACAAAAGAAAGAAAAGAAAACACAGTAAGAAGAGACAAAATAATATAGAGCAAATGCAATGACAATGTATCTACGTAAAGAACGGGATTCAACAATAAACTTATTTCAAAGGACTATATCTACATCTAAAACTAAAATCACGTACTATATAATATTAAAATAAAAGTGAAAACGGTGACAGAAAATAGGAAAAATATTTTTATATAAAACAAAGGATTAAACGTAGACATCATTAAATTAGTTACAATATGGTGAAGCGAAGTAACTTAGAAAATAATCAAAAAGTGTAACAATCGTCAATGTTGTGGTTAGGGCGTGACACAAAATTGAAGACTATTTCGTATTTCGAAAATAATAATTATTGTGTATTTTGTGTAGAACATGTTTGCACTCTTTATGTACTATAAATTAGTAAACAATTATTGAATATATGTTAATAAAATGGAAGTTGGGAAATGAAATAAAAAAAGTTCGTGAAAACCGAGTCAGGTACGCAGGAATCTAATTGTTGCTGCCGTATTGTCGAAGCGCACAAGTTAGATGGTGCATTGATTTGCACCATATTTACTTATTTTTGAATTTCAGGTTGCATATGGCAACAAATCAATACGATACACTATAATTTCATTTCAATATTTTGTTAATCATTTTATTGTTACATTAATTGGATTATAGTTTCGGTATTATCATTGAGTCTTCGATAATGATTTTTATTTTTCGCTAATGACAGTAAGGGAAGGAAAAAAGTACATGGTTTTATAGCATAATAGGATAGTCACTATTAAGTCGAAGTTTTGTTGGATCAATCCTACTGATTCATCAACGAAACCTTCAAGAAATACCAATTTTTGTAATCTCTTTATTTGATGTTCCTAAGCCGAAACTAATTATTTAATTTATCAGAGATACAATTGTACTACCAGAGACGTAAATGCAAACTAAATCCATTTCTTTTCCATAAAAATCACCTTTCGTATTTGGACTGTTCTTTCTGCTGACTGTTTTTCTGATCGATTTAATTTTTGGTTAAAACGAATAATTACGCGTACATATTATACGCGAGAGAAATAGCATATTCGTCAGATTTTCTGACCGATGGGGTCGATAAGCCCTCCCCTCAGTTTTTCCAGAGTTAAACGATAAAACGCCCGGAGAAATTCGCGAACTCTTGAGCGGACGATGTAAAAGTGATACGTTCGAATTTCGGGTCAGGAAAGCGAGTGCCCCTTACGGATACATTCGCAACGGATAGACGCGTAACGGGGTGCGTGCATGCGTGCGTGCCTGAGTGCATAGAGGAACGTGTTGTGGATTCGCGCCGCGGAACCATTCGGAGAATGCGACCGGGCAGAACGAGGCGGACAGGATTTGGACGCCATTACAGCGGACATTGTCCAACGGAAATCATTAAACTAAAATCTAACTACGGGCTAATAATGTAAACCCGGTGCCTATTCTAAAAGCTTTCATGCCAACCCCAATTCGCCTCGATTTAGACCGCAAGAACGGCTGACGGGAAGTCGAATGACAAGTTTCTGCAGACGTTTCGCGCGAGTTGTCGACGGAAAGGACACCGATACAACGTGCCCCGTTTACGAGAACCGAAGGAACGACGCTACGCCAAATTGCAATCCTCTTCGCGCGAATTCCTAGTAAAAGTTAGTTTACGGCGTATTTGCTGCAAACGACAGGCATCGAACTATGATATAGCTGCTCGTAGCGAGCGATGGGACTTTCCGGAGTTGAGGATGTCCGACAGAATTTTCTAAACGAACGACCGAAAACAGTTGCAGGGTTGTTTACCGAAAATATTGCCAAAAGTACGATAGTTTCTTTGTTTTTAAATGGAAATTCATTTCGAAATGTGCAGCTACGGTTTCGAGTTAAATAGTTAAATTCACGAAATTAATATTGGAAGGTGACGTCGACTCCTTTATAGTTTTCTTGGTTCAATTATGCGAAGTGACAATATTCGATAAAAATTTTGTTCTGATATTTCATTGATCTCCTTGAAATATCCAGGACCATGATTTCCTAATTAATTTTGACAATATGAAAAAAACATGTTTTTGTAAACATGTGAACAGAAAGCAAATAAATTGTAAATTATTTGTTTGGTTATAGATTCTATAAAATTATTGACATCTCAAGGATTTAGTATACTTTCAAAAAATTCAACTTTTGCATACGAAATTGTTTGTAAGAATTGATTGTATTGATAAATTTAGAAAAAAAATAAATAGCATAACACTTCTTAACACTTCGACTGCCATGTCGTTCATATATGGGTGACAAGACTTTTCACTTTGAACCTAGAACAATTAATTCCCAAGCTGAAATGTTTATTTATATAGCTTACAATTACCAAAAATTAAAGTTCTGTTCTCATGAAAAATTGTACATTTTTAGTCTGGCATATGGTTGCCACGGTGGTTCTAGACTTTTGTAGGTTGCTTCGAAAGAGATCTATCGGTGTTTGATCTGAAAATAATAAAAGCAGTTAGGCCTCCGAGTCGGAGACGATCGAACAGCGAAAGTGATCAACTCGGCGAGACAGTTTGTGGAGGAACCCTGCTGCGGATCCGCGGAGTTTAAATAACAATTTTACGGGAGAAAATGAGCCATCAAAAACAATGCGACAGTTAAAAGGTTTAATTCGACTGGTTAATTCAAAGGTGGAGCGGACCGAGTCTGTTTGACTGCAGTCCTGCAAACCGAGGGAAAGCGAGAAGCGGACCGACGGAGGGTGGAAAGGAGAAAGAGAAAAAGAGCAACGGTGGGATGAAAGAGGGCGAGAGAGGCAGAACGGGGGAGAGAACGAAGTTGAACTGGTACCTTTCAACCGACGTAGCCGACCTCTCCGTGCAAACGTAGATACGCGTGTACTTGTACGTCGGCGAATTATTATGGTAAAACGGGTACGAAAGCACCCCGATATCCTCCGTTAGCGGTCCGTGTTCAAATGTACACCGTACAAGTTCGCGTGTATGCGAGGTCATACGGTGCTGCGTGTGCGTGTTTTCTCGGCAACGGCGTATATATCGTCGGCTATGAGTAGTTACTGGTCAGAGCAGGAATGTTAATACCGTGGCTGTCACCGACAGAGCGCCAGGCCCACCAATCCGTCCGATTAGGTTCAGACTTTTCCGACTACTTGCTGCGTGAAAATCGAACGCCTACGGTCCGAAATGTTACCATCTCCAAGTTGATTCTATTTACAAATTCCGTTGAACGGAACACCATCTGTTCTATGCATGACTGCTGCTGTCTGCTGGTGTTATCAATAGATTCCAAATGTACCGTTGTTGGTTATCTACAGATTATTCCTAATAGATACAGTGCACCAATAATAATTTACATTCGAATAAATTTTGACTATTCGAACGCAGATTTTTTTTAAGTTTTATTTTATTACTGAAACAAAAAGCGATTGAAGGAACTCGAGAAACTAATCTGCTGTTTCTTATTTTGTTAAGAAAGCACATTTGTTTGTTCAAATATGTTTAAATAAATTTATTTGAGTGTAACTCAAACATACACATTTGAGTAGAAAATTTATCTGTAGACTCATTAATCTCAGCATATCTGATCTTTACAAATTAATTTATTAACTAACCCTGATCCAAAATTACTCGAGAGTCGTTGAAACTTGCGAAGTATTACATATTCTAAATAATTATGAATCAGAATTGCCTTGTAAACTTTTATTTTATTTTAAAGCTACCAAATATGATACTTATTCCAATTGCTTCGATTGTTTTTTGATTTTAGTATTAAACTGAAACATTTAAAAAATATATTATATCTATACTATTATACAGAGGGTGTTCCAGTATCGATGGTACAACCGAGAGTTGGGGGTAATTGTACATGAAAAACAAAGTTCCTATTTTTGCTGAAATGCAGGCTATACTATCGTACGCATAATAAATTTTCAAAGTCGATTTTCTCGAAAACATAGTCTCGAATGAAAAACTTTTATTCTTTGGTATTTAATTTCTTTTATTTTCGTTCAGTATAATGATTAGAGAATTCTGAAACTTGTTTTCCACAAGCGTTTTCTCATTAACTATTGGAATCCTGAAGCACAGAAGACAAAAGAAATTAATTGCAAACATATTCGATGCGACCGATCAAATGGTACAGAGTTTCTCGCAAAGCGTTCTGCTTTAAAATAAAAAAACAAAGGTGTCCGAATAAATTAATAAATATAAATAAATTATTAAACGAATAAATTAATAGTAATGAAAGATTTACTTGAAATGCATATTTATACTAATTCGATCTCTGTATTCCTTTAGACAATTTGCAATCTGTCGAGTGGATTATAATCTTCATTCAATTTCCAACAGAATCGTGCACTTTGCTCCATATTCAGAACCAGAGCTTAAGCTTATTTGGAGTGAACAGGTCAGTAATCTTCCATAAAAACAAGAAATCAAGAAGCTCGATTGTCGGAATCGATCTTAATTGAGTAATCGTCGAGTATCCGGGAGATAAGTTTCACGTAATCAAAGAACGAGTTGCACGCAGGAGATTAAACGTATTAAATGGAACTGAACCGTACTTATTGTTACACGAGTATCACAGATGGAGCCGATACAGACGCCTCCAATTAAAGTTCTCGATTATCGCCGATGAGAAATCAGTGAACATCTCCGGTGTTCGTATCGATTCCCCGCTGGACAATTTATTTCAGGGAGTATTATTTCTGCGAGCTTCGAGTAGGCAAGGTCCTCGGTAGAAAGTCACTAAGAGCACCTGAAGACTATTAACCCTTTGACTGCGACACACTCTAACCCAGTATTGTGCAATATTCGCATTTCACGGCGGAAGCAGTCGGAAATATAATAAAAGACATCAATTTCAAATTCTGTTTATAATCTTCGCTTCAATTTATCGTAAATGTTAATTTTCTTTTTTTTTTTTAATAGCAGAAAAGAAACCGAATACGAATTGAAATAGTTAGTTAAAATTCGAGATAACTTACGATTATAACGGCTTCAAAAAAATTGAGAATGAATTATATTTTAAAAACAAAAACATCGAAACAATTATCGATATCCAGTTATTTACAAATAGCCACAATGTTATAATTTAGTAAAACAAATGTGTTGCAGTGAAACATTTTTTAGATTCACAAATAATATACGAAAACTATTATAGTTTCAAAAAAATCCTCCGTTTTGGATATTTACATCAAACGTCTGAAAAAGTAAAAGTTCATTTGGAAAAATCGTAAAAATTTGGAGATACAAAAGTTTCTGTATATGTTAATTGTAATTTCGAGGCAACTGATAAATTATTATTCTGTTAAACACTGCTCGGAAACAAAGTCATATCGAACATATCTTTCTACTCGTTCGTCGCCTTTGGCACTTAAAGGGTGAGGATGCTTTTAATTTTATTACGATTCCTCGATTTCTTCATTCTTAAAGTAATCGATGCATTTTTTACTTACTTCGAAAAATCTTCTCCTTATAATAGTACATGGTTACGTTACCTAACTGATGCGCGTTAAGTAAAATCGGCTTGCATATGTGTACTCGAGCTCGATGGAGTAGGAAGGTGGAAAAGACTGACTCTAGGGAGTCGATGCTATCAATTCGATCGATCTATGAAACTTGGACGGTCACAAATCACCCACTACACGTGTATGCCGCTGTTCTGTGTACGTTACTAACCAATAACTATTATTTCCCGTAGCTTAAACGCGCCCGATTCTGTACACTTTATTCGGCACCGAGGATACAAAAGCATCGAAACGTTAATTACTTGTAATTATTCATTTGTCGTAATTACAAACGCTAATCAAGAGCAAGGCTGAAAGAATGATATTATTCACGTGGTGAATTTTAATTAAAAATCTGTTCTGCGCGTTAGTGTCAGAACAGTCAACTCATTTGTACGATACGTATTCGCCCATCAAGTTATTCAATGGAGTTGTAGCATGAACATTTTTCCATCGAAAAAATAATTCTTCAACTTGCCTTTAGCTGGGACTCCCGTTACATAGTTCGTATGCGTCATTGAAAGCAAAACGTCGTTAATTAATGTGGACGAGGTTACAAGTAAACTATAACCCTACAGTTTCATTAATTCGCAACTTTTAAATGCATCCCTTCAATGGCAAGGGATGTGTAACACAGAAAATACACGCGTAACGTCACAAAATTTTTTAGATGACACAGAACACACCAAGTACGGAACTTTATATTGAACATATAATCGACTCTTTAGCAGTAGTCTGCGGTAATGATGTAAATACTTCCGATAAATCTCGTACAGAACAGACGTTGATGATAATAGAACTGATTTGTTTTTATGCTATCGATATACGTTTATAATTGACTATTCTTGGCTGTCTGTATATTGTTTGTTTTTTAGCGTTTAAGTTATGCATAAATAAAACTTAGACTTATGCACTAAAAAAGTTTTAAAACTTAATTTTTGCCAAGTTATGACATAATTAGTTAAAAATTAAATTTTAAAATTTTTTCAGTGCATATAATTAGCATTTTTGACAACACTTTTTCATCCGGTTGGAATTTTGTAAAATTATATTATTGGTCTGCTATAAACTGACATTTTAAATTTGATCATAATCATAATTTAATCGTCGTGCATTATTAAAAATAACACGTTTCATTTGTATTACGAAGAACTGTTTGTTTGTCATTATTGTCACGAAAAACATCACATTTCGTATTTCTCCGCGAAAGGAAGCACGTTTGGATTATTAGTTACGAAAGAAACTATGTATATACACAGGATTTAATTTTCTTTGGACCATAACCAGCGAGCACTGTCTCGTATCAGTCACATAAACTTGATATAACACTTGTTATTTTAAAAATATCAATTATATCACGCAGCTCGTAATTGAAACAACAATTGTTCTCATAATCGTCATCCTTTCGATAAGTCGCTGTTGCAAAAAAGTTATAAGCAGTAATCACGTAGCATATCAAAACATCCTTATGCAACAGATATGATTCAAAACGTGTATTACTCGTGGATATTTCACGTAACAATGAAGTCTTCTTATATTTACTTAACGAGTACATCACAGGTGTGACGTATTGAAAAAATAAAGTACAGAAAGAATTTACATAGAATTTCCATGTTTATTATGCAAATTCGAGAATAGTCGCGTTCATATCATTCTTATTCTCACCATCAAGTATTAGCTGATTTTACTTTAAAATATATATTTCAATATATAATTTAGTTTCTAATACTGCAGGCTTCGACGGTTCATTTTTATTCGTGACTATACCGAGATTTGCAGTGAAATCATTTTTTATTTAGTCGATTTACACTTTGAAAGCATCTTAATTATATGTGCAATGAGAAAATTACGAGATTGTGATATTAACAACATTATGAGTCTGATATATCATTTGTTATATACTAATATTGTGTATTCCTCAAACTGAATTTCATGATCAGAATGTATATTTAACTCCTTTTTCGATGTTATTATTTCTATAACTATTTTTTATAGAAAAATGTTTTATATATCAACACTCTTTTATTAAATTGAAACAGAAATAAGAACTTTGTATTGCATATTTCGCATTTTTTAAGTGGAAACGGATCATTATTTACTTGCATTATAAAAATTTTGTTTAAATAATGTTGTTAAATGTGCTACTTTTTTAATCTTCTAAAAATTTTTCTATGTGCAAAACGTAATCATTTACAGATTGTATTATCAAAAAACAGTTCCCGTGTAATTTTTTATTTTCTTTAAATTTGTCCGAACGTAAAATATCATAGTTCTATAACGATGCCTTTACAGCACGATAGTTTGAAAATTTGTTAAAATAATAATTTCATTTTATTTTTAAAAAATTTGATTTTCGTCGTGATAAATTTACAATTTGTTTAAATTTGATATTCCGTTATTATGTTACCATGTTGGCGAGTTACACGATCCGAAATAAAGTAATACAACATTTATATACCTATATTTAAGTAATTCAATGAAATTAAATTTTAACGATGTTTCGTACACGTATTTTTTTATTGCTAAATTTCGGATCGTTTGACAGACCAATAAAGTAACACAAAAAATCAAATTTAAATATTTTCTAATAATATTTAATTTTACTAGAATATTTATGCTAGGGAGAAAGGAACGTCAGCCTTCGAAGGAGATATGACTCGTATTAGATCAGACATTTTGGTCAACCTTTATAAGGTCTGTCTGACGATCTGTCTATTTTCCACTTGCTTATCTACTGTCTTATTTATTTATAATTTCTGACGTTCAAGTAGCTTATTTTGCTCGTTGTAATAAATAGTTCATATCATGGTATTAAAGAAAAAACGATTCTGGAATATTATAGCTCAATAGTATTTATTATACAGGGTGTTCCAGCCATCCCTGGGAAAAATTTTAATGGGAAATTCTAGAGGCCAAAATAAAACGAAAATCAAGAATATCAATTTGTTGATTGAGGCTTCGTTAAAAAGTTATTAAAAAATTCTCAAATCATTCACGGAAAAATTATTTTCAGTTGCGGGGGTCAATTACAATCATTTCTGGTGAATACACATACCCCCGAAGGCCTACGTACTTTCGAGAAAAAAGTTCCTCACCGAAAATATCATTTCTGGCCAAAAATGCTTTCTCGAAACATGTAAATCTTTAAAATGTCATAACTTCTGAACGGATTGGAAGATTTTAATGTTTCAAAATGCAAACAACGTGTATTTTGGTATAGAATATCTGGAAACTCTAAGAATTTCCGAAAAGTTGTTCCTTAACCCCGGAAAGTGAGAAAACCCCCATAAAAATCGTCCAATTTTCAAATGTCCAGAACTCCTACAATAGTGAATATATTTCAATGAAATTTTTTCTGAAGTAGTGCGCATGGGTGCCTACAATAAAGTATTAAACAACTTTTCCATAAGACGTCAAACAAATTTATTAAAAATGAAAAATGAATTTTTAAGAAAAATTGACAGGGGTAGATGCTAAAATTTTTCGGCGAAATTAAAAAGTTACAAATCATTCTGAAACAATTATTTTCGTTTGGGGGGCGTGGGGTTCAATTACAATCATTTTTTATGAACACACATACCTCCGAAATCCTACGTACTTTCGAAAAAAAAATTCTTTACCGAAAATATATTGTGTGGCCGGAAATGTTTCTATAACTTTTTAACGAAGCCTCAATCAACAAATTAGTATCCTTAATTTTCGTCTTATTTTAGTCTCTAGAATCTCCCATTAAAATTTTTCCCAGGGTTGGCCGAACACCCTGTATATCTGATAAAACACTTACAAGAAATAAAAGAAATTTTTAAGTTGCAAAATTACATAATATTTTAAATTACGTAAATTACAGAAATTTTCTTTCCCATTACGATACCAGTTCCATTTTCATCGACGTTACAAAAATGTCAACAAACGCGTACAAGTACTAGCACGCATTGGAATTAACGCGCATCGGTATTAATGAGCAGGTTGAATAATTCCCATCGTGAAAAAGGAAACAATTTCGCGGGACGCGACGAAGAAGCGGCAAAGAAAGCTCACGAATGTGTGTGTGGCGGTCCACGGAAGCGCGAGAGGGAAAGGATGGAGCAGAGTAGAATGACACAACGCACGACTAGCGAAAGCTGCGCAAAAAAAACCGCAACGCGAAACCCGGACGGTCTGTAAAAAAAGGGAGAAAAAAACGAGAAAAAATAGTGGACCGTACCCCACCACCACTTTTCCCTTCCAGCCCCGGTACTTGAGCGGCGGAGAGGGGAAATGAAATCGACAGGGCGTCCACCTATCGGTCCGATGGCACGTATACAACACACGATCACACACGGAACCGCCTCCCCCACACCGTGCAGCGTCGCTTTGTCCACGTGTGTTGTGATACGCGAAACGTACTCGTACACACGGTCGCACACAGTCGCACGCAGGCCTGCCGCGCGATTGTGCGCGCGTGTGTTGACTGAACGTGTGTACGCCGACATAACTAAACAAGCAACAAGTGACCTTAAAATCTGCAAATAAAAATACCGGCCACTGATCGGGTATCGTGCGCAGCTGCAGTAGGACCGGGGGCAAAGGGGTTGCAGCCTGTACCTCGCTGTGCCAAGGAACCACCAACAACTCGTTGCTGCATGTAAACACTGCGATCGTAGTTTAAAAAAAAAAAAAAGATGCACTCCTGGCAATGTCAGTTGCGCTCTCCTTTTTTCCCCCTCCTTCCGCGCCGCAACGCTTCCATATTTCTGTCAATGGGAGGAAACTTTTGCCAATTGAACGGATTGTTACATCGGATCGTTCTGGTTTTTTTTTTTACCCTCTTTGATATGTAAAAACGAAATGCGGCCTCCGGTCCATTGTTAGGGTTATTCCCGATGATAACCGGTGTTTCTGACATTCTACGTCATATTGGATGGTATTTGACGCCAATATTTTTCTAACTCGTAGTATTCGTTAATAGTGCTCGAACAATGTTTATCTAGATTGGTGGGGTTTCGAGGTATTTAAGGTTAATATTCGGCCCATGCTTTGTATATTTACGCTCTGCTTCTGAACAATACCTGGTGTTTTTCTTGTTATCTATTGCCAATGATATTAATTATTAATAACATAATTTCTGTGCTAACAACTTAGTGAGATTGTATTTACTTCGAATACGCGTCCAGATTTCATATATTTCTAAATAATTGCAGTTCAGAAATTTTAATTAGACTGTAATTACCAAACATCAAGCAAGAACTAATGTTTGTCTTTCCATTTTTGCTCTAATAACTATGAGATGATATATAGAGCAATTAGTAATTATTCAAATTAGCATGAAACAATATAGAAATATGTTATAAACTAAAAACTTATTGTATTAATAAGTGATGTCAGACAAAACACAAGCTCATTTGCATTCAAGTTTGCATATTATGGAATAGAAAAATATAACAAAAAAATCGTCGAATGGTAGAGTAAAAACTGGAATTCTGAATTATGAAGAAAATGTCTCGTGATATTAAGCTGTCGAAAACAAAAAACATCTCTCGAAGAATGAAAATAATGTATACAATTTACAAGTTGCAAATCGATGTAAAATTAAATCGAGAATTCTTTGAAAGAAGTCTTCTTGTAAAATTAAGTTTAACTTAATTCGCGTGATATCAATTTAAAAAGCAACAAGTGACCTTAACATGCGCGGAAATAAAAACTCGAACGATCGACCGAGAGTTTCACGAGGCTCGTTCGAACTTACAAAGCCGAACGCGATCATTTGGAAAAAGAGATCTGGGGTTAAAAGTAAAAGGGGTTGAGAGTCGACGCTATCGAGGGTGGTGCGGATAGATAAATGCTTAGAGGTCGCGTTGCTTTTATCGACCATTTCGACATTATAGACGACTACGAACGAAACGAGCCCTTCGCGATGCATATTTTCGGGGATGAAAGGAGAGGGGCGAAGCATCCGTCGAAACCGAAAGCACAAATATCGAAATCGTGACGTTGTTTGCATTCAGTTAATACGATGTTTCTCATTTCTTCCTAAAAATAAAAACTCAAATTACTATCAATCAAATTTCAACAATTCCCAATTATTGTATGGATGACGCGTTCAGCGAGCGGAATGAATATTTCCTCGGGTTACAAGGCACGCGATACGCTGAAATGAAAATCATGGCAACGCTTGCAAAGAGCAAATGGTCTTTGATCCGACCCATCTCTACGTTAGTTCCAATATCAGCCGTCTAAGCAAGAGCTCGCCACTGTCCAGCAACCCTTTCACTACCACAAACAGCCTTCAACCCCTTAGCACACGCGGACACGACTCCGCAGACGAGGGAGGGAGGATGATTTTTCTTTGAAACACCGACACAGCTCCGCGAAGTCTCACCATCACGGAAACGGACACGTCGCGAGCGTGTATCGGTGGGGTTGCGCGTATCCTCGTTTTGCATGCCGAAAGGGGTAGCTACCCTCTCTTTTCTCGGAAATCGCGCATGACCGAAATCACTTGCGCTCTTTCTCGCGTCGCTCTCATTGAAACATCAAATGAACCACTCTTTCTAAAAATCACGAAACTATTAGATCATTACAGTTGGCGTTATTTTATAAAATTCGATGAATACGAACTCCTAAAAGAAAGATTTGATTATCCCCAAACGCTACAATTTAAAAATGAAAAAAATTCGATTAGTTCAATAACGCGATTAAACAAAAAAATCGAGCATGTACGTATACGTGAATAGTTTTTAAAATTCTATTCTGTCTTTAAGACCTCCTAACCCCGTTGCTCCATATTATTCCGATTGCGTACATCACAATACGGAGTTGATCGTTACTTAAATACAGTCTGTGGAGCATGATCGTCGTTCTTAACGTTCATCTTAGCCTTTCTGATTTCCGCTGCATCCGTCCAGCCCCGCCAATATCAGCGTGTACCATCGCCTCGAAAGCCCCCGTTACATCTCGACATGCTCGTACAGACGGGCTCACGTACACGACGTCAGCGTGATAAAGTAGAAAAGCTCTCTGTTCTTCTTCGACCGGCCAGAACGCGCATCTATCCGTCCCTCTTCATCTCCGTGAAACGTACGAGCGCGTGGTCAGCTTGCGAGACGGGTCTCCGTTCTTCCAACGGTGTCTATTCTATCGTCCTCTTCGTCTTCGTCCACACCAGCTGCGCGGTTCGCTGTCTTTCTCTCGCCAATCGTATTCACGCAAGCTCCGTCTCGGTTCAATCAACGCTGGCCAGTCGTGTCCGTCTCGGACAAGTTCGGGGATGTTCGTGTCGTTCGCGATCGTCCTCGTCGCGCCCTTGCGAACGACGCGGAGCTTCATCTTCCTCTCGCAATTTATCCCCTTCTCCAGACGTAACCTGTTCACCCACCACCGACGATTCCGTCGCAAGCTTTCACGATCGAGATCCTCTTCGTCGCACGAACGACTCCCTCGTTGATATCGTCTTCCTCGGAATTCATTCAGTGCCGGCTACTGGCCTCCAGTTGCCCCATGCAACGAGCTTTTCTCCAACGGTCGCGTCGAGAATCCGGAAGGCATTCTTTAGCAACGAATGAAATATTCTATTTATTCGACGATTTTCTTCGTTACAACGGGGACAATAAAACGTAGAGGTTGAAGTGTACGAAACTATGATTTATATAGTAGTGGAGAAAGCAAACCTAACCCCGGTTGTGCTGAGATGAAATGAAATTTAACGGCCTCGTCTGAAAAAAAATGAACGAGGAGCGTTTCTAAATTAAGTTTCATTTTATCGAGACAACGGAACAAATAAATTACATAAGAGCAACATTTGCTTGACACGGAAAAATAATTCAGAAATATAATTAATACAATGTAATATCAATAATTGGGCTGAAAAATTATACATCAGGCTATTGTAACTAATTTTTATGTTACATTATTTTCATTACAAATTATTGACAAATACTCTATTTTTCTTGTCAAAGGGAATTAACTATGTAATTTTTAACTCTCTTTACGTTTCTTACACTTCCGGTTTGAACAAACATGCCCAAACGTAATATGTGGACGTTAACAGTTTTATTTCTGTAATTCGTTTATATTAAGATTTTCGAATAAAAAAAATTATTCTTCGTATATTATACAGAGTAAAAAAAAAGAATGCTATTTGTTTCACATAACATTAAATTAGCGATACCATGTCATTAACATAATTTGTAGATACAGACTATGTTAAACCAATTTTTTCTGTTATAAAGAGAAACTTTCTTAAAATTGTTTCGTAACTATATTACTGTACTTTCGCATAGATCGAGTAGTAATTAGTTACTCGGTTCGATACTGATAGGGAACACTAAAAGCTGTCAGATCCGAATTATGATAAAAATTTTTGAACATTTTTTCTACTATTTCAATATTTCAATCAATATTTAATAAGAACATATTTCAACGTATATTTTATTTTAAGATTTTGAGGCAAGGGTTGGTATCTTCCTTGAAAGAATTTCTTCGAGTTTCAAATCGATATATGACGCAACATTTGGGATTTTTTAAACGTGGTTAATAATATTCCAAAATGCACCAAATTACTTATTCAAAAATTAGAAATGCAACATTACAACAGAATAGTATTCTATTATTATAATTTAGTCTAGAAAAGATTCAAATCGAAAAATTGCAGAATCAACAAAATGACATCACGTTGAAACCAAAATTTAAAATCGATAGATTGGTTAATTTTAATATGAAAACGTTAAAGAAGGAAATAGATTTGTTGCGTCCGAGAAACTCGTCTAAAATCGAAAAGTAGTAACAACAACAAAACACGACGTATATAGTGCCGTAAAAATCGGTCACCGAGGGTTCACGAACGCCACTCGGGAATTTTTGTTCCTCAGGGGGGTAGGAGTCGCGAGCGATGGGTGTCCAGGTGAAAAATCGTCGAAATGTGAAATTTGGTATCGACGTAAGTGACGTAGTCGTTTGTTTTTTCTTAAGCATACGAGTCTTGGCGTATAAGTCAGTCTCTGTCGCTTGTCCGGCTTCACTTTCTCTGTCGTTAGGTCGGTCGGGTCCGGTCGCACTCGCGCGGCTTTCGAGGCTCGGCAGGAGAAGCAGGCGGCGAGCTTTGGCGGCCGATCGACAGAGGAGCCACCGTCCGGGGCAGCGTCCAAGAGGGGCCACCGGCTTGCCTCCGCTGCTGGCCGGCGCGCGTGTTTCTCTCCCTTCGGCTTACAGCATCCGCCGGAGCTTCTCCTCTCTCCGCCTACGCGGTGCGAGTGTGCCGTGTGCGCCAGTGCGCCCGCAAGCCCGCAAGTTCGCGCTCCGCCACGCAACCCAAGCTCTCTCTACCCGCGCGCTGATCGGCCACGTTCGTCAGCCGGGCCCCATGTAAAAAGGCACCGGGGCCGCGCGCGAGCCGAAAGAAAGACAGAACGATTTGTTATTTAAATTTTCGATTAAGTAGCACAAGCAACGGACCGGAAACCGGGGGGGCGAGGAAAGGAAAGCGCAGTACGACGGAAAATTTGCTTTTCTTCTTGTTTTCTGTTTGGCGGAAACGAAAGTTCGACGACGCGGTGTCGGCGAGAAGGACACTCGAACGCGCGCGCTTCGATTAAAAAGGTGACAACTCGAGAGTAATTTACCACGAAGCACACGCCGAACGCGGGAGCTGCCAGTGACCGTGACGAACGAAGAGGATTTTACGGACCGCCTTCGAGTGTGCCGTTTCTTTTTTTTTTTATGTGTGAACACCGTTAACACACGTCCTCGAATTGGTCTTCTTGGGATCGACGCGATCGAAAAGGTGAGTCCATGTTCGCTCGCTCCCGGGGATTTTTCTTCGTTTCGAACGCGCGGTTCCCCGTCGACGGGGAGGATCGACGGTGCATTGTCACGCGTCGAATATTCTTTTTATCGTTCGTCGTTTACACTTTTTGCTGGGATACGTAGCTTTTGTTAGTTGATCGTCTCGAGACGAAGGTTTTACAAATGGTTCAAGTTAATATCGTAGAACGAAGGACAACGTTTAATTGTGTACTCTTAAAGGAAAAGAATTTCATGATTGAATTCGAAAAGAGTCTGTAGCGATAGCAGTAACTATGAATATTTCTCATCGCATAGAAAGTATCAGGTGCAGCTTTCGAGATAACATTACTTTGATACAAAAATTTATTTGTATCGTTCTTAATTATTTCTGTTGATTAATAGCTTTCTCTTGATACAAGATAATAGTTCACGTTTTAAGGCGAAGGACGTAGTTTTCATTGGCAATTAAGCAATGTCCTCTCAGTCCGGCTGACTCGTCTGACATTCACGGATACTTTCCCCTTGTCGTAGGTACTTCTCGAGCAAAAGCGCGTCTCCGAACGTGGTGACATTTACGGTGATACTGTGCAATGGTGGTGGTGATAATTGTGGCCTAAACGACACGCTTAACTAACGGGATCTCGCGAAACAATACGTAGAAAATGAAAATGACGATAAATCGTATCGCAACGGTCGAACGATGGTTAAGAACAGTGGAAAGTGACG